>NC_135233.1:121164166-123582500 GCF_051348905.1 Ranitomeya variabilis
ATGCTTGTTTGCCCTCAGGCCATGCTTGTTTTCCCTCAGGTCATGCTTGTTTTCCCTCAGGTCATGCTTGTTTTCCCTCAGGCCATGCTTGTTTTCCCTCAGGCCATGCTTGTTTTCCCTCAGGCCATGCTTGTTTTCCCTCAGGCCATGCTTGTTTTCCCTCAGGCCATGCTTGTTTTCCCTCAGGCCATGCTTGTTTGCCCTCAGGCCATGCTTGTTTGCCCTCAGGTCATGCTTATTTTCCCTCAGGCCATGCTTGTTTTCCCTCAGGCCATGCTTGTTTTCCCTCAGGCCATGCTTGTTTTCCCTCAGGCCATGCTTGTTTTCCCTCAGGCCATGCTTGTTTGTTTTCCCTCAGGCCATGCTTGTTTGTTTTCCCTCAGGCCATGCTTGTTTGTTTTCCCTCAGGCCATGCTTGTTTGTTTTCCCTCAGGCCATGCTTGTTTGTTTTCCCTCAGGCCATGCTTGTTTGCTTGCCCTCAGGCCATGCTTGTTTGCTTGCCCTCAGGCCATGCTTGTTTGCTTGCCCTCAGGCCATGCTTGCTTGCTTGCCCTCAGGCCATGCTTGCTTGCTTGCCCTCAGGCCATGCTTGCTTGCTGGCCCTCAGGCCATGCTTGCTTGCTTGCTTGCCCTCAGGCCATGCTTGCTTGCTTGCCCTCAGGCCATGCTTGCTTGCTCTCAGGCCATGTTCGCACTTTTGATGTGGTCTTTGATTAGACCTCAAAATGACATTGACAGACAGGTGTGTTGGCAGGGCTATACACAGCTCAGCATTCTGACCCTTCTACATCAACATCAGAGAAAACAGGGATTCTATCAAAATTGCACCAAGCGGCCTTTAAGACATTGCTGAAATCAGGCTTTCTTTCCCTGAATTATCCTGCTATCAGATTACACCACTAAAACATACTGACAGATTACATTTAAGGAATTTTTCCACTAAATGCATTTTTCTCGTGACCACAGTGATTAAAATATTATCACTGGGCCCCAAATGTTTAATACATCCCCATCTTCTGTATATTATTTGTTTACTTTAAAGACTAACCATCATTTAAATTTTTATTCTATAAATTAATAGTACACGTTAAAATAAGCAACTTTGTAATATATCTTATCAGAGACATCTGCTTCTTTCACTCACAATTCTTGAGTAAAATCAGTGGTCCGTAAAGAGACTTTCCCGTTACTGAGAAAAGAGATGAAGCAAAGTGATCTATCTATGTCGGTAATGGGAACAGTTGTGTTCACTAAAGACAGAGTTTACACAAGAATTAAGAATTATGTGAATGAAAGATCAGAGCAGCAGGAGAAAGAGGCAGATTTCTCTGATAAGATATATTACAAAGTTGTGTACTACTAGTGTATGGAAAAAAAAATAAAATGACAATTACTGTAAATAGTAAATTAATAGGCTTAAATAAAATATTGATGGGGTTCTTCTTTTTTTCATGTTTTTAGGTCTCCCAAACACTTTTGGTGGTTATGATGAAACTCCAGAAGTGACGGCCAAACACATAAAGGTAACCGGCTTTGTTGTTCATAGTTCTCCCCTCATGTGCAGCATGTTTCCACATATTGTCATGGAGTAAAAATGTTTTGAAGTGTTAGATTCCTTTGAAATAGTAGAGCTGTCTTTAGTTTCTGTGATTTTTTTTTTCTTTAAAGGGAACCTGTCACCACCCCCAAAATGGAAGGTGAGCTAAGCCCACCAGCATCAGGGCATTTACAGCATTCTGTAATGCTGTAGATAAGCCCCCGATGTATCCTGAAAGATAAGAAAAAGAGGTTAGATTATACTCACCCAGGGGCGGTCGCCGCTGCTTTGGGTGTCGTGGTCCGGGGCCTCCCATCTTCTTACGATGACGTCCTCTTCTTGCCTTCACGCCGCAGCTCCAGCGCAGGCGTACTTTATCTATCCTGTTGAGGGCAGAGCAAAGCACTGCAGTGCGCAGGTGCTGGGCCTCTCTGACCTTTCCCAGCGCCTGCGCACTGCAGTACTTTGCTCTGCTCTCAACAGGATAGACAAAGTATGCCTGCGCTGGAGCTGCGGCGTGAAGGCAAGAAGAGGACGTCATCTGATAAAGATAGTAGGTGCCGGACCGTGACGCCCATCGGACCGGACTGCAGCAGGACCGCCCCTGGGTGAGTATAATCTAACCTCTCTTCTCATCTTTCAGGTTACATCGGGGGCTTATCTACAGAATGCTGTAGGTAAGCCCCTGATGCTGGAGGGCTTAGCTCATCTTCCATTTTGGGGGTGACAGGTTCCCTTTAATATTCAATTATGCCATGAGGGGAAAAAAATAAAGAAGTGTTTTCCCTTTCACCATTCTTAAATATTTCTCTTCCCATTCACTTAATTTATAATATAAATGTTATTTTCAGGACTTTGCCATGGATGGTTTGGTCAACATTGTTGGTGGCTGCTGTGGAACTACTCCAGCACACATCAGGTAATGTGTATAAATTGAAACCTAAACATTCTGTATTCAAATTGCTACTTCAGAGAGGAAATTGACAGGAACTCTAATGCAACCTATTGGGGGTAGCAATGCTAAACGTCAATATTGACCCTTTAACGAGCCATGCCATATGACTTGGGCTTCTTTCAGACTTCCGTCGGTACGCGGCCGTCACTAAGCGTCAGCGCAACATACCAACGGACGTTGGAGTTTTTTAGCACAACGTTGGCAGCAGACACAGTGTTTCAATGCATCCGCTGCCCATAGTAAAGTCCCAGGGAGGAGGGGGAGGAGTTACGTCCGGGCATGCGCAGTAAAAAATGCAGGACACAACGTATGTCCATACGTGTGTCCATACGTCGCGATGCGTCGGTAATACAAGTCTATGTGAAAAAAACGCATCCTGCGGGCAACTTTGCAGGATGATTTTGAACAACGCATTGCGACGTGTTCACAAAAACGTAAGTGTAAACGTAGCCTTGGGGAGCAGTCAGATGGCTGTATAAATCAGACCGCAGTGCACGTACTGACCAGCGGCTCTCCTGACCCGAGCATGACAACTTCATGTATTCCTGTGCAGCTCTTACGCTCAGATCGGTCTCATTTATACTGCTGTCTGATTGTGCTCTTAGGATAAGTAATGAAAACGCTGTATGTTTGTTTACATTCCTAGAGGAGCACTGCATAGCCTGTAAACCTTATGCCAACTGGCCACACTTTACAATTCAAAACATTTTCCCTTAAAACCCTTGATAAATGCCTCTCAGACAGTCAAATCAGACCTGCTTTGCACAGATGAGGGTCAAAAAACCCAAAACGAGTCTGAAAATGGAGTGTCTGATTGGCTTTCATCCCATGTCATGCGCTACGGTTTGTTAGAGTCTATATTGGCTTTGAGGATTCCTATCCCCAATAGGTGGCACCTGAGTTCCAGTCCTCTACATCTCTAAAGACGCTATTTGCATATTTAAATTCCCAGACGAGTATTGCATGGCCTGTACGTTTCCATATGCATCTTCACAAATAGAAACATTCCCACTTAAGTGCTGACAATGGCAAAAACCTGGTCTGACTTGACATCTGTGTGTATATATAGATAAATATACCCAGGTGCTTCTCACAAAATTAAATATCATCAAGAAGTTAATTTATTTCAGTTCTTCAATACAAATAGTGAAACTGATATATTGCATAGTCATTACAAACAGAGTGATCTATTTTCAAGTGTTTATTTCTGTTGATGTTGATGATTATGGCTTACAGCCAATAAAACCCAAAAGTCATTATCTCAGTAAATTATAATACTTTATAACACCAGCTTGAAAAATGATTTTAAAATCCGAAATGTTGGCCTACTGAAATGTATGTTCAGTAAAGGCACTCAATACTTGGTTGGGGCTCCTTTTGCATCAATTACTGCATCAATGTGGCGTGGCATGGAGGCGATCAGCCTGTGGCACTGCTGAGGTGTTATGGAAGCCCAGGTTGCTTTGATAGCAGCCTTCAGCTAGTCTGCATTGTTGGGTCTGGTGTCTCTCATCTTCTTCTTGACAATACCCCATAGATTCTCTATGGGGTTAAGGTCAGGCAAGTTTGCTGGCCAATCAAGCACAGTGATACTGTTGTTTTTAAACCAGGTATTGGTACTTTTGGCAGTGTGGACAGGTGCCAAGTCCTGCTGGAGAATGAAATTTCCATCTCCAAAAGCTTGTAGGCAGAGGGAAGCATGAAATGCTCTAAAATTTCCTGGTAGACGGCTGCGCTGACTTTGGTCTTGATAAATCAGAGTGGACCTACACCAGCAGATGACATGGCTCCCCAAACCATCACTGATTGTGGAAACTTCACACTAGACCTCAAGCAGCTTGGATTGTGGCCTCTCCACTCTTCCTCTAGGCTCTCTGGGACCTTGATTTTCCAAATGAAATGCAAAATGTACTTTGATCTGAAAACAACACCTTGGATCACTGAGCAACAGTCCAGTTCTTTTTCTCCTTGGCCCAGGTAATACACTTCTGGCCTTGTCTATTGGTCATGAGAGGCTTGACACAAGGAATGCGACACTTGTAGCCCATGTCCGGGATACGTCTGTGTGTGGTAGCTCTTGAAGCAATGACTCCAGCAGCAGTCCACTCCTTGTGAATCTCCCCCAAATTTTTGAATGACCTTTTCTTAATCCTTTCAACGCTGCGGTTATCCCGGTTGCATGTGCACCTTTTTCTACCACACTTTTTCCTTCCACTCAACTTTCCATTAATATGCTTTGATAAAGCACTCTGAACAGCCAGCTTCTTTAGCAATGACATTTTGTGCCTTACCCTCCTTGTGGAGTGTGTCAATGACTGCCTTCTGGACATCTGTCAAGTCAGCAGTCTTCCCCATGATAGTGGAGTCTACTGAAACAGACTAAGGGACCTTTTTAAACACTTAGGAAGCCTTTGCAGGTGTTTTTTGTTAATTATACTAATTTCCTGAGATAATGACTTTTAGGTTTTCATTGGCTGTAAGATTAACAGAAATAAACACTTAAAGGGAAGGTGACGCATTTTATTTTTTGTATTAAAAATGATTGTTTATATAAACAATTATTTTTAATACAGATTTACATTTTTTAACTTTAACATTTTTTTTTATTTTTTTTTCAGCCACTGGGCACCGCCATTTTGCTTTGCAGGAGTGTAAGTGTAGCTGCAGGACACTTACACTCTGCAAATACGGCAGCCCTGGACATAGAGATCTGCGGTCGGCATCCGACCCTATACTTTGCATTGAGCTACTCCCTGCTGTGATCTGGCCACGCCCCCTGAGCCGTCCACATCACAGCAGAGGCAGGAGATCGGCGCCATCTTTCTGGAGCTCACAGTGTGTGTGTAAGCTCCAGTTTCCCAGCATAATCGCAGGAGCCCTGCGGTTATAGGAGCCTTAGGCTACTTTCAGACATAGCGCATTTTTGAGCGCTATTTTGCGGGCGCTTTTCAAAAATGTGCAATGTCATTTTCGTCTGCCGGCAAAGTGAATGAGAAATTCACTTTGCCGTTCAGACACACCGCAAAAAAACGCGGCGCTTTTGTCTGCAAACACGCCGGCGTAAAAATAATTGACATGTCAATTCTTTACGCAGCGGCGTGTCTGCGTATCCCCCTAGGGCCCCATATTATCTTCCACACACAGCGCCTTTGTCCTGGGTGTCGGCGTCTTTGTACGGAGGGGTTGACACCCAGGACTGGACGTGACGTCGGACAGGAAGAGGGAAGCCCCCGCCCCCCAGTGAAGCAGCATGGAGTCCGTGTGTGTGTGTGTGTGTGTGTGTGTGTGTCCCCATGCGACGCTAGTGCCACCATTGTGCTAAGTCGCCGTATGGGACTACTACTCCCATCCGGTATTAGGATGGGAGAGTTGTCCCTGTGTCCGGCGACTTAGCACAATTGTAAAGTTACACAAAACACCTACACACAATACACATACATGACACACAGTACATACAACACATAACATAGAGTATATACTCACCAACAGCACACTTGTAGGCGAAGCCCTCGATCCTCCAGGAAAAAAATCCAAAAATAATAAACCAAATCCATACTCCCTGTCCGCAGAATCCATAAAACGAGTGTCCCACGCCGATCGGCTGCTCTCCGGCGATACACTGCCAGGAGCGAAGCTCCTAGCAGTGTATCGCGTACTGTCCCGGAGTTCAATGACTCCGGCGTCTCGGTCAATGGCAGTACAGCTGCGTTGAACTTTCCCACACAGCACTGCCGTTAAGCGAGAGTGCCGGGGTCAATGACCGCCGGTAAACTCGCTGGCGCATGCGCAGTGACACACCGACAGGAACTATGGCTCCTGTCAGTGTGTTGCTGCAGCCGTGGAGAGCAGACATATCTCTGGATGTGTCTGTTCTCCATGGAAAATCTTGATACGTGGCACTTAAATATGTGGCAATTAAATACGTGACACGTGGCCCTTATATGTGATACGTGTCACTTAAATACGTGGCACTGAAATACGTGATACGTGGCACGTGTCACTTAAATACGTGGCACGTGGCACTGAAATATGTGGCACGTGTCACTTAAATACGTGGCACGTGGCACTGAAATATGTGGCACGTGGCACTGAAATATGTGGCACTTTGATACGTGGCACGTAGCACTTTGATACGTGGCACATGGCACTGAAATATGTGGCACGTGGCACTTTGATACGTGGCACTGAAATATGTGGCACGTGGCACTTTGATACGTGGCACTTTGGCACGTGGCACTTTGATACGTGGCACGTGGCACTGAAATATGTGGCACGTGGCACTGAAATATGTGGCACGTGGCACTTTGATACGTGGCACGTGGCACTTTGATACGTGGCACGTGGCACTGAAATATGTGGCACGTGGCACTTTGATACGTGGCACTTTGGCACGTGGCACTTTGATACGTGGCACGTGGCACTGAAATATGTGGCACGTGGCACTTTGATACGTGGCACGTGGCACTTTGATACGTGGCACTGAAATATGTGGCACGTGGCACTTTGATACGTGGCACTTTGATACGTGGCACGTGGCACTGAAATATGTGGCACGTGGCACTGAAATACGTGATACGTGGCACTTAAATACGTGGCACGTGGCACTGAAATACGTGGCACTGAAATACGTGGCACTGAAATACGTGATACGTGGCAAAGAAATACGTGGCACTTAAATACGTGGCACTTAGGCTATGTTCACATTTGCGTTGTGCGCCGCATGCGTCCTTTTTTTGATTGATTTTGGACGCAGCAAAAATGCAACTTGCTGCGTCCTCTGCGGCCGGATGCGTGCGCTGCAGTGACGCATGCGGCGCAAAACGCAAGTGCGACGCATGTCCATGCGCCCCCATGTTAAATATAGGGGCGCATGACGCATGCGGCGCCCGACGCTGCGGCGCAGACCGCAAATGTGAACGTAGACTTAAATAGCTGGATAGAGCTGGATCCGCGGGCTGTGATCTGGCCTACGCTCAGCACTCTGCGGAGCGCTGTCATTCAAAACACGTCCACTCATTTTGGTGTTTAGTCCCAAAATGGAGGATGGAAGAAGAAAAGGGTTGGACAAGGAAATGACATCATTTCTTTTTTTTTTTTCCCCCACTGCAGTTAAAGCTTTATTTGTGTCAAACACAGACAATCTGCAGAGAAAACTGCATAAAAAACCGCACTAAAAACCGCATCAAAAAACGCACCAAAAACGCACCTGCGTTTTCTGCCAAGAGCTGCGGTTTTTGTCCTGAAAAAAAAGGATTGAAATCAGGATCGTGTGAACATACCCTTACCGTACAGGGTTACGAGGGGGGGCGTCTGACTGACGCCTGCCCTAATAACCTGGGGTTAGTGACAGTGGGGTTAGTAAACCCCAGCTGATGTCTGTTCCGCTTGCTGAGGCGTCTTTGGCTCAAGGCCATTGCAGCTGGCAGAATCGACATGATGTTAACTCCAGTGTGTATTGTATTCCGAGTCATAAAGACAGGAAATGACCTCAATGACTCTTTTTTCCCTTTTTTTTTTTTCAAACAAACTTTATTTTCAGTACACAATGCTGAAAAAAACGCAGCTGCAAAAAACGCAGCAAAAAACGCAGTGTGTGAAAGCAGCTGCGTTTTTTGCCTGCGTAAAAAAACGCAGGTAAAGCAGCAGCAAAATACGCGCGCGTAAAAATACGCAGCAAATATGCTGTGTGTGAAAGTAGCCTTAGGAGGAGGAGACCAAGGACAGCACAGGAGGGAGAAAGGAGCAGCGTCAGCAGCAGTTAAGTAATATCGGCGGGGGAGGGGGAGAGGTCATTAATCCTATCCTTTGTGATGCTGACTCTGAGCAGTGTATCTCCTCCCATGTGTGTTACTGTGCTGACTGTGTATCTAATCAAACCCTGTGTGGTACTGACTGAGCTGTGGATCTAATCCTCTCCTGTGTGATGCTGTCTGCTGAGCCATGTACCGTATCTAATCTTACCCTGTGTGATACTGTGTTGAGATGTGTATCTAATCCTCTCCTGTGGGATACTGTGTGCTGAGCCGTGTATCTAATCCTATTCTGTGTTACTGTAGGCTGAGCCATGTATCTAATCCTACCCTGTGTGATACTCTCTGCTGAGCCGAGTTTCTAATCCTACCCTGGGTGATACTGTGCTGAGACGTGTATCTAAACCTCTACTGTGGAATACTGTGTGCTGAGCCGTGTATCTAATCCTATTCTGTGTGTTACGGTATGCTGAGCCGTGTATCTAATCCTTTCCTGTGTGATGCTTTGCTGAGACGTGTATCTAATCCTCCCCTGTGTGATCTTGACTGCTGAGCCGTGTATCTAATCCTATCCTGTGTGATACTGACTGAGCTGTGTATCTAATACTATCCGGTGTGAAACTGACTGCTGAGCTGTGTATCTAATCCTCCTATGTGTGATACTGACTGCTGGCCAAGTATCTAGTCCTCTCCTATGCACTCCTCTCCCCCCTGTTATGTGTGATCTATATGGCGGTATTATGTGAGAAGTATGTGGCGGTATTATGTGAGAAGTATATGGCGGTATTATGTGTGATCTATATGGCTGTATTGTGAGAAAACTGGTGGTATGTGAGATCTATATAGCGTCGTTATGTGTGAAGTATATGGCGTTATTATGTGTGATCTATATGGTGGTATTATGTGAGAACACTGGTGTCGTTATTTGCAATCTATATGATGGTATATGTGAGAACTATAGGACAGTATTATGTGTGATCTGTATGGCGGTATTCTGTGAGAACACTATGGCAGTATTATCTTCAAAAAGGGGACCCATTCTAAGGTGGTTCTGGCTGAGCACCTGCACAGGGGGAAGCATGACCTCCAGTTAGGTGCAGTCAGGCTGGTGAGGCAGCTGAAGAGAAGGGTCCCTGGTTTATTGTTATACTCTGTGCTGCTGTCACCCTGCTCCTTCCACCATATATCTCCCAGAATCCTTGCTGCCTGCCATCCTCGGTGACTGTCTACTTGTCAGTATAACTTTGCAGTCCCCAACAAAATGGCTTCTCACTGTGTTCACAGCCATGTCAGCAGATTCCGCCCATAATTGCTGCAGTGCAGTAATGTGAGCTAGTTGTACACTACACTAGGTTTTTGTCAGATTTCATTAGCTGCTCCCCCTAGTGTTTAAAAGTGGAAATGCCAAACCTTTTAAAATTATTTTTCATATTTTACTAAATTATAAACAAATTAGAATATTTTTATATATAATGTAAATATATATGTGTGTGTGTATATATATGTGTATGTGTGTGTGTGTATATATATATATATATATATATATATATATATAATATAATATTTCCGTGATGTCCACTCAATGAAGCTCGGTCTCAGGCATATGACCTATTTTGTATTCCATTTTAAAGAAACAGTAAGAAAGGTTCTGGGCCCCTGCTATAGATAATCTATTTTTACTTTGAAACCTTTCTTTATTATATTAATATTGTGCATTTTGTATTCCTGCTTCATCAGGGAAATTGCAGAAGCAGTGAAACACTGCAAACCGAGAGTTCCTCCTTCCGTTGTGTTTGACGGCTACATGCTGCTTTCTGGTATGTACACAATGTACTCACTATTCACAGAACCTGTCTTCTGACATGACGTTTCTATTTACTATGTAGGGAAACATTACCTGTGGGACTTGAATCGTCTTCGGTGGTTACTGAGTTAGCAGGGCACATAGTGCTGGTTTTATTTTGCTTATTTTTTTCTCTTCATAGTTCTAGAAATGAAAAGCTGCATGGTTAGGCCATTCACAAACAGATTATTAATCACCATAATTAGACAAGCGTCATATAAAAACTATGTGCGGGCAGAATGTCTCACAGTTGGGTCTGTCCAATTATCCCCTTAATGACCACCAATACGTCTTTTTACTGACCTGTGATATAAGAGACTATCATCCCCATACAGGTGACAATCCAGAAGCCCTCAGGTGTACACTATACGTATCTGACAACTTGCTGCATCAGCCACGGTTAGTGTTGGTACCAACCATGGCCGTTTAACCCCTTAAATACCGTTGTCAATAGTGACTACTGATCGTTAACAGACTGTTAGGGGCTTCCTCTTTAACCCCATCGGCACCCTGGGATGATGATCGTGTGGTCCTGATGTTCGCGATGGCAATTCACGACCAAATAATGGCCTTCGAGTCTGTCGGCTATAGTGGCCTGTTCAGAAGTTAGCGACATTTAGGTGGTAAAAAATTTAGGTGGTAAAAATAAACTTTTTTGTAAATTTCCTTGAATTAATGAAAAATTGCAGCTACATTTTTAAACTTCCTAAAAGGCTAACAAAATAAAATAACATTTTACAAAAGCTGCTGACGTAAAGCAGACATGAGGAAAATTTTATTTATTAATGTTTTTCTGTGGTATGACTATCTGGATTAAAGGGATAATCATTCAAAGTTTGAAAATTGCCAATTTTTTTTGAACATTTTTGTCAAATTTCATTTTTTTTTTTTTTTATAAATAATCACAAAATATATCAACCTGAATTTACCACCATCATAAACTATAATGCACCACGAAAAAACAATCTCAAAATCACTGGGATTTGTTAAAGCAGTCCTGAGTTATTAACACACAGTGACATTGGTCAGATTTCAAAAATTTTGCCTGGTCACTAAGGGGTTAAAAGTTATTGCTCCACATAGTATAATGACCCTTCACTGCTATAGTGATATGCAACAAACTGTTAGGACTACTGATGAGTGAATATACTCGTTACTCGAGATTTCTCGAGCACGCTCGGGGGTCCTCCGAGTATTTTTTTAGTGCTCGGAGATTTAGTTTTTCTTGCAGCAGCTGAATGATTTACATCTGTTAGTCAGCATAAGTACATGTGGGGATTCCCTAGCAACCAGGCAACCCCCGCATGTAGTTATGCTGGCTAACAGATGTAAATCATTCAGCTGCGGCAAGAAAAACAATCTCCGAGCACTAAAAAATACTCGGAGGACCCCCGAGCGTGCGCGAGAAATCTCGAGCAACGAGTATATTCACTCATCACTAGTTAGGACCATAGTACAGGGCTTATATCCTCATCCTCTGATGACTTAGATGGCTGCCTACATTAGCAGACTGGCATTGAAATTGGGAAACCAGGGCACCTATCATAATAAAAGTGTGTTATCAAGTATATTCAATTTTCTTTCTCCTTCGCCACATTGGGGGACACAGAACTATGGGTGTTATGCTGCTGTCGCTAGGAGGCTTACACTAAGGCCTCTTTCACACTTCCGTCTTTCAACTTCCGTCACAATCTGTCGATTTTTGAGAATCCAGGATCCTGCATTTTCTCATAGACTTGTATTAGTGACGGATTGTAACGGATGGCCATCTGTTTCATCTGTCTTTCACTGGATCCTGCATAAAAACACAGCCCGTCAGGCAGAGAAAACGTTCAGAGGAACGTTTTTTCTGCATGTCGGTTAATCGGTCAGCGACGCATCCTGCACTGCCCGTCACTGGCTACAATAGTAGCCTATGGGCTCAGGATGCGTCGCTTCCTGTGAAAAGCAGGAATCCAGCGACAGGTTCCGCCTTTTCAAAGAGAGCATGCGTGGAAGAATTTCCCGTCAGGGAAATTCTCTCTCGCTCGCTCTCTTTCTCTTTTTACTATTGATGCTGCCTATACATCATCAATAGTAACAAGATATAATGTGAAAAATAATTAAAAAAAATAAAAAAATGCAGTATTCTCACCCACCAGCATTCCCGTCAGCTAGTTTTACTTCCTAGTAATACATTGCAAAATCTCGCGAGAAGTCGCGGTCTCGCGAGACCGCGACTTCTTGCGAGATTTCGCAATGTATTACTATGAATACTAGCTGCTGGGACCATCGGTGCGCGGCAACGCCGGTAGGTGAGAATGCTGCAATTTTTTTATTTTTTTTAACCTGGTTTGTGTTGTGTATGCGTTTTTGCAGCGGAAAACCGCTGTGAAGACGTGTACACAACAGGTGCACATAGGCTCGACGGGTCCGTCAGAAAGACGGGCCCAGTGCACACGTTATCCACAATCTGCACAGGATCCGTCATTTCAACGTCTTGACGGATCCTGTGAAGATTTGGAAGACTGAAGTGTGAAACAAACCTTGGTTGAGACAAAAAAGTTAGCTCCTCCCCTGCAGTATACACCCTCATACTGGCTTCCAGAGACCCAGTTCAAGCTTAGTGTCTGTAGGAGGCACACAGGGTCTGCTATTCAGACCAGAATTTATTTATTTTATTTTTTTTTTACTATTTAACTTTTTTACCCGGATGAAGGGGCGACGGAACCTTTCAAGGCTCCGATCTCCCCGAACCAACAACAGGCGAGCACAGAGAGTGTCTCCGTATCCTCTCCTGCGATGTGGGAAGCCACTGCCTGGGCTGATTCTAGGGACGACAGGCCCCTTCAAGGGCACCGATCTCCCCTCCTCCCTTAACAGACGAGTACATGGAGTGTCACCTCCACGTATCAGAGGCACCCTCCATCGTGGCATCCGTGCAGCCCCCACTGCATCACCACTGAAAAAAGCTGATGATGGAAGGAGGCGGACGGTTCCTCTCCACCCCCCCTTTTAAGCGGATGGAGGCTCCCCCAACCCTGCACTGTCCTGACTACCCCGGGCACAGCTCTGTTCTGCGTCATCAGCCATCCCCTTCATATCGGGGTAAGTGTCACCCGGGAGGGGTCGTTTTCCGGCGGTCATAGGAGGGATCCATAGCGGCAGGGACCCTTCAGGGCTCCGCGGCATCTTCCCCGGTGGTCCGTGTGTGCGCGCCGGCTGAAGCCATAAATTTAGCCCCCGGCTTCGGCCTAGTGTGGGCTACATCCCGAGAGGCCCCGTCCACCGCTCGCATCACTTTTGCGGCTCTGCCCCCAGACCTGGCGCTTCTCGCTCCTTGCGAGACTACCTCACAGCTCTCTGCAGCCATCTTTCCCCACTGCACAGCAGCTCTGCCGCCTTCTGCACGTGTCTCTCTGTGCCTAGATGACGGTCTTCCCCTACTCAGCGCCATCATCATCAGATTGCAGGAGACTGCCCTAGGTGCTTCCCTGCAGCTTTACCCCACATCGCTTCCACTAGCAGTGTTTTTTTACTTATATTGGGGTACATCATGTCACAGTCTAGGGCTAAAAAGGCTACAAAGGTACATACCACCTTTTTCAGTGCGTGTACCACCTGCCAGGCTCCTCTCCCTCGGCCTGAAAGCTCCCCTCTCTGCTCAGCCTGTGATGCCCAATGTGCCCTGGAGCCCTCCACCGCTACCGACCCCAGTGTATCTAGAGTGGGCCACGTCACTGTCACAATCCATGGCTTCGTTGGCCAAAGCGATTGAATTCCTTCATGACCCCTCTGGGGAGAGGGGCACTCGTCTACCTGGGTTAAGAGACCCCTCCCTTACAGGGGAATCATCGGCCAGCAGGGGCCGCTCTCACCTGAAGGAAGTACGGACATCCAAAAAACGGATCCGCACTACCTCTCCTGAGCATTCACCACGCCATTCAGCCTCTGGTAGCTCCACTTCTCGCTCACCCTCTACAGGGGATCGCAGCAATCATGACTCTAAGTATGAGTCTGAGTCATCCTTGGATAAACATCTTGGAGATTCGAGCGATCAGATTTGCCCTGAGACATTTCCATTCCACTTCCTCCTTGAGGGTCACCCAAATCGAATTCAATCAGACAACGTCACAGCTGTGGCATACATAAACCATCAGGGGGATACCCGCAGCAGGGCGGCGATGCGGGAGGTCTCCCACATTCTCCGATGGGCCGAGAACAACACCTCCACCATTTCTGCAGTGCACATTCCAGGCGTCGAGAACTGGGCGGCGGACTTTTTCAGCCGTCAGGGTCTTGCCTCGGGGGGAGTGGGAGCTCCATCCGCAGGTCTTCCAGCAGATTTGCCTTCGCTGGGGGACTCCGGACGTGGATCTGATGGCGTCCAGATGGAACGCAAAAGTTCACAATTTCATAGCACGTTCTCAGGATCCCCAGGCCATCAGGGTGGACGCACTGAAATCCCCATGGCATCGGTTCGACTTCCCTTAGTATTTCCTCCACTTCCGTTACTACCGAAGGTAATCCGAAAAATCAAGATGGAGGGGGTTCCTTTGATCCTAGTCGCCCCAGATTGGCCACGCCGCGCGTGGTATGCAGAGCTCGTTCAACTCGTATCCGACGTTCCCTGGCGGCTACCATATCGCCCAGATCTGCTTCGCCAAGGGCTGATCTACCATCAGAGCAGCTTTACCAAACATCGCTTCCACTAGCAGTGTTTTTTTAATTATATTGGGGTACATCATGTCGCAGTCTAGGGCTATTCATCTCCCTCGGCCTGAAAGCTCCCCTCTCTGCTCAGCCTGTGATGCCCAATGTGCCCAGGAGCCCTCCACCGCTACCGACCCCAGTGTATCTAGCCCCCCCGAGTGGGCCACGTCACTGTCACAATCCATGGCTTCGTTGGCCAAAGCGATTGAATCCCTTCATGACCCCTCTGGGGAGCGGGGCACTCGTCTACCTGGGTTAAGAGACCCCTCCCTTACAGGGGAATCATCGGCCAGCAGGGGCCGCTCTCACCTGAAGGAGGTACGGACATCCAAAAAACGGATGCACACTGCCTCTCCTGAGCATTCACCATGCCATTCAGCCTCTGGTAGCTCCACTTCTCGCTCACCCTCTCCAGGGGTTCGCAGCAATCATGACTCTGAGTATGAGTCTGAGTCATGCTTGGACCCGGATTCTCTGGAGTTTCAATCGACTGTGGATTCCCTCATTGAAGCTGTCAATCACGTGCTAAAGGTAGATGATGACCCTAATTTGGCTCCGGATCATGCGGCATCTTATAAAAGAGCCATGCGATCCCATAGGGTGTTCTCCTCTCATCCGGATTTTTTTGATATAGTCCGGCGACACAGGGAGCGACCGGGTAAGCGCTTTACGAGAAAAAAGGCCCTGGAAACTAAGTATCCCTTTTCCGCAGATCTTGTCAAAGATTGGACGGAACCTCCACTAGTAGATCCTCCGGTATCGCGTTTGGCAACCAAACGCTTTTATCCGTACCTGATGGGGCTTCGATTAAAAATCCCACAGAACGCCAAATAGATTCCCTGGCTCGTTCAGTATATGAAGCCTCAGGTTCCTCTCTATCCCCTTCCTTCGCTGCGGCGCACTATGTCCCGGAAGTATTTCGCTGTGTTCCGGGACATAATGCGCCGGCTCATGCGCACTAATGCTTTTCGGCTTTGCCCGCTGTTGGGCAAAGCATACTGCGCGTGCGCAAGGCAAGATTGCCTTGCGCAGGCGTGTTCTACGGAGGACAGCGAATCAACTTCAAGCCAATATTGCAGCCAGCGTGCAGCCAGCGGGAAAGGAAGGGTGAATAAAACACCCGAAAACACCGCCCATTGGACCAAAAAAAGGTCCCGCCAAATTCAGGTGACAGGTTCCCTTTAATGAAGATATCGTTCTTCCCTCCTTCTGCCCACAGCCAAGACATAGGGTTGAAAAGGCCCTTCAGACCTTGGACGTGGTAATGGCTCTCAGGAGGTACATTTCTAGGACTGCTCCCTTCCGCAAATCGGACTCCCTCTTTGTGCTCCCTGAGGGTCACAGGGTTTAGCCGCTTCTAAAGCCATGATAGCCAGATGGATCCGATCAGCTATTCAAGAATCTTATCGGGTCAGGGGCAGACCTATCCTGGTGGGGATTAGGGCACACTCAACTCGGTCGGTGGGTGCTTCCTGGGCCATTCGGCACCAGGCGTCGGCAGAGCAGGTTTGCAAGGCTGCAACATGGTCCAGCCTGCATACTTTCAGGAAGCACTACAATCTCCACACTCAATCTTCTGCGGATGCGGCCCTTGGCAGACATATTCTGCAAGCGGCCGTTGCACATTTATAGTCATTTGGTACACGGAGTTATTTGGTTATATTGTTCCCCACCCAGGGACTGCTTTGGGACGTCCCATGGTTCTGTGTCCCCCAATGTGGCGACGGAGAAATAGTGATTTTTGTGTACTCACCGTAAAATTCTTTTCTCCGAGCCACTCATTGGGGGACACAACACCCACCCTGTTAGCCTTATGGCTTGTTCTTTTTGGCTCTTTACTTGCTCTGACATGTACTGTAATATTATGTTTTATGTTATTGATGATCTCCTACTGCTTTTACACTGAACTGAGTCTCTGAAAGCCAGCATGAGGGTGTATACTGCAGGGGAGGAGCTAACTTTTTTGCCTCAACTTTTTTTGTGTCAGCCTCCTAGCGACATCAGCATAACACCCATGGTTCTGTGTCCCCCAATGAGTGGCTCGGAGAAAAGGATTTTACTTTGAGTACACAAAAATCCCTATTTTACAAATAATTAAAAACATTTTTTTTTTTTTTACTGGAAACCCATTTAACGGCAAAGTGTATCAGGCGATATGGGAGACCTCTATGGCCAATTAATCTTTTAAGACCTAAAACTAAATTATTCATTACAGACTTTGAGATCTAAAAATTAAATGGTGTTTAAATTTGCGGAAGGACCTAAAACAGCGCTCCAGATTTGTTTTTTGCATAAATAATGCAGCATGAGCTATTTTTTTAAGAATTGTGTAGCAGCTATTGTGCATGCCTTGTGTATATCGTTTTAGATGTGCCAATTTTGCCATGATGATTTTTACCTTTTACCCTAAAATAGATTACATTTCCCAAGATGCATTTAATATTGCAGAGGGGGGGGGGGGGGGTAAAGTCTCATTTCTACTTTCTCTACTCTGAGTTCTAATTAATAGCGATAGTTGTAAATCATTGGTAACAAAAAAATGTTGGCCTCTAATTCGCACTGCAGATTCTCAGTGTGTAATGGGTCTCCCCTGCCTCTTGCTTGTAATAGATTTCCCCCTACCAACAATTACAAGAGGGAGGCAAGTATAGCTGTTTGAAGAATACGTAATGAAAAATTGAATTTATGCCACTGTACAAGGATGAAAGAAATGACATAGCTAGGTTATTGGTGATTAAATATTATATGTGCAAAAACTATTTTGCTGTAATGCAACGTTAATCCTCTGAATGCAGTGTACACAGTATTTTGTTTCAGTGATGCCTTCAGAAATAACTGTAACATGAATTGGGTTTGATTATCTTTGCCCAGGTTTGGAACCATTTAGAATAGGGCCTTATACAAACTTTGTTAATATTGGGGAGCGATGTAATGTGGCCGGTTCGAGAAGATTTGCCAAGCTCATTATGGGGGGAAATTATGAGGTAAGTTGTATAGAATAACGCATTGTATTTTTACTTCTTGTGGGTATTCTTTTAGATTGCTTGTGTGGATACAGCAGGGTACTACTTTATTATTTAGCACTGCTCTTGTGCGAGGAGTACTTCTTTTTGCAGTTGTTGCTGTAAAGAGTGTAAGGCTGGGACAGACGGCCATTGTAATAAATGGTGCAGTAGCGTCCGCAGTTCTGTGTGTTTGTGCACATCGTGAATGTTTGCAGAAACTGCCTGCTATTACATGCACTATTTTCTTCCATAAAGCAGACCAAAATATTGCTGCATTTTTTTCATCACTTATGATATCACTCATGTACACTACCAATTAGACTTCCAGTGGGCCGTGTGATTTACATTTTGCACATCAACCACAAAAACTGTTGTATAAACATGGCCTTACAGTTAAATACTGTCGATGGCTCCTCTTACAATTGTGAAAAAATGATATATAGGGGAGTACCCCGTTTAGCACCGTTTCCCATTTCTTTCTCTGACGTGTATAGGACTGTACTGGTTGCAATGCTGGAAGACTATCGTATTACATGGGTATGCTGTGCAGTTCCTTGTCTGCTGGTGAAACCCTACTGCAACTGTCTTTTTAACCATGTTTTATCTGATATGTTGTCCTAACAGGAAGCACTTACAGTCGCAAAAGCGCAAGTAGAGATGGGTGCACAAGTCCTTGACATTAATATGGATGACGGCATGCTGGACGGCCCCAGAGCCATGGCGCGGTTCTGTAATTACATTGCGTCTGAGCCTGATATTGCGAAGGTAAACCTCTCATTGTGCTGCATTTTTATAATCGGGTGTAATGGGATACATCAGGCAGCCTCATTATTTTAAGAAAAGATGTCCTATAAAATATTTTAATGTATATTTAACCTCACAGGTACCACTGTGTATTGATTCATCCAACTTTGATGTGATTAAGGCTGGGCTGAAATGTTGCCAAGGAAAATGTATAGTGAACAGCATCAGTCTAAAAGAGGGGGAAGAAGACTTTCTGGCAAAAGCCAAGATGATAAAACAGTTTGGGGCAGCGGTGGTCATCATGGCTTTTGATGAAGTGGGGCAGGTATGTTTTCTTCTGTGGTCTGTTACCGTATATATTGCATGCCTGCGTGTGGCCGTACATTAGATAGATGTTGGCAGGTTCTGTTTACAATGAATGCGCTTGGAGGTGATTCTGGGCTGATGAAATTAGATTGTAAAACCTGACCCCTGATGGGGCGACAGCACACCTACTTGGCCCACTTATATATAGCTGCATTATAAGCAGGAAAGGGACATTACATCTTCACCACACTATTCAACCACTAACATTAAAGCATTAAATTAATAGTAAACATTTGCATGTAAGGATTGTGTCATCATTCATGAATTTACTGGAAAACTTTAATGGTAGTTACATTAATAGTTTAGTTGTGTTATTTTTTAACATGCTTTAAAACTGTTGTCTCAAGTCCCTAACTTCAGGAGTGCATGGCTCGCCAGTGTCCTGGCCTCCTGTGCGCCTCAGAAGATTGACCGTTCCAGAGCACAGCTGAGCCCAGACATCCCACTTTCCAATGCTGCAAACAAAAACAAATTTGTCTGCTGCATTGGAACAACACAGTGACACTAAAGCTCACTGTACCTGGCTACCTGGCTGACTTGTAAAGCTTCTATAGCAAATCGCTTGCCAGTGCGCGCTCCTTGCCTAGGAAACCAGCCACCTCTTATAAAGACAAAGGTGGCCAATAACGTACTCAGCAAGCAATACATTATAGAATAAAAATGATTTGTTATTGAGAATAGAGCCTTTTTAATAAAATATATTTCAAAGTTGCTGTTTTTTACACTCTGCAATTTTATGCATTTTCAACCCAAGCCAGCCCCTGTAAGATGTACTGTTAATGTGTGTATTATTCATTTTCATTCATATAGGCTACAGATGCAGAAACAAAAGTCCGCATTTGCACTAGAGCCTACAATCTCTTGGTTACTAAATTGAAATTTAACCCCAATGATATCATATTTGATCCAAATATCTTAACAATTGGCACTGGCATGGAGGAGCATGATAAGTATGCCATTCACTTTATTGAAGCCACCAAAACAATAAAGGTAAGCTGGAGCAGAGACTAAATATTCAGTGGGTCATGTGAACGCTTTCCTTATTGATGTTTTTGTTATTTGCAATACTGGGTCGAAGTTCTCATACAGACGAGCGTATATATGGGATGTGTGCTATCTTATTTTTGATCGGATTGCTACGCACAGCACTTTGACTAATGTTATTCAATATGACTGTCCAGAAGACTGATTTTTCTCTCGGTCCGACTGTTCGTGAGGAAAAAAATTGCAGCATGCAGTATATTCGTCCGAGTCTCGGATGAGACTCTCCCATTCAAGTCATCATGTGCATAAAAAAAAAAATTGGATCCCACACAAAAACCATGTTGCGTCTGATTTTTACAGATGCATTTCCACATCTTCTGGACCTGGCCGGGCACAACGTAGGGATAGAGGTCCTCAGACCTCTTACAAACCTTCCCCTTCTTGGAGAGGCAGGCCTAGGCAGTCAGGATCCAGTGGGTCCAGACCGGGCAGGTCTCCTACACAATGACTTCCTGCGGTATCCAGAGGACACCCTCAAAGTAGGCGGCCGCCTGCTTTCCTTCAGCGACGCGTGGCTCTCGGTCGTTCACGACGAATAGGTCTGCGACCTAGTGTCTTCCGGATACAAAATAGAATTCTCCTCTCTTCCACCAAATCACTTTTTCCTGTCTTCTCCTCCCAGGGCAAAGGCATCAGAGTTTTTCCAGGCCATAAGCTCTCTAAAAGAAGATGGGGTTATTATCCTGGTCCCTCAAATAGAAAAGCGTCAAGGTTTTTATTCAAACCTGTTCATTGTTCCAAAGAAGGACGGTACAGTACGGCCCATAATGGACCTAAAACTGCTGAACAAGTTCGTCAGGGTGCGCCTTTTCCGGATGGAATCGCTTCGTTCTGTCATCGCCTCCATGGAGAAAGGCGAGTTCCTGGCGTCTATAGACATCCAGGACGCGTACCTCCACATTCCTATTTTACCTTCTCACCAAAGGTTCCTTCGCTTCGTAGTTCAGGAAGATCACTTTCAATTTGCTGCTCTGGCCTTCGGCCTCGCCTCCGTTCCCAGGGTATTCACCAAGGTCATGACGGCCGCCTTCATACCCAAGTTGTGGTGGTGGTACCGTATTTAGACGATATCCTCATCAAAGGCCCATACTCTTTCTCGCCTGGGTTGGAAGATAAACTTCAAAAGATCTTCCCCAGTACTGGCTCAGCGAATTTCCTTTCTAGGAATGATACTGGACTCGTCCCAGGGGTTGGTACTTCTTCCCCCAGTAAAAGATCTGTCTTACAGCGGGAAGCTCAGAAGCTCTCCCAACCTCATACTCACTCTCTGCGTTTCAGTATGAGAGTCCTCGGCAGGATGGTAGCAGCCTTGGAGGCGGTCCCATTCGCTCAACTACACCTCCGCCCCTTACAACATGCTCTCCTGGCTGTGTGGGGCAGGAGCCCGTTCTCTCTCGATCGTCGTTTTCTCCTTCCCCAATAAGTCAGTCTCTCAGGTGGTGGACTTTGAAGTCCTTTCTGAATCAAGGGAAGTCTTTTCTCCCAGTACATTGGCTAGTTGTGACAACAGATGCCAGAGTCTGGGTTGGGGAGCGGTGTTCCACCATCACACTGCTCAGGGCCCCTGGTCTCTTCAGGAAGCATGCCTGCCCATCAACATCCTGGAAATACGGGCAATCAGGTTGGCTCTTCTCCTATTCCATCCCTTCCTGACGGGTCGTCCCATCAGGATTCAGTCCGACAATGCCACGGCAGTGGAATACATTAACCGGCAGGGGGGAACCTGCAGCAAGGCAGCCAGACCGAGGTAGGTCACATTCTCCGTTGGGCCGAGGAAAACCGCTCAATGATCTCAGCGGTTCACATCCCGGGAGTGGAAAATTTGGAGGCAGATTTCCTCAGCCGTTAAGGTCTCGACTCCGGAGAGTGGTCTCTCCATCCGGAGATCTTCCACCAGATCTGCTGTAGTTGGGGAACCCCAGACGTGGATCTGATGCCCTCACGGCTAAATTCCAAGGTTCCCAACTTCATAGCTCGGTCCCACGATCCGGCAGCCATCGGGGCAGATGCACTCGTTCACTCGTGGCATCAGTTCCAGCTTCCATACATATTTCCTCCGCTTCCTTTACTGCCGAGAGTCATCAAGAAGATCAGAGCGGAGGGGATACCTGTAATCCTGATTGCGCCAGATTGGCTGCGCAGGGCTTGGTACGCCGAACTAGTTCAACTAGTCGCCGATGTCCCCTGGCGATTACCGAATCGTGCAGACCTGTTGTACCAGGGCCCCATTTACCACCTGAACTCCGAGGCACTGTGTTTGACGGCATGGCCATTGAGTCCTGGGTGCTAACACAGGCAGGCTTCTCTCAGAATGTCATTTCTACCATGATCAGTGCTAGAAAGCCTACGTCTATGCATATTTATCATCGCATTTGGAAGACCTTCTTCTCACGGTGCAAGGACTGAGGACGCTCTCCTCTTGAAGTTTCCATTCCTTCCATCCTCGAATTCCTTCAGTCGGGTTTGGACTTGGGTCTCGCCCTTAGTTCTCTCAAAGGGCAGATTTCAGCCTTGTCAGTCCTGTTCCATCGTAGAATTGCCAACAGATTACAGGTGAAAACGTTCATTCAGGGAGTCTCCCATGTGGTGCCACCCTATAAGATGCAGTTGGAACCATGGGACCTTAATTTGGTCCTCGGAGTCTTGCAGGAGGCCCCTTTTGAACCTCTGCAGATCGTTTCCCTGTCTTTTCTGTCATGGAAAGTTGCCTTCCTGGTTGCTGTCACGTCCATCCGACGAGTCTCAGAGCTGGCGGCTTTGTCTTGTCGAGTTCCTTTCCTCATTTTTCATCAAGATAAGGTGGTTTTGAGAACATCTCCGTCTTTTCTACCGAAAGTTGTCTCATCTTTCCACCTCAATGAAGAAATTGTCTTCCCTTCACTTTGCCCAGCACCAGTACATCGCACCGAGAAGGCTCTTCACACACTGGACTTGGTGAGAGCTCTTAGGAGATACGTCTCGAGGACGGCTTCTTTCCGCAGGTCAGATGCCCTGTTTGTGCTCCCGGAAGGGCCAAGGAAAGGTCTAGCCACTTCCAAAGCTACGATAGCCAAGTGGATTCGTTGAGCTATCCAGGAGTCCTACCGAGTCAGAGGTCACTCCGTCCCAGCAGGGAGTAAGGCTCATTCTACTCGGTCAGTGGGTGCTTCTTGGGCCATCCGGCACCAGGCATCGGCAGCACAAGTCTGCAGAGCTGCGACTTGGTCCAGCCTCCATACGTTTACAAAACATTACCATGTTTATTCATAGGCCTTGGCAGATGCATCCATCGACAGACGAATTTTGCAGGCAGCAGTGTCGCATCTGTAACTTGTGGGTACAAGGAGCAATTGCAGTGGATTGTTTCCCACCCAGGGACTGCTTTAGGATGTCCCATGGTCCTGTGTACCCCAATGAGACGTAGGAGAAATAGGGATTTTTGTGTACTCACCGTAAAATCCTTTTCTCCAAGCCAATCATTGGGGGACACAGCACCCACCCTGTTGGCCTATTGGCTTTGTTTTTTTTTGTGTTGACCTGGTTTTGACATAGTTCATTCTTGTTAAATGTTAAGCTCCTACTGCTTTGTTACCGAACTGGTTCACTTAGAGCCAGCAGGAGGGTGTATAGTGCAGGGGAGGAGCTATTCTTTGTGTTAACTTAGTGTCCTCCTAGTGGCAGCAGCATAATACCCATGGTCCTGTGTCCCCCAATGATTGGCTCGGAGAAAAGGATTTTGCGGTGAGTACACAAAAATCCCTATTTTGATCACATGATATTTTTATACATGTTGTCCTACTCCAAGCTGTTCAGGCTTGAGAGCCAACTACCAATTAAGTAAATCAGGTGATGTGCATCTCTGTAATGAGGAGGGGTGTTGTCTAATGACATCAAAACCCTATATAATGTGTGCTTAATTATTAGGCAGCTTCCTTTCCTTTGGCAAAATGGGTCAGAAGAGTGATTTGACTGGCTCTGAAAAGTCCAAAATTGTGAGATGTCTTGCAGAGGGATGCAGCAGTCTTGAAATTGCCAATCTTTTGAAGCGTGATCACCGAACAATCAAGCGTTTCATGGCAAATAGGGTCGCAAGAAGCGTGTTGGGCAAAAAAAGTCGCAAAATAACTGCCCATGAATTGAGGAAAATAAAGCGTGAAGCTGCCAAGATGCCATTTGCCACCAGTTTTGCCATATTTCAGAGCTGCAATGTTACTGGAGTAACAAAAAGCATGTGCGATACTCAGGGACATGGCCAAGGTAAGGAAGGCTGAAAAACGACCACCTTTGAACAAGAAACATAAGATAAAACGTCAAGACTGGGCCAAGAAATATCTTAAGACTGACTTTTCAAAGGTTTTATGGACTGATGAAATGAAAGTGACTCTTGATGGGCCAGATGGATGGGCCAGAGGCTGGATCAGTAAAGGGCAGAGAGCTCCACTCCGACCCAGACGCCAGCAATGTGGAGGTGGGGTACTGGTATGGGCTGGTATCATCAAAGATGAACTTGTGGGACCTTTTCGAGTTGAGGATGGAGTGAACCTCAACTCCCAGACCTACTGCCAGTTTCTGGAAGACCACTTCTTCAAGCAATGGTACAGGAAGAAGTCGGTATCGTTCAAGAAAAACATGATTTTCATGCAGGACAATGCTCCATCACATGCCTCCAACTACTCCAGAGTGTGGCTGGCCAGTAAAGATCTCAAAGAAGAAAAAAATGACATGGCCCCCTTGTTCACCTGATCTGAGCCCCATGGAGAAACTGTGGTCCCTCATAAAATGTGAGATCTAGAGGGAGGGAAAACAGTTCACCTCTCGGAACAGCGTATGGGAGGCTGTGGTAGCTGCTGCACGCAATGTTGATTGTAAACAGATCAATCAACTGACAGAATCTATGGATGGAAAACTGCTGAGTGTCATCATAAAGAAAGGTGCTATATTGGTCACTAATTTTGGGGGGTTTTGTTTGTGCATGTCAGAAATATTTTTTTCTAAATTTTGTGCAGTTATATTGGTTTACCTAGTGAAAATAAACAAGTGAGATGGGAATATATTTGGTTTTTATTAATATCCTAATAAAGGCCTAGACAGAAGGCACTTCAATGTGCACACAATATATCAAAGAGAGAAGCCGGAAGCTTGATTAGTTGTAACTATCCCCCTGGACGAAGCATCACGCGAAACGCGCGTCGGGGTCCTTCTACTGATCTGCATCTCTGGTAAATATACTGATGCCTCTTCTCAAGCGTTGCACTATAGCACTGTATGCACTTTTTTAGCTATTGCACATCGCAATGATTGCTCTATAGGTAGATATACTGATGCCTCTTTCTAAGCTTTGCACTTTAGCACCATATGCTTTTTTCAGCTACTGCATATTGCAGTGATTGGTTTATTTATAGTTGAGGCATTCTTTATGGCTTGTAATATATTCTAGATACAGTATTATTCTATGGCCCTTTATTTGTTACGTATCTTTGGCGTTTAGTGTGTATTCTGTCCACTGTGACATACTATATCCATTTAGGATTTATTGCACCTTACCAATTCGCTGCCATATATATACATATATTTTTTATATACATGATGGGCTTTATGTATTGAATAGATATATTATTGAGCTTGTTTGAGCATTTAGCTTGGGATCACTTGATGGTTTATAGGCGTACCAATAGTGTATGCAGACAGTATATTCTGTTACGGTATCTCCACTGTTTGTTACTGTATTCATTACATGTTTTTATTTGTTTGTAATTAATAAAATATTACTGTTTTTATTGGCAATCAAGCTTCCGGCTTCTCTCTTTGATATATTGGTTTTTATTAAGTTGCCTAATAATTCTGCACAGTAATAGTTACCTGCACAAACAGATATCCTCCTAAGATAGCCAAATCTAAAAAAAAAACACTCCAACTTTCAAAAATATTAAGCTTTAATATTTGAGTCTTCTGGGTTGAATGAGAACATACGGTAGTTGGTGATCAATAATAAAAATAATCCTCTAAAACACAACTTGCCTAATAATTCTGCACACAGTGTAATTTGGTATTGGTAATTACAAATTATTTTGTCCTTTATAAGGAAACACTAAAAGGTGCGAAGGTCAGTGGCGGTCTTTCCAACCTTTCTTTCTCATTCCGAGGAATGGATGCCATTAGAGAATCCATGCATTCGGTATTTCTCTATCACGCTATTAAGGTAAGGATTTAATTAGAAATCTTCAGTCTCACAGATATATGTGCTTTTGGATCTGTTGTATTTTGGGATTATTTAGTATTGTCTCAGTGTTTGCATGATATATTTGCATTGTGTCATCATGGTAAATGTCCTGACCCTTCATTTTAACATTGGGTGAGGGTCTCGTTGTCTGAAACTTCAGCAGTAATGGTTTTTGACACATCAGATATTTTATTTATTTTTTTGCATATGGCAAAACCACTTATAACAACACTTGCTGTTATTTCTACATCACAATAAATGCAGACTCCTATCCTATCTCTGTGGCAGTGAAGCTACCCTACAGTCTCTTAGTAGCAACAAATAGGAATCATCAATTTCATAAATACTGAAATTCTGCAATACATGACTCTCTGAAGATCTCTCATTAACTTCAGCGCAATCTACGTTTTTGTCTTGTATTTTTTTAGGTCATTTTCCAGTGTTTCAACCAAGAAATCTGTGTAGTTGCATAAGTAAATCACAAAGACATGATGGCCTTATGTCTTACATTGTGGAATGATGCAGTGTTGTATTGTTATCTGTCATTTATAGATTGGCATGGACATGGGGATTGTAAATGCAGGAAACCTTCCTGTCTACGATGACATTGATAAAGAATTACTCCAGCTGTGTGAACATCTCATTTGGAATAAGGATCCGGAAGCAACAGAGAAGCTTTTAAAATATGCACAGGTTTGTAGTGAGCAGAACATAACAGAAGATTCTTATTTACTGAAGTTACATTAAAGATCATTTATCAACAGGTGAGGGCAGGCGTTTTTATTTAAGGCAAAATCTAAAGGGGGTACATTTTCTAAACGGCGCCCATGAACAAAATAGGTCCCAAATACCGCATCAAAAACACGTTAAAAAAGCACACAAAAATGCAATGAAAAAACACAAGTAACCGAATTTAAATAGGTGCAGAAATTCTGTAGTATCAGAACGCACTAAAAGCACATCAGGGAACATAGCCTAATGGTCACCGCTTAGTAATGTTACTGTTCGTGCAAGATCTTGCTTTTTCACAACAAGAGGGATTGTGGGAGCCTGCTCTGCATGCTGCGATCCCAGAATCGGAAGTTCGGAATGGACTTTTGCTAGAAAGGAGGACATTCGAATACATGGGACCTCTTAGTTGATCTTTCTGCCCACCTCTTTCTTAAATAAAAAGGACAGCCCCAGATTGATGACAGATACACTTTAAGGATATGAGGTTGCTCCACTGCAACTTTGCATTCTGAAATCTAAGGCCGGGTAAACACAATGCAGAACTGGCAGCACATGTTCGCTGCATCTAAAGCACTGCCGTCTATTGAACGCCGGTAAATCCACAAGTGTTCACGGAACCATGCTGATTCACCGCTCCCAATACATTCTATTGATGCAATTACTTTTGTGGAGACTCTTCCGCAGGAGAAATTGAAATGCTGTGGTCTGGAGAGACGTGCCATGTCAGTCACCGCGGGTGATCCACGGGCATCTGTGGACGCATAGAGGGCATGGGATTTCTTTAAATACCATCCACTATGCTGTAACATCTGGCTACTGCGGGTTTGACGCTGCATAAATAAGCAGTCGTCTGCACATACCCTGAGTTCGGCATGTAAAGAGGTATTCCCATTTCAGATGTTCATGTCTATATGTGGTGGTCAGGATGATGCAAACCATGAAGTGGGCCGTTCTGTAACTCACTTTCACTTTTGTCAGCCATCCATACATTGTAGCACAGCCTGCTACCATTGCTTTGGCTGCCTCATTTACACAGGTATTGCTAGGCCAGCCATGACCGAGGTGGGAATACCTCTTAAAGTAAAGTCTGTCTCGGGTGTCCTGCACTACACTCCCTGACAGAAGTTATGTCACTTATCCATGTTATGTAAATAAAAGCTTATAACCTGACGTTAAATTCATCCATTGGTTGTATAAATTATTCTTATGAAAGCTGAAACCCTCCGAAATGTGGTTTAGGTTAAGAAAATAAATTGGCATCAATGCAGAAATATTGATCAGTTAATGGACACAGAATGGTCAGATTTTGGCAAGACAAAAGTTTTGTCGCCCACAGAAAGTAATGTGATATTCAAACAAATAACTTAAAATGCAAATATATGTTGCATAACATTGGTGAATGAAGCTGTGGTGCTACTAGTCATATTTAATATTTTGTGTGACTTTCATGAGCTTGAAGGATTGCATCCATGCGGTTCAACAATGATTCATACAATTTATTAATGAAGTCATCAGAAATAGCAAAGAATGCAGTCTTACATGCCTCCCAGAGTTCATCTAGAATTCTTTGGTTTTGTCTTCCAAGCTTCGTGTTTCATCTTACCCCAAACATGCTCAATGATGTTCATGTCTGGTGACTGGGCTGGCCAGTCCTTGAGCACCTCGATCTTTTTTGCCTGGAGGGACTTTGTTGTAGAGATGGATGTATGAGATGGAGCACCATCCTGCTGCAGAATTTGACCCCTTTTATGATTTGGACTATAAGAGGTAGCTAATACTGCTTGATATTTTAGGCTATTGATATTGACTTCCACCTTGCAAATGTTTCGCACACCCCCATACTAAATGTAACCCCAGACCGTGACCTTTCCACCACCAAATTTAACTATTTTCTGGCTGTATTTTGGATCCATACGGGCTCCAGTAGGTCTCCTGCCGTATTTGCAGCGGCGGTGGTGTAATTCTACTGAAGATTCATCAGAGAAATCCACCTTCTGCCACTTTTCCAGCGTCCATCTGTTTAGCAGGCTGTGGGACTTTGCAAATTCCACACAGTTTTTTATTTGCCCTTTGTTTAGTGCTGGTTTCTGGGCACTGATTCTACCATGGAGGCCATTTCAAGACAGAATCCTACAAACTGTTCTAGTTGACACAGGGACTTGAGGTGACCAGGCCTGTTGGAGCTCTGCTGCAGTGAAAGAGGGGCTTGCTTTGGATTTTCTAACCAACAAACGTTCCTCCTGAGCAGTTGTCTTGCGGGGTCTGCCGGACCTGGGCTTGTCAAACACATCTCCAGTCTCTTCAAATCTTTTTTTAATTCTTTGTACTTGATGCTGAGACACATTAAAGGTGCCAGCCACCTCTGCAGTGGATCTGGTCTTCAGCCTCTTGATAATCCAGGCTTTGGTCGCAGGGTGGATTTTTGGCATGTTGTCAGAGCTCAAGTTGCGGTTCAAGTGAATGTCTGGGGTGCTGGGTTTCTTTTTATACACACACTAATTAAACGATCATTTACTGAGCACAAATGAGGATGTAAACTAGGGTTGCGTGCATTATATGACCAGGCGACACAACTTTTGTCTTGCCAAAATCTGACCATTCTGTGTCCATTAACTGATCAATATTTATGCATTGATGCCAATTTATTTTCTTAACCTAAACCACATTTAGGAAGGTTTCAGCTTTCAAAAGAATAATTTATACAACCAAGGGTTGAATTTAATGTCCGTATAAAAGCTTTTATTTACATAACATGGATAAGCGACATAACTTCTGTCAGGGAGTGTAGTGCAGGACACCCGAGACAGACTTTACTTACTGTCAGGGAGTGTATACCATTTTCATGAATTAAGGATCCATAATAGAACATCCATATAAATCTGTAGGTCCCTATTGTACCTCTGTGTGCCCATGCAGGGCCCAAAAATATTTTTGTCACACAACCTATAATGGGGTTCTACCACAAATGACAAAAAAAAAATGTATTCTGTCCATGTTTTTTTTCTTGTTAAATGCATAAAAAAACCACATATATCACGCTTAAAAACCGTGACGTCAAAAACAACAACATGATCCACCTTCGCACATCACTGCTGGGTGTATGGTCAAAGCCATGTGGGTATAGTTTCCTGTATGTAGTAAATGTAATAACATAGGCTTCTTGTTGTCCATTCCTCAGGTAGGAATGTATGATTTCATCAAATATTCTGTATTTAATTTTTCTATACTTTTTTTTTCCTGTTAAGACCACAGCTACCGGTGGTAAGAAAGTGATCCAGACTGATGAATGGAGAAGTGGATCTGTGGAAGAGAGACTAGAATATGCTCTGGTCAAGGTAAATGCATGCAGTAATATTAAATATGCAAATAAATGTGAATGCAATTAGTTTACACATTAGCTCATGTACAATAAGAGTAGTGTCATATATGATGTCCAAAACTCAGCCACAATGTGATCAAAAATGGACATCTGTTTTTTTTGGGGCTTTTTTGTGGACATGTGAACAGTTCCATATACTTTAATGAGTACGTGTTTTATCCATGAAAAACAAGGCTGAGACCTACCATAAGTATCCTTGGGTAATGGCCAAAGTAGGGACAGGTCATCACTTTGCTCCAGTAGCTTGTTGGCACTGCCGTACTGCTGATGAGAATTACCTTCTCTAGTATTACCCATTCACAACTTGCATTATACATTTTTGCTCTAGTGATCTGTCATGCTATATCCGTACTTTGCTTTTTATTTGTTTATTTTTTAGGGAATTGAAAAACATGTAATTGAAGACACAGAAGAGGCAAGAGCCAATAAAGAAAGGTATCGAAGACCCCTCCACGTTATTGAAGGACCTCTCATGAATGGCATGAAAGTTGTTGGACAGTTGTTTGGCGCAGGAAAGATGTTTTTACCACAGGTATTGTCGAAAATTATAGAAGACAACATATTACTCCTTGTGGTGCTTTATGTAATCTAAAGGTTAAAGCAAGTCTGTACACACTAGATAGAAATAGCCAAAATGGGCAACTGCACTACAGCCAGCGCTGGAGTCCTGGGTTCTAATCCCACCTTGGACAACATCTGCAAAGAGTTTGTATGTTCTCTCCGTGTTTGCGTGGGTTTCCTCCGGGTACTCCGGTTTCCTCCCACATTCCAAAGACATACTGATAGGGAATTTAGATTGTGAGCCCCATCAGGGACAGCGATGATAATGTGTGCAAAACTGTAAAGCGCTGCGTAATATGTTAGCGCTATATAAAAATAAAGATTATTATTATTATTATTATTAATGTGTGACTATTGCTTTAGCTTTTAATAGCTTTTGGTTGAAACACTTTAACCTTTCCTGACAAAGCGATTTTCCATTTTTAAGCTTTCATTTTTTTCTCCGCTTCTTCATAGAACCGTAACATTATTTCATTCTTTTTTGGTCGATGAAGCATTGTGTGGGATTATTTTTTGTGGGACAAATTGTAGTTTTGAAAGGCACCTTTCATTTTACTATTCAATGTACCAGACAACAATTCCGTGAGCGGTGAAATTGCAAAAAAATAAAAACTGAAACCACGCTTTTTTTTTTTTTTTTTTTTAAAGGATTTGTTTTTGTGGCATTCATTGTACTGTAAGAAAAAAAAAACCCTGGGAATATCATTTTTTGCGTTAGTGTTATTACAATGATACTGCAGGGTTTATTATTATTATTATTATTATTATTATTATTATTAACAACAATGTGAAAAAATATCAGAAATTTGTAAATAAAATGTATTTGTTTTGTCACCATTTTCTGAGATTCATAACTTTTTTATTGTTTTGATGATGGGGCTGTGCAAGTACTTGTTTTTTGCAGGAGAAGTGGATATTTCTAATGATGCAATTTTGGGGTCAATAGGGATATTTTGATTGCTGCTTATTGTAATTTTTAGCGGAGTTGTGGTAAGAAAAAAATAAAAGCGCAATCCTGGTATTTGGATTTCTTTTTTTTCCTTTGCAGCTTGTAATGATCAGGTAATTAATACATTACACTTTTATGGACACTGCAATACCACTTGTGTTTATTTTTACAGTCTTTTTTTTTTTTACTCATTTTTGTGAGAAGAGAAGAAAGTGTGATTCGAATTTATTTTTTTCCCTTTGTCCTTGTTTTTACTTTACTTTTTCAGTGATTCTTTACTACAATATTGCTGGATTTGGCAAAAATCAGGGTCTCCTATGAAGCCCAACAACAAGCTGATCTTCATAAGTCTGCTGTCATGCCTGGCATGAGGACCTTCATCATGTGATGAGTGTACGGAGCAGAACACCACCGATCTGTCACTGCTGGCTCCTGCAAGTTAGAGAAATTGATCTGCAGCACCTGGCAGCAACCACTGCAAAGTGAGACAGGACAGTGGTGTTCTGCGCCATACACTAGTATTTACGACTGGTCTTTCCAGCTGTGCAACAGCTGATTAGTGCACTGTATATATCCAGCCTTTGCTGGGACTGCCACTCTGATTGAAGGGGCGCCGAGTGATGGAATTACATCCGCCTCATTGGTGACCTATCCTAAGGACAGGCCATGTATATAAGAAAGCGCCAGACTTACCTGCTTTGTGCAGTGCTACTCTTCCTTCAACGATCACATCCACTTTGTTCTGCTCAGTTTAACCGTCTGGCTTGATTATGGGTGTTGTGTCACTTTTATTATTGAAATGTTTACTATTTTTTGCTTCTTGGTAAAGGTGATAAAGTCTGCTCGAGTTATGAAGAAGTCAGTCGGATATCTGATTCCCTTCATGGAGAAGGAGCGGGAAGAGATGAAAGCTGTAACTGGAAATACAGTTGATGACGTGAGTTTTTTTCCCATAGCATACCACCGAGTTACCAAAAACATGTAGCGATATCCAGTGATAAGAGTTTTTTGGGATATTTTTAAGATGCATACCAAGGAACCATTTCAATAGCTACATGGTCGTGGCCTTTCTGACCCGTCTTCGCTCCCACGCATGTGTGACGCTGCCTTGATGGCCCAGGTGACGATTGGTGGGTGCGTGCGACTAGACTCGCATGTGCCGCCCACCTTAATCTCATTAGTCACCGTTCCAATCACTCGATCGGATGCTGATAATACTTAAGGTCCTCTCAGATAGTTTAGTATACTGGACCTCCTGAGAAAACAATATACTGAACACTCGAAATGCACAGTGGGGACGGTTTTCTTCTATGGTTACAGTGCAGTTTGCGCTTCTATTTATGTGATTGAGCCTGCATACTATGTATTTGTTATACTTATATGATTACTTGGGACCATTGTGTTTATTATATGCGGAATATGTCTCATGCTGCTATAGGTGTCTATCAATCATGGATATTGGGCTTGTACTTCCGGGTTACCTATGTACTGTCCTTCTACCTTTATGAATTTTATGTATACTTTATACTATATGTATGAATAAATTGTCATGTTTAAGCAGATAACTACTTTATTCTTCCTCTTGTAATCCTACATGTTTTGGAGTTGTTTTTTTGCTTTTTTAATCTGAATTTTTCTGTGTCCAAAGACCCCTTTTCTTCTATAATTATGCGTCTAGTGGATCTCATTTGTCTTAACATACCAGTGCTTTATAAACCAAATGTTGGTGTTTTTTGGGATATTTGTAGGATCCATACCAAGGAACCATTGTAATAGCTACAGTTAAAGGGGATGTACATGACATTGGCAAGAATATTGTTGGTGTGGTGCTTGGCTGCAACAATTTCAGGTATGTGGTCAAGAAATACATGATGCATCCATGTACGCAAGCTAAAATTCTTAAAGGGTTTACTTTTTTTATATCAATATTTTATTTGGGCCTTATGGTGTGTAAGTTCAGCCAATTTGATTACCATCAGATTTTTAATAGTAAATGACCCCCTCCCTTAATAGGTTGGGTTCTGATTTCCTCTTGAGTAGCTCCCATCATGCTCACTGTTGCTCCCATAATTCATTGTAAAGCTGCGAGTTATCGTGAGGTCTCTGACTACAGAGAGCAGTCATTGATGTATGTATAATATAAGAATAAGTCAGCTCACCTGGTTCTGGGCTGCTCCACATCTGATCCCGCACGGGAAAAAGCCAAGCAAGTGGTTCAATGCAAATCAATGAAGAAAAGATCCAGCGGGGAAAAGTTACTTGCGTAAAATTAGAAATTTTTATTGTTCCATGTCATTTAAAATATTTTTTCATGGTGAACCATTAATATGCACACGAGGCAATAATTACTCTGGGCCAGACAAAGCACTAAGAAGCCTCTGCTTCCTGAGGTTGTTTCCTTGCCTCATTGTCTGATTTCCTGTTAGATCATTGCCTGTGTGCCTTCATTTATCAATCAAGCTAAGGAGGCTGGTACTAGGCGAGGAAACAACCTTACTGTGACCAAGGCTCAAAATTAAAACCCTTATGTCTTGGGAATGCAGCAACAGATAGAATATTTAAAGGTGTCAATAGATATAGCCTTCAAAGACCTGCATGCCCATATATGCGATTTGGGGGTGAGGGAGTTGATCTTACTGACAGATTTAACCCCTTCCCGACCTGTGACGCCACGTAGGCATCATGAAAGTCTGTGCCAATCCGACCTGTGACGCCTATGTGGCGTCATGGAGGGATCGCGTCCCTGCAGATCGGGTGAAAGGGTTAACTCCAATTTCACCTGACCTGCAGGGACAGGGGGAGTGGTACTTCAGCCTAGGGGTTTGGCTTCACCCCCTCGTGGCTACGATCGCTCTGATTGGCTGTTGAAAGTGAAACAGCCAATCAGAGCGATTTGCAATATTTCACCCATGAAAATGGTGAAATATTACAATCCAGCCATGGCCGATGCTGCAATATCATCGGCCATGGCTGGAAACCCTGATCTGCCCCCCCACTGCCACCGATCGCCTCCCGAGTCCTCCGTCCTGTGCTCCGCTCCCCTCCGTCCGCCTGTCTGCTCCCCCCCGTTCTCCGATTCCCCCCGCTCATACTTACCGAGCCTCCTGGTGTCCGTCCGTCTGCTCCATGGGTGCCGCCATCTTCCAAAATGGCGAGCGCATGCGCAGTGTGCCCGCCGAATCTGCCGGCAGGCAGATTCGTTCTAGGTACATTTTGATCACTGTGATAGGTTTTATCACAGTGATCAAAATAAAAAAAAAATATTAAATGACCCCCCCCCCCCTTTATCACCCCCATAGGTAGGGACAATAATAAAAATAAAGAAAATATATTTACTTTTATTTTTACACTAGGGTTAGGGCTAGGGTTAGAATTAGGGTTAGGGTTAGAATTAGGGTATGTGCACACGCTGCTGATTTCGCTGCGGAACCGCAGCGTTCCCGCAGCTGCGGGTCCGCAGCGGTTTCCCATAAGTTTACAGTAAACCTATGGGAAATGAAATCCGGTGTAAACCCGCAGCGGAAACCGCACTAGAAACCGCGATAAATCCACAGTAAAAACCGCAGCGGTTTTGCACTGCGGATTTATCAATTACGCTGCGGAAAATTCCGCAATGGAATCCGCAGCGTGGGCACATACCCTAAGGCTATGTGCACACGGTGCGGATTTGGCTGCGGATCCGCGGCGGATTGGCCGCTGCGGATTCGTAGCAGTTTTCCATCAGGTTTACAGTACCATGTAAACCTATGGAAAACCAAATCCGCTGTGCTCATGATGCGGAAACGCTGCATTGTATTTTCCGCAGCATGTCAATTCTTTGTGCGGATTCCGCAGCGTTTTACACCTGTTCCTCAACAGGAATCCGCAGGTAAAATCCGCACAATAAAACGCTGGAAATCCGCGGTAAATCCGCAGGTAAAACGCAGTGCATTTTACCTGCGGATTTTTCAAATCTCACACGAATCCGCAACGTGGGCACATAGCCTTAGGGTTAGGGTTGGAATTAGGGCTAGGGTTGGAAATAGGGTTAAGATTAGGCTTGTGGTTAGGGTTAGGGTTAGGGGTGTGTTGGGGTTAGGGTTGTGGTTTTTGGTGTGTTGGGGTTAGGGTTGAGATTAGGGTTAGGGGTGTGTTGGGGTTAGGGTTGTGGTTAGGGGTGTGTTGGGGTTAGGGTTGTGATTAGGGTTATGGCTAGAGTTGGGATTAGGGTTAGGGGTGTGTTTGGGTTAGTGTTGGAGTTAGAATTGAGGGGTTTCCACTGTTTAGGCACATCAGGGGTCTCCAAACGCAACATGGTGCCACCATTGATTCCAGCCAATCTTGCGTTCAAAAAGTCAAATGGTGCTCCCTCCCTTCCGAGCCCCGATGTGCACCCAAACAGTGGTTTACCCCCACATGTGGGGCACCAGCATACTCAGGACAAACTGGGCAACAACTATTGGGGTCCAATTTCTCCTGTTACCCTTGTGAAAATAAAAAATTGCTTGCTAAAACATCATTTTTCTCCTACGCCTCATTGGGGGACACAGACCGTGTGTGACCGTGGGTGTTATGCTGCTTGCCACTAGGAGGACACTAAGTGATACAAAGAAAGTTAGCTCCTCCCCTGCAGTATACACCCTCCTGCTGGCCCTCAGCTAACCAGTTCTTGCTTAGTGTCTGTAGGAGGCACTTGGGTCTGTTTTCAGACCCCAACTTTCTTATTTTAATTTTAATTTTTATTTTTCTGTAAATTTTTATTTTTTATTCAACGGAGTGAAGGGGGCGACGGATCCTTTTTTATGGGACCCGCTCTCCCCCAAACCAGCAACAGGCGAGCACGGCGAGTATACCTCCCCGTCCCTCTCCTGCGACGCGGGAGCACGCCAAATTTTACTCGGGCAACGGGTTTCCATCTTTGGTCCCGATTTCCCTTCCCCCTGCAAGACGGCGAGCACATAGAGCCAGCTCTAATGTTCCTCTCCGGGGGCCAGACATACAAGGCCCACATTACATGGCGTTGCATACTTGAGAGCCCAAAGGGATTACAGAAGAGATGAGGATGGAGCGCGCAGGGACAGGGGGACCTGCATTACCGGACTGTGAGTACATCAGGAGTTCCCCTCCTGCGCTCCGGATCGCTTTGCGGCCGCGCCGCCGCACACCGCCGGGCAGGCCGGAAATTTAGTCCCCGGCTTTTCAGCCGGAGTAGGCCGCAGTGGCCTCTATGGGGTAGGCGCCGGCGGTACTTGCGGCAGAGCCCCTGGAGAGAGGCGCCGGCGGTCGGGAACTGCGGCGGTTAGCGTCGCTCCGTTGCGGCCGCCGCGCATCCCCAGGCAGGCTGGAAATTTAGTACCCGGCTTTTCAGCTGGAGTAGGCCGCAGTGGGCAGATCCCTCCCACGGCCGTAACTCCGCCCCCTATATCGGCGCTTCTCGTCTGGGACGAGAGGCGCCCTGCAGATCTCGGGGGCCATGCTTCCTCACGCTGCCTGCCTGGAAGATGCGGTCTTGGGGGTGCCACTGGCCGGTACGCCAGCGGCAATCATTCGGCGCGCGGCCCGCCGACGCGCTCCACCGGCAGGCTCCATAAATTTAGTCCCCGGCTTTTGCAGCCGGACTAGGCCGCAGTGAAATACCTTTCAGGAGCGGAGGTGCTTTCATGGTCCCGATGGGCTGAACTTCGTGGAAGAAGCCCCCTCCATGGTCCGGGCAGCCTCCACCACTGTGAAAGCGGACAAGGAGGCGGACGGTTCCTCTCCACCTCCCTAACAAAGGGATCATGGATTGAGGTTTATCTCTCTACCCCTGTACCGTCCACGCTGCAATACCCGACATCCGCGGCGGCTCCATGCCGGGACGCGCACCGTTGGTAAGTGGATCCTGCCAGCAATGGGCTTCTGCAGCGGGATATTGACAGGCAGTCTCAGACTTCCCTGTGACCACCTCCCTGAGGTAACGCTCCAGCCGGCTAACAAATTTAGCTCCCGGCTTCGGCCGATGTGTAGTCCGCACGTCCAGAAGCGCACTGTGTCGCCTCAAGGCGGCTTAGCCTTTTTTCCTGGCGCTTAGCGCCTGACGCGGAAGCGCTCAATTTTCTCGAGCAACGGGTGACCACCCCTAACTCTTACGCTGACGCCGGCTGCAGAAATTTACGCCCCGGCTGGGGCCTATCATGGAAGTTTTGAGGCTCCGCCCACGTCGTGCCTGTAGCTCCGTCCCCTAAATTGGCGCTTCTCGCTCGCTGCGAGATTTTACCTAAACCCGCATGACCAGTATTCCCGGTCTTAAAGTCACACGACCAGTATTCTCTGGTCTTAAAGGCACGTGACCAGTATTCCCTGGTCTTAAAGGCTCGTGACCAGTATTCCCTGGTCTTAAGGGTACGTGACCAGTATCCCCTGGTCTTAAAGGCACGTGACCAGTATTCCCTGGTCTTAAAGGCACGTGACCAGTATTCCCTGGTCTTAAGGGTACGTGACCAGTATTCCCTGGTCTTAAAGGCACGTGACCAGTATTCCCTGGTCTTAAAGGCACGTGACCAGTATCCCCTGGTCTTAAAGGCACGTGACCAGTATTCCCTGGTCTTAAAGGCACGTGACCAGAATTCCCGGGTTTTAAAGGCACACGTCCAGTTTTCCCTGGTCTTAAAGGCACGCGACCAGTATTCCCTGGTCTTAATGGCGCACTACCAGTATTCCCTGGTCTTAAAGGCACACGACCAGCATTCTCTGGTCTTAAAGCCACACGACCAGTAATCCCTGGTCTTAAAGGCACACGACCAGTATTCCCTGGTCTTAAAGGCACACGACCAGTATTCCCTGGTCTTAAAGGCACACGACCAGTATTCCCTGGTCTTAAAGGCACACGACCAGTATTCCCTGGTCTTAAAGGCACACGACCAGTATTCCCTGGTCTTAAAGGCACACGACCAGTATTCCCTGGTCTTAAAGGCACACGACCAGTTTTCCCTGGTCTTAAAGGCACACGACCAGTTTTCCCTGGTCTTAAAGGCACACGACCAGTTTTCCCTGGTCTTAACGGCACACGACCAGTATTCCCTGGTCTTGAGGGCACCATGACCAATCCGAAACTGGTCATAATTGAGGAGCCCTCTGCCGCCGAGCCCAGTTTATCCCAGTGTAACTAGTTCCCTCAGCCTAAACTCCCTCGTAGAGCTTTTGCCATCCAGTCCGGATATGCGATTCACTGGACAGAAGCCTCTACGCGGGACGCTATGCCTGGTCTGATTTTTAAGGGCGACAGGCACTTTAAAGGGCGCCGGTCTCCCCACACCATCAACAGACGGGCACTCGAAGGTCCAGGCCTAACGCCAGACAGCCTGTCCTGTCCACCCGGAGACCTGCACTCTGTGGATGTACAGAGGCATCCTTTTTTTCGGGCGTCTGAGCACCCCCCTCTGCATCACCACTATTTAACAGAAGATGCAAGTAGGCGAATTTCCCTCTCCACTTCCTTGTTAAGAGGATGGTGGATCGAGGCTCCTAATTTTTAACTCTGCAATGACCTGCTGGAAGCAGCGGCGCATTCTGCCACTCGGCAGATTAACCGGGTACAATCTCCTGTGGGTTACCTACCAGTATCCCTGCCCGATATGTCCTTAATTAAAAATGCCACAATCTGTCAAATAGCACATCTGGTTTGTTCCGTTTGGCAACTACGGGTCCAGCCCTTTAACCTCCCTATCCGCCGCATGGATGCTAGAGCAACGGTCTCCTGCTTAGAGCCCTTAACTACTTTGATTCACACCAGTATCCCTTTCCTGAAGACAGTTCAGCTGGTCAATCATATTCTTGAGCGGGAGACTAACGAACAATCGTACGTTTCCGCAGCCCCGACCAACAGTGAAAGGGTTGTCCAGGACAGTCTAGATCTAAGGGATCTTGGTTACTAAAAGGTGGAACGATAAGTAGGACCGATTCCGGACCTCAAACTTCTAACAATCTTTTCACAAGGTTCTTCTTCTTCTTCGAATGGAGTCTCATTCGCTCAGCCATTACTTCAACAAAAAAGGTGCAGTTTCGGGCATCCATCGACATTCGGGATGCCTAACCTCTTCAAAAATTCCTTTGCTTTTCCATTCGTGAATAGCATTTAAGTCACGACCTTGTTCTTCGGCCTTGCTACCGCATCCAGGGTGTTCGCAAGGGTCATGGTGGCTGTCATCTTGCACCTAGAGGCGTGGTCGTCCTATCCTGTTTGACCGACTGTTTACCCACCCTTGCAGGACTACGCTAAGTCGTCTATATCTCTTGCGATACCCTCTCACCTGGGCTGGTGGCTAGACTTAGACAACTCCTCATTTCCAGCCCAGCAGATATCCTTTTTGAGGATGATCCCGTATTCCTCCAGAAGGGTGGTAAATCTCCCTCCGGACAAGGTCATGGTTTTTCAACGGGAGCTCGCGCTCTTGCTCACTCATCCCCTCATTTCATTCGATTTGCTGGGAGGGTTCCAAAAAAAAAAAAAAAAACGGAGACGACAATGGAAACAGTTTCCTTTGCTCCGTTAGTTTTCAGCAAGTCAAGCAGCCTTTCAGACGATAGTCTCTGAGTTCCTTCTTCATCCGGAGTTTTTTCTCCCGGTTCCATGGTTACTAGTAACTTCCAATGCCAGTCCTCTTCTCCCGATCATTGCTCTGGAGATCTCAAGGGTAGTCCTATAGTAGGTCCACTCTTTATGGCGGGTCAACCCATCCGAATTCAATTGGACAACGCCACGGCTGTGTCATACGTCAATCATCTAGCGAGTACCCACGTTCAAGCACCATGGCCAAAGTACCTCACATGGGCCGAGATCTATCACTCGGTGATATTGGCAGTTCATATCCCAGAAGTAGAACTCTGGGCTGCGAACATATTTAGTCAGGGTTTCACCTCAAGTGAGTGGGAACTTCACCGGAAGTATTCCATCAAACCCGCCTTCACTGGAGTTCTACAGTTGTAGCTCGGATAGCGTCCTGACTGATCGCCGGCGTACTGGAGTTGGTTGTTCGGCCTCGAGATCCAGGAGCCTTCGCACTGCATGCTCCGGTTATTCCGTGGTACCAGTTTCCACTTCCGAAAACTTTTCAGAAGCAGAAAGGGCCCCAGTGATCCTCGGACATCCGTACTGACCACGTCAGTTCACTTGCGGAGCTGGTAGCTTTCTGTATTTCTGCAACAAAACTGCAAGTAGGGACCACCTCGCAGGATGTTTTTCACATGTAATTCTTCCCTATTGCATACCGTTAGATCATTGGGATCTATTCTATTAGGGAAGGTTGCCCCCTTTTCTCTCGGCTATATCCTCATCCTGACGAGTCTTCGGTGCTAACGGGTCTTTTCAGACTTTCTTCTCTTATTTCCTTCAAGGCAAGGTTGTCCTCAAGCCTTCCCTGTCCCTAGTTACCAAGGTGGTATTGTATTACTACTGTCATGAGGGCATAGTTCCTCCCTCATCTCTTTTGGCACCACTCCACAAAATGGAATGAGGTCCCCATATTCCGGACAGAGCAAGTGCTCTGAGTAGGTATGTCTTGAGGACGGCGTCCTTCCGAAGGTTGGACACTGTATCTTGGGTTTCCTACCGGTAAGAGGAAGGCTTCCTGACTTTTACAGGAAGGGTTTGGCCGTCTCCATCGGCCATTTAGCCTGGTGTATTCTTTCACCATCCAGTAGTCCTTCCGTGTTAGATGACAGCCTATCTCCCCGTCTATCGTGGGCACCAGGCGTCAACAAGACACGCCTGCACGTTTGCGGATTCGTCCAGTCCGCATGCATTCTTGAAGCATTATAATTCCCAGACTTCCACAGATGTGACTCTGGGCAGGCGGACTCTGCAGGCCGCGGTGGCGCACTTGTAAGTAGCGGTTACACAGAGCCTGATCTGATGTTGTCCCCACCCAGGGACTGCTTTGGTACGTCCCACGGTCTGTGTCCCCCAATGAGGCGTAGGAGAAAAGGAGATTTTTGTTTACTTACCGTAAAATCTTTTTCTCCGAGCCAATCATTGGGGGACACAGCTCCCACCCTAGTATTGGCTTATGCTTGTTTTTACAATCCGATATGCTATACTCTCATATATGATATGACATGCTGTAAGCTAATATGTTGTTACTGATCTCCTACTGCTTTTTGCACCGAACTGGTTAGCTGAGGGCCAGCAGGAGGGTGTATACTGCAGGGGAGGAGCTAACTTTCTTTGTATCACTTAGTGTCCTCCTAGTGGCAAGCAGCATAACACCCACGGTCACACACGGTCTGTGTCCCCCAATGATTGGCTCGGAGAAAAAGATTTTACGGTAAGTAAACAAAAATCTCCTTTTGAGGAAAGAAAAATGATTTTTTATTTTCATGGCTCTGCGTTGTAAACTTCTGTGAAGCACTTGGGGGTTCAAAGTGCTCACCACATATCTAGATAAGTTCCTTGGGGGGTCTAGTTTCCAAAATGGGGTCACTTGTGGGGGGGTTTCTACTGTTTAGGCACATCAGGGGCTCTGCAAACGTAACATGATGCCCGCAGACCATTCCATCAAAGTCTGCATTCCAAAATGTCACTACTTCCCTTCCGAGCCCCGACGTGTACCCAAACAGTGGTCCCCCCCCACATATGGGGTATCAGCGTACTCAGAACAAACTGGACAACAACTTTTGGGGTCCAATTTCTCCAGTTACCCTTGTAAAAATAAAAAATAGCGGACTAAAAAATCTTTTTTGAGGAAAGAAAAATGATTTTTTATTTTCACGGCTCTGCGTTATAAACTTCTGTGAAGCACTTGGGGGTTTAAAGTGGTCACCGCACATCTAGATTTGTTCCACGGGAGGTCTAGTTTCCAAAATGGGGTCACGTGGGGGAGCTCCAATGTTTAGGCACACAGGGGCTCTACAAACGCGACATGGTGTCCGCTAATGATTGGAGCTAATTTTTCATTCAAAAAGTCAAATGGCGCTCCTTCCCTTCTGAGCCCTGCCGTGTGCCCAAACAGTGGTTTACCCCCCAGATGTGAGGTATCACTGTACTCAGGAGAAATTGCCCAACACATTTTAGGATCCATTTTATCCTTTTGCCCATGTGGAAATGAACAAATTGAGGCTAAAAGAATTTTTTTGTGAAAAAAAAAAAAGTACTTTTTCATTTTTACAGATCAATTTGTGAAGCACCCGGGGGTTCAAAGTGCTCACTATGTATCTAGATACTTTCCTTGGGGGGGGTCTAGTTTCCAAAATAGGGTCACTTGTTGTTGGAGCTCCAATGTTTAGGCACACGGGGGCTCTCCAAGCGCGACATGGTGTCCGCTAAAGATTGGAGCCAATTTTTCATTGAAAAAATCAAATGGCGCTCCTTCCCTTCCGAGCCCTGTCGTGAGCCCAAACAGTGGTCCCCCCCCCCCCCCCCCCCCAACATATGGGGTATCGGCGTACTCAGGACAAGTTGTACAATAACTTTTGGGGTCCAGTTCCTCTTTTTTACCCTTGGGAAAATAAAAAAATTGTTGCTAAAAGATCATTTTTGTTACTAAAAAGTTAAATGTTCATTTTATCCTTCCATGTTGCTTCTGCTGCTGTGAAGCACCTGAAGGGTTAATAAACTTCTTGAATGTGGTTTTAAGCACCTTGAGGGGTGCAGTTTTTAGAATGGTGTCACTTTTGGGTATTTTCAGCCATATAGACCCCTCAAACTGACTTCAAATGTGAGGTGGTCCCTAAAAAAAAATGGTTTTGTATATTTCGTTGTAAAAATGAGAAATCGCTGGTCAAATTTTAACCCTTATAACTTCCTAGCAAAAAAAAATTTTGTTTCCAGAATTGTGCTGATGTAAAGTAAACATGTGGGAAATGTTGTTTATTAACTATTTTGTGTCACATAACTCTCGTTTAACAGAATTAAAATTTAAAAATTGCGAAATTTTCAAAATTTATGCCAAATTTCCATTTTTTTCACAAATTAACGCAAAAATTATCGACCTAAATTTACCACTAACGTGAAGCCCAATATGTCACGAAAAAACAATCTCCGAATCGCTAGGATCCGTTGAAACGTTCCCGAGTTATTACCTCATAAAGGGACACTGGTCAGAATTGCAAAAAACGGCCAGGTCATTAAGGTCAAAATAGGCTGGGTCATGAAGGGGTTAAGTCAACAATGGTGTATTAGTATAAGGGCTTGTTTCCACATGCGAGAATCACGTCCGTGTCTCGCATGTAGAAACCAAGCTCTGGTGTCTGCACTCCGGAGCAGAGCGTGCGGCCGCATAGGAACACATGGAGCCGCACAGCTCCGCTCCTGAGTGCCGGCGCCACAGCTTGGTTTCTACATGCGAGACACGGACGTGATTCTCGCATGTGGAAACAAGCCCTAAATGTAAGATACATATGTACTGATTCTATGAGATGTATTATAAGGCTAAGCTCACACTGGGTGTGTTTTTTCAGCAGCAAGACCTGCATGCTTGGCAGGAAAAGGAGCTATGGCAAAAACTCATGTGTTTGTTTTTTTTCATGCATTTTTTTTCATTCAATTCAGTGGGTGAAAAACCGCTGAAAGTGATGTGCTCTAAAAGTTTTTTTTGTGTTTTATATGCTTATTTTGAATTGTGATTTGCTTTTTGCACTTGGATTCAAGGGTTATCGACCTCGGGGTCATGACTCCATGTGATAAAATTCTGAAATCCGCCATTGAAAACAAGGCTGGTAAGTAAACCGTTAGGCTTTTTTTTTAAATTTCACACAGTTAAATTAGCACACTGTATCTTCAACAAAATGGCGTCACGTAGCTCGGTATGTATTGAACAGCAGCGCAGGCAGGATGGGGGAGCATATAATAGGATGGGGGAGCATATAATGAAATATGAGACCAGGCTGAGGGAGCATATACCAGACTCGTGGAGGAGATACCGGGACTAGCTGTAGAACCCGTTCTACGCCCGGGTGGCGAACATTTTTATTGTCACATTTTTGTGCTATGGTAAAGGGAACCTGTCACCAGAAATAACGCTGTTGACCTGCAGCTATGCAGTTCATCTGCAGGTTAACAGTATTCTTATTATTATTATGCTCTACCCAGCCAAATGCAGTGGGGAGAAAATGAACTTTATTCTCCCCGGCAGCATTCGGCCTCAGTCATGGGGTCGGGGGCACCGCGGGTTCAGTCATTGTTCTGAGAATACAGAACCGTGGCTGTTACCGCGCCTCCAGCCCTGACTGACAGCCGGCCCGCAATGTACAGGAAGTGTCAATCAGAGCCAGGGGTGCAGCTCTGTATACTCAGAGCAATGACTGAACCCGCAGCGCCCCCACCTCCATGACTGAAACTCAACTCTGGCGCGAAGATTAAAGCTCATTTTCTCCCCGTTGCATTTGGGTGCATGCAGGCGCCGAACAGCATCATAACGCTATTAACCCGCAGATTAACCGCATATCAGCAGGTCTACAGCGTTATTTCTGGTGATAGGTTCCCTTTAATTTTTTAGTACAATGCTTTAAGAAAATGGCGCAGGAGTCGGCGCGTGCACATACTGCACTGTCTGGCCTCATTTTATTCAAGACACTGTATATGGGAATTCGCAGACACAGTGTCTTAAAAAAAAAAAAATTGGAGCTGGAAATGTACCAATAAAAGTGCTCGCCACCCGGGTGTAGAACGGGTTCAATAGCTAGTCATATTATATAGCACTGTGTACTTACCATTGCTCATTTTTCCCTTTTACCCAATCAATTCTTCTCTTTTCCATTATGTCTATGACATTACGTGATTAATAGCTGACTAGCTGAATCCTTCTAATCTATATGTAGAAACAGGAGGTCAATTCCCTGTATGAGTCATAAGTCACTGCAAAAGTTGATGGTGGAGGGAGGAGGGATCAGCTGGGTCAGAAGTGAAGAAGGCAATGATAAATGCAGGGACAAGATATTTTCTGTTTCTACATGGAGCAGAGAAAAGGAAATGATTAACTGGTAGAAAAAGAAAATGAGCAATTGTAAGTACATAGTGCTATATAATATGATGACTGCAATGTATTAAGAGGATAGAAACGTTGATAGGAGGAGAAGGGCTTCTTTAAGTTTAAAGAGAAATAAGGGATTTAATTCAAAAAAGCTGGAAGTTTCCGTATCTAAAATGTGGATATGCTCTTCTTCTCACACTTAAACTTTGGAGTAAAAAATACATAGTGTTTAAGTAGACATGTGAATTATTTTAATTAATCTATATAGTGATCATAGCTCCAAATCTTTTACATAGGCCTTCAGCAATCCCTACAACAACTGTAAACGGTAGAAAACAAAAAAAGAAACACTACTTTTACCTGGAGATCCACTGATGCTACGACTGTCTAGCCCAGTCTGATTTACAAGCATCTAGAGCTGACTGCTGTGACTGTGACTGGCTGCAGCGGTCGTGCGATGGGCATTTGGTTGTTAGGACAGCAGAGGCGCCTGCGACTGTTCTGCAGTATAGCTTCCTTGGAGATGGACATCAAACAGTATTTAGTAAGCTACTTACCGTAGTTTCCTCTGCTGGTGGTTATAAGCAGCCTTAATTATAACACTTAACCCTCAGCCTATGCACAGTATTGACAGCTTTATATCAGATAGATACACAGAGCTGCAAGTAGTATAAAGAAAATCATAATTTTGTACCTAAAATGAGGTTGAAAGGTGGAAATTTACTTCAAGCCGGTCGTGTACCTAAGATTCCTATTAGTAGATGAAGAAAATTGCATTAGCCATGTTCCTTTATATGGTGAAGTATAGGTGTGTACAGGGCCTTATGGGCCAATAGTGCAGTGATTGCTGTGTCTCCTGCAGATATAATTGGTTTGTCTGGCCTTATCACCCCTTCCCTGGATGAAATGATCTTTGTTGCCAAAGAAATGGAACGTCTCTCGATAAAGCTTCCACTATTGATCGGAGGTGCTACTACGTCCCGGTATGTGTGTGGTTTTTATTTTCAAGATTACTTATTAGTTAATCTTGGGACTTTAATGAACATTGATATATTATAAAATATGTACTGTATTTTGTTTACCGTATATGTACTTTTCGTGTAACTGCTTATGTATATTGCTATAATTTTGCAGGACACACACTGCTGTGAAAATAGCTCCACGTTACAGCGCCCCAGTAATCCACTGCTTGGATGCTTCCCAAAGTGTTGTGGTTGTAAGTTCCATATTTTATGTGCATTAAGATTACACAGACACACAAGAATTTTATCACAGAAAAAAAGACAAAAATGTTATTTGATAAAGTGAATTAATATATATCCCATTGTCTGTACATTGCTGTGGGTATGTTACAGGGATCACTGTATCCTGTTTACCTGTATGTATAAATTGTGCAGTGATGTTCCTAATTGTGTAAATTCCCTTTAACACTTGGACTGGTACAAAACCTTTGGTACTAAGAGGAGTTATATGGCTTTGGCTGGGTACAATGTAAACACCATTGCTTTGGCATAAATGTGAATATTGTCATTTATTTATAATCCAGAGAGAAATGTTCACATTTTATATTCATTTGCTCAGTGTTCCCAGCTGCTGGATGAGAACTCTAAGGTTGACTTTGTAGAAGAAATAGCAGAAGAATATGAAGACATTCGCCAAGATCACTACGACTCTTTAAAGGTAGGCATATGTATAAACTGTAGCACAAACCTTTCTTTTAATATCTAGTAAGCTCTGCTGTTGATCCTCTGTAAACTGCATTTTGGGTGCTGTGAGTACACGTTGCCGTTGTCTGGAAATAACTATATTTCTACAAAGGGCTATAAGACGCGCCCCAGGTTTTAGACATCAGAAAATAGAAAAATAGTTTCCTTAACCCCTTTCTGACCTCGGACGGGATAGTACGTCCGAGGTCAGAACCCCCGCTTTGATGCGGGCTCCGGTGGTGAGCCCGCATCAAAGCCGGGACATGTCAGCTGTTTTGAACAGCTGACACGTGCCCGCAATAGGCGCGGGCAGAATTTAGATCCGCCCGCGCCTATTAACTAGTTAAATGCCGCTGTCAAACGCTGACAGCGGCATTTAACCAGCGCTTCCGGCCGGGCGTCCGGAAATGAGCGCATCGCCGACCCCCGTCACATGATCGGGGGTCAGCGATGCTTCTGCATTATAACCATAGAGGTCCTTGAGATCTGATGATCGCTGCTATGTAGCAGAGCCGATCGCGCTGTGCCAGCTTCTAGACTCCTATGGAGGCTATTGAAGCATGGCAAAAGTAAAAAAAAAAAAAAAAAAGTGAAAAAAAAAAAAAAATATAAAAGTTTAAATCACCCCCCTTTCGCCCCATTCAAAATAAATCAATAAAAAAATCAAACCTACACATATTCGGTTTCGCTGCGTTCAGAATCGCCCGATCTATCAATAAAAAAAAAGCATTAACCTGATCGCTAAACAGCGTAGCGAGAAAAAAATTAGAAACGCCAGAATTACGTTTTTTTTTGTCACCGCGACATTTCATTAAAATGCAATAATGGGCGATCAAATGAACGTATCTGCACCGAAATGGTATAATTAAAAACATCAGCTCAGCACGCAAAAAATAAGCCCTCACCCGACCCCAGATCATGAAAAATGGAGACGGTACGGGTATCGGAAAATGGCGCAATTTTTTTTTTTTTTTTTTTTTTTAAGCGAAGTTTGGAATTTTTTGTCACCACTTAGATAAAAAATAACCTAGTCATGTTAGGTGTCTATGAACTCATAATGAACTGGAGAATCATAAAGGCAGCTCAGTTTTAGCATTTAGTGAACCTAGCAAAAAAGCCAATCAAAAAACAAGTGTGGGATTGCACTTTTTGCAATTTCACTTGGAATTTTTTTCCCGTTTTCTAGTACACGACATGCTTAAACCAATGATGTCGTTCAAAAGTACAACTCGTCCCGCAAAAAATAAGCCCTCACATGGCCATATTGACGGAAAAAATAAAAAAGTTATGGCTCTGGGAAGGAGGGTAACGGAAAAACGAACACAGAAAAATGGAAAATCCCAAGGTCATGAAAGGGTTAAATGCAAACTTTCCTGATGATCTAAGGCAGTTGAGGTATAAAGTAATTTCTGTAGTTCACTGTAGATCCTCCTTTCTTGTTCTAGGGAAGAAAAAGCGGTACATTATTCCATAGTGGTAATAGAAGTAGGGATTCATTCCTGTGGTCTAAAGTAGATGTTGAAGTTAGTTTATTGGAGTTTGTTGTTATTTGTTGGAGTCAGTTTATTTTTTGTGGTATCCTTGTGTAAATGATTTATTACTGTACGTCATAAGTCTTTTCCCCTCTAATGTCCATCTGTCATGGATGCCTTGCTTGTGCTCATCCATCAGCATTCACTAAATTTTTGACCTCTATGAGCACCAGCTTTCAAGTCTTAATTTACAAAAAGGGACACGTTTGATTCTCTCAAGGAAATCACAGAGGGACCTTGAAGTCACATAATTTGCAAAAAATGGTGCTGTGCTACCCACCTAACATATCAATCCCCTCTTGAACAGCTTCATTTGCTTACTCCTATATGCAATTCATATTTCATGTTTTCATGCTATAGCGCTACATAGTTCAACTTTATTTGTTAGTTATGTAAAGATAAGGCTTCTCGATTTGCACCTATACACACCATGCTTTGCATTCATTAACAGACATGTCCAATCTAACCAAGTACAGAAGAAATAATGCGGCACTCACCAAATGGTGAAAGGATCTTCATTCTTCTGTACGTTACATCCAGACATGTACAAACACGGGAGATCATGCACTGATATTACAGATTATTTCTGTCCAGGGAGTGAGTGAACGGTGCAGTTCTCAATTCCTAGCACAGAAAGCTAAACGTAATGATTAGCCTCCTCTGCTCTCGTGTACTGCTCGTACAGATTATTGCTCTGTAGGGTGAAAGCTGCACCGTTACACACACGTATGTATTTATATGTTTTGTGATAAGTGTGGCCAAATGTAAGCAAGACTGCAATGAAGAATGCTTCCAGCTATTCATTCAGTGGTGAGAGATTAGCTATTGGTTCAATGATTGGTATTTTAGAATTTGAGTCCTGATTTTGTAAACAACCCAGACAACTTCTGCATTGGGTTTCCATGTGTTCCAGGTACTTGTGTGGCTTCTCAATAAGCACTTATTCCCCTTTTTGTCTCTTGTAGTATTGCTTAGTTATTTATTAGATGGTGGCCCGATTCTAACACATCAGGTATTTTAGAATATGTATGTGTATAGCACAGCCCACGTAGTACATTGTGCAGCCCACGTAGTACATTGCGCAGCCCACGCAGTACATTGCGCAGCCCACGCAGTACATTGCGCAGCCCACGCAGTACATTGCGCAGCCCACGCAGTACATTGCGCAGCCCACGCAGTACATTGCGCAGCCCACGCAGTACATTGCGCAGCCCACGCAGTACATTGCGCAGCCCACGCAGTACATTGCGCAGCCCACGCAGTACATTGCGCAGCCCACGCAGTACATTGCGCAGCCCATGCAGTACATAGCGCAGTACATTGCGCAGCCCACCCAGTACATAACGGATCCAAGCGAAGCGGTTACCGACGCTGCTCGTGCGCTCCGGTCTCAAGAGTGCATTGTGGTCTCGCGAGATGATGACGTAGCGGTCTCGCGAGACCGCCACGTCATCATCTCGCGAGATCGCAGCATGGACCGGTTACCGGAGCGTCGCGAGCGGGAAAGGCCTGTTGTCGATCCGGGGGCCGACGGACGGTGAGTATATAACGATTTTTATTTTTTATTTTTATTATTTTTATTTAACATTAGATCGTTTTACTATTCATGCTGCATAGGCAGCATGAATAGTAAAAAGTTGGTCACACAGGGTTAATAGCAGCGGTAACGGAGTGCATTACACCGCGGCATAACGCAGTCCGTTACCGCTGCCATTAACCCTGTGTGAGGGCAGGCTGGAGGGGAGTACGGAGCGGGCACTGACTGCGGGGAGGAAGGAGCGGCCATTTTTCCGCCGGACTGTGCCCGTCGCTGATTGGTCGTGGCTGTTTTGCCACGACCAATGAGCGACTTGGTTAACATGACAGACAGAGGCCGTGACCAATGAATATCCGTGACAGACAGAAAGACAGAGAGACAGAAAGACGGAAGTGACCCTTAGACAATTATATAGTAGATAAAAATATTAGCTTCCCAGAAGTGCTTGCCTTGTGAAAGAAGAAAAAGAAATACATATTTTTGTCCTGTTCTAGGAAAGAAGATATCTGCCTCTACAGCAAGCGAGAGAGAAAGGGTTCCATATTGACTGGCATTCTCATCCAGTTCCCGGTGAGATTACCACATATTCTTAGCCAAACATAAAACATATTCTTAGAATGATTATACTATTAGTCATATTGGGTTTTTTTTTAAGGTAAAATCCATAGAAGCTAGATATGGGTTTGCAGGATTTGCAATTGACATGATCCCTTTTTTTTGCACACTTCTACCTGGAAGGCTGTCACTGAGTCGGATCACCTCCTTGTCTCCTAAGCCCAGAATATGCGGATGTTTCAAGTAATAAAATATGAATTATGCTATATCTTGTCCCCCAAACCTAAACATTAATCTGCTCAACTTCATGATTGCCATAGATTGCACAGCAATTCCATTTAGGGTATGTTTCCACAGGCAGAAACCGGCAGCTCTTTGGACTCCGCATATGTCCGCTCTGTCCAAAGCGCTGACGGCTTTTGAACGCCGGTGATTCCGCATGTGTTCATTGAACCATGCGGAATCACCACGTCCTATACATTGGATGGTGATATTTATCCTGCGGAGACGTAGCATCTTCGCAAGATAAATAGACATTCTGCGGTCTGGTAAGACGCGCCGCATGTCTGTTTACGCAGGGAAGCCGGAGGCCTCCCTGCCCGCATAGTGGAGATGAGATTTCATGAAATCTCATCCAATATGCTGTAACATCTGGCCACTGCGGGTTGGACGCTGTGGCTGTACACAGCGTCCAACCCGCAGTGTTTACTGACCGTGAAAACATACCCTTAAAGGGAACCTGTCAACCCCAAAATCGAAGGTGAGATAAGCCCACCGGCATCAGGGGCTTATCTACAGCATTCTGTAATGCTGTAGATAAGCCCCTGATGTATCCTGAAAGATGAGCAAAAGAGGTAAAGAGGTTGGATTATACTCACCCAGCTGCGGTCCGGTCCGGTTCTGGTCCGATAGGCGTCACGGTCCAGTTCAGCGCCTCCCATCTTCTCACGATGACGTCCTCTTCTTGTATTCACGCTGCGGCTCCGGCGCAGGCGCACTTTGTCTCTCCTGTTGAGGGCAGAGCAAAGTACTGCAGTGCGCATGCGCCGGGAAAGGTCAGAGAGGCCCAGCGCCTGCGCACTGCAGTACTTTGCTCTGCCCTCAACAGGAGAGACAAAGTACGCCTGCGCCGGAGCCGCAGCATGAAGACAAGAAGAGGACATCATCTGATGAAGATAGGAGGCACCAGACCGGACCGCAACGCCCATCGGACCGGACCGGACCGGGACCGCCCCTGGGTGAGTATCATCTAACGTCTTTTTCTCATCTTTCAGGATACATCGGGGGCTTATCTACAGCATTACAGAATGCTGTAGATAAGCCCCTGATGTAGGTAGGCTTGGCTCACCTTCGATTTTGGGGGTGACAGGTTCCCTTTAAGGGTCCGGTTTACATACAAGCCACCCTCAGATCAGCAATGTAAAGGTTAGGCTTGTCATCATTGATAGCTCTACATTGTAGGTGAATTAGTTCAAGGAGAATATAAATCCATTTTACTTAGGTATTTGTTACTACAAAAAAAGGATTTTGAGTACCTTTAATCGTTAGCATTCTGTTGTATGGGCCAAATATGTTTGATTTGTGTTGTAGCAGACCTTTATTAATTCATTCAGCCCTTTCAACTGTGTGTTCTTGATTTCCTAGTTTTTAACCTTTTTGATTTTTATTTTTTTTACCCAGTAAAACCAAAATTTTTAGGCACACGGGTGTTCAAAAACTATGACCTGGAGAAACTTTCTCAGTATATTGACTGGAAGCCTTTCTTTGATGTGTGGCAGCTCCGAGGAAAATACCCCAACAGAGGATTTCCAAAAATCTTTAATGATAAAACAGTTGGTAAGAAAGAAAAAAAAATGTGCACAAAAAATAAAAAATTGCAGATGATGATGTGCACAGACTTTGAGTTTTGCTGAAGTTCACCCTTAACAGGATTATTTCCACCCACACCTACACAACAAAAACAAGTTATCCCCATGGATAAGGTAAAATGTGCTGATCGCTGCAGTTCTGGTCTCTGGGACCCCAGTTCTCCAGAGATATTTAGTAATATCACCATTCTGAGACTGTCCACTCTTCCATTAAATGAAAAGTGCTGCCCCAGACTGATGATGGATACTCCACGGGTCAAAATTCTGTGCCAAGTCATTTTGTTATATATATTCGTGAATCTAACAATCTCTAGCTTTTCATCAAAAGCAGATTTCATATTTATTATTTATTATTATAGCGCCATTTATTCCATGGCGTTTTACATGTGAGGAGGGATATACATAATAAACAAGTACAATAATCTTAATCAATACAAGTCGTGAAGGCTCACAAACTACAAGGGATGGGTGAGGATACAGTAGGTGAGGGTAGAGCTGGTCGTGCAGTGGTTTGGTCTATCGGTGGTTACTGCCGGTTGTTGGCTTGTCGGAAGAGGTAGGTCTTCAGGTTCTTTTTGAAGGTTTCCACGGTAGGTGAGAGCCTAATATTTTGTGGTAGAGAGTTCCGGAGTATGGGTGATGCGTGGGAAAAATCTTGTATACGATTGTGGGAAGAGGAGATAAGAGGGGAGTAGAGAAGGAGATCTTATGAGGATCGGAGGTTGCGTGCAGGTGAGTACCGGGAGATGAGGTCACAGATGTATGGAGAACACTGATTGCGGATGGCTTTGTATGTCATGGTTAGGGTTTTGAACTGGAGTCATTGGGTAAAGGGGAGCCAGTGCAGGGATTGACAGGGGAGAGGCCAGGGAATAGCAGGGGGGGGGGGCAGGTGGATTAGTCGGGCAGCAGAGTTTAGAATAGATTGGAGGGGTGCGAGAGTGTTAGAGGGGAGGCCACAGAGCAGGAGGTTGCAGTAGTCAAGGCGGGAGATGATGAGGGCGTGAACTAGAGTTTTTGCGGATTCTTGGTTTAGGAATGTACGGATTCAGGAAATATTTTTGCGGGCAACCACTTTGCACCATTGTTTTCAGTTGTTGTCTCATTGAAATAGCGGAGACTGTAATGTCCCTCTCTTTTCCTTATGGCTTCTGTGTGTAGTGTTTGTAGGGTCGATACAATCAATATGTATCTCACTGTCATCGCATCCTGTACAGGAGTAAAAGCACAGCACTATGACCCGAACCAGCCATTACTATACACTGGAATCCTTCCTGAGGAAAACCATAATTTCTCACCATTATCTTTTATTTAAGGGGAAGAAGCAAAAAAAGTTTATGATGATGCACAAAAATTGCTTGAAGTCCTAATACGACAAAAAAAAATTCAGGCCCGAGGGATTGTTGGCATCTGGCCAGCTCAGAGTGTGCAAGATGACATTTTGTTATATTCAGAGGAGCAGGACCCGCATTCTTCTGCGCCTATGGCCACTTTTTATGGCCTGAGGCAACAGGTAATTTTATTTTATTTTTTTGTACAGTGTATCTGGAGAAAGTGTCTGAATATGTCCTGCCTCACCTTTGTCAATAGATTCGCGCATTACTTACTTAGTGTGCGAAATGGGAAGGAGGCACAGGGCACCTGAGATGAACTTATTCTGCATGCCTGTATCTTAATGTTTGTGCCTTGCAGGGGCCGAATAGCGGGAGCACTTATTAACACCAGTGCAGAACTAGGATTTTACATTGACATGTGCCACAACTATCCTTTTATTCCTAATCACTGCCTGAGAATACATCAGGTTAAAAAGGTATTCCATCAACTTCGCTCTGAATGTATTCACTGGTGCCACGTTCAGTATTTTACATCAGTATTTATATGTCAAACCCAGGATCAGCTGAAAAATCCAGAAGTGGTGCATATGTTTCTATTATACTTTTCCTCTGATTGTTCCACTCCTGGTTTTGTCTTATAAATACTGACCAAATACTGAACATGTGAACGTGGCCTTACTGACACTGCAGTTGCAGTACACAGATAGCTTCATGTGTCAACTGCCAGAATTGGAAATATCTCTGGGCACTGCAGTGTAACCCTTTAGATACCGCGACCAATAGCAGCATCTGAGTTTGACAGGGAGGGGACTCCTTCTGTCAGGCCATCAGCACCGTGCATCCCAATGGCAGAGATACAATAGGTTATCATGGGCCACAGGGGCCTAAAAATGGCCCCCAGGCCTATCATCCCATCTGTCTGGAAGCCTTTATTAGGCCTCTATTTGCTAGACTTACGGCCTAATGGTTTGCTTGTCACATTAACGTTGGATTTCCGGACATCCTGAAGCACCTTTAGAAGGGATCAAAGGATTTCTGCTTCAGGTTTATGGTACATGCATCGTTAAAAATAGAAAAGTGGTGCAAAAGACAATGGCATTCCCTCCCAATGCGAGATTGATACAAGCTAAGCTATAAAATATGCCCTTCAAAATGGGTACAGATTTGATGTAGGTCAAGCAGTTTGCCTGCTGTTAGATGTAAAATTATGGAGAAAAATTCCATCCTAATGTTTTGTATTCTTCAGGCTGAGAAAGACTCTGCATCTACAGACCCCTACTACTGCCTGTCTGACTTTATAGCCCCTCTGAAGTCTGGGGTGCGTGACTACCTTGGTATATTTGCGGTTGCCATTTTTGGAGTGGAAGACCTTAGCAAAGGTTATCAGAATAAAGGAGATGACTACAACAGTATCATGGTGAAAGCCCTTGGAGACAGATTAGCCGAGGTACACCTGTGGGCAGTTTTGGGGTCCTGCCTATGTTGTTATGACTTGGTGGCTCCCTCATCACGTTGGCTGCTCTGGGTCATGTTTAATCTGATCCAATGTTTGATGATGATACGTGCATTCAGCTGGCAAGAAACATGGCGTCTTTCATTCTCTTTACATACTGTATGTATGAGACTCCAGTTCTTGGTTCATCTGTCTGCACTTTGTAATGTCATTTTATTCCTTGCTCACAGAACATTCTCTCCATTTAATTTAACAAGGCGTTCGCTGAAGAAATCCACGAAAGAATAAGGAAGGATCTATGGGGTTACTGCAGTGAGGAGGCCCTGAATGTTGCTGACCTGCGCAGGATTCGCTATGAAGGCATTCGCCCAGCTCCAGGATATCCCAGCCAGCCTGATCACACAGAGAAAACCACCATGTGGAAGCTGGCAGATATAGAGGAGGCAACAGGTGCTGCAATTTTTTGGATATGAGTGCTCCGCACAGAGGCAAATGTTTCCCGTTTCATTTTCTGATGGCATAACACCAGGCTATGCTACTAGTATATGATCAGTGGAGGTCTGACCTCCAAGACCACACTAATTCAATAATATTTCCCTGCTGGCTACCTGGATGTGACTATGCAGCCTGTCCTACTCACTTGATAAAGTTATTAACTGAATATAAAAAAACTTATCTGAATTCTACCATTAGACTAGCTGAGACGAGCTAAGGGCATAAATTGCTTCTATATTAAGGTTGTTTCATTAAAAAGTGGAACAAATTTTAGTTATATGTACAATGAAATTTTATTGTAACTATATTTGCAAAAAGTTGTGATCAGTTTTACGCACTGCCATTTATCTTATGAACAGTTGAGCAAATAATTTACCGTGATAGTATATTTTCTTATTAATGTTTTCTTTTTTATATATTTAATGTATTTTTGACTTGTATAATAAAACCACTTGTATCTTGTCCATATAGGAATAAAGTTGACAGAATCACTGGCAATGTCGCCGGCTGCCGCAGTGTCCGGGTTGGTTTTTTCAAGTCCAATGTCAAAATATTTTGCAGTTGGAAAAATTTCTAAAGATCAGGTATGCTGAAAATGCATGTATTGTGCTACTTATAATCATTAGTGATCAGTGAGCGTGCTCGGATAAGATGTTATCCGAGCTCTCTCGTGTGGTAATCTAGTGTCTTCGGCGTGCTCGGAAAATATGTTCAAGTCCCCACGGCTGCATGTCTCGCGGCTGTTCGACAGTTGCAACGCATGCAGGGATTTCCTGTTTGTTGGGCAATCCCTGCATATGTTGTGGCTGTCCCAACAGCCTCATGACAAACATATTTTACTCTGTCGCCTCATTGGGGGACAAAGGACCATGGGTGTTATGCTGCTGTCCACTAGGAGGCGACACTATGCATAATCTGAAAGAGATTAACTGTGGCTCCTCCTCTGGACGGTGTCAGCTTTCTCCAGTTTTTGCTTAGTGTCGCATAGGAGGCACACCTGAAATTTTTTCTTTACTCCGTTTTTTCCAACGGGATTACAGATGAAGAAAAGTGGCTCTCCTGTGAGACTCCCGGCATGACTCCTTCCTCGGCCCCCTATTATGGGGTGCCCGGTTGAAGTGGAGATAGCTATTCCCCATGTCGCTCCTTCCACAGTCCCTTGGGTGCTGGTTCGAAGTCGAGACCCCCCCCCCCTCATTCCCCAATTCCTTTTGGTTTCTGGGTTGAGGTCGAGGCGAGGATAAAGCCCCCTGATGGTCACACAGCACCCTCCCTAATCCCCCTCTGCGGGCATTAGGTTGAGACGCCTCAGGTAGGGCCTGTACAGGCAGCACCCAGCAATGGGCCAGCACACTGCGCCTGCATCCAGGGACCCCAGCCCAGCTGCGGGCTCCTGTTGGGGCCGGGGGGAGTGCAGGCAGGCATGGCACAATACAGACACAGGGCTCCCTGCGTCCCTGTCTCTGCAGCAGCACCAGCTCTATACTGCCTCGGGGGGACCCCCCACCGGGCCCCCCTTCCGCTTATAGCCCCACCGCTATCCTGCCTTTAAATCCGGGGGGGGTCCGGTTTAGATCCGACCCCCTCCCGGACTTTCGTGCCGACCTGGAGCCCTTCTCGGCATCTAATTTAGGCCCTGGCTTCGGCCTAGCTGAAGCCGCCGCCTCCTCTCCGCCCCTCGGCCCGCCCCCTGGATGACAAATATGACACTACAGTGTCATAGAGGGGGCGGATCGAGACAAAAAGAGCGCGTTTTTACACAGTTCTGCCGCCTTTTTCCAGCTCTCCGCCCCCTTCCTCTCCTTCTCAGCAGCCATTTTTTGCTGCAGATTAACCCTGCATCTCCCGGTCTGCAGGACTAGGACCAGGCAGCCAGTCTCCGGGGGGCACAGGACTGTGGATCTTCGGCGCTGGACCTAGGGGCACACTGGTGGGGTAAGATCACAGCTGGGTTTTTTACTCAGCTATGAATCCATATTCCCTATAAGGCTCCCCTATAGGCTTCTCTGCATCACTATAGGGTCCTCTACATAGCTAGCCCTTCTGCACTCTATACACTATGCCGGGCTCAAGGTCCAAGAGAACCAGGCAGAACTGCTATTATGCATTCTGCACAGCCTGTGGGACCGCTCTCCCCAGTGGCAGCACGAGCCCGCATTGCCAGAACTGTATACAGACTAATGTGTCAGAGCCCCAAGAAGCCCCTGCCAATGCCTCGGTGTCTAATGCCACGCCGGAATGGGCTAATCAGATGTCGCAATCTATGACGCAGTCTATAGATAACCTAACCTCCACATTGCTTCAGGCTCTGCAGGGTCATGCCTCGGCTATGACCGTTACCCAGCAAAGGGAGAGCTTGACTCAGGAACAAGATGACCCTGGCACATCCACTTCTAGGTCAAGACGCAAGCGGACCCATAGATCAAGTCCATCTACGTCATCCCATAGCACACGGTCATTCCCCTCTAGGGAGAGATACCGTAGCTCCAGGTCATCTAGACCGTCCCATTCCAGGGACAGACAATGCAGATCTCCGCAAGCCCCGACCAGAGAAGGCCTCCTCCCCGGCTCACCCAGCAGGGGACGCCTCAGTGATACACAGGATTTGGAAGGCATCTGCGACTCTGACTCAGACAGGGAAACGGAGGAGTCCCTGATCCCAATCCCCCCTAGCAATACAGCGCTAGTTGAGGACATAATCTCCTCCATCCATCGGGTGCTGGACATTTCTGATCCGCCACCAGAGGCCCCAGAACATAAGATTTCCTTTGAAGGACCTCTGAAGCCGCCTAAGGTTTTCTCTAACCACCCAGAGTTTAAGGCGATCCTTAAAAAGCAGCTCTCACAGCCTGAGAAAAAATGTGCTAATCGCAAATATCTGGAGGCGAGGTACCCCTTCCCACAGAAGGACACCAAGGAATGGACAGATCCACCCGAAGTGGACCCCCCAGTCTAGGTTAGCAGCACAGATCCTCCTTTCACTGCCAGATAGCTCAACCCTCAGGGACGCAGCAGACCGGCAGGTAGAACGCATGGTTTGTTCAATTTTCGACGCAGCAGGGGCATCCCTGGCTCCCGCGTTTGCCTCAATTTGGGCTGCCAAGGCCATTCTGGCCTGGGCAAAAAATTTACAAGCTCTCCAAGCATCCGCTCCTGAGCTGTCGGATCAAGCGGTTCAAATAGCAGTTGTAGCAGATTACATGCTTCATGCAGCTCTGGATTCAGCAAGGGGGGAGTAGCGGGGATAGCATCAAACGCCATCACAATTCGGCGTATCCTCTGGCTGCGGGAATGGAAAGCGGACGCAGCCTCAAAGAAGTCCCTCACGCACCTCCCCTACCTCAGTGGGAGACTTTTCGGTGAACAGTTGGACACGATGATATCCAACGCTACCGGGGTAAGAGTACTTCTCTTCCCCAACTCAGACCTAAACGCACTTACAAGAAGCGTAACCAAACTCGATTCCGATCCTTTCGGAATTCCTCGTGTTGGTCTGTTTCGCGTCCAGCACAAAATCGTAACCGTTCCCCACGCAGGGACAACTCCCGATCGACGCAAAGGTCGGACAAGACCTGGCAGTCAAAAGCAGGCCAGCCTAAGCCCAGAGGAGGAAAATCTCAGACTTTCTCCTCATCATGACTCACGGACTCCGGAAAACACCACACCAGTAGGCGGCCGACACTTGCTCTTTCATAAAGTCTGGCTGCCTATTACAGAAGACAGGTGGGTCAGGGAACTAGTGTCTTCCGCATACAAAATAGACTTCACCTCTAACCCACCGGACCAAATCTTCCTCTCTGTCCCCCCAAAACCTCTAGGCTCGTGCCTACCACCAAGCGGTCTCCTCGCTTTTTCAAGCAGGAGTCATAGTACCTGGCCCCACGACCGACCGCTTCCGAGGGTTCTACTCCAATCTGTTCGTAGTTCCCAAGAAAGGAGGCCGCGTACGGCCCATACTAGACCTAAAACAGCTCAACAAATATGTACGGGTCCGTCACTTCCGCATGGAGTCCCTTTGGTCCATCATTGCGTCCATGGAGAAGGGAGAATATCTCGCCTCCATAGACATACAAGATGCATACCTGCATATACCTATTGCACCTGCCCATCAGAGGTTTCTCAGGTTCGCAATATGCCAGGACCACTACCAATTCATGGCTCTCCCGTTCGGACTCGCCACGGCTCCCAGAGTGTTCACCAAAGTCATGGCAGCCACCATGGATGTCCTGCACTCCAGAGGCATAGTAGTCGTTCCATACTCAACCTACAAAAGTCATCACCAACCCCGAGTCAGTCCCTGACCTTCCTGGGAATGCTATTCAACACCTCCAGGGGTTTAGTGCTCCTTCCCAAGGACAAGGCACTGGCTCTTCGCCTAGGAGTTCACACCCTCCTCCGCAAACCCCCTCGATCTCTCCGGTTTGCCATGAGAGTCCTCGGCAAGATGGGGGCAGCAATAGAAGTGGTCCCATTTGCCCAGTTTCACCTCAGGCCTCTCCAACTAGCCATTCTCAAGTCCTGGGACAGGAATCCCTTTTCTCTCGACAGGGAGTTCCAGCTAACGTCAACCAGGAGGTCCCTGCACTGGTGGCTCAAGCCAACCTCGCTAGCAAAGGGGAAATCCTTTCTCACAGGTCAATGGAAGGTTCTGACCACCGACGCGAGCCTGACTGGTTGGGGTGCGATGCACCTACACAACAGGGCACAGGGCAAGTGGTCCCCAGTGGAAGCGACCATGCCCATCAACATCCTGGAAATTCGTGCCATCCTCCTGGGATTGAGTGCCTTCCATCACTTACTGGCAGCCTCTCACATCAGAATACAGTCGGACAATGCCACGGCCGTGGCATATGTGAATCACCAAGGGGGGACCCGCAGTACCCAGGCGATGCGAGAAGTGTCACACATCCTCCGCTGGGTGGAGGACACAGGGTTGGTTCTTTCGGCGGTCCACATTCCGGGTGTGGACAACTGGGAAGCAGACTTCCTCAGCCGACAAGGAATAGACTCAGGAGAGTGGGTCTCTCCATCCCGAAATTTTTCGCCAGATCTGTCAACGCTGGGGGACCCCGGATGTGGACCTAATGGCATCCCACTTCAATGCCAAGGTCTCCAACTTCATGGCCAGAACACAAGATCCGCTGTCGCTTGGAGCAGACGCTCTGGTTCAGGATTGAACCCAGTTCCAGCTTCTGTACATTTTTCCACCTCTCCCCCTGATACCCAGAGTGGTGAGGAAGATCAAGCAAGACGGAGTTCCAACCATCCTAATCGCACCGGACTGGCCCAGACGTACGCTGACATCGTACAACTTACAGCAGACGCCCCCTAGCGTCTCACCGACCGCCCCGATCTATCACAAGGCCCGTTCTACCAACAGAACTCAGGGGCTCTCAATTTGACGGCGTGGCCCTTGAGACCTGGGTTCTAACCCAGGCAGGGCTCTCGCCGGACGTCATTGGAACCATGATCAGGGCACGGAGGCCAGCTTCTGCTAAGATTTATTACCGTACCTGGAAAGCTTTCTTTACTTGGTGCGAATCTCGTGGCCAGACCCCATTCCCTTATTCCCTCCCCAAACTACTTGGTTTTCTTCAATCGGGTCTGGAGGCCAGGCTGTCCCTGGGTTCGCTTAAGAGCCAGGTGTCAGCCCTCTCAGTGCTTTTTCAAAGGCGCATTGCTACCAAGCCGCAAGTAAGGACTTTCCTTCAGGGGGTTTCCCGATTGGTTCCCCCCTACAGACGACCACTAGAAACGTGTGACCTCAACCTGGTCCTGACAGCATTGCAGGGACCACCCTTCGAACCTCTTAAGGAGGTCCCGCTCCGCCTTCTATCCCAGAAGGTGGTTTTCCTGGTGGCAACCACCTCACTACGCAGTGTGTCTGAACTGACAGCACTCTCCTGCAGACGGCCCTTTCTGGCTTTTCACCAGGACAAGGTAGTCCTCCGTACGGTCCCATACTTCCTTCCGAAGGTTGTGTCCACCTTCCACCTCAATGAGGAAATTTCTCTGCCTTCCCTTTGTCCGGTCCCGGTTCATAGAGTGGAGAAGGCTCTGCATACGCTTGACCTTGTCAGGGCATTGCGTATGTATGTGTCTAGGACTGCGTCCTTCTGGAGGTCTGATTCTCTTTTCCTCCTTCCAGAAGGCGGCCGCAAGGGTCTGCTGGCTTCCAAAGCTACCCTTGCCAGGTGCATCAAATCCACCATACAAGAGGCCTACCGCCTTAAGAATTCTCCTCTTCCAGCTGGTATTACTGCACACTCTACTCGGGCGGTGGGGGCATCCTGGGCCATTTGGCACCAGGCTTCGGCACAACAGGTGTGTAAGGCGGCCACTTGGACTAGCCTACACACGTTTACTAACCACTACAGAGTTCATACCCATTCCTCAGCGGACGCGAGCCTGGGTTGACGGGTTCTGCAGGCGGCGGTGCCCCAAGTTTAGGAGCCTGTCTGCACAATATTTGTCCATTGCTTCCCACCCAGGGCTGCTTTGGGACGTCCCATGGTCCTGTGTCCCCCAATGAGGCGACAGAGTAAAGGAGATTTTTGTGTACTCACCGTAAAATCTCTTTCTCTTAGCCTCTAATTGGGGGACACAGCTCCCACCCTGTTGCCCTTTCCGGGCCGTTGTAACTGTTGAGTTCTCATATTGTTCCTTGAGCTCGTACATAGTGGCCTTCTTGTAGGCATGTCTATGTTATTCATGTTACGTTCCTCCTAATGCTTTTGCACAAAACTGGACAAGGCTGACTCCGTCCAGGGGTGTATACTGCAGAGGAGGAGCCACGGTTAATCTTTTTCAGATTATGCATAGTGTCGCCTCCTAGTGGACAGCAGCATAACACCCATGGTCCTGTGTCCCCCAATTAGAGGCTAAGAGAAAGAGATTTTACGGTGAGTACACAAAAATCTCCTTTTTGAGCACGCTGGAGACACTTGATTAGCACCCGAGCATGCTCAGATAACACCCTATCTGGGCATGTTCGCTCATCATTAGAGTTGAGCGAATTTGTCCAGGTTCCCTCTTATTCAGCAAGCTATAGTGTTTACCGAATAAGCTTCAGAGGAACCCGGCTTCCTGGAGAGCGCCGGTTGATCATCTGATCGGCACCGCAGCTACATGTGTCGCGACTGTGTCACTGTCGCAGCACATACATGGAGAGCCTGTTTGTTGGGCTGTCCATACATGTGCTGTGACAGTTACATAGCTGCGGCACATGCAGCTACGGAGCTGATCAAGCGGCGCGATCAATGTTTCCCTTTTCCCTTTGCAGCTTATTCGGTAAGAGCTATAGCTTGGAGAATAAGAGGGAACCCGAACAAATTCGCTCAACTCTACTCCTCTAATAATCATATGTTCCTACATTGTTTTCTATGCAAACGCCACTGAGGTTGGGGAGTAAGGGTAACATGTTGCAGGGACAGCTCTTCTGTGTTTGAGGGACAATTACACAGTGTTTTCAGCCTTAGGACACTTGTACATGGCTGTATGATAACTTTAAACAAGCCCCGTGCTATAGAATTTTGTCATTTGACATTCATGGATGAACCTTCTCTGTCGCTATACATCGGTTTTCTGTTGGAGTCTGAAAATGATTCCACTTTATTGTACAGCAGACTTGTAACTTTAATATTTAATAAGAGCATCATACATGACAGAACTATCAGAATCCTCTAATTCCACACATTTTTTTTTTAGTATGAGGGCTTGTTTTGTTTTGCAGAATAAGTTGTATTTGTCATTGGCAAGTATTTTGGAACACTCATCCAATACTTAACTTTTATAAACTGTAAATGAGATTAAATAGAAAAAAATATATATTTTTTTGTATGCATTTTATGCTTTCTTTCACTGCATAGTGTTAGGGTATGTGCACACGTAGGTGGGATGTCTGCGGATTTTCCCGCACCGGTTTTTGTAAATCCGCAGGTAAACCGCACTGCGGATTTACTGTGGAATTACCACTGAATTACCGCAGTTTTTGTGCGGATTCCACATGCGGTTTTACACCTGCGGATTCCTATTATGAAGCAGGTGTATACCGCAGCGGAATCCGCACAAAGAATTGACATGCTGCGGAATGTAAACCGCTGCGTTTCCGCGTGTTTTTTTCCGCAGCATGTGCACTGCGGATTTTGTTTTCCATAGGTTTACGTGGTACTGTAAAGAAATGGAAAACAGCTGCAGATCCGCAGCATCAAACCGCTGTGGATCTGCAGCAAAATCCGCAGTGTGTGCACCTACTCTTACCATCTGTGGGTCAGAATGATTAGGATGATTACAAATGTATATAGTTTTATCGTTTTTATACAACAAATAGTTTGGAAAAAAATGTTGTGTTCTCATATTCTGGGAGTAATTTTAACAATTTTCTGGTAGTGGAGGTGTATGAGGACTTATTTTTTATATGTGACAAGATGAACCTTTCATTCGACCCATTTTTGGATATATCATGCATTTTGATCACTTTTTGTTACTCTTTTTGTGAGGTTGATTGAAGAAAAAAAATAGTAATTCTGTTTTTGTGTTTAAAACCATTCACAATTCATTTTAATTAATATGACACTTTTTTGGCAGATTGATACAAAAATTAGAAAAACTTTTTCAATGTTTTAGTACTTTTGCTTTAAAAAAACACTCCTTTATTAGTCCTATAAGTTCTTTTTTTGTAAACAATTTGGTATGAGCTTAATTTCTTTATCGCTTCATTGGAGGATACAGATAACCATGAGTTTATGCTGCTGACATTAGGCAAACAAAGTTACCCCTTCCTCAGCAGGATACACCATACAAAGCTCATCAGTCATAGCAGTGTCAGTAGGAGGCGGACCTGGATCTGATTTCAGATCCGTTCTTTTTCTCCTTAGGTCACCCTGTTGTTGTTATATTCACTCCCTTTGTTTTTCAGATTATTCTCTTCAGGATAACAGGATGTAGCATTTCACCCTTTTTTCCCAAAACTAAGCGACTAAGAGAATAGTGTAGTGCCGTGCACATTGTACCCTCTATGGTCTGCGGGGCAGGACCTTACGCCCTCACACTTCAAGTGTATCTTAGGGTGGTTCATGGTGGCCGGTCCTTGCCTGCTTCCCAGCTCTCTCCTCAGAGCAGTGCCAGGAAAAAGACATTGGTCACTCCTTAGTGACCCTCCCACCCCTCGGGGTTGACACAATCATCTGCACTGTCTGGGACCACGACGGTGCGGGAAGGAGGACGCCCTTTTCCAGTGACTCCCTCCTTACCTGTGGGTTCCTGATGTCGTCCTTGGGATGGAGAAGGAATTGGGACCTCATCCAGACAGGTGCCGTCCATCCTTTTTCTCCCACAGTCCCTCTCTATGGCGGCGGGGGGACATAGGTAGAGAAGAGGAGATCCCTGCTCCTCTCCTTCCTCCAGAACGTGCTTCCGATGCGCTGAAAGATATTCCAAATGTACTCCCCGGCTTTCTGAGCCCCTATTTCTGGCACCCCCCCCCCCTCATGCACGACAGCCAATGAGGGCGTAAGAGCCCAGGCACATGCCCCCTCGTGTGTGTTGGACAATCACAATCGCTAGGCCTCTTGTGCGCTTTTTCTCTTATGGGAGCACTTGTTTTTTCTCTCCCTCATCGCCGACTTTTCACCCCGCTTCACCTGGGCCTTCCCTTTCTCCTGCTCCACTGTATCCAGCTCCAACGGTGTCACATCGTCTGCTTTGGCTCCACAGTGTCTCTTCTTGCAGGACCTGTCTATTTTTCCCCATGTGAAGTTCTCTGCATCCGGGATCGGGTAGGCTCTATCCAGGCTGTATGTTTTTGTCTTCCTTTTAGGCATGGCCCTCCTCAGCAGATGTTTCTCAACCCATGTGAAGTTCTCTGCATCCGGGATCGGGTAGGCTCTATCCAGGCTGTATGTTTTTGTCTTCCTTTTAGGCATGGCCCTCCTCAGCTGATGTTTCTCAGCCTTAGGCCTCTACATATGCCCAGACCTAGGAAGCTTCGCTCCAACCCTTCCACTACTCCTTTTCCCTCTGTAAAAAGAAGTGGCCCACTGGTCAGACCTCAGCTTTTCTGCACAGATTGCAACCATTCTATCATGCACGCCTCACAGGAGCCTCCTGCCGCCTGGGACGAGAGCACCTACTCCGGAGTGGACAGTTGCTGTCTCTCAATCTGTAACTGACCTAACCAAAGTATCCCAGTCTCTGATACAGGTCCTTGACTGTTTGCCTAACCTGTCAACTGCCACCAGTTCTCTAATCGTTCCTCCGGACGATTCGCAAGTACCCATCCATCACCCTCAACATGGGAGGTCCAGTATAAGATCCAAGAAGCGGGCTCATTCCAGTTCATCTAGCTCCCCTTCCCTGTATAAATCCTTCAGGATGCCCTGTGTCCCACTTCTCTTCCCCCAAGGTGGCCCTGGGGTCTGACGTTGATTCCCAGTCAGAATCTGATCACAACACAGTCCAAACTGCCATCAATCAAACTCTGAATATTAAGGAGGGCGAGGCTCTTACCCCAGGCTACTCTGTCTCATTCAGAAAGGCAAAACGCCCTCCTCAACCCCCCCCCCCCCCCCCCCGTGTGTTTTCCAGTTTTCCAATCATAAGGACTTCGAGGGAATCTTTAATAAACTGTGGGAAAAGAGCTTTCCAGGTATAAGGCAATTGGATATCTTATATACTTTTGTTCCTGATTTCCCCAGTAAACAGGCCTGATGTGGATCCTCCAGTTTCATGCCTGTCATCGAAGACTGTCCTGTCACTCTGATGGCTCCTCCCTCAAGGTCTCCACTGATAGACGAATAAAGGCTTAAGGCCTGGACTGCAGACCTTACTTTCCAAAAGACCCTTATCAATCTCCACTTCCAAGGATCTCGGCTCTTCAGGTCTAAGATGGATAATATATTCTCTGATGCCACCAACAGTAAGAGCACCTCTCTTCCCCAGCCTAAGCGCCCATTCACCAGGAGACTTTCTCTTCAGTTTCATCCCTTTCGTCATTTCTCCTCCTCTGGGAACTCCTCCCAGCGATATCAGTGCTCGGAGAGAGAGAGGAGGAAACTGTCCTTCAAATCTGCTCCTTCATTTCGCCCTAAAGCTCACTCTGTCGTATCTGCCGGTTCCCGATCCAATAGATTCTCTTCTGCATGATGGGTCACCCTCACTTGGGAATCCTCCCAGGGTGGTTGACCATCTTCTGCTTTACCAGGTCACGTGGCAATCCGGAGTTCACAACGCCTGGGTATATAGGATAGCTTTACTACAGGTTGCAGATGTTTTTTCATGTCTCTCTCTCCAAGGATCACCTCTCAGGTTCCCTGTTTCTTCCAGTCCATCGACTCTCCTCCAGGCAGGAGTCATCGTACCCGTCCCCTCTCACGTGCGCTTCTTGGGCTTCTATGCCATTCTTTTTGTGGTCCCAAAGAAGGACGGTTCTCTCAGTGCTATCCTGGATCTCAAACTACTAAACAGGCAAGTACGCCTCCGTCATTTCCAAATGGAATTCGTCCACCTGATAGTTGCCCCATGGAGCCGGAGGAATATCTCTGCTCTTTCAACATTCAAGAGGCCTTTCTCCACATCCCTATCTGACCGGCACATCAGATATTTCTACTCTTTTCCGGTCCAGGTGGTGCACTTTCATTTCACAGCTTTCCCATTTGGGCTGGCCTCTGCTCCCAGAATGTTCACAAAGGTTATGGCAGCTGTCATGGCCTTTCTGCGTTCCAAGGGGATCATAGTCATTCCTTACTTTGACGACCTCCTGATCAAGGAACTCGTCTTTCCGAGACTGTTCCAAAAGTCTTCAGGTCAGTCTGGACACTCTTACTCATCTAGGATGGGTAATCAACACAGCAAAATTGTCTCTGATCCCTGCTCAGTGCTTAATTTCCTAAGCATGCTCTTTGATACCGCTCCCAGAAAAGTTGTTCTTCCAGAGGAAAATATTTTTGCACTCCACCAGGGTGTTAGCTCTCTAAGTCGCCCATCCACATGCTCCCTGTGTCTTTGCATGAGAGTTCTAGGGAATATGGTTACCGCAATGGAAGCCGGCCCTTTCGCGCAGTTCCATTCCTGACCCCCTTCAGCTGGCCCTACTGTCAGCTTGGTACAAAAGGATCTCATCTCTGGATTTTCCCATACTTCTGCCTCTTCGAGTGAGGCAGTCTTTGGCTTGGTGTGGTCTCTCTCCCTCCATTCGGTAGGGGAGATCATTGCTTCCCCTTCACTGGCAAGTTGTCATGATTGTTGCCAGCTTTCTCGGACGGGGGGAGGTCTTCCTTTATTAAACAGTCCAGGGGCACTGAAACCCTCCCTACCCATCAACCTTTTGGAAATCGGTCATCTACCTCTCTCTTCTCCACTGGCAAGACCTTCTCGCGAACCGACCAGTTCACATTCAATCCAACAATGCCACGGCTGATGCATACATAAACCGTCAGGGTGGTATACGCTGCAAATCAGTCATGTATGAGGTGTTACGGATCCTAATTTTGGGCCAAGCGGCACGTGCCAACAATATCAGCGGTGCATTTTCCAGACATGGACAACTGGGCTGCCGACTTCCTAAGCCGTCAGTACCTCTCCTCGGGCGAGTAGTCTCTCAACCCCTCTGTGTTCTATCAGATCTGTCAAAGGTGGTGCACTCTGGACGTCGACCTGCTGGTGTTTTGAATTAATCACTAGGTTCTTCATTTCGCGGCCAGAACTCTCGACCCCCTTAAGGTCGGTCTTGACGCCCTGGTCATTCCCTGGTCTTCCTCTGATCTACAGACTCGTGAAGAAAATCAAGGCGGAAGGAGTTCGTTGTTTTAGTGTCTAAAGACTGGCCCAAAACAGTCTGGTACGCAGAGTTAGTCAACCTACGCGCGGATGTACATTGGAGACTCCCAGAACGACCAGGCCTACATTCTTAGGGTCCCTTCTTCCATGAGAATTCTCGGTGTCTCAATTTATTGATATGGCCGTTGAGTCTGCAGTCCTGAGAAAGGTGTTCTTCTCATCCCAGGTCATACAGACCATGATCAGGGCAAGGAAACCTTCGTCCTCACACATTTATCACCTGACCTGGAAGGCCTTCTTTCGTTGGTGTGAGGATAGCCGCTCAGCACTCATGTATTTTTTCTCTTTCCATCCTGGCGTTCTTACAATCAGGGCTGGAGTCCAGCTTGTCCCTTAGCACTCTCAGTTGTCAGGTATCTTCGCTTTCCATTCTGTTTCTGCGGAATTTGGCTTCTCATCCCCAGTTCAAGACCTTCATTCAGTGGGTTGTCCGCTTAGTGCCACCGTTTCTTCCCCCTGTGGATCCGTGGGATTTTAACCTAGCTTTGAGCGTTCAAGGACGCCACTTCAAACCCATTCAAGTTATCGCGTCTTCTCTCTTGCAAGGTGGCCTTTTTTGGTTGTAATCACTTATATCAGACAGGTATACTGGAGGCTTATTGAGTTAAGGGTAGATAATCCCCTCCGGGAGTGAGGGCTCATTCTGCCCAGGTGGTGTTGGTCTCCTGGGCAGTTTGCCACCAGGCCTCTGCAACCCAAATTGTCAATAAATAAATAAATAAATAGATAAATCATATAGTACAGATTTAAATGATTACAATGTTATAGCATGTATAATTTTTTTGTTTTACTACTTTAGCACAAGAAAATTACTTAAAAATAAAATAAAAAAATGTTTTTCTAAATCATATTCTGAGAGCTATAACAAAGTACAGAGCTCTATGAAGGCTTGCTTTTTGCTTAACAAGCTTTATTTTTATTGGTACCATGTTGGCATGCATATGACTTGATTATTTTGTATTTATTTTCATATGAGGTGAGACGAAAAAAAAATGTCAATTCTGTTGCATGTTTTTTTGTTTTTTTTTTTCAGTCTTCACACAGCGGGATAAATAATTATATATTTTTATTCTACTGGTAATTATGTACAGGGTGATACCAGATATCTTGTTTGAGGATTTGTTTTTTTGTCTATTGTTTTTTAAAACATTTTTATATATTTCTTTACATTATTTATGTGCCTCACAAGGGGACTTGGATATGTGTTTCTTTGATGACATCGATAATAATCTGCAGAGGATTATCAAACTGGTCATTGTTCAGGTAGATTCATAGATCTGTGTGTCCAGTGCGGACCGCGAAGCATGGACTAGCTGCAGGTCTCCTGACCTGAACTTGACAGTTTTTGAGCCGATGTGTGCCTATGAAGCTGTTCAGTTCGGGTCAGGAGACCCATGCCGCCCTTTGCATCATGGTGTGTGATTCATGGATGTGTGCATGCAGCTTTACTCTCAGGCAGCTAAATAGACCATGCCTTCAGCTTTAATCTATGAAAAACCTGGAGGCCGTTGTTAAAGGGATATTCCCATCGCCAAGATCCTATCCCAATATGTAGTAGGTGTAGTAATATTAACAAACACCTTCAATTAGAAATGTTCTTCTGATTCGCTATGTCACTTACCCCATGTGCAGGGCATTGCAGTAGCTTAGCTATCGGTTACGATCACTAGCAACTGTTACTATATTAGTGGTCGTAACCATGGATACCAAGTTACTACAATGGCCTGCACATGACGTAATTGGTATAGGTTATCGCGAGAACTATGCAACATTTCTAATTGGAGGAATTTGCTAATGTTATTTTTATTGCACCTTCTACATCTTGGAGATTGGATTACCTTTTTAAGCCTCTAGTTCTCATAACAACCATCAGCCTCCCTGCTATCTCTGGGTTTCTAATCATTGCCTTTTCATGTCATAATAGAAAGTGGCACGTCCTTTAGGATTTGAAAAGACAATAAGGTGACACAATGTGGTTAGAGGTTGGCTGTTTAAAAAAAATAAATTCACATTTTCTGTTAAGGAATTTCTTATTAATATAGGTCGGTCCTCATATTCACGAGTATTCCTTCCTCTTGAAAACCTGGGAATTGCTAATTTCAAAAAAACATTACTTAATTCTTGAACAATCACATATATTCTTCATTTCTTTTAGGTTGAAGATTATTCACAGAGGAAACATTTGTTAGTGGAAGAAGTCGAAAAATGGCTTGCCCCCATTCTTAGCTATGACTCTGAGAAATAACAGACCTTTTTACAATAAGTAAACTGTACGTGGACTTTACCAAATGCTGCTCTGACATTTGCCACACCCGAAAACAGGATCATTTTCCCTGCAGATGGTTATTTTCTACTGGAGCTCAATTCTTAATACCATTGACATCTTTGATGAGGTTCGAAAACTACTTATTTTATTGGGACACAACCCCGAGCACATCTTGTTACTACATGTACTTTAGTGTGCATATATATATATATATATTTAGTTCAACCCAACTGAGATGCAAAAACTGAAATTTCAAGTTGAGGAGCTAATATCTTATTGAAACGTTTTACATTATTTTTTCAGCCTGCATGTATTACAATATCCTGCAAGCTACTCGGTACCAATCAGATTCAGTCCTGATTGCAGTGTCCTCTAATAAATGCTCCTCTAAGCTCCAATATAATTACGTTATATTATCTCAAATCCGATTTTAACCTGTATGAGTGCTGTGGAGTGAGCAGGAACGGAGACTGACATGATAAAGGGAATGCACTGTCTGGTTTGAAACTACATGGGATTGAGCAGCTTGCAGTGTATTGTAATATAGACTGGCTTCAGAAGAAAAACTGTTAACATTTCCAGAAATTTTTTTATATCACATTTATATTCTACTCTAAGAAAAAAATAACTAGTCCATAACCTTCCAGAAGGCCAAACTCTTGATAAAGCTGTTAAACACAAATACATCCTTATTTCTATGTGATTGGAAACGGCTTATCTGCATGTTGAAAACCACATGCTATCCTGACAGTCAGGAGGCACCCATACAGATATGATCATTGACTGAAATTGTCAGGTTCTGCAAACTTTTGAAGCCAGATTTACCAAAGAACAAACGTTTCATATTATGTTGATTTCCAGAATATTTTCCTCCAATTTGAAAGTCTACTTTGTGCCTTATTGACCACTTGGTATTGTCACATTTTCTTTTTATCTTCTGTTCACCCCAATAATATTGGACTATTAAGTCGAGCTAAATTCACACAGTGCAGTTTGTGATACAATTTTTAAGCCATTACTAGCAGTGGATCCATAAAAGAGGAAAAAGCGTAAAGGAGGGATTTATACTTCTCCATTTTGAAGCTACACCAAAAGGCATCAGAAATAACACTATGTAGACAAGACCGGCCTCCATTCATACCCTATTTTCTTTTAAAGTGCATTTTATAAATAACAATAATTTCAGAATGAATAGTTAACTAATGTATTTCACATTTCTTGCAACTATAGAATTTTTCAAAATGCATTAAAAATGTTTGTCCAATTTTTGATAAGTGTTAAAGATTAAACTAATAGAAATTGTCCAACTATGCAAACGGATTAATGCACTACAAAATGTATCTGGACCCAACTCAGAGCCACTTTGTTTTTCACGTTCACTATTCTCAATAATGATAAAGATTTACTGTATAGAAAAACTGTTAGACACTTAAATACTGTACATGGAAACGTATTTGCTAGAAGCGCTACATGAGGATTTTATATAAATTCCGTTTGTATTTTGTAACAGATTTTGTGAATTAAAGAGTTAATTACTACATTACAGTTTGGGATGTTCTAAGTTCTGATTGAACAGTTGAAGACCATTCTTCACAGCATTGATTACACAGGATGGGCCACAAAAAAGAGGCATGTTTCCCTTACATGGTTCGTGCAGGATAACGCTTATTGGCTCCTACTCATCAAAACTGTCTTTGTTATTCATAGGAACCAAATTAGAAAAAAAGAACGACACTCATTAGACGAAAAGTAGGTGCACGGATAGTGTTCCAGCCCGTACAATATAAAATATGTGGAATCGGGCACTCTCAAAAAATGGGTACATTTTTATTGCAATTAAGAAATGGTGTATCAATATATAACTTTTCGGTCTAGATGACCTTCATCAGATATACACTATGAACATATAATTTCATAAATGTTTGAAGATTAGACTCCGGTTGATTAAATTTCAGCACAGTATACAACCAGCCAATAATCCTTTTTATTGTTATACTAGATAAAAATATTAAATCTTTAATTAATGTACTTAAAACCATGAACCACAACCACATACATAACACAACAGACAACCGTGCTCTCTAGATATATCCCTATATGAGAAATCCTTATTGGCTGGTTGTATACGTACTTGATTTTCCTTGGCCTTTAGACAGTATTTAGTGTTGGTTTTTGCTAAATTTCAGCACAGCCCCGGTGCTTAGAAACCAGGAATGCTGCTTGCAGTATCGCGGTGAGACGTCCGTTGCAATGGTTGTCTACATGTAAGGGCATTGCACCGCGATACTGCACCAGGCATTCCTGGTTTCTAAGCACAGGGGCTGTTATTTGAAATTTCAATCAACTGGAGTCTAATCTTCAAACATTTATGAAATTACTAGATGGAGGCCCAATGCTATTGCATCGGGAGGGCGGTAATGTCACGATGGGGGCAGTCTATGCAGCATTGAGAATCTCTCCCCCCAATGTGCTCATCCACCTATCCACTCTCTTTCCCTATGTGTTGACTTCTCCCGTCTGTGCTCTCTACTTTGACCTGTCTACCCCATGTGCTATCCCCCTAGTCTGGTGTCTCTGTCCTTTTTGTGCTGTTCTCTCCTCATGTGCTGTCCCGTTTGAGCTGTCTCCCCCCTGTGCTCTGTCTCTCTGACCCCTGACTACAGGGTGGCGCTCTTAGCAATCTGTCGTCAACAACCATAGAGGTCTTCAGGAGACCCCTGGTTGTGATGGCAACACACCGATGACCCCCGATCACGTGATGGGGGTCAGCGTTGCACGAACTTTTGGCCGCGCGGCCGGCAGCGCTTGTTAAATGCCGCTGTCAGAGTTTGACAGTGGCATTTAACTAGTTAATGGGCACGGGCGGATCGCGATTCCGCTCGCGCCAATTGCGGGCACATGTCAGCTGTTGAAAACAGCTGACATGTCACGGCATTGAGGGGAGGTGGGCTCACCGCCGGAGCCCACCTCAAAGCGGGGGATACTGCCAGCTGACGTACTATTCCGTCAGCTGGCAGAAAGGGGTTAAGATATGTTCCTAGTGTACATCTAATGAAGGTCATCTAGACCAAAACGTTATATATTCATACACTATTTCTTGATTGCAATAAACATTAGCCCATTTTTTTGAAAGGATGGATTCCACATAGTTCATAGGAACCAATCAGCTCTCATTTTACCAGAGCAGTGTAAGAAATGAATGAGGCCCTCCAGGTCCCCATCTAACCCCTTCTGCCCCTATCTTTGTAGTGGGCAGTAGTGTGTATGTCCAATGTATGTGTATTCTGTTCAACAAAGGTTTGATATATTGGAGACCTACATACATAGGCTGATTTATAGAAGCCCTCCACTATTTCACTGGTCAATTTAAAGTTCAGGGAAAAAAATCAGGGTATGTGTTTTAGTGGAAAATGGTGTAACATAGGATCCGTTTCCAATGCCAAAATAGATAACCTTGTGTTCGGACACTCTTCGTCAGTACAGACATTCGGGAGAAGCCCCAGGAAATAAACACCAAAATGGCCCTTGCAGAACATGACACATTTCTGGCATATAGAAACGTGTCGGTGTTTATGCAGTGCTGTGATATGCTGTTCTTTTAATCAAGCTGGAATAAAATTTGGATCTTTTTATCCAAGAAATTGGGATGAGCAATTTTCTCTACGTTTTTCATAAATCCAGTTGACGGTCTGCAACCTTAAGCTGCACTCCCATATCCTGAGACCGGTTTCTGTCAATATCAGCAAGCAATAGGATTACAAATGTGCTAAATGCTTGTCTTTTCGTGCAGGAGTTAAACAGAAGTTTGGCGCACATCATAATTGGCTACTGGATATAATTCTAGTTGCATCTCTAGCAACATCAACATCATCCTGTACATAGGGCAACAGTGTTCTGTTTTTGTGTTTCTCCCTGTATAAATCTTTGATTATATTTCTATCTGTTTGACCTAAAGGTAAATTTATTTTGTGTGAAAAATAAAATGTGATTTTTATTATTCACACTTACTGCAGTGAATGTGGCTGTATCCAGGAAGATGTTAGTTCCTCTGGTATTGAACATAGCACAGTTCTCTAGCTATATATTTATATAATAATGTATTTATTTTTTTGATCAGTTTCCTAATATGCTAAAGCCCAGATACTTTCCCCTATCCAGATGTCTCCAAATTCTAATGTTGGCTCTCAGAATCACATTTTGCTTATTATAGGCTGAGAATTGTCAGATCTTATGTTATAGTCAGCATTCTATTTCCAACAAATTCCTTTATTTTCCATTAGATGTCAGTATTGCTAACTTAATCTGTTTATTTTAAGCACTCCACTGACTTCACTGCAGTAAAGCAGCACTAGTGAGACATGTAATTGGGGGTCATAGAACGTGCCATATATTTGAGACTGGCCTTGTCTCAATACAGGATCATATTATGCCATAACCCACTGTTGGTTTGGAAAGACCTTGAACAACTCTGTCATCTAGTATGCACTTTTGTAGATTTTTTTTTTTATTAGGATTTTCTCTTAATTTTTTTATCCTTTTGATCTCCTTTAGTCACATGTTTAAAATAAAACAATTTTATGTGATGAAAGCTCGGGATTAATGTATTGTCTGAACCTAAACTTTTTAGCTTCATCAAGTTCCAAATAAACAAATAAAGCAGGGGGTTCGACCAGATGACCCAGGAGGTCCCTTCCAACTCTTATCATTCTATGATTCTATGAAAGAGCTTCTTGCAGTTATCTATGTGATGGAAAATAAACGTACATCAGTGGCACTAGTTTACAGTTCCCAATCTCCAAAGCTTACATCCCCATTTTTTTTTTATGATTTGAGGTAAAAATAAGAGAAACTTGTAAATACAATTAATTTTTTAAAAATATTACACAAAATGATTTACATATCCTGCAATGTCTGCTTGCATGGCATGCAAATCTGACTTTGTGGAAAAAGTTTCCAGCAAGCCTGGATATTCTAATTCACTCCCCAGGACTCAACATGCTCTCACTTCTAAATATTAAGATCTCACAATTTATCTCGAGGTCTCATAGGCTGAATGTTGCCTCTACTATCCTGTGATTCTGCAGAGGAGTAGGACGCATAGAATCCGCTTGCAGTGACAAACTATGATTTGCTCTGCCGTTCCCATGTGTGATGTATGACACCAGAGACATCTCGCAGAATCCCACTGCTGTGACCACATGTGATGAAGCGGCACCTTGCCACCCCGCCTGACATCACTATTGTGTCGAAGGGATCACGTGGTCCAGTTTCCTCACTTACACCAACGTGACGTTCTGTATCCCCTGGAGACACGTAAAATCAGCTTGGCACAGTTTACACAGACACCCCCCTGTCCACATGGCCCAGGTATGCAACGGGGAGTGAGAGGATGTGACCCACGCTGCTGCTGATGTGGCGCCACACTCACAACCCTGAGAACCCACTTTTACTAGCCGCAGTGAAACAGAACCTTATCAGCCCGGTACAATGCCACCGGTTCCTCATCAGATATTTGCCCAGTCCATTAACAGGATTATACCGGGCCAGAAACCTGCCCAGGTAGCATGGAAAGTTAAAACCGAGGACACAGACGTGTGGTTTGTGGATCGAGATAAAAGAGCAGCCCAAGGTTAAATTATATATTTAATCTCCTTAACGGCACACTAGACAGTTTACTATATAAAAACAATGGTTATACATATACAGTGGTCAGATTATTATTATTATTTATTATTATAGCGCCATTTATTCCATGGCGCTTTACATGTGAGGAGGGGTATACACAATAAAAACAGGTACAATAATCTTGAACAATGCAAGTCATAACTGGTACAGGAGGAGAGAGTACCCTGCCCACGAGGGCTCACAATCTACAAGATATGCAAATACAGATGATAATGCATCTACTATATAATTGTCTAAGGGTCACTTCCGTCTTTCTGTCTCTGTCTGTCACGGATATTCATTGGTCACGGCCTCTGTCTGTCATGGAAATCCAAGTCGCTGATTGGTCGCGGCAAAACAGCCACGACCAATCGGCGACGGGCACAGTCCGGCGGCAAAATGGCCGCTCCTTCCTCCCAGCTGTCAGTGCCCGCTCCATAATCCCCTCCAGTCAGTGCTCACACAGGGTTAATGGCAGCGGTAACTGACCGCGTTATGCCGCGGGTAACGCACTCCGTTAACGCTGCTATTAACCCTGTGTGACCAACTTTTTACTATTGATGCTGCGCCTGGCCGAATCCTGTGTATTCAATGTATTATTCTAAAATCTTCATAAATAAACTACATACATATTCTAGAATACCCGATGCATTAGAATCGGGTCATCATCTAGTAAGTTATAAGCAGATGAATCCTGTCAATTATCAGTTTGATGTTTGACTATGTGAGCTGGGCCGCATGGAGGCATGGGCTGCCAGCTAATTCAGTTCCTTCCAGCACGTTACAGGATGTGGACCCCCTTTAGAAATGAACAGCAAGCATAACAAAGAGAGCGAGAGAGCACATGGCCTTCCACAAGCATTGAAACCCCTGGTCAGCTTACTGCCTGTTCTGACCCTGGGAAGGGCCTTATCATGCTTCCCTAGGTGTTGGAAGCCAAAACTCCCAACGCATATGAAGGATCATAACTTCACAATGTAAGGTCATTGGGTAGCAGTTCTGGTGACATCGGATCCGACCAGGCCCCTCTTACACTTGGAGACCAAACACGGCTTTGCTACCTGGCTTCTACTAGCCGTTCTGTGTACAGTCATGGCCAAAATTTGTGAGAATGACACCAAAATTATATTTTCACATGATCTGCTGCCCTCTGGTTTTTATTAGTGTTTGTCTGATGTTTATATCACATACAGAAATATAATTGCAATCATATTATGAGTACCAATAGGTTATATTAACAGTTAGAATGAGTTAATGCAGCAAGTCAATATTTGCAGTGTTGACCCTTCTTCTTCAAGACCTCTGCAATTCTCCCTGGCATGCTCTCAATCAACTTCTGGACCAAATCCTGACTGATAGCAGTCCATTCTTGCATAATCAATGCTTGCATTTTGCCAGAATTTGTTGGTTTTTGTTTGTCCACCCGTCTCTTGATGATTGACCACAAGTTCTCAATGGGATTAAGATCTGGGGAGTTTCCAGGCCATGGACCCAAAATCTCTGTTTTGTTCCATGAGCCATTTTGTTATCACCTTTGCTTTATGGCAAGGTGCTCCATCATGCTGGAAAAGGCATTGTTGGGCGCCAAACTGCTCTTGGACGGTTGGGAGAAGTTGCTCTTGGAGGTCATTCTGGTACCATTCTTTATTCATGGCTGTGTTTTTAGGCAAGACTGTGAGTGAGCCGATTCCCTTGGCTGAGAAGCAACCCCACACATGAATGGTTTCAGGATGCTTTACAGTTGGCATGAGACAAGACTGGTGGTAGCGCTCACCTCTTCTACTCCGAATAAGCTGTTTTCCAGATGTCCCAAACAATCGAAAAAGGGATTCATCAGAGAAAATGACTTTGCCCCAGTCCTCAGCAGTCCACTCCCTGTACCTTTTGCAGAATATCAGTCGGTCCCTGATGTTTTTTCTGGAGAGAAGTGGCTTCTTTGCTGCCCTCCTTGAAACCAGGCCTTGCTCAAAGAGTCTCCGCCTCACAGTGCGTGCAGAAGCACTCACACCAGCCTGCTGCCATTCCTGAGCAAGCTCAGCACTGCTGGTAGTCCGATCACGCAGCTGAAACAGTTTTAAGATATGGTCCTGGCGCTTGCTGGTCTTTCTTGGGCGCCCTGGAGCCTTTTTGACAACAATGGAAGCTCTCTCCTTGAAGTTCTTGATGATGCGATAGATTGTTGACTGAGGTGCAATCTTTGTAGCTGCGATACTCTTCCCTGTTAGGCCATTTTTGTGCAGTGCAATGATGGCTGCACGTGTTTCTTTAGAGAAAACCATGGTTAACTGAAGAGAAACAATGATACCAAGCACCAGCCTCCTTTTAAAGTGTCCAATGATGTCATTCTTACTTAATCATGACTGATTGATCGCCAGCCCTGTCCTCATCAACACCCACACCTGTGTTAATGGATCAATCACTAAAACGATGTTAGCTGCTCCTTTTAAGGCAGGACTGCAATGATGTTGAAATGTGTTTTGGGGGTTAAAGTTCATTTTCTGGGCAAATATTGACTTTGCAAGTACAGTAATTGCTGTTAAGCTGATCACTCTGACATTCAGGAGTATATGCAAATTGCCATTAGAAAAAATGAAGCAGTAGACTTTGGAAAAATTAATATTTGTCTCATTCTCAAAATTTTTGGCCATGACTGTACTCCTTACCCTTGAGTGCTAGAACAGATCAAGACCCTGGAAGATGTTCAGCACGTTCCATAGATTTTCAGAAATGTCACCGGTGTGTGGCTAGGATGTATGATAACTCCATATTCATCTTAAATCTCTTTATGAAATTCTCCTCTGACTGGACTAATCAGTTACACAGCGTGGGCTTCTCAGGAGGTAATCTTGTATGAACTTGGATACTAGCTGGTGTGGCTGGACCAACTGTTGCAGCTACCCATGCTGAAGGAGGATTGTAAGCTGCCATTAAATTCCCCCATATGTTTCATCATTTTTCATGGCAGCTTAAAATGACAGCAGCTTCTGCAAATCTTCTCTTAAGATGATATGAGTCAGCAGCAACTTGTGGATCTCCACTCCAGGCCCTCCCGTGAGCAGTGTCCTTGTACCCTCCCACCTTATACTGTGGCACCTCAAACTGAAGCTGCACTCTGAAACGCTATAATATGTACACATTGAACATGTGAAATTGGAATTGCACACTGCTATAGAAAATAAGTAAAACAATTCATAAATTGGCCAATACATATGTGCCCAAAAGCCAACGACGAGGCGACCCCTTCTATTCGGACCTAACATGATACCTCTCCTGGGCTAAAAGCCTACAGTTATATGAAAATTATTAAAATTTGAGTCGTCGTGGTTGATACCAGTTAACCCTTTTTCGATGTTGGGCGTAATAATACGCTCACGTCTGAATCCCTCCCTTTGATGTGGGCTCCGGCGCTGAGTTTTGAACAGCTGACATGTGCCACTAACTGCCACAGGTGGAATTGCAATTCACCTGCAGCTGTTAACCTGTTAAATCTTTGACAGTGGCATTTATCTCGTTCTTACCGGAAGCGCACTGTAAATCCCGCCCATCGGTGACCCTGTGACGCGGGTCACCGATGGGTTGACATGACAACCAGAGATCTGAAGCAGACCTCTATAGTTGTCATTGCCGCATTGCTATGAGCGTCGCCCGACAGTCGGAGCTCATAACAAGTGAGCATTTCTGCTACACACAGGCAAACTATCATCGCCTGTGTGTGGCAGAGGCAATCAGACAACTGCAGCTTCTAGTCTCCAATGGAGACTATTGAAGCATGTAAAACGTAAAAAAAAAAAAAGTTTTTGAAAATTTAAAAAAAATATGAAAGTTCAAATCACCCCCCTTTCACCCCATTCAAAATAAAACAATACAAAAATCAAATATACACATATTTGGTATCACCGCGATCTGTTAATATAGAAAAAGAATAAACCTGATTGCTAAACGGCGTAACGAGAAAAACACCAGAACTACGTTTTTTGGTCGCCGCTACATTGCAATAAAATGCAATAACGGGTGATCAAAAGATCGTATCTACACCAACTTTTTTGGTCGCCGCTACATTGCAATAACGGATGATCAAAAGATCGTATCTACACCAAAATGGTATCAATATAAACGAGAGCTCGGCACACAGAAACTAAGCCCTCACCCAACCCCAGACCATGAAAAATGGAAACGCTACAGGTCTTGGAAAATTGCGCATTTTTAAAAAAAAATTTTTTTTAAACCAAAGTTTGGATTTTTTTTTCACCACTTAAATAAAAAAGAACCTAGACATGTTTGGTGTCTATGAACTTGTAATGACCTGAAGAATCATAACGGCAGGTCAGTTTTAGCATTTGGTGAATATGGTAAAAACAAAAAACTACTGTGGAATTGAACTATTTTTTTTCAATTTCACTGCATTTGGAATTTTTCCCCCATTTTCCAGTGCATGGTATGTTAAAACCAATGGTGTCGTTCAATACTACAACTTGTCCCGCAAAAAACAAGTCCTCACATGGCCATTTTGACATAAAAATGTTATGGCTCTGAGGAGAGGAGCAAAAAATGAAAACGCAAAAACGAAAGAACCTCTGGTCTTGAAGGGGTCAATAGCTAACACGGTAGAAAGATATATATTTTTCCTGTACTGTTATATGGGCGGCAGGGCCGTTTCTTCAACAGGGCGGGCAGGGCGGCCACACGGGGCGCCGTGGGGCCGGGGGGCGCAGGAGAGGCCTCGGGCCCCGGTGGTCCCCTGCCCGCTGCTGCTGCTGTTTAAGGGCTGTCAGGGGCGCGGATGCCGCGCTCAGTGCTGAGCGCGGGCGCGCCCTGCCCGAACTCAGCTGCAAATCTGACAGCTGAGCGGTCAGATCATCGCCTCGCGTCGCCGCGCCCCCCCCCCCGCACCGCACATAATGGTTGCGGCCACCTCGGCGCCGCCACTCACCTCCGCTCCGCGCTGGATGAACAGCGAGAATGAACAGCCAGGATGAGGCAGCTCGGCCACTCCCACACTGATAGCAGGGGCGCCGCGCTCTCGGCTGAGCACGGGCGCTCCCTGAGACAGTGATCAAAGAGCTAAGCACACACACTATCACTGTCAGACTAGGCTGCCTGGCTGTTGCCAATTTCAATGCTGGACAGGACAGGCTGCAGTCTAGTCTGACAGTGGTAGCAGTATAGCAAAAATGCCCACCCCCTGCCTATGGATTAGTCCTTCCCTTCCCAGCAGCCCCATTTAGCAGTCTGAGCACGCTCAGACTCAGAGGGCAGAGGGCACTGACACACTGAACAGGTGAGGGGGTCTGAGGGATGGGATGGGTTGGGCTAGCCTTTTTTTTTGGATGGGGACCCCCACACCTGCCCCCCCCCCCAACCACCCTTGGGGCATGCTGATTTGGCATGCCCCACAGCATGAAACCCGGGAGGGGGCCCAGCTGACTTACCTCATCTTTGGCAGTCTGGTGGCATCCTCACCCAGCGCACTCTTTGCACCAGACAAACATTTCAACATTCTGCTTGTATGATTGCATAACATAAAATGATATCTTTTACTGTCAAATTTTTGTCTTTTCTTTTTAAAGACCAGTTATAATGCCACCTCCTAAGCCTTCAGGAGCACAATTTCGAAAAAGAAAGCAAAAAAAGAAGAGTGAAGATGCAAAAGGTGCAAAATTAATGGCAATGTACTTGCAGACAGAAAGTGCAGTACCACACCCAGGATATGTTTCTTCAGAAACGGAACCACAAGGTTCAGGCTCTCAAAGTCTGAGCTACTTTTCACATGAAGAACGTGATCCCAAATCTGGAGATGAACATCACAAATCAAGAATGATGTCTTCAACACTGGAGTCTGAAACATCTTGTTCAATAAATACATCTGAAAATGAGCAGACTGCACCTAAACCTGCAGAGGCTGTTACAGCTGTGTCATCGCATGAGTCTGGAAGTACAAATGATGTTCTTTCTACAGACATTTCCGAAGATAACTCAGAGTGTTCAAATAAGGATGTCTTTACCTATAAAGATATAGCATTGTGGCCAAAACCAATCAAGGGTCAAGTAAAAGACCATATTGTCCTCCAAGGACCACAACCTCTGCCTGCCTCTGATTTCATATACCCCAGGGACAATGAAAAGCGTCATTTTTCCTCATTTTATGGATTCCTTGTGCTGCCAAATCGAGAGAAGGTACCCAGACGATGGCTACAATATTCTGTTTCTGCAGACAGAGTGTACTGCTTCTGCTGTAAGTTGTTTGATCACAATCCAAAATCCAAGCTTGGGACTATAGGCATCAGCAACTGGGCACATATTGGGGAATACCTATCTACACATGAATTGTCTGCTGCACATGTAAATTCACGTCATGCATGGATTGATGCACAGAATAATCTTAAAAAAAATACAGGAATTGATAAAGATTTGCAAACCCAGATTACACAGGAACATAACCGCTGGCGAGAAGTGTTGGAAAGAGTTATGGCAGTAACTGTATACCTGGCAACCAATAATTTAGCTTTTCGAGGATCGTCAAATACATTGTTTACACCAAATAATGGACATTTCCTTGGGCTTATAGAGCTTCTTGGAAAATTTGAACCAGTAATGAGAGATCATTTAAAACGAATTACTTCCCAGGAAATCCATACACATTACTGTGGAAATTTAATTCAAAATGAAATTATCTGCTTGATGGCCTCTCAGGTGAAGAAATGTATTCTAGAAAAAGCCAAAAGATCTAAGTATTTTTCAATAATGTTGGACTGCACACAAGATGCAGGTCACACTGAACAGTTGTCATACACCTTAAGATTTGTTGATATAGATGATGATCACGTAGCAATAAAGGAACATTTTATTGGCTATCGTCCTGCTACTGATACATCTGGGGAAAGTCTCGCCAATCTCCTTTTAGAAGAGATTAGTAAATGTGACCTGGACATGAACAATTGTCGAGGACAAGGATATGACAATGGTGCCAACATGATAGGCATGCAAAAAGGAGTTCAGGCTAGAATCTTAAAAAAATATCCTCGGGCATTTTTTAACCCCTGTGGATGCCATAGTTTAAACTTGGTTATAGGTGACGCTTCCAAATCATCGGTAAAATCTGTAAATCTGTTCGGTGTGTTACAAAGGCTTTATAACCTGTTTGCATCATCTTCTAAACGATGGTGTATAATAAGTGAACATGTGAAGCATCTTACGCTGAAGAAGGTATGTGCTACTCGTTGGGAATGCCGTGTTGAAAGCTTAAAGGCAGTACGCTATCAATATCCGGAAATTCACGAGGCTCTCCTAGATTTGGAGCAAAAGGTTGATGATCCCACTCTTGCTTCTGAAGCAAAGTCACTGTCAGTGATGTTGGAAGACTTTGCCTTTCTAATCACACTGGTAGTATGGTATGACCTTTTATTTCAGGTACAAATCGTAAGTAAATCTATGCAGTCAAAAAATATGGAGATGACTCGATGCAACGATTTGTTGAAGAAGTGTACCATATTTGTAAAAGAATATCGTGATTCTGGCTATGAATCTGCAAAGACCGTGGCCACTGAAATGGCTACAGACTTGGGCATCGAAGCTAAATTTACAATAAATAAAAGGCCCAGTAAAAAAAAAAAATTGTTTGACTATGAAAGTCAGGATGAGTTAATTACAGATGCAGAGCAACATTTTAAGATTTCTGTTTTCTACCCTCTTGTAGATAACATGGTTGCATCACTGGAGAGGCGTTTCTCACAACTGTCTGAGCATAATAAATGTTGGGGCTTTCTATACAACATTAAAGATTTGCCAGAAAAAGAACAACTTAAAAATATGTGCAAATCGTTGGAAAATATGCTAAGCCATACTGCAGAGGTAGACAAACTACAATGTGACATTGACGGCAATGAATTGCTGGAAGAATTAAAACATATTCAGCCAATGATTTCAAATTCTTCTATAACACCACTGGAGGTTTTGAAGCACATAAATTACACGCACTCTCATGACCTGTTTAAAAACATATGGATTGCCATGAGGATATTACTAACTATTCCGATTACAGTTGCAAGCAGTGAGAGAAGCTTTAGCAAACTGAAGCTGATAAAAACATATCTTCGTACCACAATGACAGATGAGAGGTTATCATCTCTTGCTATTTTATCAATAGAAAATGAACTGGCAGAAAAGCTGAATTATTCGGAAGCTATTAATGCTTTTGCAGCGGCTAAATCTAGAAGAGTCAGTTTCTCATAAATCTGCAACCTACAATTTTTAGGATCTGTTTCCAAAATAATTAATAGATATTATTTACCTACAACTTTGTTCTCACCGTTAATAATTAGCATACTTGTCCCTTTTCCCCAAGTTCTATATAAGTTAAAGGCAAATTATAATTTATTAAAAAAAGGGAAGATACAAGCCTGCTCTCTATTTATTACTCAAGCCCACAAAAATAATGTTTATTATTTTCGGTGCCGGGGGGGGGGGGGGGGGGGAGAAATTTCCTACTCTCGCCCTGTGTCATTTTTGGGCTAGAAACTGCCCTGATGGGCGGGTAGGGTCAAGCTTTATTTAAAACCATCATAGGCTGATGGGTGGAGTGCTCATTCAGAAAGCTTGTGTTATGAATATCAAAAGACTGAGCGTCACTTCCAAACAAAGTCAAATGTGAACAGGTGCAAGCTAAGAGAGCCACCCTATATGTAACTAATAGTGAGGAGCGAATGTGCTCGGATATGGTGCTATCGGAACATGCTCAAGTGCTAACCGAGTGACTTTGGCATGCTCGAATAATGTTCCGAGCTCCTGCGGCTGCATGTCTTGTGACTTCGACAGCCAGAACACATGGAGGGAATGCCTAACAAACAGGAAATTCCTGCATGTGCACAACCACGAGACCTGCAGCGGCGGGGACTTGGAACATATTTTTTGAGCATGTCAAAGACACTCGGCTAGCACCCAGCATGCTCTAATAACCCCTTATCTGAGCAAGTTCGCGCATCACTAGTAACTAGAAAATAAAAGCTGCAATCTGTTAAAGGCTCTGTTAGCCCGGAAGCTGTATCATGTAATGTTAGGGGCCCAGCATAGGGGGTCACCTTGTCGTTGACTGTTGGGTTCACATGAATTGGCCAGTTTATGCACGGTGTACCTTCATTTTTTAACATTTTCTATAGCATTAATGCAATTCCAATTTCATACATACCATGTCTGTAACACAGTGCAGTTTTAGTTCGTTAGTTGCATATATAGTGGCTCTCTTAGCTTGCACCTGTTCACATTTGACTTTGGAAGTGACAGTCATTATTTTGATATTTGTAATGCCCTCCTCGTATAGAAACCCGCCCCAGTTACTGTGCACATTGTAGTCTCTACTTTTCTTGATTGTACAAATCATGTAAACTGTATGTACCTCCATTTTTGTTTTTAAATTCTGCACTTGTATTAAAATATATAATTCATGTGATATTGTGCTAATTACTGATTGGCCTAGTCACATAAATATGCAATACTAGATGGTGGCCCGATTCTAACGTATCAGGTATTCTAGAATATGCATGTCCACGTAGTATATTTCACAGCCCACGTAGTATATTGCCCAGCCACGTAGTATATTGCCCAGCCACGTAGTATATAGCCCAGCCACGTAGTATATTGCCCAGCGACGTAGTATATTGCCCAGCAACGTAGTATATTGCACAGTGATGTAGTATATTGCCCAACCATGTAGTCTATTGCACAGCGACGTAGTATACAGCACAGAGCCACATAGTATATTGCCCAGCCACGTAGTATATTGCCCAGTCATGTATGTCACAGGTTAAAAAATAAACATACTCACCTTCCGATCCGAGGGCCCCTTGTAGTTGTAATATACCATACTTGTAGTTCTGTCGCCTGCGTGGTACAGGCGGCAGCTTCCGGTGCCAGGGTGTGATGACGTCGCGGTCACATGACCATGACGTCATGGCAGGTTCTTCTCCCACACGATCCTTGCTACCGGAACCTGCTGCTTGCACGGAGCCGTTACTGGAGGGTCGCGAGGACCGGGAAAGGCGGTGGAAGGTGAGTAAATAATGATTTTTCAATTTTTTTTATTATTTTTAACATTAGATCCTTTTACTATTGACGCTGCATAGGCAGCATTAATAGTAAAAACTTGGTCACACAGGGTTAATAGCGGCAGTAACGGAGCGAGTTACCCGCGGCATAAAGCGGTCCGTTACCGCTGGCATTAACCCTGTGTGAGCGGTGACTGCCGGGAGTATGGAGCGGGCACTGACTGCAGGGGAGTAGGTAGGGACTAATCGGACTGTGGCCATCGCTGATTGGTCGCGGCAGCCATGACAGGCAGCTGGCGAGACCAATCAGCGAATGAATAACCGTGACGGAAGTTGAGGACAGACAGAAGGACAGACAGAAAGACGGAAGTGACCCTTAGACAATTATATAGTAGATTAACCACGTCGGCAACTCCATGAAGAGTCCTTAAAGAGGGAACTCGGCAGTACTGTGTCTCACGTGATCTGATTAAATACATAGCAGGATGTTTATTAAAACTAGAGGAGTTTTTGTCTTCATAAAAAGCATGTTGGTGTACAAACCATCTAATTTATTAGGAGACCATGCCTCTTGATAGGTGTTCCCGAATTACTAATTTCAGCCAGCAATAGACTGGCAAACATTTGCTGTATAGTATACAGTGGGGGAAATAAGTATTTCATACACTGCCAATATGGCACGTTTTCCCACCTACAAAGAATGGAGAGGTCTGTAATTTTTTATCGTAAGTACATTTCAACTATGAGACGGTCTTACAATGTGATTTATGGAATTTTTTTATCATTTTTACACAATAAATTTGCATTAAATACTTATTTCCCCCCACTGAATGTGACTTTGTCATTTTTCTACAGTAATTGTATAGGGTTATGTGTGGCCCTGCCTCTGAGTTGCTAACTTGTTTGTTTTTTAGTATTTCTGCAAAGCCAACGTTTTTTTTATGAACACATGAAAACCATAATTTCTCATTAACATTCTGATACATCAAGTGATCCATATCTAAGATGTATAATTCTGATAGGAAGACTTTAGCTGCATTCACTGTTTACTGTAAAATAATTACTGTCATAGTATTTTGGATAAGCTTCTCCAGCTTAAAAAAAAAATACTGGACACGTCAAATTTTTTTCACGGACAGGAGAAAAAAGTAACCTCCTTTTTCGGATTATCCTGGAATTTCTGGACTGTTGGCAACTCTTCTGCCCCCTTCTCCTAGTCTTCAGAACCCGCTGTGTGTTGCAGACAAAGTCATTAATTATTGCGTACGAATGTATACCATAGGCTCAGCAGACACAATATCACACATCACAGGCTTAGATACGCTGGAAAGAGTGTAGTCGTAAACTTTTTGATTAACTTAGATGAAATGACAAAGTGTCAGACACGGTGAGCTTAGATGCACAGGCTAGGCTTATCTCATGATGGTTACATCAGTGATGTAGCATAGTGTCAGCGATGAGATACTCTTGTGCAGCAAGAAAGTATCACACATGATAGATTTAGATACACCTGCTCAGTTATACAAGACATGCTTAGATAACCAAGGTCAGCAATATAATTTTTTCACCTGATAGGCTTAGATACCTTGGTTTACTCTCACAGTATCAAGCATAAGAGTTATATATGATAGTTCTGCTTATCCATGACATTGTCTGCGCGTGCCTGATGAATGTGAATTTTTTTTTCTAAACTATATAATATGCAGTATGTAAACTACTAGGGGGCAGGACAGTGAGGGATCGGTGACCTGCCAGCAATCTGAATTATGAATACCTAGGCAGAGCACCACATACATCCCCCCACAGGCCTGTCCCTGGAGCACGAGCATATCGTTAACTGGAAACAGAAAATAAAGATTAAACAACCACAAGACGAATTTCATCAACCAAGGTATTATTGTGATCAGTATAACGGCGCTGACCTGACACTGTCTGTAGTTTACCGAACACAATCCTGCTGACAGGTTCACGTTGAATACATATATCTCAGGTTCATAAATGGTTCTGAAGTTTTACATACATTGTGATCCTGCCACCGATTAGGCCCCTTTCACACATCAGTTTTTTGCTATCAGTCGCAATCCGTCGAATTTTGAAAAAAACTGATGCCGGATCCGTTTTTTTCTCATAGACTTGTATTAGCGAAAGATTGCGACGGATGGCCTCACGTTCGTCGTTCGCCAGATCTGTCGAAAATTGTTTGTCCGGCGGCTGGAGACAACGGACAAAGTAATGTTTTTTTGTGTACGTCGAAAAAACGGACAACGACTGATCCGTTGCCGTCCATCGTTTGCTGGAATGGAAGCTTATGGCGCCGGACCCGTCAAATGACGGAATCTGGCGACGGATTCCGTTTTTTTTAACTGCTAGTCGGATCTGTCCAAAAAGCGGATTTGTCGCATCAGTTTTTCACAATCTGCGACGGATCCGTCGAGCCAACAGATTGTACTGACGGCAAAAAACTGATGTGTGAATGGGGCCTTAGAGTCTCAGAATAGGTGCGCACACGGAATAATATCTAAGAATGGGGTGAGGAGAGCTGAGAACATCAGAGCGGAGACAGTACCAGCAGTCAAAATCATCTATCGAGACAGAATGGACTAGTCTGCCAATCCGGCACTTTCGGAATATTAAAGACAGAAGGATTATGCTTTAATTGCTGTGTAGATGCATAAGAATAATAGCAAAAATATATACATTTGTAAATGCCATGGAACAAAACTTAAACATTTTGCCAAAATATGGCTTGCTCCATTTGGGGTTAGTAAGACTAGTAGAGAATAAATAGCAGATGAAAAAATACGGATACACAAACCAGATTGTCTTGTCATTTTATAGAAAATCAAACAAAACAAAAGAGGATAAAGTAATCCTCCACAAATGGTGACAGTAGGAAATGGATACTTTCTTTTCTCAGCATTTTGTGCTAAAAGCCACAGGCTGACCTAAATCTAATATTGTTTACCCCATAGAACATTTAATGCAAGCACAAAGCCAAGCAGTTTCTTATCTAATAGACAGGCCCTGGATACAGTCCATGTGAAGTTATATGTGATGAAACCTCTTATCCAACTGCAGTTGCACTTAGCCAAGATTATGTTTCCTTAATAAGCAAAGATTTTGTGGTAGCGTGATTGCGTGAGAAGGACAGACAACCAAGGCTTGCCAAGCTGATTACCATCATTTCACAGTCACACGCACCATCAAACCTCACTAGGTTGTGTAGGGGTTAAATATGCCAAAAGCAGTATGAGAAATAAACTTTGCATCTTGAGCTAATAAAATAAAAGCAAGAAGATTCATTCTGAATAGTAAGATTTACCTTTCCAAATATCACTATGTACAAAGAACTTTGCAAAAGAAACAGGCACATTTCACTGATATTGTACAATCAAAAAGAGTTGAGGTTCTGTAAAGAAAACAAGAATGTAATGATTTGAAATTTTAAAAAAATTAACTCATTTAGAAATTGATGGCAACAACAAATATCAAAAAGTTGGATAGGGCCATGTCTACCATTGTGTAGCATCCACTCTACTTTTTCCAGCAGTCTGTAAACGTCTGGGAAGTGAGGAGACTGATTTGCTGGAGTTTTGGGAGAAGATTGTTGTCCCATTCTTGTCTAATATAGGACTGTAGAGGTAGACTGGTCTGCAGCAGGACTTGTCATGGTGGTGGCTTGAAGCATGTGTGCAGCAGGACTCGGCATGTTGGTGAACCTGGTTAGTGGCGGAACATCCGGAAATGCCATGTATGGCTGCTGGAAGTACCAAGTCTGCTGCATAGCCTGGCTATAAGCAGCGTGGCAGGCCTGCATCACATTCAGCTGGAGATCAGGCGCAAGGATTTCAGACATGCCCCACTCTATAGCATTAAAAAAATGTTGTGCCGGTCTCTGAAGGTCGGCTTCCAGGTGGTCAAGGCATCGGTTGACTTCCTGGAAAAGTGAGTTCACATGTGCGAACCCACTTTCCAGATTGTCTCCAACTGCCTTTAGGCCATTCTGGAAGACCAAGCCTATGTGAACAAACTCGGGCATGAGTGGCCTGTCCCAGGCCTCCTGCCACTGGTGAGAAGAGCCAAAAAAACAGTGGCAGAGGACTGGGACAGGGGAAAACCTGAAGGACCAGCTGCCTGTTCTCCAGCCTGTGAAACCTGCCCACTTGCTGCATCGCTGGTGGATGACTGGGACTGTTCGGTGGCTGTTCCAACAGAGGACGATCCAGGTTCAGCGGTGCTGCTCCAGGTTCTGTTAGAAAAAAATGAAAAACATTACTACAAAAAAAGAAAAAATTTTAAAGCGCCAACGTAGCCCGTGGAAAAGAAAAATTCAGATGTTATACCATGGAATACAACACAGGCCTCAGGAAGGAGAGACTACCATGTATTGTACTTGTATTTGGAAATCTTTTGAGCAGCACCACTTTGAACCCGACTCTTCTCTCATGTCCTTATTGAAGCGATCCTTCATCGAACGCCACCAGATTTTGACTCTCTTAATAATAATAATAATAATTTTATTTATATCGCAACAACATATTCCGCAGCGCTTTACAAATTATAGAGAGGATTTGTACAGACAATAGACACTACAGCATAACAAAAATCACAGTTCACTCTCTTCACTGTGAAGGGGGGAAAAAAAAAGAAATTGTAAAACTGCACCACAGGTTCAGTGCCGCGTCAGACCACACTGCAATACTTACAAAAATCCTTTCTGACTTGTGGCATGGCATGGTCCCAATCATCCAACAGCGATCTGGCTACTTTATCCCATAGCCGCAGAATGACCAGTGTCCGAGTGCCGCTGATCCCAGGTGTCCTACAACGGAACTCGCTCCTGCACCAATGTTATTAGGAGGTTGTTGTCAATGGTGGTTTCATGATGTGGAACCTAGAAATCAAAGAAACGCATTAATATAGTTGTAAAGATAAAACAAAACAAAAACAGTCAAGAATACTTACCCGCCGTCTTTCTACCTAAACTTTGGGCCTCAGTCTGCTCCTGCTCTGCTGGACTGGAACTGTTCTGCAAAGAAAATACATGATTTTACCACATGTCATATTACATAGTAACAACATAGTTATTAAGGTTGAAGACTGTAAGTCCATCTAGTTCAACCCATAGCCTAACCTAACATGCCCTAACATGTTGATCCAGAGGAAGGCAAAAAAAAAACATGTGGCAAAGAGTAAGCTCCACATTGGGGAAACAAATTCCTTCCTGACTCCACATACGGCAATCAGACTAGTTCCCTGGATCAACACCCTATCAAGGAATCTAGTGTATATACCCTGTAACATTGTACTTTTCCAGAAAGGCATCCAGTCCCCTCTTAAATTTAAGTAATGAATCACTCATTACAACATCATACGGCAGAGAGTTCCATAGTCTCACTGCTCTAACAGTAAAGAATCCGCGTCTGTTATGCTTAAACCTTTCCTCCAGTCGTAGAGGATGCCCCTTCTCCCTGTCTCAGGTCTATGATTAAAAAGAAAGGTCTTTGTACTGTCCCCTCATATATTTATATATTAAAATAAGATCACCCCTTAGCCTTCGTTTTTCCAAACTAAATAGCCCCAAGTGTAATAACCTATCTTGGTATTGCAGACCCCCCAGTCCTCTAATAATCTTGGTCGCTCTTCTCTGCACCCGATCTAGTTCAGCTATGTCTTTCTTATACACCGGAGACCAGAACTGTGCACAGTATTCTAAGTGTGGCCAAACTAGTGACTTGTATAGAGGTAAAATAATGTTCTCCTCATGAGCATCTATGCCTCTTTTAAAGCATCCCATTATTTTATTTGCCTTTGTAGCAGCTGCTTGACACTGGCCACTAAATGTGAGTTTGTCATCCACCCATACACCCAGGTCTTTTTCATTGAAGGTTTTGCCCAGAGGTTTAGAATTAAGCACATAGTTATACATCTTATTACTTCTACCCAAGTGCATGACCTTTATCCCCATTAAAGCTCATTTGCCATTTATCAGCCCAAGCTTCTAGTTTACATAAATCATCCTGTAATATAAAATTGTCCTCCTCTGTATTGATTACCCTGCAGAGTTTAGTGTCATTTGCAAATATTGAAATTCTACTCTGTATGCCCCCTACAAGATCATTAATATATATGTTAAAAAGAAGAGGGCCCAATACTGACCCCTGTGGTACCCCACTGCTAACCGCGACCCAGTCCGAGTGTGCTCCATTAATAACCACCCTTTGTTTCCTATCCCTGAGCCATCTCTTAACCCACTTACACATATTTTCCCCTATCCCCATTATTCTCATTTTATGTATCAACCTTTTGTGTGGCACCGTATCAAAAGCTTTTAAAAAGTCCGTATACACTACGTCCACTGGGTTCCCTTGGTCCAGTCCGGAACTTACCTCTTCATAGAAATTGATCAGATTAGTCTGACAGGAACGGTCCCTAATAAACCCGTGCTGATACTGGGTCATGAGGTTATTCCTCTTCAGATACTCCAGTATAGCATCCCTTAGAATGCCCTCCAGGATTTTACCCATAGTAGAGGTTAAGCTTACTGGCCTATGATTTCCGAATTCAATTTTTGTCCCCTTTTTGAATATTGGCACCACATTTGCTATACGCCAGTCCTGTGGTACAGACCCTGTTATTATGGACTCTTTGAAGATTAAAAAGGTCTATCAATGACTGTACTTAATTTCTGCAGTACTCGGGGGTGTATCTCATCCGGGCCCGGAGATTTGTCAATTTTAGTGATTTTTAGACGCCGCCGTACTTCCTGCAGGGTTAAGCAGGTGACATTTAATGGGGAATTTTTGTTATCACTGATCATATTTTCTGCCATGGGATTTTCTTTTGTAAATACTGATGAAAAAAAGTCATTAAGCAAATTGGCTTTTTCCTCATCCTCATCCACCATTTCACCCATACTATTTTTAAGGGGGCTAACACTATCATTTTTAGTTTCTTACTATTTACATAGTTAAAGAATATTTTGGGATTATTTTTACTCTCTCTGGCAATGAGTCTCTCTGTCTCAATCTTTGCTGCCTTGATTCGCTTTTTACAGAATGTATTTAATTTTCTGTATTTATTTAATGCCTCCTCACTACCTACTTCCTTTAATTCTCTAAATGCTTTCTTTTTGTCCCTTATTGCGCCCCTTACAGCTCTATTTAGCCATATTGGATTCCTCCTATTTCTAGTATGTTTATTCCCATACGGTAGATACTGTGCACAGGTCCTATCCAGGATGCTAATAAACATCTCCCATTTTCTTTGTGTATTTTTATGTCTCAGGATATCGTCCCAGTTAATTGCACCAAGATCATCTCTCATCCGTTGGAAATTTGCCCTCCTGAAGTTTAGTGTCCTTGTAACCCCCTTACTACCCATCTTATTAAAGGATACATGAAAACTTATTATTTTGTGATCACTATTCCCCAAGTGACCCCCAACTCTTATATTTGATATGCGGTCTGGCCTGTTGGTTAATATTAGGTCTAGCAGTGCCCCCCTTCTTGTTGGGTCCTGAACCAGTTGGGAAAGGTAATTGTCATTCATAGTTGTCAAAAACCGATTACCTTTGCTGGAACTGCAGGTTTCTGTTCCCCAATCTATTTCAGGGTAGTTGAAGTCCCCCATAATAATCACTTCTCCTTGAGTCGCAGCGTCATCTATTTGCTTTACGAGGATATTCTCCATTGCTTCCATTATTTTTGGAGACTTATAACAAACTAGATGGCAGCCCGATTCTAAAGAATCGGGAGTCTAGAATCCATATATACTTTATTTATTAAAATGTAAGAATAATACAATTAATAAATAATAGTAAGAAAGAACAAAAAATGACTACACTCACCAGCTCTTGACAATTCTTGTTATTTAAGGTACAGTTACACAGGATCCATGAACATGCTTATGAGGGGAGGAATGAAAGACATCAGACAACAACTTTGCGTGTTGTGGCAAATGCCACAACAACGGTTCTTTGCTTAAGAACAATAATGTAAATAATAAATAATATGTATCAATAACTATGTATATTGGTATGTTCTATGACATTTTAAAATATTTCATTATTATGTGGAAAAGCTCTTAGTACCCATACTGGCGCATACTTGTGTGCCCATCAGGTATTTTCACAGTAATTTTACATCTGATGGGTTGGTATGAAACGTTTTTAATCATCTCTTGGGCTTAGCTAAGCCTTCATTTTAAACAATTCTAATAAGTACAACAGAAATAAAAGCCTTTTTGTGTATCCAAATTTTTTGTGTTTATTTTTACAGAAGTGTAAAATTTAAGAAATCAACGTTCATAGTACACCGATGGGCTAATATAAGCATGCCCATCAACCACGTCACGGTAGCCTTTGAACTGATGGGTCCTAACTAACTGATTCCTATTTCTTAATACTCAAACCTCTTTCATATCTGCATGTTTCTGATATTTGCAGAAGTAATGTTAAAAACAATACAACTTCCACACTTGGCACCAAAGAACTGACCTACAACACACTTTCAGCAAGTGCCATGCAATGTAGATGAAGCTTGGAGTTAACTTGCAGTAAATGCGGCAAACGCGGCTTCGACAATTGCATTAAATGCAGCCACAACAAAAACACTGGTAAGTGGAGATTTTGTGGCGAAAGCTGCAGAAACCACATGTGCCGCACCTGCCGCAAGTGAAGTACAAATTCCGTATACATTGCATGCAACTTACAGCAAGAGTGGCGTGGGTCAGCCCTTAGGCAGGAAGTGCAGAAATAGCCTTTTTTCCACCATAAATTCTCCAAATAGCAGAAAAATGTTGATGTGAAAGCAAAATCTCTATTCTTTCCCTATCTATCTAAATATGTACCTATCTATATATCTATTTCTATGTACAGAACACACCTGGAGATAGAGATGTGTGTGAACAGCCATCCCACCCGTCTCTTACCTGTTCACAAAAACCTCACCCTTTTTAAAAACAAAATGAAATCTCTCAGCAGCTATACTGCTGGAGCTTCAAATACAGGTTCCTATCACCAGATACAGGCATTTGGATGATACACATCTTACATCTTGTACTTAATGTGTGTTCTACTTACCTATAAAAATATGTATTGATATATCATATTTCTAAATTTATGTAGATATGATATAGAGTTATTAACCCTATATGCTAATGAGTACGTATGTTATATACGTATTTCCTACATAAGTACTTAAAATCTATATGTCTATGGCTACACGAATTTTTTTTTGTTTTTGTTTTTTTTCCTTATCTCTATACATAGAATTTGCCTATTGCTGTCTATGTTATTAGAAAAACTGAATAATGAAAAAAAAGACAAGTAACTTTAAACTAAAATATTTTTGTAGATAATATTACGTGTGAACACTTTAGTACTATCAGCCAATAATTGTCCTTGAAGTGGTGTATTAACCACTTTAACCCTCACATTGCAACATTGCTTCACCCTGGAAAAAGCAACATACAATTGACCATGGGCAAAAGCAGGTTCTGGTAGATAAATACCAACTTGATGGAGGGTCTGGCCTTGAGATTTATTTATGGTCATTGCAAATGCGGGCTTGATGGGAAATTGTCTCCGTCTTAATTTAAAAGGTAATCCAGTCTCTGATGGACACAAATCAATTCGTGGAATGAATACCACATTTCCTGCTGCTGACCCACTAATTACTTTAGCCAGTATGATATTGGCATGTAAGGCAGTGACAATGAGCCGCGTACCATTGCAGAGACCTTTGTTCGTGTTCAGATTACGTAATAACATGACAATGGTGCCAATTTTAAGTTTCAGCCGATGTGAAGGCATTCCAGTTGGTGTTAGTGAATTCAAAAACTCAAGTGGGTATTGATCGAGGTCATCAGCTTCATCAGGATCAATGGAATCATCACTGATATATTCAGTATAGTCACCTATCAATAAATCCATGACTTGGGAATTGACTTTCTCAACGTCCTCACTTTTTGGACATAAAATTGCATGAGATGCAGCTGTATTTATGCTTTCGGTGTCATTCACATCAATACAAAGATTATCTCCAAAAATTTCAATTATTAAAGAGCCAGTGCATACCATGTCTGGAGGTATTTCAATTACATCATCTCCAAGGTTATGTTCATTAGATAGTTCACCATTTCCCAGTTGAAGCAACCAACTGCTGTAGTGAGGATCAATGGAGCGCATGTTGTTAATAAGTGGCAGGCGAGTAAAATGTTGCCAGTGTTGTGAATATTTTATACAGCTCTCTACAACATCAGTTCTTGTCCCATGAGGGATGACAGGAAGACATTGTCTAAAGTCGCCTCCAAAAACAATCACTTTACCTCCAAACGGTGTTTTTTCTTTGTGAGCTACATTTGTTGTCATGACATCACGTAAAACTCTATCAATGACATGCAATGCATATTTGGATAGCATTGTGCACTCATCAATAATAAAAAGTTTAGTGCTGTGCAAATCTTTTGCTGCATCGGTATCATTCTTAATCCTGGAAACAGATGTTTCATTCACAGGAATTGGAATCCCATAAAGAGAATGAATGGTTCGTCCACCTTGTAGCAAGTTGGCGGCAATTCCAGTAGTGGCAGCAGGTGACACAATGTCTCCTTGTCCTCTTAGCTGATGTAGGAGTAGATGATATAGGTACGTTTTTCCGCTGCCACCAGGACCATCAAGGAAAAAACACTTTGCTGTAGAATTAGTGTCTTCTAAAGCTTGAGTGATAGCATCAAAAGCAAAAAGTTGGTCCTCATTTAGAGTAGCTTTCATTTCAGCAGCTGCTGATAACTCATAATCTTTATCATACTGTGGGAGGAGGTGTTGTTTCTTGACTGGACGTGGCAAATTAAAATCAGTATAAGTTTTGCCATGAGCTTTAAGAACATGTTGGACATCTGTCATAGCATAGCCTTCACAATTGACACACTCCAGAGTGTCGGAGTGGTATGCATAGCAGTAGTCTTCTACAAAGTGTTCCTTAAATTCATCCCATAAGTCCCGAGGTTTAGCTGGAGGACCAAAAATACAAATGTAGGCAAACATGTCACGTAGCTGTGCTGGCATGTTGAGAATACTGGCATCAAGTAATGTATTTCTCCACAGACTATCATCAAATAGTAAGCCAAGAGCTAATGCCGCATCTTTGAAGGTTTCATGTGTGACTCCGTGTACAGTTTTTATGCTGTCAAAACTGGTTGCACCTTTGACATGTAACAATAACAATCTTAAATAGTAGCGTTCTTGGTCTTTCACACTGACAGTATACATTCGTCCAATCACAGAACCACCTGCTCGCTTTCTAACTTCCCAAGAACCTTCTTTCCAAACATAGTTTTCGGGAATTTCACGGTATAAATAAATATGAGCATGATGGTCGTTCTGATTAAGCTTGAAGTAGGCCATAAGTGTAGAATTTTGATGGAGCTTTTGTTTGATGTTTCCAATAGAGTCATCCTCATGAAAATAGAGTGGCTGAGAATGCGGTAGATGTACAGCAAGGCGAATGATGCTATGAGATTGTTTATGCATTGGATATGAGAATATTCGCCAAGCTGCCTCTGGTGCACTGACATATCTTGAATCCATGAATTGGTGTGTTTCATCATGTTGGATGTTAGTCTGGCAGATTTCAAGATTGGCTTTATCATGTCCTTTGTAGACGTATTTAAATAAATATTTCACAGCCTGAATGGAACCACAAACTTCGACATTTATATGGCACTTGTATTTTAATAGCAGGAACGGATTATATGGAACCACCCACGAATTGTCAATCATGTTAGAATGGTGTTGAAAAGATGGGCCAAAGTGTCTGCGATAAGTAGGATAGGCGTCCTTAGCTATGATGGTTCTTGGTTGCAAATCTTTAGGGAAACCTTTTGTACACTTCCCCAGATCCATACAGGGAGAATTTGGGTTGTGTTCTCCACACGGACCATGAATCATATGTTGGAGAAAAATTTTATGGAGCTGAGGGTCATGGGCGGACACACCGCATGTTCAGCCTGTGCAGCTGCACAGGGGCCCAGGAGGACAGGGGGCCCGATCAGCTGCTCAAATATCTTACTCTCTCATAGACCCAGCGGCTGCATCTACACTAAGAGGAGAGGAAGGGGCCGTACCCGAGTCTTTTGCTGTCAGAGAGGGGCCTCTTCCTCTCCTCTGAGTTGATGCTGCCGCTGGCTCTTTGATATGATGAAGGAGCCCGGGATCACTGGACACGCCCCCCCGGAATCCTTGGACACGCCCCCAGCTTCTCTTCCTGGTTCGTGCAGGGCAGGCAGGAACAGGCCTGGTAAGTATGGCTGATCTCAGCCAGTCCTGTCTCCTGCCTGCTCCTCACTGCCTCTGCTGCTGGGAACAGCCTCTGAGCAGTCAGTACATCTGTCACCTCTGCTGCCTCCTGAGCAGTTCTGACAACTGAACTGCTTGATCAATGTTCACATGAGAGATCACATCAATCCCCCTGTAGCTACCTCCACCTCCTGTACCGAGGGGGCTTTATTGGAAAACTGCGGCACTGGCCCATTCAGATTCAGGAGCTGCAGTGTGAATGCTGAAGAGTGGCCAGTGCAGCCCAGTAAAGACCCCTCAGTACAGGGTTGGTAAGTGGCTACGGGGGGAGGGGAAGTTGATGTGATGGCCGATGTTCACATGGGTCAGGCACCTGACAGAACTTCTCAGGAGGAAGAAGTGTCAGATCCACTGACTGCGGGGAGAACACTCTGCAGCTATCAGAGGTAGTGAAGAGGCAGGAGGACTGGCGAGAGCTGGAGATCTGGCCAGTAAGTGCTGATGGAGGACTGAAGACCCCCAGGATGGAGCTGCTGGAGATGGAAGGATGCACCTGCCAGAGGGACGGCACGTGTAAGTAACAAAGTGTGTACAGACTTACTCTCACCTATGTGTATTACCATACTTCTGTGCACCTGTTTGTAAAAGTCTATACTGTATATAAATATCTATATAAATATCTATATATATGTATATATAATTGTCTAAGGGTCACTTCCGTCTGTCTGTCCTTCTGTCACGGTTATTCATTCGCTGATTGGTCTCGCCAGCTGCCTGTCATGGCTGCCGCGACCAATCAGCTACAGGCACAGTCTGGAAGAAAATGGCCGCTCCTTACTCCCCGCAGTGACCCCGGCGATCTGCTCCATTATCTCCGCTCCCCGCAGTCAGTGTCCCCGGCGCTCCGCTCCATATTCCCCTCAGTGTCCCCGGCGCTCCGGTCCATACTCCCCGCAGTGTCCCCGGCGCTCCGGTCCATGCTCCCCGCAGTCACTGTCCCCGGCGCTCCGCTCCATGCTTCCCGCAGTCACTGTCCCCGGCGCCCGCTCCATACTCCCCTCCGGTCACCGCTAACACAGAGTTAATGCCGGCGGTAACGGACCGCGTTATGCTGCGGGTAACGCACTCCGTTACCGCCGCTATTAACCCTGTGTGTCCCCAACCTTTTACTATTGATGCTGCCTATGCGGCATCAATAGTAAAAAAAAGTAATGTTAAAAAAAAAAAAAAAACCTGCTATACTCACCCTCCGTTGTCCGCTCGCGCCTGCCGCCATCTTCCTTTCCCAGCGATGCTTTGCGAAATTACCCAGAAGACCTAGTGGTCTCGCTAGGAACGGAAGATTTCGCGCCCATCGGCACAACGCCGTTGGATACCAGGAGGCGGAGAGACGGGACGCTGAGGAGCAGCGACGAGAATGGTGAGTATGTTAGAACTGCAAGGGGCCCTCGGATCCAAAGGTGAGTATGTTTATTTATTTTTTTTAACCTGTGACATACGTGACTGGGCAATATACTACGTGGCTCCGTGCTTTATACTACGTCGCTGTGCAATATACTACGTCGCTGGGCAATATACTACGTGGCTGGGCAATATACTACATGGCTGGGCAATATACTACGTGGCTGGGCAATATACTACGTGGCTGGGCAATATACTATGTGGCTGGGCAATATACTACATGACTGGGCAATATACTACGTGGCTGGGCAATATACTAAGTGGCTGGGTAATATACTACGTCGCTGGGCAATATACTACGTGACTGGGCAATATACTACGTGACTGGGCAATATACTACGTGACTGGACAATATACTACGTGGCTGGGCAATATACTACGTGGCTGGGCAATATACTACGTGGCTGGGCAATATACTACGTGACTGGGCAATATACTACGTGACTGGACAATATACTACGTGGCTGGGCAATATACTACGTCGCTGGGCAATATACTATGTGGCTGGGCAATATACTACGTGACTGGGCAATATACTACGTGACTGGGCAATATACTACGTCACTGGGCAATATACTACGTCACTGGGCAATATACTACGTGACTGGGCAATATACTACGTGGCTGGGCAATATACTTCGTGGCTGGGCAATATACTACGTGGCCTGTGTTATATACTACGTTGCACTACATGCATATTCTAGAATACCCGATGCGTTAGAATCGGGCCATCATCTAGTGTATGTATATGTACCTATGCACAGTGTTCATATGTATCTGTGGGACACAAAGATAATCACAGTACACTATATATATATATGTATGTGTGTGTATTAGAACCTGATTGTACAGTAGTTATCTGTGTGTCTATAATTATATATATATATACAGTATACTGTATATGCTACATATAATGCACACACATACACACAGTCATGGCCAAAAGTGTTTTCATGTATCGATGTGTACTTTGGTTATCTATGCATGTATGTACAATATATATATATATATATATATATATATATATATATAATATATATATATATATATATATATATATATATATACACACACAGTATATATATATATATATATATATATATATATATTGTACATACATGCATAGATAACTATATATATATATATATATATATATATATATCTATATATATATATATATTAGTATCTGAGACACAGTAGGTAGTAAGTGTAAAGGTAAATATCACTTAAAGGGAACATGTCAGCAGTTTTGGCCGCTATAAGGTACGGCCACCACCTTTCAGGGCTTATCTACAGAATTCTGTAATTATGTAGATAAGCCCCCCGATCCAACCTGAAAGATAAGAAAAATAAGTTTTATTATACTCCCCTGGGGGGCGGTCCGGTCCGATGGGTGTCGCAGCTCAGGGTCCGGGGCCTCCCATCTTCTTGCGATGCCGTCCTCCTGTTGCTTCATGGCTCCCCGGAATCGCGCTCCTGCACAGGCGTACTTATCTGTCCTGTTGAGGGCAGAGCAAAGTCATGCAGTGCACAGGCGCTGTGCCTCTCTGACCTTTCCTGGCATCTGCGCACTGCAGTACTATGCACAGATAAGTACGACTGCGCAGGAGTGCAATGCCGGGGAGCCATGATGCAAGCAGCACGGCGGCGATCATAAGAAGATGGGAGGCACCGGACCCGGAGCTGTGACACTCATCAGACCGGACCGCCCCGGGTGAGTATAATAAAACTTATTTTTCTTCTCTTACAGGTCGGATCGGAGGCTTATATACAGCATTATAGAATGCTGTAGATGAGCCCTGAAAGGTGGTGGCTGTATCTTATATCTGCCAAACCTGGTGACAGGTTCCCTTTAGCGGGGCATTCCCGGGGCCAGACAAGTCGCAGCTGCATTGGGCCCAGAAGTGGAGTGTGGCCACTGACACCAGCGAATATTTCAGCTCGATCTGCATCCTTGGACGCACATTCAGCTGAAATATATTGCAGCACCGGTGATCCGCCAGTTCCACTGCAGTACACGCCGCTGACCAATTTGAATCCAGCATATGACCTCGGCGTGTCCATGACTGGGGGGCATATGGCAGTGACGACAAGTCAGCTGGCGGCTCTTGCGCCGGTTGCAGAAGAGGACGCCGTGTGGCATGGGAGCGGAGAAAGGTGAGTAGAATCGAGTTTTTTTCCATGTGTTGCAGAAGAACAAGACAAATTCAAAAAGGGGCATGTAGCGCTATGCCTGACATGGTGTCCCCTCCTCCCTCTATGCAGGGACACCAGCTTACTCACCGGCCCATGGCACTGTCTCCAGCATGCTCCTGCCTTCTACCTCCACTATGCATGCTGCACTGTGTCCCGATGGGGTGCCTAGGGTGCATCTGTGCGCACTCCCCTGTTCTAAAAGGGGCAGCACGTACACATGGTAAATGCTCAGCTGGGAGGCATTTAGTTAAATGTGTGTTCACTTGCAACGTGTCTCCCAGCCAAAAGCGTGGAGACATCTTGTATAAAAAGCACCCTCCTCAGTAGGGAGGTGCCTGAGCAATCCCTATAGTTACAGTATCTTAGGTAGTTGGTGTGTATGCAACTGTATGTTGCCAGGTCCCCCATCCCTAGTCTGATATAGTATCCCATCCCTGTTTACTGTTATTAGTGCTCACTTCCTGTGACTGCTTCGGCAGTGACTGTATCCTGAAATCGCATCTGCGGTATCGGTACCCTCCCGTCCCTTATTACGTAACATCCTATTTATGTATGGTGCCGTCCTTTATTATATAGCGTCTAGTGATGAGCGAATATACTCGTTACTCGAGATTTCTCGAGCATGTTCAGGGGTCCTCCGAGTATTTTTTAGTGCTCGGAGATTTAGTTTTCTTCGCCGCAGCTGAATGATTTACATCTGTTAGCCAGGCTAAGTACATGTGGGGGTTGCCTGGTTGCTAGGGAATCCCCACATGTACTTATGCTGGCTAACAGATGTAAATCATTCAGCTGCGGCAAGAAAAAGTAAATCTCCGAGCACTAAAAAATACTTGGAGGACCCCCAAGCATGCTGTAGAAATCTCGAGTAACGAGTAGATTCGCTCATCACTAACAGCGTCCTGTTATGTGGAGCGCCGTCCATTATTACCCAGTATCATTTCTTGCCATCTACAGCACCGTCCCTTACATTGAGTATTCTCATTATTTTTGTTATTCACAGCGTCTTCTCTTTATTGCATGGTGTCCTCTCCTGTAAAATGTAAAATGACTGCTGAGGGGAGCAGCATCTGACCAGCAGACCAGTCCATCAGCCGCATCCATCACAAAAGAAGCTTTCCCATGCTCCATCAGCCATCATTTCAGTTTATATCTAACAGGAGTGGATGATATGTAATAAAGAACAGGGAGGTATAAATAACAAAAATAATGAGAATCTGATATGTAAGGGACGGTGCTGTACATAACAAGAGGGAACTATATGATACGGGACGGTGTTATACATAAAGAGAGAGCACTGTGTAATAAGGGTTGCAATATAAATGAGAGGAGACTGTAAAAAAAAATATGTATATCTGTAGCTTGGTCGCGATGAAAGGAGGGGGGCCCAGATACATTTCTTGCACAGGGGCCCTAAGCTGTCTGTGTCCGCCCCTGCTGAGGGTAGTGGGTAGGATTGGGAATTTCAGCCCACACTGTATTGTCTATGTCCTCCTCAGTCCTTAATTTGGAGTTGCTGTCCAGAATAATCAAAATGTGAGCGTGTGGAAGGCCACGTTTTTGAAATTCAATTACATAAACCATAGCGCAAACTTTCCCAAATAATCCGTTGTTAATGTCTTTTAAGAGTGCTTCCAGTTTTATTTTGAAAACACGTGCCACCAAATCAGGTCTATGTTCCACACGCTGCCAAGGTTCCAAATTCTCAGTAATCTCATTCCATTTCAGATTACAGGTCATGGTGATGAATAGATCAGGACGACCATATTTAGTCACAATAGCCATGGCATCCTGGTACCGCTGCTGCATATTCCTGGGACTGCCTTCAAACGAAGATGGTAAAATGACCGTTTTTCCAATGGGGATGCCCTTCTCAATGGATTTTTTCTGGAGATGTTCCTGGAGTACACAATAATCCTCTACTTTCAAATCCTTTTGGTGTTGACGGATATAATTTAGGAGATTTGCCTCGATTTTCACATAAGCATCCACTAAGTACTGCTGAGTGAGTTTGCCACCATTCAGGAGTGGATTAAACTGATTACGGACAGACAGCACATAGCAGTAATATTGCAGTTGTGTAACTGCGTGGACTTTGCCCTTGTTGCTTGAGGCCATCATGCCAGCCCTGGTCTCCATAAGGGAAAAATAAAGGATAGAGTAAAGCATCTAAATTACTGTGTAGAATGCTGACCTGTTGTGTTCTTGGCGCCAAAGGATTTTTGGGGTCCGGTTGTAAATGTATTAAAATATCACGATTAAATGGTGGCTCTCCATTGTCATTTTCAAATACGACAGCAACTTCATTGACAGTTGGATTATTATATCGGCGAGGGTCTTGATTCCGATCTTGTTTAAGGGCCATGATGATATTTGGCATGAGAGTGCCATTAGCTTCAGCTTTAAGATGTTCTTCATGTTCCACATCTCGTAACATTTTGTAGGCAGCAACAAAGGGATTCACATTGTCTAACTGAAGAGCAATTATACTCATCAAAGTGGGATGACATTTTTGATTTTGTTCACAGTTTAAACGTTGTTCATTCGCGGTAGTGGTATCCAAAATATACAGTTGGGCCTAAGCTGGAACTTGATCATCACTGGGATGTAGGGTTCCAGTACGATGATATATTTGTCCATGTATATGGAAACAGTAAGGGCCATGTCCAGGTGGAGGGGATATATTGGCACCCATGGAGGCGAAAGCAAATGAGCTGTTAATACTACGAATATTTTCCATGAGATTCTTACTGAACTCACTCTCCCCTGTCAGCAATCGTTTAAAGACCTCGGGATATTGGGGTATAGGTATATGCACTTTACTCTTGTGACAACACAGAGTAAAATTTTTATCTGCTGGTATCTCAGCATTAAAATGTAATGCTTGACAATGTTCACATAAATAGTTCATAGGACCACAGGAGTGTTCTACTATGGTACTGTCATCATTAGTAAAACCTGTAGGATGTTGAGGTACAGGTTGTGGTAACGGAGCATTGGAATGTTTCTTTAAGCCAACATATATAAAGCGTGGACCTGGTAGAGGATCTTCACTGTCCACAGATTCAATCACTGAGGAGTTGGAAGGTGTATCATGGTCAGGGTTTATTAATATGGAGGTGCAAGCGGTTTTTTTGCGCCGTTCACGGCTGAATTTGGTAATGGTTTGTTTGTTGCCTTAGAAGAGTCAGGTGTGAAGCATGTCTTATAAGCAGACTTAACGGTGTACAGGCGACGGCGTTTATCATTTGGAGTGTAAGTAGGACAGTGTTTGCGCTTACGTGCAGATTTACCAACGGTTAAAGGAGCTTGAGGCTGCACACATTCTATGAATGGAGACAAAGAAGCTGTATTGTGGGCAGAATCTATGACTGAGGACGTGGAAATATTATGTTTGCAACGTTGAGAGCGTGCAGCAGCAGCTTTATTACTTAATCGATTAGTTTTGTCCTCAAAAGACTCATTAGTAATGCGTTTATTGCAAGCAGCATTAACAGTGTCCAGGCGCTTCTGTCTGTCCTCTGTAGTCTCGTTAGCACGCTGTTTGCGCTTACGTGCGGCATCGGCGGCTTTTCGCTCTGCGTCATTGGTATACTTATTATCAGACCTGATGTTACGTGCGCCATCAGCAGCTTTGGGCTCTGTGTCATTAGTATGCTTAACAGTGTCCAGGCGCTTGCATCTATCCTCTGTACTCTTGTTAGCACGCTGTTTGCGCTTACGTGCAGCATCGGTGTCTTTTCGCTGTGCGTCATTGGTATACTTATTATCAGACCTGATGTTACGTGCGCCATCAGCAGCTTTGGGCTCTGTGTCATTAGTATACTTAACAGTGTCCAGGCGCTTGCATCTATCCTCTGTACTCTTGTTAGCACGCTGTTTACGCTTACGTGCAGCATCGGCGGCTTTTCGCTCTGCGTCATTGGTATACTTATTATCAGACCTGATGTTACGTGCGCCATCAGCAGCTTTGGGCTCTGTGTCATTAGTATACTTAACAGTGTCCAGGCGCTTGCATCTCTCCTCTGTACTATTGTTAGCACGCTGTTTGCGCTTACGTGCAGCATCGGCGGCTTTTCGCTCTGCATCATTACCATACTTTATATCAGACCTGATCTTACGTGCGCCATCAGCAGCTTTGGACTCTGTGTCATTAGTATACTTAACAGTATCCAGGCGCTTGCATCTATCCTCTGTACTCTTGTTAACACGCTGTTTGCGCTTACGTGTGGCATCGGCGGCTTTTCGCTCTGCATCATTACCATACTTTATATCAGACCTGATCTTACGTGCGCCATCAGCAGCTTTACACTCTGTGTCATTAGTATACTTAACAGTATCCAGGCGCTTGCATCTATCCTCTGTACTCTTGTTAACACGCTGTTTGCGCTTACGTGCGGCATCGGCGGCTTTTCGCTCTGCATCATTACCATACTTTATATCAGACCTGATCTTACGTGCGCCATCAGCAGCTTTGGGCTCTGTGTCATTAGTATACTTAACAGTATCCAGGCACTTGCATCTATCCTCTGTACTCTTGTTAACACGCTGTTTATGCTTACGTGTGGCATCGGCGGCTTTTCGCTCTGCATCATTACCATACTTTATATCAGACCTGATCTTACGTGCGCCATCAGCAGCTTTGGACTCTGTGTCATTACTATACTTAACAGTGTCCAGGCGCTTGCATCTATCCTCTGTACTCTTGTTAGCATGCTGTTTACGCTTACGTGTGGCATCGGCGTCTTTTTGCTCTGCATTATTAGTATACTTTATATCAGACCTAATCTTACGTGCGCCATCAGCAGCTTTGGGCTCTGTGTCATTAGTATCCTTACTATTAGAGCTCATGTTGGCTAAGCTAAACAGCTTTAAGCGTGGTGGTGGCAAACAACAGGTTAATAAGAGGCAGTGTCAGGTAGTAGGAAAATAGCCAGTTAATAATAGGCAATAGTTCTTTGCAGGAATACAGATATTAATAAATAGGCAGTTTATATTGCAGAGAAATTGCTGGGCAATAATGGACAATGTCCTTATGTGGCAAATAATAGAGCAATATACCCAGTGTGGCAAAGAAGAGGTTAATAAACGGCAGTCTCTCAGTATAACAGTCAGTGAATAATAGGCAGTATATGGAGAAAACACCAAACAAAAGTTCAAAATTGGTGTGAAAATGTCACTGAACCACTTCACAACTAAATATACTGTATATAGTTTTGGTAAATGGTATTATCATTTTTTTAACGAAATTCGGCAGGAGCTTGAAGAGCGACGTCACTGGGACCGCCTCCACGCAGTAGAAACTTGCTGTGAGGTAAAAATTCAAAAATCACACCAAAATGGCAGGCGGAGTGTGTCACAGTACGGCACATTTCTGATTGGTCGCTCGCGGCAGGCGGCAACCAATCAGAAAAGTGCCGCGCACCACGAAGGCATATATCTTTGTCCACCCTGAGCGGGTGTAGGACGCTGGTGACATCACTTATCTCCGGACATTATCTCCGGACAAAGCCACGGAAGTTGGCGGAAGTAGTATTCTAGGCAATTATATATTAGATTTTAATGTTATCAGTGTTTACCTTTGAACGTTTATATTGTATTGTCCTGTCACCAGCCATGTGTACGATTATCGGCCGAAAGCCTCTCTGGAACCAATAATCACCCCATGTAAAGGTATCTTTATAAGTTAAAGATTCAGAATACTATGACTTTTATCATATCCTGAACAGTCAAGTTTTTTATGAACCGTTAAGGTTTTCTGGTTGAAGTAAAAAAAACTCTTGAGTGTTTACAGTTTGAAACCATAAAATGTTGAAAAATTATGTCATTCTTGAGTATATCGCTCAATGGTGCTCATAAACGTGTCAAATTTGATCTATAATATACTTTAATATACGTTACTTTAATCTTTAATATACTTAAGAACAGGGCCCCAGACATCACACAGGGGGTCTGAAACACCGCACAGTGGTCCAAAATATCGCTGTGCTCTGCCTGGGGCCCCATATGCTGCCTGGGGCCCCTGTGCTCTGCCTGGAGCCCCATAGGCTGCCTGGGGCCCCTGTGCTCTACCTGGGACCACTGTGCTCTGCCTGGGGCCCCATATGCTGCCTGGGGCCCCTGTGCTCTGCCTGGGGTCCCATGTTCTGCCTGGGGCCACTGTGCTCTGCCTGGGGCCCCATAGGCTGCCTGGGGCCCCTGTGCTCTGCCTGGGACCACTGTGCTCTGCCTGGGGCCCCATATGCTGCCTGGGGCCCCTGTGCTCTGCCTGGGGCCACTGTGCTCTGCCTGGGGCCCCATATGCTGCCTGGGGCCCCTGTGCTCTGCCTGGGGCCCCATATGCTGCCTGGGGCCCCTGTGCTGGCTCCTGTGCTCTGCCTGGGGCCCCATGTTCTGCCTGGCGCCCCTGTGCTCTGCCTGGGGCCACTGTGCTCTGCCTGGGGCCCCATATGCTGCCTGGGGCCCCTGTGCTCTGCCTGGGGCCCCATATGCTGCCTGGGGCCCCTGTGCTCTACCTGGGGCCCCTGTGCTCTGCCTGGGGCCCCATGTTCTGCCTGGGGCCCCTGTGCTCTGCCTGGGGCCACTGTGCTCTGCCTGGGGCCCCATATGCTGCCTGGGGCCCCTGTGCTCTGCCTGGGGCCCCATATGCTGCCTGGGGCCCCTGTGCTCTGCCTGGGGCCCCATGTTCTGCCTGGGGCCACTGTACTCTGCCTGGGGCCCCATAGGCTGCCTGGGGCCCCTGTGCTCTGCCTGGGACCACTGTGCTCTGCCTGGGGCCCCATATGCTGCCTGGGGCCCCTGTGCTCTGCCTGGGGCCACTGTGCTCTGCCTGGGGCCCCATATGCTGCCTGGGGCCCCTGTGCTCTGCCTGGGGCCCCATATGCTGCCTGGGGCCCCTGTGCTCTGCCTGGGACCACTGTGCTCTGCCTGGGGCCCCATATGCTGCCTGGGGCCCCTGTGCTCTGCCTGGGGCCACTGTGCTCTGCCTGGGGCCCCATATGCTGCCTGGGGCCCCTGTGCTCTGCCTGGGGCCCCATATGCTGCCTGGGGCCCCTGTGCTCTGCCTGGGGCCCCTGTGCTCTGCCTGGGGCCCCATGTTCTGCCTGGGGCCCCTGTGCTCTGCCTGGGGCTACTGTGCTCTGCCTGGGGCCCCATATGCTGCCTGGGGCCCCTGTGCTCTGCCTGGGGCCCCATATGCTGCCTGGGGCCCCTGTGCTCTGCCTGGGGCCCCATAGGCTGCCTGGGGCCCCTGTGCTCTACCTGGGACCACTGTGCTCTGCCTGGGGCCCCATATGCTGCCTGGGGCCCCTGTGCTCTGCCTGGGGCCCCATATGCTGCCTGGGGCCCCTGTGCTGGCTCCTGTGCTCTGCCTGGGGCCCCATGTTCTGCCTGGCGCCCCTGTGCTCTGCCTGGGGCCACTGTGCTCTGCCTGGGGCCCCATATGCTGCCTGGGGCCCCTGTGCTCTGCCTGGGGCCCCATATGCTGCCTGGGGCCCCTGTGCTCTACCTGGGGCCCCTGTGCTCTGCCTGGGGCCCCATGTTCTGCCTGGGGCCCCTGTGCTCTGCCTGGGGCCACTGTGCTCTGCCTGGGGCCCCATATGCTGCCTGGGGCCCCTGTGCTCTGCCTGGGGCCCCATATGCTGCCTGGGGCCCCTGTGCTCTGCCTGGGGCCCCATGTTCTGCCTGGGGCCACTGTGCTCTGCCTGGGGCCCCATAGGCTGCCTGGGGCCCCTGTGCTCTGCCTGGGACCACTGTGCTCTGCCTGGGGCCCCATATGCTGCCTGGGGCCCCTGTGCTCTGCCTGGGGCCACTGTGCTCTGCCTGGGGCCCCATATGCTGCCTGGGGCCCCTGTGCTCTGCCTGGGGCCCCATATGCTGCCTGGGGCCCCTGTGCTCTGCCTGGGACCACTGTGCTCTGCCTGGGGCCCCATATGCTGCCTGGGGCCCCTGTGCTCTGCCTGGGGCCACTGTGCTCTGCCTGGGGCCCCATATGCTGCCTGGGGCCCCTGTGCTCTGTCTGGGGCCCCATATGCTGCCTGGGGCCCCTGTGCTCTGCCTGGGGCCCCTGTGCTCTGCCTGGGGCCCCATGTTCTGCCTGGGGCCCCTGTGCTCTGCCTGGGGCTACTGTGCTCTGCCTGGGGCCCCATATGCTGCCTGGGGCCCCTGTGCTCTGCCTGGGGCCCCATATGCTGCCTGGGGCCCCTGTGCTCTGCCTGGGGCCCCATAGGCTGCCTGGGGCCCCTGTGCTCTACCTGGGACCACTGTGCTCTGCCTGGGGCCCCATATGCTGCCTGGGGCCCCTGTGCTCTGCCTGGGGCCACTGTGCTCTGCCTGGGGCCCCATATGCTGCCTGGGGCCCCTGTGCTCTGCCTGGGTGTAGGACACTGGTGACGTCACTTATCTCCGGACATTAGCTCCGGACATTAGCTCCGGACATTAGCTCTGGACATTAGCTCTGGACATTAGCTCCGGACATTAGCTCCGGAGATTAGCTCCGGACAAAGCCACGGAAGTTGGCACAAATTGCAGGAAGTAGTATTCTAGGCAATTAATCTCCGGACATTAGCTCCGGACATTAGCTCCGGACATTAGCTCCGGACATTAGCTCCGAACATTATCTCCGGACATTATCTCCGGACAAAGCCACGGAAGTTGGCACAAATTGCAGGAAGTAGTATTCTAGGCAATTATATATTAGATCCCTATCAGTAATTTATTATTTTTTCCTCCTCCCCTTATCTCACAGTCAATACTTACCAGTAGCAAATGTACTCACTTCATCAGTCTCCTGTCTGCTTTGGGAGGTATGATCTTCACTGGAGGACATCTTTGATGAGGAATGCTGCAAGAGAGACCGAAGTGAGTACAGACTGCAGTGAGAGAAACAGACATTTTCATAGCTTCTATACTCACATCCTGAGTGAAATCCAGAGTCTTCAGATCAGCAAAACAGTCTTCAGAGCCGCAAAGCAGTAACTCGCAATTGTGAAACCAGCCTTATACTTACATTGAGAAGTGAATTTAGGTCCGCTCAGCGAACACTGGAGTGATCCAGCTGGTCACAACTACAGTAAAAGTCCAGAAGAGGACCAAGCAGCAGATGATGGTGACTGGCAAAGTATTTTACTACACATATGGAACATATGTTACTAATACCTAACCGATGCTGAAATAATAAAAAAATGCTGGAGTGCTACTTTATCGATTTCTGTCAGACTTTTTTTTCAGTATGTATAGTTAGTGTGAGGAACAGGTTGCAGACTAGCATCCAATGGTATCCACCAATAACAAGTTGGGATGCCATTTCGCTATCCCGTTAGGATGTCAACCTCCACAGTCATGAAGGGAAATATTCAGTATGTTTTCTTAAACCCTTTTATTAGTGTTCCTTCAATCATTGCCAATGAATTGTCATTATTAGCATGCACACACAGTATCGATTAACATATAAATCCTACAAGAAGCAAAATGAACATAAACCCTGCTGTAACGAAATAAGTAAAAAGAAAAAGTGCATTTAAATAACATAGGGTTCTCAATACCATAAAAGCCATCCTACCATCGGCAAGGTGACCCTGTTCGAGATGGTCCTACACTGGCTAATATTAAAAACCTTACCATCTGTCAGAGTTGGCCTCAGTGTGTGAATAAGAGCAGACAAATGACCGGGTCCCGAACTGTGGACACCAGCCTAGGGAAGTTTTTGAATGTAATTTCCATTACAAGGAAGGGAGACCACTCCCCGGCTTGCAGAAAATGCAAAATTACAAAAAAAAAAACAGTAAAATTGAGCTTGGTTGTTATCCATAGGCGAAGGGTCTACCATAGATTCAATTAAGGGAAAATGAGGGAGGCTTCTTCCAGATATACTGGGAGAAGAATGGGATGAAATCTTGGAATCTCCAACTAAGGTCTCCCCATCAATCAATAATAGGATGACCCAGCTGTACATCATATATCAATCCTATTTGACCCCGAATCGTCTTTTTAAAATGGGTCGTCTTCATTCATCAGACTGCTTGAGGTGTCACTCCAGTGATGCAGATTTTATCCATATGATATGGAAATGTCCTGTTGTTTTTCAATATTGGAGAGAGGTGACGATACTATTGACATCCTTGGTGTCGATCCCTGTCCCACTTGAGCCACTGGTATGTTTGTTTGGAGTATGGGAGGCGGAGGCCTGGGATCACCACATGGGAATTTTTCTGAGGGAGACGCTATTTATGGCGCGAAAGGTGTTGGCACTACGGTGGATGGGAGGTTCTTGTCCATCTCTTAGAGCATGGGTTGACTCAGTGAACTCAATTATTCCATACGAGCGAACATTGTATCAAAATAGAGGTTGTCCAGCCAAATTTGAGAAGATATGGGGAAGATGGAACTCCTCCTGCCATACTGTATAGGTCAAAATAACTCAGTATATGCATAAGAAATGGGTGTACGATTATGCAGACATTATTTACTCACAGGGCGGAATCTATTTAGAACTCTCCTGTAGGCGGCACTATGTTAGTTTTAGAGGTTTTATTAGAAGTTAATGTAGTTAAGGTTCAAAATAAGACATTAATGATCAACATGCACAGTTTATTATCTTTATAATATTTTAGGCATGGCTATGTATGGTAATTTTCTGTAATTAATGGATAATGATGAATACAAGCAAATGTGTGTATGATTTATTCTGCAATCAATAAACAAATTAAAAAAATAAATTGAGCTTGGTTTAAGTTGATATACATGCAGCACATAAACGCATGTTCATGTAGCGCCCCCACTGTCGCAGGGCCGAAAGGTACCCGGTACCGGGCCTCTGAGTCTCTGTTCTGGGGTTGTCACGGTAGCTAGACCCGGTCCGTGACCCTGCTGAGGGGCGTACAATGAAGGTAGAGGGAATGGTGATGATGTTGTGGTGGTGCGGTGCAGGTTAAATAACGAGGACACCAGGTTGCAGTCTCTTTACCTCTTTACTGAAGGTCTCAGGATCCTCAGTCCGGAATACGGTTAACCGGGCTGCGCAAGTCCGGCCGGTCCGATGGCACCTCCAGAGTTCCCTTTGCAGGTGGAAATCTGTGCCTACCTTCTAGCGCTTGTGTGTTGTGGTCCTCCCCTGCTGTGCTTACGGGATAGTCCCCACAACTGTTGTGTCTGTTTCTGAAGTTCCCTCACAACTCGATTCTGATGTTCTTCTTCGTCCCCCAGATGATATGGCTAGGACGCACCTGTATGACGGGTAGGCTCGGAGTTCTTCCGGGACCCTAGCGTCGCCCCTCTCCTATTGTTGCCCCCTGTGTCTTCGTAGGTGATTTGTGTGAGACAGCCCGCCTATAGCTGACTGTCCTGCCGTAGGTTTGAAGTATTGCTTGGAGCCTAGTACTTCCTCGGCGTTCCGGCCACCGGCTACGCGCCTCAGTAGGATGTTGCCTCGTCTTACAGCACGACTCCTACTGGTACTTCTCCTTGTTGCGTTGATCTTGTTTCTCACTCAGCACAATATACCTCGCTTCTTGTCCTTTCTTAGGGTTCCGCCGCGATCAAGTGCAGACGCGGTCCCGTAACGTTCTCTCTGTTCGCTAGGCCTCTGTCAGGATCCCACCCCTGACAGGGACCCCCCTGTGTCTCTCCCCGCAACACCCTCTGCCACAGGATGTTGCCTGTTCGATTCCCAGTCAGCTTCTGTCTAACTTCCTGCCTAACCCCCAGTTTTACCAGATTGTGAGGAGTGGCCTAATACATAGCACCCTTAGCTCCCCCTGGAGGCCAGACTGTGAAGTGTATTGGTGTCTGTGATACCTGGTCAGAAGAACTCCTTCAGTGCCATCAGACGTACCATAGCCCCCCTTAGCGGCGGAGCATCAGTACTGCAACGACCAGGACTCTGGGGCGCTCCATTCACATTGGCCATAAATCATACAAAACATACAAGAGGCAAAATTAACATTACACGGTATTGATTAAAGGGCCACTGTCACCCCCTCCAGCCGTTATAAACTAAAAGAGCCACCTTGTGCAGCAGTAATGCTGCATTCTAACAAGGTGGCTCTTTTAGTTTTTGTTGCTGTTATTCTCAAAATAAAGCGTTTTATAATTTTGCCCAAATACCTGTCTTTAGACCTGGAGGCAGGTCTGAACCCCCCTCTTTGAAGCGCCCAACTTTCGTCAGTCATCTCTTCTGGGGCACTGGTGGCCGCCCCCTCAGCGATGTTTTCCTATGAAATCTGGCGCCTGCGCTGTGCTCTTCCGCCTGGGGCAGGCGCATTGAGCATTGGCCGTCATAGCTCAGATGCCGGGTTCCGGACTGTGCCTGTGCCATGCCTAGGAATCCCAGCCCCGCACTGTGCATAATGCATAACACACTGCGGGGCGGTGATTCAGTAGCAGGGTGGCCGCACTGCCCGCACAGGCGCAGTCCGGAACCCGGCATCTGAGCTATGACGGCCAATGCTCAATGCGCCTGCTCCAGGCAGAAGAGCACAGCGCAGGCGCCGGATTTCATAGGAAAACATCGCTCAGGGGGCGGCGCCCAGCGCTCCAGAAGAGATGACTGACGGCAGTTGGGCGCTTCAAAGAGGGGGGTTCAGACCTGCCTCCAGGCCTAAAGACAGGTATTTGGGCAAAATTATAAAACGCTTTATTTTGAAAATAACAGCAATAAAAACAATAATAATAATAATAATAATAAAAGAGCCACCTTGTTAGAATGCAGCATTACTGCTGCACAAGGTGGCTCTTTTAGTTTATAACGGCTTGAGGGGGTGACAGTGGCCCTTTAAGTCTTGCTGTAAATATCTCTTCTACTATGAACACATGTTGATTATGAATTTGTTAGAATAATTTTTTGATTGGTGTTGAATATTTTTAGCATTTGCTCCAAATGGTGTCTCCTTTGGTGACATTTTCAGTGTATTAATAATGTGTACAGGACTTATACCTGTCCCTCAGCAATGTTTTTCATAAGAATTTTTTTTTATCTATTTGATGGATTTGGCTCAATTATATTAACACATATCTAGTTTTAGGTTTTTAGTGGGTGTTTTTGTAATTTTGGAGACTGTCGAATCCACTATTGTGTCATTACAGATTATTCCTTTAAAAAGTAACCTACAAATATCATTCATAATGCACTTAATACTCTGTGAACTATGTGCGTTGTAAACCTAAACCAAGAAATTTTTTTCTATACATATATGCAGGTCTGCCACTAGGAAATTCGGAGCCCCATACAGGCAAAATTTTTGGGGCCCCCTTGAGACTCCGCCCAGGCTCCAACCTCAGCCCCGCCTCCACCCCTCAAACTGTTCACAGTCCCACCGCTCTCCCTTGGAAAAACTCAATTTCTCACCAATCACACATTAGCAGTTCCCATCACCAGATCACACATACAGCCAGCAGCTTATGTTTTGGCCAAAAGATTTTTCTAATCTGCCACCACGACAAGGTAGACACTTTTGCCCGGGCCCTACTCTATGCTAACCTATTAAAAGTTTGTTAAAATATGCAATACAATTTAGGTATATTTTTATTTATTTTTCAATTTTTAAAATGACTAATAATATCACATCCAAAGGGGCAAATACCACTGCACCATGACCAGACACCATATTACCACCACATAGTGACCTATAATACCACATACAAGAACAAATACTGCCACACCATGTCCAGATCACATATTACCACTACATGGTGACCAATAATACCACATATAGGGAACAAATACCGCCACACCATGACCGGACCACATATTACCACCACATGGTGAACAATAATACCACGTACAGGGAACAAATACCACCACACCATGACCAGACCACATATAACCACCACAGTGACCGAATAATAGCACATACAAGGGACAAATACCGCCACACCATGGCCAGACAGCATATTACCACCACATAGTGACTGAATACTACAATACTGATCATTAGTTAAAAAAAAACCAATACTATAACCAAAAGTGCCTTTATACACAAGAGATCTGTACTTAGTATGCAGTCTCTGTGTGTAGGTAATACATTGATCACTGGTGACATTATACACAGGAGCTCTGTACATTAGTGTCAGTGTACAGGTAATACAGTGATCAACACTGACAATATACACAGGAGCTCTGTATATAGTGTCAGTGTAAAGGTAATACAGTGATCACTGGTGGCATTGTACACAGGAACTCTGTATATAGTGTATAGTGTCAGTGTATAGGTAACACACTGACTCACCAGTGACGTCTCTAGGTAAAGTCCTTCAGCTTTGCTTTTCATCTTCAGCACAGACCGCCATCACGTCTTCCAGCCGGGACTCGTCTCTGCAGGAAATAACAGTTAACTAGAGCTCCGCTTGCAGAACACATTACTTAATTTTTTCCCAACTTCTACAGTACACCAGATGAAAAAAAAAAGGCGACATGGTGTTGCTCTGCACAGTAACAGGACCACCCCCCCATTTAAAATAGTATCCTCAAAAAATAAAATAAATACATCACTGCAGTGATAATCTCTTAATTAGCCCCTATGGCAATAATATCCCCATCCTGGTCCCGTGTATCTCATTCCTGGCTCCAGCCATATGTTCTCCCATTCTGCCCTCATGAGTATTCCTTCTGCCCCATATGATCTCCCCATCCTGCCCCATCTGTCCCATGATCATGACCATCTGTCCCATGATCCTACCGCCCCATCTGTCTCCATCATATCCATCCTGCCCCATGATCCAGCACCATGTGTCTCCATCCTGTACCATGATCCTGCCCCATCTGTCTCCATCCTGCCCCATATTCCTGCCCCATTTGTCTCCATCCTGCGCTGTGTCTCAAATTCTTCCCCCCTGTGTCTCACATCCTGCCCCATCTCACATCATGCCTCCTGTGTGTCACATTCTGCCCGTGTCTCACATCCTGCCCCCTGTGTCTCACATCCTGCCCCTTATGTCTTACATCCTGCGGGCCCTTATGTCTTACATTCTTCCCCCCGTGTCTCACATTCTGCCCCGTCTCACATTCTGCCCTGTGTCTCACATTCTGCCCCTTGTGTCTCACATTCTGCCCCCTGTGTTTCACATTCTGCCACCTGTGTCTCACATCCTGCCCTCTGTGTCTTATATTCTGCCCCCTTTGTCTCATCCTGCCCGTGTCTCATATCCTGCCCCGAGTCTCACATTCTGCCCCCTGTGTCTCATATCCTTCCCCCTGTGTCTCACATTCGGCCCCCTGTCTCACATCCTGCCCACTGTATCTCACATTCTGCCCCCTGTATCTCACATTCTGCCCTGTGTCTCACATTCTGCCCCCTGTGTCTTACATTCTGCCCCCTGTGTCTCATTCTGCCTCCCTGTGTCTCACATCCTGCCCATAGTGTCTCACATCCTGCCACATGTGTCTCACATTCTGCCCCGTGTCTTACATTCTGCCCCGTGTCTCACATTCTGCCCTCTGTGTCTTACATTCTGCCCCATGTGTCTTACATTCTGCCCCATGTGTCTTATATTCTGCCCCGTGTCTCACATTCTGCCCCCAGTGTCTCACATTCTGTCTCCCTGTGTTTCACATTCTGCCCCCCCGTGTCTCACATGCTGCCCCGTGTCTTACATTCTGCTCCCCTGTGTCTTACATTCTGCCCCCCTGTGTCTCACATTCTGCCCCTTGTGTCTCCATCCTGCCCCCTGAGTTGTTTCCATTCCTGCCCCTGTGTTGTTTCCATTCCTGCCCCCTGTGTTTCCATTACTGCCCCCGTCTCTCCATTCTGCCCCGGGCTTGCTGCATTCAATAAGAATAAAAATACACCTTTCTCCTTACCTGGCCGTGGTCCAGCACCGATGTCCATCCTAGGCATTTCAGTGCGAACTCGCCGGCAAATGACAATGACATCATACGCCGGCGACGTACATGCTGACGTCAGCTGCCAGCCTCCGATTGAGCATGAAGTGCTCCAAATCTCCTGATAGCTAGCTGCATTGACCCTGCCCTTGATGAAACACAGTGGACCAACACCAGCAGCTGACATGGCACCCCACACCATCACTGACTGTGGGTACTTGACACTGGACTTCAGGCATTTTGGCATTTCCTTCTCCCCAGTCTTCCTCCAGACTCTGGCACCTTGATTTCCGAATGACATGCAAAATTTGCTTTCATCAGCAAAAAGTACTTGGGACCACTTAGCAACAGTCCAGTGCTGCTTCTCTGTAGCCCAGGTCAGGCGCTTCTGCCGCTGTTTATGGTTCAAAAGTGGCTTTACCTGGGGAATGCGGCACCTGTAGCCCATTTCCTGCACACGCCTGTGCATGGTGGCTCTGGATGTTTCCACACCAGACTCAGTCCACTGCTTCCTCAGGTTCCCCAAGGTCTGGAATCGGTCCTTCTCCACAATCTTCCTCAGGGTCCGGTCACCTCTTCTCGTTGTACAGCGTTTTCTGCCACATTGTTTCCTTCCAACAGACTTACCATTGAGGTGCCTTGATACAGCACTCTGGGAACAGCCTATTTGTTGAGAAATTTCTTTCTGGGTCTTACCCTCTTGCTTGAGGGTGTCAATGATGGCCTTCTTGACATCTGTCAGGTCGCTAGTCTTACCCATGATGGGGGTTTTGAGTAATGAACCAGGCAGGGAGTTTTTAAAAGCCTCAGGTATCTTTTGCATGTGTTTAGAGTTAATTAGTTGATTCAGAAGATTAGGGTAATAGGTCGTTTAGAGAACCTTTTCTTGATATGCTAATTTATTGAGACAGGTTTTTTGGGTTATCAGGAGTTGTATGCCAAAATCATCAGTATTAAAACAATAAAAGACCTGACAAATTTCAGTTGGTGGATAATGAATCTATAGTATATGAAAGTTTAATTGTAATCATTACATTATGGTAAATAATGAAATTTAACACTATATGCTAATTTTTTGAGAAGGACCTGTATTGCATATAATTTCTAAATTCTTTCTATTCAATTGTAAACCTGCATGAAAAAGTGACTTTGTGCTCAGATAGTATGCAGATTGATGATTTTAGTTCTCCTGTAAAATTATTTTTTTTATAACCGTTCTGTTTCAGTAAATATTTAAAATGAATCAGAAAATGAATTGTAGTTTTAAATCAACATTTTATGTCAAAACAAAGTATTTTTCTTTTGTTTTTGAATTTTCATATCATTACAATGTGTGCCTAATTATTAGCTAATTTGTTCAATACTAAAATTAAATCAAAAATACAACTACTGTGCTTTCGGTCAGTAAAATTGAGGGTATATCTTCCTAAGGCCACATTCACACGTTCACTATTTGGTCAGTATTTTACATCAGTATTTGTAAGCCAAAACCAGGAGTGGGTGATAAATACAGAAGTGGTGCATATGTTTCTATTATAGTTTTCCTCTGATTGTTCCACTTCTGGTTTTGGCTTACAAATACTGATGTAAAATACTGACCAAATGCTGAATATGTGACCGTGGCCTAAGGCTTGCTCACATGAGCGTATAACACAGCCAAGTGCTATGCGATGTTTTATCAGATAGCACTCAGACCAATGTTACCCTATGGGGCAGCTCAGACCTGTGATTTTTTTCTTATGCCGATTTGGCTTGAGAAAGCAATCGCAGTATGATGTGAGTGGCTGCGAAACTCGTCTATGGGTGCATGTGAAACATTGAACTGCACTCCGATGTCATCGGAGTGCAGTCCTATAGCCGCGGACACAGACAATGAAAAAGATGGATAAATTACTTTCTCTGTCTCCTCCATACCTGTGCTGTGATTCTCTTATGCGAGAGGATCGGAGCACAGTGAACTGACACACGGATCAAACTCGGACAGAGTTTGATCAGAGAGTATTTGCATAATTGTCCCTGTTTCTCTCGCATTACAGAATCGACAGCTGTGTGACCCCGGCCTTTGAGTATTTGTGTGCTGAATTATTATGCAACTAAATGAAGAACGTAAATTTTTCATGTCAATTGTTTTTCATCTACTAAAATTGAGTAGAATAACCAAATAACTCAAAATATACAAAATTCCATTTCTAACATTTATTTTAAAAATATCAGTGACAAATATAGCCATCTTTTTCATTAACAGTCTATGAAGTCTGTCAGTTTCTGAATCCAAGCAACTGTTTGGGCAGCATTAATCACAGCCACCCAAATGCTGTTCAGACAGATGTACTGTTTTCATTCACGTCAACTCTCCCATTTAAGAAAGGCCCACAAGTTCTCAGTAGAGTTTAGTCAGGTGAGGAAGAGGCCATGTCATTATTCTTTCATCCTTTAGTCTTTACTGACTAGCCAAGCAGGGGAGACTTCGAGGCATGTGATGGAGCATTGTCCTGCATAAAAATCATGGTTTTATCGAAACATGTGGACTTTTTCCTGTACAACTGCTTGACACTTTTTGGCCAAGTCTTAATGTTTCCACTTTTGTGTCTTGCTCAGTTCTGATCGGGTTTTCAGCCTATTGTATCTTGGCCATGTCTCTGACAACTGAACACCTTATACTTTTGGACATCCAGGTAGGTTGCAACTCTGGAATATGACAGTGTAGAAGGGAAGACCAGGCTGCCAGAGCTGCTGAAGTGCGTCCGGAACTGCTGGGGCTGAACCTCCTGTTCCTGGGGGGAACGAGATTGCAGCCGGAGCAAGCCAGTAACCAGGGTGTAGGGGGTGTGGCCAGTCAGTGTGAGGTAAAATGGGTTTCGTGGCAATGGAAGCGATCGGCCCGCCAGAATGCTGATGAGGTACAGACCACAAATGCTGAGAAGAGAGCGACAGGCCGTGGTGTGAAGAGAAAGGGCGGCATAGTGAGGGACTCACCAAAACTGATGGGTGCGCAGCGTAGCATGCATTTGATGGAGCATCGCAGAACAAACATCCGGGTGTCTGCTGATATCCAGAGAGGCACACGCCGGGTAAAACATTGCAGCACAGCCCTTCAAGTCATAGCAGCTGCTCCAGGAGACCTGCGCCCAGAGGAATCTTGTGGGCAGCTCTACTCTCCTACTTCACAGATATATGGACTAGGGTCTCAGCGAGTAGAACCGGAGACCGCCCGCTGCCGCCAGAAGAAGGACAGTGTACTACACGAGGACGCCAGCAGAGAGTACACCGAATACCGCTGGCATTCTGCTATCCACGGGGTCTTCAGAGAGTGACAGGCTACGATAAGTGAACTGTTAATCAGATACTGTTAATTAAACAACCGTTTATTCAGTTTAGTTTTGTACCCTTTTTACCCTGCTATCTCCTGTGGAGTTCCCTACTATTGATTAATTAAATATAGTTATTCCCTGCTCTGCAGCATTTGTGTTACTGCATCCCAGCACTTGCTTATTAAAACAGCACTGGAGGATAATGGCTTCCTGGTCACTTCACATTTGATTCTTCTCAGATCTTTGACAGTTAATGTGTCTTTTTTTACACCATATTTTTTTTACCATTTTGACTATTTGCAACAAACTTTTTCATAGTTTTGTGATCACAACCCAATATTTTAGCAGTTTCGTGAGTGCTGCACCACTCTGTAAGACTTGTGACAATTTTTGACCTTTGAGAGTAACTTAATCTATTTCTTGGCCCATTGTGCCTGAGGAAAACTAGCTGTCTAATGATTCTGCACACCTTGATAAAGGGTGGTGTTATCGCTGGTCTGCAGCCCTCCTCATTACACAAATACACATAATTTGATCTCCTTCATCCAATAAGCATACAAGTATATTAGGGATGAGTGAGCACTAAAATGCTGGGGTGCTCCTTGATCGAATCGAGCCATTCCTAATACTCGCATGTTTGTTTCGAATATCGAGTTTAATGGGAAACTCGAGCTTTTTTCCTGCAAACACTAAAAAGAGGTCTAGGGGCAGTGAACATGTTCAAATGGATGGGAAAAGTGCTGAATGGAAGGAGAACAGTATGGGGGAACACCTATGAAAGCATCTCTGTCTACCAGATCACTGCTGAGAACAATTGTGTCACACTTTCACTGCACTATAAGGAGTGATAATAAAACATTCCAAACATTTTTTCTTGTATAATAACTTGTATATAATGCAAAATTTTAAAAGGATTTTTATTTTTTTTAAATAAAAAAAATAGGAAATTTCAGTTGAAATTATGAAGGAAGCAAGAAATGCCAAAAATAAGGGACTTGGATAAACCCTGTATAAGGCTGGTTTCACACTAGCGTAAGGGAGGGCTGCGGATGGCATCATACTTCCTTACCTCTTCCTCCATGAAACCCCGCCTATGCTCTGCTTATGCTCCGCCTACTACTCCTTGCATGCTGCGTTGCCCTGTGTACCTATCTTTAACATTGGGTTCGCAGGCCATGCGAATGTATATGGATGCCTCCACATGCGCCGTTTTGACGCTGCGCTGACCGCAACAAAATGCAATATGTTGCGTTCGGCGCATTTTGTTGCGGTCAACGCAGTGTCAAAATGGCGCATGTGGAGGCATCCGCATACATTCGCATAGCCTGCGTACTCAATGTTAAAGATAGGTACGCAGGGCAACACCGCACGCAAGGAGTAGTAGGTGGAGTGTAGGTGGAGTGTAGGCGGGGCATAAGCGGGGTTTCATGGAGGAAGAAGGGAGGAACTACGCTGCCATCCGCAGCCCTCACGTACGCTAGTGTGAAACCAGCCATAGACCTAAAGGAGGGCCTCATACACATTCTGTTCAAATTGTCAGGTATTGGTATTCCTAGACTCATAAAGACTATGCACTTTTGAGGGTTATATACCAATGAAATGTACTCCAGACCACGGAATAGTCTATTGGTGAGCAATATAATACCAATAAGGGTATGTGTACATGTGGAGTAAAGTGTCTGCACAATTTCTGCATTTCTTGGCAGAAAAAACACGTGTTTTTGGTGCATTTTTGCCTGTGTTTTTGATTGATTGGAGTGAAGTCAATGGTGAAAAAGGCAGGGCAAAAAGCACAGAGAATTGGCATGCAGCAGATTATTTTCTGCATCAAATCTGCAAGTCAAAAGGCAGCAGTACATAAAGTCAGCCATATTTGCCAACTCCACACAGCCAAAACTTCCCAAAACTTCCCTGTGTCCACCATGATGATGACTTGCCATCTCTTCCTCCTCATTCACATCCTCAGCCCATCCACGTAGGAGAGGCAGGACCAAGGTTTTGTGGCTACTAGCCTCTGTTGTGCTAGCCACCAGCTCCTGTTCCTCTTCTTTCTCCTCTTCCTCCTCCTCGGCATCTATGTTCTCTTTGTTACCCAATCCGAACTGAGCATATGAGATGAGGCTGAGCTGGCTACAACCTCTCTGTGTTAGGTCTTCCGCAATCCCCACCTGGTCCACATGCAAAGCTTCATGTTTAATTATGAGCAGTGACTGTTTATGTAAGCACAGAAGCAGGATAGTTGCACTGATTATGGCATCAGCGCCGCTGACCATCTTTGTGGAGTCCTAAAGCAGTCTTCCCCATGATTGTGGAGCCTACTGAAGCAGATTAAGGAAGCCTTTTCAGGTGTTTTTTTGTTAATTATCCTAATTTACTGTGATAATGACTTTTCGGTTTTCATTGGCTGTAAGCCATAATCATGAACATAAACAGAAATAAACACTTGTAATAGATCACTATGTTTGTAATGACTCTATATACTATGAGTTTCACTTTTTGTATTGAAGAACTGAAATAAATTAACTTTTTGGTGATATTCTAATTTTGTGATGAGTCGCCCGTCAGGGCAGTGGGGTACTCGGTACCGGGTCCGGTCACAGTTAAAAGGATGGTCACGGTGGCAGCGACCCGGTCTGTGGCCCTGGGCGCCCAAGTAAAAGGAACGATCTTCAAAGGGGTCCTCTGGGGGCGATGGTGTTGCAGCAAAGATGGTGTCCCTTCCCACAGGTGAAGCGGTGTCCCCAGGGCTCCCGGTGTATTTGGCAGGGATGGAAAATGCTGGCAGATAAATGGAGGACACAGGGTTGTAGTCTTTACCTGGTTTACTGATGTTACGCAGACTCAATCCAGGGTACCGGCAACAGGTGTAGATGGAGTCCAGGCAGCCTGAATACAAGTGAAAATCCCTTTGACAGGTCAGTTTGGGAGCCTTCCACTATGCGCTGGTCTGTAGTCCCTTGCTGCCTACAGTTGTCTAACAAGGTCCTCTTTCTTCCCTGTCCAGGGACAGTACCTGCACGGTAGGCAACTTGAGCCATTTCTTTTGGGTCTCTGTCCATGGTGACTCCGGGCTCTAATTGGTGCTGTACCTCAGATATTATGTGGGCAAGTCCCTTTTAGTTTCCTGCCCTCCGGTTCTGCCGTGGGACCTGTAGTTCCCAGTGCCCGGTTTCTATGCTCAGCTTAGCGAGGCCCAGTCACAGCCTTTCTCTAGCTCCGAAGTCCTTCTGTACTCCTTCACTGTCTGCTACCAACTGTCAATTGTCCGCTTGTCTGCACCGGACTAACTGACTCCTCCTCCAGACCAGGAAGTTTATAGGGAAGTTCCCCTTGAACCGGGTTTAGAGCTCCCCTTCTGGCCTGGAGTCAGAATGTGTTGCATGTAAGGTTACCTGCCAAAGGGATTCCTCCTGTCTCCAGGCATGGCACTACCCTCCCCAAGAGTAAGGCAATACCACTGTGGTACCTGAACTCCTGGGGTTCCACAGTGACAAGCACTTGTGTAACGACATATACAGTACAGACCAAACTTTTGGACACACCTTCTCATTTAAAGATTTTTCTGCATTTTCATGACTATGAAAATTGTACATTCACACTGAAGGCATCAAAACTATGAATTAACACATGTGGAATTATATACTTACCACAAAAGTGTGAAACAACTGAAATTATGTCTTATATTCCATCACTCTCCTTCTTGGTCAAATAGCCCTTACACAGCCTGGAGGTGTGTTTGGGGTCATTGTCCTGTTGAAAAATAAATGGTGGTTCAACTAAACGCAAACCAGATGGAATAGCATGCTGCTGCAAGATGCTGTGGTAGCCATGCTGTTTCAGTATGCCTTCAATTTTGAGTAAATCCCCAACAGTGTCACCAGCAAAGCAACCCCACACCATCACACCTCCTCCTCCATGCTTCATGGTGGGAATCAGGCATGTAGAGTCCATCCATTTACCTTTTGTGCGTCCCACAAAGACACGGTGGGTGGAACCAAAGATCTCAAATTTGGACTCATCAGACCAAAGTACAGATTTCCACTGGTCTAATGTTCATTCCTTGTGTGCTTTAGCCCAAACAAGTCTCTTCTGCTTGTTGCCTGTCCTTAGCAGTGTTTTCCTAGCAGCTATTTTACCATGAAGGCCTGCTGCACAAAGTCTCCTCTTAACAGTTGTTGTAGAGATGTGTCTGCTGCTGGAACTCTGTGTGGCATTGACCTGGTCTTTAATCTAAGCTGCTGTTAACCTGCGATTTCTGAGGCTGGTGACTCGGATAAACTTATCCTCAGAAGCAGAGGTGACTCTTGGTCTTCCTTTCCTGGGGCGGTCCTCATGTGAGCCAGTTTGTTTGTAGCGCTTGATGGTTTTTGCCACTGCACTTGGGGACACTTTCACAATTTTCCCAATTTTTCGGACTGACTGACCTTCATTTCTTAAAGTAATGATGGCCACTCATTTTTCTTTACTTAGCTGCTTTTTTCTTGCCATAATACTAATTCTAACACTCTATTCAGTAGGACTATCAGCTGTGTATCCACCAGACTTCTGCACAACACAACTGATGGTTCCAACCCCATTTCCAACACAGAATTCCAGAGGATGGGGGATATTCTGGAGAAGTCTTGGAGACTATTGGTTGAGGAACAAATAAATGTGGAAGAGAGAAATAGGTCTTGGGAAGACCAGAGATCATGCTAGGGAAGATAACGGGAGATTAGTTCAGAGATGTGGGGTGCCCCAAGGGCTAGGGGTACTCGGTACCGGGTCCTTCGGTTCTCAAGGAGGATGTCATGGTGGCTTACCCAGTCCGTGGCCCTCGGGAACGTCCGTATTAATGGGGGAAATGTCTTTAAAGGGATATGTTCGTGATGCCACCTGTGGTATTTGGTCAGGGTGACCGACGCTGCTTTAAGGGGTCTGCTGGGGTGATGTTATGGCAGCTAGATGGTATACCTTCCCACAGGTGAAGTATGTCCCCAGGGCTTCCCAGTGTGTAGATGGTGGATGGTGTGAGGCACAGTGAAGAACGAGGACACAAGGTTGCAGTCTCTTTACCTTTTACTGAAGGCTTCAGCATCCATAGTCCAGAGCACCAGATCACAGCGCAGGCAGAGTCCGGCCGGTTTGGAGGCAAATCCAGAGTCCCCTTACCAGGTGGAAATCAGTAGCCTTCCTCTAGCGCCTTGGTGTTGTAGTACCTTACTGCTAAGCCTCTCATAAGGTCCTCACAGATGTTGTAGATGTTATCGATGTTATCTCTCGCTCTCTGTCCCCCAGATGGATAGGACAACCCGTATGACCGGTGGCGTGCGGCTTTTTACAGGGACTCTATCATGCCCCGGCCTCTCGTGGGTGCCACCTTGCCTCCTGGGTATGGGGCGGATCAGTAACTTGCAATTAGCTGTCCTGCCGGTTTCTGGAGCAAGGCATAAAGGACTGTTGCTCCCTCGGTGTTCCGGCTACCGGGATCCTACTTTTATTGTTTCTTCTGCTTTTTGTTATTGTGGCTTTCCTCAGCCTTACTTGCATTACAATGCTGTTTCTTTCTTTCACCATGTCCATTTGTATAATGACGATAATTGTGCTGTGTGCATGATGCCTTTTCCCCCGTGCGCACGCTCTCCATCGCGCGCGCACCTCATCACATTTGAAGGAAATCACCTTACCCATGGGGCTGCTGATGGTGTGGGTCCACACAGGCTCATGATGGGTAAAGTGACTTCCATTAACTGTGATTACTCTCTCCCCTATTATACTGTGTATGCATCTTTACATATGCTTTGAATCTTTTGGTGACATGAATTAGCTTGTTGATGGTAGACATGGTGATGATATACATGATACATGATCCTAAATCAGATGCACATGCACTTTAATAGAATCACTATTAGTTTAGACATAGGATGTTTTTACAATGTTGATATTATTTTATCTCCTCATAACTTCTTAGCTCATGTTACCATATGGGGATAGGGATATACTATAATCTCTACATAATTTTATTCACATGTTTAGGAGTTATACCACCGAGGGCCGACTCCAGGTTTTCGTGGGCCCCAGGCTAAAGAGTCTCAGTGGGCTCCTTTAACACATACCACGGTTCATGTTGCACAGATATGGCAGATAAATATTGGTATACTGCAATGCCAAAGATTTCACTTACTTCTTACATTACATGGGTGATATATATTATAAATTGTACAATAGCTCAGAAACTGGACAGTATAGTCCTCCATACAGTATTATGGGCACAACAGAGTGCTCCATACAGAATAATGAGAACAATATATTGCTCCATGCAGTATTATGGGCACCACATAGTGCTCCATACAGAACAATGAGCCCCACTGATTGTTTCACACAGTATTATGGGCACTACATAGTGCTCCATACAGAATAACGAGCCCCATATATTGCTCTATACAGTATTATGGGCACCACATAGTGCTCCATACAGAATAATGAGCCCCATGTATTGCTCCATACAGAATAATGGACCCATATACAGCTCCTTACAGTATGGTGAACCACATATATTGCTCCAGACAGTATAATGAGCCCCATATATTGCTCCATACATAATGAGCCCCATATAATGCTCCATACAGTATATGATGGCCCCATATAGTGCTCCAGTGTATGATGGACCCCATATATTGCTCAATATATAATGGGCCCCATATAGTGCTCCATACAGTATATGATGGGCCCCATACAGTACAATGAGCCCCATGTTTTGCTCCATTCAGTATAATAATAATAATCTTTATTTATTATTTATCTTTTTTTTATAGCGCTAACATATTCTGCAGCGCTTTACAGTTTGCACACATTATCATGAACCCCATATATCACTCAATACAGAACAATGAGCCCCATATAATGCTCCATGCAGTAAATGATAGGTGCCATATATTGCTCCAAGCAGAATGGGCCCCCTATAATGCTCCATATATAATGGGTGCCATAAGATGCTCAATATGTAATGGGCCCCTTATGATGCTTCAATATATGATGGGCCCCATATAGTTATTGATATATGCTGGGCCTCATATATTGCTCCAAACATTAAAAAAAATGAAATACTCACCTCTCCTCGCTGGCCGCTGCTCCGCTCCAGAATCCTCAGCGTTGGAGTCTTCCGACTCTCTGCACTGTGACTGTTCAGTGTGGAGGGTGCACACTAGTCACGTCATCGTTGCCTCTGACCTGAAAAGTGACAGTCAGAAGACGCCACAGTGCAGAAACAGGGAGAGGTAAGTATTGCAAGTACCGAGGCCCTGAACAAGTAGGGTGACCTACTCGCAGGCGCCGTCACTGGCACAGGCACTGGGCCCTCATAGCGCATCTGTGTCCCCAATGATGAGTGGGCCCTCCTGCCTGCTCAGGGCCCGGGTGCTGACACCGGCCCTGACATCCCCATCACTCGGTACGTTTTGTGGACCATTTGCTATAAACACATGTGTTCATGCTTTTTGCTGACTGTTTTTATAACGTTGTTTATTCGTTTTGTCTGTCTGTGTTATATATTGATTAAATAAACTTTGATACATTTTTTACATAAATGGAATATGTCTTTTGTAGGAATTATTAATTAGGGAGTGTCCTAGTGGAATGCCCACGGCCGCCTGTATTTTGGGTATTAGGCTGTATGAATATAATTACATGTACTATGTATGTGTTTCAGATCATATTGACTTTCTTTCTGTGACTTGTGTATAGTTGATTGGAGCTCATTAATGGCATATTAACAAAACAAATCCGTAAGTCTAAATGTACCATGAGTGAAGCTTTTTTCAAAACTTTTTGCTTTAGCAAGGCCCTATCTTTTCATTAATTTTTTTGCACACACAAGACACAGTCCTAAGGGCGGATTTACACCACTCACCTTTCAGTGTTAAAACAACTGCAGATCAGCTACTTGTATGCTGATTGACAATATAATATCCTGTTTAGCCAGGCAGACTGCATGTCTATGCACAGAGAATGATCACTAATAAATCCATCTGTGCACTTAGATTTGCATTGTTCTTGGCAGCATCTGTCCTGTTTACACTGGACGATGCGCTGTCAGGAACCATGATTTTAAAGCCTGCTTGAAAATCAATTCATCCAATGAACAAGCATTTTTGTTGGGTGATTGGCAGTCCGTTTACGCTGCAAGATTATTTGGAAAGAAACATTTAGTGTAAATTCAGCTTAAAATCCAGTCTTATTACTCCCCTTCAAATAGCACAAAACATAATTTCACCCAACGGACAAGCATTTCGCTCATTCACTGGGTGACCCTCAACTTGTTTAGATGGCAAGATTATTGTGCAGGATATTGCAAGATTAACCTAAACTCACTTTTTTCCAATAATCTAGCAGTGTCAATGGACCTTTAGCTATCATCAAAGGCTTGTGGGATTTATAAGCAATGGTACTTTTCTAGAGGTGAAACATGATGTTCTGGTGGAAGTGGGTAATATATTACAGTGTATAGGCTAACTACACAGCAAATCGGTCATTAAAGGAAACCTGTCACCTCGTTTTGGCGTTATAAGATGCAGCCACTGCCTTTTCGGGGCTTATCTACAGCATTCTATAATGCTGTAGATAAGCCCCCGGTTCTACCTGAAAGAGAAGAAAAACAAGTTTTATTATACTCACCCGGGGGCGGTCTGGTCCGTTGGGTGTCGTAGGAGCTAGGAAAGGTCAGAGAGGCCCAGCACCTGCACACTGCAGTACTTTACTCAGCCCTCAACAGGGTAGATCAGTACCCCTGCACAAGCGCAGGACAGCAACCAAGCAGGATGATGACATCTCATGAAGATGGGAGGTGCCGCACCTGGGACCTGCGACACTCATCGGACCAGACCGCCCCAAAGGGTGAGTATAATAAAACTTGTTTTTCTTCTCTTTCAGGTCGAAGCGGGGGTCTTATCTACAGCATTATAGAATGCTGTAGATAAGCCACAAAAGGCAGTGGCCGCATCTTATAGCGGCAAAACGAGGTGACAGGTTCCCTTTAACTTTGAGATCAGAGTGATGGGCTGTTGAGGTTGACTTTGGCATACTTGGCACTGGAAATGGAGCATTCCACTAAGAGACCAGAGCAGATGTCCTCGCTGTTCTCACTATTTTGCTTTATACATCAGAAAACAAACATTGATCATTGTCACTCCATACTGTAAGTACTAAATATACGATCTAATCTCTTCTAAGTGCATACACATTGTCTTTTATTAATGTGATGTTGCATTCTATTGAATCTCATTTGTTTGTGGCTTTAGTTCTATTGTCATGCCTGGGAAATCGGAGTCCTGACATCAGATTTTATTTTTGCATTTGAGAACATTTTGGGAGACAACTAATCCCTATAAGTGAATCACTTTGACTGTTGTACTCTCTGTTTGGGAACTGGTAATCCGTTCAGCTTGCCTAATAACTACAAGGCATCAGGAAATCAAACAAAGCCAAAATACCAAGCGTTTACTTTTGTCACAATATAGAAAGTCACTGAAATCATTTTTACAAGGGTATAAAAAATATTTAGAATTGAGAGTCCTCAGTGGTTGATACCTTTTAATGTCTAACTGAAAAGATGGTAACAAATTGCAAGCTTTCTAGACTACTCAGGTCTCTTCATCAGGCATAGACTAAAGCATATTCTGAAGAATCAGATATTTATACACAACACAGCACAGAACTGTCATAATGGGAGAGTGATAAGTGATAAACAGTCGTGTCCATAAATATTGGAAAGTTCCTAGAGTAGGAGTGAATGTTTTATTGTCCTCTGATTGGGGTCTGGTTCTGTTATGATGACCCTACATGGTCTGAAGTGCAAATTCCTTAATTGATGTAAAAAGACATAAATCCTTGCGACACATTCATTCCTGCACTAAGTTTGTCAAAGGTTGTCATAAATGTATACTCCGAGATTCTCTTGTCTCTCTTAGATTTGAAGTTACCTTTCAATACAAGTAATTTCAGGTCCATGGTGCATTGATCCGGCATTCAAAAATGTTTGGCCACAGGTAGATCCATTCTTTTTTCTCTTATTGTATGGCGGTGAGAATTTATCCTTTTTCTCAGTTTTTGCCCTGTCTCACCAACATACAGACCCCCAGTTGGACATTTAGTACAAATAATTAAGTACACCACCTGGACTAAAGGAAAAGGGATCCTAACAACCAAGAAGAGGTCAGACTGGACACCTCCACCTAGACGCAACCCTTATTTGGATAAATATATAGACTCCTTCAGACATTTGATAAAATCCACCATCATAGATACTAACAGGAGACAAGCATCCAATATCAGTGCCCAGGAGAGAAAGGCCATACAGGCTCTGAAAACCAACAAAGAAATCATCATTAAACCTGCTGACAAGGGAGGTGCAATAGTCATGATGAACACATCAGACTATATGAAGGAAGCAAACAGACAATTTATGGACACACACTACTACAAAAAATTGGAGTCGGATCCTATACAGGACTATTACAAGGAACTAAACAAGTTGGTATCTTGTCTGCCTGACAAATCCACAAGAGCCGATGACCTGATACCAGAAAGTCCAAGAACAGGGATACTCTACATGCTTCTGAAAATCCACAAATCTGGAAATCCAGGAAGACCAATTATTTTATGTGTGGGCACCCTTACTGAGCAGGTATCTGGATGGGTAGAGGGTGTTCTTAAACCCTTGGTAAAGGACACACCCAGCTTCATTCAGGACACAACTGACCTATTGAATAAACTATCAGCAATAGGTCCTCTACCACAAGGAACCATCCTGGCCACCATGGATGTGGTATCTTTGTACTCCAATATCCCAAACCAGGATGGATTAAATGCCTGCAAATTCTTCCTGGAAAACACATGGACTGATGCGGATTCTGTGGTGAAACTTATAAAATTCATCCTCACCCACAATAACTTTGAATTTGACAACAAGATCTAACTACAGTAGACTGGCACAGCAATGGTAAGTAAAATGGCTCCACAGTATGCAAATCTTTTCATAGCCAAGCTTGAAAGTGACTTTTTGTCCTCATGTCCCATCAGGCCTCTGGCCTACTACCGCTACATTGATGACATTTTAATCATCTGGACAGAGTCTGAGCCACAGCTAAATATGTTCCATGAACAGTTTAATCAATTTCATCCCACCATCAACTTGACACTCATCTACTCCGGTACTGAAATTAACTTTTTGGACACCATCATTAAGCTGCAGAACAATAAAATAGAGACATCCATGTATCAGAAGCCAATAGGCCGCATAACTTACCTTAAATGGCAGTTTCCATCCAAAGCACATAAAAAACTCTATTGTCTACAGCCAAGCCATCAGATACAATCATATATGTTCCAACCCAATGGATAGGGATGAACACCTTGGTCGCCTAAGAAAGACCTTTTTGAAACAGGGCTACCATCCAAGAACAATTGAAAACCAGATTACAAGAGCCACCAGAATATCAAGGAATCACCTGCTACATTACAAAGCTGAAGACGAAAATAACCGGGTGCCTCTAGTAGTCACCTACAATCCAAATCTAAGGGGAGCTGCACGGATATTACAATCTTTACTACAAAAAGATGCCCGCTTACAATCCATTTTTCCAGACCTCCCACTACTGTGGTTTTGGCAGGCCCCAAATCTAAGAAGCATCATTGTCAGAAGCTCCCTGTCATCTCCAACAGCTGCAGGAACCTTTCCGTGCAACCAGAAAAAATGTAAAACCTGTTCATTTATAATGACCATGGACAAGATAAAGATCTTCTGTTGTGATGATCCCTGTTGTGAATTCTGCTCTTGGGCTCCCTCCGGTGGTTATAAGTGGTAGTGCTGCTGTCTCTGGATCGCAGCATTCATCAGGTGTGTCAAGTTTTTGCAATCCTGACTGGGCTATTTAGCCTTGCTTGACCCTTTAGTCAGTGCCAGTTGTCCATTGTTCCGGGAGGATTCACATCTCTGCCTGGTCTCTCCTGCTTTGCAGTTCTTTTCAACAAAGATAAGTTCTGGCCTTGATTTTTTGCTGTCCACATGCTGTGGCCTTATTGTTCAGTTCTTTTCCATGTTTTTGTCTTGTCCAGCTTGGTCTGTATAAGGATTTGTTTAGCCAAGCTGGTATCTCTGGAGATGCAGATATACCCTCCATATCTTTAGTTAGCTGTGGAGTTTTTGTATTTTCTGTGGTGGATATTTTCTAGTGTTTTAATACTGACCACATAGTACTCTGTCCTATCCTTTCTATTTAGCTAGAAGTGGCCTCCTTTGCTAAATTCTGATTTCAGTCTGTGTATGTTTTTTCCCTCTCCTCTCACAGTCAATATTTGTGGGGGGCTGGCTATCCTTTGGGAATTTTCTCTGAGGCAAGATAGTTTTCCCTTTTCTATCTCTAGGGGTAATTAGTCCTCCGGCTGTGTCGAGATGTCTAGGGAGTGAAAGGTACATTCCACAGCTACTTCTAGTTGCGGTGTTAAGTTCAGGGTCTGCAGTCAGTACAGGTACCACCTTCTCCAGAGTACGTCTCATGCTGCTCTTAGGCCACCAGATCATAACAGATCCCACATGGTCTGAGGGGCAAATTCCTTAGTTCCTTAGTTGATGTAAAAAGACATAAATCCATGCGACACATTCATTCCTGCACTAAGACTGTCAAAGGTCATCATCAGTTTATATTCCCATATTCTTCTGTAATATCATGTCCATAATGTTATGATCCGGGAGACAGAAATGTATTGCCACAGGTAGGTCCATTCTTTTTTCTTTTATTGTATGGCGATGAGAGTTCATTCTTGTTCTCAGTTTCTGCCCTGTCTTGTCCGTGGTCATTATAAATGGACAGGTTTTACATTATTTCTGATTGCAAGGAAAGGTACCTGCAGCTGTTGGAGAGGACAGGGAGCTTTTGACAATGATGCTTCTTAGATTTGGGGGCTGCCTAAAACACACTACTGTGTACTAAATGTCCAACTGGGGGTCTGTATGCCCCTCTGACCATGTGAGGTCATCACAACAGAACCAGACCCCAATCAGAAGACAATAAAACATTCCTTATCTAAGAACTGGTCCAATATTTATGGACATAACTGTTTATCACTCATGGTAATTCTGCTTCATGTCCCCTGTCTTATCCATGTTTTTTTTCTGTGATGTGTTGTGCATAAATATGTGATTCTCCAGAATTTCTTTTAGTCTATGCCTGATGAAGAGGCCTGTGCAGTCTTGAAAGCTTGCAATTTGTTACCATCTTTTCAGTTAGCCATTAAAAGATATCAATTACTGAGGACTCTCAATTCTAAATATTTTTGTGTTGAAAGGTAATTTCAAATCTAAGAGAGACAGGAGAATCTCGGAGTATAAATTTATGACAACCTTTGACACACTTAGTGCAGGAATGAATGTGTCGCAAGGATTTATGTCTTTTAACATCAATTAAGGAATTTGCACTTCAGACCATGTGGGATCATCATAGCAGAACCAGACCCCAATCAGAGGACAACAAAACATTCACTCCTAATCTAGGAACTTTCCAATATTTATGGACACAACTGTTTATCACTTAGTTATCACTTTCCCATAATGACAGTTCTGTGCTGTGTTGTGTATAAATATCTGATTATTCAGAATTTACTTTAGTCTGTGCCTCATGAAGAGACCTGATTAGTAGGGTTGAGCGAAACGGGTCGGCCATTTTCAGAAGTCGCCGACTTTTGGCAAAGTCGGGTTTCATGAAACCCGACCCGACCCCTGTGTGGGGTCGGCCATGAGGTCGGCGATCTTCTGAATCTGGAATCGGAATTCCGATACCGAGTTCCGATATGTTTGCGATATCGGAAATCGGTATCGGAATCCACATTTAAGTGTAAAATAAAGAATTAAAATAAAAAATATTGATATACTCACCTCTCCGGAGGCCCCTGGACATCGCCGCTGGTAACCGGCAGCCTTCTTTGCTTAAAATGAGCGCGTTTACGGCCTTCCATGACGTCACAGCTTCTGATTGGTCGCGTGCCGCTCATGTGACCGCCACGCGACCAATCACAAGCCGTGACGTAATTCTCAGGTCCTAAATTCCTAATTCTAGGAATTTAGGACCTGAGAATTACGTCACGGCTTGTGATTGGTCACGTGGCGGTCACATGGGCGGCCGCGACCAATCACAAGCCGTGACGTCATCTAAGGCCCTGAACGCGCTCATTTTAAGCAAAGAAGGCTGCCGGTTACCAGCGGTAAGGTCCAGGCTGCGTCGGAGAGGTGAGTATATCAATATTTTTTATTTTAATTCTTTATTTTACACATTAATATGGATCCCAGGGCCTGAAGGAGAGTTTCCTCTCCTTCAGACCCTGAGAACCATAGTATCCTATTGCACTGCATTGGGTTTCGTGTTTCGGCCGACCCCGACCCCGACTTTTTTATAGGATCGGCCGATTTCACTCGACCCGACTTTTGAGAAAGTCGGGTTTCGTGAAACCCGACCCGATCCTATAAAAATAAAAGTCGCTCAACCCTACTGACTAGTCTTGAAAGCCTGCAATTTGTTACCATCTTTTCATTTAGCCATTAAAAGGTATCAACCTTCAACCTATCAACTGAGGACTCAATTCTAAATATTTTTCTATCTACTAGCTAACACGTTACCAAGATATATATATTTCCTGTACAAGGGTATATACACTTTACAGGCACGCTTTATGTTGCCTCAGTGCATCATAAATAGAAAAAGTTAAATTATACCATTTTATTCTGTAAAACCTACAAGAAACAAAATGATCAAAAAGCCCCTGCTGTAACTAAATAAGTAAAAAGCAAAAGTGCATTTAAATAAGACAGGGTTCTTAGTAATACTGTTTTTGTTCAAAAATAGCATAAAAGCCATCCCATTGTTGACAAGGGGACCCTGATCAGGGATGGTCCTACGCTGTCTAATATTAAAAACCTTACCATGTGTCAGAGTTGACCTCAGTGTGTGAATAAGGGCAGACAAAAGGCCCAGGTCCTGACCTGTGGATACCAGTCTGGGGAAGCCTCCAAATGTAATTTCTAGCTCAGGAGAGGCCACACCCCAGCTTGCACAGAATGAATGTGGTGCGTGTATACCAAGTTAAACCAAGCTCAGTTTTTGTGGTTTTCTTTGTATTTTTGCATTCTGTGGGGTGTGGCCTCTCTCTTCTGAGATGGAAATTACATTTGGAGGCTTCCCCAGACTGGTATCCACAGGTCAGGACCCGGTCCTTTTGTCTGTCCATATTCAGACACTGAGGTCAACTCTGACACATGGTAAGGTTTTCAATATTAGACAGCGTAGGACCATCCCGATCAGAGTCACCTTGTCTATGGTGGGATGGCTTTTATGCTATTTTTGATCAAAAACAGTATTACTAAGAACCCTGTGTTATTTAAATGCACTTTTGCTTTTTACTTATTTAGTTGCAGCAGGGTCTTTTGCTCATTTTGTTTCTTGTAGGTTTTGCATGCTTTATGGCCAATGTGAACATGCGTTTATGTGCTGCCTGTATACCAACTCAAACCAAGCTCAGTTTTTGTATTTTTTCATTTTATTCTGTGCAGACTTCTAAAAATCTTAGGTAGACAGATCCTGTGGTAATACGCTACTTCTTTGTATGCATGTGCTTTCTTTTTTCCTAATTATCAAGAAAAGGTGTTTGCCATTCACAACAGGTGCCAAAAATATGGATGTGTGTATTGGACATTTAGGTGGTGTGTTCATTATGCTCTGGGTATAAAGTGAATTGAGCACTTTACAGATGTGAATTCGGCTGTGTTCTAATAGTTGGTATCTTACCTTAGTACTGCTGCAGGAGCTTGGCATCTTGACACATATTAGACACTTCTTGGCTCTTAACTTTGCTGAATCTGTAAAATGCTCACATAAATTACCTCTAAATCTAGCTCTTCTTCTTTCCTTATCTAAACTAACATGCTAAATATAAAGAATTAGTAGGACTCTAAAATATTCTTCTTCATAGTGGCATGTTGTGATGAATGGTTGGAGTTTTTAGTTAATACCCACTAATATGGCAAGTATGTTATATGCACAGTGTGGTTGCAACTGTTACCATTACTGCCTGCGTCTCTGCATGGTTTCCCTTCCCCCACAATGTAGGGATACTGACTGTTATGACCCCAATGGCGAGGGTCTCAGAGGAACGTGGAAGTCTGCAGAATACAAAAATCCAGCTCATAGGGCAGTGGTAACTGGGTTGACCATATATCTACTCCTAACGCCAACACTAGAAGTAGCCGGGGATCATTCCTACGTTGATTCTAGATGACACGCGCCAGCCGGAGAATCTAGCTACCCCTAGTAGAGGAAAACAAAGACCTTTCTTGCCTCCAGAGAAGGGGACCCCAAAGCTGGATAGAAGCCCCCCACAAATAATGACGGTGAGGTAAGAGGAAATGACAAACACAGAAATGAACCAGGTTTAGCACAGAGAGGCCCGCTTACTGATAGCAGAATAAAGAAAGGTAACTTATATGGTCAACAAAAACCCTATCAAAATCCACACTGGAAATTCAAGAACCCCCGAACCGTCTAACGGTCCGGGGGGAGAACACCAGCCCCCCTAGAGCTTCCAGCAAAGGTCAGGATATAGATTAGGAACAAGCTGGACAAAAATACAAAACCAAAACAAATAGCAAAAAGCAAAAGGCAGACTTAGCTGATATAACTGGAACCAGGATCAGTAGACAAGAGCACAGCAGACTAGCTCTGATAACTACGTTGCCAGGCATTGAACTGAAGGTCCAGGGAGCTTATATAGCAACACCCCTAACTAACGACCCAGGTGCGGATAAAAGGAATGACAGAAAAACCAGAGTCAAAAAACTAGTAACCACTAGAGGGAGCAAAAAGCAAATTCACAACAGTACCCCCCCCTTAGTGAGGGGTCACCGAACCCTCACCACGACCACCAGGGCGATCAGGATGAGCGGCATGAAAGGCACGAACTAAATCGGCCGCATGAACATCAGAGGCGACCACCCAGGAATTATCCTCCTGACCATAGCCCTTCCACTTGACCAGGTACTGAAGCCTCCGCCTGGAGAGGCGAGAATCCAAGATCTTCTCCACCACGTACTCCAACTCGCCCTCAACCAACACCGGAGCAGGAGGCTCAGCAGAAGGAACTACAGGCACAATGTACCGCCGCAACAAGGACCTATGAAATACATTGTGAATAGCAAACGACACAGGAAGATCCAGACGAAAAGATACAGGATTAAGGATTTCCAATATCTTGTAAGGCCCAATAAAACGAGGTTTAAATTTGGGAGAGGAGACCTTCATAGGAACAAAGCGGGAAGAAAGCCATACCAAATCCCCAATGCGTAGTCGGGGACCCACACCGCGACGGCGGTTGGCAAAGCGCTGAGCCTTCTCCTGTGACAACTTCAAGTTGTCCACCACATGATTCCAGATCTGCTGCAACCTATCCACCACAGAATCCACCCCAGGACAGTCAGAAGGCTCCACATGACCCGAAGAAAAGCGAGGATGGAAACCAGAGTTGCAGAAAAAAGGCGAAACCAAGGTGGCGGAACTAGCCCGATTATTAAGGGCAAACTCAGCCAATGGCAAGAATGTCACCCAATCGTCCTGATCAGCAGAGACAAAACACCTCAAATAAGCCTCCAAAGTCTGATTGGTTCGCTCCGTCTGTCCATTAGTCTGAGGATGGAAAGCAGACGAAAACGACAAATCAATGCCCATCCTACTACAAAAGGATCGCCAGAACCTGGAAACGAACTGGGATCCTCTGTCTGACACAATATTCTCAGGGATGCCGTGCAAACGAACCACGTTCTGGAAAAACACAGGAACCAGATCGGAAGAGGAAGGCAGCTTAGGCAAAGGAACCAAATGGACCATCTTGGAGAAGCGATCACATATCACCCAGATAACGGACATGCCCTGAGATAGCGGAAGATCAGAAATGAAATCCATGGAGATATGTGTCCAAGGTCTCTTCGGGACAGGCAAGGGCAAGAGCAAACTGCTGGCACGAGAACAGCAAGGCTTAGCTCGAGCACAAGTCCCACAGGACTGCACAAATGACCGCACATCCCTTGACAAGGAAGGCCACCAAAAGGACCTGGCCACCAGATCTCTGGTGCCAAAAATTCCCGGGTGACCTGCCAACACCGAGGAATGAACCTCGGAAATGACTCTGCTGGTCCACTTATCCGGGACAAACAGTCTGTCTGGTGGACAAGACTCAGGCCTATCAGCCTGAAATCTCTGCAACACACGTCGCAGATCCGGAGAAATAGCTGACAAGATAACTCCATCTTTAAGAATACCAACAGGATCAGTGACTCCAGGAGCATCAGGCACAAAGCTCCTGGAAAGAGCATCGGCCTTCACATTCTTTGAACCTGGTAAATACGAGACAACAAAATCAAAGCGGGAGAAAAACAATGACCAGCGGGCCTGTCTCGGATTAAGGCGTTTAGCAGACTCGAGATACATCAGATTTTTGTGATCAGTCAAGACCACCACACGATGCTTAGCACCCTCGAGCCAATGACGCCACTCCTCAAATGCCCATTTCATGGCCAACAACTCCCGATTGCCCACATCATAATTTCGCTCGGCAGGCGAAAACTTCCTAGAGAAAAAGGCACAAGGTTTCATAACAGAGCAACCAGGGCCTCTCTGCGACAAAACGGCCCCTGCCCCAATCTCCGAAGCATCCACCTCAACCTGAAAGGGAAGTGAGACGTCAGGCTGGCACAAAACAGGCGCCGAAGTAAACCGGCGTTTCAACTCCTGGAAAGCCTCCACGGCAGCAGGAGCCCAGTTAGCTACATCGGAGCCCTTCTTGGTCATATCCGTCAAAGGTTTCACAATGCTAGAAAAATTAGCGATAAAACGACGGTAGAAGTTAGCGAAGCCCAAGAACTTCTGAAGACTCTTAACTGACGAGGGCTGAGTCCAATCAAGAATAGCTCGGACCTTGACTGGGTCCATCTCCACAGCAGAAGGGGAAAAAATGAACCCCAAAAAGGGAACCTTCTGTACACCAAAGAGACACTTTGAGCCCTTGACAAACAAAGAATTTTCACGCAAAATTTTAAAGACCAACCTGACCTGCTCCACATGCGAATCCCAATTATCAGAAAAAACCAAAATATCATCCAGATAAACAATCAAAAATTTATCCAGATACTTCCGGAAAATGTCATGCATAAAGGACTGAAAAACTGAAGGCGCATTGGAGAGCCCAAAAGGCATCACTAAGTACTCAAAATGACCTTCGGGCGTATTGAATGCGGTTTTCCATTCATCACCTTGCTTAATGCGCACAAGGTTGTACGCACCACGAAGGTCTATCTTGGTGAACCACTTGGCACCCTTAATCCGGGCAAACAAGTCAGACAACAGCGGCAAAGGATACTGAAATTTGACAGTGATCTTATTCAAAAGCCGATAATCAATACAAGGTCTCAAAGATCCGTCCTTTTTTGCCACAAAAAAGAATCCCGCACCAAGAGGGGAAGAAGACGGACGAATATGTCCCTTCTCCAGAGACTCCTTGATATATGAACGCATAGCGGTATGTTCAGGTACCGACAGATTAAACAGTCTTCCCTTAGGAAACTTACTGCCCGGGATCAAATCTATAGCACAGTCACAGTCCCTATGAGGAGGCAGTGCACTGGACTCAGACTCACTGAAGACATCCTGATAATCAGACAAATACTCCGGAACTTCCGAAGGCGTAGAAGAAGCAATAGACACAGGCAGGGAATCCCCATGAATACCACGACAGCCCCAACTTGAGACTGACATAGCCTTCCAGTCCAGGACTGGATTATGGGTCTGTAACCATGGCAGCCCTAAAACAACCAAATCATGCATTTTATGTAAAACCAGGAAACGTATCACCTCGCGGTGTTCAGGAGTCATGCACATGGTAACCTGTGTCCAATACTGCGGTTTATTTGCTGCCAATGGTGTAGCATCAATACCCCTAAGAGGAATAGGATTTTCTAATGGTTCAAGAGTAAAACCACAGCGCTTAGCAAATGAGAGATCCATGAGACTCAGGGCAGCACCTGAATCTACAAACGCCATGACAGGATAAGATGACAGTGAGCAAATCAAAGTTACAGACAGAATAAATTTAGGTTGCAAATTACCAACGGTGACAGGACTAACAACCTTAGCTATACGTTTAGAGCATGCTGAGATAACATGTGTAGAATCACCACAGTAGTAGCACAAGCCATTCTGGCGTCTATGAATTTTCCGCTCATTTCTAGTCAGGATTCTATCACATTGCATTAAATCAGGTGTCTGTTCAGACAACACCATGAGGGAATTTGCGGTTTTTCTATCACATTGCACCGAATTAGGTGTCTGTTCAGACAACACCATGAGGGAATTTGCGGTTTTGCGCTCCCGCAACCGCCGGTCAATTTGAATAGCCAGTGCCATAGTATCATTCAGACCTGTGGGAATGGGAAAACCCACCATAACATTCTTAATGGCTTCAGAAAGGCCATTTCTAAAATTAGCGGCCAGTGCACACTCGTTCCAATGTGTCAGCACGGACCATTTCCGAAATTTTTGGCAATACACTTCAGCCTCGTCCTGCCCCTGAGACATAGCCAGCAAGGCCTTTTCTGCCTGAATCTCAAGATTGGGTTCCTCATAAAGTAAACCGAGCGCCAGAAAAAACGCATCAAGATCAGCCAATGCCGGATCTCCTGGCGCCAGCGAAAAAGCCCAATCCTGAGGGTCGCCCCGTAAGAACGAAATAACAATTTTTACTTGCTGAGCAGAATCTCCAGATGAACAGGGTCTCAGGGACAAAAACAATTTACAATTATTCACGAAATTCCTAAACTTAAACCTGTCTCCGGAAAACAGTTCAGGAATCGGTATTTTAGGTTCTGACCTAGGATTTCTGATAACATAGTCTTGTATGCCCTGCACACGAGTAGCCAGCTGGTCCACACTTGTAATCAAGGTCTGGACATTCATGTCTGCAGCAAGCATAGCCACTCTGAGGTAAAGGGGAAGAAGAAAAAAAAAAAAAAAACTCAGAATCTTCTTTCTTATAATCCCTCTTCTGCAATGCATTAAACATTTAATACTGGCCTGGCAAACTGTTATGACCCCAATGGCGAGGGTCTCAGAGGAATGTGGAAGTCTGCAGAATACAAAAATCCAGCTCATAGGGCAGTGGTAACTGGGTTGACCATATATCTACTCCTAACGCCAACACTAGAAGTAGCCGGGGATCATTCCTACGTTGATTCTAGATGACACGCGCCAGCCGGAGAATCTAGCTACCCCTAGTAGAGGAAAACAAAGACCTTTCTTGCCTCCAGAGAAGGGGACCCCAAAGCTGGATAGAAGCCCCCCACAAATAATGACGGTGAGGTAAGAGGAAATGACAAACACAGAAATGAACCAGGTTTAGCACAGAGAGGCCCGCTTACTGATAGCAGAATAAAGAAAGGTAACTTATATGGTCAACAAAAACCCTATCAAAATCCACACTGGAAATTCAAGAACCCCCGAACCGTCTAACGGTCCGGGGGGAGAACACCAGCCCCCCTAGAGCTTCCAGCAAAGGTCAGGATATAGATTAGGAACAAGCTGGACAAAAATACAAAACCAAAACAAATAGCAAAAAGCAAAAGGCAGACTTAGCTGATATAACTGGAACCAGGATCAGTAGACAAGAGCACAGCAGACTAGCTCTGATAACTACGTTGCCAGGCATTGAACTGAAGGTCCAGGGAGCTTATATAGCAACACCCCTAACTAACGACCCAGGTGCGGATAAAAGGAATGACAGAAAAACCAGAGTCAAAAAACTAGTAACCACTAGAGGGAGCAAAAAGCAAATTCACAACAACTGACATACTCATAACACCGAGCCGTGCAGTGAACTCCTTGTCCTCTGCCTGCTGTGTACGCTGTGCATGTTTCCTGACAGCATGCTTAGGGAGCGATCCTGCAGTTCCCGCTTCTTAAAGAAACAGTGTGCGCCCTCCTGATGTGTATTCAGCCAATTGCTGGGAAGCACTTAGTACTTAAGGCACCTACACCTGTTGGAAGGTGCCTGAGCAACATTCTCCTTTAGTGTTGGTGCCAGGGTATCTGCCTCTAAACTCATACCTTATATCTGATCTTGCCACAACCTGTTTTCCCTGGGCCTGTCTGGCCAGGGCCTCAAATCTTTTCCTGTTGTGTCTGAATCTGGACTTGTCTCTGAATCTATCAGTGTCTGAATTAGTATCTGCTTTCAAACCTGTGGTGTCAGAAGCCGTATCGTTTCCTATACCTGCTATGTCTGAGTGTGTCTCTACCTCTAAAATTTGCTGTGTCAGAATCAGGACCTATCCCTGAAACTGTTTGTATTTAAATTTGGATCTTTCCTTTAACCTGTTATGTCTGAATCTGGACCTGTCTCTGAATCTATCAGTGTCTGAAGTAGTATCTGGGTCCAAACCTGCTGTGTCTGAATCTGTCCCTATCTCTAAACCAAACCTGCTGTCAGAATCAGTATCCTGTCCTTAAACTGCTGTGTCTGAATCTGTCCCTACCACTAAACCTGCTTTGTCAGAAGCAGTATTCTATCCTAAATCTGCAGTATCTGCTTCAACACCTGCTGAGTCTGAAACAGTACCTTCCACCAAACCTGTTGTATGACCAAGTACGTTTAACCTGCCACCATTGTTTGTGTTCTCTGTCTGTCCACACATGCTGTCCCGTACCAGTCTGCACCTGCGGTCCCATGACACAAGCAAAGCAGTACTTGTAAAAAGATTTTCTCAGATTTCATTAAGGAGTCCCGAAGGATGATGACTGGCTCATCGACTTCCACAGCCAATTAAAACCTTCAATCCAGTCCACCAATTCTGCCCATAGGTTCTTTTATATGCCCTAAACTTCATCTAACTAATGAGATCTGCTCGTTTTATACTCTGAATCTGATTGCATCTTATTATCAGCTATACAGTTATTTACCTACCTTTGGGTAAGAATAATGTTTGGAATACATTTTATCATCATGAACGGAGTCATTTTCCTATCTAGTTTATTAGAGGTGACCTGGAAGTAATGAAGATTAAGTTCTATAAGCAGCGACTTTGCACTATCCATTCAGTATATTCAGTTGGCATTGCTGTGTTTTTTCAGCTTTTTCTTAGCGTATTATCTTTTCAGCTATTGAAATAAATATATTTATACAGTGCCATGTTTGGATTCTTTTTTTTCAGATTTTTATATTGTATACTTGAAGAATTCAATAAAAATTAAAGGGCTTGATCACTACTGGGCAACCCCAGGTTAATCATGTCAGCATCACAATTAAAATAAAATGAGTCGACAAAGCTGTGAAAAGTGACCACAGCACTTCCTCCTGATGACCCAAAGTTTAAATTGATTGACGCTGTGGGGAAGTGACTACAGGGCCATCCTCTTGTAATGTCCGGTTTGAGAATCCCTTCAAATTAAGTGTCATAGCAAGTAAAAGAAAAAAATGACAGATATAAGGTTTATCTGTATGGGGAGAATGGTAGGTTACTTTATAATATAGCAACTTACAAAACTGGTTAAAGATAAAGATTTATAAAGGGCATTATGTGTATCGAACAACCAATTTAAGAACATTTCAGCCACGGATAGCAATGTGATTGGGCATTAAGGAAATCTAGTTGGATGAAAGCCATAACTGGGTGACAAATGTAGAGGGTTACACTACATTCAGAAAGGAAATAAAAGACAAAAAAGGTATGGTGGGTGTATTTTCATTAAATCCAACTTAAGTCCTGTGCTTAATGATGACACTGGGGGGAGCAGTGACAATGCAGTCAGTATGGGTAAATGTGCATGGGGATGGCAATAATGGAAAGCTCCTAATTGGAGTTTGCTATAAGCCTCTGTAAGAGTCATGTCGGTCTGGTAGTCGGGGGCAGGTATATCTCGCCAAGGTATTTGTCCTATGTGAATTAGGCCGCTCAGTATCTTCAGGATACCGAGGGGTTAATAAGTGCAGGAATAAAGGCTGACCAGCTGGAGGTTTCAGGTGTCAGCCTGGGGCACACAGAATGCCTGTCTGTGTGAGACAAATGTGAGTAAGAGCTGTGCTCATGACCTGTGTTATGTTTGCTGGGTGGGAGTAGCCCCCCCAGTTGTTAGATAGGAACGTGTTTGTTTAGTAAGTGCCGGACAGGCAAGGATTTATTTTTATGATTTGTTTTCTGTATTTGCTTTCACTTTAATAAACCTGACCTGAGGTCAGTCTACCTGGAAACCTGCTGTCGCCTCAGAGTTTAATGCACAAACCACGTGACCTTTGACCCCAGCAAAGGCGATCCCGGAGTGTTTTGTTACACCTCATATAGCTGAACAGGTAGAGGATGAAATGCTGCAACAAATTAAAAAGGCAGCAAATAATAATATTATTTTAACCATCCAAACATTCATGGGGCATAGAATCTTCTAGCTGTGCTAAAAGCTGCAAGTTCTTATCCGCAGATCAAGACAATTACCTCTCTCATTTGAGCCTACAACCAAGGCCAAAATCCACATACACACATAAAGTTCAGATGTGGAACCAAAGTACAGAAAAAGGTTCAGTGCAATAGTTAATAGTACTCCAACTAAAATAACGCACCAAGAAGAACCAAGAATAAGAAAATAAAGAATTTTATTACAAAAATCACATAAAAGTTACAGGGAATGTGACAGGGGAATAGCCAGAACGTGGGATGACACAGGGAAACCAGGCACTAGCAGGTACACATAGTACAAATTCAGTAAAGTTACTCCATAGTGTGTAAGGTGATAATACAAGTAAACAGACCCAGGAAATAGGCACACACCTCGGAACAAACACACGACCAACAGAGGGGCTGTAAACCACCTCTGAGCCCACACCACGAGGGTGTCAGAGTTTAAAGTAAATCATTAATAATATTTACCTGTACATGCCTGGAGCCCTGTGAAGCCCACCGTCCCCTACGCGCGTTTCGGCGCTCAAGCCTTCTTCCGGGGAAGTGGCTTCCAAGTGAAAGGGGCTGTCTTAAAAAGGCAGGCTAGCCAATCAAAAAGTGGACTAATCTACTGCTATTAAGCGGCGCATGGAGCGCCGACATCTCCAAGGAGTCAGCGTCACCAAGGGCGTCACAAGGCAGATCGGACCGAGAGAGGAGCCCCGCCCACGTGAAACGTCAGCGGCAAATCCAATCCCGGACGAAACCCTGCCCAAAGAGACACCGTCGGCGGCGCCGATCAACTGGGAGTCAGCCTACGTGCGCACAAGCAGATAGAAATTCATCTAGGATGGGTGCTATCGCAATGAAATAGCGTATAGAAAAGGAATAACAATCCTATCAATTAAAACAATAAAGTGCAGGTGTTATAAATATAATATATAGTGCAATGAAATATATCATATTTGGGCTCAAAAGACGTATCGTATATGGGCACATACGCTACCATGCGCACAATCAGATAAAAATACATATAAAGTGGGTACCATCGCAGTGGGATAAAGTGACAAAGTGAAAAGAGGGAAATCCCATTGATTGAAACAGTAAAGTGCAAATATTTAAAATATAATATACAGTACAATGAGACATATCATATAAGGGCACATAAACTACCAGTTATACAATAAAGGACTTTAGGATAAAATATATGTAATACAATAACTAATATATATAGATGTGATGAGTGGTATATCCATAAGAAGCACAATTCTTCAAATTCAGTGAGCGATGCCATGTCCAGAACGATATGTCCCAAAAGGAGCCCACTTGAGGTAAGGAGAAAGGCCAGCCTGATATAGTATAAGCCTAGGGTATATGTATAACATAAAACATAAAATGAGATTTAAAAAATAATAGCAATAAACATAACATTTGGAAGAACACACGAAAATTTTAAAAACGGACTAAGGTGACATTCATAGAAAAGGGGCAAAACTTAAAATCTCATTAAGGCCATAAGGATGTACAGTGCGCAATTTCCAAATCCAGAAAACCTCCCTCTGTGCCAAGAGACGGCCCAGATTACCCCCACGAGCGTTCGAAACAATGCGGTCAATGCCTATAACCTTGAAGCCCGAAGGGTTACAGGTATGAAAGGCTTTAAAATGGCGTGGGATAGTCTTAAGGGATTCCACATTGTCTTCTTTTGCAGCCGCTAAGATGTCTCTAACGTGCTCCCGTGTTTGAACTTTAAGGGTTCTTGTTGTAAGACCAACATATGCTTTATTGCAAGGACATGAAGCATAGTATACTACCATGGTAGTAGAGCACGTAATAGTTTGTGTGATGGTAAAGTTGCGACCGTCTGAGGAGGAAAAATCCCTAGCATGAATAATATTGGGGCACGCCACACACTTTCCACAAGGCTTGCACCCCCACGGCATAATATGGGGTGGCCGACCGGAAGAAAACCAAGGAGGAGGGATCTGAGGTGGAAAATAACTTCTCACCAGGTGGTCACCTAGATTGCGTGACCGCCTAGCTGTAACTGAGGGCCGATCAGGTAGGTATTGCCTCAGTACAGGATCGGCAAGGAGTATTGGCCAATATTTTGCCAACACATCCTGCATCTTATTCCATTGTGAGTGGTACTGGGTAATCAATCTTACCTGAGAATTGTTCTTAGTTTTCGTTGTTGAATAGAGAAGCTGATGTCTTCGAGTATTCCTTGCCCAAATATATGCTCTTTTTAGGCACCTTTTGCTATAGCCTCTGTTCAGAAACCGATTGGTCATATCCTTGGCCTGAGCCTCAAAGTCCTCATCTGATGAGCAGATCCTTCTAATTCTAAGGAATTGGCCAGTTGGAACAGAATTAATCACATGGGGAGGGTGGGAGGAAGACGCATGTAGGACAGAATTAACTGCCGTGTCCTTATGGAAGGCATCGGCAACCAAAACTCCGTCCAGGCCTCTCCTCACAGTGACATCTAAAAAATCAATCATATTAAAATCAAATTTAAATGTTAACCGTATATTCAAATCATTCCTGTTTAAATCTGCAACGGAATTTTGTAAATCAAAAAAATGACCCGCTCCATTGATGTACCCCAATCTGACGAGAATAGGTCCCTCTCCCACAGCTCCAGGAAGAGATTTGCGTAGGCGGGTGCACAGGCCGCACCCATCGCAGTCCCCTGGAGCTGCAGGTAGAAGGACCCATTAAAAAGAAAAAAATTATGTGTCAACAAAAATTGTAAAAGAACAAGAAGAAACTCATTGTCACTGGAGGAGAAGCTGGTCATGGACAGAAAATAAGACACCGCCCTCAAGCCATCCTGGTGGCGAATACTAGTGTATAGAGACTCAACGTCAAACGTGACCAAGATCATATCTTCATCAATGTGGACGGAGTCAATCTTTTTGAGAAAATCTGAAGTATCCCTCAAATATGAGGGAATAGTCTCCACCAGGGGCTTGAGGAATGAATCAATATACTTGCCGATGTCCTCCGTAAGCCCACCCACCCCAGAGACTATTGGCCTACCTGGACGGTTGTGTACACTCTTGTGAACCTTAGGAAGAAGGTACAAGGTTGCAATGCATGGATTCTTGACGATCAGCACATCCCGCACCTGTGTGGTTATAACACCATCTGTAACCGCTCTTTGCATGATTTTTAGCAATTCATCTTTATAGGAGACAAGAGGGTAAATGTTAATTTCTTATAACAGAAAGAATCCCTCAGTTAGCGATATGCCTCAGCAAGGTACATTTTAGAGGGCCAAATCACAACGTTCCCGCCCTTGTCAGCTGGTTTAATTACAACATCCTTGAGGCTCTTCATCCTCTTAAGACCCGAGAGTTCAGCCCTAGTCAGGTTATTGTAGCGTGTCAATACAGGAATCCCATCAAATTCATGGGAGACCAATTTGACAAAAATCTCTACATTAGGGCATAGTGACAAGGGCGGGAACTTAGTGGACCTGGGGCGAAGTGATGGTGGTAACCTACCCAAGGTGGGGTTAGAGTGCTCGATTGCAAGTTCTTCTAATGTCTGTAGTGCAAGCTGTTCCTCAGGCAGGGGAAAGGCCTGCTTAATCTCCTCGCTGTGGTGCCATTTTTTGAAAATCAGGGACCGAGCAAACATGTGGAGGTCCTTAAGGGCCACAAATGGATCAAACCGCATACTAGGAGAGAAAGTAATGCCTTTAGAAAGCACCGAAACCTCATCGGTACTCAACATATGCTCAGATAAATTGATTACCTTGGGCATATCTCTTTGATGAGAGAGAGGTTGGCCACGTTTGTTAGCTTTGGACTTTTGATCCCACTTCCTTTTACCTGAAGTGCCAAAACGGGTCTGCATGGATCGTTGAGAAGATGAGGACACAGAGGAAACAGAAGGAGATCTCTGGCTCCTATTGGTCGATACTGGTCTTTTCCACCTATAGGCAGTTTTCCGTTGAAAGTCTGTACTATCACTAAGAAGTTTTTTTGCCTGACTGGTTTTAATTTGAGTTTCCCAATGAACAGAAGTTTTATCCAAACTGCTATTAAAAGCTGTAATCATATCTATAGATGCCACTTTCTTAAAATCAAGAAACAGGCTATCAATTTCAGTCTCCAAGGTTACAACCGATTTCTTATTCAGCTCAACAAGTAATTTCATAAACTGAAATGAGGCCTTAGTGCATATCTCCTCCCATTTAGTCACAAACAATTCATCAGTCACTGGGAATGAAGGAAAAACCTGGATACGTAAGCCACGTGGAATTAAGTTTTTCTTCAGGTAATTTTCCAAGAAAGCCCTGTTCCACCATAATTTGGTGCGCTTATGTAATAGCCTTTTGATTTGAGTTTGTAGAGTATTAATATCCCCATTGTCACCTATTGCCGTGCTGGCAGAACCACTGTCAAACACCTGCGCAACTTGTACTTGCCAGGCGGCATCCCTGATTTTATAATCCATTTGGGCCTAGCAAAAACCTGTGAAAGATACACAGTAAGATAACTGAGCCTACAACCAAGGCCAAAATCCACATACACACATAAAGTTCAGATGTGGAACCAAAGTACAGAAAAAGGTTCAGTGCAATAGTTGATACTGATAGTACTCCAACTAAAATAACGCACCAAGAAGAATCAAGAATAAGAAAATAAAGAATTTTATTACAAAAATCACATAAAAGTTACAGGGAATGTGACAGGGGAATAGCCAGAACGTGGGATGACACAGGGAAACCAGGCACTAGCAGGTACACATAGTACAAATTCAGTAAAGTTACTCCATAGTGTGTAAGGTGATAATACAAGTAAACAGACCCAGGAAATAGGCACACACCTCGGAACAAACACACGACCAACAGAGGGGCTGTAAACCACCTCTGAGCCCACACCACGAGGGTGTCAGAGTTTAAAGTAAATCATTAATAATATTTACCTGTACGTGCCTGGAGCCCTGTGAAGCCCACCGTCCCCTACGCGCGTTTCGGCGCTCAAGCCTTCTTCCGGGGGAGTGGCTTCCAAGTGAAAGGGGCTGTCTTAAAAAGGCAGGCTAGACAATCAAAAAGTGGACCAATCTACTGCTATTAAGCGGCGCATGGAGCGCCGACATCTCCAAGGAGTCAGCGTCACCAAGGGCGTCACAAGGCAGATCGGACCGAGAGAGGAGCCCCGCCCACGTGAAACGTCAGCGGCAAATCCAATCCCGGACGAAACCCTGCCGGGTTTGGTAGATGAACCAGCCAGTGGTTCTGTCAAATTTTAGATCTACAGGTTGAGGAGTGTAGAAGGGAAGTGCCCCAAAATGTATATCTTTATATTGAGATGTGCTTAATGCATGTTTTGTGTATATACACCCCCACATGGAGGAGGGAAGCCCATCCTCCAGCCTGCAGAATTGCAAAGTAGGTCTGCCATGAGCTGGTAAGACAGGTTATTGAGGGGATGTACCTTTGCCAGTGGACAATAGACTTGTGACCTCATGCCCACACACCTGGGGCTGAACACACCTCTTCTTGGCTGGACATAAAAGGGACAACACATGTGCTTGGAGGGTCTCTTTTGCTTTGGCTGGAATGATCATGGAACCACATGGTGGATAAGTATACTCTGTATCCCCTTTTCTTACTAGGCCCTGTAACCTCTTAGGCCTTAGGGTTAGTAAGCTATAGACTGGGAGGGCTGATATTGCATGTGTGATTTGGGTAATTGGGCAGTTAATTGTGGGTTTTTATATTGTGGTGATATTGTTGTGATATCACTGGAGATTGTGGGTTATTACTGTGTGCTACTGTTGTGATTTCACTGTATACTGTAGTGATATTACTGTATTAGTGTTGTAGTATCAGCATAATTGTATATATATATATATATATATATATATATATATATATATATATATATTTATAGTCGCCAGCTTGGGTATAAATATATATGTATGTTATAGACTGCAGACTTGTGTGTGTGTGTGTGTAATAAATATCCTTTATTGTTCAATAAAAATTAATATCGGACCTCAATAGAGGTATAGGGAGAGTTCTTCTTTTGGTAACCATAAGTTTCAGTATTTGTAGGGGAAAAACCCTGTCCTTTTACAAGGAGCATTTGGGTTACTGCAGTGACCATAATAATTTAAAATTCAATAAAACATTTCATAATAGAAATGCAAAAACCTGGAACTTTAGGAAGGCTGATTTCAACAAATTAAGGGAAGAGCTTAATTGTGTATAGGAAACCATTTGGGGTAAATATAGAGTTTAATAAGACAAAAGCAAAGGGCATTAAAAATTTTGAATGCGGAGAGTACAGAAATAGCATTTCAATAGTATTAAGAATTTAAGATCTCAATAAGACAGGTAGAAAAGAAATCAAGCTACAAAAGTTATCTGCAGAGAAACAAATCACTAGCTACCTGAAAATAAAGCCACAAAATGTTATAAATACATCAATGCCAAAATTGAAAAATGGATGGTATCGGTCCCTTAACAGATGATAATAACAAAATAATTATAGAGGAAAAAGAAAAGGCTGAGATATTAAACAGGCATTTTTTCATACGTGTTCAACAATTAACTGACTCTTCCAGGGATCATTTAACAAGGCTAAAATCAAAGATCACCACCTGCTATAACTAGTTTAACACAAGGAAAAGTAAGCCTGTCTGAGCAAATTAAGCATTGACAAATCCCTCTCGGCCAGATGGCATTCATCCATGACTATTGATGGAATTGACCTCAGTAATTGAAAGACCACTGCATCACGTCTTCTTAGACTCTTTTGTAACAGGGTTGGTGCCACAGTATTGGAGGATGGCTAATGTGGTACCGATAATTAAGAAAGGTAAGAAGGTGGACCCAGGCAACTACCATCTGGTAAGGCTGACACCATTAGTGCGCAAAGTTTTTGAGGGCATTATAAGAGTTGACCTTCAGAAATACAGTTGTGTGAAAAATTGTTTGTCCCCTTCCTGATTTCCTATTCTTTTGCATGTTTGTCACATTTAAATGTTTTAAATCATCAAACAAATGAAAATACTAGATAAAGATAACACAAGTAGACACAAAATTCAGTTTTTAAATGAATGACTTTATTATTAAGGGAAAAAGAAATTGGTTCATTTTCCCATCATTTCCATCTGGCCCAGAACGACATGACAACTTCTTCCAGTCACAAATCGTCTGCAGAGATGAAAACAAAAACACATTTGACTTCTCACATTTCCATCCCCGTCCCTGTGTGTGTCCAATCTGCACAAATGCCTCATCCTACTGATACCTGAATACTGAGTTGTTGCGGTTGTATATGTTCCTATTACTGCACCTGCTGTGTGGTACAAAAACAGAGCTCCTCTTATTGCCTCACATAATATTGCCATTACAATGCCGCCTCTTACAAGTAAAAATGCCTCATTTGTGTGCTCTAGATGGTAAAATTTCTCCCTTGAAAAGATTAATGCCCTGTGCAAATGCCCTAGAAAAGTGTCCACATTTTACCCCCTTGATGGTTTCAATACTTTCAATGCCCCTACAACAATAATGCTTCTTAAATGTCTACTTAACATTTAATAATGTCCACTGGATCCCCAATATACAGCTCTTCAATATACAGTACAGTGGACCCACAGCTCCCTTATACAGAGTATGCTGTCCCCACACCTCTCCTATATACATTATGATGGGCCCATAGTTCCCCTACAGTGGGTACGGAAAGTATTCAGACTCCTTTAAATTTTTCACTCTTTGTTTCATTGCAGCCATTTGGTAAATTCATAAAAGTTCATTTTTTTTCTCATTAACCCCTTAATCCCTTATGACGTACTATCCCGTCGAGGTGGGGTGGGCCTTAATTCCCACCGACGGGAAAGTACATCATATGCGATCGGCTGCGCTCACGGGGGGAGCACGGCCGATCGCGGCCGGGTGTCAGCTGACTATCACAGCTGACATCCGGCACTATGTGCCAGGAGTGGTCATGGACCGCCCCTGACACATTAACCCCCGGCACACTGCGATCAAACATGATCTCAGTGTTCCGTCGGTATAGGGAAGCATTGCGCAGGGAGGGGACTCCCTGCGGGCTTCCCTGAGACCCCCGGAGCAACGCGATGTGATCGCGTTGCTCCGAGCGTCTCTTGCCTCCTATCCCTGCAGGCTCCGGATCCAAAATGGCCACGGGGCTGCATCCGGGTCCTGCAGGGACTACTTCTGGGTCGAGGGCAGGCGCTGGTAAGCCTGCAGCGCTGTAAGTCAGATCGCTGATCTGAAAGAGTGCTGTGCAAACTGTCAGATCAGCGATCTGTGATGTCCCCCCGGGACAAAGTAAAAAAGTTAAAAAAAAAAATTCCACATGTGTAAAAAAAAAAAAAATTCCTAAATAAAGAAAAAAAAATATTATTCCCATAAATACATTTCTTTATCTAAATAAAAAAAAACCAATAAAAGTACACATATTTAGTATCGCCGCGTCCGTAATGACCCAACCTATAAAACTGTCCCACTAGTTAACCCCTTCAGTGAACACCGTAAGAAAAAAAAAAACGAGGCAAAAAACAACGCTTTATTATCATACCGCCGAACAAAAAGTGGAATAACACGCGATCAAAAAGACGGATATAAATAACCATGGTACCGCTGAAAACGTTATCTTGTCCCGCAAAAAACGAGTTGCTATAAAGCATCATAAGCAAAAAAATAAAAAAAATAATTGTCCTCAGAATAAAGCGATGCCAAAATAATTATTTTTTCTATAAAATAGCTTTTATCGTATAAAAGCGCCAAAACATAAGAAAATGAGATATCGCTGTAATCGTACTGAGCCAAAGAATAAAACTGCTTTATCAATTTTACCAAACGTGGAACGGTATAAATGCCTCCCCCAAAAGAAATTCATGAATAGCTGGTTTTTGGTCATTCTGCCTCACAAAAATCGGAATAAAAAGCGATCAAAAACTGTCACGTGTCCGAAAATGTTACCAATAAAAATGTCAACTCTTCCCGCAAAAAACAAGACCTCACATGACTCTGTGGACCAAAATATGTAAAAATTATAGGTCTCAAAATGTGGAGACGCAAAAACTTTTTTGCTATAAAAAGCGTCTTTTAGTGTGTGACAGCTGCCAATCATAAAAATCCGCTATAAAAATCGCTATGAAAGTAAATCAAACCCCCCTTCATCACCCCCTTAGTTAGGGAAAAATAATAAAATTAAAAAAATGTATTTATTTCCATTTTCCCATTAGGGTTAGGGCTAGGGTTAGGGTTAAGGCTAGGGTTAGGGTTAGGGCTAGGGTTAGGGCTAGGGTTAGGGCTAGGATTAGGGCTAGGGTTAGGGTTGGGGCTAGGGTTGGAGCTAAAGTTAGGGTTAGGGTTGGGGCTAAAGTTAGGGTTAGGGTTGGGGCTAAAGTTAGGGTTGGGGCTAAAGTTAGGGTTGGGGCTAAAGTTAGGGTTAGGGTTGGGGCTAAAGTTAGGGGTGTGTCAGGGTTAGGGGTGTGCTTAGGGTTACCGTTGGGATTAGGGTTAGGGGTGTGCTTGGATTAGGGTTTCAGGTAGAATTGGGGAGTTTCCACTGTTCAGGCACATCAGGGACTCTCCAAACGCGACATGGCATCCGATCTCAATTCCAGCCAATTCTGCGTTGAAAAAGTAAAACAGTGCTCCTTCCCTTCCGAGCGCTCCCATGCGCCCAAACAGGGGTTTACCCCAACATATGGGGTATCAGCATACTCAAGACAAATTGGACAACAACTGTTGGGGTCCAAGTTCTCTTATAATCCTTGGGAAAATTAACATTTGGGGGGCTAAAAATCATTTTTGTGGTAAAAAAAAGATTTTTTATTTTCACGGCTCTGCGTTATAAACTGTAGTGAAACACTTGGGGGTTCAAAGTTCTTACAACACATCTAGATAAGTTCCTTGGGAGGTCTAGTTTCCAATAAGGGGACACTTGTTGGGGGTTTCTACTGTTTGGGTACATCAGGGGCTCTGCAAATGCAACGTGACGCCTGCAGACCAATCCATCTGAGTCTGCATTCCAAATGGCGCTCCTTCCCTTCTGAGCTCTGCCATGCGCCCAAACAGTGGTTCCCCCCACATATGGGGTATCAGCGTACTCAGGACAAATTGGACAACAACTATTGAGGTCCAATTTATCCTGTTACCCTTGTGAAAATACAAAACTGGGGGCTAAAAAATCATTTTTGTGGAAAAAAAAAGAATTTTTTATTTTCACGACTCTGCGTTATAAACTGTAGTGAAACAATTTTTGGATCAAAGCTCTCAAAACACATCTTGATAAGTTCCTTAGGGGTCTACTTTCCAAAATGGTGTCACTTGTGGGGGGTTTTAATGTTTAGGCACATCAGGGGCTCTCCAAACGTGACATGGTGTCCCATCTCAATTCCAGTCAATTTTGCATTGAAAAGTCAAACGGCGGTCCTTCCCTTCCGAGCTCTGCTATGCACCCAAACAGTAGTTTACCCCCACATATGGGGTATCATCGTACTCAGGACAAATTGCACAACAATTTTTGGGGTCCAATTTCTTCTCTTACTCTTGGGAAAATAAAAAATTGGGGGCGAAAAGATCATTTTTGTGAAAAAATATGATTTTTTATTTTTACGGCTCTGCATTATAAAGTTCTGTGAAGCAGTTGGTGGGTCAAAGTGCTCACCACACATCTAGATAAGTTCCTTAGGGGGTCTACTTTCCAAAATGGTGTCACATCAGGGGCTCTCCAAACGCAACATGGCGTTCCATCTCAATTCCAGATAATTTTGCATTGAAAAGTAAAATGGTGCTCCTTTCCTTCCGAGCTCTGCCATGCGCCCAAATAGTGGTTTACCCCCACATATGGGGTATCAGCGTACTCAGGACAAATTGTACAACAACTTTTGTGGTCTATTTTCTCCTGTTACCCTTGGTAAAATAAAACAAATTGGAGCTGAAATAAATTTTGTGTGAAAAAAAGTTAAATGTTCATTTTTATTTAAACATTCCAAAAATTCCTGTGAAACACCTGAAGGGTTAATAAACTTCTTGAATGTGGTTTTGAGCACCTTGAGGGGTGCAGTTTTTAGAATGGTGTCACACTTGGGTATTTTCTATCCTATAGACCCCTCAAAATGACTTCAAATGAGATGTGGTCCCTAAAAAAAATGGTGTTGTAAAAATGAGAAATTTCTGGTCAACTTTTAACCTTTATAACTCCCTAACAAAAAAAATGTTGGTTCCAAAATTGTGCTGATGTAAAGTAGATATGTGGGTAATGTTACTTATTAAATATTTTGCATGACATATCTCTGTGATTTAAGGGCATAAAAATTCAAAGTTGGAAAATTGCAAAATTTTCAACATTTTCGCCAAATTTCCGCTTTTTTCACAAATAAACGCAAGTTACATCGAAGAAATTTTACCACTATCATGAAGTACAATATGTCACGAGAAAACAATGTCAGAATCGCTAAGATCTGTTGAAGCGTTCCAGAGTTATAACCTCATAAATGGACAGTGGTCAGAATTGTAAAAATTGGCCCGGTCATTAACGTGCAAACCACCCTCGGGGCTTAAGGGGTTAATGTACACTCTGCACCCCATCTTGACTGACAACAAGAAGAACTATAGTAATTTTTGAAAATTTTTAAAAAAAGAAAATCAGAAATATCACATGGTCATAACTATTTAGACCCTTTTCTCAGTATTGAGTAGAAGCACCCTTTTGAGCTAGTACAGCCATGAGACTTCTTAGGAATGATGCAACATGTTTTTCAAACCTGGATTTGGGGATCCGCTGCCATTCTTTCTTGCAAATTCTCTCCAGTTCCGTCAGGTTGAATGTTGGTGGACAGCCATTTTCAGGTCTCTCCAGAGATGCTCAAATGAATTTAGGTCAGGGCTCTGACTAGGCCAGTCAAGAATGGTCACAGATTTGTTCTGAAGTCGCTCCTTTGTTATTTTAGCTGTGTGCTTAGGGTCATTGTCTTGTTGGAAGGTGAACCTTCGGCCAAGTCTGAGGTCCAGAGCACTCTGAAAGAGGTTTTCATCCAGGATATCTCTGTACTTCAATGACAACCAGTTTTCCTGTCCCTGCATCTGAAAAACATCCCCACAGCATGATGCTGCCACCACCATGTTTCACTGTTGGGATTGAATTGGGCAGGTGATGAGCAGTGCATGGTTTTCTCCACACATACCGCTTAGAATTATCACCAAAAGGTCTATCTTCATCTCATCAGGCCAGAAAATCTTATTTATCATAGTCTGGGAGTCTGTTTTTTAGCAAACTCTATGCGGGCTTTCATATGTCTTGCACTGAGGATAGGCTTCCGTCGGGACACTCTGCCATAAAGTCCCGACTGGTGGAAGGCTGCAGTGATAGTTGACTTCGTGGAACTTTCTCCCATCTCCCTACTGCATCTCTGGAGCTCAGCCACAGTGATCTTGGGGTTCTTCTTTACCTCTCTCACCAAGGCTCTTCTCCCACAATTGCTCAGTTTGGCTGGACGGCCAGGTCTAGGAAGCCTTCTGGTGGTCCCAAACTTCTTCCATTTAAGGATTATGGAGGCCACTGTGCTCTTAGGAACCTTGAGTACTGCAGAAATTCTGTGGTAACCTTGGCCAGATCTGTGCCTTGCCACAACTTTGTCTCTGAGCTCCTTGGCCAGTTCTTTTGACCTCATGATTCTCATTTGGTCTGACTGTGAGCTGTGAGGTCTTATATAGACAGGTGTGTGCCTTTCCAAATCAAGTCCTATCAGTTTAATTAAACCCAGCTGGCCTCCAATGAAGGAGTAGAACCATCTCAAGAAGGATCACAAGGAAATGGACAGCATGTGACTTAAATATGAGTGTCTGAGCAAAGGGTCTGAATACTTATGACCATGTGATATTTCAGTTTTTCTTTTTTACTAAACTTGCAAAAATTTCTACATTTCTGTTTTTTTCCAGTCAAGATGGGGTGCAGAGTGCACACTAATGTGAAAAAAATGAACTTTTTTGAATTTACCAAAGGCTGCATTGAAAAAAAGAATGAAAAATATAAAGGCGTCTGAATACTTTCCATACCCACTGTATACACAGAACCACCATCAGTACTTAAATGCTGCACGAGTACTACAGTCAGTCCATGAATTCAGCACCAGAAACACTATTGGTAAATGAGTGCAGTTCTAGAACCACCGTCCATTGAAGAATACAGAAATAGAACGACACTTTTCCTCCTGTGCATACTGCCCTCACGATACTGTGCCTTCACATTAACATCCCTCATATACAATAAAAGTCCCTATAACTTTCGGCTCTATAAGGCGCTCACCTTTCCCACTTTGGCATCAGGGTAACAGCCTCAGTATTTAACCAGTGGTAGATGACTGCCTCAACTGGGTGACAACCTCTGATCAGTTATGGATTGGTATATTTGTACACCATCAGGACCACGGTCAGTACATGAATCCATTACCAAACCTGCTGTCAGTACATGAATCCAACTGCTCCATTCTGTGCCCCCACTTCTCCATATTGTTTTTAAAGCTATCATGTATTCAAACTGCCCCCATGCTACCATTTTTAACATACTGTTCCCTCACTTCTCCATATTGTCCCCAGCACTCTCACTTCTCCATTCTGTCCCACACTCTCCAATCTCTACTTCCTGTTCCCCTACTTCTCCATACAACCACCTCACCTTCTCACTTCGCCATATGGTCCCCACATGCTCCCAATTCTCCATCATGCACCCCTATTTCTCCATATTGGCCATTATTCCCCATTCTGTTCTCCCACTTCATATTGTGCCCTATGCTCCCACCTCTCCATATTGTCCCCACACTTCTTCATTTTGTACACCCATTTCTCTATATGGTCCACCCACTCTACCATTTCTCCAAACAGGCCCTCACCTCTCCATAATGTCCCCCACTTCCATGATCCCTCCTCTCTATACTGTCCCAACACTTCTCCATATGGTCCACCCATCCCCACCTTGCTCCCTTTCACAATTTTCCCCACTTCCCCATAATATGTAAGCACAACATGTCCTTGCCGCCTCTGTGGCTCAGTTACCACAGCAACACAGTGATGAGGTCAGCAGTGTGCGACCTCATCACTCCACTGAACTTCAGGGCGGGGAGATGACAAGCGCTCCCATACTCCCCAAAGAGAAGTGAATACATCTGAGCACAGGGAAAAGGGAGCCACATGCTGTGCAGCCCTGGCTAAACCATATTGGCATGCTGTGCACTCTGATATAGTTAAGGGTAGCGCAGCTCCAGGTGGGCACCCCGTGTGGGCCCCCTGAGCACCCTCTGACCCCCTCAGTAGCCACACTATTGCAAGGATGGAAGACCTCCCATATGATGAGAGGTTGGAAAAGATTTTTTTTTAGCTTAGAAAAAAGACGTTTCAGAGGCAAACTCTTGATACACACAGATGTTCTTTACGAAGACCATTCTTGGTTGAAATGTTGGATCATATCTGTTTTGACTCCATGTCGGATCAAAATAAAAGCACTGCAGCAAGACCTGCAGTCCCATTTCCTTGTTTTTGTGGTGCTGAGGCTTCTACTTTGATTAGTCTGGACCACAAGTCCCTTCCTCGTGCATACTATATTTAATAGGGCAGTGCTGCTGGTCTTTCTCCTTCATCTTATACCTTCCAAAAGCTATACTAAGGACAAGGGGGCGCTCATTACCATTGGAAGCAAGGCAATTCCGATAGCTAAAGAGGTAGTAATGGCAGACACTAGAACAGCTTTTAAAAAAGGGCTGGATAATTTAATTACCGTATATAAAATGAGATTATCAGCTCCCCTCTTCTCTGGTTAATATGTTCTCCAGGCTGCACTGATCCACTGGGTGAAGGTTGATATGCATCAAATAGTTGACATCCAGTGCCTCTTTGGACGAATGATCCCAGGAAATCCAAGGTTTCTTAAAACATGTATTTATTTCTTCATATTAAAAATGGGTAACAAAAAAGGCCAGGCAGTTTGGATACACTCATGATTAAAAAAGGCATAGAAACCAACATGTTTTTACCCAAGTAGGTCTTAATCATGAAGCTGCAACTCCATGGTAAGTAGATCCTTGGGTGACATATTATCCCTCCAGTTTGTTTCCAAGTCATAAAGTAAAGAAAAACTGACTATCGTTAAAAGGGTTTTTTTTAAGTGTGGAGAAATTAAGTGTAATACATGCTATTGGGCTGAAAAAACAGATACTTTCTACTTTAGCAGTAGGAATGAGACATTTAGAATGAACTCTTTTATGAATTGTGATACACACTATGTAAAATACTGTAATGTGCACAAGTTTTGGGTAGATGTGGAAAAAATTATGCAATGTAAGAATGCTTTAAAAAATAAAAGTGTTAATAGTTTATTTTTATCAATTCACAAAATGCAAAGTGAGTGAACAAAAGGGAAATCTAAAGCAACAATATTTGGTGGGACTCTCCATTGATTTCTAAATCAATTCTTCATGGTACGCTTGCAGAAAGTTTGGGATTTGGGGAGGCTTATAGTCAGGTGTATGAGCAACCAATTATATCAAACGGAATAATGATCATCATTTTCATATGGAGGCTGAAAAAAAGACCTGTGTAGCGTTCTTAAAACTGAGTGAGGAATAGCCAAACTCTGCTACAATGGTGAGGTTGTGGAAGACCATCTCACGTCACAGGTCAAACCCCATCTAAACAATGAGCACAACACGACGCGAATTGCATTAGCAAAGTCAATACCTAGCAAAGAATTCAAAACAGACTGTGATTTCAAGAAGTTCTGCTCGAGTTCTCATGAAGAAACACACAGAAAAGGGCAACGTTAACGATGGTAGATACAGTTGTCAGCCCAGGAAGCGTATTGCAGCATATGTAAAACACGCATGCTTACTTCCCTTTGAAATTGGAATATGTCTTGCTGTGTTATCAGCTTAGAACTGGCAGCAACCAGTGGGATTTAGCTACACCAATCTACTGTTTAGAGCAGTCTGGCTAGACGTGGTCTTCATGGAAGAATTGTGGCCAAAAAACAAGGTTTTGACTTGGAAACAAGACCAAATTAGTCAACTATGGTGGAAAAATATGAATTATAGTGCAGAATAATGGAATCAGGTGCTATGTACTGATGAGTCAAAATAACTAATACAATAATAAGTGTCTGCAGGCAACAGTGAAGCATGGTGGAGGTTCTTTGCACATTTGACACAGCATTTCAACAAGATGAATGGTGTCCTTGATGCTGGAAAATACAGGCAGATACTTACCCATCAATCAATACAATCAGGGATATGTCTAGGTGAAAATTTATTCTGCAGTAGGACTACAACCACAAAGACACAGACAATGTCAATAAACATTGTCTTTAGTGTAAAGAGGGACTTCTGGAAGTGATAATAATTCTCCCTCAGAGCCCTGATCTCGAAAACATCATGTCTATCTAAGATTACATGAAACAGAAAGATTTGCCCAAGCCTACATCTGCAGAAGATCTGTGGATAATTCTCCAAGAATTTTGCATCAACTTCCCTACTCACACCACTTGTCAAACTCTCCTGATTCATTACATGGCATGTGTCTCAGAATTAATCGGTATGAATATTGCCAGTTTTGACGAATCGGAGCCATGTTTTTCAACAAAACCAATGTCTTAGGTATTTTGCCCTTTTTCTGAAAACGTGAAGGTCTGACTTTTAGGTGAAGAGGTAATGTTGGCAGGAAGAGAGTAAGAACTTTAACTACCATGTCATGGGAAGGAATATTTTGGCATACTGTATATTTGTGAGAAAATTATAGATATCACACTTTAGGTTGGGTTACCTTGAATTCCTTTTTAAAGACCTATTAAAGATATTTTCAGGAAATTAGGCCAAAGATATTATAGTATTTGGTGAGACATTTACCGTAGAGTCAGGTACATCCATTGACATGTACAAACCTCGATCCTACTGTTAGAAAACCTCTGATTGTCGTCCAAGTCTGAGTTCCCAGGATATGTACAGGATGTGTTCCTGGCAGCCTCATTTCCTCAATTTAGTTAGCCTATCTCTATAGACCACACGTAGTACAATGTAGTGATTAATGCTAGGAAGCCATTCATGAGAAGACATGTTTGTTGGATCAGAGTGTGCTGAACTTTCTAGCTGTATATCATTTTGTCTTTTCGTCTTTTCACATGCCAGCTGTGCTATCAGGATGATAATTGTAAAAACAGATTGTTACTCTTGTGGTGAAATGCAGTATAACCTGAGCAAACATAAAAGGCCTGATTTATAATTTCCTATATTTTTAAAGTAACTTTTCCTTCTTTTGTTATTGGCTACCTTTTTTGCGTCAAATTCATTAAAGTGATTCAGATGGTTCGTGAATTTGGAGCAAAATAAAAAGTATCTTTATGTTTGTATTTAGCACAAACAGTAGCGTGCTCCATTAAATTGTTACAAAACTTGTGGAAAAGTTTTAGGAGTTCAAAAAATCACTACTGGGTAGGACTGGAGTATATTTGCAACAATATTTGCGACTTTTCAAAAAATCGCAAACGATGAATTGGGCAAAAACATGTGGAAACTGTAAACTGTGTTCACAGCGGTGAAGTAAAATCTATTTAAAAGTAACCTTATAAAAGTCACAAATAGATGAATATGGCACAAACAATAAAAGTCACGAAAAAACAAACAAAAAACAAATACAATAATGAATCAAGCCCTAAATGCTGCAGAGCAAAGTACTGCATGTCTCGCGGCTGTTTGACAGACACAACACATGCAGGGATTGCCTGTTTGTTTGGTTATTTATTTATGTATTCACATTACATTTAATTTCCGTCTATTTTAAAGTCTATTCTTTCATGTGTTCATTTGTTATATTTTTTTTATGGTTGTCATTGTGAGTAGGGTTTGGGTTTTCCAAATGTTTTTTCGGCCGATTTCAACCATGATGACAAGTCGCTAAATTTGTGCTGAAATGTACTCTTGGTATCACCCAGAATGATTTTATGTATCCAAATACTTTAGCGTAAATTTTGCATAACTTTTTAAGCAAAGGAATTGCAAAACATGTTAAAAGCAGAAATAAAGAACATTTTTATTTGCACAAAAATTATGAACCACCTTTAATTGAAAGAATTTGGCACAAAAACACAAATGAGTACCAATGAAATTTCAGCCTTCTATCACTTTCAAAATTTCTGCTTCATTTCAATAAATTAAAATATTCTTGTGTAAATATAGAGACAAAAAACCTGTTATGCTCAAGTTTCAAAGATGCAGGGTCCTTATGGATTCACAGCAATCAACTGTAAATTGTGGGGAAACTTGTCAGTGTTCAACACAACAAGAGTAAAAAAACAATTGAGAAAGGCACAGATAGAATAAGATGCAGCTGATTCACTAAGAGGCACACACCACTTCATGAACTAGGTGCGTCTTTCAAGTGGTGTGTGCCTCTCCCAGACTGGAGTACAGTTCTGGCAAAATTTATGCCACTAAAGTGTTCTAAATCTTTAAGAATTAGCCTCTCCTAAGCTCCATCCATTTTTGTAGGACTGGCGTGAAAAAGTCAAAAGTTGCAAGAAATTTTTGTGACTTTTTAAGGTGTTTTACACCAGGATTCTGGCAAAAACACCTAATGAACCTGTCCATTAATTCACTGACTAATTTGGCAGGTACATATGAGTATTAAATAATAGACCTGCACAGATTATCTTAGTAAGGTATTTAAACATGGGTTTTCACTTCCAGGCAACCTTATATATAACCTTTGTAACATTTGACAGTTAAACATGATCAGGACAAGTTTCTAGCCTCCGGAATGTTTCGATTCACAAATATGATAGTAATTTTAGTCTTCAAATTGCTAACTGATTTTTTGTTATAAGTGTGAATGTACACATACTGGTATTCAAAAGCTAAAGGCACCAAACAGGGCAGGAAATTATCATGTATCATATTTACAGATATCCCTCTGCAGCTATCTTTATATTGAAACAAGTATAATCAGCATGATTTATACCTCCCATGTTCTTGCTCCCAGTGTTCAGCTTGATGATGTTGTTCCAGCAAATAGCTTTGTACATTTGTTGAACTGGAGCAGGAACATCCGCATCAGAGTGATATGTATGTAGGTATGTGTATATGTATGTATATACAGTATATTGTGAGGCAGTGAGGGGAATCATACAGTATATGAGGGGCGGTATGTTTCCCCCAGTAAGCGCAAAGAGGCATACTGAACCCGCTGTAGTGCATTGCGATTACAGTGATGCCTGTGGTTACAACGCAGAATAAAAGAGAGATTTGATTTGGTCAAGCTATTCGACTAAGTTAGATTTTAGGAAAACCCAACATGGGTTATTATTTTTGGAGAGATTTGCAGGATTGGTGGTGGGGCGGATCTCTCCCTCCACTCGAGGTTTTGGGAGTGTCCCAAGTCCACAAAACCCATTTAAACTTTTAATTAACCCCTTCACCCCGAAGCCTGTTTTCACCTTCCTGACTAGGCAAATTTTTACAATTCTGACCACTGTCATTTTATAAGGAGATTACTCTGGAACGCTTCAATAGATCCCACTGATTCTGAGACTGTTTTCTTATTACATATTGTACTTCATGATAATGGTAAAACTTTCTTGATATGACTTGCATTTATTTGTGAAAAAATCTAAAATTTGGAGAAAATTTACAAAATGTTGCAAACTTTTAATGTTTATGCCCATAAATCAGAGTCATATCACACAAAATAGTTAAATAATATTTCCCAGATGTCTACTTTACATTAGCAGAATTTTTGAAACATTTTTTTTTTTGCTAGGAAGTTATAAAGGTTAAAAGTTGACTAGCGATTTCTCATTTGTACAACAAAAATTGCAAAACCATTTTTTAGGGACCACATCACATTTGAAGTCACTTTGAGGGGTCTATATGACAGAAAATACCCAACGGAGACACCATTCTAAAAACTGCACCCCTCAAGGTACTCAAAACAACATTCAAGAAGTTTATTAACCCTTCAGGTGCTTCACAGGTATTAATGGAATGCGGAAGGAAAAATAAACATTTAACTTTCTTTCACAAACATTTTCCTTAAGATCTATTTTTTTTACTTTCACAAGGGTAACAGGAGAAAATGGACCATCAAATGTGTTGTGAAATTTCTCCTGAGCATGCTGATACTCCAAATGTAGTGGTAAACCACTGTTTGGGCGCACGGCAGGGCTCGGTAGGGAAGAAGTGCCATTTCACTTTTTAATGTAAAATTTGCTGACATAATTAGCGTACGCCATGTCATGTTTGGAGAGCCTCTGATGTGAGTAAACAGTGGAAACCCCCCACGAGTTACCCCATTTTGGAAACTAGACACCTTAGGGAACTTATCTAGATGTGTATTAAGCACCTTGAACCCACAGACGCTTCACAGAAGTTTATAAAGTAGAGCCGTAGAAATAAAAAAATTACATTTTTCCCAAATAAATCTTTTTTAGCTCCAACGTTTGCATTTTCATAAGAGTAACAGGAGAAATTGCTCCATACAATTTGTTGATCAATTTCTGCAGAGTACGCTGATACCCAATATGTGGAGGAAAACAACTGTTTGGGTGTTCGGCAGGGTTTGGAAGGGAAGGAGCGCCATTTGACTTTTTGAATGCAAAATTTACTAGAATCGTTGGCGGATGCCATATCGTGTTTGGCAAGCCCCTGATGTGCCTAAACAGAGGAAACCCTCCACAAGTGACATTTTGTAAACTAGACCCCTTTGTGAGCTTACCTAGATGTGTATTGAACACCTTGAACCCCCAGGTGCTTTACAGAAGTTTATAACATTAAGCCTTCAAAATAAAAAAAATCACAATTCTCCCACAAAAATCATTTTTTAGTTCCTAATTTTGTATTTCCACAAAAGTAACAGGAGAAAATGGACCCCAATATTTGTTGTGCAATTTCTCTTGAGTTCACTGATACCCCATATGTGGTTGAAAACTACTTTTGAGCCACAGTGCAAAGCTCAGAAGGAAAGTAACGCCATATTACAGTGCAGATTTTGCTGCACTTGTTTGAGGGCGCCATGTTACATTGGCAGAGCCCATGATGCGCCAGAACAGCAGACCCTCCCCATAAGTGATCCCATTTTACAAACTAAACTTCTCAATGAATTCATCTAGCGGTGCAGTGATTATATTGACACCACAGGTGTGTCACAGACTTTTTTACCATTGGGCAGTGAGGCAAAATTAATTTACATTTTTACCACCAAGATTGTGTGTTAGCCCTAAGTTTCACATTTTCATACTGGGAAATGGGTAAAACTGGAACCAAAATTTGTCCAACAATTTCTGCTGTATGTAGATATACTGCATATGTGGCTGTACAGTACTGCTTAGCCATACGGAGTGGCTCGGGAGGGACTAAGCGCTATTTGCCTCCTGGAGCGCAGATTTTCTAAGAATAGTTTGCGGATTCCATATAAAAAGCCCCTAAGTGCTAGAAATGCAGAATCCCCCATCAAGTTACCACATTTCGGAAATTATAACCCTTTGGGAACTTATCTACTGATGTAGTGATGTTTTGACTCCATGGGTGTTTTCCAGAAACAAGCAGTACTGGATGTTGCTGAGTGAAAATTGCAAACTGCCATTGTAGTGACTAGTACACTGTAGTGACCAGTACATTGCAGTCACCAGTACATTATGCCCAGATCATGCTTCTGGAAACACCCACCTGTTAATTAGGCGGGCTGTCATTACAACAGAAATGACAAACATGTGGGCGTTAAGTGTGGTTTAGGCACGCTGGGGCTCAGAAGAGAGGGGGCATTTCAATTTGGGAGAGGAAAATTTGCTGAATTTCTTTTGAGGAGTGAAGAGCAATTTAGCTTTTCAGGAGCCTTCGTGGTACCAGTAACGTGGAAGCCCACTATAATTCCATTAACAGATGATGGACCTGAGTGAGGGCTTGCTTTTTTGTGGATTGAGTTGAAGCTTCTATTGGGAACATTTTATATAACATTTGGGAACACATTTATCCGATGCTCTACGCTGACCACTTTGTGGTTTCCATCTAAATCTGAGTAATGTGACAGATGAAACCCTCCGAGGGATCCATTCACTATAATGAGGCAGCAGAGTTACTCTGGACTCTGTCTGGCCTCTGATCAGTGGTGTCCTTTTCAAAAGTGCACAAAAGTGTGGCTGACGGCACTTTTATGAAATCCTAAAAAGACGGACAATGCTGGATCACAAGTCCTATGGTGTCCACAGTGCCTCCATCTGCCCAATTATAGGGAATTTTCCACCGGGGGTTCTGTCTGAATCACGCACTTCAGAGATTTACATGGAAACCCCAGTGTTAGCGCTCAACGCAGAGCTCAGGATAAATGTGCGCCGAGCCTTACTGCGATCTTTGGGAGGCAGAATGAAAAAATCAACAGCAAGTAAAGAATTGGTTTTATTTGTTTGACTTTATTCTTTGGGTCAGTGCGATTACTGTGATACCAGATTTATATTGGATTTTAGTATTCATACCCCTTTACATTTTTCACTTTTTGTTTTATTGCAGCCATTTGGTAAATTGAAAAAAGTTCATTTTTTTCTCATTAACCCCTTCCCGACATTTGACGTACTATCCCGTCGAGGTGGGGTGGGCCCGTATGACCGCCGACGGGATAGTACGTCATCATCGATCAGCGGCGCTCACGGGGGGAGCGCGGCCGATCGCGGCCGGGTGTCAGCTGCATATCGCAGCTGACATCCGGCACTATGTGCCAGGAGCGGTCACGGACCGCCCCCGGCACATTAACCCCCGGCACACCGCGATCAAACATGATCGCAGTGTACCGGCGGTATAGGGAAGCATCGCGCAGGGAGGGGGCTCCCTGCGGGCTTCCCTGAGACCCCCGGAGCAACGCGATGTGATCGCGTTGCTCTGAGGGTCTCCTACCTCCCTCCTCGCCGCAGGTCCCGGATCCAATATGGCCGCGGCATCCGGGTCCTGCAGGGAGGGAGGTGGCTTACCGAGTGTCTGCTCAGAGCAGACACTTCGTAAGCCTGCAGCCCTGCACAGCAGATCGTCGATCTGGCAGAGTGCTGTGCACACTGCCAGATCAATGATCTGTGATGTCCCCCCCTGGGACAAAGTAAAAAAGTAAAAAAAAAAATTTTCCACATGTGTAAAAAAAAAAAAAAAAAATTCCTAAATAAATAATGATAAAAAAATATATATTATTCCCATAAATACATTTCTTTATCTAAATAAAAAAAACAAAACAATAAAAGTACACATATTTAGTATCGCCGCGTCCGTAACGACCCAACCTATAAAACTGCCACACTAGTTAACCCCTTCAGTAAACACCGTAAGAAAAAAAAAAAAAAAAAACGAGGCAAAAAACAACGCTTTATTACCATACCGCCGAACAAAAAGTGCAATAACACGCGATCAAAAAGACTGATATAAATAACCATGGCACCGCTGAAAACGTCATCTTGTCCCGCAAAAAACAAGCCGCCATACAGCATCATCAGCAAAAAAATAAAAAAGTTATAGTCCTGAGAATAAAGCGATACCAAAATAATTATTTTTTCTATATTTTAGTTTTTATCGTATAAAAGCGCCAAAACATAAAAAAATGATATAAATGAGATATCGCTGTAATCGTACTGACCCGACGAATAAAACTGCTTTATCAATTTTACCAAACGCGGAACGGTATAAACGCCTCTCCCAAAAGAAATTCATGAATAGCAGGTTTTTGGTCATTCTGCCTCACAAAAATCGGAATAAAAAGCGATCAAAAATGGTCACGTGTCCGAAAATGTTACCAATAAAAACGTCAACTCGTCCCGCAAAAAACAAGACCTCACATGACTCTGTGGAGCAAAATGTGGAAAAATTATAGGTCTCAAAATGTGGAGACGCAAAAACTTTTTTGCTATAAAAAGCGTCGCTGGTTTCACACTTGCGTTTTTGTCTGCAGCGTTTTTTGCACAAAAAAACGCATGCGTTTTTTCCCTATATTTAACATTGAAAACGCATGCGGTTTTTTTGTACGCGTTTGGTCGCGTTTTCAAACGCATGCGGTTTTTTTCTGCATGCGTTCATTTTCAGAAATACAACCTGCAGTATTTTCTTGCGTTTTTAAGCACATGCGTTTGTTTGCGTTAAAAACGCATGCATTTTTATCGAAAAAAAAACAGAAAACACACTGAAAAGCCACCCACCACCATCAAGGTGATAAAGGGATCCAAACCCTAACCCTAACTCTACCCCTAACCTCACCCCTAACCGTTTAATGAACATTTTCTGACAGTCATAGTGCCACGTATTTCAGTGCCACGTATTTCAGTGCCACGTATTTCAGTGCCACGTATTTCAGTGCCACGTATTTCAGTGCCACGTATTTCAGTGCCACGTATTTCAGTGCCACGTATTTCAGTGCCACGTATCACGTATTTCAGTGCCACGTGTTTCAGTGCCACGTATTTCAGTGCCACGTATCACGTATTTCAGTGCCACGTATTTCAGTGCCACGTATTTCAGTGCCACGTGTTTCAGTGCCACGTATTTAAGTGCCACGTATCACATATTTCAGTGCCACGTATTTAAGTGCCACATATTTCAGTGCCACGTATTTCAGTGCCACGTATTTCAGTGCCACGTATTTCAGTGCCACGTATTTCAGTGCCACGTATCACGTATTTCAGTGCCACGTATTTCAGTGCCACGTATCACGTATTTCAGTGCCACGTGTTTCAGTGCCACGTATTTAAGTGCCACGTATCACGTATTTCAGTGCCACGTATTTCAGTGCCACGTATTTCAGTGCCACGTATTTCAGTGCCACGTATTTCAGTGCCACGTATTTCAGTCACGTTTAGGGTTAGGGTTAGGGGTAGGGTTAGGGTTAGGGTTAGGGTTGGAGGTAAAGTTAGGGTTAGGGTTTGGATTACATTTACGTTTGGATTAGGGTTGGGATTAGAATTATGGGTGTGTCAGGGCTAGGGGTGTGGTTAGGGTTACCGTTGGGATTAGGGTTAGGGGTGTGTTTGGGTTAGGGTTTCAGGTAGAATTGGGAAGTTTCCACTGTCCAGGCACATCAGGGGCTCTCCAAGCGCGACATGGCGTCCAATCTCAATTCCAGCCAATTCTGCGTTGAAAAAGTAAAACAGTGCTCCTTCCCTTCCGAGCTCTCCCGTGCGCCCAAAAAGGGGTTTACCCCAACATATGTGTTATCAGCGTACTCGGGACAAATTGAACAACAACTTCTGGGGTCCAAGTAATCTTGTTATCCTTAGGAAAATAAAAATTTGGGGGGCTAAAAATCATTTTTGTGGGAAAAAAAAGATGTTTTATTTTCACGGCTCTGCGTTATAAACTGTAGTGAAACACTTGGGGGTTCAAAGTTCTCACAACACATCTAGATAAGTTCCTTTGGAGGTCTAGTTTCCAATATGGGGTCACTTGTGGGGGGTTTGTACTGTTTGGGTACATCAGGGGCTCTGCAAATGCAACGTGACGCCTGCAGACCAATCCATTTAAGTCTGCATTCCAAATGGCGCTCCTTCCCTTCCGAGCTCTGTCATGCGCCCAAACAGTGGTTCCCCCCCACATATGGGGTATCAGCGTACTCAGGACAAATTGGACAACAACTTTTGGGGTCTAATTTATCCTGTTACCCTTGTGAAAATACAAAACTGGGGGCTAAAAAATCATTTTTGTGAAAAAAAAAAATTTTTTATTTTCACGGCTTTGCGCTATAAACTTTAGTGAAACACTTGGGGGTTCAAAGTTCTCAAAACACATCTAGATAAGTTCCTTTGGAGGTCTAGTTTCCAATATGGGGTCACTTGTGGGGGGTTTGTACTGTTTGGGTACATCAGGGGCTCTGCAAATGCAACGTGACGGCTGCTGACCAATCCATTTAAGTCTGCATTCCAAATGGCGCTCATTCCCTTCCGAGCTCTGTCATGCGCCCAAACAGTGGTTCCCCCCCACATATGGGGTATCAGCGTACTCAGGACAAATTGGAAAACAAATTTTGGGGTCCAATTTATTCTGTTACCCTTGTAAAAATACAAAGCTGGGTGCTAAAAAATCATTTTTGAGAAAAAAAATAAAAATTATTTTCACGGCTCTGCGTTATAATCTGTAGTGAAACACTTGGGGGTTCAAAGCTCTCAAAACACATCTAGATAAGTTCCTTAGGGGGTCTACTTTCCAAAATGGTGTCACTTTTAGGGAGTTTCAATGTTTAGGCACATCAGGGGCTCTCCAAACGCAACATGGCGTCCCATCTCAATTCCAGTCAATTTTGCATTGAAAAGTCAAATGGCGCTCCTTCCCTTCCAAGCTCTGCCATGCGCCCAAACAATGGTTTACACCCACATATGGGGTATCAGCGTACTCAGGACAAATTGGCCAACATTTTTTGGGGTCTAATTTCTTCTCTTACCCTTGGGAAAATAAAAAATTGGGGGCGAAAAGATCATTTTTGTGAAAAAATATGATTTTTTATTTTTACGGCTCTGCATTATAAACTTCTGTGAAGCACTTGGTGGGTCAAAGTGCTCACCACACATCAAGATAAGTTCCTTAGGGGGTCTACTTTCCAAAATGGTGTCACTTGTAGGGGGTTTCAGTGTTTAGGCACATCAGGGGCTCTCCAAACGCAACATGGCGTCCCATCTCAATTCCAGTCAATTTTGCATTGAAAAGTCAAATGGCGCTCCTTCCCTTCCAAGCTCTGCCATGCGCCCAAACAATGGTTTACACCCACATATGGGGTATCATCGTACTCAGGACAAATTGCACAACATTTTTTGGGGTCCAATTTCTTCTCTTACCCTTGGGAAAATAAAAAATTGGGGGCGAAAAGATCATTTTTGTGAAAAAATATGATTTTTTATTTTTACGGCTCTGCATTATAAACTTCTGTGAAGCACTTGGTGGGTCAAAGTGCTCACCACACATCTAGATAAGTTCCTTTGGGGGTCTACTTTCCAAAATGGTGTCACTTTTAGGGAGTTTCAATGTTTAGGCACATCAGGGGCTCTCCAAACGCAACATGGCGTCCCATCTCAATTCCAGTCAATTTTGCATTGAAAAGTCAAATGGCGCTCCTTCCCTTCCAAGCTCTGCCATGCGCCCAAACAATGGTTTACACCCACATATGGGGTATCAGCGTACTCAGGACAAATTGGCCAACATTTTTTGGGGTCCAATTTCTTCTCTTACCCTTGGGAAAATAAAAAATTGGGGGCGAAAAGATCATTTTTGTGAAAAAATATGATTTTTTATTTTTACGGCTCTGCATTATAAACTTCTGTGAAGCACTTGGTGGGTCAAAGTGCTCACCACACATCAAGATAAGTTCCTTAGGGGGTCTACTTTCCAAAATGGTGTCACTTGTAGGGGGTTTCAGTGTTTAGGCACATCAGGGGCTCTCCAAACGCAACATGGCGTCCCATCTCAATTCCAGTCAATTTTGCATTGAAAAGTCAAATGGCGCTCCTTCCCTTCCAAGCTCTGCCATGCGCCCAAACAATGGTTTACACCCACATATGGGGTATCATCGTACTCAGGACAAATTGCACAACATTTTTTGGGGTCCAATTTCTTCTCTTACCCTTGGGAAAATAAAAAATTGGGGGCGAAAAGATCATTTTTGTGAAAAAATATGATTTTTTATTTTTACGGCTCTGCATTATAAACTTCTGTGAAGCACTTGGTGGGTCAAAGTGCTCACCACACATCAAGATAAGTTCCTTAGGGGGTCTACTTTCCAAAATGGTGTCACTTGTAGGGGGTTTCAGTGTTTAGGCACATCAGGGGCTCTCCAAACGCAACATGGCGTCCCATCTCAATTCCAGTCAATTTTGCATTGAAAAGTCAAATGGCGCTCCTTTCCTTCCGAGCTCTGCCATACGCCCAAACAGTGGTTTACCCCCACATATGGGGTATCAGCGTACTCAGGACAAATTGTACAACAACTTTGGGGGTCCATTTTCTCCTGTTACCCTTGGTAAAATAAAACAAATTGGAGCTGAAATAAATTTTGTGTGAAAAAAAGTTAAATGTTCATTTTTATTTAAACATTCCAAAAATTCCTGTGAAACACCTGAAGGGTTAATAAACTTCTTGAATGTGGTTTTGAGCACCTTGAGGGGTGCAGTTTTTAGAATGGTGTCACACTTGAGTATTTTCTATCATATAGACCCCTCAAAATGACTTCAAATGAGATGTGGTCCCTAAAAAAAAATGGTGTTGTAAAAATGAGAAATTGCTGGTCAACTTTTAACCCTTATAACTCCGTCACAAAAAAAAATTTTGGTTCCAAAATTGTACTGATGTAAAGTAGACATGTGGGAAATGTTACTTATTAAGTATTTTGCGTGACATATGTCTGTGATTTAAGGGCATAAAAATTCAAAGTTGGAAAATTGCAAAATTTTCAAAATTTTCGCCAAATTTCCATTTTTTTCACAAATAAACGCAAGTTATATCGAATAAATTTTACCACTAACATGAAGTACAATATGTCACGAGAAAACAATGTCAGAATCGCCAAGATCCGTCAAAGCGTTCCAGAGTTATAGCCTCATAAAGGGACAGTGGTCAGAATTGTAAAAATTGGCCCGGTCATTAACGTGCAAACCACCCTTGGGGGTGAAGGGGTTAATGTACACTCTGCACCCCATCTTGACTGAAAAAATAGAAATGTAGTAATTTTTGCAAATTTATTGAAAAAGAAAAACTGAAATATCACATTGGTCATAAGTTTTCAGACCATTTCGTCAGACACTCATATTTAAGTCACATGCTGTTCATTTCCTTGTGATCCTCCTTGAGATGGTTCTACTCCTTCATTGGAGTCCAGCTGTGTTTAATTAAACTGATAGGACTTGATTTGGAAAGGCACACACCTGTCGATATACAGAGATGACCAATTTATATACACTGCTCAAAAAAATAAAGGGAACACTAAAATCCTACATCCTAGATATCACTGAATGAAATATTCCAGTTGTAAATCTTTATTCATTACATAGTGGAATGTGGTGAGAACAATAAAACCTAAAAATTATTAACGTAAATCACAACTAATATCCCATGGTGGTCTGGAGTTGGAATGATGCTCAAAATCAAATTGGAAAATGAAGTTACAGGCTAATCCAACTTCAGTGGAAATACCTCAAGACAAAGAAATGATGCTCAGTAGTGTGTGTGGCCTCCACGTGCCTGTGTTACCTCCCTACAATGCCTGGGAATGCTCCTGATGAGGCAGTGGATGGTCTCCTGGGGATCTCCTCCCAGACCTGGACTAAAGCATCTGCCAACTCCTGGACGGTCTGTAGTGCAACATGACGTTGGTGGATGTTGTGAGACATGATGTCCCAGATGCGTTCAATCGGATCTGGTTTGGGGAACGGGCGGGCCAGTTCATAGCTTTAATGCCTTCATCTTGCAAGAACTGCTGACACACTCCAGCCACATGATATCTGGCATTGTCCTCATTAGGAGGAACCCAGGGCCAACTACATCAGCATATGGTCTCACAAGTGGTCTGAGGATCTCATCTCGGTACCTAATGGCAGTCAGGATACCTCTGGCGAGCACATGGAGGGCTGTGCGGCCCTCCAAAGACATACCATACCACACCATTACTGACCCACTGCCAAACTGGTCATGTTGCAGGCAGCAGATCGCTTTCCACGGTGTCTGCAGACTCTGTCATGTTTGTCACATGTGCTCAGTGTGAACCTGCTTTCATCTGTGAAGAGCGCAGGGCGTCAGTGGCAAATTTACCAATCCTGGTGTCCAGTGGCAAATACCAAGCGTCCTGCACGGTGTTGGAGTGTGAGAACAACCCCCATCTGTTGATGTCGGGCACTCAGACATCCTCATGGAGTCGGTTTCTAACAATTTGTGCAGACACAAGCACATTTGTGGCCTGCTGGAGGTCATTTTGCTGGGCTCTGGCAGTGCTCCTCCTGTTGCTCCTTGCACAAAGGCTGAGGTAGCGGTCCTGCTGCTGGGTTGTTGCCCTCCTATGGCCCCCTCCACGTCTTCTGGTATAATGGCTTGTCTCCTGGTAGCGCCTCCAGCCTCTGGACACTACGCTGACAGACACAACAAATCTTCTTGCCACATCTTGCATTGATGTGCCATCCTGGATGTGCTGCACTACTTGAGCCACTTGTGTGGGTTGTAGAGTCCGTCTCATGCTACCACGAGTGTGAAAGCACAACCAACATTCAAAAGTGACCAAAACATCAGCCAGAAAGCATTGGTACTGAGATGTGGTCTGTGGTCCCCACCTGCAGAACCACTCCTTTATTGAGTGTGTCTTGATAATTGCCAATAATTTCCATCTGTTCTCTATTCCATTTGTACAACAGCATGTGAAATTGATTGTCAAACAGTGTTGCCTCCTAAGTGGACAGTTTGATTTCACAGACGTTTGATTTACTTGGAGTTATATTCTGTTGTTTAAGTGTTCCCTTTATTTTTTTGAGCAGTATATATTTTTTTATGTTTCGGCATTTTTATACAGTAAAAACTATTTTATAGAAAAATCATTATTTTTGCATTACGTAATTCCGAGAGCTATACCTTTTTTATTTTTCTGCTGCTGGAGCTATGTGGTGGCTTGTTTTTTGCGGGACAAGATGTCGTTTTCAGTGGTACCATTTTTACTTACATTTGTCTTTTTGATCACGTTTTACTGCTCTTCTTGTTTTGTAGGTGTGATGTTTTTTGCCATTTACAGAGTTTTACAGAGCATGTTGTTGGCGATACCAAATATGTGTACTTTTATTTTTCAAAATTTACATAAATAAATGTATTTATTGGAAAAATAATTGTTTCTTTTTTTTGTTCATTTGGGGATTTAAAAAAAAATATATATTCTTACACTTTTCAATATATTTTTTTTCTTTTTTACATTGTCCCAGAAGGGACATTACTGTATAGGATCAGATCGCTGATCAGATCGCTGATCAGATGCTTTGCAGAGCATCAGATCAGCATCTGACAGGTAGGGATGGAGGCGTCTCAGGTCCTGCTCTGAGCAGGCACTGACACACCACCTTCCCAGAAGGAAGCCGAGGGTCTCCATGAAAACCATTAGGACAGCGCGATCTCATACCTATTCCCTGCTCTATGGTCTTTGATGCCGCTGTCACTACTGGCATCAAAGGGGTTAAATGCCTGCGATCAGTGCTAGCACAGGTCATGGGTGTTGCTGCAGGGTGTCAGATCCCACCTGGGGCTGTACATATATTGCTGTTTGCGGGAGCACAGCTCCTGCAGAGCAGTATATGTATAGCCCATGTCGGGAAGGGGATAAGGTTTTGGTGGGGCAGAGTGTTGTTTTGCAAGCATCTGAGCAGGGAGCTCTGAGCAGAACAAGTCTGTGTGAAGACTGAACACAGGCCACAAAAGACAAAGTCATTTACACACCCATGAGTGATACGGTGGTGCAGTCGCCCACAGTAGCTTGTTTGGCTCAGACTGTATTGGATGAACTGGCTGCAGTGTGGAGGATAAAAATAAAAAGTTTTATGTGGAACTTCCTTGGGTCACTGCCTCACTGCTGCATGGACACGAAAGCCGCTGTCTTACAATATACATACAGGTGTTTCTCACTAAATTAGAATGTCATCAAAAAGTAAATTTATTTCAGTTGTTCAATACAAAAAGTGAAACTCATATGTTATATGGAGTCATTACAAACAGAGTGATCTATTTCAAGTGTTTATTTCTGTTAATGTTGATGATTATGGCTTACAGCCAATGGAAACCCAAAAGTCATTATCTCAGTAAATTAGAATAATTAACAAAAAAACTGCAAGGCATCCTAAGAGTTTAAAAAGGTTGCTTAGTCTGTTTCAGCAGGCTCAATAATCATGGGAAAGACTGCTGACTTGACAGATGTCCCGAAGGCAGTCATTGACACACTCAACAAGAATGGTAAGCCACAAAACGTCATTGCTAAAAAAGCTGGCAGTTCACAGAGTGCTCTATCCAAGCATATTAATGGACAGTTGAGTGGAAGGAAAAAGTGTGGTAGAAAAAGGTGCACAAGTGTTATGATCCCAATGGCAGAGGATCTCAGAGATTTCAGCAAAGTCTGCAAACATAAATACCAGCTCATAGGGAAGTGGTAACTAGGCTGACCGTATATCTGATCCTAGCACAACCAACTAACAGTAGCCGGGGAACGTACCTACGTTGATCCTAGACGTCTCGCGCCAGCCGGAGAACTAACTAACCCTGTCAGGGAAAATAAGACCTCTCTTGCCTCAAGAAGAAAGACCCCAAAGTTATAGTACAAGCCCCCAACAAATTATAACGGTGAGGTAAGAAGAAAAGACAAACGTAAGAATGAACTAGATTTTAGCAAAGAGAGGCCAACTGACTAATAGCAGAAGATAGTAAGATGACTTATATGGTCAGCAAAAAACCCTGCAAAATATCCACGCTGAATATCCAAGAACCCCCGAACCGACTAACGGTGAGGGGGGGAGAATATCAGCCCCCTAGAGCTTCCAGCGAAATCAGGAATCACATATTGTACAAGCTGGACAGCAAATTAAGGTCACAGACAAAATAAATTTAGGCTGCAAATTACCAATGGTGACAGGACTGACAACCTTTGTTAGGCGTTTAGAGCATGCTGATATAACATGTGTAGAATCACCACAGTAAAAACACAGCCCATTCTGACGTCTATGATTTTGTCGTTCAGTTCTAGTCAGGATTCTATCACATTGCATTGAGACAGGTGTCTGTTCAGACAACACCGCCAGAGGATTAGCGGATTTGCGCTCCCGCAAACGCCGATCAATCTGAATAGCCAGCGCCATAGAATCATTCAGACTTGTAGGAATGGAGAAACCCACCATCACATTCTTAATAGCTTCAGAAAGGCCATTTCTGAAATTTGCGGCCAGAGCACACTCATTCCATTGAGTAAGCACGGACCATTTCCGAAATTTTTGGCAATACACTTCAGCTTCATCTTGGCCCTGAGAGATAGCCAGTAAAGCTTTTTCTGCCTGAATTTCAAGATTAGGCTCCTCATAAAGCAATCCGAGCGCCAGAAAAAAACGCATCAATATTTGCCAATGCCGGATCTCCTGGCGCCAACGAGAAAGCCCAATCCTGAGGGTCGCCACGCAAAAAGGAGATAACAATTTTAACTTGCTGAGCTGAATCTCCAGACGAACGAGGTTTCAAAGATAGAAACAATTTACAATTATTCCTAAAATTCCTGAATTTAAATCGATCTCCAGAGAACAGCTCAGGAATAGGTATCTTAGGCTCTGACATAGGACTGCTAACAACAAAATCCTGAATGCCCTGCACTCGTGCAGCAAGCTGATCCACACTAGTAATCAAAGTCTGAACATTCATGTCTGCAGCAAAGCTTCAAGCCACTCAGAGAAAAAGGGGAAGGAAGAAAGAAGAAGAAAAAAAAAAAAAACTCAGAACTTCTTTTCTTTTTATCCCGCTTCTGCAATGCATTAACTATTCACTCGGCCTGGCATACTGTTATGATCCCAATGGCAGAGGATCTCAGAGATTTCAGCAAAGTCTGCAAACATAAATACCAGCTCATAGGGAAGTGGTAACTAGGCTGACCGTATATCTGATCCTAGCACAACAAACTAACAGTAGCCGGGGAACGTACCTACGTTGATCCTAGACGTCTCGCGCCATCCGGAGAACTAACTAACCCTGTCAGGGAAAATAAGACCTCTCTTGCCTCAAGAAGAAAGACCCCAAAGTTATAGTACAAGCCCCCAACAAATAATAACGGTGAGGTAAGAAGAAAAGACAAACGTAAGAATGAACTAGATTTTAGCAAAGAGAGGCCCACTGACTAATAGCAGAAGATAGTAAGATGACTTATATGGTCAGCAAAAAACCCTGCAAAATATCCACGCTGAATATCCAAGAACCCCCGAACCGACTAACGGTGAGGGGGAAGAATATCAGCCCCCTAGAGCTTCCAGCGAAATCAGGAATCACATATTGTACAAGCTGGACAAAAATAAGAACAATGCAAATAAACAAAAATAAGAAAGCAGGACTTAGCTTATCTTGCAAGGAACCAGGACCTGAAGACAGGAGCAAACAGAAATGAACTGATTACAACGATGCCAGGCACTGGACTGAGAATCCAGGAAGTTTAAATAGCAACACCCCAGGCCTAACGAACCAGGTGAGTACCAACCTGGGGAAAGACAATCCAAGAGCCAACCACTAGTGACCACAAGAGGGAGCCAAGAAGTATAGTTCACAACAGTACCCCCCCTTTAAGGAGGGGTCACCGAACCCTCACCAAGACCACCAGGGTGATCAGGATGAGCAGCGTGGAAGGCACGAACCAAATCGGCCGCATGAACATCAGAAGCGACCACCCAGGAATTATCCTCCTGACCATAGCCCTTCCATTTGACCAGATACTGAAGCCTCCGTCTAGAGAGACGAGAATCCAAGATCTTCTCCACCACGTACTCCAACTCGCCCTCAACCAACACCGGAGCAGGAAGCTCAACAGCAGGAACCACAGGCACAACGTACCGCCGCAACAAGGACCTATGGAACACGTTGTGAATGGCAAACGACACCGGAAGATCCAAACGAAATGATACTGGATTAAGAACTTCCAAAATTTTATAAGGACCAATAAAGCGAGGCTTAAACTTAGGAGAGGAAACCTTCAGAGGGACATACCGAGAAGACAACCAAACCAACTCCCCCACACGAAGTCGGGGACCCACACCGCGGCGGCAGTTGGCAAAACGCTGAGCCTTCTCCTGTGACAACTTCAAGTTGTCCACCACATGATTCCAAATCCGCTGCAACCTATCCACCACGGAATCCACCCCAGGACAGTCAGAAGGCTCAACATGACCCGAGGAAAAACGAGGATGAAAACCAGAGTTGCAGAAAAATGGCGAAACCAAAGTAGCGGAACTAGCCCGATTATTAAGGGCAAACTCAGCCAATGGCAAGAAGGTCACCCAATCATCCTGGTCCGCAGAAACAAAACATCTCAAATAAGCCTCCAGTGTCTGATTAGTTCGCTCCGTTTGGCCATTAGTCTGAGGATGAAAGGCAGATGAAAACGACAAATCAATGCCCATTTTAGCACAAAAAGATCGCCAGAATCTGGACACAAACTGGGATCCTCTGTCGGACACGATATTCTCAGGAATGCCGTGTAAACGAACCACATTCTGAAAAAACAAAGGAACCAGATCGGAAGAGGAAGGCAACTTAGGCAAGGGCACCAAATGGACCATCTTGGAAAAACGATCACACACCACCCAGATGACAGACATTCCTTGAAACACCGGAAGATCAGAAATGAAATCCATGGAAATGTGTGTCCAAGGCCTCTTCGGGACGGGCAAGGGCAAAAGCAACCCACTAGCACGAGAACAACAAGGCTTAGCCCGAACACAAGTCCCACAGGACTGCACAAATGACCGCACATCCCGTGACAAGGAAGGCCACCAAAAGGACCTGGCCACCAAATCTCGGGTACCAAAAACCCCGGATGCCCTGCCAACACCGAGGAATGAACCTCGGAAACAACTCTGCTGGTCCATCTATCAGGAACAAACAGTCTGTCGGGTGGACAAGAGTCAGGTCTACCAGCCTGAAATCTCTGCAACACACGTCGCAAATCAGGAGATATGGCCGACACGATTACTCCCTCTTTAAGAATACCAGCTGGCTCCGAGACTCCAGGAGAGTCAGGCACAAAGCTCCTAGAAAGAGCATCAGCCTTCACATTCTTCGACCCAGGCAGGTACGAGACCACAAAGTCAAAACGAGAGAAAAACAATGACCAACGAGCCTGTCTAGGATTCAGGCGCTTAGCAGACTCGAGATACATCAGATTTTTGTGATCAGTCAAGACCACCACACGATGCTTAGCACCCTCAAGCCAATGACGCCACTCCTCAAATGCCCACTTCATGGCCAACAACTCCCGATTACCAACATCATAGTTCCGCTCAGCAGGTGAAAACTTCCTAGAGAAAAAAGCACATGGTCTCATCACAGAGCAACCAGAGCCTCTCTGCGACAAAACAGCCCCAGCACCGATCTCAGAAGCATCCACTTCAACCTGAAAGGGAAGTGAGACATCAGGCTGGCACAAAACAGGCGCCGAAGTTAAACGGCGCTTCAGCTCCTGGAAGGCCTCCATGGCTGCAGGAGCCCAATTAACCACATCAGAACCTTTCTTGGTCATATCCGTCAAAGGTTTAACAACGCTAGAAAAGTTAGCAATAAAACGACGGTAGAAATTAGCAAACCCCAAGAACTTCTGAAGACTCTTAACAGACGTGGGTTGAGTCCAATCATGAATAGCTCGGACCTTAACTGGGTCCATCTCCACAGCAGAAGGGGAGAAAATAAAACCCAAAAAGGAAACCTTCTGCACTCCAAAGAGACACTTTGAGCCCTTCACAAACAAAGCATTATCACGCAAAACCTGAAACACCATCCTGACCTGCTTTACATGAGAATCCCAATCATCAGAAAAAACCAGAATATCATCCAGATAAACAATTATAAATTTATCTAGATACTTCCGGAAGATATCATGCATAAAGGACTGAAACACTGAAGGAGCATTAGAGAGCCCAAAGGGCATCACCAAGTACTCGAAATGACCTTCGGGCATATTAAATGCAGTTTTCCATTCATCTCCCTGCCTAATGCGCACAAGGTTGTACGCACCACGAAGATCTATCTTGGTGAACCACTTGGCACCCTTAATCCGAGCAAACAAGTCCGACAATAGTGGCAAAGGATACTGAAATTTAACAGTGATTTTATTCAGAAGCCGATAGTCTATACAAGGTCTCAAAGACCCGTCTTTCTTGGCCACAAAAAAGAATCCCGCACCAAGAGGGGAAGAGGATGGACGAATATGCCCCTTCTCCAAAGACTCCTTGACATAAGAACGCATTGCGGCATGCTCGGGTACAGACAAATTAAATAATCGTCCCTTAGGAAATTTACTACCAGGAATCAAATCTATAGCGCAGTCACAGTCCCTATGAGGAGGAAGAGCACTAGACCTGGACTCACTGAATACATCCTGATAGTCACACAAATACTCAGGAACTTCTGAAGGAGTAGAGGAAGCAATAGACACCGGCAGGGAATCGCAATGAATTCCCTGACAACCCCAACTCGACACAGACATAGCCTTCCAATCCAAAACTGGATTATGGGTCTGTAACCATGGCAGACCTAAAACGACCAAATCATTCATTTTATGCAGAACAAGAAAACGAATCACCTCCCGATGTTCAGGAGTCATGCACATGGTCACTTGTGTCCAATACTGCGGTTTATTTTCCGCCAGTGGCGTAGCATCAATTCCTCTAAGAGGAATAGGAATTTTTAAAGGCTCCAGGACAAAACCACAGCGCTTCGCAAACGACAAGTCCATAAGACTCAGGGCAGCACCTGAATCCACAAACGCCATAACAGGGTAGGAAGACAATGAGCAAATTAAGGTCACAGACAAAATAAATTTAGGCTGCAAATTACCAATGGTGACAGGACTGACAACCTTTGTTAGGCGTTTAGAGCATGCTGATATAACATGTGTAGAATCACCACAATAAAAACACAGCCCATTCTGACGTCTATGATTTTGTCGTTCAGTTCTAGTCAGGATTCTATCACATTGCATTGAGACAGGTGTCTGTTCAGACAACACCGCCAGAGGATTAGCGGATTTGCGCTCCCGCAAACGCCGATCAATCTGAATAGCCAGCGCCATAAAATCATTCAGACTTGTAGGAATGGAGAAACCCACCATCACATTCTTAATAGCTTCAGAAAGGCCATTTCTGAAATTTGCGGCCAGAGCACACTCATTCCATTGAGTAAGCACGGACCATTTCCGAAATTTTTGGCAATACACTTCAGCTTCATCTTGGCCCTGAGAGATAGCCAGTAAAGCTTTTTCTGCCTGAATTTCAAGATTAGGCTCCTCATAAAGCAATCCGAGCGCCAGAAAAAAACGCATCAATATTTGCCAATGCCGGATCTCCTGGCGCCAACGAGAAAGCCCAATCCTGAGGGTCGCCACGCAAAAAGGAGATAACAATTTTAACTTGCTGAGCTGAATCTCCAGACGAACGAGGTTTCAAAGATAGAAACAATTTACAATTATTCCTAAAATTCCTGAATTTAAATCGATCTCCAGAGAACAGCTCAGGAATAGGTATCTTAGGCTCTGACATAGGACTGCTAACAACAAAATCCTAAATGCCCTGCACTCGTGCAGCAAGCTGATCCACACTAGTAATCAAAGTCTGAACATTCATGTCTGCAGCAAAGCTTCAAGCCACTCAGAGAAAAAGGGGAAGGAAGAAAGAAGAAGAAAAAAAAAAAAAACTCAGAACTTCTTTTCTTTTTATCCCGCTTCTGCAATGCATTAACTATTCACTCGGCCTGGCATACTGTTATGATCCCAATGGCAGAGGATCTCAGAGATTTCAGCAAAGTCTGCAAACATAAATACCAGCTCATAGGGAAGTGGTAACTAGGCTGACCGTATATCTGATCCTAGCACAACAAACTAACAGTAGCCAGGGAACGTACCTACGTTGATCCTAGACGTCTCGCGCCAGCCGGAGAACTAACTAACCCTGTCAGGGAAAATAAGACCTCTCTTGCCTCAAGAAGAAAGACCCCAAAGTTATAGTACAAGCCCCCAACAAATAATAACGGTGAGGTAAGAAGAAAAGACAAACGTAAGAATGAACTAGATTTTAGCAAAGAGAGGCCCACTGACTAATAGCAGAAGATAGTAAGATGACTTATATGGTCAGCAAAAGACCCTGCAAAATATCCACGCTGAATATCCAAGAACCCCCGAACCGACTAACGGTGAGGGGGGAGAATATCAGCCCCCTAGAGCTTCCAGCGAAATCAGGAATCACATATTGTACAAGCTGGACAAAAATAAGAACAATGCAAATAAACAAAAATAAGAAAGCAGGACTTAGCTTATCTTGCAAGGAACCAGGACCTGAAGACAGGAGCAAACAGAAATGAACTGATTACAACGATGCCAGGCACTGGACTGAGAATCCAGGAAGTTTAAATAGCAACACCCCAGGCCTAACGAACCAGGTGAGTACCAACCTGGGGAAAGACAATCCAAGAGCCAACCACTAGTGACCACAAGAGGGAGCCAAGAAGTATAGTTCACAACACACAAGCATCAGGATAACGGCAGCCTTGAAAGGATAGTTAAGAGAAGGCCATTCAAAATTTTTTAGGAGATTCACAAGGAGTGGACTGCTGCTGGAGTCATTGATTCAAGAGCCACCACACACAGACATATCCAGGACATGGGCTACAAGTGTCGCATTCCTTTTGTCAAGCCACTCATGACCAATAGACAATGCCAGAAGCATATTATCTGGGTCAAGGAGAAAAAAAACTGGACTGTTGCTCAGTGGTCCAAGGTGTTGTTTTCAGATGAAAGTAAATTTTGTATTTCATTTTTCAAATCACGGTCCCAGAGTCTGGAGGGAGAGAGGCACACAATCCAAGCTGCCTGAGGTCTAGTGTGAAGTTTCCACAATCAGAGATGGTTTAGGGAGCCATGTCATCTGCTGGTGTAGGACCACTGTTTTATCAAGACCAAAGTCAGTGCAGCCGCCTACAAGGAAATATTAGAGCATTTCATGATTCCCTCTGCCGACAAGCTTTTTGGAGATGGAAATGTCATTTTTCAGCATTACTTGGCACCTGTCCACACTGTCAAAAGTACCAATACCTGGTTTAAAAACAACAGTATCACTGTGCTTGATTGGCCAGCAAACTCGCCTGACCTTAACCTTGACCTTGTCAAGAGGAAAATGAGAGACACCAGACCCAACAATGCAGATGAGCTGAAGGCTACTATTAAAGCAACGGGGGCTTCCATAGCACCTCAGCAGTGCTACAGGCTGATCGCCTCAATGCCATGCTGAACTGATGCAGTAATTGATGCAAAAGGAGCCACGACCAAGTATTGAGTGCATTTACTGAACATACATTTCAGTAGACCAACATTTCGGATTTTAAAACCATTTTCAAGCTGGTTTTATAAAGTATTCTAATCTTCTGAGATAATGACTTTTGGGTTTTCATTGGCTGTAATCATCAACAGAAATAAACACTTAAAATAGATCACTCTATTTGTAATGACTCAATATAATATATGAGTTTCACTTTTTGAAGAACTGAAATAAACTTACTTTTTGATGATATTCTAATTCAGTGAGAAGCACCTGTATGTAATGTAGGGAATGCTGCTCACTTGGGTGCATCTGGAGACAAAACAGGAACCGTTTCCATCTAAGGGTATGTTTCCACTGTCAGGATGTCCGGCGGTATCGCCGTAGCGGCGAAGCCGCTCGGCGCTAAGCCCCGCCCCCTTTCTGGGACGCGATCATGCCGGATGTGTTAACTCTTCACATCCGGGATGATCGCTCTCTCCCATAGCGCCCTGTGATATGCCTTGCGGGGACGCAAGTCATACGGACATGCTGCGATCTGAAAAGACGCGCAGCATGTCCGGAGTCGCAGGGCCGCCGCGTGCGGGTTTCCACGCATAGTGGAGACGGGATTTCATAAAATCCCCTCCACTATGCTGGAACATCTGGACGCTGCGTGTTTGACGCTGCAGCTCTGCGCAGCGTCAAACAAGCAGCGTTTCCTGACCGTGGACACATACCCTAAATGTCCATGTTGGTTGATTGCTACTTGATAAACCATCCATAAGCAATGGAAAATAAACAGCCTTCAGTGCAGGCAAAACAAAGTAAACAGTTCTTTGGACAACGTCCCTTGTCAGCCAGTCCTGGTCACACAGGCTGGATAGCATCCAGTACACTTGCTCAGTCTGGACATCCCACAGAGGAGGCAGCGCTCATACAGAGAAGCGTGGGCCAGCTACAGGACACTGAGGTGCGGTACCCTCTGCTGGCCAGTGCGCTTCAGCTCACTCTTGGTACAGCGACTTCTGCAGCTTCCTTCACTTTGGCTGCACAGGCTTATGGACTAGGGGCTCAGCGGGTAAAACCGGAGACAGCCCGCTACCACCAGAAGTTGGACCGTTAACAAAGGACCCTATCTGAGGACTCTACACACCAGCTGTTGCTGGTATTACAACCCCCATCGGACTGTATATCAATGAGGACTAGCGGGAGTCACGATGTGTTGTTTAAACCTCAGACTTTCGCGTTAATTCTTATTCTTCCCTTAATTCCTGTTTACTGCTTATTAACTCCCTGCGAGGAGATTATCTTCACCTTTACTATTACAGTAAATAATATTGTTACACTGCATTGCTCTGCAATCCCTGCTACTGCATCTTAGCATCTGCTTACATTTGGCGTATTCAGCAGGATGCAGTCTACAAGCGTAGAGGCAGCAGACTAAACGGTCATGGGTGCCCCAGGGCCAGCTTACCGCTGGGGGCCATGCTCAGCAATCTCCCAAAATTTACAGGGAGCAATTCACTGCTGTGGGACTGGACTGAACGGGTTAAAGGCATGCTGAGGATGCACCCTATGACCCCCGCTATGCAAGCAGAGATTGCTGTGATGGCCCTGGATGGGGAGGCTAGATGTTCTGTAATGTTTCGGCCCCGCATGAACGGAACACCTTCACCAAGGTGTTACAAATTGTAGGAAAGATGCATGGGGATCCCACTTATTTTGGAGAATTGCGGATGCGATTGTTTAGCCATGTTCAGAGAGAGGGAGAATCCGTGACTTATTATATGAATGTGCTACAAGAGGTGAACGCGGCCATCGCAAAGCGGGATGATGTGGGCATGAGACCCCCTGATGTGATCTTGAGAGATCAACTTGTAGCGTGCCTAAGAGACGCGTCTCTTAAACAAGCTTTGTGGGAGCGCCTGCGCACCAATCTGCGCATGACCTTCCTGGAGATCGGGGAGGAAGCGTGCATGTGAGAGCAAGAAAAGGGGATGGCAGCCTCAGCAGGGATGGTTCAGAGCAGTGGGGTACCCACCTCACCCGTGGCTGAGACAGGATGGGCCAGAGAGATTTGGAAAGAAATACAGGAGATGCGGGAAGAGTGGTATGGCCTCAGAAGAGTCCTCACTGTGGCTTCAAATCCATCCAGAGACAGGAATGACCCCGAGTCCTTTTTGCCCCTTGTACCTCACCAGGAAATGGGACAATCATGAGCAGAGAGACATTTGACTTGATTCAAGTGTGGGAACGTTGGACACTAAGCCCTAGGCTGTGCGAGACGGGGTGCCTGAGAGGCCAAGGAGGAGAGAAGGCAGTCCTCAAAGTTTAATTTCTGTGAGTCTCCTCATATTCGAGACGTCTGCTGCCTAGTCGATACCAGTTCACAGGTGACCATCATGCCGATAGCGTATTTCAGATGTCATTTTCCTGAGGTGATGCGGCCAGAGTGGGGCCCAGTAATCAAGCTGACAGCGGCCAAACAGTTAGACCATCCTGATTGCAGGGGTGGTCTGGATGCAAATCACAGTATGCGGCAACGATGTTGGCTGGAAAGGAGTCGTGTTGACCGCAGGAGAAAATAGCAACGGCCCTCCACTGACTCTGGGGATGGATGTGGTGAATGAACTCGGGACTCTCTTGATCAGCGAATCACCAGATGCTTTTCTGGACCAATGGAGCCCACAAAACCCCCAGAGGAAGGTGTTTCAACAATTGATACAGGTCGTCCAGGCAACGTCGAGTGAAGGGAAAGTTCTAGGAAAAGTGATAGTCCTTGTCACTGATAAACCCATCCGCCTGGCCAGACTGTTCTCACATTGCCCGTACGATCTTGTACACCCCTCGAAGGAGTGAAAGTTCAGATAGAGCCTGCCTTAATGAACCAGATACCCTCAGGACTCCTCATTGCTCAGACATTAGCCATCACCCATGAAAGTAACGTGGTGGTGTGGTGTGTCAACCTGGGGGAGGACAACCTTACCCTCCTGTCAAAAAGTGAAGTGGCACAGGTGCTGGGAATGCTGGAAGAGTTAATGCAACCGGATGCCATCCAGTTGGCAGTTAAACAGGAAGACCCAGGACTGTAGCCATTACAATGATCCCTGAGCAACCACCTGGAAACATGAAGGAGGGGTGCCGAATCTTGAATCAAATGCAGGCTGAATTGACGGGACTCTGCCCGCAGCAGGTGTAACAGGTGGAAGCTGTACTGGAACGTTATCAGGATGTCTTCGGCCATCATGAAGACAACTTCGGATGCACTACAGTAATAACCCATGAAATACCCACAGGAAGTGCTGCACCGATTGGGGAGAGATACTGGCAGATACCACATCAGATGTACAAGGAGGTGAAAGAAATGTTGGCACACATGCTGCAGAGTGGAGACATATGAGAAAGTCAGAGCCTGTGGGCAGCTCCCATTGTCCTAGTTTGGAAGAAAGACGGGACCCTGCGTTTCTGTGTTGACTATAGGTGACCGAATGCCTTATGGTGCGGGACTCTTACCTCTTACCCAGAATTGTGGAGTCGCTATCTGCCTTGGGAAAGGTGCCCATGGCTGAACACGACCGGCCAAAGACAGCGTTCATACTGCCCATGGGATTGTTTGAATTTAATCGGATGCCTTTCGGCCTGACTAACACTCCTGGGATGTTTCAATAATTGATGTAAAGGTACTTGGGGGATATGAATTTTGAAGCAACGCTTATCTACCTGGATGATATCATTGTCTATGCAGCCACCTTTGAAGAACACCTCTGGTGGTGGAGCAAGTGTTGAGTCAACAACAGAGGCATGGCCTAAAATTGAAGACCCAAGAAATGTCACCTTTTCTGGAAGCATATCGAGTACCTGGGACACATCGTATCCGCCGAAGGGGCGAGACCTGCACGTGAGAAGATAACGGCAGTACCGGACTGGCCCACCCCGAATACAGTGACGGATGTTTGGGCCTTTCTGGGGCTAACTGGGTACTACCGGAGGTTTGTGAAGAATTTCACCCGTATTGCTAACCCGCTACTGGAACTACTAAAGGGAGTGCCATCTGGTTTGAAGAATCAGATTATTGAGTGGGGAGACAGGCAGGAAGAAGCCTTCTGAGCCTTGAAGATGGCCTTGACTGAGGCCCCAATACTCACCTATGAGGACTTCTCACAGCCCTTCATTCTTCACACCGATGGAAGTCTACATGGCCTGTGAGCCGTGCAGTCGCAGATGCAGGAAGGGAAGGAACGAGGGATTGCCTATGCGAGCTGGTTCCTCCATGACTCAGAATGGAACCCAGACAATTACTGCTCCTTTAAGTTGGAATTGCTGGCATTAGTGTGGGCGATGACCGAAAAGTTCGCCGAATAGCTGTCAGGATCCAAAGTCTTGGTGTGCACTGATAACAATCCCCTAGCCCACCTGGAAAAAGCAAAACTGGGGGCCTTGGAGCAACGATGGGTGGCCCGCATGGTCAAGTATTGGTACAAGATTGCATATCAAGCCAGAGCTAAGAACACGCATGCTGATGCTCTGTCGAGAGTGATTCATGAGCGACCTGGATGCGACCGATACGAAGAATTGGAGACAGAAGAGATTCCTGGCTTTCAAGACCTCGCCAGGTCGTTGGTGATGCAGGGACAGATCGGAGGGGTGTCTGGGGAGCAGGTGCTAGAGCGACCCAGGGATGACTGGGTATGACTCCAGCAGGAAGATAAGGAGCTTGCCCAGTTGAGACAGTGGGTGGCCCTGAAGTGACTTCCCAGCCGGTGCGAGAGAGACACTCTGTCCATGGGAACTCTGCAGATTCTAAGAAGTGGGAAAGACTCCAGTTGGAAGACGGCTTGCTGTATAGAAGAGTGCAGTTAGTGCGAGAGTTGGGAGTGAGCTGGCAAGTGGTACTCCCAGAGAAGTTGATCCAAGTGGTGGCTACGGAGGCCCATGAAACAGAGGCCCACTTTGGTCCAGAGAAGACATTCCAGTGGTTGCAGAAGCTGGTATATCACAGCCGACTGAAGGCTGCAGTAGAGGAGACCTGCTAGCGATGTCGGAGCTGTGAACTTGCCAAACCTCCAGAACAGAGAACTCCAATGAGACCATTGTGACTTCTGCTCGCTTAGAGTTGTTGATGATCGATTACTTGACCGTGGGCCCAGCTCATCTCAGGTATGAACATTGTCTGGTGATGACTGACCACTTCACCAACTTCGCTGTGGTAACTCTAACTCAGGATCAGACTGCTGAGTTGGCTGCGCAGGCCATCTTCCCAGACTTCATCTGGATGTATTGTTGTCCGAAGAGGATCCATTCTGACCAAGGTGCTTGTTTCCAAGGTCGAGTGATAGAGGAGCTACATCGTCTGTTCCAGATTGAAAAGTCAAGGACGACGCCCTACCATTCTCAGGGGAATGGAGCCTGAAAATGTTTCAATCGGATGTTAATTTAGATGCTCCGAACATTGAAGGAAGATTGGAAAGTACGGTAGCCTGACTACGTGGCTGAATTGGTCTGGGTGTACAACAATAGAGTGCACAGTACAACAGGATACACTCAGTATACCCTGCTTTTTGGGCGAAAGGGACGGGAGATCACAGAGCTGGATTTGAATCTGGAAGACTACCCATGGACGGGGTTGTCTTCCTGTGTCTGACAACATCGACATCGACTGCAGACTCTTAATCGGCTGATGCAGACTATGTTTCAGGAACTCCAACACCATGAAACGGCGCCTATTCAAGGGACAGCTCTCAAGGCCGGAGATCGAGTGTTCGTCCGGGGCAAGTTGGAGCATCTATGGGAAAAGACCCAGTATTGGGTGAAACACCGAGTTGCATCCGAGGGGCCTGAGTATAAAGTTCAATCCAAATGGGAAGGAGCACCTACCTGAATAGTCCACCGTAGCATGTAACGTCCTTGCTTGTCCCAGGGCCTTGAGGAAGGAGAGAGAGTGCCAGACACCACCGAGACACTCACCCCCACGGTGCTCGATTGTGATGAGGAAGAGCCTCTTGCATCGCCTCAGATTTGGATAGTCCACCACCCCCCAGTCCAAGGTAAGTGCGCAAACCCACAACACCAGAGACAGTTAATTCCTCTGACCCGGATATGCTTCCATCATCTACCACTCAACCTGAACTACGCCATTCGGAGTGGGCGACAGCCGGAGTGCGTCCCACTCATTATGAACAAGACCAGTTTATCTGGCAGCGAATTGTTCAAGAAATGGAAGCGTGTGAGCGACTGATGAAAGAACTCTCACCAGTGGAATGGTGAGCTAAAGGAGAGGGGGAATTTAAGGAGGAAGACCGGGCGGTGGGTACCTGCATTATGATGAGTCTGGAACTGCTGAGGCTGCATCCCATGTTGCCTGGGGAGAGGGGGCATGGCAAGGCCGGGTGGAGAGGAAAAAGCGCATAAAGGGTCAGACAGTTCCCCGCCATCAGGGAGAGTGCAGGAGTGTGTGTAGCATGCTCCACACCCAGCGTGGCAGAGCTGAGATGTGCTGCGACCAGGCTTACCCAAAAGCTCCAACAGGACAGTGACAGAGGAGAGCACCGTGCGCCCAGATAAACGTCGGGCAGGGCTCGTACGGAGAAGTGTGCGCCAGCTACAGAACAGCGCATCAGCTCACTCTTGGTACAGGGACTCCTGCAGCTTCCTTAACTTTGGCTGCACAGGCTTATTGACTAGGGGCTCAGCAGGTAAAACCGAAGACCGCCTGCTGCCACCAGAAGATGGACCATTAACAGAGGATCCTATCTGAGGACTCTACGCCAGCCGTTGCTGGTGCTACAACCCCCATCGGACTGTATATCAATGAGGACCAGCTGGAGTCACGATAAGTGTTGTTTAAGCCTCAGACTTTCGCATTAATTCTTATTCTTCCCTTAATTCCTGTTAACTGTTTATTAACTCCCCGTGAGTAGGGTTGAGCGACTTTTATTTTTATAGGATCGGGTCAGGTTTCACGAAACCCGACTTTCTCAAAAGTCGGGTCGAGTGAAATCGGCCGATCCTATAAAAAAGTCGGGGTCGGGGTCGGCCGAAACACGAAACCCAATGCAGTGCAATGGGATACTATGGTTCCCAGGGTCTGAAGGAGAGGAAACTCTCCTTCAGGCCCTGGGATCCATATTTAAGTGTAAAATAAAGAATTAAAATAAAAAATATTGATATACTCACCCTCTGACGCGCCCTGGTAGTAATTGGCATCTTCCGTTCCTAAGAATGGCGCTTGAAAGACCTTTCGATGACGTCACGGCTTGTGATTGGTCGCGGCGGCCCACGTGACCGCTGAGCGACCAATCACAACAAGCCGTGACGTAATTCTCAGGTCCTAAATTCCTCATTCTATGAATTTAGGCCATGAGAATTACGTCACGGCTTGTGATTGGTCGCTGAGTGGTCACGTGGGCCGCCGCGACCAATCACAAGCCGTGACGTCATCGAAAGGTCCTTCACGCGCTGATTCTTAAGAAGGAAGGCTGCCGGAAAGAAGCCGAGGGTGAGTATATTCCTATTAGGTATATACTCACCCTCGGACGCACCCTGCTTCTTTCCGGCAGCCTTCCTTCTTAAGAATCAGCGCGTGAAGGACCTTTCGATGACGTCACGGCTTGTGATTGGCCGCGGCGGCCCACGTGACCGCTCAGCGACCAATCACGAGCCGTGACGTAATTCTCATGGCCTAAATTCCTAGAATGAGGAATTTAGGACCTGAGAATTACGTCACGGCTTGTTGTGATTGGTCGCTCAGCGGTCACGTGGGCCGCCGCGACCAATCACAAGCCGTGACGTCATCGAAAGGTCTTTCAAGCGCCATTCTTAGGAACAGAAGATGCCGGTTACCAGCGGCGATGTCCAGGCTGCGTCGGAGAGGTGAGTATATCAATATTTTTTATTTTAATTCTTTATTTTACACTTAAATGTGGATTCCGATACCGAGTTCCGATATCGCAAACATATCGGAACTCGGTATCGGAATTCCGATACCAGATTCAGAAGATCGCCGACCTCATGGCCGACCCCACACAGGGGTCGGGTTTCATGAAACCCGACTTTGCCAAAAGTCGGCGACTTCTGAAAATGGCCGACCCGTTTCGCTCAACCCTACCCGTGAGGAGATTATCTTCATCTTTACTGTTAAAATAATATTGTTACATCGCAGTGCTCTGCAATCCCTGCGTACTGCATCTCAGCACCTGCTTACATCTAGAATCTGTGCAGGGTACAATGAAATCTCAAAACTATCAAGGGAGTCGCCTTCGCGGGCAGGGTCCTCACTCCTCCTGTACCAGTTATGACTTGTTTAAGATTATTGTACTTGTTTTTATTATGTATACCCCTCCTCACATGTAAAGCGCCATGGAATAAATGGCGCTATAACAATAAATAATAATAATTCTAGAGAGAAATGTGCTGCCCAGTGTCAGAAAGCTTGGTCTCAGTCGCAGGTCATGGGTCTTGCAACAGGATAATGAACCAAAACACACAGCTAAAAACACCCAAGAATGGCCAAGAGGAAAACATTGGACTATTCTGATGTGGCCTTCTATGAGCCCTGACCTAAATCCTATTGAGCATCTTTGGAAAGAGCTGAAACATGTTATCTGGAAAAGGCAACTTTAAACATGAGAAAACTGGAGCAGTTTGCTCTTTAGGAATGGGCCAAAATACCTGTCGAGAGATGCAGAAGTTTCATTGACAGTTACAGGAATCGTTTGATTGCAGTGATTGCCTCAAAAAGTTGTGCAACAAAATATTTAATTAAGGTTACCATCATTTCTGTCCAGGCTTATTTCATGAGTTTTATTTTTTTTTTACATTCTGTGGAAGCATGGTTGAAAAGTAATGTCTGAATTTCATTTGTTCATTTTCATAGATTTTTTATTTATTATTACTTTTGTCAGATTCAAGTTATTTCTGTGACTAATGTGGGTTTTTCTGTCATTAAATGAGGGGTACTAACAATTTTAACCACGTGTGTACCTGATATGGTGTCTATTGTGAAATCTATGGAATAAATAGAAAAAAGACATTCAGATACCTTGTGCCAGATGCAGCAAAGCAGCCCCAGAGCATAACAGAGCCTCCTCCATGTTTAACAGTAGGGACAGTGTTCTTTTCTTGATATGCTTCATTTTTCCATCTGGGAACATAAAGCTGATGTGCCTTGCCAAAAAAGTTCCATTTTTGTCTCATCTGTCCATAGGACATTCTCCCAGAAGCAGAAATTGTCTCTTTGACCTAATGTGGTGAGCAGGCCACTGCTTGCTAGGAGTCTATTCTACCTGTTCCTGATTATTATTGGTGATTTAATGTGATCCAATATAGCTGTTTTTGAATATGATCCAATAAGGCTGGTTTTTAATGTGATCCAATATGGCTGTATGTTCCACATTGAAAGGCGAATAGCCTGAGTCCTGGGTGAGAACGCGCATGTATTTACTGTGGGGAAAAAAGTATTTAGTCAGCCACCAATTGTGCAAGTTCTCCCACTTAAAAAGATGAGAGAGGCATGTAATTGACATCACAGGTACTGTAGCTCACAACTTTGAGAGTCAAAATGAGAAAACAAATCCAGAAAATCACCTTGTCTGATTTGGCAAGATTTATTTTGCACATTATGGTGGAAAATAAGTATTTGGTCACCTAAAAACATGCAAGATTTCTGGCTCTCACAGACCTGTAACATCTTCTTCAAGAGGCTTCTCTGTCCTCCATCTATTATCTGTAGTAATTATTATAGCCTCAGTAACCTGATGATGCCAGTCACACTGGTGAAACATGGGGAAGCTTAGGGCAATTTTTAGATAGTACTATGCAGTGTAGTGGCCGCACCTTGAACCACATGCCTTTATTTGAATATAATATTGGGACAATGAGTACCATATAGGACATTAGTTCAATTATCCAATGATGCATTAATGTCCCTATATACTACACTGAAATGTGCAACTTTTACTTTTATCCTTTAGTAGCTCAATGTTAATTTTTAGGTCTTTAGTTAGAGATTATACTGGTCTACAAAAAAATAAAACAAATTTCTGGCATGGACTTTAAGAACAGTTTTAGACTAATTTGAGGGTGCTGAATTCAAATCTGATCTTATAATTTCTCTGTCACATCACGTTTTTGTGCTATAGGTATATAGCCCATTTTCATGAATTCCATGATAAATATAAGTAGTGTATGAAAAGTGCCAGTTTATACAGTTCACTAAGGTAAATTTAGTTTTCATTTAGTCTCCCAATAAATGTGAGAATATCTTTGTTTTCTTTGAACATGCATAATTCCCATTTGTTATGATAACACCCTTGTTTTCTGTGCTACTGGGACAGTAAAGCTACAGCAGAGCATTGGGTGAAAACTGAATGTCCTCAGCGACAGAGTTTGGCATCTGGTGATAAGAATGTCATCCATGATCCTCTAGTGGATAGGAAGGACATTGTCTTTCCTCCCTTACACATAAAACTTGGATTGATGAAGCAGTTCGTCAAAGCTCTCAATCACAGTGGAGAATGCTTTAACTATATATGTTCAACTTTTCCTGGTCTTAGTGAAGCGAAGAAAAAGGCTGGAATATTTGATGGACCTAAAATAAGAACACTTATGAGAGACCCAAATTTTATCACATCAATGAATGAGACAGAAGAAAGAGCTTGGAATGCATTTTGTAATCTGGTGCAGAATTTTCTAGGGAATAAGAAAGCAGACAACTATGAAGATATTGTGGAAGAGCTACTAATGAGTCTGCAAAATCTTGGATGTAGAATGAGTATCAAGATTCACTATTTACACAGCCATTTGGACTTTTTTCCAGAGAACCTTGGGGATGTGAGCGAGGAACAAGGGGAGCGTTTTCATCAGGACATTAAAACAATGGAAGAACAGTATCAAGGCCGGTGGGACTCACATATGATGGGTGACTATTGCTGGAGCTTGAAGAGAGACAACCCAGAAGCTGTACATCACAGATCAGCCAAGAAAAGAAAGTTCAAATAACTGCCATTTGTCATTCATCTGTGTGCCATATATATATGTGTTTTTATATTTTGTAGTTTAATTATGTAAGTATATTTGATTTGCTGTACATAGACTTTGTAATCTTTGTTATTCCTTGATTAAAAATATACAAAATGTAGTACCGAAAATCATGTGTTTTTATCATAAAACATTAGGAGTAATTTTCATCAAAAATTTAAAATGTCTCGAAATCCTGATGTGATAGCCAAAAACGGAGTTCATATTCATAATCAGCAGCCAAAATTGACTTAAAATATGTTTTAAAACCTTTTGCTAGAAAAATTGCATTGACCATGACCAGTGTTATTTGCTTTTTGGCAATTTGTTGCTTACCTGTAGTAATGGCACCTGTTTGAACTTATCAATATAAAAGACACCCTTCCACAACCTCAGTCACACTCCAAACTCCACTATGGTGAAGACCAAAGAGCTGTTGAAGGACACCATAAACAAAATTGCAGCCCTGCACCAGGCTGGGAAGACTGAATCTACAATAGGCAAGCAGCCTATTGTGGGAGCAATAATAAGAAAATGGAAGACATACAAGACCACTGATAATCTCCCTTGATCTGGGGCTCCACGCAAGATCTCACCCTGTGGGGTCAAAATGATCACAAGAACGGTGAGCAAAAATCCCAGAACCACACGTGGTGACTTAGTAAATGACCTGCATAGAGCTGGGACCACTGAAACAAAGGCTACCATCAGTAACACACTACGCTTCCAGTGACCCAGATCATGCAGTGCGAGACGTGTCCCCCTGCTTAAGCCAGTACATGTCTGGGCCTGTCTGAAGTTTGTTGGAGAGCATTTGGATTATCCAGAAGAATATTGGGAGAAAGTCTTATGGTCTGATGAAACCAAAGTTGAACTGTTTGGTAGAAGCAAAACTTGTCGTGTTTGGAGGATATGGTTGCTTCCAAAGAACACCATACCTACTGTGAAGCATGGGGTGGCAACATGCTTTGGGGCTGTTTCTCTGCAAAGGGACCAGGACGACTGATCCATTTACAAGAAAGAATGAATGGGGCCACGTATCGTGAGATTTTGAATGCAAGCCTCCTTCCATCAGCTAGGGCATTGAAGATGAAAAGTAGAAGGGTCTTTCAGCGTGATAATGATCCCAAGCACACCACCAGGGCAACAAAGGAGTGGCTTTGTAAGAAGCATATGAAGGTCCTGGAGTGGCCTAGCCAGTCTCCAGATTTCAACCCCATAGAAAACCTTTGGAGGGAGTTGAAAGTCCGTGTTGCCCAGCAACAGGCCCAAAACATCACTGCTCTTGAGGTGATCTGCATTGAGGAATGGGCCAACATACCACCAACAGTGTGTGCCAACCTTGGGAAGACTTACAGAAAACCTTTGGCCTCTGTCATTGCCAACAAAGGATATATAACAAAATAGTGAGATGAACTTTTGTTAATGACCAAATACTTATTTTCCACCATATTTTGCAAAATAAATCTTGCCAAATCAGACAGATGATTTTCTGGATTTGTTTTCTCATTTTGACTCTCATATTTCTGGTCTACCTACGATGCCAATTTCAGGTCTCTCTCATCTTTTTAAGTGGGAGAACTTGTACAATTGGTGGCTGACTAAATACTTTTTTTCCCCACTGTATCTCCAATTGTCCTTATGTGCTGTGCTGGCTGACATCAACAATGCAATATGACCTTGCCTTCCAGGCTGGAACGCACATTACCTGTATTGAATAAACACGCTATCCTGCTGAAGTGATGTTGGCAATATAGCATTCTGGGTATGACACCATTATATCTGTATGTCTTTTTAATATATGCCTACCATTAGCACCTTTTACTATATATATTTTTTTTATTATTTATTCTTTGATTAGGGTGGTGAATACATTTGTTCCTTCTATCCATATACACATACTTTAAGGCATGCGTCTTGAAGGATTGTACCTATTGATAGTGGATATTTAAATGTTAATTTTTCAGTTTAGAGACAGATCAGGGCACAGTCATTGTTTAGCGGGGTCGCCACTGTTGCACTTTTTTACGGCACCAACCTCTGTGGTTTGGTAGGGATAATATTTTAGGGTGACTTCAGGCCCCGATTATTGAAAATTATAAAATTTTGTATCCTACACATGGATGACAATTCCAATTCTGTGTCCTGAACAAACCTTTTAAATAAGGAAATTGCTCTCGTGGATCACACATTTTTGCAAATATCTACTGTTGTGATTTTAATAATTAGTAAAAAAAAAAGTTATATTTTACTTGGGTGTTTTAAATCTTTTAAATTGGGTGGATAAATCTTAGAAAAGCAAATATATACCTTTCTCATGTCGGTTACGGAACTACCGGGACTGTCACCAGTGTTGCAGGGGGGAAGATTTTCAGACAAGGACCGACCTTTGCATGTGACTGCGGTAGGCAGGGTCGTGTTAAAAAGCGCAGCGCTCTGGAAAAGAGAGAGTCCAGGCGGGAAAGCTAAGCGGACTGTCGGGTGCAGTGTCGACTGTGAAGACAGAGCATCCCTTTAACGCAGGCCGACTTGACATTACCCCTGGGTACCGGTCCACTGCAGGTGGACGACCGACTGCCAGTTCCCCGCTAACCTAAGGAGGTGACTCAGACTTGAAACCAGAGTCTGTAACGTGCGCTCAGCGCAGTGGGAAGCAGGTGACTAGGCCAGAGCCTCTTAGCTGGGTACCTGTATACAATGCGGAGCAAAGCCTTGTTCCGGCAGTTCTTCGTACTGGACTGAGCACAGTGTTTGGCATCCGTGAGTGCAGGAACTCCCCTCACCTCACCCTTCAAAGACTCTTCACCTGCTCCATGGATTGGAACCCCGTCCTCTACAGACATCTCCGAGACGTCACGTGCCGCTGTTGTCAGTGCCACAGTTGGCGTACCGAGACGCTGCAATCAAGAAGACTACAGACTGATAAGTTTTATTGCCTTTGTTTCTTCCTATTGAACTGTCGTTCATTCCTGCCCTACGCCATTCCAGCTCCCAGTTCTGCCCTTCTCCCTAACACCCCCCCCGCGTCCTACCACTCCCTGCATGGAGTATACGTGTGGTTAAAAACCTGTTAACTCTTGATCTGCCTCCTGTCCGTGACGACATCTCACGTTCCTGCGATTTCTACACATAGATTTTCTTTTTTATGTTTTGCTTCTAGAAGAGAACATAATATTTCAAACACATAACACAGGCTAGCTCAATGTATTCGTTGGGCCACCATACTGGGTCCATGAACATGGAAATTTAGTTTGCGCAGACCCTAGTACAGAAACAAAGAATGCACAAAGTCCATGCAGATATAACGCTTGATGCTTTCAAATCCTTGGTCACAGTGGTAACCAATAAGCCACCATTCTACCTCTGCTGCACATCATGGCGCTTTGTCTGACAGCACTATCCAAACTAGATTCTATCATTGCTGGAAGGGCATTTTACAATTGTGTTCTTAGTTATAAATTCAACAGTTAAACATGAAATACAAAGGCTAATACCAGGAGAAAGATATGTTTGCTCTTGAGAGAATGTCATGCTTCAGATACAGTTTTTAAAAGAGGAAGTTTTTTGGACTGTGTAAAGGCTCCTCTGTTTTTGTCTGCATGGCACTGGTGTCCTGAAGGTGTTTATAAATTCTTTCAACTGGCTTATATCTGTTTGGCTTGTCTGAGACAAGTGACTTAGCGTGACAATTGGTCACAATGAACATAATAGTTTCAGCTGAAATATTTTCAAAAGTTTCTTGTTTCTTGTGCAGTTGTGAACTTTGTTATGAAGAGAGTTGAAATAAATGTATAGTTAATCTTCCTAGAATTTCCATAAAACACTTGTAGAGTTACTCTTGGTTACTGTAGTTAACCAAATATGATTTCCAACTTTTAGTAGAAATATATACAGTCTATTTATTAGTTAATTAACCCTTTCATGACTGGGTTAAAGGGGTTGTCCACTACTTTCAATTAACCCCCCAATGTATCCCCCCGGGGCCCCTGATGAATTGTGCAAATACCTTTTGTTGCCGTTTTCGCCTGTGAGCGGCGCTGTAGCGGCGGCTGAGTCCGGGTCACGTGACCTCCAGGCTGCAGCCGCCGCTTATTTCCGCCGACGTCACGTCAATTTCCAGACTCTGGAAATTGACGTGACATCAGCAGCAGGTGTGTCCCAGCCGCACAGTCAGAGCAGTCACTCATCAAGAGTGACTGGGCTGTGGGCGGGGCTGGTGGCTGCCTGCGGGGCTGTGCTGGGGGCGGGCGGGGCTAGGCAGGGATGATGAAGGTGCGGGCGCTGGGGTCTGTATGTTCGTGCCGGCGCCGGTGCTCTGCGTGCCAGTGCCGGAATGTGGGTACGGCGCCGGGGCTCTGCGCCGGCATGTGGGGGTGGGGGCCGGCGCCGGTGCCTTGCGTGCCAGCGCCGGTATGTGGGTACAGCGCCGGGGCTCTGCGCCGGCATGTGGGGGTGGGGGCCGGCGCCGGTGCCCTGCGTGCCAGCGCCGGTATGTGGGTACAGCGCCGGGGCTCTGCGCCGGTATGTGGGGGTGGGGGCCGGCGCCGGGGCTCTGCTGCCGGTGCCGGTATGTGCTGGGTCTGCTGCGGGGGGTGGGGTGGTCTTTGGTGTGTGTGTGTGTGTCTCTCTGTGTGCAGGCATTGTCCGATGGGACTACAAGTCCCATCGGGCTCTGCCTGCTACAGTGGCAGTGAGTGACACATTAGCCAATGATGGGACAGTAGTAGTCCCATCATCCGGCTAATGTGTTGAATGTAAAAAAAAACAAAAAAAACACACATATACAGTACATACACACATACAGAACATGCGCCATGCGACGACATGCGCCATGCGACGACATGCACCATGCGACAACATGCAGCATGCGACTACATGCAGCATGCGCCGACATGCTGCATGCGACGACATGCGCAATGTGACGACAAGCTGCATGCGACGACATGCTGCATGCGACGACATGCGCCATGCGACGACATGCGCCATGCGACAACATGCAGCATGCGACGACATGCGCCATGCGACGACATGCGCCATGCGACAACAAGCTGCATGCGACGACATGCTGCATGCGACGACATGCTGCATGCGACGACATGCGCCATGCGACGACATGCAGAATGCGACGACATGCAGCATGCGCCGACTTGCTGCATGCGACGACATGCGCCATGCGACGACATACGACAACATGCGCCATGCGACGACATGCTGCATGCGACGACATGCGCATACAGTACATACATACAACATACATACAGACATACAGTACATATAACATAGAGTACATACTCACCATCACTTGTCACTTTGATCCCCGAAGCCAGTGTCATCTGTAAAAAATATTAAAATAATAAACAAACACTATACTCCCTGATCCGCAGAAATCCAATTAAAACGAGTGTCCCACGACGATCTCCCGTGGAGAGCAGGAGCCTCTGCTGATGCAACCACTCTCCAGGGGCTCCAGGAACACAATGAGGGGAGGAAGGTATCCTTCCACAATGTATTCCCCACAATGTATTCCTACGCCCCTGTGAGAAAATAGTCCCTAGTCTCACTTTATGGCATGCTGTATGAGAAAGTTCCCACGCAGCTTTTTGCCATAAAGTGAGACCAGTGAACTATAGTAACCTCAGTGATGCAGTGCAGGAGCCATTGCCTCTTGTCAGTGTGTCACTGAAGGTCCTATAGAGCAGTGACATCACCCGATGTCACTGTTCTATAGGGGAGGTCGTCGTGGGACACTCGTTATTAATTGGACTACGGCGGACAGGTAGTATACGGTTTATTATGTTACGTTTTTTGCAGGCACTGAATTATGGTAAGTATGGTTAAATGAAAAATATTAAAATACTTTTTCCTAATGTGTGCGTGTTTTATTAACCCTTTTTTAGTATTCGATTAATAATGGATAGGCGTCTTATTGACGCCTCTCTGTTATTAACCCGGCTTAATGTCACCTTACAATAGCAAGGTGACATTAACCCCTTATTACCCCATATCCCACCGCTACACGGGAGTGGGAAGAGAGGGGCTAAGGCTGGTTTCACACTTGCGTTTTTATCTGCATGCGTTTTTAAAAAAACCGCATGTGTGAAAAAACGCATGTAAACGAGGTAAAACGCTGCGTTTTTTAGACGCATGCGTTTTTGCATGTAGAAAAAAACCGCGGCGTTTTGCCACGTTTACATGCGTTTTTTCATGCGTTTGTGTTTTTAAAATGCATGCTGAGAAGTGTGACAGCTGCCAATCATCAAAATCCACAAGAAAACCCACTATAAATAGAAATAGCTAGGGTTAGGGGTAGGGTTAGGCCCCAAACGTGACAGAAATACGTGGCACTGAAATACGTGGCACTTAAATCCGTGGCACTGAAATATGTGGCACGTGGCACTTAAATACGTGGCACTTACATAGGTGGCACTTAAATCCGTGGCACTGAAATACGTGGCACTTAAATCCGTGGCACTTAAATCCGTGGCACTGAAATACGTGGCACTGAAATACGTGTCACGTGGCACTTAAATACGTGGCACTTAAATACGTGGCACTTACATACATGGCACTTACATATGTGGCACTTACATACGTGGCACTTACATACGTGGCACTTATATACGTGGCACATGGCACTTACATACGTGGCACTTATATACGTGGCACTAAAATACGTGGCACTGAAATATCGTGGCACTATGACTGTCAGAAAATGTTCATTAAACGGTTAGGGGTAGGGTTAGGGTTTGAATCCCTTTATCACCCTGATGGTGGTGGGTGGTTTTTCAGTGTTTTTTCAGTTTTTTTCTATAAAAACGCATGCATTTTTAACGCAAACGCATGTGCTTAAAAACGCATGCGTTTACATAGACAGCAATGCATTTTTTTGCCGAAAATAAACGCATGCGTTTTTTTGCGGCAAAAAAACGCCACTAAAAATTACTACAGGTTGCATTTCTGCAAATGAACGCGCGTGTTCAAAAACGCATGCGTTGCCGAAAACGCGTCAAAACGCATGCGTTTTTAATGTTAAGTATAGGAAAAAAACGCATGCGTTTCTTAGCGCTAAAACACAGCGTCCAAAAACGCAAGTGTGAAACCAGCCTCAGTGCCGGAATTGGCGCATCTTACATCTTACATGTACATCTTACAGACGCGCCATTTCCGGGGCGGCTGCGGACTGGTATTTGTAGCCGGGGGGGGGACCAATATCCATGGCCCCTCTCTAGGCTATGAATATCAGCCCGCAGCTGTCTGCGTAGCCTTTCTGGCTATAAAATATAGGGGGACCCCCCATTATTTTTTTGGGGGGTCCCCCTATTTTAATAGCCAGTAAAGGCTACGCAGACAGCTGCGGGCTGATATTCATAACAGGCTACAAATATTGGCCCCCGGCCGTCGGCTTTCCCTCTCTGGCACAGAAAATTGCGCGGGAGCCCACGCCGTTTTTTTCTGTTTCTTTATTAAATTAAACGCTCATTAAGGCCTGTTTCACACTTGCGTCGGTACGGGTCCATTGCTATGCGTCGGGCCTACGTACTGACGCACGTTGTGAAATTTGTGCACGTCGTGGGCAGTGTATGCAGTTTTTCAACGCATCAGCTACCCATTCTGAAGTCCGGGGAGGAGGGGGCGGAGTTTTGGCCGCGCATGCACGGTAGAAAATGGCAGACGCGAGGGACGTGCCAACGGTCCGCCAAAACACGACGCATCCGTTGCACGACTGACGCGACGTGTGGCAATCCATCGCGATCCCTCACTAATACAAGTCTATGGGTAAAAAACGCATCCTGCGAGCACATTTGCAGGATCCGTTTTTTTCCCAAAAAGATGGATTGCTAAAAACGCAAGTGTGAAAGTAGCCTTAGGCTGCTTTCACACTAGCATCGGTAAGGGGCTGTCGCGCTGTGTCGCTAATAAAAGTCTATGGAGAAAAAACACATCCTGCAGACAACTTTGCAGGACGCGTTTTTCTCCACAACGACGCATTGCGATGTGCAGTGCACGGCGCTAGTGTGAAAGAGGCCTTAGAAACATCGGCCTTTCTATTATATATCTATGGATATATCTATCTATAGATATATTTATAGATAGATATATCTATAGAAACATAGATGTATCTATCCATATATTTGGCTGCGTTCACACATCAGGTTTTTGCCGTGAGGCACAATCCAGCAAGTTTTGAAAAAAACGGATCCATTTTTTTCCGCCGGATCCGTTTTTTTCTCATAGAGTTGTATTTGCGCCGGATTGCGCCTGATGGCCACACGTTTCATCCGATTTTTACCGGATCCATCAAAAAAGCTGTTTCCGCTGGATGGAAAACACATACAGAGAGGAACGTTTTTTTCTGTCCGGCGAAAAAACGCACAGCGACGGATCCGGCAAAAAAACCAACGAAATTGAGCTGTGAAATGATGAATACGGCCTTGGAATCCTTTTTTTCATGCATGTTTCCATTCAAATCATGCACATTTTCCGTTTATTTACTTATTTCCAAAAACGGCATTAAAACCGCGCATAAACCGCACCAAAAAAAGCATCAAAACTGCACCAAAAACTGCATCAAAACCTGGTGCAGTTTTGGTGCAGTTTGCAGTTTTGGTGCGGTATTGATGCAGTTTTTGGTGCGGTTTTGATGCAGTTCTTGGTGCGGTTTTGATGCAGTTTTTACTGTGGTTTTGGTGTGGTTTTGATGGAGTTTTTGGTGCGATTTTGGTGCGGTTTTTGCGCAGTTTTGATGCAGTTTTTGGTGCAGTGTTGATGCAATTATGGTGCGGTTTTGATGCGATTTTTTTCAGTTTTGATGCATTTTTTATGCAGTTTTTTGCACGGTTTTGATGCATTTTTTAATTCGCTTTTGTTGCGGTTTTTGCGCGGTTTTTAGGCGTTTTGGTGCGTTTTTGAAAGGTAAATAAAGATGTATTATTGAACAAAAAAAAAGATTTGTGATGTCATTATTGTCCAACCTCCTCTTTTACATTTGTCCAACCCACACTCCTTTAAACACACAGATAGACAGATAGATGATAGATGAAATGGATAGACAGATCTACATATAGATAGATCTATAGATGCATACATCTATCTATTCCTATATCTATCTATAGATGTGTCTGGATAGATATCTATTGATAGATGTATGGATAGCGTAGGGTGTGTGTCCACTGTCCGGATTACATCCGAATGAGCTGCAGATTGGATGCTGCGTACTTGTAGTTCCATCGGATGATGCCTGCACACACCCCAAAAGACCCCCCCACAGCCCCGCACACATCCGAAGAGCCCACAGACATCGCACACACCTGAACAGTCCCGCACAGCACAGCACACATCCGAACAGCCCGCAGACCCCGCCCGCCCACACATAGACGCACACCGTCACCGCCCACACACTTCCATCCTCCCGAGCTGCTGCGTTTCTCGGACCCACATCCGCAGCAAAACTGCAGATCTTTTTTACATCTGCGGTTTTGCGGCGGATGTGCCCGACTCAATGAAAGTCTAAGGCCATGTTCACACATAGCGGTTTTTACCGCGGATCCGCGGCGATTTTGATGCTGCGGGTCCGCAGCAGTTTCCATTGCGTTTACATTAACATATAAACCCTATGGAAACCGCAAACCGCTGTGCACATGCTGCGGGAAAAACCGCGCAGAAACGCAGCGGTTTAAAACCCGCAGCATGTCACTTCTTTGTGCAGAATCGCAGCGATTCTGCACCCATAGGAATGCATTGAACCGCTTACTTCCTGCATGGGGCTGTGCCCATGATGCGGCAAGTAAGCAGATCATGTGCAGTGGCTACCCGGGGTGGAGGAAAGGAGACTCTCCTACAGGCCCTGGGAAGCATAAATAGTGTAAAAAAAAAAGAATTAAAATAAAAAATGATGCTATACTCACCTCTCAGCGCTGCACGCGGCCGTCCGGTATCAGGGTTGGTGTGCGAGCAGGACCTGTGGTGACGTCGCGGTCACATGACTGTGATGACGCCTGGGTCACATGACCGTGACGTCACGAAGGTCCTTCTCGGCACAGCATCTTTGGAACTGGACCGCCGGGTGCAGCGCCGAGGAGATCGCGACGTCAGAGGGTGAGTATAGCCAATTTTTATTATTTTTTACATTACTATTGATGCTGCATATTGCTGCATATGCAGCATCAATAGTACAGGAGTAATCCCGCAGCGGAAACCGTGGAACAAACCGCGATAAATCTGCAGGGATAACTGCAGCGGTTTTGCCCTGCAGATTTATCAATTCCGCTGCGGGAGAACCCGCAGAGCACACCGCAGAGTGTGCACATAGCCTAAAGGTGCAGAAACGCTGCAGTTCCGCACAAAAGAAGTGACATGCTGCGAGAAAAAAAAGCTGCGTTTCGGTGCGGCCTTTTCCGCAGCATGTGCACAACAAGTCTGCGGCTCCCATAGACTTACATTGGTTGTGCACTACACTGCGGATTTGATGCAATTCAGTGCGGCAAAAAACGCTGCGGATCTGCAATCAAATCCATAATGTGTGCACACAGCCTTAGCATTTAGGGAACCGAGCAAAAAAGCCAAGCAAAAAAACAAGTGTGGGATTGCACTTTTTTTGCCATTTCATTGCACTTTGAATTTTTTTCACATTTTCTGCTACATGACAAGGTAAAACCAATGATGGCGTTCAAAAGTAGAACTTGTTCCGCAAAAGATAAGCCCTCACATGGCCATATTGACGGAAAAATTATGGCTCTGGATAGAAGGGGAGCGATAAATGAAAACAAAAAAGCTGCAGGGGTGAAGGGGTTTAGAAACATGGATATGGACATATCTATGGAAATAGACATAGATATATCTGTATGTATCTATCTATCTATCTATCTATCTGTCTGTCTATCTATCTATCTGTCTGTCTGTCTGTCTATCTATCTATCTATCTATCTATCTATCTGTGTGTAATGGAGTGTGGGTTGGACAAATGTAAAAGAGGAGGTTGGACAGAAATGACATCACAAATCTTTTTGAAGCTAGAGGAGGGAGAGGAGGGAGGGGTTGGGGTGTGTTTTGGAGAGGGTGTGCTAAGTTCAGGCTTAGAGAACAGTGCAATGCATCATGGAACTTGTAGTATTAGAGCACAATAACTCAGGAGAAAGGAAGTTGTCGATTAACCCCATGAGAGCTGAATCCAGCACTAAAGTGGGCTGCTACAGCATGATAAAAGGTAATATTGATAAAATAAACAGTAGATGTTTTCAGTGGCACATAATAGCAAGATTTATGAAAAAAAAAAAAAAAAGGTTATAGTAGTGGACAACTTCTTTAATTTCCATTGTGGGTTTTTTTTCCATTTTTTTTCTTCCCCTTCTTTCAAGAACCATAACTTTATTTTTTTTGTCTGCATAACTGAATGAGGACTAGTTTTTTTATGGGATGAGTTGTACTTTTGAATGATGCCATTTATTTTATCATGTGATGCACTGGAAAGCGGGAAAAAACTTCCAAGTGCGTTGAAATTGCAAAAAAAAAAGTGCAATTCCACCCAAAAAATTTTTTTATTATTACCATATTTACCATGTTCACTATATGGTAAAACTGACCTGACAATATGATTCTCCAGGTCAGTAAAATTACACTGATACCAAAAATATGTAGGTTTTTTTTTTAGGTGGTGAAAATTTGCTTGTGTCTTCATTTTCCGAGACCCGTGACATTTTTAATTTTTGTGATATGGAGATGTGTGAGGGATTATTTTTTGTGCTCTGAGGGAAATTTTTTATTGATACCATCCTGGGGTAGATACAATATTTTGATTGCCTCTTATTGCATTTAATTGCAATGTTATGGCAGCAAAAGAAATGTAATTTTGGCATTTCTATTTTTTTTCTCATAACGACATTATTTTGATAGATTGGACTTTTACGAATGCAGCGTTAATAAATATGGACTTTTTTAAATCGTTTTATTTTTAATGGGGCAAAAGGGGGTTGATTTGAACTTTTGTATTTTTTTATTTCTTAAGTATTTAAAAAAATATTTTTTTCACTTTTAATTGCATATGTTAGTCCCCTTAGGGGACTTGAAGCTGTGATCATCTGATGGCTTGTACTATACATAGCAGTGCAACAAAATCACAAACCTCTAGGAATGCCAGCTCCGCTTCAGCTGCAACTATTAGGCTGCCGTCACACTAGCAGTATTTGGTCAGTATTTTACATCAGTATTTGTAAGCCAAAACCAGGAGTGGAACAATTAGAGGAAAAGTATAATAGAAACATATGCACCACTTCTGCATTTATCACCCACTCCTGGTTTTGGCTTGCAAATACTGATGTAAAATACTGACCAAATACTGCTAGTGTGACGGCAGCCTTCGATGAACAATTATAGCTCTCAAAATAGGTGGATTCAAAAACAATTTTTTGCATAAAAAACGTCTTTTAAGTGTGTGACAGCAGCCAAACAAAAATTTGGTATAGCTGTAATCGCAACGACCTGAAGAATAAAGTAGTCTAATCACTCATACCGTATGAGGAATGGCATTAAAAAAAAAAACCAACCAATTCTTCACCTGCTGTTGATTTTTTCATTCTGCCTCCCAAAGATCGCAGTAAGGGTTGGTGCACATTTATCCTGCTCTCTGCACTGAGCTCTTACACCGGGGTTTCCATTTAAATACTTGATTCTGGAGGAAAATTCCCTAGAATGATGCAGAGGCACTGACTGTGATTGGGGGGTATCTAAAAAGTGTGGTCGACCACAGTTTTGTGCACCTCTGAAAAGGACAACATGAACAGAGGCCAGAGGAAGTCCAGAGTAACTCTGCTGCCTCATTATAGTGATTGGTTCCCTTGGGGGTTTCATCTAATTAACGTCACTCAGGGACTTAGATGGAAAACCCAAAGTAAGTGCTCAGGGTAGAGCGCCGGATAAATGTGATCCCAAACAGTATGTGAAATGTTCCAAAAAAACCTTCAACTCAGTCCACATAAAACCCAGGTCCCCACTCAGGTCCATCATCTGTTAACGGAAATATATGGGGCTTCCACATTACTGATAGCACAAAGGCTCTTGAAAAGCAAAATGGCTCCTCACCCCTCTAAAGAAATTCAGCAAATTCTGCACTCCCAAATCCAAATGCCCCCCTCCCTTCTGAGCCCCAGTGTGTCTTAACCACATATAATGCCCACATGTTTGGCAATTCTGTAGTCATGAGAGCCCTCCTAATTTACGTGTGTGTGTCTCCAGAAGCAAGAGCTTCCAGGAAGGGAAAGGAATAAGGGAGAATTAGGGACTAGCCAGGATCACATCTATTACTTCCTGATAAACTGTGGTTGATCCCTGATACCTCGTATACACCCTATAGTATTTTTTTTTGTCTGTTACAAGTGCTGGTTCTGATGAGTCTTTAACGCTGTTAGAACTATTAATAAAAGTTAATTTTTATGGGTCTATTTTTGACAGTGATTGTAATACTTTTTTCCCTAAAAAGGATACGTGATACATGTAAATGCTGGCGCAGCTGTCAAATTTGCCCAGGTGAAGCCGCTTCAGAAAAATGCTGAAGGTCATTGCACTGAGGCAGCTTTGCCATCATTCTTGTGTTGGCTTTGTTTTCATGCTATACTTTCAATGGACTGTTAAATAAAGTGACATAAGACATAACATGTACACAGCAATGTTGTTTTGACATTGCTGTTTACAATGTTCATTTCATGGTGCTGTTTGTGCTTTTTTTCAGTCAAAGTCTGGAATCCACTTGAAAAAGACGTTGTGTACATATACCTTCATAAAGGAAAAAACAACTGCAATTTTAGTTAAATATCACATAGATTTTTCTATTTATTTTACCTTTTATTAGTCTAAAAAATGTTATTACTTTTTTGCATAGTCCCATAATGTGACTTGAACATTTTACTCTTTAATAACTGGGATAATACTCTACATGTGCACCCTGAGCTGACATTTTTATTGATACTATAGGGCCAAAGGGAGATGATTTGAACTTTGTTATTTTTAAAATCTTTATATTTTAAAACTTTTTTTTCACTTTTACTCTATTTGTTAATTGCCTTATGGGAATTGAAGCTGTGATCGTTTGATCGCTTGTGCTATGTATAGCGAAAATCACAATATCCTATGACCTACGGCAACGGGTTGGCTTTCACAGAAGGGTCGTAATGACAAGCATGGGGTTATCAGCATACACCCGGCTGTCATGACAACACATCGGTGCCCTGGAATAATCACATAATCACGTCATGAGGTAGGCCGATGGAAGCGTGGAATGATGTGCTGGAATTCTGCTCCACGCATGGCTGTTAAAGGCTCATGATGGCTGATTAAGGGGTAAACGATTGCTGATGAGCTGATCAGCGGTCATTTAGTGCCACCAGTTGGCTAGAGTAATCGGACCATGTAACAAGGCATGTGTAAATCAATAAGTCCATATCTAAATTGCAATTTAGTTGCATTATTATTATTATCATGGCTGCTTTCAAAGGTGTAGTCCAGCAGAAAGTTGGATTGATGCCACTGATCTCCATCATTTGATTGGCCTGTGTCTTGTACAATTAACTTGAAAGCATCTACACAAACAAAGGACCAGTGACTATGACTATTTGTTCTGTTGTATTGTTATATACATCACTCTTGCTTTCTCAGAAAAATCACTTAAGGCTTTCGTGACAGGAAGCAGGTGTGGCAGCACCACAGGAATAGTTTATTGCACGCTCCGGCTTCTTCTAAAACGTTTTCTAACCTTCCTTTGGCCTTTTTCCTTCATGTAGCATGACATAAAATAACATACCAGAGGATTGGATGACAGGCTGATTCTAGATGAATTGCTGCAGGTACACGATGGTAAGATTATGGCTTGCTGAACGTGTGAAGTCTTCAGGGCTGTGAAATTAGTCTTAAGCACTACCTGTTACGACTTGGAAGTCTTATTTAAGTCTCGGAACTAGTGATGTCATGCAATAAATTCATGGCACTAAAGCATCAAGTCAACTCTGAAGCTTTTGTTTTTTATTTCTAATTTCTATAATGTGTATTTGGCTTCAGGGGGTAAATTACTTAGAAAGATACAAAACTTCAGCTCTGGGAAAGAAAAGCTTCAGGTTTTATATGATTTTCTTGCTTCCAGGTACCTAATGAGCATCCATTGGTTGGTATACATGTTTTATTTCCTGGAAGTTCAGAGCTTTAATGACATGTAATTGGTATGACATCTATATTAGGAGTCAATATTATCTCTATAATACCATGCAAACATAACTTGGACATTACCATTTCACATATTTTATTGCTTGTTTTACAATGCTATCATCACTTCTATTATTATTAGAAAGTACTATGAAGTACTGCTTTTTAGTTAAACTGGTATTCTCAATTTTCCAAGTTATCTCTTATCATAAGGGGATAAATTCCCCATCGGGGGGGTTCAACCACTGGGACCCCCGCCGGTCCCGAGAACTAGAGCCCCATGTGAATGAAGCCCTGGTTCTCAGGATCAATGGGGGTCCCGACTGTCATACCCCCAGTGGTTGGGAAGTTATTCTCTATACCAGTATGAGATAACTTCTAAATTTGAGAACACTCTTTAAAGACAAACATTAAGTAAATGTTAAGTAATATTAGTTCTTTATTGAATTGCTTCACCAAGTTGTAAAAATGTTCATTTGCTTTACTGATAAATATAATACTTTTATATTAAATGATGAATACAATTACAGCTAAAAATAACAACTAAAAATGACCAGATCTTTTGAAATTACAATTTGCCGACTTCACTGAATTTTCCCCAAAATTTAGATTTAGGGCAAATAAACTTGCGGCAATCCTGAAAATTGCTTGGAAAATACATGTGGGGAGAAGAGAGAGAGAGAACCCTGCTGACCATGAGAGCTTACACTCTACAGGAGAGAGAAAGAGGGTTGCTGACCATAAGAGTCTAGTAATTGTCATGTACACCCCCTCTTGCTCTACTCTATTGAAGAGAGAGAGGACCCCACTGACCATAAAAGCTTGCACTCTGTAGGAAGGAGAGAAAAGGCCTCGCTGATCATAAGAGATTACACTCTACAGGATAGAGAGAGGACCCCACTGACCATAAAAGCTTGCACTCTGCAGGAGAGAGAGAGATAGGACCCTGCTGACCATATGAGCTTATGCTCTACATGAGAAAGATAAATAGACATAGAGATGCAATGGTGAGGTGTATTATAAGGAACAGTCCAGAATGGTAATAAACGTTTTGGTTAACAATAGTAAAATGCAGGTGGACGCTGCAGCATCACAGAAGCGCTGAGCTACTAACAGGCTAAAAATTGCAATCTGTGTACTTATGAATGTCTATTGTTGACCGAAACATTTCTTACCATTCTGGATTGTTCTTTATATTAAACCTCACCAATGCAACTATCTGGAGTGCCGAATTTAAGCCTATTTATCAAGAAAAAAACATCCTATTTGTGCACCCATCCACAAAAGTGCTGTGGCTACCTTCTACTACACGAGAGGCCAGAGTCACACTAGTCTATGAATCGGAAGATTACAATGTGATTAATGAGGCAGTCCAGATCACTGTTATTTTTCTCTGGCGAATGTGGCGTGCATGCAGAATCGCAGCAGGCTGTGATTGCATGTGCATATCCTGCAAGACTTGCCAATGCAATCCTATGGGTGCAAGAAAAAATTGAACGCCAGACGAACCATCCGTATAGTGTGTGACAAAAGTACACATGTTCATGAAGCCAGAAAATTGCATCAGCTAGGAACAGGAAGCCTGGCTAGCAGATTGTCCTGACAACCTATAAAAAACCCAAACCACGCCTCCACGAATACCAGCAACATGGCCAGACACAGGGCTGGACTGGCCATCGGGCATTTCAGGCAAATGCCAGAAGGGCCAGTGGCAGTCATGGGCCGCTCGCCAGCACCGACTCCCCCCCGCCACCGACTCCCCCCCGCCAGCGCCGCCGCATTCAACTATAGCGGTGTCGATGACCCCAGTACAGTTGAATGCAATGATGGAGGGGGAGCGTCCACTGACGCTCCCTCTCCCATCATTCCCCGCTCTGCCTCTGACACTGCGGGTGTGCGATGACATCATATCATCATGTACCTGCTGTGTGTCGGGCGGGCAGACTGCAGCTGCTGAGACCGGAGCCGGGAGCAGCGCGGGGCATGTGGAGAGGTGAGGAGAGTGGTTTTTTTTTTTTTTAAATATATCAATCAGTGATAACTGGATTCTGGGGCTGTGCTGTATTACATTCTATGGGGGCTGTGCTGTATTAAATTCTATGGGGGCTGTGCTGTATTAAATTCTATGGGGGCTGGCTGTATTACATTCTATGGGGGGATTTATTACATTCTATGGGGGCTGGCTGCATTACATTCTATGGGGGCTGGCTGTATTACATCCTATGGGTGGCTGGCTGCATTACATTCTATGGGGGCTGGCTGCAGTACATTCTATGGGGGCTGGCTGCATTACATTCTATGGGGGCTGGCTGCATTACATTCTATGGGGGTGGGCTGCATTACATTCTATGGGGGCTGTGCTGCGTTAGTTATATTCTATGGGGGCTGTGCTGCGTTACATTCTATGGGGGCTGTGCTGCATTACATTCTATGGGGGCTAGCTGCGTTACATTCTATGGGGGGGCTGTATTACATTCTATGGGGGAGGGCTGTATTACATTCTATGTGGGAGGGCTGTGTTACATTCTATGGGCGCTGGCTGCATTGCATTCTATGGGGGAGGGCTGTATTACATTCTATGTGGGCGGACTGTATTACATTCTATGTGGGAGGGCTGTATTACATTCTATGGGGGGCTGTATTACATTCTATGGGGGGGGCTGTATTACATTCTATGGGGGACTGTATTACATTCTCTGGGGGACTACATTATATTCTATGGGGAGGTGGGCTGTATTACATTCTATGGGGTGCTGTATTATATCCTATGGAGGGGCTACATTATATTCTATGAGGGGCTGCATTATGTTCTATGAGGGGGCTACCATATATTATATATGCAGGGGCTGCATTATACTATATGAGGGGGCTGTATTATTTTCTCTGGGGGGTTACATTATACTCAGGGGGCTACAATATGTTCTGTTTGGTGGCTGCATTATACTCTGGGGTGGCATCATTATACTATATGTGGGCTGCATTATACTGTATTGAGGACTATGGGGATTACATTATACTATATGAAAAACTATGTGGTGCATTATACTATGGGATGTGAATTGTACTACATGGATCACAATGGTGGGGCATTATACTATATGGAGCACTATGAGAAATGTATTATACTATTTGGAGGACTGAGGAGTGTATTATACTATATGGAGGACTGTGGCAGTACATTATACTATATCTAGGACTGAGGAGTGTATTATACTATATGGAGGAATTGCAGTGTATTTTAATATATGGAGGAATATGAGGAGTGTATTATACTATATGGAGGACTATGGGGAATGTATTATACTATATGGAGGATTGAGGAGTGTATTATACTATATGGAGGACTGAGGTGCACATTATAATATATGGAGGACTATGGGGTGTATTATACTAAACAAGCAAAATGCTGCCTATTCATCGAGTGATTGGATTGTTTATGTTGGAACAGAAATCCTTGTTCTCAGCAGCACATCGCCGGAGAAAACTGTAGTTGTGCTGCTGATAACATGATACTGTATGGGGACAGATTGATCTCTAATTGTGATTGTTCTGTTCCCTTCATTCTTTCTCAGTTTGTGTAAAGAGGCCGGGAAACAAGCAAACGACTTCAGTATTGTCAATCACACTCGTTTAGCGGCCTGAGATCAGCACATGTAAATACAGCAGAAATGCTTTGCAGGGAGATGAGGCAAGGATCATGACAGTTGTAGTTAGCACCTATCGCCTGGGAATAGCGCTAACTCAACTGCTTTTCCCAGCCGCCAGAGCATTTAATTCTGGTATGTGTAATGATTTTTAGGGTTGGTGTCAGCTCCCCAACGCACGTTTCGGTGTATAAATTCCTTCCTTAGGGGGCATGCCCTGAGGAAGGAATTTATACACTGAAACGTGCGTTGGGGAGCGAGTGCCAGCGCAATTACCAGTGGCAATGATGGGTAATTAATATCTTTGTAGCATGTGCTGTCTTTTCATTTGTATTTATGCTGCCACATGTGTTTATTGAGCTAGGTAGACTGGGCATGTTCCGTTGTTGTAACTTACTATACTGGGGGGGCAGCTATTGCTGCTGATGTCCGGTGTCCACTGGGACGTATATCAACCTGGGACTATATGTAGTTATTTTTTCTGCGGCTCCATACGTTTGATTGGCAGTGGATATTTGACACACTATGCATGTGCTACATAGTACCCTTTTGCTGTGCTGGTAATTTTTGCATCGGTACTTAGCTTGGATTCATTTGTGAACTACCTTGCATTAAAATACACTTGTATATGCGCTATATTGTTCTTTGTGCTCCTTGGTTTTAATATTTTTATGTGTGATTTACTACTAATAATAAAGTTTTTCACTTTGTTGTATACCAGAATTGACTCGTTTTGTTCTCCATGGTTTCATATTGACTTGTATATAAGGCTAAATAAAAAAAAATAATTAAAGTAAATCAAAATAGATTTTTTTTATTTAAAAATTGGAAATTTCAGTGTATTTTATGAAGTAAGCAAGAAGTTACACAAATCAGGGACGCAGATACACACTGTATTAGACATAAAGGAGGGCCTCCTACACATTATATTCAAATTGTCATATAGTGATACTCCTAGAATCATAAAGGTTATGCACTAAGTGCAAATCCTGCCCAAAATTACCAGCAGAGTCATCCATACACCTTTGAAGGCACAAACTGTAGTGCCAAGTGTCCAAAGCCAGGAAAACAATATTACCAGGGTGAGCCTGTCAGCACTTTCTGTTGACAGGTGAAAACGCCGCCTGTCTGTTATGACCCCCTGGGGGCACTAAAAACATGTTCAAGGCAAGATGCTAGCGGCATAGCAGCACAACACCTCCAAGTCATAGAGGGACAGCTCATGCCAGGTGTCCTGCTTTGAGATCCAATAGCTGAGGTCGCAGAGATTTAAGGGAGTACGCTGGTTTTGTGGCCAGGTATTGCTTGACCATCTTTAAATATGTTTCCCGGCTTGTCAAAAATACCTGGTCATCAGGGCCTAAATGCTGGAAGAGTGTCATGAAATTGGCCCATGGCTTTGACAGTGTACTCTTGACTCTGCTGTACCTAGTGTGTGTCTCCTTCGCCTCTCCTCCTGCTAGCATTGTCTTATGGGAATTTTTCCAACATATTTTCCAAACCAAGCATGGTACATGTGTGAGCATGCTAAGCTTTACAGCCACCACCAGGCTATGTCCATTATCGCACACAACCATGCCTGATTGGAGGTTCAGAGGTGAGAACCACAGATCTGTCTGGTTTGTTTTTCCTTTCAATAACTTTGCCGTAGTATGCAGTTTGTCTCTTAGACAACTTAGCTTAAGCAGACCCTTTTGGCACTTTGATGAGGCAATGCTGCAGAGCTTCCAGCTTCCGTCTGATGTGGGTGACGTGCTCCGAGATAGCACATTGGAGATGGAGGATGAGTAGGAGGGGGTGTGGGAACTGGTGTAGGAGGTGGATGAAACTGCAAAAGAAGTAGGGCCAGCAATCCTTAGCATTGGTAGAACATGTGCGGTGCCAGTGTGGGACTCGGTCCCGGCTTCCACAATGTTCATCCAATGTGCCGTCAGGGAAATGTAGCATCTTTGAACACAAGTGCTTGTATACATGTCGGTTGTTAAGTGGACAATCCCAGAAATCGTGTTAGTAAGGACAAGGGTGATATTCCTGGACACATGCTGGTACAAGGCGGAGACGCCGCAAGAGGAGAAATAGTGGTGGTTGGGGACCAAGTACCTAGGGACCAAATTTGTACAACCTGCAGCAAGCCAATTTTGTTTTTTATTTTAAAGCAAAGAAATTTCACACAAACCGAGTTCTAGAGTATGTGACAATAGTCAATTTTTGAACAACCAAAGTTCTACACCTGTAGCAAGCCAATTTGATTTTTTATTTCAAACCAACGAAATTTCATATGAACCAAGTTCTACAGTAGATATGACAAGTAGTGTTGAGCATTCCGATACCGCAAGTATCGGGTATCGGCCGATACTTGCGGGTATCGGAATTCCGATACCGAGATCCGATACTTTTGTGGTATCGGGTATCGGTATCGAAACAACATTAATGTAATTATGTGTAAAAGAGAGAATTAAAATAAAAAATATTGCTATACTCACCTCTCCGACGCAGCCTGGACCTCAGCGAGGGAACCGGCAGCGTTGTTTCCTTAAAATTCGCGCGTTTACTTCCTTACGTGAAGTCCCGGCTTGTGATTGGTCGCGTGCCGCCCATGTGGCCGCGACGCGACCAATCACAAGCCAGAACGTAATTTTAAAATCCTGAAGGACCTAAAATTACGTCACGGCTTGTGATTGGTCGTGTCGCGGCCACATGGGCGACGCGACCAATCACAAGCCGGGACGTCACGGGAGGCAGGACAAGCGCGCATTTTAAAATGCGCGCGTGTCCAGCCTCCCGTGACGTCACGGCTTGTGATTGGTCGCGTCGCCCTTGTGACCGCGACGTGACCAATCACAAGCCAGAACGTAATTTTAAAATCCTGAAGGACCTAAAATTACGTCACGGCTTGCTGTGATTGGTCGCGTCGCGGCCACATGGGCGGCACGCGACCAATCACAAGCCGGGACTTCACGTAAGGAAGTAAACGCGCAAATTTTAAGCAAACAACGCTGCCGGTTCCCTCGCTGAGGTCCAGGCTGCGTCGGAGAGGTGAGTATAGCAATATTTTTTATTTTAATTCTTTCTTTTACACATTAATATGGATCCCAGGGCCTGAAGGAGAGTTTCCTCTCCTTCAGACCCTGGGAACCATCAGGGATACCGTCCGATACTTGAGTCCCATTGACTTGTATTGGTATCGGGTATCGGTATCGGATTGGATCCGATACTTTGCCGGTATCGGCCGATACTTTCCGATACCAATACTTTCTAGTATCGGACGGTATCGCTCAACACTAATGACAAGTAATCCACCTTATTTCTCCATTATCTTAATTTTTTTTAACTGTACAGTTTTCAAGAAATGAAAAGTTTTTCACTGAAAATATTGTTAACTATAAGAAAGCTGTGTGAAAAAAAAATATTTTTTGTAAAAAAAAAAAAATTGATGGTAATAGTCAATTTTTAAACAACCACATTTCTACACCTGTAGCAGGCATATTTTTGCTTGTATGTCAAACCAATGAAATTTCACACAAAGCAGGTTCTTTAGTATAAATAACAATAGTCAATTTTTGGAACAAAAATATTTTGTGAACTGTACCAGGCCAATCGTTTTTTTTTTTTTAATTTAACGAACTGCAATTTTACACAACGCATGTTAATCTGTATGGTGACTAATTGTATCCAGAACAAATTTTGTAATGCTTTTTTGCAGTTTTACATACTACCGTAACATAACAATAACAATGTTAAATTGTATGAATGACTAAGTGAATCAATAAAAATGTTTTGAAGATGAATAGTTTGAAAGTGTATTTCATGTACTCCTACACTCAAGAAGTGCAAAGCCAGGAAAAAATTATGAAGGAGGGTATTACAGTAATCTTTTTGATGTGTCCACTTCTACATCTCCTTCCTTGGGAGACTGGTGTGACTGTCTCCACCTGCTTGCTGGAGCCTGATCCCCAGGTGCCTGGGCTGTATGTGACTTGACTTCGGTTTGTGCAAGAGCCCATGACATGCAGAAATGGGCGACAGCTCACTGTGTCATCTGCACCATCACCTGCTCCCGCATAGGAGGTGGGAACCCCATAGACAGTACGATCTCTGGTGGTAGTCCCTTCTCGAGCCGCTTTGACAAGTATTACAGGAGCATGAGGGCTTCAGTGGAATTAGGCAAGGTTGTAAGTATGGCTTAATTAAGATTATTAAAGGAGTCTGTGTCATTTCTTCAATTAAAGGATTATATTCTGTCTGTGTCTTTATTTACCATGTAACTATAGGATTAGTAATGGATAGGTGTCTTATAGACACTTCTCCATTACTAAGCCGTGGGCTTGATGTCACCTGACAATGCAAAGGTGACATCAACCCCACAAATATGAACCCTGCTTGCCACCACTACAGGGCAAGTGGGAAAAGCCAGGCAAAGTGTCAGAATTGGTGCATCTAATAGATGTGCCTTTTCTGGGCATTTGTGGGCTGCTATTTTTAGGCTCGGGGAGTCAATATCCATGGCCCCTTACCAGCCTGAGAATACCAGCCCCCAGCTGTGAGCTTTAGCAAGGCTGGTTGTAAAAAATGGGGTGGACCCCACGCTGTGTTTTAAAATTGTTTATTTAACTAATTTAGACAAAAAAAAAATGTGGGGACCCCTCTATTCTTGAGAACCAGCCTTGATGAAGATGACAGCTGAGGATTGCAGCCCCCAGCTATGAGTTTTGCCTGGCTGGTTATAGAAAATACAGGAGAACCCATGCCATTTTTTTCATTTATTTATTTATAGCGTAGGCGGCTGCTGATGAATACCCCATCAGCCGCTCCTGCTGTCACTGTTATTAGCAGCAGCAGTGGTAGGCTGATGGGAGTAATACTGCCATCAGCCACTGCCTACTGTCTCTTTTATCACTTAAATGTAACTCTTATCATTCTCCCCTGCTTGCGCCTATCGCCATCAGAGCAGGGGGAATGATGACAGCTGTGTTCAGCACCCGGCGTTGGGGAACAGCACTTACTGTAACTCTTCTTCCCCGGCACTGATGCTTGTCACATGGATGACATCCATGTGTGTTATGCGTATGCATGTGTGCGGGATGTTTTGTGTCCCGTGCTGACATTAAAACAAGGACTCGTCAGCGTGTTTTGCCCATGGACACACGGTCCGTGGAAACACACTGACATGTGCACAGACCCATTCACTTGAATAGGCTAATAGCGCTCCAATCCTCCCGAGTCTCTCCATATGGCTAAGTAGTACTGAACAGCCACATATGGGGTATTGCCATGTTCAGTAGAAATTATGGGACAAATTTTGGTGCCATTTTTATCCACTTCTGTGAAAATGTAAAGTATTTGGTTAAAACAAAATTTTGGTGGTAAAAATGAAGTTATTTTGTCTTCACTGCCCAATGGTATGAAATTCTGTGACACATCCAAGGTGTCAATATGATCACTGCACCCCTAGATGAATTCATTTAGAGGTGTTGTTCATAAAATGGGGTCACTTTAGGGGGGTTCTGCTGTTCTGGCACCTTGTGGGCTCCCCCAGTGGGTCATGGCAGATGCAAACCATAACAGTAAAATCTAGCGCTCCATGCATTCTGAGCTTTGCACTGTGCCTGAAAAATATTTCCCGATTACATGTAGGGTATTGGCACACTCAGGAAAAATGGACCTCAGTTTGTTGTAAAAATTTCCCTATTAGCCCTTAGAAAAATTTAAAACTTGGGGCTAAAATAATTTTAATGGTAAAAATTTTATTTATTCTTTCTTTACTGCTCAGTGGTATAACATTCTGTGAGGCACATGTGGTGTTAATATGATGACTGCACCCCTAGATGAATTCATTGGGGAGTGTAGTTTGTAAAATGAGTTACATATAGGGGGTTTCTGTTGTTCTGGCACCTCCGGGGCTCTGCCAATGTGACATGGCACCCTCAAACCATTCCAGCAAAATCTGAACTCCAATATGGCTCCTCTTCTCTTCTGAGCTTTGGACTGTGCCTCAAAAGTAGTATTCCCGTACATATGGGGTATCGGCGTACTCAAGAGAAACTGCACAACAACTTTGGGGTCCAATTTTTCCTGTTACCCTTGTGAAAATAAATTGGGGGTGAATAGGTCATTTTTGTGGAAAAAATATGATTTTTTATTTTTACGGCTCTACATTATAAACTTCTGTGAAGCACTTGGGGGTTCAAAGTGCTCACCACACATGTAGACAAGTTTCTTGGGGGGTCTAGTTTCCAAAATGGTGTAACTTGTTGGGGGTTTCCATTGTTTAGGCACATCAGGGGCTCTCCAAACGTGACATGGCCTCCGATCTCAATGCCAGCCAATTTTGCATTGAAAAAGTAAAACAGCGCTTCTTCACTTCCAAGCTCTGCCATGCGCCCAAACAGTGTTTTACTCCCATATACGGGGTATCAGCGTACTCAGAACAAATTGCACAATAACTTATGGGGTCCAATTTCTCCAGTTACACTTGGTAAAATAAAAAATTGGGGGCAAAAATATCATTTTTGTGGAAAAAGTGATTTTTTATTTTACCGCGCTACGTTATAAACTTCTGTGAAGCACTTGGGGGTTCAAAGTGCTCTCCACACATCTAGATAAGTTCCTTGGGGGTCTAGTTTCCAAAATGGTGTAACTTGTGGGGTGTTTCCACTGTTAAGCACATCAGGTGCTCTCCAAACGCGACAAGGCATCTGATCTCAATTCCAGCCAATTTTGCGTTGAAAAAGTAAAACGGCGCTCCTTCCCTTTCAAGTTCTGCCATGCACCAAAACAGTGGTTTACCCCCACATATGGGGTATCAGCGTACTCAGGACAAATTGTACAACTTTTGGGGTCCAATTTCTCCTGTTACCCTTGGTAAAATAAAAAATTGGGGGCGAAAATATCATTTTTGTGGAAAAAGTGAATTTTTATTTTACCGTGCTACGTTATAAACTTCTGTGAAGCACTTGGGGGTTCAAAGTGCTCACCACAGATCTAGATAAGATCCTTGGGGGTCTAGTTTCCAAAATGGTGTCACTTGTGGGGGGTTTCCACTGTTGGCACATCAGGGGCTCTCCAAACACGACATAGTTTCCGATCTCAATTCCAGCCAATTTTGCATTGAAAAGTCAAAAGGCGCTCCTTCCCTTCTGAGCTCTGCCATGTGCTCAAACAGTGGTTTACCTGCACATATGGGGTATCAGCGTACTCAATTTGCACAACAACTTTTGGAGTCCAATTTCTCTTCTTATCCTTGGTAAAATAAAAAAATTTGATCTGAAGTAAATTTGTAGTGAAAACAAGTTAAATATTCATTTTTTTAAACATTCCAAAAATTCCAGTGAAGCACCTGAAGAGTTAGTAAATGTTTTTTAATGTGGTTTTGAGTGCCTTGAGGGGTGCAGTTTTTGGAATGGTGTTACTTTTGAGTATTTTTTTATCATATAGACCCCTCAAAGTGACTTCAAATTTGATGTGGTCCCTAAACAAAAATGGTGTTGTAAAAATTAGAAATCACTGTTTAACTTTTAACCCTTATAACTTCTTAACAAAAAAAATGTTGGTTTCAAAATTGTGCTCCTGTAAAGTAGACATGTGGGAAATGTTACTTATTAAGTATTTGTGTGACATATCTCTGTGATTTAAGGGCATGAAAATTCAAAGTTGGAAAATTGCGAAATTTTCTAAATTTTTGCCAAATTTCCATTTTATTTCACAAATAAACGCAAGTCATATCAAAGAAATTTTACCAGTATCATGAAGTGCATTATATCCTGAGAAAACATTCTCAGAATCACCGGGATCCATGGAAGCGTTCCAGAGTTATTACCTAATAAAGGGACAGTGGCCAGAATTGTAAAAATTGACCCGGTCATTAACATGCATACCACCCTCGGGAGTAAAGGGGTTAAACATTGAGCCACTCATATGCCTATTTACAGCATTGATTAAGGGGCCTCATTTTTACCTCTGAGCCAACTTTTTACAGGAGTGACAAATACATTTTTTATAGCCTACTGGTGTTCCAGAATTTAGAGGGCTTCAGCATTATACTACTTGTTAGCCCTGATCATGTTTGTTCAACAACATAGATAATGCTGTCAATAGCAACAGAGACATCTAGAGGGTTAACAGAGGGAATGTGCTTCCTTTTTTATCTCATCGGCACCCCTGAATCTGATTGCCGGATGGAGAACTCAGTAATGGTCTCCCTGTTTGCCAGTTACAGTGGCCTGCTAGGACCAGTCATAAACAAGTTCCAACAGGTCACGTGTCAATGTAAAACTGTTAGGTCTAAAGTACTGCAATTCATAAATAATGTAATGTAGTACAATGATCAAAGTGTAAAATATTTTAGTCCCATAGAGGGCCTCAGTAAATAGTAAAAAAAAATACAGATAAAAAAAGGTATTAAAAAAAATCCTAAAAAACTTTTTGCCGTAAAAACACCGGTTTTATGTAAAAACAAAACAAACCACAAACAAATAATGTACATGTGTCACCGCATGTGGAATGATCCATGCTATAAAATTGGAACAATAATTAACTTGTATTGTAAACACCATAAGAAACATTAAAACACTCTAAAATGCAATTTTTTCATTATACTGCCAAACAAAAATGAAATAAAAAACAAATGGAAAATGAAATGGTATAACTGAAAATGACACATAATCTGGCAAAAAAGAAGCCCTTATATTGCTCTTTTGGTAAAAAAAAAAATAGAAAAGGCATAGCATTCAGAATGTGGGGATGCAAGCCCAAATAATTCACTGGGGAACAATTTCGAACATTTCAAAACTGGGTTAGTTTTCTTTTATCACGTCAGTTTTTTTCCTCTACAACTTATCTTAAAGAAGCACTCCCATCAAAATGTTTATCCTTTTAATACATTGCAATCATCATATCATACAGCACTGTGTACTTACAATTGCTCATTTTGTCTTTCTACCTAGCTAATTCTTCTCTTTTCTCTGTTCTATGTAAAAACAGGAAGTATCTTGTTCCTGCATTTATCATTCCCCTCTTCAACTCCTGACCCAGCTGCTCCCTCCTCCAGCCTGCCAGGGACTTCTGCTGCGATTTGTGGCTCACGCAGGGAAAATTTACCTCCTGCTTCCACATAGAGCTTAGAAGGATTCAGCTAGTCAGTTATTAACCACGTGATGTCATAGACCTAAAGGAAAACAGAATAATTAACTGGGTAGAAGGGAAAATGAGCAATTGTAAGTACACAGTGCAAAATAATGTGATGATTGCAATATATTAGGAGGACAAACATTTTGGCAGGAGGAGTGCTTCTTTAATGTAATTACCTTTGGCTGGATCAAGGGTAGCATCAGTACTCTCCTATTGGCCAAGAGCGATCAGCCCTCGAGTGAAGAGGGGTGGAGAACGAACTTGCCATCCAGCAACAAGTTGTTTTTCCTCAAGGCTATTCAGTTAAATGTGGCGAGGGGTTTTGTGCCACTCTATATAGTAAAATGTATTTTGAAAATCTGTATACAAGGGGTTAGCAGCATTTATTTTTTTATTTACACGCTTATTTATTTTCTTTCAGATCATGTCTGTCTTTGCTATTTCTCGTTGTTAGTGCCTAAACAGCCCTGATTCCTGTAATATCTGTGGTATTTTCTCTATTCCCTGTAAAATGACAAACAACGACTCATTTGTCAATCATATTTTACATATTTCAAAGTAAAACTTGGTGATCAAGAAAAGTCTAGGGCCCGTCACAAGGTGTGTCGAGAGTTTACGGATGAGGACAAAGGGAACATGTGATAAGATGCCACTTGGTATACCTATGGTTTGGTAAGAGCGAAGATTGTGACCCTCAGGTCACCTGGAACCTTGAAGACGTTCAGAGAAGTCAGGTTTGGAACCTGAGGTCACCTGGCCAATTATCTCAATGGACTGTCAGCTTCCTAAGCTTGTCATCATTACCACCTCTCTGTGAGTGCCCATCAAAAGCAGGGTGCCAATGGTTGGGGTAGTCAGCCCTGGACATCCCAAAGTTGTAGCTCCTCTAATCCCAGAGAGCCAGTAGAACAGTGAGACTCTATAATTTGCACTATATCGGGTATTTGCTGGGACTTTTCTATGTGTCATTGTCTGTTGGTGGTTCAATAAATTATTTCCACACTGTTTTACCCTCACCCACTGTGTTGTCTGAGTGGTATTACTTCCATGTTAACACTAGAAGTCCCAGAAATTTCGAACTCCCCCTGAAGTCCTGAAAGAGGGTCAAATGACCCTTAGTCCAAACTGACAACTCTGATGGCTCCAATTAGCATCCTTTCATTTGTAAATGTGGCCATTGCCTGAGGAATCTGCAGGGGGCAATTGTGTTGATCCACCTCAACAAAGGTCTTGTAAGAGAGTGTAAACAAAAGAATGTAAGCTGCTCCTGAGTGTGTCTGCCCACCCCCCAGCTGCATTGTTAGCAAATTTGCATGCAGCCTTTTGTGCTGTGGGAGATAAATAGGTGACTGCATCTTTTTTAGGCTAGGGTCACATTTGAGAGAATTTCAGTTCCCTGCAAATCCAGCAGGGAACTTAGAAATTTTCTCAGCCTCCGCATGTTCCCCATATGTGGGAGAGCCGGGAACGCGGTGCCTAGCAACCCGCTGTGTTTACTGGTTACCAGCTACACAGCGGGCTGCGGGGAGTGCGATTTGCAGTCCCACATCCCCCCTCCCAGGGAACGCATCTTGAGGAGTTTTCTGTGCTCCTACTCAACATGCACGTCACACGGAGCAGGTGGATTGGTTCATGGGTCTCCCGGAACTAATGGCATTTATTTCAGTCATTATCTTGCTGGGGGTGACCAAGGTTCCATCACTACGTGACAGCTGGTCAGCAAACCTGGCAAACCCAAGGATCATTGCAACTATGACCCGAAACCGCTTCCAAGACATTATGCAACACCTACGCTTTGATGACATGTTCACACGCAGTGAGCGAGTGGAGACCGATAAGTTTGCTGTAATCTCCGATGTGTGGAGATCGTTTGTCACCAACTGCATTGCATCCTACAACGCTGGTCGACACATCACTATTGATGAACAGCTTTTCCCGTCAAAGACTCGCTGCTGTTTTCTGGAATACATTGCAACAAAACCAGACAAGTTTGGCATCAAGTTTTATTATTTTTATAACAAAAATAAAAAGCAAACAAATAACAATTGTTCTTTTGTATATTTTTCACACTGAAATTTCAGTCCTCTTGTGCAATTTTCGCGTGATTTTTTTTCGCTAGTGTGCTTGAGGCCTTAGACACAAATGTTTCTGGTCATTACTCACAGCTGTACCTTGCTCTAAAATTTTGAATTCTCTATTTAAAATATATAATAATAATAATAATAATAATAATAATAATTTTTATTTATATAGCGCCAACATATTCCGCAGTGCTTTGCAAATTATAGAGGGGACTTGTATAGACAATAGACATTACAGCATAACAGAAATCACAGATCAAAATAGATACCAAGATGAATGAGGGCCGTGCTCGCAAGCTTATAAACTATGAGGAAAAGGGGAGACACGAGAGGTGGACTGCATGAACCAGTTAACTGCCTAAGTATGTAGCAGTACAGACACAGAGGGCTATTAACTGCATAAAGTGTATAAGAACATGATGCGAGGAACCTGATTATGTTTTTTTTTTTTTTTTAATAGGCCACACAGGGATAGTTAGGTTAATGCGTTGAGGCGGTAAGCCAATCTGAACAAATGAGTTTTTAGGGCACGCTTAAAACTGTGGGGATTGGGGATTAATCGTATTAACCTAGGTAGTGCATTCCAAAGAATCGGCGCAGCACGTGTAAAGTCTTGGAGACGGGAGTGGGAGGTCCTGATTATTGAGGATGCTAACCCGAGGTCATTAGCAGAGCGGAGGTCACGGGTAGGGTGGTAGACTGAGACCAGAGAGGAGATGTAGGGTGGTGCTGAGCCATGGAGTGCTTTGTGGATGAGAGTAGTAGTTTTGTACTGGATTCTGGAGTGGATGGGTAGCCAGTGTAATGACTGGCACAACATAGAGGCATCGGTGTAACGGTTGGTGAGGAATATGATCCTGGCTGCAGCATTCAGGACAAATTGGAGCAGGGAGAGTTTGGTAAGAGGGAGGCCAATTAGTAGAGAGTGACAATAGTCCAGACGAGAATGAATAAGTGAAACAGTAAGAGTTTTTGCAGAGTCGAAAGTAAGAAAAGGGTGAATTCTAGAAATGTTTTTAAGATGCAGCTAAGAAGAGCGAGCCAGTGATCGGATGTGGGGGGTGAATGAAAGCTCGGAATCAAGTATGACCCCAAGGCAGCGGTCATTTTGCTTTGGAGTAATGTTGGAACTGCACACGGAGATGGCAATGTCAGGCATAGGTAAGTTAGTAGCGGGAGAGAACACGAGGAGTTCAGTTTTTGACAGGTTCAGTTTCAGATAGAGGGAGGACATGATGTTAGAGACAGCGGTAAGACAATCACTGGTGTTTTCTAAAAAGGTCGGCGTGATATCAGGAGAATAAGTGTATAATTGGGTGTCGTCAGCATAGAGATGGTACTGGAAACCAAATCTACTGATTGTTTGTCCAATAGGGGCGGTATTCAAAGAGAAGAGGAGGGGGCCTAGGACTGATCCTTGAGGAACCCCTAAAGTAAGGGGAAGGTGAGAGGAGGAGGAGGAACCAGCAAAAGATACAGTGAAGGAGAGGTCAGATTGATAGGAGAAGAACCAGGAGAGAACGGTGTCCTTGAGGCCGATGGAGCGGAGCATAGTGAGGAGGAGTTGATGAGCTGATTAGCATGGAGTAGTGACCATTAGATTTAGCTGTTAGTAGGTCATTAGAGACTTTAGTGAGGGCAGTTTCAGTAGAGTGTAAAGAACGGAAACCAGATTGAAAAGGGTCGAGAAGAGAGTTATCTGAGAAATAGCGGGTAAGACGGGAGTGGACCAGGCGTTCGAGGAGTTTAGAGATGAAGGGAAGATTAGAGACAGGTCTATAATTAGTGGCACAGTTTTGATCAAGGGATGGTTTTTTAAGTAATGGATGTATGATGGCATGCTTAAATGAGGAGGGAAAAATACCGGAAGAGAGAGAAAGGTTGAACATTTTTGTTAGGTGAGAGGTGACAGCTGGGGAAATGGACTGGAGGAGATGTGACGGAATGGGGTCACTGGTGCAAAGTGGTCGGGCGAGAAGATGCAAGGAGCCTGATTACTTCTTCTTCTGTAACTGGTTCAAAGTCAGAGAGTGAACTAGATGCAGTGGGGGAGAGAGGACAGTGCATGGTATGAAGGGATTGGGAGATAATTTCCTGTCGAATGTGGTCAATTTTTTCTTTGAAGTAATTGACCAGATCGTCAGCACGGAGATCTGTGGTTGGGGCCTGCAATCTTGAGTTGAGTAGGGACTGGAAAGTGTCAGAGATGTTTGGGGTTATTGGACAGCGAGGTGATGAGGGTGTTGAAGTAGGTTTAATCCATAAATGAGAAGAAAACGAGGGCACTCACCAGTCTTCAAAATTCAAGCTTTTATTGGCAATATATCCAGATAAAACTCATGGCCGGGAACGACGGAGCCGAAGCTCGTGTGAGCAGGGGAGAACGGGTGAATGAAACGGGTCCCCGTTCTCCCCTGCTCACACGAGCTTCGGCTCCGTCGTTCCCGGCCATGAGTTTTATCTGGATATATTGCCAATAAAAGCTTGAATTTTGAAGACTGGTGAGTGCCCTCGTTTTCTTCTCATTTATGGATTACACAGATGGTCACCCTAACGAAATAGACTGTGCCGCCCGTTTTATGCTATCACTGTTGAAATAGGTTTGTTTGGAGAGGTGAAGGGCAGAGTTGTATGTTTTTAGCATGAACTTATAATGGATAAAATCTTCGGGTAGATTAGATTTTTTCCACAGACGTTCGGCGCACCTGGAGCACTGCTGCAGGAAATGTGTTTGCAGCGTGTGCCACGGTTGTCGCCGTCTGTGCCGAGTTGTTCTATGTATAGGAGGTGCAGCTTCATCTTAGGCACTTTGCAGGGTTTCATTGTAATGCTTCAGAGCAGAATCAGGACATGAGATGGAGGAGATTGGGGCCAATGAGGACTGCAAGAACATCACTGCATAGTAGAACGTGGACTGCCAGGACATTTGTCATCTATGGGCAGTTCGGATGTAATGAAACTTACTTATATCATGTGATTTATGTCACACACAAAGAAGAATTGCAAACCTTTTGCTAATTTCTGCAATTGGTTAAAATATGTACGCTTAAATCATCTGGCATTGTGCCCATTCATGCATGCCTAATAGGTTTTATTTTATTTTGTAGTAAAACAGTCAACTTTAAAATATGTGAGCACAAGGTGAAGTAAGGAGCCTGATGGCTATTTATATTTCCAGTTCACAGTGTGATCATAAATCTGGCTTACTTTTACGTTTGCATTAAGTCTTGTGTTTTTTCCGTGGAGAGGAAGCTGTAATTGAAGTTGCATGCAAAGAAGTTAGCAATACAGATAAATGAAGGCAGTTTGTCAAGATCTTGCACGCTACACTCACTTAAAATAACACAGATAAAGAAAGAGTTTTCCTGTTAATGAAGTACGGTAAATGGCAAATGATTTGACCTTAGCACTTGTTTCGAAATTTATACCAGTGAATTAATTAGATTGACATTTTTAAATTAATCATATATTTTAGGGTGTAAGTAGCATCATTTCTTAAAAAAACAATAATTTACAGTAAATTATCCTACAGGAAAGATATATATCTTGGTACCGTGTTAGCCATTAAAAGGTATCAACCACTGAGGACTCTCAATTCTAAATATTTTAGTAAATTATCCTAGTATTTTAAAATGTATAAAACATTCGGTCTGAAAATATAAATGGCTACTAGCATCAGAAGCAAACACTGGAAAAGCTCTATGATAAAATGAAAATGTGACCCTTGCTGCTGGTGTGCAGCTATGCACAGTTCCCTCAGTTCATAAACTGCCAAACGTCCCCCTTAAATGTTGGATCACATCTGCTCAGCGGTGTAACTACAACAGGTGCAGGGGTTGCAATCACATCCGGGCCCTGGAGCCTAGGGGGCCCTAAAAGTCCCTTTGGCCTATAGAAAAATACTATTGCTATTAAAGATTTAAAATATTTGGGGGCCCTGTGGGAGCTTTAGCATCAGGGCCTATGAGTTTCAAGGTATGCCACTGCGTCTGCTCCATTTGAAAGGGAGTCTGTCAGCACAAAATAACAGTTCAAAGCAAGCACAGCACTCATTGCACCCTTGCTGTGGCCTTACCTCTTACATGTTTTACATCTTCTTTATCTTCTCTTTTGATTGACAGCATGGGTATTATGGGAGCCAAAGAAGGGCGGAGATAAATGCAAAACATGTTTGTGAGAAAGCGTACTGAATTGCTCGTTCACACCGTCGGACTGGAGTGCAGTCCACGCTTTGTGGTGGTTTGTGTTGTAAAGAACTCACAGCAATAAGTTATTCCAAACACAGATTTATTATACACTGCATTTCCCCTCAAAATGAGAAATTAATCAATGCTCATATTGTTTATAGAACTCAAGCAGTGGGAGGTCTGCAGTATACATAAGAGACACACCGAGACTGCTGTATATACATCACATAGCAGACATTGAGACTGCTGTATATATATCACATAGGAGACACTGAGGATGGATTTAATACCATAATCGGGATGGGAGTGCATAGCGCTAACTCGTCCCTCAAAGAACATTCTGATACAGGCACTGGCTAGTGCTAGGACGTAATCCATAGTGGCGAGTGCCCCAGCATTCAGTAGTGAATGCTGCGTGTGCGTGCTTGCAGTCTAGGGAGGAATCCAGCAGCCACCACAACAAATGATTTTGCAGTGGTCCAAATGCAGCAAAACAGGCCCAAACTATTAGACTTCCATCAGTGTTCCATGGGTGGCATGCGTTTTTATGCTGTAATGCAGTGTTTCTCTTTCACCAAATTTAACGTTTCTCATTTACACCAAAAACCTCTATTTGGTCTCATTTGTCTACAAAACATTGTTCCTATAGCCTTCTGGCTTGTCCATTTGAACTTGCACAAACTACATATGTACAGAAATGTTCATTTTGGAGTGCAGTAGCTTTATCCTTGCAATCCTGACATGCAGACCATTTTTGTTCAGCGTCATCCTTATGGTGGACCCATGAACATTAAAGGGGTCGTTCACTACTGGGACAACCCCTTTTCATTCTTCATGCTTTGCTCCGTTAAAATAAAAACACCTATACTTACCTCCTGTGTCCTATTCCAGTGGTGTATGCATTTGCATTCCCAGGGCTCACGCTAGGTTGTCATGTCCACACGAGCCCTGCACCCTGTCAGTGCTAGCATCACTATCCCCACCTTTGGATATACTGAACACCAACAGGAATCCAGGGCCCTGCCTGCTCTCTACCTTCCTCTTGATGTTTGATTTGTCCGAAGGTGGGGACAGTGACGCCAGTGCTGATTTGGTGCAGGGCTTACATGACATAGTAACCTCACATGAGCCCTGGATTGTGAGTCCCAACCCTGCTGGAATGGCACAGGTACCAGAGGTGAGTATAGGTGTTTATATTTTAACTGGGCCAAACATGAGGAATGAGAAGGGGCTGTCCAATTAGAGGACAACCCCCTTAACATTAGTTAATGTGAGAGAGGCCTTTAGAGAGGTTACCTTGGGTTCCTTTGTGACCTCCCAAACTAGTATAGCCCTTTCACTCGAGTGATCCTTATAAGGGATTAGTTCGTGACATCACCCGTGGTGCTCGGCAGTAGGGAAATGGCCGATGCTGCAGTTCAGGTCCAGTGGGGCAGATAGTGACGTAGCAGAGATGTTTCAGCTCTCCACTGGTAGAGCTAGGCCCCAGGGCAGTTAAAGAGTTAAAGATAATGATGGTGAATGTTGTGATGCAGGGCAGGTGACACAGTAATAATTCAGGGGACACAACAGGGTGCAGTTTCCACACTTTACTCACAGTTCTTATATGCAGTCCCCAGCCGGGTGCTGTGTCCTCCGGGTCTGCGGTCCAGCCAGCTCTCAGCTAAATTGGAGTTCACTTTCCCGAGACCCCCTTTCTTATGTGCCTTCCCTTGCCGTCTTTCTGCACTGGCTTCGCCCTCCTGCACTGCGCCTCACACACAGTGTCCCAAGCCAGCAGCCTCGGATCTTGTCGGGCAATGTCCTCCTGGTCCCCTTGGTTCTATGTGGCTGCCTTTTCAGCGAATGTGTGTGGCTGTGGGACGTACAGTTACCACAGCCTCCGACTTGCTAGCTGAGCCTTGTAGTTCTCCACTAGTCTGGGGGCCGGTTCCCCCACTGTGACCTGGTCCTTCCACCCGATGACGGTCGGCGTGGATTTGGGTGCCCAGAGTGGAAGGACCAGGCCCCAAGAACCTCTTCCTTCCTTCTCTCAGGAGCTTCTCTCAGACACTTCCTCTCACTCCTCTCTCTCTTACTCCCTAACTCCTCCCTCTAACTGTCACTCTCTCCACCCACACCCTCTACCTAGTTCCCCCTCCAGCCTGAGATGGGGCAGGGTCCGCCCAGATCCCCTGACCTGGAGTGGTGTAGTGTTGGATGCTAGTGTGGGTCTCGGGTAGTGCCCCCTCCTTACCCAAGAGCAGAGTACCACACCTCTGGCTGAGGTGCAGTACCTCTGTGGTGACTGGACCTTCAGAGGTGCCACACAATATTCGCTGAATTATTCGTCAAATATTCATCGAACATAGCTGAACGCCATTGGAGTCAATGGGAGGCAAAAATGAACGCATACATAACACCTTCAAAAGGGCCCAAAAGCTGCTAAAACACATCAAATTAGGGGCAGACACCAGCAAAGTGGGCTCAATTGACCCACAGTACAAATTTTAGAATGACACGGCAGCAATCAGCCATGCATGAGGTATCAGGGTCTGGCCCAGCATTTACAGCTTTGAATTGAACTTCAAATTAAGATGAGGTGGATAAGGCATCAGTGTAGACCTGCTTTGCTGGGAGCCCTAATAACGCATGCAACAGCTCAATCTGCTTTTATGCTCAGCCACACTTAGGTGGCACAAATATCAGTTTCATAGACTACTATTGTCAATAAAATGTAAGGATAGTAAGACGGTTAGATGACTGAAAGTAAGTGGAGGCCTGCCGGTCTCGAGGGTCTACTGCTACAGGCAGCACACATGAAGGAGACCCAACCAGGATTCTACACGGTTCCGAAAATTAGTGGCAAACACCACCAAAGTGGCATCAATTTCACTAGAGTAGAACTAGTATAACGGGGAACAACACCTCTTCCACTACAGCCAACCCAGCAGATGGAAAAGGTAATGGAAGGTGGTGGGACAACTATGCCGTAGCCATTGTAAAGCCTCGAGGGGCATAACTGTTGTGAATTAGACTTTTTGGCTCCCTCTTGTGGTCACTAGTGATATGACTCTGGGATTGTCTTTCTTCAGTTTGGCTCTCACCTGGGTCGTTAGTCCAGGGGTGTCGCTATATAAACTTCCTGGTTCCTTAGTCCAGTGCCTGGCATCGTTGTTATCAGATCCTTCTGTTGCTCCTGTCTGCTGGTCCTGGCTCTTGCAAAATTAAGCTAAGTCTTGCTTCTTTGTTTTTTGAGTTACTTGCTTTGCTTCTATTTTTGTCCAGCTTGTACTAAATGTGATTTCTGACTTTGCTGGAAGCTCTAGGGGGCTGGTGTTCTCCCCCCGGCCATTAGACGGTTCGGGGGTTCTTGAATATCCAGCGTGGATATTTTAATAGGGTTTTTGCTGACCATATAAGTCATCTTACTATATTCTGCTATTAGCTAGTGGGCCTCTCTTTGCTAAATACCTAGCTCATTCTTATGTTTGTCTTTTCCTCTTACCTCACCGTTATTATTTGTTGGGGGCTTGTATCCAACTTTTGGGGTCTTTTCTCTGGAGGCAAGAAAGGTCTTTCTTTTCCCTTCTAGGGTTAGTTAGTTCTCCGGCTGGCGCTAGATGTCTAGAACCAACGTAGGCACGTTCCCCGGCTACTTCTATTTGTGGTGCTAGGATTAGATATATGGTCAGCCCAGTTACCACTGTCCTATGAGCTGGTTTTTTGTGTTTGCAGACTTGGTATTTATTCCTGAGACCCTCTGCCATTGGGGTCATAATAGTATGCCAGGCCTACATTGAATGTTTAATGCATTGCAGAAGTGGGATAATAAGAAAGGAAATTCTGAGGTTTTTTTTTTTTTTTTTTTTCCTCTCTTCCTCCCCTTTACCTCTGAGTGGCTTGAGCTTGCTGCAGACATGAATGTCCAGACCTTGATTACAAGTGTGGACCAGCTTGCTGCTCGTGTGCAAAGCATACAAGATTTTGTTACCAGTAGGACACAGGTAACCATGTGCATGACTCCTGATCATCGGGAGGTGATTCGTTTTCTTGTTCTGCATAAAATGCATGATTTGGTCGTTTTGGGTTTGCCATGGTTACAGACTCATAATCCAGTCTTGGATTGGAAGGCAATGTCTGTGTCAAGTTGGGGCTGTCAGGGTATTCATGGTGATTCCCCGCCGGTGTCTATTGCTTCCTCTACTCCTTCGGAAGTTCCTGAGTATTTGTCTGATTATCAGGATGTGTTCAGCGAGTCCAGGTCCAGTGCTCTGCCTCCTCATAGGGACTGTGACTGTGCCATAGATTTGATTCCAGGTAGCAAATTTCCTAAGGGAAGACTATTTAATCTGTCTGTACCTGAGCATACCGCAATGCGTTCGTATATCAAGGAATCTCTGGAGAAGGGGCATATCCGTCCTTCCTCTTCCCCTCTTGGTGCGGGATTCTTTTTTGTGGCCAAGAAGGACGGATCTTTGAGACCTTGTATTGACTATCGGCTTTTGAATAAAATCACTGTTAAATTTCAGTATCCTTTGCCTCTGTTGTCAGACTTGTTTGCCCGAATTAAAGGTGCCAAGTGGTTCACCAAGATAGATCTTCGTGGTGCGTACAACCTTGTGCGCATTAAGCGAGGAGATGAATGGAAAACCGCATTTAATACGCCCGAAGGTCATTTTGAGTACTTGGTGGTGCCTTTTGGGCTCTCTAATGCTCCTTCAGTGTTTCAGTCCTTTATGCATGATATTTTCCGGAAGTATCTGGATAAATTTATGATCGTTTATCTGGATGATATTCTGGTTTTTTCTGATGACTGGGACTCGCATGTAGAGCAGGTCAGGATGGTGTTTCAGGTTTTGCGTGAGAATGCTTTATTTGTTAAGGGCTCAAAGTGTCTCTTTGGAGTACAGAAGGTTCCCTTTTTGGGGTTTATTTTTTCCCCTTCTGCGGTGGAGATGGACCCAGTCAAGGTCCGAGCTATTCATGATTGGACTCAACCCACGTCAGTTAAGAGTCTTCAGAAGTTCTTGGGTTTTGCTAACTTCTACCGTCGTTTTATTGCTAATTTTTCTAGCATTGTTAAACCTTTGACGGATATGACCAAGAAAGGTTCTGATGTTTCTAACTGGGCTCCTGCAGCCGTGAAGGCTTTCCAGGAGTTGAAGCGCCGGTTTACTTCAGCGCCTGTTTTGTGCCAGCCTGATGTCTCACTTCCCTTTCAGGTTGAAGTGGATGCTTCTGAGATTGGGGCAGGGGCCGTTTTGTCACAGAGAGGCCCTGGTTGCTCTGTGATGAGACCTTGTGCCTTTTTCTCGAGGAAGTTTTCGCCTGCTGAGCGGAATTATGATGTTGGCAATCGGGAGTTGTTGGCCATGAAGTGGGCATTTGAGGAGTGGCGTCATTGGCTTGAGGGTGCTAAGCATCGTGTGGTGGTCTTGACTGATCACAAAAATTTGATGTATCTCGAGTCTGCTAAACGCCTGAATCCTAGACAGGCCCGCTGGTCATTGTTTTTCTCCCGTTTTGACTTTGTGGTCTCGTATTTACCAGGTTCAAAGAATGTGAAGGCTGATGCTCTTTCAAGGAGCTTTGTGCCTGACTCTCCGGGAGTCGCAGAGCCGGTTGGTATTCTTAAAGAGGGAGTTATCTTGTCAGCCATTTCTCCGGATTTGCGACGTGTGTTGCAGAGATTTCAGGCTGGTAGACCTGACTCTTGTCCACCTGACAGACTGTTTGTTCCTGATAAGTGGACCAGCAGAGTCATTTCCGAGGTTCATTCCTCGGTGTTGGCAGGGCATCCAGGAATTTTTGGCACCAGAGATCTGGTGGCTAGGTCCTTTTGGTGGCCTTCCTTGTCACGGGATGTGCGGTCGTTTGTGCAGTCCTGTGGGACTTGTGCTCGAGCTAAGCCTTGCTGTTCTCGTGCCAGCGGGTTGCTCTTGCCCTTGCCTGTCCCGAAGAGGCCTTGAACACACATTTCCATGGATTTCATTTCAGATCTCCCGGTGTCTCAGGGCATGTCTGTCATCTGGGTGGTATGTGATCGCTTTTCTAAGATGGTCCATTTGGTGCCTTTGCCTAAGCTGCCTTCCTCTTCCGATCTGGTTCCTGTGTTCTTTCAGAATGTGGTTCGTTTACACGGCATTCCTGAGAATATTGTGTCTGACAGAGGATCCCAGTTGTTTCCAGGTTCTGGCGATCCTTTTGTGCTAGGATGGGCATTGAGTTGTCGTTTTCGTCGGCCTTTCATCCTCAGACTAATGGACAAACGGAGCGAACTAATCAGACTCTGGAGGCTTATTTGAGGTGTTTTGTTTCTGCGGATCAGGATGATTGGGTGACCTTCTTGCCGTTGGCTGAGTTTGCCCTTAATAATCGGGCTAGTTCCGCTACATTGGTTTCGCCATTTTTCTGCAACTCTGGTTTCCATCCTCGTTTTTCCTCGGGACATGTGGAGCCTTCTGACTGTCCTGGGGTAGATTCTGTGGTGGATAGGTTGCAGCAGATCTGGAATCATGTGGTGGACAACTTAAAGTTGTCACAAGAGAAGGCTCAGCGTTTTGCCAACCGCCGCCGCGGTGTGGGTCCCCGACTTTGTGTTGGGGATTTGGTATGGCTGTCTTCTCGATTTGTTCCTATGAAGGTCTCCTCTCCTAAATTTAAGCCTCGCTTCATCGGTCCTTACAAGATATTGGAAATCCTTAATCCTGTGTCCTTTCGCTTGGATCTTCCGGTGTCGTTTGCCATTCACAACGTGTTCCATAGGTCTTTGTTGCGGCGGTACGTTGTACCTGTGGTTCCTTCTGTTGAGCCTCCTGCTCCGGTGTTGGTTGAGGGCGAGTTGGAGTACGTGGTGGAGAAGATCTTGGATTCTCGTCTCTCCAGGCGGAGGCTTCAGTATCTGGTCAAGTGGAAGGGCTATGGTCAGGAGGATAATTCCTGGGTGGTTGCCTCTGATGTGCATGCGGCCGATTTAGTTCGTGCCTTTCACGCTGCTCATCCTGATCGTCCTGGTGGTCTTGGTGAGGGTTCGGTGACCCCTCCTTAAGGGGGGGGTACTGTTGTGAATTAGACTTTTTGGCTCCCTCTTGTGGTCACTAGTGATATGACTCTGGGATTGTCTTTCTTCAGTTTGGCTCTCACCTGGGTCGTTAGTCCAGGGGTGTCGCTATATAAACTTCCTGGTTCCTTAGTCCAGTGCCTGGCATTGTTGTTATCAGATCCTTCTGTTGCTCCTGTCTGCTGGTCCTGGCTCTTGCAAAATTAAGCTAAGTCTTGCTTCTTTGTTTTTTGAGTTACTTGCTTTGCTTCTATTTTTGTCCAGCTTGTACTAAATGTGATTTCTGACTTTGCTGGAAGCTCTAGGGGGCTGGTGTTCTCCCCCCGGCTGTTAGACGGTTCGGGGGTTCTTGAATATCCAGCATGGATATTTTAATAGGGTTTTTGCTGACCATATAAGTCATCTTACTATATTCTGCTATTAGCTAGTGGGCCTCTCTTTGCTAAATACCTAGCTCATTCTTATGTTTGTCTTTTCCTCTTACCTCACCGTTATTATTTGTTGGGGGCTTGTATCCAACTTTTGGGGTCTTTTCTCTGGAGGCAAGAAAGGTCTTTCTTTTCCCTTCTAGGGTTAGTTAGTTCTCCGGCTGGCGCTAGACGTCTAGAACCAACGTAGGCACGTTCCCCGGCTACTTCTATTTGTGGTGCTAGGATTAGATATATGGTCAGCCCAGTTACCACTGTCCTATGAGCTGGTTTTTTATGTTTGCAGACTTGGTATTTATTCCTGAGACCCTCTGCCATTGGGGTCATAACACATAACTAGGTGGTCTAACAAATCTGACCTCGGATAAGGGGCAGCAGGTGACACCGCGGCCAAAATAGGGACAAGGAGGTGGCACCTGGTGCAACTCCAGGGCTGACCTACTGAGTGTGGCAGCTGACCCCCTAGAGTGGGTAGGCTGGTGCAGCCCAAAGGATGGACAAAGATTGCAGGCAGGCACTGTAGGGACACTGGAACTATATGTGCAGATGGGACTGGCTGAGGAACTGAAAAGCACTGGCAGGTGAGGACTGGACCGGCTGTTATACAGATGAGCACAGGCAGGTGCGAGCTGGACCAGCAGTTAGACAGATGATCCCTGGCAGGTGCGGGCTGGACCAGTTGAGGAACAGGAGAGCACTGGCAGGTGTGGACTGGACCGGGTGTTAGATAAATGGGCTCTGGCATGTGCAGGCTGGACTAGGTGTTGAACAGATGGGCACTGGTAGGTGTCGGCTGGACCAGGTGTTAGACAGATGGGCACTGGCAGGTGCAAGCCAGACTGGGTGTTAGACAGAGGAGCACTGGAAAGTGCAGGCTGGACCAGCTGATGGACAGAAGAGCACATGAGGCCATGGAGGTGTCACGAGCGGGGTCTAAGTCCCGAACCGCTTGTGTACTCAAGGTCTGTCCTGTCTGCCAGCAGTCAGGACATTATGCCAGAAAATGTCCCCAGCGGTCGGGAAAACGTCAGCGTCTAGTGGTTGTAGGAGGAGGTACACTAGACACTGCGACATTTTCCCCCAAATTGTCCTTCAAGGGGACAATTACCATAGGCCCATCCACTCTTACGGTAGAGCTTTGTGTGGATTCTGGGGCGGAGGGCAACTTCATGTCTTCTGCCTTCGCTCAACGGCACGCAATACCCCTGATGATGCTCCCCAAACCAGTGACCGTATGAGTGGTGAATGGGTCAACACTGCCCTCACAGATAACACACCAGACCATCCCATCTACTCTATCTATGTCGCCATCCCATCAGGAGATTATCTCTTTACTTGTCATTCCCGAGGGAATTGATGAGGTCCTGTTAGGGATACCTTGGCTATGGTACCACTCCCCTCATATTGAGAGGTCCACAGGGAGAATTTTGGGATGGAGTGAATCTTGTGAGGGTAGATGTCAGAGGGAGTGCGTTCAGGTTGCTACTACTGAAGTACCCCCAGATCTTTCCTCTCTCCCAAGCACTATTGGCCCTATGTGGATGTGTTCTACAAGAGGGCTGCGGAGACCCTTCCGCCCCAGCGCCCCTATGACTGTCCTATTGACCTCTTGCCTGGTGCTGAGCCTCCCCAGGGTCGAGTCTATCCCTTATCTCTCCTGGAGATGGAGGCGATGACCCAATACATCCAGGAGAATCTGGCAAGAGGATTCATTAGGAAGTCAGTGTCACCTGCAGGGGCGGGGTTCTTCTTCGTGCAGAAGAATGGAGAATTACGTCCATGCATAGATTACAGGGGTCTTAACGCCATCACCGTTAAGAACATGTGTCCTCTGCCCCTGATATCTGAGCTCTTCGATAGGTTGCGGGGAGCGAGGGTATTAACTAAGCTTGATCTGTGGGGTGCTTACAACCTGATTCGCATCCGTGAGGGGGACGAATGGAAGACGGCATTTAACACCAGGGACGGGCACTTTGAATACCTGGTAATGCCCTTTGGGCTTTGTAATGCTCCTGCCATTTTCCAAGACTTTGTGAACGATATCTTCCGGGATATGCTCACCACCTCAGTCGTAGTCTATCTGGATGATATTCTCATCTACTCTCCAGATATAGACTCCCACCGGAGAGATGTTTGCAAAGTCTTTGACCTCCTACGGGCAAACTCTCTATAAGCCAAGTTGGAGAAGCGTGTGTTTGAGCAGGAGTCCGTTCCTTTCTTGGGCTATATCATCTCTGCCCAGGGATTGGCTATGGATCCTGCCAAGCTACAGGCTGTGATGGACTGGCAAGAACCCCATTCTCTCAAAGCGGTGCAGCGCTTTATGGGGTTCATTAACTATTATCTCCAGTTCATTCCCCTCTTCTCAACTTTGTTAGCTCCCTTGGTAGCCCTCACCAAGAAGAGAGCAAATCCCAAATTGTGGTTGGAGGAGGTCTCCAAGGCCTTCCTCTTTATTAAGTCCCACTTTGCTAGCGCTCCCATTCTACATTGCCCCGATGTAGATAAACCTTTTATAATGGAGGTGGATGCCTCATCTGTCGGTGCTGGAACAGTCCTATTCCAAAAGGATGCTCAAGGTCGGAAGCATCCTTGCTTCTTTTTCTCTAAGACCTTCACACCGGCGGAGAGGAATTATTCCATCGGGGACAGGGAGTTGCTAGCTATGAAGTTGGCCTTCTCGGAGTGGAGATACCTCCTGGAAGGGGCTTGTTTTCCCTTCCAAGTCTATACCGACCACAAAAATATGGTTTACTTGCAGACTGCTAAATTCTCGCCAGGCTAGATGGTCCTTGTTCTTCTCCCATTTCCACTTCACTCTCCATTATCTTTCCGGGGAGAAGAACATTCGTGCCGATACTCTCTCCCGCTCCGTAGTATCATCAGTGGAGGAGGAGGAGCCTCGGTTAATTGTCCCTTTGGAGAGTCTGAGGACCGTGGCCCCGGTTTCGCTAGAGTCTGTGCCCCTGGGCAAGACTTTTGTGCCATCTAATTTGTAACTGGAGGTCCTCTCTTGGGCTCACTCGTCCAGGGTGGGTGGCCATTTTGGGACTAAGAGGACATCTGAGCTTCTGGCGAGGATGTACTGGTGGCCACATATGGCCCGTGACGTCGGAGACTACATTCGGGCGTGTGTCTCCTGCGCCAACAATAAGTCTCCTCGACAATGGCCTGCTGGGTTACTTTACCCCCTGCCAGTGGGAGACAGGCCCTAGGAAATGGTCAGGATGGACTTCGTGGTGGGCTTACCCAAGTCCCGTAACTGCACCATTATTTGGGTAGTCACCGACCACTTTTCCAAAATGGTGCACTTGGTGCCTCTTCCATGGCTACCTTCTGCACTGGCCTTGGCAGCATTGTTTATCAAGCATATTTTCCGCCTACATGGTATGCCAGACAAAATTGTCAGTGACCGGGGTCCCCAGTTTCAGTCTCGGTCCTGGAGAGAGCTTTGTCTACTCAGCATCGAGCTGAATCTCTCTTCAGCATACCATCCCAAGACGAATGGGTTGGTAGAGAGGACCAACCAGACCCTGGCCACATACCTGCGACATTTTTTTTCAGCCAGGCAAGATGACTGGGCATCCTTGCTACTGTGGGCGGAGTTTGCACTGAACAATGCCATAGCCAACTCCACTGGGCAGACCCCTTTCCTCCTTAACTACGGCCAACATCCGCAGGTTCCTGTGCCCAGGCCCATGTCTTCCGCCGACTCCAGGGTGGCAGACTGGGCTGTGGAGGTGCGTGACATTTAGGACCACATGCAGGATGGTATCCAGGCCTCCAAGGAGAGAATAAGGGTCTCCCCTGATGCATATCGGCGCCCTGCTCCGACCTTTGCTCCTGGCGACTTTATGTGGCTCTCTGCCCATAATATCAGGCTGTGAGTTGAGTCCGCTAAGTTTGCGCCTCACTACTTGGGTCCGTTCAAGGTCCTGGAACAGGTTAAACCTGTGGTGGACCATCTGGCCCTTCCTCCTCGCCTAGGTATCACTGACTAGTGTTGAGCATTCTGATACTGCAAATATCGGGTATTGGCTGATATTTGCGGTATTGGAATTCCGATACTGAGTTCTGATACTTTCAGTATATCGAATACCGGAATCGGAAGTTCCCATAGTGCAATGAGCCAGTTTGATTGAATTCAGCCAATGAGGAATCCTATGAAGTGTGGGCACATCCTGTTATGCATGTTAGGCATGTAAGTAAGGGCATGGCTGTGATTGGTTGCTGAAATGATGTCATGATGCACTATAAAAGCTGCTGCTGCCATTTTGGGTTCACTCTGCTGTGAATTCAGTTAGGGACAGGACGCTGCTGTTCTGACTGAGGGATAGTTTGAGATAGCGATTTGCTTCATTGTGCTTTACCCAAGCTAATTTAGCAACCGCTGTGTGAGAACCTTGCTTTTGCCTTGCAGCGCTGTTCACGGCTGTCTGCAAGGTCTGTGTGTGAGTGCAGCTCACGCTGTAGTCTGTTCTGCAGCCACAGCTGGTTGTAGTCAGCTCAGCGTGCGTCACTGCCTCATACTGTTCCATTGTCCTTTTTTGCAAATAGTGCTGCCTGCTGCACATTTTTTCTGACTTATCCTATTAGTGGGTTTCCATCCGTATCCTGCTAGATTGTGGAAAAACACTATATAGGAGTACATAGAGGAGCTTTTTTGGCCTTGCAGCGCTGTTCACGGCTGTCTGCAAGGTCTCTGTGTGAGTGAAGCTCACGCTGTAGTCTGTTCTGCAGCCACAGCTGGTTGTAGTCAGCTCAGCGTGCGTCACTGCCTCATACTGTTCCACTGTCCTTTTTTCAATTAATGCTGCCTGCTGCACATTTTTCCAGATTTATCCTATTTGTGGGTTTCCACTGCTAGATTGCGGAAACACACTATATAGGGGTACATAGAGGAGCCTTTCTGCAGCCTTGTGCCCTGCTGCCCCAGCCAGATTAGTATTAGCCTAGTTTTTGGAGCCTCATCTATTGTATTGTAGGTTACCTTCCTGCATTGTAATCAAAAAGTTTGTGATACGATCGGTTTTACATCTTTGGGCACATCCAGTGTCTTTTTGTGAAAAAAAAAAAAGTTAATAAAGTTCACCAAACACTCCACTTTACAGTTGTGTAGGCCACAGTAGCTCATATTAAAGTCTAGTCCACACTTTATAAAATTAGTGTTTCTTATACCTGTTAGCAGCTGTTCAGGAATAAGCACACTAAGCCCTTAGTACTTTTCTGCCTATCTTTATCAGTCTACCAAGCTGAAGAAGGCAGGGAGTAAGGCACGTGGTCGTGGGCATGGAGTTTATGCAGGGAGAGGACGTGGGGATTCTGTGCCTGCTGCGGCCACCGGTGACTCATCATCCCCCAGTTTTAGCAGGGAACAGTCCTTCATGTGCAGCTTTGTAGGAGCTCGCCGTACCCCACTGCTGCGGGACGAACAAATTGAAGTCGTTGTCGGATGGATGGCAGCTAACGCATTGACTTCAATTAGTGCCACATCCTCTCAGGCACAGAGCACTGAAGAGTACCCATCTGTCTCTTCACCACCTGCCAAATTGCCCAGGCAGTCAGAGAGCCTAGGACAGGAGCCATGTCTACTTCTGTTCTATGAATCTCTTGGCTTGAAAGAGGGGGCCAGCCAAGCAGCATTTGAGAAACTGAAGAAGAGGAAGTATGCAGTGATGCGCAACAGCTTTGTCACTCTGAATCCGAAGAGGCGGGTGGGCCAGTGCCTACGGTCAGCACACCTCAGTACGCATCTGATGATGAGACTCAGGTGCCACTTTCTGGTGCATACTGTGCTGCTGAGACTACTCAGGAGAAGCAGTTGTTGGAAGAGGGTAGTGTAGATGATGAGGTCCTTGACCCATCATGGCGTGAGGTACAGGAAGGTGGTGGGAGCAGCTCTGAGGAAGACATTCCCCGAATGGCCCAAAAAGGAGGGAAAGGGAGGGGGAAGACTGCGTTGCCTGTAGCCTCCACTTCGGCACCCATTAAGAGCATGCCTCTTCCAAAACCAAAACGGGCGTTCCCAAGACTTGCAGTGCCTGGTCCTTTTTAGACACCGTTGCAGATGACATTTGCTTTGTCAAATTCAAATGCAAGCTGTGTAATCAGAAAGTCAAAAGGGGGAAAAGTGTCAGCAACCTCAATACCACAAATATGTGGAAACATGTGCGGACCAAGCACATGGTGGAGTTACAAAGACACACTGAAGACATAGGCCAACCTACAGTGCCACCTACCACCTCTTCAGCTCGTGTTGTAGCCTCTACCTTCCAGCTCACACACAGCTGGTTCGGCTTCCTCACAGGATCGCCATGGAAGAACCTCTGGCACTGTTGGACAGAGACACAGTGTAATTCCACCCACAGCACCACGTACCTGTCATCCTCACACTCCCAGGCCAGTCTACAGCCATCGGTAGCACAGGCATGGTAGAAAAGGCGCCCATACTCGGCAAACCACCCCTGAGCACATGCTCTGAATGCTGGCATTGCAAAACTACTGTCCCTTGAAATGCTATCATTCAGGCTGGTGGAGACTGACACCTTCTGTAACTTCATGGCATTGGCAGTCCCACAATACAACGTGCCCAGCCGCTTTTATTTCAGCAGGCAAGCCGTCCCTGCCCTGCAAAAGCATGTGGAGGGAAAAATTAAACATGCGCTACGAAACGCCGTCAGCAGCAAGATCCACCTGACCACCAATGCGTGGACCAGTCACCATGGACAGGGACGATACCTTTCCCTCACTGCCCATTGGGTAAATGTTGTGGAGTCGGGGACAGATCTTGAGAGTGGCGCTGTATGTGTTCTGCCAACTCCAAGGATTGCAGGAATCCAGTCTGTACACATTGACTCCTCCTCATACTCCAGTTCCTCAGAATCACCGCTGCAGGAGCCGTCACAGTCTACCTCAACATGGACCTGTGAACGCTTACCTGTTATGACCGATATGAGCACAGCCGTGGCCAAATGTCAACAGGCCATATTGAAATTAATTTCTTTGGGGAATTGAAGCCACACAGCGCAGGAGCTCTGGAATGCCATCAAGCAGGAGAGCAATGTGTGGTTTGTGCCAGCGAATCTCCAGCCAGGCATGGTAGTGTGTGATAATGGCCGAAATCTGGTGGCAGCTCTGGGCTTAGGCAACCTCACTCACATCCCATGTCTGGCACATGTGCGCAACTTGGTCGTGCAGAGTTTTTGAGGGTCTATTTGGATCTTGATGCACTGCTGCACAAGGTCCACCTAGAGTGCACTCACTTGCTGTGTTCCAGCATGGCAAGATCGCGCATTGCAGGTCTTCAGCGCCGATTCCGCTTCCGGAACATCGCATCATATGTGACTTACCAACCAGGTGGAATTCAACGTTACATATGTTGGAGCGGTTGTGTGAGCAGCTGGCAGCAGTAATGGAGTACCAGCTGCATCAGGCGCAAACAAGTCACACTGCACGCTGTTCACACTTCACCACCACTGAGTGGGCCTCTATGAAGGACATCTGCCACGTTTTATGTGCTTTCGATGATTCCACGCGGATGGCGAGTGCAGATGATGCACTAGTCAGCATGACTATCCCCTTTATCTGCCTGCTTGAAAAAACACTGCAAGCACTAAGGGACGAGGTTGTGGAAGAGGTGGAGGATGGGGAGTCACAAACGCCATCTGCTTCTGGACAGTCTGCGCAACGTGGTTCCTCACAAAGGCCTAGGCAGGGGACACTTTGTGAGGAGGATGAGGAGGAGTCAATGGAGGAGGAAGACATCTGTCCAGAGGAGGGATTTACACAATGCTCTAGTAGTCAGCATGTAGAGCGAGGGTGGGGTGATGCAGAGCAGGCATAGATGACGCCTCAAACAGGGGACAGCGTTTCTTGGCCAGTTGGCAGTCTGCAGCACATTGCTGATTTCATGCTGCAGTGCCTGAGAAACAACCGCCGCATCGCCCACATTCTCAACACGGCTGATTAATGGGTGTACACCCTCCTAGATCCTTGCTACCGGGACAACTTACAAAGCCTCAAAACACCGTTGACCCGGGAGCGTAAAATGCGGCAGTACCAAGACACACTGGTGCATTCCATCATGTTCTCCATTCCAACGGAGAGCAGTGCTGCTAGTGCTTTACAAAGCAGCTCAGTCAGTCGAGGCAGTGGAGGAAGCTCTGCACAAAGAGGGAGCAGAAGCAATGCCTCAGCACAAGGCAAGACCAGTATGGTCCAAATGTGGCAAAGTTTTGTGTGCCCGCCACAAATGTCTACACCATCACAGACAGCTCCAGTCAGCAGGAGGCAACGTTTCTGTCAGATGGTGACAGACTACATGTCTTGCCCTCTCAGTGTACTCCCAGATAGCTCTTACCCCTTCAAGTTTTGGGTCTCTAAGCTGGATACATGGCCAGAGCTTTGCCAGTATGCATTGGAGGTGCTGGCTTGCCCTGCTACTAGTGTATTATCGGAACGCGTCTTTAGTGCCGCAGGTGGTGTACTAACAGACCGTCGCATGCAACTATCCTCCGATAACGTTGACCTGCTTACTTTTCTGAAGATGAACAAGGCCTGGATCTCGCAGGATTTTGCCACTCCTCTTCCAGATTAAATAATTGGTTGGCAACAGTATCCTGATCTGTTGTGTTCATGTTTCTACCACCTGAACTGTAATCCCTGGGCTCCAACACCGCCAGTTGCTGCTCAGAAGTGCCGTCTGCACAGTTAACACATGACCCAGTATTATTGGGTTTCAGTAACGTCAGCTGATCCCCAGCTGTGTATCCGGAAATTTCTCCTGCTCCGTCCATACTCACATTAGATCAGATATTAACCCCTTCACGACCTTTGACGCATACGCTGCGTCATGAAAGTCGGTGCCAATGCGACCTATGACGCAGCGTATGCGTCATGGAATGATCGCGTCCCTGCAGATCGGGTGAAAGGGTTAACTCCGATTTTACCCGATCTGCAGAGACAGGGGGAGTGGTGCTTCAGCCCAGGGGGGGTGGCTTCACCCCCCCGTGGCTACGATCGCTCTGATTGGCTGTTGAAAGTGAAACTGCCAATCAGAGCGATTTGTAATATTTCACCTAAAAAACTGGTGAAATATTACAATCCAGCCATGGCCGATGCTGCAATATCATCGGCCATGGCTGGAAATACTCAAGTGCCCCCCCCCATACCCACTGATCGCCCCCCCAGTCCTCCGTTATGGGGTCTGGTCCCCTCCGTCCGCCTGCCGGCTCCCCCGTCCTCCTGTCCGCTCCCTCCTTGCTCAGATCCCCCCCCCTGTGCTCCGATCACCCCCCCTGTGCTCCGATCCACCCCACCACCACCCCTTCATACTTACCGATCCTCCCGGTGTCCGGCCGTCTCCTCGCTGGGCGCCGCCATCTTGGAAAATGGCGGGCGCATGCTCAGTGCGCCCGCCGAATCTGCCAGTCGGCAGATTCCTTACAAGTACATTTTGATCGCTGTGGTAGGTTCTATCACAGCGATCAAAATAAAAAAAATAATAAATAACCCCCCCCCCCTTTATCACCCCCATAGGGACAATAATAAAATAAAGAAATTTTTTTTTCTTTTTCCACTAGGGTTAGGGTTAGAACTAGGGTTAGAACTAGGGGTAGGGTTAGGGGTAGGGTTAGGGTTACGGGTAGGGTTAGGGGTAGGGTTATGGCATGTGCACACAGAGCGGATCGGCCGCGGATCCGCAGCGGATACGCAGCGGATCGGCAGCAGATCCGCAGCGGATCAGCCGCGGATCGGCGGCGGATCGGCGGCGGATCGGCAGCGGATCGGCGGCGGATCGGCAGCGGATCGGCGGCGGATCGGCCGCGGATCGGCCGCGGATCTGCAGCGGATCGGCAGCGGATCGGCCGCGGATCGGCAGCGGATCGGCCGCGGATCCGCCGCGGATCGGCAGCGGATCGGCCGCGGATCCGCAGCGGATCGGCCGCGGATCCGCAGCGGATCGGCCGCGGATCAGCAGCGGATCGGCCGCGGATCCGCAGCGGATCGGCCGCGGATCCGCAGCGGATTGGCCGCTGCGAATTCGAAGCAGTTTTCCATCAGGTTTACAGTACCATGTACACCTAAGGAAAACCAAATCCGCTGTGCCCATGGTGCGGAAAATTCCGTGCAGAAACGCTGCGTTGTATTTTCCGCAGCATGTCAATTCTTTGTGCGGATTCCGCAGCGTTTTACACCTGTTCCTCAATAGGAATCCGCAGGTGAAATCCGCACAAAAAAACACTGGAAATCTGCTGTAAATCTGCAGGTATCAGTCGGCAGATTCCTTACAAGTACATTTTGATCGCTGTGGTAGGTTCTATCACAGCGATCAAAATAAAAAAAATAATAAATAACCCCCCCCCTTTATCACCCCCATAGGGACAATAATAAAATAAAGAAAATTTTTTTTTTCTTTTTCCACTAGGGTTAGGGTTAGAACTAGGGTTAGAACTAGGGGTAGGGTTAGGGGTAGGGTTAGGGTTACGGGTAGGGTTAGGGGTAGGGTTATGGCATGTGCACACAGAGCGGATCGGCCGCGGATCCGCAGCGGATCCGCAGCGGATACGCAGCGGATCGGCAGCGGATCCGCAGCGGATCGGCCGCGGATCGGCGGCGGATCGGCAGCGGATCGGCGGCGGATCGGCAGCAGATCGGCGGCGGATCCGCAGCGGATTGGCCGCGGATCCGCAGCGGATTGGCTGCTGCGAATTCGAAGCAGTTTTCCATCAGGTTTACAGTACCATGTACACCTAAGGAAAACCAAATCCGCTGTGCCCATGGTGCGGAAAATTCCGTGCAGGAACGCTGCGTTGTATTTTCCGCAGCATGTCAATTCTTTGTGCGGATTCCGCAGCGTTTTACACCTGTTCCTCAATAGGAATCCGCAGGTGAAATCCGCACAAAAAAACACTGGAAATCTGCTGTAAATCTGCAGGTAAAACGCAGTGCCTTTTATCTGCAGATTTTTCAAAAATCGTGCGGAAAAATCTCACACGAATCCGCAACGTGGGCACATAGCCTTAGGGTTAGGGTTGGAATTAGAGTTAGGGTTGGAATTAGGGCTAGGGTTTGAAATAGGGTTAAGATTAGTCTTGTGGTTAGGGTTACGGATAGGGTTAGGGGTGTGTTGGGGTTACAGTTGTGGTTAGGGTTGGGATTAGGGTTACGGTTGGGATTAGGGTTAGGATTAGGGTTGGAATTAGGGTTACGGGTGTGTTGCGGTTAGGGTTGTGGTTAGGGGTGTGTTGGGGTTAGGGTTGTGATTAGGGTTATGGCTACAGTTGGGATTAGGATTAGGGGTGTGTTGGGGTTAGTGTTGAAGTTAGAATTGAGGGGTTTCCACTGTTTAGGCACATCAGGGGTCTCCAAACGCAACATGGCGCCACCATTGATTCCAGCCAATCTTGCGTTCAAAAAGTCAAATGGTGCTCCCGCCCTTCCAAGCCCCGACGTGCGCCCAAACAGTGGTTTACCCCCACATTTGGGGTACCAGCGTACTCAGGACAAACTGGGCAACAACTGTTGGGGTCCAATTTCTCCTGTTACCCTTGCAAAAATAGAAAATTACTTGCTAAAACATAATTTTTGAGGAAAGAACAATTATTTTTTATTTTCACGGCTCTGCGTTATAAACTTCTGTGAAGCACTTGGGGGTTGAAAGTGCTCACCACACATCTAGATTAGTTCCTTGGGGGTCTAGTTTCCAAAATGGGGTCACTTGTGGGGTGTTTCTACTGTTTAGGCACATCAGGGGCTCTGCAAATGCAATGTGACGCCCGCAGACCATTCCATCAAAGTCTGCATTTCAAATGTCACTACTTCCCTTCCGAGCCCTGTCGTGTGCCCAAACAGTGGTTTACCCCCACATATGGGGTATGAGCGTACTCACAACAAACTGGGCAACAAATATTGGGGTCCAAATTCTCCTGTTACCCTTGTGAAAATAAAAAATTGCTTGCTAAAACATATTTTTTGAGGAAAGAAAAATGATTTTTTATTTTCACGGCTCTGCGTTGTAAACTTCTGTGAAGCACTTGGGGATTGAAAGTGCTCACCACACATCTAGATTAGTTCCTTGGGGGGTCTAGTTTCCAAAATGGGGTCACTTGTGGGGGGTTTCTACTGTTTAGGCATATCAGGGGCTCTGCAAACGTAACATGATGCCCGCAGACCATTCCATCAAAATCTGCATTCCAAAACGTCACTACTTCCCTTCCGAGCCCCGGCATGTGCCCAAACAGTGGTTTACCCCCACATATGGGGTATCAGCGTACTCAGGAGAAACTGCACAACAACTTTTGGGGTCCAATTTCTCCTGTTACTCTTGCAAAAATAAAAAATTCTGGGCTAAAAAAATATTTTTGAGGAAAGGAAACACGTTTATTATTTTCACGGCTCTGCGTTATAAACTTCTGTGAAGCACTTGGGGGTTCAAAGTGCTCACCACACATCTAGATTAGTTCCTTTGGAGGTCTAGTTTCCAAAATGGGGTCACTTGTGCTGGAGCTCCAATGTTTAGGCACACAGGGGCTCTCCAAACGCGACATGGTGTCCGCTAATGATTGGAGCTAATTTTCCATTCAAAAAGCCAAATGGTGTGCCTTCCCTTCCGAGCCCTGCCGTGCGCCCAAACAGTGGTTTACCCCCACATATGGGGTATCATCATACTCAGGACAAACTGGACAACAACATTTGGGGTCCAATTTCTCCTATTATCCTTGGGAAAATAAAAAATTCTGGGCTAAAAATAATTTTTGAGGAAAGAAAAATTATTTTTTTATTTTCATGGCTCTGCGTTATAAACTTCTGTGAAGCACCTGGGGGTTGTAAGTGCTCACTATGCATCTAGATAAGTTCCTTGGGGGGTCTAGTTTCCAAAATGGGGTCACTTGTAGGGGAGCTCCAATGTTTAGGCACACAGGGGCTCTCCAAACGCGACATGGTGTCCGCTAACGATTGGAGCTAATTTTCCATTCAAAAAGTCAAATGGCACGCCTCCCCTTCCGAGCCTTGCCGTGCACCCAAACAGTGGTTTACCCCCACATATGAGGTATCGGCATACTCAGGAGAAATTGCCCAACAAATTTTAGGATCCATTTTATCCTGTTGCCCATGTGAAAATGAAAGAATTGAGGCTAAAAGAAATTTTGTGTGAAAAAAAAGTACTTTTTCATTTTTGCGGATCAATTTGTGAAGCACCTGGGGGTTTAAAGTGCTCACTATGCCTCTAGATGAGTTCCTTGGGGGGTCTAGTTTCCAAAATGGGGTCACTTGTGGAGGAGCTCCAATGTTTAGGCACACAGGGGCTTTCCAAACGCGACATGGTGTCCGCTAACGATGGAGATAATTTTTCATTCAAAAAGTCAAATGGCGCTCCTTCCCTTCCGAGCCTTACCATGTGCCCAAACAGTGGTTTACCCCCACATGTGAGGTATTGGTGTACTCAGGAGAAATTGCCCAACAAAATTTAGGATCCATTTTATCCTGTTGCCCATGTGAAAATGAAAAAATTGAGGCTAAAATAATTTTTTTGTGAAAAAAAAGTACTTTTTCATTTTTACGGATCAATTTGTGAAGCACCTGGGGGTTTAAAATGCTCACTATGCTTCTAGATAAGTTCCTTGGGGGGTCTAGTTTCCAAAATGGGGTCACTTGTGGGGGAGCTCCAATGTTTAGGCACACGGGGGCTCTCCAAACGTGACATGGTGTCCGCTAAAGATTGGAGCCAATTTTTCATTCAAAAAGTCAAATGGCGCTCCTTCCCTTCCGAGCCCTGCCGTGCGCCCAAACAGTGGTTTACCCCCACATATGAGGTATCAGCGTACTCAGGACAAATTGGACAACAACGTCCGTGGTCCAGTTTCTCCTTTTACTGCTGGGAAAATAAAAAAATTGTTGCTAAAAGATCATTTTTGTGACTAAAAAGTTAAATGTTCATTTTTTACTTCCATGTTGCTTCTGCTGCTGTGAAACACCTGAAGGGTTAATAAACTTCTTGAATGTGGTTTTGAGCACCTTGAGGGGTGCAGTTTTTAGAATGGTGTCACTTTTGGGTATTTTCAGCCATATAGAACCCTCAAAATGACTTCAAATGTGAGGTGGTCCCTAAAAAAAATGGTTTTGTAAATTTTGTTGTAAAAATGAGAAATCACTGGTCAAATTTTAACCCTTATAACTTCCTAGCAAAAAAAAAATTTGTTTCCAAAATTGTGCTGATGTAAAGTAGACATGTGGGAAATGTTATTTATTAACTATTTTGTGTCACATAACTCTCTGGTTTAACAGAATAAAAATTCAAAATGTGAAAATTGCGAAATTTTCAAATTTTTTGCCAAATTTCCATTTTTTTCACAAATAAACTCAGAAATTATCGACCTAAATTTACCACTAACATGAAGCCCAATATGTCACGAAAAAACAATCTCAGAATCGCTAGGATCCGTTGAAGTGTTCCGGAGTTATTACCTCATAAAGGGACACTGGTCAGAATTGCAAAAAACGGCAAGGTCATTAAGGCCAAAATAGGCTGGGTCATGAAGGGGTTAAACTTGCTCCAATTAGGCCTCGGCCTACACCCTGATTGTCCCTGGGCTTCAACACCGCCAGTTGCTGCTCAGAAGTGCCGTGTGCACATAGAAAAACACCAGCTCCTGTGTTAGTGGGGTTCAGTAATGTCAGCTGCTCCCCTGCTGTGTGTCCGGCAATGTCTCCTGCTCCCTCCACATTCACATTACATCAGATATGCCGTCAGCACAGTCAACAGTTGCTCCTCCGTTATTGGGTTTCAGTAATGTCAGCTGATCCCCAGCTGTGTGTGCGGCAATTTCTCCACTCTGTTTCTTGCATTGACCCTGGGCTCCAACACCGCCAGTTGCTGCTCGGAAGTGCCATCTGCACAGTCAACACTTGCTGCCGTGTTATTGGGGTTCAGTAATGTCAGCTGATCCCCAGCTGTGTATCCGGCAATTGCTCCTGCTACCTGCACACTCACACTACTACTGATATTAAACTGCCTCAAATTAGGCCTCAGCCTACACTCTGCTTCTCCTGGATTTCCTGGGCTCCAACACCACCAGTTGCTGCTCGGAAGTGCCGTCAGCACAGTCAACAGTTGCTCCTCTGTTATTAGGTTTCAGTAACGTCAGCTGATCCCCAGCTGTGTGTGCGGCAATTTCTCCACTCTGTTTCTAGCATTGACCCAGGGCTCCAACACCGCCAGTTGCTGCTCGGAAGTGCCGTCTGCACAGTCAACACTTGCTGCCGTGTTATTGGGGATCAGTAATGTCAGCTGATCATCAGCAGTGTATCCGGCAATTGCTCCTGCTACCTGCACACTCACACTACTACTGATATTAAACTGCCTCAAATTAGGCCTCAGCCTACACTCTGCTTCTCCTGGATTTCCTGGGCTCCAACACCACCAGTTGCTGCTCGGAAGTGCCGTCAGCACAGTCAACAGTTGCTCCTCTGTTATTGGGGTTCAGTAACCCCAGCTGCTCCCTTGCTGTGTGTGCGGCAATTTCTCCACTCTGTTTCTAGCATTGACCCTGGGCAGTAATGTCAGCTGCTCCCCTGCTGTGTGTCCGGCAATGTCTCCTGCTCCCTCCACATTCACATTACATCAGATATGCCGTCAGCACAGTCAACAGTTGCTCCTCTGTTATTGGGTTTCAGTAATGTCAGCTGATCCCCAGCTGTGTGTGCGGCAATTTCTCCACTCTGTTTCTTGCATTGACCCTGGGCTCCAACACCGCCAGTTGCTGCTCGGAAGTGCCATCTGCACAGTCAACACTTGCTGCCGTGTTATTGGGGTTCAGTAATGTCAGCTGATCCCCAGCTGTGTATCCGGCAATTGCTCCTGCTACCTCCACACTCACACTACTACAGTTATTAAACTGCCTCAAATTAGGCCTCAGCCTACACTCTGCTTCTCCTGGTTTTCCTGGGCTCCAACACCACCAGTTGCTGCTCGGAAGTGCCGTCAGCACAGTCAACAGTTGCTCCTCTGTTATTGGGGTTCAGTAACCCCAGCTGCTCCCTTGCTGTGTGTGCGGCAATTTCTCCACTCTGTTTCTAGCATTGACCCTGGGCTTCAACACTGCCAGTTGCTGCTAAGAAGTGATGTCAGCACAGTCAACAGTTGCTCCTCTGTTATTGGGGTTCAGTAACACCAGGTGCTCCCCTGCTGTGTGTGCGGCAATTTCTCCACTCTGTTTCTAGCATTGACCCTGGGCTCCAACACCGCCAGTTGCTGCTCAGAAGTGCCGTGTGCACATAGAAAAACACCAGCTCCTGTGTTAGTGGGGTTCAGTAATGTCAGCTGCTCCCCTGCTGTGTGTCCGGCAATGTCTCCTGCTCCCTCCACATTCACATTACATCAGATATGCCGTCAGCACAGTCAACAGTTGCTCCTCCGTTATTGGGTTTCAGTAATGTCAGCTGATCCCCAGCTGTGTGTGCGGCAATTTCTCCACTCTGTTTCTTGCATTGACCCTGGGCTCCAACACCGCCAGTTGCTGCTCGGAAGTGCCATCTGCACAGTCAACACTTGCTGCCGTGTTATTGGGGTTCAGTAATGTCAGCTGATCCCCAGCTGTGTATCCGGCAATTGCTCCTGCTACCTGCACACTCACACTACTACTGATATTAAACTGCCTCAAATTAGGCCTCAGCCTACACTCTGCTTCTCCTGGATTTCCTGGGCTCCAACACCACCAGTTGCTGCTCGGAAGTGCCGTCAGCACAGTCAACAGTTGCTCCTCTGTTATTAGGTTTCAGTAACGTCAGCTGATCCCCAGCTGTGTGTGCGGCAATTTCTCCACTCTGTTTCTAGCATTGACCCAGGGCTCCAACACCGCCAGTTGCTGCTCGGAAGTGCCGTCTGCACAGTCAACACTTGCTGCCGTGTTATTGGGGATCAGTAATGTCAGCTGATCATCAGCAGTGTATCCGGCAATTGCTCCTGCTACCTGCACACTCACACTACTACTGATATTAAACTGCCTCAAATTAGGCCTCAGCCTACACTCTGCTTCTCCTGGATTTCCTGGGCTCCAACACCACCAGTTGCTGCTCGGAAGTGCCGTCAGCACAGTCAACAGTTGCTCCTCTGTTATTGGGGTTCAGTAACCCCAGCTGCTCCCTTGCTGTGTGTGCGGCAATTTCTCCACTCTGTTTCTAGCATTGACCCTGGGCAGTAATGTCAGCTGCTCCCCTGCTGTGTGTCCGGCAATGTCTCCTGCTCCCTCCACATTCACATTACATCAGATATGCCGTCAGCACAGTCAACAGTTGCTCCTCTGTTATTGGGTTTCAGTAATGTCAGCTGATCCCCAGCTGTGTGTGCGGCAATTTCTCCACTCTGTTTCTTGCATTGACCCTGGGCTCCAACACCGCCAGTTGCTGCTCGGAAGTGCCATCTGCACAGTCAACACTTGCTGCCGTGTTATTGGGGTTCAGTAATGTCAGCTGATCCCCAGCTGTGTATCCGGCAATTGCTCCTGCTACCTCCACACTCACACTACTACAGTTATTAAACTGCCTCAAATTAGGCCTCAGCCTACACTCTGCTTCTCCTGGTTTTCCTGGGCTCCAACACCACCAGTTGCTGCTCGGAAGTGCCGTCAGCACAGTCAACAGTTGCTCCTCTGTTATTGGGGTTCAGTAACCCCAGCTGCTCCCTTGCTGTGTGTGCGGCAATTTCTCCACTCTGTTTCTAGCATTGACCCTGGGCTTCAACACTGCCAGTTGCTGCTAAGAAGTGATGTCAGCACAGTCAACAGTTGCTCCTCTGTTATTGGGGTTCAGTAACACCAGGTGCTCCCCTGCTGTGTGTGCGGCAATTTCTCCACTCTGTTTCTAGCATTGACCCTGGGCTCCAACACCGCCAGTTGCTGCTCAGAAGTGCCGTCTGCACAGTCAACAGTTGCTCCTCTGTTATTGGGGTTCAGTAACGCCAGCTGGTCCCCTGCTGTGTATCCGGCAATTTCTCCTGCTCCCTCCACACCAAGACTACAACAGATATTAAACTTGCTCCAATTAGGACTCGGCCTACACTATGCTTATAGCATTGACCCTGGGCTTCAACACCGCCAGTTGCTGCTCAGAAGCGCCGTCTGCACAGTCAACACATGACCCAGTATTATTGGGTTTCAGTAACGTCAGCTGATCCCCAGCTGTGTATCCGAAAATTTCTCCTGCTCCGTCCATACTCACATTAGATCAGATATTAAACTTGCTCCAATTAGGCCTCGGCCTACACCCCGATTTTCCCTGGGCTCCAACTCCGCCAGTTGCTGCTCGGAAGTGCCATGTGCACATAGAAAAACACCAGCTCCTGTGTTAGTTGGGTTCAGTAATGTCAGCTGCTCCCCTGCTGTGTGTCCAGCAATGTATCCTGCTCCCTCCACATTCACATTACATCAGATATTAAACTTGCTCCAATTAGGCCTCGGCCTACACCCTGATTGACCCTGGGCTCCAACACCACCAGTTGCTGCTCGGAAGTGCCGTCTGTACAGAGAAGAACACCAGCTCCTGTGTTAGTGGGGTTCAGTAACGTCAGCTTCTCCCCTGCTGTGTGTCCGGCAATGTCTCCTGCTCTCTCCACATTCACATTACATCAAATATTAAACTTGCTCCAATTAGGCCTCGGCCTACACCCTGATTGATGATTGACCCTGGGCTCCAACATCGCCAGTTGCTGCTCGGAAGTGCCGTGTGCACAGTCAACACTTGCTGCCATGTTATTGGGGTTCAGTAATGTCAGCTGATCCCCAGCTGTGTATCCGGCAATTGCTCCTGCTACCTCCAGACTCACACTACTACTGATATTACACTGCCTCAATTTAGGCCTCAGCCTACACTCTGCTTCTCCTGGATTTACTGGGCTCCAACACCGCCAGTTGCTGCTCGGAAGTGCCGTCAGCACAGTCAACAGTTGCTCCTCTGTTATTGGGGTTCAGTAACGCCAGCTGCTCCCTTGCTGTGTGTGCGGAAATGTCTCCTGCTCCGTCCACACTCACATTAGATCAGATATTAAACTTGCTCCAATTAGGCCTCGGCCTACACCCTGATTGTCCCTGGGCTCCAACACCTCCAGTTGCTGCTCGGAAGTGCCGTGTGCACATAGAAAAACACCAGCTCCTGTGTTAGTGGGGCTCAGTAATGTCAGCTGCTCCCCTGCTGTGTGTCCGGCAATGTCTCCTGCTCCCTCCACATTCACATTACATCAGATATGCCGTCAGCACAGTCAACAGTTGCTCCTCTGTTATTGGGTTTCAGTAATGTCAGCTGATCCCCAGCTGTGTGTGCGGCAATTTCTCCACTCTGTTTCTTGCATTGACCCTGGGCTCCAACACCGCCAGTTGCTGCTCGGAAGTGCCATCTGCACAGTCAACACTTGCTGCCGTGTTATTGGGGTTCAGTAATGTCAGCTGATCCCCAGCTGTGTATCCGGCAATTGCTCCTGCTACCTCCACACTCACACTACTACAGTTATTAAACTGCCTCAAATTAGGCCTCAGCCTACACTCTGCTTCTCCTGGATTTCCTGGGCTCCAACACCACCAGTTGCTGCTCGGAAGTGCCGTCAGCACAGTCAACAGTTGCTCCTCCGTTATTGGGTTTCAGTAATGTCAGCTGATCCCCAGCTGTGTGTGCGGCAATTTCTCCACTCTGTTTCTAGCATTGACCCTGGGCTTCAACACCGCCAGATGCTGCTCAGAAGTGCCGTCTGCACAGTCAACAGTTGCTCCTCTGTTATTGGGGTTCAGTAACGCCAGCTGATCCCCTGCTGTGTATCCGGCAATTTCTCCTGCTCCCTCCACACCAAGTCTACAACAGATATTAAACTTGCTCCAATTAGGACTCGGCCTACACTATGCTTCTAGCATTGACCCTGGGCTTCAACACCGCCAGTTGCTGCTCGGAAGTGCCGTCTGCACAGTCAACACATGACCCAGTATTATTGGGATTTAGTAACATCAGCTGATCCCCAGCTGTGTATCCGGAAATTTCTCCTGCTCCGTCCATACTCACATTAGATCAGATATTAAACTTGCTCCAATTTGGCCTCGGCCTACACCCTGATTGTCCCTGGGCTCCAACACCGCCAGTTGCTGCTCGGAAGTACCGTCTGCACAGTCAACACTTGCTGCCGTGTTATTGGGGTTCAGTAATGTCAGCTGATCCCCAGCTGTGTATCCGGCAATTGCTCCTGCTACCTCCACACTCACACTACTACAGATATTACACTGCCTCAAATTAGGCCTCAGCCTACACTCTGTTTCTCCTGGATTTACTGGGCTCCAACACCGCCAGTTGCTGCTCGGAAGTGCCATCAGCACAGTCAACAGTTGCTCCTCTGTTATTGGGTTTCAGTAATGTCAGTTGATCAAAAGCTGTGTGTGTGGCAATTTCTCCACTCTGTTTCTAGCATTGACCCTGGGCTCCAACACCGCCAGTTGCTGCTCGGAAGTGCCATCTGCACAGTCAACACTTGCTGTTGTGTTATTGGGGTTCAGTAATGTCAGCTGATCCCCAGCTGTGTATCCGGCAATTGCTCCTGCTACCTCCACACTCACACTACTACAGATATTAAACTGCCTCAAATTAGGCCTCAGCCTACACTCTGCTTCTCCTGGATTTCCTGGGCTAGAACACCGCCAGTTGCTGCTCAGAATTGCCGTCAGCACAGTCAACAGTTGCTCCTCTGTTATTGGGTTTCAGTAACGTCAGCTGATCCCCAGCTGTGTGTGCGGCAATTTCTCCACTCTGTTTCTAGCATTGACCCTGGGCTCCAACACCGCCAGTTGCTGCTCGGAAGTGCCATCTGCACAGTCAACACTTGCTGCCGTGTTATTGGGGATCAGTAATGTCAGCTGATCATCAGCTGTGTATCCGGCAATTGCTCCTGCTACCTGCACACTCACACTACTACTGATATTAAACTGCCTCAAATTAGGCCTCAGCCTACACTCTGCTTCTCCTGGATTTCCTGGGCTCCCACACCGCCAGTTGCTGCTCGGAAGTGCCGTCAGCACAGTCAACAGTTGCTCCTCTGTTATTGGGGGTTCAGTAACGCCAGCTGCTCCCTTGCTGTGTGTGCGGCAATTTCTCCACTCTGTTTCTAGCATTGACCCTGGGCTTCAACACTGCCAGTTGCTGCTAAGAAGTGCTGTCAGCACAGTCAACAGTTGCTCCTCTGTTATTGGGGTTCAGTAACACCAGGTGCTCCCTTGCTGTGTGTGCGGCAATTTCTCCACTCTGTTTCTAGCATTGACCCTGGGCTCCAACACCGCCAGTTGCTGCTTAGAAGTGCTGTTTGCACAGTCAACACTTGCTGCAGTGTTATTGGGGTTCAGTAATGTCAGCTGATCCCCAGCTGTGTATCCGGCAATTGCTCCTGCTACCTCCACACTCACACTACTACAGTTATTAAACTGCCTCAAATTAGGCCTCAGCCTACACTGTGCTTCTCCTGGATTTCCTGGGCTCCAACACCACCAGTTGCTGCTCGGAAGTGCCGTCAGCACCGTCAACAGTTGCTCCTCCGTTATTGGGTTTCAGTAATGTCAGCTGATCCCCAGCTGTGTGTGCGGCAATTTCTCCACTCTGTTTCTAGCATTGACCCTGGGCTTCAACACCACCAGTTGCTGCACAGAAGTGCCGTCTGCACAGTCAACAGTTGCTCCTCTGTTATTGGGGTTCAGTAACGCCAGCTGATTCCCTGCTGTGTATCCGGCAATTTCTCCTGCTCCCTCCACACCAAGACTACAACAGATATTAAACTTGCTCCAATTAGGACTCGGCCTACACTATGCTTATAGCATTGACCCTGGGCTTCAACACCGCCAGTTGCTGCTCGGAAGTGCCATCTGCACAGTCAACACTTGCTGCCGTGTTATTGGGGTTCGGTAACGCCAGCTGAACCCCTGCTGTGTATCCGGCAATTTCTCTTGCTCCCTCCACACTCACACTACTACAGATATTAAAGGGAACCTGTCCCCCCAGGCATTTGTAACTAAAAGAGCCACCTTGTGCAACACTAATGCTGCATTTGGACAAGGTGGTCTTTTAGTTATGCTCCTTGCACACGCTGAACTAAACACTTATAAAATGTGTCCCCTCATACCGTGAAAGTTCCGGAGGCGGGACTTTCCTTCCTAATCAGACGCGGCACAGCTGTCATTCATACCCCCTTGGCTCCGTGTGCCACCTCCTGAGCATTGTTTGAATCTGTTCCGGACCCTGCACTGTTATGTTATCCATTGGGCATGCACAGTTAGCACTGCCTGTCTTCTGACATCATTTGATGTCAGGCTGACTGCGCCTGTGCAGCCGCACTGCCCGAGATCCTGCCCCGCAGTGTCTTCTGATTTATTCACACTGCGGGCCTGGGATTCATGGGCATACGCAGTGCATATCTTCGCCTCTCACTCATCTCCCTCCGCCTTCTTCAGACTGTGAGGTGTCAGCTGATCCCTTATTGCCATGGCATGCGCTTAGGGATCAGCTGACGCCGCACAGTCTGAAGAAGGCGGAAGGAGATGAGTGAGAGGCGTAGATATGCACAGCGCATGCCCATGAATCCCAGCCCTGCAGTATGAATAAATCAGAAGACACTGCGGGGCGGGATCATGGGCAGCGCGGCCGCGCAGGCACAGTCAGCCTGACAACATATGATGTCAGAAGACGGGCAGCGCTAACTTAGCATGCCCAAGGGATAACATTACAGTGCAGGCTCCGGGACAGATTCAAATAATGCTGAGGAGGCGGCACCCGGCGCCAAGGGGGTACGAATGAAGGCTGTGCTGCATCTCATTAAGAAGGAAAGTCCTGCCTCCGGGACGGTTTCACGGTATGAGGGGGCACAATTTATAAGTGTTTACTTCAGCTTGTGAAAGGCGCATAACTAAAAGAGCCACCTTTTCCTTGTGCAGCATTAGTGCTGCACAAGATGTCTCTTTTAGTTACAAACACCTGGGGGGGAGGTTACAGGTTCCCTTTCAACTTGCTCCAATTAGGCCTCAGCCTACACTCTGCTTCTCCTGTAATCCCTGGGCTCCAACACCACCAGTTGCTGCTCAGAGGTGTCTTTGGCATGGGTACTCCCTCCTACTCAGCCTGGTTCCAGCACGCCAGCTGTTTCCGGGTAGTGTCAAGGTCACTTTGCCTCCAATACATTGTCCTGTCGTGTTGCGGTCGGGTTAGCCAACTCTATGGTGCTTGCAGTTTAGGTGCTTCCTATGTGGGCTGCGGGAACTGGCAATCAAGGCTGGTTCCGTAGTGCCAATAGGACAAGCTCCCCCTGTAGGACTGTGGGTTTTCGGTAACTACGGCCGGCTCGCGGCTTAGCAATTTTTTTTTCATGTGGACCTTCTGCTGCCTATCTGAGTTCCAGCACCATTAGCTGGTTCTTTGGAATACAATCTTGAATAGGTCCCGCTGGTTCCAGTACCATCAGCTGGTTCCAGGCAGAGGCTTTGGCTTAGGTGCCTCCTTCTTGGTATCCGAGTTCCACCAATGTCTGGTGGTCCTTGGTAGTGCTTTCTGGCACGGGTACCTCCTGCTTAGTAACCGGGTTCCAGTACCATCAGCTGGTCCTTGGTAGTTCCATTAGCTCTTGTATCTTCTGCTACCCATCCGGGTTCCAGTACCGCCAGCTGGTTCTCAGCAGTGTCTTTGGCATGGGTACTTCCTCCTGCCCAGCCTGGTTCCAGCACGCCAGCTGTTTCCGGGTAGTGTCAAGGTCACTTTGCCTCCAATGCGTTGTCTTGTCGGGTTGCGGTCGGGTTAGCCAACTCTATGGTGCCTGCAGTTTAGGTGCTTCCTATGTGGGCTGCGGGAACTGGCAATCAAGGCTGGTTCCCTAGTGCCAATACGACAAGCTCCCCCTGTAGGACTTTGGGTTTTCGGTAACTACGGCCGGCTCGCAGCCTAGCAATTTTTTTTTCATGTGGACCTTCTGCTGCATATCTGAGTTCCAGCACCATTAGCTGGTTCTTTGGAAGACAATCTTGAATAGGTCACCCTGGTTCCAGTACCGTCAACTGGTTCCAGGCAGAGCCTTTGCCTTAGGTGCCTCCTTCTCGGTATCTGAGTTCCACCAACGTCTGGTGGTCCTTGGTAGTGCTTTCTGGCACGGGTACCTCCTGCTTAGTAACCGGGTCCCAGTACTGTCAGCTGGTCCTCGGTAGTTCCATTGGCTCTTGTACCTTCTGCTACCCATCCGGGTTCCAGTACCGTCAGCTGGTTCTCGGCAGTGTCTTTTGCTCTTGTACCTTCTGCTCCCCATCCTGGCTTCAGTACCATCAGCTGGTTCCAGACAGAGCCTTTGGCTTAGGTGTCTCCTTCTTGGTATCCAAATTCCACCAACTTCAGGTGGTCCTTGGTAGTGCTTTCTGGCACGGGTACCTCCTGCTTAGTAACCAGGTTCCAGTACCGTCAGCTGGTCCTCGGTAGTTCCATTGGCTCTTGTACCTTCTGCTACCCATCCGGGTTCCAGTACAGTCAGCTGGTTCTCGGCAGTGTCTTTTGTTCTTGTACCTTCTGCTACCCATCCTGGTTCCAGTACCATCAGCTGGTTCCAGGCAGAGCCTTTGGCTTAGGTGCCTCCTTCTCGGTATCCGAGTTCCACCAACATCTGGTGGTCCTTGGTAGTGCTTTCTGGCACGGGTACCTCCTGCTTAGTAACCGGGTTCCAGTACGTCAGCTGGTCCTCGGTAGTTCCATTGGCTCTTGTACCTTCGGGTAGCCATCCGGGTTCCAGTACCATCAGCTGGTTCTCGGCAGTTCCTCAGCCTTCTAGTACCTTCTGCTTCATTTCCAAGTTCAAGCTTTTGGAAATGGTTTTTGCTAATCACTCTGGATCTCCCTGACGACGACCCTAAAGATGACGACCCTGAAGACCACTCCAAAGAAGACGACAACCCCGGAGACGATGACCCCGGAGACGACGACCCCGGAGACGACGACCCTGGAGACGATGACCCTGAAGACCACCCCGAAGAAGACGACGATCCCGGAGATGACGACCCTGGAGACGACGACCCTGGGGACGACGACCCTGAAGACTACCCTGAAGAAGACCAAGAAGCAGAAGAACAAGAAGCTGCAGAACAAAAAGCAGAAGAACATTAAGCATAAGACTAAAAATCAGAGCTAATGATATTATCTAAATTATAAGCAGAAAAAGACTAAGCAGTGTATGGGGGTGAGTCCGTTCCTCCTCGTGGTGTCCCTGGAAAAAACCTGCTGCTGCAGGCCAAACTGAACGTGGACAAATCCTATTGTAAATCTTTTGTGACAGGCAGAACGGAAGGTGTAATCTTCAAACTTTTATAGATAACAACTACAGGAATGACTGTCACAAATAAGAATATGATGAAGAAGAATATGAAGAAGATGAAGAAGTAGAATATGAAGAAGAAGAATAGTTGAATAAAAAGAATATGAAAAATGTAAAAAAAAAAAGAATAATAGGAAGAAGCTGAAGAAGAAGAAGATGAATAAGGTGAAGAAGAAGTTGATGAAAAAGATGCTGCTGCTGAGGATAATGAAGAAGAAAGTGTGGGAGAAGTAAAAAAGAAGGTGAAGAGCATGGAAGTAGTGAAACATAAATATCTGACAAAATATAAAAAATCTTAACATAGTCAATATCTCTGTAACTCCGAACGTCTTAAAAAAAATAATTAATTCCTGCTATTCCATTTGATTGGGCTAAACCTCTATTCCTTTAACCCCTTCCCGACCTTTGACGCATACGCTGCGTCATGAAAGTCTGTGCCTTCCCGACCTATGACGCAGCGTATGCGTCATGGAGGGATCGCGTCCCTGCAGATCGGGTGAAGGGGTTAACTCCCATTTTACCCGATCTGCAGAGACAGGGGGAGTGGTGCTTCAGCCCAGGGGGGGTGGCTTCACCCCCCCGTGGCTACGATCGCTCTGATTGGCTGTTGAAAGTGAATCTGCCAATCAGAGCGATTTGTAATATTTCACCTAAAAAACTGGTGAAATATTACAATCCAGCCATGGCCGATGCTGCAATAACATCGGCCATGGCTGGAAAACCTAATATGTCCCCCCCCACACCCACCGATCGCCCCCCCAGTGGTCCGTTATGGGGTCCGGTCCCCTCCGTCCGCCTGCTGGCTCCCCCGTCCTCCTGACCGCTCCCTCCTTGTTTGAATAAACCCCCCCTGTGGTCCGATCACCCCCCCTGTGCTCCAATCCACCCCCCCACCACCCCTTCATACTTACCGATCCTCCCGGTGTCCGTACGTCTCCTCGCTGGGCGCCGCCATCTTGGAAAATGGCGGGCGCATGCTCAGTGCGCCCGCCGAATCTGCCAGGCGGCAGATTCCTTACAGGTACATTTTGATCGCTGTGGTAGGTTCTATCACAGCGATCAAAATAAAAAAAATAATAAATACCCCCCCCCTTTATCACCCCCATAGGTAGGGACAATAATAAAATAAAGAAAATATATATATTTTTTTTTTTCGTTTTCCACTAGGGTTAGGGTTAGAACTAGGGTTAGGGTTAGAACTAGGGGTAGGGTTAGGGGTAGGGTTAGGGTTACGGGTAGGGGTAGGGTTAGGGTTATGGCATGTGCGGATTTGGCTGCGGATCCGCAGCGGATTGGCCGCGGATCCGCAGCAGATTGGCCGCGGATCCGCAGCGGATTTGGCCGCGGATCCGCAGCGGATTTGGCTGCGGATCCGCAGCGGATTGGCCGCTGCGAATTCGTTGCAGTTTTCCATCAGGTTTACAGTACCATGTACATCTATGGAAAACCAAATCCACTGTGCCCATGGTGCGGAAAATTCCGTGCAGAAACGCTGCGTTGTATTTTCTGCAGCATGTCAATTTTTTGTGCGGATTCCGCAGCGTTTTACACCTGTTCCTCAATAGGAATCCGCAGGTGAAATCTGCACAAAAAAACACTGGAAATCTGCTGTAAATCTGCAGGTAAAACGCAGTGCCTTTTACCTGCAGATTTTTAAAAAATCGTGCGGAAAAATCTCACACGAATCCGCAACGTGGGCACATAGCCTTAGGGTTAGGGTTGGAATTAGAGTTAGGGTACCGTCTCACAGTGGCACTTTGATCGCTACGACGGTACGATCCGTGACGTTCCAGCGATATCCATATGATATCGCTTTGTCTGACACGCAGCAGCGATCAGGGACCCTGCTGAGAATCGTACGTCGTAGCAGATCGTTTGGAACTTTCTTTCGTCGCTGGATCTCCCGCTGTCATCGCTGGATCGTTGTGACAGCGATCCAGCGATGCGTTCGCTTGTAACCAGGGTAAACATCGGGTTACTAAGCGCAGGGCCGCGCTTAGTAACCCGATGTTTACCGTGGTTACCAGCGTAAAAGTAAAAAAAAAAAAACCGTACATACTCACATTTCGGTGTCCTTCAGGTCCCTTGCCGTCTGCTTCCCGCTCTGACTGTCTGCCGGCCGGAAAGTGAGAGCACAGCACAGCAGTGACATCACCGCTGCGCTCTGCTCTCACTGTACGGCGGCACTCAGTCAGAGCGGGAAGCAGACGGCAAGGGACCTGAAGGACACCGAAATGTGAGTATGTACGGTTTTTTTTTTTTTACTTTTACGCTGGTAACCACGGTAAACATCGGGTTACTAAGCGCGACCTTGGCATCGTTGGTCGCTGGAGAGCGGTCTGTGTGACAGCTCCCCAGCGACCACACAACGACTTTCCAACAATCACGGCCAGGTCGTATCGCTGGTCGTGATCGTTGGTAAATCGTTATGTGAGACGGTACCCTTAGGGTTGGAATTAGGGCTAGGGTTGGAAATAGGGTTAAGATTAGGCTTGTGGTTAGGGTTAAGGATAGGGTTAGGGTTGTGTTGGGGTTACAGTTGTGGGTAGGGTTGGGATTAGGGTTAGGATTAGGGTTAGGGTTGGATTTAGGGTTACGGGTGTGTTGGGGTTAGGGTTGTGGTTAGGGGTGTGTTGGGGTTAGGGTTGTGATTAGGGTTATGGCTACAGTTGGGATTAGGGTTAGGGGTGTGTTGGGGTTAGTGTTGAAGTTAGAATTGAGGGGTTTCCACTGTTTAGGCACATCAGGGGTCTCCAAACGCAACATGGCGCCACCATTGATTCCAGCCAATCTTGCGTTCAAAAAGTCAAATGGTGCGCCCTCCCTTCCAAGCCCCGACGTGCGCCCAAACAGTGGTTTACCCCCACATATGGGATACCAGCGTACTCAGGACAAACTGGGCAACAACTATTGGGGTCCAATTTCTCCTGTTACCCTTGCAAAAATAAAAAATTACTTGCTAGAACATAATTTTTGAGGAAAGAACAATTATTTTTTATTTTCATGGCTCTACGTTATAAACTTATGTGAAGCACTTGGGGGTTGAAAGTGCTCACCACACATCTAGATAAGATCCGTTTGGGGTCTAGTTTCCAAAATGGGGTCACTTATGGGGTGTTTCTACTGTTTAGGCACATCAGGGGCTCTGCAAATGCAATGTGACGCCCGCAGACCATTCCATCAAAGTCTGCATTTCAAATGTCACTACTTCCCTTCCAAGCCCTGACGTGCGCCCAAACAGTGGTTTACCCCCACATATGGGGTACCAGCATACTCACAACAAACTGGGCAACAAATATTGGGGTCCAATTTCTACTGCTACCCTTGTGAAAAAAAAATTGCTTGCTAAAACATCTTTTTTGAGGACAGAAAAATGATTTTTAATTTTCACGGCTCTGCGTTGTAAACTTCTGTGAAGCACTTGGGGGTTGAACGTGCTCACCACACATCTAGATAAGTTCCTTGGGGGGTCTAGTTTCCAAAATGGGGTCACTTGTGGGGGGTTTCTACTGTTTAGGCACATCAGGGGCTCTGCAAACGTAACATGATTCCCGCAGACCATTCCATCAAAGTCTGCATTCCAAATCGTCACTACTTCCCTTCCGAGCCCCGGCATGTGCCCAAACAGTGGTTTACCCCCACATATGGGGTATCAGCGTACTCAGGAGAAACTGCACAACAACTTTTGGGGTCCAATTTCTCCTGTTACCCTTGGGAAAATAAAAAATTGTGGGTTAAAAAATCATTTTTGAGGAAAGAAAAATAATTTTTTATTTTCATGGCTCTGCGTTATAAACTTCTGTGAAGCACTTGGGGGTTCAAAGTGCTCACCACACATCTAGATTAGTTCCTTTGGAGGTCTAGTTTCCAAAATGGGGTCACTTGTGCTGGAGCTCCAATGTTTAGGCACACAGGGGCTCTCCAAACGCGACATGGTGTCCGCTAATGATTGAAGCTAATTTTCCATTCAAAAAGCCAAATGGCGTGCCTTCCCTTCCGAGCCCTGCCGTGCGCCCAAACAGTGGTTTACCCCCACATATGGGGTATCATCGTACTCAGGACAAACTGGACAACAACATTTGCGGTCCAATTTCTCCTATTATCCTTGGGAAAATAAAAAACTCCGGGCTAAAAATCATTTTTGAGGAAAGAAAAATAATTTTTTTATTTTCATGGCTCTGCGTTATAAACTTCTGTGAAGCACCTGGGGGTTTTAAGTGCTCACTATGCATCTAGATTAGTTTCTTGGGGGGTCTAGTTTCCAAAATGGGGTCAATTGTAGGGGAGCTCCAATGTTTAGGCACACAGGGGCTCTCCAAACGCGACATGGTGTCCACTAACGATTGGAGCTAATTTTCCATTCAAAAAGTCAAATGGCGCTCCTTCCCTTCCGAGCCTTGCCGTGCACCCAAACAGTGGTTTACCCCCACATATGAGGTATTGGCGTACTCAGGAGAAATTGCCCAACAAATTTTAGGATCCATTTTATCCTGTTGCCCATGTGAAAATGAAAAAATTGAGGCTAAACGAAATTTTGTGTGAAAAAAAAGTACTTTTTCATTTTTACGGCTCAATTTGTGAAGCACCTGAGGGTTTAAAGTGCTCACTATGCATCTAGATAAGTTCCTTGGGGGGTCTAGTTTCCAAAATGGGGTCACTTGTGGGGGAGCTCCAATGTTTAGGCACACAGGGCCTCTCCAAACCTGACATGGTGTCCGGTAACTATGGAGATAATTTTTCATTCAAAAAGTCAAATGGCGCTCCTTCCCTTCCGAGCCTTACCATGTGCCCAAACAGTAGTTTACCCCCACATATGAGGTATTGGCGTACTCAGGAGAAATTGCACAACCAATTTTAGGATCCATTTTATCCTGTTGCCCATGTGAAAATGAAAAAATTAAGGCTAAAAGAAATTTTGTGTGAAAAAAAAGTACTTTTTCATTTTTACGGATTAATTTGTGATGCACCTGGGGGTTTAAAGTGCTCACTATGCTTCTAGATAAGTTCCTTGGGGGGTCTAGTTTCCAAAATGGGGTCACTTGTGGGGGAGCTCCAATGTTTAGGCACACGGGGGCTCTCCAAACGCGACATGGTGTCCGCTAAAGATTGGAGCCAATTTTTCATTCAAAAAGTCAAATGGCGCTCCTTCCCTTCCGAGCCCTGCCGTGCGCCCAAACAGTGGTTTACCCCCACATATGAGGTATCAGCGTACTCAGGACAAATTGGACAACAACATTCGTGGTCCAGTTTCTCCTTTTACCCTTGGGAAAATAAAAAAATTGTTGCGAAAAGATCATTTTTGTGACTAAAAAGTTAAATGTTAATTTTTCCCCTCCATGTTGCTTCTGCTGCTGTGAAACACCTGAAGGGTTAATAAACTTCTTGAATGTGGTTTTGAGCACCTTGAGGGGTGCAGTTTTTAGAATGGTGTCACTTTTGGGTATTTTCAGCCATATAGAACCCTCAAACTGACTTCAAATGTGAGGTGGTCCCTAAAAAAAATGGTTTTGTAAATTTTGTTGTAAAAATGAGAAATCACTGGTCAAATTTTAACCCTTATAACTTCCTAGCAAAAAAAAAAATTTGTTTCCAAAATTGTGCTGATGTAAAGTAGACATGTGGGAAATGTTATTTATTAACTATTTTGTGTCACATAACTCTCTGGTTTAACAGAATAAAAATTCAAAATGTGAAAATTGCAAAATTTTCAAATTTTTCGCCAAATTTCCATTTTTTTCACAAATAAACTCAGAAATTATCGACCTAAATTTACCACTAACATGAAGCCCAATATGTCACGAAAAAAAATCTCAGAACCGCAAGGATCCGTTGAAGCGTTCCTGAGTTATTACCTCATAAAGGGACACTGGTCAGAATTGCAAAAAATGGCAAGGTCATTAAGGCCAAAATAGGCTGGGTCATGAAGGGGTTAATGTCTCCTCCACCTCCCCCAATACATTCTACATTATTCTTAGTTGTTTTCCTTCCTGTAGAATTAACCTACAAGGAAAGAAAGGGTTTATTTTAATTCCGATATTTTTGTCCCTTTGACTTGCATTTGCATCCGGTATCGGTATCGTTGATATGCGATATTTTTTTTATATCGGCCGATCCAATCCGATACCGATATTTCCGAATATCGGAAGGTATCGATCAACACTATCACCGACACCTTTCATGTGTCCCTCCTAAACCCTGTTCACATGTCCCGGTTTTCCGAGTCATCTGCCGGGACACCGGGTTCGTCCACGGATGATTGCGAGGTGAATGATATCATGGGGTGTAAGTTGGTACGTGGCAAAAAATTCTATTTGGTGGATTGGAAGGGTTATTGCCCAGAGGACAGGTCCTGGGAGCCTGTTGAGCACATTCAGGCACCGCAGCTCATTGCTGCCTTCGAGCGTAGAGAGGCCCAAGGAGGGGGGCCCTAGGAGGGGGTAATGTTAGGTGTTGAGTTCCCATCACTGCACAGGGGGAATCTCGAACCATGTCTGCTGCGGTCTCCCATTCTCCTTCAGCCGCAGTGGAGCCTCCTTTGCAGAGACGTCAGTCCCAGCGTCTGACTCAAGCAGATACTGTGTGTTTGGTTACAGCTGCCATTCCAGGCTCAGCCTTTGTTACCAGCATTGATTAGCGGCGAGCAGATGTTTCAGGGACTATGTCCTGCTTTTCTTCTACTGAGCATGACCACGGGACAACCTCTCATTGGTGGTCGGAGGTCACATGCTCAGGTCCTGTAGCAGCTCCGATTGGAGCACTAGGAAGGTCCTGAAAGGCTACAGATATGAAAGGTTCACATGGCCAAGCTAGTATAAATCAATTTTTGCGTGTGTGTGGATGTATGCCTGTTCTGACGAAAGCGCCAAATCATTCCCATCCCTAGTGTTGATGAATGTTCGTGAATGTTGGAGCTGTCTAGCACCAGTTAGTGCCATCCAGCACCAGGCACAATCCACAGCGTCTATCAGCAGCGTTAGCCAGTGCGGCATTATACGCAACCAGTGCGCTTACCCGTCCCTAGTTAGGGCGGTTACTGGTGTTAGCCAGAGCCTCGCTGCGCGCACCTAGTTCACTAAAGCTATTTTATTTTAGTTTACTCCTGGCACCACTGTAGCGGTGTCGAGCGCAGGAGGTCTCGAGGGACTCTGACCCTGAATCTTGGGGCAGAGTTCTGTGACTTCTTGCTTGTTCTCTGTTTGTGGTATTGCGGCCCTGTGACGCAACAGGGTTCGCTTCCTTCATACCGGGTGAAGCTAACCCATGTGTGTTTTCTCTTAATACCACCATATAGTCCGCCATTACCGAGCAGCAGGTGTCTTTTCTACATGGTGGACACCGGACTGCGATTGCATCTTATATCGCCTCTTATTTATATTTGGTGCGTTCCGCCAGTCCTAACAGTGGGTCAATAGCGGAGAGGCACATGATCCGAATTTTGTTTTTTAAGCACATGAAGCAGTATGATAAGTCAGCTACCAAAGAAAGTAGGCTTCACTCATTACCAACACACAGAAACATTTTCCATGCACACCGCTGTGGAAGCTAGTCTTGTGACATGGGATTTCATTTCTACCCTTACATCTCTTTTGGACACACACTGAGAATTAATTTTGTTGTATTGGTTTGTCTCAGCACTTTTGGTGCTTAATGCCCTATACATTTTGAACTATTCTTTTTCATGTTGATCTCTCTCGAATTACATTATGTGTATAAGAAGAGCAGCATTATGCATAGATTTTTTCTAGTGTGTTTCCTTATTGATATCTATCTGAGATGGCTGTGGTGTGGTAGGATTAGTATGACCTGTATCGTGTAGTTTATACTTCTCTATTTATGCGATTTTTAAGTGCTTTTAAAATTTGTTTTTACTTGTATTAATTGATAGTAATAAAAATGAATAATGCTTTTTAGGAGAGCTTTTATTCTATGATACATCTACTGTATGTTAGTGTACACTCTCTCTTTTTCACATACATTGCTTTGTTGTGTTTATGTGTTATATTTTCACATGTCAAGAATCATTCCCTTCATTGCAGGTATCTCGATACTGAAAACTATTTCACAGGAGAATCTAACATTTCCTGCACCCAATGTAAAAATGTAGTTTTGCTCCCCCTGTAATACACATCTTAAGCATTTTGAATATTTGTAATGTGACCGCTTATGTGCCGGATATTTTCACATGCTGATTTTCTCAGTGTTCATTGAAGACTACAGCATCTAATCCAGAGAAGCAGGAACAGGCAGTAGGTTGGCATTTGAATGTAAGTCTGAAAATTACATATGAGTGGTCACATGATGACTGCCAAATCCTGACAGTGAGTATATTACACATGGTTAGGATTTGGAATGCTACAGTGCTTAATTTTAAAATGAATGCTTCTAACATAAATTCAGATGCAGTAATCCTTAACTTGTTAGACAGCACAATACTTTATTAATGTAGCCAAGTATCATGTTATCTGACAAGTTATGAATTCTTACATAAGTACATGATCAGTATAAATAACAGTACAGGAATACAGCACGAGAACCAATATCAGTACAGAAGTACAGCACCAGAACCATCAATACAGAACCTGAACCACTATCCCTTTCCATCTTTATTTTTATTAGAACTAGTTCAGTTATCTTTTTTTAATTAGACATGAAGCATTAGAACCATCTGTATTTTCCTCTTTTTGGAATAAAAACCTGCTGAGAAATATGTAGTAGATAAAAGGTAAAAAGCAAAACAAATGTACATTGTGTTTAACTATGTTTGCAATTTAAAATTTTTAAAACTTATTAAAGTACAAATAAAGTTAAAAACTTAGTCTCAAAGTTCAAATATTTTATATTACCAATTTTAGCTTTGTTACTTCACTCCCAGAACCTTCAAAACATATTTTTGTTGTATTAAACTATATGACAATTGGTAAATTTGTATATTCCAATCAAAACAATTTGCATTTTATCATATTAATTTATATTTTCATTTCATATCTCCTTGTGTGTACCATAATTAGCCATTCATTTTGGTATATTGATTTCTTACCAATTTGCTGTAAAAGTTTGTTGATATTGTTATCAGATGTCTAAAACATTGCACACTTTTGTAGAATATTTCAAAACATTGCATAATATACCACTATGGCAATCAAAATGTAATTTATCATTGGAATTAACTTTTGTTTCAAATTTGCATTTATTGTGCTATTTATCTATGTATTCCTAGTTTCTTGTATGGCATCAAGATGTTATTGTAAAATATTTAAAGTGAAGAAAAAACATTTCAATTCAAGAATGAAGCATATACAGACTATAATTTATGGTTCATAAGTGCATAACAAATATTTAATGAAAAATGGCTTAATAATAACTCCTTTTTGACATACATACTGATTGATAAGGTATGTTAGCCTTCTGTTATCATTAAGTATAATATTGCTAGATAAATGGTCCCCTCTGGAATGTTGGGATTTGGGTTTAGGGTGGGTTAGAGAATTGAAGTTGAGTTACTTTGTTTATGTATAACACTATGGACTATTATGTCATTTATGTTATTTGAAAAATGGAAAATTTGTATTTGGAGTTTTTCAATAAAAATTATTTGATTTAAAAAAAAAAAATAAAATACTAGTGCTAGATCCAAAAAATATATAAAAAATAATATATGCAGCTACTATCACCCATAGTTTAATGGGTTTTTTCCCCTAAAGATTCTAATTGTGTATTTTGAACAAATGTTGATGTGTGACCAATTTATCATTTTTCATCAAATATCGTTTTTCTATGACTTCCTTTTTCTTGCACTTGTATCCTATTACACGTGGCATTATTAATAGTCTACCATACTATCATTTTGCTTGTTTATAGAAGCATTAGTGTACATTTACTGTTATATTTTACCCTGCCTTACAAGAACTGAACTAAAAGGCCAAAAATATTGATAAATCTTTGTTCTTTTTCAAATCATGCACATAGAAATGTATGTAATTATTTGGTTTATTAATGTCTTGTTTTGAAACTGAAAAAATATTTTTTTTAACATTTTTGAGATGCAGAAAAAAATCATCATCCACACTGGTGTTTATATGAATTCTTTGATAAACAGGTTCAACCACATAAGGATAAAACTTCTTATTTGTTTATAATTTTAATATTAATTAGCATTAATTCATTGACTTTAAAATTTATAATAAAGTTTAAGAAACATTTTCATTTTTTGTATTTTTTGGTCAGGTAAAGAGGTTAATCTTAGTTTGGTGCCCGCAGTCTGCTGTGATAATTGCCGTAGCTCAAAAAGCCCTGTGTTTTCTGTCCAGCAGCCAGCCTTCTGATGAACTAGTACAACAGACCTCTCATCATTATCCTCCTGAATGCAACAAAAGAGAAATAAGCAGCGGGACAGCCACTCATCTGCATCCAAAGAAAATTTGACCCAAAGCACTGGCCAAGGGTTACCGCCAATGAAAAAAAAAGTCAAGCTCCAGTAACTTTTAATGACAGATCTTGTTAGGGTTAAGAAAACAGCTTTGTTCTCCTGCTGGGATTAGATTTGAATGGGAAACCATCATCCTTACTGTTTGTGGCTGCTTCTTTGTACAAATGGTTTTTAATCATTCTGATCCCCAGCTTAGAATACTGAAGTTTGACGCTGTAGCCTGATAAGAATTAAACTAATTTTTGTGTAATACTTATGGACAGAAGATTTTTTTTTTAAAAGTGGTTCTGTAATTTTCCTTATTGAAGATATGTAAGTACATATATTTTGTTGACTTAACTACACTGAATTTTAGATTGCAATTAAAAATAATAGTAAAATATTACATATATTTTGACAAGATGTGTTTTTTGCAAATCAAAATCAGATATACATTTGAATGATATGGCCAAAAAGTGGCAAAAAGTTATGTAGTTTTAAGTATAAGGGAAATAAGAAAAGAAAAATCATAGTCCTTTAAAAATGAATGAGCAAACATAAAATTATCTATCTATCTATCTATCTATCTATCTATCTATCTATCTATCTATCTATCTATCTATCTATCTATCTATCTATCTATCTATCTATCATCTAATATTTTCATATATAACGTTCAGCACGGTGGCGCAGTGGTTAGCACAGCAGCCTTGCAGCGCTGGAGTCCTGGGTTCAAGCCCCACTAAGGACAGCATCTGCAAAGAGTTTGTATGTTCTCTCCGTGTTTGCGTGGGTTTCCTCCGGGCACTCCGGTTTCCTCCCACATTCCAAAGACATACTGATAGGGAATTTAGATTGTGAGCCCCAACGGGGACAGCGACAATAATGTGTGCAACCTGTAAAGCGCTGCGGAATATGTTAGCGCTATATAAAAATAAAGATTATTATTATTATATATACAGAAAACCTATAAACCCATTTTTAGACAACCAAGATTATATTGAACATAATCTTCTAGTGGCATGACAGTTAGTATACAGAATACAGTATATTGTTGAAGTGAAAATCTGTCACTGAAAATTTGGTCATGTGCCCCTGTGCTGCAGCAGCATGCAACATGCAACATGCAACATTAATCAATCCCAAATTAACCATACTATATAACATTCCTGGTTGAGTGCCCTGTTACCTCCTGACAAAGCCTTGTTTTTAGGCAGTGAAACGCGCATCAATGTTGTTCAGTACTCCCTTCTCTGTATGCACCATGACTACAGGTATTACAAAAACTATCTAATTCATTGCCATGTTACATTGATATAGTATATACTTTTTCTGTATGTGTATATGGTTGCATAATGTGTGCACATTGGGTGTGGAGACTACTATAGCCACACTACCTTTTAGGCTAAGTTCACATTTGCATATATGTGCACAGCGTATCATCTGCATATGCAAACACATGCCAAGATGCATGCAAACTCATGTTTATGCAGCATTTTTATCCACATCAGTTTACACATGACGGCAAAAAAAATGCTTCGTGTGCATGCTTTTGTATGCGTTTTTTGCCTGCGTTTGCATTTTTTATGCGCATGCGTTCGATATTTCCAGGAAGGCATGTCTCAATGGGTGTGTCTAAATCAGTTCCTGGACATGCACAGTCCGAAGTACGCAAGCGCAACGAGGACATGCGTGTGCATGTGTTCCCATAGACAGTAATGCTTTTTTTTACACACTCATCCGCATGCGCATGCCTGCCCATATTTGATGGATTTTTGACGCCCCCAAAAATGTAACATGTTGCGTTCGCCGCGTACAGCCACACACAGCGAAAAGACGCATGCGTACACCATGTTAAATATATGTACGCACGAGGCATGCGGATGTATGCGGATCAAATGCTGCATGCACAGACGCATATGTGAAACCAACCTTACCTCTGCATTCACTCACGCTATTATTAGTATATATGATCTGTCACTCATGTATGCATTTTGTATATAATACACACAATAGCTAGTATATAAATATTCTCTTTGACAATAATTTTCAGCATACTTTGTGTGTGTTAACCATATATATTCTTTGTGACTGTCTATATAGTATGAGAATATATGCTTTTAGTGGGGTATATGGTATTTTCTGCTTCTGTTTTTTGTCTATTACTATCTGTGGATTATTTATGTGGTTACCTATTTAAGTATACCATTGTATGTAGTATTATATGTAAATACACTATGATACTGGTTTTGTAAATTTGGATCCAATTATCTCTTTTTGGACTCAGTAGGTTATATCTGTCATTGGTGTAGGTAAGAGGGTGGTCTTTTGGAAATTGAATATGACAATGGTATAGGGACTTTGTTATGAAATAGCAGATAGATAATGCTGTATACAGTACAGATGCCCTGGTGGTGCTTCTGTGTTTCTATTTTTTTGTTTACGAGCAGCTGATATTTGATTGCTGTAGCCAATCAGTTAAGTACTATATTATTTTCATGATGACTCAGTCGTAAAGGCATGATTGGCTGCGACAGCCATGTGCCGCACATTTGTGAACAGAGGGCCCAACACATCTGGCATAAAACACCTTGATTTGTTGCAAAGGGTTTGCGTAACTCAATGTTGTGCATACATTTTTTAGACTTTTTGCATTTTTTTGCAACTCCAAGCTAGCTTCATAAAGTTTTAGAGAAGTGAACAGAGCTGGTGTAAAATGGGGCATGACCAAGCTTGCCTGACTAATTCATGTTTTGGTGGCAAAAATTATAGAAACTTGATTCCAGCTCACCCAGTTGCTCTATGCTCATCCACCTGGGGCTCAGACTCCGGCCTCGCTCTGGCCTCACATCAAGGAAAACAGAAAAAATTGGAGTCCGGCTCAACAGGACTGGATTTTTTTTTTCTTTTTCTTTTTCAAAAGAAATTATAGTGCATACAAAAGAAAAATGTACATAGTCGACATGACCCAGGCGACGCGTTTCGACTGCACTAGGCAGTCTTAACTCATATTGCAGTGCCAGTTTAGCAAGATGAATCAGGATCGATGTCTGGGAGACTACTGGAACTTAATTAAGACACGCAGAAGCTGAAGAGCCCCACTGACTATTATAGGATCCTTCTTAGTTTTCTTATGAACATTTTTAGGAGGAAAAAAATAGAGCACAATGACTTTTTTTCTGTTCTAAAAACCCAGACAAATCCCTGAAAGAAAAACTTGTCAGCACGATTTTGTAATGTTCAGTAAAGACATGGCAGTAATGATGCTGTAATACTGATTACATTGATGACTTTGGTGCAATTTGATTTGTTGTTCGTCTTTCATCACCATTTGAAGTTGTCTGCAACAGATAATTTTGGTGCACAGGGGACAGACTGTGCTCTGGAACATCTCTTTCCTGTCTATTATTCTCCAGCCCCTCTTTCTACCCCCAGTTTTTGAATGACAGACCACTGCTGATATGTAGTGTTGAGCGATACCTTCCGATACTCAAAGGTATTGGTATCGGATGGGATCAGCCGATATCCAAAAAATACAGGATATCGCCGATACCGATACCCGATACCAATGCAAGTCAAAGGGACACAAGTATCGGAAGCTATCCTGGATGGTTTCCAGGGTCTCAAGGAGAGGAAACTCTCCTTCATGCCCTGGGATCCATATTCATGTAAAAAATAAAGAATTAAAATTAATATGGATATACTCACCCCTCCGGCAGCCCCTGGACCTTACCGATTGGTCGCGTGACCGCTCATGTGACCGCTCACGCGACCAATCAAAGGCCGTGATGTCATCGCAGGTCCTAAACTCCTCATTCTTAGGAACGGAGGCTGCCGGTTACATCGGTAATGTCCAGGGGCCGCCGGAGGGGTGAGTATATCCATATTTTTTATTTTAATTCTTTATTTTTTACATGAATATGGATCCCAGGGCCTGAAGGAGAGTCTACTCTCCTCCAGACCCTGGGAACCATACACTGGGAACTTCCGATTCCGATTTCCGATATCACAAAAATATCGGAACTCGGTATTGGAATTCCGATACCGCAAATATCGGCCGATACCCGATACTTGCGGTATCGGAATGCTCAACACTACTGATATGTCAAACAGAGGAGGCAGGCCATTGAAAGACTGGAGGCAGGTGGAGATGTATCACAGACAGGGAGGAGAAGACCCAGTGCACAGTTCGGCGGCCCCTGTGCACCTAAATGTAATCATCAGAAACTTCAAATGGTGATTAAAGAAGAACAACAAAGCGGCTTTCTTCACCAAAAGTATCAATGTAATCAGTATTACAGCACCATTAAAGCCATGTCATTAAATTACAAAATTGTGCTGACAGGCTTCCTTTAATATTCAATGGGGCAATTGAGTGGTGAATATTTAATGTATTTGTATCAGCTATAGAGTGGATACATTTTGGACATGAATTCTGTTTGTCTGCTCATAAAACGGAACAAACAAATGGAATTTCATAGAATAACCGATATAAAAACATTATCAGCATTCATTGTGATAAGTAAAATGATGATATTTCTTATGACAATTATCTGAAAATAAAATTTAATAAAATTACAGACACATCATTTTATTTTCACGAACAGTGGAAAATATGTCTAATTTTTTTATTGACTGTCCAGAAATTCGGCGGCTAGAACTCCTGATAATTCCTGTAATGCAAAATTTCCTTTTTACCATTTTCATACATCACTATTTAATTATTAATTGGGAGTCTTTTACAATGATATTTTTAGAAAAAACCTAAGACAAAAACATAATAAGCAAATACCCTGCAGTAAATAAATAAATAAATAAATAACAATAGTGCATGAAAATAATATAAGGTGCTTAGTTAACTTTTTTTGATCCAAAAAACATATAAGCCATCCCGTCATGCCAAGGTGACCCTGTTCGGGACGGTCCTAATCTGTTGTATTAAAACTTTACCATATGTCAAATGACAGAAATGTGAATAAAGGTTGAGAAGGACTGAAACCCATCTAATATTTATTTACTGCAGGATATTTGCTTATTATGTTTCTATTTTAGGTTTTGTCTGTTTAGTGGCCAGTGTGAACATGCGCCTACATGGCAAAAACAGAAGAGGAACTATTAATATATAAACTATAATAAGCAGATATGTACATATTCCGGTTTTGGATTATACTGATGCATAATATTGACCAAAATAGTATCATGTGAATGAAAATACTAACCAACTCTCATACCAACCAATACTATCCAATACTATGAAAATGACCTGTTTATATGTTTCTTTTAGCATTTTCTGCAAAAAGCAAGTCCTGTGGTTGAAATATATGAAACCTATTTCACATAAAATATTGAATGAGCACAAATAGTAAGCCATCCAAATTACAAGTTAAGGCTGAGTCACACATAACGATATCGTTAACGATATTGTTGCAACGTCACGCTTTTGGTGACGTAGCAACGATCCCGCTTACGATCTCGTTATGTGTGACAGCTACCAACGATCAGGCCCCTGCTGGGAGATCGTTGGTCGTTGGGGAATGATCAGGACCATTTTTTGGTCGCTGATCACCCGCTGTCATCTCTGGATCGGCGTGTGTGACGCCGATCCAGCGATGCGTTCACTTGTAACCAGGGTAAATATCGGGTTACTAAGCGCAGGGCCGCTTGTAAAAGTAAAAAAAAAAAAAACAGTACATACTCACATTCTGATGTCTGTCACGTCCCCCGGCGTCCACAGGGTTAAAACTGCTTTCGGCAGGAGCGCTGCTAATGCACTCGCTGCTGCCGAGAGCTTCCCTGCACTGACTGTGTCTGCGCCGGCCATAAAGCAGAGCACAGCGGTGACGTCACCGCTGTTACTGCCGGCGCTGACATATTCAGTGCAGGGAAGCTCTCGGCAGCAGCGCGTGTATTAGCAGCGCTCTTGCCGAAAGCAGTTTTAACCCTGTGGACGCCAGCGGGGGATGTGACAGACATCAGAATGTGAGTATGTAGTGTTTTGTTTTTTTACTTTTACAATGGTAACCAGGGTAAATATCGGGTTACTAAGCGCGGCCCTGCACTTAGTAACCCAATGTTTACCCTGGTTACCCGGGTGCTGCAGGGGGACTTCAGCATCGTTGAAGACAGTTTCAATGATGCCGAAGTCGTTCCCCTGATCGTTGGTCGCTGGAGTGAGCTGTCTGTGTGACAGCTCCCCAGCGACCACACAACGACTTACCAACGATCACGGCCAGGTCGTATCGCTGGTCGTGATCGTTGGTAAGTCGTTTAGTGTGACTCCAGCTTTAGTTTGTAGCTTATCTCCGTAGATTAATTAATAGATTATTTACTTTTCACCTATTTCTTAATAAGTTATTGGATGATTGAATCATTTCTAACAACATAAATACTCATTTGCAGTAATAGTAGAAATACTAATAATAAGAACCCAAAAGAAAATGGACACTAGTGTGCCAAAAAAATATAATTATGACATATAGTCACAGCATGTGGGAATTAAATACCATAATAGGAAGCCAGAAGTGCGAAACGCACGTTGGGGTTTTCATCCCGCGTCCAGGAGCAGGTTGGTTCATCCATTATATTGGTCTCTTTCCTCCTCTTTATATTGGGACTTTTTCCCTTTTTCCCTTTTTCTATGGCTGCTGCTTTCCTTGCTATTATGGTATTTAATTCCCACATGCTGTGACTATATGTCATAATTATATTTTTTGGCACACTTTGGCAGCCCATGTATGCACTTTTAAGAGGATAAATATAGTGACTAATACTTATTACTCAATCTCAGTGTATGGAAACTGTGTTTTATATTGTGTACCCTCAGTGAGGTTTTTGATATAGTGTAGTCGCCATTGTAGCGCTTATTTGTATCACATATATTGCACTATTGGCACTTTATATACGTCTCCATTATCTGATGTTATATATGGATCTGCTATGATATTTTGAACCATTAGCTAATATATAGTATTCTGTTATCTATCTTCATAATCTCTTAGAGGTATAATTTTGAGATGATCTATTTATATTTATGAGTAGTCTTTATGAAATACATAGTGGCTTATATATTAAACCTGCATTGCTCTTTTCCTGCACTTGGTACTAGGTTATTGTCCATCTCTTCTAACTTGCGTCCTAATTTTATTATAAAATTTGTTATGGTTGTTTGAATATAACTTTTAGAATATTCTCAATAAACTTTCTAATATTTTACTAGCTCTAGTGTCCACTTTCTTTTGGGTTCTTGTAATTACCGCATGGCGGAGCTCAATTAATATTCTGCCCCGGTTTTTGGTCTATTGAAATACTAATAATAGCATCAATAATACTGACAATTAAAATGTACCGCATAATAGTAATCATAAAACGTAAGCGTTCAGCTCAATGCTGGAAACACACATGCAGTTTATGATGCAGTTTGATGTGCAGTTTTTGATTCTGCTTTTGTACCAAGCAAACAAGTGGATCCAGGATTTTGGAGAATTATGAATTTTTAATTTCTAATTTCAATTTCCCAGGTAACAACTATTGTCTTTCGCTCCAATATCTCTGCTAAAAACAGCATGGCAGTTTCCATCCTCATTATGGTTTCACATCAGCATTTTCTTCTTTTTTTTTCTTTTATCGCCACTGCAGTTTTTGAAGAATATTGCTTTAGACATAGCCAAATGTGAATGAAAAAGAAGTAAAAGTTTTTCATTTTGTTCCTATTTTTTTAAAAATTCACCTTTGGATGAAAAGAAACTGAACTAAGAAAAATGAGTGGAGTTTTTAAAAGAAAAACATTGCACTACCCAAAGCTAATTTTTCCTCAAATTGTTGGCACCAAAATACACAACAGCAATCTATATTTTTGGTGCATTTTTTGTATTCTCTCTTTTTGAAGCTGTGTTTTTTTTCTAAGTGCAGAAACGCTGAGATTGTGTCCTCAATAACACATCGCATTTTTTCTTAATGTATTTTTTTTCTGGCTCGTCATAGAAGCCTATAGGACCAAAAACACACAATTCCACAGTGGTTTTATAGGCAGAGTGGGCATGAGTGTCCCGGAAATCACATCCACTTTGCCTGTAATGTTAAGCAGCAGTTTTTCTGCACTAAACCATAGAAAATGGGGACATGACCGTAGGCTAAAATCATACATTAGCCAAACACCTTTCTAAAGAAAGTAGTAATAAGTATTTAATACTTTTGCTTCCATTTTGATTACCACCAGCTTTGGCTCAAAAAACTGTTTGCAAAATCAAGCACAAAACTGCAAAATGTTGGGCGGTACTTAGTGTTTCTATTTGTACTGTACATTCACCAGCTATGAATTATTATTATTTTTTTTGTATTTCTACTTGAATACATTTTGGGAAACACTGGTATTTTTGCATGCAATACTTATGGCCATCACCTGTTTGCTGTTAATATTGTTTCTTCTAAAAAAAAAAAAAATCCTATTACTTACAGTAATGATTTCTTTTTTCCTGGTTTTGAGGTCCTATATCTATGTGTAATTAATTAATTAGATTTATGTGTACGATTACACACTACACATGCAGCAACACCTACTCTGTTAAGGGTGACTACACTCTTTTCTGTAAAAAATACATTTGGCAGAATATAATATAATAAATTGTCTTAGTGCAGCATAGCTCTGTCCACTATAAGTGTCTTTTAAGAAATATTCACACAATTAATAAATAACTTCATGAGCTATATTGTCTTTCACCAAAGGGGACCATAAAAGCTAAGGAGGCAAATGATGAACCTAAATGCACCATTTAAGTTTTGTTTTTCAATATTTTGATATAAAATACTCTACAATATTATTACTGCCAAATTATTGTAACTCTTCCATCTCATATACATACACTTGGTTATATATAATTATTAATTGTAAATTGTATAATCATTGTAATATCTATCCATCTATCTATCTAGATACAAACAAAGACAAACAAAGACTAACCAACACCTTCATGCAAGTTTGCCAACTTGACTTTTCATTTTTTATGGGCAACTTATGCAAAAAATTGCGGACACTTTGGAAAACTATAATAAATTATTACAATTCTGAGTAATACATGTCTACAGCCCATAATTTTGATATGTAGACATCAGCTGCATTCACCGTGATCTGTAAAATAATAACTGCAGTCAAAATAATCTGTATAAATTTCTTTAGCTTTATAAAAGCCATGAACGCCTTAAATTTTTTATGGACAGAGCAAAATGGTATCCAATTTTTACGGACTGTCCTGGTTGGCAATGGCAACCCTGACTCCAAGCAGCATGAAGCAAATTTGACCTGTTGGAAACTACTATGACTGCCATATAAACAAAGCATATAACGTAACAGAATGATGTATGTGCCAAAATATATGCAAACATTAAATATATGAACATTGAACTCTATTACTACAAAATAGACTATACTTATAAAACTAATATACTTAGCGGATATGTAAAATTGAGGCACAAGTGTGTGCAAATTATCTCGGTTTTATAAATACAGTCTATTGGATGTTAATTCCCTTTACAATTCACATATTCATTGTTTGCATATAGCTTGGCTCACACATGTTGCTGTACTCTTCGGTTTGCATTTATCTTTTAATCAATCTATCTACCTTTGTATATTATGTCTCTTAACAAGAACCGCTATGCAAAATAATCCTTATTTTTTGCATTTGTCAATTTTTGGAAAAAAATTCTGAAAATTAAATTAACAATTTACGTTGCAATATTCAATTTAAATCGATCAGTACTACATTTTATGAGCAAAGTAATATTATTCAAATTTTTATTTTGACATATTTTATGCTTATTGTTGGTATGATATGGTAAACCTCATTGTCACTAGTCATACAACTATGTCTACAATACCTATGTTTAATTTTAATAAAGTTTATATTTACTAAAAAGAAGTAGACTTTGAAAAAAAATAATTTACACTAATTGTAGGAAAAATGTATGATCACTAATAATATGCACTTATCCTTCTTTTAATAACATTGTAATAATTTATTTAACAACTTGTTTAATTAATTACAATATTTAATTTATCAAAAAAGCATTTAAAAGACAATAAACATTGTAGATAAGATGCAGCTTAAATTGGACTTGAAGAAACCAAACTATAGAATTTCAAGTTCCATATTAAAAATTTGTAATATTTTAGCAGTTATAAAGAATATTACAGCACTAAAGGAATAGTCCTAATGGACCATCGGCAGGGGAAATCTCAGGACTTTGATATTATTTTATAATACAAAGATTAATTTGAAATATGGGTTAAAAACAGACACAACACTGTATTATGCATGTCAAAGCCGTTGTTGTTTTCACAAAATAATTGTCAATTTTCCATAAGTTTGTACGTCAGGCATTTTTAATTGAAAAATCATTCTAAATCCAGCATTATTTTAGAGACACTTGTCAATTAATTAAGAAGATGCATTTCTCCAATTTTGGAATTCAGAGGTAAAATCTCAGCTTTTTGTATTAAAGGAATGTAAATGAACATAGTAGTGATTGTGCACACTATGTTTTGCTGTACTTTTTTTTATTGGATGTAGCAGGAAATGATCACTTTTCTAGGAAATGTCATTATTTGCCTAAAAAATATTTTAAATGGGAAGGTCACATAGCTCTAAATAATAAAGGTAAAGTAAAAATAAATCTATTCTATGTCCACAAACCATTTTGAAATAGTTCCAAATGCTAAATCATAAAAGTGATAACATTGTCTTCACTATGTTTCCCTCAACTTCCAGTTCCTTGTTGCATTAACAATGAGAGCTGACAATGAAACAATCAGCTCTTAGATGAAAATGTGTGAAGTCCTGATAAATTCATGTAAGTTTACATATAATGTTGCCCACGGTGATGCCTTAGCTTTTTAGCACATTCACAATTCCAGAAATTGGCTTTGAGTGGCACTTTTAAAAAATCCAGTTAACATTCAGCCCTAAAAACTTTCTCAAATGTTCTAGAACTCAAGTCGCTGCTGGCACACTACCAGTTATTCTTTATGGATTGTCACGTAGGAGGCGGCAATCTCTACCTTGATGAATTAATCAAATTTGACTGCCTCGCCTACCATGTTTAGCAAACATGCCCGCAAACAAAAACTGGATATGCATGTTGGTTTTGATTTTACGAATTCATGTGAAAACTGCCCTGGCTATGTCAAAGAGAATGGAGACACCTTCACGGACTGTTGACTACGCCTCTACAAACTTTATAACAGTCCGACAGACATGAAGAAAGGGAAGAAACCCAATGCAGATACCTTAATAAGCATCACATCTGCGAGGTCATTGGGATATTTCAGACAACTTTCCAACCTCATTAGTTTGGCAGTTTTCACAGGAATGTCCTTATCTTTTGTAGATTTGCAGTGAAATACTCTGAGAAAATTCCATGAACCAGTTTGGGTGAGTCTAACATAATGAGTCTACAATGTATGTGTCCTTTGCTCCCGTATCCAGTATATGTTTGTGTTAACCTCTCATGATTCTTTCATCCGTCTAATACTGGGCTTTCTACAATGCATTTCTCATTATTTCTAATTAGGTTCTCCAAGCTGCTGGTCAATGTTATTCAGAGCTCTGGCATTCCCAAGACAAAAGATAAATGGACCTTGTCGAAGAAATAAAAAATATGGCCAAATACGTTCATATTTATTTCCTTCCTTTATTATTTTTTGTACAAAATAAGCTAATTTCTGACTTTAAGTATTTAGTATTTTCCTTCAGTTTTGAGGAAAGTGTGCTAACTAAACAAGGATGTATAGTACAATACAGTGTCTGAACTTTCAGATGATAGATACAGGGTCGTTTATTCTTAGACCAGAAAAGGAGATATTTTACTTTTCTCAAATGCATGAAAAAGGAAAAAAAAAATAGATTTCTGTAAGTAATTAACCATTGTGGTTTTCAATAATATTGAACTAAAAAAGTGGGTTTTAAAAAATACATTTGGCTTTTCAGAACTGTATACAAATATACACCTTCTATTTAGCCATAAACTATAACTAATTTGGGGAGATTTATTAATGTCAACACTTAGCAGCATGCCAATATCTCTATTTCTTCTTATAGAATTTTGAATATGGAGCGAATATTGCCAGGCTGGACCATTGTTTTCTTACACTCCAAGAAAAGAAAAGTAGAAAAGTGTTAGAAATTCTTAACACAGGAAAGATATATATCTTGGTACCGTGTTAGCCAGTAGATAGAAAGATGTTTAGAATTGAGAGTCCTCAGTGGTTGATACCTTTTAATGTCTAACTGAAAAGATGGTAACAAATTGCAAGCTTTCGAGACTACACAGGTCTCTTCATCAGGCATAGACTAATACAAATTCTGAAGAATCACATATTTATGCACAACATAGCACAGAAAAAAAACAAAACAAACAAACATGGATAAGACAGGTGGCATGAAGCAGAATTACCATGAGTGATAAACAGTTATGTCCATTTATTATGTCTTTTTACATCAACTAAAGAACTTGCCCCCAGAGCTGTGGAGCCAGACAGAGTGTTCCAGTGGCTAGGGACGCCAGATATGAAAGGGATAACTCAGGCTGAAAAAAACATGCATGTAACATCATACTGTGTTGTTACTAAGATGGAGTTTGGACTGTTCAGTAAAGTTAAACTATTTGAAAAGGATCAAGTGTCTCCTGTTCAATATGCAGCTGTTACTGGATCTGGGATTGTGGAGACAGCAGAGGCTCCCGGCAAAACCATGAGTGTTACAATGTACCACCATAGCACATGAGAAACGGGACACTATTTACAGTGGGTACAAAATGTATTCATACCCGTTTAAATTTTTCACTCTTTGTTTCATTGCAGCCATTTGGTAAATTCAAAAAAGTTCAATTGTTTTCACATTAATGTACAATCTGCACCCCATCTTAACTGAAAAAAGCAGAAATGTAGAAATGTTTGCAAATTTAATGAAAAAGAAAAACTGAAATATCACATGGTCATAAGTATTCAGACCCTTTGCGCAGACATTCATATTTACATCACATGCTGTCCACTTCCTTGTGATTCTCCTTGAGATGGTTCTACTCCTTCATTGGAGTCCAGCTGTGTTTAATTATACCGATAGGACTTGATTTGGAAAGGCACACACCTGTCTATATAAGACCTCACAGTTCACAGTGCATGTCAGACCAAATGAGAATCATGAGACTAAAGGAACTGGCCAAAGAGCTCAGAGACTTAATTGTGACAAGGCACAGATCTGGCCAAGGCTACAACTGAATTTCTGCAGTACTCAAGGTTCCTAAGAGCACAGTGGCCTCCATAATCCTTAAATGGAAGAATTTTGAGACCACTGAAGTCTTCCTAGACCTGGCCATCCAGCCAAACTGAGCAATCGTGGAAGAAGAACCTTGGTGAGAGAGGTAAATAAGAAACCCAAGATCACTGTGGCTGAGTTCCAGAGACGCAGTAGGGAGATGGGAGAAAGTTCCACAAAGTCAACTATCACTGCAGCCCTACACCAGTTGGGCCTTTATGGCAGCATGGCCCAATGGGAGCCTCTCCTCAGTACAAGAAATATGAAAGCCCTCATAGAGTTTGCCAAAAAACACATGAAGTACATGAAGATTCTCTGGTCTGATGAGATGAAAATAGACCTTTTTGGTCATAATTCTTAGCGGTATGTGTGGAGAAAACCAGGCACTGCTCATCACCTGCCCAATACAATCTCAATAGTGAAACATGGTGGTGGCAGCATCATGCTATGGGGGTGTTTTTCAGCTGCAGGAGCAGGATGACTGGTTGCCATTGAAGGAAACATGAATGCGGCCAAGTACAGAGATATCTTGGATGAAAACCTCTTCCAGAGTGCTCTGGACCTCAGATTTGGCCGATGGTTCACCTTCCAGCAAGACAATGACCATAAGCACACCGCTAAATTAACAAAGGAGTGGCTTCAGAACAACTCTGGCCCAGCCAGAGCCCTGACCTAAACCCAATTGAGCATTTCTGGAGAGACCTGAAAATGGCTGTCCACCAACGATCACCATCCAACCTGACGGAACAGGAGAGGTTCCCCAAATCCAGGTGTGAAATACTTGTTGGATCTGCAACACCTGCTAGGGCCGTGGGGTACTTGGAACTGGGTTGGACAGTTCTTAAAGGGATGGTCATGGCAGCGGTGACCCGGTCTGTTGCCCTGGGCGTGCAATTAAAAGGGATAGATGATGTAAAGGAATAAAGTTTATATGGGAAAAGGGGATTGTTCGTGACGCCACCTGTGGTGTTTGGCAATGGGTAGCCGATGCTGCTTAAAGGAACTGCTGGTGCAGGTGGTGTTGCAGCTGAGATGGTTCGGCTCCTCACAGGTGGAGTGGGGCCCCAGGGCTACCAGAACAGTTTATGAAGAGTTATGGACATTGGGGTGCAGGAATGATTGGAGGGCACAAGGACTGTAGTTTCTTTACCTTCAATTGTAAGTGCAGTCTAGGGCACTGGTGAGAGATGATCATGGAGGTCGGGGCAGCCTGGAAGCATTTCAGGATCCAACTAGCCAGGTGGATTTGGAGGCCTTCCCTCTGCGCTGCTCCCTAGGTCCTTGATGCCTTAAGCTCTCCACAAGTCCCTATTGCTGTCTGTCCATAAAATAGAACATTCCCTGCATGGCAGGCAGCATGAGCCTGTTCCAGGTGTCACTCCCTTGTGGTGACTCCGGGCTCTCATTTGATGCTGTGCCTAAGGGTGTCAGTTGTGGCCAGAAGACCTGCAATCTCCTATCCTCCGGATTCAGTTGCTGGGCCTGCAGTCCCCACACAGCCACAGACTCCGGTGTCCGGTTTTTGGCGCTCAATCCTGGGGTGAGCACAGTCACAGCTCCAATTCCCCAGATTCTCCTCACTTGCTTCCTCTTCCTCAGACTAGCTCTCTGACTGACTGACTAACCCCACCTCCAGGCCAGAACTTACAGGCAGCTCCTCTGAAACTGGGTTTAAAGCTCCCCTCCCCCTTCTGGTCTGGAGTCAGGAAAGTGTTGCATGCCAGTGTTACCTGCTAAGGGGATACATTCTTGCTTCCAGGCATGACATCACCCCCTGTGAGGGAGGCAATGCCACTGTGGCAACCGGACTTCTGGGGTGCCACATTCCCCTCTAGTGAAGTTCAGTACTCCCAGAATGAGGAAACATAACAACATGTTAACAGGTGAACAATTAGAACTATTACAAGATTTCAAAAAGATAAAAATTACAAAAACACTGAAAACAATAAGAGTTTGTCAATTAAGTTCCTGAGCGCAACCCTGGTCCATTTGCGTTACCCTGCGGACTTTTGAATTCCCTCAGTGGGAAGCGCCCCAACCCACTTTTGCTTCATTACCAGGCGTGACTACGGGATTCTAGACCTGACTTTTTCTGGCTCTTCGGCCATGCCGACGATTTATATTTACGACAGGTTGGGGAACTATATACAGTATAATGAAGGTCCTGACCATACACAGTCCTATGGTCCAATTGTCCTTCAACAGGTTATAATAGAGTGCTTCAAAAGTTCTTACAGATTCTCTGTAGGCTCATGCGCTTGGTGGTTGCAATCACATACATTTCAATTTATTTACGTTATTAATACAGTGACATTTTAGCCCCTATACCGGGCTGGGATCTGACCTCTGATACTACGGCTGGATCTACACAGTATAGGTACCTCTGATGACCTAGCCTGGTCTGATGTGTCTGTGCTACTTGTAGGCCTGCATTGTACTGGCAAACTGGGCAGCCATCTGCGACTTCTTAGACTCACCATGGGTCTGACAGATTCACTGATAGCAGCGGATAGATTATCTTGCTCCGCTGCTGGTGTTGCATCTGCTGCTTCAGGTGCAGTAGGTTGAGGAAAGATCAGTACAGGTACTTCGATGGCTTGGTTTACCTGTGTCCATGACTAGGGAAAGTCTCCAAGAACAGTATGGATATTCTCTTCCTCCTCTTCTATAGTTTGAGGGGCATCTTGGTCTTCCTCTTTGTTTCTTAATTGGTCAGGGCATATCTTCAGATGATCTCTCGACACTGCTGCTGAGGTTTCTCCTCCATCTTTACTGACGAGGCATACCTTAGTATTATCGAAGTTTGAAGGCATGATGGTATATGGTTCAGCCTTCCACTGATCATCTAGTTTGTGCATCCTCCTTTTCCTTTTGAGGACCTGCTCTCCAGGTACTAAAAGAGTAGCTGGAGCTTGTTGGTTGTAGCTCTTTTCCTGTCTTTGTCTGGCTTGGGACAAACTTCATTCCACGCACTTATGCACTTTGCGGTATTGCTGCTGTCGCTCTGTATCCCAGTCTGCATCTGGTAATGTTGTCTCAGGTGTTAAGACTCCCATGTCCAAGTCAATGGGTAACTTTCCAGGTCTCGCTCTCATCAGGTAAGCCGGAGTGCAGTTGGTGGAGTTTACCATGATATGGTTGCATAGGTCCATCAAGTCTGGCAACTTCTCTGGCCACCATTTTTTTTTCTTCCAGGGGCAAGGTCTTCAACAGGTCAATTACCACCTGGTTCATTTTCTCACACATGGCCTTTTGTCTGTGGATGGTACGGCTTTGTCCTGATTATCTTGCAGTTGTACAAGATACAGAACTCATGGAACACTTCGGCTTCAAAGGCTGGGCCTTGGTCGGTGAGCACTTGTTCAGGGTAACCGTGCGGTCGACAAAACTGTTCTTGGAATGCTTTGGCTACCGTCTTTGCTGTTTGGTCTTTAGCAGGCATGACTACCAGGAACCTTGAGAAATGGTCCAATATGGTGAGGGCATAGACATAGCCTGACCGGCTTGGGGCCAGCTTCACGTGGTTCAAGGTTACCAGTTTGAGCGGTTGTTTGGTGATTACTGGCTGTAATGGGGCTCGCTGGCTGTTGCGGTCTTTCCTGCGCAAGTTGCATGGGCCACACTCTTGGCACCACTTTTCTATGGCTCTTCACATGCCAACCCAGTAGAATTTTTCACGAAGTAGGACCTCCAACTTCTTCCACCGGAAATGTCCTGCTCCATCGTGGTACGCTTCTAAGACCATTGGCGCATCCCGCTTTGGCACTACCACCTGCCAGATCAGTTCATGAGTGCGTGAGTTGATGTTCCTCCAGCACAGCTTATCCTCATAGATGAACAGCTTGCCCTTCTCATTCCACAACTGTTGTGTCTCTTGTGGAACGTCTGGACCAGGGTGTGAATCAGCTTGTGTCAGTAGCTCCTTTACTAGAAGGACTGCTGGATCACTATCCTGCATCTTTGCCCATTCATGGTGGGGCAATGGGTTTAATGTGGTCTCTGCACGATGCAGTACTTGTTTCTCATCCCCTGGGAGCATTGGGCCGCAATTGGGTGGTGGAAGCCTGGTAACTCGATTTCTTCGAATGCTTCCTTATCTTCTCCCTTGTCTGGTAAATTGGGCATCCTAAACAGCGCATCAGTATTAGTGTTCTTATGTCCCGCTCGGTACATGATGGTAAACTCATAGTTGGACAGCCAGGCCATCCATTGCTACTCCAGTGCACCCAGCTTGGCTGTTTCAAGGTGGGCTAGAGGATTTATTGTCCGTATAGATAGTAAACTTCGCTGACGCCAGGTAGTGCTTGAAGCGCTCCGTTACAACCCAGACTATGGCGAGGAACTCCAGTTTAGAGGAACTGTAGTTGTCGGGGTTCCTTTCAGTGGGACGAAGCTTCCTGCTGGCGTATGCAATCACTCTCTGCCTTTCTACATTTGTGACAGCACAGCTCCCAATCCCACGTTGCTGGCATCTGGGTAAAGTACAAATGGTTGGTCATAGTCAGGCTAGGCCAGGACTTCATCTCCCGTGAGAGCCAGCTTCATCCGAGAGAAGGATTTTTCTAACCTATTGTTCCACTCAAATGTAGGACTCTTGTTCTTAGCCTTCTTGGATTGGCCAACCAGCAAGTCTTGCAGAGGTGCGGCTATCTTGTGAAGCCCCTGATGAATCTCCAGTAGTAGCCTACCAACCCGAAGAACTTCCGTACTTCATGAATGTTGTTGGGTTTTGGCCAATCCCTGATAACCGTGACTTTGTCAGGGTCTGGTGCCACACCTCCGGCGCTTACCACGTGACCTAGGTGCTGCACTTTGAGCTTCAGGAGGTGGCATTTGGAGGGCTTCACTTTCAGGCCAAAGTTGGACAGGGTTTCGAACACCTCTGCCAGGTTCTTCAAGTGGTCTTCATAGGTCTTGAAGAAGACGATGACGTCATCCAGGTACAACAGAATGGTTTCAAAGGTCTTGTGCCCAAGGCAACACTCCATCATCCTTTGGAATGCCCGCAATGCGTTGCAAAGCCCGAATGGCATGTAGTTGAACTTGCAGAGGCCAATTGGTGTTGTAAACGCTGTCTTCTTTCTATCCGCCTCTGCCATGGGAACCTGCCAGTACCCACTGGTGAGATATAAGGTGGAGAAATAGTTAGCGGATCTCAGTGCAGCTAGTGATTTCTCAATTCTAGGTAACGGGTAGGCGTCCTTGTGTGTAGTGCTGTTAATTCACCTGTAGACAACACACATTCTCATGGTACCATCTTTCTTTTTAACAAGGACTAACGGAGCTGCCCAGAGGCTACAACTATCTCTGATTACCCCAGCCTCCTTCATCTCCCGCAACATATTCTTGGCACATTCATGGTGTGCTGGGAGTACAGGCTGGTACCTTTCTTTAATGGGTGGATAATCTCCAGTGGGGATATGGTGTTGGACCCCTTTCACCTGCCCAGAGTCTAGAGCAGTGTTCCCCAACTCCGGTCCTCAAGAGCCACCAACAGGTCATGTTTTCAGTATTTCCTTAGTATTGCATAATTGCATCACCTGCACAGGCAATAATTCCATCACCTGTGCAATACTAAGGAAATCCTGAAAACATGACCTGTTGGTGGCTCTTGAGGACCGGAGTTGGTGAACACTGGTCTAGAGGATGTTTGAAAAAGACCCGCTCATACTCTCAAGCCACTCGATAAGCCCCATGCTTTTAGTGCAAAGGAGTGGAGTCAGTGCCTATGTGTAGCTGTTGACACCAAGTCTCCAGCTGCCCCTCAGAGCCATTGTCCTCCGCCTGGTCGGATGGAAGCAAGGGTTCTGCTGTCTCTATTGCATTGTTACTGACAGTGAACAGCTTAGCAAAGGTTTCATATCGGGGTAAATGGACCTCTTTTTCCCCACAATTCAGGATGCGTATCGGTAATCTTCCCTTGCAGACGTGGACTACCCCCCTGGCTGTCAGGGCAGCGGGCCTACTATCAGAGTGCACTGGTTCTACCAGGGCCTGGTAATCTTGAACCCTGAGGCCTATGGCTGCCCGACACCAAATTAACATTTCATTCCTTGGGGGTACTGCAATGGGGAATGGATCACTCACTCTGACACTGCTGACTTCTCCACCGCACAACTCTACCTGTTGTCTCTGCGTCAGTGCTTTGATCTCTGCTCCTCACATGCCGCGCGGCACGGCAATGGCGGCCATCACACAGCTCAATAAAGTTTTATGACACACAAGACCCGGTGGTCCTGGGCTGTGATATCCTGTTTGTGACGCTAAAGATGGAGCGCCCGCTAGGGCTGTGGGGTATTCGAAACCAGGACGGACGGTTCTTAAAGGGGTGGTCATGGCAGCGGTGACACCTTGCGTGGCCCTGGGCGTGCAATTAAAAGGGATGGATGATGGAAAGGAATAAAGGTTATACAGTAAAAGGGGATTGTTTGTGACGCCACCTGTGGTGTTCGGCAATGGGTAGCTGACGCTGCTTAAAAGGACTGCTGGGGCCGGTGGTGTTGCAGCTGAGATGGTCCGGCTCCCCACAGGTGGAGCGGGGCCCCAAGACTACCAAAACAGTTTATGAGGGGCTGTGGTCGTTGGGGTGCAGGAATGATTGGAGGGCACAAGGATTGTAGTTTCCTTACCTTTAATTGTAAACGTTGTCCAGGGAACTGGTGAAAGGTGATCATGATCATGAAGGTCAGGGCAGCCTGGAAGCATTTCAGAATCCACCTAGCTAGGTGGATTTGGAGGCCTTCCCTCTGCGCTGCTCCCTAGGTCGTTGATGCATTAATCTCTCCACAAGTCCCTATTGGTGTCGCACCCCGGACGATCAGACATTTGTGACCTGTCCTAAGGATAGGCCATTAATGTAAAAGTAGTGGCTAACCTCTTTAAGGCCGGGGTCACACTTGCGAGTGCAATGCTAGAAACTCGCACGAGTCTCTCGCATCAATACCCAGCACAGCCGCCGACACTCGGGACCAGAACATGCAGCTGCATAGAAATACATGCAGCTGCACTCTCCAGTCCCGAGTGCTGGAGGCTGCACCGGGTATTCATGCGAGAGACTTATACGAGTTTCTCGCATTGCACTCGCAAGTGTGACCCCGTCCTAAGTTCTAGGCTCGAACACCTGTGTTATGCACAGTGAGTTGAACACTAAACACTTCAGCCTCAACAAGATCTATTCTTAGCGCCAGGCTTGAGTGCGCCACTCCTGCTGATGCAAAAAGAAGAGAAGCCAGCACTGCTGAAGGTCAAAACGCAATATCCAAAGTGCACATGCACATAATAAATTCTGACTGTATTTCAAATATGAGATATTTAGCAAATAATTGATCAATTCTTTGAGCTACCCCGCCACTTCACGGCAATCTCATAATGGGGCAGTCCTAACTCTACGTTTTTTATTACATTGTGCCATTACGGCCTCCTAAATGTATTGAGGCAGCTGTGCCTCAGCCAGTTTCATCCTTTAACTTTGGTGTTGGTTTGGCAGTGAGGAGGCCAGATCTGATATGTCCGCACAGGACCTGATCGGCCTCTATCCGCGCTCGCCTTCCTGGCACTAAGGGAGTGATTCTGTCAATGCTCCAGGTACAGTTTGTCATGTAATGTTATTTAATCTGGTCTGTCCCTTTTTTTTTTCTCACACTCTATACATTTAGAGGCCGTAATGGCACAATGTAAATAAAAAACATAGAGTTAGGACTGCCCCATTATGAGATTGCCGTAAAGTGGCGGGGTAGCTCAAAGAATTGATCAATTATTTGCTAAATATCTCATATTTGAAATACAGTCAGAATTTATTATGTGCATGTGCACTTTAGATATTGCGTTTTGACCTTCAGCAGTGCTGGCTTCTCCCCTCTTTTTACTCCTGCTGATGATCTCGATCATGCGTAGTTATAGACTTATTGTGCATGACAGAGGAGTTCTTAGCCGAGACCCTAAAAGACCTTGTTCCAGAATTCAAAAATGTCTGCTCTAACATCGCCATACCATGAACGTTGGGGTGCAGGAATGATTGGAGGGCACAAGGATTGTAGTTGCTTTACCTTTAATTGTAAGTGCAGTCCAGGGCACTGGTGACAGGTGATCATGGAGGTTGGGGCAGCCTGCCAGCATTTCAGGATCCACCTAGCCAGGTGGATTTGGAGGCCTTCCCTCTGCGCTGCTCCCTAGGTCCTTGATGGGTTAAGCTCTCCACAAGTCCCTATTGCTGTTTGTCCATAAAATAGCACATTCCATGGATGGCAGGCAGCTTGAGGTGACTCCGGGCTCTCATTTGCTGCTGTGCCTCAGGGTATCAGTTGTGGCCAGGAGACCTGCAATCTCCTGTCCTCTGGATTCGGTTGCTTGCCCTGCAGTCCCCACACAGCCACGGACTCCAGTGTCCGTTTTTTGGTGCTCAGTCCTGGTGTAATAATTATAGGGGATAATTCAGGAGACTCTTTGCGTGGAACAAGACAACAGGACACAGTTTTATAAGTGGTAAAGTTTATATTATCACACGGTGATTCAAGCAGGTGCAGAGAAAAACTCAAGTCCACAACACTTGGTGCAAATAATAAACGCAGCTTAGCAGTCAATAGGAAACTTCAGAGGTAGATGCAAACAAACAGAAAGTCTATGAAGCACAGTTATTCTTGAGGAAACTTGACACTAATAGATCCTTGACTTAGTCCAGACACAGATAGATATGCTATTAGGCAGTTCAAATCATATCTTAGCTCAACCAGGGAGGCCTGGTTAATAGTCTCAGGTTTTGCAGAGCAGAAACAGCTTACATGTCCAGCAAATGCAGATGGAAGTAACACGAGCAGCAGATGAAGGAGGATTACTGAACACTGGTGTATGCAGCAGGAACTCAGAGCAGAGTGGCAGGATCTCCAACACAGGTTCACAGGAGCAGGTGCAGGTGCAAGGCCAGAGAGTAATCAGGAGCTGGATGCAAAGCAGAATAATCTAGCACAGACTGAAGGCTGGGGTGGAGTTTTATAGCAGGAAGACAAGTGCACATGAGACCAAAAACGCCATGTTGGAAAAGGGCAGTAATACACAAAAGGTAAAAAATGTTCAGAGTCCTGACATTACTCCCTCCTTAGAAGCGGCCTCAGGATTATCCTGGACCTGGTTTCTCAGGGAATCTCTGATGAAAACGAGAAATCTTCTGTTGGGCATTGATGTTTTCCACAGGTTCCCAAGAGTCTTCCTCAGGGGGATATCCCTGCCATCTTATCAGATATTGGAGCCAATTCCTGCGAATTCTGGAATCAATAATTTCCTCCACCACTAATTGTTCTTGCTCATCAATCACCACAGGCTGCGGAGGTGGCACAACACATCCCTGGAAGGTATTAGGAGATACAGGCTTTAGTAAAGATACATGAAAAACTGGGTGTACCTTCATTGTCCTAGGTAGCTTCAGCCGGCAGGCCACAGAGCTCACAATACCGTTGATCTTGAAAGGGCCAATGAATTTCTGTCCAAGTTTTTGTGAAGGAACGTTTAACTTCAGATTCTTAGTTGCTAACCACACGGAATCTCCTACCTTGAACATGGGTGCAGGTTTACGGAATCTATCAGCCGATCTCTTATAACGTTCTGGAGCCGTGGTCAGGGATTCCTTCAGAACCTCCAGATTTTGTCTCATCGCAGTCAGCCTTTCCTCCACTGCTGGAACCGGAGAATTAATTGGAGACCTAGGTAAAATACACGGATGATAACCCAGATTGGCAAAGAAGGGTGTAAATTTAGTGGAGGCGCTCTGAGAATTATTATATGAAAATTCGGCTAACGGCAACAACTCCGACCAATCATCCTGGAGATGGCTGACATAGCATCTTAGATATTGTTCCAGCGTCTGGTTGGTACGCTCAGTCTGACCATTAGTCTGGGGATGGTAAGCAGAAGAGAGACAGACATTAATATTGAGTGCAGAGCAAAACCCTTCCAGAATCTTGAAGTGAACTGTACTCCACGGTCAGAGATGATCTCATCCGGCACCCCATGCAACCGAAAGACATTCTGTATAACCAAGTTCACTGTATCTTTTGCAGAGGGGAGGCCGGTGCATGGAACAAAATGAGCAGCTTTAGTCAGGCGATCAACTACCACCATGATTGTATTCATGCCCCCCGATGTAGGCAGCTCCACAATAAAGTCCATTGATATAGACCCCCAAGGGTGGGATGGAACAGGTAATGGTTGTATAGAAGACCCGTAGGTGCCACATGAGGAGTCTTGTAATGGGCACATACCTCGCAAGAGAGAACATAGTCCTTGGTATCCTTCAGGCAAGTTGGCCACCAGAAGAATCGGCTCAGGAACTCTTGTGTCTTCTGTAATCCCCTGTGACCAGTCAACTTGGAGTCATGTACCAACTTGAGGATCTGCAGACGGACGACCTCCGGGACGTAGATACGCCGATCTCTGAACCACATGCCACCCTTAAAGACAAGATTAATATCCACAGGTGGGTTGGCCAGAAATACATCACCTTCATAGGCCCCCCTGCACTCCTTCCACAAGTCCTGATCGTGGACAACTTCGATGAAATTGGCATCAAATAGAATGGTCTTGGACAGGGCTTCAGGTACGGAATCCGCAGCATGGATTCGGGATAAAACATCAGCCTTCCCATTACGAGAACCTGGACGGTATGAGATAACAAAGTTAAATTGATTTAAGAATAAGTTCCAATGAGCCTGACGAGGAGAAAGACATCCAGCGGATCTAAGGAACTCTAAATTGCGATGGTCAGTTAGCACTATGATCTGTTGTGCAGCTCCTTGCAGATGATGCCTCCATTCTTTGAAAGCCGCAATAATAGCCAGCAATTCCTTGTCTGCCACATCGTAATTCTTCTCTGCTGAGGTTAGTCTATGGGAAAAGAAAGCACAAGGATGTAGCACACCCTTTTCTCCAGTTCTTTGGGAGAGAATAGCCCCCAAAGCATTATCAGAAGCGTCCACCTCCACAATGAAAGGATGTGTTGGATCTGGGAGTATCAACAGCGGATCTTCAGCTGATCAAAAGCTTCTTGAGCCTGTGATGACCACTTAAAGGGCTTTTCCTTCTTTGTCAAGGAAGCAATGGGACGGACAATATCAGAAAAATTTCGAATAAAGCGTACGTTGGACCTCCTTAACGTTTTTGGGTACTGGTGTTGTGATCCGGTGACCTTGGAGCCGCATGAGACTTTCTCAGGAGTAGGTGGAACCTGTACTGACCTACATCCTGAAAATCAGACAAAACCTCTGGAATTTCAGAAGTGGAAGAAGAGGAGATTGACATCAAAGGAATGTCATTATGAACCCCCTGACATCCCCAACTAGTCACAGACATAGACTTCCAATCCTACACAGGATTATGTGCCTGCAACCATGGAAAACCCAGCACGATAGCATCATGTAAATTATGCAACACCAGAAATCGACAATCTTCCTGATGGGCTGGTGCCATGCACATGGTCACCTGTGTCCAGAACTGGGGCTTATTTTTAGCCAAAGGTGTAGCATCAATGCCCCTTAAAGGAATAGGGTTCTGCAAGGACTGCAAGGGAAAACCACAACGCCTGGCAAACTCAAAGTCCATTAAGTTCAAGGCGGCGCCTGAATCCACAAACGCCATGACAGAAAATGATGACAATGAGCAGATCAAGGACACAGATAATAAAAATTTAGGTTGTATAGTACTGATGGTAAATGAACTAGCGATCCTCCTTGTACGCTTAGGGCAGACTGAAATGACATGAGAAGCATCGCCACAATAAAAACACAACCTATTCTGACGTCTGAATCCCTGTTGTTCCATTCTAGACAGAATCCTATCACACTGTATTGACTCAGGCATCTGCTCTGAGGACAACGCCACAGCGGGCACAGTTCTGCGCTCCTGCAAACGCCGATCAATCTGAATGGCCAGAGACATAGAATCACTCAGACCGAAAGGCGTGGGAAACCCCACCATAACATCTTTAACGGATTCAGAAAGACCCTTTCTGAAAATTGCCGCCAAAGCATCATCATTCCATTTAGTCAACACAGACCATTTTCTAAATTTCTGACAATACAATTCTGCCGCTTCTTGACCCTGAGACAGGACCAACAAGGTCTTCTCCGCTTGATCCACAGAATTTGGTTCATCATATAATAATCCTAAAGCCTGAAAAAAGGCGTCTACATTAAGCAAGGCTGGATTCCCAGATTCCAGGGAAAAGGCCCAATCCTGAGGATCGCCACGCAGCAGGGAGATGACAATTTTAACCTGCTGAATGGAATCACCAGAGGATCGAGGTCTCAGAGCAAAAAACAGTTTACAGTTGTTTTTAAAACTCAAAAATTTGGACCTGTCCCCAAAAAACAAATCAGGAGTAGGAATCTTAGGCTCTAAAACTGGAGTCTGAACAATATAATCAGAAATACCCTGTACCCTAGCAGCAAGCTGGTCTACATGAGAAGCTAATCCCTGAACATCCATGCTAGCACAAGGCTCCTCAGCCACCCAGAGAGAAAGAGGGAAGAAAAGACAAAGCAGGCTACAGAAAAAAAAAATGGCTCTTTCTTCCCTTCTTCTGAGATGCATTTAACTCATTGTTGGCCAGTTGTACTGTTGTGATCCGGTGACCTTGGAGCCGCATGAGACTTTCTCTGGAGTAGGTGGAACCTGTACTGACCGCAAACCCTAAACTGTCACCGCAACTAGAAGTAGCCGTGGGGTGTACCTAACACATCCTAGACACCTCGACACAGCCGGAGGACTAAATACCCCTATAGATGGAAATGGGAATTCTATCTTGCCTCAGAGCAGAACCCCAAAGGATAGGCAGCCCCCCACAAATATTGACTGTGAGTATTAGAGGAAAGACACACGCAGGCAGAAATCAGGATTTAGCAAAAGAGGCCACGCTAACTAAATAGGAAAGGATAGGACAGAATACTAAGCGGTCAGTATTAAAACCCTAAAAATATCCACAGCAGATAATACAAAAATTCCACCATCTAACTAAAGACATGGAATGTATATCTGCATCTCCTGAGAATCCAACTTGACTGAAATATCCAAACACAATCTAAGCTGGACAAGAAAAAACATTGAATAGTACTGAATTGTAAAGCACACCGCATGTGTGCTGCAGAAACAAAACCAGACACTTATCTTAGCTGATTTGGCAGCAGGGCAGGAGGAACCAGACAGAGATGCAAAACCTCCAAGAACAATGGACAACTGGCAAGGGCTAATGAATCCTTCACACCTAAATATCCCAGTCAGAGCTGCAATCAGCAGGGACACCTGCCCAGGATTGCAACCCAGGGACAACTGCATTACTATCAACAAGCACCGGAGGGAACCCAAGAGCAGAATTCACAACAACCGGCCAGTCAAGGATAGCCTGAATCTTACCAGATTCCATGTTCAGCCCCTGGGGAGAGATGATATAACCCAAGAACTGTATCTCAGAACGATGGAACTCGCATTTCTCTGGCTTGATATACAGTTGGTTCTCTTTCAGACGTCTTAAACCAGTTTTGACATGTTCTTCATGTTCCTGTAGAGAGTAAGAAAAGATTAGTATATCGTCCAAATAGATCACCATAAACTGGTCCAACAAATCTCTGAAGATGTCATTAACAAGGTGTTGAAATGCTGCAGGGGCGTTACAAAGCCCGAAGGGCATCACAAGAGATTCAAAGTGTCCATACCGGCATCTGAATGCTGTCTTCCACTCATCCCCTGGACGAATACGCACCAAATTATAAGCCCCACGAAGATCCAGCTTAGAGAACACCTTAGCATGGCGGACTCTTTCCAGTAATTCGGGAATCAGAGGCAAAGGGTAACGGTTTCGTACAGTTACTTTATTGAGTTCCCGATAGTCAACACAGGGTCTCAGGGTCCCATCCTTCTTCTTTACAAAAAAAATGGGTGCCCCTGCTGGTGAGGAAGAAGGATGTATGAAGCCTTTGGCCAGACTTTCATCAATATACTCCTTTAAGGCTTGAAGCTCAGGTGCCGCCAAAGGGTATACGTGACCAAAAGGAATATCTGCCCCAGGAAGCAACTCAATGGAACAGTCATAATGCCTGTGTGGAGGAAGTTGATCTGCATTCTTCTTGTCACAGAGGTCAGAGAACTCTTTATATGCTGGAGGTAAAGAAGATACCTGTACATGTGGTTCCGTAGCCGTGGACTCAGGGACAGCTTCTGTTAACACCGAGTTGCTCCTTGTTGGAAAGATAATCTCCTTTGTCTCCCAGTTGATAATTGGGTTCTGAGAAAGCAACCAAGGAATGCCTAAAATCACAGGAAAATGAGGAGAAGAAATTAGCAAGAAAGAAAGTTCCTCCTGATGATTAGGCTCCAACAAAATTTCAAGGGGTACGGTCTCCTGATTCACAGGCCCAGAGATTAAAGGTGATCCATCCGCTTTTTCCATGGTAATTGGAGAGGCTCTTTGCTGAATTTTAATACCATGTTCCTTGGCAAATGCGATATCCATGAAATTGCCACCTGCACCAGATTCAATCATAGCTGAACTGGAAATCCACTTTCCTGAACACAGGATCTTAATAGGGAGAGAACAGTGAGAGTTCTTTTCCTTCAGCTCCTTGGGGGGTGAAGTCATAAAAAGTGAATGGAATACAGCGTTTAAAGGCAGGCTACATTCAGAGATGTCAGATTCATCATCACAGTTGTCATACTCCCCTATTGCTGCTAGCACCTTGTTAGGCCATCTAGGACACTTAGGACAATTGATCAAGAAGTGTTCAGACTGGCCGCAGTAGAAACATAGACTTTCACGAAGGCGATGCTCCCGGCGCTCATTGATCTCGCGTCTCTGAAAGGAATCAATTTGCATGGGCACCTCCTCTACTTCCCGAGATGTTTTACCTGCAGGCTCTTTGGAAGGAAGGGAAAACTTAGAAATACGGTTATATGCAGCAAATTTCTCCTGCCTATGCTCAGTAAGGCGAATGTATATGCGCACACAATGCTGTATAAATATCTCTAGTTCTTGTGGTGACCCTGAGCGAGCTAGTTCATCTTTTATAATACTAGACAGACCCCTTTTAAAAATAGGCAATTGTGCATAACTGTCCCAATGGGTATCTACCGCCAATCTCCTGAATTCAGTGGCATACTCAATAACAGAACGTTTAGCCTGGTGTAAAGACAACAAAGCAGATTCAGCGGTTGCACGGCGATTAGGGTCATCAAACATTAATGCCATAGCGGCCAAGAAATCATCCAAGTCATTTAACCGTGGGTCACGAGACTCAATCATCGGATTCGCCCAGACAAGCGCTCGTGAGGTCAGTAGCATTATTACACACAATACTTTGGATCTATCAGTAGGAAAATGGTCAGCATGCACATCAAAATATAGCATACATTGGTTCACAAAGCCACGAAATTTGTCGCGATCACCATTAAATCTGAATGGGGCAACTTAGGTGGGCTAGCTAGTGTCGGTTGCCCAGAGGGTAAAGTCACTTGTGCAGCTATTTGCGTGCTTATGTCCTGAAAAGCCTGTCCATACTGGGACTCAATGCCAGCAAGTTTGTTTTCCTGGGCTGCTGTTGTGAATTTGGATTCTGGGCTCCCCCGGTGGCTACTGGTGGAATTGAACTTGTGACATCATCTTCCCTGTTCACCTGTTCTGATTAGATCTGGGTGTCGCTATATAACCTGGCTTCTCTGTTAGATGCTTGCCGGTCATCAATGTTATCAGAAGCCTCTCTGTGCTTGTTCCTGCTCCCAGACATCTACTAGATAAGTTGGACATTCGTCCATGTTTTGTTTTTGTATTTTGGTTCCAGTTCACAGCTGCAGTTTCGTTACTGTGTCTGGAAAGCTCTTGTTGATCAGGAATTGCCACTCTGGTATTATGAGTTAATGCCAGAGTCCTAAAGTAATTTCTGGATGTGTTTTGTTAGGGTTTTCTACTGACCATGAAAGTATGCTTTCTGTCTTCTGCTATCTAGAAAGCGGACCTCAAATTTGCTAAAACTATTTTCCTGCTGCGTTTGTTGTTTCATCTCATATCACCGCCAATATATGTGGGGGGCCTCTGTCTCCTTTTTGGGCATTTCTCTAGAGGTGAGTCAGGTCTTATATTTCCCTCTGCTAGCATTATTTAGTTCTCCGGCCGGCGCTGGGCATATAGGGATAAAAAGTAGGACATGCTACCTGGCTACTTCTAGATGATGCGGTAGGTTTAGTTCATGGTCAGTATAGTTACATCTTCCAAGAGCTTGTTCCTATAGAGGCTTATGCTAGTTCTCTGGCCATGGAGATCATGACAGTTTGACCGGCCCACTAAAGGGTTAAAATCCTTGGCTGAGAAAGGAGAGAAATAAGAAGTCTGCTGAGAGTTTTTTTTTTTTTTTTTTTTTTTTTTCTCTGTGCTCTTAATTGGATCACTTGCCAGTCTGTCTATGCTGCAGTCTTTCTTTTTTTTCTCTCTCCTTATAATCTTTGAATGGCTTTGTGTTCACCTGTTAATAATGGATCTTCAGAGTGTAACTGCAGGTTTGAATAATCTCACCACGAAAGTACAAAATTTGCAAGATTTTATTATTCATGCTCCGGTATCTGAGCCGAGAATTCCTTTGCCGGAATTCTTCTCAGGGAATAGATCTAGCTTTCAGAATTTTAGAAATAATTGTAAGCTATTTTTGTCCCTGAAATCTCGTTCTGCTGGAGACCCTGCACAGCAGGTTGGGATTGTGATTTCCTTGCTCCGCGGCGACCCTCAAGACTGGGCTTTTGCATTGGCACCAGGGGATCCTGCGTTGCGCAATGTGGATGCGTTTTTTTTGGCCTTGGGCTTGCTGTATGAGGAACCTCATTTGGAACTTCAGGCAGAAAAAACTTTGATGTCCCTATCGCAGGGGCAAGATGAAGCTGAAATTTACTGCCAAAGATTCCGTAAATGGTCTGTGCTTACTCAGTGGAATGAGTGTGCCTTGGCGGCTACTTTCAGAGAGGGTCTCTCTGATGCCATTAAGGATGTTATGGTGGGGTTCCCTGTGCCTGCGGGTCTGAATGAGTCCATGACAATGGCCATTCAGATCGATAGGCGTCTGCGGGAGCGCAAACCAGTGCACCATCTGGCGGTGTCCACTGAGAAGACGCCAGAAAGCATGCAGTGTGATAGAATTCTGTCCAGAAGCGAGCGGCAGAATTTTAGACGGAAAAATGGGTTGTGTTTCTATTGTGGGGATTCTACTCATGTTATATCAGCATGCTCTAAGCGTACTAAAAAGCTTGATAAATCCGTTTCCATTGGCACTTTACAGTCTAAATTTATTTTGTCTGTGACCCTGATTTGCTCTTTGTCATCTATTACTACTGACGCCTATATCGACTCTGGCGCCGCTTTGAGTCTTATGGATTGGTCCTTTGCCAATCGTTGTGGGTATGATTTAGAGCCTTTGGAGACTCTTATTCCTCTGAAGGGGATTGACTCCACCCCATTGGCTAATAATAAACCACAATACTGGACACAAGTGACTATGTGTATTAATCCGGATCACCAGGAGACTATTCGTTTTCTAGTGCTGTATAATCTACATGAGGATTTGGTGCTGGGATTGCCATGGCTGCAGTCTCACAACCCAGTCCTTGACTGGAGAGCTATGTCTGTGTTGAGCTGGGGATGTAAGGGGACTCATGGGGACGTACCTTTGGTGTCCATTTCATCATCTATCCCCTCTGAAATCCCTGAGTTCCTGTCTGACTATCGTGACGTCTTTGAAGAACCCAAGCTTGGTTCACTACCTCCGCACCGTGAGTGCGATTGTGCTATAGATTTAATTCCGGGTAGTAAATACCCAAAGGGTCGTTTATTTAATCTGTCTGTGCCTGAACATACTGCTATGCGAGAATATATAAAGGAGTCCTTGGAAAAGGGACATATTCGTCCATCGTCATCTCCCTTAGGAGCCGGTTTTTTCTTTGTGTCAAAAAAAGACGGCTCTTTGAGACCATGTATTGATTATCGGCTTTTGAATAAAATCACGGTTAAATATCAATACCCATTGCCGTTGCTGACTGATTTGTTTGCTCGCATAAAGGGGGCCAAGTGGTTCTCTAAGATTGATCTCCGTGGGGCGTATAATTTGGTGCGGATCAGGCAGGGGGATGAGTGGAAAACCGCATTTAATACGCCCGAGGGCCACTTTGAGTATTTGGTGATGCCTTTTGGTCTTTCTAATGCCCCTTCAGTCTTCCAGTCCTTTATGCATGATATTTTCCGCGATTTTTTGGATAAATTTATGATAGTGTATCTGGATGATATTCTGATTTTTTCGGATGACTGGGACTCTCATGTCCGGCAAGTTAAGAGGGTTTTTCAGGTTTTGCGGTCTAATTCTCTGTGTGTCAAGGGTTCTAAGTGCGTTTTTGGGGTTCAGAGAATTTCCTTTTTGGGATATATTTTTTCTCCCTCTTCCATTGAGATGGATCCTGTCAAGGTTCAAGCTATTTGTGATTGGACGCAGCCCTCTTCTCTTAAAAGTCTTCAGAAATTTTTGGGTTTTGCCAACTTTTATCGTCGATTTATTTCTGGTTTTTCGGATGTCGTTAAGCCATTGACCGATTTGACTAGACAGGGTGCTGATGTTGCTAATTGGTCCCCTGATGCTGTGGAGGCCTTTCAGGAGCTTAAGCGCTGTTTTTCTTCTGCCCCTGTGTTGCGTCAGCCTGATGTGACTCTTCCTTTTCAGGTTGAGGTCGACGCTTCTGAGATCGGAGCTGGGGCAGTGTTGTCGCAGAAAAGTTCTGACTGCGCCGTGATGAGGCCTTGTGCCTTCTTTTCCCGTAAATTTTCGCCCGCTGAGCGGAATTATGATGTTGGGGATCGGGAGCTTTTGGCCATGAAGTGGGCGTTTGAGGAGTGGCGCCATTGGCTCGAGGGGGCCAGACATCAGGTGGTGGTATTGACTGACCACAAAAATTTAATTTATCTTGAGACCGCCAGGCGCCTGAATCCTAGACAGGCGCGCTGGTCATTATTTTTTTCTCGGTTTAATTTTGTGGTATCGTACCTACCAGGTTCTAAGAATGTTAAGGCGGATGCCCTTTCTAGGAGTTTTGAGCCTGATTCACCTGGCAACTCTGACCCCACAGGTATTCTTAAGGAGGGAGTTATCTTGTCAGCCGTTTCTCCAGACCTGCGGCGGGCCTTGCAGGAGTTTCAGGCGGATAGACCGGATCGTTGTCCGCCTGATAGGCTGTTTGTTCCTGATGATTGGACCAGTAAAGTCATCTCTGAGGTGCATTCTTCTGCGTTGGCAGGTCATCCTGGAATTTTTGGTACCAGGGATTTGGTGGCAAGATCCTTCTGGTGGCCTTCCCTGTCACGAGATGTGCGAGGCTTTGTGCAGTCTTGTGACGTTTGTGCTCGGGCCAAGCCTTGTTGTTCTCGGGCTAGTGGATTATTGTTGCCCTTGCCTATTCCTAAGAGGTCTTGGACACACATCTCGATGGATTTTATTTCAGATCTGCCTGTTTCTCAGAAGATGTCTGTCATCTGGGTGGTGTGTGACCGTTTTTCTAAGATGGTTCATTTGGTTCCCCTGCCCAAATTGCCTTCTTCTTCCGAGTTGGTGCCCCTGTTTTTTCAAAATGTTGTTCGTTTGCATGGTATTCCTGAGAATATCGTTTCTGACAGAGGAACCCAATTTGTGTCTAGATTTTGGCGGGCATTTTGTGCTAGGATGGGCATAGATTTGTCTTTTTCGTCTGCTTTTCACCCTCAGACTAATGGCCAGACCGAGCGGACTAATCAGACCCTGGAGACATATATGAGGTGTTTTGTGTCTGCTGACCAGGATGATTGGGTTGCTTTTTTGCCATTGGCGGAGTTCGCCCTCAATAATCGGGCCAGCTCTGCCACCTTGGTTTCCCCGTTTTTCTGTAATTCGGGGTTCCATCCTCGATTTTCCTCCGGTCAGATGGAATCCTCGGATTGTCCTGGAGTGGATGCGGTGGTGGAGAGATTGCATCATATCTGGGGGCAGGTGATGGACAATTTAAAGTTGTCCCAGGAGAAGACTCAGCTTTTTGCCAACCGTCACCGTCGTGTTGGTCCTCGGCTTTGTGTTGGAGATTTGGTGTGGTTGTCTTCTCGTTTTGTCCCTATGAGGGTCTCATCTCCTAAGTTTAAGCCTCGGTTCATCGGTCCGTATAAAATATTGGAGATTCTTAACCCTGTTTCCTTCCGTTTGGACCTCCCTGCATCCTTTTCTATTCATAACGTTTTTCATCGGTCGTTATTGCGCAGGTATGAGGCACCGGTTGTGCCTTCCGTTGAGCCTCCTGCTCCGGTGTTGGTTGAGGGTGAGTTGGAGTACGTTGTGGAAAAAATCCTAGACTCCCGTGTTTCCAGACGGAGACTCCAGTATCTGGTCAAGTGGAAGGGATATGGCCAGGAGGATAATTCTTGGGTCACTGCATCTGATGTTCATGCCTCTGATCTGGTTCGTGCCTTTCATAGGGCCCATCCTGATCGCCCTGGTGGTTCTGGTGAGGGTTCGGTGCCCCCTCCTTGAGGGGGGGGTACTGTTGTGAATTTGGATTCTGGGCTCCCCCGGTGGCTACTGGTGGAATTGAACTTGTGACATCATCTTCCCTGTTCACCTGTTCTGATTAGATCTGGGTGTCGCTATATAACCTGGCTTCTCTGTTAGATGCTTGCCGGTCATCAATGTTATCAGAAGCCTCTCTGTGCTTGTTCCTGCTCCCAGACATCTACTAGATAAGTTGGACATTCGTCCATGTTTTGTTTTTGTATTTTGGTTCCAGTTCACAGCTGCAGTTTCGTTACTGTGTCTGGAAAGCTCTTGTTGATCAGGAATTGCCACTCTGGTATTATGAGTTAATGCCAGAGTCCTAAAGTAATTTCTGGATGTGTTTTGTTAGGGTTTTCTACTGACCATGAAAGTATGCTTTCTGTCTTCTGCTATCTAGAAAGCGGACCTCAAATTTGCTAAAACTATTTTCCTGCTGCGTTTGTTGTTTCATCTCATATCACCGCCAATATATGTGGGGGGCCTCTGTCTCCTTTTTGGGCATTTCTCTAGAGGTGAGTCAGGTCTTATATTTCCCTCTGCTAGCATTATTTAGTTCTCCGGCCGGCGCTGGGCATATAGGGATAAAAAGTAGGACATGCTACCTGGCTACTTCTAGATGATGCGGTAGGTTTAGTTCATGGTCAGTATAGTTACATCTTCCAAGAGCTTGTTCCTATAGAGGCTTATGCTAGTTCTCTGGCCATGGAGATCATGACAGGCTGCCATGCGATTGCTTAATTCCTGCAAAGTTTGTCCAAACACTTGTTGATTGTGTTCAAAACTTCCAAACTTCTTTTGCAGACCTTCCACATCTTTCTGCAGTGATCTAATTATGGAAAACACCTGCTCTAATCTGCTCTCTGCAGTCATTGTTCCAGCAGTCTCCTTTTTTTTTATGGCTAGATTATCCTGTAATAATTATAGGGGATAATTCAGGAGACTCTTTGCGTGGAACAAGACAACAGGACACAGTTTTATAAGTTTTATAAGTGGTAAAGTTTATATTATCATATGGTGATTCAAGCAGGTGCAGAGAGAAACTCAAGTCTACAACACTTGGTGCAAATAATAAACGCAGCTTAGCAGTCAATAGGAAACTTCAGAGGTAGATGCAAACAAACAGAAAGTCTATGAAGCACAGTTATTCTTGAGGAAACTTGACACGAATAGATCCTTGACATAGTCCAGACACAGATAGATATGCTATTAGGCAGTTCAAATCATATCTTAGCTCAACCAGGGAGGCCTGGTTAATAGTCTCAGGTTTTGCAGAGCAGAAACAGCTTACATGTCCAGCAAATGCAGATGGAAGTAACACGAGCAGCAGATGAAGGAGGATTACTGAACACTGGTGTATGCAGCAGGAACTCAGAGCAGAGTGGCAGGATCTCCAACACAGGTTCACAGGAGCAGGTGCAGGTGCAAGGCCAGGGAGTAATCAGGAGCTGGATGCAAAGCAGAATAATCTAGCACAGACTGAAGGCTGGGGTGGAGTTTTATAGCAGGAAGACAAGTGCACATGAGACCAAAAACGCCGTGTTGGAAAAGGGCAGTAATGCACAAAAGGTAAAAAATGTTCAGAGTCCTGACACCTGGGGTGAGCTCAGTCGCAGCTCCAATCCCCCTGATTCTCCTCACTTGCTTCCTCTTCGTCAGACTAGCTCTCTGACTGACTGACTAACCCCGCCTCCAGGCCAGAACTTATATGGCAGCCTACCTGAAACTGGATTTAGAGCTCCCCTTTCTGGTCTGGAGTCAGGAAAGTGTTGCATGCCAGTGTTACCTGCTAAGGGGAGCCCTTCTTGCTTCCAGGCATGACATAACCCCCTGTGAGGGAGGCAATGCCTCTGTGGCAACCGGACTCCTGGGGTGCCACACATCATTCCAAAGAAGACTCAAGGCTGTACTAGCTTAAAAGGGTGCTTCTACTCGATACTAAGCAAAGGGTCGGCATACTTATGACCATGTGATATTTCTGTTTTTCTTTTTTAATAAATTTGCAAAAATTACTACATTTCTGTCTTTTCAGTCAAGATGGGGTGCAGAGTGCACATTAATGAGAAAAAAATGAACTTTTTTGAATTTACCAAATGGCTGCAATGAAAGGAAGAGAGAAAAATTTAAAGGGGTACGAATACTTTCCGTACCCACTGTACTTCTAGTGTGCCAGGGTGTGGGAATACAGCAGCCTCTAGCCCATTACTACTGCCCTGCACACCTTACATAAGGATAGATCATCAATGTCTGATCTGCCAGGGTCTCTCACCGATCAGCTGTTATCATTTTTGGCGGCCGTCAGCCGGAAGGACTCTCTTGCCAAGCTGCTTCATCTACTTGTTTTGGCTCGGGCTTTTACTGCACATCCGATGGCTCTAAATTTGAATAGGAAGTGGATGTGCAGTAACAAGCCCTGGCTGCTACCAGAATACGGAGCAGCTCAGCAAGTGAGTACTTCTGGACAGCGACCACCCCTGTCGACACCGATAACAGCTGATCGACAGAGTGCCAGGTGTCAGACCCCGGACGATCAGACATTTGTGACCTATCCTAAGGATAGGCCATCAATGTAAAAGTAGTGGCTAACCTCTTTAATGCCGGGGTCACACTTGCGAGTGCAATGCTAGAAACTTGCAAGAGTCTCTCGCATCAATGCCCGGCACAGCCGCCGGCACTCGGGACTGGAGCGTGCAACTGCATAGAAATTCATGCAGCTGCACTCTCCAGTCCCGAGTGCCGGCTGCTGTGCCGGGTATTCATGCTAGAGACTCATGCGAGTTTCTCGCATTGCACTCACAAGTGTGACCCAGGCCTAAGTTCTAGGCTTGAACACCTCTGTTATGCATAGTGACTTGAGGACTATACACTTCAGCCTCAACAAGATCTATCCTGAGCGCCAGGCATGAGTGCGCCACTCCTGCTGATGATCTCGATCATGCGTAGTTATAGACTTACCGTGCATGGCAGAGGAGTTCTTAGCCGGGACCCTAAAAGACCTTCTTCCAGATTTCAGAAATGTCTGCTCTAACATCACCATACCATGAAGCAATCAATCAAAAGAGAATGTGTCTGTTTACAAGGATGACTGACTCAATAACTCAGCCAGGAGTCTGTACCACCCTGATGACTCGGAGTAATGTTTTTCCCATAAGTAGGAGCATTATTATTTTATAATTATGCCACAGAAACTAATTCTACAGCTTAGATAGAAAAAACATTAGTATTATTACCATTCAATTGCCTGCAGGAGCATGTGGTCAGTTTAATATGCAATTTATTGTCAGTTTCCCTTCAATGACACATTGTAGCATCACTACAGATGAGCAAATCTTTTAAAATTGAGTATTGCTAAATTTTCACTTCCAACAGGTGGCGCCATAGAGTTAAGTCATCTTTTTCTCAGAAGAGGCAATTTGCATATTTAAATTCCCAGAGGAGCATTGTACGGCAAATAAGCCTCCTTACCTTGACAAGCCAGAGATGGTATGTCACTCTCCATAAGGAGAAACGATACCTCTTAGACCCCAGTCCAGAGCCTCTCACCTAGCCAAATCAGTTCTCATGCTTCGCACTGACGAGGGCCAACAGCCCGAAACACCGTGTCTGCAAATTGAGATACTGATTTGGCTTTTATCCTAAGTCATATTGCACGACTCGTTAGAGGGTTGATTGTGACTTGTAGGATTGCTGCTTCCAACAGGTGGCGCCATAGAGTTAAGTCCTCTTTTTCTCAGAAGAGGCAATTTGCATATTTAAATTCCCAGAGGAGCATTGTACGGCAAATAAGCCTCCTTACCTTGACAAGCCAGAGATGGTATGTCACTCTCCATAAGGAGAAACGATACCCCTTAGACCCCAGTCCATTGCCTCTCACCTAGCCAAATCAGTTCTCATGCTTCGCACTGACGAGGGCCAACAGCCCGAAACACCGTGTCTGCGAATTGAGATACTGATTTGGCTTTTATCCTAAGTCATATTGCATGACTCGTTAGAGGGTTGATTGTGACTTGTAGGATTGCTACTTCCAACAGGTGGCGCCATAGAGTTAAGTCCTCTTTTTCTCAGAAGAGGCAATTTGCATATTTACATTTTCACAGGAATTTCATTTTGCAGTAAATCAAAAGTATAAAACTGTTGCCTTTTCCTTGCATACTAGTCTTCTTCACTGCTGTGCTATCACATGCTATCTGTTCAGCTTCATATTTGTTTTATATCTTTCTTTTCCTTATCTTCATGGCAAATCTGGGAGCTGTGATGTCCTGTCACTATCCAAATTCTTCAAATTGGCTGCTACATTCCCTGTCTCTGCTTGTATACAGTCTATGATAGTTTGTCCTGAATGGCTGTGCTATATCACGTGATGTGACAGCATTATGGGGAAGCCCTCCCGTGGTCATGTGATCCTTGTATGGTTGCTTCTTCTTCAATGTGGAAAATGGTGGCTGCCATTTTCAGTGATTTGTACAAAGCCAATCACAAATTTTTCAAGTTTGCTAGCTTCAGAGAATTCTTGTAAATGAAACTTGAAATTGATTCAGATATAATCAATTCACCCAAATCTAAATATCACTATTTTTTTACACAGTAAATGTTTGATGCCATGCAAGTAATGGTGTTTATTAATATTCCGTGACTAGTTTCTATTTGCTAGGAATAATTTAGCACCCATGGCATTGCGTTCTTTGATTTATTATTATTTGGTATTTTGCATTTCCTTTAATTAGGCTTTAAGTAGAAACACATTAAATATTCCTGATAGATACTAAAATATGTTACACTTTGGCAAACAGATGCAAGGAAAGATTACAGAGGTTTATACTCACCAGTAAGTCTATTAAAACACTGTACTATATAGAATAATATGTAATAGAGATCACCCTTCAAGACAGGCTACACCAAGACAGGATACATAACCACATTCGGATCCTTCAGACGGAGCCTGAAAACCCACCTCTTCAGGAAAGCCTACAGCCTGCACTGACCCCACTGCCTCCTCACCACTACCGGAGCTACCGCCTCACCAACACCGGCGCTCCTGCAACCCTCAACCTATAGTCTCCTTCCCCACCATCCTATAGAACGTAAGCTCGTAAGGGCAGGGTCCTCGTCCCTCTGTATCAGTCGGTAATTGTTAGTTTGCTTACTGTAAGTGACATCCGTAATTTGTATGTAACCCCTTCTCATGTACAGCACCATGGAATTAATGGTGCTATATAAATAAATAATAATAATAATAATAATAAATATAATAATAAATTCATCTAAAATAAGTGTGCAGCGCCCCAGAGTCCTGGTCGTTGCAGTACTGTGGCTCCACCGCTATGGGGAGCTACGGTGCGTCCGATGGCACTGAAGGAGTTCATCTGATCAGGTATCACAGACACCAATACATTTCACAGCTGGGCCTCCGGGGGGAGCTAAGGGTGCTATTCATGAGGCCACTCCCCACCATAGTGGGTAAACTGGGGGTCAGGCAGGAAGTTAGATCAGAAAGCTGACTGGATTGGACGAAGCAACACCTGGTGGCAGAGGGTGTTGTGGAGGAAGAGACAGTAGGGTCTCTGTCAGGGGTGGGATCCTGACAGAGGCTTGGCATTGGAAAGAACGTAACGGGTCCGCGCCAGCCCCGGGAAGCGGCGGGGCCCAAGAAAGGACTAGAAGCGAGATAGATTGTGCTGAGTGAGAAACGAGATCAAGCAATAGGAGAATACCAGTAGGGGTCGTGCTGTAAGACCGGAGCAACACCCTACTGAGGCGCACTACCGGTGGCCGGAACGCCGAGGGAGTATTATAACATTCAGCTTCAAGCAATACTCTAAACAGCGGCAGGACAGTCAGTCTTAGGCGGGCTGTCTCACACAAATCACCTATGAAGTCTTGGGGGGCACCTTGTGGAGAGGGGCGACTCTAGGGTCCCGGAAGAGCTCCGAGCCTACCCGTCAAACGGGTGCCGTCCCAACCAGAACATCAGGGAGGGACGGAGGATTAGAAGAACATCATTTAATCGAGTTGTGAGGGAACTTAAGAAACAGACACAACGGTTGTGGGGACTTTCCGTAAGCACAGCAGGGAAGGACCGCAACACATAGCGCTAGAAGGAAGGCACCGATTTCCACCTGTGAAGAGAACTCTGGAGGTGCCATTGGACCGGCCGGACTTGCGCAGCCTGGTGAACCGTATTCTGGACTGTGGACTCAGAGATCTTCAGTAAAGAGGTAAAGAGACTGCAACCTGGTGTCCTCGTTATTTACTGCACCGCACCACCACTACCAGCATCCACCACTGTCATTTATACGTATTATAGACTGTGCGCCCCACGGCAGGGTCACGGACCGGGCCTAGCCGCCGTGACAACCCCAGAGCAGAGACTCAGAGGCCCGGTACCGGGTAACCCCTCGGCCCTGCGGCGGTGGGGGCGCTACAACTTGGCGTCACGAACAGGATCTACTTAAGCCTGAAGAATCAGGTCATGTGTGCCTTGGAACTGTAATTTGTTGTGCTTGGACTGTACTTTATTGCAAAGACTGTGCTGCGCCATTTACCGCCAAAAGTTCCCGCCAAAAACCGCCGCCATTGCTACGCCAGAGAAGCAGGAGGGCGTGCCATGGGAGGGGACTACCAAAGTGGCGCCAGAAGCGGTGATCGCCCCCTGCGCCTCTTGTTGCAAAGCGATGACCTGCCTCAAAGCAGAGAACCGCCCCCTGACTTGCGATGGCGGGAACGAGGTGAAGGAGGAGCTCGACCTTGGAGAAATGGCAGAGTCAGATGCATGCATTGCCGCCGAATGCCGGACAGCGACGATGAACAGCAGGTGCCCGAACAACGGCGAGGTGATCCCGGTTTGTCCTCACCCATCAGAAGAGGACTCGCGTCCACCGCCGGTGAGGGACCTGGACTCCTTGGAGACACCAGTGGAGGAGCCGAGCCTGCCTATCCTAGTCACGGAATCATGGAGGGCGGAGTTACGTCAAGAGATGACTCCGGAGGAGCCGCGGTCCAGGCTGCAGCCGATTCCAGTGTCCTTGTCAACGGACCGGAGCGACATCGGTGGAATCACATCAGGCGCAGGTATGGACGACATCCCTACTCCCCTGGCTGATTCTGCTCCCCCGACCGATCCGGCTCCCCTGATCGATCCCACTCCCGTGACCGCTCCCCACCCCGGCAATGATCGTTCCTTCTTGGTGGAGCGGGTTATCCTCACCTCCAACGCGATGGGGAAGCTAGTGCCTCCGCTACCAACCAAGATGGGAGAACCCATAGGTGTGGGCCTAGACGGGGTGATCCTTCGGTGGGACACCCCCTGGACAGGGCCGGATGGGACCCGGGAGGATGGCCTCACCCTTGCGGTACTTACCTGGGAGCAGTATAAGCAATGTCTGATCCAACACTGGAAAGATCGGGACGAGACCGAACCACCTGACACGCAACGTAAGAAGTCTGCTCCCGGCAGGAAAGACGTGGTAAAGCGGGGAACTGTACTGGCCTACCACCCGAAGAGGGGATGGGGCTCCATACAGGAACCGGGGCTACCAACTGATGTCTTTGTCACTAGCTATAATGTGAAGACCCCCTGCTGCAGTCGAAATGGTGACCCGTTACAAAGAGGGGATCAGGTGACTTACACCCGCCATCGGAGTGCACAAGGATGGTGTGCCCGGAACGTTCGACAGGGTGAGCCTGAGAGAGCGCCCCCTGTTGTCCCGATCATGACTGATCCCGATTTGCCGGACCTCGTTCCCATCACCACGGTACGTCTTGTAGCGGCTACCGAACTCGCAAGCAGGATTAGCCTTCAAATCCAGGCACCGGCTGATCTGATGGCATCTGAGAGACCAACTACCAGTACGGGTGCCACGTTGGCTGGGGGACAAAGACCGCCCCCAGACATAGAAGGATAAACCTCGATACCATGAATATGTAAATAGTTGCTGTTTTCCTGTTGTTTTTGCTAAACCCGTTCAGGGTAAACTCTTAAAGGGATCCCTTTGTTGACCCGGGATCCCTATTGTTTTTGGTTATTTTCTATTTTCTTTCTACGTTCTTCAAAAACTGTGAAATCATGAACAGTGCATGATCCGAACTTCTTGTATATAGTTTGCACCTTATTAAAGGCGCTCCCTACTGGTTTTACTTAAAGAAGGACTCTTTGCGAAGATACCGCACTGGAACCTTTGCTGAGTATGGACTGGTAGCTTGAGAAGATACGCTACCTCACAGAGACTTGGTCCCCTCTTAAAGGGGATGTTCATTTGCCGCACTTCGATAGTAATATTGCTTAAGACAAGTAGCAATAATGTTGATGAGAGAAAAGTGATGATAATGTTTGTACGAGAAAGTTATATGTGTTCAACTGGTTAATTGTGAAGAAATGTTAATGATGTTATCTGAGAAGAAAAAGGTGAAAGATAGAAGAAGGATGCAGTGGACCCGTAGGGATAGATGTGGTGTCCAGCATGCAAGAAAGAAAGATAATGAGAAGGCTTAATGTTCAGAAGAAAATGCTTGATAATGTTGATAGATAGTTAGGATAGAAGGTAAACCCTGAGTCCTCATAGGAGTCATGTAGAGATGGCTCAGTGCTCTTGAACTGAAAGTAATGTTATGTTCTATACTATGTATAGTAGTTGAAAAGGCAGAAGGCCCTGGCTGAACGGGGCGGTCCTGTAACAGAAAGGAGAGGCAGTAGGTCTGGTGCCGATAGGACAGGCGGTCCTGCAGATCCAAAGTAGGAGAATGTAAAAGTTAAATTGCCTTATAATGTGATTATAGGAAGGTCTTTAGTGGATGCGGAGTGTATGTCCTTAAAGGCGACGTTAAATTATTGTTCAACAATTTTGTACTTAGTAGAATACTCGGTTGGGTAAGAGAAGCTAATTATAGCATGTTGCTATGATATTTAACCATGTTTGTAACGTTCAAGTGTCCTTACCTCCCATAAAGGGAAGCCTGTTCAAGTATACTTATTGTTATTACACTCAACAAATTGTATGTCTTTTTGCTAACTTGTATTGTTGTTTTCTTCCCAGTCCCGGAGTACTGTGTTTAACCAGGGGGGAGTGCAGCGCCCCAGAGTCCTGGTCGTTGCAGTACTGTGGCTCCGCCGCTATGGGGAGCTACGGTGCGTCCGATGACACTGAAGGAGTTCATCTGATCAGGTATCACAGACACCAATACATTTCACAGCTGGGCCTCCGGGGGGAGCTAAGGGTGCTATTCATTAGGCCACTCCCCACCATAGTGGGTAAACTGGGGGTCAGGCAGGAAGTTAGATCAGAAAGCTGACTGGATTGGACGAAGCAACACCTGGTGGCAGAGGGTGTTGTGGAGGAAGAGACAGTAGGGTCTCTGTCAGGGGTGGGATCCTGACAGAGGCTTGGCATTGGAAAGAACGTAACGGGTCCGCGCCAGCCCCGGGAAGCGGCGGGGCCCAAGAAAGGACTAGCAGCGAGATAGATTGTGCTGAGTGAGAAGCGAGATCAAGCAATAGGAGAATACCAGTAGGGGTCGTGCTGTAAGACCGGAGCAACACCCTACTGAGGCGCACTACCGGTGGCCGGAACGCCGAGGGAGTATTATAACATTCAGCTTCAAGCAATACTCTAAACAGCAGCAGGACAGTCAGTCTTAGGCGGGCTGTCTCACACAAATCACCTATGAAGTCTTGGGGGGCACCTTGTGGAGAGGGGCGACTCTAGGGTCCCGGAAGAGCTCCGAGCCTACCCGTCAAACGGGTGCCGTCCCAACCAGAACATCAGGGAGGGATGGAGGATTAGAAGAACATCATTTAATCGAGTTGTGAGGGAACTTAAGAAACAGACACAACGGTTGTGGGGACTTTCCGTAAGCACAGCAGGGAAGGAACGCAACACATAGCGCTAGAAGGAAGGCACCGATTTCCACCTGTGAAGAGAACTCTGGAGGTGCCATTGGACCGGCCGGACTTGCGCAGCCTGGTGAACCGTATTCTGGACTGTGGACTCAGAGATCTTCAGTAAAGAGGTAAAGAGACTGCAACCTGGTGTCCTCGTTATTTACTGCACCGCACCACCACTACCAGCATCCACCACTGTCATTTATACGTATTATAGACTGTGCGCCCCACGGCAGGGTCACGGACCGGGCCTAGCCGCCGTGACAACCCCAGAGCAGAGACTCAGAGGCCCGGTACCGGGTAACCCCTCGGCCCTGCGGCGGTGGGGGCGCTACAAGTGCAAATTTGCTGAATGGTCACTCTTGGTTTTGGCTTTTATCCTAAGTCATGTAGCAAGGCTCGTTAGAGGGTCGATGTTGTCTTTTAGATTTGCTACTTCCAGTAGGTGGCACTAGAGTTCTAGTCTTCTTCCTCTCTGAATTTTCATATTTCCCAAAGGAGCATTGCAAGACTTAAAAGTCTCCTCACCTGGCATGTCAGGCTTGACATGTAACTCTCTACCAAGAGAAACGTTACCCCTTTGATCCTGGTCAGACGCCCCTCCCCCAGCCAAACCAGGTCTCATACTTTGCACTGACGAGGTACAAAGACTCTGAAACACCTTGAGTGCTGTATCTTTGCCCTCTGGCATCACCACTTCGGTGGCTTAAGCTGGTTGCTGCTTTTGAGGGACTGCCAGGAGGAATTGGGAAGAAGATCCTGGAAGCTGTGGATGATGGGAGTCAAGCTTCAATTTTCTGGGACCGGTGATACCCAGGTCTAAAATGTATTCAGGATTGACATAGCTGAAGACAAGATTATTTTTTTCCTGGGATATTTGGTTTACATGCTGTTTTATGACTTCCTGAAGATTTGGAATTCTGAAATAATATTCCTGCAGGAGTTCAAGAGGGAAGGCAGGTAGGTGCTAGTGCTATTTTTATATGGGTGCTTTCCAGAATTTGTTTACTGCCCTGAAAAATGAAGTTACAAATCCTTTGATGGAAGGTCTTACCTTTACTGTGCTTTACTCTAAGGGGGTGTCCCAGTTTTTGTGCACAACCCTTTTGTTTTCCTGGATGACATTACTTTATTTTTAAAGAGACATTGCATTTATGTTCAGTACTCCCACCGGGTCCTGACTGGAAATGGACCCTGCAAAAGGAAGTACAATTTTTAGTGAGATTTGGGATGGGTCCCCAAAGCTTGGGAGGCATCCATTACCCACTTCTTAATTTTTCAATTTGGAAGAATAGTGTATGTTTGCTTTCCTGGAAGCCCCGGTGTACTGCAGGAGGTGTAAGAGTTTCGGGCTTACCCATGATAGTTGCGGAGAGATGCCACCTTGCAGGAATTGCAATGGTTCTGGCAATATGGTAAAAGACTGCACAAATCCTGTTATGTGCAATGCTTGTGGTGAGGATGGCCATAAGTTTCGGGAATGTAAGGCCAGGACCAGTCCTAGGTTTTATGGTAAAGTCTCAAGGGGGGCTCCTGCCCCCCTGCTACTATTGTTGACATTCCACAGGTTACAGTCCCGGATCTTAATGAGGAACCTGAGCCTCATGAAATCATGGGTGCACATGAGGAGGTCCTGTCTCAAACAGAGTCTCCCAACCTAGAGGTGGCAAGTTTGGAACTTGCTAAAGTTCTGATGTCTGTGGAGAGGGGGAGTTGGACGGTTCTCTTGGTAAGTCACCCAGTGTATCTTGGATAGCTACTGAGGAGGAGTTGGCCAGTTTGGTGGTCAAGATGACTTCACTTGGCAAGGTCATCCAAGGACAAAGAGACCAAAACTTCCTGTAACAGAACAGATTGGACATATGCCGGGAAGATTGTGCAAGTCCGATGAGTATCCGTAGTTACCCTCAGAATGTCTCCTGACGCAAATGCTTTTTTAGGCATTCTTGCAGACGTAAACAGATTTGAGGAGTTGCAGTTCCAGATGGAAGACAAAAACATATGCAATACTATCATATTGTGGCTCCCAGGCTGGTTGGGGAATTGCATCCCTGAATGTAAGGCAAATTATATCCAAATCCAGGAGGGCAACCATCCTAGATTATATCAAACAGATGAATGCTGATATCTTCTGACTTCAGAAATGCGTGATTGTGGACTCTCCAAGCGATAAGGACTGGCGTTATGGACAGCATGTGTGTTCCGGCTCATGTGTTAATAGAAATTAGATATTAATGGTAACAGGAAGATTAGTTTAGATAGGCTACACAGTGGTAGAGGTGGGTAGATTTATAATTGCACAGCTATAGAGGGTGGCGGGTTAGAATTATTCATGTGTACTGTCCATCAGGAAAGGACAAAAAAAGGCGTGGTTGGCTCTTTTGTAAAAATTAAGTTTGTTTCTCCTGGGCATAATGCCTACAGTTTTAGTTGGGGACTTTAATTGCATCACAGAAGCGAATTGTGACATTAATGGGTAAAAAGTTACCCAATCTTATTTATGATTTGTCCCTTCTAGATACTGCTGCTCCTGAATTTGGCATTCCACCACAGTCCACATATCAAGCTAATAGGGGCAGTATTGCGTTTGAGATGTGTGTTTAGTGCGATTGATGACTGTGTGTATGGGGGTGGGGTATGGAAGTTGAATGTAAGATTCTTAGAATATTAGAGTAGCTTATTCAGTTTGTTATGAAAACCAAAGGAAAATATCTATCCCAAAGATTAAATAGTGGTATAAGCAGATTAGGGATATTTAAACTTAACATTTATTATTTCATTAAAATAACTAAACCAAAAACACAAAAAAGACAACAGTGGATTAGCCTGTTAGTCAATGCAGGCTGATTAATACAAATGTTTTTTTACAGTCAAAAGAACGCCCTATGGATGCTTAGTAAACTTAGTCCTATCAGCACCTAATAACGTTTAAACTTGGAATATTAGAGCCAATATATTTATATACAAACCAAAACACTACACAAAAGATGGAGTATATTAGAATGGTTTCACCCAGAAGCAGGGAAATGTAGAGTTCAGAGGACATCAGATATTCATCTTAAACCATTATGGAGGGTTGTACATCAATCATATGTTGCAATTGCATCACCCTATAGATTGAAGCCGTAATGTCGTCTGCAAGTAACCACCTCCCGACGAGTTTCATCCCATGTGGGACTCATCAGGGGATAAGGCATCCAGCGTGTAGGGCTCAACGGTAAACAGAGACTTTAGTTGCCACTAAGATTATTAGATGATAAGGATGTGATGAATAAATTATAAATAAAGTATAACGAGTTGAGAGAATGTAAGAGGAATTTTACGTGTGTACTTGAGTGGTGGGACTGAGTTAAGGTGTGTTGCAAAAAATTCTTCAAAAAACGGGCTATAAAAAAGCTGCAATTTATCAAATCAGATTTAATGATTTAACCCCTTTATGACCTTTGACGTATTCATACGTCATGGTCGGCTGGCAGTTACCAAACTTTAACATATGGATACGTCATGGTGATCTCCCGTGCACAGGGACTATGCTCAGGCGATCGCCGCTGGGTTACAAGTGACTCTGACAGCTGACACCCGGCACTCTTTTTAGACGAGCATAAAAGTGCAGTTTCATGCACTTCTGAAAAAAGGACAATGCTGAGCAGAGGCCAGACGGAGTCAAGAGTAACTCTGCTGAGTCATTATATTATTATAATTCGGTCCGATTTTGATCCAGAAAAGTTGGATGAGTGTCGTGTGAATTTCATGCAAGCACAATCCAATTTTTAACACCTAGCATCCCATTTCCATCCGACTTCCATGCCAATACAATCCGATTGCAATGCAATTTTATTGTGAGCTTTTACATAGAGCACTTCTCTGTCATTTAACCATAGTTTTGCAAGGAAATACCCTTAAAGTACCTTAAATATATATATATATATATATATATATATATATATATATATATACTGCTCAAAAAAATAAAGGGAACACTTAAACAACAAAATATAACTCCAAGTAAGTCAAACTTCTGTGAAATCAAACTGTACACTTAGGAGGCAACACTGTTTGACAATCAATTTCACATGCTTTTGTGCAAATGGAATAGACAACAGATGGAAATTATTGTCAATTATCAAGACACACTCAATAAAGGAGTGGTTCTGCAGGTGGGGACCACAGACCACATCTCAGTACCAATTCTTTCTGGCTGATGTTTTGGTCACTTTTGAATGTTGGTTGTGCTTTCACGCTCGTGGTAGCATGAGACGGACTCTACAACCCACACAAGTGGCTCAGGTAGTGCAGCTCATCCGGGATAGCACATCAATGCGAGCTGTGGCAAGGTTTGCTGTGTCTGTCAGCGTAGTGTCCAGAGGCTGGAGGCGCTACCAGAAGACAGGCCAGTTCCCCAGGAGACGTGGAGGGGGCCGTAGGAGGGCAACAACCCAGCAGCAGGACCGCTACCTCAGCCTTTGTGCAAGGAGGAACAGGAGGAGCACTGCCAGAGCCCTGCAAAATGACCTCCAGCAGGCCACAAATGTGCATCTGTCTGCACAAAAGGTTAGAAAATGACTCCATGATGATGGTCTGAGTGCCCGACATCCACAGATGGGGCTGTGCTCACAGCCCAACACCGTGCAGGATGCTTGGCATTTGCCACAGAACACCAGGATTGATAAATTCGCCACTGGTGCCCTGTGCTTTGCACAGTTGAAAGCAGGTTCACAGTGAGCACATGTGACAGATGTGACAGAGTCTGGAGACACCGTGGAGAGCAATCTGCTGCCTGCAACATCCTTCAGCATGACCAGTTTGGCAGTGGGTCAGTAATGGTGTAGAGTGGCATTTCTCCGTGTGCTCGCCAGAGGTAGCCTGCCTGCCATTAGGTACTGAGATGAGATCCTCAGACCCCTTATGAGACCATATGCTGGTGCGGTTGGCCCTGGGTTCCTCCTAATACAGGATAATTCCAGACCTCATGTGGCTGGAGTGTGTCAGCAGTTCCTGCAAGATGAAGGCATTGAAGCTATGGAATGGCCCGCCCATTCCCCAGACCTGAATCCAATTGAACACATCTGGGACATCATGTCTCGCACCATCCACCAATGTCACGTTGCACCAAAGACTGACCAGGAGTTGGTGGATGTTTTAGTCCAAGTATGGGAGGAGATCCCTCAGGAGACTATCAGCTGCCTTATCAGGAGCATGCCCAGGCATTGTAAGGAGGTCATACAGGCATGTGGAGGCCACACACACTACTGAGCATAATTTCCTTGTCTTGAGGCATTTCCACTGAAGATGGATCAGCATGTGACTTCATTTTCCACTTTGATTTTGAGCATCATTCCAACTCCAGACCTCCGTGGTATATTAGTTGTGATTTACGTTGATAATTTTTATGTTTTATTGTTCTTAACACATTCCACTATGTAATGAATAAACATTTACAACTGGAATATTTCATTCAGTGATATCTAGGATGTGGGATTTTAGTGTTCCCTCTATTTTTTTGAGCAGTGTATATATATATATATATATATATATATATATATATATATATATATATATATATATATATATATATATATATATATATATATATATATATATATATATATATACTAGATGGCAGCCCGATTCTAAAGAATCGGGAGTCTAGAATCCATATATACTTTATTTATTCAAATGTAAGAATAATACAATTAATAAATAATAGTAAGAAAGAACAAAAAATGGCTGCACTCACCAGCTCTTGACAATTCTTGACAGTACGGCACATTTCTGATTGGTCGCTCGCGGCAGGCGGCAACCAATCAGAAAAGTGCTGCGCACCACGAAGGCATATATCTTTGTCCACCCTGAGCGGGTGTAGGACGCTGGTGACGTCACTTATCTCCGGACATTATCTCCGGACAAAGCCACGGAAGTTGGCACAAATTGCCGGAAGTAGTATTCTAGGCAATTATATATTAGATTTTAATGTTATCAGTGTTTACCTTTGAACGTTTATATTGTATTGTCCTGTCACCAGCCATGTGTACGATTATCGGCCGAAAGCCTCTCTGGAACCAATAATCACCCCATGTAAAGGTATCTTTATAAGTTAAAGATTCAGAATACTATGACTTTTATCATATCCTGAACAGTCAAGTTTTTTATGAACCGTTAAGGTTTTCTGGTTGAAGTAAAAAAAACTCTAAGTGTTTACAGTTTGAAACCATAAAATGTTGAAAAATTATGTCATTCTTGAGTATATCACTCAATGGTGCTCATAAACGTGTCAAATTTGATCTATAATATACTTTAATATACGTTACTTTAATCTTTAATATACTTAAGAACAGGGCCCCAGACATCACACAGGGGGTCTGAAACACCGCACAGTGGTCCAAAATATCGCTGTGCTCTGCCTGGGGCCCCATATGCTGCCTGGGGCCCCTGTGCTCTGCCTGGGGCCCCATATGCTGCCTGGGGCCCCTGTGCTCTGCCTGGGGCCCCTGTGCTCTGCCTGGGGCCCCATGTTCTGCCTGGGGCCCCTGTGCTCTGCCTGGGGCCACTGTGCTCTGCCTGGGGCCCCATATGCTGCCTGGGGCCCCTGTGCTCTGCCTGGGGCCCCATATGCTGCCTGGGGCCCCTGTGCTCTGCCTGGGGCCCTATAGGCTGCCTGGGGCCCCTGTGCTCTACCTGGGACCACTGTGCTCTGCCTGGGGCCCCATATGCTGCCTGGGGCCCCTGTGCTCTGCCTGGGGCCCCATGTTCTGCCTGGGGCCACTGTGCTCTGCCTGGGGCCCCATAGGCTGCCTGGGGCCCCTGTGCTCTGCCTGGGACCACTGTGCTCTGCCTGGGGCCCCATATGCTGCCTGGGGCCCCTGTGCTCTGCCTGGGGCCACTGTGCTCTGCCTGGGGCCCCATATGCTGCCTGGGGCCCCTGTGCTCTGCCTGGGGCCCCATATGCTGCCTGGGGCCCCTGTGCTCTGCCTGGGGCCACTGTGCTCTGCCTGGGGCCCCATGTTCTGCCTGGGGCCCCTGTGCTCTGCCTGGGGCCCCATATGCTGCCTGGGGCCCCTGTGCTCTGCCTGGAGCCCCTGTGCTCTGCCTGGGGCCCCATGTTCTGCCTGGGGCCCCTGTGCTCTGCCTGGGGCCACTGTGCTCTGCCTGGGGCCCCATATGCTGCCTGGGGCCCCTGTGCTCTGCCTGGGGCCCCATATGCTGCCTGGGGCCCCTGTGCTCTGCCTGGGGCCCCATAGGCTGCCTGGGGCCCCTGTGCTCTACCTGGGACCACTGTGCTCTGCCTGGGGCCCCATATGCTGCCTGGGGCCCCTGTGCTCTGCCTGGGGCCCCATGTTCTGCCTGGGGCCACTGTGCTCTGCCTGGGGCCCCATAGGCTGCCTGGGGCCCCTGTGCTCTGCCTGGGACCACTGTGCTCTGCCTGGGGCCCCATATGCTGCCTGGGGCCCCTGTGCTCTGCCTGGGGCCACTGTGCTCTGCCTGGGGCCCCATATGCTGCCTGGGGCCCCTGTGCTCTGCCTGGGGCCCCATATGCTGCCTGGGGCCCCTGTGCTCTGCCTGGGGCCACTGTGCTCTGCCTGGGGCCCCATGTTCTGCCTGGGGCCCCTGTGCTCTGCCTGGGGCCACTGTGCTCTGCCTGGGGCCCCATGTTCTGCCTGGGGCCACTGTGCTCTGCCTGGGGCCCCATAAGCTGCCTGGGGCCCCTGTGCTCTGCCTGGGGCCCCTGTGCTCTGCCTGGGGCCCCATATGCTGCCTGGGGCCCCTGTGCTCTGCCTGGGGCCCCATAAGCTGCCTGGGGCCCCTGTGCTCTGACTGGGACCACTGTGCTCTGCCTGGGGCCCCATATGCTGCCTGGGGCCCCTGTGCTCTGCCTGGGGCCACTGTGCTCTGCCTGGGGCCCCATATGCTGCCTGGGGCCCCTGTGCTCTGCCTGGGTGTAGGACACTGGTGACGTCACTTATCTCCGGACATTAGCTCCGGACATTAGCTCCGGACATTATCTCCGGACATTAGCTCCGGACATTATCTCCGGACATTAGCTCCGGACAAAGCCACGGAAGTTGGCACAAATTGCAGGAAGTAGTATTCTAGGCAATTATATATTAGATATACAGTACAGACCAAAAGTTTGGTCACACCTTCTCATTTAAATTTTTTTCTGTATTTTCATGACTATGAAAATTGTACATTCACACTGAAGGCATCAAAACTATGAATTAACACATGTGGAATTATATACTTAACAAAAAAAGTGTGAAACAACTGAAATTATGTCTTATATTCTAGGTTCTTCAAAGTAGCCACCTTTTGCTTTGATGACTGCTTTGCACACTCTTAGCATTCTCTTGATGAGCTTCAAGAGGAAGTCACTGGGAATGGTCTTCCAACAATCCTGAAGGAGTTCCAAGAGATGCTTAGCACTTGTTGGCCCTTTTGCCTTCACTCTGCGGTCAAGCTCACCCCAAACATCTCGATTGGGTTCAGGTCTGGTGACCGTGGAGGCCAGGTCATCTGGCGTAGCACTCCATCACTCTCCTTCTTGGTCAAATAGCCCTTACACAGCCTGGAGGTGTGTTTGAGGTCATTGTCCTGTTGAAACATAAATGATGGTCCAACTAAACGCAAACCGGATGGAATAGCATGCTGCTACAAGATGCTGTGGCAGCCATGCTGGCTCAGTATGCCATCAATTTTGAATAAATCCCCAACAGTGTCACCATCAAAGCACCCCCACACCATCACACTTCCTCCTCCACGGTGGGAACCAGACATGTAGAGTCCATCTGTTCACCTTTTCTGCGTCGCACATAGACACGGTGGTTGGAACCAAAGATCTCAAATTTGGAATCATCAGACCAAAGCACAGATTTCCACTGGTCTAATGTCCATTCCTTGTGTTCTTTAGCCCAAACAAGTCTCTTCTGCTTTTTGCCTGTCCTTAGCAGTGGTTTCCTAGCAGCTATTTTACCATGAAGGCCTGCTGCACAAAGTCTCCTCTTAAAAGTTGTTGTAGAGATGTGTCTGCTGCTAGAACTCTGTGTGGCATTGACCTGGTCTCTAATCTGAGCTGCTGTTAACCTGCGATTTCTGAGGCTGGTGACTCGGATAAACATCCTCAGAAGCAGAGATGACTCTTGGTCTTCCTTTCCTGGGGTGGTCCTCATGTGAGACAGTTTCTTTGTAGTGCTTGATGGTTTTTGCAACTGCACTTGGGGACACTTTCAAAGTTTTCCCAATTTGTCGGACTGACTGACCTTCATTTCATAAAGTAATGATGGCCACTCGTTTTTCTTTACTTAGCTGCTTTTTTCTTGCCATAATACAAATTATAACAGTCTATTCAGTAGGACTACCAGATGTGTATCCACCAGACTTCTGCTCAACACAACTGATGGTCCCAACCCCATTTATAAGGCAAGAAATCCCACTTATTAAACCTGATAGGGCACACCTGTGAAGTGAAAACCATTCCCGGTGACTACCTCTTGAAGCTCATCAAGAGAATGCCAAGAGTGTACAAAGCAGTCATCAAAGCAAAAGGTGGCTACTTTGAAGAACCTAGAATATAAGACATATTTTCAGTTGTTTCACACTTTTTTGTTAAGTATATAATTCCACATGTGTTAATTCATAGTTTTGATGCCTTCAGTGTAAATGTACAATTTTCATAGTCATGAAAATACAGAAAAATCTTTAAATGAGAAGGTGTGTCCAAACTTTTGGTCTGTACTGTATATATATATAGAGAGAGAGAGAAAGAAAGAGAGATAGCTAGATAGATGGAATGATGGATAGATGTGGAAAGATATATATATAAATATGTGAGTGAGATATATTATCGGTGCTTTGTGTGTAGCTTACTGTACATGTATTTTTTTCACTAATTTCTGAAAAAAATGGCATCATGTCCGCCTAAATTTTATTAGCCAGCAGAGGAAAGCAGATAGCAGGGGGAAGATGTTTATAACCTGGGAAGAGAGTAATAACCATGGCGCTTCCAAGGCTATTAATATGAGCTCACAGCTGTATACTTAGCCTCTCCTGGTTAATAAAATGGGGTCTCACCCTAAAAAAGACATAAGGTCCCCTATAATTAATAAACAGCAAAGACAAGGCAGCCAGCTGTGGGCTGATATTAATAGCCTAGGAAGAGGCCATGGATATTGGCCCTGTCCCAGACTAAAAACATCAGCGCTCAGTTGCCCCAGGAATGGCACATCCCTAAAATGTGCCAAATCTAGCACTTAACCTTGCTGTTCTCACTTTCCCTGGTTTGGTAGCAAGCCGGTGATAGTATTGGGGTTGATATCACCTTTGTATTGTCAGGTGACATAAAGCCCAGAGGTTAGTAATGGAGGGACGTCTATGACTCCATAGTCAAAGAGTCAAAAAAAGTAACACCCAGAATAAAGTCCTTTATTTGAACAAATGACACAGACTCCTTTTATTGACTCTTAAGGAATCAAAATCACTTATACTCACCTTATGCCCAATCCACTGAAGCTCATGTCTCCTGTAAAAAAATAAAATAAAAAGCAACATCATGCTCTCCTGTCCCTGACATGAAGAAAATAATCCATTTGACCTGTGACACATGCAATTCTGCTACATCTAGATGGCAGGCTGCATTGTTGCATTATGTGACTATACAGCCTGCCATGTAGCAGAGACACTGAGAGTTACAGCCAATTAACTCAGTTCAACTCACTGATGTCAGCGCGAGCACAGTTTGAACTGTTACCAAGGCGCTTGTGCTGATGACAGTGAGTTGAATTGAGTTCACTGGCTTTGAAGTCCAAGGACTTTGTGACGGCACCGCGAGCATAAGAACTTTCTCATACTCACGTTGACGTCAGTGAGGTGAAAGGAGTTCACCGCGAGGCACTGAGTTAAACAATTACGCAATCATATTGCAGAGCTAGACCCGTAGCGGGACAAATGGATTATTATCTTCTCGCTCGGCAGACAGGTGAGTAATGATTGCTTATTATTTTAATTCTGTTACAAGAGACTTTTACTTCAGTGGATTGGGCATTGATGTGAGTATATGTATTATTGATAAATGTGCTTTCATCAAAGGAGTCTGTGTCATTATTTCAGTTAAAATAACTTTATTCTGGGTGTGTTTTTTTATGCTATATCACTATTGGGTTAGTAATGGGGAAATCTTATAGACGCCTCTGCTTTACTTATCTCTGGTCCTGATGTCACCTGACAATACAAAAGTAACATCAACTGCTCCAACTATCATCCCACTTGCCACCGCACCAGGGCAAGTGGGAAAAGGGAAGCTAAGTGCCCGAATTGGTGCATCTTATGAAAGTGGTGGCTTATGGGGCGGCTGAGAGCTGATAGTGTTAGTCTGGAAGGGGACCAATTTCCCTAGCCTTTGATGGTTATTAATTATAGGGGGACCCTATGTTTTTTGGGGAGTCCTCCATTTTAAAAACCAGGAAAGGCTAAGTATACACCTGTGAGCTAATATTAATAGCCTGGGAAGCTGCATGGGTATTACCCCCTTCCCTAGCTATAAACAACTGCCTCCAGCTGTCCACTTTCCCTCTGCTGGTTAATAAAATGTCTAGGGGATCACATGACATTTTTTTCAGAAAATAATTTAGTAAGTAAAAATATACATGTATAGTGACCTACACAACCGCTGTACTCATTATACAGTATATGTGACTGACATCTTTATATTTATCTGTTCTATGTGTATATATCTATTCTATCTATTTTATTCTGTCGGCTCTCGATGTGATTTTACTGTACGCAGCAGATGAATTGTCGGCTTTTTAAAGGACATGGGTGTGTAAAAATTGGACAGCACTTGCATGGTCCGAGTGGTGTGTGATTTTTTTATCACACACATTGACATTTATTGACGATTGTGATCTGAAATCCATATCCACCTGCAGAATGCTGTGATTTTTTATCAGTCCTATTGCAATTCGATCCGAGCTGATAAAAAAAAGAAGATGAGTACAGAATCACCTTGGTTCAAATGCAATTCAATTTTTTATCTGATTGCATTCATTAGATTCATCGCAAGTGGGAAACCCCGATGTAAGTGCACATAGAGCACAGGATAAATGTGATCCCAAATGTTCTGTAAAATATTCCTAACAAAAGCTTCAAATCAATCCACAAAAAAAGAAATTTCTCATTCAGGTCCATCATCTGTCAATGGAAATATAGGGGTCTTCCATGTTACTAGTAGGACAAAGGCTCTGGAAATGCAAAATAACTCTTCGACCCCCCCCCCAAAAAAAGCTTGCAAATTCTGTGCTCCCAAATTCAAATGCCCCCTTCTTTCCGAGTCCCAGTGTGCCTACACCACATTCCTGAACCATAGCACCTCCTGAGGAAGAAGTCTTGCTCACTTCGAAATGTGTGTCTACGTCTACTCTACCACTCTGTCTGCACGTGTCTGTGTCTTTGCTCAGAGACTGTACACGTTGGCAGGAAGGTTGCACACTTATGCGGTTTTATACCTTTGGATCTATGCCTGAGTCTCTAGTCTGCTACATGCTAAGGGTGCCGGTCAGGCACAGGTACAGTAGTGTCAGGACTGGGGTAACTAGCCACTTGGCTTAGCATCTATTTCGTACATGTGTGCGATTGGTACAGTTCCGTTACTGAGCAAGCTCAACCCTTATGCTATACTTCTCTACAAAGGCTACAGGGTATTGTAGCTAGCGTCATATGAGCTTGTTTTCTTGGCTTAGCATCTGCTTCATTCATGTGTGCGGTCAGCACAGTTAGCACAGTTTAGTTGCAGGGCAAGCTCTCTCCACGTACTATCTTCCCTGTGACGGTTGCGATTGCACTTTAATTTATATTTTATTTAGTGCAACCCTAACACATATCTATAATATTAAGAGAAAGTTCACTGGGTGCCACCAATCACATCATTATAAATTGGCACAAAATGGAAACCTATTGGGAAGCTATTTTTGGGGCATGGAAAAGGTGGAAAAACATTGGAGGGGGGACATTTTATAAAACAGATGTCCAGAGCTGAAAGCAAGTGGAACTTCACATTAAATTGATAAAGATATAAAAAAGTAAGATGAATACCTGTGATGAGATAAGCACTGCCATGGACTGCAGGTGCAGAAATGAGTTGGATAAACGAACCCTTCCCAGGGAGAATCCGTACTGCACAGTGACGTCACACGCCTGCAGGTAGCCAGTTTGAACATAGACCGGCCGGCACCAAACCAGCACAGTTCATTGGCCATCAATCTCGGATTTATTTTTATTTTTATTTTTTCTTTGGACATTGTCCCATTTGCAGCAGAAATGTAGGTTTGGATTTCTTTTTCCCTTAATAATAAAGACCTTCATTTAAAAACTATATGTTGTGATTACTTGTGTTATCTTTGTCTAATATTTACATTTGTTTGATGATCTGAAACATTTAAGTGTGACAAACATGCAAAAGAATAGGAACTCAGGAAGGAGACAAACACTTTTTCAGACCACTATATATTACCTTTTGTCATAGATGTAATATAATGAGTTTGAAAAGTGTGAAATAATTGCAAATTATTATAAAATCCCAGAAAGTATATCTGTTTCTCAGTATGATTGCTCATAAATTATATCTTTAAGTCCTAAGTTCCTAACAACTTGGTGTAACATCAATCAAGATCAAGATGTAGCAAGTGGCAAGTTGTTATCAAGATGGAATGAAATCATAGCGCCCGAGGGTCTTACTGTGAGTCATGTCTGACTAGACAAAGTTTCATCTTTACATTTTCCACCTTGTATTGTAAAAGTGTATTATTTTCTGATTTATTACAGTTGTAAACAGTACTGGACACAAAAAGGAAATGTCAATATAAGCAATTGTTATGGAAGCTCCAGTGTTCCTATAAAGCCAGACAACTAGTGGTGTCAGATTCTTGCACTGGTTAATTAGTGATTTGTAATAAATTAGGAAGGAATATATTTGTAAAGTGGATGATGAGGCTGCTGAGAAGAACCCTGAAGAGGTCTTACTTAAAGAGAGCTAGTCATATTAAAAAAAAATGCTATTAACCCTCAGATACGTGGTTCATCTCCAGGTTAATAAGGTTCAGAAGACTTGTGGCCGCTGTACTGAAATTCTTGCTACCAAGAGGAAATTAACTTTATTTCTCCATGCAACCTCGGGCTTTCAGTCATGGAGATGTGGCCGGCTCGGTGTCTGTCACCGCTCAGTACATACATTGCAGCCTACAATCCAAGGCGCAGGTGTGCCGGACCTACCTAGGACCCAGGGGTCCTTTTGCAAGCAGGATATCCTTTACACCGTTCAGTGAACTTTGCCAACAGCGACTATATGAATAAGACCCTATGAGGGTCGGAACGTTATGTTCTTGTCGCCTCACCATCTTCTCTATCCCTGCACCAATTCCTTATTCATGAATTGTGGTATCACTGCTTCTACACCTGTATAATAAAGTCTTCACAAGCATCTATTAAGAGTGTGCGGTGATTGAACATTACTCTATTACGGGGATTGCCATCCACTTCACCAGCACCTTGGATCTCAGCAAGAATGCTTGCCACACTACCTGCCCAGTACATAGTGAGTGGCAGCTGTAACCTCTGACTGGCAGCCGGCCTGCAGTATAAGTACAGGGATGGCTGGCTGTCAGTCACTATGGACTGAGAGGCGACTGCAGCCACTCTGGCCAGTGCTCCATTATTTTCCCTCTGGCAGCGCAGCAGGGCTTTCAGTGCACCGGACACACAGCTTCTAAATGCTATTGCCCTGCAGATTAACCCCATACCTACAAGTTAATTGATTTATTTTTTTACAAGACAGGTTGTTTTAAAAGAGTACCTATCACCAAACAATACACCTCCTTTTTATTATTTTACTATATTGCACATATAAAATAAAAAGCTTTTCTAAATTTAATTATTTAAAAAATTATTGGATAATGGTATTTGCATATTGACACGGTAGCAAATACGACTATTTGAAGATTGTCGCCTCCAGTTCTCAGCATTCTGAGCAGCACTACGTCACTCCATCTGCTTAGAGCAGAAAAATCATGCTCAGGATTGTGGCGTGAAGCTGCTGCTGGAGATAGTTTAGATGTGTGGGCTCTGTCTCTGCGCACTGCAGTGTCCATCAGTGCCATCCTGTTCTCATATCGATCACATCAGAGGGCAGTGGAACAGTCATGGATACTGAAAGGGAATCTGCCACCAGGTTTTTGATATGTAATTTGAGGACACCATAATGTAGGAGCAGAGATCCTGATTACAGGGATGTGTCACTTATTGGGTTGTGGTTTGTTGTTTCAATACAATTAATATTTTATTAGCAGGAGATTATCACTACAGGACAACTGACAACTGACCTCATGCATCCTAGTCTAACCACGTCCCCAGCATTGATTAGCAGCTCTCTGTCACTATACAATGTACACAGAAGCTGTGGTGTGGGCGGCATTATCACAGCTCAACAACTGAGCTCTGCTAGATCTGCAGCAGAGAAAACTGTGACATAGCTGGAATCATGTTGCTGCCCCTGCAGAGGGACTGATATTGTACATGGCTGCCAAGGACATCACTTCAAGAGAAGAGTCACCTAGAGAAAGTGCTTTATCAGTTTTCCCTGTGCACCGTTTCAGCCTCCATGTCTGTTATACTGCCCTCTGCTGCGGTTTCAGAGTATGCCGATCAGAGCACAGATCAGGATGACAATGATGACCACTGAGGCAGTGCGCAGAGGCAGGGAACAGACATGTAATGGAATAATACTGGCCCCAGCAGCAGTACACTTAGGGTATGTGTCCATAGGCCGGATTACATCCGGAATAGCTGCGGATTGAACACTGCGTAGAGCCGCAACGTTCAATCCGCAGCGTCCAGATGTTACAGCATAGTGGAGGGGATGTTATGAAATCCCGACTCCACTATGCGTGCGAACACGCACCTGGCGGCCCTGCGATTCCGGACATGCGGTGCGTCTTTTTAGATCGCAGCATGTCTGTTTACCTTGCGGCGAAGCTCAGTCTCCGCAAGGTAAAACACAGGGCCCTATGAATGGGGTACGGAGATTCCAGATGTGTGCAATGAACACATCCGGAATCACCGTGCGTATAAAAGGAGGCGGCGCTTTGGGTGGAGCGAGTTTTCCGCTCCGTCCAAAGCGCCGGCGATCCGGATAGTGGAAACATACCCTTACTGTTTCTTCTGCTCCTGCGTGCTGCAGAGGTAATCAATCATATACCATGCCATCCACAAGACGGCAGCGCACTTCAGTTGAAAATTAGGCATATAAATCAATGATTTTTAGAGAGATACCGAATGCTTTGAAAGCCAATATTTCTCTAAAAAATACACATATAATTATATTTTTTATTTTTATATAATAGTTTTTTATTTGCTGATAGGTACTTTTTAAAAATAGCAAATGTCTAAATTAGATTATGCTCCAACTAGACTCAGTGGTTCCCAGCTCAAAACCCAGATATATGTCTCAAACGTAGAAGTATTCAAAATCACTTAAGACTCAAATGCGATAGATACATATTTTTCAATTCCTGAATGAGAAAATGAATGTCTTTTATGTCTTATGCATAAGTGCCATCAGATTGCTACAGTTAATGTATGCAGACCTATGTATCACTATGGTAAGAGATAAAAGGCCCTATACTGTCTAAGACTGCAGTCATATATTTTTGTATCTGTTCCCTACATCCTACTAATATACCAAATGTTGAACCAAAGGATAGTTTTGGAAACTGATAAAGTGTATCTATAATCGGGACCGTTTGGTTTCAATTAAGGTGTCCAGTATTTGGCAAATACCCAAATGGAAAACAGACCCCATTCTAAATAAAGAGATACAGCTGATGGTTTTTAAGTCCGTCATGCGACAAATATAACTTGAACAAAACTAATTTTGATGTATTCAGGTTCTGGTGACATAGTCATGTAGTGATGATTGTTCTGATGCTGATAGTGATGAAGATTCTGGTGATAGTGACAGCCCCTCAATTTATTTCCCCATCTGCTCAGCCCCTCGGTTTATTCCCCCCATCTGCACATCCCCTCATCAGCACAGCCCCTCAGTTTATTGCCACAATCACCACAGCCCCTTATTTTATTCCCCCATATGCTCAACTCCTCAGTTTATTCCTCCAATCTGCACAGCCCCTCAGTTGATTCTCCCCATCAGCACAGCCCCTCAATTTATCCCCCTCTCTACACAGCCCCTCAGTTTATTCTCATCAGCACAGCCCCTCAGTTTATTCCCTCCCTCTGCACATCCCCTCAGTTTATTCTTCCCATCTGCATAGCCCATCAGTTTTTTCCCCCCTCTGCACAGCCCCTCAGTTTATTCCCCCATCTGCACATCCCCTCATTTTATTCCCCATTAGCACAGCACCTCTGTTTATTCCCTCATCAGCACAGCCCCTTATTTTAGTCGCTCCATCTGCTCAGCCCCTCAGTTTATCCTGCCCCATCAGCACAGCCCCTCTATTTATTCACGCTCTGCACAGCTCCTCAGCTTATTTCCCCAGTCTGCACAGCCCCTCAGTTTATTAACTCATCAGCACAGTCCCTCAGAGTATTCCCACGATCAGCACAGCCTCTGAGCACGCCAAAGAGCCTCTGCACCTGTCCTGGGCAGGGCATACAGCAATTCTATTTGCTTTTGACAGACTGAAATACAATTGAGTGCAGGGAGGCAAAGATGGTGGGATCACATGCAGATAGAGGGGTGAGCGGTGTCAGTGACTGACACTGATCTCCTGTATGCCCTCGTGCCGGCCATCACTATACTGACTGTCTGCAGCCACAGGAAAGGTGACATCAGACATTCAAGCATTTTCTTTTCAAACTACACCCCTCTTGGGCAGGCAAGAGGTGGTGCCCTAGGCAGTTGCCTATTCTGCCTACCCCTCATCCTGGCCCTGTAGATCCTTTATTTGAAAATTATCTCTTTTTTCAACATAGATGCATAGGAGTAATGTTAAAAAATTGGTTACAAAAATGGACATAGCTATAGAGGATCTTGCAAATTTTCTTCCACGTTACAATACTATTCTTTATTAAATTTAAGACTTTGACTGTGAACATGATAACTTTGAGAACTTATACACTGTGTGCAGAATTATTAGGCAAGTTGTATTTTGATCACATGATACTTTTTATACATGATGTCCTACTCCAAGCTGTTCAGGCTTGAGAGCCAACTACCAATTAAGTAAATCAGGTGATGTGCATCTCCGTAATGAGGAGGGGTGTTGTCTAATGACATCAAAACCCTATAAAAGGTGCGCTTGATTATTAGGCAACTTCCTTTCCTTTGGCAAAATGGGTCAGAAGAGAGATTTGACGGGCTCTGAAAAGTCCAAAATTGTGAGATGTCTTGCAGAGGAATGCAGCAGTCTTGAAATTGCCAAACTTTTGAAGCATAATCTCCGAACAATCAAGCGTTTCATGGCAAATAGCCAACAGGGTCGCAAGAAGCGTGTTGGGCAAAAAAGGCGCAAAATAACTGCCAATGAATTGAGGAAAATCAAGCGTGAAGCTGCCAAGATGCCATTTGCCACCAGTTTTGCCATATTTCATAGCTGCAACGTTACTGGAGTAACAAAAAGCACAAGGTGTGCGATACTCAGGGACATGGCCAAGGTAAGGAAGGCTGAAAAACTACCACATTTGAACAAGAAGCATAAGATAACACGTCAAGACTGGGCCAAGAAATATCTTAAGACTGACTTTTCAAAGGTTTTATGGACTGATGAAATGAGAGTGACTCTTCATGGGCCAGATGGATGGGCCAGAGGCTGGATCAGTAAAGGGCAGAGAGCACCACTCCGACTCAGACGCCAGCAAGATTGAGGTGGGGTACTGGTATGGACTGGTATCATCAAAGAAGAACTTGTGGGACCTTTTCGGGTTGAGGATGGAGTGAAGCTCAACTCCCAGACCTACTGCCAGTTTCTGGAAGGCAACTTTTTCAAGCAGTGGTACAGGAAGAAGTCGCTATCGTTCAAGAAAAACATGATTTTCATGCAGGACAATGCTCCATCACATGCCTCCAACTACTCTACAGCGTGGCTGGCAAGTAAAGGTCTCAAAGAAGAAAAATAATGACATGGCCCCCTTGTTCACCTGATCTGAACCCCATAGAGAACCTGTGGTCCCTCATAAAATGTGAGATCTACAGGGAGGGAAAACAGCACACCTCTCGGAACAGTGTCTGGGAGGCTGTGGTGGCTGCTGCACGCAATGTTGATCATAAACAGATCAAACAACTGACAGAATCTATGGATGGAAGGCTGTTGAGTGTCATCATAAAGAAAGGTGGCTATATTGGTCACTATTTTGGGGGGTTTTGTTTTTACATGTCAGAAATGTTTATTTCTAAATTTTGTGCAGTTATATTGGTTTACCTGGTGAAAATAAACAAGTGAGATGGGGATATATTTGGCTTTTATTAAGTTGCCTAATAATTCTGCACAGTAATAGTTACCTGCACAAACAGATATCCTCCTAAGATAGCCAAATCTAAAAAAAAAAAACCCTCTCTAACTTCCAAAAATATTAAGCTTTGATTTTTATGAGTCTTTTGGGTTGATTGAGAACATAGTTGTTGATCAATAATAAAAATAACCCTCTAAAATACAACTTGCCTAATAATTCTGCACACAGTGTATTTAAGCAAGGCAAAATGAATGTCAAGAGATCCAAAGCTTCCTTTTCCTTGGGGTTCCAAAAAGATTGACAAAGTTGAAGAAAACATATTGTATCTTCTTGTGTTTGTCCTCCTGTCGGACAAAGGTTTTGATTTATTGACATCAGTGACTTTGAAGATGAATAGGAGAATTTGAAAGGAGGCAGAAGAGTTTTGGAAATGTTACATATTGATTAGATGGATTCCCAAGCTTTTGGCAAAGGGATATAGGATTTATTTGTGATACAATCTTGTAGAACAATGGGGATAGTTGAGAGTGTGAAGTGTACCAGGCGTCTTCCCTATCTAGTTTAGTATGGAATGAATGTTGGTGAGGATTACATACAGTAATTGTAACATACCACTTTTGGAAATATTAATCTTGTAACTATAAAAATTTTCCAAAAAACTGAAGTCGGTTGGAATATGAGAATTAGTGGTAAACGCAAAACAGAGTTATATTGAAGCATAATATGCAGTAAATACTACATGTTACTTTTCTTTTTTCCTAACCTGTATGTGCTACTGTGCAGATTTGGATTTTTAAAGTATCTGGCTAGGGGCTAAAATTATCACTTTTTCAGGGTTACTACTGCCAAGGTGTGTTTTAAGTACCTGGCCAGAGCATCCTGGGCTCTGCTTCCTTCCCCTGTCTCCACTGTTTTGTATTATGCAAGTTGGCTGATGGCCAGATGCATAGATGACCCCATCTCCGTAGGTCTATTTAAAGCCCACTAAGACACAAACCTATGTCTTAAGATTCAGAGTATGTGTTCAGTTTGTTTGGTGTGCTCCACCTTCACCTCCTCTGCAACCATACATCACTCATGCTTTATTGAACGATCCTCCGGCCTCCATATCCTGGATTCGCCCCTCGGTTCCAGTAAGCTACCGTGCTGTTGTTGGACTCTGTTCATATTGAACCTTCGTTCCTGTGCTATGCCTGTGATTCCTCTGCCTCCCTTAATTGCTGCTTGCTTTTGACTTGCCTGCATCTTCTCTGTACCTGTCCTCATGTTGTTTCCAGTGTGCCAAGTACCCGCACCACATGTGCCTTCCTGCCTGCTGCATCACTGCCCTGGGGTCAGTGTGCCCAACCGGACCTGAAGTTTAGTGGATCCACTTCACAAGGTGAGCCTAACAGAGTGCAAAACCAAGAATATGACATAAGAGCCAATTCTGGCGCTTGCCACAAAATAAAAAAAAAACATTCAATGCACTCTTTAGTGACTGGAAAGTTTGATTCTATGAGTCTTGTGTAGAAACAGATAATTTTGCAATACATTTTTCAACTGGAAATTAGAAATGACAATAAAATCATTGATTAGATTAATGGGTTATCAACACTGTAAAATTATTTTCCTAGTAATCAATGACACTTTTGAAAATGACTTGTGCTTGGAGATTTTGTACCATTACAAAACAATGATGTATTGAAAATCCACTAAGCAAGCGAGAGCTTGATTGATGCTGTATATTGGAGTCAAGAACTGGTTTTCAGTTTGAAACTTAGGAATGAAGGTTAGCATGATAGATTTGTTATCACGCAAGTAGCTTTGTAACCAGTTAAGACAAAGGTCAAATTGAAACACAAGTGAGAATATCTACATTGGTTTAGTTAATTCCAGACGAAGGCAAGTATAAGAGCTGGCTTGGTGAACATTAGCAAGTCACCTACTATATCTCAAACAGAATATGTCACCAGGTTTTTGCTCTCTACTAAGCCGTTGGTTTGTGGGTGGTACACCACCATGCGTAGATGTTTGATCTGGAGCAGCTTACATAGCTCCTTGGTCATCTCAGACATAAAAGGAGTCCTCTGATCTGTGAGAATCAACTTTAGTAGCCCAAGGTGACAAAACATGTTAAACAGCTCACAGGCTATTAGTTTTGCTGAAGTGTGGCGGAGAGGTATCGCCTCTGGGTACCGCGTGGTGTAGTCCACTATGACCAAATTTGTTGATGGCCACCGGCGGATTTTCACTATAGGGCCTGTTATGGACCTGGTGGTTAGGAGCACCCGAAATGACCTGATGGTTAAAACAGAAAACCTGGGACAAGCTCTGAGGAGGTGGTAACTCTACTGACCGCAATCCCTAATCCTATCACACACACTAGAAATAGCTGTGGAGCGTGCCTTACTCTCCCTAGACGCCTCTTCACAGCCTAAGAGCTAACTACCCCTAAAGATAGAAATAGCAGCCTACCTTGCCTCAGAGAAATTCCCTAAAGTAAAGGTAGCCCCCCACAAATATTGACTGTGAGTTAAGAGGGAAGTAACAAACACAGGAATGAAACAGATTTTAGCAAAGGAGGCCGAATCTTCTCTAGATAGACAGAGGATAGGAAAGGGAACTGTGCGGTCAGTATTAAAAACTACAAAAACCACGCAGAGTGTGCAAAAAGACCTCCACACCGACTCACGGTGTGGAGGTGCAGCTCTGCACCCCCAGAGCTTCCAGCTAGCAAGGAAATATCATAATAGCAAGCTGGACTAGAAACATAGCATGTACTGAGAAATATATTCAAAAACCAATGAACAGCAAATGAACTAGCAGGGACTTAGCTTCTGCTGGAGTAGACAGGTCATCTGAGAAATCCAAGAGAGATCTGAACCAGTACTGAGACATTGACAGCTGGCATGAACTAACGACCTGGGCAGAGTTAAATAGGGAAGCCAGCAGAAGCAATAAGCGAGGGCAGCTGAGAAAGCCAACCTCAAAGATCAGCAGTTCCACTCAAAGCCACCAGAGGGTGTCCAAGGACAGAACTCACCAAAGTACCATTCACGACCACAGGAGGGAGCCCGAGAACGGAATTCACAACAAGGGCCCACCAGATCCATTGCCATCCACTCAAATGGTACCTCTACACTATAATGGGTAGAGGCACCAATGGACTCCAGGAAATGAGCAGTGGGTGTGGCAAGGTTGGCACTCGGGATAGGGCTCACAATACCTCTGGACCTCAGCATAAATCCTAGGCCTAAAAAGCGCTGCAGTATGTGCTCCTGCATCTTTTTGGCCCCCAAATGCCCTCCCAGCATGTGGGTGTGAGCCATTTTGAGCACTGCCCGATGGTAGGATTGAGGCACTACCAGTTGTTCCACCACTTCATCCCGGATTTTATCCACCCTGTATGACAATACCCGGTGGAGAAAACTGCCTCAGCACCCGGTTGCTGAGCAACTCCTTTTATTTCCATCACCATTTATCGTGCCTGGGCCAGAATGGGATCCTGAAGCTGAGCTGTCCCGAACTTACCAGGGGACACTTCTAGCTCGGGGATCGGTGGGGTCTCCTTGACCTCTCCTGTCAATACCTCTAGGGGAAATCTATCGGGATTACACTCTGTCCCTAGGTTGGCAACACCTATGGCAGGTATCCCCAACACATGATCTTCGGTGTTGTGAATTCCGTTCTCGGGCTCCTGTTGTGAATTAGACTTTTTTGGCTCCCTCTTGTGGTCACTAGTGATATGACTCTGGGATTGTCTTTCCTCAGTTTGGCACCCACCTGGGTCGTTAGTCCAGGGGTGTTGCTATATAAACTTCCTGGATTCTCAGTCCAGTGCCTGGCATCGTTGTATCAGTTCCTTTCTGTTTGCTCCTGTCTGCTGGTCCTGGTTCTTGCAAAATTAAGCTAAGTCCTGCTTCCTTGTTTTTTGGTTTTTTGCATTGCTCTTATTTTCTGTCCAGCTTGTACTAAATGTGATTCCTGATTTTGCTGGAAGCTCTAGGGGGCTGGTATTCTCCCCCCGGGCCGTTAGACGGTTCGGGGGTTCTTGAATATCCAGCGTGGAAATTTTGATAGGGTTTTTGCTGACCGTATAAGTCATCTTACTATATTCTGCTATTAGTCAGTGGGCCTCTCTTTGCTAAATATCTAGTTCATTCTTACGTTTGTCTTTTCTTCTTACCTCACCGTTATTATTTGTTGGGGGCTTGTATCCAACTTTTGGGGTCTTTTCTCTGGAGGCAAGAAAGGTCTATCTTTTCCCTTCTAGGGTTAGTTAGTTCTCCGGCTGGCGCGAGACGTCTAGAACCAACGTAGGCACGTTCCCCGGCTGCTGCTATTTGTGGTGCTAGGATTAGATATACGGTCAGCCCAGTTACCACTGCCCTATGAGCTGGTTTTTTGTGTTTGCAGACTTGGTATTTATTTCTGCGACCCTCTGCCATTGGGGTCATAACAGGCTCCCTCCTGTGGTCATGAGCGGTATTGTGTGAGTTTGTTCTGGGGCTCCCTCTGGTGGCCTTTTTGCGATATGGCTGGTCTTGGCTGGGCTCAGCTTCTTCATTTCCTGCTATGCTGGGACTATTTAATTCATCTGGCCCTTCATTTGTTGCCTGCTGTCGGTGTATTCAGTCCTGTTTCTGAGAGCTCCTGAATATTCCTTGTGACCAGTCTCCTGCTGGAGAAGTTAAGTTTGTTTGTTCATTTTGCTCATTATTTCCTTGAAAACGTTTCTCTGTATATGATGAGTTCAGTCCAGCTTGCTTATATGTGATCTTGCGCTTGCTGGTTAGTTCTGGGGTGCAGAGTGCGCCCCTCACATCGTGAGTCGGTGTGAGGGTTCTTGTATTCTCTGTGTGGTTTATTTTTGATAGTTTTTGTACTGACCGCACAGACGCCTATCTATTTTCAGTCTATCTAGTGTTAACAGGCCTCATTTGCTAAACCGGTTTCATTTCTACGTTTGTCTTTTCCCCTTAACTCACCGTTATTATTTGTGGGGGGCTGACTAAATCTTTGGGGTTATTTCTCTGAGGCAAGTGAGGTCTTTGCTTTCTCTCTAGGGGTAGTCAGTTTCTCAGGCTGTGAAAGTGGCATCTAGGATTTTAGGAACGCTCCACGGCTGCCTTTAGTGTTTGTGGATAGGATCAGGATTGCGGTCAGTATAGTTTCCACCTCCCCAGAACTGGTCCTATATTCTGGTCACATGTGTCAGGTCAGTTTTGAGATCCTACCACCGGATCATAACAGTACAGCAGGCCCGAAAGTGTTAATGCAGCAGAAGAAGGAGAAGAGAAATCCTGAAGTCATTTTTTTTTCCCTCTGCACTGTGTTTAGCCTCTCCCCTCCCCTTAATCTTTGGGTGGTTCTGAATTCAGTTGCAGATATGGACATTCAGAGTCTGTCTTCTAGTGTGGATCATCTCACTGCAAGGGTGCAGGGCATTCAGGATTATGTAGTCCGCAGTCCTATGTCAGAGCCTAAAATACCAATTCCTGAACTGTTCTCCGGAGATAGATCTAGGTTTTTGAACTTTAAGAATAATTGTAAGTTATTCCTTTCTCTGAGACCTCGCTCCTCAGGTGACTCTGTTCAGCAAGTTAAAATTATTATTTCTTTGTTACGTGGTGACCCTCAAGATTGGGCATTCTCTCTGGCGCCAGGAGATCCTGCATTGCTAAATGTGGATGCGTTTTTTCTGGCGCTAGGAGTGCTTTATGAGGAACCAAATCTGGTAGACCAAGCAGAGAAGGTTTTGCTGGCTCTCTCTCAGGGCCAAGATGAAGCAGAGGTTTACTGTCAGAAGTTTAGGAAGTGGTCTGTGCTCACTCAATGGAATGAGTGCGCCCTGGCGGCGATTTTCAGAAAGGGTCTTTCTGAAGCCCTTAAAGATGTTATGGTGGGGTTCCCTACGCCTGCGGGTCTGAATGAGTCAATGTCTTTGGCCATTCAGATTGATCGGCGTTTGCGGGAACGCAAATCTGTGCACCATCTGGCGGTATTTTCTGAGCAGAAACCTGAGCCTATGCAATGCGACAGGATTCTGACCAGAGTTGAACGGCAAAACCACAGACGTCAGAATGGGTTGTGCTTTTACTGTGGTGATTCTACTCATGTTATCTCAGCATGCTCTAAACGCACAAAAAGGTTCGCCAAGTCTGTCACCATTGGTACTGTACAGCCTAAATTCATTTTGTCTGTTACTTTGATTTGCTCTCTGTCATCCTACTCAGTTATGGCTTTTGTGGATTCAGGTGCCGCCCTGAATTTGATGGATTTGTCATTTGCCAGGCGCTGTGGTTTTATCTTGGAGCCTTTACAATTCCCTATTCCACTAAGGGGAATTGATGCTACGCCATTGGCCAAGAATAAACCTCAGTATTGGACTAAAGTGACCATGTGCATGGCTCCTGCACATCAGGAGGTGATTTGCTTTCTTGTGCTACATAATTTGCATGATGTTGTCGTGTTGGGTCTGCCATGGCTGCAGGCTCATAATCCAGTCCTGGATTGGAAAGAAATGTCTGTGTCAAGTTGGGGTTGCCAGGGAATTCATGGCAATGTCCCTTTGGTGTCAATTGCTTCTTCTACTCCTTCTGAAGTCCCTGAATTTTTGTCGGACTACCAGGATGTATTTGATGAGCCCAAATCCAGTGCCCTACCTCCTCATAGGGATTGTGATTGTGTTATAAATCTGATTCCTGGTAGTAAGTTCCCTAAGGGACGACTTTTTAATTTATCTGTACCAGAACATGCCACTATGCGGAGTTATGTAAAGGAGTCCTTGGAGAAGGGGCATATTCGCCCGTCCTCGTCCCCTTTGGGTGCGGGGTTCTTTTTTGTGGCCAAGAAGGATGGTTCTCTGAGACCCTGTATAGATTATCGCCTTCTGAATAACATCACGGTCAAATTTCAGTACCCTTTGCCACTGTTGTCCGATCTGTTTGCCCGGATTAGGGGGGCCAGTTGGTTCACCAAGATAGATCTTCGAGGAGCGTATAATCTTGTGCGCATAAAGCAGGGCGATGAATGGAAAACAGCATTTAATACGCCCGAAGGCCATTTTGAGTACTTGGTGATGCCTTTTGGGCTTTCTAATGCCCCCTCTGTGTTTCAGTCCTTCATGCACGACATCTTCCGAGAGTATCTGGATAGATTTATGATTGTGTACATGGATGATATTTTGGTCTTTTCTGATGATTGGGAGTCTCATGTGAAGCAGGTCAGGATGGTATTTCAGGTCCTGCATGCCAATGCCTTGTTTGTGAAGGGCTCTAAATGTCTCTTCGGAGTCCAGAAAATTTCCTTTTTGGGCTTTATTTTTTCTCCTTCTACTATTGAGATGGATCCAGTCAAGGTCCAGGCTATTCATGACTGGACTCAACCTACATCTGTGAAGAGTCTTCAGAAGTTCTTGGGTTTTGCTAATTTTTACCGTCGCTTCATCACTAATTTTTCTGGCGTGGTTAAGCCTTTGATGGATTTGACCAAGAAGGGTTCTGATGTGACGAATTGGTCTCCTGCGGCCGTGGAGGCCTTTCAGGAGCTGAAACGTCGGTTTTCTTCGGCTCCTGTCTTGCGCCAGCCCGATGTCTCTCTTCCCTTTCAGGTCGAGGTTGATGCTTCTGAGATTGGAGCAGGGGCTGTCTTGTCGCAGAGAAGCTCTGATGGCTCTGTGATGAGACCATGTGCTTTCTTTTCAAGAAAGTTTTCACCTGCCGAGCGGAATTATGATGTTGGTAATCGTGAGTTGTTGGCAATGAAGTGGGCATTTGAGCAGTGGCGACATTGGCTTGAGGGAGCTAAGCATCGTTTGGTGGTCTTGACTGATCACAAGAATTTGACTTATCACGAGTCTGCCAAACGGTTGAATCCGAGACAGGCTCGATGGTCACTGTTTTTCTCTTGTTTCAATTTCGTGGTTTCATATCTTCCGGGTTCGAAAAACGTGAAGGCTGATGCCCTTTCTAGGAGTTTTGTACCTGACTCCCCGGAAGTTTCTGAGCCGACTGGTGTCCTCAAAGAGGGGGTGATTTTGTCTGCCATCTCTCCTGATCTGCAACGGGTGTTGCAGGAGTTTCAGGCCAATAGACCTGACCGTTGTCCACCGGAGAGACTGTTTGTCCCGGACAGATGGACCAGTAGAGTTATTCCCGAGGTTCATTCTTCAGTGTTGGCGGGTCATCCTGGGATTTTTGGTACCAGGGATTTGGTGGCGAGGTCCTTTTGGTGGCCTTCCTTGTCGCGGGATGTGTGTTCCTTTGTGCAGTCCTGTGGGATTTGTGCTCGGGCCAAGCCTTGCTGTTCTCGTGCCAGTGGATTGCTTTTGCCTTTGCCTGTCCCGAAGAGGCCTTGGACGCATATTTCCATGGATTTTATTTCGGATCTTCCTGTCTCTCAGAGGATGTCTGTCATCTGGGTGGTTTGTGATCGTTTTTCTAAGATGGTCCATTTGGTACCCTTGCCTAAGCTGCCTTCCTCCTCCGATTTGGTGCCACTGTTTTTTCAGAATGTGGTTCGTTTACATGGTATTCCGGAGAACATTGTGTCTGACAGAGGATCCCAGTTTGTGTCCAGATTTTGGCGGTCCTTTTGTGCTAAGATGGGCATTGATTTGTCTTTTTCGTCGGCCTTCCATCCTCAGAGGAATGGCCAAACCGAACGAACTAATCAGACCTTGGAAACTTATTTGAGATGTTTTGTTTCTGCTGATCAGGATGATTGGGTGACTTCTCTGCCATTGGCTGAGTTCGCCCTCAATAATCGGGCTAGTTCTGTGTTGTGTAATTGGATTCTGGGCTCCCCCGGTGGCCACTGGTGGAATTGAACTTGTGTGCATCATCCTCTCTGTTCACCTGTTCCCATCAGGATGTGGGAGTCTCTATATAACCTTGCTCCTCTGTCAGTTTCATGCCGGTCAACAATGTAATCAGAAGCCTTTCTTTGCATGTTCCTGCTACTAGACAACTCCCAGCTAAGTTGGACTTTCGTCCTTGTTTGTTTTTGCATTTTGTTCCAGTTCACAGCTGCTGTTTCGTTACTGTGTCTGGAAAGCTCTTGTGATCTGAAATTGCCACTCTGGTGTTATGAGTTAATACTAGAGTCTTAAAGTAATTTCTGGATGGTGTTTTGATAGGGTTTTCAGCTGACCATGAAAGTGCCCTTTCTGTCTTCCTGCTATCTAGTAAGCGGACCTCGATTTTGCTAAACCTATTTTCATACTACGTTTGTCATTTCATCTAAAATCACCGCCAATATATGTGGGGGCCTCTGTCTGCCTTTTGGGGAAATTTCTCTAGAGGTGAGCCAGGACTGTATTTTCCTCTGCTAGGATTAGTTAGTCCTCCGGCTGGCGCTGGGCGTCTAGGGATAAAACGTAGGCACGCTACCCGGCCACTGTTAATTGTGCGGCAGGTTTAGTTCATGGTCAGTTTAGATTCCATCTTCCAAGAGCTAGTTCTTATATATGCTGGGCTATGTTCTCTCGCCATTGAGAATCATGACAGTTTGACCGGCCAAAAAGGGTTAAATTATTGGCTGAGAAAGGAGGGAAAAAAGAAGTCTGCTGAAATTTTTTTTTTTTTTTTTCTCTAGTTCTGAGTGTGCTCATAATTGAATCACTTGCTAGTCTGCCTATACTGCAGCCTTCCTCTCTTTCTCTCCTTCTAATCCTTGAATGGCTCTGTGTTCACCTGTTTGAAATGGATCTTCAGAGTGTAGCTACAGGTTTGAATAATCTCGCCACGAAGGTACAAAATTTGCAAGATTTTGTTGTTCATGCACCTATGTCTGAACCTAGAATTCCTTTGCCTGAATTTTTTTCAGGGAATAGATCTTGCTTTCAAAATTTTAAAAATAATTGCAAATTGTTTTTGTCCCTGAAGTCTCGCTCTGCCGGAGATCCTGCACAGCAGGTCAGGATTGTAATTTCCTTGCTCCGGGGCGACCCTCAAGATTGGGCTTTTGCATTGACACCAGGGGATCCTGCGTTGCTCAATGTGGATGCGTTTTTTCTGGCCTTGGGGTTGCTTTATGAGGAACCTCATTTAGAGCTTCAGGCGGAAAAAGCTTTGATGTCCCTATCTCAGGGGCAAGATGAAGCTGAAATATACTGCCAAAAATTCCGTAAATGGTCTGTGCTTCTTCAGTGGAATGAGTGCGCCCTGGCGGCGATTTTCAGAGAAGGTCTCTCTGATGCCATTAAGGATGTTATGGTGGGGTTCCCTGTGCCTGCGGGTCTGAATGAGTCCATGACAATGGCTATTCAGATCGATAGGCGTCTGCGGGAGCGCAAACCTGTGCACCATTTGGCGGTGTCTACTGAGAAGACGCCAGAAAATATGCAATGTGATAGAATTCTGTCCAGAAGCGAGCGGCAGAATTTTAGACGAAAAAATGGGTTGTGCTTCTATTGTGGTGATTCAACTCATGTTATATCAGCATGCTCTAAGCGTACTAAGAAGCTTGACAAGTCTGTTTCAATTAGCACTTTACAGTCTAAGTTTATTCTATCTGTGACCCTGATTTGTTCTTTATCATCTATTACCGCGGACGCCTATGTCGACTCTGGCGCCGCTTTGAGTCTTATGGATTGGTCCTTTGCCAAACGCTGTGGGTATGATTTGGAGCCTTTGGAAGCTCCTATACCTCTGAAGGGGATTGACTCCACCCCATTGGCTAGTAATAAACCACAATACTGGACACAAGTAACTATGCGTATTAATCCGGATCACCAGGAGATTATTCGCTTTCTGGTGCTGTATAATCTACATGATGTTTTGGTGCTAGGATTGCCATGGCTGCAATCTCATAACCCAGTCCTCGACTGGAAAGCTATGTCTGTGTTAAGCTGGGGATGTAAAGGGACTCATGGGGACGTACCTTTGGTTTCCATTTCATCATCTATTCCCTCTGAGATTCCTGAATTCTTGTCTGACTATCGTGACGTTTTTGAAGAACCCAAGCTTGGTTCACTACCTCCGCACCGGGAGTGCGATTGTGCCATAGATTTGATCCCGGGTAGTAAATACCCTAAGGGTTGTTTATTTAATCTGTCTGTGCCTGAACACGCTGCTATGCGAGAATATATAAAGGAGTCCTTGGAAAAGGGACATATTCGTCCTTCGTCATCTCCCTTAGGAGCCGGTTTTTTCTTTGTGTCTAAGAAAGATGGCTCTTTGAGGCCGTGTATTGATTATCGGCTTTTGAATAAAATCACGGTTAAATATCAATATCCGTTACCACTGCTGACTGATTTGTTTGCTCGTATAAAGGGGGCCAAGTGGTTCTCTAAGATTGATCTCCGTGGGGCGTATAATTTGGTGCGAATCAAGCAGGGGGATGAGTGGAAGACCGCATTTAATACGCCCGAGGGCCACTTTGAGTATTTGGTGATGCCTTTTGGTCTTTCAAATGCCCCTTCAGTCTTCCAGTCCTTTATGCATGACATTTTCCGCGATTATTTGGATAAATTTATGATTGTGTATCTGGATGATATTCTGATTTTTTCGGATGACTGGGACTCTCATGTCCAGCAGGTCAGGAGGGTTTTTCAGGTTTTGCGGTCTAATTCCTTGTGTGTGAAGGGTTCTAAGTGCGTTTTTGGGGTTCAAAAGATTTCCTTCTTGGGATACATTTTTTCCCCCTCTTCCATCGAGATGGATCCTGTCAAGGTTCAGGCTATTTGTGATTGGACGCAACCCTCTTCTCTTAAGAGTCTTCAGAAATTTTTGGGCTTTGCTAACTTTTATCGTCGATTTATTGCTGGTTTTTCTGATGTTGTTAAACCATTGAGTGATTTGACTAAGAAAGGTGCTGATGTTGCTGATTGGTCCCCTGATGCTGTGGAGGCCTTTCGGGAGCTTAAGCGCCGCTTTTCTTCCGCCCCTGTGTTGCGTCAGCCTGATGTTGCTCTTCCTTTTCAGGTTGAGGTCGACGCTTCTGAAATCGGAGCTGGGGCGGTGTTGTAGCAGAGAAGTTCCGACTGCCCCGTGATGAGACCTTGTGCTTTTTTTTCCCGTAAATTTTCGCCCGCCGAGCGGAATTATGATATTGGGAATCGGGAGCTTTTGGCCATGAAGTGGGCTTTTGAGGAGTGGCGTCACTGGCTTGAGGGGGCCAGACATCAGGTGGTGGTATTGACTGACCACAAAAATTTAATTTACCTTGAGTCTGCCAGGCGCCTGAATCCTAGACAGGCGCGCTGGTCGTTGTTTTTCTCTCGGTTTAATTTTGTGGTGTCATACCTACCGGGTTCTAAGAATGTTAAGGCGGATGCCCTTTCTAGGAGTTTTGAGCCTGACTCCCCTGGTAATTCTGAGCCCACAGGTATCCTTAAGGATGGAGTGATATTGTCTGCCGTTTCTCCAGACCTGCGGCGGGCCTTGCAGGAGTTTCAGGCGGATAGACCGGATCGTTGCCCACCTGGTAGACTGTTTGTTCCTGATGATTGGACCAGTAGAGTCATCTCTGAGGTTCATTCTTCTGCGTTGGCAGGTCATCCTGGAATCTTTGGTACCAGGGATTTGGTGGCAAGGTCCTTCTGGTGGCCTTCCCTGTCACGAGATGTGCGAGGCTTTGTGCAGTCTTGTGACGTTTGTGCTCGGGCCAAGCCTTGTTGTTCTCGGGCTAGTGGATTGTTGTTGCCCTTGCCTATTCCGAAGAGGCCTTGGACGCACATCTCGATGGATTTTATTTCGGATCTGCCTGTTTCTCAGAAGATGTCTGTCATCTGGGTGGTGTGTGACCATTTCTCTAAGATGGTCCATTTGGTTCCCTTGCCTAAGTTGCCTTCTTCTTCCGAGTTGGTTCCTCTGTTTTTTCAAAATGTTGTTCGTTTGCATGGTATTCCGGAGAATATCGTTTCTGACAGAGGGACCCAATTCGTGTCTAGATTTTGGCGGGCATTCTGTGCTAGGATGGGCATAGATTTGTCTTTTTCGTCTGCTTTCCATCCTCAGACTAATGGCCAGACCGAGCGGACTAATCAGACCTTGGAGACATATTTGAGGTGTTTTGTGTCTGCGGATCAGGATGATTGGGTTGCTTTTTTGCCATTGGCGGAGTTCGCCCTCAATAATCGGGCCAGCTCTGCCACCTTGGTGTCCCCGTTTTTCTGTAATTCGGGGTTTCATCCTCGATTTTCCTCCGGTCAGGTGGAATCTTCGGATTGTCCTGGAGTGGATGCTGTGGTGGAGAGGTTGCATCAGATTTGGGGGCAGGTAGTGGACAATTTGAAGTTGTCCCAGGAGAAGACTCAGCTTTTTGCCAACCGCCGTCGTCGTGTTGGTCCTCGGCTTTGTGTTGGGGACTTGGTGTGGTTGTCTTCTCGTTTTGTCCCTATGAGGGTTTCTTCTCCTAAGTTTAAGCCTCGGTTCATCGGCCCGTACAAGATATTGGAGATTCTTAACCCTGTGTCCTTCCGTTTGGACCTCCCTGCATCTTTTTCTATTCATAATGTTTTTCATCGGTCATTATTGCGCAGGTATGAGGTACCGGTTGTGCCTTCCGTTGAGCCTCCTGCTCCGGTGTTGGTTGAGGGTGAGTTGGAGTACGTTGTGGAAAAGATCTTAGACTCCCGTGTTTCCAGACGGAAACTCCAGTATCTGGTCAAATGGAAGGGATACGGTCAGGAGGATAATTCTTGGGTGACTGCCTCTGATGTTCATGCCTCCGATCTTGTCCGTGCCTTTCATAGGGCTCATCCTGATCGCCCTGGTGGTTCTGGTGAGGGTTCGGTGCCCCCTCCTTGAGGGGGGGGTACTGTTGTGTAATTGGATTCTGGGCTCCCCCGGTGGCCACTGGTGGAATTGAACTTGTGTGCATCATCCTCTCTGTTCACCTGTTCCCATCAGGATGTGGGAGTCTCTATATAACCTTGCTCCTCTGTCAGTTTCATGCCGGTCAACAATGTAATCAGAAGCCTTTCTTTGCATGTTCCTGCTACTAGACAACTCCCAGCTAAGTTGGACTTTCGTCCTTGTTTGTTTTTGCATTTTGTTCCAGTTCACAGCTGCTGTTTCGTTACTGTGTCTGGAAAGCTCTTGTGATCTGAAATTGCCACTCTGGTGTTATGAGTTAATACTAGAGTCTTAAAGTAATTTCTGGATGGTGTTTTGATAGGGTTTTCAGCTGACCATGAAAGTGCCCTTTCTGTCTTCCTGCTATCTAGTAAGCGGACCTCGATTTTGCTAAACCTATTTTCATACTACGTTTGTCATTTCATCTAAAATCACCGCCAATATATGTGGGGGCCTCTGTCTGCCTTTTGGGGAAATTTCTCTAGAGGTGAGCCAGGACTGTATTTTCCTCTGCTAGGATTAGTTAGTCCTCCGGCTGGCGCTGGGCGTCTAGGGATAAAACGTAGGCACGCTACCCGGCCACTGTTAATTGTGCGGCAGGTTTAGTTCATGGTCAGTTTAGATTCCATCTTCCAAGAGCTAGTTCTTATATATGCTGGGCTATGTTCTCTCGCCATTGAGAATCATGACAGTTCTGCTACTTTGGTTTCGCCGTTCTTTTGCAATTCTGGTTTTCATGCTCGGTTTTCCTCGGGTCAGGTTGAGCCCTTTGACTGTCCTGGGGTGGATTCTGTGGTGGATAGGTTGCAGCAGATTTGGAACCATGTGGTGGACAATTTGACGTTGTCCCAGGAGAAGGCTCAGCGCTTTGCTAACCGTCGTCGCTGTGTGGGTCCCCGACTTCGTGTGGGGGATTTGGTATGGTTGTCTTCTCGTTATGTCCCGATGAAGGTTTCCTCTCCTAAGTTCAAGCCTCGTTTCATCGGTCCTTATAAGATTTTGGAAATCCTCAACCCTGTGTCATTTCGTTTGGACCTCCCAACATCGTTTGCCATTCATAATGTATTCCAAAGGTCTTTGTTGCGGAGATACTTGGTGCCTGTGGTCCCTTCTGTTCATCCTCCTGCTCCGGTCTTGGTCGAGGGAGAGTTGGAGTATGTGGTGGAGAGATGGAAGCTTCAGTACTTGGTTAAATGGAAGGGCTATGGTCAGGAGGATAATTCCTGGGTTGTCGCCTCCGATGTCCATGCTGCCGATTTGGTTCGTGCCTTTCATTCGGCTCGTCCTGATCGGCCTGGGGGCTCTGGTGAGGTTTCGGTGACCCCTTCTCAAGGGGGGGGTACTGTTGTGAATTCCGTTCTCGGGCTCCCTCCTGTGGTCATGAGCGGTATTGTGTGAGTTTGTTCTGGGGCTCCCTCTGGTGGCCTTTAGCGATATGGCTAGTCTTGGCTGGGCTCAGCTTCTTCATTTCCTGCTATGCTGGGTCTATTTAATTCACCTGGCCCTTCATTTGTTGCCTGCTGTCGGTGTATTCATTCCTGTTTGTGAGAGCTCCTGAATATTCCTTGTGACCAGTCTCCTGCTGGAGAAGTTAAGTTTGTTTGTTCATTTTGCTCATTATTTCCTTGAAAACGTTTCTCTGTATATGATGAGTTCAGTCCAGCTTGCTTATATGTGATCTTGCGCTTGCTGGTTAGTTCTGGGGTGCAGTGTTGTGAACTCTATTTTTGGGCTCCCTCTAGTGGTCACTAGCGGTACTGTGTAGCGTTGTCTTTCTGCAGGTTGGCTGCATCAGCTGGTTCGTTATCCTTGGTTGGTTTCCTATTTAGCTCACCTGGATACTCAGTTCCTTGCCTGCTATCAATGTATTCAGTGCTCTTCAGATTCCTTGTGACTACCTTGCTCCCAGTCTCTCCAAGACAAGCTAAGTTTTTGTTTGTTCATTTTTTGATTATCAGCATTCATCATGCTTCTTGTCCAGTTTGCTAAAATGTGATTTCCTCGCTTGCTGGTTGCTCTAGGGGACTGAGTTTCTCCCTCCACACCGTTAGTTGGTGCGGGGGTTCTTGTAATCTCAGTGTGGATATTTTGTAAGGGTTTTTTACTGACCGCACAGACCCCTTTTCTATTTTCTGCTATCTAGTATTAGTTGGCCTCATTTGCTGAATCTGCTTTCACCCCTGTGTATGTGCCTTCCTCTTACCTCACCGTTATTATTTGTTGGGGGCTTCTATATCTTTGGGGATTATTTCTCTGGAGGCAAGTGAGGTCTTTCTTTCTCTCTAGGGGTAGTTAGTTCCTCAGGCTGGCTTGAGACGTCTAGGATTTTAGACACGTTCACCGGCTACCTTTAGTGTGTTGGATAGGTTCAGATTTGCGGTCAGTCCAGTTTGCCACCTCTCTAGAGCTTGTCCTATGTTTTGTTACTTAGCTGGAGTATTTTGTGATCATCAACCACTAAGGATCATAACAGTAGAGCAGGCCAAAAAGTGTTTAATGCATCGCAGAAGTGGGATAAAAGAAGACCTGAGTACATTATTTTTTTTTTTCCTCCCGCTTTTCCTTGGCTGCAGTCTGTTTAGCTTCTTTCATCCCCTTGAACTCTGGGTGGTTTTGAGCTCAGCTGCAGACATGAATGTTCAGACTCTGGCTTCTAGTGTGGATCATCTTGCTGCACGGGTGCAAAGTATTCAGGATTTTGTTATTCATAGCCCTATGTCTGAACCAAGGATACCCATCCCTGAGTTGTTTTCTGGAGATAGATCTAGGTTTCTATATTTTGAGAATAATTGTAAGTTGTTTCTATCTCTGAGACCTCGTTCCTCTGGTGATTCCGCTAAGCAAGTTAAAATTGTTATCTCCTTGTTGCGTGGCGACCCTCAAGATTGGGCTTTCTCTCTGGCGCCAGGAGATCCTGCATTGCTTAATGTAGATGCATTTTTTCTGGCTCTTGGACTGCTTTATGAGGAGCCTAATCTTGAGAATCAGGCAGAAAAAGCAGTGCTGGCTATCTCTCAGGGTCAGGATGAAGCAGAGGTGTATTGTCAAAAATTTCGGAAATGGTCGGTGCTTACTCAATGGAATGAGTGTGCCCTGGCTGCAAATTTCAGAGAAGGTCTTTCTGAGGCCGTTAAGAATGTTATGGTGTGGTTTCCCACCCCTACAAGTCTGAGTGATTCTATGGCTTTAGCCATTCAGGTTGATCGGCGTTTGCGGGAGGGCAAATCTGCTCATCCTTTGGCGGTATTTTCTGAACAGAGACCTGAGTCTATGCAATGTGACCGAACTCTGACCAGAATTGAGCGACAAAGTCATAGACGTCAAAATGGGTTGTGCTTTTACTGTGGTGATTCTACTCATGTTATCTCAGCATGCTCTAAACGCTTAAAAAAAATCGCTAAACCTGTCACCATTGGTACTATACAGCCTAAATTTATTTTGTCTGTTACTTTGATTTGTTCTTTGTCGTCCTACCCGGTTATGGCTTTTGTGGATTCGGGTGCTGCCCTGAATCTGATGGATTTGTCGTTTGCCAGGCGCTGTGGTTTTGTCCTGGAGCCTTTGGAATTTCCTATTCCTCTGAGGGGAATTGATGCTACGCCATTGGCTGAGAATAAGCCTCAGTATTGGACGCAAATGACCATGTGCATGACTCCCGTACATCAGAAGGTGATTAGCTTTCTTGTTCTGCATAATTTGCATGATGTTGTCGTTTTGGGTCTGCCATGGCTGCAGGCTCATAATCCAGTTTTAGATTGGAAAGCTATGTCTGTGTCAAGTTGGGGTTGTTAGGGAATTCATGGTGATACTCTGTTGGTGTCTATTGCGTCTTCCACTCCTTCTGAGGTCCCTGAGTTTTTGTCTGACTACCAGGATGTATTTGATGAGCCCAGGTCCAGTGCCCTGCCCCCTCATAGGGATTGTGACTGTGCTATAAATTTAATTCCTGGTAGTAAATTCCCTAAGGGACGACTTTTTAATTTGTCTATACCAGAGCATGCCGCGATGCGGAGTTATATAAAGGAGTCTTTGGAGAAGGGACATATTCGCCCATCCTCTTCCCCTCTTGGTGCAGGATTCTTTTTTGTGGCCAAGAAGGACGGTTCTTTGAGACCTTGTATAGATTATCGTCTTCTGAATAAAATCACAGTCAAATTTCAGTATCCTTTGCCACTATTGTCTGATTTGTTGGCTTGGATTAAGGGTGCCAGTTGGTTCACCAAGATAGATCTCCGTGGTGCGTATAACCTTGTGCGCATTAAGCAGGGAGATGAATGGAAAACAGCATTTAATACGCCCGAAGGCCATTTTGAGTACTTGGTGATGCCTTTTGGACTCTCTAATGCTCCTTCTGTGTTTCAGTCCTTCATGCATGACATCTTCCGAGAATATCTGGATAAATTTATGATTGTTTATCTGGATGACATTTTGGTATTTTCTGATGATTGGGAGTCCCATGTGAAGCAGGTCAGGATGGTGTTTCAGGTCCTGCGTGCTAATGCTTTATTTGTGAAGGGCTCAAAATGCCTCTTTGGAGTACAGAAGGTCTCCTTTTTGGGTTTTATTTTTTTCTCCTTCTACTGTGGAGATGGACCCAGTCAAGGTCCAGGCTATTCATGACTGGACTCACCCCACGTCTGTTAAGAGTCTTCAGAAGTTCTTGGGTTTTGCTAATTTTTACCGTCGTTTCATCGCTAATTTTTCTAGCGTGGTTAAACCTTTGACGGATTTGACCAAGAAGGGTTCTGATGTGACTAATTGGTCTCCTGCGGCCGTGGAGGTCTTTCGGGAGCTGAAGCACCGGTTTTCTTCAGCCCCAGTCTTATGTCAGCCAGATGTCTCTCTCCCCTTCCAGGTCGAGGTTGATGCTTCTGAGATTGGAGCAGGGGCTGTTTTGTCGCAGAGAAGCTCTGATGGCTCTGTGATGAAGTCATGTGCTTTCTTTTCAAGAAAATTTTCGCCTGCCGAGCGGAATTATGATGTTGGTAATCGGGAGTTGTTGGCTATGAAGTGGGCATTTGAGGAGTGGCGACATTGGCTCGAAGGAGCTAAACATCGTGTGGTGGTCTTGACTGATCACAAAAATCTGATTTACCTCGAATCTGCCAAGCGCCTGAATCCTAGACAGGCTCGTTGGTCGTTGTTTTTCTCCCGTTTCAACTTCGTGGTCTCATACCTGCCTAGTTCAAAGAACGTGAAAGCTGATGCACTTTCTAGGAGTTTCGTGCCTGACTCTCCGGGAGTTTCTGAGCCAGCTGGTATTCTCAGAGAGGGAGTGATTTTGTCTGCCATTTCCCCAGATTTGCGATGAGTGCTGCAGAAATTTCAGGCGGATAGACCTGACCGTTGTCCACCAGAGAGACTGTTTGTCCCGGATAAATGGACCAGCAGAGTTATTTCCGAGGTTCATTCTTCGGTGTTGGCGGGTCATCCTGGGATTTTTGGTACCAGAGATTTGGTGGCTAGGTCCTTCTGGTGGCCTTCCTTGTCGCGGGATGTGCGGTCGTTTGTGCAGTCCTGTGGGACTTGTGCTCGAGCTAAGCCTTGCTGTTCGCGTGCCAGCGGGTTGCTCTTGCCCTTGCCTGTCCCGAAGAGGCCTTGGACACACATTTCCATGGATTTCATTTCAGATCTCCCGGTGTCTCAGGGCATGTCTGTCATCTGGGTGGTATGTGATCGCTTTTCTAAGATGGTCCATTTGGTACCTTTGCCTAAGCTGCCTTCCTCTTCCAATCTGGTTCCTGTGTTCTTTCAGAATGTGGTTCGTTTACACGGCATTCCTGAGAATATTGTGTCTGACAGAGGATCCCAGTTTGTTTCCAGGTTCTGGCGATCCTTTTGTGCTAGGATGGGCATTGAGTTGTCGTTTTCGTCTGCCTTTCATCCTCAGACTAATGGACAAACGGAGCGAACTAATCAGACTCTGGAGGCTTATTTGAGGTGTTTTGTTTCTGCGGATCAGGATGATTGGGTGACCTTCTTGCCGTTGGCTGAGTTTGCCCTTAATAATCGGGCTAGTTCCGCTACATTGGTTTCGCCATTTTTCTGCAACTCTGGTTTCCATCCTCGTTTTTCCTCGGGACATGTGGAGCCTTCTGACTGTCCTGGGGTAGATTCTGTGGTGGATAGGTTGCAGCAGATCTGGAATCATGTGGTGGACAACTTGAAGTTGTCACAAGAGAAGGCTCAGCGTTTTGCCAACCGCCGCCGCGGTGTGGGTCCCCGACTTCGTGTTGGGGATTTGGTATGGCTGTCTTCTCGATTTGTTCCTATGAAGGTCTCCTCTCCTAAATTTAAGCCTCGCTTCATCGGTCCTTACAAGATATTGGAAATCCTTAATCCTGTGTCCTTTCGCTTGGATCTTCCTGTGTCGTTTGCCATTCACAACGTGTTCCATAGGTCTTTGTTGCGGCGGTACGTTGTACCTGTGGTTCCTTCTGCTGAGCCTCCTGCTCCGGTGTTGGTTGAGGGCGAGTTGGAGTACGTGGTGGAGAAGATCTTGGATTCTCGTCTCTCCAGGCGGAGGCTTCAGTATCTGGTCAAGTGGAAGGGCTATGGTCAGGAGGATAATTCCTGGGTGGTTGCCTCTGATGTGCATGCGGCCGATTTAGTTCGTGCCTTTCACGCTGCTCATCCTGATCGCCCTGGTGGTCTTGGTGAGGGTTCGGTGACCCCTCCTTAAGGGTCGTTAGTCCAGGGGTGTCGCTATATTAACTTCCTGGATCCTTAGTCCAGTGCCTGGCATCGTTGTTATCAGATCCTTCTGTTGCTCCTGTCTGCTGGTCCTGGCTCTTGCAAAATTAAGCTAAGTCTTGCTTCTTTGTTTTTTGAGTTACTTGCTTTGCTACTATTTTTGTCCAGCTTGTACTAAATGTGATTTCTGAACTTGCTGGAAGCTCTAGGGGGCTGGTGTTCTCCCCCCGGCCGTTAGACGGTTCGGGGGTTCTTGAATATCCAGCGTGGATATTTTAATAGGGTTTTTGCTGACCATATAAGTCATCTTACTTTATTATGCTATTAGCTAGTGGGCCTCTCTATGCTAAATACCTAGCTCATTCTTATGTTTGTCTTTTCCTCTTACCTCACCGTTATTATTTGTTGGGGGCTTGTATCCAACTTTTGGGGTCTTTTCTCTGGAGGCAAGAAAGGTCTTTCTTTTCCCTTCTAGGGTTAGTTAGTTCTCCGGCTGGCGCGAGACGTCTAGAACCAACGTAGGCACGTTCCCCGGCTACTTCTATTTGTGGTGCTAGGATTAGATATATGGTCAGCCCAGTTACCACTGCCCTATGAGCTGGTTTTTTGTGTTTGCAGACTTGGTATTGATTCCTGAGACCCTCTGCCATTGGGGTCATAACAGACGCCTATCTATTTTCAGTCTATCTAGTGTTAGCGGGCCTCATTTGCTAAACCAGTTTCATTTCTACGTTTGTCTTTTCCCCTTAACTCACCGTTATTATTTGTGGGGGGCTGACTAAATCTTTGGGGTTATTTCTCTGAGGCAAGTGAGGTCTTTGCTTTCTCTCTAGGGGTAGTCAGTTTCTCAGGCTGTGAACGTGGCATCTAGGATTTTAGGAACACTCCACGGCTGCCTTTAGTGTTTGTGGATAGGATCAGGATTGCGGTCAGTATAGTTTCCTTCTCCCCAGAACTGGTCCTATATTCTGGTCACATGTGTCAGGTCAGTTTTGAGATCCTACCACCGGATCATAACACTTCGGGTTCCGTGCCTGGAATAACTTTTACCTTGGGAGGGTTGTCTCCCACAGGGACCAGAATCGGGGCAAGTCTCTTCCCAACACAGTTCCATATGGAAAGGTCTTCACCACTCCCACCACATGTTTTATTTCTCCACATGTTGTGGTAAAAGTAACCTTCTCGGTCAGCTACTCTCAGAGTTCTGCAAGTTCTTCAGGGGGAACTTGGCAGCCAGATGTCCGGGTCCTTGGCACCGCCAACACCTAATAGCGGTGGCACGAGTGGACTTCGAGACCAGTTTAGGGGAAGCGGGACTATTGTCAGCCTCACTTTGTGGTACCCACTCAGTACGAGCTCGGTCTTGATTAGCCCCAACAGAGGGTCATGGATTTTTCCTAGGCTCCTAGGCTGGTCGGTGCCCAACGTGACAGCCGAAGTGGGGCAGTGTCTTGTATAAAGTCCTGAGTGGCAGTATACTGATCAACCAGTCAAACCACCTGGTCCAGAGTGCCTGGGTCCCTTTGCCCCACCCAACGCTGTATGGCTGCTGGCAGCGCCCTCACCAGCCGATCGACCTCCACCCTCTCTATTATCTGGAACAGGGTTAAGGTCTCAGGCTGAAGCTATTTTTTTACCAGCTTCAACAAGTCATATGCCTGAGACGGGGCGGGTCGAGTCTCCACAAAACACCATTGGAATACCTGTTGTGCACATACATATGTGTTAACCCCCAGTTGGGCAAGGATCTCACCTTTTAGCTTTCAATAGTCCAGAGCATCGTTCCGACTGAGGTCCAAGTAGGCTTTCTGGACATCAGGAAGGGGGCCACCACTTCAGCCCACTGGGAAAACGCAAAGCTCTTCTGCTCTGCAGTGCGCTCAAAGATGGTGAGTAAGGCCTCCTTGTCGTCCTCAGGACCCATCTTCCTCGGCGCTGTCCGGACTTTGTACCGAGCCTCCGAATGGATTGAGGTCACTGGTGTGGCTGCCTGTCGCATAGCCGTGATCTGCTGCATCAACAGGTTATTTGTCTGCTGCAATTGCTGATACTCCTGCTGCCGTTGCGCTTATTGTTGCCGCTGGAACTGCAGCTGCTGCTGTGTGAGGACCAACTGCTTGAAAAACTCCTCCATCTTGTCGGCAGGCTTGGGCTGCAGCATTGCAGGCCTAATAACTGGCATGCAGCCGGCTTTGGGTACGCCTCAGCTAACACTGCCCGCATTCTCCAACCATATATAGTACAGCGGGTTGGTACAGTGTGACAGACATTCATTGACCACAGGAAAGTTCAAAACAAATGTCTTTTAATGTCCAACAAATTCACAAAAGAAACAGCATGTGGAATCCTCCGGATCATAGCTGGGAATCAAGACAGCTTGCTGTGGGTGACTGCACCACCGTGCTACGCTGAGGGGTGTCAGGCCTTTTGGTTCTTCTTGGCTCCGTGTTACTTCACACAGACTGAGTTTTGCAGAGCCACCTGCTCTGCAAGTTTGCAAACCAAGAATGACACACCCAACCCTTTCCTGCAGGGTTTTTAAATGAAATCTGTGGCCATTGGCCACTTGTAAGACCCAGCCTGGAGGGAGCAGACCGCCCCACTACCATCCTGTAGTCCACTCCAAAAATAAAAACCCATAACGTATTTTCCTAAACATTGCCTTGGTCAAATAACTTGACCAGGTCCACACTTACTTTTATTTTGCACTACAGCCACAGCTATGCTTGTGACTGCAAGGCACTCCAGCGGGTTTAATACTCTTCTGTGCACATCCTGGGGGACACATAGCGACCCTCACATATAACACCTGTCTCTGCCTCACAATATATATAAATAATATATCATAATATTGATTATTGATAACTGCGGCATTTTTGCAGTAGATAGCACTGAGTCAGAACCATGAGATATTGCGAAAAATTGAGAGCTCGAGTTCTGATAGTGTATGCTTAGTGTATGCATGGTAGGTTGTGAGAAGGTACTGGGCATGCTTAGTGTATGCATGGTAGGTTGTGAAAAGGTACTGGGCATGTTGAATCACACAACCCCTGAACTACCTGCCGGAAGTCAGGCATTTTCATATTGTTATGAAGAAAGTGATTGATTTTTTCATATAAAATGGAGAACCTGTTTTTTTGTGATAATAGTAAGTCAATCTTTAAATAATATAACTGTAGTTGTAGAGATTTAAGCCCTGATGCATCATAATTTTTAAGCATGAAAACTGGTGTAAAAAGCTTAGAAAAATCGAAAACATTTCTGGGCTATGAAAAGCTGATCAAAAATGTTGTGACTTTTGACATTTTCATGTCATTTTCACCCAGGTCCGATAAATTGGGGAGAGCTGGGGTAGGATATATATTACACACTTGTCCCTGGTCTGGGCTCTGCTCCATCAATCTGCTGATCTTTCTGGTGCTCCATGTCGGGCTTTGCAGGTGGCCTAGCGTGTTTCCATGTGATGAACAGCCTGGGCCTATTTAAGGGCTTCTAAGACACACACCTGGGTCTTGGTATTAAAGGGAACCTGTCACCCCCCAGGCGTTTTTAACTAAAAGAGCCACCTTGTGTAGCAGTAATGCTGCATTCTGACAAGGTGGCTCTTTTAGTTCTGGGTGCTTTAACTGCCGAAATAATCAGTTTTGTAATTTGTCCTAAATGCCTTTTCTTCAGTCAAGGAGGCAGGCCTTTCCCCCCTGCTGCAGATGCCACACAGCCATCACTCACCGTCCTCACCGCTGTTTTGAAATGAGCCGGCGCCTGCGCTCCTTTCTCCTGCCTTGGGCAGGCGCAGTGAGGCCATGTGCACACGTTCAGTATTTTTCGCGGTTTTTTCGTGTTTTTTCGCTATAAAAACATGATAAAAACGCAAGAAAACCGCAAAAAAAACCACTTACATATGCCTCCCATTATTTTCAGTGTATTCCGCATATCTTGTGCAAATGTTGCATTTTTTTCCGCGAAAAAATCACATCGCGGAAAAAAAAGCAACATGTTCATTAAATTTGTCGAATTGCGGGGATTCCGCACAACTAGGAATGCATTGATCTGCTTACTTTCCACATGTGGCTATGCCCACCATGCGGGAAGTAAGCAGATCATGTGCGGTTGGTACCCAGGGTGGAGGAGAAGAGACTCTCCTCCACGGATTGGGCACCGTATAATTGGTAAAAAAAAAAAAGAATTAAAATAAAAAATAGTCATATACTCACCTTCGATGGCCCCCGCAGTCTTCCCGCCTCTCAGATGCACGCTGCCGCTTCCGTTCCTATAGCTGGTGTATGTGAAGGACCTGCGATGACGTCGCGGTCACATGACCGCGATGTCGTCGCGGTCACGTGACCGCGACGTCATCGAAGGTCCTGCACACACCATCTATAGGAACGGACGCCGCTGAGGAGATCAGCTGTCTGCAGAAGGTGAGTATAACCATTTTTTTATTTTTTTTATTATTTTTAACATTCTATCTTTTACTATTGATGCTGCATAGGCTGCATCTATAGTAAAAAGTTGGTCACACTTGTCAAACACAGATCGCTTGGAAAACTTTAGCATTCTGCAAGCTAATTACGCTTGCAAAATGCTAAAAAAAAACGGGAAAAAAACGCAAAAAGAAACATGCGGATTTCTTGCAGAAAATTTCCGGTTTTCTTCAGGAAATTTCTGCAAGAAATCCTGACGTATGCACATACCCTGAGCGCTGCCCGTCCTCTGTCCTCATATGCAGTCTAGCTGACTGCGCCTGTGCAGCCGCCCTGCCTGTGAATCCCAGCCCCACAGTGTCTTCTGATTTATTCTCACTGCGGGGCTGGTATTCACAGTCAGGGCGTCCGCACAGGCGCAGTCAGCTGGACTGCATATGAGGACAGAGGACGGGCAGCGCTCACTGCGCCTGCCCAAGGCAGGAGAAAAGAGTGCAGGCGCCGGCTCATTTCAAAACAGCGGTGATGAGGAGGCTCCTGGCGCCAAGAAGATTTGAGTGACGGCTGTGTGGCATCTGCAGCAGGGGGAAAAGGCCTGCCTCCTTGACTGAAGAAAAGGTATTTAGGACAAATTACAAAACTAATTATTTCGGCAGTTAAAGCACCCAGAACTAAAAGAGCCACCTTGTCAGAATGCAGCATTACTGCTGCACAAGGTGGCTCTTTTAGTTAAAAACGCCTGGGGGGGGGGGTGACAGGTTCCCTTTAAATCTGAAACTAGACTTGCAGTTTGTCTGCTTTTTAAGTTTTTACTACTTGTCTGCGGCTTTTAGTGACTTTTGAGTTCTGTTGGCTGTTCACCTGCGCTTTTCAGGACATCTTTCAGGCTGTGTGTGTCTTCCTTGGTTGCTGACTTTCCTGTTACTCTGGAGTGTTATCTTCTACGTGCCTGTAATTTACTGCACTCCAACTGCTTTCCTGCAGTTTCCTGACAACTTCCACTTGCCTGTCTGCAGTTTCCTAATTCGTTCTGCCTGCCTGCCTGCGGTTTCTTGCACTCCACCTGCAGTTTCCAGATGTCCTCTGCCTGCCTGCAGTTTCCTGCTCTATGGCTGCCTGCAGTTTCTTGCCATCCTCTGCCTGCCTGTGTTTTCCTGCACTTTACCCAGGGGCGCACCTATCATGAGGCAACTTGAGACGGTTGCCTCAGCGGTGCCAGCTGCTGATAAAAAGGGGGCGGCATCTGCGGGGAGCCATTTTTTCAGATGCTGGCTTGTGCCTGCACTCTCCCTGACATCCTGCTATCTCCTGCTGTGCTGCTGCCCGCTTAATGTTGGGTGAGTATGCACTTAAATGATTACAGATGTGCGCCGGCTTTTACCCTCCGGGCTCAGCAACTCAGAGAGGGGAGGTGTCCTGCAGGAGAAGAACACTGGCCAATGAACGCTCTCACATCACTGACAGAAGAGCTGATTGGCCAGTGCTCATGTCCTCCTGCATGGCGCATATTTGAAGGGAAGAAATGAGAGCCAGGAAATAAGATCAGAGGAGCCACCTGTGCTGGAAGATATCGAGAAGCAACTCCAATCCACAAGGTGACAGATCTCCTGCTGGGCAATCCTGGCATGAGAGTGGGTGTGGGGCTCAGCTGCTGTTAGCCGGGTAAGCTGCACATATACACCAGCCCCCACCCCTGTAGCACAGAGGAGTGTTTGTCTCCATGTGTCTGTGTGTGGGTTGTGTGTCTGTGTGTGGCTTGTGTCTCTCTCTGTCTTTGTGTGTAGGTTTTGTCTCTTTGTGTGTTGTGTGAGTTGTGTCTGTGGTGTGGTGTGGGTTGCCTGTTTGTGGGTTGTGTATCTGCTTGTGTGGATTGTGTCTCTCTGTGTGTTTATGTGTAGGTGTTGTCTCTCTGTGTTGTGTGTGGGTTGTGTGTGTGGGTTGTGTCTGTGTGTGGGTTCTGTGTGTGGAGGTTGTGTCCCTGTGTGTGAGTGGGTGGTGTGTGGGGTGTATGTGGGGGTTGTGTGCGTGGGTTGTCTCCCTGTGTGTGAGTGGGTTGTGTCCCTGTATGTGAGTGGTTTGTGTCTCTGTGTGTGTGAGTTGTGTGTGTGGGTTGTGTCTCTGTGTGTGTGAGTTGTGTCTGGGTGTGTGTGTGGGTTGTGTCTGTGTATGTGAGTGGGTTGTGTCTCTGTGTGTATGGGTTGTATGTCTGTGTGTGGGTTGTGTCTGTGTGTGAGTGGGTTGTGTCTCTGTGTGTGTGGGTTGTGTCTCTGTGTGTGTGTTGTGTCTCTGTGTGTGTGTCTGTGCGTTTAGATATCTTTTGAGCATACTGAAGTGTGTGTATATACACTTGCCCTGCATGCATGTTCTCTGTATATGATGTGTACCTGCTGTGGACATGTATGATGTGTGTGACTGTATGATGGGTATGTAATGAGCATGTGTTGTCCAGTATATGTGTCCTGTACACAAGTATAAAATGTAATTTTACCCCTTCACCACCTTTGACGTTCATATATGTCAAAGGTTGTATCCTTGCCTTTGATACAGTCTCCCACGCTGGCAATATACTATATGGAGGACTATGGGGGGTGGGGTGCATTATACTATATGGAGAACTATGGGGGGTACATTATACTATATGGAGAACTATGGGGGTGCATTATACTATATGGAGGACTATGCGGGGTACATTATACTATATGGAGGACTATGGGGGTGCATTATGTTATATGGAAGACTATGGATGTGCATTATACTATATGGAGGACTATGGGGGTGCATTATACTATATGGAGGACTATGGGGTGCATTATACTATATGGGGGACTATGGGGGGTGCATTATACTATATGGAGGACTATGGGGGTGCATTATAATATATGGAGGACTATGGATGGTGCATTATAATATATGGAGGACTATGGGGGGTGCAATATGTTATATGGAAAACTATGGATGGTGCATTATAATAAATGGAGGACTATATGAAGCCAATTATACTATATGGAAGTAATTATAACAATTATAACAATTGTTACCATCCACCTCTCGTGTCTCCCTTTTTCCTATAGATTGTAAGCTTGCGAGCAGGGCCCTCACTCCTCTTGGTATCTATTTTGAACTGTGTTTTTGCTACGCTGTAATGTCTATTGTCTGTACAAATCCCCTCTATAATTTGTAAAGCGCTGCGGAATATGTTGGCGCTATATAAATACAATTATTAGTATTATTATAATTATAATAATTGGAGGGCTCTGTGGGGGGGCATGATAATAATTGAAGGGCTATGAGGTAGCCTTTATACTTGTGAAAGGCTGTGTTGGGGCCATTATACTGTACGTAGTTCCTTTATACAGTATGAAGGACTGTATGGGGCTCACAGTTGGGGATCAGATTGTGGAGGGATAGTTGAGCTGGTACAGTAAGGTCATCATACTGTGCATGTGGAGGAATCACTGTGGGGGTCATATTGTTTGTGGGGCACCTTTGTTGGCATCAGACTTTATGGGGATAATGAAAGAGGAATCTGGGGGCTTAAATATGAGGAAAATTACTTTGTAAGATATGTACCTATGTGACTCAGGCAATTTTTTGGGGGGAGGGAGCAATAAGAACTTGAGCTTTGGGGTCCCATGATCTCTTTGTACTCCCTGGTGCAGGATGCAGTGTCCCTTTCACATACGTCTCTGCTGCAGGACTGATTGCTCATAACTTACACACCACGTCTGTTGCTGCACCTCGATACATACAGACATTCAGCCATGTTTTTCCTGAGTGTCAATTGCGCTCGTCCTCCTTGTAACAGCGTGTCCCTCCCCCAACCTGTGTCCCTGGACTGCAATGTAATCAGGCTTGAGTCAACAACCAGTAGGGGCGTCTGTCTTTGTTCTCAGCATAAGACTTATCCAACACAAGCCTGTAGCTTCTGGAAACTTCTTAAGTTAACCACATAGTCAAAAGTAGGTGGGAACCCTCCCCAAGGAGTGGTGGATCCCAAGATACCGAACAATAGACACATGTTTTGGCCCAAGTAGTTGGCTGTTGATGGGCCAGGGGCTAGGATCTATTGCTGAGGCGAGATCCTGGTGCCTGTGTGTGGAGGATTAAAATCTGCCACGTGGAATGGTGTTATGTCCCTCATCGGTTAGGTCCATTGAACTTATCCCAGGATTATTTCTGTCTTTTCCCTGGCGTCGGATTACTGGGTGGCGCCCCTGGAACGGTTCCCCTCTTTGTGTGGACTCATTGTGGGAACTCATTGTGGACTACTTACGGACGCTGCAGAATTACTTTCATTTGACTTGTCTCAGTTCCCTGTTCCAATAAATCTTGTTGGATTGTTTATCGGCCTGGTGTTTCTTCCTGCTCTGTCGCATACCCCGTCACACCCCTTCCTTCTCTCACATCCTTTACTCAACCCAATAGGAAGGCCCCTGCTATTACCTCTGGACAGCCCTGTGTGTGGTGCTTGTGATTGGCTAAGCGTTTCGGTAGAAGGAGGCGTGGTCTGTTGGGGAAGACGTGCCATTTTCCCAGGTTAATGCAGTGGTGTTTTGTTGATGCTCAGACTGCAGGTTGTTGTATGTGGTGTGTGGACGGTGCTGCATGGTGGACATGTCTGACTGGTCAGTGCCAGGCAGCGGCCACATTGGAGCTGCCCAGAGTTTTGTAGGCGTGTGCCAGAGATAATAGGTTGGCAATCAGTGCTGCCTCCTGTGTGTATGCTATAAGGCCTCCTGTGCTATAAGGATGCAGGACTGTGTCTACCTACAGGACCATAGCTCTGCAGCCATCATTGTGTGTCTGTATGCCTGTGCCAAGCCTGCCATTGCCATTAATGAGCCTTGTTCTGGATTCTTCTGTGAGGTTCTTGTGTGTGTGATGTGTTGTGAATTTGGTTTCTGGGCTCCCCCGGTGGTCACTGGTGGTACTGAACTTGTGTGCTTCATCTCCTCTGTTCACCTGTTTCCATCAGGATCTGGGAGTTTTCTATTTAACCTTGCTCCTCAGTCATTTCTATGCCAGCCAACAATGTTACCAGAAGCCTTTCTGTTGCATGTTCCTGCTCCTAGACTACTATCAGCTAAGTTGGACTTTTAGTCCCAAGTTTGTTTTGCATTTTTGTTCCAGTTCTCTGTGATTGAATATTTCTGAGGCTGGAAGCTCTTGTGAGCTGAAATTGCCACTCTGGTGTCATGAGTTGATATTAGAGTCTTAAAGTAATTTCAGGATGGTGTTTTGAAAAGGGTTTTCAGCTGACTGTGTAGTTCCCTTTTCTGTCTTCCTACTATCTAGTAAGCGGACCTCAATTTGCTAAACCTATTTTCATACTTCGTATGTCAATTTCCTCTGAAATCACCGACAATATATGTGGGGGCTACTGTCTGCCTTTTGGGGAAAATTTCTCTAGAGGTAAGTCAGGTCTGTATTTTCCTCTGCTAGGGTCAGTCAGTCCTCCGGCTGGCGCTGGGCGTCTAGGGATAAAACGTAGGCACGCTACCCGGCCACTGTTAGTTGTGCGGTAGGTTTAGCTCACAGTCAGCTCGAGTTCCCATCTTCCAAGAGCTAGTCCTTTTGTATGCTTTACTACGTTCTCTTGCCATTGAGAACCATGACAGTTTGGCCGGCCAAGGGTTAAAATAATTGGCAGAAGAAAGGAGAGAAAAGAAGTCTGCAGAGAATTTTTTTTTTTTTTTTTTCTGAGTTTGTTCATTAGTTGATTCACTTGCATCTCTGCTTACTGCAGCCTTCGTCTCTCTCTCCTTCTAATCCTTGAATGGTTCTGATTGCACCTGATAAAAATGGATCAGCAGAGTTTAGCTACAGGTTTGAATAATCTCGCTATGAAGGTTCAAAGTTTACAGGATTTTGTAATTCATGCTCCTATATCTGAACCTAGAATTCCTTTACCTGAATTTTTCTCCGGGGATAGATCTCGCTTCCAGAATTTCAAACATAATTGTAAATTATTTTTGTCTCTGAGATCTCGCTCCGCTGGAGATCCTGCACAGCAGGTCAGGATTGTAATTTCCTTGCTCCGGGGCGACCCTCAGGATTGGGCATTTGCTTTGGCACCAGGGGATCCTGCGTTGCTCAATGTGGATGCGTTTTTCCTGGCATTGGGGTTGCTTTATGAGGAACCTCATTTAGAGATTCAGGCTGAAAAAGCCTTGATGGCCCTGTCTCAGGGGCAAGATGAGGCTGAAATATACTGCCAAAAATTTCGTAAGTGGTCTGTGCTTACTCAGTGGAATGAGTGCGCCCTGGCGGCGAATTTCAGAGAGGGTCTCTCTGATGCCATTAAAGATGTTATGGTGGGGTTCCCTGTGCCTACAGGTCTGAATGAGTCCATGACAATGGCCATTCAGATTGATCGGCGTTTGCGGGAGCGCAAACCTGTGCACCATTTGGCGGTGTCTACTGAGAAGGCGCCAGAGATTATGCAATGTGATAGAATTCTGTCCAGAAGCGAACGACAGAATTTTAGGCGAAAAAATGGGTTATGCTTCTATTGTGGTGATTCAACTCATGTTATATCAGCATGCTCTAAACGTACTAAGAAGGTTGATAAGTCTGTTTCAATTGGCACTTTACAGTCTAAGTTTATTCTATCTGTGACCCTGATTTTCTCTTTATCGTCTATTACCGCAGACGCCTATGTCGACTCTGGCGCCGCTTTGAGTCTTATGGATTGGTCCTTTGCCAAACGCTGTGGGTTTAATTTAGAGCCTCTGGAAGTTCCTATACCTCTGAAGGGTATTGACTCCACGCCATTGGCTAGTAATAAACCACAATACTGGACACAAGTAACTATGCGTATTAATCCGGATCACCAGGAGATTATTCGCTTCCTTGTGTTGTATAATCTACATGATGTGTTGGTGCTTGGATTGCCATGGCTGCAATCTCATAACCCAGTCCTCGACTGGAAAGCAATGTCTGTGTTAAGCTGGGGATGTCAGGGGACTCATGGGGACGTACCTTTGGTTTCCATTTCGTCATCTATTCCCTCTGAGATTCCGGAATTTTTATCTGATTATCGTGACGTTTTTGAGGAGCCTAAACTTGGTTCACTACCTCCGCACAGAGATTGCGATTGTACTATAGATCTGATTCCGGGCAGTAAGTTTCCAAAGGGTCGTTTATTTAATCTATCTGTGCCTGAACATGCTGCTATGCGGGAATATATTAAGGAGTCCTTGGAAAAGGGACATATTCGTCCTTCGTCATCTCCCTTAGGAGCCGGTTTTTTCTTTGTATCTAAAAAAGATGGCTCTTTGAGGCCGTGTATTGATTATCGGCTTTTGAATAAAATCACGGTTAAATATCAGTATCCTTTGCCACTGCTTACTGATTTGTTTGCTCGAATAAAGGGGGCCAAGTGGTTCTCTAAGATTGATCTTCGTGGGGCGTATAATTTAGTGCGAAATAAGCAGGGGGATGAGTGGAAAACCGCATTTAATACGCCTGAGGGCCATTTTGAGTATTTAGTAATGCCTTTTGGTCTTTCAAATGCCCCTTCAGTCTTTCAGTCTTTTATGCATGACATTTTCCGTGAATATTTGGATAAATTTATGATTGTGTATCTGGATGATATTTTGATTTTTTCGGATGACTGGGACTCTCATGTCCAACAGGTCAGGAGGGTTTTTCAGGTTTTGCGCTCTAATTCCTTGTGTGTAAAGGGTTCTAAGTGTGTTTTTGGGGTTCAAAAGATTTCGTTTTTGGGGTACATTTTTTCCCCCTCTTCCATTGAGATGGACCCTGTCAAGGTTCAGGCTATTTGTGATTGGACGCAACCCTCTTCTCTTAAGAGCCTTCAGAAGTTTTTGGGCTTTGCTAATTTTTATCGTCGATTTATAACTGGTTTTTCTGATGTTGCTAAGCCGTTGACTGATTTGACTAAGAAGGGTGCTGATGTTGCTGATTGGTCCCCTGCTGCTGCGGAGGCCTTTCGGGAGCTTAAGCGCCGCTTTTCTTCCGCCCCTGTATTGCGTCAGCCTGATGTTACTCTTCCTTTTCAGGTTGAGGTCGACGCTTCAGAAATCGGAGCTGGGGCGGTTTTATCGCAGAAAAGTTCCGACTGCTCCGTGATGAGACCTTGCGCGTTCTTTTCTCGTAAATTTTCGCCCGCTGAGCGAAATTATGATATTGGTAATCGGGAGCTCTTGGCTATGAAGTGGGCTTTTGAGGAGTGGCGTCATTGGCTTGAGGGGGCTAGACATCAGGTGGTAGTATTGACCGACCACAAGAATTTGATTTATCTTGAGTCTGCCAGGCGCCTGAATCCTAGACAGGCGCGCTGGTCGTTATTTTTCTCTCGGTTTAATTTTGTGGTTTCTTACCTACCGGGTTCTAAAAATGTGAAGGCGGATGCCCTTTCTAGGAGTTTTGAGCCTGATTCCCCTGGTAATTCTGAACCTACAGGTATCCTTAAGGATGGAGTGATATTATCTGCTGTTTCCCCAGACTTGCGACGGGTCTTGCAGGAGTTTCAGGCGGATAGACCTGATCGTTGCCCGCCTGGTAGACTGTTTGTTCCGGATGATTGGACCAGTAGAGTCATCTCGGAGGTCCATTCTTCTGCGTTAGCTGGTCATCCTGGAATCTTTGGTACCAGGGATTTGGTGGCTAGGTCCTTCTGGTGGCCTTCCCTGTCGCGAGATGTGCGAGGTTTTGTGCAGTCTTGTGATGTTTGTGCTCGGGCCAAGCCTTGTTGTTCTCGGGCTAGTGGATTGTTGTTATCTTTGCCTATTCCGAAGAGGCCTTGGACTCACATCTCCATGGATTTTATTTCTGATCTCCCTGTTTCTCAGAAGATGTCTGTCATCTGGGTGGTGTGTGACCGTTTCTCTAAGATGGTCCATTTGGTCCCCTTGCCTAAATTGCCTTCCTCATCCGAGCTGGTTCCTCTGTTTTTTCAAAATGTGGTTCACTTGCATGGTATTCCGGAGAATATCGTTTCTGACAGGGGAACTCAATTCGTGTCTAGATTTTGGCGAGCATTCTGTGCTAGGATGGGCATTGATTTGTCTTTTTCGTCTGCTTTCCATCCTCAGACTAATGGCCAGACCGAGCGAACTAATCAGACCTTGGAGACTTATTTGAGGTGTTTTGTGTCTGCGGATCAGGATGATTGGGTTGCCTTTTTGCCCTTGGCGGAGTTTGCCCTCAATAATCGGGCTAGTTCTGCCACCTTGGTGTCTCCTTTCTTCTGTAATTCGGGGTTTCATCCTCGTTTCTCTTCCGGTCAGGTGGAGTCTTCGGATTGTCCTGGAGTGGATGCTGTGGTGGAGAGGTTGCATCAGATTTGGGGGCATGTGGTGGACAATTTGAAGTTGTCCCAGGAGAAGACTCAGCAGTTTGCCAACCGCCGTCGTCGTGTTGGTCCTCGTCTTTGTGTTGGGGACTTGGTGTGGTTGTCTTCTCGTTTTGTCCCTATGAAGGTTTCTTCTCCTAAGTTTAAGCCTCGGTTCATCGGCCCGTACAAGATATTGGAGATTCTTAACCCTGTGTCCTTTCGTTTGGACCTCCCTGCATCTTTTTCTATTCATAATGTCTTCCATCGGTCGTTGTTGCGCAGGTATGAGGTACCGGTTGTGCCTTCCGTTGAGCCTCCTGCTCCGGTGTTGGTTGAGGGTGAGTTGGAGTACGTTGTCGAGAAGATCTTGGACTCCCGTGTTTCCAGACGGAGACTTCAGTATCTGGTCAAGTGGAAGGGCTACGGTCAGGAGGATAATTCTTGGGTGACAGCCTCTGATGTTCATGCCTCCGATTTGGTCCGTGCCTTTCATAGGGCTCATCCTGATTGCCCTGGTGGTTCGGGTGAGGGTTCGGTGCCCCCTCCTTGAGGGGGGGGTACTGTTGTGAATTTGGTTTCTGGGCTCCCCCGGTGGTCACTGGTGGTACTGAACTTGTGTGCTTCATCTCCTCTGTTCACCTGTTTCCATCAGGATCTGGGAGTTTTCTATTTAACCTTGCTCCTCAGTCATTTCTATGCCGGCCAACAATGTTACCAGAAGCCTTTCTGTTGCATGTTCCTGCTCCTAGACTACTATCAGCTAAGTTGGACTTTTAGTCCCAAGTTTGTTTTGCATTTTTGTTCCAGTTCTCTGTGATTGAATATTTCTGAGGCTGGAAGCTCTTGTGAGCTGAAATTGCCACTCTGGTGTCATGAGTTGATATTAGAGTCTTAAAGTAATTTCAGGATGGTGTTTTGAAAAGGGTTTTCAGCTGACTGTGTAGTTCCCTTTTCTGTCTTCCTACTATCTAGTAAGCGGACCTCAATTTGCTAAACCTATTTTCATACTTCGTATGTCAATTTCCTCTGAAATCACCGACAATATATGTGGGGGCTACTGTCTGCCTTTTGGGGAAAATTTCTCTAGAGGTAAGTCAGGTCTGTATTTTCCTCTGCTAGGGTCAGTCAGTCCTCCGGCTGGCGCTGGGCGTCTAGGGATAAAACGTAGGCACGCTACCCGGCCACTGTTAGTTGTGCGGTAGGTTTAGCTCACAGTCAGCTCGAGTTCCCATCTTCCAAGAGCTAGTCCTTTTGTATGCTTTACTACGTTCTCTTGCCATTGAGAACCATGACAGTGATGGTGCTGACATACTTGTATTTGGACATCTTTTTTTTCTATTTCTCTAAATTAAAATGTCCACTATTGTCCTCATTTTTACAGGATAGATATAAATCTACTATGGGGAGGCGCCGTTCTGCACTTCGCCTCAGGCAGCACAGAGGCTAGGTTCACCCCTGACTCTACCTGCTTGCCTGAAGTTTTCTAATGTCCTCCGCCTGCCTGCAATTTCCTGCACTCCGCCTGCCTGCGGTTTCCTGCACTCCTCTTGATGGCCTTTGGTTTCCTGATGTCATCCACTTACCACCGGTTTCCTGATTCCACCTATCTGCTGGCGGCTTCCTAACATCCTCCACCTGCCTGCTGTTTCAAGCATTCCACCTGTCTACCTATGGTTTCCAGTTCCTCTATTCACCAACCTGCTGCACTGACGCCCATGGCCCATGCGCTCACCTAAACCTTGGGCTTAGGGAATCCACATCACACTGTGAGCCCCTTGAATTTCTCATTACAGAATACTAAGGCCATGGATCCCAAAGATACAGCAATGACAACAATGTTGCTGAGGGTTATGGACTCTTTTTGCAGGGACTCGGATTCTAGCGACTCCGGACCTCTGTTGGCTACCTGTCCCCGGATCTCCAGAACATCTTCTCTATGTCTCTTGAGGTTTTCAAGACATCTTTCTGGCTTTGTGAGGAGACTTTGGTTGCTGACTTTCCCGTTACTCCAGAGTGTTATTAGCTACCTGCCTGCATATTCTTGCACTCCACCTGCTTGACTACGGTTTTCTGATGTCCTGTGCCTACCTGCAGTTTCCTGCACGCCACCTGCTTGCAGTCTCCTGATGTCCTCCGCCTGCCTATGGTTTCCTGACATTCCCTGCCTGAATATGGTTTCCTGACATCCTTTGCCTTCCAGCAGTTTCCTGCATTTTACCTGCCTGTGGTTACCTTACCTGACATCTTTCACCTGCCAGCAGTGTTGTGATCCGCTTTTTGGGCTCCCCTGGTGGTGGCTGGTGGTACTGGAGGCTTGTGTGTGCTTTTCTCCCTCAGCTCACCTGTTTCCATCAGTTTTGGGAGTTCCCTATTTAGCCTTGCTCTCCAGTCACTTCCTTGCCGGTCATCATTGTAACCTGAGTCATTCAGTTGCATATTCCTGCTACTAGTCTGCTGATCAGCTAAGTGGACTCTTGTCCTTTTTGTTTTGTATTTTTTGTCCAGTTTACAGTTTTGTCATTCCCTGTTACTGGAAGCTCTTGTGGACTGAAATTGCCACTCCTGTGTCATGAGTTGACACAGGAGTCTTAAAGTAATCTCAGGATGGGTTTTTGAAAGGGTTTTTCAGCTGACCGTGAAGTCCTCTTTTGTATCCTTCCTCTATCTAGTAAGTGGACCTCGCTTTGCTAAATCTACCTTCATACTGTGTATGTCTTTTCCTCTGAACTCACCGTTAATATATGTGGGGGCTACTATCATCTTTGGGGAATTTCACCAGAGGTAAGCCAGGTCTGTTCCTTCCTCTTCCAGGCGTAGTTAGTTCTCCGGCTGGCGCGTGGCATTTAGGCAGCCGTAGGAATGCTCCCTGGCTACTGTTAGTTGTGTGGTAGATTTAGGTCACGGTCAGCTTGAGTTTCCATCACCCGAGAGCTAGTCTGTTATTTTGTGCTTCTGATGTTCCCATGCCATTGGGGAATCATGACAGTATGACCGGACACTGTTAAAGTAATTGGCAGAAGAAAGGAGAGTAAAAGAAGTCTGTAGATTTTTTTTTTTTTTTTCCCTCTCATGTTTGCTACTTAGTTGGCTCAGTTGTATTTCTGCTCTATTTACAGCCTTGCCTTTCTCTCCTTCTAACCCTTGAATGGCTCTGATCTCTCCGGTTTAAGGATGGACCCTCAGAGTTTGGCTGCAGGTTTTAATAATCTTGCTACGAAGGTTCAGGATTTACAAGATTATGTTATACGTACTCCTATTTCTGAACCTAAGATTCCTACACCAGAGGTATTTTCCGGAGATAGATCTCGGTTTCTGAATTTCAAATGTAATTGTAAATTATTCCTTTCTCTCAGACCTCACTCCTCTGGAGATCCTGTTCAGCAGGTTAAGATTGTGATTTCTTTGCTGCGAGGTGACCCTCAAAATTGGGCATTTTCATTGACACCAGGGGATCCTGCGTTGCTCAATGTGGATGCGTTTTTTCTGGCTTTAGGGTTGCTGTATGAGGAACCTAATTTGGAGATTCAAGCTGAAAAAGCTTTAATAGCCCTGTCTCAAGGGCAAGATGAAGCTGAGATATACTGCCAAAAATTTCGTAAATGGTCTGTGCTTACTCAGTGGAATGAGTGTGCCCTAGCGGCAAATTTCAGAGAGGGCCTTTCTGATGCCGTTAAGGATGTCATGGTGGGGTTTCCTACGCCCACAGGTCTGAATGAGTCCATGACAATGGCGATTCAGATTGATCGGCGTTTGCGGGAGCGCAAACCCGTGCACCATTTGGCGGTATCTTCTGAAGGGATGCCAGAGAAAATGCAATGTGACAGAATTCTGTCAAGAAGCGAGCGGCAGAATTATAGGCGCAAAAATGGCTTGTGCTTTTACTGTGGTGATTCCGCGCATGTTATATCAGCATGCTCTAAACGTACTAGGAAGGTTGACAAGTCTGTTTCTATTGGCACTTTACAGTCTAAATTTCTTCTGTCTGTAACTCTGATTTGTTCATTATCAGTTATTACCGTGGATGCCTATGTGGACTCTGGCGCCGCTCTGAGTCTCATGGATTGGTCCTTCGCCAGGCGCTGTGGGTTTGATTTGGAGCCTCTGGAAGTTCCTATACCTCTAAAGGGTATAGATTCTACACCTCTGGCTTGTAATAGACCACAGTTCTGGACGCAAGTGACTATGCGTATGACTCCAGACCATCAGCAGGTGATTCGCTTCCTCGTGTTGCATAATCTACATGATGTTTTAGTGCTTGGATTACCATGGTTACAATCTCATAACCCAGTACTGGACTGGAAAACTATGTCTGTGTTAAGCTGGGGATGTCGGGGGGCTCATGGGGACATACCTTTGGTTTCTATCTCGTCATCTATTCCCTCTGAGATTCCGGCTTTTTTGTCGGATTTTGGGGATGTTTTTGAGGAGCCTAAAATTGGTTCTCTCCCTCCCCACAGAGAGTGTGATTGCGCCATAGATCTGATTCCAGGCAGCAAATTTCCAAAGGGTCGTTTGTTTAACCTATCTGTACCTGAGCATGCTGCCATGCGAGAGTATGTTAAGGAGTCCCTGGAAAAGGGACATATTCGTCCTTCTTCGTCACCTTTAGGAGCTGGGTTTTTCTTTGTCTCTAAAAAGGATGGCTCGCTGAGGCCTTGTATTGATTATCGACTCCTGAATAAAATTACAGTCAAATATCAGTATCCGTTGCCGCTGCTTACTGATTTGTTTGCTCGTATAAGGGGGGCTAAGTGGTTCTCCAAGATTGATCTCCGGGGGGCGTATAATTTGGTGCGAATTAAGCAAGGGGATGAGTGGAAAACCGCATTTAATACGCCTGAGGGCCACTTTGAGTATTTGGTGATGCCTTTCGGCCTTTCTAATGCACCTTCAGTTTTTCAGTCCTTTATGCATGATATTTTCCGTGAATATCTGGATAAATTTATGATTGTGTATTTGGACGATATTTTGATTTTTTCTGAGGACTGGGAGTCTCATGTTCAGCAGGTCAGGAGGGTTTTTCAGGTCTTGCGAGAGAATTCTCTGTGTGTAAAGGGTTCTAAGTGTGTTTTTGGGGTTCAAAAGATTTCTTTTTTGGGGTACATTTTTTCCCCTTCTTCTGTTGAGATGGACCCTGTCAAGGTTCGGGCTATTTGTGACTGGACGCAGCCTACTTCTCTAAAGGGTCTTCAGAAATTCTTGGGCTTTGCTAATTTTTATCGTCGATTTATAACTGGTTTTTCTGGTGTTGCTAAGCCTCTTACGGATTTGACTAAGAAGGGTGCTGATGTTGCCAATTGGTCCTCTGCCGCTGTGGAGGCCTTTCGGGAACTTAAGCGCCGCTTTTCGTCTGCCCCTGTGTTGCGCCAGCCCGATGTCTCTCTCCCCTTTCAGGTTGAGGTCGATGCTTCCGAGATCGGAGCGGGGGCGGTTTTGTCGCAGAAAAGTTCCGATTGCTCAGTGATGAGACCTTGTGCGTTCTTTTCTCGAAAATTTTCTGCCGCCGAAAGAAATTATGATGTCGGTAATCGGGAGCTTTTGGCCATGAAGTGGGCATTTGAGGAGTGGCGTCATTGGCTTGAGGGTGCTAGACATCAGGTGGTGGTTTTGACTGATCACAAGAATCTGATTTACCTTGAGTCTGCCAGGCGCCTGAATCCTAGACAGGCGCGCTGGTCGTTGTTTTTCTCTCGGTTTAATTTTGTGGTCTCATATCTACCAGGTTCTAAGAATGTGAAGGCGGATGCCCTTTCTAGGAGTTTTGAGCCTGATTCCCCTGGTGATTCGGAACCTACAGGTATCCTTAAGGATGGGGTGATATTATCCGCTATTTCCCCAGATCTGCGACGTGCTTTGCAAGAGTTTCAGGCGGATAGACCTGATCGCTGTCCACCTGGTAGACTGTTTGTTCCTGATGATTGGACCAGTAGAGTCATCTCGGAGGTTCATTCTTCTACGCTGGCGGGTCATCCTGGAATTTTTGGTACCAGGGATTTGGTGGCTAGATCCTTCTGGTGGCCATCTCTGTCTCGAGATGTGCGTGTTTTTGTGCAGTCTTGTGATGTGTGTGCTCGGGCCAAGCCTTGTTGTTCTAGGGCTAGTGGGTTGTTGTTGCCCTTGCCTATTCCAAAGAGGCCTTGGACGCACATCTCTATGGACTTTATTTCTGATCTTCCTGTCTCTCAGAGGATGTCTGTTATCTGGGTGGTGTGTGACCGTTTTTCTAAGATGGTTCATTTGGTGCCATTACCGAAGTTGCCTTCCTCGTCTGAGTTGGTTCCTTTGTTTTTTCAAAATGTGGTTCGCTTGCATGGTATTCCTGAAAATATCGTTTCTGATAGGGGTACCCAGTTCGTTTCTAGATTTTGGCGGGCATTCTGTGCCAGGTTGGGCATTGATTTGACTTTTTCTTCTGCCTTCCATCCTCAGACTAATGGCCAGATGGAGCGAACTAATCAAACTTTGGAGACGTATTTGAGGTGTTTTGTGTCTGCGGCTCAGGATGATTGGGTTGCCTTTTTGCCGTTGGCGGAGTTTGCTCTTAATAATCGGGCTAGTTCTGCCACTTTGGTTTCCCCTTTCTTTTGCAATTCGGGGTTTCATCCCCGTTTTTCTTCTGGTCAGGTGGAATCTTCGGATTGTCCTGGAGTAGATGCTGTGGTGGATCGGTTGAATCGGATTTGGGGACAAGTGGTGGACAATTTGAATTTGTCCCAGGAGAGGACTCAGGTTTGCTAACCGCCAGCGTCGGGTTGGTCCTCGCCTTCGTGTTGGGGACTTGGTGTGGTTGTCTTCCCGTTTTGTCCCAATGAGGGTTTCTTCTCCTAAATTTAAGCCTAGGTTCATCGGTCTCTATAGGATTTTGGAGATTATTAACCCTGTTTCCTTTCGTTTGGACCTCCCGGCATCTTTCGCTATCCATAATGTGTTCCATCGGTCGTTGTTGCGGAGATACGGGGTGCCGGTGGTTCCTTCTGCTGAGCCTCCTGCTCCTGTGCTGGTTGAGGGTGAATTGGAGTACGTTATAGAGAAGATCTTGGACTCCCGTATTTCCAGGCGGAGACTCCAGTATCTGGTTAAGTGGAAGGGCTATGGTCAGGAAGATAATTCTTGGGTTACTGCCTCTGATGTTCATGCCTCGGATTTGGTTCGTGCCTTTCATAGGGCTCATCCAGGTCGCCCTGGCGGTTCTTGTGAGGGTTCGGTGCCCCCTCCTTAAGGGGGGGGTACTGTTGTGATCCGCTTTTTGGGCTCCCCTGGTGGTGGCTGGTGGTACTGGAGGCTTGTGTGTGCTTTTCTCCCTCAGCTCACCTGTTTCCATCAGTTTTGGGAGTTCCCTATTTAGCCTTGCTCTCCAGTCACTTCCTTGCCGGTCATCATTGTAACCTGAGTCATTCAGTTGCATGTTCCTGCTACTAGTCTGCTGATCAGCTAAGTGGACTCTTGTCCTTTTTGTTTTGTATTTTTTGTCCAGTTTACAGTTATGTCATTCCCTGTTACTGGAAGCTCTTGTGGACTGAAATTGCCACTCCTGTGTCATGAGTTGACACAGGAGTCTTAAAGTAATCTCAGGATGGGTTTTTGAAAGGGTTTTTCAGCTGACCGTGAAGTTCTCTTTTGTATCCTTCCTCTATCTAGTAAGTGGACCTCGCTTTGCTAAATCTACCTTCATACTGTGTATGTCTTTTCCTCTGAACTCACCGTTAATATATGTGGGGGCTACTATCATCTTTGGGGAATTTCACTAGAGGTAAGCCAGGTCTGTTCCTTCCTCTTCCAGGCGTAGTTAGTTCTCCGGCTGGCGCGTGGCATTTAGGCAGCCGTAGGAATGCTCCCTGGCTACTGTTAGTTGTGTGGTAGATTTAGGTCACGGTCAGCTTGAGTTTCCATCACCCGAGAGCTAGTCTGTTATTTTGTGCTTCTGATGTTCCCATGCCATTGGGGAATCATGACACAGCAGTTTCCTGCACTCCACCTGTCCACCTGCAGTTACGTGATGTCCTTCATCTGCATGCAGTTTCCTCCATTCCACCTGCCTGTGGTTTTCTGATGTCCCCAGCATTCCACCTGCCTACCTATGGTTTCCAGTCCCTATGCTCACGAACCTGCTGATCCGACGCTCGTGACCCATGTGCCGATCTAGACCTTGGGCTTAGGGAATTCACCTCAGCCAGTGAGCCGCTTGAAAGTCTCGTAACAGAATACCAAGTATACCAAGGATCCTAAAGATACAGCAGCAACAACACTGTTGCTGAGGGTTCTTTCTGAGAGGCCTGGCTTCTAGTGACTCTGGAGTTCTGTTGGCTACCTGTCCCCAGATCTGCTGGACCTCTTCTTGGTGTCTGCTTTTGGTTTTAAGGACATCTTCCTGGTTTTGTGTGGCTTCCTTAGTTGCTGACTTTCCCGTTACTCTGGAGTGTCATCTGCTACCTGCCTGTGGTTTCCTGCACTCCATCTGCTGTTTCCTGATGTCCTCCGACCGCTTGCAGTTTACTGAAATCATTTGGCTGCCTGCGGTTTCTTGACATCCTCTACCTGGCTGCGGTTCCAGCATTCCAACTACCTACCTATGGTTTCCAGTCTCACTATTGAACAACCTGCTGCACACCTGGACTTTGGGCTTAGAGGATCCATCTCATCCAGTGAGCCCCTTGAACTTCTCTCAACAATAGGGATGTGGCACGGCATGGTGACACCAGCTCGTCAAATTCATAACGAGCAGTGGCATACCTTATGACACAAATCTTACTCCAGTCTCCATAGGACATGATTCAGATGCAGCACAAGAAGCTGAGTTTGCAAATATTTAAGATGCTCTTACATCTATATCACTGATTGTACCATTAAGTAATGAATCTACATAGAAAACATACAGAAAGCATCTTTGCTGGAGTAGGACTTATGGTGAGGCGCACAAGGAGATGCATGCCTTGCTTGATTTAATAAAAGGCATGCACCTCTTACTAAGGTGCCATCAAGACCAGCATGAAATACACAGATCTTCATGAATTACGGCCTTGGTCTTAATTTTTTTGTTGAATAATACAAAGGACATCTATATGAAGTGTTTAAGTGTTATACATTTTACAAATATGCATTTTATAAATATTAGCAATTAAGTTGCATCAAGTTTTCCAGAAACTGTAAACTGAAATAGTCTAGAGACAAAAATGTTCAATTTATACTATTCGGTGTTTTCTTATATACACTTTAAAAGGGTTCTGTATGGATTGGAATGCTATCAAACGTGGAATACATAAATACATGTCTACAGTTTCTGCCATAGCTAGCAGCCTAAATACGGTACTAAAAATAAGGGAAACTCATTAATTCTTCTTAACACCAGTGTAGCTTGTCTACTACATTATCTTGCGAAATTATATTGTAATAATTTTTGTAAAGATATCATTGCTGTATATTTCTTGGACCATTTCGCAAATAGTGAAAAGATGAGATCATAACTGGACAGCCATTACTTTATCCATTGTACTGTCAGCATGTTGTCAGTATTTATTAGCTCTAGCAGTACAATATGGTTAAATAAATGCAACACAGAGATATGATGTATATGAAAGAGAAATGTCTGATCCCAAGTTTAGGACATGATTCAGATGCAGAAAGAGAAAGAAAGAAGCTGAGTTTGCAAAAATTTAAGATGCTCTTATATCTATATCACTGATTGTACCATTAAGGCTTTGAGTTTATACAGAAAGCATCATTGCTCTGGAGGAAGAGGTACATCCATGCAAATTGTAGAAAGCCCATCAATTTAAGGTGTACCTTTTGTGTCCAGTTATTATTCATAAAAAGTTGTTGCATGCATTATATGACTTCCATCTTGGCCTTTTCAACAGTTTTCCCCTCTACAGGCTCTTGATCTATTTTTTAGTTATCTCTGAGCTAGTGAGCTGAGACTAGCTGCTCTAATGTCTCCAATACATTGCACGTGAACACTATGGATTCCTGTTTTCCTACCTCTATGTAGAACATGTTCACAAGCCGCAGTTGGAGGATATCATATAGCAGCACTGAGCATTGTAACAGTCAATCCAGAACTGGGTTGAGACAAAACCCTTACATAAAAGCAGCACCATATGTGTGCATCTATTTGTCTCTCTGTCCTTCCTCATAGAGAAAAATAGGTATCTGATATCGGATTTCTCATTGAGCTGACATTAAGACATTTTAGCTAAATTTCTGAAAAAATTATCAGTTCAAGTGGCAGGGCTGGAGGAAAGTGACTAATAAGTGTGAAAAGTACCCAAAGAGGCTTTTTGGCGCAGTACTCCATCAGGCAGGGGAACAGACTACACAGAGGCTTTTTGACACAGTACTTCCAGAGGCAGAGGCGCAGAGTACAAAAACGAAGGCTTTTTGACACAGTACTCCCAGAGGCAGGGGTGCACAGAATACACACAGAGGTTTTTTGGTTCAGTACTCCCACAGGCAGAGGTGCAGAGTACACAAACAAAGGCTTTTTGGCACAATAGTCCACAGACAGAGGTGCATATTCCATACAGAAACTTTTTGGCACAATACTCCCACAGGCAGGCATGCAGAGCGCACACACACACAGAGGCTTTTTGTCACAGTGTTCCCACAGGCAAGGGTGCAGAGTACACACAGAAGCTTTTTGACACTGTACTCCCACAGTCGGGAGTGCAGAGTACAAACACAAAGGCTTTTTAGCACAGTAATCCCACGGGCAGGACTGTAGAGCATGCACAGATGCTTTTTGGCACAGTACTCACACAGGCAGGAGTGCAAAATACACACATAGAAGCTTTTTGGCACTGGACTACCTCATCCAGGGTTGCAGAGTACATACACAGAGGCTTTATGGTACTGCACTCCTACAGGCAGGGGTGCAGAGTACACACACAGAGGTTTTTTAGCACAGTACTGCCACAGGCAGGGGTACAGACTACACATAGAGGCTTTTTGGAACAGCACTCCCACAGGCAGGGGTGCACATAATACACACAGAGGTTTTTTGGTTCAGTATTCCCACAGACAGGGGTGCAGAGTATACAACAAGGCTGTTTGGCACAGTACTCCCACAGGCAGGGGTACAGAGTACACAAATGGAGGCTTTTTGACACAGTAGTCCCGCAGGCAGAGGTGAAGAGTACACAACAAGGCAGGTGTGCAGTGTACAGAAACACACAGGCTTTTTGGCACAGTACCCCTATAAGCAAAGCTGCAGAGTACACAAAAAGAGTTTTTTTGGCACAGTACTCCCATATGCAGGGTTGCACAGTAAAAGACCAAAACCACAACAATAAGCAGCATGGCAAAAAATAAAGTTGTTCAAAATCCAAACTATCTATGCCACAAATGACCACATAGAGGGACTAGTCGCTAACTAATATAACAAAGAGAGATTATGGATCTCAAGGACCCAAAAAAAACCGACCATATGCCCAAACAAAGATGTATAAAGGGTTTAAATTTTATTATTTGTAAATATACATCACATTAATACGACACAGGTGACGTTAGGTGCTGCAAGATGTGCATGAACACCACAAGGAGCATACCAAGGGCGCACGGAGCCAGGAAACACAAACCCATCCATATAGAAATGATCAGCAGGGGGTAAAAGTGCCTCAAATTATAATACATACAGACACCCTGCTGAAACTAAGGTAGTTTCATCTTGCCTCTATAAACAGCAACCCAAAGGTCCGGGTATTGAAAAAAACAGTCAACAAATGCCCATTACCTTTCTAGTAGCAAGAGTGGGTGAGATGTGTCCGGGGTCCGTGCGCCCTCCCCGATGCACGTTTCGGTAGTTCACCTTCCTCAGGGGGAGTAATGAAGGAGATCTAATATGCCGCTAAATATCCTCACAGACCGGAAGTGACCAGGAGCAACCCGGAAGTAACTCATCGTTACCATGGCGACCGATGTGTATACCCCCCTATAATAAACTAAATGATTGCACAAAGATGGCAATATTCTGTCGCTGCATCTGGCCGCGAATGCGCCGCACACCGCCATCCACTGCACTAACACAGGGCCCCGTGCTGCACAGCGGTGGACGGGTAGCAGCGCAGGCGCAGACAGAGACCCGACAGAAGATAATAATGCGCAGGCGCAATAGGTATTAAGATACCGAAGCCATCATTGTACAAAATAGGGGGGAAACCAAATTACCAACTATACCAATCAAAAACCATAATAACAAAAAGGACAGCATAGACAATATAAACAAAAGAATATAAAAACATACAATTGGGACATTTACTGGACAAAAATATTGCAAGGGGATATTCCATTCGTTTCTTTAGCATAGACCGGCTGATCTAACAAAGGGATGCTTGCTCTGTCCCTCCCATATATAAAAAAGGAAGAAAGATCAAGGCATTTAAGCCAAAGTCCAATGTCAATAATTATATTTCTTCATATTTTTTTCTTCTTTTCTTATTTCACTGCCCGCAGCCTGCTGAAATATCATAGTTAGAAGTATTCGGCCGCTGACGTCTTCATAATAAGGTAGGGACCACAGATGTAATAAATACACAGTCATTCCATGGAGACAGCCATCAGAACATCAGATGGTAGAAGATGTTATAGACCCCGAACATGTCCATATGTCCACAAAACGCCAAGGTACACATAAAAGACAGCAACATATCTAGACCTAAAATATGAATGTAACCAATTAATAAATCATACGCATAAAAACAGAAAAATAAAAACATCAAAACCAAAGCAGTATCCTGCACAGATGGAAAACAGGCGGAGATCACAAGAAAGATGAAAAATTGAAATTCTCATTGAGACCCCGTGGATGGACTGTACCCAAGGTCCAGATCCATCGGGACTCAAGTTGTGCCAAACGCTGGGAAATATTGCCCCCTCGAATACCCAAATCAATACTATCAATACCCCTCACACGTAGTCCCTTGCTATTGCACATATGGTGCATCTTGAAGTGTCTAGGTATTGTTTTCAGGAGGGCTGTATCCTCTTGTCCGTTGGCCGCCTCAATGCCACGCACGTGCTCCCTGACCCGCACCTTTAGTTGGCGCGTGGTAAGGCCAACATAGATCAGGGAGCACGGACACATGGCATAATAGATAACATTCTTGGACTCACAAGTTATTGATTTCTCAATTTTAAAATTATTGTGACCAGAAGAGTCAACAAATGAGTCACAACGATCGATGTTTATACAGGCGACACAACGTCCGCAAGGTCTACAGCCACTCCTGACAGGGACATCATCAAGAAAAGTCCTAGAAGGGACACCAATATAGTGACTACGTGTGAGGCGGTCCCGTAGATTTTTAGCACGACGAAACGTGATGGCAGGCTTTTTAGGTAAAATCTTAGCGATGGTGTTATCCGTCATTAGTATGGGCCAAGCCCTCATGAGAGCAGCACGCACTGACTCAGACTGGGTATTAAAATTGGTGATAAATCTCACCACATTTGAGTCTTTTGTGCCAGTGTGAGACTGATACAATAAGGAATCCCTATCTGACCACTTTGCTCTATGATAGGCCCGTTTAATGGCCCTGCGGCTGTACCCTCTCTCTAAAAAACGCTGCCTGAGTTTCTCAGCTTCTACCTCAAACAGCGACTGTGTGGAACAAATACGCCGAAGACGTAAAAATTGGCCCACGGGTACAGCACGAACCATATGACTAGGATGTGAGGAGGAGGCATGCAGCAGCATGTTAGTAGACGTTGGCTTGCGGTAGATATTTGTATTAATCTTCCCATCGGGCTCTCTATGTAAGGCCACATCCAAAAACTCGATTTCATCTGGATGTTGTTTGACAGTAAGGCGTATGTTCTGATTGTTATTATTAACTCCCTCAAAAAATAAATCCAAAGACGAAGGAGTACCCTGCCAGATGAGAAAAACATCGTCGATGTATCGCGCCCAAAGAAGGGCGCAATCCACCGACGACGGTCGCTCATCTGACAGGAAGAGGTCCCTCTCCCACAGCCCCAGGAACAAATTAGCATATGAGGGGGCAAAAGCCGCCCCCATAGCAGTGCCCTGGAGCTGGAGGTAGAGGGACCCCTTAAAAGTAAAAAAATTGTGGGTGAGAGTGAATTCTAACACCTCTAAAACAAAAGCCCTGAAGTTGGAAGAGTAGTCGGATGTGTCCAGAAAGAATTTAACAGCACGTAAACCGTCATGATGACGAATACTCGTGTACAAAGACTCGACATCAGCTGTAACAAGAGTATCTGGATCAAGAGAAAGTCCATCAACCATCCGGAGCAGCTGTGTTGTGTCTTTGAGGAAGGAGGGGAGACCCACCACCAATGGCTGTAAAATGGAATCAATCCATTTATTAATGTTTGAAAAGTAGCCAAAGAGGCTTTTTGGCGCAGTACTCCATCAGGCAGGGGAACAGACTACACAGAGGCTTTTTGACACAGTACTTCCAGAGGCAGAGGCGCAGAGTACAAAAACGAAGGCTTTTTGACACAGTACTCCCAGAGGCAGGGGTGCACAGAATACACAGAGGTTTTTTGGTTCAGTACTCCCACAGGCAGAGGTGCAGAGTACACAAACAAAGGCTTTTTGGCACAATAGTCCACAGACAGAGGTGCATATTCCATACAGAAACTTTTTGGCACAATACTCCCACAGGCAGGCATGCAGAGCGCACACACACACAGAGGCTTTTTGTCACAGTGTTCCCACAGGCAAGGGTGCAGAGTACACACAGAAGCTTTTTGACACTGTACTCCCACAGTCGGGAGTGCAGAGTACAAACACAAAGGCTTTTTAGCACAGTAATCCCACGGGCAGGACTGTAGAGCATGCACAGATGCTTTTTGGCACAGTACTCACACAGGCAGGAGTGCAAAATACACACATAGAAGCTTTTTGGCACTGGACTACCTCATCCAGGGTTGCAGAGTACATACACAGAGGCTTTATGGTACTGCACTCCTACAGGCAGGGGTGCAGAGTACACACACAGAGGTTTTTTAGCACAGTACTGCCACAGGCAGGGGTACAGACTACACATAGAGGCTTTTTGGAACAGCACTCCCACAGGCAGGGGTGCACATAATACACACAGAGGTTTTTTGGTTCAGTATTCCCACAGACAGGGGTGCAGAGTATACAACAAGGCTGTTTGGCACAGTACTCCCACAGGCAGGGGTACAGAGTACACAAATGGAGGCTTTTTGGCACAGTAGTCCCGCAGGCAGAGGTGAAGAGTACACAACAAGGCAGGTGTGCAGTGTACAGAAACACACAGGCTTTTTGGCACAGTACCCCTATAAGCAAAGCTGCAGAGTACACAAAAAGAGTTTTTTTGGCACAGTACTCCCATATGCAGGGTTGCACAGTACACACCCACAGAATTTATGGCACTGTACTCCCACAGGCAGAGGTGCAGACTGTGAACAAAGGCTTTTTGGCACAATACTTCCACAGGCAGGGGTGCATAGTACACACGTAAAGGCTTTTTTGCACAGTACTCTTACAGGCAGGGGTGCAGAGCATACACACACAGGGTTTTTCGCACACATCTCCCAGAGACAAGGGTGCAGAGTATACACAGACGATTTTTGGCACAGTACTTTCACAGATAGGGGTGCAGACTACACACAGAAAGGTGTTTTGGCACAGTACTCCCACATGCAGGGGAGCAGAGTACACATAGAGGTTTTATGGTACAGTACACCCACAGGCAGGGGTGTAGAGTTCACCCACAAAATCTTTTTGGCGCACTACTCCCACAGACAGTGGTGCAGATTACACACAGAGGCCTTTTGGCACAGTACTCCTACAGGCAGGGGTTCAGAATACACACACAGAGGCTTTTCTGCACTGTACTCCCAACCTCCCAACAGGCAAGGGTGCAGAGTACACACACAGATGCTTTTTGGCACAGTACTCCCACAGACTGGATTGCAAAATACACAGAGAGGCATTTTGGCACAGTACTCTCATAGGCAGAGGTGCAGACTACACAAGCACACAGGCTTTTTGGCACAGTACTTCTACAGGCAGGGGTGCAGAGTACACACAGAGGCTTTTTGGCACAGTATTAATACAGGCAGGGGTGCAGAATACACACATAAAGGCTTTTTAGCACAGTATTCTTATGGCTATGGATGCAGAGTATATACACAGAGGCTTTTTGGCACACTAAACCCACAGGTAGGGGTGCAAAATATACACACAGAGGCTTTTTGGCACCGTACTCCCACAGATGAGGTGCAGAGTATACAGAGAGGATTTTTGGCACAGTACTCCCACAGATCAGGTGCAGAGTATACACAAAGGATTTTTGGCATAGTATTCCAATAGACAAGACTGCAGACTACACACATAAAGGCATTTTGGCACAGTACTCCCACAGGCAGGGGTGCAAAATACACACACAGAGGTTTTTTGACAATGTACTCCAAACAGGCAGGGGTGCAAAGGAAACAAACAGAGGCTTTTTGACACAGTAAAACCACAGGTAGAGGTGCAGACTACATACAGATGCTTTTTGGCATAGTACTCCTACAGGCTAGAGTACAGAGTACACACACAGAGGCTTTTTGGTACAGTACTGCCACAAGCAGGGGTGGAGAGTACACACAGAAGCTTTTTGGCAAGTACTACCACAGTCAGGCATGCAGAGTACAGAAAGAGTGGCTTTTTGGCACAAATCTTTCACAAGCAGGGGTGCAGACTACATACAGAGGCTTTTTGGCATAGTACTCAAACATGCAGGGGTGAAAAGTACACACACAAAGGGGTTCTGGCACAGTACTCACACAGGCAGGAGTATAGCGCATACACAAAGGCTTTTTAACACAGTACACCCACAGGCAGGAGTGCAAAATACAAACACAGAGGCTTTTTTGCACAATGCTCCCACAAGCAGGGGTACAGACTACACATAGAGGTTTTTGGCACAGTAATCCCACAGGCAGGGGTGTAGAGCACACACATACGCTTTTTAACACTGTACTCCCACAGTCAGGATTGCAGAGTACACACACAAAGGCTTTTTGGCACAGTACTCCCATAGTCAGGAGTGTAGATCATACACAGAGACTTAATGGCACAGTATGCCCACAGGCAGGAGTGAAAAATACACACAGGGCATTTTTACACTGGACTCCCGCAGGCAGGGGTAAGAGTACATACAGAGCCTTTTTGGCACAGTACTCCCACATGAAGGTATGCAGAGTACACACAGAGGCTTTTTGGTACAGTACTCCCACAGGCAGGGGTTCAGAGTACACACACAAAAGCTTTTAGACACAGTACTCATACAGGTAGGGGTGCAGAATACAAACAAAGCCTTTTGGCATGGTACTCCCACAGGCAGGGGTGCAGACTACACACAGAGGCCTTTTGGCACAGTGCTCCCAAGGCAGGGGTTCAGAGTACACACACAGAAGCTTTTAGGCACAGTAATCCCACAGGCAGGGGTGTAGACTACACTCAGATTCTTTTTGGCACAGTACTTCCACAGGCAGGGTTGCAGAGTACACACAGAGACTTCTTGGCACAGTACTCCCACAGGCAGGGGAGCAGAGTACACACAGAAGTTTTATGGCACAGTGCTCCCACAGGCAGAAGTGCAGAGTATACAACGAGGCTTTTTGGCACAGTACTCCCACAGGCAGGGGTGCAGAGTACACACATAAAAGCTTTTTTGCACAGTACTCCCACAGTCAGGGTTGCAGAATACAAACAAAGCCTTTTTAGCACAGTACTCCCACAGTCAGGATTGCAGAATACAAGCAAAGCCTTTTTAGCACAGTACTTCCACAGGCAGGGGTGCCGATTACAGACAGATGCTTTTCTGCACTGTACTCCAAACATGCAGGGGTGCAGAGTACTTACACAGAGGCTTTTTGGCCCAGTACTCCCTCAGGCAGGGTTGCAAAATACACATAGAGGCTGTTTAACACAGTACTTCTACAGGTAGGGGTTCAGAGTACATACACAGAGGCTTTTAGGCACAGTACTCTCACAGTCAGGCGTGCAGAGTACACAACAGTGGCTTTTTGGCACAGGCCTCCCACAGGCAGGTCTGCAAAGTACACAAATACACAGACTTTATGGCACAGTACTCTCACAGGTACAGGCTACACAGGTTGTGCAGGCTCCACACAGAGGCCTTTTGGCATAGAACTCCTACAGGCAGTTCAGAGTACACACAAAGAAGCTTTTGGGCACAGTACTCCTATATGCAGCGATGCAGAAAACACAAACATAGGGTTTTTGGCATAGTACTCCCACAGGCAGGGTTGCAGAGTACATACAGAGACTTCTTGGCACAGTACTCCCACAGATAGGGTTGCAGAGAACACAGACTTTTTGGCATAGTACTCCCACAGGCAGGAGTGCAGAGTACATGCACAGAGGTTTTTTCGGTACAGTACTGCCATGGGCAAGGGTGCAGACGACACATAGAAGCTTTTTGGCACAGTACTCCCACAGGCAGGGGTGTAAAGTACACAAACAGAGGCTTTTTGGCACAATACAGGCAGAGGTGCATAGTACACACAGAGACTTTTTGACACAGTACTCCCGCATTCAGTGGTGCAGAGTACACACAAAGAGGCTTTTTGGCAAAGTACTCCCACAGGCACGGTTTCAGAGTACACACACAGAGGCTTTTTGGCACATTACTTCCACAGGCAGTGGTGCAGAGTACACACATAGGCTGTTAGGCACAGTGCTCCCACAGCAGCAGTGCAGAGTACACACAGAGGTTTTTTTGCAAAGTGTGCACACACAGAACCTAACACTGCCCCTCATGCCAGCTGCATCCTCTCCTTATGCTAATCAAAGCAGAATGGCGGCGACAGCACCCATGATCCGGTATTGATACAGGTTGGGTCACATGATGCGCTGGCCAATCATAGGCGCCAATACTTGGCATGGCTTTGATGGCTCTGCAATGCCGACAGCCTAAATCTTGTTGATTGAGTATGCTGAAGCCTTTTAACAAACTTTATTAGGCATCAACCAGAACAATAAACCAGACTTCCGGTAAAAAGTCCATGCTCACGGTTTGGAACCGGACACTAGTTGTCTGGTACAAACACTGGACTTTTCAGCTTGGGTTCATTCATCCCTACTAACAAGGTCTGATGTACAATACTGACCAAATACTGTTACCTTTGTCTCTGACTCATTTATTTGCTTTGGGGCAGGAACAGGAAGTGGGGGGGCACCACTGTCTTCATCTGCCTAGAGCACTAGAATACCTGGTCCTGGCCCTGCTGCAGACACCTCACTCTTGTTCTTGACTATCCCCACATCTCTGAGTTATCATCAAGCCAACCTAACCGTAGACTTCACATTATGCTTCTGTGCACTCTCTGCCCCTGCACAGTACTTTGCCTGACTAATATTCTTTTCTGCCTTTTACATCAGTATAGCTGCATTGTGATTTTACATTATTAGTTGATTACTAGCAGCTCATCTCTCCTGCATTCCTGTTGAATCGGGTTCTCCAACCTGTTGCATGGGAGCTAAATGTGGCTCACGGGGCCAAGATACACATCATTCCTGTATGCCAGTTTAGTGCATTAGTACCAGTTTTAGCTTCCAGTTATGAAGAGAAGATCTCCAGATGGTGAATTTTGTAAGTTGCTCTTCAAAAAAGAGCAGATCTGGATGTGCACAGACAATGGGGGAAACAACTAAATATTGTGAGCTGGAAATAGGATGATACTGATAGTCAAACCACGAACTGGAAGCTGTTCACACTAGTGAGGTGAGTGTGCACATCTCAGAAATACCAAATGTGCTCCAAGAGGGAACCCTTGGATGTAAGTATGCTGCCTACATGGGAGAGAGGCACAAGGTCTCAGTTTCTTTTCTGTGGGGACATTTTGGCTATCATCACACCCATCATGGTGGGTTCTGAGTGTCATTGCTTTGGTCGTCAGGGGGCGCTGGATGTAGCTCAATGCTATATCTCAGAGTTGAATGTGTAACACCCCAGGTAACTGGTTGTTACAATGGCATTACTTTCCTCACGGGGAGAGTGATGTCATGCTTGGAAGCGAGGACTGATTCCTTTTATCAGGTATTCACATACATGTGGAGCGCCCCCACTGCCGCAGGGCTGAGGGGTACCCGGTACCGGGCCTCTCTGTCTCGGTTCTGGGGTTGTCATGGTGGCTAGACCCGGTCCGTGACCCTGCTGAGGGGCGTCCAGTGAAAGCGGAGATTGACGATGTTGTGGTGTGGTGCAGGTCGCGATGAATAACGAGGACACCAGGTTGCAGTCTCTTTACCTCTTTACTGAAGGCTTCAGGATCCTCAATCCAGAATACGGTTAACAGGGCTGTCTGAGACCGGCCGGTCCGATGGCACCTCCAGAGTTCCCTTTGCAGGTGGAAATCTGTGCCTACCTTCTAGCGCTTGTGTGTTGTAGTCCTTCCCTGCTTAGCACCACGGGATAGTCCTCACAACTGTTGTGTCTGTTTCTGAAGTTCCCTCACAACTGATTCTGATGTTCTTCTTCATCCCCCAGATGATATGGCTAGGACGCACCCGTATGACTGGTAGGCCTGGAGGTCTTCCGGGACCCTAGAGTCGCCCCTCTCCAACTGTTGCCCCCTATGTCTGCTTAGGTGATTTTGGGTGAGACAGCCCGCCTATAACTGACTGTCCTGCCGTAGGTTTAAAGTAAGGCCTAGAGCTCAATACTTCCTCGGCGTTTCCGGCCACCGGCTACGCGCCTCAGTAGGATGTTGCCTCGTCTTACAGCACGACTCCTACTGGTGTTATCTCCTTGTTGCGTTGATCTCGTTTCTCACTCTTCACAATAAACCTCGCTTCTTGTCCTTTCTTGGGGTACCGCCGCAATGAAGTGCAGGCGCGGTCCCGTAATGTTCTTTCTGTTCGCTAGGCCTCTGTCAGGATCCCACCCCTGACAGGGACCCCCCTGAATCTTCCCCTGCAACACCCTCTGCCACAGGATGTTGCCTGGTTCCAACCCAGTCAGCTTCTCTCTCACTTCCTATCTAACCCCCAGTTTTACCAGATTGTGAGGAGTGGCCTAATACATAGCACCCTTAGCTCCCCCTGGAGGCCAGACTGTGAAGTGTATTGGTGTCTGTGATACCTGGTCAGGTGAACTCCTTCAGTGCCATCAGACGTACCAATACCCCCCTTAGCGGCGGAGCATCAGTACTGCAACGACCAGGACTCTGGGGCGCTGCACTTGCAACACAGTTCTGACTCCAGGTCAGAAGGGGGAGCTCTGAACCTGGTTTAAGGGGAGCTTCCCTATATATAAATATATATTCTGGTCTGGGGGAGGAGTTAGTCTGTCAGAGGGATAAAACTGAGAGGAAGCAGACAGTGAGAGTCTGAGAGAGAAAGAGGGGCCATGCAGCCTCGAAAGGTGCTGCAGCTCCTAGAAGGAACGAGAACAGAACAGTTTGTAGAGACAGTGAAGGAGGGAAAGGAGCAAAGGAGAGTTAAGAGCTGGAGAGAGAAGCTGCGACTGGGCTTTCTCCACGCTGAGCGCAGATACCGGTAGCCGGAAGGTTGTAGGGGTAACTCTATGCCACACGGCAGAAACAAGCGGACAGCGGACTGCAAGTTACCTGTCCACCATTGACACCTGAGGACACAGTAGCAGATAGAGCCCGGGTCGTGATAGAGATCCTGTAAAAAGGCTCAAGTTACCTGTCATACGGGTAGTGTCCTACCAACAAGGGGGACAGAGAAGAAACAGAAGGACCTTGTGTGAGGCCTAAGGCAGCAAGGCACTACAAGGCAGCGCTAGTAGGAAGGCTTCCAACCCCACCTGGTAAAGGGGATTCCAGATTCGCTTCCAAGCCGGCCGGACCATACCTGACCTGTGATCCGGTGCCCTGGACTGCGGCTGCCTGAATTCAGCAGTAAAGAGGTAAAGAGACTGCAACCCCGTGTCCTCCGTTTCTTTCTACACCACCTACCACCTGTCCCAACTATACTGGGAGCCCTCAGGATCCAGCTTCACCTGTAGAAAGCCATACCATCCCAGCTGCCATAACATCTCGCCTTTAAGCAGCCTCGGTCACCCCTGACCGAGTACCACAGGTGGTGTCACAAACTTTTATTATTTCAAAAACCCCTTTAAAGACCGTCCCTTTTACTTGGGCACCCAGGGCCACGGAACGAGTCACTGCCGCCGTGGCACATCCCTTTAAGTACCGGACCCAGTACCGAGTACCCCACGGCCCTGGCGGGTGTTCCAATTGTGGCTCTCAAGGTTAAAAAGGCTGGGGACCTCTGCTCTAGAACACAGCTTGTAATAATAAGCAATTCATGCAGAGCAGAGCTGTGTTTGTGCCTGATACTGAGATATCAGTCATGTGAAACTGCAAATCCTGCTCTTTTGATTCGTATAGCATAAAATATTTCTTTGCCATATGCGTCAACAGATCACCAGGTGCAGCTTCACATCAATGAGATGTCAGCAGCAGACATCAAACACAGCTCAGCTCTGCTATATGCAAAACATGGAAAATCTAAAAATTAGTTATATTGGCACAAATGAATATACAGTATGTGACCATTATTATGAGACTATATTGCGATTATGGGAACAACCTTTTAAAGGGAACCTGTCAATTTGGATAATGCTATTAACCTGTAGGATTAATGAAGGTGCCTGTCAGATGTACTAAAAGTGCAGCTTCAGGGAGAAAATGTACTTTATTTATCCTGGGAGAAACCAGTTTTCAGTCATGCAGGCATGCAGGCACAATAATAATAATAATCTTTATTTTTATATAGCGCTAACATATTCCGCAGCGCTTTACAGACACTCTACTGTAATCTTTCACTATACTGTGAGAGCCGGCTGTAGACACACCCCGGCACTTTGATTGACAGCTCGCTCTGTAGTGCATAAGGGCAGAAACTACTGTCAAAGTGTTGGGGCATGCTTTCAGATGGCATTTGAACAATGCCATGCTGATGAGTCGCCCGCCAGGGCCGTGGGGTACTCAGTACCGGGTCTGGTAGTGTTCACGGGGGGATGTCATGGTGGCTGCAACCCGGTCCGTGGCCCTGGGCCCTCATGTAAAAGGGAAAGGTCTTTAAAGGGGAATAAAGTTTATGTTTGTGACGCCACCTATGGTATTCGGTCAGTGGGGACTGACGCTGCTTTAAAGGGGTCCTCTGGGGTGATGTTATGGCAGCTAGATGGTATAATTTCCCACAGGTGAAGTATGTTCCCAGGGCTCCCGTGGTGTAGATGGAAGATGGTGAGGAGTGCAGTAAAGAACTAGGACACAAGGTTGCAGTCTCTTTACCTTGGTTTACTGAAGACTTCAGCATCCGCAGTCCAGAGCACCAGATCACAGGGCAGCCAGGATCTGGCCGGCTTGAAGGCAAGTTAGGAGTCCCCTTACTCAGGTGGAAATCAAAAGCCTTCCTCTAGCGCCGTGGTGTTGTAGTTCCTTATGGCTTAAAGCTCCACTTAAGGTCCTCACAGATGTTATCTCTCTCTCTGTCCCCCGGGTAGGATAGGACATAACCCTAATGACTGGTGGCTTGAGGCTGTTTATAGGGACTCTAGCATGCCCCGGCCTCTGAGGGGTGCCACCGTGCCTCCTGGGTGTTAGGTCGGACAGGTAACTTGGAGTTCAGCTGTCCTTCCTCTGATGTAAGCCATAGAGGTCCTTACACCCTCGGTGTTCTGGCTACCGGTCTCTGTGCCTCAGAAGGAGGCAGCCTGCTCGGGGCTGGTCTCCCCCTGGTATTCTCTCCTGTGCTTTGCTCTCCTGCATGCTCTCTGCAATGTATTCGGCTTTCTCAATGTCTCTTTCCAGGAACTGCTGCACTGGGGCTACACAGCTCCATAAAACCTTCTGCTGCCTCAGACTGGTCCAGTCCGTCTCCTGACTGATCCTGCCTGGAACTCACTCTGGAGCTCTGTCAGGAACTAACTAACTTACCCTACAGACTACCAGTTATATATATATGGGGAGTCACCTAGCAAGTAGGATCAAAAGCTCCCCTGGCGGCCTGGAGTGTGAATGTGTTGCATGTTTGTGGTGCCTGGTTACAGTTATCCCTACTTGCCTTCAAGTGTAACATCACTCTCCCCATGAGGAAAGCAATGCTACTGTGACGACCAGGACCCTGGGGCGCGACACTGACACGTCTGCATATCTGAAGACTGGCGACAGCAAGGAGAATTAAAGTTGATTTTCTCCCTGTTTCCGTACTTTCAGTACAGTGACGAGAAACCTTCAGAACAATATTAACCTCCAGATTAACCTTATAACTGTAGGTTGGTCATGTTATCAAACTGTACATACCTGTAGAAATACTTGCATTTAATAATCAAGCTAAAAGGGGATGTCAACTTTTAATAAAGTTGTCCCCAGAGTGTGTAACAAACTCATCAGATGCTCATCTTTCCTGCCACTACACTGTGCCTGGTGATGGTGACATTACATCAACAGCATGTGTCACTGTGCTACACACTCACTGAGCTTAGTGCTTGTGTACTGGGCTTAGGCTCGCATCACGCCAACCTCTGCCGGAGCAGTGAACTCAGTGAGTGGCTAAAGCGGTGACGTCTGCTGTTGACTTGATGTCACCACTCTAGTCTTAACACTGAGACTGCATTGGACCAATAAAGGGCAACTACTATTGAGTTTGTTACTTTATATACTTTACACTCTTTGGGAACCACTTTACTGAACCTGGACATAACCTTTTAGTATGGTCTCTGCACGTGGAAATACTGCACTGTGGCTGCTAGTTAACTGAAATCATTATCTTTGCACTTGAACTTGATAGGAAAGGACAGGAAAGAACTCAAGACATAACAGCAAGACATTAGCCTTCTTCTTGATTAATCATTTGACCAAATAGTGACCTCTAATGGTCACCACTGTTATCACAGACCTTAGTGAATTATTATCTATCTACAAGAGATAACAGAAGCTTTTGTCCAACACTACATGTCATCTCCATTCATGCTGAGAACATAAGTTACACATTTACTTCAGTAGCAAATAGCAAAACACATAAAACCTGGCTAATTCCATTTCAGCTGTCTCTGGATGGTTACCAGCAGCACATACAATAAGGAATTGCGTGCAAATCTTACTATAACCCAAGGCTTTACATAAACTAAATGCTCAGGTCATTGAGAAATAACTGGTATTACCAGTTTCTTCTTTGTACTTCACTGCACGCACGCTAAAGTAAAAATGATCTAAGACAGCCTGCAAGGATGAGGTGAGGAAAACATCCCAAATGCTAGTTCAGATCTCACCCCATTCATCTTCTCAGCTTATGGCTGAGCACTTACTTGTGAAGAATATGTTTCAGTCTTTTTCTGGACTGCATGTAGCATTTGTGCTCCTTGCACATGTAAAAGTACATACAAGGGTAATTTCATTATTCCAACTCTATAAAGGTCTTTACTGGCACCCTCACCAATGTCCAACTACTAGCTGGTCCTGGCCCAACTTGAATGGCTTGCCCCCTTTTAGAAAACTTTGGGTTTACACTTTAGCACTGATGTCATGACTTCAGCTTTGTAGCCAATCAGCAAGCTCAGAAGTTTGTGATTAGCCGCACCGCTGTGATGTCAGCACTGCAAACAAACAGAAATCGGGGCAGCAGCAGACAGACAGTGTCAGACTGGGGGTGGGTAAATAATACTCAGTCTGTTTTTTTAATAACTACTAAAGCTTATAACCAAACATTTTCTAGAAGGGTATAACTCTCAATGACCCAGGATTTTAGTGCTAGTCAGATACTTCTGTAACTTGCGAAACCTTAAAGGGAACCTGTCACCAGAAAAAACACTATTAATCTGCAGATATGGGGTTAATCTGCAGGTTAATAGCATTATTATGTTGTCCTGCACCCGAACTTAGCTAAATGCTGTGGGGAGAAAATGAAATTTATTCTCCCCTCCCTCCCGCAGCGTTCCGGTTTCATTCATGGGGGTGGCGCTGGAGCTGGTTTAGCCACTACTTTAAGTATATAGAGTGGCATCTCCGCCCCTGGTCCTGACTGACAGCTGGCACTAATGCAGAGCAAATGTTAGTCAGGCTCGGGGTCACAACTGCAGCCACCGCTCTGTATACTCAGAGTGATGACTGAACCCGCGCAGACCCCATGACTGAAACCGGAACGCTGCAGAGGAAATCAAGTTCACCGCACAGGTTAGGAACGTTATTAACCTGCAGATTAACCACATATCTGCAGACTTGTATGTGAGCAAAACCTTTTGGCACATACATGTTTTGAGCAAAGGTTTGCAACTTTTTTTTTTTTTACATTTTGTGTTGCTCTAAGGGATGAGTGAATGTAGTCAGTGATATTCGAATGTGCTCAGCACTCAGCGAGCATTAGCCAGTACTCTATTTCAAACTAGAAAACTTGCCCTACCCTGCGTGTTTGTCACCTGTTACACAGCCAATAAGCATGCAGGGATTGCCTGCGGATCACTCTGATGCTGTAGCCATCTTGGTAGTGGCATTACTGTGATTGGCTGGCGATGTGACATCATCAGGTTGTAAAAGGTTGACGCCGCCAAACTTGGCACACTGGTGCCATTGCATGTCTCAGGGACAGTTCATATTAGAGGGAGAGAGTGCCTGTCCAGGTGTGTGTGTGTGTGTGTGTGTGTGTGTGTGTACAGTTTAATTAATCAGAGTCCTGTAGTGTTGACATTGGTGCTGAAGCTGAACTGTCATACTAACAGTACTTGTAAGGGCTAATTTTGTGCTTTGCTGTTTGTATCAGATACAATATGCATTTAGCCTAGGGAGGGAGAGAGAGTTGCAGGAGCAGGAAGAGTGACTGAATACAGTCTATAAGGCAGGGATTAGGGCTTTGCAGTCCATTGCTAAATTAACAGCTGTGGCAGTTGACTACATTTTGCTGAAGTGCAGAATTCCGGTAGCCGGAAGACCGAGGTTGTGGGGGTAACTCTATGCCCCACGGCAGAAACCGGCGGACAGGAGATAGCAGGTCACCTGTCCACCATTAACACCCGAAGACACAGTAACAGAAAGAGCCCAGAGTCATCCTGAGAGATCCTGTAAAAAGGCTCGAGTAACTTGTCATGCGGGTTAGTGTCCTACCAACAAGGGGGACAGAGAGAACGTGAGGACCTTGTGTGAGGCCTAAGGCAGCAAGGGACTACAACACAGCGAAGAAGGGAAGGCTTCCAACCCCACCTGGCTAGGGGGATTCCTGAGTTTCTTCCAAGTTGGCCGGACAGTACCAAATACCTGTGATCCGGTGCCCTGGACTGTGGCTGCTTTACACCAGTAAAGACGTAAAGAGACTGCAACCTTGTGTCCTCTGTTTCTTACTACACCATCTTTATCCACTACACCGGAAGCCCTGGGGACCCAGCTTCACCTGTGGGAAGCCATACCATCCCAGCTGCTATAACATCACCCCAGTGGACTCCTTTAACCCCTTCATGACCCAGCCTATTTTGACCTTAATGACCTGGCCATTTTTTGCAATTCTGACCAGTGTCCCTTTATGAGGTAATAACTCAGGAACGCTTCAACGTATTCTAGCGGTTCTGAGATTATTTTTTCGTGACATATTGGGCTTCATGTTAGTGGTAAATTTAGGTCGATAATTTCTGAATTTATTTGTGAAAAAAACGGAAATTTGGCGAAAATTTTGAAAATTTCGCAATTTTCACATTTTAAATTTTTATTCTGTTAAAAGGAACCTGTCACCTGAATTTGTCGGGACCAGTTTTGGGTCATATGGGCGGGGTTTTTGGGTGTTTGATTCACCCTTTCCTTACCCGCTGGCTGCATGCTGGCCGCAATAATGGATTGAATATCATTCTCTGTCCTCCATAGTACACGCCTGTGTAAGGCAATATTGCCTTGCGCTGGCGTGTACTCCGGAGGACAGATAATAAACTTCAATCCAATATTGCGGCCAGCATGCAGCCAGCGGGTAAGGAAAGGGTGAATCAAACACCCAAAAACCCCGCCCATATGACCCAAAACCGGTCCCGCCAAATTCAGGTGACAGGTTCCCTTTAAACCAGAGAGTTATGTGACACAAAATAGTTAATAAATAACATTTCCCACATGTCTACTTTACATCAGCACAATTTTGGAAACAAATTTTTTTTTTGCTAGGAAGTTATAAGGGTTAAAAGTTGACCAGTGATTTCTCATTTTTACAACAAAATTTACAAAACCATTTTTTTTAGGGACCACCTCACATTTGAAGTCAGTTTGAGGGTTCTATATGGCTGAAAATACCCAAAAGTGACACCATTCTAAAAACTGCACCCCTCAAGGTGCTCAAAACCACATTCAAGACGTTTATTGACCCTTCAGGTGTTTCACAGCAGCAGAAGCAACATGGAAGGAAAAAATTAACATTTAACTTTTTAGCCACAAAAATGATATTTTAGCAGCAACTTTTTTATTTTCCTAAGGGTAAAAGGAGAAACTGGGCCACGAACGTTGTTGTCCAATTCGTCCTGAGTACGCTCATATCTCATATGTGGGGGTAAACCACTGTTTGGGCGCACGGCAGGGCTCGGAAGGGAAGGAGCGCCATTTGACTTTTTGAATGAAAAATTGGCTCCAATCTTTAGCGGACACCATGTCGCGTTTGGAAAGCCCCCGTGTGCCTAAACATTGGAGCTCCCCCACAATTGACCCCATTTTGGAAACTAGACCCCCAAGGAACTTATCTAGAAGCATAGTGAGCACTTTAATCCCCCAGGTGCTTCACAAATTGATCCGTAAAAATGAAAAAGTACTTTTTTCACCAAAAAATTATATTAGCCTCAATTTTTTTCATTTTCACATGGGCAACAGGATAAAATGGATCCTAAAATTTGTTGGGCAATTTCTCCTGAGTACACCGATACCTCACATGTGGGGGTAAACCACTGTTTGGGCACATGGTAAGGCTCGGAAGGGAAGGAGCGCCATTTGACTTTTTGAATGAAAAATTATCTCCATCGTTAGCGGACACCATGTCGCGTTTGGAAAGCCCCTGTGTGCCTAAACATTGGAGCTCCCCCACAAGTGACCCCATTTTGGAAACTAGACCCCCAAAGGAACTTATCTAGAAGCATAGTGAGCACTTTAAACCATCAGGTGCTTCACAAATTGATCCGTAAAAATGAAAAAGTACTTTTTTTTCACACAAAATTTCTTTTAGCCTCAATTTTTTAATTTTCACATGGGCAACAGGATAAAATGGATCCTAAAATTTGTTGGGCAATTTCTCCTAAATACGCAGATACCTCATATGTGGGGGTAAACCACTGTTTGGGTGCAAGGCAAGGCTCGGAAGGGAAGGCGAGCCATTTGACTTTTTGAATGGAAAATTAGCTCCAATCGTTAGCGGACACCATGTCGCGTTTGGAGAGCCCCTGTGTGCCTAAACATTAGAGCTCCCCTACAAGTGACCCCATTTTGGAAACTAGACCCCCAAAGGAACTTATCTAGATGCATAGTGAGCACCTTAAACCCCAGGTGCTTCACAGAAGTTTATAATGCAGAGCCGTGAAAATAAAAAATAATTTTTCTTTCCTCAAAAATGATTTTTAGCCCGGAATTTTTTATTTTCCCAAGGGTAACAGGAGAAATTGGACACCAAATGTGTTGTCCAGTTTGTCCTGAGTACGATGATACCCCATATGTGGGGGTAAACCACTGTTTGGGCACACGGCAGGGCTCGGAAGGGAAGGCACGCCATTTGGCTTTTTGAATGGAAAATTAGCTCCAATCATTAGCGGACACCATGTCGCGTTTGGAGAGCCCCTGTGTACCTAAACATTGGAGCTCCCCCACAAGTGACCCCATTTTGGAAACTAGACCTCCCAAGGCACTGATCTAGATGTGTGGTGAGCACTTTGAACCCCCAAGTGCTTCACAGAAGTTTATAACGCAGAGCCATGAAAATAAAAAATCATTTTTCTTTCCTCAAAAATGATGTTTTAGTAAGCAATTTTTTGTTTTCACAAAGGTATCAGGAGAAATTGGACCCCAATAGTTGTTGCCCAGTTTGTCCTGAGTACGCTGATACCCTATTTGTGGGGGTAAACCACTGTTTGGGCACAAGTCGGGGCTCGGAAAGGAAGTAGTGACGTTTTGAAATGCAGACTTTGATGGAGTGGTCTGCGAGCGTCACATTCCATTTGCAGAGCCCCTGATGTGCCTAAACAGTAGAAACCCCCCACAAGTGACCCCATTTTGGAAAAAAGACCCCCCCCAAGGAACTTATCTAAATGTGTAGTGAGCACTTAGAACCCCCAAGTGCTTCATAGAAGTTTACAACGCAGGGCCGTGAAAATAAAAAATAATTTTTAATTCCTCAAAATTCCCCTAGTGGGGGAAGAAAAAAAAATATATATTTTCTTTATTTTTATTATTGTCCCTACCTATGGGGGTGATATAGGGGGGGTTCATTTACTATTTTTTTTATTTTGATCACTGTGATTTTGTGGTTTTATCACAGTCATCAAAATGTACCTGGAACGAATCTGCCGGCCGGCAGATTCGGCGGGTGCACTGCGCATGCGCCCGCCATTTTGGAAGATGGCGGCGCCCATGAAGAAGACGGACGGACACCGCAAGGCTCGGTAAGTATGAGGGGGGGAGATCGGAGCACGGGGGTATCGGAGCACGGGGGGGTGGATCGAAGCATGGGGGAAGCGGACAGGAGGACGGGGGAGCGGACAGGAGGACGGAGAGGAGCAGACCACAGTACGGGGCAGAAAGGAGGACTGGGGAGGCGATCAGTGGCGGTGGGGGGGCAGATTAGGTTTTCCAGCCATGGCTGATGATATTGCAGCATCGGCCATGGCTGGATCGTAATATTTCACCATTTTCATAGGGGAAATATTACAAATCGCTCTGATTGGCTGTTTCACTTTCAACAGCCAATCAGAGCAATCGTAGCCATGGTGGGGGGTGAAGCCACCCCCCCAGGCTGAAGCACCACTCCCCCTGTCCCTGCAGAAGCGGGTGAAATTGGAGTTAACCATTTCACCCGATCTGCAGGGACGCGATCATTCCATGACGCCACATAGGCGTCACAGGTCGGATTGGCACCGACTTTCATGACGCCTACGTGGCGTCAAAGGTCGGGAAGGGGTTAAGCAGCGTTGGTCATCCCTGACCGAATACTACAGGTGGCATCACGAACATTCTTATTTCTAGAAACCCCTTTAAAGACCTTCCCTTTAATTTGGATGCCCAGGGCCACGGACCGGGTTGCTGCCACCGTTACCACCCCTTTAATGACAACCAGACCCGGTACCGAGTACGCCTAGGCCCCTAGTGGGGCGCTGCAAATGTCACGCTCACATATACAATATGGGTAAGAACCTATAGTGATATGATTTGCTTCACTACCATTGGGATTCAATTGATTGGTCACTGACCTTATGGAAGTTATGGCACTTTAAGTACTTTTTGGTGGTGATTATGAATCTGTCATTATTTAAATGACTTGTGATATAATTATCTGCACTGTCACATTATATATTGATACCTCATTAAAGGGAACCTCTCACCCCCCAGGCATTTGTAACTAAAAGAGCCACCTTGTGCAGCACTAATGCTGCATTCTGACAAGGTGGCTCTTTTAGTTCTTGTCCCTCATACCTTGAAATCGTCCCGGGGGCAGGTCTTTCCCCCCTAACACAGACGCACCACAGCCGTCACTCAGGGCCTCTGCGTGCCAGGCGCCGCTTCCTCTTCCTTCATTAGCATCCTCGGCACCTGAGTGGGCATGAGATTTCTTGAAACCCCATCCACTATGCTGTAACAGCTGGATGCTGCAGGTTGTATTCTGCAGATGTATGCAGAGTCCAACCTGTAGCGTTTACTGACCGTGTGCACATACCCCAATATATCTGTAAGCAGGAAACCACTTTTTTCCTTCCCAGAAGCCAACTTTCAATTAGCTTTATTTCAAGTGACAAAAAAAATATGCATGCAATAAAAAACGCATGTAAAAACACATCAAAAAGGCAGGTGACCTGCCAGTGAACTCTGATGCAGATTTGGTACAGATTTCACCTGCATCAAATCCTGAACAAAAACACTGAGCTATTCCTGATTGTGTGCACATACCCTAACAGTCCAAGAAAGTGCTGAAATATTTTTCTGTATTCAACTACTCATCCATATACTACCATATGGTCTTTAGTACATTTCGGTGTTATATAACAGTCTAAAAAATCATTGAAACATTTTTCTGTATTCAATTACTCATCCATAAAGTATTACATGTTCTGTGGTACATTTTGGTATTAAATAACAATACGAAAAAACATTTAAACATTTTTATATATTCAATTACTTATCCATATACTATTAACAATAAGAAACAACAAAGGAATGCTACATGGTAGTGAGGGAATACGGTAATTAGTGCTAGGTGAGTCTAGAATAAAAAAGTAAAAAACCTTGCTACCAAGAAACCGGACCAGTGTAAAATTGTGTGGACAATCGGAAAATTACCAAACACAGAAGAAGAAAACACAAAAACCAACCATACAGTCCAATATAATATAATTTTATTAATATACTGTATAATTCAAGTAAGAACAGATTAAAGTGGAAAATAAATACAGGTAAAAACTAATGATACAGACTGCAATGCAAAAAGTACAAAGTTATACAAAAGGGACGCACACCCAGGGGTAAATAGAAATAGAAATAGAACTGGGTGGAACACAACGGTGTATGTGGTATATGGGTCTAAAAAATAATAAAAAATTAATAAGATAAAATAGAATGATATATACCCACATGAATGAAAGTGCTAGTGCAATATCACAAAATGTGTTACCCTAGCATGGAAACCATGGGTATAAATATTTACCATATAATGGTCAAAAATAAGCAAAAACACAAAAATATGTGAGACACACGTTGTGCTAAGATGAGGGGGTCAAAAAATATGTGATTATATAAACAAATGGTGATTCACAGAGCAAATGATAACATAGGGTAAGTGCAATGGTGAAAAAGACCTGGCCGTCCAATAAAAGTAAATTAAAGGGGAATAAAGTTTATATGGGATTAGTTTGTGATGCCACCTGTGGTGTTCGGCAATTAGGAGACGGCCGACGCTGTCGATCAGGTCCACTGGTGCAGTTGGTGGCGCAGCAGAGATGTTAGAGCTCTCCATGGGTAGAGCTAGCCCCAGGACAATTAAAGTGAAAAAGTCAATGATAGTGAATGCTGTAGTGCAGGGCAGGTGACGCAGTAATAATTCAGAGGACACAGCAGGGTGCAGTTTCCACACTTTACTCACAGTTCTTATATGCAATCCCCAGCTGGGTGCTGTGTCCTTCGGGTCTGTGGTCCAGTCAGCTCTCAGGTAATTTGGGATGCACTTTGCCAGAACCCCATTCTTATGTTCCTTCTCTGGTCGACTCACTGCGCTGGCTCCCGCCTCTCCTGCCCTGCGCCTTCACACACAGTGTCCTGAGCCAGCAGCTTCGGATCCAATCGGGCAACATCCTCTTGGTCCCCTTTATCCTATATGGCTGCATTTTCAGCGAGTGTGTGTAGCTGTGACTGTAGCACATGCAGTTACCTCAGCCTCCAGTTTGCTAGCTGAGTCCTCAGTTTCTCCACTATTCTGGGGCCGGTCCCCTACTGCAACCTGGTCCCTCCACCCAACTATGGTCAGCGTGGATTCGGGCCCCACAGGTGGATTCCTCATTACCCATGCCCCTAGGACCCCTTCTTCCTCTCTATCTTCCTTGATCTCTCTCTCCTCTGGTGCTGGGATGAGCTCCTTACTCCTCAAATCCAAAGGTCCAACTCCCTCTGCCTCTCACTGTCCACTCCTCTTGTCACTGACTCCTCCCCTCTCTACTTCCTCCACCCACACCCTCTACCTAGTTCCCTCCAGGCCTATAGAGGTCTAGTGTTAGGTGCTAGTGTGTGAGTACTGGGTAGTGTCCCCTCCTTACCCGAGAGTGGAGTACCACACCTCTGTCTGAGGTGCAGCACCTCTGTGGCGACTGGACCCTCAGGGGCACCACACTTCTGTGCCTATTTAAACATTCGCTGCTCACAATAAAACATGAAGGTATGCTTGCGGACCAGGTGGAGATGGAAAAAGACATGCGGTAGGGAGAAACTACCCAGTCCTGCCTCATCTCATCTGCTCAGTGTGGATTGGGTAACAATGAGGATGTGGAGGCTGAGGAGGAGGAGGAACAGGATCTGGTGGCTAGAGCAATAGAAGCTAGTATCCACACAACCTTTGAACCATCTTTCCTATGTGGATGGGTTGAGAATGGGAATGAGAAGGAAGAGAGGGAAGAGGAGGAAATGGAGAGTCACTATCATGATGGAGACAGGTAAGTGTTGGTTCTAGGGAGCTTGGCACATATAGTCGACTTTCTGTATCACTGTCTTTCCCGTGACTCTCATGTTGCATTATAGAAAATGTATGGAAGAAATTCCCATCAGAAAATGCTAGCATCAGGGAGCAAGCTTGCTTACCTAACTATGGAGGAGAGGCAAGGGAGACACATCAGAGGCAGGGGTAAACTGTCAAAGTCCTGGGCCAATTTCATGACACTCTCCCAGCGTCCAGGCCCTGATGACCGGGTATTTTTGACAAGGAGGGAAACGTTTTTAAAGATTATCAGGCAATACCTGGCCGACCAAACCAGCGTACTCCCTAATTCCTCTGCAAATTTCAACTACTGGGTCTCAAAGCTGGACACCTGACATAACCTTTCCCTCTATGCCTTGGAGACGTTGTGGTTCAGTTCCTCTAGCATCTTATCTGAGCAGGTTTTTAGTTCCGATGGAGGGTCAAAACAGGCAGGCTCTATTGACTGTCAACAGAAAGTGCTGACAGGCTCACTCTGATAAAAATGAACAAAGCTTAGATTGGCCCCAATATTTCCACAAAAACAGATGACAGATGCAAATTAAGTGATTTTAATCCTCAATATTTGAATGAGGTCCTCCAGTTGTTGCCTTCAAGGGTTTCTGGATCAGCCTGCTCATAATTGTTTTCCTGGCTTTGCACTGTGTGCAGAGCCTTTATGAGCACAGGAGTACCATAACCAGATTTTGCTCACAATATTTGAATGAGGTACTACAGTTGGTGCCTTGAAGGTTGTATGGATGACCCTGATTGTAATTTTTGGCAGGCTTTGCACTGTGCAGAACATTTATGAGTGTGAGAGTACCACAACTACACTTTGTTCACAATATTTGAATGAAGCACTACAGTTGGTGCCTTCAAAGTTGTATGGATGACCCTGCTTGTACTATTTGTCAAGCTTTGCACATAGTGCACAGCCTTTATGCATCTAGGTGTACCACTACATGACAATTTGAATAAAATGTGTATGAGGGCCTCCTTTATGTCTAATACAGGATGTATCTGAATCCCTCTTCCATCACATTTTTGGCTGTTCTTTCTTCCATCAGAAATGAATCTGAAATTTCCAATTTTTTTTATAAAAAATTCAATTTTGGCTTACTTCAAATTTTTTTTCAAATCCTTTTCCTGTAAACTCCAATTTCTCATTGATTTTAAGTGTTTTATTGTCACCCTTAAAGTGGAATGAAAGTGTGACACCATTGTTCTCAGCAGTGATCTGGGAGTCAGAGATACTTCCAGGGGTCTTCTCCATGCTGTTCTCCTTCCATTCACTTTTTCCATCCACTTGAACATTTTCACTGCCCCCCAGACTTCTTTGAAGGGTCTACTGGAAAAAAAGCTCAGCTTTCCCATTGACTCTCATTAAATTCGTTACTCAAAACGAGCATGTGAGTATTAGGAATTGCTCAGTTTGTGTAACGAGCACCCTGTAGTCGCTCATCTGTAGTTGCTTTCACTCATTTTTTTTAAATATTCCAGAATCATCTGTGATTGGCATTATTGAAAACTGTAAGTGACGCGCCCGCCAGGGCCGTGGGGCACCCGGAATAGGACCAAACAGTTTTATGGGGGAGGTCACGTGGCCGTGATCCATTTCCGTGGCCCTGGCCGTGTCATAAAATGGAGGATAATTTAGTGGTGTTTGGTCGTGATGCCACCCGTGGTGTTCGGCAATAGGTGGCCGATGCTGCGGTTTAGGTCCACTGGGGCTGATGGTGACGCAGCAAAGATGGTTCAGCTCCCCATGGGTAGAGCGGGGCCGCAGGGCAAATATATTTGATTGTTCACATGGTGGTGAACGTTGGGGTGCAGAGAATAAGTGAAGGACACAGAGAGGTGCAGTTTTCTTTACCTTTTACTTGAAAGTAGATGCAATCTGGGGTACCAATTACAGATGACGGATTGAGTCTGGATTGCCTGGAGGCTTTCAGGGAATCCACCCTGCCAGGTGGGGTTGGGGACTTTCCTTCTGTGCTCTGTTTTAGGGTCCCTGCTGCTTGTAGCTAAGCTGCCACCCTCTCCTGCATGATGAATTCTAACCTGTGTGGCAGACAGCGTGAGCCTCTTTCACAGGCACTGTCCTTTTCACTGTCAGCCCCGGCCTCTTAGTCTGCTACCGTGCCTTCAGGTGTTCGGTGTGGCCAGGGAACTTGCAGTCCCCTGCCCTCCAGATTTGGCTGTCAGGGCCTACAGCACCTGCCCAGCCAAAGACTCTGGCGTTCCTTTTTATCAGCGCTCCGCTCTGGGGTCAGCTATATGCAGTTTTTATTCCCCTGAGCTCTTGTCCCTGTTTACTCTCTCAGCTGACTTCTTTCTGACTCACTAACCCTACCTGCTGGTCAGAATTTATAAGGAAGCTCCCCTTTCTGGCCTGAGCAGGAATTGACATGTACACTGTGTTACCTGGCATGGGGACCTTCCTTCTTGCCTCCAGGCATGACATCACTCCTTACAGGGAGGCAATGTCACCATGGCATCCGGACTCTGGGGTGCCACATTAGCGTTTAGGAACTACAGCAGCTTATGTATGAAGTGAAGACCACTGTAAATTACAGAGTGGGGTCATTGACTGCTAAGGCTCATTGTGCATAAAAGTTTCCAATGCTTTGTGAGTCAATAACTGTCATTATTGACTCAGCAAAGGCTTGTCAAGGTAAGAAGGCTTATTCGCAGTGTAATGCTCCTCTGGGAAATTTTACTTCCAACAGGTGGCGCTATATAGAGTTCAAGTCCTCTTTCTCTCTGAAGAGGCAATTTGTATATAAAATTTCCCAGCGGAGCATTGCATTGTGAATAAGCCTCCTTACCTTGACAAGCCAGAGCTGGTATGTCTCTCTCCACAAGAAGAAGCCTTACCCCTTAGACCCCAGTCCAGAGCCTCTCACCTAGCCAAACCAGATCTCATGCTTTGCACTAATGAGGGGCAAAGTCTTCGGAATACCTTGAGTGCTTTCTCTTGGCCTTCCGACATCGCCACCTCGGTGGCTTAAGCCTGTCGCTGCTTTTGGGAGATAGGCAGGAGGATTCGTGAAGGAGATCTTAGGAGCTGTGGACTATGGAAGTCCGACTCCAATTCTCTGGGACCAGTGATAACCAGTAGGGTTGAGCGAAACGGATCGGTGATTTTCATAAGTCGCCGACTTTTGGCAAAGTCGGGTTTCATGAAACCCGACCCGATCCCTGTGTGGGGTCGGCCATGCGGTACGCGACTTTCACGCCAAAGTTGCGTTTCAATGACGCTAAAAGCGCCATTTCTCAGCCAATGAAGGTGGACGCAGAGTGTGGGCAGCGTGATGACATAGATCTCAGTCCCCACCATCTTAGAGAAGGGCATTGCAGTGATTGGCTTGCTTTCTGCGGCGTCACAGGGGCTATAAAGGGGTGTTCCCGCCGACCGCCATCTTACTGCTACTGATCTGAGCGTAGGGAGAGGTTGCTGCCACTTCGTCAGAAGCAGGGATAGTGTTAGGCAGGGTACATTCACCCCCAAACCGCTTGTGCTGTAGCGATTTCCACTGTCCAACACCACCTTTTGTTTGCAGGGACAGTGGAAGCTACATTTTTTTTCCTCAGCGCTGTAGCTCATTGCGCTGCCCTAGAAGGCTCCCTGATAGCTGCGTTGCTGTGTGTGTACGCCGCTGTGCAAACCAACTGCTTTTTTCAAAGCACAAATCCTGTTGTTCCTTCCTTTCTGCACAGCTATCTTGTTTGTTTGTCCACACTTTTGTGTGCAGCTGTCCTTTTTATAGCTGCCTGCCATACTTTTCTGAGATTACTGCAGGGAGATAAAGATTGGCAAGTCTGCCTCTGTGCCAGTGCTGTGTGTGGCATCTGTTTCTCATTGTGTGCCACAGAAAACCTAGTGTGTAATACTGGGCCTTTTTTTTTTTTTTTTTTTAATTCTCCCTGAAAAAAAAAAAAAAATTGTGGGAGATAAAGATTGGCAAGTCTGCCTCTGTGCCAGTGCTGTGTGTGGCATCTGTCTCTCATTGTGTGCCACAGAAAACCTAGTGTGTAATACTGGGCCATTTTTTTTTTTTTTTAATTCTCCCTGAAAAAAAAAAAATAAATAGTGGGAGATAAAGATTGGCAAGTCTGCCTCTGTGCCAGTGCTGTGTGTGGCATCTGTCTCTCATTGTGTGCCACAGAAAACCTAGTGTGTAATACTGGGCCATTTTTTTTTTTTTTTAATTCTCCCTGAAAAAAAATAAATAAATAGTGGGAGATAAAGATTGGCAAGTCTGCCTCTGTGCCAGTGCTGTGTGTGGCATCTGTCTCTCATTGTGTGCCACAGAAAACCTAGTGTGTAATACTGGGCCATTTTTTTTTTTTTTTTTAATTCTCCCTGAAAAAAAAAAAAAATAGTGGGAGATAAAGATTTGCAAGTCTGCCTCTGTGCCAGTGCTGTGTGTGGCATCTGTCTCTCATTGTGTGCCACAGAAAACCTAGTGTGTAATACTGGGCCATTTATTTATTTTTTTTTTAATTCTCCCTGAAAAAAAAAAATAGTGGGAGATTAAGATTGGCATTTCTGCTTGAGTGCCGGTCCTGTGTGTGCCATCTGTCTGAAATTATTGGGGCACAGAAAACCTAGTGTGTCATACTGTTAATTTTTTATTTATTTTTTTAAAATTCTCCCTGAAAAAAAAAAATAGTGGGAGATTAAGATTGGCATTTCTGCTTGAGTGCCGGTCCTGTGTGTGCCATCTGTCTGAAATTATTGGGGCACAGAAAACCTAGTGTGTCATACTGTTAATTTTTTATTTATTTTTTTTAAATTCTCCCTGAAAAAAAAAAATAGTGGGAGATTAAGATTGGCATTTCTGCTTGAGTGCCGGTCCTGTGTGTGCCATCTGTCTCAAATTATTGGGGCACAGAAAACCTAGTGTGTAACATTGGGCCTGATTTTCCTTTCAGTGTCAGGCACCTATAAAGGTATATATAAATCCTACAGAAGTTTGAGTTCACCTTATAAGTTGTTTTACAGTAACAAATACCGTTACTTTGGTTACGTTTTGCAAACAATGAGGAAGTCTGGTGGAAGAGGTCGTGGCCGTGGGCGGTCATTGTCAGCTGGTAATGATGGTAGTGGTGGTGGAGCATCAGGTGGTCGTGGTAAAAGCAGTACAGCACCTAAGTCTCGAGTTGTTGAGCCAGGTTCGTCATCTGGCTATACAAGGCCTCGAACGCTCCCTTTTCTGGGAGTAGGAAAACCGCTTTTAAAGCCGGAGCAGCAAGAACAAGTTTTGGCTTTCCTTGCTGACTCAGCCTCTAGCTCTTTTGCCTCCTCTTCTGAAAGTGCTAAATGTAAAAGCAGCGCGTCATTAGTGGATGTTCACGGTCAGGGACAAGTCGCTTCCTTGTCTTCTTCACCCAGAACAAGAGAGAAGGATGCGTCAGGCGACACAACGGGTTACTCCATGGAGCTTTTTACACATACCGTTCCTGTGTTAGACAGTGAAACAGTTAACAGGCCATGCCCATTAGAAGTTGAATCGGACATGAAGTGCACAGATGCACAGCCACAGCCAGATTACTATGCTGTTCCTTTGACTCAGACCAGAACATTGCCCTCGCAGTGTACTGAGCCAGAATCAAACCCAGCGGAGACTATGGTGCCCCGTCACGAACGCTATACCACCGGCTTACACGGTGACACAGACGAAGTTGCACACGACATAGAAGAGGAGGTCATAGATGACCCAGTTGTTGACCCCGAATGGCAGCCATTGGGGGAACAGGGTGCAGGCGGCAGTAGTCTGCAATGCCTAAAAAGGTATCCGATAGTAGAAAGAGTGCAGTCTGGCATTTTTTTAAACAACATCCAAATGATCAGCGCAAAGTCATCTGTCAAAAATGTTCAACTACCTTAAAGGGCACCTGTCACCCCGTTTTTTTCAGTATGAGATAACAATACTGTTAAATAGGGCCTGAGCTGTGCATTACAACAGTGTATTTTGTGGACCCCGATTCCCCACCTATGCTGCCAAAATACGTTACCAAAGTAGCCGTTTTCGCCTGTCAATCAGGCTGGTCTGGTTAAAAGGACGTGGTGTCTTCCCCCAGATCTTGCTTAGTTTTCCGTTGGTGGCGTAGTGGTTTGCGCATGCCCAAGGTCCCGAATCCACTGCACAGGGGAGTTAAAAGAGCGCGATGTGCACTATTTCATTGGTGATCGGTGGGGGCGGCCATCTTCCTTTGGCCGTGCGTGGCAGAAGCGGCGCTCTGCTGGCTGCGGCTTCAGGAAAATGGCCGCGGGATGCCGCGCGTGCGCAGATGGAGATCGCAGCGGCCATTTTCCTGAAGCCGAAATGCGAACTCTGCTTCAGGAAAATGGCCGCCACAATCAGCGTCTGCTGATGCAAAGTTTGATGCACATAAGGGAGCAGGCGTCTGCAGCCGAGGAAGAGGAAAGCCTTGATGACAGTCAGCCATTGTCTGGTCAGGGCAGTCTACAGGATGAGGTAGCGGGCGAAGAGGAGGAGGACGAGGAGGATGATGGGGATGAGTATTTTTTAAATGAGGAAGCTTCTCCGGGTCCAATGGAAATTGCTGGTGTGGCAAGGCCGGGTTCAGTTTTTTTGAGGGAGACAAGTGACGTAGATTTGCCTGTAACTGCCCCTCAAACCAGCACAACCGCAGATTTGACTACTGGAACTTTGGCCCACATGGCGGATTATGCCTTACGTATCCTCAAAAGGGACCCACGCATTCTTAAAATGATGACCGATGATGATTACTGGTTGGCCTGCTTCCTTGATCCTCGCTATAAAGGCAAATTGCAAAATATTATGCCACATGAGAACCTCGAACAAATATTAGCAACCAAACAAGCAACTCTTGTAGACCGTTTGATTCATCCATTCCCAGCACACAACGCCGGTGATGGTTCTCACACGAGCTGCAGGGGGCTACAGGGCAGAGGTGTTAGAGGTGCACAAATCAGAAGTGGCGTTGGACAGAGGGGTTTTCTGACCAGGTTGTGGAGTGATTTCGCAATGACCGCAGACAGGACAGGTACTGCAGCATCTATTCAAAGTGGCAGGAGACAACATTTGTCCAGTATGGTTACTAACTATTTTTCAGCCCTTATCGATGTTCTCCCTCAAGCGTCAATCCCATTTGATTACTGGGCATCCAAATTAGACACCTGGCCTGAATTGGCAGAATATGCATTGCAGGAGCTTGCTTGCCCAGCAGCTAATGTGCTATCAGAAAGAGTATTCAGTGCTGCTGGTTCAATATTAACCGAAAAAGGACTCGTCTGGCTACCCAAAATGTTGATGATCTAACCTTAATTAAAATGAACCACTCCTGGATTTCAAATTATTTTGCCCCACCTTTCCCGGCTGACACCTAGCTTTCCTATAAAAAGGTCTTGCTTGTGGACTGGTCTTACTGAGTGTTCCAATCTCTTAATTTGCAGCAGCTGTTTGTCCAGCATACGACATGTTTACACCTCCCTAAATGGGAAAACTACCCCCACGGGGCCGTGGTCTCGCCACTTGGCGCAAGCACCCATTAGAGTGCCGTTTGTCTGAAGGGGTGGGTGTGCCCGCTTTTGGTCGACGGCACTGCCACTGGGTCCCTCATAGTACAATAAAGTGTCTCTGGCGGTGGTGGTGCGCAACCAACGTCAGAAACACACCGTTGTAACATGAGGGGCCCTGGGCCTGTACCGCCGGCCACAAGAGAGTTCCCCCCCCAGCTCAAACTGTGCTCTACCACGTGCAAAATTATCTCTCACAGCTCCAACAATGTTTAGTCTATGCGCTGACATCCTTCAATGCCTGGCACTGACAATACCAATTTGTTGACATGTATGATGCTAGTTAAAATAGTCAGGGTCAGTGTCCTATATTGACACCAGTAAATACGTATTGCCAAATTACTATGTCTGAAACTCAGTAGAGGCGCCCACCCCTGTACCTAAGTATGCCACACTTTTTTTTTTTTGTTTTGTTGTTTTGCGAGACATTAACATCTATTTATTTTTTGGGAGTACTAACTGTGTCAGACACTCCTTGCAATCGTCCTCCGCTGACCACACCAATTCTGCCTGTGTACCCCTGCGAGATAACTCTAAGTGCCTTGAGCCTATTTTTATTTATTTTAGGCCTAGTAAGCCTGTCTGCGGTCCCTCCTTGCAATCCTCCTCCACTGACCACACCAATGCTGCCTGTGTACCCATGTAACCTATTTAAAACTGCCTTGGGCCTATTTTTATTTATTTTAGGCCTAGTAAGCCTGTCTGCGGTCCCTCCTTGCAATCGTCCTCCGCTGACCACACCAATGCTGCCTGTGTACCCATGTAACCTATTTAAAACTGCCTTGAGCCTATTTTTATTTATTTTAGGCCTAGTAAGCCTGTCTGCGGTCCCTCCTTGCAATCGTCCTCCGCTGACCACACCAATGCTGCCTGTGTACCCCTGCGAGATAACTCTAAGTGCCTTGAGCCTATTTTTATTTATTTTAGGCCTAGTAAGCCTGTCTGCGGTCCCTCCTTGCAATCGTCCTCCGCTGACCACACCAATGCTGCCTGTGTACCCCTGCGAAATAACTCTAAGTGCCTTGAGCCTATTTTTATTTATTTTAGGCCTACTAAGTCTGTCTGCGGTCCTTCCTTGCAATCGTCCTCCGCTGACCACACCAATGCTGCCCGTGTACCCCTGGAACCTATTTTAAAGTGCATAGAGCCTATTTTTTTAATTTTATTTAATATTAATAAAGCCATGATGGACTACGGTGTACCACGCTGCGAGCTACCCAGTTGACACTTCTTTTGCGAGAAAAGCCATCCCAACCCTCCACCAGCATGTAAAAGACCGCATTGTCCATGCACTCTGGCAATCTGTGAGTACAAAGGTGCACCTGACAACAGACGCATGGACCTGTAGGCATGGCCACGGAAGGTTATGTGTCCATTACGGCGCAATGGGTTAATGTGGTGGATGCATGGTCCACAGGGGACAGCCTACTAACTCTGTCTGCAGTCCCTAATTCAAATTGTCCTCAATTCAGGTTTTCGGGCTTTTTAAAAAAATAGGAAACTGCATTTGGGCTACTAGTTTGGTTGGGGCCTACTGTTGATGTCTGCCGCTCCTGGGTGTTCTCCTCCTCCTGGGTGTTCTCCTCCTCCTGGGTGTTCTCCTCCTCCTTGGTGTTCTCCTCCTGGTTTCCTTGTCTGAGCTTCAACCTTCAGGCTCTCATAAAGTATTTTTAAATGTAACACTGCAGTTGCCCTGCTACCTGGGTTGGGGCCTAGTAACGGTGTCTGCCGCTCCCTGGTGTTCTCCTCCTCCTTGGTGTTCTCCTCCAGGTTTCCTTGTCTGAGCTTCAACCTTCAGGCTCTCAGAAAGTATTTTTAAATGTAACACTGCAGTTGCCCTGCTACCTGGGTTGGGGCCTAATAACGGTGTCTGCCGCTCCTTGGTGTTCTCCTCCTCCTTGGTGTTCTCCTCCTGGTTTCCTTGTCTGAGCTTCAACCTTCAGGCTCTCATTAAGTATTTGTTTTTAAAAATTGGTGGTTGGGGCCTACTAACGGTGTGTGCCGCTCCCTGGTGTTGTCCTTCACTGTATAAAGCTGAGCTTCAACCTTCAGGCTCTCATTAAGTATTTGTTTTTAAACATTGGTGGTTGGGGCCTACTAACGGTGTGTGCCGCTCCCTGGTGTTGTCCTCCACTGTATAAAGCTGAGCTTCAACCTTCAGGCTCTCATTAAGTATTTGTTTTTAAAAATTGGTGGTTGGGGCCTACTAACGGTGTGTGCCGCTCCCTGGTGTTGTCCTCCACTGTATAAAGCTGAGCTTCAGTCTTTAGGCTTTCGGCCTATAGTAGCAGATATTAAACTGCATTTGGCCTTCAACTTTGGTTGGGCCCTACTAACGGTGTGTGCCGCTCCCTGGTGTTGTCCTCCACTGTATAAAGCTGAGCTTCAACCTTCAGGCTCTCATTAAGTATTTGTTTTTAAAAATTGGTGGTTGGGGCCTACTAACGGTGTGTGCCGCTCCCTGGTGTTGTCCTCCACTGTATAAAGCTGAGCTTCAGTCTTTAGGCTTTCGGCCTATAGTAGCAGATATTAAACTGCATTTGGCCTTCAACTTTGGTTGGGCCCTACTAACGGTGTGTGCCGCTCCCTGGTGTTGTCCTCCACTGTATAAAGCTGAGCTTCAACCTTCAGGCTCTCATTAAGTAGTTGTTTTTAAAAATTGGTGGTTGGGGCCTACTAACGGTGTCTGACGCTCCCTGGTGTTGTCCTCCACTGTATAAAGCTGAGCTTCAACCTTCAGGCTCTCATTAAGTACAGTATTTGTTTTTAAAAATTGGTGGTTGGGGCCTACTAACGGTGTGTGCCGCTCCCTGGTGTTGTCCTCCACTGTATAAAGCTGAGCTTCAATCTTAAGGCTCTCGTTAAGTAGTTGTTTTTAAAATGTGTGGTTGGGCCCTTAAAACGGTGTCTGACGCTACTGGGTGTTCTCCTCCTCCTGGGTGTTCTCCTCCTCCTGGGTGTTCTCCTACAGGTTTCCTTGTCTGAGCTTCAACCTTCAGGCTCTCATTAAGTCATTGTTTGTAAAAATTGGTGGTTGGGGCCTACTAACGGTGTGTACCGCTCCCTGGTGTTGTCCTCCACTGTATAAAGCTGAGCTTCAACCTTAAGGCTCTCGTTAAGTAGTTGTTTTTAAAATGTGTGGTTGGGCCCTTAAAACAGTGTCTGACGCTACTGGGTTTTCTCCTGTTTTGTTGTCCCGACCTTCAATGTTCAGGCTTTCGGCTTACATTTTAAATAATTAAACTGCAGTTGGCCTACTACTTTGGTTGTGCCTAGTAACGGTGTGTGCCGCACCTTGGTGTTGTCCTGTGTTATTTTCCTGACCTTTAATCTTCAGGCTTTCGGACTTCATTTGTAATATTAAACTGCATAGGGCCTACTAGTGTGGTTCGGCCCTACTAACGGTGTCTGCCGCTCCTGGGTTTTCTACTCCACTGAACTAAGCAATGCCACCTGGTTAGTCCTGTTACCAATTTTGAACTGCATTTTACCCACTTTATTATTTGGGCCTATATCAGTGTTTCGTCCTCATCCTGCCCATTGCCCAGCCGGTGCTAGATGAGTCTTGTGGTACTTTGACCCAGACCACTACATTCCCCTTGCACGCTACACAGCCACAATCTGACCCTGCTGAAAGTCAGGTTCCCCTTCCCGCATACTATACCACCTTACACAGGGACAAAGAGGAAGGTGCAGATGAAAGTGCAGGTTTCTTCAACAGGTAGGGGGGCATACTCGGCGACGTCACAGGCACAGGGCCCCTCAGAGTACGCAAAAGTGTCGCTGCCGGTGGGAGGCGCCCCCGCCGTGCAAACACACCGCTGTACTTTGAGGGGCCCTGTGCCAGTGCCAATGCGAACGAGTGGGCCTCCCTGCTTGCTCAGGATCACAGCACTTGCAAAGTTGAAATACTTACCTCTCACTGCTCCACCGCCGTGACGTAGTCCACGTTTCCTGGGCCCACTAAAACCTTGAACCAGCCCTACCCCCCACAACTTTTGCCAAATGACCCCCAATTTCCAATGCCCAACTATTATTAGAAAGTTAATTAAGATTGACAAGCTTCAGAAACAAGAATGGATGTTTTTGGCATTAAAATGGGCACTGTAGGTGTTTTCCTGGCCTCCACTCACTGCCGACTATGCTTCCACATTGACTTGCATTGGGTTTCATGTTTCGGTCGATCCCCGACTTTTCGCGATAATCGGCCGACTTCACTCGACTCGACTTTGGACAAAGTCGGGTTTCGCAAAACCCGACTCGATCTTAAAAAAATGAAAGTCGCTCAACCCTAATAACCAGGTCAAAAATGGATTCAGGATTAACATGACCAAAAATAAGAAGTTGCATTTTTTTCTGGGATATTTGGTCAACATGGTGTTTTATGGCATCGTGAAGATTCGGAAGTCTGATATCATATGCCTTCCGGAGGGAAGGCAGGTATGTGCTGGTGCTATCTTCTATGGCTGCTTGCCAGAATTTGTTTACTGCCCTGAAAAATGGAATTGCAAATCCTTTGCTGGAAGGTCTTACCTTTACTGTGTTGTACTCTAAGGAGGATATCCCACTTGTAGTTTTCATGCACAACCCTTTTGTTTGCCTGGATGACATTACTTTATTTTTGAAAAGACATTGCATTTATGTTCAGTACTCCCACAGGATCCTGAATGGAGAAGGCCCCTGGACCGGGAAGTACACATTTTTTGTGAGATTTGGGATGGATCCCCAAGGCCCGGGAGGCATCCATTACCCCCCTCTTAAATTTTCAGTTGGAAAAAGTGTTTGTTTTTTTTTGTTTTTCCCTGATGCACCGATGTACTGCAGGAGGTGTAAAAATTTCGGGCATAATCAGGATAGTTGCGGGGAGATGCCAACTTGCAGGAATTGCTATGGTTCTGGCCATATGGCAAAAGACTGCACAAATCCTGTTATTTCTAATGTTTGTGGTGAGGAGGGCCATAAGTATCGGGACTGTAAAGCCAGGATTAGTCCTAGATCTAACGCTTAGGTCTCAGGTGGGGCAGCTGCGCCCCCTGCTGCTGTTGTGGACATTCTACAGGTTACAGGCCGAGATCTTATTGAGGAACCTGAAATCATGAATGCACATGAGGAGGCCCTGCCCCAAACAGAGTCTCCCAGCCCAGAGGTGGCAGGTTGGGAACTTGCTGAAGTTAAATGTGAGCTCCCTCATCAGTCTGATGTCTGTGGAGAGGGGGAGTTGGATGGTTCTCTTGGTAGTTCCCCCTGTGTATCTTAGACAGCTACTGAGGAGGAGTTGGCTAGTTGTGGAGATCAAGTTTTTTCTCCTGACACTGATGCTTTTTTAGGCATTCCCACAGACGTAAACTGTTTCGAGGTGTTGCAGTTCCAGATGGAAGGTGAAAACGGCTGAAGCAGAAGTGGCCTGTTTGTCGTCATGTAAATAACACCATCATATTATGACTCCCCAAGCTGATTGGGGCATTGCGTCACTGAATGTTAGGCTAATTAGATCCAAATCCAGGAGGGAAATCATCCTCGATTATATCAAACAGATGAATGCTCATATCTTTTGTCTTCAGGAATGTGGGATTGTGGACTCTCCAAGCGATAAGGACTGGCCTTACAGAAGCCATGTGTTAATAGGAATGATGGGGTATGGATATTATTGGGTAACAAGGAGATTAGTATAGAAAGCTACATGGTGGTAGAGGTGGGTAGATGTATAATTGCATATGTTAGCTATAGGGGATGGCGGGCTACAATTACTAATGTGTACTGTCCATCAGGAAATAACAGAAAAAAGGAGCGACTGGCTCTTTTGAAAAAATTAAGTTTGTTTCTTCCGGGCAAAATGCCTACCGTTTTGGTTGGAGACTTTAATTGCATCACAGAAGGGAATTGTGACATAACTGGTAAAAGTTATCCAATCTTATTTCTGATTTTTCCCTTCTAGATGCTGATAGGGGTGGTATTGCATTCAGGATAGATAAAATGTTGTTTTCCAAAAATATGTTGTGCATGAATTTTGAACAAAATGCTGCACCCTTTTCTGATCATGAGTGTTTGAGAGGTGTGTTTAGTGTGGTTGATGACCGTGTGTATGGAGGTGGGGTTTGGAAGCTGAATGTAAGACTGTTAGATGATGAGGATGTGATGAATGAATTAAAAATAAAGTATAAAGAGTGGAGAATATGTAAGAGGGATTATGCGTATGTGCTGGAATGGTGGGACTGGGTTAAGGTGTGCTGCAAAAATTCTTAAAAAAATGGGTCTGCTATTAAAAAAGCTGCTATTTGTCGGAGCAGATTTAATGATTTAAACAGGCATTTAGACTGGTTAAGAAAGTGTGGAGAAAGTGGGATGGATGTGTCTGATCTGCTGTTTGAGACAAAGAGTGAAATAAAGCGTGTTATGGATGAAAGAGGGAAAGAAATCATCTATCGCACCAAAATAGAACATCTGGAGAAAGATGAAAAGTGCATGAGGTTCTTTTTTAAGAAAATGAATGGGAGAAAGGTTAATCTGAATAAAGTCATGGATAGGAACGGTTTGTGTGTGTCAGGTGAGAATGTGATAAAGGAGGTGAATAGGTTCTATGGTAAGTTATACATATGATAACAAAAAATGGATTGATTCTGGTCTTGTTTCAGAAGTGTTGAATGGGTTAGAGAACAAGTTGGATAGTGGAGAATGCGATATTTTGAATGAGGATGTGATTATGGATGAAGTAGAAAACGTGATGAAGAGTGCCAAAAAGAATAAGACACCAGGTAAAGACGGATTGCCGGTAGAATTCTATGTGAAATCATGGGATTTTCTGGGTGCTGATTTGACTGAGACATGTAAGTGTATGTGGGAGAGTGGTAAGTTGTGTGCATCAATGAAAAAGGGGGGTGGTTGTGCTCATGTATAAGAAAGGTGAGAGGAAGAGCTTACAGAATTGGAGACCTATAACGTTGCTGAATGCAGATTCCAAAATCTATAGCAAATTGTTGGCGAATCACATGCGTGAGGTGATTGGTAGTGTTGTGGATGAGGATCAAGTGTGTGCTGTGCCTGAAAGGAGGATGAGTGATAACTTATTGTTATTAAGGGATTTGATTGGAGACTGCATGGGAAGGAAACAGAAGTGTATGGTTCTGACAATTGATTTTGAGAAAGCATTTGACAGGGTCTCACATGTGTTTTTGTTTAAAGTTCTGGAGAGAATGGGATTTCCTAAAAAATTTGTGAATGGGATAATGTGTTTGTATGATGGTCTGTCAAGTGAGTTTCTTGTTAATGGGTGGTTGAGTGAGAAAGTGAATATTATGTCTGGTGTAAGGCAGGGGTGTTCCATGTCCCGTCTTGTTTGTATGTGTGAGTGAACCTTTGTTGTGCTTGGTGAGATGTGATAAAATGGTGCCAGGTTTTCTGGTACCTAGGAGTGGTGGGAACTGGGAAGCATGTGAAACTTCTTGGATATATGGATGATGTTGTGGCTGTGAAAGTGTTGCGTCTATGAATAGTGTTGAGTTGCTTTTGGAGTTTTTCTGTGGTGCGTCTAGCTTTAGAGTAAACTGTAGTGTTGAGCATTCCGATACCGCAAGTATCGGGTATCGGCCGATACTTGCGGTATCGGAATTCCGATACCGGGATTCCGATACTTGCCGCGTATCGGATACCGGAATCGGAAGTTCAAAGATTCAAAATGCAGAAATTCAGCCAATGAGAATGATTCCAAGTGTGGGCACATCCTGTTTAGCATGGAGGGCATGAAACTACTGGCAAGGCTGTGATTGGCTGCTGAAATGATGTCATGCTGCAGTTTAAAAGTCGCTGGCGCCATTTTGCGATCACTCTGCTGTGAATTCAGTTAGTGACAGGATGCTGTTTGCTGACTGAGGGACAGTTTAGAGATAGCGATTTGCTTCTTTGTGCTTTCCAAAGGCTAATTTAGCAACCGCTGTGTTCACCTACTATTCACCTTGCTTTTGCCTTGTAGCGCTGTTTTCACAGCGATCTGCAAGGTCTGTGTGTGTGTGTGTGTGTGAGTGCAGCCCACTCTCTAGTCTGAGTGCAGCCACATAGGCCATCCATAGCTGGTTGTATTCAGTTCAGGGAGGGTGGTTCATTGCCTCATACTGTTCTTTTTTTTTTTTTTTTTTTTTCAAGTAGTGTAGTCTGCTGCTAATTTATTCAAAAAAATCCTATTAGTGTCTTTCCACCCGTCTCCAGCTAATTTGTGGAAAAACACTACATAGGATAAAGTAGAGGAGGGTTTTTGGGCCTTGCAGCGCCGTTTACGGCTGTCTGCACGGTCTCCGTGTGACTGCAGCTCGCCCTGTAGTCTGTGAGCAGCCATAGCCTGGTTGTCTCCAGCTCAGGGTTGTTCACTGCGTCATACCGCCAAATCAATTTTAATTTTTTTTCAAGTAGTGTAGTCTGCTGCTAATTTATTTAAAAAAATCCTATTAGTGTCTTTCCACCCGTCTCCAGCTAATTTGTGGAAAAACACTACATAGGATAAAGTAGAGGAGGGTTTTTGGGCCTTGCAGCGCCGTTTACGGCTGTCTGCACGGTCTCCGTGTGATTGCAGCTCGCCCTGTAGTCTGTGAGCAGCCATAGCCTGGTTGTCTCCAGCTCAGGGTTGTTCACTGCGTCATACCGCCAAATCAATTTTAATTTTTTTTCAAGTAGTGTAGTCTGCTGCTAATTTATTTTAAAAAATCCTATTAGTGTCTTTCCACCCGTCTCCAGCTAATTTGTGGAAAAACACTACATAGGATAAAGTAGAGGAGGGTTTTTGGGCCTTGCAGCGCCGTTTACGGCTGTCTGCACGGTCTCCGTGTGATTGCAGCTCGCCCTGTAGTCTGTGAGCAGCCATAGCCTGGTTGTCTCCAGCTCAGGGTTGTTCACTGCGTCATACCGCCAAATCAATTTTAATTTTTTTTCAAGTAGTGTAGTCTGCTGCTAATTTATTTTAAAAAATCCTATTAGTGTCTTTCCACCCGTCTCCAGCTAATTTGTGGAAAAACACTACATAGGATAAAGTAGAGGAGGGTTTTTGGGCCTTGCAGCGCCGTTTATGGCTGTCTGCACGGTCTCCGTGTGATTGCAGCTCGCCCTGTAGTCTGTGAGCAGCCATAGCCTGGTTGTCTCCAGCTCAGGGTTGTTCACTGCGTCATACCGCCAAATCAATTTTCTTTTTTTTTCAAGTAGTGTAGGTTGCTGCTAATTTATTTAAAAAAATCCTATTAGTGTCTTTCCACCCGTCTCCAGCTAACTTGTGGAAAAACACTACATAGGATAACGTAGAGGAGGGTTTTTGGGCCTTGCAGCGCCGTTTACGTCTGTCTGCACGGTCTCCGTGTGACTGCAGCTCTATCTGTTGTCAGTTCAGCCCCCCAAAAAGAAATAAATAATAAAGTTCACCAAACACACCAGTTACACCACTTTACATTTGTGTAGGCCACATTAGCTCATATTAAAGTCTAGTCCACACTTTAGAAAATTAGTGTTTCTTATACCTGTTAGGAGGAGTTGCTCAGGAATAAGCACACAAATCCGTTAGTACTTTTCTGCTTATCTTTATCAGTCAACCAAGATGAAGAAGGCAGTGAGTAAGGCATGTGGGCGTGGGCATGGGCGCGGAGCAGGGAGGGGACGTGGGGATTCTGTGCCTGCTGCGGGCACCGGTGACTCATCAGCACCCACTTTCACCAGGCAACAGTCGTTCATGCGCAGCTTTGTGTCAGAGCGCCGTACACCGCTGCTGCGTCAAGAACAAATTGAAGCTGTTGTCGGATGGATGGCAGCTAATGCATCAACTTCCATTAGTGCCACATCCTCTCAGACACAGAGCACTGGAGAGCAGCCATCTGTCTCTTCACCACCTGCCAAATTGCCCAGGCAGACAGAGAGCCCAGGACAGGAGCCGTCTCTACTTCTGTTCTCTGAATCTCTTGGCTTGGAAACAGGGGGCCAGCCAAGCAGCATTGGAGAAATGGAAGAAGAGGCAGGGTGCAGTGATGCCCAACAGCTTTTTCTGTCTTCCTCTGAAGAGGCGGGTGGGCCAGTGGCTCCGGTCACCACATCGCAGGCCGCATCAGCTGATGATGACACTCAGGTGCCACTTACTGGTGCGTGCTCTGCTGCTGAGACTACCCAGGAGGAGCAGTTGGGGGCAGAGGGTAGTGTAGATGATGAGGTCCTCGACCCATCTTGGCGTGAGGGACAGGAAGGTGGTGGGAGCAGCTCTGAGGAAGAGATTCCCCGTACGGCCCAAAGAGGGAGAGGGAGGGGGAAGACTGCGGATCCTGCAGCCTCCGCTTTGGCACCCGTTAGGAGCATGTCTCTTCCAAAAGCCAAAAAGGGCGCTCCCAAGACTTGCAGTGCCTGGTCCTTTTTTGACACAGTTGCAGATGACATTTGCTATGTCAGATGCAACGTGTGTCATCAAAAAGTCAAAAGAGGTCGAAATGTCAGCAACCTCAATACCTCCAACATGTGGAAACATGTGCGCAACAGGCACCCGGCGGAGTTAGAAAAACACACTGAAGAGGTAGGCCAACCAACAGCGGCAGCTACCACCTCTTCAGCTCGTGTTGCCTCTTCCTCTAGCTCACACGCAGCTGGTTCGGCTTCCTCCCAGGATCGCCGTGGAAGAACCTCTGGCCCTGTTGTCCAGAGACCCGCTGTAATTCCACCCGCAGCACCACTTTCCCAGTCATCCACACACTCCCAGCCCAGTCTACAGCCATCGGTAGTACAGGCATGGGAGAAAAGGCGGCCTTTCTCGTCAAACCACCCACGAGCACAGGCTCTGACTGCAGGCATTGCCAAACTTCTGTCACTGGAAATGCTGTCATTCAGGCTGGTGGAGACTGACAGCTTCCGTGACTTGATGTCATTGGCAGTCCCACAGTACAATGTGCCCAGCCGCTTTTACTTCAGCAGGCAAGCCGTCCCTGCCCTGCACAAGCATGTGGAGGGACACATAAAACACGCGCTACTGAACGCCGTCAGTAGCAAGGTCCACCTCACCACCGATGCGTGGACCAGTCAACATGGACAGGGGCGATACCTTTCCCTCACTGCCCATTGGGTTAATGTCGTTGAGCCGGGTACAGACCGTGCGAGTGGCGCAGGACGTGTCCTGCCCACTCCAAGGATTGCAGGAATCCATTCTGTACGCATTGACTCCTCCTCTTACACCAGTTCCTCAGAATCATCGCTGCAGGAGCCGTCACAGTCCACCTCCACATGGACCCGTGATGAACGTGTACCTGTTACGACCGACATGAGCACAGCCGTGGCCAAACGTCAACAGGCCGTGTTGAAATTAATTTTTTTGGGGAATCATAGCCACACAGCGCAGGAGCTCTGGAATGCCATCAAGCAGGAGAGCGATGTGTGGTTTGTGCCAGCGAATCTCCAGCCAGGCATGGTAGTGTGTGATAATGGCCGAAATCTGGTGGCAGCTCTGGGCCTCGGCAACCTCACTCACATCCCATGTCTGGCACATGTGCTCAATTTGGTCGTGCAGAGCTTTTTGAGGGACTATCTGGATCTTGATGCACTGCTGCACAAGGTCCGCCTAGAGTGTGCTCACTTGCGGCGTTCCAGCACGGCAAAAGCGCGCATTGCGGCTCTGCAGCGCCGACACCGCCTGCCGGAACATCGCATCATATGTGACCTACCTACCAGGTGGAATTCCACGTTACATATGTTGGAGCGGTTGTGTGAGCAGCAGGAAGCTGTAATGGAGTACCAGCTGCTTCAGGTGCAAAAAAGTCGCAGTCAGCGCCGTACAGACTTCACAACCACAGAGTGGGCCACTATGAATGACGTCTGCCAGGTTTTGCGTCCCTTTGATTATTCCACGCGGATGGCGAGTGCAGATGATGCACTAGTCAGCATGACTGTCCCCCTTATCTGCCTGCTTGAAAAATCACTGCAAGCGCTAAGGGATGATGTTGTGGAAGAGGTGGAGGATGAGGATTCACCATTTCCATCATCTTCTGGACAGTCAGCGCCACGTGGTTCCTCACAAACGCGTAGGCAGGGGACAGTTTGTGAGGAGGATGAGGAGGAGTCAATGGAGGAGGAAGACGTCCGTCCAGAGGAGGGAGTTACCGAATTGTCCAGTACTCAGTGTGTACAGCAAGGGTGGGGTGATGACGAGCAGGCAGAGATCACGCCTCCAGCAGGGGACAGCGTTTCTTGGGCAGTTGGCAGTCTGCAGCACATGGTGGATTACATGCTGCAGTGCCTGAGAAACGACCGCCGCATCGCCCACATTCTCAACATGTCTGATTATTGGGTGTTCACCCTCCTCGATCCTCGCTACCGGGACAACGTAAAAAGCCTCATCACACCGTTGAACCGGGAGCGAAAAATGCGGGAGTACCAAGACACACTGGTCAATTCCATCATCTTCTCCATTCCAACTGAGAGAAGTGCTGCTAGTGCATTCCAAAGCAGCTCAGTGCGTCCAGGCAGTGGTGGAGGCTCTGCACAAAGAGGGAGCAGAAGCAGTGCCTCTGCCCAAGGCAAGACCAGTATGGCCCAACTGTGGCACAGTTTTCTGTGCCCCCCACAAAAGTCTACACCATCACAGACGGCTCCAGTCAGCAGGAGGCAACGGTTCCGTCAGATGGTGACAGACTACATGTCTTGCCCTCTTGCTGTACTCCCAGACGGCTCTTCCCCTTTCAAGTTTTGGGTCTCAAAGCTGGATACATGGCCAGAGCTAAGCCAGTATGCATTGGAGGTGCTGTCTTGCCCTGCGGCCAGTGTATTATCGGAACGTGTCTTTAGTGCTGCAGGTGGTGTACTAACTGACCGTCGCATGCGACTATCCTCCGATAACGTTGACCGGCTTACTTTCCTGAAAATGAACAAGGCCTGGATCTCGCAGGAATTTGCCACTCCTCCTCCTGATTAAATAATTAGGTCACTGTATACGTTATCCAGGTCTCCTGTTGTGTTCATCTTTCTACCACCTGAACTTAAATTCCTGGGCTCCAACACCGCCAGTTGAGGCTCAGAAGTGCCGTCTGCACAGTCAAAACATACGACCCAGTGTTATTGGGTTTCAGTAACGTCAGCTGATCCCCAGCTGTGTAGCCGGCAATGTGTCATGCGACCGCCACGCTGACACAACAACTGAAATGTAAGGGAATCTGTCCCCCCCCCCAAGGCGTTTGTTACTGAAAGAGCCACCTTGTGCAGCAGTAATGCTGCACAAGGAAAAGGTAGCTATTTTTGTTTAGCACCTTGCACACGCAGAACTTAACACTTATAAAATGTGTCCACTGATACCGTAACACCGTCCCGGAGGTGGGACTTTCCTTCGTAATGTGACGCAGCACAGCCGTCATTCCTACCCCCCCGGCGCCGCGCACCCGCTCCTCAGCGTTGTTTGATTCCGTCCCGGAGCCTGCGCTGTTATGTTATCCCGTGGCCAGGCACACTTAGCGCTGCCCGTCTTCTGGCATCATTTGGTGTCAGGATGGCTGCGCCTGTGCGGCCGCGCTGGCAGAGAGCCCGCCTCGCAGTGGCTTCTGATTTAATCCCACTGGGGGCCTGGGATCCATGGACATGCGCAGTGCATATCTGAACCTCCACCTCTCACTTATCTCCCTATGGCTTCTTCAGACTGTTCGGTGTCAGCTGGTCCCTAATAGCATGCCACGGCCGTGACACCGCACAGTCTTAAGAAGCCGTAGGGAGGGGAGTGAGAGGCGAGGATATGCACTGCGCATGTCCATGGATCCCAGGCCCGCGGTGGGATTAAATCAGAAGACACTGCGAGGCGGGCTCTCTGCCAGCGCGGCCGCACAGGCGCAGCCATCCTGACACCAAATGATGCCAGAAGACGGGAAGCGCTAAGTGTGCCTGGCCACGGGATAACATAACAGCGCAGGCTCCGGGACAGAATCAAACATCGCTGAGGAGCCAGTGCGCGTCGCCGGGGGGGGTAGGAATGACGGCTGTGCTGCGTCACATTACGAAGGAAAGTCCCACCTCCAGGACGGTTTTACGGTTGCAGGGGACACATTTTATAAGTGTTTAGTTCTGTGTTTGCAAGGAGCATGATGAAAAGAGCCACCTTTTCCTTTTGCATCTTTTGTGCTGCACAAGCTGGCTCTTTCAGCTACAAACGCCTTGGGGGGGGGTTAAAGGTTCCCTTTCGACTTTCTCAGGCTTCGGCCTACATTGTGTTCCTCTGCTTTTCCACCTGTCCCTGGGCTCCAACACCGCCAGTTGCCGTCCAGAAGTGCTGTACGCACAGTCAACAGTCCCTCCTCTGTTATTGGGGTTCAGTAACGTCAGCTGTTCCCCTGCTGTGTGTGTGGCAATCCCTCCTACCTCCTCCAACCTCCTCCAACCTCCTCCTCCTCCACCTGTCCCTGGGCTCCAACACCGCCAGTTGCCGTCCAGAAGTGCTGTACGCACAGTCAACAGTCCCTCCTCTGTTATTGGGGTTCAGTAACGTCAGCTGTTCCCCTGCTGTGTGTGTGGCAATCCCTCCAACCTCCTCCAACCTCCTCCTCCTCCACCTGTCCCTGGGCTCCAACACCGCCAGTTGCCATCCAGAAGTGCTGTACGCACAGTCAACAGTCCCTCCTCTGTTATTGGGGTTCAGTAACGTCAGCTGTTCCCCTGCTGTGTGTGTGGCAATCCCTCCAACCTCCTCCAACCTCCTCCTCCTCCACCTGTCCCTGGGCTCCAACACCGCCAGTTGCCGTCCAGAAGTGCTGTACGCACAGTCAACAGTCCCTCCTCTGTTATTGGGGTTCAGTAACGTCAGCTGTTCCCCTGCTGTGTGTGTGGCAATCCCTCCAACCTCCTCCAACCTCCTCCTCCTCCACCTGTCCCTGGGCTCCAACACCGCCAGTTGCCGTCCAGAAGTGCTGTACGCACAGTCAACAGTCCCTCCTCTGTTATTGGGGTTCAGTAACGTCAGCTGTTCCCCTGCTGTGTGTGTGGCAATCCCTCCAACCTCCTCCAACCTCCTCCTCCTCCACCTGTCCCTGGGCTCCAACACCGCCAGTTGCCGTCCAGAAGTGCTGTACGCACAGTCAACAGTCCCTCCTCTGTTATTGGGGTTCAGTAACGTCAGCTGTTCCCCTGCTGTGTGTGTGGCAATCCCTCCAACCTCCTCCAACCTCCTCCTCCTCCACCTGTCCCTGGGCTCCAACACCGCCAGTTGCCGTCCAGAAGTGCTGTACGCACAGTCAACAGTCCCTCCTCTGTTATTGGGGTTCAGTAACGTCAGCTGTTCCCCTGCTGTGTGTGTGGCAATCCCTCCTACCTCCTCCTACCTCCTCCTCCTCCACCTGTCCCTGGGCTCCAACACCGCCAGTTGCCGTCCAGAAGTGCTGTACGCACAGAGCCAAACACCTCGCAAATGTGTTAGTGGGGTTCAGCACCGCCAGCTGTTCCCCTGCTGTGTATACGGCAACGTGTTCTGCGACCGCCACGCAGGCACAACAAGTTAAATTTAAGGGAACCTGTCCCCCCCCCCCCCAGGCGTTTGTTACTGAAGGAGCCACCTTGTGCAGCAGTAATGATGCAAAGGGAAAAAGTGCCTCTTTTCGTGGTGCTCCTTGCAGATGCTGAACCTAACACTTATGAAATGTGTCCCCTCACAGCGTTCAACCGTCCGGTAGGTGGAACTTTCCTTTGTCATGTGACGCAGCACAGCCGTCATTTTTACCCCCTTGGCGCCGTGCGCCGCCTCCTCAGCGTTGTTTGAATCTGTCCCGGAGCCTGCGCTGTTAGGTTACCCCTTGGCCATGCACACATTTCGCGCTGCCTGTCTTCTGACATCATTTGCTGTCAGGCTGGCTGCGCCTGTGTGTGTGCGCTGTCCGAGATTCAGCCTCGCAGTGTCGTGTAATGTAATCCCACCGCGGGCCTGGGATCCGTGGCCATGCGCAGTGCATATCCTCGCCTCTCACTCCCCTCCCTACGGCTTCTAAAGACTGTTCGGTGTCAGCTGATCCCTAATAGCATGCCACGGCCGTGACACCGCACAGTCTGAAGAAGCCGTAGGGAGGGGAGTGAGAGGTGAGGATATGCACTGCGCATGGCCACGGATCCCAGGCCCGCGGTGGGATTACATTACACGACACCGCGAGGCTGAATCTCGGACAGCGCACCCACACAGGCGCAGCCAGCCTGACAGGAAATGATGTCAGAAGACGGGCAGCGCGAAATGTGTGCATGGCCAAGGGGTAACCTAACAGCGCAGGCTCCGGGACAGATTCAAACAATGCTGAGGAGGCGGCGCACGGCGCCAAGGGGGTAAAAATGACGGCTGTGCTGCGTCACATGACAAAGGAAAGTTCCACCTACCGGACGGTTGAACGCTGTGAGGGGACACATTTCATAAGTGTTAGGTTCAGCATCTGCAAGGACCATAATTAAAAGAGCTAAGTTTACCTTTTCCAGCATTAGTGGTGTACACGATGGCTCTTCCAGCTACAAACGCCTGGGGGGGGGGGGTTAAAGGTTTCCTTTCAACTTGCTCCAGTGCAGGCTTCGGCCTACACTCCGCTCCCCCTGCTCCTCCTGCTGACCCTGGGCTCTAACACCGCCAGTTGGGGCCCAGATGTGCTAGCTGCACAGAGAAAAACACCAGCGAATGTGTCAGTGGGGTTCAGCACCGCCAGCTGTTCCCCTGCTGTGCAGCCGGCAACGTGTCCTGCAACTGCCACGCAGGCACAACAGACCCAAAAGCTGCCGCCAGTGCAGGCTTCAGCCTACACTCTGCTCCATCTCCTCCTCCTGCTGACCCCGGGCTCCAACACCGCCAGTTGGGGCCCGGTACTGCTAGCTGCACAGAGAAAAACACCAGCCAATGTGTCAGTGGGGTTCAGCACCGCCAGCTGTTCCCCTGCTGTGCAGCCGGCATCGTGTCCTGCAAAAGCCACGCAGACACAAGAACTGAAATTGAAGGGAACCTGTCCCCCCTCCCCCAGGCGTTTGTACGTTTTAAAGGCCACCTTGTACAGCGGTAATGCTGCATGTGTGCAAGGTGGCTCATAAACGTATTCTCCTCGCACATGTGGAACTGAAAACACGTCTAAAATGTGTCCTCTGTGTGACCATTTAACCGTCCCGGTGGTGTGACTTTCCTTTGTAATGACACGCTGCAACCCCCTTGGTAGCGCTGCCCGTCTTCTGGCATCATTGTTTGGCTGCCTGCGCCTCTGCGGCCACCCTGACCCACACAACGCCCCTCGTTGTCTTATTTATTGGGACTGCGAGGGTGTGATTGACGGGCATGATCAGTGCATCAGTTCGCCTGTCCCTCATCATCTCCTTCCGCCTTCTGCGGACTGTGCGGCTTCATGGCCGTGGCATGCGATAAGGGATCAGATGACGCCGCACAGTCTGAAGCGGGTGTAAGGACCCGAGTGTCAGAGGCGAACATATGTGCTGCGCCAGGCCCTGAATCCCAGCCCCGCAGTGTTTTAACAATGTTAAGACACTGCGGGGCTGGGATTCATGGTCATCGCGAACCGCACCGGCTGACATTAAATGATGCCAGAACATGGGCAGCGCTAACAGCGCTAGGCCAGGGGATCACACGACAGCGCAGACTCCTGTACAGCAAATAACAACGCTCAGGAGGCTGCACCCAGCACCAAGGTGGGATTCTTGACATCTGTGCTGCGTCTCATTACAAAGGGAACTCGCGCCTCCAACACAGTTTGACTGTTTAAAGGGCTAAATGTTATACGTGTTTCATTCAGCGTGTGCAAGGAGCAAAATTAAAAGAGCAACCTTTGACTTGTGCAGCACTACTGCTGCATAAGCTGTGGCTCTTCTACTTTGTAACCCCTGAGGGGGGGTTAAAGGTTACCTTTGAAATTGGTTCAATTAGGCTTCGGCCTACACTCTGCTCCCCCTGCAGAGCCCTGGGCTCCAACACCGCCAGTTGGGGCCCGGTACTGCTAGCTGCACAGAGAAAAACACCAGCCAATGTGTCAGTGGGGTTCAGCACCGCCAGCTGTTCCCCTGCTGTGCAGCCGGCAACGTGTCCTGCAACTGCCACGCAGGCACAACAGACCCAAAAGCTGCCGCCAGTGCAGGCTTCGGCCTACACTCTGCTCCATCTCCTCCTCCTGCTGACCCCGGGCTCCAACACCGCCAGTTGGGGCCCGGTACTGCTAGCTGCACAGAGAAAAACACCAGCCAATGTGTCAGTGGGGTTCAGCACCGCCAGCTGTTCCCCTGCTGTGCAGCCGGCATCGTGTCCTGCAAAAGCCACGCAGACACAAGAACTGAAATTGAAGGGAACCTGTCCCCCCTCCCCCAGGCGTTTGTACGTTTTAAAGGCCACCTTGTACAGCGGTAATGCTGCATGTGTGCAAGGTGGCTCATAAACGTATTCTCCTCGCACATGTGGAACTGAAAACACGTCTAAAATGTGTCCTCTGTGTGACCATTTAACCGTCCCGGTGGTGTGACTTTCCTTTGTAATGACACGCTGCAACCCCCTTGGTAGCGCTGCCCGTCTTCTGGCATCATTGTTTGGCTGCCTGCGCCTCTGCGGCCGCCCTGACCCACACAACGCCCCTCGTTGTCTTATTTATTGGGACTGCGAGGGTGTGATTGACGGGCATGATCAGTGCATCAGTTCGCCTGTCCCTCATCTCCTTCCGCCTTCTGCGGACTGTGCGGCTTCATGGCCGTGGCATGCGATAAGGGATCAGATGACACCGCACAGTCTGAAGCGGGTGTAAGGACCCGAGTGTCAGAGGCGAACATATGTGCTGCACCAGGCCCTGAATCCCAGCCCCGCAGTGTTTTAACAATGTTAAGACACTGCGGGGCTGGGATTCATGGTCATCGCGAACCGCACCGGCCGACATTAAATGATGCCAGAACATGGGCAGCGCTAACAGCGCTAGGCCAGGGGATCACACGACAGCGCAGACTCCTGTACAGCAAATAACAACGCTCAGGAGGCTGCACCCAGCACCAAGGTGGGATTCTTGACATCTGTGCTGCGTCTCATTACAAAGGGAACTCGCGCCTCCAACACAGTTTGACTGTTTAAAGGGCTAAATGTTATACGTGTTTCATTCAGCGTGTGCAAGGAGCGAAATTAAAAGAGCAACCTTTGACTTGTGCAGCACTACTGCTGCATAAGCTGTGGCTCTTCTACTTTGTAACCCCTGAGGGGGGGTTAAAGGTTACCTTTGAAATTGGTTCAATTAGGCTTCGGCCTACACTCTGCTCCCCCTGCAGAGCTCTGGGCTCCAACACCGCCAGTTGGGGCCCGGTACTGCTAGCTGCACAGAGAAAAACACCAGCCAATGTGTCAGTGGGGTTCAGCACCGCCAGCTGTTCCCCTGCTGTGCAGCCGGCAACGTGTCCTGCAACTGCCACGCAGGCACAACAGACCCAAAAGCTGCCGCCAGTGCAGGCTTCGGCCTACACTCTGCTCCATCTCCTCCTCCTGCTGACCCCGGGCTCCAACACCGCCAGTTGGGGCCCGGTACTGCTAGCTGCACAGAGAAAAACACCAGCCAATGTGTCAGTGGGGTTCAGCACCGCCAGCTGTTCCCCTGCTGTGCAGCCGGCATCGTGTCCTGCAAAAGCCACGCAGACACAAGAACTGAAATTGAAGGGAACCTGTCCCCCCTCCCCCAGGCGTTTGTACGTTTTAAAGGCCACCTTGTACAGCGGTAATGCTGCATGTGTGCAAGGTGGCTCATAAACGTATTCTCCTCGCACATGTGGAACTGAAAACACGTCTAAAATGTGTCCTCTGTGTGACCATTTAACCGTCCCGGTGGTGTGACTTTCCTTTGTAATGACACGCTGCAACCCCCTTGGTAGCGCTGCCCGTCTTCTGGCATCATTGTTTGGCTGCCTGCGCCTCTGCGGCCGCCCTGACCCACACAACGCCCCTCGTTGTCTTATTTATTGGGACTGCGAGGGTGTGATTGACGGGCATGATCAGTGCATCAGTTCGCCTGTCCCTCATCTCCTTCCGCCTTCTGCGGACTGTGCGGCTTCATGGCCGTGGCATGCGATAAGGGATCAGATGACGCCGCACAGTCTGAAGCGGGTGTAAGGACCCGAGTGTCAGAGGCGAACATATGTGCTGCACCAGGCCCTGAATCCCAGCCCCGCAGTGTTTTAACAATGTTAAGACACTGCGGGGCTGGGATTCATGGTCATCGCGAACCGCACCGGCCGACATTAAATGATGCCAGAACATGGGCAGCGCTAACAGCGCTAGGCCAGGGGATCACACGACAGCGCAGACTCCTGTACAGCAAATAACAACGCTCAGGAGGCTGCACCCAGCACCAAGGTGGGATTCTTGACATCTGTGCTGCGTCTCATTACAAAGGGAACTCGCGCCTCCAACACAGTTTGACTGTTTAAAGGGCTAAATGTTATACGTGTTTCATTCAGCGTGTGCAAGGAGCGAAATTAAAAGAGCAACCTTTGACTTGTGCAGCACTACTGCTGCATAAGCTGTGGCTCTTCTACTTTGTAACCCCTGAGGGGGGGTTAAAGGTTACCTTTGAAATTGGTTCAATTAGGCTTCGGCCTACACTCTGCTCCCCCTGCAGAGCCCTGGGCTCCAACACCGCCAGTTGGGGCCCGGTACTGCTAGCTGCACAGAGAAAAACACCAGCCAATGTGTCAGTGGGGTTCAGCACCGCCAGCTGTTCCCCTGCTGTGCAGCCGGCAACGTGTCCTGCAACTGCCACGCCGGCACAACAGACCCAAAAGCTGCCGCCAGTGCAGGCTTCGGCCTACACTCTGCTCCATCTCCTCCTCCTGCTGACCCCGGGCTCCAACACCGCCAGTTGGGGCCCGGTACTGCTAGCTGCACAGAGAAAAACACCAGCCAATGTGTCAGTGGGGTTCAGCACCGCCAGCTGTTCCCCTGCTGTGCAGCCGGCATCGTGTCCTGCAAAAGCCACGCAGACACAAGAACTGAAATTGAAGGGAACCTGTCCCCCCTCCCCCAGGCGTTTGTACGTTTTAAAGGCCACCTTGTACAGCGGTAATGCTGCATGTGTGCAAGGTGGCTCATAAACGTATTCTCCTCGCACATGTGGAACTGAAAACACGTCTAAAATGTGTCCTCTGTGTGACCATTTAACCGTCCCGGTGGTGTGACTTTCCTTTGTAATGACACGCTGCAACCCCCTTGGTAGCGCTGCCCGTCTTCTGGCATCATTGTTTGGCTGCCTGCGCCTCTGCGGCCGCCCTGACCCACACAACGCCCCTCGTTGTCTTATTTATTGGGACTGCGAGGGTGTGATTGACGGGCATGATCAGTGCATCAGTTCGCCTGTCCCTCATCTCCTTCCGCCTTCTGCGGACTGTGCGGCTTCATGGCCGTGGCATGCGATAAGGGATCAGATGACGCCGCACAGTCTGAAGCGGGTGTAAGGACCCAAGTGTCAGAGGCGAACATATGTGCTGCGCCAGGCCCTGAATCCCAGCCCCGCAGTGTTTTAACAATGTTAAGACACTGCGGGGCTGGGATTCATGGTCATCGCGAACCGCACCGGCCGACATTAAATGATGCCAGAACATGGGCAGCGCTAACAGCGCTAGGCCAGGGGATCACACGACAGCGCAGACTCCTGTACAGCAAATAACAACGCTCAGGAGGCTGCACCCAGCACCAAGGTGGGATTCTTGACATCTGTGCTGCGTCTCATTACAAAGGGAACTCGCGCCTCCAACACAGTTTGACTGTTTAAAGGGCTAAATGTTATACGTGTTTCATTCAGCGTGTGCAAGGAGCGAAATTAAAAGAGCAACCTTTGACTTGTGCAGCACTACTGCTGCATAAGCTGTGGCTCTTCTACTTTGTAACCCCTGAGGGGGGGTTAAAGGTTACCTTTGAAATTGGTTCAATTAGGCTTCGGCCTACACTCTGCTCCCCCTGCAGAGCCCTGGGCTCCAACACCGCCAGTTGGGGCCCGGTACTGCTAGCTGCACAGAGAAAAACACCAGCCAATGTGTCAGTGGGGTTCAGCACCGCCAGCTGTTCCCCTGCTGTGCAGCCGGCAACGTGTCCTGCAACTGCCACGCAGGCACAACAGACCCAAAAGCTGCCGCCAGTGCAGGCTTCGGCCTACACTCTGCTCCATCTCCTCCTCCTGCTGACCCCGGGCTCCAACACCGCCAGTTGGGGCCCGGTACTGCTAGCTGCACAGAGAAAAACACCAGCCAATGTGTCAGTGGGGTTCAGCACCGCCAGCTGTTCCCCTGCTGTGCAGCCGGCATCGTGTCCTGCAAAAGCCACGCAGACACAAGAACTGAAATTGAAGGGAACCTGTCCCCCCTCCCCCAGGCGTTTGTACGTTTTAAAGGCCACCTTGTACAGCGGTAATGCTGCATGTGTGCAAGGTGGCTCATAAACGTATTCTCCTCGCACATGTGGAACTGAAAACACGTCTAAAATGTGTCCTCTGTGTGACCATTTAACCGTCCCGGTGGTGTGACTTTCCTTTGTAATGACACGCTGCAACCCCCTTGGTAGCGCTGCCCGTCTTCTGGCATCATTGTTTGGCTGCCTGCGCCTCTGCGGCCGCCCTGACCCACACAACGCCCCTCGTTGTCTTATTTATTGGGACTGCGAGGGTGTGATTGACGGGCATGATCAGTGCATCAGTTCGCCTGTCCCTCATCTCCTTCCGCCTTCTGCGGACTGTGCGGCTTCATGGCCGTGGCATGCGATAAGGGATCAGATGACGCCGCACAGTCTGAAGCGGGTGTAAGGACCCGAGTGTCAGAGGCGAACATATGTGCTGCGCCAGGCCCTGAATCCCAGCCCCGCAGTGTTTTAACAATGTTAAGACACTGCGGGGCTGGGATTCATGGTCATCGCGAACCGCACCGGCCGACATTAAATGATGCCAGAACATGGGCAGCGCTAACAGCGCTAGGCCAGGGGATCACACGACAGCGCAGACTCCTGTACAGCAAATAACAACGCTCAGGAGGCTGCACCCAGCACCAAGGTGGGATTCTTGACATCTGTGCTGCGTCTCATTACAAAGGGAACTCGCGCCTCCAACACAGTTTGACTGTTTAAAGGGCTAAATGTTATACGTGTTTCATTCAGCGTGTGCAAGGAGCGAAATTAAAAGAGCAACCTTTGACTTGTGCAGCACTACTGCTGCATAAGCTGTGGCTCTTCTACTTTGTAACCCCTGAGGGGGGGTTAAAGGTTACCTTTGAAATTGGTTCAATTAGGCTTCGGCCTACACTCTGCTCCCCCTGCAGAGCCCTGGGCTCCAACACCGCCAGTTGGGGCCCGGTACTGCTAGCTGCACAGAGAAAAACACCAGCCAATGTGTCAGTGGGGTTCAGCACCGCCAGCTGTTCCCCTGCTGTGCAGCCGGCAACGTGTCCTGCAACTGCCACGCAGGCACAACAGACCCAAAAGCTGCCGCCAGTGCAGGCTTCGGCCTACACTCTGCTCCATCTCCTCCTCCTGCTGACCCCGGGCTCCAACACCGCCAGTTGGGGCCCGGTACTGCTAGCTGCACAGAGAAAAACACCAGCCAATGTGTCAGTGGGGTTCAGCACCGCCAGCTGTTCCCCTGCTGTGCAGCCGGCATCGTGTCCTGCAAAAGCCACGCAGACACAAGAACTGAAATTGAAGGGAACCTGTCCCCCCTCCCCCAGGCATTTGTACGTTTTAAAGGCCACCTTGTACAGCGGTAATGCTGCATGTGTGCAAGGTGGCTCATAAACGTATTCTCCTCGCACATGTGGAACTGAAAACACGTCTAAAATGTGTCCTCTGTGTGACCATTTAACCGTCCCGGTGGTGTGACTTTCCTTTGTAATGACACGCTGCAACCCCCTTGGTAGCGCTGCCCGTCTTCTGGCATCATTGTTTGGCTGCCTGCGCCTCTGCGGCCGCCCTGACCCACACAACGCCCCTCGTTGTCTTATTTATTGGGACTGCGAGGGTGTGATTGACGGGCATGATCAGTGCATCAGTTCGCCTGTCCCTCATCTCCTTCCGCCTTCTGCGGACTGTGCGGCTTCATGGCCGTGGCATGCGATAAGGGATCAGATGACGCCGCACAGTCTGAAGCGGGTGTAAGGACCCGAGTGTCAGAGGCGAACATATGTGCTGCGCCAGGCCCTGAATCCCAGCCCCGCAGTGTTTTAACAATGTTAAGACACTGCGGGGCTGGGATTCATGGTCATCGCGAACCGCACCGGCCGACATTAAATGATGCCAGAACATGGGCAGCGCTAACAGCGCTAGGCCAGGGGATCACACGACAGCGCAGACTCCTGTACAGCAAATAACAACGCTCAGGAGGCTGCACCCAGCACCAAGGTGGGATTCTTGACATCTGTGCTGCGTCTCATTACAAAGGGAACTCGCGCCTCCAACACAGTTTGACTGTTTAAAGGGCTAAATGTTATACGTGTTTCATTCAGCGTGTGCAAGGAGCGAAATTAAAAGAGCAACCTTTGACTTGTGCAGCACTACTGCTGCATAAGCTGTGGCTCTTCTACTTTGTAACCCCTGAGGGGGGGTTAAAGGTTACCTTTGAAATTGGTTCAATTAGGCTTCGGCCTACACTCTGCTCCCCCTGCAGAGCCCTGGGCTCCAACACCGCCAGTTGGGGCCCGGTATTGCTAGCTGCACAGAGAAAAACACCAGCCAATGTGTCAGTGGGGTTCAGCACCGCCAGCTGTTCCCCTGCTGTGCAGCCGGCAACGTGTCCTGCAACTGCCACGCAGGCACAACAGACCCAAAAGCTGCCGCCAGTGCAGGCTTCGGCCTACACTCTGCTCCATCTCCTCCTCCTGCTGACCCCGGGCTCCAACACCGCCAGTTGGGGCCCGGTACTGCTAGCTGCACAGAGAAAAACACCAGCCAATGTGTCAGTGGGGTTCAGCACCGCCAGCTGTTCCCCTGCTGTGCAGCCGGCATCGTGTCCTGCAAAAGCCACGCAGACACAAGAACTGAAATTGAAGGGAACCTGTCCCCCCTCCCCCAGGCGTTTGTACGTTTTAAAGGCCACCTTGTACAGCGGTAATGCTGCATGTGTGCAAGGTGGCTCATAAACATATTCTCCTCGCACATGTGGAACTGAAAACACGTCTAAAATGTGTCCTCTGTGTGACCATTTAACCGTCCCGGTGGTGTGACTTTCCTTTGTAATGACACGTTGCAACCCCCTTGGTAGCGCTGCCCGTCTTCTGGCATCATTGTTTGGCTGCCTGCGCCTCTGCGGCCGCCCTGACCCACACAACGCCCCTCGTTGTCTTATTTATTGGGACTGCGAGGGTGTGATTGACGGGCATGATCAGTGCATCAGTTCGCCTGTCCCTCATCTCCTTCCGCCTTCTGCGGACTGTGCGGCTTCATGGCCGTGGCATGCGATAAGGGATCAGATGACGCCGCACAGTCTGAAGCGGGTGTAAGGACCCGAGTGTCAGAGGCGAACATATGTGCTGCGCCAGGCCCTGAATCCCAGCCCCGCAGTGTTTTAACAATGTTAAGACACTGCGGGGCTGGGATTCATGGTCATCGCGAACCGCACCGGCCGACATTAAATGATGCCAGAACATGGGCAGCGCTAACAGCGCTAGGCCAGGGGATCACACGACAGCGCAGACTCCTGTACAGCAAATAACAATGCTCAGGAGGCTGCACCCAGCACCAAGGTGGGATTCTTGACATCTGTGCTGCGTCTCATTACAAAGGGAACTCGCGCCTCCAACACAGTTTGACTGTTTAAAGGGCTAAATGTTATACGTGTTTCATTCAGCGTGTGCAAGGAGCGAAATTAAAAGAGCAACCTTTGACTTGTGCAGCACTACTGCTGCATAAGCTGTGGCTCTTCTACTTTGTAACCCCTGAGGGGGGGTTAAAGGTTACCTTTGAAATTGGTTCAATTAGGCTTCGGCCTACACTCTGCTCCCCCTGCAGAGCCCTGGGCTCCAACACCGCCAGTTGGGGCCCGGTACTGCTAGCTGCACAGAGAAAAACACCAGCCAATGTGTCAGTGGGGTTCAGCACCGCCAGCTGTTCCCCTGCTGTGCAGCCGGCAACGTGTCCTGCAACTGCCACGCCGGCACAACAGACCCAAAAGCTGCCGCCAGTGCAGGCTTCGGCCTACACTCTGCTCCATCTCCTCCTCCTGCTGACCCCGGGCTCCAACACCGCCAGTTGGGGCCCGGTACTGCTAGCTGCACAGAGAAAAACACCAGCCAATGTGTCAGTGGGGTTCAGCACCGCCAGCTGTTCCCCTGCTGTGCAGCCGGCATCGTGTCCTGCAAAAGCCACGCAGACACTTGCTCTTGTACCTTCTGCTCCCCATCCTGGTTCCAGTACCGTCAGCTGGTTCCGGGCAGAGCCTTTGGCTTAGGTGCCTCCCTCTGGGTATCCGAGTTCCACCAACGTCAGGTGGTCCTTGGTAGTGCTTTCAGGCACGGGTACCTCCTGCTTAGTAACCGGGTTCCAGTAACGTCAGCTGGTCCTCGGTAGTTCCATTGGCTCTTGGACCTTCGGGTAGCCATCCGAGTTCCAGTTCCATCAGCTGGTTCTCGGCATTTTCTCAGCCTTCTTGTACCTTCTGCTACATTTCCAAGTTCAAGAGACTAAACACGATGACCCGGAAGACCACCCCTAAGATGACGACGACACCAGAGACGACAACCACTGTGATGACGACGACCCTGGAGACGATGACCCCGAAGACCACCCCGATGACGACGACCCCGGAGACGACGACCCTGAAGACCACCCCGATGACGACGACCCCGGAGACGACGACCCTGGAGACGACGACGACCTGGAAGACCGAGAAGCAGAAGAACAAGAGGCTGCAGAACAAAGAGCAGAAGAACATTAAGCATAACACTAAATATCAGAGCAAAAAATATTATCTAAATTATAAGCAGAAGAAGACTAAGCAGTGTATGGGGGTGAGTCCGTTCCTCCTCGTGGTGCCCCTGGATAAAGCCTGATGCTGCAGGCCAAACTGAACGCGGACAAATGTAACTGTTTTGTGACAGGCAGAACGGAAGGTGTAATCTTCAAACTTTTATAGATAACAACTACGGGAATGCCTGTCACAAATAAGAATATGATGAAGAAGTAGAATATGATGAAGATAATAGTAAAATAAAAAGAATATGAACAATGTAACCAAAAAAATAATAGGTAGAAGATGAAGAAGATGAATAAGGTGAAGAAGTTGATGTCAAAGAAGCTGATGATGAGGATAATGAAGAAGAAAGTGTGGGAGAAGTAAAAAAGAAGGTGAAGGGCGTGGAAGTAGTGAAACATCAATATCTGACAAAATAAAAAAAAATTAACATAGTCTAAATCTTTCTACCGCCGAACGTCATAAAAAAACCCCAAAAACCTGCTATTCTATTACATTGGGCTAAACCTCTGTGCCTTTAATGTCTCTGCCACGTCCCCCAATACATCCTACATTATTCTTAGTTGTTTTCCTTCATGTAGAATGAACCTACAAGTTTATAAAGGGTTTATTTTAATTCCGATATTTTCGTCCCATTGACTTGCATTGGGATCGGGTATCGGTATCGGATTGGATCCGATATTTTGACGGTATCGGCCGATACTTTCCGATACCGATACTTTCCGATATCGGAAAGTATCGCTCAACACTAGTAAACTGGAATAAATGTAGTTTTAAATGTTTTGGGGATGACAGGGTTAAAATGGAGGGGGTAAAGTGTGAGAGGGTGCGATCAAAGTACTGGGAGTATTATTTAATAATAATTATTATTTAATAAGGACTTGGAAGGTAAGGAGAGCTGGAGGAGAGCTGGAAGGAGTGTGGATGCGCATAGAACGTAAGTTAAATTTTTGGCGACTTGACCTTGTGTGGTAAGATTTTGATCATAAAAGCAGTGATTCTTCCGATTTTGCTTTTTCTTGCAACAGTTTTTCCACCGTCTGATAGAAAAACAAAAAGAGTGAAAAAGTTAGTTTTACTTTTTTCTGGAGCAGTAAAATAGAGAAACTTAAGAGAAGAAGTCTTTTCAAGGCTTGTCACCATGGTGGCATGGCCTTTCCAAACATTGAGATTTTTCTGGCGCTTCAGTAGATCAAAACTGTAGTTATATTGTTGAATAAAAAAAAACTAAGGGAGCATATATGGCAAGTTATTCTGCTGGTTGGATGTTATATGGCTTATGTTGAAGAAAGAGGGATGCTAGAGTGCCTGTTGCTTTCAAGTGTCCGGTCTGGTATGAGGCGATTGAAAAGTTTGTGAGGAAGTATAATTTACTGAGTGTGCAGATGAATGATTTTAGAATGGCTAAGAATGTGATGAAAATAATATGTAAGAATGAGGTGGAATGTAGTATTGTGGGTTTGAGAGGGAATGAAATTTCGGTTGCATGGAAGAGTTTGGGAACGCATGGGATGTCTAATAGACAAAGGGATATTGTATGGATGTCCTTGCACAATATTTTGTCAGTGCGACAGGTTCAGAAGAGAAGAGGTCTGGCCAGAATGGATGTGTGCCCGAGAGAAGGATGTGGTGGATGTGAGACTATGTGGCATAGTATGTTGGACTGTGATTACGTGTACAGTATGTGGAAATGTGTGGGTGGGTTGTGTGAAGAGATAGCCTGTGTGAGTTTTATTGATTGGTGTGTTGCGATGTTTGGAATTGGTGCATGTAGTCGTGTGAAAAATAGAAAACTCTGGTTAATTATGACTTGTGTGATGCAGAGTTTGTGGGATGTGAGGAATTTAGGACTTTTCAAAGAGAAGCATGCATCTGTGAATAAGTGTGTTGGGCTGATCCTTTCTAGATTATTCTTGATTTATAAATTAGACAGTAATTTGTGGTTCTGATGCAGAGGGCGTTTGGAAATTTAAAAAATGGCAGCACCTGATCAAATATCAGTGAATTTCATTGATGTGTAGCTATAGGGTTTTAGAATGTCTTTTGTTTATACCTTTGGTTTGTTATACTAGAATAAATATGAACCATGATGATGAGAGTTTGAAACAACGACGTTTAAGTTGATGAGCTTATATTGAATTGTTTATAACTAACCTGAATGGGTTAAAAAAAAATACAGTGTCTTTAAATTGAAATTCTCATTTGGCTTTTATCCTAAGTCATATTGCAAGGCTCGTTAAATGGTTGATTGTGACTTGTAGGATCGCTACTTCCAACAGGTGGCGCTATATAGAGTTCAAGGCCTCTTTCTCTCTGAAGAGGCAATTTGGGTATGGGTATAGACAACATCACAGAGAACCTTTGTAATTTGATTCTCCCATAATTTTACTTATGTATTCTGAAATCAACTTTGATCTCAGCAATGGGTTAAATGACGGAGATCAAGGGTTCCTATGCTCTCCATCAATAGAGAAGCACAGGGGCTATGTTAAGGCGTTAAATGGAGCTCATCTCCAGAACAGTGGTCCCCAATCTTTCTGACCTTGAGAGCCACATTCAGCTCTGAGAGAGGGTCATTCTTGAAAAAGGGTGAAAGCCAACAAAACATTGCACAGGTGTACGTAACGCTCATCTTCCACATCCAACATACAGCGTCTCAGCAAGTCCTCATGGATTTAAATTAAGAGTAATTTAACCCTGGTGAAGGACTCAAGTTGTTTTCGAAAAGGTGAATATGTCGCTAATGCACTTGCTGTGATTTATGTATGAATTTACTCAAAATGAAAGCTTTGCGAACACATTACCGTATTTTTCGGACTATAAGACGCACCGGACTATAAGGCGCACCCAGGTTTTAGAGGTGGAAAATAGGGAAAAAAATATTTGAAGCAAAAAAATTTGGTAAAATATTTAATAACATACTATTATATGTGGTGTTATTATATATAATAGTATGTTATTATGTTGGAAGCTGCGGGACCAGTGTGGTGTCTGTGAAGTACTATATGAAGATGCTGGAGGGTGAGTATAAGAATGGAGGCACAGGGCTTATATTGAAAGCACCACTCCAGCACTGCAAAATAACACTGGAGTGCTGCTTTAAAATCCCATGGGAGAACTATAACTCCCAGCATGTCCTGCAGATCCTATGACATGCTGGGAGTTATAGTTCACTAAAGGAGTGGCAGAGTGCTTTATTGTGTTTTGGACAGACTAACCTCTTAATTGTGGCAGCCAGCCACACTGTGGTGAGGTAAAAGCTGGAGCATCCCATGACTGCACACACAGAGCCCTCCCTCTTGTTGCCTTTCCACAGCACAGGTAATGGAAGCCAGCAGATTCTAGTGTTGGAGTCTGAAGGACCTGTGATGATGTCAAGAAGAGGGAGGGCTCTGTGCTGCCATGTGATGCTCCAGCCCGCCCACTTCTGACATCATCACAGGTCCTCCTTGTGCACACTGCACAGCACTCAGCTCCAGCCCAGGAAGGTAGGCAGCAATCTCCTCTCCCCTGGACACATGGATCTCCCCAGCTGCTGCAGGAATCAGCGCTGGGGAAACCATGTGTGTTGCTGCTTAAGTGCAGTATTCATTTGCTGCTCCCGGCTCACCGCTCAGCTGATAGGTGGGCGGGGAGTAGCTAATGAATATTTACTGCACTTAATCATCGGGACCACATGGTTTCCCCAGCCCCTGATTTCCCGCAGTGGGGACATTTTTCTGCCTCCTGAAGTGGGATAACAGTGCGATCCCACTCGCTGCTGCCCCCCTCCCCACATGCTACATCCCTACTATAAGACACACCCACACTTTCCTCTCAAATTTGGAGGAAAAAAGTGCGTCTTATGGTCAGAAAAATACGGTAAATATAATCAGAAGAAAGTATTTTGTGCATGTTGAAACCAGAAGGCTACATACACTATGTAAACAGACACATATGAATGTTTTTCTCAATATCTCACATGAAATCAGAATAAACCTTTCCAGTTTTAGGTCAATTAGGATTGATAATTATTACATTGCGAAATGCCAGAATAAAAATGCCTTAAAACATTCTCTCTCTCATTATTCTTGCATTTGGCAAATATTAATAATTATGGTAATCCTAAATGACTTAAAACGGGAAAGGTTTATTATGATTTCATGTCAGAAAGTGAGAAAAACATGCATATTTTTTTTATAGTGTATGTAAACATCTGGTTTCAACTGTAGCTAAAGAGGATTGATACATCCAGAATAACACACGACTGCACCAGGCTTGGAGGTTTCTCACTTGGCTCATCTGGACATATTGTATCTCTAATAAAGTGTCCATTCAGTATAGTGATTTGGAAGGGTGGGTTACATGGGTATGGACTACTGTCTTAAAATGAACAATTTGTACATACTGGTAACTCATACTATACTGTATATCAACCCTTTTTTAATTAAAAAAAATTAAAAATGAAAAGTGTAGTTCACTGTGGATTGTGTGATGCAGAAAAAAGGAAATGTACACATACATTAAAAAATGAAAAAAGCTGGTAAAAATGTGAATCATAAAGGATAAACTACTTTACACGTGATCCATATAGAGAAATAAATTTGCCTTCCGAAAGCAGATCTGGGCAGGGAGTCACTGTTTCCCTAATTCCACATCATAGAATTGCATTCAGGTTTATTATCCAATTTGTCCTTGAATCATACAATTCTTGGGCCAGTCTTCCTTCCACAGCCACTCAACAGCAGTGTTTTGATAAGCTAAGCTGTTTTTCTTTTTTTTCTTTGTGAGGACATTTCTTCATGATATTTATATGAAACAGATGGACTGTAGTTCTGTAAGTATCTAGAGTCTGGAAAGCTTTAGATTTACTGGGTGTTGCTTATGTCTATACTTCTTTACTGATATATCCAGATGTTTTTGTTCAACATACCTATAATGAAAATATAAAATATTAGGTGTTTATAAAAAAGAGTATAAAATATTTAAATTTACGGAAAAAATAATGTAAACATTTTAATGAACCTACCAAAAATGACAGGAAATCTATGACTGAGATCCAACTATGGATTTTCTACGCCGTATAGATGTTATTATGTAGTTGATTTGGAAGGCCATAATTGTGCCAATTAAACTGGCCTTCATTACCAACAAAGGGGGCTTCAACCGTACATCTTGCAAACAAGAAAGTCCCACAGTGCTAGGGTGGCCATAGACATGAGATAGCTTGGTTCAATAGAGGGAGACAGATAAAGAGCTACCAAATGCCTCTGGAATCATTGCAGGATTATTCCATAGTGGACATTGATGCAGGAAGGAAAAAAAAGAAAGTGGCATCTACTGGGCGCTACAAGGAGGAGACAAGCCAGGTCCGGGTAGGATAAAAACCTGTTATTTCACTACGCATTTCAAGGACGGTCTGTCCTATTCATCTGGTGTATACAAGCCATAGATCACCATCAGCCTTTATATTTGAAACCTTCAAAAAGAACCTGAAGACTCACCTCTTACGACAAGCCTACAGCCTGCAGTGATCGTCAACATACTGAACCGCCGCACGACCAGCTCTACCCTCTCCTAGTGTATCCTCACCCATCCCCCGTAGACTGTGAGCCCTCACCTGCAGGGTCCTCCCTCCTTATGTACCTGTTAAGGTACCGTCACATTAAGCGACGCTGCAGCGATAGCGACAACGATGCCGATCGCTGCAGCGTCGCTGTTTGGTCGCTGGAGAACTGTCACACAGACAGCTCTCCAGCGACCAACGATGCCGAGGTCCCCGGGTAACCAGGGTAAACATCGGGTTGCTAAGCGCAGGGCTGCGCTTAGTAACCCGATGTTTACCCTGGTTACCAGCGTAAAAGTAAAAAAAACAAACAGTACATACTCACCCAGCGTCCCCCAGCTTCTGCTTCCTGACACTGACTGAGCTCCGGCCCTAACAGCACAGCGGCTTTCACTTTCACTTTAGGGCCGGCGCTCAGTCAGTGTCAGGAAGCAGACGCTGGGGGAGGTATGACGCTGGGTGAGTATGTACTGTTTGTTTTTTTTACTTTTACGCTGGTAACCAGGGTAAACATCGGGTTACTAAGCGCGGCCCTGCGCTTGGTAACCCGATGTTTACCCTGGTTACCAGTGTAAAACATCGCTGGTATCGTTGGTTTTGGTGTCAAACACAACGATACACGGCGATCGGACGACCAAATAAAGTTCTGGACTTTATTCAGCGACCAGCGACATCACAGCAGGATCCTGATCGCTGCTGCGTGTCAAATTAAACGATATCGCTAGCGAGGACGCTGCAACGTCACGGATCGCTAGCGATATCGTTTAGTGTGACGGTACCTTTAGTGCTTTGTTTTTTACTCATGTTTATTGTATTTGTCTATATTTGCCCCCTTTTTCACATGTAAAGCGCCATGGAATAAATGGCGCTATAAAAATGTATAATAATAATAATAATAATAATAATAAATACAGGCAGGTGGTGACATCCCAATACGTGTTAAACTTGATTGGTCACTCAATTACAAATACAAAGGCTGATTGTGATCTATGGCCAGTATACACCTCATGAAGAGGACAATCCGTCCTTGAAACGTGTAGTGGGAATAAAAAGCTTTTACCCTACCTGGACCTGGCTTGTCTCCGCCTTTCCTCATCCAGTAGATGCTGCTTTCCATTTTTTTTACCCTCCTGCACTCATCCAACTCTATGCTTTTCAGCAGTGGGAGCATGTGGTTGGTGCAGCATCAATCCGGGGGGGGGGGGGGGGGTCTGCACTTTCATTCCAGTGATGTGTATGGTGAGCACAATTTCTTTGGGTGAGCACAACTCACATTGTTCTAATTACTTGGTTGATTGGTACACATATGGAGCACTTTTCCTTGCTTTTCCTACATCGTGGACATTTATGGCAGAATATGTTATTAATAGCCTATCCAATAGTTCCAGTCCCATATTTATCTCAAGAGCAGGGGCCTTGTCGCATGCTTCTGGGATAGGGAAGTAGCTGTGCATGTGTGGATTTCTTATTTCACTTGAATAAAGTAGATGCCCAAGAATTGCTGAACAGTCTGAATTGGGGGTGCATTTTCTTGATAAAGATGTGGTAATACAGCAATGTGACTCACATCTATCAGGTATTTATGGCATCAATTTCCCATATGGCCATGCCCCTTTAATGCTACCAAAGGTATTTGTATTAGTCTGTCAGCCTACCTGATTGTGGAGGTTGGCACCCTAAATATTCGACATAGTGCCCCTGCTCAACGTCAGCAGTCCTTCAAAATCCTTGCAAAACCCTATAGTACTAGTCTAAGCAATTAAACACGTTCACACAAAAACACAAAACTATCCATCTATGGTAGATAAACTAACTGTGGCAGTTTTGATAACATGGGTAAATGCATGTAATGCAGAATATACCTGCTGGATACACGAGGGAGTATCTAGAGGACTAGATTATTCAAGGTGTCAATCTATTGGAACAGAATCTCAACTTCATAGTCTACAGGGTAAAAGTACTATCTGATAGTTGCTGATCTCCCAAATAGTGAAAAACTAGATTGGGGTAAATGGATACTGTAGATATCTAGATAACCAGGCTTAAGTTATAGTCATGGTATTAACCCCAAAGCTACTACCGTATAAACTCGAGTATAAGCCGACCCGAGTATAAGCCGACCCCCCTAATTTTGCCACAAAAAACTGGGAAAACTTAATGACTCAAGTATAAGCCTAGGGTGGGAAATGCAGCAGCTACCGGTAAATGTCAAAAATAAAAATAGATACCAATAAAAGTAAAATTAATTGAGACATCAGTAGGTTAAGTGTTTTTGAATATCCATATTGAATCAGGAGCCCCATATAATGCTCCATACAATTCATGATGGGCCCCATAAGATGCTCTATACAAAATACACCCCATATAATGCTCCATACAGTTTATGATGGGCCCCATAAGATTCTCCATACAGACATTTGCCCCATATAATGCTGCACAAATGCTGATTATGGCCCCATAAGATGCTCCATAGACACATTTGCCTCGTATAATGCTCCACAAATGCTGATTATGGCCCCATAAGATGCTCCATAGAGATATTTACCCCATATAATGCTGCACAAATGTTGATTATGGCCCCATAAGATGCTGCATAGAAATATTTGCCCCATATAATGCTGCAAAAATGCTGATTATGGCCCCATAGGATGCTCCATAGAAATATTTGCCCCGTATAATGCTGCACAAATGCTGACTATGGCCCAATAAGATGCTCCATAGAAATATTTGCCCCATATAATGCTGCAAAAATGCTTGATTATGGCCCCATAAGATGCTCCATAGAAATATTTGCCCCATATAATGCTGCTGGAGCGCCCCCACTGCTGCAGGGCCAAGGGGTACCCGGTACCGGGCCTCTGAGTCTCTGTTCTGGGGTTGTCCCGGTGGCTAGACCCGGTCCGTGACCCTGCTGAGGGGCGTCCAATGAAGGGTGTGGATGGTGATGAGGTTGTGGTGGTGCGGTGCAGGTCGCAGTAAATAACGAGGACACCAGGTTGCAGTCTCTTTACCTCTTTACTGAAGGCTTCAGGATCCTCAGTCCGGAATACGGTTAACCGGGCTGCGCAAGTCCGGCCGGTCCAATGGCACCTCCAGGGTTCCCTTTGCAGGTGGAAATCTGTGCCTACCTTCTAGCGCTTGTGTGTTGTGGTCCTCCCCTGCTGTGCTTACGGGATAGTCCCCACAACTGTTGTGTCTGTTTCTGAAGTTCCCTCACAACTCGATTATGATGTTCTGCTTCATCCCCCAGATGATATGGCTAGGACGGGTAGGCTCAGAGGTCTTCCGGGACCCTAGAGTCGCCCCTCTCCAAATGTTGCCCCTATGTCTTCTTAGGTGATTTGAGTGAGACAGCCCGCCTATAACTGACTGTCCTGCCGTAGGTTTGAAGTAAGGCCTGGAGCTCTATACTTCCTCGACGTTCCGGCCACCGGCTGCGGCCTCAGTAGGATGTTGCCTCGACTTACAGCACGACTTCTACTGGTTTTTCTCCTTGTTGCGTTGATCTCGTTTCTCACTCAGCACAATCAACCTCGCTTCTTGTCCTTTCTTGGGGTACCGCCGCAACGAAGTGCAGGCGCGGTCCCGTAACGTTCTTTCTGTTCGCTAGGCCTGTGTCAGGATCCCACCCCTGACAGGGACCCCCCTGAATCTTCCCCTGCAACACCCTCTGCCACAGGATGTTGCCTGGTTCCAACCCAGTCAGCTTCTGACTAACTTCCTACCTAACCCCCAGTTTTACCAGATTGTGAGGAGTGGCCTAATACATAGTGCCCTTAGCTCCCCCTGGAGGCCAGACTGTGAAGTGTATTGGTGTCTGTGATACCTGGTCAGGTGAACTCCTTCAGTGCCATCAGACGTACCATAGCCCCCCTTAGCGGCGGAGCATCAGTACTGCAATGACCAGGACTCTGGGGCACTGCACTCCCCCCCGGTTAAATCCAGTACTCCTGGACTGGGAAGAAAACAGCAATACATGTCAGCAAAAAGACATACAATTTTGAAATGCAATAACAATAAGTAAATTTTAACAGAGCTTCCCTTTATGGGAGGTGAGGACACTTGAACGCTACAAACATGGTTAAATACTTTAAATAACATACTATAAATAACTTTTTCTGTTGTGAATTCTGCTTTTGGGCTCCCTCCGGTGGTTGTAGGTGGTAATGCAGTTGCCCCTGAGTTGCAGTCCTGGTCAGGTGTATCTGCTGATTGCAGTTCTGACTGGGGTATTTAGGCGTGCAGGATTCATTAGTCCTTGCCAGTTGTCAATTGTTGTTGGGAGGTGTAGAACCTCTGCCTGGTTCCTCCTGCCTTTCTGCCAAATCAGCAAAGATAAGAGTCTGGCTTTTTTTTTCCTGTGGCACACATGTTGTGTGCTTCACAATTCAGTGCTATTCATTGTGTTTTCTTGTCCAGCTTAGATTGTGTCAGTATTTTCTCAGTCTTGTTGTATTCTCTGGAGTGGCAGATATACATTCCATGTCTTTAGTTAGATTGTGGAACTTTTTGTATTATCTGCTGTGGATATTTTTGGAAGGGTTTTAATACTGACCGCCTAGTAATCTGTCCTATCCTTTCCTATTTAGCTAGAGTGGCCTCTTTTGCTAAATCCTGTTTTCTACCTGCGTGTGTCTATTCTTCTCCTACTCACAGTCATTATTCGTGGGGGGCTGCCTATCCTTTGGGGGTCTGCTCTGAGGCAAGGTAGCATTCCTATTTCCATCTATAGGGGTATTTAGTCCTCCGGCTGTGTCGAGGTGTCTAGGGTTTGTTAGGCACACCCCACGGCTACTTCTAGTTGCGGTGTTAGTTCAGGATTTGCGGTCAGTACAGGTTCCACCGACTCCAGAGAAAGTTTCATGCGGCTCCAAGGTCACCAGATCATAACAGTACAACTGGCCCATAATGAGTTAAATGCATCTCAGAAGAAGGGAAGAAAGGTGTTGAGCCATTTTTTTTTCTGCAGTCTGTTCTGTCTTTTCTTCCCTCTTTATTCAGGAATTAGCTTCTCGTGTAGACCAGCTTGCTGCTAGGGTACAGAGTATTTCTGATTATATTGTTCAGACTCCTGCTTTAGAGCCGAAGATTCCTACTCCTGATTTGTTTTTTGGTGATATTTCCACATTTTGGGGTTTTAAAAACAATTGTAAACTGTTTTTTGCTCTGAGACCGCGATCCTCCGGTGATTCCATTCAGCAGGTTAAAATTGTCATCTCCCTGCTGCGTGGCGATCCACAGGATTGGGCATTTTCCCTGGAATCTGGGAATCCGGCCTTGCTTAATGTAGATTCCTTTTTTCAGGCTTTAGGATTATTATATGATGAACCGAATTCTGTGGATCAAGCGGAGAAAACCTTGTTGGCCCTGTCTCAGGGTCAAGAGGCGGTAGAATTGTATTGTCAGAAATTTAGAAAATGGTCTGTGTTGACTAAATGGAATGATGATGCTTTGGCGGCATTTTTCAGAAAGGGTCTTTCTGAATCCGTTAAAGATGTTATGGTGGGGTTTCCCACGCCTTCCGGTCTGAGTGATTCTATGTCTCTGACCATTCAGATTGATCGGTGCTTGCGGGAGCGTCAAACTGTGCGCGCTGTGGCGTCGTCCTTAGAGCAAAGTCATTGTGGCGACGCTCCTCATGTCATTTCAGTCTGCCCTAAGCGGACAAAAAGGATCGCTAGTTCATTTACTATCAGTACTGTACAACCTAAATTTCTGTTATCGGTGTCCTTGATCTGCTCATTGTCATCATTTTCTGTCATGGCGTTTGTGGATTCAGGCGCCGCCTTGAACTTAATGGATTTTGAGTTTGCCAGGCGTTGTGGTTTTCCCTTGCAGCCTTTGCAGAACCCTATTCCTTTAAGGGGGATTGATGCTACACCTTTGGCTAAAAGTAAGCCCCACTTTTGGACACAGGTGACCATGCACATGGCGCCAGCCCATCAGGAAGATTGTCGATTTCTGGTGTTGCAAAATTTGCACAATGTTATCGTGCTGGGTTTCCCGTGGTTGCAGGTACATAATCCTGTGTTGGATTGGAAATCTATGTCTGTGACTAGTTGGGGTTGTCAGGGGGTTCATAATGATGTTCCTTTGATGTCAATCTCCTCTTCTTCCTCTTCTGAAATTCCAGAGTTTTTGTCTGATTTTCAGGATGTATTCGATGAGCCCAAGTCCAGTTCCCTTCCACCGCACAGGGACTGTGATTGTGCGATTGACTTGATTCCAGGCAGTAAGAGCCGACTTTTCAACCTGTCTGTGCCTGAACATACCGCCATGCGGAGTTATGTCAAGGAGTCTTTGGAGAAAGGGCATATTCGGCCATCTTCTTCACCGTTGGGAGCAGGGTTTTTTTTGTTGCTAAGAAGGATGGCTCCTTGAGACCTTGTATTGATTATCGCCTCTTGAATAAGATCACGGTCAAGTTTCAATACCCTTTACCTTTGCTTTCCGATTTGTTTGCTAGGATTAAGGGGGCTAGTTGGTTTACGAAGATTGACCTTCGGGGGACATATAATCTTGTTCGTATTAAGCAGGGTGATGAATGGAAAACTGCGTTTAATATGCCCGAAGGCCATTTTGAATACCTTGTGATGCCATTCGGGCTCACTAACGCTCCATCTGTTTTTCAATCCTTCATGCATGATATCTTTCGGACTTATATTGATAAATTCTTGATTGTATATTTGGACGATATTTTAATTTTTTCCGATGATTGGAAGTCTCATATGGAACAGGTCAGGATGGTATTTCAGATCCTTCGTGACTATGCTTTGTTTGTGAAGGGGTCTAAGTGTCTCTTTGGGGTGCAGAAGGTTTCTTTTTTGGGCTTGATTTTTTCTCCCTCATCTATGGAGATGGATCCGGTTAAGGTTCAGGCCATTCATGATTGGATTCAACCCACATCCGTGAAGAGCCTTCAGAAATTTTTGGGTTTTGCAAATTTTTATCGTCGTTTCATTGCTAAGTTCTCCAGCGTGGTTAAACCCTTGACTGATTTGACGAAAAAAGGCGCTGATCTGGCGAATTGGTCCTCTGCGGCTGTCTCTGCCTTTCAGGAGCTTAAACACCGATTTACTTCTGCTCCGGTGTTGCGCCAACCAGATGTTTCTCTTCCATTTCAGGTTGAGATTGATGCTTCTGAGATTGGGGCAGGGGCCGTTTTGTCTCAGAGGGATTCTGTTGGTTCTTTGATGAAACCGTGTGCCTTCTTCTCCCGCAAGTTTTCGCCTGCTGAATGCAATTATGATGTCGGCAATCGGGAGTTGTTGGCTATGAAGTGGGCGTTTGAGGAGTGGCGACATTAGCTTGAGGGAGCTAAGCACCGTATTGTGGTCCTGACCGATCATAAGAATTTCATTTACCTCGAGTCTGCCAAACGGCTGAGTCCTAGACAGGCTCGATGGTCCTTGTTTTTTTCCCATTTTGATTTTGTGGTTTCGTATCTTCCGGGTTCTAAGAATATTAAGGCTGATGCCCTTTCTAGGAGTTTTTTGCCTGATTCTCCTGAGGTCCTTGAACCGGTCAGCATTCTGAAAGAAGGGGTGGTCCTTTCTGCCATTTCCCCTGATTTACGGCGGGTTCTTCAGGAATTTCAGGCTGATAGACCTGACCGCTGTCCTGTGGGGAAATTGTTTGTTCCTGACAGATGGACTTGTAGAGTGATTTCTGAGGTTCACTGTTCTGTGTTGGCTGGTCATCCTGGTATTTTTGGTACCAGAGATTTGGTTGGTAGGTCCTTTTGGTGTCCTTCGTTGTCACGTGATGTGCGTTCTTTTGTGCAGTCTTGTGGGACTTGTGCATGGGCCAAGCCTTGTTGTTCCCATGCTAGTGGGTTACTTTTGCCATTGCCGGGCCCTGAGAGGCCCTGGACGCATATTTCTATGGATTTTATTTCTGATCTTCCGGTTTCCCAGAGGATGTCGGTTATCTGGGTTGTTTGTGACCGGTTTTCTAAGATGGTTCATTTGGTGCCTTTGCCTAAATTGCCTTCCTCTTCAGAGTTGGTTCCGTTGTTTTTTCAGCATGTGGTTCGTTTGCATGGTATTCCGGAGAATATTGTGTCCGACAGAGGTTCCCAGTTTGTTTCTAGGTTTTGGCGGGCCTTTTGTGCTAGGCTGGGCATTGATTTGTCTTTTTCTTCTGCATCTCATCCTCAGACAAATGGCCAGACTAATCAGACTTTGGAGACTTATTTGAGATGCTTTGTGTCTGCCGATCAGGATGATTGGGTGGCCTTTTTGCCATTGGCCGAGTTTGCCCTTAATAATTGGGCTAGTTCGGCTACTTTGGTTTCGCCTTTTTTTTGTAATTTTGGTTTTCATCCTCGTTTTTCTTCTGGGCAGGTTGAGCCTTCTGACTGTCCTGGTGTGGATTCTGTGGTTGACAGGTTGCAGCAGATTTGGGCTCATGTGGTGGACAATTTGGTTTTGTCTCAGGAGGAGGCTCAACGTTTTGCTAACCGTCGTCGGTGCGTTGGTTCCCGGCTTCGGGTTGGGGATCTGGTTTGGTTGTCTTCCCGTCATGTTCCTATGAAGGTCTCTTCCCCTAAGTTTAAGCCTCGGTTTATTGGTCCTTATAGGATTTCTGAGATTATTAATCCGGTGTCTTTTCGATTGGCGCTTCCGGCCTCTTTTGCTATCCATAATGTCTTCCATAGATCTTTATTGCGGAAATATGTGGTGCCCGTTGTTCCCTCTGTTGATCCTCTGGCCCCTGTTTTGGTTGATGGGGAGTTGGAGTATGTGGTTGAGAAGATTTTGGATTCTCGTTTTTTGAGGCGGAGGCTTCAGTACCTTGTCAAATGGAAGGGTTATGGCCAGGAGGATAATTCTTGGGTTTTTGCTTCTGATGTCCATGCTGCTGATTTGGTTCATGCTTTTCATCTGGCTCATCCTGATCGGCCTGGGGCTCTGGTGAGGGTTCGGTGACCCCTCCTCAAGGGGGAGTACTGTTGTGAATTCTGCTTTTGGGCTCCCTCCGGTGGTTGTAGGTGGTAATGCAGTTGCCCCTGAGTTGCAGTCCTGGTCAGGTGTATCTGCTGATTGCAGTTCTGACTGGGGTATTTAGGCATGCAGGATTCATTAGTCCTTGCCAGTTGCCAATTGTTGTTGGGAGGTGTAGGACCTCTACCTGGTTCCTCCTGCCTTTCTGCCAAATCAGCAAAGATAAGTGTCTGGTTTTTTTTTTCCTGTGGCACACGTTGTGTGCTTCACAATTCAGTGCTATTCTTTGTGTTTTCTTGTCCAGCTTAGATTGTGTCAGTATTTTCTCAGTCTTGTTGGATTCTCTGGAGCGGCAGATATACATTCCATGTCTTTAGTTAGATTGTGGAACTTTTTGTATTATCTGCTGTGGATATTTTTGGAAGGGTTTTAATACTGACCGCCTAGTAATCTGTCCTATCCTTTCCTATTTAGCTAGAGTGGCCTCTTTTGCTAAATCCTGTTTTCTACCTGCGTGTGTCTATTCTTCTACTCACAGTCATTATTCGTGGGGGGCTGCCTATCCTTTGGGGGTCTGCTCTGAGGCAAGGTAGCATTCCTATTTCCATCTATAGGGGTATTTAGTCCTCCGGCTGTGTCGAGGTGTCTAGGGTTTGTTAGGCACACCCCACGGCTACTTCTAGTTGCGGTGTTAGTTCAGGATTTGCAGTCAGTACAGGTTCCACCGACTCCAGAGAAAGTTTCATGCGGCTCCAAGGTCACTAGATCATAACATTTTTCTTACCCAACCGGGTATTCTACTAAGTGCAAATTTTTTAACAATAATTTAACGTTGCCTTTAAGGACGTACACACTGGATACACTAAAGACCTTCTTATAAAACACTATAAGGCTAATCAACTTTTCTTCATTTTCCACCTTTACATCTGCAGGACCGCCTGTCTATCTGCCCCAGGCCTACTGCCTCTCGTTCTGTTGTAGGACCGCCCCTTTCCGCCCAGGCCTACCGCCTTTCTGCTACTATACACAGTATAGAACTTATCAACCTTCTCTCAGTTCAAGATCACTGAGCCATCTCTGTATGGCTCCTAGGAGGACACACCGACTAACCCCATACGGGTTCACTTCCTGTCCTCATTCTTCTAGCAGCACCATTAAACATTTCTCACAATTAACTAGCTCACTACATATAACTTTTATATGTAAGCATTATTAGTACTTCCTTTTAAAGCATCATCATTCTTTAAGTGCTATTGATGAACGTTCCCTTTAAGAAGGGACCAAGTCTCTATGAGGTAGTGCAACTTCTCAAGCTGCAAGTCCGTATGCAGCAAGGACTCCGGTACTGCTTCCAGGAACAGTTTCTTCGCAAAGAGTCCTTTTCTTTGTAAAACCAGTAGAGGGCACCTTTAAGAAGGTGCAAACTATTTACAATAAGTTTGTAATCATGCAGTGTTCATGATCCAGCAGTCCTTTTTCAACAATGATGAACAAGAAACAAAAACAAAAGCAGAAGAAGGGATCCCGGGTAAACAAAGGGATCCCTTTAAGAGTAACCCTGGTCGGGTTGTAGCAGCAAAACAGCAAAAAGACAAACAGTTAACTATTTACAAATGATGAAGCATTCTTGCTTACTCAGTTTCTGGCTGCCCCCACCAAGGCTTTACCTGGCAGGTGGCCCTCTGCGGCCCAGGCAGGCCAGACTCCAAGTCTACTCCCGACGCCAGGTGTACCCCATGGGTTCGGGTCTTCTGCACGACCAGGTCGTGCACTGCGATGAGTGTCTGCGTGGGTCGATGGATGATGCTGGCGGCGGCAGAGGCTGCAGCAGCGGCTTCAGCGGCAAGCTCCTCCCCCTCGGTTTGGGATACCGCTAGAATGGCCGTACAGCGCTGCATATCCCGGGCCCACCAGCTGCTCCCCTTTAGACGCCGGCGATACGTCACCACATCCCCCGGCTTCAGGAGGGACTTGGCGCCATCTTCACACAGGCAGGGTTCCACTTCGTCCCGGGTGATGCAGACTCTCAGGGCTGTTCCAATCTCTTGCACGAAGCCCTTCCCTTCCTGGGGCTGGTAGACGATTACGACGCCCCATTTCGGCAGGGAGCCCTCCAGCAGCTCACCATGCGCCTCCCGCTCCACTTCCCGCTGGAACTCCACAACCAGGTGGTTCCTGTATTCTCCCCAAGGGAAGGGCCCCAGGTCTGGCCCCCCCGGTACTTTGGGACCAGGCGGCGGGAACGCTGGGGCACCAGTGGTCGCAGCGGCAGCCGGGTCTGGTGCAGAGGTGAGGTGGCCTCCCTGGGGGTTGCGGCACTCAGTACCCCTACTTGGGGTAACTCCTCTGGCACCACTCCACTCTCCTGGGGGAGGCACATGGGCTGGGGACCGCGCAGGCAAAGGATGCCCCATCGACAGCTCCCACGGGTCCAAATCCTCCAGCGGGGGCATATCGGAATAATCCTCCGGTGACGGGGATCGATGCGAGGCCATCCTTTTCTGCAGGCCTTCTCTGGTCTCTAGTCCCACCTCATCTGAGTCATAGTTTCGTTTCTTCGGTCTCCGCCTGCCATAGAGGATCAGGAGGCGGATCTCCCATGCTGACGGGCACGTCCTCAGGATGCAAAAATGTTTAGACTGGGCGGCCATTGTCTTTCGCGCTCTTCAGCTGGTCCACGCCTACTCCACGCCCCTCTTCTTCTCCTGCGCTCACCTCAGCGCTGTAATGGCGGCGGTTTTTGGCGGCAAGTGGCAATGCACAGTCTTTGCAATAAGTCACAGTCCAAACACAATAAATCACAGTTCCAAGGCACACATGACCTGATTCTTCAGGCTTAAGTAGATCCTGTTCGTGACACCAAGTTGGAGCGCCCCCACTGCCGCAGGGCCGAGGGGTACCCGGTACCGGGCCTCTGAGTCTCTGTTCTGGGGTTGTCACGGTGGCTAGACCCGGTCCGTGACCCTGCTGAGGGGCGTCCAATAAAGGGTGTGGATGGTGATGAGGTTGTGGTGGTGCGGTGCAGGTTGCAGTAAATAACGAGGACACCAGGTTGCAGTCTCTTTACCTCTTTACTGAAGGCTTCAGGATCCTCAGTCCGGAATACGGTTAACCGGGCTGCGCACGATGGCACCTCCAGGGTTACCTTTGCAGGTGGAAATCTGTGCCTACCTTCTAGCGCTTGTGTGTTGTGGTCCTCCCCTGCTGTGCTTACGGGATAGTCCCCACAACTGTTGTGTCTGTTTCTGAAGTTCCCTCACAAGTCGATTATGATGTTTTGCTTCGACCCCCAGATGATATGGCTAGGATGCACCCATATGACGGGTAGGCTCGGAGGTCTTCCGGGACCCTAGAGTCGCCTGTCTCCAAATGTTGCCCCCTATGTCTTCTTAGGTGATTTGAGTGAGACAGCCCGCCTATAACTGACTGTCCTGCCGTAGGTTTGAAGTAAGGCCTCGAGCTCTATACTTCCTCAGCGTTACGGCCACCGGCTGCGCGCCTCAGTAGGATGTTGCCTCGACTTACAGCACGACTCCTACTGGTGTTTCTCCTTGTTGCGTTGATCTCGTTTCTCACTCAGCACAATCAACCTCGCTTCTTGTCCTTTCTTGGGGTACTGCCGCAACAAAGTGCAGGCGCGGTCCCGTAACGTTCTTTCTGTTCGCTAGGCCTCTGTCAGGATCCCACCCCTGACAGGGACCCCCTTGAATCTTCCCCTGCAACACCCTCTGCCACAGGATGTTGCCTGGTTCCAACCCAGTCAGCTTCTGACTAACTTCCTACCTAACCCCCAGTTTTACCAGATTGTGAGGAGTGGCCTAATACATAGTGCCCTTAGCTCCCCCTGGAGGCCAGACTGTGAAGTGTATTGGTGTCTGTGATACCTGGTCAGGTGAACTCCTTCAGTGCCATCAGACGTACCATAGCCCCCCTTAGCGGCGGAGCATCAGTACTGCAACGACCAGGACTCTGGGGCGCTGCACTGCACATGGCCCTATAAGATGCTCCATAGAAATATTTGCCCCATTCAATGCTGCACCAATGCTGATTATGCCTCATAAGATGCTCCATAGAGACATTTGCCCCATATGCTGTTGCTGCGATTAAAAAAAAAAATCACATACTCACCTCTCATCGCTCAAGCTCCCAGCACTTGCTATATTCACCTGTCCGCGTTCCACTATCAGCGCCGATGTGTCTTCCGCATCCTCTGCACTGACTATTCAGGTAGAGGGCGGCACGCACACTACTCGCGTCATCGCGCCCTCTGACCTGAGCCTCACTGCAGAGGATGCAGAAGACACAGCGGCGCCGACGGTGGAATGGGGGACAGGTGAATATCCCGCACTGCCCCCGGTCATACTCAGCTGCTCCCGGCGCGGTCCCTGCACATCCCTGGTTCTCCGGGCGCCGGCAGCTTTTTCCTGTGTTGAGAGGTCACACGGTACCTCTCATTACAGTAATGAATATGCGGCTCCAGCCCTATGTGAATGCTCAATACAGGAAGAAGCTGTCAGTGCCCAGAGAACCAGGGACGTGCAGGGACCGCACAAGGAGCAGGTGAGTATTATTAGACAGCTGCCGCTCCTCCTCCCCTGCCGACCCCTGGGAATGACTCGAGTATAAGCCAAGAGGGGCAATTTCAGCCTAAAAAAATGGGCTGAAATTCTCGGCATATACTCGAATATATACGGTAAGCACATTTAATGTAACTTACTTGAAAAATATGTAAAAACAATGTACTGTATGAGTGCTACAGGTTGACATCCTTACAGTAGTAACCTTGATATAGCGATTAGACAGCCACAATAGGAACACATAATTAAACATATATAAAGTGCACAGTGCCCTGCCACACACAATAGACAGATATACTGTTTTCATCCTATCAAGAGAGACTCAGATGGGTCAGTTAGCTGCAGGTTCTCTGGAATGCTCCTTGCAATATCTGTCGGCGACCCATTGCACCCCATATGGACCCATTTATCCATTACAGTGCACTCCAATTTAGGTCCCCTGATGAGCCGTAAAAAGAGGAGGAGGCGAAATGTGTAGGGTCAAGGGACTAAGGAATTTGGCAAGACCAGGTATATTAGTGCAAATGCTGTTTGGCACAAAAACAGTGTTCCTCCTACCACAAAAAAGGCTACCATCAGTAACACACTACGCCGCCAGGAACTCAGATCCTGCAGTGCCAGACATGTCCCCCTGCTTAAGCCAGTACATGTCCGGGCTAAGGTTTGCTAGAGAGCATTTGGATTATCCAGAAGAGTGTTGGGAGAATGTCATATGGTCTGATGAAACCAAAGTAGAACTGTTTGGTAGAAATAAAACTTGTTGTGTATGGAGGAGACAGAATGCTGAGTTGCATCCAAAGAACATCATACCTACTGAGAAGCATGGGGGTAGCAACATCATGCTTTGGGGCTGTTTCTCTGCAAAGGGACCAGGATGACTGATCCGTGTACATGAAAGAATGAATGGGGCCATGTATTGTGAGTTTTTGAGTGCAAACCTCCTTCCATCAGCAAGGGCATTGAAGATGAAACATGGATGGATCCTTCAGCATGATAATAATCCCAAGCACACCTCCAGGGCAATGAAGGACTGGCTTCGTAAGAAGCATATGAAGGCCCTGGAGTGGCCTAGCCAGTCTCCAGATCTTAACCCCATAGAAAACCTTCGGAGGGAGTTGAAAGTCCGTGATGCCCAGCAACAGGCCCAAAACATCACTGCTCTAGAGGAGATCTGCATGGAGGAATGGGCCAACATACCACCAACAGTGTGTGCCAACCTTGCGAAGACTTACAGAAAATGTTTGGCCTCTGTCATTGTCAACAAAAGATATATGGCAAAATATTGAGATGAACTTTTGTCAATGACCAAATACTTATTTTCCACCATAATTAGCAAAATAAATCTTGCCAAATCAGACAAGGTGATTTTCTGCATTTGTTTTCTCATTTTGACTCTCATAGTTGTGGTCTACCTATGATGTCAATTGCAGGCCTCTCTCATCTTTTTAAGTGGGAGAACTTGTACAATTGGTGGCTGACTAAATACTTTTTTCCCCACTGTATCTTATCAGAGAAATCTGCTTCTTTCTCCTCCTACTTCATTCTTAAAATGTTCAATTCCTAGGTAAAATCTGTATACAGTGAAGACAGAATATTGTATTACTAAGATTGGAACTGACAGTTTGTTCTTTTGCGTTTTTCAGTAATGACAGTTACAGTTCTCCATAGACCTTATGAGCACCAACTTCCATCTCCTCTCTCAATAATTAGAAAATCTGTCTTCACAGACTAAAGCTTTTATTCATATACTGAAAGTGTAAGATCAAACCAGTAGTTGAAATAATAGTCAAGTTTCTTTCATGAGATATATTACATTGTTGCAGTGTATACAATTGACTTAGTAAATAAAAATTAAAACGATTATTTTTTAGTAGAGATGAGCGGATCAATCCACAGAGGATCGAGTTCAAGTCAAATTTCCCAAATTCGCCATCTCACGCCAATTCGAACATTTTGAAATTCAATTTGCAGTTTAAAAAAAAAAAAAACTTGCCAGGCACCATTTCCCTCACTGCTGAAGGATCAGAGAGTGGGCTAACACCATTTTGTTTTTCTACCGGGGCCTCCCAATAATTCCCTGCAGCCATGACATCATATGGATTATCTTACCTTGTACAGTGGTGGTCAGTACCTGGGCACAGTTTGCACGGCAGAGTCCTTTCAGATTCACTAGGTACCGTATTTTTCGGATTATAAGACACACTTTCCCCCAAAATATTTTGGGGGAAAATGGGGGTGCGTCTTATAATGCGTATATACCTTACCGGTACCGTTGCTGCCGGACCCAGGCTGGGATGAGGGAGTGCCCGACAGTGTTACGTGGGTGTCCGGCGCTGCGGGGGTGTCCTTCGGTGCTGCCTGGTGCTGCTGCGGGTGTCTCCGGTCCGATGCTGCTGCAAGGGACTCTGCCGACATTTTGTGAAAGGCCAGAGCCCCCGCAGTGCCATGGTTTCATGTGCGGTGAGATGTGCAGTGAGATCTGATCTCATCTCCCGAGATCTTGGTGCCAAGATCTCCATCTGCGCATGCACCGCCCCCGGCGGCCATTTTCCCGAAGTCCACCGCACATGAAACCATGGTACTGCTGGACTCTGGCCTTTCACAAAATGTCGGCAGAGCCCCCTGCAGCAGCACTGGACTGGAGACATCCACAGCAGCACCGGGCAGCACCACATGACACCCCCGCAGTGCCGGACACTAATGTAGCACTGCCAGGCACCTTCAGCACAGAGACACCTGCAGCAGCACCGGGCAGCACCGCCGGACACCCCCAAAGCGCCAGACACCCCAGACACCCAGCAGCGGCACGCCACACATCGGAACACCCCTCATACCAGCCTGCAGCATCACCCCACTCCTGCCTCCTCCAGCAGCGACCATGGGACCCCGCTTCACTGCAGCCACCACCCCGGTAAGCAATTGGACACATGGATTATAAGAAGCACCACCATTTTGTTAAAAAAATTCCTATTTTTTTCCTCAAAATTTGGGGTGCGTCTTATAATCCGGAGAGTCTTATAATACGAAAAATACGGTAAGTTTCTATCTCATCTATAGAGTGTAAGCAACAGGTCAGTGGGGTCCTCTCTCTCTCACCTGTAGAGTGTAAGCTCTTATGGTCATCAGGGTTCCTTCTGCTCACTTTCCTCCCTCGTCTTCCCTCCCTCACTCTCCTTCCTCTCCTTCAATCCCTCTCTTTCCCGTTCTCTTTCTTTCCTGTAGAATGTAAGCTCTTAGGGTCAGCGAGGTCCTAATTCCCTCTCCCTATGTAAAGTGTAAGCTCTTATGATCAGCTTGGTTTCCTTTCCTCCCTCTCCTCTGCTCTCCCTCCACCTTTCCTGTAAAATGTAAGTTATTATGGTCAGCGAAGTCCTAGTTTGCTCTCTCCTGTAAAGTGTAAGCTCTTATGATCATTGGAGTTCGCTCTCCTATGTCTTATTCTCTCTCCCTCACCCCTGCTCTCCCTCCCTCTCTCCCCTTTTCCTATAAAATGTAAGCTCAGATGTTATGTGGGGTTCCCTCTCTCTTTCTCACCTTTAAGCATTTATGATTAATGGGGTTCTCTCTCACACTTTCTCTCTCTCTCCTCTCCACCACATGTATTTTTTGTATTTTTTATTCTCCGCAAATTTAATTTGTAGGTTAAATTTGTCAAAACTGGCAAATTCAAAGGAATTCAAAGAAAAGAAGAACACTCATCTCTACTCTTTAAATAACATTTTATTGATTGTTGGGATAGTTATGTTTTGTTTTATTAATTGAATTTTTTCCTAATTCACAGTGAAATCAATAATTATCAAGACACCCAACTATTCGTAAGTTGCAAGATTAAGACATCAATATACTGTATTGTGGAAAGAAACTCAGCATACGTTATAATCATCAAGCAAAACAGAAATGCAGCAGCAGTAAAAAGTAATCACTTGAAAGTTCCTCCATTGGCGCAATGCCTTGAACAAATAATCTATATTTATCAGAGCTGAGTGTAACAGTCGGCTGAGTAATACTGGGCTGACAGGCAGATGCTGAGACATTGCTTCCTATTCACTATACATGTGTCAGACTATTTTCTCTCATCAGCAATGTACTGTGCACTGTCCAGACACAATGAGAAAAAAATGAGGGGATTTTAGGTTACTGAGTGAACTGAGATGGGAAACAGAACAGAGGTTAGTTGCCAATGATGCTCCTCTTTTTCATTGACCAGGTCCTCACTGCTACATTAAAGAAGCTGTCCACTACTCTTATATTGATTCTGCTTGTTCTGTCAATTTCAGCCCATGTTAAAGAGGCTTAATGCAAGTAACAGACCAAAAGTGTGAACAAGCCACAAGGACAATGACCTACCCAATACACCCTCCGGTGCACAGATTTTGGAGTGACATTTGGGATGTAGGCTCTATATACACACCGTGCTGTAACTATTGGTAAATACTTAGTCTTAAAGAGGTTGTCCACTACTTTTACATTGATGTCCTATGCTCAGGATAGGGCATCAACTTCTGATCGGCTGGGGTCCGGCACTTGGCACCTCCGCCGATCAACCATTATCTGTGCCGCCGCCAGCCGGAAATACTTTTGGAGGTTGGTTGTTGTAGCGGCCGGTAGGGTTGAGCGAAACGGGTCGTTCATTTTCATAAGTCGCCGACTTTTCGCAAAGTCGGCGTCTCATGAAACCCGATCCGATCCCAGTGTGGGTCGGCCACGTGGAACGCGAACTTGGCGCCAAAGTCGCGTTTCGAATGACGCCTTCCCCGCCATTTTTTTGAGCCAATTAATTGTGGGCAGCGTGATGACATAGGTTCCGGCTCCTGCGGCATCATAGTGCTATGTTACGTTTTCGGACGTAGTAATTTCCGGAGTCAAAAAATAACATATGCCTTGCACGGAGGAGAGAGAGAGAGAGAGAGAGAGAGAGAGAGAGAGAGAGAGAATAAAAAAAATAATTTCATTGACATACATTGGGTTTCGTGTTCCGGGTCCGGAACCCGACTTTACAGTAGAATCGGCCGATTCCATACGATCCGACATCCGAGAAGGTCGGGTTTCACAAAACCCACCTCGATCCTAAAAAAGCTAAGGTCGCTCAACCCTAGCGGCCGGTGCTTGTTACTGCACATCTACCTCCTATTGAATTGAATACGAGGCGGATGTGTAGTACAAGTAGATGACCAGCTCCGCAAGTAATTACTTCTGGCCGGAGGCTACCGCCAGCACCAATAACAGCTGATCAGTGCAGGTGATAAATACAGAAGATTGTTTGGTTTACAAATACTGAGGTAAAACACTGACCAAATACTCAACTTGTGTACATGGCCTAACATTTTCTTCACTGAAATCCAGGAGTGCCATGGTATTTTGTGCGCTATTGGAGAGATATGATGGGCTGTAGTATACGGCATACACCAAAGTTATTGTCAGGCCTGTGATTATTATAGCAACCTATCGGTACTCTATTGCACTGCACGGGTGTTTATGGGCTGACAGAGTGAAAGTTATCCTTCTATTAAGTTGCTGGGATAGGTGAGAGCCCCAACCCTAGCAGATATAGCAGGAGCACAGGTGTATATCATGGAAATTCCAGCAGCTGAACAGCAGCAGTACAGAAGCCTTACCATGTGATCAGATATAGCTGATATGTCCTCATGATGAATGTGTACTATACGTCATAGAGCAAAAAGTGGCTAATAGACACAGAGAGGTGGATAGAAAAAAGGGGGGAAGATACCTCACAAAACCGCTGCCTCCTCTGGCCGGCCTCCTAGCATCAGCTTGGATGGAAAGTAAACATTGCACCAAGTAGCTTTCATGTGACATCCCTGCCAGATGACATACAAGAGAAGATTGCAGCACCCCATGTAGCACTTCAAGCAGAATGGGTGTCTTTATTTGCCAGAATCACCCCCCCACACACACACACTTTTGATGTCAGGAGGCAATTCTGAGTACAAAAAAGATGCACACATCCAAATTTGAGCATCTATTTTTCCATTTCTCTGGGCCCATTAAATGTACTGAACACTATTGTGTCCAAGCAGAGTGTGAACCTGGCCTTACGATAATGATTGATTTACCTGGATGCAAGTCTATCAAAATTTTGCACCAGAAGGTCTAAAATATAAACAACATGAATACATGAGGGAATCTTTTACTCACCTGATTGATAATCCTAATTTATAATGCTACTCTAGATCAGCTAAGCTGCTGCATATTTCTAATCAGGTCTCTCTAATACCAAAAATTGTCAAATTGTCGCTGGTTTCTAATTACTTTCCCTGATGAAGCTGTCTTGAACTATACGCATGGGCTCTTCCCCGCACCCCCTTTGATCTGACTGCCCATTATGGCAGCATACCGGCGTCTTCCGTGTGCTATCAGGTAGATATGCCTGTGGATATTCCCTTCCAGCCCACTGGCTCATTTCCATCAAGGTCTTTGGCCTCCTTCCTTGTTGTTATTATTTAACAGGTCTTGACATTTTTTGAATATTATTTTTTATCCAGATTTTTGGATTGTAAACTCCACACCATGCAATTCTGTACATAATCTGCATATATTTATCATATTGGTATAGGGGTCAATCTGGGTTACACTAACTATATCTACAGGTTATGGTTTGTATTGGATTGAACCATGCAACTAACTGTAGATGGTATGGATTATCCTCGGTAGGGAGCTCCCCGCATTTTTCTATCCTTAAGATAGACTTTGCATACCATTCTTTGACCTTGCTATATTTTATTATTGATTGTTAATTGATACTTGCTGGTGTAACATACATCTGTGAAGCCTAACAGGGTTTTTGCTTCCTGTTTAATATTCAGAGGTGTTGGTTGACTATCATGTTGTATACATGTTTTAATTGTTTTTATGTGTTTGTGGTTTTGTATGTCCAAGTGTTCTAATAAAGCTATATGTTTTATACTGTCACCGTCTGGATATTGAATCAGGTGTGCACACCAATCTATTTGTCTGGTGTTTTCTGCTTTTACTTAATTTATAATTCTACTTTAGGTCAGCTAAGCCGCTGCATATTTCTAATCAAAAAAAAAATTTGTCAAATTGTTGCTGGTTTCTAATTAGCTTCCTGATGTCCACCTAACAAAGTCCCCACTTTATCATACATGTATTGCTTTCATCTACATAAAAAGTAGAGTGTTTTTATTAATACATTGGACTGCTTATCTTGTATTGATAAAACTTTATAGCCTGTATTACTATCCAGGGCTCCACTTACAGTGCTGCCTATTATTATTGGAAACAGTTGACAAGCTTTTGGCACGACATTTCCTCAAAAGCTTTATTGAGCTTCTACGATGCAGATAATTTTTTCCCGTATAAGATTACTGTACAAAGTCTATACTTCACACAATGCAGATGATATAAGCAAGATTGGTGCAAGACTGCAAGAGAAATAAATGCTTTGAGCTCCTGTGATCTTAGGAGTAATGTTTCTTTATACGCCATGCAATGCTCCTCTGGGAAATTAAAAATTCAAATGACCTCTTCACAGCGAAAGAGGACTTGTAATTTAGTGCCACCTATTGGAAGTAGCAATCCTAAAAGTCAATAGCAATCCTTTAACCAGCCGTGCCACACGATTTAGGATTCTGGTTTGGCTTTTATCCGAAGTCATATGGTAAGGCTCGTTTAAGGGTTGATATTAACTTTCCAATTATTGGCACTAGAGTTCAAGTCCTCTTTCTCTCTGAAGATGCAATTTGCATATTGAGCTACCGCATAACCATCATGAATCGAGATTGTATTAAAACATATTTTGAAAACATTTTGATTATGAACATTGAGATTTTTCTCTTCATAAAAGAATCCAGAAATAGTCTAGTTTTCATGTTGGCCAAACACAAGAGATTGATGTTAACTAACTTCTACAGCTCATCTTTCAACTTTACTGTAGAGACTGGGACAGAGTCAGCAGAATCATCTCAATAGCACTGGAGATTTTCAAAACTAAAACTATGAAGGCTCATTCCTCTGCCTGTTTTTATATGTAACTTCAAGTGATTTTACTAATTCTCACTGAAACTTCACATCTCAGAACTTCTGCATCTCCCGAGTGCTCCACCTCCCTTCTAGGATGCTACATCAGAGTTGAGGGAGAGGGACATGTGTTGTGAATTCTGCTCTTGGGCTCCCTCCGGTGGTTGTTAGTGGTAGTGCAGTGGTCTCTGGATTATAGGCCAGGGCAGGTGTTTCTGCTAATTGCAGCTCTATTAGGTATTTAGGTTTGTAGGATCCATCAATCCTTGCCAGTTGTCCATTGTATCTTGGAGGGATTGCATCTCTGTCTGGCTCCACTGCCCTGCTGTCATTTCAGCTAAGATAAGTGCCTTGTTTTGGTTCTCTGTAGCACGCATGCAGTGTGCTTTTTTGTGCAGTGCAATCTATTGTGTTTTTGTCCAGCTTGACTTGTTTGGATTTTTCTGTCATGCTGGTTTCTCTGGAGATGCAGATATACATCCTATGTCTTTAGTTAGATGTAGTATATAGTATTTTCTGCTGTGGAATTTTCTAGTGTTTTACTACTGACCGCTTAGAACTCTGTCCTATCCTTTCTATCTAGCTAGAAGGGCCTCTTTTGCTAAACTCTGTTTTTTCTGCCTGTGTACGTATTTCCTCTTAAACTCACAGTCAATATTTGTGGGGGGCTGCCTATCCTTTGGGGCTCTGCTCTGAGGCAAGATAGGATTTCCCATTTCCATCTTTAGGGGTATTTAGTCCTCCGGCTGTGTCGAGGTGTCTAGGCCTGGTTAGGTACATCCCATGGCTACTTCTAGTTGCGGTGTCAGTATTAGGATTGCGGTCAGTACAGGTACCACCTACTCCAGAGATAGTCTCATGGGGCTCCGGGGTCACCGGATCATAACAGTACAACTGGCCAACAATGTAAATGCATCTCAGAAGAAGGGAAGAAAAGTCCTGAGCCATTTTTTTTTTCTGTAGTCTGTTTTGTCTTTCCTTCCCTCTTTTCCCCTGGGTGACTGAGGATCTGTGTGCTAGCATGGATGTTCAGGGATTAGCTTCTCGTGTAGACCAACTAGCTGCTAGGGTACAGGGTATTTCCGATTATATTGTTCAGACTCCGGTTTTAGAGCCTAAGATTCCTACTCCTGAGTTATTTTTTGGGGACAGGTCTAAATTTTTGAGTTTTAAAAATAACTGTAAACTGTTTTTTGCTCTGAAACCTCGTTCTTCTGGTGATCCCATTCAGCAGGTTAAAATAGTCATCTCCCTGCTGCGTGGCGATCATCAGGATTGGGCATTTTCCCTGGAATCTGGGAATCCTGCCTTGCTTAATGTAGAAGCCTTCTTTCAGGCTCTAGGGTTATTATATGATGAACCTAATTCTGTGGATCATGCTGAGAAGACCTTGTTGACCCTGTTTCAGGGTCAAGAAGCGGCAGAATTGTATTGTCAGAAATTTAGAAAATGGTCTGTGCTGACTAAATGGAATGATGATGCTTTGGCGGCAATTTTCAGAAAGGGTCTTTCTGAATCTGTTAAAGATGTTATGGTGGGGTTTCCCACGCCTATTGGTCTGAGCAATTCTATGTCTCTGGCCATTCAGATTGATCGGCGCCTGCGTGAGCGCAGAGTTGTGCGCGCTTTGGCGTTGTCCTCAGAGCAGATACCTGAGCCTATGCAGTGCGATAGGATTCTGTCTGGAGCTAAATTTCTGTTATCTGTGACATTGATCTGCTCATTGTCATCATTTTCTGTCATGGCGTTTGTAGATTCTGGCGCCGCTTTGAATTTAATGGACTTTGAATTCGCTAGACGTTGTGGTTTCCCCTTGCAGTCTTTGGAAAACCCTATTCCTTTAAGGGGCATTGATGCTACACCTTTGGCTAAAAATAAACCCCAGTTTTGGACACAGGTGACCATGTGCATGGCGCCAGCCCATCGGGAGGATTGTCGCTTTTTGGTGTTGCATAATTTGCATGATGCTATTGTGCTGGGTTTTCCATGGTTGCAGGTACATAATCCGGTGTTGGATTGGAAATCTATGTCTGTGACTAGTTGGGGTTGTCAGGGAGTTCATGGTGACGTTCCTTTGATGTCAATCTCCTCTTCCCCCCCTTCTGAAGTTCCAGAGTTCTTATCTGATTTTCAGGATGTGTTCAATGAGCCCAAGTCCAGTTCCCTTCCACCGCATAGGGACTGTGATTGTGCTATTGACTTGATTCCAGGTTGTAAGTTTCCTAAGGACCGACTTTTCAACCTGTCGGTGCCTGAACATACCGCTATGCGGAGTTATATTAAGGAGTCTTTGGAGAAAGGGCATATTCGGCCATCGTCTTCACCATTGGGAGCGGGATTTTTTTTTTGTTGCCAAGAAGGATGGCTCCTTGAGACCTTGCATTGATTATCGCCTTTTGAATAAGATCACGGTCAAATTTCAATACGCTTTGCCTTTGCTTTCTGATTTGTTTGCTAGGATTAAGGGGGCTAGTTGGTTTACTAAGATTGACCTTCGTGGGGCATATAATCTTATTCGTATTAAGCAGGGTGACGAATGGAAAACTGCGTTTAATACTCCCGAGGGACATTTTGAATACCTTGTGATGCCCTTCGGGCTCTCTAATGCTCCATCTGTTTTCAGTCCTTCATGCATGATATCTTCCGGAATTATCTTGATAAATTTATGATTGTATATTTGGATGACATTTTGATTTTTTCCGATGATTGGGAGTCTCATGTGAAACAGGTCAGGATGGTTTTTCAGATCCTTCGTGACAATGCTTTGTTTGTGAAGGGGTCTAAGTGTCTTTTTGGAGTGCAGAAGGTTTCTTTTTTGGGCTTTATTTTTTCTCCCTCATCTATAGAGATGGATCCGGTTAAGGTTCAGGCCATTCATGATTGGATTCAGCCCACGTCCATGAGTCTTCAGAAATTTTTGGGCTTTGCTAATTTTTATCGCCGTTTCATTGCTAACTTCTCCAGTGTGGTTAAACCCCTGACCGATTTGACGAAAAAGGGCGCTGATGTGACGAATTGGTCCTCTGCGGCTGTCTCTGCCTTTCAGGAGCTTAAACGACTATTTACTTCTGTTCCGGTGTTGCGTCAGCCAGATGTTTCTCTTCCATTTCAGGTTGAGGTTGACGCTTCTGAGATTGGGGCAGGGGCCGTTTTGTCTCAGAGGAATTCTGATGGTTCCTTGATGAAACCATGTGCCTTCTTTTCCCGAAGGTTTTTGCCTGCTGAACGTAATTATGATGTCGGCAATCGGGAATTGTTGGCTATGAAGTGGGCGTTCGAGGAATGGCGACATTGGCTTGAGGGAGCCAAGCATCGCATTGTGGTTTTGACCGATCATAAAAATCTGATTTACCTCGAGTCTGCCAAGCGGCTGAATCCTAGACAGGCTCGATGGTCTTTGTTTTTCTCCCGTTTTGATTTCGTGGTCTCGTATCTTCCAGGTTCTAAGAATATTAAAGCTGATGCCCTCTCTAGGAGATTTTTGCCTGATTCTCCGGAGGTCCTTGAATCGGTCGGCATTCTAAAGGAAGGGGTGGTTCTTTCTGCCATCTCCCCTGATCTACGACGGGTCCTTCAGGAATTTCAGGCTGACAAACCTGACCGCTGTCCAGTGGGGCAACTGTTCGCTCCTGATAAATGGACTAGTAGGGTGATTTCGGAGGTTCATTGTTCCGTGTTGGCTGGTCATCCTGGTATTTTTGGTACCAGAGATTTGGTTGGTAGGTCTTTTTGGTGGCTTTCTTTGTCATGGGATGTGCGTTCTTTTGTGCAGTCCTGGGGGACTTGTGCGCAGGCTAAGCCTTGTTGTTCCCGCGCTAGTGGGTTGCTTTTGCCTTTGCCGGTCCCTGAGAGGCCTTGGACGCATATTTCTATGGATTTTATTTCAGACATTCCGGTTTCCCAGAGGATGTCAGTTATCTGGGTGGTTTGTGACCGGTTTTCTAAGATGGTTCATTTGGTGCCTTTGCCTAAGTTGCATTCCTCTTCTGATTTGGTTCCATTGTTTTTTCAGCATGTGGTTCGTTTGCATCGTATTCCGGAGAATATTGTGTCCGACAGAGGTTCCCAGTTTGTTTCTAGGTTTTGGCGAGCCTTTTGTGCTAGGCTGGGCATTGATTTGTCTTTTTCTTCCGCATTTCATCCTCAGACAAATGGCCAAACCGAGCGAACCAACCAGACTTTGGAAACTTATTTGAGATGCTTCGTGTCTGCTGATCAGGATGATTGGGTGGCTTTCTTGCCATTGGCCGAGTTTGCCCTTAATAATCGGGCTAGTTCGGCCACCTTGGTTTCGCCTTTTTTTGTAATTTTGGTTTTCATCCTCGTTTTTCTTCAGGGTAGGTTGAGCCTTCTGATTGTCCTGGTGTGGATTCTGTGGTGGACAGGCTGCAGCAAATTTGGGCTCATGTGGTGGACAATTTGGTGTTGTCTCAGGAGGAGGCGCAACGTTTTGCTAATCGTCGTCGATGTGTTGGTTCCCGGCTTCGGGTTGGGGATTTGGTCTGGTTGTCTTCTCGTCATGTTCCTATGAAGGTTTCTTCCCCTAAGTTTAAGCCTCGGTTTATTGGTCCTTATAGGATTTCTGAGATTATCAATCCTGTGTCTTTTTGTTTGGCCCTTCCGGCATCTTTTGCTATCCATAATGTTTTCCATAGATCTTTATTGCGGAAATATGTGGTGCCCGTTCTTCCCTCTGTTGATCCTCCGGCTCCTGTGTTGGTTGATGGGGAGTTGGAGTATGTGGTTGAGAAGATTTTGGATTCTCGTTTTTCGAGACGGAAGCTTCAGTACCTTGTCAAATGGAAAGGTTACGGCCAGGAGGATAATTCTTGGATTTTTGCCTCTGATGTCCATGCTGCTGATTTGGTTCGGGCCTTTCATCTGGCTCGTCCTGATCGGCCTGGGGGCTTTGGTGAGGGTTCGGTGACCCCTCTTCAAGGGGGGGGGGGTACTGTTGTGAATTCTGCTCTTGGGCTCCGTCCGGTGGTTGTTAGTGGTAGTGCAGTGGTCTCTGGATTATAGGCCAGGGCAGGTGTTTCTGCTTATAGTTACGTAGTTACATAGTTATTAAGGTTGAAGGAAGACTGTAAGTCCATCTAGTTCAACCCATAGCCTAACCTAACATGCCCTAACATGTTGATCCAGAGGAAGGCAAAAAAAACCCATGTGGCAAAGAGTAACTCCACCATGGGGAAAAAAATTCCTTCCCGACTCCACATACGGCAATCAGACTAGTTCCCTGGATCAACGCCTTATCAAGGAATCTAGTGTATATACCCTGTAACATTATACTTTTCCAGAAAGGTATCCAGTCCCCTCTTAAATGTAATTAATGAATCACTCATTACAACATCATACGGCAGAGAGTTCCATAGTCTCACTGCTCTTACAGTAAAGAATTATTGCAGCTCTATTAGGTATTTAGGTTTGTAGGATCCATCAATCCCTGCCAGTTGTCCATTGTATCTTGGAGGGATTGCATCTCTGTCTGGCTCCACTGCCCTGCTGTCATTTCAGCTAAGATAAGTGCCTTGTTTTGGTTCTCTGTAGCACGCATGCAGTGTGCTTTTTTGTGCAGTGCAATCTATTGTGTTTTTGTCCAGCTTGACTTGTTTGGATTTTTCTGTCATGCTGGTTTCTCTGGAGATGCAGATATACATCCTATGTCTTTAGTTAGATGTAGTATATAGTATTTTCTGCTGTGGAATTTTCTAGTGTTTTACTACTGCCCGCTTAGAACTCTGTCCTATCCTTTCTATCTAGCTAGAAGGGCCTCTTTTGCTAAACTCTGTTTTTTCTGCCTGTGTACGTATTTCCTCTTAAACTCACAGTCAATATTTGTGGGGGGCTGCCTATCCTTTGGGGCTCTGCTCTGAGGCAAGATAGGATTTCCCATTTCCATCTTTAGGGGTATTTAGTCCTCCGGCTGTGTCGAGGTGTCTAGGCCTGGTTAGGTACATCCCACGGCTACTTCTAGTTGCGGTGTCAGTATTAGGATTGCGGTCAGTACAGGTACCACCTACTCCAGAGATAGTCTCATGCGGCTCCGGGGTCACCGGATCATAACAGACATGGCTTTCATCCTGCTGTGTAATTAAACCCACCACTTGACCAAGGCTTATCACAGTCTGTGTGCAGGTTTATTGTCCCACCTATCCAACTTTCATTCTGCACTGGCTGCCTGCACTTTCACATCTTGTCAATAACCTGTCACTTCCTTCGTTCTGCTCCTCCAACTCTCACTACATGTCCCTTGATTGCTCATATTAAAGACATGAATGGCAGGCAGTGCAGAATGAAAGTGAGGGAAGAGAGGGCATCAAACCTGCACACAGCTTGTCTTTAAGCACCACTCCAGCGTTTTTTTTTATTTCACCATTGGAGTGGTGCTTAAAATCCAAGTCCCCTGCCCTTGTCTGATTTTCATTTTCATCTGTTTTCGCGGCTGCTCCGGTCCGTCTCCTGCAGTTTGTGACCCACTGATCAATGTAAGTCTATGCGAGCCTCGTTCTGGCTCTCATAGACTTACATTGAGAGCTTGTGACATAGCTACTGAGGTCCAGCCACTCAGAAGCTGCACTGGCAAAATGGCACTGCGGGACCAGACAGGCGCCGAAAAATGGTAAAGATGCCGGAGGGCAAATATATGGCTGGGTGCAGGAGACTTACGTTTAGAGCACCACTAGACAAGTAAAAAAAAACACAAAAAAACAGGTGGAATGGTGCTTTAAGGTTTGGTCAGGGGGCTGGCTTGCATAAGCAGCAAGATGAAAGCAACGCCCCTTGATCTCTGACATACCATCACAGAAGAGAGGTGCAGCAGCAATGCTGTGACATGAGGTCACAGTAAGAAGTAATAAAATCACAAGAAGTTACTTATAAGAACAGGCAGAGCGACATGATTCATAATTTTAGACAGAATGTAGATTGAAATGAATTTTTATCTCCCCAGAATACTCCTTTACTGATTCATGACAACTTTGTAGTGTTTCTGGGAGTTTAAATCTAGCAGAATCCACCACTTTACACAACAGTTTAAGTTCTGTATGCAATTGGTCGTTCGCTCCCTGGTTGTGCGTGTGTGCGCGCGCGTGTGCATGTGTGTGTATAGGGTCGCACTCTATCTGCTCCTAGATAATGCATTCATTTATTAAAACAACATAGGGTAAGGGAAAAAGGAGTTAGTCAGTTCTCACCAGAGTATCACAGGACTATGGGTGCCAGGTTCAATGTGACTGGAATCCACCACTTTACACAACAGTTTCAGTGCTGTATGCAATTGGTCGTTAACTCCCTGGTTGTGCGCGTGTGCATGTGTGTGTATAGGGTCGCACTCTATCTGCTCCCAGAGAATGCATTCATTCATTGACACGTTTCTGAGTCTTAGCAACTGCCATAAATCACACACAGCCTGCCTTACTTTAATATTTGGTGTAGCAGTACTTTGGGTAATTAGTTACCAGAAACACAATTTCCTCATTTCAAAGCAAAGTACAAGTAGTTAAAAGAAATTTTTAAAAAAGCACAAACATTTTATTTGCAATTGAATAAAACGGTTTTATTATCATCACAAATTTGCATTATAACATTTTGAACTGTAGAGTTTACAAGTTCTTGTGATACACAGGTGCCATTTATGAGGTTAACTAACGTAAATCAATGAGATGTACCATATTTGTCTGAGAGGTGCGAGTCACATCGATGGAGCCTCTCCTATATCGAGAACGGGGTCAGAAAATAAGGGGTGACTGCACATGTGCTGATCTCTCAATTTATTACTTGCATTGCATGCTTGGCATTTTTCAGGTCTCTGATAAATGAAATATCTGCAGCCGCTAAAGCTTTATGCCTCCACTCAGTATATGAAAATATGAGAATAAATATACAGTCATAAAAGGGGCACAATATGTCCCTGTTAGTATGGAAATTTGTATTGCCTTATAGTTCTAAAACTGTTTTCAATTACCGTACCTTCACCTTGTGCACAAATTTATTTCACAATATCACATTTTTTCTGAAATGATTGTCCATATTTGAACACCGTTATTTTTTTTTAAACTTAAATAGCTCTAAATGTACAGTGGGGGAAATAAGTATTTGATCCCTTGCTGATTTCGTAAGTTTGCCCACTGACAAAGACATGAACAGTCTATAATTAATCTACCCTTAAAATTAAAGACTGTTCATGTCTGTCAGTGGGCAAACGTACAAAATCAGCAAGGGATCAAATACTTATTTCCCCAACTGTATGTGTAGATATTTTTTTTCTTATATCATTATAGTGGCAAGATATAGAATTTAGAAAATCTCTGCAATGTCACAAAGATAAATGGTAGAGAGAATTACAGTATACACTGCATAAAATAAACTAGCTAATAAAAAGTATGCAGTAAGCTCCAACGGCTCCCTCTAGTGGTGGATGTAGGAAGCAAGAAGTTTATAATATACAGTGGTGGCAAGTGAGTTACAGTTCTTATGTATGGTAATTCTGCATATATAGATCAACTACTATACAAAAAGCAGACGTAGCACACAAACTGTGATATATATATTTGTTTTACTCACTTATATAGCGCCATTAATTTCACAGCGCTTTACAGACATTATCGTATCTGTCCCCATTGAGGCTCACAATCTAAATTCCCTATCAGTATGTCTTTGGAATGTGGGAGGAAACTGGAGAACCTGGAGGAAACCCACGCAAACACGGGGAGAACATACAAACTCCTTGCAGATGTTGTATATATATATATATATATATATATATATATATATATATATATATAAGTTGGAATGCATTTTCTTATGAACATATATACCAAACCTCAGTAACGAGCTGTGCTGAATATCTAATCTATGTAACAGCTGGGTTTTGGGTACTTGTGACCTCTTCTCAGATCAGAAATTGAACACTTTACACTCCAAATGACTAGTCCAAATCAAGGTTTAATCCAGGATTGTGAGGACACACTTCTCACTTCTCACAGGAACATGGCGCTGAAAAACAGATTACATAAATGTTATGAGAGCTATAAACAAATTGATAAAATTGGCAGCCGGTACTATTTAAAAAGTCCATGTTAGCACAAGTCAGGATTATAGGCACTTTGGCAAGTCGTCCTGCGGATGTGGTTACATGCTAGACTCTTGTAATAAAAATGCTGTTACACTAAAATTATAACATGAGATCTACGTATGATGGATATATGAGCGAGACGTTAATTGTGTTGACAAAAAGCAATTTCATATGTTTTAAAGAAGAAATAATAAATGTATGTGGGCCATATTGATGACTTAGAGAAGCTCTCCCATCAAAGTTTGTATCCTCTTCTTAATATATTGCAATTATCATATTAAATAGCACTGTGTGCCTACAATTGCTCATTTTGCCCTTCTACTGAGTTAATTCTTCTCTTTTCCATTAGGCCTATGATATAACATGATTTAGAACAGACTAGCTGAATCCTTGTAAGGCTGGTTTCACATTTCCAGATGGAGGTGCTGCGGAGGGCTGCGTATGTCCTCTGTGAAGCTCCGCCCACTGCTGCACCTCCTTTGGTCAGCTCCGCCCACCGCTGCACCTCCTTCGGTCAGCTCCGCCTACATCGGCATGTGGCATGCGTACCCTATCTTTACCATTATGTGCGCAGGCCATGCTGATGGATGCGGATGCCTCCGCATGCATCGTTTTGACGGTGTGGCGACTGCACCAAAAAGCAACTCGTTGCGTTCAGCGCAGGTCGCTGCATTGTCAAAACGACACATGCGGAGTGTGTCTACAATCAAAAAAATGTATTCCCAGCATATACCTGTAGGACACTCACATGTATACTTTTGTAGTTTACATCCTTTCTTATCACTTTGGCTGAATGTGTTCACAAAGTTAGAGCCTTAGAAATTTAAAAACGAGTTTGGTAATATCTATTTTAATTTAATAATAATCTTTATTTTTATATAGCTCTAACATATTCTGCAGCGCTTTACAGTTTGCACACATTATCATCGCTGTCCCCGTTGTGGGTCACAGTCTAAATTCCCTATCAGTATGTCTTTGGAATGTGGGAGGAAACCGGAGTACCTGAAGGAAACCCACGCAAACACGGAGAGAACATACAAACTCCTTGCAGATGTTGTCCTTGGTGGGATTTGAACCCAGGACTCCAGCACTGCAGTGTTAACCAGTGAGCCACCTTGCTGCCCTATATGTTTTTAAAATTCTAATGGTGACCATGACTGGAACAATAAGGGTAGATTGAGACTGACACTCCTGTTCCTTTTGGACTGTATGATTTTATAGCTGTTGCTCTTTCCTTCAAATAATAAGATTCTACAAGCCTGCAGCCACCACTAGGGGGAGCTGAAGAGCAACTTTTTTTTTTTCCAGAGGGAACTGTAAAAATGTTAATGCATGATGCTCCCCCTAGTGGTCTCCCCAGGCTTGTAGTGATCTAAAAATATCCTCCTGGACTTAAGATATCTTTTATATTATCTTTGCATCTTGTATATGCTTTACAGTTGGCAAATTAACCACTTTCAAGACAAAGTAAAATACAAGTACTGCATACTGTATTGTTCTAGCCTAGAGGTTATTTATTTGCTTTTATTGGGTTGTAAGAAATACAAATCGATAAGTCCAGAGACAAAATATGTTACCATTCAGAGCTTTTGATAGGAGATTGAATAAAGCAATAAATATTGATTGCCTTAAGAGTGAAGAGAGCAAGGTATTAATATCCCTTATGTAAGTAACATTGAAAAACACTTTCTTGTGCTGGGAAACCTGTAAGTCCACTACAACATAGAAAGAAAATTCTAATTCTGATGGCCATGTATATTATCAAACCCCTGAAACTCCATATCATGGGTAGAGATGAGCGAACCCAAACTGTAAAGTTCAGGGGTTGTACCGAGTCCGGTGCTGAACTCCGAACATGGATTTCTCCTGGAAGTCCGTCTTACAGTTCAAGAAGGAGGTAGAGAGATATTTTTCCAGCTCCAAAGTTTGTGTCCCCATTCATTTCTATGGGGTTTGGGTTCAGGTTCAAGTGCGGGTACAGTTCTGGTCAGTGTCGGACTGGTGTGCCTGCATACAAATATTACACTACCCTCGTTCACAAACTTACCTGTATCTCTATATAATACTAAACTAGGTAGTTTGGTTAATGAATGATGAGATGCTGCGTTTTTTCTGTACACAGTTAATCATGGGAATTATGCCAAGTACTGCCCATATAGTGGGACTTGGGGCCCATGTTTGCACAGGGGCCCACCGGGGGATTCCCCTGTTCCCCTATGGGCCAGTCCGAGCCTGGTTCTGGTTCCCGAACTGAACTTCGGACTAAAGTTCATTCGAACCCGACGAACCTGAACTTCCATGGGTCCTCTCATCCCTAATAATGGACGCAGTTTTCCTCTAGGAGCACAGAAAACGGCTCTTCTAAAAAATAAAGGCTGTCCGACATACAGCATCCAATGGTGCTTACTGCCATTTGTTTTAAGGGTAGAACTCTGTATATCTCTGTATATTACCATACAAATAATGTTATATACATATTTTCTGGGCAATTAGAGGCTTTTCTGTATTTCAAATCAAATTTTCGCAGAAAATTCGGCAACACCGGCAAAATTGAATTTCTAATGATCCGCTCATCTCTAATCCCAATCTTCGAATGGAAAATAACACATTGCGGGATGATTACTGTCACGCCAAAGAGAATGTTAAAGTGTAATCGTTGGCATCTAGTTGACATCTGTGGCTAGTCATCCTCTTTTTCTAACATAGGAGTTGTAGCACCTTCATAGCAGAAAATAATAAGCATATAGTAAAGTATTTTGGGGTATGGATTCTACTATTATTTTCCTTTGCCAGTGATATCATTGTGTAATAAATCTTCGACTGAGCTTGTCCAAACACAAAGAAAAGAAGTACAATTGTTTATTCAGGTACTGCCACAAGCGCAATGTTCCAATGGAAGCATGATCAGGAATTTACTACAGTGAATTATGAAATCTCATTGATATCTTCTGGTTCGGTTGATCATTAATGCCACAGGCGCATAACTTTATGCCAATGTTTGCCATGATATAAACCGTAGATATATTATGTCAAAGACCTGTTTAACAGACAGCCAGGTTACTTTTTTATTTGTCTCTTAGTGTATATTGTTGCCTATTTTTCCAATGTTTTTTTTAGATAGCAAGGCAGCAGCCAGATGCCTCCTTATGGAGGTATAAAAAATGCCTTTAATACATAAGTTTGAAAAAACTTTTTTTGGATGAAGATTATGCACATTTTTTAAGCATCTCTCTCCTGGTGTGATGTTTTTCATCTATAGAGCTCAATTTGATAGAAAATTGCACCAAAATTATGATGCATCACGTTTATATAAAGTATCCATGCATTTATAGTGATTACTTCTGCAGCATACACACATATTTCTGCATGGAAACATCTGACAACCTTGGAAAGGCTGAGATTTGGGCAACTAGTGGATAGCAAAGATGATATACTAGGAGGACCCATTCGCCTGCTTATAAAAATATATAATATAGACATTGATTGTTTTTGCTTATGTTTATTACCTTTTCTTCTATATTCTGTTCTACTGTACTTTTCATCCATATTTCTTCTTTTGTATGCTTAAAAGTTAAGTAATATTTGGCTGTTTTTTGCAATGTCGCAAAAATATGGGCTATGAAAACTAAAAAAAAACTATTATAAATTATGCAAACATGTAATTTACTGCCTTAAATTTAGACCTTTGACTTCTAAGGGTTAAAAACAGTACCCAGACAGATCCGTTGGGGGGAACAAATGTATTGAAAACAGCCACGTGCGAATGAAACCATTTGGACAAATTGCTAACTTGTTTTCAATGAAAAAATATGAAAAAATAAAATAAATGTTATATATATATATATATATATATATATATATATATATATATATATATATATATAAAACAAGAATGCATAATACGCCAATGTGAATGAGCCCTATCCAAGGTGCAAGGTCTAGCAGTACATAAACTAAAAAAAAATACAATTTCAGAAATGTATTTACTGTTATCCATCATGTAAAATAAATGGCCATGAAATAAATCAGCCTACATGTAAGACAACACAGAAACAGAAAAAAAAGGACAAAGTGTCCCATACTGAATGAAAGAGCAGCAGTATAGTCAATGACACGTTAGATCGTGTATTAAGAGCGTGCGTGTGCGTGTGTGTGCGTGCGTACGTGCGTGTGTGTGTGTGCGTGCGTGCGTGCGTACAACCAACTTTGCAGTAAGACTAAAATTATAGATGATAAAAACTCGGTGACCTTGGCATTTCTGTGCAGATCTAGCACAGCTGAGTTTGTCCTATAGGACGCAGTAATATCATGTATGTGGTGATTTTATTCACCTTGATACTAGATATGTTATCTCTGATTTACCCAGATCTAAAAGTAATGAAAAAAAATCCAGAGTCAAATATCTCATTCAGCTCTGCTATATCTGAATGTGTTGTGTGACATTGTGTCCAGTTATACAGTCTCATCATTCCTCCTTTGATTTGCAAAACATGATCACGTTTCAATCATGAAATCATTCTACAGATAGATAGCACTGGCAATACATGCTGGTATTAGTAGTTCCAGTGCCAAAGTTATGAAAAACGTTTGCCTACTATGACAATCTGAAGTTAGCATGGTAGATATGACAGGGAATTATTGCATTACCTTAAGAATCAAATCTGCATTCAGAGAAAGGAGATCTACATACAGCAGAGCTGCTCTATGCACAGCTATCAGCACTATTAAGGAAAGCTCCATCAAGATCTCTAAATGACTCACCTTACCATATGTCACTGCAAGGGTTAACGGGTGACAGAGCTTTGTAATGAGAAGATCATTCAGCCAGTTACAAATAAGGTAGATTTCCGGATGAAGTCAGCAACTAACTTCTCACTAAAGAGAGAAAAGGGAAAATCAGTGTGATCCAAGAGCTGTTCTGCTTTCCAATAAGTGGTGTAATTGCTAAGGGTCCAATGGAGAGGAGCTGGGCGGTGACCAAAGGGTGCCTCCCGGGGAGGAAACTAGTCACACAGCAGGACAAGAGGGGGGCTTCATATAAAAAGTCATGCTGAGCAACTGGAGAACAAGTCTCACCTACCTTCCAATGTGGGACCTGCATCAGTCTTCTAAGAGCTGCAACAGGATCATCCTAATTATACACCCAACAACTCCAGAAGAATTATAATGTGTGAGAAGAGAATGGAGTCATTTCAAGTCACATCCTCTGAAGCTTAATTTTCTCTGCTGAGGAGGGTGTAAAGCTATTAGAACCAGTGATCAAAGTGGTGGATGCATCATCTCCAGCTCAGGTAGACTCATGGTGGGTGAAGGTCCAGGTCTGACCACCAGTGATGCTCTGGGTCAGGCAGGAATAAAGTATTAAGCTGAATGTGATCGCAGGCAGTATGTCTTAGAATCTGGGCTCCTCAGGTGTAGGAGTGTGGCTGTCAGGATGTCAGTGGGTGCCTTATTTGCAGCCCATGTGGATTGATGATGGGTGAAGGTCCAAGTGTGACCACAAGTGATGCTCTGGATGAGACAGGAATGTGTGTGTGGGATAAAGTAATACCATAAGTGTGCTTGCAGGCAGTATATTTTAGGTTTTAGACTCTTAAGCTGTACAGGTGTGTCTGTCAGGGTGCAAGTGGGGGCCTCATCTCCAGTTCAGTTAGCCTCATGGTTCGTGAAAGTCTAGGTGTGACCACCAGTGATGCTCTCGATCACAGCATGAGTGCGATTGCAGGCATTATACATTAGGGTCTAGACTCTTCAGCTGTGCAGGTGTGGCTGCCAGGATGTCACTGGATGCATGGTCTCCATCACGAGTAGACTCATGGTGGGTGAAGGTCCGGGTGGACCACCAGTGATGCTTGCAATCAGACAGGGATAAAGTAATAAGATCAGTGTGATCGGAGGCAGTATTAGGTTCTGGAGTATCTGCTGTACAGTCAGTGCTGCCAGGATGTCAGGTGATGCATCATCTCCAGCACAAGTAGATTCATGGTGGGTGAAGGTCCGGGTGTGACCACCAGTGATGTTTTGGATCAAGCAGGAAAGATTGTGTGGGAATAAAGTAATGAATGTGATCGCAGACAGTATATTTTATGTTCTGGCTTCCTGAGCTGCACAGGTGTAGCTTCCAGTATGTCAGTGGGTGCCTGCATTTTAGGAAAGCATCTCTAGGTGGTGGAAGTGAGTTGATCAGAAATCTCTGCTAGCTGTGGATAAACCGTTATTACTTTGGTGTTGACTGCTCACTAGGTCTGAGTGTGGAGTACAATTAGAGCATGGTGTAGCATGAGAAAGAGGGCAGCTTTACTAAGTTTTGGTATTTCTTTAATTGTATTATTTCTTTTGTATGTGGCTTTAGGTCTAAATAGCAACGCTCAAGATGCATGAAGAGGTGTCTCCTTTTATCTCCAGTCTTCTGCTCTCAGTTCTGTGCGCACTGTTGGCCATTCATGTCTTTAAGTGGCTCCAATTTTGGATCTTGCCCAGATGGTCAGACTCACATCATCCCCCTGGTCCTTTTCCATGGCCCATCATTGGTAATGCTATGCAGATTGGTAGCTCCCCTCACTTGGCTTTTGTACAGTTAGCCAAAAAGTATGGTGAGATCTTCCAGATGAAGTTAGGTAGTCAGAAAGTGGTGGTGCTGAACGGAGACAGGGTCATCAGACACGCTTTGCTGCAGAAAGGAGCAGACTTTGCAGGTCGTCCCGGATTTGCTTCCTTCAAGTTTGTGTCAGGGGGCAGAAGCTTGGCTTTTGGGCTCTACAATGAGAGATGGAAGGCTCATAGAAAAATTGCCCAGTCCACAGTGAGAGCCTTCTCCACTCTTAATCCGGACACTAAACAGAGACTGGGGCAACATGTCCTGAGTGAAGTCCGTGAGCTGATTACTATCTTCTCTGCTCTTGGAGAGGAGGGCAAGTTATTTGCCCCTGGAGGACATCTGGTGGTGGCCGTGGCTAATGTGATGAGTGCAGTATGTTTTGGCCGACGTTACAGCCACATGGACTTAGAGTTCCAAGCTCTTCTGAGCAATAATGATAAGTTCAGTAAGACAGTGGGTGCAGGAAGCCTGGTAGATGTCATGCCCTGGCTCCAGCGCTTCCCAAATCCTGTCAGGACAATATATAATGACTTCCAGCAGGTCAATAACGAGTTCTACAACTTTGTTCATAGCAAATTCATCCAACATCTCAAGACAACGGCATGGGGAGTGACTAGAGACATGCTGGACGCTTTTATCCACATCTTAGGAGAAGTGGATGGAAAAAGTTTCATCATGAACCGGGACAGAATGGAAAAGAAAGAAGAGGTGAAGAATGGTAACACAGGACTTTGTCTTCTAGAAAAGGAGCATATTCCAGCCACAGTATGTGATATATTTGGTGCCAGCCAAGACACCCTGTCAACAGCTCTGCAGTGGCTCATTTTCTTCCTCGTCAGGTAAGCTGATTCTATCACTTAGGTTCATTGCTATATCATTGCTGGGTTGTTATTGGCTCCAGATATATAAGCTTAAAAACACCTGGTATGGGACTTCTAATGAAATAAATAGGAGTAATGCACATTTACAAGCTGAGGCTTTTAAAGTTGGATGCGATATTGTGGGATTTTAATGTTTACTCTTGGAAGAACTGCAATGACTCTAAAATTCCAATTCCATTTGGAAGGAATGATTCCATCATTTTCTCCAAATCTGAGTTCGCATTGGGAAAATTTGAGAAAGAGCTAGAAATGTAGCTAATGTTGCTGCTATAGTTAGCCAGGTTCTTGATTTCTTTAACACTTCGATGTCAATTTTCATTCTTTTCCAGATATTTACTTGCTGCCTGTTAGTGAAAAACGAACATATTAAAGTGGTGCAAACTTGTACAAACCTAGTCCCTCTCTATCTGCTAAGAAGTGGATAAAATGTATCCAGTCCAAACCTTCAGAATGATACATTGTAGCAAACTACTAGAGCTTTGCGCAGCTGCTGATATATTTATCTCACAGACCATTGACTAGACTGATACAATTGTATCTACCTTGCAACTGAGAGGTCTAAAGATGTATATGTTTGTAGGCACTAAATTTACACAAAATGTTTCTATTTGCTGAAAGCAAACACATATCTTGAAAATGCTAGAAATTGCAATATTGAATAATAATAGAAAGTTGGACAAATTGTCATTTATATAGAGATTAAATCTGGACCACCTCTTTAATTGTTAAGGCGCATACGTGGCTTCCTTATTTTTCTGTGCTTTTTGTACACAATAGTTTTTTTATGTGAGAGATAATAATGTTCTGCATTAAGGAATGTTAATAAATGCATTTTATCTAGATGTAAATGCTACATAAAATAAGTTATCCCCCATTCTGGCTACAGTTTGAGAAACTATTAGGCAATAGAGCACTTTAGGGTCTAGACATCAAGACAATGGTCTTTACATAATCTTTTTGGGTGTCAATATAGTCATTTCTTCACTTTAAATTCGACCAGTGTGCTAAAGATGCAAATAAAATAACTGTTTATGGCTCAACTGAAGAGAAATAGTGTGTTTTATAGCATGGGCCACAATGTTATCAATAAATCATTTTTATTAGATCAGCTTACTTTGCTTACACAATGTGTTCAATGTGTTGTCAGTCAGTCCAGCAGGTTTTATAAAAAATTCTGTTGACTGCAGTCCATTGAAGAAACAGACTTTAATGATTCTACAGCCAGACCGAGTAAAATATTAACTAATGGTCTAGTTATTTACAGCAGTCATTGCCTTCTATTGAACGAAATATAACAAAAATGCAAAGTCTAAAATTTAATAGACTTAAAATAACCACTCCGGTGCTGCAAGGCAATAGTGAGGGACACTGATCTACTATATACTGAGTTTCAATAATAAAAAATAACAAATAATCTTATTTTATCGATTATTTTTTATTTTTTTTAATTAATAAATTGGAGCGTTAACACCTTGAAACAAACTATTCCTCAATCGACTTGCATTAGACTTGTCAAAGTCAAATATTTGTGCTGATATTCTCTGCGGTAATTCAGTTATTTAGGAAGGATTTACAGGATCTGTTTGAGATCATGGTGTCTATTTTGCCAAAGTTTTCTCTTTTTTTTTTTTTTTGACCGTGTTTTCAGAATATTTTTCAAAACAATTATCTAACACGACCACAAAAAAACTATTGGTATCTCAGAGTAGCTACAGGACCTCTCTGGCCAAAATCCCTGTTGCGCAGGGAATTACATTACAGCGCCATTCATCAATCCTGTTGTGTTGCTGTTCTTTGAATAGCAGCAGGTGGCAGAATAAATTGCAGTCCAGTCAAAACTGATAAGTTTGCAGTCACTGCGCCCACTGGTAGGGTGTATGTGTAACTCCTACAATGCAAATTGTATGGCCGGGAGTATGTATAACTCATACACACCCTCTGATCCCTGGTCTGAAACCAACAAATCCCTGCAGCGCACAGTGCGTGTGCTGGGGGATTCATAAGTTTGCAGTGCCACAGAGTGACTGGAGACTTGTCGCTTTTCACCGGACAACCCCTTTAAGAAATGTGAAGACACTTTGGATAAACATGGAACAGTGAAATAAGTGTAATCTTAGTCATCTCTATTGCATTGTTCATCTAGTTAATTCCAAGGGTCATTTATCAAAATAAGTAATTATTTGTTGAATAGCTGAGTTTTTGTTAATTTTTATTCGGTTGTCTTATAGCCATTTGGTAAATTAAGGTTTTAACAATTAAACTTTCTGGCATGGTAACCGTGTCTGTCACGAGTGCCATTGCTCCACCTCAATAAGAAAATTAATGAAGGAAAAATTATGGCATGTTCGCAAAAAATCATGATAACATGGTTCCGTTTTGATCCGAATCACGAATGAAAATGAAGTGATTCCAGACTTGTACCCATTTAATGAATTAAAAGACTGAAGTAGCATTTCTGGCTTACAAAATGCCTGCATCTTTTATGAATTTGACATGCGGGCATGGCCATAGTCCATCCGACAGGAAATTATCTCCCAATCCCCTCATACCATGCACTGTCCTCCGTCCCCCACTGCATCTAGCTCACTCTCTGATTTTGAACCATTCACAGAAGAAGTATTCAAGCTCCTTGCATCTTCTCGCCCAACCACTTGCGCCAGTGACCTCATTCCGTCATATCTCCTCCAGTCCTTTTCCCCTGCTGTCACCGCTCACCTAACAAAAATATTCAATCTCTCTTTCTTCTGGTATCTTTCCCTCCTCACATAAGCATGCCATCATACATCCATTACTTAAAAAAAACATCCCTCGACAATACTGTACCGCTAACTATAGACCTGTCTCTAATCTTCCCTTCTCTAAACTCCTGGAATGCCTGGTCCACTCCCGTCTTATCCGCTATCTCTCAGATAACTCTCTTCTCGACCATCTACTAAAACTGCCTTTACTAAAGTCTCTAATGATCTACTAACAGCTAAATATAATGGTTACTGCTCCCTGCTAATTCTCTTGGATCTCTCTGCAGCATTCAACACTGTGGATCATCAGCTCCATCAGCTCCTCCTCACTATGCTCCACTTCATTGGCCTCAAGGACACCATTTTCTCCTGGTTCTCCTCCTATCTCTCTGACTGCTCCTTCACTGTATCTTTTGCTGATTCTTCCTCCTCTAATCTTCCCCTTACTGTTGGGGTTCCTCAAGGATCGGTTCTAGGCCTCCTCCTCTTCTCTTTGCATACTGCCCCTATTGGTCAAACAATCAGTAGATTTTGTTTCCAGTACCATCTCTATGCTGATGACATCCAATTATACACTTCTTCTCCTGATATCACGCCTACCTTTTTAGAAAACACCACTGATTGTCTTACCACTGTCTCTAACATCATGTCCTCCCTCTATCTGAAACTGAACCTGTCAAAAACTGAACTCCTTGTGTTTCCTCCCTCTACTAACTTACCTATGCCTGACATTGCCATTTCCGTGTGTGGTTCCACTATTACTCCCCAGCAACACGCCCGCTGTCTTGGGGTCATTCTTGAGTCCGAGCTTTCATTCACCCCCCACATCCGATCACTGGCTCGCTCTTGTTATCTGCACATCAAAAACATTTCTAGAATTCAACCCTTTCTTACTTTGGACTCTTCAAAAACTCTCACTGTTTCTCTTTTTTATTCTCATCTGGACTATTGTTACTCTACTAATTGGTCTCCCTCTTACCAAACTCTCCTCTCTCCAATCTGTCTTGAATGCTGCAGCCAGGATCATATTCCTCACCAATCGTTACACCTGTAATAGAGTGCAGGGTAGAGTATGTCACCACGGAACAGACAGACCAACTGTTGAGGGGGGTTTATTAACAGGAGCAATATTCTCCTCACAGGGAGAAAACAGTTGAATATAAATTGATAAAATAACAGTGCAAAATATATGGGAAGCAATATAAGTTCCCAGACAGTCAAACAGTATAACAGTAATAAACGGAAATTCTGGAGAAAACACTTATGAGTCTGATGAGGACTTGCTTGTAGGGTCATCTTCTCCAACGTAGGCGCTGAGAAACAGCGGCACTTGTCGTCCCTGTTATCCGTGGGCTGTGTAGTCTGTGTAGAGGGGATGCTGGGCAAACGGGGTCCCCTGTGCTCTGAGTCTTTTGCTTTAACAGTGCAGCCTATCCCGGGAGAACGATGCTCAGTCTATTTTTGGGTCTCCCAACAGGAATAAGGGGCTCTGCACTAATGCTGTGGGTACTAGGGGCCACTGTTTATGAACGGGCCACTGTCTATGAATGGGTCACTTTCTCTGCACGGGCGTCAGGGCGCACCTCTCCAGTCACAGCAGAATCCGCTTTCGGGTACTCACAAGATGCAGTCTTTCTGGACAATCTCCTTGTATCAGTCCTCCGACCGGGAGCTCTCTCTCTCTTCCCCGGAGTGCAGCTGCGTGCTGTTCTGGCCGCTGTATCCGCTGCTCTCTCCGCTGCGCCTGCTGCTCTCTCTGCTGCACCCGCTGCTCTGTGCCCAGTACACGCTCCTCTAGCCCTGGAAAGCGCGCCCTTTCTCTCCCTCAGCCCAGCTTCCTTCCTGTCCCAGTCTCTAAGTCTGTCCAGAGGGAAACCTGCTGCACAGCTAAGTGGTTCCAGGCACGGAGCAGAGAAGGTAACCCCCTTACACACCGATGCCTCTACCTTGTGCCAGTCATTATACTGGTTTCCCATCCACTCCAGAATCCAGTACAAACTTATTTCCTTCACCCACAAAGCACTCCATGGCTCAGCACCACCCTACATCTCCTCCCTCATCTCAGTCTACCACCCTACCCGTGCCCTCTGTTCTGCTAATGACCTGAGGTTAGCATCCTCAATAATCAGAACCTCCCACTCCCGTCTCCAAGACTTTTCACGTGCTGCACCAATTCTTTGGAATGCACTACCCTGGTTAATACGATTAATCCCCAATCCTCACAGTTTTAACCATGCCCTAAAAACTCATTTGTTCAGACTGGCCTACCGCCTCAACGCATTAACCTATCTATCCCTGTGTGGCCCATTCAAAATTTACCATAACCAGATTCCTCGCATCATGTCCTCACATGCTTTATGCAGTTAATAGCCCTCTGTGTCTGCACTGTTACATACTTAGGCTGATAACCGGTTCATGCAGCTTTACATGACCACCCGATTCTTACACTTTGGCTGGTCTGAACAACAAAAGCAATTGTTACCATCCACCTCTCGTGTGTCCCCTTTTCCTCATAGATTGTAAGCTTGTGAGCAGGGCCCTCATTCCTCTTGGTATCTGTTTTGATCTATGTGTTTATTGTTATGCTGTAATGTCTATTGTCTGGACAAGTCCCCTCTAAAATGTAAAGTGCTGCGGAATATGTTGGTGCTATAGAAATAAAATTATTCTTATTTATTTTCTTATGTAAAAGCTTTCATGAAGTGGCTCCATAGTCTCAGACAGCATAGAACAAAATGGCGACTGTCATGTATTAATACTTACTATCACCCTTACATGGAAGACATCAAGTTGTCTGCAGTGCAGAAAGGTGGATCATTAGGGTAAGTATTCTTTATTTTTTTGTTGAGGAGAAGTAGATGGCAGACATGGGAATCATGCCAGAAAGTTTAATTGTCAAATCCCTAATTTAGCAAAACGACTGCAAATCATCCGAAAAACAAACTCAACGATTCAACAAATAATTGCTTTGGTTTCCTATTACTTTGATAAATGACCCTGGTAATGAAATTAACCTTGAATGAAAAATCCAATAGAGATGACTAAGATTACACTTAATTTATTGTTTCATGTTTTGCCTAGCTTTTATCATCACCATGTGGAGGTCATAGATATAAATCATGTGGTAGTGAAGAGGGCAGAAGGTTCTTTTTTTTTTTCTGCTATAAACCAGCAAGACTGGACATACTGTACTAACGGCCTGAGTACGTAACCCGGACTGTGGATGCTAGATGTGCTGTCCTTCCATTATTCAGTCATCCGTTCCACTGTTGTATCTCTTCTACTTCCAACATATTGTATTAACAAAGGTAGTATGCATAGCAGGAATATGGTGTCCTACACACTTCACAACTCATAGTGTAATGGTCGGATCCTTCTTACAGCCAATAATACACAGATTGTGGCCATTTATAGGAGCCAATAATCTCCTGAACTATCCCACATGAGAACGAGGAAAGCTTAGATAGAAGCGACAGTAGTACATGATTTTACTGTATACACAAATGTATGAGTTTTTCCATAGAAAGGAATGTTTTGTGAAGACGCACTGTCAGACATTTTGCACACAGAGATATGCATATACACTAATGATCTAAAATTTTACTATTAAATTGATAAATTCTTTAAAAATGGATAATAAAAACTTAAAATAATTAAACAAAGCCCTATAGCTTGGAAATTCAATGCAATCTGTTGGCATTATACAGTATGGACAGATGAGAAGAACTGGGAATTGATTCAGTGTAATTTGTCTTTTGTCAGGAAGTTACCTCTCCACTGGAGGGCTAGGTTCACAACGCGCTAGGGCAATCCGCTTAACGGATACGTTTCTAAGTGTCACTAACGCAATGTAACAGATCCATTAATGCGCCCATAGACTTCCATTAGTGTAACGGATCCTAACGCATGTCAAAATCGGCATGCATTAGCGACGGTCCCTTATTTTGTCAATATATAATAAAACCTGGCACTCAACTTTTTTAACTGGAAATATATTTATTATCAGCAACAAAACGTTTAGGTCCCGGACTGGACCTTCATCAGTTACGTGCTATGAAGGATATTTGGGAGAGACGTGCTCGTATGAGCAGATGATAATTAGTTCTCCATAAGGATGCAGATTGTTAACCTGTGTAGAGCTGTACGGGCAAAAACCTCCGTATAGAGAAGGCGTGGCTGACGCGGTGTCCACCGCTAGTCTCAGACTGACACCGCGTCAGCCACGCCATCTCTATACGGAGGTTTTTGCCCGTACAGCTCTACACAGGTTAACAATCTGCATCCTTATGGAGAACTAATTATCATCTGCTCATACGAGCACGTCTCTCCCAAATATCCTTCATAGCACGTAACTGATGAAGGTCCAGTCCGGGACCGAAACGTTTTGTTGCTGATAATAAATATATTTCCAGTTAAAAAAGTTGAGTGCCAGGTTTTATTATATATTGTCATGGTGTTGGAACCTACCTGAGCACCATAAGTTGAAAGGCAGTGCACACGTTTCTTGATTAAGTTAGGTCCCTTATTTTGTGACGCACCTCCAAATGCGCACTACCGCGTTTTCAGGTCCGTTACGGTGAACGCACAGCGAACGAAAGCGTTCGCTCTGCATAGAACTCTATTGCTAACGCAGGCCGATGCAATGCAACCATGCATTAACGCATGCATTAACGTGATCACAAAAATACAGTCAATTTGGGCCTCATCATTAGCGCATCCGTTTAACGGATCCATTAAACGGATTGCCCTAACGCGATGTGAACCTAGCCTTATACTGCAAGAGAGCTAATTCAGATACTTTTCCCCTTGCTTTGCTTATAAGACTTCATACTTTAAAGAGTATGCTCTCCGCTGATGAGATATGTGGTTGTCCTGAGGAAGGAGTCGTTACAGACTTGGAAACGCGTTGATAATACACTCACCGGCCACTTTATTAGGTACACCATGCTAGTAACGGGTTGGACCCCCTTTTGCCTTCAGAACTGCCTCAATTCTTCGTGGCATAGATTCAACAAGGTGCTGGAAGCATTCCTCAGAGATTTTGGTCCATATTGACATGATGGCATCACACAGTTGCCGCAGATTTGTCGGCTGCACATCCCAAAGATGCTCCATACAAGGCAGGATGGATCCATGCTTTCATGTTGTTTACGCCAAATTCTGACCCTACCATCCGAATGTCGCAGCAGAAATCGAGACTCATCAGACCAAGCAACGTTTTTCCAATCTTCTACTGTCCAATTTCGATGAGCTTGTACAAATTGTAGCCTCCGTTTCCTGTTCTTAGCTGAAAGGAGTGGTACCCGGTGTGGTCTTCTGCTGCTGTAGCCCATCTGCCTCAAAGTTCGACGCACTGTGCGTTCAGAGATGCTCTTAGGCCTACCTTGGTTGTAACGGGTGGCGATTTGAGTCACTGTTGCCTTTCTATCAGCTCGAACCAGTCTGCCCATTCTCCTCTGACCTCTGGCATCAACAAGGCATTTCCGCCCACAGAACTGCCGCTCACTGGATTTTTTTTCTTTTTCGGACCATTCTCTGTAAACCCTAGAGATGGTTGTGCGTGAAAATCCCAGTAGATCAGCAGTTTCTGAAATACTCAGACCAGCCCTTCTGGCACCAACAACCATGCCACGTTCAAAGGCACTCAAATCACCTTTCTTCCCCATACTGATGCTCGGTTTGAACTGCAGGAGATTGTCTTGACCATGTCTACATGCCTAAATGCACTGAGTTGCCGCCATGTGATTGGCTGATTAGAAATTAAGTGTTAACAAGAAGTTGGACAGGTGTACCTAATAAAGTGGCCGGTGAGTGTAGACCACTTTCATTTAATCACCTTGTCTTCGGATTTTGGAATCAGCAGCGCATCTGAAATCCACTATTCCCGGTTGTAATTTTTTTGATTTGATTTTCTGTGGAAATTGTAGCAGCTGTCAGTTACGCCATAATAGTTACCCCTTAAGATGCGCACATCACATTTATATTTGTATCTTCTCAAGTTGGATAACACCCTATTCGCTTTGTACATTTTTTACACTCCATTCATGAGGGGAAACACAAAGAGTTCCTGGCTTGGTGTTATCTTTGGTCATTTTGCAAGGCCTGGCAAAGGGACAGATATTGCCTACTAGGGTATCTTTTTCTACTAGGTAGTGTGTGCCAGATAGTGGGTTTTTTTGTTTGTTTTTTTCCTTCTGCAAAATAAATAATTTGCATATTTTATTCATTGAAATCCCTCCTCTTTCTGGGCTCAGCAGTCCAGTGGGTGGATCTTATTAGTGATTGACAGGCTTCTCTTTATAAGTGTGCATACAGAAATGGTATCAATTGCTGATTAGGACTCTGTTGACTGATAAGAATGATCAGGGATTTTAATTTTTAAAATATAAGTTATACTCACAAATATACAGAACAAATCAATCCATTCAGCTTCTACTGCTTTATATCATGATGTCCATATATTGCATAACATTTCCAAGTAGACAGGTTCCCTTGAAAGCACCACTTAAGATGGGGAGTTTCAGCACTGGAGTGATGCTACTAATCTAAATACCCTGACTCCAGTATTATACTTATCGACCACCGTCTAGACCTTTTATTTGTGCCGCTCCAGTCTTGTGGCACCATCTTGTGACCGCAATGTCTGACTGATTGGAATTGAGAAGTAATGGTCACAAGCGCTCAATGTAAGTCAATGAGAACCAGAAGTAGGCTCTCATAGACTTACATTAGGAAGTGACCTTCGACTGCTTAGCACACACTGGAGTGATCTGGCAGGCTACAAACTGCTGGAGACCGACTGGAGCAGGAGGCGGGCAAGTATGAGGCTAGGGTCAGGGACCTTAGATTAGTAGCACCACTCCAACACTGCAATAAGAAAAAACCCCAGCTGGAGTGGTGCTTTAAAGAAGGAGGAAAATAGCCGAGTAAGGCTACTTTCACACTGGCGTTAACTGCATTCCGTCACAATGCGTCGTTTTGCCGAAAAAACGCATCCTGCAAAAGTGTTTGCAGGATGCGTTTTTTCGCCATTGATTATTAACATGAAGCGACGCATTGTGACGGATTGCCACACGTCGCACCCGTCGTGCGACGAATGCGTCGTGCAGTGGCGGACCGTCGGGAGCAAAAAACGCTACATGTAACGTTTTTTGCTCACGACGGTCCGCTTTTTCCGACCGCGCATGCGCGGCCGGAACTCCGCTGGAACTCCGCCCCCACCTCCCCGCACTTCCCCGCACCTAACAATGGGGCAGCGGATGCGCTGGAAAAATGCATTCGCTGGCCCCTTTGTGCGGCGGGGACAACGCTAGCGTCGGGGACCTCGGCCCGACGCATGGCGACGGGCCGAGCCCGACGCTAGTGTGAAAGAAGCCTAAAATATGCACTGGTATCAAATATTAATTACAGAAATGTTGCCAGCCCAACTTCCACATAGTTTATTTATTTTAGCATTTCATTGCAAACTGTTTTTGTGCAGTAAAAATGATTAATGCACCTTATGTATTAAATCATCAGCCATCAATAAAAATCAAATGCTAGCTTTATTTTTCCAGTTCAAGTGTAAAAATTAAAAGGTCTGCCTCGCTTTTGAAACTATTTGAAATACCCTATTAGGTAGTTCTGACTTAATAGGGGAGTTCAGATTTAGGGCGCTCATTTATACAGCAAGTAAGCTAGGAAAGAGGCTACAATGAGTGTCGTCTCTAGCTGTAGATGGCTTGGCACATCAATGCATAAGCCACATGTCATGCTTAATTCCCCTTGTGGTGGCACTGCCAAGATCTCCACAGGACACAGCTGATCTGTAGGGGTCCCATCAATGACACTCTATGGGCAGCAGGGAATCCAGATTCCCAAACCATACTTTTCTAATGTTATCATATACCCGAGTGATAGCTTACATTATTAGATGAAATACCCCTTTATCAAGAACAGGTCAATTAAAAATTCTGTTGGTTAGAGACTTGTAGCATGCTGAATGTACTCGTTCTTTTAGTGGTTTAATGTTAAGTAACACCAAAGTCTGGGAATGGCGCCAGGATCTGTATCCGAGGATAAAAAGTTCACTGCAGACTGGGCACACTCATAATGTTTTAACCCTGGGAAGAAATTAGTAAAGTAAACAATCACCTTTTTGCCAATTAAAAGCTCAGTACCATCCAATAAAATGAAATAAAGAATAATCAGTCTGTAACGGCTGGAAAAGTCTATAATGTGGACACAGCAAATACCGGCATTCATTATGTGAGAATAGCTGACGTAGCGTTTGACAAAACATACAGTATAGATCATGCTTCATACATTATTGGAATATCTGGATGACTGGAATGGGACCATCAAACTACAAAATGATTATCTAAAGATAGAAATCAAATCCTAGTAAAATCTGCTGACTAGACCCATCTGCTGAATCTCTATAGTCCTCATATCACCTCAAACTGTTGTGATAGAGCATCATTCCTTGGCTGATACCCAGTGGTGACATGGCATGGTATGGTCCTGGGTGCCATCTGTAATATTTCATTCCCCCTATATAATAATTTACAATCTTATGTTGATACCACTATCTGTTTCAATTATAATTCCAAGCTATATTGTATTTTACATAGGTCTGTTTCAGATTACAAAATAATAATCCGAATATGATTTTTTTCATGTTTGACCATGAACGATGCTGTAACTCTCGCGCCCAGACTGATTGGCACAGGGGTGTGGCCCCACTGGACCATAGACCAGACTTCCCTGGAAGGGGCGTAACTAAGTAGCTTCCTAGGTGTTCGTTGGAGCCTCTGATGGTGAGGTCAGACTTTTGCAATAGGAAGCTACCGGGTACCACTCCAGGGTGGAGTCTGACTGTGGATGCTGATCCCTCTGGGAGACAAGACACAGGCAGGCAGACACAGGCAGACTGGCTTGACGGAGATACAGGCAGGCAGACGGGCACGGCTGGCACTCTGGCAGACAGGCGGGTGTATGAAGACAGGTAAGATCCTGTTCAGACTGGAGGATATATGGAAACAGGTAGGGACCTGTTCGGACTGGTGAATGTAAAGAGACAGGTAAAGACCTGTACGGCAAGTTGCAGAACAGAGATAGAGCAAGGCCGCAAAAGCGGATGCTAAACAGAACCACAGGAGGTGGAGTTAGGAGCAGAAGGCGGAGCCAAGAACAGAACACAGGAAAGAGCAGAGAAGGAGAAGACTGAGCTAAGAGCAGAGAAGAGGAAGGCGGAGCTAAAAGTAAAGAGGGAGAAGGCAGAGGAGAGGGAGGAGCTAAGGATGGAGACGCTGGAGGCGGAGCCAAGAGCGGAGACGCTGGAGGCGGAGCCGCTGGAGGCGGAGCCAAGAGCAGAGACGCTGGAGGCGGAGCCAAGAGCAGAGACGCTGGAGGCGGAGCCAAGAGCAGAGACGCTGGAGGCGGAGCCAAGAGCAGAGACGCTGGAGGCGGAGCCAAGAGCAGAGACGCTGGAGGCGGAGCCAAGAGCAGAGACGCTGGAGGCGGAGCCAAGAGCAGAGACGCTGGAGGCGGAGCCAAGAGCAGAGACGCTGGAGGCGGAGCCAAGAGCGGGAAGGCACAGAGCCACAGGTTGTGGTGAGCAAAGCAAAGAGGCAGAGCCACAGGTAGTGGAGAGAAAAGCAGAGAAGCACAGAACCACAAACAGTGGCAAGCAGAGCAGAGAGATAGCGCAGAGATACATACAGCAGAGTGGGAATGGCAACGAATAAAACAGGAACAGACATAACCAAAGTATAGACAGGAACGGACATAGACCAGAGTTCAGACACAGAAGTAACAGAACACAGATACAGACCAGGGTTTGACGCCCCACTGGGTGGCAAACACAGACCAGGGTACTACGCCCCACTGGAAGGCGGACACAGACACAGGACCAGACACCTCAGCAGCAAAGTACTGACTGAGGAAGTAAGTTTGCTCCGGCGTCCTCCAATTGGTGAGGACGCCTTAAGAATCAGAGGCTTTTAGGCTATTGGCCAGATACACCTTAGGGAGGTGCACACAGACTGAATAAGAAACAGGAGTTGCTGGCGCCGCCCCCCTACGCACACAGCCAGGAAGTGTACACAAAGCAAGTGGCCATGAAGCACACGGCATGGAGCCGGCAGCAGACAGATCTCACAGCATGGCACTGGGTGAGTGAGTTGATGTAACAGGCAGGTGGGGTATGGAAGGCCATGCAGTGATGCTAGCAGGGTTGTTACAGATGCTGGTTCCAAAATGGTATATAATGGATAGTTGAGAAATCTAGGTGCAAGAATGCTTCTGACAACTCTCATTTGTGAATTCTTAAGGAGTTATATTATTGCTGTCAGACTAATTGATTGTATCTACTGTGTAGTGGTATGAAAAAGGGGTCAATGCAGTCAGAGGCAGTGACAAAGAAGTTTGGTGCAAACAGGACTTCTCCTGTTCTTTGTTTGTGTACAAAATAAATGTAAAGCTTTTACATCCAGGCACAAAACACAAATAAACCCCCTTTGGCGGAGCACTTAGAAGTTAGATAAAGCTGGAATGGGCACAGCTAGTGGAACCCCAGACTCAGAAGGAATTTGAAATTAGGAGGTAGAGAAAGGGTTAATAGCGATGAGCGAATATACTTGTTACTCGAGATTTCCTGAGCACGCTCGGGTGTCCTCCGAGTATTTTTTAGTGCTCGGAGATTTAGTTTTTATTGCCGCAGCTGAATGATTTACATCTGTTAGCCAGCGTAAGTACATGTGGGGGTTGCCTCATTGCTAGGGAATCCCCACATGTACTTATGCTGGCTAACAGATGTAAAACATTCAGCTGCGGCAATAAAAACTAAATTTCCGAGCACTAAAAAATACTCAGAGGACACCCGAGCATGCACAGGAAATCTCGAGTAACAAGTATATTCGCTCATCACTATTAATAGTAGTTCTTGTATGTAGGCTTGAAAAGAGGGAAAAATGGGGTTGTGAATTAAAGGACAGTTCAAATAAAGGGCATTAGGTTTCATTGGGTGAAAGTTATAGGGGAAGGAGTAGTGTAGAGTACCTTTATAAAGAAGAGGAGGACCCCGTACCAACTGCTTCTTCCAGGATTTAGGACCCGTAAACATCCCTCCCACCTGGCCTTAATTTTGGTGGTGTCATTGACTAAAATCCAGAGGTGTGGGATTCTTTTTTGTTATGTTTGTCATGTCTTGGCAGCTGGAGGTGAGGAGGTCAGGGATGGCCTTGGTTAATTGGGGTTTGGGCACATCAGAGGGCTGGGGATCCTTAAAGGGAACCTGTCACCACGTTTTTGGAAGATGGGATAAAAATAGCATTAAATAGGGGCAGAGGTGGGCATTACATTAGTGTGTTTGTTATGCGTTTATTACCCACCTAAGTTGCCGAAATACCTTTGCAAAGTCTCCGTTTTCGCCTGTCAATAAGGCTGGTCTGGTCAAAAGGGCGTTGTCTTCCCCCAGATTTTGCGTAGTTTGCCGTTGGTGGCGTAGTGGTGTGCGCATGCCCAAGGTCCCGAATCCTCTGCCAGGGGATTTAAAAGAGCGCGATGTTCGTTTTCATTGGTGATCGGTGGGCGCGGCCATCTTCCTTTGGCCGCGCGTGCGCAGAAGCGGCGCTCTGCTGGCCGCGGTTTCAGGAAAATGGCCGCCGCGATATCCATCTGCGCACGCGCGGCATCCCGCGGCCATTTTCCTGAAGCCGCGGCCAGCAGAGCGCCGCTTCTGCGCACGCGCGGCCAAAGGAAGATGGCCGCGCCCACCGATCACCAATGAAAACGAACAGCACGCTCTTTTAAATCCTCTGGCAGAGGATTCAGGACTTTGGGCATGCACACACCACTACGCCACCAACGGAAAACTACGCAAAATCTGGGGGAAGACAAGACGCCCTTTTGACCAGACCAGCCTGATTGACAGGCGAAAACGGAGACTTTGCAAAGGTATTTCGGCAACTTAGGTGGGTAATAAACGCATAACAAACACACTAATGTAACGCCCACCTCTGCCCCTATTTAACGCTATTTTTATCCCATCTTCCAAAAACGTGGTGACAGGTTCCCTTTAATCAATCGAAGTGGTTAGTTACAGCTGGAATGGCTTCCAGAGAACAGAGAAAAGGTTACGTGTTCAGTACTGTGACAGTTTGTCAACCTCGCATTGGAGCGGTGCAACTGGGTAGTGTTTTAGTTTGTACTGCCCAGTGTTTTTCTGGTTGGCCATTCAGGATATTTTCTGAAAGGGTGATTTCAGTTTTTGTTATATTTATACTGTAATCAAAGGTTACTGTGGCCATTATTCTCCGTCGTCACTTAGCGTCATGTTAATTATTTAATTAGTACCGTATACAATTTTCAATACTCCAAGTCAAGCATCCCTGACTATACAGGAAGTCTACTACCAACCACCCAAGAAAGAAGCAAAAGGTTATGTGCTACCTCACACCAATAGCACTATTTGGAGACTTCACGCCTCTTCAAATCCAGTAATGAATCACTCCAAAACCTGGACTGATTGATCAGCTGCCAAACCAGTCAACCATTCCATAAAAATCCAGGCCTGAAAACAGGAACTACCAAAGCCCTTCACAAACTGCACTTTGACAGGAATATCAGCTTTCCTGGATTCCTCATACCTCACCTAGCTTTTCCTGGATGAGATATATATTTCCTGAATCCTAAGAGAATAGAGGAATCTTATAACTATTCCCGACCACTTGTCCTAGAACTATCTCTAACAATGTACAACATATATTATTTTTCCACTCTTTTCTGTGGAAGGAGATTTGGAGCTAGTGGAGAGACCTTTTCTTTGTATGCTGATACACCCATCCATGGATATGACCAATTGCCTGTAGCCCACGTTTCTAGGAACCAATGGGCAATCCTAATAGTGAAGAAGCGTTGGTATGAGCACATGGTTTCCTTTCGGACTGTGGTTTTCTTCTAAAGTTCTTACACGCAGTTCACATGACAGGTTGACAGTCACAGGAAACGTGAGATTCCATTATGACTAAGACTATGTTGCATTCCTCAAGACATATGTGTTAGTACAGGAGCTTTTGACAGCTCGTTACGAGTGCTGCATTCTATCTCAGCGAGTTCTTCAGTTCTTCGTGCAATGTTGCTGGAGGAGGGGTTGGCGTAATCTGAGCAGCTTTCTAGTAAAGGAAGTGAGTTTTTCTTTATTCATCCAAGGTGACAAATGGGTATTGTCACCTTCCAATAAAAAAAGTATCTGTTTGTATTGCAGCAGGGATGTCATGTCACTGAAAGGCCAAAAATTCCCCAACATGTGTACCTGACAGGCCTTTGGACATCACTGCTTGAATAGAGATATTGGGAGTGGTGGGGCCAAAGCAAATATCTTGCAAACTTTGTTATGCTACTTTGAGCTTGCTCAATCTGGTAGATTTTTACACCCTAGTTCCTTGGAACAAGACACGGATAAAGGTCCCCATGGAAATTTGAACTAAACTACTTGATTTTGGTGGCACTGGTGGTCTATCTTATGTCTATAATATCAGGCAGGTTTAATTTTAACACCCAATACTTTGTTCTTTTAAAAGATAAGCTGCCATCAGAGATGTTTGGCAGTATTTTACTTGTCAATGACAAGTTGTCATGCATGAATTTGGGGGCACAAGAGTGTGATTGTGTTTGTCTGGTAGAGCAGTGAGGGTTGGGTGTCACGATCCATTTTTGGATTTGTGACAGATCTAGTTCCATGGAGTTAAACCTTTTTTCCTTTTGGACTATCGGGGGTTAATGTCAGTTTTTCCCTGGTGTAATTGCATTGCTGCTGAGTCAGCTGATGTGGTTGGTGACCACTCCCACCATCCTTTAAATGGTCACCTGATGCATCAGCTGTCGGTGTAAGCGCAATCTGCAGTGACCAAGCTGGAGTAAGGAGCTCTCTGGGTGCAGTGGTGCTTCTGCTGAGTTCACTGATCTGGTGCCTTTCTTCTGCTGTGCGGTGCTTTGCAGCAAAGTCAAGTTTGACATTTTTATTACCTTGTCCCTTTGGTGTGTTACTTTCCCCTGTGTTTATTATCTGCAGTGGTGCGGCTAGTGCCCGTCAGCAGCCAGTGCAGAGTTAGGTGACAGGGACTAGGTATCCTGGTGGCGGCGGGGGAAGGACCCGCATAGGGCATTAGGGGAGTGCAGGGTCAGGCTCAGGCTTGAGCTCAGGTGGTGACCATTCCCCATTCCCTACGGGTAGGGCCTTCCTCTCACCTATACCTTCCCCGTTGTATGTGTATTGTGCCGTTAGTTGACTGACCATCCGTTGGGTCGTGTCACATCGTAATAGTCACCGCATGAGTGTGCTTGAATGAGCCCAATCTACAAACTGAATGTGAATACCGGTATATCAAAAGTTTAGTTAAATCTGTAAGATTTTTAGCCAAGATAACATATTATGTCTCAATATTTGGAGGGGGCTAGTCAAAGATGAAGTCTCGTGATTCAGAATATTACCGGAGAGACACTGTAAACCAAGAAGACGGCACTTAGTATTTTAAAACAGCAATACTATTTTACAAACATATCTAGATAGAAAGGTTCAAGAGGTAAGATTTTTGTGGGGAGTGCTTCTTATGGAGACTATAGCTGTTTTCTGTCAGCAATGGGATGACTTGTTTCAGAGATTGGGTGGACCGTCAGTACCATGCCCTTTCGGGAAGCGTGTTTTGACACAATCACATGTAGTACTCAGCTTTATGTTGACTTTAGAGTGGAAGTGGCATTTTTACTGCCAGAGGCTGAATTACTTCTGGTCTGCCTGAGCAAGTCTTTAGTTGTATCTTTCTGTTCAAAGAAACTCAGCCACACACCTTGTGAAATAGATAAACTACATGGACACCTTTTTCCATGCTAAGTGCACATTATATGATACAGCGTAGGGATGATTGTGTTTCATGTTACGAGTTCAAAAGACAACTGGTATATAAACAACATCATAAATTATAATTAAAAGGGAAATTAGCATTTTCCAGTGAAGACCTACTGTATTTAGGGATCTATGATAAAAGTATCGAACCCTTATATATCACCACTAAATAGATGTACACCTCTGAAGCACAACCTAGGTATTCTACTCAAGAACTGATTGTGTACGGCGGATTTAGTGATTGATTAGAAGAGCATACCATTGGTTTGTGTGCTGTCCGTGTATGCCATGAACTGTACACGGAGAGAATACAGACCCATTATGGCCAGTGTGTCCAGTGCAAAAGGAAAATTTTTTACATGGACCAAAAAAAAAAAAATCACAGCACACACTATTCTGGGTCCACCTTGGCAGTTTCAGGTAGCGTTTTATTACTATGCGGATGATCACACAGTCAGTCATTTCTGCAATTTGTGGATGCAACATGCCTGTTTTTAATCTGAACCCAACTTTAGATTGCATTCAGTCAAAGAAAGGTAGTAAATATAATTAAATATCTGTACTAATAAATATTATTATATGACATCTAAATAAAGGACATATCCACCTTTTCAGCACAATTTTACATATCAATATTAAAAGTTGAATAAAGTCGAAATTAAAAATCCATGAAGCAGGATCCAAATAAGGAACATGATAACCAAACAGCTATAGATTCCCTGACCCAAACTCAACAGCATCATAGGCACATATGATTCTTGACTTTAGGTCAGGAGACCCAATATCAATCAAGAGATCTCGGTCTGTACTTAGACAGCATTTCACAGACGTCTGAAATCAGCTTTGGTCCACTTTTATTATTGACATATAAAATTGTGTAAAAGGTGGATATACCCTGATATATACTCTAGAAGGGTGGATATACACACTGGCTCATGGACATCTGAGTTCAGCGCACCTTTGTGAGGCATCATGTGTTTTGTACTTCTAACTCCTTGGAAAAAAAAAAAAACCCAGACACAATATTAATCAATGAGATTCCACTGCTTTCATTTGCATCAGTTATGCAATGGATCCATTTTATATATTAATTTCAACTGTCTGTTCTTCAGGAGGGTACAGACAGACAAAATGTATGACTGAAAATGCAGAACCAAATATGCAAACTGTGCAGCTACACAGGGGTCCTGTAGTAAAGGCGTGAGGGAACGCCAGAGCCGTAGTCGTGGCTGAGCATATTAGATCTTGCGTGCTCTAGTCTCCATTCACATAAAAAGACTGTCCTTTAGTCAGTGTACTTGCGCCTCTGTTATCCACCTCTTCAGGATCTCCTTCAAGTTGTTGAAGGCGTTCTCCATACTTTTGCGCACAGATACACAGTCCAGTTGTAACTTAAAACGTGAAACTTTACTTGTTTCTCTTCACAGCACATCTTTTTTACATACAACAGCAGCATAGGGTTATTATTATTATAATTTATTATAATAGTGCCATATATTCCATGGCGCTTTACATATGAGGAGGGGTATACATAATAAAAACAAGTACAATAATCTTAAACAATACAAGTCACGACTGGTACAATAGGAGAGAGGACCCTGCCCACGAGGGCTCACAATCTACAAGGATAGGTGAGGATACAGTAGGCGAGGGTAGAGCTGGTCGTGCAGTGGTTTGGTCGATCGGTGGTTACTGCAGGTTGTAGTCTTGTCAGAAGAGGTGGGTCTTCAGGTTCTTTTTGAAGGTTTCAATGGTAGGCGAGAGTCTGATATGTTGTGGTAGAGAGTTCCAAAGTAGCGGTGATGCGTGAGAGAAATCTTGTATGTGATTGTGGGAAGAGGAGATAAGAGGGGAGTAGAGAAGGAGATCTTGTGATGATCGGAGGTTGCGTGCAGTTAAGTACCGGGAGAATAGGTCACAGATGTATGACGGAGACAGGTTGTGGATGGCTTTGTATATGATGGTTAGGGTTTTGTACTGGAGTCTCTTGGCAATGGGGAACCAGTGAAGGGATTGACAGAGGGGAGAGGCCGGGGAATAGTGGGGGGACAGGTGGATTAGTAGGGCAGCAGAGTTTAGAATAGATTGGAGGGATGCGAGAGTGTTAGTGGGGAGGCCACAGAGCAGGAGGTTGCAGTAGTCAAGGCGGGAGATGATGAGGGCATGGACTAGGGTTTTTGCAGATTCTTGGTTTAGGAATGTACAGATCCACAAAATATTTTTGAGTTGAAGGCGGCAAGAAGTGGAAAGGGCTTGGATATGTGGTTTGAAGGAGAGATCAGTGTCATGGATTACCACGAGGCAGCGAGCTTGTGGGACTGGGGAGAGTGGGCAGCCATTTACTGTAATGGATAGGTTCGTTGGGGGGGTCACGTGAGATGGGGGAAAGATAATGAATTCTGTTTTGCCCATGTTAAGTTTTAGAAATCTAGCGGAGAATAAGGATGAAATAGCGGACAGACATTGAGGGATTCTGGTTAGTAGGGTGATGATATCTGATCCAGAGATGTAGATCTGTGTGCCATCAGCATAGAGGTGGTACTGAAAGCCGTGAGATTCTATGAGCTGTCCCAGGCCAAAGGTGTAAATGGAGAAGAGCAGGGGCCCTAGGACTGAACCTTGCGGGACTCCGACAGATAGGGAGCAAGGTGAGGAGGTGGTGTGGGAGACGCTGTCTGTTAGGTATGATGAGATCCAGGATAGGGCCAAGTCTGTGATGCCAAGGGATGAGAGGGTCTGTAATAATAGGGAATGGTCCACTATGTCAAAGGCAGAGGACAGGTCCAGGAGGAGGAGGACAGAGTAGTGCCACTTGCTCTTTGCAGTTAATAGGTCATTAGTGACCTTACTTTGGGCAGTTTCAGTGAAGTGATGCAGCCAGATTGTAAGCGGTTAAAGAGGGAGCAGGAGGAGAGGTGGGAGGACACTTTAAGATGGACATGTTGTTCCAGTAGTTTTGAGGCATAGGGGAGAAGTGATATAGGGCGATAGCTAGATACAGAGGATGGGTCAAGAGTGGGCTTTTTGAGGATAGGTGTGATAGAGGCATGTTTAAAGCTTGAGGGGAAAATACCAGTTGTTAGTGATAGGTTTCCATACAGTCCTCATTCTCCACTTTCCCTGCACCTCTTCCTACGGTCTTCAGTATGTGCCTGGGTCCTACCGTCTCTTGCGGTAACGCAGCATCCTCCCTGTAGAGACTCACTACGCACAGGATTTCCCTCTTCCATTTTGCCCGCCAGATCTGAGGGCATCTGCCCATGCAGTGAGCTGCCACATTATAAAGCCACCTGTGTTACTGTACTGTTGGGACCTCCGCTGTAGGCTCTGCTCCACTACTGTTGTCACACTGCTGCTCAAGCTGTACTTCTGGCTCACTGGGCCCTGGATGGCTGGGCTTCTAGCTTTTAATGTTACAGAGCTACTGGATAGCTCGGGCTCTAAGGCCCACCCAAGCTGCTCAGGCTCCCTAGCCTCTCTAACTCCTGCCTTACCCCAGTTAACTCCTCCTGTGATTAACTATTTATAACACTAATGTTTAATGTACCCATCTAGCTATATAAAGGGCTAGGGGCATGTACCAAACTTTGTGATCCCTTACAAAGGGACCTATGATGAACTTATTATTAGATCGCTTATAAGAGGCTATGCTTATTCCCACCTGTGCCTCACAATTACCGGTCAGCAGAGCCATAAATAAGGTGGTCTAAGACTACTGTAATCAAAAGTTGGAAGACAGGAACTCCATATATTGCCCTTGCACAGGGACCTTCTATTGTCGGTGTCTGCCTTTGTGTGTGCGGGGTTACAGGGCTCAGCAATCAGAGAACTGCTAGACCTGTAGAATGTAAGCATGCAAGGGCAGGGTCCTCTTCCCTCTGTATCAGTCTGTCATTGTTAGTTTTGCTTACTGTAAGTGATATTTGTATTTTGATGTAACCCCGTCTAATGTACAGCACCATGGAATTAATGGTGCTATATAAATAAATAATAATAATAATTTGCAGCAGACAAAACAATGATTGTGTCAAAATGACAGTAAGCAGCCCAGTAAGTGACACATCGCTGGAATCAGGGCCCTGACATCATGCTACACTCAGATGGGGCAGCAAGATTCCCTCTAAAATTAGAAGGTGAACGTTGAATAGATATTTTTAAATTCCCCAGAGGTATGAAGTGGATTATTTTCTATATACTAAATTACTGTATTATGAAGTTTATATTGCTGTGTTCCTTCTTCATGTGCTGTGCCTTTGGTTTCATCTATCCACTTATGGTGTGTACAATTTACACCATATAATGTTTTTTGCTATGCAAGTTTTGTGCAAACAAGGGTTTCCACTCCTTTTTTGTTTTATTTTAAAAATGTGTTGTGTATTTCACTTAAAGCGGTTGTCTAGGACTTTTATAATAATAATAATCTTCATTTTTATATAGCGCTAACATATTCCGCAGCGCTTTACAGTTTGCACACATTATTATCACTGTCCCCGATGGGGCTCACAATCTAAATTCCCTATCAGTATGTCTTTGGAATGTGGGAGGAAACCGGAGTACCCGGAGGAAACCCAGCGCTGCAAGGCTGCTGTGCTAACCACTGCGCCACCGTGCTGCCCAAAATGATGGCCTATCCTTAGGGTAGGTTATTAGTATCTGATCGGTGTATGTGCAACAACTTGTACCCCCATGGATCAGCTGTCCCTTGTGCCAGCGGTGGTCAGAGGCGCTGAATCGTTGAGCTGCACAGCGCAGCTCTACAAGTGGACTAGTGGCAGCAGCAGGGTACTGCATATCCACTCTCTACTCCTGGTCATAAATGGCAGCTACATGAAAAATGTATTACATTACCAATTGCACAGAATATAGAGATTTAAACGTATCCTGCATAATTTGTTCATTTAGAGAAGCCTGTAAATACATAGGGGCAGATTTATTAAAGAGTTTGGCCACTACTTTTTTTTTTTTACTATTTTTTTTTACCTATCCTCAAAATAGGTCTTCGGTGTCTGATTGGTGGGAATCGATCTGATTGGTGGGGAGGTGACATCCGGCACTCTTGAAGATCAGATGTTGCTGGTGGCGGAAATCACAGAGCTGCTGTGTTCCAGCAACATTAGAGAACTTCTCCCACTGGCCACTGCCAGTAACACCTGATTGGTAAGGGTGCCAGATGTTGGAACCCCACCGATTAGATATTAATGCAGCGCCCCAGAGTCCTGGTCGTTGCAGTAGCATGGTTCAGCCACTAAGGGGGGCCATGCTGCGTTCGATGGCACGGAAGGAGTTCTCTGAGCAGGTATCACAGTCACCAATACATTTCACAGCTGGGCCTCCGGGGGGAGCTAAGGGTGCTATTCATTAGGCCACTCCCCACCATAGTGGGTAAACTGGGGGTCAGGCAGGAAGTTAGAGAGAACGCTGACGGGATTGAACGGAGCAACACCTGGTGGCAGAGGGTGTTGTGAAGGGAGAGACTGTAGGGTCTCTGCCAGGGGTGGGATCCTGGCAGAGGCTTGGCATGGAAAGAACGTAAAGGGACCGTGCCTGCTCAGCATAGCGGCGGTGCCCAAGGAAGGACTAAGAAGCGAGATAGATTGTGCTGAGTGAGAAACGAAATCAAGCGAAAGGAGATACCAGTGAGGGTTGTGCTGAAAGAGGCAGCACCTTACTGAGGCGCACTACCGGTGGCCGGAACGCCGAGGAGGTAAAGAGTTTCAAGCCATACCTCAGACCTACGGCAGGGCAGTTAGCTTGAGGCGGACTGTCTCACGCATCACCCAGGAAGGCAAAGGGGGGTACCAACAGGAGAGGGGCGCAGATAGAGTCCCGGAAGATCTCCGAGCCTCCCCGTCATACGGGTGCGTTCCTACCATAGTATCTGGAGGGACGAGGAAGATCATTGCGAATTAAGTTGTTGTGAGGGAACACGAGAAACAGACACAACAGTTGTGGGGTACTTTCCGTAAGCACAGCAGGGAAGGACTGCAACACATAGCGCTAGAAGGAAGGCACCGATTTCCACCTGCAAGGAGAGCTCTGGAAGTGCCATTGGACCGGCCGGACTTGCGCAGCCTGGTGAGCCGTATTCCGGACTGAGGACCCAGAGAGCTACAGTAAAGAGGTAAAGAGACTGCAACCTGGTGTCCTCGTTATTTACCGCGACCTGCACCCCACAACTGCACCGCTACAACATCACTTATTGCACCGGACGTCCCCCACTGACAGACAGGGCCACGGACCGGGTCTAGCCACCGTGACAACCCCAGGACTGAGACCTAGAGGCCCGGCTCCGGGTACCCCCTCGGCCCTGCGGCGGTGTGGGGGCGCTCCATTAACATATTCTGAAGGTAGGCCATCGATAAAAAACAGTAGCAGCCAATCACTTTAATACTGTGTTAAATTCAGATAGTTTTTAATTAACCCCTTCACGACCTTGGACGTTCTCAGTATGTCATGGTTGGCTGGTACGTCCAGGCGATTTTGTGCGCACAGGAGCCATGTGCGATCGCCGCTGGGTGTCAGCTGATTCTGACAGCTGACACCCGTCACTCAGTGCAGGATGGTGCCCACACCAATCCTGGAACTTTAACTCCCTAAATACTGAGATCGCTAGCCTATACTCCGATCAGTGCCCCTGCGACATCATCGCGGAGGCCTGATCCTTGCCATTGTGACCCGAAGTCATCATGACGACATCTTGGTCACAAGACTATGACAAGCTCCTCAGACCGTGGGCAGCGCATGGTCTAAGTTGCTTGTCAGTGCAGCACTGACAGTTATAAGCCATTGCAATGCTCGTGCATTGCAATGGATTATAACAAAGATCAGGCTGCTGAAGGTGAAAGGCCCATAGCAGGACAAAGTAAAAAAGTTAAATAAAAAAAGTAAAAACAATATTATAAAAATATATTTTTTAAAAATCATAAAATGAAAGAAAAAACATTGTATTGATAAATTTCTATTTTTATGTAAAAATAAATAAATAAATAAACGAAAAAAGTACACGTTTGGTATCGCTGCGTCCACGACAACCTGCCCCATAAAATTTTCCAACTGGTTAAACCCCTCAGTGAACACTGGAGTGAAAAAGAAAAAAAAGAGGGCAAAAAATTATGCTTTTCATCATATCGCAGAACAAAAAGTGGAATAAAACAAGATTAAAAAGACAAATATAAATAAAAATGGTATTCCTGAAAACATCATCTTGTACTGAAAAAAAAAAAAAAAAAATCTGCTATACAGTTCCATCAGTGGAAAAATAAAAAGAGTTATAGCTCTCAGAATGAAGTAATGCAAAAATAATAATTTTATCTATAAAATCGCTTTTACCATGTAAAAGCGCCGAAACATTAAAAAAATATAAATATGGTATCGCTGTAATCATACTGACCCGAATAATATAGCTACCTTCTCAATTTACTACATGCAGACGGTAGAAAAAAAAAAACAAAAACAAAAATTGGAATAGAAAGCAATAAAAAAACAAAAATAATACCAATAGAAACATGAACTCATCCCGCAAAAAACAAGCCGTCACATGACTTTGCAGAAATATGGAAAAGTTATAGCTCTCAAAATATTGCTCTGTAAAGATTAGTTTTTGCAATAAAAAGCGTCTTTTAGGCTATGTGCATACGTTGCCGATTTCTGTGCCGATTTTTCCGATCAGTTTTTTAAAAATATGCAAGTAAAACGCAGTGTTTTACCTGCGGATTACCCGCGGTATTTTCTGCAGCATGTGCACTGCAGATTTTGTTTTCCATAGGTTTACATGGTACTGTAAACCGGATGGAAAACTGTGCATCAAATCCGCTGCGGATCCGCAGGCAAATCCGCAACGTGTGCACATACCCTTAGTGTGTGACACCCGTCAAACATAAAAACCAGATATAAATCTGGTATCGCTGACCCGAAGAACAAAGTTGTGTAATCACTTATACCACACAATGAGCAGCGTAAAAATTAAATAATAATCAAATGCTGTTAATTTTTTCATTCTGCCTTCCAAAGATCACAGTAAAACTTGGCTCACATTTATAATGTGCTCTGCACTGAGCGCTTTCGCTGGGGTTTCCGTGTAAATCTCTGATATACATGATTCAGATGGAACCCCAGGCCGAAGATTCCCTCTAATCAGGCAGATGGATGCACTGTGGACGCCATCTGACCTGATTCCCTATAATCAGGCAGATGGATGCACTGTGGACGCCATCTGACCTGTGATCCGGCAGTGGCCGCCTTTGTATGTGTGCATAAAAGCGTAATCAACCACAGTTTTGTGCACTTCTGAAAATAAGGAAACAGCTGAACAGAGGCCAGCTGGGGTCCAGAGTAACTCTGCTTCTTCATTATAGTAAATGGATCCCTTGGGGGTTCCATCTGAATCATGTCATGCAGAGATTTAGATGGAAACCCCAAAATAAGTGCTCAGCGTAGAGCGCAGGATAAATGTGATCCCAAACGTTATGTAAAATGTTCCCAATGAACACTTCATCTCAATCCACAAAAATAGCAAGTCCCCACTCAGGTCTGTTGTAGCGCCCCCACCCGCCGCAGGGCCGAGGGGTACCCGGTACCGGGCCTCTGAGTCTCCGCTCTGGGGTTGTCACGGTGGCTAGGCCCCGGTCCGTGACCCTGCCGTGGGGCGCGCAGTGAATGAAACGAATTGGTGTAAATGGATGATGAGGATAGTGGTGCAGTGCAGTAAATAACGAGGACACCAGGTTGCAGTCTCTTTACTGAAGATCTCTGGGTCCTCAGTCCGGAATACGGTTCACCAGGCTGCGCAAGTCCGGCCGGTCCAATGGCACCTCCAGAGTTCTCTTCACAGGTGGAAATCTGTGCCTTCCCTCTAGCGCTATGTGTTGTGGTCCTTCCCTGCTGTGCTTACAGAAAGTCCCCACAACTGTTGTGTCTGTTTCTTAAGTTCCCTCACAACTCGATTTGATGATGTTCTGCTAATCCTCCGTCCCTCCCTGATGTTACGGTTGGGACGGCACCCGTTTGACGGGTAGGCTCGGAGCTCTTCCAGGACCCTAGAGTCGCCCCTCTCCACAAGTTGCCCCCCAAGACTGCATAGGTGATATAAGTGAGACAGCCCGCCTTAGACTGACTGTCCTGCCGCTGTTTAGAGTATTGCTTGAAGCTGAATATTGTAATACTCTCTCGGCGTTCCGGCCACCGGTTGTGCGCCTCAGTAGGATGTTGCCTCGGTCTTACAGCACGACTCCTACTGGTATTCTCCTATTGCTTTGATCTCGTTTCTCACTCAGCACAATCTATCTCGCTTCTGATCCTTCCTTGGGCACCGCCGCTATCCTGAGCAGGCACGGTCCCGTTACGTTCGCTCAAGTTGCCAAGCCTCTGTCAGGATCCCACCCCTGACAGAGACCCTACTGTATCTTCCCCCACAACACCCTCTGCCACAAGGTGTTGCCTGGTTCCAACCCAGTCAGCTTTCTCCCTAACTTCCTGCCTGACCCCCAGTTTACCCACAATGGTGGGGAGTGGCCTAGTGAATAGAACCCTTAGCTCCCCCTGGAGGCCCGACTGTGAAATGTATTGGTGTCTGTGATACCTGATCAGATGAACTCCTTCAGTGCCATCAGACGTACCACAGCTCCCCTTAGTGGCGGAGCCACAGTACTGCAATGACCAGGACTCTGGGGCGTTGCACTCCCCCCTGGTTAAACACAGTACTCCGGGACTGGGAAGAAAACAACAATACAAGTTAGGAAAAAGACATACAGTTTTGTTGAGTGCAATAACAATAAGTAAGCTTGAACAGAGCTTCCCTTTATGGGAGGTGAGGACACTTGAACGTTACAAACATGGTTAACATTATAAATTACAGGCTATAAATAACTCCTGTTACCCAACCGGGTATTCTACTTAGTGCAAACTTTTGAATAATAAGTTAATATTGTCCTTAAGGATGTACACTCTGAATCCGCTAAAGACCTTCTTATAATCACATTATAAGGCAATTTAACTTTTACATTCTACTTCTTTAAATCTGCAGGACCGCCTGTCCTAACGGCACCAGACCTACTGCCTCTCCTTTCTTACAGGACCGCTCATTTCAGCCCGAGCCTTCTGTCTTTTCAACTACTATACACAGTATAGAACATAACATTACTTTCAGTTTAAGAGCACTGAGCCATCTCTATATGGCTCCTAGGAGGACTCAGGGTTCACCTTCTGTCCTCGTTGTCTATCAACATTATCAAACATTTTCTATAGAACATTAAACCTTCTCATTATTTTCTTACTGACATGTATGCTGGACACTACGTCTACCCCTACGGGCCCACTGCATCCTTCTTCTAGCTTTCACTTTCTTTCAGGGAACATCATCAGCATTTCTCTACAATTAACTAGTTGGATACATATAACTTTCTCACGCAAACATTATCACTTTCTCTTTATCAAAACATTATTGCTATCTCTCAGTCTTAAAGCAATACCATTCTTCAAGTACAACAAATGAACATCCCCTTTAAGAGGGGACCAAGTCTCTATGAGGTAGCATATCTTCTCAAGCTACCAGTCCGTACTCAGCAAAGGTTCCAGTGTGGTATCTTCACAAAGAGTCCTTTTTGAAGTAAAACCAGTAGGGAGCACCTTTAAGAAGGTGCAAACTATTTACAAGCAGTTTGTATCATGCACTGTTCATGATCCAGCAGTTCTTTGTAAACTTGGGTAAACAAGGAGCAAAAGGAAAATAAAAACAAAAATAAAAGCAATAGGGATCCCGGGTAAACTAAGGGATCCCTTTAAGAACAACCCAGGTCGGGTATTAGTAGCAAAAAGCAGGGAAACAAGCAGTTAACTATGTACAGTTTCAGGTTTCCGAGGTTTAGTTGGACGGCTTCCAGGGCTGCACCTGGCACTTAACCCTTCTTGGCCTGGGAAGAGTGAGGTCCAGGGTTACACCCAGTGCTGGACAAACGCCGTTAACCCGTCTTGCATATACTGTTAAATCATGCGCAGCGATGGAGGTCTGCGCAGCTTGAGTATGGGCATTTGCTGCAGCAGAGGTAGCGGCTGCTGCAAGATCAGTCACTGGAATGGAGTCAGCAGTTGCGGCACTAGCAGTCACTGGAGTGGTGTCGGTCGTCAGGGCAGGGTCGTCCTTCATACCTGCTTCAGATGCGGTCCCTCCGGTGCCGGTCTGCTCTGCCTCCGCTGGGATCTGGAACGCTGGTTGCAGGGCCTTGCGCTGCGGCATTGTCATCTCCGTTTGCAGCATCTCGCTTTCCGGCAGGGCCTTGCTTTCTGGCTTCGGAGCGCTGGAACTTCTTTCTTGCTCCGGACCAGACGAGGCTGCCGACAGATGTCTCTTGAGGCTCCCGATGATGGTCTTCTTCCACCCGGCCTCAGTGCTCAGCTGCGTCTGCAGGAGTTGGTGGGTCAGCTCGTCCGCTCCAATCTGCAGGAGGTCAGCGTCAGCTGCGAAGGTCTGGCTGCGGTGCCTCTCCGGGTAGCTGGGGGAGTCCTCGGCTCCGACCCCACGCTCCGGCTCCAGGCGGCTGGCCATGGCGTCCTCCATGTCGCGGACTTCTTCTTCCTGGTCCTTTTCCCGCTCTCTCCTTCGTGGGCGGTGTCGTTTTCTCGGTCTCCGCCCTCCATTGAGGATCAGGAGGCGGATCTCTGCTGCTGACGGACACGTCCTCACGGTGCAGAAATATTTAGACTGGGCGGCCATTGTTTTTCGCGCTCTCCAGCTTGTATACGCCCACTTCCACGCCCTTCTTCTCCTCTTGCGCTCTCCTCAGCGCTGTAATGGTGGCGGATTTTGGCGGTAAATGGCGCAGCACAGTCCTTGCAATAAAGTACAGTCCAAGCACAATAAATCACAGTTCCAAGGCACACATGACCTGATTCTTCAGGCTTAAGTAGATCCTGTTCGTGACGCCAAATTTGTAGCGCCCCCACCCGCCGCAGGGCCGAGGGGTACCTGGTACCGGGCCTCTGAGTCTCCGCTCTGGGGTTGTCACGGTGGCTAGGCCCCGGTCCGTGACCCTGCCATGGGGCGCGCAGTGAATGAAACGAATTGGTGTAAATGGATGATGAGGATAGTGGTGCAGTGCAGTAAATAACGAGGACACCAGGTTGCAGTCTCTTTACCTCTTTACTGAAGATCTCTGGGTCCTCAGTCCGGAATACGGTTCACCAGGCTGCGCAAGTCCGGCCGGTCCAATGGCACCTCCAGAGTTCTCTTCACAGGTGGAAATCTGTGCCTTCCCTCTAGCGCTATGTGTTGTGGTCCTTCCCTGCTGTGCTTTCAGAAAGTCCCCACAACTGTTGTGTCTGTTTCTTAAGTTCCCTCACAACTCGATTAGATGATGTTCTGCTAATCCTCCGTCCCTCCCTGATGTTACGGTTGGGACGGCACCCGTTTGACGGGTAGGCTCGGAGCTCTTCCGGGACCCTAGAGTCGCCCCTCTCCACAAGTTGCCCCCCAAGACTGCATAGGTGATTTAAGTGAGACAGCCCGCCTTAGACTGACTGTCCTGCCGCTGTTTAGAGTATTGCTTGAAGCTGAATATTGTAATACTCTCTCGGCGTTCCGGCCATCGGTTGTGCGCCTCAGTAGGATGTTGCCTCGGTCTTACAGCACGACTCCTACTGGTATTCTCCTATTGCTTTGATCTCGTTTCTCACTCAGCACAATCTATCTTGCTTCTGATCCTTCCTTGGGCACCGCCGCTATCCTGAGCAGGCACGGTCCCGTTACGTTCGCTCAAGTTGCCAAGCCTCTGTCAGGATCCCACCCCTGACAGAGACCCTACTGTATCTTCCCCCACAACACCCTCTGCCACAAGGTGTTGCCTGGTTCCAACCCAGTCAGCTTTCTCCCTAACTTCCTGCCTGACCCCCAGTTTACCCACAATGGTGGGGAGTGGCCTAGTGAATAGAACCCTTAGCTCCCCCTGGAGGCCCGACTGTGAAATGTATTGGTGTCTGTGATACCTGATCAGATGAACTCCTTCAGTGCCATCAGACGTACCACAGCTCCCCTTAGTGGCGGAGCCACAGTACTGCTACGACCAGGACTCTGGGGCGCTGCACTGTCACCTGTCAAAGGAAATATAGGGGGCTTCCACGTTACTGGTAGTACAAATTCTCTGGAAAAGCGCTATGACTACTCATACCCCAAAAGAAATCCAGCAGATTATGCTCCCTCAAATCCAAATGCCCCCTCCGTTCTTAGCCCCAGTGTGCCTAAACCACATTGTGTCCACATGTTTGGCATTTCTGTGATGAGTCCACCTAATTTATGGGTTCGTGTCTCCAGAAGCATGAGCTGGGCATAACGTACTGGTCCAAACAACTCTCTGTGCACTACAATAGCAATAGCAGTTTGCAATTTACTCAGTAACATCCATTGCTTCTTGTTTCTGGAAAAGACCCATGGCCACACAGACTCCCGAGCCTCGCCGTATGGCTAATTAGTACTGTACAGCCACATATGGGAGATTTCTACATTCAGCAGAAATTGTGGGGCAAATTTTTGTGACATTTTTACCCACTCCTCCTTGTGAAAAAGTAAAATCTGGGGCTAAAACTAAATTTTTGTGGTAAAAATGTGATTATTTTTTCTTCACTGCCCAATGGTATAAAATTCTGTGACACACCTATGGTGTCAATATGATCACTGCCACCCTAGATTAATTCATCAAGAGGTTCCGATTGTAAAATGGGGTCACTTATGACTAGTTCAGCTGTTCTGGCGCCTCAGGGGCTCTCCCAGTGGGTCATGGCATACGCAAATGATAACAGTAAAATCTGCACTATAATATGGCGCTCCTTTCTATCAGTTTTCTATATACACAGTGTCTAGTGTAAAGACTATACTTTCCAGAATGCTTTCTAGAGACATTGACTACAGCTGGTAATGCACATTTTGTAGTTAGCATATAAATTAGATAAAATCAACCAATTTCACCAGGATCATAGTCTCCTGATCATCCCCTGATGGCAGATGTCAGGGAAAGAAGGATCAAATGTTTGTGGCCAGATAATAAACTATACCTCATCCTGTAATTCAGGATCAGAATGAGAAGCAGTCTGATGGAAAAGTATCTGATGGAAAAGTAAAAACACAACATGAAAAGTTTTTTACACATCTATTTACAAAGCATGGTTACTGAGATTTTTCGTTATATTCAACTTTCTTTATACCATTCAGTCCATGTAAAGTCCATTATAGATAAATATATCTTTATGTAGGTAAGTGATATATTAACATTGTGTTAAATTCTATTTGAAAACTGTATTTATATTCTTTTTTACAGATACCCAGAAATACAGAAGAAGATGCAGTATGAAGTGGATAAAGTCATAGGAAGAGATCGCTTGCCCTGTGTGGATGATCAGGCCAGTTTGCCATACATCATGGCATTTCTTTATGAATTAATGCGCTTTAGTAGCTTTGTTCCCATCACCATTCCTCACGCAACCACAAGAGACACAAACCTCATGGGTTACAACATTCCCCAAAACACTGTGGTATTCGTCAATCAGTGGTCAGTCAATCATGATTCATTGACGTGGTCAAACCCAGAAGAATTTGACCCATCGAGATTCCTGGATGACACAGGATTTCTCAATAAAGACATGGTAAGCAATGTGATGATCTTCTCAGTAGGTAAGAGAAGATGTATAGGAGAAGAACTATCAAAGATACAGCTGTTCCTCTTCGCTTCCATTTTGGCTCATCAGTGTACATTCACTGCCAATCCAGGAGAAATTCTGAACCTACAATTTGACTATGGACTGAGTCTCAAACCAAAGCCTTTTAACATCAGTATGAGCCTTCGAGATGGTAATATGGACCTACTGAATAATGCGGTTCAAAATATACAGAGAGAAGAATAAGATGCTTCAGAAACTGGACCTTTTATTACAGTGAACAACAAGGTGCAAATTTACATGCTTCAACTATAATGGTAGACATACAAAACTATGCCTAACATTTATTTTGAAATATTTAAGGTAACACCATAGATGTTCAATAGTTACTGTTATTTCATGTTGTTCAGTTATCTAAGGCCATGCTACCATCTGTGGAAACGCTGTGTTATTCCGCAGGTCTCCACACCAAAATACGCAATAGCAATAGGCTCAGTTTATTACATTTTTGTTGCTTTTCCCCTTTTTTGATGTATTTTCAATCCGGGTTTTTTTTGGGGAACAAATGCAATTTTTACACTCCTTGGGAACATGGCCTAGAGGCTTGCCCTTAACCTCTACTTAAAGCAAATATTTAGAGCCAATGTGATCTAGTGATAATGAGAAAAAAGATTGTTGCATTTATGGGCAAAAATCAATTGTATCTAATACGATAATGTTGTCTAAATCAATCGGTGAAACAATATTTTATAATGAACACAATGGTCTATTGGTTGTAGATCCTAGAATCATCAGTTCTCTTGGGGGCTTTCGCACTGAATTTCTGTCTTACTTTTTAGAGGTGCTAAAAAATGTTTAATCCAACAAGAGATGCATATTTGAGCTGGTCGATACTCATTACCAAACTTTGGAGCTTCTGAGTGACAATTTATGCTAGAATTTGTGTTCTCTACAACCCAACAGATTTGCATCTGCTTCCCGCTTTTATTTTATGAAGAAGAATGTGGTCTATAGCTCTGGGCTGACAATCTTATGCCTCCAGTATCAGTTATAAAGACTAGTTTATCCATACTTGCCAGGAGATTAATTGAAACATATATGAATTCCATTCGGGAAAGAAAATGGATAGCACTCACCGATCCTTAAAAAGTTCCATGCTTTATTCAAACGATTAAAACATCATTGCCAGGAGAATAAGAATAGGAGCGTGCGAGCATGTGCTGACGACAGCCATTTCGCGCTAAACAGCGCTTCTACGGGTCAACCCACGTGACCCGTAGAAGCGCGGTTTAGCGCGAAACGGCCATCGTTAGCACGTTTGACGTTTTAGAAGATGTAATATGTGATATTTCCAGATTATATAATCCTATTGATTGTTTTAATCCACTTATTTGTAGACCTCTGCCTTTGTATAGACTTTGATGTACCTGAAATCAATTATGCCTTAATGTAACCCAATGTCTTCATCAAATTTCCTTTTGTGAACTTAGCATACATCTGTGAATCTTATGTATTTATATTTAGATCTACATTAGATCATATATTTGTATGACATATAAACCTTTATATATTTTATATACATTTTTGAGACAGTAAAGCACAAACCTTCCTGTCAACTATTCTAAACGGTTAGATTACAGTTTGAACTCTATGTTTATTGCTAATGTAGAAATCTCCTGCTATAATGGATTTGTCACTCAGACTCTCTTCAAATGGATTAGTAAAAGTAAACTAATGTGGCATATGACTTTGACTTTGCTTTCTGATCTAATTCTAATGTGAATGGCTTCACCCTAGACAGCAAATCAAAGTGAAGGTGTTTGACATCGCAGGTGCACAGCTTTTTACGGTTAGGCTAGGCTTACACATTACATCTCTGGCTTTTACTTTGCAACATCTTTCTGAAATTAATATACAACTGTTAGTAGAAGTTTGTAAAAATCATTAAACAAGATAAATATTCAAGGAAATGTATCCCATATTGATGAACAACAAAGTAGAGGTGCATTCATGGAAATAATTAAGTAAATCCAAAGTGAAAAGCCAATAAAATATTTACAAAATCACTTAGGGTGCAATAACAGTTATATGAAAAAGTATAGCAATTAAACATATAAATATAAAATACAAGACAATATGGCATATTAAACAATATAAGCACGTAGTCACCGAATATTTACATTGCTGGCAGCGGTCCAACATGTGTTTCGCTTCTTGCTTTATCAAGCATTAAATAATAAGCAAAAAGCTTGATAAAGCAACGAGCGAAGCGTTTGCCCATCATTTGCATTGTTCCCATTCTTTAAATATGTCTGGGTTACAAATTAAAGTTGACTTTTTTTGTGATCATTGGTTTCAGTTTTGACATACGATATTGTGAAAAATTATGTCATAAGGATTATATTCTGTTAACTATTGACAATAGAAACTATATATGGTCATTAAAGCAATAAGGTATTCTATGAAATATTTAATACATTCTTGTAACTGTTTTAAAGCAAGTAAAATATAATTTGCTATTTTCATCTCCATGAATCATTTACTATTGGTGCTTTGATTATTTTAGTCATCATATTGGAGCACTGCTCATACGACTAATAAACTATACTCAAAAAGCCAATTATTGGTTACATGCAATCATTCCTACAAAATGATATGCAAAGAGTGCTCATGCACCTGATTTATGTATTACATGGACTGGAATCTCCTACTGGCACGCTGTTACTATTCGTGATTAAGAAAAGGGGCCCTGAACCATCCCTAGGACTGGGGCCCTAACTATCCCTGCTCTCAAAGGTCCCTCTAAAGGTGAGGAAGTTTGGGCCACCAGCCTTACTGTTCGTCTGTTATTCTCTAAGCTGTCCCCTCCCCCAGGTGGCCTGGGACAGAAATGCTAGTGTATCAACACATAAGAGAGACAGGGATAACAGAAAACAACAAACATACAAATACTCACCAAAGGTAGAGAGGTATATAGGGAAGGATAGGAATGAACCAACCAAATGGGAATAGGACAATGAGGAAAGCATAGACCCAAAAAATGCACGCAACAATCTCAGCTGGCAACAATGACCTCCAATTGAGCACAGCGTCTCCAAGGAGCTATGAAACAAAGCTTTCAGTGGCAAGGAAGAGAAGGTCTGACCAGATTTTATAGGGAGAGGAAAAGACCAGGTCAGGAACAGCTGTGAGAAGGAGCTGCAAGTATCTAACCAGCATAGAGAGGGTTGTTAACCTCTTCAGCACCAAAGGAAACGAAGTTCATTTAATATAAAACACAAACACACCGGCTAAACTGAAGATCTGCAATTCACAATACGTAGTGATCTTCTAACCCCAGATCGCCCAGGAGAAAGTGACCCACTCGTGACACCTACATTGAAAAGCCATAATTTCTAATACTTATCAGTAAAAATTAATCAGTTGTAAAGGCAGAGCTTAACTGAAATTATATTGGGTCATATACACTGATATATTGTAGGACTTGGACAGAACTGATTGGAGTGGAGACAACAGTAATACTCCATTTATTTAAAAAGATTATCAAGCTGTAAGAGTAAACATGAGTCAGTACCTATGAATGAGGTATCTCAGCTATTAATTTTACTCAGTGGTTGCTACTTGGCTACATTTTAGCTCATCTGCATTCTATAGCTATTAATATAAGTTCACAGCTGTATACTTAGCCTTTACTGGCTATTAAAATAGGGGAACCCCCCAAAAATGATGTGAGGTCCCCCTATAATTAATAACCAGAAAAGGCCATGCAGACCGCTGTGGGCTGATATTAATAGCCTATGAAGGGGCCATGGATATTGCCCCCCCGGCTACAAGCACCAGCTCTCAGCCGCCCCAGAAATGGTGCATCTCTAAGATGCGCCAATTTCGGCACTCAGCCTCTCTCTTCCCACTTGCCCTGTAGCGGTGGCAAGTGGGGTAATAGTTTTAGGGTTGATGGCACCTTTGAATTGTAAGGTGACATCAAGCCCAAGGCTTAGTAATGGAGAGGTGTCAATAAGACATCTATCAATTGCTAATCCTATACTTGTTAAATGATAAAAACACAGCCAGAATAAAGTATTTTAATGAAATAAAACACAACACAGTTTGCCTTATTTATTATACGCCTAATTGCTGTGACACCCTTGTTATTTTGCAAAAAAATAACATAATAAACCAACACAAAATTTCCCTGTTTCGATATAATCCATTTAATAACGACTGTCCCACAAAGATCTCCCGTGTAGAACAGTGACATCGGGAGATGTGACTACTCTACAGGGGCCTCCGATGATACACTGACCGGAGATAATACTCCTGCAGTGTAGTTCATCGGAGTTTGTGCTCTCACTTTACAGCGCTACCGCTGTGTGAGAATTTTCACCTCCGGTCACTGTATCACCGGAGCCCTGTAGAATGGTCACATCTCCTGATGTGACAGCTCTACACGGGAGATCGTCCGGGGACACTCGTTATTAAATGGATTACATCGTAACAGGGAGTATACTGTTGGTTTATTTTTATTTTTTATTTTTTTAAGGCGATCGAAGGCGATAGATTAGCTGTTTGGTGACTATGTACTGTATGTCAGAGGTGTCAAACTGCATTCCTCGAGGGCCGCCAACAGGTCATGTTTTCAGGATTTCCTTGTATTGCACAGGTGATAATTTAATCACCTGCACAGAATGATTCCAGCACCTTGTGGAATGCTAAGGAAATCCTGAAAACATGACCTGTTGGTGGCCCTCGAGGAATGCAGTTTGACACCTCTGCTGTATATGTATGTACTGTATGTGTATATGTTTTATTTTTTTTTACTATTCAACACAGTAGCCTGATGATGGGACTACTATCCCAACATCGGCTAATGCTGTCACTGTTCTATGTGACAGCAGACATAGCCGGATGGGACTAGTAGTCCCATCAGACGATACCTGCCTACAAACAGACCCGCACACACAGCCGCGCACACACCCGCAGATCCCCACAGACACATGCGCACACACACAGATACACACAGACACCCACACAGACCCCCGCACACACACAGACCCCCACACAGCCGCGCACACACCCGAAGACACACAGATGCAGACAGACATGTACATTTTCTCTGATCACACGTAGTCTCCGCCCACACACGTAGTCTCCGTCCACACACTCTTCCTCCTCCCTACCTGCAGCATTTTGCGCACGCAACTCCACAGCAAAACCGCAAGTCTTTTTACACCTGCAGTTTTGCTACGGATTTGACTGACTCAATGGGTGCAGAAACGCTTCAGATCGGCAAAAAGAATTGACATGCTGCGTAAAAAAATGCTGCAAATCCGAGTGGATTTTTCCACAGCATGTGCACACCAATTCTGGATTTCCCATTGACTAACATTGGTTGTGCACTACACTGAGGATTTGATGCAATTCTGAACGTCTAAAAACACTGCGGATCCGCATCAAAATCCGCAACGTATGCACATAGCTCGTTCTTTGAGACAAAATAGGAAGCTGCTTTGTATGAGCGGCTCCTGGACTGAAGGACTTGAGTGCTTAGTTGTTTTTAACTCTATTCAATAAGTGCAGTTTTACAGTATGGAATGGATGTTATTTCATAAACATTCATTATTATTCTTCAGTGGAAATTCCCTACATTATAAAGCTGGATTTACTGAATTGCTAGTTATAACATGTTTCAGTGTGATTTCATGGAAACATTGTATATTGTTCAGTAATATCTTTTTTCACTGCACGCTCATCTTGAGGATTACTGGGTGGCAGGTTGTGAATGGCATAATACTAGTGGATACTTTTGAGTTCTCTTCAATTTTATATTAGCTATATGTTATAAAAAATATAATGTTTTATCTGACATTACTGAGTGCTATACTAGGAAAACATAAATAAGATAATTCATGGAACCATGGCCTGTTTGTAGCAGGTTTACCGAAACAGAGAGGAGCCTGGATAACATGCCGTCTCATTTCTCATACTCCTGCACTGATAAGAAGTACTTCACCGTCATATTAAACATTGTAAGTTTCTGATAGCAGTGCAGGGGTTAATCTGTTCAGTTGAGAGCTCTCGTAAGCTTTCCTGCTTGATTCTCTCAGCTGTTCATTGTTGACCACTCACCTCTGTTAAGCAGGCAATGCCAGAGTTAGTTTTATATTGCATGGTTCAGGAACTGGGGGTGTTGGTTGTTTGAGGAGGCATTTTGAAGTGTTATTCAGGAGACTGCTGCGTGGTGATTTGTCTGTGTGCATATGCTCATCCTCTCCTATTTTTTTTCCTTCTTTTACTTCCGGATGTTCCACTCTGTTGTTTGTGTATGCATATTTGTATGATTAGTATTTTTATTTATCCCTGTATGTCTTTCCTTGTTAGTCTGGTTTGTTTATTCATGTACACAACAACTCCCGCTTCCATGGGTGGCGGAGGGGACAGATAAGGGCTGAATTTCATAAAATGAATTGTGCTCAGTTTGTCTCTTAACACAGCAACAAAAAGAAATTATCTAATGATAAGCGCACCTGTGATGTAATGTATAAATTTTGAGACAAAAACCAAACTGAATTAAAACAATTAACAGCCAAATATCCCCAAAGTTCACTGAAACTAGTAGCAAGGATATGGAGATACATTACAATAATTATACAATCCTAAAAGCGTATCCCTCAAAGGTAGCAATCAAAACTAATACCTATAAAAATGAAAATATATAATGAATAGCCCATATATAAGATCCATAGAATTAATACAAATCAAAAACAGTAATAGTGACCAACGAAAATAATCTATAAAGGTGCTGTAAAGAGCTAATGTGTGATATGTACACAATAATACCAATAGATCCCAAAAGGGAATACACATGTGTACCACCTAAAAAATTCAGAAAAAGAAGCAAGGAAGGTATACAATTTATGTGCGGAGTCCATCAATACAGTATTTAATGAGCCAAGCAATATAATATCAGTGGGGATTATTACTTTTGAGGGTTACCCTTTTGGGATTATATAGCTATTATACGGTTTCTCTATAACCTGGTGTCATTGCTACTAATTTCCGTGAACTTTGGGATATTTGGGTTTTAATTGTTTTTAATCAATTTGCTTTATGTCTCAATAAAATGTATACATTTTACAACACAGGTGTGCTTATCATTAGGTAATTTATTTTTATTGTGTTTTCTGCTGATTACTGATTTTTGCACCTGTTATATTAGCTGTGCATCTGGTTCTTTGTTTGATCAGTTTGCCTCCTGAACGCTGGTTGTCACATGTTAAAAAAGTGTCTGAAAAAGTGTCACTGTCATGGGGATACTGAGACAGCGAAGGGCCAGAAGATCGCAGCATCTGGTCACACGAAATCCTGCAAACTGCTTCACATCCTACTAAACAGTGCAGGTTTTCCTTGCTCTATCATTTCAATGGTCAATCAGTTCAGTTTTAGTTGATCTCCTGGAGCTCTCCATTCTAAATTGCTTCAGCTGTTCTGTGTTGACCACTCCCCTCTGATATGTATCCTCGTCACTGGCACTTGGGAATTGCCAGTAATAGTTCTTACTTCCTGGATAGGTGATGGAGAAATTCAGTGTTTGGAGTAGGTGGTTGGAAAGGTGATCAAGAGATTTCTGAGTGGAGTTGGTTTGCATATTTTTCCTCATCCCCTTCTATTTGGTTTCTCCTACCTATCCCTCCGCTGTGTTCCACTCTCTTGTTTTGTGAGTATATTTGTATGATGGTAGTTTGCTTTCATCCTTGTCTGCCTTCCCTTATGAATCTGGTTAGTTTAATCCTATACACTTCAGCCTCACACCTCCATGGGAGGGGAGGGAACAGATTAGGTTTAAGATAGTAGCATAGCAAGGTACGTGACCCCGGCGTCTCCACCTTACGGGGTAATCCGAGGGCTAAAACAAAAGCACCAAAAATGCAGTCAAACAACGTCCAATTATGCAAAATAGAAAACAACTTTATTAAGTTAAAATACACAGGTGCACAGTATGACAGGCAGAAAATTCCCCTATACAAGCCCGCACCCACATATCTCTCACATGAAGGGACCACACTGCGGTGCACTAATATTCACTATAAACCGCATATGTAATCAGTCCAAATATGCTGTAATAGCGGCAATAATAAAGAAGTATCAACCGATGGTATATGCAGCCTTATGGACAAGTGTCATGGACCTGATACATACCGCAGTGATGGATCAATATAAGTGTGCACCGCAGTCACGTCCTCCCCACGTAATCCGAGGGACAGGGATAGACTACGGTGGCCCCTAATTTGATAGTTCTGATAGGTGCCAATAGTCTCTAGTCACTATGTTACATTATCACTGGCCATACCTTTTTGGATTAATTAAGGGTTCTGTGTCTGCTATGGCAGGGCAGGTACAACACCTCAGCGTGGAGGTGGGGGACCCGCAGCTCCTGTACGACTCCTAGTGGAGCCCAAGTTTGCTCTGCCAGATAGGTCTCTGAGGGTTGGTACGTTTGTGGCTTTCAGGGAGACCTGAAAACTTTATTTTAGGTTTCATCCTCACTCCTCGGCTACCAAGGAGCAACGGGTAGGATTATTAATCTTTCTTCTACAGGGTGATCCTCAAGTCTGGCTATTTTCTCTCCCATCTTCCTCCCAGTCACTCCAGACATTGAGGATTTTTTTCAGGCTATAGGTCTTATCTTTGATGACCTCGACCGTGACTATCTTGCTGACTCTAAACTATGTCGACTTCAGTAGAGAGAAGAGCTAGCAGTGGAATATTGCTCCAAGTTCCATAGGTGGTCGGTCTACAGATACTAGATGAAACGATCCCGTGCTCCGTTGTCAGGGACTTTCTGAGAGGGTAAAGGATGTCTTTGCTATGTTCGAGGATCCCAGTTTCCTGAAGCGGCCATGTTTCTAGCTATCTGTATGTAGTGCTGTCTATGTCAGAGACAAAAAGAGACATCTCAATTTTTGGTCAGGGGTCAATGGAAGCTAGGGCTGAGTCTACTGAGGAACCCATGCAGTTTGGGAGGACAACTCGTTTTATAAGTATTCCTTCTGTTCGGCGCAAAAGAGGAAGTGAGTTTTCTCTGTGGTAAGAAGGGTCATTTTGTGGGTGCTCATCCATTCATAGATAACTGCAGACAGCCTCTGGAAAACTAAGGCGCCAGAGTTGTGGGGAGGTTGGCAAATCAGGTGTACATATTTCCTCCGTGAGTAGGTCAAAATTATTTTTACTGGCCGAGATCCATTTTGGCCAAGGTAAGTTAACCATTTCAGCCTTTTTGGACAGTGGGGCAGGGCTTAATCTGATTGACGCCTGGTTCATCCAGGACCAGGGTCTTAATCCACATACATTGTCTAGACCTGTACTCATAATCACTATAGATTCTGCACCCTTGAGCCAGGGGTATTTTACTCAGGTCATTTGAGAGATGCATCTGTAGGTAGATGCCATGCACTTGTAATCAATAGATTATCATGTGCTAGAGGGCTTGCCCTCTGCTATGGTACTGGGACTACCTTGGCTTACATTGCACAATCCCGTTGTGGATTGTCAGAACCAGGAGGTAGCAAAGTGGAACAAGTACTGTCAAAGACCATGCTTTGGCATCCATTTGGCCAGGATTGATACCCGGTCTCTGCTGGAATACCTGTCTGATTTTGAGGATGTGTTCTCATAACAGGGGTGTCAAGAACTTCCCCCTCATTGTCCTTATGATTGCGCCATTAATTTAATTGCTGGAGCCAAATTGCCTAAATGCAGGTTGTATAATGTTTCAGTTCCAAAGAGGAAAGTCTGGCTTTGCCACACACTTTTAAGATTCATGTGTTTAACCGATCACTTCACAAAACATACATGGCTTCCTCTAAACCAGGGGTCCCCAACTTGTAGCTCGGGAGCCACATGTGGCTCGCGGTCCCATTAACTGTGGCTTGCGGCTTGGTGCATTAGCTTCAGATTTAGCAAACTGGTATGAAGAGCACATCTCAAAATGGTAAAGTTTGTGAGCAGCCCTGCACAGAAGAGCAGACCTGGATGCGCATCTACAGTTCTTGGGGGTTTAGAGATAATTTAAGTATGGTACCCTGGAGACAGGATTATACTACCGGTCAGAGGATGTGCTTGAAGCTGGATGTAACTGTGTTGGGAGTACGTGATGGGAGAATGCTGAATGTGGTGGGGGTAGTGGGAACCCCTGGATCTTGGTATACTGCTTTGGGGTGATTTGTGTGGAAAGGCTTTGGTTAATATTATACCCGTAATGGGGGCTTTGGTTACCACTACTGTTATGACCCCAATGGCGAGGGTCTCAGAGGAACAAGTAAGTCTGCGAAGTACAAAAATCCAGCTCATAGGGCAGTGGTAACTGGGTTGACCATATATCTACTCCTAACGCCAACACTAGAAGTAGCCGGGGAACATGCCTACGTTGGTCGCTAGATGTCTCGCGCCAGCCGGAGGACTAACTACCCCTAGAAGAGGAAAACAAAGACCTCTCTTGCCTCCAGAGAATAGACCCCAAAAGCAGGATACAAGCCCCCCACAAATAATAACGGTGAGGTAAGAGGAAATAACAAACACAGAGATGAACTAGGTTTAGCAAAGAGAGGCCCACTTACTAATAGCAGAATGTAGTAAGATAACTTATATGGTCAACAAAAACCCTATCAAAAATCCACACTGGAGATTCAAGAACCCCCGAACCGTCTAACGGCCCGGGGGGAGAACTCCAGCCTCCCTAGCTGGACAAAAATACAAACAAAAACAAATAGCAAAATACAAGAAAGCAGACTTAGCTTAATTTAGCAGGAACCAGGATCAGTAGACAAGAGCACAACAGATTAGCTCTGATTACAACGTTGCCAGGCATTGAACTGAAGGTCCAGGGAGCTTATATAGCAACACCCCTGACCTAACGACCCAGGTGAGCATACAAGGGATGACAGACATTCCCAGAGTCAAATCACTAGTAACCACTAGAGGGAGCCAAAAAGGTAAATTCACAACAGTACCCCCCCCTTAGTGAGGGGTCACCGAACCCTCACCAAGACCACCAGGGCGATCAGGATGAGCGGTGTGAAAGGCACGAACCAAATCGGCCGCATGCACATCAGAGGCAACCACCCAGGAATTATCCTCCTGACCATAGCCCTTCCACTTGACCAAGTACTGAAGCCTCCGCCTGGAGAGACGAGAATCTAAGATCTTCTCCACCACGTACTCCAACTCGCCCTCAACCAACACCGGAGCAGGAGGCTCAGCAGAAGGAACCACAGGCACAACGTACCGCCGCAACAAGGACCTATGAAATACGTTGTGAATGGCAAACGACACCGGAAGATCCAGGCGAAAGGATACCGGATTAAGGATTTCCAAAATCTTGTAAGGACCAATGAAGCGAGGCTTAAATTTGGGAGAGGAGACCTTCATAGGAACAAATCGAGAAGACAGCCATACCAAATCCCCAACGCGAAGTCGGGGACCCACACCGCGGCGGCGGTTGGCAAAACACTGAGCCTTCTCCTGTGACAACTTCAAGTTGTCCACCACATGACTCCAGATCCGCTGCAACCTATCCACCACGGAATCCACCCCCGGACAGTCAGAAGGTTCCACATGTCCCGAGGAAAAACGAGGATGGAAACCAGAGTTGCAGAAAAATGGCGAAACCAAGGTGGCGGAACTAGCCCGATTATTAAGGGCAAATTCAGCCAACGGCAAGAAGGTCACCCAATCATCCTGATCAGAAGAGACAAAACACCTCAAATAAGCCTCCAGAGTCTGATTAGTTCGCTCCGTTTGTCCGTTAGTCTGGGGATGGAAAGCGGATGAAAACGACAACTCAATGCCCATCCTACCACAAAAGGATCGCCAGAACCTGGAAACAAACTGGGATCCTCTGTCCGACACAATATTCTCAGGAATGCCGTGCAAACGAACCACGTTCTGGAAGAACACAGGAACCAGATCAGAAGAGGAGGGCAGCTTAGGCAAAGGAACCAAATGGACCATCTTGGAGAAACGATCACATATCACCCAGATGACAGACATGCCCTGAGACACCGGAAGATCAGAAATGAAATCCATAGAGATGTGTGTCCAAGGTCTCTTCGGGACAGGCAAGGGCAAGAGCAACCCGCTGGCACGAGAACAGCAAGGCTTAGCTCGAGCACAAGTACCACAGGACTGCACAAATGACCGCACATCCCTTGACAAGGAAGGCCACCAAAAGGACCTGGCCACCAGATCTCTGGTGCCAAAAATTCCCGGGTGCCCTGCCAACACCGAGGAATGAACCTCGGAAATGACTCTGCTGGTCCATCTAGCAGGCACAAACAATCTGTCAGGTGGACAAGAGTCAGGCCTACCAGCCTGAAATCTCTGTAACACACGTCGCAGATCTGGAGAAATAGCTGACACGATAACTCCTTCCTTAAGAATACCCACAGGTTCAGCGACTCCAGGAGCATCAGGCACAAAGCTCCTAGACAGAGCATCGGCCTTCACATTCTTAGAACCTGGTAAATACGAGACCACAAAGTCAAAACGGGAGAAAAACAATGACCAGCGGGCCTGTCTAGGATTCAGGCGTTTAGCAGACTCGAGATACATCAGATTTTTGTGATCAGTCAAGACCACCACACGATGCTTAGCACCCTCGAGCCAATGACGCCACTCCTCAAATGCCCACTTCATGGCCAACAACTCCCGATTGCCCACATCATAATTTCGCTCTGCCGGCGAAAACTTCCTAGAGAAAAAGGCACAAGGTCTCATAGTAGAGCAACCAGGGCCTCTCTGCGACAAAACGGCCCCTGCCCCAATCTCCGAAGCATCCACCTCAACCTGAAAGGGAAGTGAGACGTCAGGCTGGCACAAAACAGGCGCCGAAGTAAACCGGCGTTTCAACTCCTGGAAAGCCTCCACGGCAGCAGGAGCCCAGTTAGCTACATCAGAGCCTTTCTTGGTCATATCCGTCAGCGGTTTAACAACGCTAGAGAAATTTGCGATAAAACGACGGTAGAAGTTAGCAAAACCCAAGAACTTCTGAAGACTCTTAACTGACGAGGGTTGAGTCCAATCATGAATAGCTCGGACCTTGACTGGATCCATCTCCACAGCAGAAGGGGAAAAAATGAACCCCAAAAAGGGAACCTTCTGTACACCAAAGAGACACTTTGAGCCTTTTACAAACAAAGAATTTTCACGCAAAATCTCAAAAACCATCCTGACCTGCTCCACATGCGAGTCCCAATCATCAGAAAAAAACAGAATATCATCCAGATAAACAATCAAAAATTTATCCAGATACTTCCGGAAAATGTCATGCATGAAGGACTGAAAAACTGAAGGTGCATTAGAGAGCCCAAATGGCATCACCAAGTACTCAAAATGACCTTCGGGCGTATTGAATGCGGTTTTCCATTCATCGCCCTGCCTAATGCGCACAAGGTTGTACGCACCACGAAGGTCTATCTTGGTGAACCACTTGGCACCTTTAATCTGGGCAAACAAATCTGACAACAGCGGCAAAGGATACTGAAATTTGACAGTGATCTTATTTAAAAGCCGATAGTCAATACAAGGCCTCAAAGATCCGTCCTTTTTGGCCACAAAAAAGAATCCCGCACCAAGAGGGGAAGAAGAAGGACGGATATGCCCCTTCTCAAGAGACTCCTTGATATATGAACGCATCGCGGTATGTTCAGGTACCGACAGATTAAACAGTCTCCCCTTAGGAAACTTACTGCCAGGAATCAAATCTATTGCACAGTCACATTCCCTATGAGGAGGCAGTGCACTGGACTTAGACTCGCTGAAGACATCCTGATAATCAGACAAATACGCCGGAACTTCCGAAGGCGTAGAAGAAGCAATAGACAAGGGCAGGGAATCTCCATGAATTCCATGGCAGCCCCAACTTGACACTGACATAGCCTTCCAGTCCAAGACTGGATTATGGGTCTGTAACCATGGCAAACCCAAAACAACCAAATCATGCATTTTATGCAGAACAAGAAAACGTATTACCTCCCGATGTTCGGGAGTCATGCACATGGTAACCTGTGTCCAAAACTGCGGTTTATTTTTTGCCAATGGCGTAGAATCAATACCCCTAAGAGGGATAGGATTTTCCAATGGCTCAAGAACAAATCCGCAGCGCTTGGCAAATGACAGATCCATAAGGCTCAGGGCAGCACCTGAGTCCACAAACGCCATGACAGGATACGATGACAGTGAGCAAATCAAAGTTACAGATAGAATAAATTTAGGTTGCAAATTACCAATGGCGACCGGACTAACAACCTTAGTAAGACGTTTAGAGCATGCTGAGATAACATGTGTAGAATCACCACAGTAGTAACACAAGCCATTCTGGCGTCTATGAATTTTCCGCTCATTTCTAGTCAGGATTCTATCACATTGCATTAAATCAGGTGCCTGTTCAGACAACACCATGAGGGAATTTGCGGTTTTGCGCTCCCGCAACCGCCGGTCGATTTGAATAGCCAGGGCCATAGAATCATTCAGACCTGTGGGAATGGGAAAACCCACCATCACATTCTTAATGGCTTCAGAAAGGCCATTTCTAAAATTTGCAGCCAATGCACACTCGTTCCACTGGGTCAGCACGGACCATTTCCGAAATTTTTGGCAATACACTTCAGCCTCGTCCTGGCCCTGAGACATAGCCAGCAAGGCTTTTTCTGCCTGAATCTCAAGATTGGGTTCCTCATAAAGCAAACCGAGCGCCAGAAAAAACGCATCAATGTCAGCCAATGCCGGATCTCCTGGCGCCAGCGAGAAGGCCCAATCCTGAGGGTCGCCCCGTAAAAAAGAAATAACAATTTTTACTTGCTGAGCGGAGTCTCCAGATGAACAGGGTCTCAGAGACAAGAACAATTTACAATTATTCCTGAAATTTCTAAATTTAAATCGGTCTCCGGAAAACAGTTCAGGAATCGGTATCTTAGGTTCTGACATAGGATTTCTGGTAACATAATCTTGTATGCCCTGCACACGAGCAGCAAGCTGGTCCACACTTGTAATCAAGGTCTGGACATTCATGTCTGCAGCAAACACAAGCCACTCAGAGGTAAAGGGGAAAAGAAAAAAAAAATGAGAGAGAGGAAAAAAAAAACCTCAGAATTTTCTTTCTTATAATCCCGCTTCTGCAATGCATTTAACATTTAATACTGGCCTGGCAAACTGTTATGACCCCAATGGCGAGGGTCTCAGAGGAACAAGTAAGTCTGCGAAGTACAAAAATCCAGCTCATAGGGCAGTGGTAACTGGGTTGACCATATATCTACTCCTAACGCCAACACTAGAAGTAGCCGGGGAACATGCCTACGTTGGTCGCTAGATGTCTCGCGCCAGCCGGAGGACTAACTACCCCTAGAAGAGGAAAACAAAGACCTCTCTTGCCTCCAGAGAATAGACCCCAAAAGCAGGATACAAGCCCCCCACAAATAATAACGGTGAGGTAAGAGGAAATAACAAACACAGAGATGAACTAGGTTTAGCAAAGAGAGGCCCACTTACTAATAGCAGAATGTAGTAAGATAACTTATATGGTCAACAAAAACTCTATCAAAAATCCACACTGGAGATTCAAGAACCCCCGAACCGTCTAACGGCCCGGGGGGAGAACTCCAGCCTCCCTAGAGCTTCCAGCAAGGTTAGGATACAGATTATGTACAAGCTGGACAAAAATGCAAACAAAAACAAATAGCAAAAAACAAGAAAGCAGACTTAGCTTAATTTAGCAGGAACCAGGATCAGTAGACAAGAGCACAACAGATTAGCTCTGATTACAACGTTGCCAGGCATTGAACTGAAGGTCCAGGGAGCTTATATAGCAACACCCCTGACCTAACGACCCAGGTGAGCATACAAGGGATGACAGACATTCCCAGAGTCAAATCACTAGTAACCACTAGAGGGAGCCAAAAAGGTAAATTCACAACACACTACTGTGAGGGGGCAGTAGCTGGATGTGGCTCGCAACCCTCTTGCAGAGCTGTATGTGGCTCTCAAGATCGGAAAGGTTGGGGACCACTGCTCTAAACCATCTCCACCACCATCTTCCTGAGTCGTTGTTGATGGGAATCTGAAATACCAGATAGCGAAGATTATTGATTCTTGCCTTGTACGCAGGTCTCTTCAATATTTGGTACATTGGAAGGATTAAGATACTGAAGAGATAATGTGGGCACCATCATCTGACATTCATAGGATCAGGTTGGTCCGATTCACGCTTCACATCCAGATAAACCTGATTCTGAGTTTCCAGAGGTCCCTCTTAGGAGGGAGGGTACAGTCACAGGGATACTGTGACAAAAAGGGGCCAGAAGATTGCGGCGTCTGGTCACATGAAATCCTGTACTGTTAAAACTGCTTCACCATCCTATTATACAGTGTAGATTTTCCTTGACCTCAAGGGTTAATGAGCTCAGTTGATTTCCTGGAGCTCTCCATTCTGAATTGCTGCTTTGTGTTGGCCACAAATATGTTGGATATATATGCTCACCACTGGCACTTGGGAATTGCCAGTGATAGTTCTTACTTCCTGGTTAGGTGGTGGAGGAGAAATTCAGTGTATGGAGTAGGCCGTTGGAGAGTTGTTCAGGAGATTTCTGCATGGAGTTGGTTTGTATGTTTATCCTCATCCTCTCCTATTTGGTTTTTATTACCTATCCCTCCCGTGTGTTCCACTCTGTTGTTTTATAAGTATATTTGTATGCTTTTCATTCTTGGCTCTTCCCTTGTCTGTCTGGTTAGTGTTATCCTATACACGTCAGCCTCACACCTTTCTGGGTGGGGGAGGGAACAGGTTAGGTGTAAGATAGGAGCATAGCAAGGTACATGACCCCAGTGTCTCCACCTTCAGGGGTAATCCTGGGAACAGGATAGACTAGGCTGCCCACTAGTTTGAGGGATCAGGTAAACACCCATAGTTCCTAGTCACTACATGACAGACACACTATGAGGGAGACTTACCTGGACTGTCGTTTCTTACACAAGATATTGAAACCCATGCCTGATATGAGCAGAGAGATATTTTTATTCAATGTAAAGAAGTATCTGACATTATTTTTAATACACTTTTCTGGTTGATCACAGTACAGCACCAGTGGTATAACTAATATCTGATGGACCCCAGTGCAAAATTTAGACCTGCATGTTTGTCAGATGTATGGGCCCTTGTAGCAATCCAGCCGCTCAACTCCTGTTAATTACTTATATGTCTGAAGGTGGGGACAGTATCACCAGTGCTGACTGGAAGTAACAACCTGATGTGAGCCCTCAGAACGCGAGTGCTAACACCACTGGATCTGCACTGGCACGGGAGGGGAACTTAGGTGCTTTTATTTTATCGGGACCAAACACTCAAATGACGATCTGTATGAAACCTTATCAAATATTTGGAGGAAGGCTCTGCTGCCAAAACCATTCTTAGGGCTCATACTCACTTGCGGGAGACTCGGATGAGTCTCGCACGGCAATACCCGGCGCTGCTGCTGGAACTCAGATCGGAGCGGGCGGCCGCATAGCAATACATGCAGCCGCACGCTCCGCTCCTCTGTGCCAGGTGCAGTGCCGGGTATTGCCGTGCGAGACTCATCTGAGTCTCGCGCAAGTGAGTATGAGCCCTTAAATAAATGTCTGTACTTTTCACATACAGTGTTATCACAAGCAGTATATTTTCTCTTCTAGGCTTTAATACGTTGATGTATTATCTGCTCTGACCTTTGGAGAATTACAATCCCTTAGACAATTTGATATGACACACCCAAACCATGAGCATTCAGAGCTCTTTGTGCCTTGAATCACAATACAATGCAATGCTCTATATCTGATTGGCAAATATGACAATTAGCTGCTTCACTACTGTAATTAAACTTTCCCTGGAGGCTTTCTGTGACCCTTTCTTTAATCCCTGCTTAGATTTCTGCACACACTTTTGACATCTTAATGTTCATGGTTAATGTGTTAATGTTACCTTTATTCACTGGGAAACTAAGCATCGTAATAGCATTATTCCTTACTAACCCGCATGTTCATGAATTCTCAGAGGTTGCATAAATGTTTTGCGATGAACAATTACTACTTGTTGTTGAAGAAAGATTTCACTTCAGGGTCATGAATACATGCAAGCTGGATTTACCCAACAAGACATGGCCATGGCATTGGCAGAATCTGCCAACTAACTATATTTGGCATCTTCTAAAAGGAGATAAAGAAAAATTGGTGAAGTTGGATTTCGAGATAACCAATACGAGATAAGCAATTTCACAGTTGTATGGTAGTGGCTTATTCTCCCCACATAGTATTTATCTAATCTTAGCATTTACTATAGAAAGTCAGTAGAAGATGTCAGCTGCATTATTGCTCAGCCCACAACTGTCACTTGCGTATGACCGACTTTAAAGAACATGGAATAAAATGCATTACTACCAATTACCTTGTCTATTCCTGTCATTAAAACCACTTCTTAAACATTTCATTCATTTCCAATGCTTAACATTATAGACCTGGAGCCTGCAGCAGCTCTGTTTATGTCTATAGGGCAACAAAATCATCTTTCCGATCAAATACAATATGTAACTGACACTATACAAGTCAGTTGGGATTTGGTAAATGATGATTTGGGTTTGTACAATATTCTTCTAACAAGAATAAAACAAGACACATAAAAGGAGGAGTTGCCATAGGGACCTGAGTTGAGTAGTTGCAAGCTTCAGACCTACTTGAGCTATAAGATGCCATTTGGCCACCAGAAAGGTTGCACGGCCAAAGATAGCTGCTGCATTTCAATGTAATATTAGTGAGTGAGGTTGCAATATGATCCCTAGGGTACCACTGCAAAATGTTGGACCCAGTCAGATTTTTCCAACTTGCTTGTTCCAGTCACATTATCGTAAACGATACAATGGAAACCTATTTGTCTACATTATGCTGTCATATAGCAGTGGAACATAATGATCTTAGATGCATGCTGCGCCCATAAGCGCCGTGTAGCCCCAGCCTAAAAGCCATCTGTCAGCAGCCGAATTGCATTTTCTCATGACTGATGAAATGGACCTCTACAAAGAAAAGTATCAATAATATTTGTGGCAAGCACCTACACAGCGACACCACTACTTCTAAATGTAAAAATATGTTGCCAGGTTCTCTTTAAGATGTGACAAAACTAAGACAAAAAAAATCAAACTAAAATTTGCAACAAACACAAGTATGCTATATCCAAAATTTGAATGGCTAGAACATGTCTGTGTTTTCCAAGAGCCGAAAATCCTTGCCCTTGAACAAACAAAAATGAAAATGCTCCTTGGTCATAGATGTATCTGTGGATAATGTTGATATCAGATTATTATCTATATGGCTTGAAATTATAGCTTTTCCATTGCATGTGGGGTCATTAACAATAGAGACCTAAAGGCCTCCCCTCTGACTTTATCTTCACCTTTTGAAGTAGCACTTATCTGCTAACGAGTAAGCACACAGACAAAATTTTCCCTTCCACAAACTATCAGTTAGGGTACTGTCACACAGTGGCACTTTGGTCGCTACAATGGCACGATCCGTGACATTCCAGCGATATAGTTACGATATCGCTGTGTCTGACCGCTACTGCGATCAGGGACCCCGCTGAGAATCGTACGTCGTAGCAGATCGTTTGAAACTTTATTTCGTCGTCAAGTGTCCCGCTTTGGCGGCATGATCGCAGCGTGTAACAAAGGTGTGCACGATATTCCCAATGTCCCGTATGACTTCTACATCGCAACTACGTCATGAAATTATCGCTCCAGCGCCGTGCATTGCAAAGTGTGACCGCAGTCTACGACGCTGGAGCGATAATCAAGCGACGCTGCAACGTCACGGATCGAGCCGTTGTAGCGATGAAAATGCCACTGTGTGACAGTACCCTTACTCTATTAGCTAATATAATATATACATATTATAGTAAACAAACTGGGACAGAATGGTACAGATGGGCAGAGGACACTGCCCTCATGGGCTTACAATCTACAGCGTATTAGAGAAGGAGACACAAAGCCAGTGGGTTGGCATAGTTCTGTTGGTAGTGAGCTGAACCTTCATCAAACAATAAAAAGGATGTCCAATGAGCCATATTTTCTAATTTTAAGTTGCTGTGTGACTTATTAAAATGTGTACAGAATGCTGTGGCTAAAAACTCAGCAAATGGGTCACCGGACCAACCCCAGATATTGTTCTACAGTTTAGGAATACTCCTTTGGACATCCTATGAATAAATGGAAAAACGACTTTAGCATTTACCTTGGTCCATTTCTAAAATGTTCATACTAAGTTCATTGTAAAACTTCAAAAGGATAAAGAAACCTACATATTGTGTTGTATGATGATGTTGTGCTGTACATGGGATTATAACTGCCTGCTTTCTGTCAAGGTACCTAGTGGTCTAAGACTACTATTGATGATTTGAGGACTGAAGCCATCGGCAAGTTCCAACCAGTAATAGTAAAATTGGCAGCCAAATACTGTCAGGTTGTGGCGGGACTGGTGCTGTAGATTTCCTGATTACCTATCCCTACCTAGCAAGTACGGTACATAACACATACTTTCATACTTTTCTTGTAAAATTACTGTAATCTTAATAGTCATATAACTACATCCCCATTTTTAAAGCCGACAAAGGAATGATGTCATATCTGAGATCGCTGTAGTTTAAGATATTAATGGAACTATTTTTTTTTCTAATAACTTTTCAAAGTAAGAAATACAATACATTTCATGTTGAGACTGCCAGATAAGTCCATGCTGTGAGGAAATTAGGTGGGATCACATTAATACCTTCAGACAGGATAGTTTGTATGAGCATATACATAGTTGTGATCAAAATCACTCAACCCCCATTGCAAACAAGATTCATTAGCAATATATGGAAACTTTTTACTGTTTTCAATAAACTAATGAAAAAACAAAATTTTAAATAGCTCAAAACACTATAACATGTAGTTGATCCCATGTAAAAGGTAAAATTACAAGATACGTTTTGGAAACTTGGGGTCGTTTTCAAGCCAAATATTCAAATAGATATACTGGCCTGGACTATATTTGATTCTTCAATTAATATATTTGGACCAGGGAACCAGTCAAAAATCATATATGAAATACCCTTGCTGAAAAAATACTTTTATTATTAAAATCAAGGCAAACAAAAAAAATGACCACAAAAGAAAAAACACACAACCCAAAAATAATGTGCTCAAACCAAAGAAATCAAAAACACTAAGGGGAAAACAACCTAGATACCCCTAGCTCCAGCATCTATAATAACCCCTACCTGTCTGCGGAGGTTGACACCCTAGGGGGAACGTTGTGGCGCCCCCGCTCCTCAATGGCTGACCCTAAAGGTCCTGATGCACCCTACCACCGCTAGTGAAAAGCCTCTACCCTCAGGCTATAGGGTCCTCTCACACTAGACAGAGAGCTGCCTATGCTAGGGAGAAGCTAGGTCCCCAAACATGTGAAATATAAAAACACTGTATGAACACTTGGCGCATAAACATTGGGTAACAGATGAAACCGCTCAGAGAGAGCTATTATTCAAGTCTGAGTGATTATCATATCACTCTCATAGATATCACAAAGTTACTGATCATCGGATATGACACATATTATCTTCGTATCGGCCTCCTGATGAGCCTTAAAGGGTGAAACGCGTTGAGGCGCGAATTAGGAATGGCGTTTGGGAAATTACCGCAAGTACATCCTGAGATGAGTACAATTGTATCCCATTTGTTTTGACCTGTGTGCAATGTGTCTGGGTTTGCAGCGCCAGATTAATGTGCAGGAAATTAAACTAATGAAATATCCATATAATCATTTATAGTAGTCTCCTGCACTATATTTATCTAAATGCAGCATACAGCATCTTTGTGATATCTATGAGAGTGATATGATAATCACTCAGACTTGAATAATAGCTCTCTCTGAGCGGTTTCATCTGTTACCCAATGTTTATGCGCCAAGTGTTCATAGTGTTTTTATATTTCACATGTTTGGGGACCTAGCTTCTCCTTAGCATAGGCAGCTCTCTGTCTAGTGTGAGAGGACCCTATAGCCTGAGGGTAGAGGCTTTTCACTAGCGGTGGTAGGGTGCATCAGGACCTTTAGGGTCAGCCATCGAGGAGCGGGGGTGCCACAACGTTCCCCCTAGGGTGTCAACCTCCGCAGACAGGTAGGGGTTATTATAGATGCTGGAGCTAGGGGTATCTAGGTTGTTTTCCCCTTAGTGTTTTTGATTTTTTTGGTTTGAGCACATTATTTTTGGGTTGTGTGTTTTTTCTTTTGTGGTCATTTTTTTTGTTTGCCTGGACTATATTTGGCCTGAAAAAGGCCCCAAGTGGCCGGAGTGTCACTTGCATTTTTACCTTTCCTATGTGGTAACCAATAAAAAGATTTCTTGGAGGAGAACGTCTGGTGCCTTGAAACTTTCTTGATTTTTAGTGATCTGGCAATATTGTGGAGAGTTGGAAAAAGATTGCACGGACCACGAAGTAGTGCATGGGAGTAGACATATTTTCAAAAGTTGTTGATTTCAAGAATACCTCAAAGTGCACCAAAGCTTGATTCCAGAAGTCCTGAAAGATTCTGTAGAGGCCGTCACAGTCGCCTGACTTGAACTCCAGAGAAAACGCTTCATGGAATTTGAAGAAGGTGGGTAAAACATACAGACTCGAGAATATTAGTGAACTGGAGTCCATGACAAAGGGACTAAAATGCCTCAGGAATGCTGCCAGAAGTTGGTGTCTAGCTACGCATCATGTCTGCAGCAGGTCATAACAGCCAAAAGTGCTCTAACTAATTCCGAAAAACATTTGTGGCATTTTATTTTGGTGAAACCTCTTGTTATATTAGTTTTATTAAGCTATTTAAATTGTTCTTGTTTCATTGGTTCAATGCAAACAGCAGACAGTTTGTAAATTTCTCTAATAAACTTAAATTGAAATGGGGGTTGAATTATTTTGATTGCAAGTGTAGCATTGTTGAGACCTTATGGACTTGAAAAAATAATTAACATTTTTCAATATATATTTTTCATATAAATACAAGGATTAACTTGTCGTTTTGCACAATGGCTATGACTGGGGTACAAAAGCAATATTTTTTGTAGATTGATTGTGCTATTAAAATTGCTATTGAATGTTCATCAATTTAGACGCAACTTTTGGTTTTGGGACCTTCCTGCAAGGAACAGTATTTCCTGCCATTTCTAAACCTGAGAAAAACAATCTGTGTCCTGAACTCAGCATGACTTCTATCTAAGCAAACCAATAGAGCTCAAGAACTTGGTGACTCCATAATAGTCAGAGCCAAGGATATGACGGCTGGAGGTTTTGACCTGTGGGACCTCCACCTATATTATGACTAAAAGATCCTCAGTAGTTATTCTATTCCCAGTTTTTCCTTCTCATGTGAGTGTACTCTTTCAAAAGCTGCAGCGGGATTCCATTTGAATGCATAGCTGGGAAGCCAGGAGATCTGCTATGCATATCCTAACTACTGCAGTACACCTGTATATTAACAATAGTCCATATACTAGAAAATAAGACAAACAGATATTACGTTTGATCTTAGACAAAAAAGACTGTTGGAAGTGTAATTGATAACGTGCTTGATAATGATCCATTTGTTTTTTACCTTATTTTTCAGCACAAACATGCATAATAGTTAGCAAATCTAACCTATTTTGAGCGATATATATATAAATATAGACATACATTACATATGAGCCTTAGTTCATAAATGCCATATGTGGAAATCCTTAGTCGGCTGTAGAATAAACTGGAAACAATTTTTCTTAATAATACACTCTGGGAACCTTATGTTTAAAATGATCAATGGAAAATGCAAATAACCACAAGAAAAAAGCCTATATTGTATAATTCTGATAGAAGAGCCATTTATCACAGCATAGGTATTAAGAAACTCTGAACTGAACTGCTGCCAATAATATCTACAGAAGTCCCGGTTTGTTCTCGCAAGTGTAGGACAGGGTTACTATGCACCATGTGACAAGAAGAAAACTCCCCCAGACTACAAGGATAGTTATCCATGCTGCTGGACCATATTCTCAGGGGCATACCGTCTATAGAAGGTAACCACACAGCCACTATGGAGCCCGTGAGCTGACGAGTGGCACTATCCCGCTCACTCTATCCGCCTGTCCATCACAATTTCAACAGTATCTGCACCTTCAGGATGCACATACTGTGAATAGAATGATGCAGCATGAACTTGTCAGGTCCATGCTATTCAGTCTGTGTGTCTGAGACTCAGTACATCAGGTGCAATGATGTCACTAGATTGTGAGTGCGTTGTGGAGCTTTAGGGTATGCTATGCCCCCTACAGGGTATGTTCCCACGGTCAGTAGATACTGCGGGTTGGACGTTGGAAATCTCATCTCCACTATGCGTGCACGGGCTTCTCTGCGGAGACGGACATGCGGCGTGTCTTTCCAGACTGCAGCATCTCTATTTATCTTGCGTAGACGCTCAGTCTTCGCAAGACAAATATCACCAGTGCAATGTATTGGGCGTGGTGATTCCGCACAGTTTAACGAATACATGCAGAATCACCTGCATTCAGAAGCCGGCAGCGCTTTGGATGGAGCGGACATGTGCTGCCAATTCCTGACCTTGGGAACATAGCCTTAGGCCCCATACAGTTCCAGTGCTTCTTTTGGTGCCTCACTCTGTTGTAGTGCGCAGACTCAACAATTTTGACCTTTTTTGCACAAACAGCATTACCTCAATTTATGATCTTGTATTGTCTCTGTGTGTGCCCCAATACAGTAGCAAAGTGATGTCCTCCTTATTGACCTTTTTTCCTCAGCTGAGATGTCCTTCTTAAAGTCCCCACATAGTAAAGGTATTTCATTAATCTCCTTTGTCCTTCTTTCTTAAAATACTTTCCCTTTGTGCCATTATTGCAGTGACATCACTATATTGTATCCTCTGCATTCTCCTACCATCCAATTTATCTCCACACTGTTATAAATGTCAAAGGTCACATCTACAGTTAATAGTGGCTTTTACCTTGACACTTGGGGTATGAGCCCTGGATGCCCAGTGCAACATCATTGGCAAGCTCCCTTTTCCTGCACCCCCTGATACTTGCTGCAGAGGTAAATGAGGCACCTAGTATACCTCAAAACAAAACATATACATCAGCACATTAAATTGTTAACAGGTACGTGGATGCAACATCGCAGAGATGGGTGAATCTGTGGTAACTTAACCAACAGATCTTTGTGTTAGGTGTCAAGTTCCCGCCGCTGCACAGGGGGAATCTCGAACCATGTCCACTGCGGTCTCCCATTCTCCTCCAGCCGCAGTGGAACCTGCTCAGCAGAGATATTGGTCCCAGCATCTGGCTCAAGTTGATACTGTGCGAATGGTTACTGCTGCCTTTCCAGGCTCTGCCTTTGTAGCCAGCCTTTCTGGGACTAAGTCCTGCTTTTCCCATACTTAGCATGCCCATGGGACGACCTCCCATTGGAGGTCGGGGGTCACGTGCTCAGGTCCTGTTGCGGCTCCTTTTGGACCATCAGGAAGGTCCTGGAGCACTACTGCTATAAAAGGTTTGCATGGCCACTCAGCCACGCGCTAGTGTAAACCTATTTACTTGTGCGTGTGTGTAGATGAATGCCTGTCGATGGGTGAAAGCTCAGAATCATTCCCATCCCTAGTGTTGTTGCCTGCTCGCGAATGGTGGAAGCTACCTAGCGCCAGACAGCGCTAGTCTGCACATCCAGCACACAAATCATCGTCTCTTAGCAGCGACCGCCAGTGCGGCGCCGTGCGCTTTCCAGGCCCTGGTTAGGGTGGTTAGTGGCGTCCACCAGAGCGGCATTGTACGCACTCTTGTGCGATAAATTATTATTATTAGTTTAGTTCTACCCCTGACACCACAGTAACGGTGCCAAGCGTAAGAGGTCTAGAGGAACTCATTCCCCATGTTTTGGGACAGAGTTCTGTGACCCTTTACTTGCGCTCTCTGTGCAGTATCGCGGCCCTGTGACGCAACAGCGTTCGCTTTCTTCATACCAGGTGAAGCTAACCCGTGTGTGTATTCACATTATACCACCATCTAGTCCGCCATTACTGAGCAGCAGGTGTCCTTTCCTGGACTGCGAACGCACCTCATATCCACGCACCTCATATCCTCTCTAAATATTATTTGGTGCGTTCCGCCAGTCCTAACATTACTCTAGCGCCAGGGTCTGGCTAGTAATGGCGGACGAAAAGCGACTGCAGCGGTACATCCAGCAGCTCGAGGGCAGGTTGGCAGCTCTCGAGCGCACAACCTCAGCTGTGGATGTTACCGCAGTAGCTGTTCAGGCTGCTAGAGTGGCTGCAGTCACTTTGTACACTGCCACTCCTGTTCCAACCTTATCCCGCCTCCCGCTGCAAGATAAATTCTCTGGTGATAGCAAGTCTTGTAGGGGATTCGTGAACCAGTGTAAGATTCACCTTGAGCTCCTGGCTGCACGTTTCCCCTCAGAGCGGGCTAAAGTGGGATTCATTATTTCTCTCTTCTCAGACAGGGCATTGGAGTGGGCTACACCGCTGTGGGAGCGCGACAATCATGTGGTGCAGAGTGCTCCGCAGTTTCTGAGCACTCTGAAACAGGTCTTTTTGGACCCCAAGTCACCCATGATATGGCGCTCCAACTGCTGGCATTGACACAGGGTTCATCCATGGTCAGTCATTTTTCCATCCACTTCCGCTTTAGCATCTGAGCTGGAGTGGCCGGATAAAGCCCTCATCCCTGTATTTTGGAGGGGGCTGGCTTACCATGTGAAGGACGCCTTGGCCACTAGGGAAATTCCCTGCCACACTGGAGGAGCTAATAACTATATCTACCCGCATCGACCTTCGTTTTAACGAGCGAAGGTTGGAGCAAGCCCAGTGTAGGCAGAGCTTTCGGCTGGCTCCCACATTCGCCAAACCTCTGGGATCTCCGGTCCAGGCGTCCGAGCCGTATGAGACCGTGGAAGTGTCACGAGCGGGGTTTAAGTCCCGGACCGCTCATGCACTCAAGGTCTGTCCGGTCTGCCAGCAGTTGGGAGATTATGCCAGGAAATGTCTCCAGCGGTCAGGAAAACGTCAGCGTCTAGTGGTAGTAGGAAGAGGTACACTAGACACGGCGATGTTTTCCTTCAAATTGTCCTTCAAGGGGACAATTACCTTAGGCCCATCCACTCATAAGGTAGAGCTTTGGGTGGATTCCGGGGCGGAGGGCAACTTCATGTCTTCTGCCTTCGCCCAACGGCACGCAATACCTCTGGTGATGCTTGCCAAACCAGTGACCGTACGAGTGGTGAATGGGTCGGCAGTGCCCTCACAGATAACACACCAGACCATCCCATTTACTATATGTCGCCATTTCATCAGATTATCTCTTTACTCGTCATTCCTGAGGGAATTGATGAGGTCCTGTTAGGGATACCTTGGCTACGGTACCACTCCCCTCATATAGAGTGGTCCAAAGGCAGAATTTTGGGATGGAGTGAATCTTGTGAGGGTAGATGTCAGAGGGAGTGTGTTCAGGTTGCTATTACTGAGGTACCCGCACATCTTTCCTCTCTCCCCAAGCACTATTGGTGCTATGCGGGGGTGTTCTCCAAGAGGGCTGTGGAGACCCTTCGGCCTCACCGCCCCTATGACTGTCCTATTGACCTCTTGCCTGGTGCTGAGCCTCCCCGGGGTCGAATCTATCCGTTATCTCTCTCGCAGACGGAGGCAATGTCTCAGTACATCCAGGAGAATCTGGCAAGAGGATTCATTAGGAAGTCAGTGTCACCCGCAGGGGCTGCGTTCTTCTTCATGCAGAAGAACGGACAACTACGTCCATGCATAGACTACAAGGGTCTTAACACCATCACTGTTAAGAATAAGTACCCAGTGCCCCTGATATCTGAGCTCTTAGATAGGCTTCGGGGAGCAAGAATATTTACTAAACTAGATCTGCGGGGTGCTTACAACCTGATTCACATCGGTGAGGGGGACGAATGGAAGACGGCTTTTAACACCACGGATGGGCACTATAAATACTTGGTGATGCCCTTCGGGCTCTGTAATGCCCCAGCCGTTTTCCAAGACTTTGTCAACGATATCTTCCGGGATATGCTCTCCACCTCGGTTGTAGTCTATCTGTATGATATTCTCATCTACTCTCCAGATATAGACGCCCACCGGAGAGATGTTGGCAAAGTCTTCGACCTCCTACGGGCAAACTCCCTCTATGCCAAGTTGGAGAAGTGTGTGTTTGAGCAGGAGTCTTTGCCTTTCCTGGGCTACATCATCTCGGCCCAAGGATTGGCTATGGATCCCGCCAAGCTACAAGCTGTGATGGACTGGCAGGAACCTCATTCTCTCAAAGCGGTGCAGCGCTTTATGGGGTTTATCAACTATTATTGCCAGTTCATTCCCCACTTCTCAACTTTGGTAGCTCCCGTGGTTGCCCTCACCAAGAAGGGAGCTAATCCCAAATTGTGGTTGGAGGTCTCCAAGGCCATTCTCTCTATCAAGTCACACTTCGCTGGCGCTCCCATTTTACATCACCCCGATGTTGATAAACCATTTATCATGGAGGTGGATGCCTCTTCGTCGGTGCTGGAGCATTCCTCTTCCAGAAGGATGCTCAAGGTAGGAAGCATTCTTGCTTCTTCTTCTCCAAGACCTTCGCACCGGCAAAGAGGAATTATTCCATCGGGGATAGGGAGTTGCTAGCCATGAAGTTGGCCTTTTCAGAGTGGAGACACCTCCTGGAGGGGGCTCACTTTTCCTTCCAAGTTTTCACTTACCACAAAAATTTGGTGTATTTGCAAACCGCCCAGCAGCTAAACTCTCACCAGGCCAGATGGTCCCTGTTTTTCTCCAGGTTCCACTTTACTATCCATTTTCTCTCCGGGGAGAACACTCATGCCAACGCTCTCTCCTGCTCCTTAGTGTCATCAGAGGAAGAGGAGGAGGAGCCTCGGCTTATTGTCCCTTCAGAAAACCTGAGAACTGTGGCTCCGGTTTCGCTAGAGTCTGTGCCCCAGGCAAGACTTTCGTTCCATTTAATTTGCGACCAGAGGTTCTCTCTTGGGCTCACTCATCCAGGGTGGGAGGACATTTTGGTACCAAGAGGACATCTGAGCTTCTGGCGAGGATGTACTGGTGGCCGCATATGGCCCGTGACATCGGGGACTGTATTCGTGTGTGTCTCCTGCACCAAGAATCGGTCTCCTCAGCAAGGCCTGCTGGGCTACTTTACCCCCTGCCAGTGGCAGACAGGCCCTGGGAGATGGTAGGGATATACTTAGCGTTTGGTTACCCAAGTCTCGTAGCTGCACCATTATCTGGGCAGTCACCGACCATTTTTCTAAAATGATGCACTTGGTTCCGCTTCCACTGTTACCTTCTGCACTGGCCTTGGCAGCGTTGTTCATTAAACATGTTTTCCGTCTACATGGCATGCCTGACAAAATTGTCAGTGACCGGGGTCCCCAGTTTTTGTCTCGGTTCTGGAGAGAGCTGTCGTTTACTCAGCATTGAGCTCACTCTCTCTTTTGCGTACCATCCTGAGACGAATGGGTTGGTAGAGAGGGCCAACCAGACTCTGGTCACATACCTGGGACATTTTGTCTCTGCCAGGCAGGATGACTGGGCATCTTTGCTATCATGGGAGGAATTTGCTTTGAACAACGCCGTAGCTAACTCCACCAGATAGACCCCATTCCTCCTTAATTACGGCCAGCATCCACATGTCTCTGTGCCCATGTCTGTGTCATCCACCGATTCTAGGGTGGCGGACTAGGCGGTGGAGGTACACGACATTTGGGACCACACACAGGATGCCATCCGGGCCTCCAAGAAGAGAATGAGGGTTTCTGCTGATGCACACCGGCGCCCCGTTCCGACCTTTGCTACTGGCGACTTAGTTTGGCTCGTAACATCAGGCTGCGAGTTGAGTCTACTAAGTTTCCGCCTCGCTACATAGGCCCTTTCAAGGTTCGGGAACAGGTTAACCCTGTGGTCTACCGTTTGGCTCTTCCTCCACGCCTAGGTATCACCGACACTTTTCATGTATCCCTCTTAAAGCCGTCTATATGTCCCGGTTTTCCGAGTCATCTGCCGGGACATCGGGTTCATCCACGGACAAGTACGAGGTGAACTCTATCTTGGGGTGCAAGGTGGTACATAGCCAAAAATATTATCTGGTGGACTGGAAGGATCACGGCCCAGAGGACAGAACCTGGGAACCTGTGGAGCACATTCGGGCTCCGCTGCTCATTGCAGCCTTTGAACGTAGCGAGGCCCTAGGAGGGGGGGTAATGTTAGGTGTCGAGTTCCCGCCGCTGCACAGGGGGAATCTGGAACTATGTCTGCTGCGGTCTCCCATTTTCCTTCAGCCGCAGTGGAACCTGCTCAGCGCAGACGTCTGTTCCAGCATCTGGCTCAAGCTGATACTGTACGAATGGTTACTGCTGCCTTTCCAGGCTCTGCCTTTGTAGCCAGCACTGATCAGCAGCAAGCAGGCCTTTCTGGGACTAAGTCCTGCTTTTCCCATACTTAGCATGCCCATGGGACGACCTCCCATTGGAGGTCGGGGTCACATGCTCAGGTCCTGTTGTGGCTCCTATTGGACCATCAGGAAGGTCCTGGAGCGCTACTGTTATAAAATGTTCGCATGGCCGCTTGGCCATGCGCTAGTGTAAACTTTTCTACTTGTGTGTGTGTAGATGAATGCCTGTCGATGGATGAAAGCTCCGAATCATTCCCATCCCTAGTGTTGTTGCCTGCTCGCAAATGGTGGAAGCTACCTAGCGCCAGACAGTGCTACTCTGCACATCCAGCACACAAATCAGCAGCGACCGCCAGTGCGGCGCCGTGTGCTTAGTGCACTTTCCGGGCCCTGGTTAGGATGGTTAGTGGCATCCGCCAGAGCAGCGTTGAACGCACTCTTGTGCGATAAATTATTATTATTTAGTTCTACCCCTGACACCACAGTAACGGTGTCAAGCGGAAGAGGTCTAGAGGAACTCTTTCCCCGTGTCTTGGGATAGAGTTCTGTGACCCTTTACTTGCGCTCTCTGTGCAGTATTGCGGCCCTATGACGCAACAGGGTTCGCTTCCTTTATACCGGGTGAAGCTAACCTGTGTGTGTATTCACATTATACTGCCATCTAGTCCGCCATTACCGAGCAGCAGGTGTCCTTTCTGCACGGTGGACCCCGGACTGCGAACGCACCTCATATCCTCTCTAAATATTATTTGGTGTGTTCCGCCAGTCCTAACACTTTGTTTAACAGATACAGCTCTGGAAAAAATTAAGAGATCACCACATCAAAACCCTGTCATGGGCAGCCCAATGTCCAGACCTGAACCCTGTTGAAAACCTCTGGAATGTAATCAAGAGGATGATGGATAGTCACAAGCCATCAAAGAAGAACTGCTTACATTTTTGCACCAGAAGCAGTGTGAAAGCATGCCAAGACACATGAAAGCTGTGATTAAAACTCATGGTTATTCCACAAAATATTGATTTCTGAACTCTTCCTGAGTTAAAACATTGGTATTGTTGTTTCTAAATGATCATGAACTTGTTTTCTTTGCATTTGAAGTCTGAAAGCACTATTTTGTTTTTTTTAATTTTGACCATTTTCTTTGTCAGAAAAAAAATACAAAAATTATTGCTTGGAATATCGGATACAAGTTATCAGAAATTTATAGAATAAAAGAACAATTTACACTTTACTCAAAAATATACATATAAAGAGAAAAATCAGACAAACTGAACATTTTGCAGTGGTCTCTTAATTTTTTGCCAGAGCTGTATATGTGGTGCTTATGGCACAATATAAAAGGATAAAGCAAACAGCGGAATTGCAGTAAATTATTATACAGCAATTCGGCTACACCGGGTATTAAGAAAATTCTATTAACACATTTTTGTTCTGCTATTTACAGTTATACAACTATTATAGTTAGTGGTGTCTTCGGCATAACATCTCCACCTGAAGTGCATCACAGTACGATTGGGCCCATTATCGTCATCTCTCTGTCACTCTCTAAGCAATATGGCCCTTATGAGAGTCTACAATACTCTGCTACTAGACCACAAGTCCCGTATTACTAAGCCACTTTGCACACCCGTCACACTTGCCACCTTTGTCCCTTGAAGTACGGCCCCAATCCCCTTTGTACCGTAAATCTACACTGGCAGCTACGAAGCTCACACAAACATCTCTTTCCGCCCTGGCCCTGCTAACTCAACTCAGATCTCCCAGCTCTGGTCTTCCATCTCCGGATCTGGTCACTCGATTCCTCACTCGAGTCTGATTACTTGGCTCCTCACTCGTAATAGCGGCTCCAAGCCAACTCCGCTGCACAGCACTTCCGACCTCTATCAGGTCCAGGTGCTAAATCCTCCCCTTCAAGGCCTTCCTGGGCCTTTTATAATTACTGACTGCACCACAGCTACCACCTGACCTAGTGTCTCCTCTAATCTTTTGCCTCAGGGAACATGCACTTCACTCTTCAGTCCCTACTAATGTAATTCTCTTTGCTTTCTCTTTTCCTATCATGTTTGATCAGCCTATGGCAGTGCTCGCTTGAAGACATTCAGTAAGGCATTAACTGTGTGAATCTTTTCACTTGACCATTCTTTACAAAATCTTGGTAATTAGGTAAACTTGCTGGGAGTTGTGCACAGAGAGAGACCATGGGCCAGTTCCCAAGTGAAAGCAGAAACATATAGAACAACAGGTTCCAGCAACCGCAATTAAAAGAATTAAAACGTCATTACGAACTTAAAAAAAAATTAACGAAAAAGTAAAAAAAAACAAAAAACCACTTTTCCTACTTGTTTTGAGTCTGGCTTTGATTAAGGACATGTTCCGTATTTGGTCAGCATTTCACATCAGTATATACAAGTCAAAATCAGGAGTGTAACAATCAGGGGAAAAAGTATAATAGAAACTTGTCACCACTTCTGCATTTGTCACCCACTCCTGATTTTGGCTTACTAATACTGATAAAATACTGAACGTGTGAATGTGACATTAGGCCTGGAACATGTTGTTCTATTTGTTTCTACCTAGTATACGTTAGCATGCCTCCGATTTTGCATGTTCCATCAGACATACTCTGAACATTGAGGTAATTTCCATTAATAGTATTGCTTCTTGGAGAGAATATCGTCATACCCATGTAATGTGAAGGAATCTGTGTCACTCTTACTTGACTCTAAAACTGATCTAAAAAGGAGAAGTATGCTAGAAAGCCGGATACTTCTCTCTATTGTTTACAGTCATGGCTTTGACTTGCCTTCAAAAACTGCAATAAAAAATGCATGTGTGATTCCAGCCATGTTTTTACATTTGTTTTTTCTTCCTACAAGAAAACTTGTTCACTTGCTTCAAGCATATTGTGTAGGATGCTGGTCGGTTTTCCAAGAGGTACAAGCAAAGGGGAAACTGGTGAGATAAGCGATGTGTGTATCTGTAGGATCCAGTTTCATCTCACAACATCCTGTAAGAATTATGAGAGTGAGACGTGTTGCCAATCAGTGTCCTCCTAAGTGCGTGACTAAACCTTGTACAGTTAGCTGATTGCAGATAATAAGTTAATAAACAAATTGCTTTTGAAGTTGCCCCTGCACCTCTTACACAACCTATTATGAGAACAGTACATTGTGCAAGGCACATGCGTTGAGAATGCACGCCATCATTAACACTTTCAGCACTGATGTAATTACAAAGAAGTCTGCAAAATTGTTAGTTTTCACCTGAAATACTTCCCAAAAGTATTGACACCCCTGCAATTCTGTCAAATAATACTCAGTTTCTTCCTGAAAATGATTGCAATCACAAATTCTTTGGTATTATCTTCATTTAATTTGTCTTAAATGAAAAAACACAAAAGAGAATAAAGCAAAAAGCAAAACATTGATCATTTCACACAACTCCAAAAATGGGCCAGATAAAAGTATTGGCACCCTCAGCCTAATCCTTGGTTGCACAACCTTTAGCCAAAATAACTGCGACCAACCGCTTCCGGTAACCATCAATGAGTTTCTTACAATGCTCTGCTTGAATTTTAGACCATTCTTCTTTGGCAAACTGCTCTAGGGCCCTGATATTTGAAGGGTGCCTTCTCCAAACTGCCATTTTTAGATCTCTCCACAGGTGTTCTATGGGATTCAGGTCTGGACTCATTGCTAGCCACCTTAGAAGTCTCCAGTGCTTTCTCTCAAACCATTTTCTAGTGCTTTTTGAAGTGTGTTTTGGGTCATTGTCCTGCTGGAAGACCCATGACCTCTGAGGGAGAATTAGCTTTCTCACACTGGGCCCTTCATTATGCTGCAAAATTTGTTGGTAGTCTTCAGACTTCATAATGCCATGCACAGGGTCAAGCAGTCCAGTGCCAGAGGCAGCAAAGCAACCCCAAAACATCAGGGAACCGCTGCCATGTTTGACTGTAGGGACAGTGTTCTTTTCTTTGAATGCCTCTTTTTTCTCCTGTAAACTCTATGTTGATGCCTTTGCCCAAAAAAGCTCTACTTTTGTCTCATCTGACCAGAGAACATTCTTCCAAAATGTTTTAGGCTTTTTCAGGTAAGTTTTGGCAAACTCCAGCCTGGCTTTTTTATGTCTCGGGGTAAGAAGTGGGGTCTTCCTGGGTCTCCTACCATACAGTCCCTTTTCATTCAGACGCCGACGGATAGTACGGGTTGACACTGTTGTACCCTCGGACTGCAGGGCAGCTTGAACTTGTTTGGATGTTAGTCGAGGTTCTTTATCCAACATCCGCATAATCTTGCATTGAAATCTCTTGTGAATTTTTCTTTTCCGTCCACATCTAGGGAGGTTAGCCACAGTGCCATAAGCTTTAAACTTCTTGATGACACTGCGCACGGTAGATACAGGAACATTCAGGTCTTTGGAGATGGACTTGTAGCCTTGAGATTGCTCATGCTTCCTCACAATTTGGTTTCTCAAGTCCTCAGACAGTTCTTTGGTCTTCTTTCTTTTCTCAATGCTCATTGTGGTACACACAAGGACACAGGACAGAGGTTGAGTCAAATTTAATCCATGTCAACTGGCTGCAAGTGTGATTTAGTTACTGCCAACACCTGTTAGGTGCCACAGGTAAGTTACAGGTGCTGTTAATTACACAAATTAGAGAAGCATCACATGATTTTTCGAACAGTGCCAATACTTTTGTCCACCCCCTTTTTTATCTTTGGTGTGGAATTATATCCAATTTGGCTTTAGGACAATTCTTTTTGTGTTTTTTTCATTTAAGACAAATTAAATGAAGATAATAATACCAAAGAATTTGTGTTTGCAATCATTTTCAGGAAGAAACTGAGTATTATCTGACAGAATTGCAGGGGTGTCAATACTTTTGGCCACAACTGTATGTTATGTTCCCTAGGAACACTTAATGGGTCAATTGTTCAAGTCCTTTTCACCAAAAGTGAAGATAGGCTAAAAAAAATTCTGCGCAGAGTAATTGTGCAACAGTTTTGCAATGGTTTGCGTTTTTATGCCAGCTACACCATCTTTTTGAAAAGTGGGGCAGACCTTAAAGGTAAGGGGTGGCCTAGCGCAGCTGGATAGATGCAAAATAATTTCAACCACAAAACTGTTGCATTATTGTAGAAATGTACTTTGGTCTATAACCATCTACGACTGGAGTACGTTTCTGAATTTGGCACATGGGCAGCTGGAAGATGTGCCAAATTTATTAAGAGGTGCTGCCTCTTGATGAATTTGTCATATCTTACTCGAGTTGGCCCTTGATGAAGACTGGTGTACAAAATGCCAGTCTTGATGAATTCCTCCCATAGAAACAATCAGGACAAGACTGATATTTAAAAAATAACAAAAAAAACTGGGCCTCATACATACAAATGGCGATGGCTCCCTGAGCTACGCATACATGACCTATTCTCTGTCAGTTACTTCACTACATATAAAATTTGGTGGGGAAAGGGTTTCGACAGGTGGGGAAGCATGATCATAATGAAACACAAGGACCATGTTATTCCCATTTCCCTACAGGTTTTATAATGGGAGATCCTATTCATTCATTACAAGTGTAGCTGTATGGGTCCCACATGACTACTGGAAGGCGAGTGGCAGCTGATAGATCAACAGGAGTTCTTGACAATAATATCACTGGTACTACCCAAATTGCAACCCAGTACCCTGTAAATTATGCAGTCACACCCATGGATATTTCTTTTTATGACCCTTATAATTTTGATGGCACCTATAGGAGCTTTAACCTACTGTACACTTTTTCTTTCAGATTTCATACAATTTGTACTATATGAAAAAATATTGCAGTGTAGTCTATTTTACAGGCTGTAGTTCTTGAGCAAGGAACCACGGGGATAATTTCCTCTTGATTGTTCTTGCGTTGTGCATCACGTTTCATGACTACGGACATAATTAAACATGACTCTTTACTTCTGTCCTCCGTAGTTATGTTCATCAAATAATTGCAAAATAAATGTAATTTTATTAAAATATTTTATGGATAAAAACACGATTTAAACAGTCACTGACTCAGAACTGACATTTACATTTTACAGTGTTCCTAAAACACATTCTTATAAAACTAACTTGAGTCAATCTTGGCATGCAAGGTGTTAAATGAGAGGTCTGGGTGTTTTTCCTCATACATTTGTCAAATCTATTCTACTGCGGAAGAGGTGTAAGTATCGTAATTGCTTAAAGGAAACCTGACAGTTGATACAGTTGTGCTTAAAAGTTTACATACCCGGAAGAATTTTTGCTTTTTTGTCCTTTTTTTCAGAGAATAAGAATGATAACACCAAATCTTTTTCTCCACTCATGGTTAGCGGTTGGGTGAAGCCATTTATTGTCAAATTAGTCTGGCTGGGATAGCACGCGCGCAGGGTGACGCGCGCAACAGATATTAAGTGCAACAGTATCAAGTGCTTGGCAGTTAGACAATGGCAGTTGGACAGGGCAGGAGATAGGTAAGGTGCATAAGTTTTACAAACAATCATGCTTCTTGGTCAGTCATACTACATTATGCATTCATCATATCAATCTGCTTCTTATTTGTTTTTACTTCTGCTTTCTCACAACTCGCCCGCCCTTCAACACATTCTGTACACTTTCTCCATATCCACCCCTCCCTTCTCCCCTCTCCCATGTATAACTCTGAGGCTCTACTGACATTTCTTACCTACTCCAAACCATCCAATACCTCCATGCAGCACTCAAAAAGCTCATACAAATCATCCCACCACCTGCTCTTTCTGTTTTTTCTCCTTTTACTAGTTGCAGGCGACATCTCCGCAAACCCTGGGCCTCCCTCCACCAGCATACATTACTCTCCTCCAGCTACATATAGAAACCCTGCTAATCTTATTAACATTCAGTGCATGCCTTCTCCTATCGCTTTCCATTGTGCTCTCTAGAATGTACGGTCTGTGTGTAACAAACTAACTTACATTCACGATTTCTTCCTCTCTAATTCCCTTAACCTTCTGGCTATTACAGAAACCTGGATCCAGCATTCAGACACCACCGCCGCTCTCTCGTTTGGTGGGCTAAAATTTTCAAATACTGCCAGAACTGAGAACAGACAGGGTGGAGGTGTTGGTTTGCTCCTTTCATCACAATGTGCTTTCCAGGTCATCCCCCCCGATTCCCTCACTTACATTTCCTTCCTTCGAAGTCCACGCCGTCAGACTCTTTAAGTCCTTCTCCTTGCGAGTGGCGGTTGTTTATCGCCCTCTAGGCTCCTCCCACCAGTTTATAAACCACTTTTCCACCTGGCTTACTCACTTCCTATCCTGTGACATCCCCGGCCTCATCATGGGAGACTTTAACATCCCCATCAATGATCCCCTCTCCCAATCTGCCTCTCATCTTCTTTCTCTAACTTCATTTGGCCTCTCACAGTTTACTAATTCTCCTACGCATGAGGACGGGAATATTCTGGACCTGGTTTTCTCCTGTCCTGGCTCGCTGCACGACTTTACTAACTCCCCTCTCCCGCTCTCGGACCACAACCTTATTTCCTTTTCTGTCAAGAATTGTCTCCTCACCTGGGACACCCCCACTTACCACACTTATCGGAATACACGTACCATTAATACCCAGCAACTTATGGACAATCTCCACACATCTTTAGCCCCCATCTCCTCCCTCTCCTGTCCAGACTTAGCATTGTCACACTTCAATAATACACTGAAGAATGCCCTAGATGAAGCAGCACCTTCTACACACAGAAAGACCCGACACAGACAATGGCAGCCCTGGCACACTATGCAAACACGCTTTCTTCAGCGTTGCTCAAGGTGTGCAGAGCGGCAGTGGAGAAAATCTCTTAGCAGAAGAATTCATCCACTATAAGTTCATGCTCAAAACCTATAATTCTGCCCTTCATCTGGCCAAACAATCCTACTTCACTACACTCATCACCTCACTATCAAACAACCCAAAAACGACTTTTTGAAACCTTAAACTCCCTCCTGAAACCTAAAGTACAGGCCCCCATCACCAACCTCAGCGGTGAGGATCTGGTCACTTATTTCCTAGAAAAAATCAACCACATCCATCAGGATATCTCATCCCAATCTCCTCAGTGCCTGGATCCCCTGCCCTGCCACACCGCAAGCTCACTAGACATCTTTGAGCCCGTTTCAGAAGAAGTTTCCAAGCTCCTCGCTTCTGCTCGGCCTACAACCTGCAACAGTGACCCCATTCCTTCACATCTCCTGCAATCTCTCCCACCAGTGGTCACCACTCACCTGACTAAAATATTTAACCTCTCTCTTTCTTCAGGTATCTTTCCCTCCCTTTACTTAAAAAGCCATCCCTGGACCAGAACTGCACTGCTAACTACAGACCTGTCTCTAACCTTTCCTTCATCTCTAAACTCCTACAACGCTTGGTCCACTCCCGTCTAATCCGCTATCTCTCTGATAACTCTCTTCTCGACCCCTTACAATCTGGTTTCCGCTCTTTACACTCCACTGAAACTGCCCTCACTAAAGTCTCTAATGATCTAATAACAGCTAAATCCAAAGGTCATTGTTCCCTGCTGATTCTCCTGGATCTCTCCACAGCATTCAACACTGTGGATCATCAGCTCCTCCTCTCTATGCTCCGCTCTATAGGCCTCAAGGACACAGCCCTCTCCTGGTTCTCCTCCTACCTCTCTGACCGCTCCTTCACTGTATCTTTTGCCGGCTTCTCTTCCTCTCCTCATCCCCTATCGGGGTTCTGCAGGGCTCTGTCCTAGGCCCCCTCCTCTTTTCTCTATAACTGCCCCTATTGGACAATCAGCAGTTTTGGGTTCCAGTACCATCTCTATGCTGACGACACCCAATTATACACCTCTTCCCCTGACATCACCCCTACCCTAATTCAAAATACCAAGGATTGTCTGTCTGCTGTCTCTAACATCATGTCCTCCCTCTATCTGAAACTAAATCTCTCCAAAACGGAACTTCTTGTGTTTCTCCCTTCTACTAACCTCACTCTACCCAACATCGAAATTACCCTAGAGGGTTCAACCATAACTCCCAAGCAGCATGCCCACTGTCTTGGGGTCACATTTGACACCGAACTTTCTTTTACTCCCTATATCCGATCATTCACTCGCTCTTGTCACCTGCATCTTAAAAACATCTCCAGAATCCGACCTTTTCTCACCGTTGAAACTGCTAAGACTCTTACTGTCGCTCTTATTCATTCCCATCTGGACTACTGCAACTCTCGATTGGTCTCCCTCTTACCAAACTTTCTCCTCTCCAATCCATCTTGAATGCGGCAGCCAGGGTCATATTTCTGTCCAGCCACTTCACCGATGCCTCCATCTTGTGCCAGTTATTACACTGGCTACCCATTTGCTACAGGGTCCAGTATAAACTCATCTCTCTCACCCACAAAGCCCTCCACAGTTCTGCACCGCCTTATATCTCCTCTCATCTCTATCGCCCTACACGTGCCCTCCGTTCTATAAATGACCTAAGACTAACATCCCCCGTAATCCGAACCTCGCACCTCCGTCTCCAAGACTTCTCTCATGCTGCGCTAGCTCTCTGGAATGCACTTCCCCAGACGATCAGGCTGATACCTAGCCCCGACCTATTAAAGCGCGCTTTAAAAACCCATCCTTTCAAACAAGCCTACCACATCAACTACTCAGTAAACTAACTTTGCCCTGTTCCCTCCTTCCAAATATTATTCTGAATCTGCAACCAACTGTTCATCTGTCTCCACACCCTCCATGCACATAACTGCACTTGATACTTGACTATTGCACTTAAAAACATGGGCTGATGACCGGATCATGCAGCTTTATATGAAAATCCCTATTTATTATAATTGCCAGACCTGAAATAAGCACTTTTCACCTATTGTGTCCCCCCCATTTCCTTGTAGATTGTAAGCTTGTGAGCAGGGAGCTCACTCCTTATGTCACTGTTTAAATTGTCTTAACTTGTATTGAATTTATTGTCTGTACATGTCCCCGCTAATTGTAAAGTGCTGCGGAATATGTTGGCACTATATAAATAAAAATTATTATTATTATTATAAATTACTGTGTTTTATCTTTTTAAATCATAATGACATCCCAAAACATCCAAATGACCCTGATCAAAAGTTCACATACCCTGGTGATTTTGGCCTCACCTGTGACCTGTTTGCTTGTAATCAGTGTGTATGCATAAAAGCTGAGTGAGTTTCTGGGATCCAGACAGACTCTTGCATCTTTCATCCAGCCACTGACGTTTCTAGATTGAGTCATGGGAAAAGCAAAATAATTATCAACGGATCTACGGGAAAAGGTAGTTGAATTGTATAAAACAGAAAAGGGATACAAAAAGATATCCAAGGAACTGATAATGCCAGTCAGCAGCGTTCAAACTGTGATTATCAAATGGAAAATCAGGGGATTTGTAAAAACAAAACCACGGTCAGGTAGACCAACAAAAACGTCATCCATACCTGCCAGGAAAATTGTTTGGATGCAAAGAAAAACCCACAAATAACATCAGCTGAAATACAGGACTCTCTGAAAACTAGCTGTGTGGCTGTTTCAAAATGCACAATAAGGAGGCGCTTGAAGAAAAATGGGCTGCATGGTCGAGTTGCCAGAAGAAAGCCATTACTGCGCATATGTCACAAAGCATCTCACCTACAATACAAAACAGCACAGAGACATGCCTCAAAACTTCTGGAACAAGGTAATTTGGAGTGATGAAACCAAAATTGAACTTTTTGGCCACAACCATAAACGTTACATTTGGGGAGAGGTCAACAAGGCCTGTGATGAAAGGAAAACCATTCCTACTGTAAAGCACAGAGGTGGATTGCTGATGTTTTGGGGATGTGTGAAATACAAAGGCACAGGAAGCTTGGTCAAAGTTGAAGGAAAGATGAATACAGCACGTTATCACCAAATACTGGATGCACATTTCTACTCATCAGCCTGGAAGCTGCGAATGGGACGTACTTGGACGTCCAACATGACAACGATCCAAAACACAAGGTCAAGTCGACCTGTCATTGGTTACAGCAGAACAAAGTGAAGGGTCTGGAGTGGCCATCTCAGTCTCCTGACGTCAAGATCATTGAGCCACTCTGGGGAGATCTCAAGCGTGCAGTTCATGCTAGACAGCCCAGGAATTTACAGGAACTGAAGGCTTTTTGACAAGAAGAGTGGGCAGCTTTACCTTCTGAGAAAATAAAGATCCTTATCCTCAACTACCACAAAAGACTTAAAGCTGTCATTAATGATAGAGGGGGCAATACATGATATTAAGAAATAGGGTATGTGAACTTTTGATCAGGGTCATTTGGATGTGTTGAGTTGTCATTATTATTTAAAAAGAGAAAATACAATAGTTTGACAATAAATGGCTTCAGCCAACCATTAACCATGAGTGGAGAAAAAGTTGTTGGTGTTATCATTTATAGTCTCTGAAAAAAGACCAAGCAAGCTAAAATTCTGCCAGGGTATGCAAACTTTTGAGCACAACTGTATATGTCGCCTGCTCTCCTGTATTGACAGGTCTTTTCCTGCATGCGAGTGTAGGGAGAGACCCGTTACTCTGGGTTATTGTGTGAGAAGAAGTTGCTGGGGACTCGCCTCTATGACTAGTGTCCCATGCGGATCAATCTCTGGCAGATTTTAAAATGTTTTTTTTTTTACCCAAAACGCTGCAGCGATTCAGAGTCAAACACACCTGGCTGAGATCTTATAGCCAGTGCCTGATGCAAGCATGTATCAGCTGCCAGTACAAATACAAAGCTACCCAGCACCAGAATGGCCACAGTCTCATAGTTAAAATAATTCAGGCCATTTCAAGTGTTCATCTTGTGAATTTAAAGGGAACCCAAACACCATGAAAGTGCAATTCAATCTGCAGGCATCATGTTATATAGCAAGGGGAGCAGAGCAGATTGATGTATATATTGGCGATAAAAGTCACTATAACCTGTGCTTTAATAATTTAAAACTCTGGGATCTTTCTGGGATTTTCAGTCCAGGTGGCAGTCCTATCAGTGACAGCTTTCTTTGTATAAGAGTTCATATAGAGAAATCTATCAATCCACGATAGGACCAACGACAGCACTTAAAATTCCAGAAAAATCAGAGTATTATATTTTTAAAACATAAGTTACAGTCATGGCCAAAGGTGTAAGCACCCTGTCCTCAGACAATTCTCTTCTCTTTCTGTTCTCCATGCTTAGGGCTTGCTCCTACTTGCGATTAAATCTGACAAATGCAATCCGATTAAAAATCGGATTGCATTTGTACCAATTTAATCCTATGCTTCTGTTCTCAATTGCATTTTTTTTCCCTACTCCGATTGGATCACGGTCGGACAGGAAAAAAGACGCAGCATGCTGAATTCGGATCGCATGCACTCATTTAAGTCTATGGGTGCGTGTGAAACATCGAACTGCACTCGAGTGCAGCGTGATGGAGAAATTAATTATTCTCCTCCGCAGCTGTGCTGACAACTCTGGCACTGACACTCGGCTCCCGCTTGCAGCAGGGCATGAGTCTAGTGTCATTAGCATATCACATCCAATACTCTCGCATCGGATGGGATACGCTACTGGGACCCCAGCCTTAGTGTGGCACACACAAACTCACAATGCAAAGATTGAGTCAACTTCTCTTTTCATCTTGTTTCAGGTGTGATATTCATAACGCGCACATTTGTTACTTGCCACAGGTGAATATGAACGAGCATAACATGCTTGAAACAAACTTGGTTACCCACAATTTTGGTAAGGTGCCAACAATTTTGTCTGGCCCATTTTGGGGGTTGTGTGTGAAATGATGTCCAATTTACCTTTTTTTGGCCATGACTGTATAAAGAGTCCTCTCACAAAACTGTGTATCAATCTACTCCAGTTCTAAAAAATGATACCTACAGATTGGAACTCATTTTTCTGGTGACAAGTTCCCTGTAAATAAATAAACAAAATGAACATTTAAAATGGTCTAAATTATTTTAACCAGTAGTGATTCAGGAGTCTGTGGTGCCCATAGAAGAAAGGGAAACCCAAGAACAAATACCACCTCAGACACAGAAACCAGAAAATTTTGAAGCTTTGGAATTCGTTTGAATAAGCCTTTATTTTATGAAATGGCAGAAATATATTAAAAAGTATATAAAAAATGAATAAAAATTGTATGAACATGCATATGAAACTACCGCAGGAACAGGAAAAATATGCCCATATACAGAATTGTGCCCCAGTACCTATTTTATATATATAAAAAATTAATTACTATAAAATACCTCAGTTTTACATTTGATCACGCTGTGTGCGTAATAAGGTGCCAAAAAAAATTAAAAAATATTAAAGAAGTGCAAAAAAGCTGTGTTAAAAAGTATATATTGTAGCATTAAATCTGTGAACAATCATATCACACTTCTAAAATATGTGCAAAATACGCAATAGCAGCTATCAAAAAAGTTTTTTTTGTAACATTAAATCTGTGAGTAATCATGTCACACTTGCAAAATGTTGTGCAAAATACGCAATAGCAGCTATCTACAGAGCTAAATCAAATCGTGCACAGGGAAGATTCAAACAAGAGTGCAATATATTAAAATAATTAACACCCCATATCTATAAGAGGTGCCAGAGTGCCTAGTGCCTGGAACAATGTGCAAATAACGGACAAATGTCCACACACAGCGGTGTAATGCTACCGGGGAATACCGCAGCAATTACCTGGGCGTGTATTGGGTCCTGAGCCTGCGGGCGCCCGACGCGCGTTTCGGATTAATTCCTTCGTCAGAAGAAAGGGTAGTCCTATAACAAAGAAACTGACTGAGTTACCCCTATGGTGCTGGGTTTTTTCAATCTTGAACCGAAACTTTATATTTGTACTCTCTACAACCTTAGGGGCAAATTCCTCAACCCATTTTTTTGTCAGCAATGCTTCTCCTTTTTAGTGGACAGTCCTGCACAACTACTACCAACAAGGGCTGTGCCGCTCTTTCCATAGGCCCTAGCGTTGTCAGATACTGGGTGCCAATTTTTTTTCAGTACAAGGGGAATACTGTTTAGAAAACATAAAAATGTTGTACACTGTCATATTATACTGTGGTTTATAAGTCCGGGCCTTGGTCTAATTGTGATAAAAAAGAACTTTGAGCATGACCCAATCCTTGCAAATTACTTCTCTGAAGTCAATAAGTTAAAATGCTGTGGCCAGACATCAAGCTTGCAAAGCTCTACACGCACTCAATACGGCTAAATTGAAGGATCTGGGGGTGGGTCATCTCAAGACCTTGTGAAACCTTGTATTAGTGTTGTCAAAGTCTTCTTCAACAAGTATTCGCCATGACTCTGTTCTCTGCACAAGTACACCCTGCTTCACCGTGCACGTATCTTACCTAGGCAAAAGCACATGCACAGGATTTAAGAAAAGCTTGGGATGGTGTTCTCTAGAAAATTAATCATGCAATATTGGGTAGAATTATCGCACACCAAGCTTAACTCTGGGAACACCATTCTTACCCCCTTGACTGCAGGCTAGCATTTTGTATTTGATGAAAGCAGTCTTCAACCCCTTTACAGGAAAATCAAATACATGTACATCAGGGGATAAAATGCCTTTGCCCATTCTGTTATACATGTACATTATTTACCTAAGGAGCACATTCCACCAAATTTTTCATGCTGAGTGGAACAATTTTTATTTAATTTTACCTCTCAGTTGTGGAGATATTAGCAATCAAAGTATTTTGTGGTAAGAGTAAAGTTTCCGATGTAAGAAAGAGCCCTGCCAGGCTTCCAGGAACGATTCCTGAGATGAAAGTATAGTTTCACCTGCCTGATAAAGGAGCCAGTTAGGGACCCGAAACACATAGCAATATAAAATTAGCTTTTTACTTACCTAATTTAATCTCCAGTATCATTTCTCCAAGCCTGGCAGCGCTCTCACACTAGCAATTTGCCTGTTGCCTGTCACCATGATTCCATCTGGATCCCTGTGAATCCAGGGGGTGGAGCAGCAGCCATCAGGAGATCCTTTTCTTAGGTGCACCAGTGTTGTGCCTGGATTGCCCAACTCTTTCAGATGAGTGCACTTGCCACAGGGATTTGGTTCGATCCGGTTGATCTCCACCAGGAGCCCTCCCTTCTCTTTCTTTTCTTCACAATCAAAGTATTTGACACCCAAGTGGGTGTTAGACAGATTTCACTGGGGCGTATACTAGTTCACCCTATATGATACGGACCAATCATAAGCAGGCAGCAACACTCAACGGAAAGAACATGCCCCACAATAACTTAGAGCATATTTATTAGTATATTAGATGTACTGACACTGCTCTGATCTCCTAGTCTAACATCATGTATGAGCCAGTATGGCCGAGTTTAGCTGTGGCACATTACAAACCCTTCTTTTCAGCTCTCCTGATTACAAAGTGTGCCAGTAATCACGCTTATGCTCTGCAGTGAATCAGGGCTGTCATTATGACTCACTTGGGAACAGCATGTTCTGGAGCATTCCTGGTGTGGATGTAATAACACCCTGCAGAATGATTAGAAGATGAACACAACAGATGTTAGAGTGATTACTGACATCTACGGACAGGCAGTACAGCAGAGGTGACAGTGAAATGAGGAGAGCCGATAGAAAAGTTATTAATATGACACAGCTAAACTTACAGTGCCTTGGGAAAGTATTCGGCCCCCTGGAACTTTTCAACCTTTTCCCACATATCATGCTTCTTTCTAACAAAGATACCAAATGTAAATTTTTGGTGAAGCATCAACAACATGTGGAACACAATTGTGAAGTTGAACGAAATTTATTGGTTATTTTAAATCTTTGTGAAAATTCAAAAACTGAAAAGTGGGGCGTGCAATATTATTCGGCCCCTTTAACTTAATACTTTGTTGCGCCACCTTTTGCTGCGATTACAGCTGGAAGTCGCTTGGGGTATGTCTCTATCAGTTTTGTACATCGAGAGACTGAAATTCTTTCCCATTCTTCCTTGGCAAACAGCTCGAGCTCAGTGAGGTTTGATGGAGATCGTTTGTGAACAGCAGTTTTCAGCTCTTTCCACAGATTCTCGATTGGATTGAGGTCTGGACTTTGACTTGGCCATTCTAACACCTGGATATGTTTATTTGTGAACCATTCCATTGTAGATTTTGCTTTATGTTCGGGATCATTGTCTTGTTGGAAGACAAATCTCCATCCCAGTCTCAGGTCTTTTGCAGACTCCAACAGGTTTTCTTCAAGAATGGTCCTGTATTTGGCTCCATCCATCTTCCCATCAATTTTAACCATTTTCCCTGTCCCTGATGAAGAAAAGCAGGCCCAAACCATGGTGCTGCCACCACCATGTTTGACAGTGGAGATGGTGTGTTCAGGATTTGGCATTGTTGGCAAAAAGTTCGATTTTGGTTTCATCTGACCAGAGCACTTTCTTCCACATGTTTGGCATGTCTCCCAGGTGGCTTGTTGCAAACTTTAAACAACACTTTTTATGGATATCTTTGAGAAATGGCTTTCTTCTTGCCACTCTTTCATAAAGGCCAGATTTCTGCAGTGTACGACTGAATGTTGTTCTATGGACAGACTGTCCCACCTCAGCTGTAGATCTCTGCAGTTCATCCAGAGTGATCATGGGCCTCTTGGCTGCATCTCTGATCAGTCTTCTCCTTGTTTGAGATGAAAGTTTAGAGGGACGGCCAGGTCTTGGTAGATTTGCAGTGGTAGGATACTCATTCCATTTCAACATGATCGCTTGCACAGTGCTCCTTGGGATGTTTAAAAGTTTTGGAAATAATTTTGAGTCCAAACCTGGCTTTAAACTTCTCCACAACAGTATCACGGACCTGCCTGTTGTGTTCCTTGGTCTTCATGATGCTCTCTGTGCTTCAAACAGAACCCTGAGACTATCACAGAGCAGGTGCATTTATACGGAGACTTGATTACACACACGTGGATAATATTTATCATCATTAGGCATTTAGGACAACATTGGATCGTTCAGAGATCCACAATGAACTTCTGGAGTGAGTTTGCTGCACTGAAAGGGGCCGAATAATATTGCACGCCCCACTTTTCAGTTTTTGAATTTCCACAAAAATGTAAAATAACCAATAAATTTCGTTCAACTTCACAATTGTGTTCCACTTGTTGTTGATTCTTCACCAAAAATTTACATTTGGTATCTATGTTTGAAGTATGATATGTGGGAAAAGGTTGAAAGGTTCCAGGGGGCCGAATACTTTCGCAAGGCACTGTAGCTGCACTGCCTCTCCCACCACAGGGACCTTATCTGTAAGGTGTTGGTCATCTGTGCTTCCTAAGTATGCAGGTGGTCAGACCAAGAGATCAAGGCTGTCGCTATACATCTCACACACTAAGATATCTGCTCCAAACCATGATGGAGTCATGTTCTAAAAATTCTAATCAAACTCTGAAAAGCACACATTTCCCTTGCAGCTAACATTTTAAGAGTTTGCCCACAATGGACATTTATCACCCAACCTGCGCAGAAGTGATAAATGTTTAATCACTGGAAGCCCACTGATCGCTAGAACAAGGACAGAGTGAGCCACCTTGTCCTGCTTATGGTACCACTGCAAAGAGAAGCAGCTTGAAGACCTGTTGTTCAGAATGCTCCTCAACACATGTCTTGTCTCAGGGCCTTGACCACAGAGGTGATATCACACATACAGCTCACATCACTTCAGCAACCAATCACCGAACTCAGCGGCTTTTGCTGTATACATTGGCCAAGTCGCTGAACTTGGTGATTGGCTGCAGCAGGGTTGGGAGCGGTCAACATGACGTCACCACTGTAACACAGAGAACAGATGGGGTGACAGAGAGCTGGCACCAGAGCTGGGAAGGATAAGTACTACTTGACTGTTATTTTACATTACAGGAATGGTTTGGGCTCCATATTTGGAAAACCCCTAGGAGTTGCGTAGGAGGGATAAACTGCTGGTACTTTTGAGTGTAACGTAGTAGGTCTGCCTTCTCTATCTTCAATCTTCATTTGCTTTCATGAAACGAAGCCTGCATATTTCACACAGAAATAGTGACTTATAAATGGCTCATTAAGAAAAACAAAATATTTATTTAACATAAAATACTTTTATTATGCTCCTTAGTATTGCTTATTCAGTACATTCCTTATACCCTCATAAAATATATCAGTATATACAGACGTAAAGGGAAACTATCAGCAGAAAATTGAATTTTAATTCAATTTTCTTTTAGTTAAATTGTGCTTAAAAAAGTGAAGTTATGCTTTTTTTCCCATATTATGAGCTTTATTATAAAAGAAAAAGCGAAATTAGTAATCTTGCAATTTTCACACTTGATACTACAGCTTTTTTGGAGTCATTTTCTTTACTTTTATGGCAAAGCCCCATGTTATCAGAGACAAGATTACAATGACAAGCAATGCCCCTATGCACAGCTGATAACACAGGATCCACCAATCACAATAGCTCTCCCTTCACAATTAGCTTTTCACAGCTCATTAGACACTTCAATACAAAAGGTAGGGTAAGGCCATGTGCACACGTTCAGGATTTTTAGCGTTTTTTTCGCGTTTTTTCGCTATAAAAACGTGATAAAAACGCGAAAAAAACGCTAACATATGCCTCCTATTATTTACAGGGTATTCCGCATTTTTTGTGCAAATGTTGCGATTTTTTCCGCGAAAAAATCGCATAGCGGAAAAAAAAGCAACATGTTCATTAAAAATGCGGAATTGCGGGGATTCCGCACACCTAGGGGTCCATTGATCTGCTTACTTCCCGCACGGGGCTGTGCCCACGATGCGGGAAGTAAGCAGATTATGTGCGGTTGGTACCCAGGGTGGAGGAGAGGAAACTCTCCTCCACGCACTGGGCACCATATAAGTGGTCAAAAAATAAGAAATAAAATAAAAAACAGTCCTATACTCACCCTCGATGTCCAGCGCAGTGTTCCCGCCTCTGTGCTGCACGCTGGCTGGTTCCTGTAGCTGGTGTGCGGAGAAGGACCTTGCCGAATGACGTCACTGTCCTGTGATTGGTCGAGACCGCTCACGTGACCGTGACGTCATGGAAGGCCCTGCGCGCACACATCAGCTATAGGAATGGACGCCGGTGAGGAGATCTGATGTCTGCGGGTGAGTATAAGCATTTTTTTATTTTTTTTATTATTTTTAAACGTTCTATCTTTTACTATAGATGCTGCAAAAGCAGCATCTATAGTAACAAGTTGGTCACACTTGTCAAACGCTATGTTTGACAAGTGTGACCAACTTGTCAGTCAGTTTTCCAAGCGATGCTACAGATCGCTTGGAAAACTTTAGCATTCTGCAAGCTAATTACGCTTGCAGAATGTTAAAAAAACGCAAAAAAAACGGAAAAAAAACGCAAAAAAAAAAAATGCGGATTTCTTGCAGAAAATTTCCGGTTTTCTTCAGGAAATTTCTGCAAGAAATCCTGAACGTGTGCACATACCCTAAAGGTACCGTCACACTCAGCAACTTTGCAAAGAGAACGACAACAATCCGTGATGTTGCAGCGTCCTGGATAGCGATCTCGTTGTGTTTGACACGCAGCAGCGATCTGGATCCCGCTGTGCCATCGCTGGTCGGAGCTAGAAGTCCAGAACTTTATTTCGTCGCCAGGTCGGCGTTTATCGTCATGTTTGACATCAAAAGCAACGACACTAACAATGGATGTAATGGAGCTAACAACCAGCGAGAACGAGAAGTGAGTCGCCGTTACGTCACTGCTCCTGCATCGTTCTGGAGTTGCTGTGTTTGACGTCTCTACAGCGACCTAAACAGCGACGCTCCAGTGATCTAGTTTAGGTCGGCTCGTTGTCTATATCGCCGCAGCGTCGCTGAGTGACGGTACCTTAAGGAACCAACCAATGTAGATATGTGCATGTATTATTTCCTAAAACAATAGGAAGTTGAGTCTAAAAGAACCCCTGTAGCTAAAGTGAAAATTGCAAGAGTTCAACTTTTTTATATCTTTGACAGATCTTTGAATGTAAAAAAAATATTGCTAAAAATGTTTAAAAAAAACACAAAAACCTGATTTAAACAGTAGGTCATTTTCGGACGACAACTTCCCTTAAATAGCATAATTTTGGATGTAATACCTACTCATGCAGAATTCTTCATTTCAATTGGTCGTAAAACAATCTCAGCTTCACCTTTTCAAAAATAAAACGTCAAATGCTATGTCCACCTGTGCAAACATATTTTGTTTAATTTAAAATGTTCTACGTCGTATTTTAAAGCATAATTGACTATTAGGATTACACTGACAAGTGACCTACTAGGTAATGACTATAATGTAATCACCAAATCAGTAAAACAGGTCATGGTAGTCTAAATTATAATCAAAAGTTAAACAGTGATTTTTGACAATACATTTAAAAAAATCATTATTTGCATGATATATTAGGGGTCCATTGTATCCAAAAGTGTTAAATGGTTCTTTGGAATCTGTTCATCTCACTGCCTCAGAGACATAGTCAAGGCTTCCAAATCTTTCTGGGCATCAATATCCTAAAATGAAGACAAATCTGCATTGATGAAAGTGTCAATATACTAATCTTGAACATTTCAATTCTGATTGGATGAGAAATTCAATTTCAGTTCAAAGAAAAGCAAATCGGTTAATGCCTAGTGATCCTATACTTTTATATTAGGTAGTTTATATACAGCAGTAGTTTTCCAATATAATTTAATAATGGAATCATTACAATCATACTGAAAATGAAGGAACCATCCACAGGAAATGTACATCTCTTATATGTCTTTTAAGACAGGATGGTTTACAACCAGACTTGGACTGGCCCACAGGAGAATTCTCCAGTGGACCTATGTGCAAGAGTGGGCCACCACCCTCTTATGTAATCAGTACTTGGCACCATATATTTGAATCATTATGTACAAAGGTGGCATCTTATACCAATCTACTAAGGTCATTGTTATGTAAATTTGTGATTGAGGATAATGTCACATTTGTATTTAGCTGAAACGTGGGGCCCTGGAGTTGGTTACTGGGGCCCTTGGCATCCCAGTCAACAACAAAACTTGAAGCATCTGCTCCACAGCAAACAATCCTGTAGTATGCTGATAGATTTTCAAGACAATTAGAGGGAATTATAGCTACAGTATAGAATAGTCAGTGATTGACTGCAAGTAGGTTATACTTTGCATGACCACTGCAATCATCTAAACAAAACATTTTAAGAGTACCAGGGATGAGACACTGGAACAACAGGGATTAAAGATTTAAGGTATGAAATCTGACAGCAACTTATTCTTATCCTCTCTTGCTGACAATTTTATCTTCCAAAACGTAGGAGAGAAAACAAGGGCATCTGCTACCTTGGATCTAATCCTTATAAACAGGGAAGAAATGGTTGAGGAGGTAAGAGTGTCTGGGACCCTAGGAGGTAGCGACCATGCCATTTTACAGTTTTGTATAACTAGAGGAAGAAGACTCAGACGTCTTGAAGACTCAGATGTCAAGGTTAGATTTCAGAAAGGCAGATTTTAAGGGACTCAGAAAGAGAAAAGGAGGGATCCAATGGCTGGATATCCTTAAGGACAAAAATGTCCAGGAAGGATGGGAAATTTTGAAAAATAAGATTCTCAAAGCACAATCGTTAACAATTCCAAAAAGAGGGAATAGGAAGCATTTAAGGAAACCAGGATGGATGAACACAGATCTTAAACACATGCTAAAAAGGAAGAAAGAGATTTTTATCAAATGGAAAGAGGGAGGCATATCTAAAGAAGAATATAATGCTGTCTGCAGAACCTGCAGGGCACGGATCAGATTAACTAAAGCTGACAATGAATTAAAGCTTGCAAGAGACGTCAAAATCAATAAAAAAGGATTTTGGGGATATGCCAAAAGTAAAAGAAAAGTCAAAGATGCTATAGGATTTTTACAGGATGAAAATGATGAAATGGTAAGAAATGATGTTGAGAAGGCCGAACTTTTAAATTACTATTTTGCATCTGTTTTCTCTCAGAAAGAAAATCTAACATCAACTGATTTTCACTGTCCTATTAAGGGAATAGAAGAATCCAGGATATCTATAAACAGAAAGATAGTGAGGAAACACTTAGCTAACATAAATGAATTCAAGTCTCCGGGTCCAGATGAATTACACCCCAGAGTACTGAAGGAGATAGCAGAATACATTTTTGAACCACTCTCCATAATCTTTGAAAATTCTTGGAGAACAGGAGAAGCCCCAGAAGACTGGAGAAGAGCAAATGTTGTTCCTATCTTCAAAAAGGGGAAGAAGGTGGACCCGGGTAACTATAGGCTGGTGAGTCTGATGTCTATACCAGGAAAGATCTTTGAACAAATTATTAAACAACATGTATGCAAGTACCTGGATAAGAATGAAGTGATTAATCAGAGTCAGCATGGGTTTGTAACTAATAAGTCATGTCAGACTAACTTAATTTCCTTCTATGACAGAATCACTTACTGGGTGGATCAGGGACATGGTGTATACATAGTATATCTTGACATCAAGTATTTGACAAAGTATCTCACACAATCCTTATTGAAAAAATGACTAAGTATGGAATGGACAAGGCAACTGTTCGGTGGATTCATAACTGGCTTAGTGATCGGACCCAAAGAGTGGTCGTAAATGGCTGCACATCCAGTTGGAAGAATGTCTCAAGTTGGGTAACACAGGGCAGCTCTGTCCTGGGCCCTGTATTGTTCAACATCTTTATCAATGATATAGATGAAGGAATTGAGGGTAACTGGATTAAATTTGCTGATGACACAAAGCTAGGAGGGATAGCTAATACTAGAGAAGAGAGAGAAAGGATTCAAAAAGATATAAATAAATTGGAGCAGTGGGCAGCAACTAATAGAATGATTTTTAACAGGGAAAAATGCAAAGTACTACATCTGGGCAATAAAAATGAAAAAAGCATATACAGAATGTGAGGAATAGGGCTAAGCAACAGCACATGTGAAAAAGACTTGGGTATACTAATAGATCACAGACTGAACATGAGTCAACAGTGTGATGCAGCAGCAAAAAGGGCAAATACAGTTCTGGGATGTATTAACAGAAGCATACAGTCTAGATCACGTAAAGTCATTATTGCCCTCTACTCCTCTATGGTCAGACCGCATTTGGAATACTGTATCCAGTTTTGCGCACCATATTTTAAAAAAGACATCAACAAACTCGAGCAATTTCAGGGAAGAGCGACCAGAATGGTGACTGGTCTGAAAACCATGTCCTATGAGGAACGTTTACAGGATTTATGAATGTTTAGCTTGCAAAAAAAAAGACTGATAGGACACTTAATAGCTGTCTACAAATATCTCAAGGGCTGTCACATTGTAGAAGGATCATCTTTATTCTCATTTGCACAAGGAAAGACTAGAAGCAATGGGATGAAACTGAATGGTAGGAGACACAGATTAGATATTAGAAAAAACTTTTTGACAGTTAGGGTGATCAAGGAGTGGAACATGCTGCCACGAGAGGTGGTGAGTTCTCCTTCAATGGAAGTCTTCAAACAGAGGCTGGACAGACATCTGTCTAGGATTTAGTGAATCCTGCGTTGAGCAGGGGGTTGGACCAGATGACACAGGAGGTCCCTTCCAACTCTAACATTCTATGATGCTAATACTATTGTAGGTACAGAGACCCTGATTCTATCAATGTATTACTTCGTTTACTGGGTGGAGCAATTATGACAGAATTACAGTTTCTTTGCTGATTTAGCATAGCTTGGACTGCTAAGCCCTGTTTAACCTCGCCCACACTACCTTTAGCAGCCTTCTATGTACTATATACAGGTGCTTCTCACAAAATTAGAATATCATCAAAAAGTTAATTTATTTCAGTTCTTCAATATAAAAAGGTAAACATACATTATATAGAGTCATTACAAAAAGAGTGATCTATTTCAAGTGTTTATTTCTGTTAATGATGATGATTCTGGCTTACAGCCAATGAAAACCCAGAAGTCATTATCTCAGTAAATTAGAATAATTAACAAAAAACACCTGCAAAGGCTTCCTAAGCGTTTAAAAAGGTCCCCTAGTCTGTTTCAGTAAGCACCACAATCATGGGGAAGACTGCTAACTTGACAGATGTCCAGAAGGCAGTCACTGACACTCCACAAGGAGGGTAAGCCACAAAAGGTCGTTGCTAAAGAAGCTGGCTGTTCACAGAGTGCTGTATCCAACATATTAATGGAAAGTTGAGTGGAGTGAAAATGTGTGGTTGAAATTATGCACAAGCAACCGGGATAACCGCAGCCTTGAAAGGATTGTTAAGAAAAGGCCTTTCGAAAATTTGGGGGAGATTCACAAGGAGTGGACTGCTGCTGGAGTCATTGCTTCAAGAGCCACCACACACAGCGTATCCAGGACATGGGTTACAAATGTTGCATTTCTTGTGTCAAGCCACTCATGACCAATAGACAACGCCAGAAGCCACTTAGCTGAGCCAAGGAGGTCTAGTGTGAAGTTTCCACAATCAGTGATGGTTTGGGGAGCCATGTCATCTGCTGGTGTAGGTCAACTGTCTTTTATCAAGACCAAATTCAGCTCAGCCGTCTACCTGGAAATTTTAGAGCACTTCATGCTTCCCTCCGAGGACAAGCTTTTTGGAGATGGAAATTTCATTCTCCAGCAGGACTTGGCACCTGTCCACACTACCAAAAGTACCAATACCTGGTTTAAAAACACCAGTATGACTGTGCTTGATTGGCCAGCAAACTCGCCTGACCTTAACCCCATAGAGAATGTTTGGTGTATTGTCAAGAGGAAGATAAGAGACACCAGACCCAACAATACAGATGAGCTGAAGGCTCCTATCAAAGCAACCTGGGCTTCCATAACACTTCAGCAGTGCCACGGGCTGATCGCCTCCATGCCACGCTGCATTGATGCAGTAATTGATGGAAAAGGAGCCCCGGCCAAGTATTGAGTGCATTTACTGAACATACATTTCAGTAGGCCAACACTTCGGATATTAAAATTATTTTTTTAAGTTGGCGTTATAAAGTATTCTAATTTACTGAGATAATAAATTTTGTGTTTACATTGGCAGTAAGCCACAATCATCAACATTAACACAAATAAACACTTGAAACAGATCATTCTGTTTGTAATGACTCATATCTACTATATAATTGTCTAAGGGTCACTTCCGTCTGTCCTTCTGTCTGTCTGTCACGGATATTCATTGGTTGCGGCCTCTGTCTGTCATGGAATCCAAGTCGAGGATTGGTCGTGGCAAAACGCCCACGACCATTGCCACGACCAATCAACGACGGGCACAGTCCGGCGGCAAAATGGCTGCTCTTTCCTCCCCGCAGTCAGTGCCCGCTCCATACTCCCCTCCAGTCATCCCTCACACAGGGTTAATGCCAGCGTTACTGGAGTGCGGTGTAACGCAGTCCGGTTACGCAGCTATTAACGCTGTGTGACCAACTTTTTACTCTTGATGCTGCATATGCAGCATCAATAGTAAAAAGATCTAATGTTACAAATAAGAATAATATATAAAAAAAGGTTATTCTCACCCTCTGACGTCGCCCGCTGTCCTCGGCAGTGCAAGCGGCAGGTTCCGGTGCCAAGGATGCTATGCGAGAAGGACCTTCCATGACGTCACAGTCATGTGACCACGATGTCATCGCAGGTCCTGCGCTCATACCAACCCTGGGACCGGAAGCTGACGCGTGCACCGCACGCAGGGCCAGGACTTCAAGGGGCCTTCGGAAGGTGAGTATATGTTTATTTTTTATTTTAAGTCTTTTTTAACCACGCCTATAGTGCCCACATTGCTATATCCTACGTGGGCTGTGTTACATACTGTGTGGGCTCTGTTATATACATCTCTGTGCTATATACTAACGTGGCTATGTTATATACTGCCTGGCTGCTATATACTGCGTGGGCTGTGTTATATATTACGTGGCCAGTGTTATATACTGTGGGGGCTGTGCTATATACTGCGTGGCTGCTATGTACTGCGTGGGCTGTGCTATATAATACGTGGCCAGTGTTATATACTGCGTGGCTGCTATGTACTGCGAGGGCTGTGCTATATATTACGTGGCCAGTGTTATATACTGCGGGGCTGCTATATACTGCATGGCTGCTATATACTGCATGGCCTGTGCTATATATTACGTGGCCAGTGTTATATACTACGTCGCCTGTGTTATATACTGCGTGGCTGCTATATACTGCGTGGGCTGTGTTATATAGTACGTGGGCTGTGTTATATACTGCGTGGCCACTGTTATATACTGCGTGGCCTGTACCGGGTATTCTAGAATATGTATGTATGTATGTATATAGCAGCCACATAGTATATAGCACAGGCCACATAGTATTTGTCTGCTATATACTACATGGCTCCTATATACTACGTGGCCTGTGCTATATACTATGTGACTGCTATATACAAGCATACATACATATTCTAGAATACCCGATGCGTTAGAATCGGGCCACCATCTAGTATATTATAATGACTCATTATATAATATCAGATTCACTTTCTGTATTGAAGAGCTGAAATAAATTAACTTTTTGATGATATTCTAACTTTGTGAGAAGCACCTGTATATTTACAGCTAGCCGCTAATCAGTGCTGAGGCAGGGTTGGACTTTGAGGCATGAGGTAGCTTGTTCTGTAGTGATAATATCTCCCGTAGAACTGAAGTTAACTGTATCGCACGCTGTGATGATGACTAGCTATCTGAAATCAAAACCCATTGCAGAATCACATTCCTTAAAGGGAACTTGTCAGGTCCCCCACTGCCCTCCAACCCAGCAGAATTCACCTATGTATGAGCAAATTCTCTGCCTAACCAGCCCTGTATAACGTTATTGAGGGAAAACAAAGTGTAAAAAAAGCATTTATATTGTCCACATTTCCTATGCTAATAAAGTCTTTGACTAGGCATCTATTGCTACTTTTGTAAAAGTCTGATCTATCAAAATAAATCTGATCGGTAAATGGTGTAATGAGAAAAAAAAAATAGAAACTCTAGCATTGCCTTTTTCTTTTTGGCCACCGCAAAACAACATAAGCGGTTATCAAAATATCGTATCTACCCAAAAATGGTATAGGTAAAAAATGTCAGTTCGGGGCACAAAAGAGAAGCCCTCACACAGCCCAACATCCCGAAAAAATACAGTTCTCAGAAAATGGCGACGAAGGCAAATTTTTTAATACAAATTTCTGTTTTCTTTTTCCCCAATTCAAGGGGTATTCCCATCTACAAGATCCTATCCCAATATGTAGTAAGTGTAATAATAATATTAGCATAGATCTTAAGTTAGAAATGTAGTACAGTTTTTCTGATTCGTTATGTCTCTTTCCTCATGCGCAGGCATTGCAAGACCTTAGGTCCCTATTGTTATGACCACCAGCAACTAGCTAACAAGCTGTCACTTTATCAGTAGACATAACCATGGATACGTAAGATCCTGCAATGCCTGCACATGAGGAAAGAGACATAGCGAATCAGAAAAACTATACTACATTTGTAATTGTAGGAATTTACTAATATTATTATTATTACACCTACTACATATTGGGATAGAGAATACCCTTTTAAATTAAAAAAACAAACTATACATGTTTCATATCTGCGTACTTGTACTGATCAGGAGAATCATACTGACAGGTCAGTTTTACCGTACAGTGAACATGATAAAAAAAAAACCAAAAAACAATTGTAGACTGGCACGCTTCTTGAAATTTCAACACACTTGGATTTTTTTTCCCGCTTTTCTGTGCATCACTTGATAAAATGAATGGTATCATTTAAAAGTACAACTCTTCCTGCAAAACGCAAGCTCGAATACGGTTAAGTGGACAGAAAAATAAAGTTATGGCTCTTGGAAGAAGGGGAAAAACAAAACGAAAAAACAAAAACAGAACATAGCCCTAGCAAGAAAGGGGTTAAACTCAGAAAGAGTATGACGACAAGAACCCATGTGGCTACAGGAAAGCCATACAGTGAGACAGATCATAGGCACAGACTGACTCCTTTCTTTGTGTTGTTGAATTTCTTCTCCTACTCGCTTTATACAAGACTAAAATTCTGGTAGATAATGGGAACTAATGATACCAAGGTTCTAGTCCTCATATTCTCCGTATCTGAAGTCATTCCATATTACAGACATACTTTTGGCCATTTACTGTATTACATGGTGTTGGTTCTTTTCTGGTAATTAAATCTAATTTTTATCTCTTTAAAAGGGAATCTGTCATTACGTTTTTGCCATCTAATATGAGAGCAGAGTGACATAGGGGCTGAGATCCTGATTCCAGTGATGTGTCACTTAATGGGATGTTTGTTTTTTTTTATTTTAAATTAAAAAAAAATCAGTTTTATCAGCAGAGGGATTATCTTTATAGGACTATGTGTCACCCGCCTCCTAGTCAACTGCTCTGTGTACCCCCCCCCCCCCACTAATTAGCAGCTGTCAGTGTACACATAAAGCTGCCAATCAGTGGTGTGAGTGGGGTTATTACATAGGGCTCAGCCTTCACAGCACCACTAGATCTGCAGCAGATATATCAGAATGACGGCAAGCAGCCAAGTAAATGATGTTGCTACAATCAGGGTCTTAGACCCTATATCATGTTGCTCTCAGCAAACAATTGCTAACATATTCCCTTTAATAACTTTGCTTCGTGCACAGCAATATTGTAATGTTGAAACAAGAGAGGGTCTTCTGTACTAAAGCTTGGATGCTTAGAGTTCTAAAAGAAACTATATATGGCCATAAGAGTTCACTGCCATGTAACAAACTTTGCAGTTGGAACTCTGTATTTTGATGTAAATGGTAAAGCATTATTCCACAACAAGCCCTCAGTGCGGCTATGCATTACATAACTCTTGCTGATCCTACTAAAAGTGTAGCATGTATATGGATGAATAGATTTGCTGTATAAAGTTCAGTTTCAAAGGATCAGACTAATAAAACAAAACTATTTCATAAGGATTTAGAGTAGGTCAAAAATTCAATTAATCAATCCACGAAATGGCAATGGTACTGTCTTAATATTGTGTCACTTCCATTCCTCACCTCTTTAGTAACTGATGGCATGGCTGATGCTTCATCATAGTATTTAAGTGCAAGAACTTTCTGTCCTAGGTCCTTGTAGCACTGGCATTTAAGATAAAAAAAGAAAAAAGGCAGAACAGTTTAGTAATACTAGCCAAATAGTATAGGGTAAAATAAAGTTAAATAGGAACTGCACTTCCAGCAAACTTTGAATAAATCAAGATATCTAATATAAAAAACGTTGCAGTATATTTTATATGATAAAAATGCCTCCTCCACTTATGAGCCCCTTATTCCATTCCCCTCGCCATCGCCTCTGAAACGAACAGCTCAAATCTATCGCTCAATACAAGATAGTATAGAAAAAGGAGGCAAAACATGTATAGCAGGCACCAGACATACAAAATAATAAAGTAATGAGCAAAGATAAACTAGAGAGAATCATGCACAAAAAGAGCTTTTATACACATATAAAAACTTGTAAAAACAAGAAAACTGACAAAAGTGAGAGAAACTTAGCCCCTTACAATAAGTTATTGTTGTCATGTCATGATATACCAGGTAAGAACATACCACTCACACCTACAGTAAAGAAAGTAAACATCCTTGATCTATGCCAGCCTATATATTCATTACCTTGAATTATATGAAAAGGAAATTAATTATTGCCGGTAAAAAAAGGAAAGTTCTTAGAGACAGAATCGAAGACAGATACGCTTTGCCACAGCTAGGACGGATAACAACATCAATGATGGAAAAGCTACTTCTAGTGATTTTTTTCTCCACGGATACAAGCATTCAGAGGGGTAGGTGGAAGAAACAGCAGAAGGACCAGATACAGGACCCTCTCACCACTTCAATCTCGCCTGAAGAGAAAGAACAAACGGTAGTTTAAATTCAGCGGCAGATCATCCAATGGAGTTACAGATAATTAATTTGTCTGATTATGAATTATCCAATGATGAAAGGTTAGTCCACGAAAAAAGGCTTACTTTTTCACCAATGCAGACTCTAGCCAAGTTTACTTTTGTAAAAGATCTGTGTTTATTTTGAAGGAACTTGGACATTTAAACTTCTCTACCAACAACCTTCTATTGTTTATGATCTGCCGTTGGATGAACAGACATTACGTGACCTATTGGACCTGTTAAAAGAAAATTAAGAATACGCAGGTAGGAGAAGGTTTAATTCACGCCTTCCATCTCAAACAACACATTCTTTTAGCATTTCACCTGCCATTCAGACTTTCTTTAAAGTTATGGTTCATGACATCCAAAATCTTAATCTGGATAGAAGTAGACACAGTAATCTCCCTTCTGGTCTCCTTGGACGTGGAGGCCCTCTATATGAGTATACCACATGACTTTGGATTACAGGTGGTGTCACGTTTTTTGCAGGATTCAGCCTGTGCTGACCCTTGACATGGTTCTTTTCTTCTTGAACGGATATCCTTTGTACTCAGACACACTTTATTTTGTATTTGATCGTACTTTTTATTGACAGGTTTCAGGTACTGCGATAGGGGCGCATTGTGCCCTCTCCTACGACAACTTTTTGGGCTGGTGGGTGCGAGCACACGTCTACCCATCAGATCTTAATCAAAGATAAGTCTACAAGTGGTATAGATACATTAATGATGTCCTCATGTTGGGGACGGTTTCGGTGGAGCTATGCACTGAATTCATTTTAGTTTTGAACTCTAATGCATGTAGTAATATACACATTACTTCACATATTTCAACTACCACCTTGAGTTTTTAAGATGTACAACTCTCCTTGGAGAACCATGGCATTTGTTCTAGTTTACATAGCAAAACAACCATCACAAATAGTTGGCTGCATTACAGCAGCTTCCATCTGATGCATTTAAAGAGGGGAATCCCATTTAGTCAACTGATCAGAACAAAGTGTAATTGCAGTAATGCTTCTGATTTTCTCTTACATGCAGATGATCCAAAGTCCTAAAGCTAGTGGATGTCCTAAGAAGGTTGTTAGGTTGTTTACAATGCCCTTGGTCGAGGAAAGGGTCATGACAGATCAGAATTACTGAAACCAAACTCAAGGAATAAAGACTTTATTGTTCGTTTGGTGACCAACTATAACAACCAGTGGGGTGACATCTATAATATACTGCATAATAATTGGTTTATTTTATCATCGAAGCCAAAGCTGAAACATATCGTGCCAACCAGACCGCTGCTCAATGCAAGAAGAGCTAGAAATCTCAAGGATAATTTTTAGAAGGCATTTTGTATGTTCTATGATCAATTTGGAAAGGAGACACACCATAAAGAATATGTGCTTGACAAGTATTTCAATTATCGATCTCAAAATGTAGTATATGCCCTGATGTGCACTTTTACGAGGCTGTGAAGGAATTTTGGCCCACTAATCTTTGTTGTAATTCAGCCACATTGGAGTAATTCTGAGCATGCATCGTCTTTTTAAGGTTATGCCACATCATCTCAATCGAACTGAGGTCAGGACTTTGACTTGGCCACTCCAAAGTCTTATATTTATTTTTCTTAAACCATTCAGAGGTAGACTTGCTGGTCTGTTTTGGATCATTGTCCAGCTGCACAATCCAAGTGCGCTTCATCTTGAGGTCACGGCAGATGACCGGACATTCCCCTTTAGGATTTTTTGGCATACTGCAGAATTCATGGTTCTATGTACCACAGCAAGTCTTCCAGGTCCTGAAGAAGCAAAACAGCCCCAGACCATCACACTACCACCACCATATTTTACTGCTGGTATGATGTTCCTTTTCTAAAATGTTGTGCTACTTCTACGTGGGATGTAATTGGACATACACCTTCCAAAAAGTTCAACTTTTGTCTCATCAGTCCACATAGTATTCTCCCAAAAGTCTTGGGTATCATTTAGATGTTATCTGGCAAAAATGAGGCAAGCTTTTATGTTCTTAGGTCATTGGTGTGTCAGAGGCTGCAGACAGCCACACTGCATCTAGCTGCAGAAGGTCTTTGCGTTTGGCTTTGCAGACATCATCTCAATCCTTCTGACTCTTTGACCCAGAGGCAACCTTTTCTCCGGCTCTAATTGACACACTTGGACTTGGGTGTTTAGAGACTCCCAGCCTGCTGCTGGGAGTTGCAGGTAATATTTCTATTTCCTCCTGTTGAGGCTTGGAACTATAGCAGTCGGATATCTTCCTCTTTGGTGTTGCTGGAGCATGTCTGTGTTACATCTCTAAGTCTACTCAAGATAAGTGTTCCCCTTGTTCGTTTATTCCAGCTATCTTTAGTGGTAATGGGGATCGACTAGGGCACACCTCATCATTCCCTAAGTAGGCCAGGGTCAGGCAGGGATTAGGTTCCTTCTCGACGATAGGTGCACAACCTATATAGAGACGTTTAGGGCAGACAGGGTGACTGTGTGTTGCACTTAGTCTTCCCTACACTGTGTGTAACATCTTATTTCTCAGCAGTGGTTTCCGTCTCGGAACTATGCCATGCAGGCCATTTTTGGTGGTGTCATGAACCGTGACCTTAACTGAGGCAAGTAAGGCCTGCAGTTTTGTAGATGCCGTTGTGGGGTCTTTTGTAACCTCTTCGATGAGTCATTGCTGTTCTCTCTGCTGTAATTTTGGTTGGTCAGCTACTGTTCCATGTTTTCCCATTTGTGGATAGTGGCTCTCACTGTGGTTCACTGAAGACCCAAAGCTTTAGAAATGGCTTTATAAACTTTTACAGACAGATAAATCTCAATTATTTTGTTTCTCATTTGTTCTGCAATTTCTTTGGATATCGGCATGATGTTTAGATTTTGAGTATCTTTTGGTCTACTCTACTTTGTCAGGCAGGTCCTATTTAAGTGATTTCTTGATTGAAAACAGATGTGGCATCAATCAAGCCCGGCTGTAGCTAGGGAATTTGAAAAAAAAAAAAAGAAATCTGGAACTTTTTAATGGATAAATAAAAAAAATCTATCTATCTATCTATCTATCTATCTATCTATCTATCTATCTATCTATCTATCTATCTATCTATCTTCCTGCACAATAGCACTAGCACTTTACCCCTGAGGAAGCCACATGGATGTGATGTAACGCATAGGGTCCACGTTACGCTGCTCTACAGGTACTACTGGTGGTCTGTATGGATACTTATTCCAATATTTTGGGCCTGTTACTGCAAACGATTTCTCTTTATATATATTAGTATTTAAAAGGGGAGATTACCTATGTTGATTTCAATTACCCTCCAAATATATGCCTCCACCTTGGGTTAAAGCTTCTGCTCTAGCCATATTAGCCACCTTCGGAAACAATTCTACAGTACCATGTCTATATGTGCAGGTACATATCCAGTGCGCTGGTTATAATTTGCTCCATTGAAGTACAGTAACCGTTTGCTTTCTTTACTGTAGATGTGAGTGGTATGTTCTAACCTGGTTTACCGTGACATGACAACAATACCTTGTGTAAGGGGCTAAGATACGCTCACTTTTGTCAGTTTTTCTTGTTTTTAAATGTTTTTATGTATCTATACTAGCACATTTGTGTATTATTATTTATTATTATAGCGCCATTTATTCCATGGCACTTTACATGTGAGGAGGGGTGTACATAATAAAGACAAGTACAATAATCTTAAACAATACAAGTCATGACTGGTACAGTAGGAGAGAGGACCCTCGAGGGCTCACAATCTGTGTATCAATAAAAGCTCTTTTTGTGCATGATTATCTCTAGTTTATTTTTCTTTATTACTTTATTATTTTGGATGTCTGGTGCCTATTTACACCTTTCTTCTCTCTTTTCTATGTTATTGCATTGTAGGTGTATGGCACAGCATGTGGGTATATAAATATATTATTGTAGTGCCGGATCGTTATGCTTTTTTTAAATACAAGATAGTGAGGTATTAAATTATAGCTCCTATTATACCCTAAGGAGAAGGGACAGGGATTGGGGAGCAGCGTGAGAGGCAGTAAAACCTAGATTCTAGCAAGCTTATCCCAGTGCTGGAGGCACATTTACAATGCTCAGTACTGCTGAATTATTTCCTCCATTTGTCAGCTGTCTGAGCTACCAAAGGGAAAAAGAGCAGGAATAATTCATATGTGTGTATAGGAGACATGCAAAAATATATATAATATGATGTCTTATATAATACATGTTGCTTTCATATTTTGATTAGTACTCCCATGGTGTATTTTTATAAATTTATAATTTTGTATTCTCGGAAAAGCGGTGCCTGTTACATGTTTCTAATAGGGACCTTAGGACGGGGACGTTAATGGAGGAAGTGGAGGCGGCGCCTGGCACGCGGAGCATTGAGTGATGGCTGGGAGGCGTTTGTGTCAGGGGGGAAAAGACATGCCCCCCTGACAAACTACAGGTATGAGGGACTAATTAAAAAAACTAATATTTTAGCGTAGGAAGGGACCCCAACTAAAAGAGCCACCTTGACAGAATGCAGCATTAGTGCTGCACAAAGTGGCTCTTTTAGTTAAAAATGCCCGGGGGTTGGGGGGTGACAGCTTCCCTTTAAGACATTTAAGTCCCTAGACGTTTGCCTTAAAGGTCATTGCTGCTATAAGGTATAAAACATGCAAAGATATAGATTCTTACTGGAGTCCATTCATATGAAACCATATACAATACGAAGGCACAGCATGTGCCCATGGGAACCGTAAAATATCAGCATGCATCAGGCAACACCTTCCTCCTACCTTTGCCAGATACACAAAGTTGTATTTGGAGTACCCAGGATGCATTTCTTCAGCCTTTAAAATAAAGAAAACTTTATTTAAAAAAATACATAATTATGACAGTAAACAATGTATATCACACAGTATGAGATGTGACAGCACATACTCATATTTATTGTATATATTAATACATTAATAAAAATGTAATTCTGTTTTGAAACCTAAACCTATTCAGTTAATCATTATTGAAAGGGGCTTTGGCCATACAATATTGATGGCATAAGGGTCAAAAACTGATGGGCAAGGACCCTAGGATAACCGCAGAAAGGGGGTCACTTTGCTCACTTGTTCAGCCTCTCCTGTAGTAACTGACACAGCACCACTTGGTCCATGCAGCTTTGTCTGGTTCTGCAGCTCAGTACCATTTACTTGGATGGGGCTTTTGTCAGCAGCATCAGACACGAGCAGAACAGAGTTGATTATTGCACATGCTCACTGATCTCTATGGCAAAGTTAAAGAACAAACTTAAAATTCCATCACATCATAATGAATTGTCAATTTTTATGGTTCTGAATAATACCAAATTAAGAAAATATTATGACTCAATAGATAACTGGAGACCGAAGTGTCACGAGTGTGAGGATCTTTGCAATTTGAACATGTGACTTCAGAGGTGGTTTAAAAAAGGAAGAGGATTATTGGAACAGGACACTGATTACAAAAGACTCCAGTAAATCAGGAAAGTGATACATATGACAATATAGTCAAAGGGCATTTTCCATTAACAACCTTTAACTTATCCACAGGGTAGATGATAATTGTCCGATCACTCGGGGTCACACTACTGTGAATGCCCCCTGTTTATGAGGGTCACTACTCCCATGTGTGACTGTTCCTATTTGTCTACAGCTCCATTTATGGGTTACTGGAGTGACAGCTTAGAGATATCACAAATATGCTTAACTTTAACAAGGAACAGGCCATCTACCTAATAAAACATACACCGCTCTAGGAGAGCGTCACTCAGAGACATTGCTTTTTACAACTCTTGAACTCTTGCCAAATGTGACCACACATCAACTGTGTGTACAAACTATGTTGATGGAAGTGAAATAAGATTTTATGCCTGGTGATTTGAAAAGGAATCTTGCACTGTTGCTGCCCAAACCACAGGCAGCATGAATCAGTCTGGCTGCACAAAATAAAGGTTCAATCATTAATAATGTCCTTGGGATATGAATCCTCATAATACACAACACATTGAGATGTGGGTAAAGTCTCAAAGAAAGACAAGAACTATGAAATAGTATCCCGTATATGAAAGTTTATTAGAAAAAAAACAACTATTTTTCATATAATAATTAACCCCTTAAGCCTAGAGTGGTTTGCACGTTAATGACCGGGCCGATTTTTACAATTCTGACCACTGTCCCTTTATGGGGTTATAACTCTGGAACGCTTCAACGGATCTTGGCGATTCTGACATTGTTTTCTCGTGACATATTGTACTTCATGATACTGGTAACATTTCTTCGATATAACTTGCGTTTATTGGTGAAAAAAACAGAAATTTGGCGGAAATTTTGAAAATGTCGCAATTTTCCAAATTTGAATTTTTATGCCCTTAAATCACAGAGATATGTCACACAAAATACTTAATAGGTAACATTTCAAACATGTCTACTTTACATCAGCACAATTTTGGAACCAAAATTTTTTTTGTCAGGGAGTTATAAGGGTTAAAAGTTGACCAGCAATTTCTCATTTTTACAACACCATTTTTTTTTTTAGGGACCACATCTAATTTGAAGTCATTTTGAGGGGTCTATATGATAGCAAATACCCAAGTGTGACACCATTCTAAAAACTGCACCCCTCAAGGTGCTCAAAACCACATTCAAGAAGTTTATTAACCCTTCAGGTGTTTCACAGGAATTTTTGGAATGTTTAAATAAAAATGAACATTTAACTTTTTTTCACACAAAATTTCTTTCAGCTCCAATTTGTTTTATTTTACCAAGGGTAACAGGAGAAAATGGACCCCAAAAGTTGTTGTACAATTTGTCTTGAGTACGCTGATACCCTATATGTGGGGGGGAACCACTGTTTGGGCGCATGGCAGAGCTCGGAAGGGAAGGAGCGCCATTTGACTTTTCAATGCAAAATTGACTGGAATTGAGATGGGACACCATGTTGCGTTTGGAGAGCCCCTGATGTGCCTAAACATTGAAACCCCCCACAAATGATACCATTTTGGAAAGTAGACCCCTTAAGGAACTTATCTAGATGTTTGGTGGGCACTTTGACCCAACAAGTGCTTCACAGAAGTTTATAATGCAGAGCCGTAAAAATAAAAAATCATATTTTTTCACAAAAATGATTTTTCGCCCCCAATTTTCTATTTTCCCAAGGGTAAGAGAAGAAATTGGACCCCAAAAGTTGTTGTGCAATTTGTCCTGAGTACGCTGATACCTGATATGTGGGGGTAAATGACTGTTTGGCCGCATGGCAGAGCTCGGAAGGGAAGGAGCGCCGTTTGACTTTTCAATGCAAAATTGACTAGAATTGAGATGGGACACCATGTCGCGTTTGGAAAGCCCCTGATGTGCCTAAACATTAAAAGTGACACCATTTTGGAAAGTAAACCCCCTAAGGAACTTATCTAGATGTGTTTTGAGAGCTTTGTACCCCCAAGTGTTTCACTACAGTTTACAACGCAGAGCCGTGAAAATAAAAATTCTTTGTTTTTCTTCACAAAATAGATTTTTTAGCCCCCAGTTTTGTATTTTCCCAAGGGTAACAGGATAAATTGGACCCCAAAAGTTGTTGTCCAATTTGTCCTGAGTACGCCGATACCCCATATGTGGGGGGGAACCACTGTTTGGGCGCATGGCAGAGCTCGGAAGGGAAGGAGCGCCATTTGGAATGCAGACTTAGATGGATTGATCTGCAGGCATCACGTTGCATTTGCAGAGCCCCTGATGTACCCAAACAGTAGAAACCCCCATAAGTGACCCCATATTGGAAACTAGCGCTCCCAAGGAACTTATCTAGATGTGTTGTGAGAACTTTGAACCCCCAAGTGTTTCACTACAGTTTACAGCAGAGCCATGAAAATAAAAAATCTTTTTTTTCCCACAAAAATGATTTTTTAGCCTCCCAAATTTTTATTTTCTCAAGGGTAACAAGAGAACTTGGACCCCAAAAGTTGTTGTCCAATTTGTCCCAAGTACGCCGATACCCCATATATTGGGGTAAACCCCTGTTTGGGCGCATGGGAGAGCTCGGAAGGGAAGGAGCACGGTTTTACTTTTTCAATGCAGAATTGGCTGGAATAGAGATCGGATGCCATGTCGCGTTTGGAGAGCCCCTGATGTGCCTCAACAGTGGAAACTTCCCAATTCTAACTAAAACCCTAATCCAAATACACTCCTAACCCTAATCCCAATGGTAACCCTAACGACACCCCTAACCCTGAAACACACTTAACTCTAATCCCAACCCTAATACCAACTGTAAACGTAATCCAAACCCTAACTTTAGCCCCAACTGTAACCCTAACTTTAGCCCCAACCCTAACCCTAACTTTATCCCCAACCCAAACCCTAACTTTAGCTCCAAACCTAGCCCCAACCCTAGCCCTAACCCTAGCCCTAACCCTAATTCTAATGGGAAAATGGAAATAAATACATTTTTTTAATTTTATTATTTATTTATAACTAAGGGGGTGATGAAGGGGGGTTTGATTTACTTTTATAGCATTTTTTATAGCGGATTTTTATGATTGGCAGCTGTTACACACTAAAAGACACTTTTTATAGCAAAAAAGTTTTTGTGTCTCCACATTTTGAGACCTATACTTTTTCCATATTTTGGTCCACAGAGTCATGCGAGGTCTTGTTTTTTGCGGGACGAGTTGACGTTTTTATTGGTAACATTTTCGGGAACGTGACATTTTTTGATCGCTTTGTATTCTGATTTTTGAGAGGCAGAATAACCAAAAACCAGCTATTCATGAATTTCTTTTGGGGGGGGCGTTTATACCATTCCACCTTTGGTAAAATTGATAAAGCAGTTTTATTCTTCGGGTCAGTATGATTACAGCGATACCTCATTTAGATCTTTTTTTATGTTTTGGCGCTTGTATACGATAAAAACTATTTTATAGAAAAAATAATTATTTTGGCGTCGCTTTATTCTGAAAACTATAACTTTTTAATTTTTTTGCTGATGATGCTGTATGGCGGCTCGTTTTTTGCGGGACAAGATGACGTTTTCAGCGGTACCATGGTTATTTATATCTGTCTTTTTGATTGTGTGTTATTCCACTTTTTGTTCGGACATTTTTTTTTTTTAACTTTTTTACTTTGTCCTGGGGGGGGGGGGGGGGGGGTGATTGGACATCACAGATCGCTGATCTGACAGTTTGCACAGCACTCTGTCAGACTTACAGCGCTCCTGGCTTACCAGCGCCTGCACAGGCGCTTGGTAAGCCACCTCCCTGCAGGACCCGGATGCAGCCCCGCGGCCATTTTGGATTCGGATTTGCAATCACATCGCGTTGCTCCGAGGGTCTCAGGGAAGCACGCAGAGAGCCCCCTCCCTGCGCGATGCTTCCCTATACCGCCGGAACACTGCGATCATGTTTGATCGCAGTGTGCCGGGGGTTAATGTGCCAGGACCGCTCCTGGCACATAGTGCCGGATGTCAGCTGCAATAGTCAGCTGACACCCGGCCGCGCTCCCCCGTGAGCGCGGCCGATTGCATATGACGTACTATCCCGTCGGTGGGAATTAAGGCCCACCCCGCCTCGACGGGATAGTACGTCATATGGTATTAAGGGGTTAAAATACAACAGTAAGTCCCTCACTGTAATGGACATGGTTTTTTTATTACCTTTTTGTGCATTACTGCCCTTTTCCAAGATGGCGTCTTTGGTCTTATGTGCACTGTGTCTTCCTGCAATAAAACTCCACCCCAGCCTTCAGTCTGTGCTAGAGTATTCTGCCTTGCATCCATGTTCTGACCTCTGGTGACTCCCTGGCTATATACCTGCTCCTGTGAACCTGTGGGGTTATCCTGCTACTCTGCTCTGAGTTCTTGCTGCATACACCAGTTCCAGTAATCCTCCTTCATCTGCTGCTCGTGTTTGCTTCCATCTGCATTTGCTGGACATGTAAGCTGTTTCTGCTCTGCAAGAACCTGAGACTATTACCCAGACCTCCCTGGTTGAGCTAAGATATTATTTGAACTGCCTTATAAGCATATCTATCTGTGTTTTGGACTAAGCAAGGACTTATTCGTGTCAAGTATCCTCAAGAATAATTGTGCTTCATAGACTTTCTGCGTGATTGCATTTTCCTCTGAAGTTTCCTATAGACTGCTGAGTTGCATTTGATATTTGCACCAAGTGTTGTGGACTTGAGTTTCTCTCTGCACCTGTTTGAATCACCGTGTGATAATATAGATTTTACCACTCATAAAACTGTGTCCTGTAGTTGTCTTGTTCCACGCAAAGAGTCTCCCGAGTTATCCCCTATAATTATTATAATGGTATGTACACTGATTACATAATAGTATAGCATATAGAATGGAAAAATAATACAGTGTAAAAAAAATACCCCTCAGACTCTAATACAGGCTTGCCAGTCTTAAAATGACTGTCAGTAGATTTTTGCTACCTCATCTGAGAGCAGCCTGATGTAGGCAAAGAGAAGCTGAATCCAACAATGTATCACTTAGATTACTGGGTGCTGCCATTCTGAAACAATCTGAGTTTCTAGATTTAGCATGAAGTAGAACTGAAAAAGCGAACCCCGCCCACACCAGGCTCTGTATATACAATGTCCATAGACAGCAAGCTACCTATCACAGGAGGGGGCGTGTTGGACCAGGGATCACATGACCACCTAGTCACAGCAATGATAAGCTATTGGTGCCCAAATCATTGTAAGCAAAAACACCACAGAGATTGATAAGATGCATTGCTGAAGTCAGTGGTTTAACACCTATAGCATGCTGTCTTCAGCTTACATAGCAAAAATCTGCTGACAGATTCCCTTTTATAATGAAATAGTGCCCAGTGAGGTTGGTGTTAACAAATATACAGTAGTACGGGTATAAATACCTTCAATAGTGAAGTCACTAGTGATGTGCGAATATACTCGAGATTTCTCGAGCACGCTCAGGTGTCCTCCGAGTATTTTTTAGTGCTCGGAAATTTCGTTTTCATCACCGCAGCTGAATGATTTACATCTGTTAGCCAACATAAGTACATGTGGGGGTTGCCTGGTTGCTAGGGAATCCCCACATGTAATCAAGCTGGCTAACAGATGTAAATCATTCAGCTGAGGTAAGGAAAACTAAATCTCCGAGCACTAAAAAATACTCGGAGGACACCCGAGCGTGCTCGGGAAATCTCGAGTAACGAGTATATTCGCTAGAAGTCACCACTGCTGGGATATGCCAGGCAACGCGTCCCCTTGCATTTTAATGTTTTTATCAAGAATAGCTTTTCTCCTGCCTTGGGCAGGCGCAGTGAGCGCTGCCCGTCTGTCCTCATATGCAGTCTAGCTGACTGCGCCTGTGTGGCCGCCCTGCCTGTGAATCCCAGCCCCACAGTGAGAATAAATCAGAAGACACTGCGGGGCTGGGATTCACAGGCAGGGCGGCCGCACAGGCGCAGTCAGCTAGACTGCATATGAGGACAGAGGACGGGCAGCGCTCACTGTGCCTGAGTGTAGGCGCCGGCTCATTTCAAAACAGCGGTGAGGAGGCGGCGCCAAGAAGACTTGAGTGACGGCTGTGTGGCGACTGAAGCAGGGGGGAAAGGCCTGCCTCCAGGACTGAAGAAAGGTATTTGGGACAAATTACAAAAGGGATTATTTCTGCAGTTACAGCACCAATAACTAAAAGAACCACCTTGTCAGAATGCAGCATTACTGCTGCACAAGGTGGCTCTTTTAGTTAAAAACGCCTGGGGGGGGGGGGGGGTGTGACAGGTTCCCTTTAATAAACGTTTTTACCCCATCCATGCCTTATTCTCACATCCTAAATGTACATCTAGATGCCGAAGCCCATTCTGATGACATAGCAAAGGGAAACTTTGGAGAGACACTGTTGTGAAGGAGGTTTGACCATGTGCACTTGCCATTAATGTGTAACTAATTTATTTGATTCAAATTCCACTGCTCTCCTGAATGTGACGTTTTATTTTGTCCCAGTACCTCTCCATTTCTCAGATTGGCCCATTCCTCCTTCTATATAAATCTAGTTTTGTTAAGTCATAGTGAAAAGTTGACGACCACGCTCCCTTGGCTAACAAAACTAAATTTATGAACAAGGGTCATATACTCAAGAACAGAGAGCTGCAAGAACAAATAACAAATGAAAGCAATGCCGGATTCAGGAGAACAGCAGCTTTTAGATCAAGAAACAAACAAACAAAAGTATTTATGGCAAGTGACAGGTCCTCTTTAAATAAAAGTTGAAAATGCAAACAAAGGTGAGCACAAACAGTTGTGGCCAAAAGTATTGACACCCCTGCAATTCTGTCAGATAATACTCAGTTTCCTCCTGAAAATGATTGCAAATACAAATTCTTTGGTATTATTATCTTCATTTAATTTGTCTTAAATGAAAAAACACAAAAGATAATGAAGCAAAAAGCAAAACATTGATCATTTCACACAAAACTCCAAAAATGGGCCAGACAAAAGTATTGGCACCCTCAGCCTAATACTTGGTTGCACAACCTTTAGCCAAAATAACTGCGACCAACCGCTTCGGTAACAATCACTGAGTTTCTTACAATGCTCTTCTGGAATTTTAGACCATTCTTCTTTGGCAAACTGCTCCAGGTCCCTGATATTTAAAGGGTGCCTTCTCCAAACTGCCATTTTTAGATCTCTCCACAGGTGTTCTATGGGATTCAGGTCTGGACTCATTGCTGGCCACCTTAGAAGTCTCCAGTGCTTTCGCTCAAACCATTTTCTAGTGCTTTTTGAAGTGTGTTTTGGGTCATTGTCCTGCTGGAAGACCCATGACCTCTGAGGGAGACCCAGCTTTCTCACACTGGGCCCTACATTATTCTGCAAAATTTGTTGGTAGTCTTCAGACTTCATAATGCCATGCACATGGTCAAGCAGTCCAGAGCCAGAGGCAGCAAAGCAACCCCAAAACATCAGGGAACGTCTGCCATGTTTGACTGTAGGGACCGTGTTCTTTTCTTTGAATGCCTCTTTTTTTCTCTTGTAAACTCTATGTTGATGCCTTTGCCCAAAAAGCTCTACTTTTGTCTCATCTGACCAGAGAATATTCTTCCAAAACGTTTTAGGCTTCTTCAGGTAAGTTTTGGCAAACTCCAGCCTGGCTTTTTTATGCCTCGGGGTAAGAAGTGGGATCTTCCTGGGTCTCCTACCATACAGTCCCTTTTAATTCAGACGCCGACGGATAGTACGGGTTGACACTGTTGTACCCTCGGACTGCAGGGCAGCTTTAACTTGTTTGGATGTTAGTCGAGGTTCTTTATCCAACATCTGCACAATCTTGCGTTGAAATCTCTTGTCAATTTTTCTTTTCCGTCCACATCTGGGGAGGTTAGCCACAGTGCCATGGGCATTAAACTTCTTGATGACACTGCGCATGGTAGACACAGGAACATTCAGGTCTTTGGAGATGGACTTGTAGCCTTGAGATTGCTCATGCTTCCTCACAATTTGGTTTCTCAAGTCCTCAGACAGTTCTTTGGTCTTCTTTCTTTTCTCCATGCTCAATGTGGTACATACAAGGACACAGGACAGAGGTTGAGTCAACTTTAATCCTTGTCAACTGGCTGCAAGTGTGATTTAGTTATTGCCAACACCTGTTAGGTGCCACAGGTAAGTTACAGGTGCTGTTAATTACACAAATTTGAGAAGCATCACACGATTTTTCAAACAGTGCCAATACTTTTTGTCCACCCCCTTTTTTTATGTTTGGTGTGGAATTATATCCAATTTGGCTTTAGGACAATTCTTTTTGTGTTTTTTCATTTAAGACAAATTAAATAAAGATAATAATACCAAAGAATTTGTGTTTGCAATCATTTTCAGGAAGAAACTGAGTATCATCTGACAGAATTGCAGGGGTGTCAATACTTTTGGCCACAACTGTATGGTCAGTGCCCTAGTGAAGTACTTGCTCCAATGATTACCCTTCTATTTTACTGACTACTGAAGACTGATTCAGCACCTCCAAAACTTGTTATGGGGACTTCCATATACACATCAGGAATTCTCTACACAGCAGAAATTCATAATTTGTTCCAACTTTCTTTTAACAGGATATCATTTTGGTCTACATTGAATGGAAACAAACTTTAGGCTTATGATTTGTTAAAGGGGTTGTCCTGTACTTTAATACTGATGGCCTATACTTCGGATACGTCATCAATGTCTGATCGGTGGGGTGACACCCGACACCCACACTGTTCCAGGTGTCGGTCGGAACATATTAGTTGTGGAGTTGCACAGTTCTGTCGAATGTATAGTGGCTGTGGCCAGGTAATGAACATCCACCACTTGTTCAAATCAATAGAGGCTGGATGTGCAGTACCCGACCACGGCAGATCTTCTGTTGACAGAGATGTGTAACTCTCCAACTGAGCTGATTGGTGGGAGTGCTGGGAGTTGCACCCCCCACGATCAGACATTGATAACTTATTTTAAGGATTGGCCATCAATGTTAAAGTCGCAGTATTGAGAGTTTTATATATTGGTCCTTGTAGTGGAAAATGTTTGTGCCAGAGTTTTCAGTTTTCTCAATATCCTTATTTAAGTTTTGACGTCATGGAAATCAAATATAGGGTTCGGATACTAAATGGTCACTCATTTATAGTACAATTTCCCAAGTAAGCAGATGTCATCATCCCATTTATAAGAAAATTGGAAATATTTACCTTGAGAAAATTCTGCAAGGCCTCTTGCACTGTCGCAGTGGGAGGATTTCCGAAAAGAGTAGCAGCAACCTTTCTCTCAATCCAAGACAACTGAGAGACCTGAGGAGACACAAGTAACTATTTGGTTCAAGAAAGATATTTCGTTCTGACCAGGTTTTTCTTGGAGAAAACAACATTTTTAGAAATCAAGAAATCAAAACACTTGTGCTTAGTTTTTAAAAAAATATTTTAACAGTAATGACAGAAGGCTATTCTATAGCTTCTTGTATGTGTCTTAGAAATCTTTTAGCGATCACAGCTGTTTGTTTTTTTTAGAGCATCTCATTTTTTGGCAGACAGAATGCACAGTGGGTAAGGAATAGTCAAGCGGTGAAGATTAACACTATATGTCTCTTATTAAATACAGCCATTTGTCTAACAGGAACGCGTTTTTGTTTTCTTTTTTTTTAAGACGGAGGGACTATTTTGATTTTCTCCACCATGGATGTATAAAGTATTTACGCTTTTTTAAGGATCCAAAAATCTAATGGTGGTCCAAAAAAGGTTAGGTGGAGATCAGGACACTTAAGAAAAAACAGTAACACAGCATTAATCGAAAAATTCTGGCAAACAGATGACATAAGTCATGATTAGTAAGTGAACAGTATGCGGTTATAAAGCATAAATGTGTCAATAATAATGTAGCCAAAAGGACCAAATATGAGCAAGATGCATGAGAAAAGTATACCAGCACATTACTTTCACCGAATAGTGCTCAAATCATATAAAACATAACCTTTAATAAATCTCAAAAATATTTCATAATTTTTACAATCAACACCCCATAATATGATATGGGTCTGCTAATAGGCACATAAAGAAGAGGAATATTTCACCCTAATAGGTTACTATAGTATCTCTTCCTACCAGCGGAGGTTGGCACCCTATACCTGCGCATTGGCGCCCCCAATCCACATAGACTCTCCCTCGTAACAACTGTGAAATATTTTTATTGAGATTTATTAAAGGTTACCATATGTTTTATATGATTTGAGCACTATTCGGTGAAAGTACACAAAAAGTTGTGTCTCTGTTATCTGAAATTCGGAGATTATACCGGCACATTACCTTCAAATGGTGGCGATCCCCCCATACTTATTACGGGAAGTTTACTTTTAACTCCCTCTATAGATTTATTACGCTTTTAGGCCTATTTATAATCCTATTTGAGATGGAGTTTTTTCACTTAGTCCACTACTTTATTAGCAGCACATTGCCATCAATGGGTGGTTTATTTTGCATATTTTGTCCCTATGTCATACTATTCTTTTAATTGTTTTAATGTTTTGCTTCAATAATTTTTCTGATTTATAATAAGAGACATGCAGTATCCGGCTGCAGCCACTATCAAAAGATGGAGTAGCCCCGCAATTGAACATTTCCGTCCGGCACCACTGACACCGAGAGCAGCTGATCGGCAGGGGTGCCGGGTATCCACTACTGCTTGGAGTTCAGGTATTCATTAATTGCAGTGGGCCGACATTTTGTTTGTATATTGGCCACAACAGCGCATTTGTGCACCTGTACATGAACACTAAATGTATGTGAGCCCTATATGTTTTTCTTTTTTGAAGTACCTAATGGGGTGTATAGCCCCCTCCAGAGCTCAGCACCCTTATCCACACAAGGTCTAAATTGCAAGCTACTACCTGGTTTTCTTTCACTACCCGTGGTGATGGGGTCTGGTTTGGCACATGGGGAGGTAGGACATTAGTGATGGGGACCATCCATGTTTAGGCATACCTTGATGTGGTTGGATAGCTTTTAACCACAAAAGCACCCTTTGTAACGTTTTACAGCAATAATGGAGTCCATGTATCCATTACACTGATGCACAGTGTATGTATGTGTTTATATATTGGCCACATAGCATACTTGTGCAGTGGTGCATTAATTTAATACCAAAAGGTGTGCGGTCCCTGTTTTTTTATTTTTCATCCATGATCTGTCTATTTAATGGGATAATACTCAAAATTCAAAAGTACAATCAACATTTTTAAAAGAAATAGACTACTTTAACATTTACAGTGGGTATGGAAAGTATTCATACCCCTTTAAATTTGTCACGGTTTCATTGCAGTCGTTTGGTAAATTAAAAAAAAATCATTTTTTTCACATTAATGTACACTCTGCACCCCATCTTGATAGGAAAAAAAACAGAAATGTAGTAATTTTTGCAAATTTATTAAAAAAGAAAAACTGAAATATCACATGATCATAAGTATTCAGACCCTTTGCTCAATATTGAGTAGAAGCACCCTTTTGGGTTAGTACAGCCACGAGTCTTCTTGGGAATGATGCAATAAGTTTTTCACACCTGTATTTGGGGATCCTCTGCCATTCTTCCTTGCAGATCCTCTCCAGTTCCGTCAGGTTGGATGGTGAATGTTGGTGGACTGCCATTTTCAGGTCTCTCCAGAGATGCTCAGTTGGGTTTAGGTCAGGGCTGTGGCTGGGCCAGTAAAGAATGGTCACAGAGTTGTTCTGAAGCCACTCCTTTGTTATTTTAGCTGTGTGCTTAGGGTCATTGCTTGTTGGAAGGTGAACATTCAGCCAAATCTGAGCTCCAGAGCACTCTGGAAGGTTTTTATCCAGGATATCTCTGTACTTGGCTGCATTCATGTCCCTTCAATGACAACCAGTCGTCCTGCCCCTGCAGCTGAAAAACACCCCCATAGCATGATGCTGCCACCACCATATTTCACTGTTGGGATTGTATTGGGCAGGTAAGGAGCAGTGCCTGCTTTCTCTCCACACATACCGCTTAGAATGATCACCAAAAAGGTCTATCTTGGTCTCATCAGACCAGAGAATCTTATTTTTCATAGTCTGGGAGTCCTTCATGTGTTTTTTAGCAAACTATGCAGGCTTTCATATGTCTTGTACTGAGGAGAGGCTTCCGTCGGACCACTGATAGTTGACTTTGTGGAACTTTCTCCCATCTCCCTACTGCATCTCTGGAGCTCAGCCACAGTAATCTTGGGGTTCTTCTTTATCTCTCTTACCAAGGCTCTTCTCCCACGATTGCTCAGTTTGGCTGGACGGTCAGGTCTAGGAAGACTTCTGGTGGTCCCAAACGTCTTCCATTTAAGGATTATGGAGGACACTGTTCTTTGGAACCTTGAGTACTGCAGAATTTCTGTTGTAACCTTGAACAGATCTGCGCCTTGCCACAATTCTGTCTCTGAGCTCCTTGGCCAGTTCTTTTGACCTCATGATTCTCATTGATTGGTCTGACATGCACTGTGAGCTGTGAGGTCTTATATAGACAGGTGTGTACATTTCCAAATCAAGTCCTATCAGTTTAATTAAACACAGCTGGACTCCAATGAAGGAGTAGAACCCATCTCAAGGAGGATCACAAGGAAATGGACAGCATGTTACTTAAATATGAGTGTCTGAGCAAAGGATCTGAATACTTGTGACCATGTGATATTTCAGTTTTGCTTTATTAAATTTGCAAAAATGTCTACATTTGTTTTTTTTTCCAGTCAAGATGGGGTGCAGAGTGTACATTAATGTGAAAAAATGAACTTTTTTGAATTTACCAAATGGCTCCAATGAAACAAAGAGTGAAAAAAAGGGAACTGAATACTTTCCGTATCACTGTATCTTCTACAGTAATAAAACTGAAAGCAACTTTACCATCAGGAACCCTAGGCTAAAGCTCAACCAATAAACTGTCCTTTGATAAGTACAGTACTATTTTGACTAGCCTGCTCCTCTTTGCTTTAGTAAGTGTGATTTGGTCTTCTATAGAGGCACATATGGATGAAATCAAAAAGGGGTATGTAAAAAAATTTGTATTGGCATGTATTTGAATAAGGAGAAAGAGGAAATGAATGGGGGAAAGAGTATCTATTTTGATGGTGGTAGATATGTGTTCATCTATTATATGTTTCATTCATTAAAAAAATTATATTGGAATTTTTTTCTGGGGGAGTATTAAATGTAATGACAAACAGGTGTGTGAAAAAGTGTTTACCCCCTTCCCGATTTCCTATTCTTTTGCATATTTGTCACACTTAAAATGTTTCAGATCAACAAACAAATTTAAAGGGCCACTGTGACCCCCCCCCAGCCGTTATAAACTAAAAGAGCCACCTTGTGCAGCAGTAATGCTGCAGTCTAACAAGGTGGCTCTTTTAGTTTTTGATTCATTTATTACCTCAATAAAGCGTTTTAAAAATTGGCCACACATACCAGATATTGTACCAGGAGGCGGTCCGAAGCGTCCTGTATGAATCCCCCAACTGCCGTCACTCTTCTCTTCAGGGCCGATGGTACTCGCCCCCTGAGCGCTGTTGCTTCTTAAATCCGGCGCCTGCGCTGTGCGTGCCTGCCTAGGGCCTGCGCAGTGTTCTTTGTCAGTCACATCTCAGATGCCGGGTGCCTGACTGCGCCCTGTTACTGAATCCCCGCCCCGCACTGTGTTATTCATTATGCACAGTGCGGGGCTGGGGTTCCTGGGAAGGCGGGGGAGCGTCAGAGATGGAAGAGCGTCCGAGATGGGGGAGCGCCTGAACAGCGCAGTGCGCATGCCCAGGAATGCCAGCCCCGCACTGTGCATAATGAATAACACAGTGCGGGGCGGGGATTCAGTAACAGGGTGGCCGCACTGCCCGCACAGGCGCAGTCAGGCACCCGGCATCTGAGATGTGACTGACAAAGAACACTGCGCAGGCCCCAGGCAGGCACCGGATTTAAGAATCAACAACGCTCAGGGGGCGGGTACCATCGGCCCTGAAGAGAAGAGTGACGGCAGTTGGGGGATTCATACAGGACGCTTCGGACCGCCTCCTGGTACAATATCTGGTATGTGTGGCCAATTTTTAAAACGCTTTATTGAGGTAATAAATGAATCAAAAACTAAAAGAGCCACCTTGTTAGACTGCAGCATTACTGCTGCACAAGGTGGCTCTTTTAGTTTATAACGGCTGGAGGGGGTGACAGTGGCCCTTTAAATATAGACAAAGATAACACAAGTAAACCAAAGATGCAGTTTTTAAATGATGGTCTTTATTATTAAGGTAAAAATAAATCCAAACCTTTAGGTCCCTGTCCGAAAGTGATTGGCCCCTCCTTAAAACATAAATTAACCGTGGTTTATAACATCTTTGGGAAACGGAGTTCAAATTCCCTAGCCACATCCAGGCCTCATTATTGACCTGCTTGACAAAGTGAAGTAGACTAAAAGATCCTCAAAACCTATGTATCCTGCCATGATGGAAAAAAACTCTCGAACAAATGAAAAACAAAGTAATTAACCCCTTCACCCCCAAGGGTGGTTTGCACGTTATGGACCGGGCCAATTTTTACAATTCTGACCACTGTCCATTTATGAGGTTATAACTCTGGAACGCTTCAACGGACCCCGGTGATTCTGGCACTGTTTTCTCGTGACATATTGTACTTCATGATAGTGGTAACATTTCTTTGATATTACCTGCGTTTATTTGTGAAAAGGGAAATTTGGCGAAAATTTTGAAAATTTCGCAATTTTCCAACTTTGAATTTTTATGCAATTAAATCACAGTGATATGTCACACAAAATACTTAATAAGTAACATTTCCCACATGTCTACTTTACATCAGCACAATTTTTGAAACAAAATTTTTTTTGTTAGGGAGTTATAAGGGTTAAAATTTGACCAGCAATTTCTCATTTTCACAACACCATTTTTTTTTTTAGGGACCACATCTCATTTGAAGTCATTTTGAGGGGTCTATATGATAGCAAATACCCAAGTGTGACACCATTCTAAAAACTGCACCCCTCAAGGTGCTCAAAACCACATTCAAGAAGTTTATTAACCCTTCAGGTGCTTCACAGGAATTTTTGGAATGTTTAAATAAAAATGAGCATTTAACTTTTTTTTCACACAAAATTTACTTCAGCTCCAATTTGTTTTATTTTACCAAGGGTAACAGGAGAAAATGGACCCCAAAAGATGTTGTACAATTTGTCCTGAGTACGCCGATACCCCATATGTGGGGGTAAACCACTGTTTGGGCGCATGACAGAGCTCGGAAGCGAAGGAGCGCCATTTTACTTTTCAATGCAAAATTGACTGGAATTGAGATGGGACGCCATGTTGCGTTTGGAGAGCCCTTAATATGCCTAAACATTGAAACCCCCCACAAGTGACACCATTTTGGAAAGTAGACCCCCTAAGGAGCTTATCTAGAGGTGTGGTGAGCACTTTGACTCACCAAGTGATTCGCAGAAGTTTATAATGCAGAACCGTAAAAATAAAAAATCATATTTTTTCACAAAAATGATCTTTTCGCCCCCAATTTTTTATTTTCCCAAGGGTAATAGAAGAAATTGGACCCCAAAAGTTGTCCAATTTGTCCTGAGTATGCTGATACCCCATATGTGGGGGGGAACCACTGTTTGGGCGCATGGGAGGGCTCGGAAGGGATGAAGCGCCATTTTGAATGCAGACTTAGATGGAATGGTCTGCAGGCGTCACATTGCGTTTGCAGAGCCCTAATGTACCTAAACAGTAAAAAAAAAAACACAAGTGACACCATTTTGGAAAGTAGACCCCCTAAGCAACTCATCTGGATGTGTTGTGAGAGTTTTGAACCCTCAAGTGTTTCACTACAGTTTATAACGCATAGCCATGAAAATAAAAAATAAAAAAATTTCCCCCCAAAATTATATTTAGCCCCCAGTTTTGTATTTTCCCAAGGGTAACAGGAGAAATTGGACCCCAAAAGTTGTTCTCCAATTTGTCTTGAGTACGCTGATACCCCATATGTGGGGGGGAACCACAGTTTGGGAGCATGGGAGGGCTCGGAAGGGAAGGAGCACCATTTGGAATGCAGACTTAGATGGAATGGTCTGCAGGCGTCACATTGCGTTTGCAGAGGCCCTAATGTACCTAAACAGTAGAAACCCCCCACAAGTGACACCATTTTGGAAAGTAGACCCCCTAAGGAACTCATCTAGATGTGTTGTGAGAGCTTTGAACCCCCAATTGTTTCACTACAGTTTATAACGCAGAGCCATGCAAATAAAAAATATTTTTTTCCACAAAAATTATTTTTTAGCCCCCAGTTTTGTATTTTCCCAAGGGTAACAGGAGAAATTGGACCCCAAAAGTTGTTCTCCAATGTGTTCCGAGTACGCTGATACCCCATATGTTGGGGTAAACCCCTGTTTGGGTGCACGGGAGAGCTCGGAAGGGAAGGAGCACTGTTTTACTTTTTCAACGCAGAATTGGCTGAAATTGAGATCGGACGCCATGTCGCATTTGGAGAGCCCCTGATGTGCCTAAACAGTGGAAACCCCCCAATTATAACTGAAACCCTAATCCAAACACACCCCTAACTCTAATCCCAACGGTAACCCTAACCACACCTCTAACCCAGACACACCCCTAACCCTAATCCCAACCCTATTCCCAACCGTAGATGTAATCCAAACCCTAATCCTAACTTTAGCCCCAACCCTAACCCTAACTTAAGCCCCAACCCTAACTGTAGCCTTAACCCTAACCCTAGCCCCAACCCTAACCCTAGCCCCAACCCTAGCCCCAACCCTAACCCTAGCCCAACCCTAGCCCCAACCCTAAACCTAGCCCCAACCCTAGCCCTAACCCTAGCCCCAACCCTAACGGTAAAATGGAAATAAATACATTTTTTTTTTTTTTTTTCCCCTAACTAAGGGGGTGATGAAGGGGGGTTTGATTTACTTTTATAGCGGGTTTTTTAGCTGATTTTTATGATTGGCAGCTGTCACACACTGAAAGAAGCTTTTTATTGCAAAAAATATTTTTTGCGTTATCACATTTTGAGAGCGCATATTTGAGTCCACAGAGTCATGTGAGGTCTTGTTTTTTGCGGAACGAGTTGACGTTTTTATTGGTAACATGCTTGGGCACGGGAGATTTTTTGATCGCTTTTTTTTTCCGATTTTTGTGAGGCAGAATGACCAAAAACCAGCTATTCATGAATTTCTTTTGGGGGAGGCGTTTATACCGTTCCGCGTTTGGTAAAATTGATAAAGCAGTTTTATTCTTCGGGTCAGTACGATTACAGCGATACCTCATTTCTATCATTTTTTTTTTTGTTTTGGCACTTTTATACGATAAAAACTATTTTATAGAAAAAATAATTATTTTGGCATCGCTTTATTCTGAGGACTATAACTTTTTTATTTTTTCGCTGATGATGCTGTATGGCGGCTCGTGTTTTGCGGGACAAGATGATGTTTGCAGCGGTACCATGGTTATTTATATCCGTATTTTTGATCGCGTGTTATTCTACTTTTTGTTTGGCGGTATGAGAATAAAGCGTTGTTTTTTGCCTCGTTTTTTTTTTTTTTTTTACGGTGTTCACTGAAGGGGTTAACTAGTGATATAGTTTTATAGGTGGGGTCGTTACGGACGCGGCGATACTAAATATGTGTACTTTTATTGTTTGATTTTTTTTATTTAGATAAAGGAATGTATTTATGGGGATAATATTTTTTTTTTTCTTTATTTAGGATTTTTTTTTTTATTTTTTTTTTTTTACACATGTGGGAATTTTTTTATTTTACTTTTTTACTTTGTCCCGGGGGGGATATTACAGATCGTTGATCTGACAGTGTGCACAGCACTCTGTCAGATCACCGATCTCACTTACAGCCGTGCAGGCTTACCAGCGCCTGCACGGCACCCGGAAGTAATCCCTGCAAGACCCGGATGCAGCCCCGCGGCCATTTTAGATCCGGGGCCTGCAGGGATAGGAGGTAGGAGACCCTCGCAGCAACGCGATCACATCGCGTTGCTCCGGGGGTCTCAGGGAAGCACGCAGGGAGCCCCCTCCCTGCGCGATGCTTCCCTGTACCGCCGGCACACCGCGATCATGTCTGATTGCGGTGTGCCGGGGGTTAATGTGCCGGGGGCGGTCCGTGACCACTCCTGGCACATAGTGCCGGGTGTCAGCTGCGATAAGCAGCTGACACCCGGCCGCGATCGGCCGCGCTCCCCCCCAATCTAATCCACAAAAAAAGACCCCACTCAGGTCCATCATCTGTTAAAAGAAATATAGGGCGCTTCCACATTACTGGTAGCACAAAAGCTCTGGAAAAGCTAAATGGCTCCTCGCCCCTCAAAAGAAATTCAGCAAATTCTGCGCTCCCAAATCCAAATGCGCCCTTCCCTTCTGAACCCCACCCAGTTTGTCTAAACCACATTTAGCACCCACATGTCTGGCATTTCTGTAGTGATGAGAGCCCACCTAATTTACGGGTGCACATCTCCAGAAGTATTTGCTGGGCATAATGTACTGGTCACTACAATGGCAGTTTGCAATTTTCACTCACAACATCCACTCTTGTTTGTTTCTGGAAAACACACATGGAGTAAAAATCGTCACTACATCTGTAGATAAATTCCCAAAGGGTTATAATTTTCAAAATGGGGTCAATTGAGGGGGAGCCATGCTCTTCTAGCACTTTTTTTTTTTTTTTTTAATGGCTGAACGTTAAAAACTTTTGTGAAGCACCTGAGGTTTCAAGGTGCTCACCACACATGTAGATAAGTTCCCCGAGTGGTCAAATTTCCAAAATGGTGTCACTTGTGGGAAGTTTCCACTGTGTAGGCACATCAGGGGCTCTCCAAACACGACATAACGTCTGCTAATTATTCCAGAAAATTTTGCATTCAAAAGTCAAATGGCGCTCCTTCCCTTCAAAGTTCGAAAGTGCACCCAAACATTACTTTTCCTCTACATATTGGTTATCGGTGTACTCAGGAGAAATTGCACAACAAATTGTATGGTGCAAATTCTTCTGTTACGCTTAGGAAAATGCAAAATTTGGTGCTAAAAAACCATCAGGGGCTCTCCAAATGCAACATGTCATCTGCTAATTATTCCAACAAATTTTGCATTCAAAAAGTCAAATGCTGCTCCTTCCTTTCCAAGGGCTGCCATGCACCCAAACAGTAGTTTTCCTCAACATATAGAGTATCAATATTCTCAGGAGAAATTACACAACAAATCTTATGGTCCATTTTCTCCTGTTACCCTTGTGAAAGTAATAAAATTGGGCCCAAAGAAAAATGTTTGTGAAAAAAGTTAAATGTTTGTTTTTTCCTTCCACATTACATTAATTCCTGTGAAGCACCTGAAGGATTAATAAACCTCTTGAGCACCTTGGAGGGGTGCAGTTTTAAGGATGGTATCACTTTTGGGTATTTTCTGTCATAAAGGCCCCTCAAAGTCTCTTCAAATGTGATGTGGTCCCTAAAAGAATAGTTCTGTAAATTTTGTTTCAAAAATTGTGCCGATGTAAAGTAAACATGTGGGAAATGTATATTTAACTATTTTGTGTGATATATCGCTCTGATTTAAGGGCACCCAACCTACTGTCTCCTTCCCCACCATCCTGTAGAATGTAAGCCCGCAAGGGCAGGGTCCTCTTCCCTCTGTACCAGTCTATCATTGTTCATTTGTTTACTGTAAGAGATATTTTTTTATGTAACCCCTTCTCATGTACAGCACCATGGAATCAATGGCGCTATTTATATAATAAAAATTAAAAGTTTAAAAATTGCAAAATTTTTGCCCAATTTCCGATTTTTTTAACACATAAATGTTAGTCATAGCAAAGAAATTGTTCCACTATCATGAAGTGCAATATGTCACGAAAAAAACAATCTCAGAATCAGTGGGATCCATTGATGCGTTCCAGAGTTATGACTTCATAAATTGACAATGGTCAGAATTGAAAAAAATTAGCCTTGTCAGGAAGGTGAAAACAGGTTTTGGGGTGAAGCGGTTAAAGGGGTTTTCCCATCAACAAAGTTCATTTTAATCAATAGATCTCGGAATAATACCGTAATAAGTTTCACAATTGGATGTGTTTTATAAAATTATCTCAGCACAGGAACATTTTTTTAATGTGTCCCTGCTGTGTTCTGTGTATTGGCTGTCTGACAGGACAGGGACAAGGTCTGATCATAACACAGCTGCTGGACAGGGGAGGAAGCAAAAGGGAGTATACAGACAGGACCGCACAGGATCACAGCTGATTCATTGTTTGAGGTAAAACATTAGTTAAAAAACAGGCAGAGAAATGTGTTACGGCACAAACAGAATCAGCTGTGCTCCCCTGCTGCCTGTATACTTTCTTTTGCTTCCTCTCCTGCCCAGGAGCTGTGGTATGATCAGACCATGTACAGTCAGACAGCCATTACATAGTACAGAGCAGGGGCACATTTATAAGATTATATCAACACAAGGAACATTTTTTTTTAAACACCTCAAATTGTGGAAATTAGTTTTATTTTAATATCTATTAATTAAAATAAACTTTAATTTTTTATTCACCAAAAATGCTTAAAAAATGCTGCTGCATTTTTTGCAGCATATGGGTGAAAAAATTCTGAAAGAAGTTATTCTGCAGATTTACACCCAAAATCGAAGGTGAGCTAAGCCCACCAGCATCAGGGGCTTATCTACAGCATTCTGTAATGCTGTAGATAAGCCCCCGATATATCCTGAAAGATGAGAAAGAGAGGTTAAATTATACTCACCCAGGGGCGTTCCCGCTGCGGTCCAGTCCGATAGGCGTCCCGGTCCGGGGCCTCCCATCTTCTTATGATAACGTCCTCTTCCTGTCTTCACGCTGCGGCTCCGGTGCAGACGTTCTGTCTGCCCTGTTGAGGGCAGAGCAAAGTACTGCAGCGTGCAGGCACCCGGGAAAGGTCAGAGAGGCCCAGCTCCTGCGCACTGCAGTACTTTGCTCTGCCCTCAACAGGGCAAAGTACGCCTGCGCCGGAGCATGAATACAAGAAGAGGACGTCATCGAAGAAGATAGGAGGCGCCGGACCGGACCGCGACGCCCATCAGACCAGAACCAACCCGGGACCGCCCCTGGGTGAGCATAATCTAACTTCTTTTTCTCATCTTTCAGGATACATCGGGGGCTTATCTACAGCATTACAGAATGCTGTAGATAAGCCCCTGATGCTGGTGGGCTTAGCTCACCTTCGATTTTGGGGGTGACAGGTTCCCTTTAAAAAAACACTGCAGTTCTCAAAATCTGTCAGGAAGAAAATCAAACATGAGCATGAGATTTCTGAGATTTCATAGCTCTTGCTGATACTGTAACAAGCAACTTTTAATTTGCATGAAAAATAGCAGCAAAAATTGTGCATGTGAACATAGCCTAAAACATAGATACCGTATTTTCCGGCGTATAAGACGACTTTTTAACCCTTGAAAAACATCAGAAAAGTTGGGGGTGGTCTTAAACGCCGGTGTCGCCTTATACGACGGTTGTAGAGCACGCTGCGGTCGACGGTCGCCTTATACGGCGGCGCATATGGTGGGGGGAAGCGGTCTTGATGAAGAGGTGAGGGAGCACCTTACAGGAAGGGGAAGCAAGCTGCAGGCATCCCGGAAAACAGCGGGAGAGCGGCGCTGTGCCCAGAAGACCCGCCTCTTTCATCTGTCTGGCCCGCCCTTGTATCTCTGCCTCTTGCTCTGGAGCACTGCAGTGACGAGGCAGAGGCGCAGGTGCGCATGTGCGGGATCCTCCGGAGCGAGAGGCAGAGATACAAGGGCGGGCCAGACAGGTGAAAGAGGCATGTCTTCTGGGAACAGCGCCGTTCTCGCTGTTTTCCATACCCTGGGACGCCTGCAGCTTGTTTTTCTTGTTTTTTGCTTGTTTTTCTGGGCACAGTGCTCTCTGGAGGTACTAGTAATAGGTACAAGGGCGGACCAGAGGGATGCTGACCAATCCAAGCAGGGCTTGTATACAACCAGCCAATAGCAAGGTACATTGGATGGTTGTTGTATACTGGATACCAGTACATCACCAGTATCTGTACTTGTTTACCAGTACATTACAAATCGCCAGCAGTCAAAACCCCATCATGGCTCCACCAACAAGAAGAAAGAAATATGAAGCCAGTTTTAAACAAAGTTGTAAATTTTTCCATCGAACATAATACCGTATATACTCGAGTATAAGCCGACCCGAGTATAAGCCGACCCCCCTAATTTTGCCACAAAAAACTGGGAAAACTTATTGACTCGAGTATAAGCCTAGGGTGGAAAATGCAGCAGCTACCGCTAAATGTCAAAAATAAAAATAGATACCAATAAAAGTAAAATTAATTGAGACATCAGTAGGTTAAGTGTTTTTGAATATCCATATTGAATTAGGAGCCCCATATAATGCTCCATACAGTTCATGATGGGCCCCATATGATGCTCCATACAAAATACGCCCCATATAATGCTGCATAAAGGTTGATGGTCCCATAAGGTGCTCCACACATTATGCCCCATAAGATGCTCCACACATTATAACCCAAGAGATACTCCACACATTATGCCCCATAAGATGCTCCATACATTGTGGCCCCATAAGATTCTCCATACATTGTGGCACCATACAATGCTCCATACATTGTGGCACCATACAATGCTCCATACATTGTGGCACCATACAAAGCTCCATACATTGTGGCACCATACAATGCTCCATATATTGTGGCACCATACAATGCTCCATATATTGTGGCCCCATACAATGCTCCATATAGTGTGGCAGGCACCATACAATGCTCCATATATTGTGGCAGGCACCATACAATGCTCCACACATTTGCCCCATTTGCTGTTGCTGCGATTAAAATAAAAAAAAAATCACATACTCACCTCTCTTCGCTAAGGCCCCCGGCACTTGCGATAGTCACCTTCTGCGTTCCATCGCTGCGCGCTGCTCTGTCTTCCATCTGCACTGACTGTTCAGGCAGAGGGCGGCGCGCACACTAATCGCGTCATCGCGCCCTCTGACCTGAACAGTCACAGCCAGAGGACGGAAGACAGAGCAGCGCGCAGCGATGGAACGAGGAAGGTGACTATCGCGCACTGCTCAACTCCCCCGATATACTCACCTGCTCCCGGCGCGGTCCCTGGCAGCGTTTCACTATCAGATGGTCTCCGGGAGCCGGCGGCATCTTCCTGTGTTCAGCGGTCACGTGGTACCGCTTATTAAAGTAATGAATATGGACGCATATTCATTACTTTAATGAGCGGTATGTGACAGCTGAACACAGGAAGATGCCGCCGGCTCCCGGAGACCATCTGACAGTGAGACGCTGCCACGGACTGCGCCGGGAGCAGATGAGTATATCACCGCGCCACTCACCCCCCCCCCCCCTCCGCTGACAATGACTCGAGTATAAGCCGAGAGGGTCACTTTCAGCCCAAAAAAGTGGGCTGAAAATCTCGGCTTATAATCGAGTATATACGGTAACTGCGCTGCTGCAAGACAATTTGGGGTAACAGAAAAGATTGTTTGGGACTGGAAAGCAAACTAAGAAGCATTAAAGAGTATGCCAAGTGGTAAGGAAAGCAAATTAAAAAACATTAAAGAGTATGCCAAGTGGTAAGTGTGCATTAAGAAGAGGCACACCACATTGGCCAGAACTTGAAAACCATGTAGCAGACATGGTGAATGAGCACCGCCAAAGTGGTTATGTAGTGACAAGAAATCAAATACGTATGCTTGCATTTCAGTGGGCCAAATCTAACCCAGATTGTCACGCTCGCGCCCAGACTGGTTGGCGCGGGCGTGTGGGGGTGTGGCCCCACTGGACCACAGGCCAAACTTCCCTGGAAAGGGTGTAAATAAGTAGCTTCCTAGGTGTTCGATGGAGCCTCTGATGGTGAGGTCAGACTTGTGCAATAGGAAGCTACCGGCTACCGGGTACCACTTCAGGGTGGTGTCTGGCTGTGGCTGCTAATCCCACCAGGGAACGGAACCAAGACAGGCAAGTGGGCACGTCTGGCACTCTGGCAGACAGGCGGGCACGGCTGGTACACAGGCAGGTGGGCACGGCTGGCTCTCTGGTAGGCAGGCAGGTATGGCTGGCTCTCTGGCAGGACAGGCGGACAAGGCTGGTACACTGGAAGAAATGGTAGGGACCGGTCTGCAGGCAGGTATGTAAAACAGGTAAGAACCTGTTCAGATAGGAGGACTTAAGAATAGGTAGAGAAAGACCGCAGAGCGAAAGCACAGGAGCTAGAGCCAAGAACAGAAATGCAGGAGGCAGAGCCAAGCACAGAAACGCAGGAGGCGGAGCCAAGAACAGGCGGCGGAGCCAAGCACAGAAATGCAGGAGAAGGAGCCAAAAGCAGGAGGCGGAGCCAAGCGCGGAAACGCAGGAGGCGGAGCCAAGTGCAGAAACGCAGGAGGCGGAGCCAAGAGCTGGAGTCAAAGCCAAGTGCAGAAACACAGGAGACGGAGCCAAGAGCGGGAGAAGTAGAACCGCAAGGAGCGGAGCCTGGTAGAACCGCAAGAAGCAGAGCCGCAGAGCGAGAGCTGAGCGGAGCCACAGAGCAGAGCAAAGTCAGAGTGCAGAGCAAGAGGGTGCAGAGCAAAACCACAGAGTGCAGAGCAAGGTCACAGAATGCAGAGCAAGGAGCAAAGAAAGGTCGCAGAGAGCGGAGCCGAAAGCAGAGCAAAGCAAGACACAGAGTATGCACAGCAGGGAAAGGAAACCAAGGCAGGGATATTAACGGACACAGGAACAGGACTAGGCTAAGACAAATTCAGGAACAGGTCAAGGCACAGAGACATGGACACAAGTCAGGGTACGACGCCCCTCTGGGTGGCGGACATAGGCCAGGGTACGAAGCCCCGCTGGGTGGCTACACAAGGACATAGGCCAGGGTACAACACCCCCCTGGGTGGCAGACATAAGAGTAACAGAGACAGGGCCTGGCACCTCAGCAGCTAAGAACTGACTGACGGAGTAAGTTGCACAGGCCCCCACCAATGGGTGGGGATGTGTTAAATAGAGGAAGCCTCATGGCGATTGGCCGGGGACACCTTAGCAAGGTGCACACAGTCTCAATAAGACAGAGGAGTTGCCGGCGCCGCCCCCCTATGCACACAGATGGAGCATGCACAGAGCAAGCAGCAGACATGAGGCACACAGCATGGAGCTGGCAGCAGAGAGAAGTCACAACAAGTCCCAGGGAAGTAACGGAGTTTGAGTGCAATGCAGGTGGGGGATGGGAGGCCATGCAGCGATGCCAGCAGGGTTGTTACACAGATCACAGCAACAGCTTTAAGGCCACTGTATCCTGGAGTACTAGATTCATGGCAAGGCATAATATGGTACTAAAACAAAAGATGAAAATTGCCCAAAAATTACCTGCAGATCTTGATAGCAAAGTGAATAGTTTCGATCGACACTAAACATGGCTATCCGTTAAGTAATATTGGAAATATGGATGAAACTCCAATGAATTTTGATATGGTTGGAAATAAAGCTGTCCATCAAAAAGGTGAAAAAACAATTTTAATTAAAACAACGGGGCATGAGAAGTCCAGTTTTACAGTGGTATTAGGATGCACAGCTGATGGCGCCAAACTGAGACCAATGATTGTTTTTAAAAGAAAAACAATGCCGAAACTCAAGTTCCCTGTTGGTTCTTTTGTACATGTGAATGAAAAAGGCTGGATGGATGAGGAAGGTGTAATGCTATGGCTTGATAATGTATGGAGCAGGCGACCAAGTGGACTTATTAAAAAATGTAGTTATGAAGAATGAATGTTCCAATTTACTTTTCATTGAAGAACTAAGCAGTAGCTTGTAATGCAGAACTTAACTACACTTTATCAAACTAGTGCCATGTTACATATGAGAAAACGAGAACGCTTTCTAATTTAGTTACATTAATAGCTTAGGTCCCTACATGTAAAAAAAAAAGCACTTTCAGTCATCTCTGTCCAAATAAACTGTAACATTTGTGCATTTTAACCTAAGTTAAACACAATAAATCAGGCACAATCATATACAGCGTGCCTCGTATATAAAAAAAAAAGTACAAAATTTAGAAATAGGAAACCTTGTAATAACCAGAATGAATTCAACAGATTACCGGATATGAAAGATACTGAAATCACAAACATAGTAAGAAAACACAAAATAAGCAGGATAAAAATTATCAGGATGATGTTTGAATTCACATTTAATACGCAATCAAATCTGCCCAAAAATTAAAAGCTGAGCGTTTCAAAGAAATCCATAAACAGAGGTGAGCTGTATTCACATATTGCCATGTTTTTGTTCCAAACCAAAATGTTTGCTTTAGTTCATTACCTATTTTACAGAAAAGAATTGTAATACATTCAGAGGCGTAGCTAGGGTTTTGGTTCGGGGGGAGCGAGACTTCTGAGTGGGCCCCTAACCAGGTAACCTTAATTACAACTGGGTGACGCACCCTAATAGTGGATGTAGGAGACGACTGCGCTGTTACTGAAAATAATCTCTATATAAAGACCAACATGGATATTACCACCATATGGTCAGCCGTAGATACCAGTCCTACGGAACATAGATCACAGCACAGTTACAGATGGTGACTTACAGAGGACATTCTTTCTGATGGAATTTATCACTTTTCCCGTCTTTTCCTTCTGGCCCAGACCGACATGACAACTTCTTCCAGACAGGACTCGGCTTCAGAGATAACAACAAAGACATATTTCACTTCTCATATTACAGCCCCATCACCATCTATTCCCAATCTGCACAAACTCCTCATCCTTCTGGTACCCCAATGCTCCAGCCGTAAGTGTCTCTATTACTGCACCTGCTGTGTGGTTCTCTGAGCCTTCTAAATTCTAAATCAACCCTCTACAATATAGTAATGCCGGGTGCAAGTTCCCTAGAAAACAGTGCTCACAGTATGTCCCCAAGAAAGTAATAGTGCCTTCTGTGTGCCCCTTTGTCAGTCACAGTAACCTGAGTTCCCCTATAACAATGAGACCACTTTACATTTAATAATGTCCCGAGTCTCCCCCCTGTACAGCTCCCCTATACACAGTATTATGCCCCCTCACTGTATATATACTAACTCCTTAGTATCCCCAAACAGTTTGATAGCTCCAACACTGTATGATGGCCTCCTAGTTAACCTCCATATAGTATAATGCACCAGATATTCCTCAATACAGTATAACGCACTCCCCATAGGCCTCCGTATAGTATAATGCACCAGATAGTCCTTAATATAGTATAATGCACTCCCCGTAAGCAGACTCTATAGTATAATGCACTCCCCATAGACAGACTCTATATAGTATAAGGCACCCCATAGGCAAACTATATATATTATAATACACCCCTCATAGGCAAACTCTATATTGTATAACGTGACCCCCATAGGCAGACTGTATAGTATAATGCCGGCCCCTATGGGCAGTCTCTTTAGTATAATGCAGCCCCCCCATAGGCAGACTACAGTATCATGCAGCCCCCCATAAGCAGAGTAATATAATGCAGCCCCCCATAGGCAGACTCTATAGTATAATGCAGGCCCCCTCTCATAGGCAGACTGTAATATAATGCAGCCCCCCATAGGCAGACTAAAATATAATGCAAGAACAAAAAATGCCCTAAATCATAAACACGGATGACCGTGATAATACCAAACACCTATGTAGAGCAAAAAGAAGTCCTCCAAACATAGTAATGCATAAAAAATAATTTTTATTGAAACATACACTTAAAAATGTTAAAAGGAAGTGTTTTGGAGATGTGTACAGACCATACAGAAAAAAGCAAGCAAAACACTGGGCTCAAAAAAATGGATGGATAATATCAATAGAATAATTATATTGCATCCATAATTATAAGCAATCTGCAACTACCTACATAATGAGATTTTGTTAGAAGGTGCACTTGTAAAGCAGTGGTAAACAATTATCATCTATAGAGATAAATAAAGTGCAGAGTAATAAGGTGCAAAATAAGCAAACAAATGAATATACCCAGAGACTACTGGGATTATGTCCCTGGCTGCCCCCAGTGAGGCTTGCAAAAGGTTAATACTATGAATACAGTGGGTAAATACCTCAAAACATGAATCAAATAAGTAAACACCTCATGAGGGAAGACAGAGACATACCAACCATGGCTCAAGGTGCAGAGTAGAAAAATCAATATCAATTATAAGCATATGATGAGAAGCCAGAGGGATAAATAGTTACCCAAAGTGTCAGAAGTCCCAGTGTACCCCTTGACGCACGTTTCAAATGTCTTTCTTCCTCAGAAGGGGTGCATATAATGCAGTCCCCCATAGGCAGAATCTATAATATAATGCAGCCCCCCTCTCATAGGCAGACTGTAATATAATGCAGCCCCCTCTCATAGGCAGACTAATATAAAGCAGCCCCCCATAGGCAGACTGTAATATAATGCAGCCCACATAGGCAGACTAATATGATGCAGCCCCCATAGGCAGACTGTAATATAATGCAGCCCCATAGGCAGACTGTAATACAATGAAGCCCCTCTCATAGGCAGACTGTAATATAATGCAGCCTCCCATAGGCAGACTGTAATATAATGCAGCCCCCATAGGCAGACTGTAATACAATGAAGCCCCCCCTTATAGGCAGAATATAATATAATGCAGCCCTCAATAGGCAGACAGTAAAATAATGAAGCCCCATAGGCAGACAGTAATATATTGCAGCCCCCCATAGGCAGACTGTAATACAATGAAGCCCCCCTCTCATAGGCGAACTGTAATATAATGCAGCCCCCATAGGCAGACTATAATATAATGCAGCCCCCCTCTCATAAGCAGACCGTAATATAATGCAGCCCCCAATAGGCAGACAGTAAAATAATGAAGCCCCATAGGCAGACAGTAATATATTGAAGCCCCCATAGGCAGACTGTAATACAATGAAGCCCCCCTCTCATAGGCGAACTGTAATATAATGCAGCCCCCCATAGGCAGACTATAATATAAGGCAGCCCCACATAGGCAGACTATAGTATAATGCAGCCCCCATAGGCAGACTATAATATAATGCAGCCCCCCATTGGCAGACTATAATATAATGCAGCCCCCCTCTCATAAGCAGACCGTAATATAATGCAGCCCCTCAGGCCTCTATAATATAAAGCACCTCCATAAAAAAAATACATACAATACTCACCTTTCTTCATCCTGGTTCCTCCGTTGCGAGAGGGAGTGTAACGCTCCTTCTCTCATCAATGCGGTCAGCTGTAACCGCATCTAGCCGATGCAGTTGAACCGGCGATGATGGGCGGGGGAACACCTCTGACACTGCCCCCCCGCCTGATCAGGGGCCCCATAGCGGCCGGGTGGTAGAGCATGGTAATCGATTCTCCCAGCTCTGCCGCAGAATGTAACTGCATCGGTTACAGTAGCCAAGCTGGGGAGATCGCCCCCTCTGGCCCCCCGGTAGCTATGCTACTGAATACATTCAGTAACATGCAGGAGATCAAAATGTGTACTATCACCTGAATAGCAATGTCAAACAAGATGTTCCAAGTAAATGTATAGCAAGTTACCTCTGGCTACCATTGTAAATTAAATTTTTTGCAACACAGCAGACTTCAAAATCAATTTGAACCATTTCCAAAAATCTACAGTGCTTACATCTCTATGATGAACACACGGAGGTAGATCTGCTAATGGAAGCCTATGGACGCAGGATCCGTCGCTGACCGTCACACACAGGAATCCAGCGACTTATCACGTTTTTCCCCTCTGAGCATGCCCGGAAGCATTTTCAAATCCGGGAAAAAGTCTCTCTCTCATTTTACTGCACAACTACGTACAGCAGACGACACAAGTGTGAAAGAAGCCTAAGAGCCTGAGTGCATGGAGGGGCCCATGCTCAACATCCGCTTCATTCATGCTCTGCCAAAAATAACAAATGTATTTTATTGGTTGTTACGCTTGCAACTGTCCATCTTTTCCATGACACCAATTTTGATCATTTTCTCCCAATGTGTTTAATTACCAATAGCATTCTAGGTTATTAAGTCTTCTTTAACACTAGTCCTATAAGAGAGAAAAGGTCAGCAGATCTATATAATCTCTGCAATTCTAGGAAAGGTATTTTTTTTCAATATGGTCTCACAAAGCAGTGATCCTAACTTCACCACTTCAACCACAAAACAGGTCAAACAAAACGGATCATCAGCCAACTGGACATACAATAGTAACATCAACCAGGAGCATATAAATAAAGCCGTACTCACTTGTTATGGGGGAGGGGGAACCTGACCAATATCCCCCCCTCTCCCAATCCACTTTTCAAAACTACTTCACTAGGTCTCCAATCTCCTCCAATATTGCCGCACTGTATATTCAATTACACTTAAAATTCTCAATTAAAAATGACAACAGTAAACAGAAATAAAACCAGGATTAAAAAGTCAACATGTTGTGGGGGATTGTCCCTTAGCTAAATGAACGGGTGATCCCCAAAGCATATCAACTATTTAACCAGTCTTTAGGTTATATGCTATTGCTGTCATTTTTCATTGGTAATATTAAGGGGTGATCGCTGAATCGTGTTGAGGGTTTATACTGTCTTTATTTTCATATGATTTGTTATTTCTGCTATAATACTGGAGAATAGGGTTGAGCGAAACGGGTCGTTCGTTTTCATAAGTCGCCGACTTTTGGCAAAGTCGGCGTCTCATGAAACCCGATCCCTGTGCGGGGTCGGCCATGCGGTACGCGATCTTGGCGCAAAAGTCGCGTTTCATATGACGCGTTTAGCGCCATTTTTTCAGCCAATGAATGAGCTTGGGCAGAGTGATGACATAGGTCTTAGGGGAGTGAACGCCTATCGTCATGTTATCGCTTGTGCAATACGAAATGGAGGAGGAGGAGGAGGCGGAAGCGGAGGAGGAGGAAAAAAAAAAAAAAAAATTCCCCATTGAGGTGCATAGGGTTTCGTGTTCCGGCCGATCCTCGACTTTGCGCAGTAATCGGCCGATTTCGCCCGACTCGACTTTTCCAACAGTCGGGTTTCGCGAAACATGACTCGACCCTAAAAAAGTCAAGGTCGCTCAACCCTACTGGAGAAGACTGATGGTCATGAAAGTGATATAGTCATCATTGTAAGACCTAGTGAAGGGGTTTTGAAAAGTGTATCGGAAGGTGGGGGGACATCAGTTCCCCTTTTTGACGTGCACGGGGGGTGGAAGCTGCAGGCCGACCGGTCTGAACAGAGTCCAGTTTAATTATGCGAGTGGCAGGAGGTCATCACTCACAAAGTGTACGTTTTCCTTTATTCGATGATCATTAAATTCTATGCATATATAGCTTTGAAAAAAAATTTCTTTTTGCACATTAACCACAGAACAAGATACCTTCTTTCTAAATAGTGATATATAGATGGCACAATTTAAGACTGACAATTATAATAACTATTAGACCAGTGGTTTACATGAGAACACTTGCAGCGTGGCGGAGTGTGGACAGCAAGACTCACTGCACTATGTGATGATTATAAAATGAATTTTTGGAGTAATGACTGTTTTAGCTGGATGAATCACAGACGAGGAGGGAGTCCAATAAGTTCAAGTACTGAACAAGTGAGTCAACTTATCTAGTAGGTGTCAGGGTGTGAGGCAGACAGTTCCGAATGACAAAAATATAGGCGTTATTTTTAGCACCTTGCCCCATGGATATTTTTCAAGTTACAAAGGGGACTGTTAGTCACAGATTAGTCACAACAACACAGACTATTCCAAAAATATATTTACAACCTTACTGTGAATTTGTGGTATTTTAATTTTAAAAAAAGAGAATAAATAATAATAATAAATTCCCCTGTGTGTTTTCAAAAACCATGAGACATTACAGAGTGTTTTAGTTCCATCGTAGCCCGATAGTAGCTATAGGTTATTTTTACCATGGGACGATTGTTAATGACCACTAATTATTAGCTTGTATAAAAGTCAACAAAGAAATGAAAAGTGATCAATTAAATAGTACACCTTACTTTGGAAACACTATAAAAAAATACAGAAGACATTACTACAATGTTTTATGAACAATTTAGTATCTAGAATTATGGAACTGGCCCCATAGATTACAGGAATGCTGTATAAACACCGGTAGTGTAACCATTCCACCAAAAGAAGATTCTGCCAGCAAGATATAGTTGGCCAAATAATGTATTTACTTATCTGCAAACTTAACGCTTATTGTCTATTGATGCCGCAGAGAAGATACTCTAAGATGGAAGCAAGTGTAGCTCCTTTAGAAAGTACGGCTTGGGAGACGACCCAGTCTACTATTGAGTGCAGGATTATTCCACTCGGAACAACCGACTGTCCTATACTTGGTGGGAAGTCTGCCATCCCCTGCACAGTGGGGAAACTCTCCAAAGTATGCAATGAAAGGACAACAAAGGAGCCTTCTTAATTACACACATTACTTTTCATCTATCTGTTCACTTGTAAAAAAAAAACACAAATGAGAAGTGCACAATGGATGTGACCAAGGACTCTGGGAAAGAACCAAGACAAAAAGCCCAGGCTGCACCTACCACCTTTCTTTAAGCATCTTTCTTTATTTCTTTCAATCACCAAAAAGTCCAGAAAGGACATGGTTTCTACTCTGGTGGGGCAGCTCTATGGAATAAGTGTGTCAACATGCCAATGAGAAGTAGTTTTCCTGTGGAAGACTGATAATTGCAAAATTGTATAGGGTGTTGGAGGGAATGATAATTTTCCTGATGGATGTGAGTATTTTGAACTATTCAACCTCTTCTACACCCATCTGTCATCTCTAGGACTGAGGAGCTGAGAATATACTTCAACTGACATATAACTGTGGATAAGCATTGCTCCAGTGTTTTAGATCTATAGGTCTTATCTAAACTGCCAAAATGGTGACTTGCAGGAAACTTAGGGCTGTAGTGAGAACAGCTCCTGGACCTACAGCTGGTTGACTTTGTATTCACCTGTTTTATAGACATACAATAAAAAATTATATTGTGGTACCATGTTCGTTCTCTGGTTAGCCAATAAATCACTCCTAGAACACTTTTGTCTTGATTGGGCATAAACGGATTTACATCGATATTCACCGCCTGAGAAGTAATGCAGTTTGGGCACATTATGGTTTTTTGACTATTCCCTAACAGGGAGAGTCATTTTCAGGATATCGACTACGGATTTCCATCTGGGCCAGGAGTAAATCTGGATAAATGGTCGATCTAGTAGCCAAGAGGAAAATTACTTTCACAAATGGCAAGCTATGGCTGAAAGCATTTGTGCTGTTCAACTCTTAAAGCAAATCTTTGTCAGTATGATCAACCCTTTTAAAGGGAACCTGTCACCAGGTTTGGCCGATAAGAGATGCGGCCATCACCTTTCAGGGCTGATATACAGCATTCTACAATGCTGTATATCAGCCCCCAACCCGACCTTCAAGATAAGAAAAATAACTTATTATACTCACCTGCAGGGTGGTCCAGTTCGAGGGGTGTCGCTCTTCTGGGTCCAGTGCCTCCCTTCTTCTTGTGATGCCGCACTCATGCTTGCTTCATGTGGATGACGCATCTCCTCGGCAACGCGGCTCCTGTGCAGGCGCACTTCTCTGCCCTCTGAGGGCAGAGCAAAGTACTGCAGTGCGCAGGCACCCGGGAAAGGTCAGAGAGGCCCGGCGCATACGCACTGCAGTATTTTGCTCTGACCTCAGAGGGCAGAGAAGTGCGCCTGGGCAGGAGAGCATTGCCGATTAGACTGTGTGTGGACGATGAAGGGACGCGTCATCCACATGAAGCAAGCAGGAAGACGGGGATCGTAAGAAGATGGGAGGCGCCGAAAGAAAACCAGCGACGCCCATCGGACCGGACCGCTCGCAGGGGAGTATAATAAAAGTTATTTTTCTTCTATTGCAGGTCGGGTTGGGAGCAGATATACAGCATTATAGAATGATGTATATCAGCCCTGAAAGGTGATGGCCGCATCTCTTATCGGCCAAACCTGGTGACAGGTTCACTTTAAACTTCTTCAAGATGGGGCTAATTTGCATTTCAGTTTTTTCCTCCCCTTCTTCTCTGAGCCATAACTTTTTTTTATTTTTTGTCCACATGGACATACGAGGGCTTGCTTTTTACGGGACGAGTTGTACTTTTGAATGACACCATTCATTTTATCACTGGAAAAAGGGGAAAAAAAAATTACAAATGGGCAGATAATATTTTTTGGGAACTGTTTTTAGGCTGTACATTTTGCAATAAAAATTACCTCGCAGTATGATTATGATGATGCCAAACATGTCCAGTTTCTTTTACTTTTTAATGGTGAAAAAAATTAATCAGAAATTTACAAATAACATTTTTTGGGGTTGTGTTTTCCGCGACTCATAACATTTTTTCAAATCCGAAAAAACGTGGCACTCTAGATGAATAATTATCATATGCCAATGAGCATCATTTACCCAGTGACTCCGGTCGCATCACATGTGCGCTGTTATGATCTGGTGGCCTAGGAGTAGCATTGGACGTACTCTGGAGAAGGTGGTATCTGTACTGACCGCGGACCCTGAACTTAACACCGCAACTAGAAGTAGCCGTGGGATGTACCTACTGATCCTAGACACCTCGACACAGCCGGAGGACTAATTCACCCTATAGATAGAAAAGGGAAAACTATCTTGCCTCAGAGAAAATTCCCAAAGGATAGGCAGCCCCCCACAAATATTGACTGTGAGAGGAGAGGAAAAAACATACACAGGCAGAAAACAGGATTTAGCACAGGAGGCCAATCTAGCTAAATAGGAAAGATAGGACAGAGAACTATGCGGTCAGTATTAAAATACTAGAAAATATCCACCACAGAACATACAAAAAACTCCACATCTAACTAAAGACATGGAGGGTATATCTGCCTCTCCAGAGATTCCAGCTTGACTGCATAAATCCTTACACAGATTAAGCTGGACAAGAAAATACATGAAATGCACTGAACAATGAGGCCCACAAAATGTGGGCTGCAAAACAAGCAGAACTTATCTTGGTGAAAAGACCAGGAAGCAGGAGAAACCATGAAGGAATGTGAATCCTCCAGAAACAATGGACAACTGGCACTGACTAAAGGGTGAAGCCACACTAAATAGCCCAGTCCAGAGTGGACACACCTGATAACTGCTGTGAAGGACAGACAGCAGCGCTACCACTTATAACCACCGGAGGGAGCCCAAGAACAGAATTCACAACAGTGCGACTACGTTGACAGGACTTCTTGCTGCACCATATCTCTTATATTTGTTCTGATGAAGGTCCGGATGTGGACCGAAAACGTTCGACTTGCCTTTATGGATGCACATCAATAAACCTTTTGCATATGATAATTATTCATCTAGAGTGCCAAGTTTTTTCGGATTTGGATTTGTTGGGCAGGATACCCTACTTGAGCACCTACTCTATACACTACTACGAGTGCCGTGTTGTTCTATTATTTCATAACATTTTTTCATTCGATGCAGCTGTGTGAGGGCTTATTCTTCCGGGTGAGGCAACATTTTTACACATACCATTTTGAGACCGATGTGACATTTTGATCGCTTGTTACAGCATTTTGTGTGGAATTGCAGCGACCAAAAAAAGCCTAATTTAGGCATTCTTGTTTTTGTTTTTTTTCATTTACGATGTTTACCGATCTGTTAAGTATTTTACAAATTTGATAGATTTGACTTTTCTGAATGCGGCGATATATTTATAATATCTTTATTGTCAATGGGGAGAAAGGTAGGCTAGTTACAACATTGCTGCATATAGCAGAAATCATTGTCTCCTTTGAAGCACGGCCACAGGAAGGGTTTTTAAAGAAGCTCTGCAATGACAAGCATGGGGTCCTCCAGCAGAACCTGTCATAGCAACCCATCGGTGACTCGTGATCATGTCGCGGGTGCGCTGATGGGCCCCATGCTGATACGCGTTACATGTCGCTGTCAGTTTGACAGCGGCATTTAACAGGTTTACACCCAAAATACTTCGCTCCACCCATGATTGTTAGAGGCAGGTCCTGGATGCAACATGCAGTCATGGCCTGCTGGGTATGCACTGTACATGTATGGTAGATGTCATGAAGAGGGTAAGCTGCCTATATGCACATGCCAGTTGAATAAAATGATACTTTGACATCTGAGATCTGATGTCTTCTTCCAGAGAAATCCACATTTTCTTAATATGTAAATGAGCTGTTCAGGACTATGGGCCGGACACTGTTCTGCATGAGAATCTGCCTCCAAAGATTATTTTACATGAAATCTGGAGTTTCCAGTGTGAGATGTAATGACTGACAGTCTGCTCTCCTGACCTACATGTCTCACACTGGTAACGCTCCCTTCTTTTAAGATTCTAAGGGAAATCAGTGTTGATTAGTATTTCCATAGTATTGGAAACCCGAAAAACGGTGATCCGCAAGTTTTTTGCAGTCCGTGAAAATTGCAGCGATACGGCCCCCAATAACGTGCCGCAAAAAACCCGGTAAGTGTAAAAGAAGCCCAAGTCAGGCGTAAGTCAGACCAGGGGTAAGTCAGACCAGGGGTAAGTCAGACCAGGGGTAAGTCAGACCAGGGGTAAGTCAGACCAGGGGTAAGTCAGACCAGGGGTAAGTCAGACCAGGGGTAAGTCAGACCAGGGGTAAGTCAGACCAGGGGTAAGTCAGACCAGGGGTAAGTCAGACCAGGCGTAAGTCAGACCAGGCGTAAGTCAGACCAGGCGTAAGTCAGACCAGGCGTAAGTCAGACCAGGCGTAAGTCAGACCAGGCGTAAGTCAGACCAGGCGTACGTCAGACCAGGGGTACGTCAGACCAGGGGTAAGTCAGACCAGGCGTACGTCAGACCAGGGGTACGTCAGACCAGGGGTACGTCAGACCAGGGGTACGTCAGACCAGGGGTACGTCAGACCAGGCGTAAGTCAGACCATAAATAACCAATGATACAATGACTACTTACAGCATAGCACCATCTGCCTAAGAGGTAGTATTGAAGAGGCTCTTCTGGATGGAGTTGTATTGCTTTGTCCAAATGCTCCTGAAATGTGAACATCATTCAGTTATTCTTTATTTCATTGATAAAATTATCAGGTGATTATCAAATATTACCAATTTGCGAAACCTATTTTGGATGTCTGGAGACCTTTGCTCCAACATGACAATTATTTTGCAGCACTGTTTTTCCCTATTTACATTACATTTACAGAAACAGCCCTGCTTTGTACATTAATATCCCAGTGATTCTGGTCTGTATTGTATGTGCATTCTGTTACATTCAGAGCAAATCTGTTTTTTACCTATTTTTGCAATACACTACGCTCCATTAAAAATGGCTGGTACGTAGACGTCATCTGTTGTCAACAGACCCGTTATTTTTGCATTCACGAAAACAGACCTAGGCATGCGAATGTGCCCTAAAGCATTAATCAGCACACCGAGGCACATTTAGAAAGGCAGAGGTTGTGGTGTTAGGGTATGTGCACAAAGGGTTTTTTTCAGGCGTCTTTGGATCGGGTACATTTCAGAGAAAAAAAAAAAAACCTTAAAAAAAAAAAACTCTTCGATTTCAGTTCTATTGAAAAACGATTTCCTGTTCATATGTTCAGGGTTATAATCAGTTTTTATTACCTTCAGATTTTCAGAAACGCGACGTCGTTAAATGGATTCGATCAAAAAATTTTTGCTACTTAATTTGAAGGCAGCATAAGGTAGGGGCTGAGACACTGCCTTTAGTAATATGCGACTTATTAGGCTGTGTGTATTTCAATACAATGGGGGTTTTATCAGTAGGAGATTATTCCTGCCAGATTAGGTGCCTGTCCCTGCACCCTGGTCCAACTCCGCCCTTCCACTGATGAGCAGTTTAGGTAAAAATACAATATATACAGAACACTGCTAATCAGGGGTGTAGACGGAATTAGCATTCTGAGCTTTGCTACATCTAAAAACTAATTGCGTTACTGCTGCTGCACCCAATACACTTAGGCTACGTGCACACGCTGCGGATTGATGTGCAGATTTTTCTGCACTGTTTTTGCAAAATAAGCAGGTAAACCGCACTGCGAATTAACCGCGGTTTTTGAGCGGACTCCACCTGCGGTTTTACACCTGCAGATTCCTATTATGGAGCAGGTGTAAACCGCTGCGGAATTCGCACAAAGAATTGACATGCTGTGGAAAATACAACGCTGCGTTTCCGCGCGTCTTTTTCCACAGTATGTGCACTGCGGATTTTGTTTTCCATACGTTTACATGGTACTGTACAATGCATGGAAAACAGCTGCAGATCCACAGCGTCAAATCCGCTGTGGATCCGCAGCAAAATCCGCAACGTGTGTACATAGCCTAAGTGACGAGGTAACAAAAACCTGGTGACAGATTCCTTTTAAAAGAAATGATCTGACCATTCTTCGGGTATTTTCCACTATAAAGCCGCTCTATAATTTACACGTCAATGGCAAGGCAACAAAATGGCTGAATATTTTTTTTTAGTGTTAGCAAGCATTTTAAGGTGTTTTTGACCGAAAAGAAAAGAAAAAAAAAAAAATCGCAACAAGAAATTCCTCCAAAACGGCTAGCGTTTTATTTATTGATGGTAGATTTTAAAAAAAAAATGTGAGAAAATTGCCCCCCCCCCCCCCAAAAAAAAAGCTCAAAAACCTTTAGGTTATCTGCACTCGTAAGAATTTCTTGCAGAAAATTACTGAAGAAAACCGGACATTCTGCAAGAAATCCGCATGCGTTTTTTTCCGGAGCTTTCCCAATGCATTATATAGCGGGAAAAACATGGAAAAAATGCAAAATTAATGAACATGCTGCGTTTTTTACCGCGTGCACAAAAATTGCAGAATGCATTCTAAATGATAGGATGCATATGTATGCGTTTTTTTATGCATTTTTATCGCAAAAAAAACTAGAAAAAATGCAACGTATGCACACAGCCTTAAAGTGCACCTACAACCAATCTTCACTTTTTACTTAAGAAAACAAAGGGCAGACACAGACTAATGAATTTTCTAAATAACTATTACCAAAAACGCTGCCAAGTGCTCTAAGGACCGCATGAAGGTCCCAACTTTAAGCCAGGATTGAGTCCAAACACTCGGGTTGAGGGATCCTGACATGCAGAGCAGGATCCCACGATCCTCCGCATGTTATCATGAGCGCTCGTATCTTTCTCATATATTCTTTATTAACCAATTATCGATTGGTAACATCATTGTAGCGGTATGGGGGTCCGCAATTTGTGGCATAACATTTGCTGTGAAAATACAAGTCCTAGCATGGCCTGACAGCAGTGTTCTGTCAGGGGTCTGTGATTGCATGCTGAGTGTTGTAGTACAGCTGAAGTGACACAGGTTGATGCCTGCAATCGTAAATGAATGCAGCGATAAGCTATGATACATGCTGCAACTCAAAATTAATAGGTTACATCTATAAAACTGTGGACTGACTATTAAAGGGCGAATCTAAGCTTCATATGTTCACTCTCCTTTCTAGCAAAAGTTTTCAACAAACCTTGAAGAGATAGCCGTTCTTGATTTTATTCTGCACACTATCAAATTCAGACATGTAGCCACACATGATCGCATACCTGGAAAAACAAAGAATTGAGAATAACCTAATCACTGATATATTTACCAATACAATGCCCATTTGCTCTATTGATTTTACTACTCATTTATTAAATATCTCACTTAAAAATATGCAATACAATAACATTGCTGGAACTCTGCCATTAATCCTTCGGTATTACAAAAATATATTGGTTGAAAGTTATCGTTCCCTGACTGTCCTATAAACGTGTCTGGATGACCACGTTTTTTCAGTACAGAAGGGAAAGAAGTAATTGCCAGATATCAATGGTGTGGTTTGTGTTCAAGGAAGAGAGAAGCTAGGAGAAGTTAAAATCACAAATGTTACTCTCTTCTAGGAGACATTTTCTTATCTTCACGCACATAAGAATTAAGAAAAGCTACTAAAAATTGAAGTAGATTTTACAATACTAACTGTATTCATTATTAAACAGATTTCTTAAACCCGATGAGGCTGGTGTACTTACTTTGAAAGTCAATATACAAATAGTGGTATCTTCCTATGTGAAAGATGCCCTGCCTGCCTGATACTCTTAGCACTAGCTGGAATCATATAAAAGTTAATTTTAATTTGAAGATTATTATACAGCCTTTCTGGCACTGATTTATGCAAACACACCAGTCTCATCAGGTCTAAGAGGTTTAATTCATGATATATTCTTATCGCTTTGTGAAATCTGATGACAGGCCTGGTTTAAATTGCTGTGATTTGTGGATCAATATGTTTCACTACAGTAAGTGCAGAGGCATAGCTAAAGAGGGTAAAGGGAGCAGTCACATCCAGAACGGCAAACTGACAGAATCAAAAAGCAGTATTAGGCTACGTTCACAAGTGGCGTTTTTGCTGAGGTTTTTTCTGCCTCAAGACCTTCTCTCTTGGCAGTAAAGAAGCTGCAAAAAAGAAAAGAAGATTTTGCTCGGTTTTTCCTGTGTCGTTTGTGCATTTTTTTTGTTACATTTTTGCCATGCTACTTTTGTCTCTTGTGCATGCTGATGACTTTAGTGGCAAAAAAAAAAAATCTGATTCTACTTCGTTAAGATTTTGGCACAAAAAAACGCAGCAGTTACCTGCGTTTTTTCAGCATTTTTTCACCACCCATTACTATCAATGGGTGAAAACCGGTGAAAAAACGCTGAAAGAAGTGACATCCCCTATTCTGCAAAACCCAAGCAAAACACAAAGAACTGAGGACAAAAAAAAATAAGCTTTGTGCATGAAATTTCAGACATTTTCAGCTGCATTTTACAGTATCAGCGAAGTCGAATCCATAGACTTTGCTGGTATTGTAAAATGCAGCTGAAAATTTGCATAAAAAAAGCAGCAAAATCATACCTCCCAACTTTTGAAGACGGGAAAGAGGGACAAAGTTTGCGGCGCGCAAAGCGCGCCGCGGCAAATTTTAGGCCACGCCTCTGACCACACCTATTCATAATTAGTCACACCCATATCCACGTCCCAACCACACCCATTTAGCACTGCCGATCACATCACACTATTTCATATACAATAATTATAAACAAAAAAATATGGCCACACAGTGCTCCATACTGTATAATGACCACACATGATGCCCCATACTGTATAATGGCCACATATGACGCTCCATACTGTATAATGAACACACATTACGCTCCATACTGTATAATGACCGCATACATACTGTATAATGGCCGCACATGATGCTCCATACTGTATAATGGCCGCACATGATGCTCCATACTGTATAATGGCCACATATGACGCTCCATACTGTATAATGAACACACATGATGCTCCATACTGTATAATGACCGCATGCATACTGTATAATGGCCGCACATGATGCTCCATACTGTATAATGGCCGCACATGATGCTCCATACTGTATAATGGCCGCACATGATGCTCCATACTGTATAATGGCCGCACATGATGCTCCATACTGTATAATGACCGCACATGATGCTCCATACTGTATACTGGCTGCACATGATGCTCCATACTGTATAATGACTGCACATGATGCTCCATACTGTATAATGGCCACAGTTCTCCATACTGTATAATGACATACAGGCACGCAGCTCACACACACGGCTCACACGCACGCAGCTCACACACATGCAGCATCACACACGCAGCATCACACACACACACGCAGTATCAAACATACACACGAAGCATCACACACGCAGCTCACAAACACATGCAGCTTTGACACAAATGCATCACACACGCAGCCATCACACACACACGCAGCCATCACACACACACACGCAGCCATCACACACACACACCCAGCCATCACACACACACCCAGCCATCACACACACACACACAGCCATCACACACACACACCCAGCCATCACACACACACCCAGCCATCACACACACACACTCAGCCATCACACACACACACACCCAGCCATCACACACACACACCCAGCCATCACACACACACACACAGCCATCACACACACACACAGCCATCACATACACACCAGATACCTCATACACACATGACACACACACACATGCAGCATCTCACTCACACACACATGCAGCATCACACACACACACACACATGCAGCATCACACACACACACACATGCAGCATCACACACACACACATGCAGCATCACACACACACACACACACATGCAGCATCTCACACATCACACACACACACCACACACACACACACACAAACACACTCTCCTCTGTGGTGCAAGGGCGGCTGATGTCCATGTGCAGCTCTTCAGTTTCTCCGGCTGCTCACATCTCTGCACTGTCCCGGCACCTCCCCCGTCTCTCCTTCTCTGCCGGGATAGCAGATAAGAGCAGGAGAAGCCGGAGCTCCATGCACACACAGGAGGTAGTGAGTCGCTGACCTCTCATCTTGATCGCTGCTGGCTCTCAGCCTCTCTCCCTCAGCGTGGCAGGCAGCGCAGCGCCGCACAGGGGGCGGGGTCGGTGGGGAGGAGACCCAGCTTTTATAAAAAAACAAAAAAAAAAAAACAGCCACAAACCTAAGTTACTCAGGTGCCGCCCCCTGCATTGTCCCCGCCCTAGGCAGGTAGTGCGGGACAACTAATGTCCCGCCCGGGATCCCGGGGCTGACTGTCAAAATCAGGACAGTCCCGCGGGATCCGGGACGGTTGGGAGGTATGGCAAAATCACAATGTGTGAACATAGCCTTAGGCTATGTTCACACGCTGTGGATATTGCTGCGGATCCGCAGTGGTTTCCCATGTGTTTACAGTACAATGCAGTGCACATGCTGCGGGAAAAACTGGGCGGAAATGCAGCGGTTTATATTCCGCAGCATGTCAATTCTTTGTGCGGAATCCGCAGCGGTTTTACACCTGCTCCATAATAGAAAACCGCAGGTGTAATACCGCAGTGGAATCCACACAAAAAACCGTGGTAAATCCGCAGGTAAAATGCAGTGCCTTTTACCTGCAGTTTTCACAAATCCGCTGCGGAAAAATCCGCAGACCTCAGGAATACGTGTGCACATACCCTTAGAATACAGCAGCATATAAACATGGAAAGTAGGAGGCTCCGTTACAGCTTTTGAATTGGTGTTTAAAAAATTTTGAGCAATTAACTTTCTAATTTTTTTTAATAATTTGTCCAGCATGGAAAGTCATGACATTTTGCAAATCGCTTTATTATGGGATTTGGCTTTATTCCTCCTTTTTATGAAAAATCAGCATGTAGTCAGCCTTGAAATCACAGTCTATTTTCATTGCTATCTGAATGTAATTATTTGGAGTACAGATGATGGCAGTTTTTTTCACGCACGAGAAAAAAAACGACTGATTATTTTGATCAGCGTTTGGTCCGAGTGTCATTCGCTTTTCTCGTACATTGAAGAAAAAAAAAAAAATTCTCCACCTTCTCCTATGTGACAGTCCGTCAAAAGGTTTTCACGGGCGGATAGACCTTCGGATCAAAGATTGGACATATCTCCGTGGACCACTTAGCACTCGTACCTGTGATAGTCTATCAGTGAGAAACAAGGACAGAACTTGTACATGAAAACCGGACGTCTGAATGAGGTCTAACTCTGGGAATAAGCTGCTCCAGGAGATTGGTTTGATAAGCACAACACCCAGAGGAGGACGCAGGTGCTGATCCTTTCACTGCCATCATTTGTACTCCGCTTTTTATATCAATGCAGCTATAGGTAGGCAAATAGACTGTGAAAAAAAAAGGGAATAAAGACAAATCCCCTAATAAATTGATTCGCAAGTGTCATACATTTCCATGCTGGATAGGACTATAAACAACACAAACTAGAATAGTCATTCATTTACGTTATTCCTTTGGATAATTGTTAATAACTTCAAACGTTTAACTTTAAAATGATTAAAAAAATCAAAACTGTAGCAGAAATATTGGAACTGCGGAGCAAGGCTAGGTCAGCTCCCTACATAAGAAGGACATTGTAAATCAGTGTCTTGGCCATTGCCTCTGGATCCTTGACACACAGTGGTCTGAATGGCCCATTCCTCCCCAGACAGAGGCAGCCTGTTCCTGCATCTATTCACCCTTCAAAAAACACTGTAAGAAAGTGCCTCGCCCATGCTAAAGTACCCTCTGAGAACCGAGCAGAGGTCATTCTCTCATATCACAAAACCAACCAGGTTTCAGTTGTTCTCTGCTTCGCTGCCCATGCATAAACCATGGCAATAAGAATGGTGGTAAATTCACCCCCTGGAAAAAGAACGATAAACTGTGCTGTAGAAAAGCAAAACATCCCCTAAAAAACATCCAAGAGCACAACTAATTATAAGGCTGCCATTAATCTGCCAGTGAGAGGCAATGCCACAGTTCCTGGAAAAGCAAACACAGTAGTTGGCCTTGCGTGAGTCTCGGCCGGGCTGTCAAACATAGTGGGGAAGGATGCAGACTGTGATCAAAGAACACTGAAAAGAATCTGGCTAATCTTGCTGGTGCTGCTGTCAGCTGCAGAGGTGGCGTGCAAGAACTTCTCACAAGGAGGAGGCGGGGGACGGGGTGTAGTAGCTCCAAGGGTCAATACAGTTCATTCATTAAAGAGACAGCTCCTTAAACTACGAGGAGAAATAACACAAGAAAAAAACTAATCTATTTCCTTTTCCAAATGCCTGAAGTTCCTGACTGCTTTACAAAGGTTCCGCTTCATTAAGTTTACTTTTACCTTAATTTTGAATTTAAAGTAGAACTGTACCATATATAATTGAGCAGGCTAAATGCAGCATAATGCATTGCATATGTGTAATATACAATCTAAAAATATTACCGTAAGTGCTCGTTCACACAAGCGAATACATCGGACAGGTGCCATGTCATGTTTTATCGAATAGCACTCTAAAGAATGTTATATTGCGGAGCAGCGTTTTTTTCTCATGCAGATTCGGTATGAAAAACAAATTGCAGCATGATGAGAGTGGCTTCAGAATTCGGATCACGCATACCCATACAAGTCAATTAGGTGCATGGAACACATCGGGCTGCACTCAAATGTCATCCGAATGCAGTCTGATTTCCATGGACACAGACAATGGAGAAGATAGAGAAATCTTGTTTTCCATCTTCTCATCTGCGCTACGATTCTCTCACTTATTGGACATTGTACTCAAAATCTGGTGAGTGTTTGATCGGAGTGTTATTTACATGATCGATCCTATTCTCTTGCATGAGATAATCTACACTCTTATGACCCCGGCTTTACAGGGATCCTCTTGGAACAGAAAAGAGAGGAAAAAAAAGACAATGCTTTGCTGCTGTGACCTAGAGATAGCCTATAGCACATGCTGTCCACCGATCTCCAGGTCACAGCAGCGGAGATTCCTACTGCACATGCTCAGAAACAACTGACCCGTCCTAACCTTCTAGGACAGGTTTCCGACAATGCTCCATCCTAACGTAATACAGCGATAATATACAAAGAAGAGTGATTTGTTCATTAAAAGTATTTAGACATTTATTACATTTTGTTTTATTTCTATCTCTTTATTTCAATGTGTTAAACCAAAATGACCCCACTGTACATATAGATTATAAATGTTAGTTGGGGTTTGCATATTGTGTACGGCATATTCTGCATCTCTGCTTACATACCATTCCAAAATATATTCTGTTCCTCTGTCCTTCTGGTGACTATTTCCTGTACATTGTATTCTAATTAGTAGTAGTGAGGCAAATAAGGAGCAGAGTTTCTTTTGATAGATCGGACGATTCTGAATTCGGCGTTACCAAATGTGTATTTTTTGAATTTTTTTAATTGTTTCATTTTTCATGGTGACGGGGGTGATTCGAACTTCGGCATTCACAGGAGGCTCATGATGACAGGCACGGGGGGGGGGGGTCTTCTGCAAACCCCCAGCCGTCATGACAACCCATCGGCGCCACGCGGTCACGTGACAGTGGCGCCGATGGGCGTGACTTATGACGCGCTTCCGGCCGGTGAGTGTTAAATGCCGCTGTCAGTGATTGACAGCTGCATTTAACTGGTTAACAGCAGCGGGTGGGTCCTGGATCTACCCGTGGCTGTTATAGGCATTTGATGGGTGATTAAATCGGTGATTCAATCACCCATCAACTGCGGAGAAAGATGTGGGCTTGCATCAATGGCAGGGACACGACCGATGATGCATGGTGAAGAGGTTAAAGAGGAGATCTAGGATTTAAAGAAGGAAGCTTCTTTCCTAAAACTGCACCAAATACTTCCAAAGACTGTGCCAGAGATTGTAGTTAATTCCTTTTCTCCTAAATGGGGTGGCACGCAATATCAGCAGTTTCTGGGAGGATTTTCTTTTATGTATTAGACTATTAGGTTATGTTCACGCATTGCAATTTTGCTGCGGTTTTTTTTTTCAGCTGCGTTTCACAGTACCAGCAAAGTCTATGGAATTTCAGAAATCTCATGCACACACTGATTTTTTTTCCTCACTGTTTTGTCTTATAAGAGCTTGGGTTTTTTTTTCCCAAAAATGCAGCATGTCACTTGTTTTAGCGTTTTTCGCCCATTGAAATCAATAGGCGGTGGAAAAACTTTGAAAATATGCTGCAAAAACGCAGGTATCAATTTTTGGTGCTTTTTGGTGCCAAAACCTGATGAAGTTGAATCAGATTTTTTTTTATGCACTAAACTTTATCAGCACGGACAAGAGACAAATGTACCCTGACAAAAATGCACAAAAACCATCAAAAACGCCACAAAAAACTAAGCAAAACCTACTATTTGTAAGTAGCTTAAATGTGGCATAAAAAATGCAGCAAAAACACAACGTGTGAACATAGCCTTAGTTTAGGTTCACTATTTGTGTATTCAAAGCAAATTCTACAGCATTTTTCAGCACCAAGATAGTCGTCGAGTTTTATTATCCACACACAGCACTTTTTTTGGTGCCGATTCCACGTTGAAATCGTCTTTTGATTCTTTTGATTTTTATTTTTTAAATCCAGAGCATGCCAGTCTCTGTTTCAATGGGGACCCTAAATCCATAGGGTTTGCTGTATATTTTGTTGCTTTTTTAAACAAAAAAAAAACAAACCATAAAAACGCATGAACAACTGTGGAGAATATGCGACTATTTTAGATGCAGAAATGCTGCCTGTTTTAATTAATAAACTTACAAAATCTGCACTAAGTATCCAACATGTGCACTGGACCTTAAACTTTTCATGCAAAATGATGTAACTATGTCAAGTTTGAAAAAGGATTTGCCACAATCTGACATACAGTCATATCAGAGGTGGCACGGGCTCAGGAGCTGTGCAGGTTACACACAGCCAGGCTCCTGCTGCATGTGCAGAGACCTGACATAATGATGATCCCGGCACTTTAACCCCCTCTGATGCCTCCGTTAGTGGTGAGTGACAGCACAATATCCATTTGCCTGCCCATCAGACCCACCACAGGGTGATAACACGGTGTTGATGGAAGGAGGTCTGACAGTGGCCTACCCATCTGTAATGTGCTCCAGCCAATCAGATACTGACGAGCAGGGAATATTAGGCTACCTGGACCAATGCATTGTCCTTCAAAGTACTATAGTCTGTTACCAGTGCGATCAAAAGTTTGCACTGGTGGGACCAGTAAATATATATATATTTTACAATTAAAAACTAGAATTTGTTATATCATTTAAGTTTTTACTTATTTTTTTTGCAATATATATATTTTTTCAATATTTACTCGTCCCACCAGTGCAAATATATATATATATATATATATATATATATATATATATATATATATATATATATGATTTTCTTGTGCATAAAGTAGTAAAACATAAGAAAAAAAACACTAGAAATTGGGCATCACCATAACTATATCAACACGTAAAATAAAGTTAACATGTCAATTATATTGCACGGTGAGCTTCATGCAAATAAAAACTGATCAGATTTGGTTTTTTTGTTCATGCTTCCTACCAAAAAATGAATTATAAAAGTTATCAAAAAGTCCTATGTACCCAAAAATGGAACTGGTAAAAATGAAAACGTCCCACAAAAAATAAGCCTTCATACAGCTCCTTCTATTGAAATATAAAGTTATGGGTATCAGAATATGATAACCAAGAAATATTTTTTTTGTCTTTAAAAGATTTGTGGGTTTTTTTTGCAAAAAAGTGACAAAATGACAAAACGTAAGTAAACCTATATAAATTTGACAGAAGAATAAATAGAAACAGGAGCAGCACAGCTCAACTTGACATAAAAGCACAGCAATATGGAATGTGTCAGAAGATACCAAAATATATGGCACGAGACCGGAGGTGCTAGCGTGGAAAAAAGCAATCCATCGTAGAAACAATAGTAGTAGAACGCCAAAGCACTCACCAGTCTCGCAGTTTTTATTCGGGCAAAATGGCCCGAATAAAAACTGCGAGACTGGTGAGTGCTTTGGCGTTCTACTACTATTGTTTCTACGATGGATTGCTTTTTTCCACGCTAGCACCTCCGGTCTCGTGCCATATATTTTGGTATCTTCTGACACATTCCATATTGCTGTGCTTTTATGTCAAGTTGAGCTGTGCTGCTCCTGTTTCTATTTATTCTTCTGCCACATTGTTGATATAAGCACGCACGTTCCTTCTGAAGCCAGCGTGGTTTTTTAGACTGTCAGTTTAATTGTGCGTTAAACACACATCATGGAACCAGAATCGGCACCTGTGAGAGGCAGTTTACAAGCCGGCCGGGAGGACGCTATAAATTATTTTAATGAGTGCGAACAAACGGACGAAGTGCACATGCTCAGCACAAAGTCTTTGGAACATAAATTAACTAATCTCTCGGAGAGAGAGATAAGACTGTTTTGGACGAATAACTCGCTACAGTCCTATGTGGACAACAAGCGGGTTCCTAGAGGTCTACGTGTTTGGAAAGATATCTCTCACCACAGTGGTGATGCATCGTTCAAAAATGAATGGGAACAGATCATGTTGAAATGTTCTGAGGATTTATTAAAACTGGTATTAAAATCTAACATGCAAAATTATGAATCACTCAATGCAGACATTCTGAAAACACAAACCGAGTTGCGCACTAGACTGTCTGATATCCAATGGACTGCTTTCAACAAAAAATTGGATTCGAGGCTTATTTTAATACAAGCCGATACCAAACAGAGGAAAAGAGACAAGTTTGTGCGGGACAAAAATGACTACGAGTCCGGCAACGTATTTACCTGGGGGAAAATGTTAAGAGAAAATCGCATTAGACAAACCCCAGGGGTTAACACCAGACAACGGAAACGAAATCAGAATAAGAAGAGAAATTCTTTCCAACAAAGTAAGAGAGACTACTTAACTACCGAGTCGGACTCAAGTTTAAGTGATGGTACTTCCATGAATCCTGAATCCTCGGAAGACGTTTCTCTTGATAATCAGACTATCACCCCGGTCCCTTTAGGAGGAAGACACGGAGGGGTAAACGGAAATCCCGGTCCAGAATGGCGACGCAAGAGAAAATGGGTATCGTGGAGACAGGAACGTTATTAAACACCTCTGATGATGACTTGGTGGTTAATCTGACGCCTCGGGTGTTAGACTCTGTCCAATTGTCTTTACTAGCTAAAGGCTTGAATTTTTGTGTACCTAATAATTTTGATTTCGTTTCTTTCCAAATTGATTTATTTAAAGCCACCAGAAAAATGCACCTGTATAAATTCTTTAAATCCAATACGATGACATCAGCATCCCTAGAAGGAGAACGTCCCTGCAAGGTAGGACCTCTGGGCTTTATGGCGAATGCTCAGGAAGATGTTTTGGCTGATGTATTTGAGGATGCCAGATGTCTACTTAGTCTGAACAATCCGGCAATAGATGATGAGATATCTATACACCAGGATAGTACCCCGTTTTTAGGTGGTGTTCCCTCTTCCTTCATGCCCCCTACTTCTCCGGGCAACATGATTGATCTATTTGAAACTCTCGTCTTAAAAGACATGGAAGCCTTAGTATACAAACAGGCTCCTTCTAATTTATCTTCTGAAGAATCTAAGGCCCTGAAAGATATGGCAGGTTGGAGTGATGTTATCTTCCGCCCTGCTGATAAGGGCGGCAAGACTGTCCTGTTGCCCAGAGAAGTTTACATAGCTGAAGCTGTACGGCAATTATCAGACAATTCTATATATCTGAAGTTACAAAGCGACCCTACCATAAAATTTAAGGGGGAATTATGCACCTTTCTTAGAAAGGCAGTGGAAAATGGAATCATTTCCCAAAGGAAAGCTGAGAAGTTGCTTCCCAGCTTTCCGACTAAACCTCATTGGTACTACCTTCCCAAAATCCACAAATCTCTCATATCTCCCCCAGGGAGACCTATCGTAGCGGGGATAGGTTCTCTCACAGAACCTTTATCCCAATACATAGATTGGCTCCTACGCCCTTTGTTGGTTAATGTCCCGTCTTACATCAAGGACACAAATTCTTTCCTGAGCCTAATACAGGGTTTCGAGTGGCGGCCGGGGCTCTCCATGGCTTCCATTGATGTGGTCAGCCTTTATACCAATATCCCTCAGAGACTTGGGGTTGACACCATAAGACGCATTTTGCGCACTACTGACAAAAGCCAGGGATATATTGATTTTGTGTGTGAAGGATTAGACTTCATACTCACACACAATGTCTTTACTTTTGCAGATAATTGGTATAGGCAGACCACCGGGACTGCCATGGGGACCCCGGTCGCATGCACGTTCGCGAACCTGTATATGGCTGTTTTCGAGGAGGATTATTTTTATTCGGGCAAAAATGGTTTCTTGAAACACATTCAATTTTTTGTGAGATTTGTGGATGATCTATTTGTGATATGGGATGGTACAGAAACTGAATTTGTTTCCTTTGTTACCTATCTTAATGATTTCAATACGATGGGTTTGTCATTTACCTATAACTTCGGGGGGTCTAGTCTTGATTTTTTAGACGTTTCGGTTGAAGCGTCAATAGACGGTTTAAGGACCTCTGTCTTTAGAAAACCAACTGCGGTTAATTCACTTTTACACTATAAGAGTTTTCATCCTTACCACACCAAGAGGTCATTGCCGTACAGCCAGCTAGTAAGGACTCGTCGCACCAATAATACACAGGAGGGCTATAACAAACAATCCATGGAGCTCCTAAATAGATTTTCAGAAAGAGGGTACCCCCAGCATTTACTGGAGTCAGCGGTGAGTCGCGTTGAGGCCGGTACGTCGTCCCCCCCTTCCCAGACCTCTGCCGGCCCCGGACAGCGATTCACTTTTTGTTTTCAATATAGCCCACTAGACCGGGAGGTGAGATCCGTGATCCGTAAACACTGGCATGTCCTGGAAAGAGACAGAGAACTTGCAGACAAAACCACAGGGGGCCCATTAGTCTCTACGAGACGAAGTACTCGTCTCAGAGACATCCTGGTTCAGAATCGACTGACCAATAATCATGGTACTTGGCTAGAACGTTCTGTCCCTAAAGGCAACTTTCGTTGCGGCCACTGCCGATATTGTCGGTTTCACACCACAGGCCAAATTATTAACATCGGCCCCGTTACACATACTGTGCAGCAATTTATCTCCTGCAAGACAGATTATGTAGTTTACGTTCTGTTCTGTCCTTGCAGGAGATTTTACATCGGTAAAACCATCCGTAAATTACATATACGGTTCAGAGAACATCTGAAATCGATTTCATCAGGGAAAGGTGTCCCCAGACTCATCCAGCACGTTAAAGAGCAACATGGTGGAAACCCTGAGGTGTTAACCTTTGCAGGGGTGGAAAGAGTTTCACTCCCAATTCAGGGAGGCGATCTCCATAAAATATTATTGTGCACTGAGGCCAAATGGATCATGCGCACCCGAGCCATGGGCCCAGCTGGGATGAATGATAGGATAGACATGTCCATTTTTCTGTGAGGCTTTTTTGATATAAGGAGACACTTACTCCTTTTATGGTGTCTTTCCTCTGTGTATATATTTGTTTGTGTTATGTTTTTTCGTTGTTTTTTCGTTGCTGTTGTTTCGCTTTCAAGCAGTCATGTTTTGCAATATTGATTTATATATTGTGGATGTTTTTCTTTCCTCAACAGAATCTTTTGAGACGTTTGAACGTCATATATATATAAAAAAGAGAAAACAACAAAACAGAAAAAAGAAAAAAGACGCTACACATGATGTTTATATGTTTGACTATTGGCGTTGCATGAGAGATATAGACTCGGATATGGTCTGATTCTGATAGTTAACTTATTTCCCCGTAGACACTTATATATGTTCTTTGATACACTTTTGTGCTGTAGACATGGTTTTATTTTGTTTTTAATCACACTATGCACTTTTCGTTGGTCAGGTGGGAATTTGACACAGGTGGTTATTGATCATACTCACCTATGTATACTGGCGTCATTTCCTCCCTGACTTAGACCCGTTGAAGCGCTGTTACTGGGCGCGAAACGGCCGTCGTCTGGTCCGTAGCACTCCTGCACTTTATCCGTCCTCCCTGTGTGCCGTGAAGATGATTTATGTATGAAGCAATAAAGCATTTCTAAACTGCGAGACTGGTGAGTGCTTTGGCGTTCTACTACTATTGTTTCTATATAAATTTGATATTGTCGTGATCATACCTGTATTGCAGAAATAGAGATACCATGACAAACAAATGGTGAATGCTGTTTTAAAAAAATAAATTAATTTCAGAACCACTTTTTTTGTTCATTAAGCCTTCCAAAGAGTGTATCAAAAGTGATCAAAAAGTTGCATACTCCACAAAATGGTACCAATAGAAACTATAGTTTATCATGCAAAAAATGAGACCTCAATCAGGTCTGCTTGTGTCGACATTTTCCAAGACTGGTAACGTTTCTAATTTATGATCGATGGAGCTGTATGAGGGCTTATTATTTGCGTGCTAAGCTATGTTTGGTGTCTCTGTAACCGCAATGACCTGGACAATCATATTGCCAGGTAATTTTTAGTGTAGAATGAACATGGTATATAAAAAAAAAACAACAACTGTGGAATTGCACTTTTTTTATTTGCAATTTTGCCGCACTCTAAATTTTTCTAGGACATGACAAGATAAAAAAAAAGGGTGTCATTTAAAAGTATCACTTGCAAAACAAATCCTCTTATGGCCAATTTGACAGAAAAATATAAAATTATGACTCTTGGTAAAGAAGAGGGAAAACAAAAACACACAAAAAAAGGAAAATCGCCAGGACGTCAGAAGGTTAATTGACTTCACTGCATAAACCGTAATAATAAAAAATACGTAAGTGCCCTTTTAAACTATAATTGTCAAAATTAGGCTACTTTGCCTGGTGTAGGGAGATTATGAGTAATAATGTGCCAAAATCTAATTTATCAAAATATGTAAAAAAAATAAAAATAAAAAGAAAGAACAAATATTTTTGTGGATGATGTATGACTTCTACGTCTACTTACTCAAGCATAACCTTCATAACATGATACATACACTTATTTTTTAGGATTATGCGATGAAACTAAATAGGTCTATTTCTTGACAGATTTTTAAACCTTGAAAAAACAGCCTAGAAGTCTGATGCTCCTGTGCAGAGAATTCGGACAATGCCACATCTGTCTGGTGAATGAACGCTCTCCATCCAATTCCCTTACCCTGCAGGAGCTAATCATATAAACTCAACATACCATAACTAAACGGATTGCAACTAAAAAGAAAACAACGAAAAGCGAACAGGATTATCCAACGCCTCTTAGACTTTGTTTCTCTTTGCGTGACAAGGAGATAAAATGGGGCTAGTTAAAACTGGTTAAGGCCGAGGGGTTTAAAGGTAATTACAATGTGTGGTCTGAAGAGAATGTCATGTATTCCACTAACAAACACGCATGGTCACTTATCTGCTATTAGCGGAGTGGAGGGACGGCGCTCCTAATCTACAGCACTAACTACAAGCTGGAAGAAAATATGCAAGGGGTGCACAAACTTCACTTTTGCCCCATGGGCTGCTACTTTGCTAATCATCAATAATTTCTTGAAGAGTTTGCATGTTTGCAGTATTTAGTCAGTTAGTAGGGTAACAGGTAGTTAATAGTTGGTGGGCTGGTGGAGGTTAGTCCAGCAGCTATCGACACGTTTTGGATTTGTCGCAACAAATTTATTAGAGTAAAAATCCCTAAATGAGGCAGTTTCTGCAGCATGTGCAAACTGCATCAAGATGAATGGAAGAATCGCACCACTGTCAACAACAAATCTGCATCATGTAAACAGAACTTATAGTACGTTTCACACTTCTGATGAGCAAACTGTCTCATCAGAGAGGAAGAGGACTAGAACTCTAGTGCCACCTATAGGAATCCCGAAAGTCAATATCGACCCTTTAACGAGCCTAATCATTAGGTAAACGGCAAAACCAAAATCTCAATTTGCAGACACTGTGTTTCGGGGTACTGCCCCTCGTCAGTGCAAAGAGTGAGATCTGGTTTGGCTGGATGGGAGGAATCGGACCAGGAACCAAGGGGTAACGTTTCTCCTTGTGGAGAGTGACATGTCAAGCCTGACACTTCTGATATTAAAGGGCCAAGTACTGGCCATGATCTCCAAACCAGCCAGGGGTCTCCTGACCCCAAAACATAATATTCTCATACATGCCTAGGCATGTGGCAGGTTCAGGTCCACAGATCCACGGGGGCTCTGTACACTGCAGTCCGTACTTGGACTTTGAATGTCGGATGTGTGAAATCGGCCTTAGGAGTACGTTTTTAAACCTATTTAAAGTAGAAGTGGTCTTGTCCAATCACAGCACAGCTTGGACAATAAAGTTTTTTTTTTACCTAGACCGTTTCATAAATCTGCACTTTAGAATGTCTTTCATACATCGGTTCCTGCAGACTAAAAAAAAAAATTAGAAACAAAATAAATATTTATTGTGAGGGTATATTCATACACTCTGAAAATATATTGAGGAAACTAATAACTAGAAGTCAGTTCAATAAATCTGATATTGTTTTGCAACATAACCATGAACTTTTGCACAGCTCATTCCATCCATGGGATGGACAAATTTGCTGTGTTTGTAGATTACATGTCTCATTCACATACATGTTGTATATATATACACACACACACACACACACACACCCACCATTGGTGTAAGCTGTGCGGCCAAACAGGGACTGTAGAGGTAAAGGAGCCCATTTCTACCTCCAACAGATGGAGCTGTGCATTATGATACGCTACTAGGCTGCTAAGGGCCCACATACTGTTCCCTCTTATGTCAGTATCCGCCAGTTATTATGTACCCCAAGTAGCCATGATGTTAAGATATCTAGTAACCGCTGGGCCAACCCTACAACAGACTGTGGAAATGGGATCACTAGTAAATTAAAATTGGGGGCAAGTTGGTAGACTGAATATGCAGTCAAAGAATTAAAGGGTATCTGTCAGCAGGATGTTGTTATGTAATCTGAAAAAAGCATGAGGTAGGGGTTAAAACACAGATTTCAGGGATGCCTCTCTTATCAAGCTCTGTGGTTTTGTTTCCTTACAATGATTGTTTTAGCACCAGTAGCTTATCATTGCAGTGACTAGCTGGTCATGTGAGCCCTGGTCTGACACGCCCCCTCCTGGGATAGGCAGCTCACTGTTTATGGTTATTGTTTATTCCGAGCTTGGTGTGGGCGGGGTTAGCTTTCTCAGCTCTGGCTTGTTGCTAAATCTAAAAAACTCTGAATGTGTGAGAACGGTTGCACCCAGTAAATTGAGTGATACATTACTGGATTCTGCTGCTCTATGCCTACATCATACCGCTCCTAGATGAGCTAGCAAAAACCTGCTGACAAATTTCCTTTAAGAGATTTAGTGCAAATACAGCAAAGAAAAAAAACAGTGCATCTTTGTTGCCTTTTATTGTGACACATTTGGCACTGGCTAGATGTTGACGGGAACTCAATATGGAATGCAGTACACACACAGTTTTTTCTGATAGTGATTTTTCAATTTTTTGCGGTATATTTTTCTGTTCCTACACTTTTTCAAAATGCAGCATGCTTTAAATGTGATTCAACAACTATGTCCGAAAGTATTATATGGCACTTCCCAGCATAGGAAACAACAATTTGAAGGTTCAGTGGAATTAACCCCTGACTCCAATGAAGAGATCCATAAGAGACCAAGTAAAATCCATAATTTATTTAGTCACATTTATAAAAACAATGGTTTATAGAACATACAGAACAAAGAAATACCCAGAGGGCCGGAAAATACCCTCCCAAATATGTATATACCATCAGAGCAAAATAATAAATATACCATCAGACAAAAAATTAGAAAATAGAACGGCCTGTATGATTAGAAACATTGTAGACCATTGTGAAACAGTGTATAGCTCAATCAGCCCAATACATGCCTACTAGCCATGCTTCATTACAAGGTAATCCGTACTATATTACTTAGGTAAATGGGTATAAGAATCAACAGATGAATTATCTCACTGCTGCAGCACCTAGGTGGGTAGCCACAATATGTTCTGTGGTATCGGGTAGTCCGGCGTTCCCCTGTCGCCCCGACGCGCGTTTCGCCCGTAGCTTCCCTCTGGGTATTTCTTTGTTCTGTATGTTCTATAAACCATTGTTTTTATAAATGTGACTAAATAAATTATGGATTTTACTTGGTCTCTTATGGATCTCCTCATTGGAGTCAGGGGTTAATTCCACTGAGCCTTCAAATGCGTTAAATGTGGCCTTTTCCAAAGTGGTTTTCTCACAGTCTTTTTTGCACAGTAAAATGAATACATGCCAAGAGTGTGCAGAATCACCCAAGAAATGTAAAACATGTTTGTAATACATGTTTTTTTTTTCAAAAGCACAAGAAAATTCAGGACTGTAAATGTGAATGAAAGTGTAAATAATAATAATAAAAAAATAACAGGCAGTCTTCTCTTATCTAGAGCTAAAACCTCTATGATGAACATTCCATCTATCCTTTCATTGCTTGTAACTTCACTAGACTTGTGTGGTGACAGTGCCGTCTGCTGGTGACTGCTAACCACAACACTTTCATTCAACAAAGTATAAGAAAAAAAAATGCCTTTTTATTTAGCTTTCAAATGGAATGTAAAAGCCTTTGAAATCAATACAAATATTTAGGATTCTTCTCCTAACCCCTTATTGACGGAGCCAATTTGTTACTTAATGACCAAGCCAAGCTTTACAATTCTGACCACTGTCAATTTATGAAGTTCAAGTTCTAGAACGCTTCAACGTATCCCACCGAATCGGACAATGTTTTATTGTGACATATTGTACGTCATGTTAGTGGTGAAATTTAATCGAAATAACTTGCATTTATTTATGGAAAAAACAGAAATTTGGCAAAAATTTTGCAATTTTCAAACTTTTAATTTTTGGACCCTTAAAGAGAAGGGGCCATAAAAAAAAATTACAGCAATTGAAAAACGTAAAGAATGTTTACATTTTCTTAAAAAAATATTATCATTTGTTTATAATTTAGTAAAATGTGAAAAATCATTTTAAAAAGTTTGGCATTTCCACTTTTAAACACTAGGGGGAGCAGCTTCTGAAATTTGACAAAAACCTAGTGTACAACTAGCTCACATTACTGCACTGCAGTAATTATGGGCGGAGTCTGCTGACGTGGGTGATGTCTCCTCTCCTCCCCTTCTGGGTGTTTGCTAAGGGATAAGAGAGGATGATATTCAGGAACCCAGTGAGCAGCCATTTTGTTGGTGACTGTGACTGTTTACTTGTCAGTATAACTCTGCAGAGGATGGCAGGCAGCAAGGATTCTGGGAGACATATGGTGGAGGGAGCAGGGTGACCGCAGCACAGAGTATTTCAGGAGAGCAGTGTGCAGCTCTATGGCACCATGTTCGGTGCGCGGAGCAGCCAGGGATTGTACATAGAGCGCTGTCTTTTATACACATGGATGGACCGTCTGATTGTCTGCTCCACAGAAATCCAGGAAACATTTCTGCTGATTGATGGCCTGGTCTGATCCAGACTTTGCATGCAGACCCCATTCCCCTTCTCAGATCCTGTCCTGGCGATGTGTGAAAGCGAGGCGACAGGTGCAGTACAGGGTTACGCTGGGAAGCAGGTTGGGGGGAAATGTAGCCACATAGTAATGATAAAAATGAGACCCCTCTCTTCAGCTGCCTCACCTGCCCTCCCCTGACTGCACCTAACTGGAGGTCATGCTGCCCCCTCTATTACCCCAGACCCGTGTGCAGCTGCTCAGCCAGAACAACCCTAGAATGGGTCCCCTTTCTGAAGATAATACCGCCATATAGCTCACACATAATACTGTTATATAGTTCTCACATAATACCACCACATAGATCACACATAATACCGCCATATAGATCACACATAATACTGTCAAATAGATCACACATACCACCACATAGATCACACATAATGCCAGTGTTCTCACATACCACCATATGCTTCTCACATAATACCGCCATATAGATCACCCATGCCACCATGTACTTTTCACACATACCGCCATATAGATCACACATAATACTGCCATATACTAATCACATAATACCATCATATAGATCACACATAAAACCACCATATAATTCTTACCTAGTACTGCCACATAGATCACACATAATCCCACAATATAGTTCTCATATACTACCATATATAGTTTTTACATCATTCCACAATACTGATCAAACATAATACCGCCATATAGATCACATAAAATACCGTCAAATAGATCACACAATACTTGGTGGGCATAATGTGTGATTATATATATGTGTATTATATATATATATCTAATATATAAAGCTGAATGTGTGTATGTATGTGTGTATGTATGTGTGTATGTGTGTATGTCCAGGATTGGCATCTGAACCGTCGCAGCTACAGCCACAAAATTTAGCACAGTCACACGTTTGGACCCCGAGAGCGTCATAGGCTATGTTGTGAGGTGAAATTTTAACCCCGCGCTTTCCAATTCTCCAAACAATTTTGCCCCTATCTACATAATGGGGAAAAAGTGAAAGGAAAAGTGTTGGAGGCGTCGCAGCTACAGGCACAAAATTTTGCACAGTCACACGTCTGGACCCCGAGAGCGTCAAAGCTATGTTGTGAGGTGAAATTTTAACCCCGCGCTTTCCAATTCACCAAACAATTTTGCCCCTATCTACATAATGGGGAAAAAATGAAAGGAAAAGTGTTGGAGGCAAATTAACAGCTGCCAGATGTGAACAAGGGGGACTTAAAGAATGACAGCGATGGCGCCAGAGTATATACTGTACAGTTGCTAAGGTGGGGCCCCGACATGGGATAATCACCACACCACCACGGGGATATGAACACACACACAAAATGCGCCACACACTACCACGTGCTCGAACACATGTACCACCCTCAGCGCACATTTCACCACACATACACCAACCTCGCCACATAAAAGTCGAAACACAAAAGTCGCCGCTCAAAACTCGCCACGCGCAAAACTCTCCACATGCAAAACTCGCCACACGTGCAAAACTCACCTCATGGAAAACTCGCCACACGCAAAACTTGCACACGCGGAAAAATTGCCACATGCACAAAAGTTGCAACACATGCAAAAGTTGCCTCACACAAAACTTGCACATACTCAAAAGGCACCACACATAAAACTCGCCACGCGCAAAACTCGCCATGCGCAAAACTTGCTGCACACAACTTGCTACACTAACCTGTCACATGCAACTCGACACAAAAAGTTGCTACACGCATGTCGCCACACAAAACTCATCTCACAAAAGTCGCTACATGCATGTCGCCACACGCAACTCAACACACACAACCTGACACACGAAACTCACCCTAAAACACACACAAGTCTGGTATTATCCTTCAAAAATAAAAATCTGATTAATAAGCAGACAAACTACAAGAGCAACAAATGTACCACGTAGGAATCCGGCAGCTGTCAGTCACATGACCAGTCTATTATGTGTATGTGTGAGCTAATATATACTGCCAGGGGGTGGGCTTACTGCAGGCTGGGGATTTATCAGGCTGCCAATTTAGCTTACAAATACTGAGGTAAAAATACTGACCAAATAACGTGTGAACGAGGTCTAATACAGGAGGAGATGACATACAGATATATACTATATACAGGAGGAGATGACACACAGGTATATACTATTTACAGGGGAGATGACACACAGGTACAGTGGGGCAAAAAAGTATTTAGTCATACAGCAATAGTGCAAGTTCCACCACTTAAAAAGATGAGAGGCGTCTGTAATTTACATCATAGGTAGACCTCAACTATGGGAGACAAACTGAGAAAAAAAAAATCCAGAAAATCACATTGTCTGTTTTTTTATCATTTTATTTGCATATTATGGTGGAAAATAAGTATTTGGTCAGAAACAAAATTTCATCTCAATACTTTGTAATATATCCTTTGTTGGCAATGACAGAGGTCAAACGTTTTCTGTAAGTCTTCACAAGGTTGCCACACACTGTTGTTGGTATGTTGGCCCATTCCTCCATGCAGATCTCCTCTAGAGCAGTGATGTTTTTGGCTTTTCACTTGGCAACACGGACTTTCAACTCCCTCCAAAGGTTTTCTATAGGGTTGAGATCTGGAGACTGGCTAGGCCACTCCAGGACCTTGAAATGCTTCTTACGAAGCCACTCCTTCGTTGCCCTGGCGGTGTGCTTTGGATCATTGTCATGTTGAAAGACCCAGCCACGTTTCATCTTCAATGCCCTTGCTGATGGAAGGAGGTTTGCACGCTAAATCTCACGATACATGGCCCCATTCATTCTTTCATGTACCCGGATCAGTCGTCCTGGCCCCTTTGCAGAGAAACAGCCCCAAAGCATGATGTTTCCACCACCATGCTTTACAGTAGGTATGGTGTTGGATGGATGCAACTCAGTATTCTTTTTCCTCCAAACACGACAAGTTGTGTTTCTACCAAACAGTTCCAGTTTGGTTTCATCAGACCATAGGACATTCTCCCAAAACTCCTCTGGATCATCCAAATGCTCTCTAGCAAACTTCAGACGGGCCCGGACATGTACTGGCTTAAGCAGTGGGACACGTCTGGCACTGCAGGATCTGAGTCCATGGTGGCGTAGTGTGTTACTTATGGTAGGCCTTGTTACATTGGTCCCAGCTCTCTGCAGTTCATTCACTAGGTCCCCCCGCGTGGTTCTGGGATTTTTGCTCACCGTTCTTGTGATCATTCTGACCCCACGGGGTGGGATTTTGCGTGGAGCCCCAGATCGAGGGAGATTATCAGTGGTCTTGAATGTCTTCCATTTTCTAATTATTGCTCCCACTGTTGATTTCTTCACTCCAAGCTGGTTGGCTATTGCAGATACAGTCTTCCCAGCCTGGTGCAGGGCTACAATTTTGTTTCTGGTGTCCTTTGACAGCTCTTTGGTCTTCACCATAGTGGAGTTTGGAGTCAGACTGTTTGAGGGTGTGCACAGGTGTCTTTTTATACTGATAACAAGTTTAAACAGGTGCCATTACTACAGGTAATGAGTGGAGGAAAGAGGAGACTCTTAAAGAAGAAGTTACAGGTCTGTGAGAGCCAGAAATCTTGATTGTTTGTTTCTGACCAAATACTTATTTTCCACCATAATATGCAAATAAAATGATAAAAAAAACAGACAATGTGATTTTCTGGATTTTTTTTTCTCAGTTTGTCTCCCATAGTTGAGGTCTACCTATGATGTAAATTACAGACGCCTCTCATCTTTTTAAGTGGTGGAACTTGCACTATTGCTGAATGACTAAATACTTTTTTGCCCCACTGTATATACTATATACAGGAGGAGATGACACACAGATATATACTATATACAGGAGAGATGACACACAGGTATATACTATATACAGGAGCAGATTACCTACAGGTATATAGTATATACAGGAGGAGATGACATACAGGTATATGTTATGTATAGGAGGAGATGACATACAGGTATATACTATATACAGGAGGAGATGACACACAGGTATATACTATATACAGGAGCAGATTACCTACAGGTATATAGTATATACAGGAGGAGATGACATACAGGTATATGCTATGTATAGGAGGAGATGACATACAGGTATATACTATATACAGGAGGAGATGACACACAGATATATACTATATATAGGTGAGATGACACACAGGTATATACTATATACAGGAGATGACATACAGGTGTATACTATATATAAGGGAGATGACAAACATGTATATACTGAGGTGAAAATGAGAGGTGTGAGGTGAAAATGAAAAGGTGTGAGTGCAAAATGAGAGGAGTGAGGGAAAATAGTGGAGTAATCGGAAAATGACAGATGTGAGGTCGAAATGACAAGTGTTAGGGGGGAATGAGAGGAGTGAGGGGGAAAATAAGAGGAGTGAGGGGGAAAATGAGAGGTGTGAGGGAGAAAATGAGAGATGTGAGGGGAAAAATGAAAGATGTGATGGGGAAAATGAGAGGCGTGATGGGAAAATAAGAGAAGTGAGGTGCTATAACTAACCACAGATATTTACTATGCCCAGGCAACGCCGGGCTCTTCAGCTAGTATATTTATAATATCTTGGCATAATGTGTGGTCTTTATGGGAGTATTATGTGATAAATATATATGGCGGCATTATACGTGATCCATATGGTATTTTGCTGCTCTAGGGAGGTCACAGAGATGTATGGTGGAAGGAGCACAGAGTATTTCAGGAGAGCAGTGTACTGGTCTATGGGGGGTGGGGGGGAAGGAGTGTGCTCACACTCACAACTGCATACTTAGCCTTTACTGGCTAATAAAATGGGGGACACCCCCCAAAAAAAGACGTGGGGGCCCCCTATAATTAATAACCATCAAATGCTATGCAGACAGCTGCGGGCTGACATTAATAGCCTAGGAAGAGGCCATGGATATTGTCCCCCCCAGGCTAAAAACTCAGCTCTCAGCCACCTTTTACATGCGCCTTTTCTGGCGCTTTGCCTGGCAATTTCCACTTGTCCTGTAGCGGTAGCAAGTGGGGTTCATATTTGTGGGCTTAATGTCACCTTCATATTGTCCGGTGACATGAAGCCCACGGCTTAGTAATGGAGAGGCGTCTATAAGGCAGCCATCCATTACTAATCCTATAGTTGTATTGTAAAGAAAGACACAGCCAGAATAAAGTCCTTTATTAAATCTTTTTTAAACCATACTTACTGAAAGCATAATCCTCGACTCCCTCGTCTCCTACAACAAAAATAATAAACCACAATGGGAAAAGACACGCAGGGGGGAGAGGAGTGCATAGGAGAGGATTAGATACTGACTGCTGAGCCGTGTATCTAATCCTGTCCTGTGTGATACCGACTGCTGAGCCGTGTATCTAATCCTGTCCTGTGTGATACTGTGCTGAGCCGTGTATCTAATCCTGTCCTGTGTGATACTGTGCTGAGCCGTGTATCTAATCCTGTCCTGTGTGATACTGTGCTGAGCTGTGTAACTAATCCGATCTTGTGTGATACTGTACACAGGACAGGATTAGCTACACAGGACTAGATTAGCTACACAGGACTAGATTAGCTACACAGGACTAGATTAGCTACACAGGACTAGATTAGCTACACAGGACTAGATTAGCTACACAGGACTAGATTAGCTACACAGGACAGAGGTAGCAGTGGTAGATGGTATATAGAGGCAGGTAGCAGTGGTAGGTGGTATATAGAGGCAGGTAGCAGTGGTATATAGAGGCAGCTAGCAGTGGCATATAGAGCCAGCTAGCAGTGGCATATAGAGGCAGCTAGCAGTGGCATATAGAGGCAGCTAGCAGTGGCATATAGAGGCAGCTAGCAGTGGCATATAGAGGCAGCTAGCAGTGGCATATAGAGGCAGCTAGCAGTGGCATATAGAGGCAGCTAGCAGTGGCATATAGAGGCAGCTAGCAGTGGCATATAGAGGCAGCTAGCAGTGGCATATAGAGGCACGTAGCAGTGGTAGGTGGTATATAGAGACAGGTAGCAGTGGTAGGTGGTATATAGGGGCAGGTAGCAGTGATAGGTGGTATATAGAGGCAGGTAGCAGTGGTATATAGGGGCAGGTAGCAGTGGTAGGTGGTATATAGGGGCAGGTAGCAGTGATAGGTGGTATATAGAGGCAGGTAGCAGTGGTATATAGGGGCAGGTAGCAGTGGTATATAGAGGCAGGTAGCAGTGGTAGGTGGTATATAGGGGCAGGTAGCAGTGGTATATATAGGCAGGTAGCAGTGGTAGGTGATATATAGAGGCAGGTAGCAGTGGTAAGTGGTATATAGAGGCAGGTAGCAGTGGTAGGTGGTATATACAGGCAGGTAGCAGTGGTATATAGGGGCAGGTAGCAGTGGTAGGTGGTATATAGGGGCAGGAAGCAGTGATAGGTGGTATATAGAGGCAGCTAGCAGTGGTATATAGAGGCAGCTAGCAGTAGTATATAGAGGCAGCTAGCAGTGGTATATAGAGGCAGCTACCCATGGTAGGTGGTATATAGAGGCAGGTAGCAGTGGTATATAGAGGCAGGTAGCAATGGTATATAGAGGCAGGTAGCAGTGGTAGGTGGTATATAGAGACAGGTAGCAGTGGTAGGTGGTATATACAGGCAGGTAGCAGTGGTATATAGGGGCAGGTAGCAGTGGTGGGTGGTATATAGGGGCAGGTAGCAGTGGTATGTGATATATAGAGGCAGGTAGCAGTGGTAAGTGGTATATAGAGGCAGGTAGCAGTGGTAGGTGGTATATACAGGCAGGTAGCAGTGGTATATAGGGGCAGGTAGCAGTGGTAGGTGGTATATAGGGGCAGGTAGCAGTGATAGGTGGTATATAGAGGCAGCTAGCAGTGGTATATAGAGGCAGCTAGCAGTGGTATATAGAGGCAGCTAGCAGTGGTAGGTGGTATATAGAGGCAGGTAGCAGTGGTATATAGGGGCAGGTAGCAGTGGTAGGTGGTATATAAGGGTAGGTAGCAGTGGTAGGTGGTATATAGAGGCAGTTAGCAGTGGTATATTGGGGCAGGTAGCAGTGGAAGGTGGTATATAGAGGCAGGTAGCAGTGGTAGGTGGTATATAGAGGCAGGTAGCAGTGGTAGGTGGTATATACACTGTGTTCCAAATTATTATGCACAAAGCGTTTAGGAGTGATAAGGTTAGAATTTTTTTGTTTGTCATTTAAACTCATTGATGGTGATGTGTGTCAGGGCTCTTTACATCACTGAAAGAAATTGCAGATACCTGTGCAAATTAGTTTGGCAGGTGAGTCCAAATAAAGGCAAGACTACTTAAGAAGGCTGTTCCACATTATTAAGCAGCCTACATTTTTTGCCAAAATGGGAAAGAAAAAGGATGTGTTGGCTGCTGAGAAGCAACAAATTGTGGAGTATTTAGGTCAGGGCATGACTACAATCAACATTGCCAAGACACTTCTTCGTGATCATCGCACAATCAAGAAGTATGTAGCTGATTCCCAGCACACACGTGTGCGTGCTGATAAGGAAAAATTGAGGACTCTTTCCAACAGGCAATTGCGTAAGGTTAAAAGAGCAGCTGCAAAAATGCCTTGTCATAGCAGCAGACAAGTTTTTGAAGCTGCTGGTGCCTCCAACGTCCCCAGAACAACAAGATGCAGGGTCCTTCAGAGGTGCGTAAGCCATCCTGCCGGCCACCTCTATCCACTGCACACAAGCAGAAACGGCTCCAGTGGGCCAAACGATACATGAAGACTGACTTCCAAACTGTTTTGTTCACCGATGAGTGCCGTGCAACGCTCGATGGTCCAGATGGATGGAGTGGAGGATGGCTGGTTGATGGACACCCCATGAAAACACGGCTAAGGCGCCAACAAGTAGGTGGAGTAATGCTTTGGGCTGGAATCATGGGGAGAGAGATTGTCAGCCCCTTTATGATCCCTGAAGGGGTAAAGATGAACTCCATAATCTATGTGGAGTTTCTAAAACAACACTTCCTGCCATTGTTCAAGAGGAAGAACCGTGCTATCCGCAGCAAGATCATTTTCATGCATGATAATGCACCGTCTCATGCTGCAAAAAACACATCTGCATCTCTGGCTGCTATGGGCATAAAAGAGGACAAACTTATGGTGTGGCCACCATCTTCCCCTGACCTCAACCCCATTGAGAACCTCTGGAGCATCATCAAAAGGAGTGTCTATGATGGCGGGAGGCAGTTCACATCTAAGCAGCAGCTCTGGGAGGGGATTCTGTCCACATGCAAAACAATTGAAGCAGAAACCATCCAAAAACTGACAAATTCAATGGACGAGAGAGTTCAGAAGCTTCTTTCCAACAAGGGGTCCTATGTGCAAATGTAACATCACCTAGAATAAAGTTTTCACTTGAAAACTGTTTGATTTCATTTTGTAATAAGCTGATAATGCTTATAACTTCACAATTGACCATTTTTTTGTTCAAAATAAAATTAAAAAGGTTGAAAACTCTGCTGTGCATAATAATTTGGAACATGCATTTTGAGAGTTTATTTTTTTTAAAAAGATACTGTTTTCATAGGTAGTTTGTTCCAAAACATTGCAATTATACTAGAATAGTAGATGACTGGAAATTCAGATAGGTAATTTAGAGAAAATATGAGGAAATATTATATGCATAATAATTTGGAACACAGTGTAGAGGCAGGTATCAGTGGTATATAGGGGCAGGTAGCAGTGGTAGGTGATATATAGAGGCAGGTAGCAGTGGTATATAGGGGCCGGTAGCAGTGGTAGGTGGTATATAGAGGCAGGTAGCAGTGGTATATAGAGGCAGGTAGCAGTGGTATATAGGGGCAGGTAGCAGTGGTAGGTGGTATATCGGGGCAGGTAGCAGTGGTAGATGCATAAGAAAATAAAAATTTCCTGTACTTACCTTCCCTCCTCTCCCAGGAAGTGCTGAATCATGTTCAGGGCAGAGCAGTGTGACGATCTCCCTGCTGTGCTCTGAACAGGTCAGCAGTGAGCAGTGATTGCAGCCTGTACTGTAATACTAAGTACAAGCTGCAATCACCGCTCCTCGCTGCAGATACTCACCCCGGACCCTCGCTTCCCAGCAGTAGCTTCTCCCTGGCAACTCCTGCCATCGCACGCACTGAGCTGTGTGTGCGATGACAGAGGAAGATAAAGCAACAAAATGGCCGCAAACTCCTCCCCCAGCTGTAACCTAGCAGCCCAGTGGGCGTGCCCAGGTCACAGCTAAGAAGCAGGAGGAACGGCCTCAATGAAAGAGATGCGGTCGGAGTCCGACCGTTGGCTCCTATGCCCATGGCTGCGGTAAGTGAGGTGTGCAAGTGTCGTGCCCAGACACTTACACCCACACTAATGAAAATGGCAGCCTCCAGTGGTAAAAGTAAAAGTGAATAAATAAAAAAATATGAAAGTAGTACATTTACTTTTGTATCTACTATATAATTGTCTAAGGGTCACTTCCGTCTTTCTGTCTGTCTGTCACGGATATTCATTGGTCGCGGCCGCTGTCTGTCATGGAAATCCAAGTCGCTGTTTGGTCGCGGCAAAACAGCCACGACCAATCAGCGACGGGCACAGTCCAGCGGCAAAATGGCCGCTCCTTACTCCCCGCAGTCAGCGGCCGCTCCATAATCCCCTCCACTCAGCGCTCACACAGGGTTAACGGACTGCGCTATGCCGCGGTGTAACGCACTCCGTTACCGCTGCTATTAACCCTGTGTGACCAACTTTTTACTATTGATGCTGCCTATGCGGCATCAATAGTAAAAATATCTAGTGTTAAAAATATATTAAAAAAAAATAAAAAAAATCGATATATACTCACCGTCTGTCGGCCCCCGGATCAGGAACAGGCCTTTCCCACTCCTCACGACGCTCCGGTGACCGCTCCATGCATTGCGGTCTCGCCAGATGATGACGTAGCGGTCTCGCGAGACCGCAACATCATCATCTCGCAAGACCGCAATGTACTCTTGGGACCGGAGGGCGCGAGCAGCGTCGGTAACCGCTTCGCCTGCCTCCGGAGGTCACTAGAAGGTGAGTATATAACAATTTTTAATTTTAATTCTTTTTTTTTTTTAACAGGGATATGATGCCCACATTGCTATATACTACGTGAGCTGTGCAATATACCACATGTGCCGTGCGATATACTACGTGGGCCGTGCGATATACCACGTGGGCCGTGCGATATACCACGTGGGCCGGGCGATATACCACATGGGCCGGGAGACATACCGCGTGGGCCGGGCGATATACCGCGTGGGCCGTGCTATACACTGCGTGGGCCGTGCGATATACTGCGTGGGCTGTACTATATACTGCGTGGGCTGTGCGATATACTGCGTGGCCTGTGTTATACAGTACGTGGGCTGTGTTATACACTACGTGGCCTGTGTTATACACTGCGTGTGTGGGCTGTTATATACTACGTGGCTGTGTTATACTACGTGGCTGTGTTATATGCTATGTGGCCTGTGCTATATACTATGTGGCTGTGCTATATACTCTGTGGGCTGTGCTATATACTATGTGGGCTGTGCTATATACTACGTGGCTGATATTTACTACGTGGGCTGTTATATACTACGTGGCTGTGCTATATACTACGTGGCTGGCCGTGAACAATCAGTGACAGGCGCAGTCCGGCCGCGAATTGGTGTGGGATTTGAACCACGCTTCGCTAATTGGTCGCGGCTGGCCAAATCCTGTGTATTCAATGTATTATTCTAAAATCTTCATACAGTAAATAAACTACATACATATTCTAGAATACCCAATGCGTTAGAATCGGGCTACCATCTAGATAAACATAATTGATTATATAATCAATAATTATTAACACAAAAACTAAAATCACGGCACCTTCCCTTTAAATCAGAGAGTGGTGTCACACAAAATAGTTAATAAATAACATTTCCCACATGTCAACTTTACATCAGCACAATTTTGCAAACATAATTTTTTTTTGTCAGGGCGTAGTAAGGGTTAAAAGTTGGCTAACAATTTCTCATTTTTCCAACAAAATTTACAAAACCATTTTTTAGGGACCACCTCACATTTGAAGTGAGTTTGGGGGGGTCAAAATAACAGAAAATATCCAAAAGTGACATCATTCTAAAAACTGCACGCCTCAAGGTGCGCAAAACCACATTCAAGAAGTTTATTAACCCTTCAGGTGCTTCACGAGAGCTAAAGCAAAGTGGAAAGAAAAAATGAACATTTAACTTTTTTCACAAAAAAATTTACTTTCGAACCAATTTTTTATTTTTTTTATTTTCACAAGGGTATCAGGAGAAAATAGACAACAAAATTTGTTGTGCAATTTCTCCCGAGTATGCTGTTACCTCGTATGTGGGGGAAAGCCACTTTTTTGCCCATGGCAGGGCTCAGTAGGGAGGGAGCACCGTTTTACTTTTTGAACGCAAAATTGGCTGGAATCAATGGTGGGCGCCATGTCGCGTTTGGAGACACCCTGATGTACCTAAACAGTGGAACTCCCCCCAATTCTAACTTCAACCCTAATCCTAACACACCCCTAACCCCAACCCTAACGCCAGCCCTCACCCTAACACACCTTTAACCCTAATCCCAACCCTAACCACAACCATAACCCTAACCACAACTTTAACAGTAACCTCAACACAACCCTAACCCAAAAACTAACCCTAACCCTACTCTAACCTGAATAGAAAAATGGAAATACTTTTTTTTATTATTTTTACCTAACTAAGGGGGTGACAAAGGGGGGTTTGATTTACTATATTTTTATTTTGATCACTGTGATAGCACCCTCTTGAGCTAGTACAGCTATGAGTCTTCTTGGGAATGATGCAACAAGTTTTTCACACCTGGATTTGGGGATCCTCTGCCATTTTTCCTTGCAGATCCTCTTCAGTTCCGTCAAGCTGGATGGTGAACAGCCATTTTCAGGTCTCTCCAAAGATGCTCAATTGGGTTTGGGTCAGGGCTCTGGCTGGGCCAGTCAAGAATATCTCAGTTGTTCTGAAGCCACTCCTTTGTTATTTTAGCTGTTGTAAGGTGAACTTTTGGCCAACTCTGATGTCCAGAGCACTTTAGAAGAGGTTTTCATCCAGGATTATCTCTGTACTTGGCATTCATGTTTCCTTCAATGGCAGCCAGTCATCCTGTCCCTGCAGCTGAAAAACACCCCGATAGCATGATGCTGCCACCACCATGTTTCACTGTTGCGATTGTATTGGACAGGGGATGAGCAGTGTCTGGTTTTCTCCACACATACTGCTTAGAATTATCACCAAAAAGGTCTATCTTCGTCTCATCAGACCAGAGAATCTTATTTCTCAAAGTCTGGGAGTCCTTCATGTGTTTTTTAGCAAACTCTATGTGGCCTTTCATATGTCTTGCACTGAGGAGAGGCTTCCGTCGGGCCACTTTGCCATAAAGGCCCGACTGGTGGAGGGCTGCAGTGATAGTTCACATTGTGGAACTTTCTCCCATCTCCCTACTGCATCTCTGGAGCTCAGCCACAGTGATCTTGGGGTTCCTCTTTACCTCTCTCACCAAGGCTCTTCTCCAACGATTGCTCAGTTTGGCTGGACGGCCAGGTCTAGGAAGACTTCTGGTGGTTCCAAACTTCATCCATTTAATGATTATGGAGGCCACTGTGCTCTTAGGAACCTCGAGTACTGCAGAAAGTCTGTTGTAATCTTGGCCAGATCTGTGCCTTGCCACAATTCTGTCTCTGAGCTCATTGGCTAGTTCCTTTGATCTCATGATTCTCATTTGGTCTGACATGCACTGTGATCTGTGAGGTCTTATATAGACAGGTGTGTGCCTTTCTAAATCAAGTCCTATCAGTTTAATTAAATATAGCTGGACTCCAACGAAGGAGTAGAACCATCACGAGGAGGATCACAAGGAAATGGACTGCATGTGACTTAAATATGAGTGTCTGAGCAAAGGGTCTGAATACTTATGAACTTGTGATATTTCAATTTTTGTTTTTTATTAAAATTTGCAAAAATTTCTACATTTCTGTTTTTTTTCAGTCAAGATGGGGTGCAGAGTGTACATTAAAATGAAAAAATGAACTTTTTTGAATTTACCAAACGGCTGCAATGAAACAAAAAGTGAAAAATTTAAAGGGGTCTGAATACTTTCCGTACCCACTGTAATTGCTTGCATCAGACATTTTTAGGGGCTTCATAACAAAATGTGTGAATACATATGCACATGCTAATTTTTGGTTATTAGATCCCATAAATGTAATTTTTGCCTATATTTTTCTCACTTTACTACACCAACTTCGCCTGCTGTTTTCTGTCACTTGGCTAGACTGTTTTTTATGTAATAAGGCACAATATTGGTTTAGGCACTAAATATGATCCAAGAGGTTCCATTTAAAACAAGGATTGCTCACAAACATGTGACTTATAAAGGTAATTGCTTGCACCAGATATTTTTAGGGGCTTAATTGCAAAAGGGGTGAATACAGATGCAATTTTTAGCTATTTGATGCCATAGATTTAATTTATGCCTATACTTTTCTTATTTCACGGTCACGGATCCCATCGGTATCCCACCAATCTGTCACAGTTCACGGAGTAGATACCTTTATCATCCCCACCACTCACATTAATTTGTCACTAACCGGGGTTGTTTGGTTGCCCCTGGTTCCTTCTGAAGGGGATTTATCTATATCCCACTTCCAGTTTGGAACATGCAGCTCTCTGGCGCCCCCCCCCCCTTACCCTCAGGTCAGTCAGGGTACTACACCTAGGGTAATTAGTCACCAGAAAGGCTGCCTGCTATGTACTGGCTATTGGGCACGCTGCAGCGAGGGCGATATAACTACTCCCACTCAGGCGGGAACAATAATTGTCAACGCCAACGTCGCTACAAAGCCTCCCAAACGTACAGAACAAAGTATGCTGCCACCTGCTCTGATTTCCTAGGATTTACAGGTCCGAAGCCAACCCAAATCAGTAGCGTAATTCACTTCAGAGGACACGACAGTTCATTTAGAGCAGGGAGAGACAAGCTTGTAATTTTATATTTTACTCCAAAAAAGGTAAGCAGTGTTTAAAAAGTATAAAAAGATATTATAAAGAAGACAGAAGTGTACAATACAATTACAAATAAAAAAAGATTAAAATTGAAAAAAAACACTTACATAGCATTCAGATAATTTCATATCATCATGGCTAGCCATAGGCTGAGGAGGAGGAGGGGCCACATCTAGATGGAAGCCACACATCTGTATAGCAACTAGTCCCTAGACAAAAGACACTGAAGACTGCTGTCTCACTAAGTTATTCTTAGCCCAAAATCCAGGCACTCCCCCTGTGGTGACATCACTTAGAGGCTGACACCTCCCCTTTACTTAGAATATGAAAACTATTTTTTACGCCTATCTCGCGATATGAATCTCGTATACGAAAAACCTCAGGTTCCCGAGGTGCACCACGTCGGGGCGATTCTTTTAAGTGTAAGCACGGCATACTTACATGAACTGCCCAAGGAGAAATCCACGCTTAGCACTCGTAGTGTTTAACTGCTAGCGCTTTGAGTGAGTGATATATATTCCGGATGTCCATCGATAGATCTAATTCTTATATCTCTAGCCCGGATCGGTGTCCATATATAACACGTTAATAGAACAAAGAAATGCCTGCAGTTTGAAAGTGGCTATACCAGTTTTCGCTGGTATTATGCGGGAGGAGGGAATGAGTAGTTTTCACAGAGTCTGGTGCAGCTAAAAGCCATAAACTACTCACACATTGGTGTCTAGTTGCACAGAGTGTCTGCCATACGGCTTTGTCTTGGTATGAAAGAATGCAGAGAGGGAGAAAGGGGGGGGTCGAATCTGCTGTGTGTGTGTGTGTGTGTGTGTGTGTGTGTGTGTGTGTGTGTGTGTGTGTATAAAGCCATGTAACCTTCTGAAACTAAACTCACAATATGACATTTTTACATTATCGTGACATTCACCAACTTAGATTATTTAGTTAAACCTATACACAAAAAGGTTTAAGCAATGGCGCTTCCCACAACAAAATCCATTCCAAACTGAAAAAAAGGGGGAGCAGATGCCAATATAAAATTTTCAGTCACTTTATTAACAACAATTTAGTAAAAAAGTACAAACAAATTAAAAAAATGAAGATACTAGCGCACAATACAACTGCCCAACTGGGTAGTGCACCCCTATATATCTTGACAATATCTCCATAGATTACTATCCATATAGCTAAACACCACATATAAACTGAAGGCTCATATAGATACACACAGTGCCTCAATCGCATGGAAATATATAAGTCCCTTTGTTCAAGGTGGCCTATCTTTGCCTGCAATCCTCCTATAAGCATGTTCCCAAAGGGATACTATAATACCGTATATACTCGAGTATAAGCCGACCCCCCTAATTTTGCCACAAAAAACTGGGAAAACTTATTGACTCGAGTATAAGCCTAGGGTGGAAAATACAGCAGCTACCGGTGAATTTCAAAAATAAAAATAGATGCTCCATACCGTTCATTATTGCCCCAAAGGAGGTTCCATATAAAGCTGTGCCATATATAATGCTCCATACTGTTGATTATTGCCCCATAGATGCTCCATATATAGCTGTGCCATATAGAATGCTCTGCACCATTCATTATGGCCCCATAGATGCCCCATATACAATGCTCTGCACCGTTCATTATGGCCCCATAGATGCCCCATATAAAGCAGTGCCATATATAATGCTCTGCACTGTTCATTATGGCCCCATAGATGTGCCATATAAATCTGTGCCATATATAATGCTCTGCACCGTTGCCCCATAGATGTGCCATATACACTCACCGGCCACTTTATTAGATACACCTGTCCAACTTCTTGTTAACACTTAATTTCTAATCAGCCAATCACATGGCGGCAACAAAGTTCATTTAGGCATGTAGACATGGTCAAGACAATCTCCTGCAGTTCAAACCGAGCATCAGTATGGGGAAGAAAGGTGATTTGAGTGCCTTTGAACGTGGCATGGTTGTTGGTGCCAGAAGGGCTGGTCTGAGTATTTCAGAAACTGCTGATCTACTGGGATTTTCACGCACAACCATCTCTAGGGTTTACAGAGAATGGTCCGAAAAAGAAAAAAAATCCAGTGAGCGGCAGTTCTGTGGGCGGAAATGCCTTGTTGATGCCAGAGGTCAGAGGAGAATGGGCAGACTGGTTTGAGCTGATAGAAAGGCAACAGTGACTCAAATCGCCACCCGTTACAACCAAGGTAGGCCTAAGAGCATCTCTGAACGCACAGTGCGTCGAACTTTGAGGCAGATGGGCTACAGCAGCAGAAGACCACACCGGGTACCACTCCTTTCAGCTAAGAACAGGAAACTGAGGCTACAATTTGTACAAGCTCATCGAAATTGGACAGTAGAAAATTGGAAAAACGTTGCTTGGTCTGATGAGTCTCGATTTCTGCTGCGACATTCGGATGGTAGGGTCAGAATTTGGCGTAAACAACATGAAAGCATGGATCCATCCTGCCTTGTATGGAGCATCTTTGGGATGTGCAGCCAACAAATCTACGGCAACTGTGTCATGCCATCATGTCAATATGGACCAAAATCTCTGAGGAATGCTTCCAGCACCTTGTTGAATCTATGCCACGAAGAATTGAGGCAGTTCTGAAGGCAAAAGGGGGTCCAACCCGTTACTAGCATGGTGTACCTAATAAAGTGGCCGGTGAGTGTATAGTGCTCTGCACCGTTGCCCCATAGATGCTCCACATAAATCTGTGCCATATATAATGCTGGTGCTGCTGCTGCATTAAAAAAAAAAAAACACATACTCACCTCTCTTGCTTGCAGCTCCCCAGCGTCCCGTCCCAGCGTCTCTCTGCACTGACTGATCAGGCAGAAGGCGGCGCGCACACTATATGCGTCATCGCGCCCTCTGACCTGAACAGTCAGAGCGGAGAGACGCCGGGAAGACAGAGCGGCGCCCAGCGGGTGGAACGTGGACAGGTGAATATGACATACTCACCTAGTCCCGGCGATCCTGACGCTCCCCCTGCCTGTCACACTGTCTTCGGGTGCCGCAGCTCTTCCTCTGTCAGCGGTCACCGGCACCGCTGACTAGAGAAATTAATTTGCGGCTCCACCCCTATGGGAGTGGAGTCCATAATCATTTCTCTAATGAGCGGTCCCACGTGACCGCTGAACAGGGGAAGAGCTGCGGCACCCGAAGACAGTGTGACAGGCAGGGGGAGCGTCAGGATCGCCGGGACTAGGTGAGTATGCCTAAGCGCCCTCTCCCCCTCACCCGCCGACCCCACCGCCGACCGTGACTCGAGTATAAGCCGAGAGGGGCACTTTCAGCCCAAAAATTTGGGCTGAAAATCTCGGCTTATACTCGAGTATATACGGTATATTAACTATAAGAAAACAAGGCTATATGTGATTCTTATAATGCAAATGGATAACTATCTATTATAAGAAATGCAATTAACTGTGGTCAAGCTGATTCCATAAAATAAAGATCACAGTGCTTATTTAAGGTTTGCCAATAGTGATATTTTCATATTACACACATATTCCAGTTGACAGGGCAAACGCCTCAGTATAGTATTAATTGTAGCAGACACAGAAGGAAATCGAGAGTCAATCTAAATTAACATAAGCATACAATTTTGCTTCAAGATATATTGCATGTATTCAAGTAAATGGGGCAAGCACCTCCAGTATAGTGTTAATAGCAGCAACCACAAATGAACATAGGAGATCAGTCTAAATCAACATAAGTATGAGAGGGTATACGACCTTGTCAGGCAGCATGGGTCCCCGGCGCGCGTTTCGCATTCCGCTTCTTCCTGGGGGGTTTTAGTGCTGATTCCAAAATCAGATTCCAAACATATTTAAAACATAGGTTGTAATGTAAGTAACAAAACAGGTAAAAAGCAAAGGGGAGCCGAGTACATTCACAAGCGTATTCGCATGTGTATGACTCTGGACTATTATACCTAGACAATTAATATATGGCTGGAAAAGTGTTGTTTTCATAATCTAAATTAGACCAAAGCCTTAGGTCACTTGGCCAAGCGCTTCTGTGTTCTCTGAGGACAGAGATGTGTGATCAACAGCTCTTCCTAGATCAGTTGAACCAAGCTAACATACATATTAGATGAGTGGGTTCAGTCAACTTTATTCTACTGTGTATAAAGTCCTTACAATGCATGAATTGAAAACAGCTTTGAACATATGTCTAGCTAGCTGCAGCTTCCATAACCTGAACTTGTGGCAATCAGCTGAACAGTGAAGCGTCAATGGATTATCTTGTTCAATGGCTAACTAAAAGAAATCTGAACATGAGGCCAGAACAGATAGTGGACAAGCTTCATTATGGTTGGATGTTAAATAGATCATAATATGGTCTGGTTATACATAAAAATGTCTGCAGACAACAGGCAAATTGAATACAAATATCAGATGAAGAAAGGATCGGTATTAAAATGTAAACTTTCTGAATTTCTAACTGAATATTTCGACTGAAAATTAATAAAAAGGACAAGTTTTACAAAGGCTTCAGGAAAAGACTCAATTTCCAATACGAAGTTCACCCTGAACCTTGTTGCCTATGCGGACATTCTTCAGCTCTCGAAGAACACTGGCACGCAGCCATCAGCCAAGGTTACATTATTAATCTTCTCTCACATTGCAGACGAGGCCAAATTCATTTATCACTATGGAATGCTGGTAAAAAACAACAAAGGCAAAACCTTTCCTTTACAAGCGGGTCACTAATGTTGAAAAGAAACACATCTTAACTAAAGGACAGGAAATATGCCTTTAAGAAAGTGAATGGTTGTGTATGAAAGGCTATGATGATGTCTCTCACTTGAAAAAGAAAAATGTACATTACAACGAAATTTAATACCGTGCGGCTCCTGCAGCTTTACATTAAAGCTCTTGTAAACTACTAGTGTACTTTGCCGAGATTGTAAATGTAGAATAAAGGTACCTTCACACTGACCAACTTTCCAATGATAACGATAGCGATCCGTGACGTTGCAGCATCCTGGATAGCGATATCGTTGTGTTTGACACGCAGCAGCGATCTGGATCCTGCTGTGATATCGCTGGTCGGAGCTAGAAGGCCAGAACTTTATTTGGTCGTCAGATCGGCGTGTATCGTTGTGTTTGACAGCAAAGGCAACGATGCCAGCAATGTTTTACAATGGTAACCAAGGTAAATATCGGGTTACTAAGCGCAGGGCCGCGCTTAGTAACCCGATATTTACCCTGGTTACCATTGTAAAAGTAAAAAAAAAAAAAAAACTACATACTTACCCTCTGATGTCTGTCACGTCCCCCGGTGTCCGCGCTGCTGCTCAGAGCTTCCTGCACTGAATGTGTCAGTGCCGGCCGTAAAGCAGAGCACAGCGGTAACGTCACCGCTCTGCTTTAGGGACGGGGCTTACACAGTGCAGGGAAGCTGACGGCGGGGGACGCGAATGTAAGTATGTAGTGTTTGTTTTTTTTTACATTTACACTGGTAACCAGGGTAAACATCAGGTTACTAAGCGCGGCCCTGCGCTTAGTAACCCGATGTTTACCCTGGTTACCTGGGGACTTCGGCATCGTTGGTCGCTGGAGAGCTGTCTGTGTGACAGCTCTCCAGCAACCACACAACGACGAAACAGCAACGCTGCAACGATCGGCATCGTTGTCTATATCGCTGCAGCGTCGCTTAATGTGACGGTACCTTAAGGGCCGTCATCACAATCACCAATTAATGAGTGCAACTAAAATGTATGTCACCCAGATGATCTGTGGTCTCGAAATAGAACGCTGCAGTACTGGGACGTCTTTCTTCACAAATTATCAGATGTGCTTCAGATATGTCAGCATGTCCTCAAACAAAGCTGTGGTCCACCGACTTTTCGTCTAAGTGCATTTCTCTATAGTTTTCATGTCCAGTTTCTCTGTATACCTTACATTTTAGAAAGTGAGGGTACCTGTAACTAAGAACTGTGGGCAACAAACTATAAATCACATTCTATGTTAAACATAACCAACCACTTGCCGTAAGTATCTAGGTTTTTTTTACATGGTCTAAACAACGCTATTTGCCCAGTGTATTCTCCGATTGCTCCTATTAGCCAAACAGCACAATATTTGCGTTATTTTAACGGATTATAGAGTGGATTAGACTACATACTATGGTGCCCTTAGAGAAAGCAGCATATTCTGATGAGGGGCTTTAAAGGGAATCTGTCACCTAATTTTGACCCTATAAACTGCAGCCACCACCATTAGAGGCTTATCTACAGCATTCTGTAATGCTGTAGATAAGAGCCACTACACACAGGACATGGGCTACAAGTGTTGCATTCCTTGTGTCAAGCCACTCATGACCAGTAGACAATGAAAAAAGCATCTCACCTGGGCCAAGGAGAAAAGGAACTGGACTTTAGCTCAGTGGTGCAAGGTGTTGTTTTCAGATGAAAGTAAATTTAGCGTTTCATTTGGAAATCAAGATCCCAGAGTCTGGAGGAAAACTGGAGAGATTTGCTTGAGGTCTAAAGTAAAGTTTCCACAATCATTGATGGTTTGGGGAGCCATGTCATCTGCTGGTGTAGGTCCACTGTGTTTTATCAAGACCAAAGTCAGCGAAGCCATCTACCAGGCTATTTTAGAGAACTTCATGCTTCCCTCTGCCGACAAGCTTTTTGGAGCTATCAAAGCAACCTGGGCTTCCATAACACCTCAGCCGTGCCACAGGCTGATCGCCTCCATGCCTCGCCGCATTGATGCAGTAATTGATGCAAAACGAGCCCCGACCAAGTATTGAGTGCGTTTACTTAATATGCATTTCAGTAGGCCAATATTTTGGATTTTTAAATCATTTTTCAAGCTGGTGTTATAAAGTATTATAATATACTGAGATAATGACTTTTGGGTTTTCATTGGCTGTAAGCCATAATCATCAAAATAAACACTTGAAATAGATCACTCTGTTTGTAATGACTATATAATATATGAGTTTCACTTTTTGTATTGAAGAATTGAAAAACTTTTTGATATTTTAATTTAGTGAGAAGCACCTATGTACGGTTTCTACATGCACCTGAAAAACATCTTATTTGTATGGCTGGGGGCATATGAAACCCAAGTCCACATTAGTGGAATGGGGCTAGCTTGTGAAGCATGTCTAATTTTACAGGTTCCCAGTTTCCCCATAATTTCCTAAGTAGCAGAACTGTTCTTGTAAGGTATCCAGCACCTTATAACAGCTTGTCTTCTTATAGGTATTAAAGTCTTTTAATTGTGACGTCAGATCCCAGATAGAATATCCAGAAACTGGTCAGTAGTCTGTAATTTAACTAATTATTACTATTTCACTGTGCTATTTCCCATATTAAAGAAAGTCTCACTAGGGAAATAACAGCCATGTGACATGTACATGGTATAATGGGCTCATTGTGAGCTTACAAGTGCTGTATAGCTCATTGTAAATATATTACACTCTAAAGAGCAGACCATTCATTAATTCATTCACCGATAACTATAGGCTTAAAGAACCCATCCTTTATGGAATATAAGGCCTGCTAAAATGTAACCTTTTGAATTTACCAAGGATATCATGACATGAAATACCATAAACAGCTATAATTTACGTATATAGTGAATTAATATTTACATTATCAACAAACTTAAGACAGTTATGGCCAAATCACTGAGCTCATTCTCAAATTCATAACAATGACTGTAAATAATTAATTTAGAAAACTATTGACCAACATCAACAGAAATGCATCTGCTCCTGGCAGTCATCTGGCAATCTGTCTGTGCCTTTACTTAATAGCAAAACAATAAAAGCTTTCAGTTGCATAGGAAAAAAAACATTTTGCAAAAAACTTTGGTTGACGATTTAAAGAAATGTGAAAAAGCAGTAAAATATTTTTAACTCAAGATTGTATTTTAATTCGCATATTCACAGGTGCAATGTTTCAGCTCCTCCTTTTTTCTAACAAAGTTTTCAAAAGTACATTTATAAACCACCCTATATCCTAAAAGATTAGCGTAGCAGCACAGTGAAGATTTAGAGTTAAGCCCTCAAAGAACTTGACTCTGAGTGTCCCACACAAATCAATGTGGAGACCAGCTTGAAGAGAGACTACCAGCACAAAAATGACTTACAACCAAATTAGAAGGTCAGATGGTCATGAAGAGGATACGAGCTGACCTCACCATAGGATTCCAATTGACTACAAAAGTCAGAGAGTGACCAGCCACAATCCCTCACAGCAAGGTAAAAAGACTATCTACATAGGCATTTCCTCAGCTTTTGGAATTAGAGGAAAGGTTCTTGCTAATGAACGAAATGACGAACCATAAGGGAGCTATCCTCGCTCAGCACAAAAAGCTGGAGCCAAGATACATGGACTGCGTGAGGGATACACTAAGCTCAGAGGTCTCTTCCAGAGGAAAAGATTATGGCTGGAAGTTAGAGAAGGGAACCAGAAATCTTGCAGCTTTGCCAAACTGAGAGGTCTCGGTAGGTCTGGCTCACTCTAGGACGTGGTCAGAGATCTGCTTAGTTGACTTGTGAAGTACACTGCTCATCATCATTATTGGCACCCCATCATTTTTTTCATAGACTCTACACCAGGGGTCTCAAACTGCATTCCTCGAGGGCCTCAAACCATGCGTGTTTTCAAGATTTCCTTAGCATTGCACAAGGTGCTGGAATCATTCTCTCCAGGTGATTAAATTATTACCTGTGCAATACAAGGAAATCCTGAAAACATGACCTGTTTGCAGCCCTGGAGGAATGCAGTTTGAGACCCCTGCTCTACACTATCTTCAAAAATAAATGTAAATGTACCAAAGTTATATCCTCAGGATTTTTTAATTAGTGGTCCAAAATAATACAACAAGAAAACTTTGTTTTTCAACTTGCATGTTGCAATTTTAACCCCTTCATGACCCAGCCTATTTTGGCCTTAATGACCTTGCCGTGTTTTGCAATTCTGACCAGTGTCCCTTTATGAGGTAATAACTCAGGAACGCTTCAACGGATCCTAGCGATTCTGAGATTGTTTTTTCGTGACATATTGGGCTTCATGTTAGTGGTAAATTTAGGTCGATAATTTCTGAGTTTATTTGTGAAAAAAACGGAAATTTGGCGAAAATTTTGAAAATTTCGCAATTTTCACATTTTGAATTTTTATTCTGTTAAACCAGAGAGTTATGTGACACAAAATAGTTAATAAATAACATTTCCCACATGTCTACTTTACATCAGCACAATTTTGGAAACAAATTTTTTTTTTTGCTAGGAAGTTATAAGGGTTAAAATTTGACCGGTGATTTCTCATTTTTACAGCAAAATTTACAAAACCATTTTTTTTAGGGACCACCTCACATTTGAAGTCAGTTTGAGGGTTCTATATGGCTGAAAATACCCAAAAGTGACACCATTCTAAAAACTGCACCCCTCAAGGTGCTCAAAACCACATTCAAGAAGTTTATTAACCCTTCAGGTGTTTCACAGCAGCAGAAGCAACATGGAAGTAAAAAATGAACATTTAACTTTTTAGTCACAAAAATGATCTTTTAGCAACAATTTTTTTATTTTCCCAAGGGTAAAAGGAGAAACTGGACCATGGACGTTGTTGTACAATTTGTCCTGAGTACGCTGATACCTCATATGTGGGGGTAAACCACTGTTTGGGCGCACGGCAGGGCTCGGAAGGGAAGGCACGCCATTTGGCTTTTTGAATGAAAAATTGGCTCCAATCTTTAGCGGACACCATGTCGCGTTTGGAGAGCCCCCGTGTGCCTAAACATTGGAGCTCCCCCGCAAGTGACCCCATTTTGGAAACTAAACCCCCCAAGGAACTTATCTAGAAGCATAGTGAGCACTTTAAACCCCCAGGTGCTTCACAAATTGTTCCGTAAAAATGAAAAAGTACTTTTTTTTCACAAAAAAATTATTTTAGCCTCAATTTTTTCATTTTCACATGGGCAACAGGATAAAATGGATCCTAAAATTTGTTGGACAATTTCTCCTGAGTACGCCGATACCTCATATGTAAACCACTGTTTGGGTGCACGGCAAGGCTCGGAAGGGGAGGCGTGCCATTTGACTTTTTGAATGGAAAATTAGCTCCAATCGTTAGCGGACACCATGTCGCGTTTGGAGAGCCCCTGTGTGCCTAAACATTGGAGCTCCCCCGCAAGTGACCCCATTTTGGAAACTAGACCCCCCAAGGAACTTATCTAGATGCATAGTGAGCACTTATAACCCCCAGGTGCTTCACAGAAGTTTATAACGCAGAGCCGTGAAAATAAAAAATATTTTTTCTTTCCTCAAAAATGATTTTTAGCCCAGAATTTTTTATTTTCCCAAGGGTAATAGGAGAAATTGGACCCCAAATATTGTCCAGTTTGTCCTGAGTACGATGATACCCCATATGTGGGGGTAAACCACTGTTTGGGCGCACGGCAGGGCTCGGAAGGGAAGGCACGCCATTTGGCTTTTTGAATGGAAAATTAGCTCCAATCATTAGCGGACACCATGTCGCGTTTGGAGAGCCCCTGTGTGCCTAAACATTGGAGCTCCCGCACAAGTGACCCCATTTTGGAAACTAGACCTCCCAAGGAACTAATCTAGATGTGTGGTGAGCACTTTGAACCCCCAAGTGCTTCACAGAAGTTTATAACGCAGAGCCATGAAAATAAAAAATAATTTTTCTTTTCTCAAAAATGATTTTTTAGCCCACAATTTTTTATTTTCCCAAGGGTAACAGGAGAAATTGGACCCCAAAAGTTGTTGTCCAGTTTCTCCTGAGTATGCTGATACCCCATATGTGGGGGTAAACCACTGTTTTGGCACACGTCGGGGTTCGGAAGGGAAGTAGTGACGTTTTGAAATGCAGACTTTGATGGAATGCTCTGAGGGCATCAGGTTGCGTTTGCAGAGCCCCTGATGTGCCTAAACAGTAGGAACTCCCCATAAGTGACTCCACTTTGGAAACTAGACCCCCAAGGGAACTTATCTAGATGTGTGGTGAGCACTTTGAACCCCCAAGTGCTTCACAGAAGTTTATAACGCAGTGTCGTGAAAATAATAAATGTGTTTCCTTTCCTCAAAAATATTTTTTAGCCCAGAATTTTTTATTTTTGCAAGAGTAACAGGAGAAATTGGACCCCAAAAGTTGTTGTCCAGTTTCTCCTGAGTATGCTGATACCCCATATGTGGGGGTAAACCACTGTTTGGGCATATGCCGGGGCTCAGAATGGAAGTAGTGACGTTTTGGAATGCAGACTTTGATGGAATGGTCTGCGGGCATCATGTTACGTGTGCAGAGCCCCTGATATGCCTAAACAGTAGAAACCCCCCACAATTGACCCAATTTTGGAAACTAGACCCCCCAAGGAACTTATCTAGATGTGTGGTGAGCACGTTCAACCCCCAAGTGCTTCACAGAAGTTTACAACGCAGAGCCGTGAAAATAAAAAATCATTTTTCTTTCCTCAAAAAAGATGTTTTAGCAAGCAATTTTTTATTTTCACAAGGGTAACAGGAGAAATTGGACCCCAATATTTGTTGCCCAGTTTGTTGTGAGTACGCTGATACCCCATATGTGGGGGTAGACCACTGTTTGGGCATATGCCGGGGCTCGGAAGGGAAGTAGTGGCATTTGAAATGCAGACTTTGATGGAATGGTCTGCGGGCGTCACGTTGCATTTGCAGAGCCGCTGATATGCCTAAACAGTAGAAACACCCCACAAGTGACCCCATTTTGGAAACTAGACCCCCCAAGGAACTTATCTAGTTGTGTGGTGAGCACTTTCAACCCCCAAGTGCTTCACAGAAGTTTATAACGCAGAGCCGTGAAAATAAAAAATAATTGTTCTTTCCTCAAAAATTATGTTTTAGCAAATAATTTTTTATTTTTGCAAGGGTAACAGGAGAAATTGGACCCCAACAGTTGTTGCCCAGTTTGTCCTGAGTACGCTGGTACCCCAAATGTGGGGGTAAACCACTGTTTGGGCGCACGTTGGGGCTTGGAAGGGAGGGAGCACCATTTGACTTTTTGAACGCAAGATTGGCTGGAATCAATGGTGGCGCCATGTTGCGTTTGGAGACCCCTGATGTGCCTAAACAGTGGAAACCCCTCAATTCTAACTTCAACACTAACCCCAACACACCTCTAATCCTAATCCCAACTGTAGCCATAACCCTAATCACAACCCTATCCCCAACACACCCCTAACCACAACCCTAACCGCAACACACCCGTAACCCTAATTCCAACCCTAACCCTAATCCCAACCCTAACCAAAACTGTAACCCCAACACACCCCTAACCCTATCCGTAACCCTAACCACAAGCCTAATCTTAACCCTATTTCCAACCCTAGCCCTATTTCCAACCCTAACTCTAATTCCAACCCTAACCCTAAGGCTATGTGCCCACGTTGCGGATTCGTGTGAGATTTTTCCGCACGATTTTTTAAAAATCTGCAGGTAAAAGGCACTGCGTTTTACCTGCAGATTTACAGCAGATTTCCAGTGTTTTTTTGTGCGGATTTCACCTGCGGATTCCTATTGAGGAACAGGTGTAAAACGCTGCGGAATCCGCACAAAGAATTGACATGCTGCGGAAGATACAACGCAGCGTTTCTGCACGGAATTTTCCGCACCATGGGCACAGTGGATTTGGTTTTCCATAGGTGTACATGGTACTGTAAAGGCACGGATGATTGACTTCGGGGAGACCAAAACACCCAACACCGCGGAGACACCATCACGTGTTTCTCAACGCAGTGATCCAGAACACTGCCCCCATCCCTTATGGGAAATATGCAAATGCCTGGAGAGTAGCTGCGGAGACACCATCACGTGTTTCTCAACGCAAGCAGTGAATAGCCAGGCCTTTCCCCGGGAAGGAACAACCACGGGAAGGGCAGCATCCAATAAAGGAAAACATCCAATAAAGGAAAACCACCTATGCCAAGCATGGTATCCATCCACAGACAGCTGTTTCGGGGTTTTTGCCCCTCATCAGTGTGGAGTAGGAAACTGGCTATTAGGAGCAGTGCCTAGTAAAAAGGCTATAAAGGCACGGATGATTGACCTCGGGGAGACCAAAACACCCAACACCGCGGAGACACCATCACGTGTTTCTCAACGCAGTGATCCAGAACACTGCCCCCATCCCTTATGGGAAATATGCAAATGCCTGGAGAGTAGCTGCGGAGACACCATCACGTATTTCTCAACGCAAGCAACTGCTTGCGTTGAGAAACACGTGATGGTGTCTCCGCAGCTACTCTCCAGGCATTTACATGGTACTGTAAACCTGATGGAAAACTGCTACGAATTCGCAGCGGTGAATTCGCAGCGGCCAATCCGCTGCGGATCCGCGGCCAATCCGCTGCGGATCCGCAGCCAAATCCGCACTGTGTGCACATGCCATAACCCTAACCCTACCCCTAACCCTAACCCTACCCGTAACCCTAACCCTACCCCTAACCCTAACCCTACCCCTAGTTCTAACCCTAGTTCTAACCCTAACCCTAGTGGAAAACGAAAAAAAAAAAAAAAAATGTTCTTTATTTTATTATTGTCCCTATGGGGGTGATAAAGGGGGGGGGTTATTTATTATTTTTTTTATTTTGATCGCTGTGATAGAACCTATCACAGCGATCAAAATGTACCTGTAAGGAATCTGCCGGCTGGCAGATTCGGCGGGCGCACTGAGCATGCGCCCGCCATTTTGGAAGATGGCGGCGCCCAGCGAGGAGACGTACGGACACCGGGAGGATCGGTAAGTATGAAGGGGTGGTGGATCGGAGCACAGGGGGGGTAATCGGAGCACAGGGGGGGTGAATACAAACAAGGAGGGAGCGGACAGGAGGACGGGGGAGCCGGCAGGCGGACGGAGGGGACCGGACCCCATAACGGAGGACTGGGGGGGCGATCGGTGGGTGTGGGGGGGGGGGTCACTTGAGTATTTCCAGCCATGGCCGATGATATTGCAGCATCGGCCATGGCTGGATTGTAATATTTCACCAGTTTTTTAGGTGAAATATTACAAATCGCTCTGATTGGCTGTTGAAAGTGAAACTGCCAATCAGAGCGATCGTAGCCACGGGGGGGTGAAGCCACCCCCCCTGGGCTGAAGCACCACTCCCCCTGTCTCTGCAGATCGGGTAAAATCGGAGTTAACCCTTTCACCCGATCTGCAGGGACGCGATCATTCCATGACGCATACGCTGCGTCATAGGTCGGATTGGCACAGACTTTCATGACGCAGCGTATGCGTCAAAGGTCGGGAAGGGGTTAAAGAAGAAACAAAATAAACAGCATGTGCAACAATAAAGGCACCACTAATTAATACTTGGTTGAACGGCCTTCTGCATTCATGATAGCCTCCTAACATTTCTTGTAGCCATCTATAAATATCTTGCACTTCTCAGCTGGTATTTTCTCCTACTCTTCCTTTGCTGTTTGTTCAAGCTTTTGAATGCTTGCAGGGTTCTGCTCACCTCAAAGATTTTCAATGGGATTGAGGTCAGGACTCATTGATGGCAATTTTAAAACAGTCCATTTTTTGTTTTTCAACCACTCCTGTGTACTTTTGGATGTGTGCTTTGGATCATTGTCTTGTCGGAGGACCCATGATCTTTGACTCAAACCAAGTTTTCTTACACTGGGTAGGACATTTCGATCTAAAATCTCTTGATAATTCTCTGAATTCATGATTCCTTGAGGCCTCCAGTACCAGAAACAGCAAAGCAACTCCACAGCATTATAGATCCTCCAACATGCTTAACTGTTGGTAGGGTGTTCTTTTCCTTATAAGCTTCATTGAGCAGTCTGTAAACAAACTGTTGCTTTGCATTGCCAAAAAGCTCTATTTTTGTTTCATATATCCACAGAACATTTTTCCAGATGGATTGTGGTTCATTAATGTACTCTTTGGCAAAGATCAGTCATTCCTTTTTGCCTTTTCTTCAACAATGGTTTCTTCCTTGGCCTTCACCCATAAAGCTCTGTTTGGTTTAGCATGCGGCGTATGGTACTTGAGGAGATCATGACACCAGACTGTTCCAGGTTGGCCTTCAGGTCTTTGGATGTTTGACGTGGTATTTTTTCTATCATTTGCACCAACCTTCGAACACCTCTATTGTCAATTTTCCTCTTTCTCCCATGTCCAGGGAGGTTTCTTGATGGTTCTATGTTTGGGAAACTTCTTATTAACTTTGTGCACTGTTGAAACTGCAATACCAAGGTATTTGGATATAGCCTTATATCCACTGGAAATCTTGTATTTGCTAATAATAGAAGTTCTGATGTCCTCAGACAGCTCCTTTGCTGTCACAATTGTGAAAAAGGAACAGGGCCTCCTATGTGGCTTTTTAAAACACTGAAGTCATCATTTATTGGCTAATCTATGTCACATGGGCACTGACAAAATGACAGGTGATTCTCATTTGTGATTTACCACAGGTGAGTCAAAATGTCTGTCTATACTAATTTAATGTAATACCAGTGTCACAGCAAGCTTTAGGTTTTTCTATTATCCTTCCCATTGTTTTTTGTTTTAAATTATTGTTTATCATTTGCTCTTCCGTATTTAACTCGAGTGCTCTATACAAAAAAAATCTGTTTCACTTGATCCATTTTTTTGAGGCGATACCCCATATTGTGTACTTAAACTTCATGGGTGCCAATAACGATGAGCATAACTGTATGCTCTACTGGGGGTTTCAGCAGGACTCACTCACCAAGGACAAGGCCAGAGTACTGCATGATCATTCAGCACAAAGTGACCTACAGAAGTGTTATCTGCTAGATGGTCTTACTCGTCCTGGACACTCGATTGAGTACACAATCCACCCTACGATATGCCTCGCTTATTGCACTGACTTGTTAATAGAAAATGGTCAGAGTAACATCTGGTTCGCCTGTGCTATAGGCCTTACTGAGGATCTCGGCTAGGTTGACAGACTCACCTACGGAGAGGCACTCACTCTGGGAGGTGATCAGAGTCCAGTCAATATTGGTTGTGTGCTACCTGCTGCTTAGAAGTCTCAGTCAGATGGTCTCACTCAACACAATGGTCAGAGTACGTTTTTTTCTGCTAGCGCAGTATACCGTGCAAGGGATCTTGCTTGTTGCATTGGGTAGCTGAGGGAAGTGGTAAGTACACCTGGTTTGACAGTACAAATTGTTGAGAGGCCTCAAGCTCTTCTTACTCACTCAGGAGAGTGGTCAGCGTATTGACTATCCAGCTGGAAGGTCTTTGCTTGCTGATTTGAAATATCCTTGAAGAGGTTTGTATACCCTGTAGCTCGTTTGTGAAATATGATCAGACACAGAAAAAACACTGTTCAAAGGTCATTTTCTCTCTGGAAATAGAGTACAGATAGGTTCACTTGCGAATTAGCAGAGAGTATACGGCGTGATAATACGAACCCTCTGGGAGAGAGTGGATAGAGAACCATGAGCAATCTATCACACTGAAAAAGGAACGTGATGGTCCGACCCCTTAGAAAGTTGTCAGAATACCATCAGGTCTGCTACCGCAATCACATTACAGAGAGGATACAGCCACAGCGGCTTTCTTAATATGCACCACACGAAGATTGTGTGGTCCTACAAGCCACCAAGAGTACAGTAGAGCGATAGAGGAACTTTGTCACATCAAAGTTGACCAGAGCTGCCAAAGGACAGAGTAAGTGCTGTGAGTCAGTGAGAAGATATTACAAGAAGTAGTTGTAAGGATGGGCACCAGCGCAATGTAGGACAAAAGTGAGGGACAAACTTGACTGTCCTAAAGAGGCGTGGTCTGGTGTCCATCGTCTGCTCCATGCTCTGTGGAGCGGGCAAACAGGAATCAAAAAGTAAAGAACAGTGTGCCCGGACTGCATCAAAGCACTATGGTCTTCCCATCACAATGAGACAAGATACAGGCTGACCAATACAAGCTGTTCTCTACAATGCTAGTGGGGTGAAACCTAGTGGCCCATCTCACTGTTAATCAAACTTAAAGGAGAAAGAAGTTATCAATCTCCTGTAAAATGAAATAGGCAAAAACAGGTCTAAAACCTGTGTCTGCCTCCTACATAACACTAAACTGAATAGCATGATGTTGTTGAGCCAGAGGTAGCCTGCTGGGAAGGAGCCCACTTTTTTTTTTATTTTTAAAAGAAGCTCCATGTCCTATAGCCATCATTCAGTGGGCCAGGTAGTACTAGACTCTCCTAGGCAGCTTCCTAAAAAGACAGTGTCCTATAGCCATCATTCAGTGAGCCAGGCAGTACCAGACTCTACTGGACAGCTTCCTAAAAAGGCTCTCTGTTCAATAGCCATCATTCAGATTGCCGGGCAGTTCCAGACTCTCTTAGACAGCTTCCGCAATTATTGGGCAGATCACTCAGACACAACGTTTGATCGCTAAGAGAAATGTACAGATGTTCATAGTTGCACTATCCCATCCCCCCATCTGACACTAATCTTATCAATATGATCAGTACAGTGACATCACATTCTCATTAGTGATGAGAGAGCATACTCGTTACTTAAGATTTCTCGAGCATGCTTGGGTGAGTATTTGGATGTGCTCTGAGATTTAGTTTCTGATGCCGTAGCTGCATGATTTGCATCTGCTAGCCAGCCTGAATACATGTGGGGGTTGCCTGTTTGTTAGGGAATCCCCACATGTATTCAGGCTGTCTAGCAGCCGCAAATCATGCAGCTACGGAGACAGAAACTAAATCTCCGAGCACATCCAAATACTCTGAGATCACCCGAGCATGCTCGGAAAATCTCGAGTAACGAGTATACTCGATCATCACTAATTCTCATTCTACTGTAGTTGAAACACAATGATGATCGTTTTAGTTAAAAGTCAAGGTTTTTCTACTTTTTGCACTACCAGCTCCATATCTGTCTGAGCCGCAAGGCAATGTAAAAAAAAAAAGTTCAAGGATGCCTGCTGATGTAATACTTATTATCTGGATATGCTGGATTACAGATGGGTGACCTTTCCTTAAATCATACTAATCTTTAGAATATGTTGTGTTTGCTAGAGGAAGCCAATATACGTGGCCCCATTATTGCTGCCTCTTTCATCATCATCATCATCATCACATGCACATAGGAAGGACCAAATGCATGAGTAAACATGCGACTGACTTGGAGGTTTAGGTTGGAGGACTGAAGGAATCCGAGCAGGTGAATAGTCATAAGATATGTCAAAGAGTGAGACTTATAATAGAACATGCTGTCTGACGTGCCGGCACTCAGATTTTCCCCTCAGCTCGATTGAGAATGAATGAAGTGGAGTTGCACATGCTCGAGCCTCTGCGCCAGTGAAATGGGAAAAAGCAAAACACTATTTTTGGGGCCACAGCAATCAGCAAATTAACCCCCATCCAAGGGAAGTTTTAACGATTATAAAATACACTGCTCAAAAAAATAAAGGGAACACTAAAATACCACATCATAGATATCACTGAATGAAATACTACAGTTGCAAATCTTTATTCATTACATAGTTACTAGAGATGAGCGGTGTTCGAGCCGAACTGTTCGCCAATTTCAAATTCGAGCTGTTTTGGGCGGTGTTCGAGTCGTTCGACGAACTCGAACAATTTGCTTAAAATTCGGCTGTTCGAGTTTCTGTTCGATAACTGTTCGTTCACCAAAAGCCTAGCTTGATTTGCACATTAAAACTGTTTATCATGGTTAATGGACTGTTTCAGTGTATAGTGGGCGGGGGATAGAGCTGTGCTGAAATAACGCCGATCTCCATTTTTTTTTTCTTTCCCGCATTTACAGAGGGGCGGTGCAGTCTCTCAGCCTATCAGCAGTGCGCACACACACAGCAATGTGCATGTGATGCAGACAAGCAAGGGCATGTGTCATTGGCTGTGTATGTCACATGTCATTCCTTGCCCAATGAGAACCAGCCATTTGCCCCGTCGTCACCATTTCCTCACTACTGCAGCTCAGTGTTAGACGGCACCGCTGCTGCTGTGGGCGCTATACAGTCAGAGTCTTTTTGCCAGCGAATTTTCTGAGAGATAGGTTTAGGGAGTCGGGAGTTGGGACTAGTTGTAATATCAGCCCTTTTCAGGGTAGGTTACAGCAGTTCATAGCACTGTTTGCCAGGCAGGTCTGAGCCAGTGCTGTGCAATTGTTAGTCACAGCATTTGGTGTAGTCTAGCTCAGCCAATACTTTTGGGCTAGTAGCATTGTCTGATAGTCATCTGAGTAGCCCGCCTGTGAAGCTAGCTACTCCGCCTGTGTATCTCAATTTTTACGGCATCTAACCCAGTAAATCGTTTTGGGCTTAGTAGCAGTGTCTGCATGTCAGCAGAGTAGCCCGCCTGTGAAACAAACTATACCGCCTGTGTATCTCTATTTTCACTGCATCTAATCCAGTTGATAGTTTTGGGCCTAGTAGCATTGTCTGCACGTCAGCAGAGTAGCCCGCCTGTGAAACAAACTATACCGCCTGTGTATCTCAATTTTTACGGCATCTAACCCAGTAAATCGTTTTGGGCTTAGTAGCAGTGTCTGCATGTCAGCAGAGTAGCCCGCCTGTGAAACAAACTATACCGCCTGTGTATCTCTATTTTCAATGCATCTAATCCAGTTGATAGTTTTGGGCCTAGTAGCATTGTCTGCACGTCAGCAGAGTAGCCCGCCTGTGAAACAAACTATACCGCCTGTGTATCTCAATTTTTACGGCATCTAACCCAGTAAATCGTTTTGGGCTTAGTAGCAGTGTCTGCATGTCAGCAGAGTAGCCCGCCTGTGAAACAAACTATACCGCCTGTGTATCTCTATTTTCAATGCATCTAATCCAGTTGATAGTTTTGGGCCTAGTAGCATTGTCTGCACGTCAGCAGAGTAGCCCGCCTGTGAAACAAACTATACCGCCTGTGTATCTCAATTTTTACGGCATCTAACCCAGTAAATCGTTTTGGGCTTAGTAGCAGTGTCTGCATGTCAGCAGAGTAGCCCGCCTGTGAAACAAACTATACCGCCTGTGTATCTCTATTTTCACTGCATCTAATCCAGTTGATAGTTTTGGGCCTAGTAGCATTGTCTGCACGTCAGCAGAGTAGCCCGCCTGTGAAACAAACTATACCGCCTGTGTATCTCAATTTTTACGGCATCTAACCCAGTAAATCGTTTTGGGCTTAGTAGCAGTGTCTGCATGTCAGCAGAGTAGCCCGCCTGTGAAACAAACTATACCGCCTGTGTATCTCTATTTTCACTGCATCTAATCCAGTTGATAGTTTTGGGCCTAGTAGCATTGTCTGCACGTCAGCAGAGTAGCCCGCCTGTGAAACAAACTACACCGCCTGTGTATCTCAATTTTTACGGCATCTAACCCAGTAAATCGTTTTGGAGTTTTGGGCTTAGTAGCAGTGTCTGCACGTCAGCAGAGTAGCCCGCCTGTGAAACTAACTACACCGCCTGTGTATCTCTATTTTCACTGCATCTACTCCAGTTAATAGTTTTGGCCTAGGAGCAGTGTCTGCACTGTCCGACGAGCCCAGGTGCAATACGTTATGACGTAGAACCTGGGCCAACAAGATCAAGAGGTGGGGCAAATCACGCTGCAGGAGTGGTCTCAGATCAGGGATCTATGCACCCTTCTGCACAGTTTTGAAATAGCAACGAAGATGTTTAGTGCTGACGATGCCATTATCAGCATGACCATTCCGGTGATTTACATGCTGGAGCACACCTTACACAGTGTTCGGAGTCAGGTGGTGGAACAAGAGGAGGAGGATGAGGAACAGGAGTCGTCGTATGCGGAAGGGATCATATCTCCAAGGTCAAGAAGGTTGGCAGCACCAAGGCGGCTGGCATTGGAGGCTGGGGGAGAGGGATTACTGAGGGCGCATGGTAGCAGATAAACTGTTGAGGAAGGTGCAGGAGGCGAGGAAGAAGTGGAGGACGAATTGGCGCTGGGCATGGAAGACTCATCAGATGAGGGAGACCTTGATCAAATTTCTGTTGTGCGAGGTTGGGGGGAGAGGGCAGACGATGGAAGCATGATTCTCACCTCGCCACCACCAAGACAACAAGGACTTGGTCCTCCTGGATGCGCAAGACACATGAGTGCCTTCTTGCTGCACTACCTGCAACATGACCCTCGGATTGTCAGAATCCGAAGTAATGCCGACTACTGGGTTGCCACACTCTTAGATCCCCGGTACAAAAGCAAATTTGGCGAAATGATTCCTGCCATAAAAAGGGATTCACGCACGCAGGAGTATCAGCAGAGACTGTTACAGAATCTAACATCTGCTTTTCCACAAAACACCAGTGGGGCACGTAGTGAATCTCTGAGTTCTAACTTGCCAACCATGGGACTATTGAGTCAACACTCAAACCGTAACAGTAACATCGTATCTGGTGGTAACAGCAATTTTTTCCAATCATTTCAAGATTTTTTTTAGACCATCCTTTGCAAGGCCACAGGAGACAAGAAGTCTGACGCACAGCCAACGCCTAGAGAGGATGGTACAAGAGTATCTCCAAGTTAACATCGATGCCATGACTGTGGAACTGGACCCTTGCTCATTTTGGGCTTCCAATCTTGAAAAATGGCCTGAGCTCACCACTCATGCCTTGGAGATCTTGTCGTGCCCCGCAGCCAGCGTTCTCTCTGAACGTGTGTTCAGCGATGCTGGTGGTGTGCTGACAGATAAGCACACGCAGCTGTCCAGTGACAATGTAGACAGACTAACGTTCATCAAGATGAACAAATCCTGGATCCGCAAGGACTTTTCTACCCCTGTGTCATCTTAGGGAGACTAAAAGCTTGATGATTTTTGAAAATCAACTCACCAACCGTTTTAAAAAACTCTGGCGAAATTGATGCCACTTAAGTGGTGTCTGTGGCCGAATTTTTGGAAAAAATGGAGACTCTTTTATTTAGTCCCCGTGCTGAGTTTTACATGACGTTGCCATCATCAATTCCAGGTGGGTGGGGTCGTTTGCAGAGTTGTTTACTCATACTATGGCCTGGGATTCATAGGTCTGCTGCAAAGCTTCAGTGTCTGTACTCAGCAGAGTAGCCCAGCCACCCACCGCCTGTTTACCTAACTACTATTTTGTAACGGCATCTAGCCCGGGAAATCCTTTTGGGCCTAGTAGAATATAGTGCTACTCAGCAGCGTACCATACCCATGAAGGAAGCTACACCGCCTGTTTACCTAACTAATATTTTGTAACGGCATCTAGCCCAGGAAACCCTTTTGGGCCTAGTAGAATTTGGTGCAACTCAGCAGCGTACCCCACCCATGAAGCAAGCTACATCGCCTGTTGATCTAATTACTAATTTTTAACTGATCTAGCCCAGGAAATCGTTTTGTACCTAATAGCATTTTGTGCTACTCAGCAGAGTACCCCACCTATGAAGCAAGCTACACCGCCTGTTTACCTAACTACTATTTTTTAATGGCATTTGGCCAAGGAAATCCTTTTGGGCCTAGTAGCAATTTCTGCTACTCAGCAGAGTACCCCACCCACGAAGCAAGCTACACCGCCTTCTTTCTTTCTCAATCTAACCCCTCGGCTCTGGGGTGTCCACTCTCCCTCCGGCTCTCTCCTTCTCACAGGTGGACTACCGCGTGTTTTCACACTGTGGCGAATATTTTGGGCCCAGGCATAAGAAGTCTGCGAGGTAATGGATAATATGTGCCGCCTTACAAACGTCCATGACGACACATTTGAGGAAGCAACTAAACGCCTCAAATAGCTCAAATAGTGAGCAGGATATGGAGCACCCCATGGGCAAACAGCGATCTATGTAGTATGCTCCTTCACAGAAGCAGCCCAATGGGAGGACACTATTCGGAGGCACAGGTAGTAACCGGAACGCCCCCTCAATGTCTGTTTTGGCCATTAGGGTGCCCTTTCCCAACTTCTTGACCCACCTGATTGCCTCGTCAAAGGAGGTACAGTACATAGTACTGTACTTGGTTCCGCGTCGATGTTATCGTTTACTGACCTGCCCCTTGGATATGACAAATGGTGGATTAGTCTGAATGTATTGGGTTCATTTTTTGGCACAACTCCCAAAGGGGGTACCACTATGTCTTCTAAGGAAAGTGTTCTGAATGGACCTGCCGCCATTCTACCTAAGGATATTACTTTTTTTTTTTTGTCAAGACGTCTGAGTGTTGGTAGAGTGAGTTTAGATTTTTACTCCAGCCTTTCTTAACTTTAGAAGGGCATGACATGCCTATATCTGTGTCTCCTCCTCCTTTTACTCCTCCACCTCTTTTCTTTTCGCATGACTCTGTGTAGTTGTGACTTTTCCATGTGTTTGTTGTGTCTTCTGAGAAGTTTGTCAGCTTTTGGAAACCTTTTAAGGTGTTTTCTATGTGTTTTGCATGTGTTTGCCTGCCATTGGTTTCAATGGGGTTCGACGGTGTTCGGCGAACAGTTCGGCGAACATCTCCCTGTTCGACGAACCGAACCCCAACACTAGGGAGGTGGTTCATCTCTAATAGTTAAATAGTGGAATGTGTTGAGAACAATTAAACATAAAAATGATCAATGTAAATCAAAATGAATATCCTATGGAGATTTGGATTTGGAATGATACTAGAAATGAAAGTGGAACATCAAATTACAGGCTGATCTAACTTCAGTGGAAATGCCTCAAGACAAGGAAATGATGTTCAGTTGTGTGCGTGTTGCCTCCATGTGCCCTTTTGACCTCCCTACAATGCTTGGGCATGCTCCTGATGAGGAGGTGGATGGTCTCCTGAGGGATCTCCTCCCAGACCTGGACTAAAGCATCCGCCAACTCCTGGACAGTCTGTCGTGCAATGTGACGTTGGTGGATGGTGCGAGACATGATGTCCCAGATGTGTTCAATTGGATTCAGGTTTGGGGAATGGGCGGGCCAGTCCATAGCTTCAATGCCTTCATCTTGCAGGAACTGCTGACACACTCCAGCCACATGAGGTCTGGCATTGTCCTGCATTAGGAGGAACCCAGGGTCAACCGCACCAGCATATGGTCTCACAAGGGGTCTGAGGATCTCATCTTGGTACCTAATGGAAGTCAGGCTACCTCTGGCAAGCACATGGAGGGCTGTGCGGCCCTCCAAAGAAATGCCACCCCACACCATTATTGACCCACTGCCAAACCGGTCATGCTGAAGGATGTTGCAGGCAGCAGAGCGCTCTCCACGGCGTCTCCAGACTCTGTCACATGTGCTCAGTGTCAACCTGCTTTCAACAGTGAAGAGCACAGGGCGCCAGTGGTGAATTTGCCAATCCTGGTGTTCTGTGGCAAATGCCAATCGTCCTGCACGGTGATGGGCTGTGAGCACAACCCCCATCTGTGGACGTCGGGCACTCAGACCATCCTCATGGAGTCGGTTTCTAACTGTTTGTGCAGATACATGCACATTTGTGGCCTGCTGGAGGTAATTTTGCAGGGCTCTGGCAGTGCTCCTCCTGTTCCTCCTTGCACAAAGGCTGAGGTAGCAGTCCTGCTTCTGGGTTGTTGCCCTCCTACGGCCCCCTCCACGTCTCCTGGTGAACTGGCCTGTCTCCTGGTAGCGCCTCCAGCCTCTGGACACTACGCTGACAGACACAGCAAACCTTCTTTCCACAGCTCGCCATAATGTGCCATCCTGGATGAGCTGCACTACCTGAGCCACTTGTGTGGGTTGTAGAGTCCGTCTCATGCTACCACGAGTGTGAAAGCACAACCAACATTCAAAAGTGACCAAAACATCAGCCAGAAAGCATTGGTACTGAGATGAGGTCTGTGGTCCCCACCTGCACAACCACTCCTTTATTGAGTGTGTCTTGATAATTGTCAATAATTTCCATCTGTTTTCTATTCCATTTGCACAACAGCATGTGAAATTGATTGTCAATCAGTGTTGCTTCCTAAGTGGACAGTTTGATTTCACAGAAGTTTGATTTACTTGGAGTTATATTCTGTTAAGTGTTCCCTTTATTTTTTTGAGCAGTGTATATATAATGTGTCCTACAATCAGAAAAATACATACTTAATATACCGTATATACTCGAGTATAAGCCGACCCCCCTAATTTTGCCACAAAAAACTGGGAAAACTTATTGACTCGAGTATAAGCCTAGGGTGGAAAATGCAGCAGCTACCGGTGAATTTAAAAATTAAAAGTAGATGCTCCATACTGTTCATTATGGCCCCATAGACGCTCCACATAAAGCTGCCCCATATATAATGCTCTGCACCTTTGATTATGGCCCCATAGATGCTCCATAGAAAGCTGTGCCATATACAATGCTCTGCACCTTTGATTATGGCCCCATAGATGCTTCATAGAAAGCTGTGCCATATAAAATGCTCTGCACCTTTGATTATGGCCCCATAGATAGCTGTGCCATATACAATGCTCTGCACCTTTGATTATGGCCCCATAGAAAGCTGTGCCATATACAATGCTCTGCAGCTTTGATTATGGCCCCATAGATAGCTGTGCCATATACAATGCTCTGCAGCTTTGATTATGGCCCCATAGATAGCTGTGCCATATACAATGCTCTGCAGCTTTGATTATGGCCCCATAGATAGCTGTGCCATATACAATGCTCTGCACCTTTGATTATGGCCCCATAGATAGCTGTGCCATATACAATGCTCTGCACCTTTGATTATGGCCCCATAGATAGCTGTGCCATATACAATGCTCTGCACCTTTGATTATGGCCCCATAGATAGCTGTGCCATATACAATGCTCTGCACCTTTGATTATGGCCCTATAGATAGCTGTGCCATATACAATGCTCTGCACCTTTGATTATGGCCCTATAGATAGCTGTGCCATATACAATGCTCTGCACCTTTGATTATGGCCAATAGATAGCTGTGCCATATATAATGCCCTGCACCTTTGATTATGGCCCCATAGATGCTCCACATAAAGCTGTGCCATATATATAATGCTCTGCACCGTTGCCCCATAGATACTCCACATAAATCTGTGCTATATACAATGCTGCTGCTGCAATAAAAAAAAAACAAAAAAACAAAACACATACTCACCTCTCTTGCTTGCAGCTCCTCAGCGTCCCGTCCCGGCGTCTCTCTGCACTGACTGATCAGGCAGAGGGCGGCGCGCACACTATATGCGTCATCGCGCCCTCTGACCTGCACAGTCAGTGCGGAGAGACGCCGGGAAGACAGAGCAGCGCCCGGCGTGTGGAACGCGGACAGGTGAATATGTAATACTTACCTGCTCCCGGCGTCCCTGGCTCTTTCCCCCGGACAGCTGGTCTTCGGTGCCGCAGCCTCTTCCTCTGTCAGCGGTCACCGTTACCGCTGATTAGAGGAATGAATTTGTGGCTCCACCCCTATGGGAGTGGAGTCCATATTCATTTCTTTAATGAGCGGTACCATGTGACCGCTGAACAGGGGACGAGCTGCGGCACCGAAGACCGTAGGACGGGCAGGGGGAGCGCCAGGAGCGCCGGAACTAGGTGAGTATGCGACACGCTCTCTCCCCCTCACCCGCCGACCCCACCGCCGACCGTGACTCGAGTATAAGCCGAGAGGGGCACTTTCAGCCCAAAAATTTGGGCTGAAAATCTCAGCTTATACTCGAGTATATACGGTAAGTTGCACTAGGAAATCAGGATTGAGTTCATAGAAAATGAATTAAACTGAATCGTAGCTTGTAGCGCATGTACAAAGGTGTTCAGTGAACTTAGAAGGCAATACAATACGGCACAGGTTACAAAGTGATCTCTTCGCACACACATACAGTACATAATCAAGTAGGGGTATGCATATTTCAATGAAAATGTATTTATCCTTCACAGTCCTTAAGGGAGTAACATTTGCTTAAACACCGATATCATGTACTTAGGAGATTATCTACATCCCTGCTGACATGTTCCAAAACCATGTACATACAGCACTAGAGTCGGTTGATGCTTCTGTAAAAGCCTTCCTAAAGTTATAGCTCCATGTTTTTAATAAGGGGATGAAATAAAAGCTTGGTGTATTCAAGTATATGAACTGTGAGTATAAAAAAAAGGCCTAATCACAATTCTTTTCATACATATCTTCTTCCTGGCAAAAAAATTGATTATTTGTCATTAATGATTTCCAAAATTCTTTAACAAAAAAAAGAACATCGGAAAGGGGTTGTCTGAACCAAATGCTTATAAAATGAATTCTATTAATGAAGATACAATGTTCAGGTGAGACAAGCATGACTATAAATCCAATTAATCTGAGATGAGACCTTTTACCCACCATCTGTGACTTCCAGCACTCTTGTCATCCAATTCAACAGCTTTACCAGCAACATTCTTACCTGTAAAAATAGAAGCATTATCATCATTAACATTATTACACATACACAGCAATACCATCATGTTGCTGACTGTCTAGCAAGTACTACAGACCAGCAGCAGGTGGCGATGTACTACATTATTGAGTGTTAGAAGCTTTTGAGGCATTTTCCCTAAGAACTCTGAAATAAGCTGTGATTGACTTGTATCCAGGGTCAAATGACATGTTGGTAGTGGCTCAAGCAAGGCAAATACCTTCACCATTCTCTCAGAATCATTAACAGCAGGGACCAACTGGAAAAAACCTTGCTGCATCAACAATGGTGAAAACCAGAAACCAAGGAAACCAGAAATTTTGGGATTGTCAATTAAAGGGCACCTGTCAACAAGTTTGTGTACATTAAAAAAAATGACCGTGTCGGGTCAGCGCCGTTATACTGATTAAAATGATACGCTGGTTGATGAAATCCGTCTTGTAGCTGTTGTTTAATCTTTATTCTCAGTTTTGAGTTAATGATATGCTCGTGCTCTGGGGAGGTGGGGAGGTCTTTGGGGTCTACATGTGATGCTCTGATTAGGTATTCATCTGTATGGCTTCTGACAGGTCACTGATCCCTCACTGACCTGCCCCTAGTTTACATAATATATATAAATTTATATATATATATATCTTGGGAAAAAAATCACTTCTGCAGGCAGCTTGATTGCATATGTAATGAATTAGATGCACATTTGTTTGATGTAATACTGAAGTTCCAAAAAAAAAAAAAATCCTTTCAAAAAAATGACGCCGGACACACTCGCTCAGTAGCGGCCATCAGCGATTGCCTATAGCTGTTACTGCGGCGCCATCTTGGAAGAGGATTTTTTTTTTCTCTAGCAAGAAGCTAGAGAGCATCTCGGCTTCAGGAAAATGGTCGCCGCGATCTCCATCTGCGCACGCGCGGCATCCCGTGGCCATTTTCCTGAAGCCCCGGGCAGCAGAGCGTTCCATCTGCGCACGCGCGGCCACAGGAAGATGGCCGCCCCCACCGATCACCAGGGTAATAGCGCAGATCGCGCTCTTTTTCCTCACAACTCTGCAGTGGATTCGGCACTTGGGCATGCGCAAACCACTACGCCACCAACGGACAGATAAGCAAGATCTGGGGGAAGAAACAGCGATGTCACCACGCCCATCCGACCAGACCAGCCTGATTGACAGGCGAAAACGGCTACTTTGGTAAAGTATTTCGGCAGCATAGGTGGGGAATCAGGGTCCACAAAATACATTATTGTAATGCACAGCTCAGGCCCTATTTAACGGTATTTTTAGCTCATACGGAAAAAACGGGGCGACAGGTTCCCTTTAAGTTATTTGGGGCTCATTTTTTGCTCACCGAGCTGATGTTCTTATTGAAACTATTTAGGTGTATATGGGATCTTTTGATCGACAGTTATTGCATTTTACTGCAATGTAGCAGCAACCAAAGTAATGTAATTCTAGCGTTTCAAATTTTTTCTCATTACGCCGTTTACCAATCGGGTTAATTCCTTTATTAAATTGATAGATCGGGCGATTCTGAACGCGGCAATACCAAATATGTGTATGTTTGATTTTTTTTTGTTTTATTTTGAATGGGGCGAAAGGGGGGGGGTGATTTGAACTTTTATATTTTTTTTTTTAGAAGCACATGACAGCTGTTCAAAACAGCTGTCATGTGACGGGAAAGATGTGGGTTCAGCGACGGAGCCCACATCAAAGTGAGCGATTCCGAAGTGGGCGTACTATTACGGCCAACGTCAGAGAGGGGTTAATCATCTGACAGTTGTATCTCTATTCTATATATTCATCCAAAATGAAGTACACCACCTTGGAAGAGGAACACTTGATTCCTGGGACATTCACATGTTCCTCTTCCAATGTGGTGTACTCAATTTTCTGCACTACTGGTGGTCTCTATGTTGGAGAAATAGGACAGAAACGGAGAGCAAGGTTGAGGTCTCATCACCACACGATTACAGACAAAGAAAACCAGCAACCAGTGGACAAACATTTATGTGATCCAGGACACAACTTAAACAATGTGACAGTTGTTATATTAGAAAGAAACTTCAAAATCAAACACACTGACATGTCTGTGACCAAATATTTATGGCAGTCTTTGATACTGTCGGGACCACACTCAGTCGGAGAAGCCTTTGGAAGTGGGGAATCACCAGAAATAATACACAAGACACGTCTCGTATAGTATATCACTGGGAAGCCTCTGAAGCACGCCTGCCTTCAAGGTGCTATCCCCTCTTTATATAGTTGTACAGGTAGTTTCAGTGGTTATACAAGTTTTGCTTGTTTAAACAAAGAGAGAAAAGAGAAGACAAAAAAAACAGTTTCGGCTATGTGATAGTTTCACAACAAACAAAACAGTACAGTTTCGCCTAAGTGGCAGTTTCACAAACAAAAAATAGGATTTCACACTATAGCTAAAATGTCCTTGAATGGACAGGTCAATATTGATCACAAATTCTTTTTGGTTCATTGAGGTAACCATTTTTGTTCCGCTCTTCACAATACCCTCCACACAGGACTAGATCTGTAATTAGGATTTATGACATAGTACAAAATCTGAGGACTCTGACCTAGAGACGGGAGGGCATCAGGTCTCTGATCTTACATGGATATTGGGACAATAAAACTTTCACACCACTTATCTAAACTAACAAAGGATTCATTCTCTGAGCTCAGTTTGTTTGATTTTTAAATGTCTATTTATTATGTTATGTCTAGGCTCCGGAAAACCCGAGCCACGAGTATACTCGCTCATCACTACTTTCGGATAGGTCAGCAATGTCTGATCAGTGGGGGTCCGACACCTGGGACCCCTTATAGAACAGTTGGTCAGGGTATGGATTTGAAAAGGGCGCAGATGTGCAATACCTGGCTGCAGCCACCATCTGTAGAAGCAGCTCTAACTGAGCACTTCCATCTGCCACCGGCACCAAGAACAGCTGATCGGCAGGGGTGCCGATTAGACATTGATGACCTTCCAAATCAGATATTTTAGCTTACAAAAAAAAAAAAAAAGACACCAATCTGTGATAAACATTCTTTATGGGAAATAAAAATGATTGATGACTAATAGGCTGCAGCGGTCACATGTCACAATCTCAAGTCACCCACTAGGAACAGCAGCATAGACGTCCGGCGCGGCTGTGGAACATAACATAAAAAACAGGAGACTTTGATGTTTCATCCACTATATTGGAAAGTTCCTCTTACCGTCAGCAGCATAGGTTTTCTTTTCTTCTACATTATTTGTCAGATAAAACATATCGCTGTACGCCCGCGCCAGCCTCCAGAGGAATTCAACCTTATTTCCGTACTAAAAAGAAACACAAAACTTCTTAAAAGACGACAAACTCATCACAAATGGAAATGTCTAACTAGAGCTGAAGATGGAGAAAATATTAAATATGCAAAACATATATATATATCATGGTCTTTATCATCCTTAACCCCTTTCCGCCAAGACCAATTTCTTTTTACATGTTCGTTTTTCCTTCCCTTTTTTCAAGGCCCATAACTTGTTCTTATACTTTTCCATTCGTGTAGCCATTTGATGGCTTTTTCTATATACTGCATTACTACTGTTGCAATACCACTATGTAACATTATATACACAAAAAAGACTTTCCCTATTAAGACCAGCCACTGACTGGGCTTCATAGGAGGACAAAGATGGTAGCCTTAGAGGCTGTCAACAGGCCTCCTGCTGCCATGACTACCCACTGGCACCCCAGGAAGCTTCTTGGGGGGGTAGATGGAGCCAGGGAGTGTGTGCATCAAAATCGCGCCATTTAAATGCCAAGGGCTTGGGTTATGAACCCAGTCCATATGTCCCATTAATGAGGATGTCCCACAAAGTACATTTTAATAAATAGATCTTCGAATAATAGTAAGTTCCATAATTGGATGTGTTCAAATTTTCCTGTGCTGAGATAATCTTATAAATATGCCCCTGCTATGTACTGTTTTATTTGCAGAGTTCTAACATGCAGGAACATGACCTGCACATACCGCAGCTCCTGGCCAGGGAATGACACATAGGAGTTTACAGTCGACCCAGCAGGGGCTCACAACCGCTTCCTTCTGTGGGGTAATACATTTCCCTGCCTGTTTTATCAAAGGACACAGTGTTTCTGCTACTCTCCAGCCCTCTGAGCTCATCATAAATCAAGTCAGTAATGGAGCTCTGATGCCCATTAATCTCATCATATGTCACTGACTTAATTTAAGATGAGCTCACAGGGCTGGAGATGTGGCGCACTGGTTCCTGTGATAAAACAGGCAGGTAAATATGTTACCACATACATAGAAGCAGCTGCTTGCACCTGCTGTGTCATTTGTAAACTCACTTATCATAAGTGACTTATGCTTCCTCCCCTGGCCAGGAGCTGTGGGTATGTGCTGACCATGATCTGGAGCTGCTATTTATGGTCAGACACAGCAAATAAAACATTGCATAGCAGGTGCACGTTTATAAAATTATCTCAACATAGGAACATTGTTTAAGGCTACGTTCACATTTGCGGCCAACGCCGCAGCGTCGGGCGCCGCAGCGGCGCCGCATGCGTCATGCGCCCCTATATTTAACATGGGGGCGCATGGACATGCGGCGCACTTGCGTTTTGCGCCGCATGCGTCGGTGCGGCGCCCGCGTCCAGGCGCAGAGGACGCAGCAAGTTGCATTTTTGCTGCGTCCAAATTCAATGAAAAAAACGACGCATGCGGCGCAAAACGCAGCGTTGTGCATGCGTTTTGCTGCGTTTTTGTTTGCGTTGTGCGCTGCGGCGCCGACGCTGCGGCGCACAACGCAAATGTGAACGTAGCCTATCTCATTCAGTTGTACAACTTATTAATGTACCAAGATGTGTTAATTGAAATGTATTTTATCCATGGGACAACCCCTTCTAAGAATTTAAGGATATGGTAAAAAAGGATCCTACACCATGAGCCAGAAAGCCATATTGGAAGAATGGGCCCATCTAGGGCATTTTGTTGTTCAAATACCTTTTCCTGCTTGTTAAGTAACATCCTGAACCCATCCTGTTTCTCTGACTCTGAGCCATTGTGGTTAGTATCTGCTTGCTTAAGAAGGGAAAGTAATTCAGCTTGGTCTTCAGGGATTTTAGCTATCTGTGTTGGGAGAAGTCCCACTCCAGGCTCATCCTCCGATTCTACTTCGGTGTCAGTCTGAGCAGTGAGATAGCTGAGAAAGATCAAAGAAAGCCATCAATGTATATAAATTACCGTTTACCTTTAATTTTTCACAATTTTTAGGTTTTTAAAAGGTCTCAATGAACAGCTACATTTCTGCGACAGCACCTATTCCATCAATACCTAACAGCTTGGTCATCCATGTTTTATATGGAACCTCTTAGATCATATTTTGTGCCTAAACCAATATTGTGGCTCATTACATAAAATACAGTCTAGCCAAATCACAGAAAACAGCAGGCGCTAGATAAGTCACCTGGGTAGTGTCCAGATCAGGAACAGTCATGTAGTCAGTCCTACATTTATATTAAAGGAGCCTATCTATACAACATTAAGTACATACAGTGGCTTGCAAAAGTATTCATCCATCTTGGCTTTTTACCCATTTTGTTACATTACAACCTGTGTTTAAATATTTTTTTAAATTGATTAATGTGTGACGCATCAGCACTAAATAGTTTAAGCAAGTGAAGTGAGAAAAATATGGGCATAAATTAAATTTATGGGGTCAAATAACTAAAAATTGGCATGTGTATACAGTACAGACCAAAAGTTTGGACACACCTTCTCATTTAAAGATTTTTCTGTACTTTCACGACTATGAAAGTCATCAAAGCAAAAGGTGGCTACTTTGAAGAACCTAGAGTATAAGACATATTTTCAGTTGTTTCACACTTTTCTGTTAAGTATATAATTCCACATCTGTTAATTCATAGTTTTGATGCCTTTAGTGGGAATTTACAATTTTCATAGTCATGAAAATACAGAAAAATATAGAAAAATCTTTAAATTAGAAGGTGTGTCTAAACTTTTGGTCTGTACTGTATATATTTATAATGAAGTAAGAAAAAACAAAATCCAGCTCACCATATCGACATTCCCAAGGGCTCGGAGCACGGAACCGCTGTGTCAGGGCGTGGGCGAACAGGAAAAGGAGAAAGATCCAGCTCAACGATGCAGTGAAAAATCCATAACTTTATTTATAAAGTTATGGATTTTTCACTGCATCGTTGAGCTGGATCTTTCTCCTTTTCATATATTTATAATCCCTTTTAATTCTGAGCAGATCAGTGGGGGTCCGAGTCCCAATAAATACGCAAAATCAAACCCGCAGCATCCAGATGTTACAGCATAGTGGATGGGATTTCAAGAAACTCCATGTCCACTATGCATCCACAGATGCCCACGAATCATCAGCGGCACTGACATGCAGCAAGTGTTTCCAGACCGCAGCATGTCAATTTCTTGTGAATTGCGTCTCCGCACGAGAAATTTCACTGATAGAATGTAATGAATGCAGAGGAACCGCACTGTTCAGTGAACACATGTAGACTCACCTGCATTCAATAAAAGGCAGCTATTTGGAAGCAGCAAACATGCGCTGCGCCCACGCAGTATATAACACAGCCCACGCAGTATATAACACAGCCCACGCAGTATATAACACAGCCCACACAGTATATAACACAGCCCACACAGTATATAACACAGCCCACACAGTATATAACACAACCCACGTAGTATATAGCACAGCCCACGTAGTATATAGCACAGCCAACACAGTAAATAACACAGCCACGCAGCATAACGCACAGCGACGTAGTATATACCACAGCCCACGTAGTATATAGCAATGTGGGCACCATATCCCTGTTAAAAAAAAAATTAAAATAAAAAATAGTTATATACTCACCTTCCGGCGGCCCCCGGATCCAGCCCAGGCGAGACCGCTACGCCTTCTGGGGTCATTGCTAGGACCGGATTAGCGGGAAAGGCTGCCGCGGACGCCGGAAGGTGAGAATATAATGATTTTTATTATTATTATTTTTAACATTATATGTTTTTACTATTGATGCTGCATAGGCAGCATCAATAGTAAAAAGTTGGTCACACTTACAGGGTTAATGGCAGCGTTAACGGACTGCTAAAACGCTATGTGGGCGCTGACTGGAGGGGAGTATGGAGGGGGCACTGACTGGAGGGAAGTAGGGAGGGGCCAATTCGCGGCCGGACTGTGCCTTTCGCTGATTGGTCGCGCCCAGCCGGCAGCGACCAATCAGCAACTCGGGATTTCCGTGACAGACAAGCAGACAGACAGACAAACAGACGGAAGTGGACCTTAACAATTATATATATAGATAAGTACCGACTGTGATCGATAGACGTTGCCTTAGTTTCTGGTCCTATTGTAACGATTTATGTTTTTTGGCCCATTTGTTTTGGAGGATCCTGGACTGAACTGCCCAATGGTGTGAAATATTTCTGCCAAACCTTCTACAGTTGTGACCTCTAGTTTACTCAACGGTTCAGAATAAGTGAAGGACCACTTGATTCTACAAATATGCTGTAGAATTTTACACATTACTACACTTAGGAGAGAGAGGTGCACTCTTTTTTTTTTTCCCCAGAGGATGCTGCTATTGGAACATCATATCACTAGAAGATAGGGATTATTTTTCTAATAAAACTAAGACTAAACAGCCATAAACCCACACAATCATGGAAGTCAAGAAATCACATCTTCAGTCCTATCAAAGCACAAACATTCAAGGACTTTTGGAAGTGCGGAGAGTGTAAATCCTTTCCTTAGTTACATAGTGCATGTATCATGGTTCGTTATCTGCTCACTTAGGCCAAATCACCTGTAAAAATCTAAAAAATCTGCTCAAGTGTCAGGTTAGGTGCACAGCGGGACAATTAGGTAAAATTTTGGTACATAATGCCAACAGCCTTGGGTGCAACCGTTATAGAGACTGTCAGGGGGCATATCAGCATCATTAATTGTAAAAACTAGGTACACAACAGTGTCCAAATAATAAATATAGGAACTGGGATACTTTGTAAAATCATAGAAGAAAGCTTTCTATGTATACACAATGACACATCTGTTCTCTATGAGACAGCCGCTGTCAGACTTTTCTGGTGGCTTCTTATAGCAGATTGGCAATGACAATTGCAGGGTTCTCCTGCAAACCCTGGGTTGACATGCTAACCCCCATCGGTTCCCCACAGTCATGTGACACAGGCACCGATGGGTGGAAATAGTGACGTGATTCCGGCATGGCCATGTTAACAGCTTCGGGTGGATCGCGATTCCACAGGCGGCTGTTAGGGGCACATGTTAGCTGATGAAATCAGCTGACAAGTGTCAGAAAACATGCGGGCTCAGCGCCGGAGCCTGCATGGAATGCATGGACGCCACCTATTACGTATATACAGGGGTTGGACCAAATAATGGAAACACATTGAAACATCAACAAAAGTTAGTTTAATATGGTGTAGGTCCACCTTTTGCAGCGATTACAGCCTCAATTCTCCGGAGGTATGGATTCATACAAGGTGTGAATTGTTTCCAAAGGAATTTTAGCCCATTCTGCAATTAAAACACCCTCCAGTTCTTTGAGCGACGATGGCGGCGGAAATCGATGTCTAACTTGAATCTCTAAAATCGACCATAAATGCTCAATAATGTTGAGGTCTGGGGATTGTGGGGGCCAGGTGAGATGCTCAACTTTATTAGAATGTTCCTCGTGCCATGCTTTAACGATTCTAGCTGTATGAATTGGTGCATTATCATCCCCTCCGGGAACAGTGCTTGAACCACTGGATGCACTTGGTAGCCCAAAATGCCTAAATAATCTCGGCTGTTAATTATTCCATGAAGGGATATCATTGGCCCGGCGGATCTCCACAAAATAGCACCCCAAATCATCACAGAACCTCCGCCATGTTTTACAGTTGGGAGAAGGTAGTCTGGATGGAATGCTTCTTTCAGCTGTCTCCAAACATACACTCGGCCGGAGGTCGGAAATAGGGTAAAAGATGATTCGTCTGAGAATATCACGTTTCCACTGCTCGTGGGACCAATTCTGGAGGTTTCTACACCACTCTAAACGCTTGGAAACATTTGTCATTGAGAGCAGCGGTTTTCTAATTGCAGCTCTTCCGTGGAATCCAGATATGTGCAGCTCCCGACGAACAGTTTTCATGGAAACTGGGTTCTGTAGGTGTTCATTGAGCTCAGCAGTGATTTTCGGAGCTGTGGTCTTGCTATCCTCTCTCAAAATTCGCTTTAGAGACCGACGGTCTCTCTCAGTCAAATTCTACTTTCGGCCGGACCTGTGCTTTGCTGCGGACATTTTCCTTCTCTTTCAAACGCAGTCATTACTTTGGAGACAGTACCTCTTGACACGCCATGCATTCAGGCACTTTCTGCTACACTAGCGCCTGCCATAGGAGCACCAACAATTTGGCCTCTTTGAAAATCCGAGAGATCAGCCATTGGTATCAGATTCTCATCAATGTTGTTACAATTCAGCAAAACAAACAGTACATTTACATACACATATCACATAACACAAATAACCAACTACAAACATTACCATATGTCACGGTTTGCATGTTTATAACATGTTAGAAGATTATGATGCCAAAACGTTAGTTGTTTCCAATATTTTCTCCAACCCCTGTATGACGTGAAGGGGTTAAGCATAGTGCCACTAATTAAAAATCTGCAAGATTTTATGATTTTTTATATACATAGTGATGAGGAATATAAAACTATTATTTTATTTGCTATTATTATTTATATAGCACCATTAATTCCATGGCGCTGCACATTAGACGGGGTTACATCAAAATACAAATATCACTTACAGTAAACAAAACTAACAATGACAGACTGATACAGAGGGGAGATGACCCTGCCCTTGGGGGCTTACATTCTACAGGATTATGGGGAAGGAGACAGTAGGTTGGGGGTTGCAGTAGCTCCGATGGTGTTGAGGTGGCCGTGTGGTCATTACAGGTTGTAAGCTTCTTTGAAGAGATGGGTTTTCAGGTTCTGTTTAAAGGATCCAAATGTGGAAGATAATTGGACATGTTGGAGCACAGAATTCCAGATGATGGGGGATATTCGGAAGAAGTCTTGGAGGCGAATGGATGAGGAGCGAATAAGCGTGGAGGAGAGAAGGAGGTCTTGGGAGGACCGGAGATTACGTGAGGGAAGATATTGAGAGATTAGTTTGGAAATGTACTCAGGACAAAGGTTATGGATGGCTTTGTAGGTCAGTGTTGGTAGTTTAAACTGGATACGCTGGGAAATTGGGAGCCAGTGAAAGGATTTGCAAAGAGGGGAAGCAGGAGTGTAGTGAGAAGAGAGATTAATTAGTCGGGCAGCAGAGTTAAGGATGGACTGGAGAGGTGCGAGAGTGTTAGAAGGTAGGCCACAGAGGAGGATGTTGCAATAGTCGCGGTGGGAGATGATTAGGGCATGCACAAGCATTTTGGTAGAGTGAGAGTTGAGGAAAGGATGGATTCTGGAAATATTTTTGAGCTGGAGGCGACAGGAGGTGGCGAGAGCTTGGATGTGAGGTTTGAAGGACAAGGCAGAGTCAAGGGTTACTCAGAGGCGGCGGATTACTGGAACAGGGGAAAGTGTGAATTCATTTATTGTGATAGATAGATCAGGTAGGGAGAGGATGAGAGATGGAGGAAAGATAATTTGTTCAGATTTGTCCACATTGAGCTTGAGGAAGCGAGAGGAGAAGAAGGAGGATATGGCTGATAGACACTCTGGGATTCTGGAGAGCAGAGGTGACATCTGGGCCAGAAAGGTAGATCTGAGGGTCATCAGCATATAGATGGTACTGGAAGACATAGGACATTATGAGTTGTCCCAGGCAAAGGATATAGATTGAGAAGAGAAGTGGTCCTAGGACAGAGCCTTGACGGACACCAACAGAGGGGGCGAGATCAAGAACTAGTATGGGAGTAGGAAACGCTAAATGGGCGGTTGGTAAGGTATGAGGAGATCCAGGATAGGGCACGGTCTTTGACACCAAAGGAAGAGAGGATCTGTAGTAGGAGGCAGTGGTCAACAGTGTCGAAGGCAGAGGACAGGTCTAGAAGGAGGAGTATAGAGAATTGTCTGTTAGCTTTGGCTGTAAGTACCATATATATTGGAGTATTAGCCGACCTGAGTATAAGACGAGACCCCTAATTCTACCACAAAAAAACTGGGAAAACTTAATGACTCGAGTATAAGCCTAGGGTGGGAAATGCAGCAGCTACTGGTAAATTTCAAAAATAAAAATAGGTACCAATAAAAGTAAAATTAATTGAGACATCAGTAGGATAAGTGTTTTTGAATATCCATATTGCATCAGGAGCCCCATATAATGCTTCATAAAGTTCATAATGGGCCCCATAAAATGCTCCATAATAAAATATGCCCCATATAATGCTCCATAAAGTTTATGATGGGCCCCATAAGATGCTCCATACAAAATACGCCTCATATAATGATCCATAAAGTTCACGATGGGCCCCATAAGATGCTCCATAATAAAATATGCCCCATATAATGCTCCATAAAGTTCATGATGGGCCCCATAAGATGCTCCATAATAAAATATGCCCCATATAATGCTCCATAAAGTTCATGATGGGCCCCATAAGATGCTCCATAATAAAATATGCCCCATATAATGCTGCACAATGGTGGATTATGGCCCCATAAGATGCTCCATAGAAACATTTGCCCCATATAATGCTGCACGAAGGTTGATTATGATCCCACAAGAGGCTCCATAGAAACATTTGCCCCATACAATGCTGCATAAAGGTTGATTAAATTAAAAAAAAAAATGACATACTCACCTCTTGTCCTGAGCAGGCGGGGACACCGACACTTGCGATATTCACCTGTCTCCATTCCACCGCATGGCTCCGTTTTCCACGTCCTCTGCAGTGACTGTTCAGGCAGAGGGCAGCGCGCACACTAACCATGTCATAGCGCCCTCTGACCTGAACGTCACAGCCAGAGGATGCGGAAGATGGAGCCCGGCAGTGGAATGGGGACAGGTGAAAATTGGAATGCTCACCCTCCCCCGTTATACTCACCTGCTCCCGGCGCGGTCCCTGGCAGCTTCTCACTAACAGATGGTCTCCGGGAACTGGCAGCTTCTTCCTATGTTCAGCGGTCACATTGTACGGCTCATTAAAGTAATGAATATGCGCTCCACCCCTATGGGGGTGGAGTCGCGTCCATATTCATTACTTTAATGAGCGGTACCACGTGACCGCTGAACACAGGAAGAGCTGCGGGAGAAACAGGGACATGCAGAGACATGCCGGGAGCAGGTGAGTATGATTTGACAGCTGCTGCTCCCCCTCCCCCACCAACCCCCTGGGACCATGACTAGAGTATAAGCCGAGTAGGGCACTTTCAGCCTAAAAAAAAAATGGGCTGAAAATCTCGGCTTATACTCGAGTACATATGATAAGTCTTTGTAAGTTTGGTCAGGTCAGTCTCAGTGGAATGGTGGGGAAGAAAAGTGAGTTAGATGCAAAGTGAGAGGAAAGTTCAGCGTGGACATGCTGTTCAAGGAGTTTGGAAGTAAATGGGAGCAAATATATGGGGCGATAGGTGGACATATGGCTTTTTGAGGATAGGTGTGATTGTGGCATATTTGAGAGCACAGGGGAAGGTACCAGAAGTTAGTGATAGATTGAAGAAATGGATTAGGGATGGGATTATTGTAGTGGTGAGGTTGGGGAGGAGGTTTGCCGATTATCAGTTTTTGCGCTTTCGTTTTTGCCCTTCCATTCTTCTAAGAGCCATAATTTTTTATTTTTCCATTGACATAACCATATGCTTACTTTTCTTTGCTGGACAAGTTGTACTTTTGAAGGACACCATCCATTTTATTACGTAATGTACTGGAAAGTGGGAAAAAAATATTCCACAATAGTTTTTTGGGTTTTGTATGAATGGCATTCATTATACAGTAAAAGTTATTTTGAACCCCTTAAATATCACCAATACGCCTTTAACCTCTTAACCCCCGGAGCTTTTATTGGTTTTGTGTTTTAATTTTTCACTCCCCTCCTTCCCAGAGCCATAACTTTTTATTTTTCCGTGAATATGGCCACGTGAGGGCTTATTTTTCGCGGGACGAGTTGTACTTTTGAATGACACCATTGGTTTTACCATGTCGGGTTATAGAAAACGGGGAAAAAATTCCAAGTGCGGTGAAATTGCAAAAAAGGTGCAATCCCTCACTTGTTTTTTGTTTGGCTTTTTTGCTAGGTTCAGTAAATGCTAAAACTGACCTGCCATTATGATTCTCCTGGGCATTGCGAGTTCATAGACACCAGACTTGTCTAAGTTCTTTTTTATCTAAGTGGTGAAATAAAAAACTTTGGTTAAAAAAAAAATTGCGCAATTTTCCGTTACCCGTAACGCCTCCATTTTTCGTGATCTAGGGTTGGGCGAGGGCTTATTTTTTCGTGCCGAGCTGTCGTTTTTATTCATACCATTTTGGTACAGATACGTTCTTTTGATCAGTAGACCAAAAAGGGAAAAAATATAATGGCACTAAGAAACAGTCTACTTACGGGTGGAGTAGGTGGGCTCTGAGTCAGCGATACGTTGCTGGGTGAAATCACGGTGATGCAGGTGCTTGCTTGGAAAAACACGTGTAAGGCTACGTTCACATTTGCGGTGTTGGGCGCAGCGTCGTCGACGCATACTGACTCATGCGTAAATCCGCCCCTATCTATAACATGGGGGGCGCATGGACATGCGCCGGTATGTGTTGTACTGCGTTTTACGACACATGCGTCATATAGATGCACAAGACAGGGCGCAGGGGACGCTACTTGTAATGTTTTCCCTGCACCGAAAGTCCCGATCTGTAGGATCTTATGACAACGCATGCGTCGCAAAACGCTGCGTTGTGTACATGCGTTGTTGGTTGCGTCGCATCTCCGACGCTGCGCCCAACAACGCAAATGTGAACGTAGCCTAACAATCCAAAATAGAGAAAAAAGCAGCAACACTGCGTTTACCATGTCATAAAAACCTATGTCCTTTATTTAAGAAAGCTTTTCTTGGACAAAGTTTTTGAGGGCAGGACGAATGCAGATATGCAGGTAAAAGAACAGGACTATGGCCGTTTCGTGTTTAACATGCTTCCACGGGTCCAGCAATGTTGCGGCGACCAAAAAAACATAATTCTGGTGTTTTTACTTTTTTTCTCACTACGCCGGTTAGCGATCAGGTTAATCCTTTTTTTATTGATCGATCGGGAGATTCTGAACGCGGCGATACCAAATATGTGTAGGTTTGATTTTTATTTTATCTTATTTTGAATGGGGCGAAAGGGGGGTGATTTAAACTTTCATATTTTTTTTATTATTTTCATATTTTTAAAAACTATTTTTAAAATTTTGGCATGCTTCAATAGCCTCCATGGGAGGCTAGAAGATGCCATACCTCAATCGCCTCTGCTACATAGAGGAGATGCCCAGATTGCCTCTATGTAGAATTATAGCATTGCTATGAGTGCCGACCACAGGGTGGCACTCATAGCAATCAGGCATCAACAAGCATAGAGGTCTCAAGGACCTCTGGTTGTCATGCCGACGCACTGATGACCCCCGATCATGTGACGAGGGTCACCGGTGTGCTCATTTCCAGCCAGATGCGCTTGTTAAATGCCACTGTCAGAGTTTGACAGCGGCATTTAACTAGTTTTTCTAATCATGTATTTTTTTATTAAAGCATATGACACGCCAATAACACAGTCCGATACAATTTCCAGACAAATACCATACATTAGATACATGACCTGATAATACATTTTCATTTTACTAAACACCCTTACCCCCTAACCAACCCCCCTCTCCCTCCCCCCAATCTCTTGCCCAATATCCAATACAACCATCTGACAACATCACCTCTTGAGAAAAGATAACAAGCTTTACAAAAACACACCTGTACATGTAGGAGTCCCCCAGAATCAACTAAATGACACCCATTCTACTTTGCAGTAACTCGGCAGACGCCACACCTGGGTAATCCATCCATCCACCCCACACATTTTCAAATTTTGTATTCTGACCTCTCTTACTGTATATGTTTCTTTCCATAAGGACAATAAAATTTATCTTGTTGAGAAATTCCTTTTTCCCTGGCGGTTTTTCATCCAACCAATGCATTGCGATAAGCTTTCTAGCAGCATACAATAATCTTGCGATAGTCAGCCTTCCCCATTCATCCGTAGCAATATCATCCATACAGCCCAAAAGGCAAGTCATCGGGTTACGCACCACATCTACTCCTGTTACCTCCTGGATTAAGTTAAGCACCTTCACCCAAAAGGGTTGGAGGCGAGCACACGACCACATCATATGTAGCAGATCAGCGCCTTCCTCACCACACCTGGGACACTTTGAGTCACCTCTCAGTCCTGCCTTCCTCATCCATGCCGGGGTCCTGTACACCCTATACACCAGGTATAACTGTGACACCCTCTTATCCTCACTCAGGGAAGCCCTGGGGATATACTGAAGTATGGACTCCCACTGGGACTCCGACAAGGGGCCCACATCCGCCACCCATTTCTCCTTAATCCTTAACGGATGCTTCAATAAAAAGGTGTCCATCAGACCCTTGTATATCAAGGTAATGAACCCCCTCGTAATCCGGAAAGAGCCCCAAATTTAGAAATACTGTTCATAGCGGCCCCCAGAGACTCCTGTGCACCTTCCAAGAACAATAACACGTTGTCAGCGTAAGGGCTATTTTTTCTTCATAGTTTCCATACCGAAACCCCTTTACATCCCTGTCCCTCCGTATTGCCGCCGCCAAGGGCTCTATAGCAATTGCACACAGCAGAGGAGACAAGAAGCACCCCTGCCGCGTTCCCCTATATAAAGGGAAATCCCCCGACAAGACTCCATTTACCCGTATCCTGGCTCTTGGAGACGCATACATCAGCTGCACCAACGTATGAACCTCCCAACAAAACCCATAGCCTTCATAACCGCCCACAAATACCGCCACTCCACACAATCAAACGCCTTAGCGGCGTCTAAAGACACCACAACCCTCCGACCCATATTATCCGCCTTTACCTGCATATTGAGAAACAGTCGTCGAAGATTACACGCTGTAGAACTATTGGGCATAAATCCGGACTGGTCCCGATGTATTAATGTCGTTATCACCTTGTTAAAACGGTTAGCCAACATCTTGGCCAAGATTTTGATATCTATCGTTAATAATGAGATTGGGCGATAAGAAGCTGGATCCCTCGGATCCTTACCCTGTTTTGGCAGTACAACAATTATTGCCTCCCGCATGGACCTCGGCAGCTCCCCTTCCACCAGACCAGCAGCATACACCTCCAATAAGGCAGGAAGCAGTATCTCTTTATGTTTTTTACTAGATGGCAGCCCGATTCTAAAGAATCGGGAGTCTAGAATCCATATATACTTTATTTATTCAAATGTAAGAATAATACAATTAATAAATAATAGTAAGAAAGAACAAAAAATGGCTGCACTCACCAGCTCTTGACAATTCTTGTTATTTAAGGTACAGTTACACAGGATCCATGAACATGCTTATGAGGGGAGTGATGAAAGACATCAGACAACAACTTTGCGTGTTGTGGCAAATGCCACAACAACGGTTCTTTGCTTTGGTGGGCGGGGACCCTCGGCCTCCGATTTGGTGGGCGGGGCCCCTCGGCCTCCGATTTGGTGGGCGGGGCCCCTCGGCCTCCGATTTGGTGGGCGGGGCCCCTCGGCCTCCGATTTGGTGGGCGGGGCCCCTCGGCCTCCGATTTGGTGGGCGGGGCCCCTCGGCCTCCGATTTGGTGGGCGGGGCCCCTCGGCCTCCGATTTGGTGGGCGGGGCCCCTCGGCCTCCGATTTGGTGGGCGGGGCCCCTCGGCCTCCGATTTGGTGGGCGGGGCCCCTCGGCCTCCGATTTGGTGGGCGGGGCCCCTCGGCCTCCGATTTGGTGTGTGCTCTGCCTGGGGCCACTGTGCTCTGCCTGGGGCCCCATATGCTGCCTGGGGCCCCTGTGCTCTGCCTGGGGCCCCTGTGCTCTGCCTGGGGCCCCTGTGCTCTGCCTGGGGCCACTGTGCTCTGCCTGGGGCCACTGTGCTCTGCCTGGGGCCCCTGTGTTCTGCCTGGGGCCACTGTGCTCTGCCTGGGGCCACTGTGCTCTGCCTGGGGCCCCATATGCTGCCTGGGGCCCCTGTGCTCTGCCTGGGGCCCCTGTGCTCTGCCTGGGGCCCCTGTGCTCTGCCTGGGGCCCCATATGCTGCCTGGGGCCCCTGTGCTCTGCCTGGGGCCCCTGTGCTCTGCCTGGGGCCACTGTGCTCTGCCTGGGGCCACTGTGCTCTGCCTGGGGCCACTGTGCTCTGCCTGGGGCCACTGTGCTCTGCCTGGGGCCACTGTGCTCTGCCTGGGGCCCCATATGCTGCCTGGGGCCCCTGTGCTCTGCCTGGGGCCACTGTGCTCTGCCTGGGGCCCCATAGGCTGCCTGGGGCCCCTGTGCTCTGCCTGGGACCACTGTGCTCTGCCTGGGGCCCCATATGCTGCCTGGGGCCCCTGTGCTCTGCCTGGGGCCACTGTGCTCTGCCTGGGGCCCCATATGCTGCCTGGGGCCCCTGTGCTCTGCCTGGGTGTAGGACACTGGTGACGTCACTTATCTCCGGACATTAGCTCCGGACATTAGCTCCGGACATTAGCTCCGGACATTAGCTCCGGACAAAGCCACGGAAGTTGGCACAAATTGCAGGAAGTAGTATTCTAGGCAATTATATATTAGATACACCTCCCCAGGATCCCATCTACCCCCGGGGCTTTATCATTGGGCATAGAGACCAATGCGGAGTCAAGCTCCTCGAGAAGTCACCGATCGGCCACTGAGAGTCTGGGAAGCTGTACCTCTGTCAAGAAACCATCCACCTCCATCATCGTTGGCTGTACCCGTGATTTATAAAGATCTGAGTAATACTCCATCATCACCTCCAAAATTGCTTTGCAACCAGTGTGCTCCTTCCCATCCCTTCCCTTCAAAGCGACTATATGTGTGGAATCTCTCTGCGCCGTCACTATTCTGGAAAGGAGATGGCCCGCCCTGTCTCCCTCTTCAAAGTATTTAGCAGTTTGAAAGATTCTTCTACGTTCCGCTGTTTTCATTGCCATCTGACATACTCTATTCTGCGCCACCTTTAACCTTCCCTGTGCCTCTGGGGATTAAACGTTAATTAATGCCTCCTCCAACTCTTTTATCAACATCTGATCCTTCCTGTCTGTTTCTGCCTTGACTCGGGATATCCCCTTAATACAGAGCCCTCTGAAATAGGCCTTCATGGCCTCCCATACCGTCAATACCTAAGCCGACCCAGCATTCATTTTAAAATATTCCTTAATTTCCCCCCTATGTGTCCATCTAAATCAATAAGGTGTAGCCAGAACGGATTCAGCCTCCACATGCACCCCCTAGCAGGCAAGGATCCCACACCCTCAAGTATCATACTCATGGGGGAATGATCAGATATTGTTCTAGCCATATACGCTGCCTCCCCAACAAGGCTCAACATCTGATCTATTCTTGACAAAAGCGAAAGAGGACGAAAAACAGGAATACGTGTACACCCCAGGATGAGAAATCCTCCATAAATCATGCAGAGCAGTTTCCCTCAGGACAGCACCATAGGCACGGGCAGATCGCGATTCCACCCGTGCCTATTGTGGGCACATGTCAGCTGTTCAAAACAGGTGACATGTTCCGGCTTTGATGCGGGCTCACCGCCGGAGCCCACATCATAGCGAGGGTTCTGATATCGGACGTACTATTCCGTCCAATGGCAGTAAGGCGTTAATAAACTACCTGACAGCAGTTTTGTATATGTTGAGGGGTGCCGTTTTTAAAAGGGTATAACTTTTGGGAATATATATAGATAGATAGAACGTAATCCTGCAATGTAATCCTGCAAGGACAGGGTCCTCTTCCCTCTGTACCAGTCTGTCATTGTTAGTTTGTTTACTGTAAGTGATATTTGTATTTTGATGTAACCCCTTCTCATGTACAGCACCATGGAATTAATGGTGCTATATAAATTAATAATATATATCTATATATATAATAGTCTAAGGTCCACTTCCGTCTGTTTGTGTGTCTGTCTGTCACGGAAATCCCGCGTTGCTGATTTGTCGCAGCCGGCTGGGTGCGACCAATCAGCGACAGGCATAGTCCGGCCGCGAATTGGCCCCTCCCTACTCCCCTCCAGTCAGTGCCCCCTCCATACTCCCCTCCAGTCAGCACCCAAATAGCGTTTTAGCAGTCCGTTAAATGGACTGCGTTACACTGCGGCATAACGCGGTGTAACGCAGTCCGTTAACGCTGCCATTAACCCTGTAAGTGTCACCAACTTTTTACTATTGATGCTGCTTATGCAGCATCAATAGTAAAAACATATAATGTTAAAAATAAAAAAGTCATTATATTCTCACCTTCCGGCGTCCGAGGCAGCCTTTTCCGCTCCTCGCGACACTCCGTCCCAAGAATGCATTGCGGCAATGACCCCAGATGACGTAGTGGTCTCGCAAGACCGCTACATCATCACGGGTTATTGCCGCAAGGCATTACTGGGAACAGAGCATCGCGAGGAGAATCGCTAAAGGCCTGGGCTGGATCCGGAGGCCGCCGGAAGGTGAGTATATAACTATTTTTATTTTAATTCTTTTTTTTTTTTTTTAACAAGGATATGGTGCCCACATTGCTATATACTACGTGGGCTGTGTTATATACTGCGTCGCTGTGCTATACACTGCGTGGGCTGTGCTATACACTACGTGGCTGTGCTATATACTATGTGGGCTGGGTTACATGCTATGTGCGCTGTGAGACTCTTTCGCCCGGGGCCCTCAAAAACCTGGAGCTGGCCCTGGCCGCGAATTGGCGAGGGATTTGAACCATGTTTCGCTAATTGGTCGGCCGAATCCTTGAAAACTGAATAGGTTGCTAAAAAATATTTGTTCTAAATTTCCTTGACAAAATGAAATATTACTGCTACAATTTTAAACCCACTAACATTCTCACAAAATAAAAACATTTTACAGATTGTAATGACGTAAAGCAGATATGAGGGAAATGTTATTAATCATTTTGTGTGGTATGACTAACTGGATTAAAGACAATCATTCAAAGTTTGAAAATTGCTGATTTTTAGAAATTTGTAAAATTTCTGATGCGTTTATTAATAAAACTGACACAAAACATATTGACCTAAATTTCCCATTATCATAAAATATTATATATTGTGTCACAAAAAAAAAAAAAAAACTCTCAAAATCACTGGGATACGTGGAAAAATTCCAGAGTTATTGCCACATAAAGTGACATGTCAGATTTGAAAAATGTGGCCAGGTCACTAACTGGTTAAACTAGAGAGATTGACATTTAACAGTTTAAAAGCCGCAGGTGGAGCTCCACTCCTCTCGCGGTTGCTAGAGGCAGACGATGGCTGAATAACACAGCCATCATCTACCAGAAAAGATGCTAATCTCGCATGAAAGCAGGAGACCCAATACATGACGTATCATCAGTTGGTAAGGATTTAAAGAAGACCAAGAGTGGTCAGTTGTTGCTCTTATTTTATTCCCACTGTTCCTGAGTTTGTAGCTTTTTGTTGCTTTAAAATCTGCCAGTCTGTTGAAGAGATATGAGCCTTTTAATTTAGTGCTAATTTTGATGGCCTTAATAAAGGGGATCTTTTGGACATGGTAACCTGTAATCATGGTATGCAGGAATAACAAATAGCAAAAATCTGGACATTTTTGAACATTGTGACATGAGCACTTTAAATGGTGGTTCTCAACATTATTCTTCTGTAACGCATCACTCTCCAGCCTCCAGGTTTTCTGCCTGATGGGACAGTATTCTCCTGATGGAGCGGCCCTGAATTGTGCACTCTCTGATGATGCAAGAAGAGGCAGATTTACTGCTGTAGAATCGCACAAGCCCAGAGACAATGAAGGTGGCTGCTATGGAAGTTATATAGCAACTAGCTGTACTACCCGGCTTCGCCCGGGTTAATGACTGCTGTTAGCAAAATAGAATGTGTTAACAAAAATTTATTCTGCACGCAAAAACCACAAAACAAATAGATAGAAATGTAATTATTAAAAGGCAAAAACTAAGCTAATAGAAGCATTTCTTAACATATATTAGCTTTGTTATACTGAGAATGTCTTTGTTGCCTATATTAACCAATCAGAGCTCAGGTTAATTAACTGTAGCAAAATAGAAGCTGAGCTGTGATTGGTTGCTATTGGCAGCCTGATAAATCCCCAGCCAACAGGAAGCCCTCCCCCCTGGCAGTATATATTAGCTCACACATACACATAATAGACAGGTCATGTGACTGACAGCTGCCGTATTTCCTATATGGTACATTTGTTGCTCTTGTAGTTTGTCTGCTTATTAATCAGATTTTTATTTTTGAAGGATAATACCAGACTTCTGTGTGTTTTAGGGCGAGTTTCATGTGTCAAGTTGTGTGTGTTGAGTTGCGTGTGGCGACATGCATGTAGCGACTTTTGTGAGACGAGTTTTGTGTGGCGACATGCGTGTAGCAACTTTTTGTGTGTCGAGTTGCATGTGACAGGTTAGTGTAGCAAGTTGTGTGCAGCAAGATTTGTGCATGGCGAGTTTTGCGCGTGGCGAGTTTTATGTGTGGTGCGTTTTGAGTATGTGCAAGTTTTGTGTGAGGCAACTTTTGCATGTGGTGCAACTTTTGTACATGTGGCAATTTTTCTGTGTGTGCAAGTTTTGCATGAGGTGAGTTTTCCATGAGGTGAGTTTTGCACGTGTGGTGAGTTTTGTGTGAGCCTAATTTTGCATATGGCGAGTTTTGCATGTAGCGAGTTTTGCGCGTGGCGAGTTTTGAGTGGTGACTTTTGTGTTTCGACTTTTATGTGGCGAGGTTGGTGTGTGTGTGGTGAAATGTGTGCTGAGGGTGGTATATGTGTTCAAGCACGTGGTAGTGTGTGGCGCATTTTGTGTGTGTGTTCATATCCCCGTGTGTGGTGAGTATCCCATGTCGGGGCCCCACCTTAGCAACTGTACGGTATATAATCTTTGGCGCCATCGCTCTCATTCTTTAAGTCCCCATTGTTCACATCTGACAGCTGTCAATTTTCCTCCAACACTTTTCCCTTCACTTTTTCCCCATTATGTAGATAGGGGCAAAATTGTTTGGTGAATTGGAACGCGCGGGGTTAAAATTTCACCTCACAACATAGCCTATGACGCTCTCGGGGTCCAGACGTGTGACTGTGCAAAATTTTGTGGCTGTAGCTGCGACGGTGCAGATGCCAATCCCGGACATACACACATACATACATACACACATTTAGCTTTATATATTAGATATACCTGTATGTAATCTCCTGTATATAGTATATACCTGTGTGTCATCTCACCTATATATAGTATATATCTGTGTGTCATCTCCTCCTGTATATAGTATATACCTGTATGTCATCTCCTCCTATACATAGCATATACCTGTATGTCATCTCCTCCTGTATATACTATATACCTGTAGGTAATCTGCTCCTGTATATAGTATATACCTGTGTGTCATCTCCTCCTGTATGTAGTATGTACCTGTATGTCATCTCCTCCTCTATATAGTATATACCTGTGTGTCATCTCTCCTGTATATAGTATATATCTGTGTCATCTCCTCCTGTATATAGTATATACCTGTGTGTCATCTCCCCTGTAAATAGTATATACCTGTATGTCATCTCCTCCTGTATATAGTATATACCTGTATGTCATCTCCTCCTGTATATAGTATATATCTGTATGTCATCTCCTCCTGTTTTAGACCTCGTTCACACGTTATTTGGTCAGTATTTTTACCTCAGTATTTGTAAGCTAAATTGGCAGCCTGATAAATCCCCAGCCTACAGGAAGCCCACCCCCTGGCAGTATATATTAGCTCACACATACACATAATAGACTGGTCATGTGACTGACAGCTGCCGGATTCCTATATGGTACATTTGTTGCTCTTGTAGTTTGTCTGCTTATTAATCAGATTTTTATTTTTGAAGGATAATACCAGACTTGTGTGTGTTTTAGGGCGAGTTTCGTGTGTCAAGTTGTGTGTGTTGAGTTGCGTGTGGCGACATGCATGTAGCGACTTTTGTGAGATGAGTTTTGTGTGGCGACATGCGTGTAGCAACTTTTTGTGTGTCGAGTTGCATGTGACAGGTTAGTGTAGCAAGTTGTGTGCAGCAAGTTTTGCGCATGGCGAGTTTTGCACGTGGCGAGTTTTATGTGTGGTGCCTTTTGAGTATGTGCAAGTTTTGTGTGAGGCAACTTTTGCATGTGTTGCAACTTTTGTGCATGTGGCAATTTTTCCGCGTGTGCAAGTTTTGCGTGTGGCGAGTTTTCCATGTGGCGAGTTTTGCACGTGTGGCGAGTTTTGCATGTGGAGAGTTTTGCGCGTGGCGAGTTTTGAGCGGCGACTTGTGTTTCGACTTTTATGTGGCGAGGTTGGTGTATGTGTGGTGAAATGTGCGCTGAGGGTGGTATATGTGTTCGAGCACGTGGTAGTGTGTGTGTTCATATCCCCGTGGTGGTGTGGTGATTATCCCATGTTGGGGCCCCACCTTAGCAACTGTACAGTATATACTCTTTGGCGCCATCGCTGTCATTCTTTAAGTCCCCCTTGTTCACATCTGGCAGCTGTTAATTTGCCTCCAACACTTTTCCTTTCATTTTTTCCCCATTATGTAGATAGGGGCAAAATTGTTTGGTGAATTGGAAAGCGCGGGGTTAAAATTTCACCTCACAACATAGCTTTGACGCTCTCGGGGTCCAGACATGTGACTGTGCAAAATTTTGTGCCTGTAGCTGCGACGCCTCCAACACTTTTCCTTTCACTTTTTCCCCATTATGTAGATAGGGGCAAAATTGTTTGGTGAATTGGAAAGCGCGGGGTTAAAATTTCACCTCACAACATAGCCTATGACGCTCTCGGGGTCCAGACGTGTGACTGTGCAAAATTTTGTGGCTGTAGCTGCGACGGTTCAGATGCCAATCCCGGACATACACACATACATACATACACACATACACACATTCAGCTTTATATATTAGATTTGCTTGTAAGCACAGTGCTCCTTGCCTTGAGGCCAGCCATCGATGATAAACTGTAGAAGTGGCCAGTACCTTAAACAATTACAACTTAAAACTAGAGAACAACTTTTTAAATACCTTGATTAACACAAGATAACTGATTTTACGTTCCCTTTAAAGATGTCTGACTTTTTGGGTCATGCTTTATCTGAAAAAAGTACGAATTAAAACAGCTTAAAGTGGGTGTCTTAAATTCAAAGACTTCAGCACTCTGCATAATAAATCTGGCAGGTAGAATAAGCTCTTTATTACTAATCTCAGCTCAGGAGTAAGGAGATTACACAGAGTGTTTGCATATATACAATTCTTAGGTCTGTAGGGAAATCTGGCACATTCAGCTACCAATACGCTGTTTTCTGACCTGGGCTAACTGGTAATACCGGGCTAACGTGACTGTATAGTAATAGTTGCTGTAATAAGGTAAAAAATATGTTTGGGCCAAAGCTTCGTGAAAGACAATGTTGCCAGAGTGCGACATCCTCAAAATCAAAATCTGGTATTGGTATGGAATAAAAAGCATAGGACCTGGCCAGCACTGCAATAATCTACCTAGGTAGAGTACATACATTCTTGACACTTACCCTCCTTCACTTTCTGCTTCCTCTGAACTAGGATATTCACCCGACGGTTTTGTGATCTCACTTTTCTTCCTTTTTAGACTTCTGTGCTGAGGACTGACTTTCCTCCCATCATTCTTGCCTCTTAGCTCATCCTTAATCTGTTCTTCTAATTTAGGAATGGTTTCCTTCAGAAATTTCACCTCCTCCCTGAGTTCCTCGACACTTTTCAGCAGGCTTCCCAGTTTCTCCAAGATTTGCAGCTGACGACCTTGAAGGACCACTACAGCTCCTTGGTTGTCCTGATTCTGGTTAGTAGCAGATGACCAGTTCTCGGGCAAGCCAAGGAAATAGCCATGTTTCCCATATCTTCTCCAACAGAACAAGGCAATGCCAACGCCTGCAGCTCCTGTAAGGATGCCCAAAAGCAAGCTTCTTTGCTCTGATTGAATCATATTACTCACGTTAGCACAGCAAGAGCTAAACTAACAATGCTGAGATTTTTAGCAAAGAGTTACAAAGTTCAATACGTAGAAGGCTACATTCTTCCTTTGCTAGATTTATTACATAAATTTCTATGATAACGTTCTCCTAGTGAAGGCTGCCATCAAGAACGCAGTGGTCGCAGAATGACCACAAGTCCCAGTTCTATTAAACACATCTCACTTTTCAAAGGTCCAAAGTCATCGCTGAACGTCAGTGATTTCTGTAAGCCTGCCAAACAGAAAAGTTGTTAAGTAACTAACTAACATAAGCATATTGAGCAGACACAGAAGCTTACAAAATATGCATGAAATATGAAGAAAAAAAAATATGTTATGTGGTTAGTTATTCTTTCTTACTAGCACCTACAGATGCTCCAATTAAATAAATGCAGTTTCAAAGTTCCTAAATCATTTCTGAGTGCTGCAAAAACCTCCAGAGACCTACAGTGACACAAATCAGCCTAATGTAAGGCATAACTTTTGTAATTTGTGTCTATTTAATTAATCACTTAGTGTATAGAACTTTCCTGCAGGTTAAATGCCATGCACTGACTGACAGGTCATCTATCTGGACGCAAAGTGTTATTTTTAAGAATCCAGGTAGATTTCCTAAGCTAAATGCGTTAAGAATTCTGGCAAAATTTGTGCCACAACACACTAATTTTGCCTTGCGCTACAAGTTTTATGCCCTTTTTGTGCCTTGCTAGACAAGGAATAAGGCCTAACTTTTCTGGAAAGGGACGTGGCTTACAGCCTGTTTTCATCTTCCTGACCAAGCCAATTTTTTCAATTCTGACCAGTGTCACTTTACGTGGTAATAAATCTGGCATGCTTCAACATAGCCCAGTGATTTTGAGAATGTTTTTTCATGGCATGTTGTACTTCATATTGGTGGTAAAATTAGGTCGATATGATTTATGGTTATTTCTGAAAATATCAAAAATTTGTCAATCCCCCCCCCACATTTTTTGAAAATGCTGCCATTTACAAACTTAATTTTTATGCCCTTAATCCAGATATGTATTATCTATTTTGTGTGGCATAGCAAACATTAACCACATCTACATCACATTAGCATCATTTTTTAAAGTACCGTAACCTTGATGGCACAATGTGATTGAAGATACCCAAAAGTGACACCATTATAAAAAACTACACCCCTCAAAGTGCTCAAAACTACATTCAAGAAGTTTATTAACCCTTTAGGGGCTTCACAGGAATGAAAGCAATGTGGAAGTAAAACGTGAAAATCTTACCCCACCCCCCCCATCAAAACATTGCTCTAGCCCCAAATTTTGCATTTTGAAAAGGGTAACAGGAGAGAATGGACCATACAATTTATTGTGCAGTTTTTCCTGAGTACACCGATACCCCATATGTGGTGGAAAACGACCATTTGGATACACGGCAGGACTCGGAAGGGATGGAGTACCATTGACTTTTGAAGTGCAAAATTGGCTGTAATAGATAGCGGACGCCATGATACATTTACAGGGCCCATGATGTGCCTCTAAACAAAGGAAACCCCCCAAAAGTGCCTCCATTTTGGAAACTACACCCAAGGAACTTAGAGAAGGAGCACTATATTGGAGTTCAGATTTTGCTGGAAAGGTTTGAGGATGCCATGTCACATTGGCAGAGCCCCTGAGGAGCCAGAGCAGCAGAACCTCTAAATTTATACCAATGGGAAGTGAAGAAAAACAATAAAATATTTACCACAACATTTTTTTTTAGCTTCAGAGTTTACATTTTCATACGGGAAATGCATAAAACTGGCTGTAAAATTTGTCACACAATTTCTGCCGAATGTGGCCATGCCCCATATGTGGCTATGCCCCATATGTGGCTGTACAGTACTTTTAGCCCCACAGCAACTCTCTCTCGAGAGAGAAGGAGTGTTATTTGAATACGGTAGTTTGCAGACTCCATATACATAGCGCCTAGGTGACAGAAGAGTCACATTTCTTTTCAAGTTACCCCATTATGTTAATTAAACCCTTCTGTAAATTTATCTACAGGTGTAGTGACAATTTTGACTGGGTGTTCTGTTTGATTCACGTATTTTAGAGATTTACATGGAAACTCAGGGTAGAGCGTAGGATAAGCGTGAGCCGAGCCTTACTGTGATCTTTGGGAGGCAGAATGAACACAACAGGTCAATAATTGATTCTATTTATTTTGTATGCCGTTTATCGTGCGGTATAAGTGATTAGTTGGCTTTTTTCTTCGGGTCAGTGCAATTACAGCGATATCAGATTTATATACCGCAGATTTTTATTTATATATTTGGCTGCTATCACACACTGAAAAATGCTTTGTATTGCAAAAAAAAAAAGTTTGTGCATCACCATATTTTGATAGCTATAATTTTTCTATATACAGTCATGTGATGGCTTGTTTTTGTCGATACCATTTTCGGGCACATAACATTTTTTGATCGCTTTCTATACTGATTTTTGGGAGACAGAATGAACAAAATCCAACAATTCAGGACCAAAAAAATTCAAATATTTTTATTAAATTTTGTTTAGTAATTAACAGACAAATAAATACACACTCTAAACCAGGGAGGGTGAAGAGGGGGAAAGGTGTGGAGGAAAGAAGCAAAGTAAACCAAGTTTTATTAGGAGAGAAAAGGGGGGAAGGAAATGAGATGCAAGGAAAGGGAAATGTCCCCATATACATAAGGAAAAGACCAGCGCAAATTATATAATACCAACCTATGCCTATTTGTTGTATGTAGCAGTTATCATTGGGTTATTGCAGCTTATATAGATATAAGAGCTAGAAAAGAAAGGTAAGCAACAAGCACAAAACATAAGTTTTGCTAGTTGCAACATGCACACTTGCCAAGATAGGGAACTATTCCGCGACCCTGGGAGGACAAAGTTCGGTATAATATTTCCATTAGCCTTAGAGTGGATATTCTTGTAATAATCATAGAAAATAAACAAACTCAGCCTGTTGTAAAAAAAACTTTGTTGAAATCTGTATTATTGTGCCACTTTATTGTCCAGGTTGTAGTCCAGGCTTGGTCTTGGGAGGATGAGTCCTTTGTCTCACGAACTGGTGTTAATAATGATCGATAAATATTTGTAATCCGGTTGAGTGAGAGAAGTATTTTTTTCAAATGAAAAGAAAGATTTGTAATTCAGAATATAAAAGGAGATGTGGTCTGTATCTAGATGGAAAATCAATGTTTAACTGTTATAGTTATCCCAGACCTCCTGGAGACATAATGGTGAAAATTGTTCCTTGGTAGACTAGGAGGGATGCTGATTGTATCCACTAGTATTTAATTTCAGCATTTAGGAGTCCTTTGGTAGTGCTTTTGAATGCTCGTCTGGCTTGAAAAAGTTGCTTTAGATAGGTCCTTAAAGAAGAGAATGGAGTTGTACGGAGCTTGTAGTTTTTTTGCGCCTTTGGTCATGGTAATTAATTTGTTCCTTACGTCAAGTGATTTAAAGCTGATACTGATGTCCCTTGGTACTTTATCAGATAGTTACATAGTTACATAGTTATTGAGGTTGAAGGAAGACTTTAAGTCCATCTAGTTCAACCCATAGCCTAACCTAACATGCCCTAACATGTTGATCCAGAGGAAGGCAAAAAAACCCCATGTGGCAAAGAGTAACTCCACCATGGGGAAAAAAATTCCTTCCCGACTCCACATACGGCAATCAGACTAGTTCCCTGGATCAACGCCTTATCAAGGAATCTAGTGTATATACCCTGTAATATTATACTTTTCCAGAAAGGTATCCAGTCCCCTCTTAAATTTAATTAATGAATCACTCATTACAACATCATACGGCAGAGAGTTCCATAGTCTCACTGCTCTTACAGTAAAGAATCCGCGTCTGTTATTATGCTTAAACCTTCTTTCCTCCAGACGTAGAAGATGCCCCCTTGTCCCTGTCTCAGGTCTATGATTAAAAAGATCATCAGAAAGGTCTTTGTACTGTCCCCTCATATATTTATACATTAAAATAAGATCACCCCTTAGTCTTCGTTTTTCCAAACTAAATAGCCCCAAGTGTAATAACCTATCTTGGTATTGCAGACCCCCCAGTCCTCTAATAACCTTGGTCGCTCTTCTCTGCACCCGCTCTAGTTCAGCTATGTCTTTCTTATACACCGGAGACCAGAACTGTGCACAGTATTCTAAGTGTGGTCGAACTAGTGACTTGTATAGAGGTAAAATTATGTTCTCCTCATGAGCATCTATGCCTCTTTTAATACATCCCATTATTTTATTTGCCTTTGTAGCAGCTGCCTGACACTGGCCACTGAATATGAGTCTGTCATCCACCCATACACCCAGGTCTTTTTCATTGATGGTTTTGCCCAGAGTTTTAGAATTAAGCACATAGTTATACATCTTATTACTTCTACCCAAGTGCATGACCTTACATTTATCCCCATTAAAGCTCATTTGCCATTTATCAGCCCAAGCTTCTAGTTTACATAAATCATCCTGTAATATAAAATTGTCCTCCCCTGTATTGATTACCCTACAGAGTTTAGTGTCATCTGCAAATATTGAAATTCTAATCTGAATGCCCCCTACAAGGTCATTAATAAATATGTTAAAAAGAAGAGGGCCCAATACTGACCCCTGTGGTACCCCACTGCTAACCGCGACCCAGTCCGAGTGTGCTCCATTAATAACCACCCTTTGTTTCCTATCCCTGAGCCAGCTCTCAACCCACTTACACATATTTTCCCCTATCCCCATTACTCTCATTTTATGTATCAACCTTTTGTGTGGCACCGTATCAAAAGCTTTGGAAAAGTCCATATACACTACGTCCACTGGGTTCCCTTGGTCCAGTCCGGAACTTACCTCTTCATAGAAGCTGATCAAATTAGTCTGACATGAGCGGTCCCTAGTAAACCCGTGCTGATACTGGGTCATGAGGTTATTCCTCTTCAGATACTCCAGTATAGCATCCCTTAGAATGCCCTCCAGGATTTTACCCACAGTAGAGGTTAAACTTACTGGCCTATAATTACCGAGTTCAGTTTTTGCCCCTTTTTTGAATATTGGCACCACATTTGCTATACGCCAGTCCTGTGGTACAGACCCTGTTATTATGGACTCTTTAAAGATTAAAAATAATGGTCTATCAATGACTGTACTTAGTTCCTGCAGTACTCGGGGGTGTATCCCATCCGGGCCCGGAGATTTGTCAATTTTAGTGATTTTTAGACGCCGCTGTACTTCCTGCTGGGTTAAGCAGGTGACATTTAATGGGGAATTTTTATCACTAGTCATATTGGCTGCCATGGGATTTTCTTTTGTAAATACTGATGAAAAAAAGTCATTTAGCAGATTGGCTTTTTCCTCATCCACCATTTCACCCAGACTATTTTTAAGGGGGCCAACACTGTCATTTTTTAGTTTCTTACTATTTATGTAGTTAAAGAATATTTTGGGGTTATTTTTGCTCTCTCTAGCAATGAGTCTCTCTGTCTCAATCTTTGCTGCCTTGATTTGCTTTTTACAGAATTTATTTAATTTTCTGTATTTATTTAATGCCTCATCACTACCTACTTCCTTTAATTCTCTAAATGCTTTCTTTTTGTTCCTTATTGCGCCCCTAACAGCTCTATTTAGCCATATTGGTTTCCTCCTATTTCTAGTATGTTTATTCCCATACGGTATATACTGTGCACAGGTCCTATCCAGGATGCTAATAAACGTCTCCCATTTTCTTTGTGTATTTTTGTGTCTCAGGATATCGTCCCAGTTAATTGCACCAAGATCCTCTCTCATCCGTTGGAAATTTGCCCTCCTGAAGTTTAGTGTCCTTGTCACCCCCCTACTACCCATCTTATTAAAGGTTACATGAAAACTTATTATTTTATGATCACTATTCCCCAAGTGACCCCCAACCCTTATATTTGATATGCGGTCTGGCCTGTTGGTTAATATTAGATCTAGCAGTGCCCCCCTCCTTGTTGGGTCCTGAACCAGCTGTGAAAGGTAATTGTCTCTCATAGTTGTCAAAAACCGATTACCTTTGCTGGAACTGCAGGTTTCTGTTCCCCAATCTATTTCAGGGTAGTTGAAGTCCCCCATAATAATGACTTCTCCTTGAGTCGCAGCTTCATCTATTTGCTTTACGAGGATATTCTCCATTGCTTCCATTATTTTTGGAGATTTATAACAAACCCCTATCAGTAATTTATTATTTTTTCCCCCTCCCCTTATCTCCACCCACAGGGACTCCACATTTTCATTAAATTCACCTATATTATCACGCAGGATGGGTTTTAAGGAAGATTTTACATATAGACACACCCCTCCCCCTCGCTTATCTGTACGGTCATTTCTGAACAGGCTATAGCCCTGCAAGTTAACAGCCCAGTCATGGCTCTCATCCAGCCACGTCTCAGATATCCCCACCATGTCATAATTATGCTCCAACAACATTAGTTCTAATTCGTCCATTTTGTTGGCGAGGCTTCTGGCATTAGTATACATGCACTTGATGTTACTCTCTGTACCTCTATTCTTTCTTAAATTATTAACTGTTCTAACCCCACCCCCCATCCCACCGCCACCCCCAACTTCCTTATTTGTGCCCAGCTCTCTATCTGCACTATCTTCCCCTCCTATAAAATGAATACCCTCCCCCCCAATCCCTAGTTTAAACACTCCTCCAACCTTCTAACCATTTTCTCCCCCAGCACAGCTGCCCCTTCCCCATTGAGGTGCAGCCCGTCCCTAGCGTAGAGCCTGTAGCCCACTGAGAAGTCAGCCCAGTTCTGCAGGAACCCAAACCCCTCCTTCCTACACCAATTCTTGAGCCACTTATTAACCTCCCTAATCTCCCGTTGCCTCTCTGGCGTGGCACGTGGTACAGGCAGTATTTCGGAAAATACCACGTTGGAGGTCCTTGCTTTCAGCTTGCAGCCTAATTCCCTGAAATCATCTTTAAGGACCTTCCACCTACCTCTAACTTTGTCATTTGTGCCAATGTGCACCATGACTGCTGGGTCCTCACCAGCCCCTCCCAGTAATCTGTCCACCCGATCAGCGATGTGTCGGACTCGAGCGCCAGGTAGGCAGCACACCGTTCGACGATCCCTGTCTTTGTGACAGATTGCCCTATCTGTTCCCCTAATAATTGAGTCCCCCACTACCAGCACCTGTCTGGCCTGCCCTGCTCTCCTATTTCCCTCCTTACTGGAGTAGTCACTCCTCCGGCTTTCAGAGGACATGCCTGGCTGCAGCAGTGCTACCCCTGTACTGGCACCCCCCTCATCTGCCAACTTAGCAAACTTATTGGGGTGTGCCAGATCAGGACTAGCCTCCCTGGCACTCTTCCCTCTACCCCGCCTTCTATCTGTCACCCAGCTAACTGCCACACTGTCCTGCAGCTCCATCCTACCATCCCCCTCCTCATCTATCCCATTGAGCGTCTGCTCTGTGAGCAGAAGACTCCTCTCCATATTGTCTATGGATCTCAGTGTTGCCAGCTGCACATTTAGATCCAAAATCTGGGCTTCCAAATGCACAATGTGCTCACATCTCGCACAGCAGTATGCACCCTGGACCGGCTGGTCAAGGACTGCATACATGTGGCAAGATGTGCACTGGATGGCATTAACAATTGTGGAGCACATTTCCTAATGGGGATTGCACCACACAGAAACGTTAATTAAAAATAAATACAAAGTATTAATTAAAAAAAAAAAAAAAAAAAAAAAACAGGAGCAATTCCTCCCTTGGAAACTCCCTGATTCCAAAGTCACTGAATCACAAGTCACACACTTACCGCCGTTCACACTTACGCTCAGGTCACACTCAGCTCGCTCACACTCGCTGTGCTGAAGATTTAAAGATTTTTTTTTTTTTCTCTCTATCTCCCCTCAACAGCAATCCACCTTGCTGTTCAGATGCACTTCCAAAAAGGTAGATAGATAGATGCTGAAGTTTCAGAATTCTATATGCATCGACTATAATTTCATCAGGTAAATCTGAAATGAGCAGAGTTGTCATTTTCAAGACATAGTTCAGCAGTTGAGAGGAGGTCACTGTTTCAGAGATTTCCCTAATCTTTAAATTATTTTTCCTTGTGTTATTCTCAAAGTTTGCCATACTTTTTGTAAAACGATAACAGAATCAACCGTATATTTTTGGTTTAAAACTATATAGCCAATTCGGTTTCAGTTTTGTCCAATTTTGTAGGGGTGTTTAGAAAAGATGATGGGATGTCAGCAGTAATTTGGTGTTCAGAGAGCTTTGGAAAAGACAGCCTCATTTCACTTATGTTCTTACGAGACATCTCTAAAATTGGGTTGTTAAGTGAGCCATTTCTATTTACGGTATATTGTTCCCCTCTATGTTGCTGTGAAACGGGTTAATAGAATTCTCTTCTGTGTCTGTGTTGTATTGGTACTGTCTGGCTCTATATCATTGGCCATTGTTGGTAGATAATTAAAGAATACAAAAAATGTATTAAATAACCTCCTGAAGTATGCATTGGAACCTTGTACATTAGTTGCAGGTATATCTTCAAAGGGAATCTGTTACCCCCAGGACGTATATAACCTATTAACATGGGCATACAGGTAATAGAAATGTTAAAATAGTCCTACCTGTATGCCTCATATTAATGGTCTTGTTGTTGAGAAATCTTATATTCTTTCCTTGTGCTATTGAATTATTCCAAGCTCCCTTCTATGGCCACTGAATTTAGGGATCTTCTGCACTGGCGCCGGTTACTTCCCCTTCAGTGACCTTTGACGTGTGCGACGATAAGGTGCTCTCCCCACTTCCTCCCTGCATGGTCATTGCTATGTACAGTATACATGGTTCTTAGCAATGACTATGCAAAGAGGAAATGGGCAGAGCATCTTATTGTCACACACCACGGAGGTCGCTGGAGCGGAAGTCACTGGCGCCTGTACAGATCTCTGAATGCAGTGGCCATAGAAGGTAGACAAAGGTACATATTGTAGAGGGAGTTCAAGCAAGGTACTCCAGTGCCAGAAAGGATGCGAACGGGAAGGAAGTAGTATTATAATGAAGACAGTAGGCAGGGATTTCTTCCAGGCACCGTACGCCCCAGAGCCTGGAAGAAATCATTTGCATAAGGAAAGAATATAAGATTTCTCAATAACAAGACCGCTAATATGAGGCAAACAGGTAAAACTAGTTTAACATTTCTATTACTTGTATGCCCATTTTAATAGGTCACATATGTCCCGGGGGGGGGGGGGGGGGGGGACAGATTCTCTTTAAATGGGCTATTAGTTTCAAGTTCTTCCAGTTTGCCAAATCTGTTCCGATTGATGTTAAGTGATGACTTCAAACTTTGTGCACCTCCTATTTTATCCTCATCTGAAGAGGAGGTTTCTTAAACTGAAGTACTTTTAGAGCTATAGAATGTTTTATTAAGGATGAAGGAGAGTCATTTTCAATAGTTTATCCCTACTAGCGCTACCATAATTATAATCCAGATTTTGATGTGATTTTGAAGGGTTATTCCATTAGGTGTAGGATTTGTACCTTCAGACTCATTGTCTGATTCACTAGAATTATGTGAGTAACCTGAAGCTTTACGTCCTCATCATGTGAGCTTCATATCCGTTTTAATTACAGAGTGCTCCCATCAGAATCACTGTATCAGAGATCCATTGTGAGCGACAGCCTTCACTTCTGAACCCCTGATAAAGATCCCTGCTGTGAAATTATATGGGGAAAATAAGTATTGGATACACTGCCGATTTTGCAAGTTTTCCCACCTACAAAGAATGGGAAGGTCTGTAATTTTTTATTGCATGTACACTTCAACTGTGAGACAGAATTTAAATAAAACCCAGAAAATCCCATTTTATGATTTTTTGAAAAAAAAACAACAATTAAATAGCATTTTATTCCACGAGATCAGCTACCAACCTGCACGAATTTTGGCTTTCACAGACCTGTTAGTTTTTCTTTAAGAAGCTCTCCTACTCTGCACTCATTACCTATATTAATTTCACCTGTTTGAACTCATTACCTGTATAAAAGACACCTGTACACACAATCAATCACACTCCAACCTCTCAACCATGGCCAAGGCCAAAGAGCTGTCTAAGACCCCAAGGGACAAAGTTGTAGACATGCACAAGGCTCGGATGGGCTACAGGACAATAGGCAAGCAGCTTGGTAAGAGGGCAACAACTGTTGGCACAATTATTAGAAAATGGAAGAAAAGAAACACAAGATGACTGTCAATCTTCCTCGGTCTGGGGCTTCATGTAAGGTCTCGCCTTGTGGGGCAAGGATGATTTTGAGAAAGGTCAGGAATCAACCCAGAACTACACTGGAGAACCTGTTGAATGACCTGAGACCTGGTACCACAGTCTCAAACATTACCTTTAGTAACACTACGCCATCATGGATTACAATTCTGCAAGGCATGCAAGAATCTCCTACTCACACCAGCACATGTCCAGGCCCATTTGAGGTTCGCCAATAACCATCTGGATGATCCAGAGGAGGCATGGGAAAAGGTCACATGGTCAGATGAGACCAAAATATAACTTTTTGGTATCAACTCCAGTTGCCGTGTTTGGAGGAAGAAGGATGAGTACAACCCCAAAAACACCATCCCAACCGTGACGTATGGTGGGGGAAACATCATACTTTGTGGGTGCTTTTCTGCAAAGGGAGCAGGACAACTGTATCGCATTGAAGGGAGGACGGATGGAGTCATGTATCGTGAGATTTTGACCAAGAAGAGCATTGAAGATGGGTCGTGGCTGGGTCTTCCAGCATGACAATGACCCGAAACACACAGGCACGGCAAGTAAGGAGTGACTCCATAAGAAGCATTTCAAGGTCCTGGAGTGGCCTATCCAGTCTCCAGACCTGAACCAAATAGAAAATCTTTGGAGGGAGCAGAAACTCAATGTTGCCTAGCGACAGCCCCGAAACTTGAAAGATCCGGAGAAGATCTGTATGGAGGAGTGGTTCAAAATACATGCTGCAGTGTGTCCAAACTTGGTCAAGAACTGTAGGAAATGTCTAACCTCTGTAATTGCAAACAAAGGTTTCTGTAGCAAATATTAAGATCTGTATTTCTATTGTATCAAATACTTATTTCATGCAATACAATGCAAATTAATTATTTAAAAAGTATCTACGATAAAAATTACAGACCTCTCAATTCTTTGTAGGTGGGAAAACTTGCAAAATCAGGAGTGTATGAAATACCTATTTTCCCCACTGTACAACCTTCAACTCATCCACGGAAAGTGAACAGCTGTCAATCCTCTGTTCTCCATTCTGTGTTGGAAGCAGCTGCGACGCTTGGTTCGGATTATTAGTATTCACATCTCCCTTTAATAGCGGAGGAACGTGCTGTGCTTCCCCCAAATGCTCATTAAAAGTTCTTAAATGTTGCTGGTCTATGTACCTTGTTATGTGATGCCCCCTTCTGTTGTCACGATCTGGTGTGAGCGTCAGCTGGGACAGGGACTTCTGATAGTTACCGTGCTGTTCGGGCTCTGGCAACACGGCTGGAGCTGGAGAAAGGGAAAGTCCAGCTGAAGGGCAAGGAACCATTCTCTTCTCTTTGTGATCTGCAGTTTGTTGTAGATTAATCCCAAGGGAAGATGCTGCTTTGTCATCTTCATGTCTTGTCTCCTGTGACACACACGTTTGAGCAGGGGAAGTGCATTCTTGGTGGAGGGAAATCCCCTGCTTGGGTGGTGAGGTCAGCATCAGATCTGGTGAGCTTTTGACAGCGGTATTCGCCCTCCTCAAAGTACAGACCTTTGCTGAGTCCATAATCCTGGCAGCCGTCAATCTTCTCTTTTGTGCTTGTTCAGGCATGATTCTGAGATGTTCCCACAGTTGACACATCAATAAAAATCTACTAGGAAGTCTTCTGATGTCTATTAATTCAGTGGTTTAAAGAAGCTCAGCAAACGAGCTTCTGGTCATGATTCCTGGCAAACCATGCCGTTCACAGTGCGGTAAAAGTGGTAAGGCAGCTTTATTTTTCAAGTCAGTATGATTACAGCGATACCACATTTATATAGCTTTTTTAAATGTTTTGCAGCTCTCATAGGGGTGGAGCCGCATATTCATCACTGTAATGAGCGGTACCACGTGATCGCTCATACAGGACGAGCTGCGACGCTGAGAGGACGCATCGAGGGAGCTGGGTGAGTATTTTCTTTCCAGCGGGCGGGCACACAGGGGGTGGGAGGGGGTTGGTTACCGGGAACATTATTTTAACAACAAAAAAAATAAAAAAACAATGATTTTTCATTCCTTCTCCAGCGAACGCTGCTGGAGAGAATAAATGAATGGCGGCTTCAGCACCCAAAGCAGGGGACAGCGCTTAACTCTAGCGCTGTCTCCTGCACGGTCCGTGTGGTACCCAGTCGGCACATGGCTGCCGTACGTGTGCCACACTGATGTGCCACGTGAGCACACGGACACGGATAACTCCGGTACCGATTTTTCCAGTACTGGAATTATCTGGACGTGTGAGACTGGCCTAATATGGCACAGGTGATAATTGCATCACCTGCACAGGCAAGCATTCAATGACCTGTGCAATACTAAGGAAATCCTCAAAACATGACCTGTTGGTGGCTCTTGAGGACCGGAGTTGGGGAACACTGCCTTATAGTATACTGAAAAATGAGAAAAAAAAATTCTAAGTGCGGTCAAACTGCAAAAAAAGTGCAATTCCACAATTGTTTTGGGTCTTTTTTTAAACCATGTTAACTAGATGCTAAAACTGACCTGTATTATGATTCTCCAGGTCATTGCGAGTTCGCAGATACCAAACATGTATACGTTCTTTTTGATTTTTGAGGTGAAAAAAATCCACAGTTTGAAAAAAATAAAATAAAAAAGGGAGGATTTTCCAAGACCCGCAGCATCTCCAATTTTCGGGATCTGGGGCTGAGTGAAGGCTTAATTTTTGTGCGTCGAGCTGACGTTTTTATTGATGCCATTTTGGGGTAGATACAATATTTTGACCGCCTGTTATTGCAATGACCAAAAAAAGTAATTCTGGAGTTTTTATTTTTTTTCCGTTACGCAGTTTACTGATCGGATTACCGGTAATTCTTTTTATATTTTTACAGATCGGGTTTCTGAACGTGGCAATACTAAATATGTGTAATTTTTATTTTAAAAAGTGGGGTGGTTTGAGCTTCTACATTTTTAAAATATTTTTAAAAATAGTCTCTTTAGGAGACTTGAAGCAGCGCTCGTCTGATCACTTGTGCTACACATAGCAGGGCTGAAGCAAAATCATCTGCTATAACAAGCAGGGGGGTCTTCTGCAGACCACCAGTTGTCATGCCAATCCTTCGGCGCCCCATGATCACGTGATGGGCGCCAATGGGTGGTGTTTGTGACACGCTTCCGGCACAATCATGTTAAATGCCGCAGTCACAGATTAACAGCAGCCTTTTTCAATTTAAATGCCGTGGGTGGATCGTGATTCCACCTGATGCTGTTAGGGGCAGTAGACAGCTGATCAATCAGCTGTCATGTGACGGAAAAGTTGCAGGCTCAGCGCCAGAGCCCGCATCAAATTCCGGGACAAGAACCATGACGTAACAATACATCATAGGTCATGAAAGGGTCAGGGGGTTAACTACTGCGACAGTTTTGTAGGTAGGGTTGTTCCAGACATGGCAATACCAAATACGTGAATTTTATTTATTTTTACACAAATATACTTATCGTATTTATTGGTTTAATATTTTCCACTTTTTTGTTCTTTATTTTATGATTATTTTAAAATATTTTAACTTTTATTTTCTTACTTAGACCTCTATGGGAGTAACTTTTAGGACTGATTCCTGGTATAATGCAGTACTACACTGACAGTAGCCTCATAGACCATGCTCAGGGCATGGGCTCAAAAGCTTGCTGCAAGCTGGCTATGATGACTTTTCGATCCCAAGGCAACAATCAGGCCTTCGCGATGATATCACGAGGGCATCGATCGTAAGGGAGAGCGAGCCCTCTACTTCTCCCATTCTTCTAGATGCTGCGGCATTTAGGGGGTGAAATGGTGCTGGCTATGACAGCCGGAGCTCGGTTATAACTTAAGCCAAGCCTCCGGCTGCAAACGCAAGGTCACAGATCCTGTGCCACGCGCGATCGTCATGACATACCCATAAGTCAAAAGTCTGGAACCTTTTCCGAACATGATGAATAGATACATCAAAGGTTGTGAAAGGGTTAAAAAGAAACGGTCAGCACAATTTTGCAATGTAAAGTAAGGACATGGCTATAATGGTAATGTTAAACAGATTAATTTGATACCTGTGATAAAGAAATCCTCTTATTTGTCCTTCTTTACTCAGCATTTGAAGTTTTCCACTAACGAGATTTTAGTGCACAGGGACTTTGTGGACTTTGCACTAGGTCTTCTACCCCTGACCCATCTCCTCTGTTGGCCTCCAGTGTTTGAATGACAGGTCACTTATTTTTCGGTGACCGGTCTAATGTTAGAAATCTGGAGCCAGTGCTGTCATTGCCGTATGTGGCAAGTGTGCAAATTGATTTCCTGGCTGGTCTACAATAAAATTTGTTACCAGTAAGACCCTGTGCTCTTAAATCTCATTAGAAGAAAACTTCAAATGCTGATTAATGAAAACAAAACGGATTTCTTCACCAAAATGCATAAATTTGTATAACAGTGCCATTTTAGCCATGTGTTCACTGTGCATTGCCAAATCATATTGACAGCTCTTTAAAGTACAGTAAAGTACAGCAAAATTGCTGTAAAATTTTTAGGAAAATTTCTAGCACAAAGTAAGCCTATAAATAGTCTAAAGATTCACCAAGATGATGAGACGGACATACACAGACTGGTCAATGTAATCATTCACCTTCTAAAAACTAGGCAGTCTTAGGAAATCTACCCCGCAATGTTTGTGGGCCACGGGCAAATTCTATATGGCAGTGAAGCTGACCACTATAAACATGATTCTATTTTTAAGTAATGAAACTTGCTTGGGGAATCTGTCAATCTTTATCTATAGACTTATATTGGCACCAAAACTACATGGTACTAAAGATGCGCAAAAAGATTCAAACTACCCTTCTCCAGCATCTAGTTCGGTCCTCAGTGTCAGCCGGCCCAGGGCACTCCCTGTCCGTGTATATGCAGATGTCCATTCTTTCAGCGTTTTTGCAACACTTTTCAAATATTCAAATTAAGGCGTGAAAAACGCAAATAAAAAAGTGACAAAAACGTGTAAGGTACACAACGTACGAACATGCCCCTATGTATGAAAGACTATTAATCATTGAGAAAAAATACTCATACCCATTACGCCCTGCTGAGCAATGGGGTCTTTCTGCTGGGACCCCAAAATACCAAGAATGGGGCTCTGACATGTCCGAGTAAATGGAACTTTAAGCATTCTCTATGGGATTGTGAAATTAGTGAGAACAACGCTCTATTCCATCAGAGCATTTCAGAGCCCCATTCTCTGGATCGATGGGGGTCCAAGTGATAGGACTGCTACCACGTTAAAAAATTCAATGTTAAACAACCTTTTAAAGGGAATGGGACAGCGAGAGGCCGCCCTAGACTAGTCAGGCCTCTCTCTATAGTACCTGGATGACTTTGCAAAGTGTCTTCTCCAGAACATCACAGTGTAATACACACCTGGTTGAAGTAGCGCAGCTAATCTCTGATTCATGCTGCATGTGGTTCGGGCACATGAATCTAATGACATTCATTTTAAGCAAAGGAATAGCAGAAATTTCAATTAATACCATTTTAAATGTACATATTTTTAATTACCGTAATATAAAGTTTTAGCTGAACCGATTTAGAATAAGTTTTCAGTGCTCTAAAGCATCAATCTTATAAAATGAACAACTGTTAGATTCACTTACTGTGCCACGCAGAAGGCACTAGCTGACTGACATGTAACACTGTGGCAGAAAATGTTGTGGCCATAACTGCTTAATAACACACTGCTCAAAAAAATAAAGGGAACACTGAAACAACAGAATATAAGTCCAAGTAAATCAAACTTCTGTGAAATCAAGCTGTCCCCCTAGGAAGCAACACTGTTTGACAATCAATTTCACATGCAAATGGAATAGACAACAGATGGAAATTATTGGCAATTATCAAGACACCCTCAATAAAGGAGTGGTTCTGCAGGTGGGGACCACAGACCACATCTCAGTACCAATGCTTTCTGGCTGATGTATTGGTCACTTTTGAATGTTGGTTGTGCTTTCACACTCGTGGTAGCATGAGACAGACTCTACAACCCACACAAGTGGCTTAGGTAGTGCAGCTCATCCAGGATGGCACATCAATGCGAGCTGTGGCAAGAAGGTTTGCTGTGTCTGCCAGCGTAGTGTCCAGAGGCTGGAGGTTATACCAGGAGACAAGCCAGTACACCAGGAGACATGGAGGGGGCTGTAGGACAACAACCCAGCAGCAGGACCGCTACCTCAGCCTTTGTGCAAGGAGAAACAGGAGGAGCACTGCCAGAGCCCTGCAAGATGACCTCCAGCAGGCCACAAATGTGCATGTGTCTGCATAAACTGTTAGAAACCGACTCCATGAGGAAGGTCTGAGTGCCCGACATCCACAGATGGGGGTTGTGCTCACAGCCCAACACCGTGCAGGACGATTGGCATTTGCCACAGAACACTAGGATTGGCAAATTCGCCACTGGCGCCCTGAGCTCTTCACAGATGAAAGCAGGTTCACACTGAGCACATGTGACAGACGTGACAGAGTCTGGAGATGCCGTGGAGAGCCATCTGCTGCCTGCAACATCCTTCAGCATGACCAGTTTGGCAGTGGGTCAGTAATGGTGTGGGGTGGCAATTCTTTGGATGGCCGCACAGCCCTCCATGTGCTCGCCAGAGGTAGCCTGACTGCCATTAAGTACCGAGATGAGATCTTCAGACCCCTTGTGAGACCATATGCTGGTGCGGTTGGCCCTGGGTTCCTCCTAATGCATGACAATGCCAGACCTCATGTGGCTGGAGTGTGTCAGCAGTTCCTGCAAGATGAAGGCATTGAAGCTATGGACTGGCCCGCCCGTTCCCCAGAACTGATCTGATTGAACACATCTGGGACATCATGTCTCGCACCATCCACCAACGTCACGTTGCACCACAGACTGTCCAGGAGTTGGCGGATGCTTTAGTCCAGGTCTGGGAGGTCCAGGTCTGGGAGGAGACCATCCGCCGCCTCATCAGGAGCATGCCCAGGCGTTGTAGGGAGGTCATACAGGCACGTGGAGGCCACACACACTACTGAGCATAATTTTCTTGTTTTGAGGCATTTCCACTGAAGTTGGATCAGCCTGTAATTTGATTTTCCACTTTGATTTTGAGTATCGTTCCAATTCCAGTACTCCATGAGATATTAATTTTTATTTACATTGATAATTTTTATGTTTTATTGTTATCAACGCTTTCCACTATGTAGTGAATAAAGATTTACAAGTGGAATATTTTATTCAGTGATTTCTAGGATGTGGTATTTTAGTGTTCCCTTTATTTTTTTGAGCAGTGTAGTTGGTGTACCTTCTATTGCTAGTCTGAGGATGCTCAGATGCCGCATGTGTCCTAAACTAAACCCAATGTATTAGCAATAAGCCGCACAAGCCTGAAACCAACAGACAAGCAGCAAAACGCAGCATCGTGCTGAGAAGGTATAATATAGATGCCTAAAAGGAGAGCCTGCGGCACACATTTCTCATTACAGTCAATGGGGAGTACCGGGCATGTGCTCAGCTATTCCCATGTTGGTTGCTATATGTATGACTGTATTATTCAAGATATTTCCACAGATCCTGAATACGTTATTTTGTATGAGTTCTATAGGCGTACCCAGAAGCATATTGGTTTAGTAAAAAAAAACAGTCATGGGATAAGTTTTAAGCAGAGGTACTGGTGTCTACTCCTGAGAAATGTAATTTTTATAGTGACATTCATAGTGTCTCTAACATGGATCACCCTTAAGGTACATGCCCACGACGTCAAATATTGACAGCACATTAACTTAAGCAAATATTCTCCCAATGTTTAAGCTACTGGTTGCTGATTTTTTTTTTTAATCTGACCATCTAATCAGGGAAGGGTGACAGGACAACTCCACGTACCAGGACAGTAAAATGCGGACTCTACAGATCACTTTGCTTGACCAGTGATATTTTATATAAAGACTAGTGATGAAAGAACGTGCTCGGATAAGGCGCTATCTGTGTTTGGGTGCTAACCGAGTGTCTTTGGCGTGCTCGAATAATATGTTTGTGTCCCAACGCCTGCATGTCTCGCTGCTGTTCGACAACCACAACACGTATGGATTACCTCTTTCTTAGGTAATCACTGCATGCGTTGCAGCTATTTAACAGCTAGGAGACATGCAGGAGACACGAACATATTATTCGAGCACGCCGAAGACGCTCAGTTAGCACCAGAGCATGGATAGCACCTTATCCGAGCACGTTTACTAATCACTAATGAAGACACATCCCCATTACAGTACAATGAACCTACAAACTGTCAATCAATTCACACCTAACCTGCAATAACATCATATTGATCTTTGAAACGGAGTCGGCTTTGACCCTTGAACAGTGGAAATTATTTATGACAGTATAAAAGTTATTTGGACTTGTGTCTGCGAAGCTTTCTCATCATCTCCCAGAGACAGAGGTCAGGGAAAGATGGATGCTGATCCACCTCCACAGCCAGAGGGATGTACAGCATGCTGGGGAAGGTTTATAGTCAGTAATGTCTGACCAAATATACATAGCTTATCTCTATAAGCCTGGCTATAAACCTCCCCTTGGTTTCCTATGTGCTGCTGTGAGCTATTGTCACTGCCATGATAGTATTCCCTGCACAGAGTGACTGCTCCAGCAGCAGCCGCACAGGTCAGTGAGGGGACACGACAGCCCCCAGTCAGTGCACTCACCACTGTGTTACGTCTCCAGCAGCTGCTCCTCGGACTTGACACCTCGGTGTGTGCCAGCAGCGCGGTCTCGGTTGCTACACAGGAATGAAGAAACATTAGTTCCGGAAGAGAAAAGGTCCCCCCCCCCCTCTGACACAATGTAGGCGGGATGTGGAAGCACGAGGAGTGCTGGTGCAGGAGATGCCGGAGGTCTGGTGCCCTGGGGGGTCCAAGGACACTGGGAGTCACAAGGACACTGCTACGAGAGAGAGTGTATAATATAAATATATATATGTAATTAAAACATATATTCAGAAGCTGAGAAAATGCATTGTACCCCGTCACCCCATACTATATATATAAATATTAATATATGTAAAACGTGTGTAGATATTAATAATTATTATCATTGGCCATATAAAGTCCTGGCCCTGGTATATAGACCCCCCACGCTTCCAGTGTTACCGTTTAAGGGTATGTGTCCACGTTCAGGAAACGCTGCGTTTTTGACGCAGCGTTGAGCCGCAGCGTAAAAAACGCAGCGTCCAGATGTTACAGCATAGTGGAGGGGATTTAATGAAATCCCGTCTCCACTGTGCATTAAAAAACGCATGCGTTTTTCCCGCAAGTTTTTTCCGAACGCAGCATGTTGCTACAATGAGCAAAACACGCAGGAACACCGCAGGTGACCTGCCAGTGACCTCAGGTGCATTTTTGGTCAGGATTTTACCTGCATAAAATCCTGACCAAAGCCTGAAGCAAACCTGAACATGGACACATACCCATAGGGCTCGTACTCGCATGCGAGAAACTCGGATGAGTCTTGCACGTCAATACCCGGCACTCAGATCGGAGCATGCGGCCACAGAGCCATACATGGAGCCGCACGCTCCGATCCGAGTGTCGGGTGACGTGCGAGACTTATCCGAGTTTCTCGCATGTATGAGCCCTAATACTGTGTTCTAAATCCAAACTGAAGAAAAGGACAGCGCCACACCGGATAGTGAAAAGCAGCTCACATACTTGTCTTCGGACCGAAACGTTGCCGCAGGAGGCAGAATAAATATGTGAGCTGCTTTTCACTATCCGGTGTGGCGCTGTCCTTTTCTTCAGTTTGGATTTGGATGTTCTATCTGGGATGGACCCCCTGGTGAGGACGTGCTCCCTGATGTCCATAGAGACTATATAATTATAGGGTGCGGCTTTACTGCTTTTTTTGCAACTAAGGGTATGGGTATGTCTCCACGGTACGGATGGGCGGCGGTATCGCCGCAGCGGCGAAGCCGCTCGGCGCTAAGCCCCGCCCCCTTAATGGGACGCGATCATGCCGGATGTGTTAACTCTTCACATCCGGGATGATCGCTCTCTCCCATAGGGCCCTGTGATATGCCTTGCGGGGACGCTGCGTCCCCGCAAGGTGTACGGGCATGCTGCGATCTGAAAAGACGCGCAGCATGTCCGGAGTCGCAGGGCCGCCGCGTGCGGGTTTCCACGCATAGTGGAGACAGGATTTCATCAAATCCCCTCCACTATGCAGGAACATCTGGACGCTGCTTGTTTGACGCTGCAGCGCTGCGCAGCGTCAAACAAGCAGCGTTTCCTGAACGTGGAAACATACCCTAAGGTATATAAACCTATAAATTCACAAGAGCATAATGCCCCATATCTAAAAAACTACATACAAAATTAGTTTTACTATAAAACCAATGAATTTTATTAGAATAATTTACAAACAATTTAATAGAAAAAATGTATAATTAATGAGGACAAGGTGTCTGACACAAGAGGACACCAACACAGGGAAGCACACATTAGAAAAAGTACAGGTGCACACAGTCAGGTATCGAGCGCATGTAGGTAAAAAGACGTGGTGTCACTGGGGATATCTAACAGTAAACGCAAATGTGCCACATAAATATAGCGGGACAGAGCTGGATAAATAATATATGAAATGTCCTAGTCAGAGGAAAACCCTATCCATAATCCTCTCCTCCGATATCCCACTAGCCCACCATGCTGTAATGAAGCTGCAGCCCTAATACATACATGTATGAGTGCTTACCCATGAGCGCAATCTCCTATGTGTGGTGTCCAAGCGAACGCCCCGACGCGCGTTTCGCGTTAAGTCGCTTCCTCGGGGGGCAGTGTGGATACTAACAAATGCCCGGTTTTTATGTCAAATTCACACCTGGTGCCGAGTAGCCGCAGAGATGTTACGGCGCATCCCATTGGTGCTCAAAAGGGAGGAACTTCCCCCGTGACGTCAACAATATCAAGCACCAATGTACGGAGGCCTTGAGGGACGCGGTGCGGCCGGGAAATCATAGCGCATGCGCACCACTGCGGACGCCATTTTGGATAAGGGCACATTGCCAACAAGGAAGAAATACAGGTAACGTATATATGAATACGGGAAAGCCACCAAAAATAGTGATGCGGCGCAACAAAAGAGTGAGACTATATCCCCACCATTACAAAGAACAGAGAAAATCCAGAGTTTGAGTATCTTTTCAACCGCATCTTCATAACCTCCTGATATTCATATGGGGGGTGTGTCATGCCGGTATTCAGGTAATAAATATTGCTGTATGTCTTCAGAGTGATATATCCAAATGTCCATAATCGGAGTAACAGGCAACCATTTCCAAGCGAAAGTACAGTGGGATACATCGCACAAACGTGAAACATGCATGAACTAAGAACTAGAACAAGAAAAGAAAAAAGGCAACAAAGACAATGATTAAAACCAAACAATAAAAAACGAGAGATAACAAGTAGCTAACAGCCTATCAACTACAGAAAAGGAACGAACGATAGTTGTTCATTCAGGCCCTTTGGGGTCATAGTGCCTAACGATACAATCCAGCGGCATTCAGTTTGTGCTAGGATGCGTTTCAAATCTCCTCCTCTACTACCTACATGGACCCGATCAATACCCCTCACTTTAAAAGATGCCGGGTTACAATCATGGTACACCTTAAAGTGTCTCGGAATAGTGTCGAGCTCCGAGATGTCCAACTCCTCTTTTGCTGCTATAATACCCCTGACATGTTCACGTACCCTGACACGGAGCTCACGGGATGTAAGACCAATGTAAATCAGATTACATGCACAAGTAGCGTAGTATACCACATAAGTGGTGCTACAGGAGATATAGCTTGTGATCCGATACTCCCTACCTCCCCCTGATGCCGAAAAAGTAGTAGCTCTGATAATGTTGCTGCAGGCCTTACAGGAACCACAGGGGAAGCAACCCCAACGCTGTGGTCCTGACCCAAAAATTCTAGAAGGGGCTGGGACATAATGACTTCTAACCAATTGGTCTTTTAAACTCCTACCCCTTCTTGCAGTAAGAAGAGGTCGGTCAGGTAGAATCTTATTGAGGGTGGGTTCAGTTTTCAAAATCGACCAGTGTTTCTGTAAAATCCCCCTAATGTCATCCCACCTGTTGTTAAAAGTGGAGATGAATCTCAGTGGTTGCGTCTTTTGTACAGGAGCCGCCCTGGGGGGTTTACAGAGCAACTGGTTTCTAGACGAATTTCTGGCCCGTAGATAACCCTTCTTAATGACCCTTCTACTATAGCCCCGATCCCGGAACCGGTCGGCAAGGTCCAGAGCCTGTCTCTCGAAAATCTCATCCACCGAACAAATCCTCTTCATTCTGAGGAACTGGCCCACTGGTATTGCCCGTATAGTAGATCTCGTATGTGCTGATGTGGAGTGTAAGAGAGCATTAACCGACGTCTCCTTTCGGAACACGTCGGTCTGTACCTCCCCATCACCACATCGCATAATTTTGATATCTAGAAAATCAATGTCACTACTTGCTATTTTATGGGTAAGCCTAATGTTCCGGTTGTTTTGATTAAGTCCCTGGATGAAATCCACGAGAGCCGGTCCCGGACCCTGCCAGATCATTAACACATCATCAATATAACGGTACCAGCACTGCACATGGGAAGCGGCGCGCGAGCCCCCGCCAAAAACCTCCCTCTCCCAAAATCCCAGAAAGAGGTTAGCGTACGAGGGCGCACACGCCGCGCCCATGGCAGTGCCGCGTTTTTGTAAAAAGTAACGATCTTTAAATAGAAAAAAATTGTGTGTTAAAATGAAATGTAGTAGTTCCAGGATCAGGGCCTGCATTGAAGGGTCCAAATTGCTCATACTCAAGAAAAATTCCACAGCCTCCAACCCATCCTCATGTTGGATGCTGGTGTAAAGTGATTCTACGTCCACAGTTGCAAACAACATATCAGGTTCTAAGGTCAAACCATCCAGTTTCCCCAGGACGTCCGTAGTGTCCCTGACATAGGAGGGGAGCGACTCCACCAAGGGATGCAAATAATGTTCTATAAATTTACAAACAGGGTTACAGAGCCCTCCCATGCCCGAGACAATCGGACGCCCCGGGGGTGTAACTGGATCCTTATGTACCTTCGGCAGCAGGTAGAAGGTAGGTACCACCGGATGTTTAACCAACAAGCCCTCCAATACATTTTTGGGTATGATGCCCCGTGTCAGGGCCAGGTCTAAAATACCAAATAACTCAGCCGAGAATTTGGATAAAGGGTTACATGTCAGGGATATATAAGCCTCACGATCCCTCAGCTGGCGAAAAGCCTCCCTTTCATACTTAACTGTCGGCCAGACGACCACGTTCCCCCCTTTATCAGCCGGTTTTATAACCACATCACGCAAGGACCTAAGTTCTTTAAGAGCCCTGCACTGTGCCGACGTTAGATTATTGCCCCTTTTGTCACTGGGAACCTTTTTCAAATCTTCCAATACTAATTTATTAAAGATGTCAATTTGGGGGCAAAGTGAAAAGGGGGGAAACGTGGTACATCGACGTATGACAGAAGCAGGAAAGGTACCTGTAATCGATGGCTCTGCTTCCTCCGCCAATTCCTCAAGTATAGCCAAAGTCTCCTGTTCAGATGATATATCTGGATTACAGTCATCCTGGGATTTAAAATGTAACTTACGCAGGATGACCTTCCTAAGAAACAGTTGTATATCTTTCATGGCTGTAAAATAATTAAAATTATTAGTAGGGACAAAGGTCAGACCCAAACCCAGCACACTTAATTGATCTTCTGATAGTACATGATCTGACAGGTTAATTACCTCCAACCGATTAGTAGGTTTAGACTTTTTCTCAAGAGACTGGGGCGGGGTAAAACGTTGTTTGTTCTTTCCTCTATGATTACCAGTCTTTCCCAATCCCAGTCTATCACTGAGGGTACCATTAAGATGGCTACTGCCAGTCTGTTCCTCTTCCACGGAGGACACCGATGAAAATGAACTGCGATGCAACTGGGGTTTAGCTTGTGTGGATTGTTTTCTCTTCCACCTGTATACATGATTATTTTTATAATCAAGGACATCTCTTTGATATTTTTTGGTTTTTACAGCAACAATCTCCTTTTCCCATTTCTGGAAGTCCCCTTCCAATTCGTCATTCAGTTTTTTCTCTGCGGACGCCGTAAGGCTACCACAGAGAGACTCTTGTATGGAATTGATCTCCTTTTCAATCTCTTCCAAAGAGGTAGTATTAGATTTGACCAACAGTTCCATATATCCCTTAGAGCAGCTGGAGGACAATTCCTCCCATTCCTTCCTGAGGAGTTCATCATCCATGGTAAATGAGGGGAATACTTGTATCCTAAGACCCCTGGGGATCAATCCTTTGGCCATATACCGTTCCAAAAACGCTCTATTCCACCATAGGCGTGTTTTTTTGTTTAATAAAAACTTTAATTTAGTGACTGAGTCATCTGTTTCTCTCGTATTAAAAACCACACCAGTGTCGTCACCAAATACCTCATCGAGTTTTGTGAGCCACTTTTTTTCACGGGCTCTATGGTCCATACGGTCGGCTGGAAATGCTGTGAAAATACACAGGAACAACAGAACTTCATAACAAAATGCCGACATTGAGGACGTAATTGTGAATACTATAATCCCTTACATAGGATATGCTTTTTGCATTCCAGTGGTGCCCCCTAGCGATCTCCACTGGAATGCAAAAAGCATATCCTAAGTAAGGGATTATAGTATTCACAATTACGTCCTCAATGTCGGCATTTTGTTATGAAACATACCCTAAGGGTATGGCTCCACGGTCCGGAGGGGCGGCGGTATCGCCGCAGCGGCGAAGCCGCCCGGCGCTAAGCCCCGCCCCCTTTCTGGGACGCGATGGTGCCGGATGTGTACAGTACACATCCGGGATCATCGCACCCCTCGCCATAGGGCCCTGTGATATGCCTTGCGGGGACGCTGCGTCCCCGCAAGGTGTACGGACATGCTGCGATCTGAAAAGACGCGCAGCATGTCTGGAGTCGCAGGGCCGCCGCGTGCGGGGTTCCACGCATAGTGGAGACGGGATTTCATAAAATCCCCTCCACTATGCTGGAACATCTGGACGCTGCTTGTTTGACGCTGCAGCGTCAAACAAGCAGCATTTACTTACCATGGAAACATACCCTTAGTGTCCACGTTCAGGATTGCATCAGGATTTGGTCAGGATTTTACGTCAGTATTTGTAAGCCAAAACCAGGAGTGGGTGATAAATGCAGAATTGGTGCATGTGTTTCTATTATACTTTTCCTCTAATTGTTCCACTCCTGGTTTTGGCTTACAAATACTGATGGAAAATCCTGACCAAATCCTGATGCAATCCTGAACGTGGACACATACCCTAAGGGTATGTTTCCACGGTACGTAAACGCTGCTTGTTTGACGCTGCAGCGTCAAACAAGCAGCGTCCAGATGTTCCTGCATAGTGGAGGGGATTTTATGAAATCCCGTCTCCACTATGCGTGGAAACCCGCACGCGGCGGCCCTGCGACTCCGGACATGCTGCGCGTCTTTTCAGAATGCAGCATGTCCGTACACCTTGCGGGGACGCAGCGTCCCCGCAAGGCATATCACAGGGCCCTATGGCGAGGGGTGCGATGATCCCGGATGTGTACTGTACACATCCGGCACCATCGCGTCCCAGAAAGGGGGCGGGGCTTAGCGCCGAGCGGCTTCGCCACTGCGGCGATACCACCGCCCCTCCGGACCGTGGAGCCATACCCTTATACTGTGTTCTGAGATCGACTTTTATAAACTCTAATTAGAAATGCTGTCCACAGCTGGACATCCATTAATTAATACCCCCAGGGTGCAGCAAAAAGATGAAAACACTATACTAACCTCCTAGACAGTCGCAGCTCCTCTATCCTCCATCCTATACTATGTCAACCGCTGACCGCTGCAGCCAATCTGTGGCCTTCACATTTGCATCTGAGTTAATGAAATTGTGTTTCTGCTCAGACAAAACTGTGAATGCTGCAGCCAATCAGCACTTGCTGATTGGCTGCAGCTGTCACATGACATTGTTTAGGTTAGCTGGCGGGTGAGGACACAAGGCGGAGGAGCAAAGGCAGTCCTGGAGGTAAGCATAGATTTGTTTTTCCATTATGATTCACCCTTGGGCTATTATTAAGGGGTTATCGATTAATGATGCACTAAAAAAAGAGTAACAGGTGAATCCCGCAGGGAGGGCCATAAGGGGGTCTTCCAGTTTTGGAAAACCCCTATTTCCCAGCTTTACTTTTTTTTAAATGGCTGTAAAATGGTCATCGTAAGGGCTAGGGGCTGCAAAAGGAAGTAAAATGGGGGTAAAAGCAGAATAATTCCACTCAAACAAATGTGGATAGGAAAATTACTTAAAATAAAATAGAATAAAAAATAATATTCTTGAACCAGGAGGCGGAGGTACAACTGGAGGAGGAGGTTGATGTTGCGGTGTAGGTGGAAGAAGCAGGGCAGGAGGTATCCAACATTGCTTTTGTATTTTTTTTTTTAGGAAAATGACTTAAAAGAACATAGAATAAAATAAGTAAAATACACAACCTAGAACCAGGAGGAGGAAGTCCAAGTGGAGAAGTAAGTAGAGGAGGTGGAGATGGCGGTGTAGTTGGAAGAGGCGAAGGAGGCAGTAAACACTTTTGTTTTTTATTTTTTTTTTATTTAGGGATGCCCCAAAATTAATCAAATGGCAAATAGCGTATAACAATGGGATAATAGAGACTGTCACGCTAACCAGCTTGCTATAAAAACATGAAAAAAAGCTAAAAAAGGTTTTGCCATAATGAGGTAGATAAATAAATAAAATAATAAATAATCTTTATTTTTATATAGCGCTAACATATTCCGCAGCGCTTTACAGTTTGCACACATTATCATTGCTGTCCCTGATGGGGCTCACAATCTAAATTCCCTATCAGTATGTCTTTGGAATATGGGAGGAAACCGGAGAACCCGGAGGAAACCCATGCAAACACGGAGAGAACATACAAACTCTTTGCAGATGTTGTCCTTGGTGGGGTTTTGAACCACTGCGCCACGGTGCTGCCCCCGATGCTATTAGCATATACAGTTGTGCTCAAAAGTTTGCATACCCTGGCAGAATTTTTGCTTTCTTGGCCTTTTTTCATAGAATATGAATGATAACACCAAAACTTTTTCTCCACTCATGGTTAGTGGTTGGTGAAGCCATTTATTGTTAAACTACTGTATTTTCTCTTTTTAAATCATAATGACAACCCAAAACATCCAAATGACCCTGATCAAAAGTTCACATACCTTGGTGATTTTGGCCTGATAACATGCACAGAAGTTGCCACAAATGGGTTTGAATGGTAACTAAAGGTAATATCCTCACCTGTGACCTGTTTGCTTGTAATCAGTGTGTGCATAAAAGCTGAGTGAGTTTCTGGGATCCAGACAGACTCTTGCATCTTTCATTGTGAGTCATGGGAAAAGCAAAAGAATTGTCAATGGATCTACAGGAAAACGTAGTTGAACTGTATAAAACAGGAAAGGGATACAAAAATATATCCAAGGAATTAATAATTCCAGTCAACAGTGTTCAAACTTTAACAAATGGAAAATCAGGGACTCTGTAAAAACAAAACCACGGTCAGGTAAACCAACAAAAATGTTGTCCACTACTGTCAGGAAAGTTTTTCGGGATGCAAAGAAAAATCCACAAATAACATCAGCTGAAATACAGGACTCTCTGAAAACTAGCGGTGTGGCTGTTTCAAGATGCACAATAAGGAGGCACTTGAAGAAAAATGGGCTGCATGGTCGAATCGCCAGAAGAAAGCCATTACTGCGCAAATGCCACAAAGTATCTCACTTACAATACACAAAACAGCACAAAGACAAGCCTCTAAACTTCTGGAACAAGATAATTTGGAATGATGAGACCAAAATTTAACTTTTTGGCCACAACCATAAAAGTTACATTTGGAAAGACGTCAACAAGGCCAATGATGAAAGGAACACTATTCCTACTGTAAAGCACGGAGGTGGATCGCCGATGTTTTTGAGATGTGCGAGCTACAAAAAGAAAAGGGAAACTTGGTCAAAGTTGAAGGAAAGATGAATGCAGCTCGTTATCAGCAAATACTGGAGGCAAATTTGCACTCATCAGTGCGGAAGCTGTGCATGGGACGTACTTGGACGTTCCAATATGACTTTCTCTTTGTCTCCAGTTTTCAGGGGATGGACAAATGAAAAAATCCATGGGACAGTGTCACAGATGCTCTGTGACACTGCTGATGGTTATGGTGCTGTCACATCTTCTCTTTGCAGGGAGCTAGTTGGCCTTGTTGATTGGGAGATGGAGTAAGAGACCGCAGAAGAAGAGGGAGCAGGAGGAGCAGATGTTTCTTGTTTTTTCAGGTGTTTACTGCACTGCACCTCGTGCTTTGAATTCAGATACCTCTTCATGCAGGTGGTGCTCAGGTTCAGAACATTAATGCCTTGCTTGGGGCTCTGATGGCACAGCATTCAAACCACCCGCCTCATGTCATCTGCACATTGCCTGAAGAAATTAGATACTAGGGAGCTACTTTGAGTTGTCTTTGGTGTGCTCAGTTTGTAGGCAGGTTGGGCAGCAGCAGTCGACTTACTGTCTCTGGGCCGGCTGCTGTTCTTTTGCTCCCTCTTTTGCTGTGCAGCTAGTGCAGCATGGCCACCTCTTTTCTGAACCGTGCACATCACACGGATGGCCTTCACTCCATATAGGGTCTAGGACTGCATTATTTTGCACTCACTACTCACCCCTGTTCTCCTTGCTGGTTTGCACACTGCAGAAAGATGCAGCACTTGGTACCTGTGTTTCATCATCATCAGAGATGTGCTGTGGTGGTCAACTGACCATGTGCATTAACCCTCCCACGTACTCATCCTCCAACTAGTGGTTGGGCATCAGTGCACTCAAACTCTTCCACTTGTGTGGCAGGGTCAGGTGGATTGCCTATATAACCACAGCCAGCAGGTTCATCAAAAAGGAGAAGTGACAGCTGCATGATTGAGGCTTGCTTGGCTCATTGCAAGAGGGTGAGGTGGAAGCCAGATGACCACGGTCTGCAGGTGCCAAATCTGTGCTTTCAGCAGGGGACCAAGTGGAAGATGATATGAAGGAGCTAGAGGCTCTCTCATCTATACAATCTAAAACCTCCTCACCATGTTCTGACTTCACCATTCATGCAGCGGTACTCGGCCATACAAAATGACATAGAATGTCCTGTCGTCAGCATGCAGCAGAGGAAGGTGTTTCATTTGGGCACATAACAGGCACAGAATGATCACGTCCTCTCTCTGCAGCAGCTACACCAGCAGCAGCAGCTGTTACCACCACCATCAGCAGTAGATGTACCACATCCCCTATTTGATGCTCTCATCATTTTTTTAAGTGTTATCTAGGCACAATACTCACACAGACATGGGTGCAGAGTGGAACAATTTGTTTTCACGCACACTACTCCCACAGACACTGGTGTACAGTAGAACAATTTGTTTTTAGGCATACTACTCCAAGAGACACTGGTGCAGAGTTGAACAATTGTTTTAATGCACAGTACTCACACAGAAATGGGTGCAGTGTAAAAAAAAGTGGCTTAAAGGCACACTACTCCCACAGAAACAGGAGCGTTGTCAAACAATTTGTTTTTACGCACATTGCTCCTACAGACACTGGTACAGAGTAAAAAAAGTTGTACAGTACACAGAGGCTTTTTAGAAGAGTGTGTGGACACACAGAACCTAACACTGTCCCTCACTCCTGTTGTATCCTGTCCCTACGCTAATCAGAGCAGAATGGTGGTGGCGCCCGTGATCTGGCATTTATATGTGTTGGGTCACATGGTTGCACCAGCCAATCACAACCATACCAATTCTTGACATAGCTGTGATGGCTCTAGAAGTACATAAAAGCTTGTTGATTGACTGCGCTGCAGTACTGGACACGCGGTTTCTGGTATGATCCCCAAACTTTACAGTTCGTGTTCGCTCATCCCTAAATATTTCAGCACAGGAACAATTTTTAACACCTCCAATTGTAAAACTTATTATTATTCCAAATTGTTGATTTAAAATGCACTTCATTAACAGAAAACCCATTTAAGTCATATTTTGTTATGTAAACATATTTACTCCGACTTCCAAAATATTTTAGTAGAAACAATTATCTTTAAACCTATATACTATAAAACTCATTTAACAGCATATGGCTATCCACACTGTACATCTGAAATGTCTTGTCTTCTTCTGTTACTTTCCTTTTGTATATCAACATTAGATCTTAAGAGCATATCAATTTCCTTCTCTAACGTCTTAATATTTTAGCAGTCACTGACTAATACATTTATAGAGGCTCCTCTTACTTCATTGTCTTATTCTAAATCCCTCTCTTCTGTTAACCCCTTCATGACTGCACTTTTAGGGGTTTTTGTTCCCCTTCTTCCAAATGCCATAGATTTTTTTTTTCTGTTGACACATGAGGGCTTGTTTTGGCACAATTCACTTTACAAAATAATGTACTGAAAATGGAGAAAAAAATTCCCACATGCTTGACTTCATAGAAGGACTAGCATATTGACCATGAAAACCCTTCTGCTCTTATAAGTCATATCATAATGGGTGATAGAATGTGGATGGGTGTTAGTGCAGAAACAACCAAACTATTTAAATGTCGCTGTCATGAATTGGCAGCAGCATTTAATTGGTTAAACAGCAGTGATCAGAGCTGTTATTGGCAGAAACCTGTGCACTTTCTAGGTATTGCGGCCTCAGGAAGCCTGCTCTACACATCTCCTTCACCCATAATGTGGAATTCGTTATGTGCTCGCCCACTCATGCTGGGAGTACATGGAACTCATGACTGTGTGCATTGCACAATGGTAACAATTCTGCAATCTGCAGTCTCATTCATCTCTATCTGTTCATCCATCCTCACATAGTTCATTCGATAGCCCTATTCTACATGCTAAAACTACATTTCCCAGAAGTAGAAACAAATATTCTACCCTGGGGAGGGGAGAGAATGACCCAGCAGGGATCAGCTCTGTGGCGCCGCCACTTACCCCAGGTCAGGGAACTGCACCGAGGGCAAATAGTCACTGGAGAGGCTTCCCTTATAGTTACGAGTTATTGAGGAGCTCCCAGTGAGGGGGGATATATATCACCAGTCCAGGCTGGGGATATATATGTAAACTTCCCGGCCATCACTGTCAGAGTTCCTCACGAACACAGTACGGTCTGCTGCCACCAGTTCCTCATTAGATATAAGCCCCATCCGACAACAGGCTTATATCGGGTCAGAAACCAACCTTGGGGTAGCGTATAATAACCAACTGAGTGTGTGGACATGGGGATTCGTGAATCGAGATAAAAGAGCAGCACAAGATTAATTTTATATTTAGTCGCCAAAAGGCGCACTAGAAAGATACAGGTATATAAAGACAAGAAGAAATATACAAGTATACAGTCAGGAGTGTAGTACAAGGGTAGGAAACAGATAGAATACAATTACCGTGTTATGTAGCATGTGACCACAGGGAGGTGCTGATGAATCACGGGTCCAAATGTCTGTTAAGTAATACTCTGGCCACGTAAGCTAACGGGTCTCATGCCAGTAGAAAGACTGAGTCCAAAATGATGAGCTGCCTATTATCCCCTAGACTGCCCCCTCCCACACGCTGCGCCAACCCCTGGGCTGTGCAGCCTCTCTCCTCCCATATCTAAGAGCATGGTTTTCCGGCTAGCACCGTGGATGCCCATAACATTCCGCCTGAAGCTCTAAATGGGACGGCAGCGGTGCCACTGGGTTCTGCTAGATTCTATCTGTGCAGGGAGACCAAATACAGCTACCGTATTTAATTCCTGGGAGCTATGCTTTATAACTCAATAACGCAGAGTTCTAGAGGTGGCTGTATGGTATGGGCTTGTGAGGGAAAGAATGCAGATTCCGATTATGTGCTCGGCTTGGTTCAGAGATATTGCATTCTTTTATTATAGGTCACTTTCTAGATTCAATATCTCAGAGCCTGGTGCTGTTGAGTCGGGGATCTGCAGTGCCAAAATGTCTGAGTCCAACAAAGGAAGCCAGTTGGCTGGTAACTGCATAAGAGTTCACACCCCTGTGATGATTACTGGACTTGGTGCTGGGGGCACAGGGTCTATGCCTTTTGGCCCCCCTGGAGAGAGTTTCAAACACCTATTTGCTTGAGCATAATTAAAAAAAACATTGGTCTGCCTTGTCCAAGGAAGTGCCTTAGCTGGATAATGAGATCCCATTGTTCAGTGTGTATTTGACTTCCCTTTTTGGCCTGGGGGGAATGCCAAAGGTGGGGGGCTGAGTTTGAAGCAAGTATTGATCACATTTCTGTAGCTTCTAATACTACATTTTTTAACACACTAGGGCCTTGTGCTTTTGTGGCAATAAATCTGGTGCACAGCAGAGGTTTGGTTGGACTTATCCAGTTGTGGACTGGAGTAGCCTTTCTGGCGTTAAAAAAACAGCACTTTCTCAGAGTTTGACATGCGGGAAATAGCTACACCGTATTCTGCCCAGGCTTTTCTCCAGCTCCTAAACCAATTTTAGACTGTAATTAAATATGTCTGCTACGTTAGTTAAATTCAATTGCAAACCCCAAAAGAATGTAAAAAAATATAAAGACCGAAATACAGTGGGGAAAAAAGTATTTAGTCAGCCACCAATTGTGCAAGTTCTCCCACTTAAAAAGATGAGAAAGACCTGTAATTGACATCATAGGTAGACCACAACTATGAGAGTCAATATGAGAAAACAAATCCGGAAAATCACCTTGTCTGATTCGGCAAGATTTATTTTGCAAATTATGGTGGAAAATAAGTATTTTGTCACCTAAAAACATGCAAGATTTCTGGCTCTAACAAACCTGTAACTTCTTTAAGAGGCTCCTCTGTCCTCCACTCATTACCTGTATTACCATGTGAGGAATGTGTTGTGCTCAATTTGTAGAATAAGGGTACTGTCACACTATACGATTTACCAACGATCACGACCAGCGATACGACCTGGCCGTGATCGTTGGTAAGTGGTTGTGTGGTCGCTGGGGAGCTGTCACACAGTCAGCTCTCCAGCGACGCCGAAGGCCCCGGGTAACCAGGGTAAACATCGGGTTACTAAGTGCAGGGCCGCGCTTAGTAACCCGATGTTTACCGTGGTTACCAGCGTAAAAGTAAAAAAAAAAAACAGTACATACTCACATTCCGGTGTCTGTCCCCCGGCGTTCTGCTTCTCTCCACTGTGTCTGCGCCAGCCGGAAAGCACAGCGGTGACGTCACCGCTGTGCTCGCTTTCCGGCCGGCCGGCGCTCACAGTGCAGAGAAGCAGAACGCCGGGGGACAGACACCGGAATGTAAGTATGTACTGTTTGGTTTTTTTTACTTTTACGCTGGTAACCACGGTAAACATCGGGTTACTAAGCGCGGCCCTGCGCTTAGTAACCCGATGTTTACCCTGGTTACAAGCGAACACATCGCTGGATCGCTGTCACACACAACGATCCAGCGATGACAGCGGGAGATCCAGCGACGAAAGAAAGTTCCAAACGATCTGCTACGACGTACGATTCTCAGCAGGGTCCCTGATCGCTGCTGCGTGTCAGACACTGCGATATCGTATGGATATCGCTGGAACGTCACGGATCGTACCGTCGTAGCGACAAAAGTGCCACTGTGTGACAGTACCCTTAGTGAGGGAAAAGTGTGAAGTTCATCTGTGGAATAGTGTACCAACATCATGGTTGCGTTAAGGGCCTTCTGTGACAGCCGCTATTAATACATTCTTCTTATTGTAAGACATATTGTACATGTGACAGATACACGACCAGTGTCGGACTGGGGTGACAAGGGCCCACCAATAACATTGACTTTGGGGTGGCCCACTTTTCTCCTGCATGCAAATATTATACTACCTTCATTCACAAATTTACCTATAGCTCTATAGAATAATAAACTGGGTAGGGTGGTTAATGAATGATGAGATGCTGCTTTTTTCTGTACAGTGAATCAAGTGAATTATGCCAAGTACTGCTCATATAGTGGGGTTGGGGGCCCAGATCTACACAGGGGTCCACGGGGGGATTCCCCTGTTACCCTGTGGGCCAGTCCGAGCCTGTACACAACTGACCAAACAGTAGCTCTTTTCTAGCACTCACCATTTACCTTCCTCATCTGACTTTGAAAGGTGACGCTCAATAGGAATAGGTGCTCACAAGAGTATTAAAAGGTAGTAAATGGCAGCTTACAAAGAATTATAACACTTTAAAAATCAACCTTTGATAGGATTTATCTAAAATATACCAAACTAATGAAAAATTGATGATCAGATAGACTGTACATAAGTGATGTGATAACAAATTATAAATATAACCACAGTCAATACAGATTTGTAGATTATACTCACAGGCCCTGGATATTAGCCCTGCCTAACAGAGGAGGTTGGCACCTTAATAAACACATTAATGGCGCCCCCATTCAGCGCTGCTTGACCCTGTCTGGTCTTCATACTAAATAATTCTCAAGTGACTCAGTGTAGGGCAAATAAGAAATAAGGGTCTTTCATTAGTCAATAGGAGTCATATCAGATATAACTATAAAGTGTCAATAAGGCATATGTAGAATATAACAAGCAATCCCATTAAAAAAAATACTCATCTGGATCCCTTGCTGTGTATAGCCTCAATGTGTTTCCCTATCGTTATATGGTTCCTCAGGAGCTGCAATATGGCCACGGCACCTTCATTATGGACATCATATATTGATGTCATATCTTCCTGCAGCTCTTGAGGACTCCTATTGACTTATGAAAGACCCTTATTTCTTATTTGTCCCTGTCCCTGGGTTCTTGTACTATCTTGAGAATTATTTAGTATGTATTAGGACCAGACAGGATCAGCCTTGGCTGAGCAGGGGGCGATATTGACATTATTAGGGAGCCAACTCCCGCGGTTAGGTATGGCTAATATCCAGGGCCTTATAGGGATAGATACAGTTTTATCTGTGAGCATATTTTACACATTTGTATTGCCTGTAGTTATATATTATATGTTTTTTGTCACACCACTTATATCTGATTATCTTTTTTTGCTAGTTTGGTATATTTTAGATAAATCCTAATCTAGGTTAATTTTGAAAGGGTTATAATTCTTTGAAAGCTGCTCAATAGGAATAGCTCTTTTTTAGGATGTGAAGTATTCTAATATGTCAGAATGAAAGCTGGAAGAAATGTACAGTCAGTTCTTTAGGTCTACTAGCTCATTTACTACAGTAATTTCTATCCTATCAATCAATCATACAAAGTTCCAAGTCTGAAGTATTTTGACAGGTTGGTAGGGTGATGATGAGGATTTAGAATTCCCAACATTTCTGCCTGTGTTTTTTATGATCAACTAGGCAACTAAATGGAACAACAGGCAGTACTATGCTATACTGGAATAATCTCCAGAACATTTTCTCACCCTAAGCCCATATGATTATCTTGTTTGTTTGATTTCAGTCCATGACCTCAGCTGACCATTGCTCATTTTGATGTATCCAGTATATTTATATCGGAGCACAATAGCTCAGTAGCACAGGGTGACCCTGTTGCTTTTAAGGTCTTTAATTGTTTTTGGAATGGCCACAATCAATGATGTGCTTGGATATATTTAGAAACACTCTGATACAATCTACAACCCGGAAAGCAATGCTTCTATTTCTACCATCGAGCATATGATAAATATTGTCTGTGTGGGCTGGTTCTAATTATATGGACGACTTTTTAGAAACTAAGAAAGTTCATCTGTCTTGCAGATGTTTATGTGTTTTGGTAAATCTCCCAGATGCCTCAAGACTGTAGCTGCTATACTATTTGTTTTTTTGCTATCCTACTCATTTATGCTGCATTATTTTTAGAACTGTTGAATGTCACAAACAGGGATGAGCGGACCCGTGGATGTTCGGGTTCTTAGGGTTCGGCCGAACTAGAATTAATAGTTTGGTTTGGTATCCGAATGTGACTCAAACCCAATAGAAGTCAATGGCAACCTGAACTTCTGTGCTTTAAAATGGCTGTACAATGATCATAGCTGCAAAAGGAAGCTAAATGGGGGCAAGAGCAGAACAAGTGCTCTGCAAACAAATTTGCATAGGGAAATTACTTAAAATAACATAGAATCCCCCCCCCCAAAAAAAAAAAAAACACATTTGGGGACAAATATAAAAAGTTTGTGAAGTAGATTGGATTAAAACAATTTTTTAAAGATTAGACCCTTTACCAAAACTGCCGCGTACAGACTGATGGTACAGTGAAACCGCAAATGGTCATTAAATCAGTCAATTTGGATTTAAAAAATTTCTGTATACAGATACGCTGTAAAATTATGAACCAGTAAAGGAATGCATGGAAGGCCTGACAGAAGCACCATGCAGGCCCCCATGCCCTTGGCCCTCTCTCTAGCGACCCTGTGCGTTGCCTTGAGGGCGTTGGTTGAGGCAGTCTGACTGTGGTGTCCTCTGAAGGCCATTCACATCACCTTCGCCGTGCAAAGGGTGTTTTCACTCCACCTTCCCCGTCTCGCACAGCGAGCTGCTCTCCCTTCCAATGTTCGAGATCCGATACATAGAGACCACGGGTAACTGAGAAGCACAATATGATGGCAAAAAGCAAGATCTTGTCGGCCACGGCTATGTCCCTTATTTGATGCTCTCCTCATTTTTTTAAGTGGTTTTTAGGCAAAGTACTCCCACAAACATGATTGCTGATTAGAAAAATTTGCTTTTATGCACAGTACTACCAGACATAGGTGCATAAGAGTGGAACATTTGTTTTTGACTCACAGTACTATCAGACATAGGTGATTTTTTTAATTAGAAAACCTTTTTTGTACATAAATTCTAGCACAGACACTGGTGCATAGTACACGTAGAGAGTCTTTTTGGAAAACTGCACACACACAAAACCCAATACTGTCCCTCAGTACAGCTGCGTCCTGTCTCTACGCTAAGCAGAACACTGTTTTTGTGTTTTGGTGTTTTTTTTCAGCTTTTTTTAATTTTTTAATTTTTTTTAAGGGAACTGACTTAAAACATCCTAGAATTAAGAAAACTAAACTAGCAATCTAGAACCAGGAAGCATAGTTCCAAGTGGAGGAAGAGGTGGATGTGGGGGTATAGGTGGAAGAGGCAAGGGAGGAGTAATCCAAAGTAGTTTTTGTCTTATTGGGGGATTTTTTTGTATTTTTTTTATTTTCTCCGTGTTTTTTTAATTTTTCTTTTTGGGTACTGACTTAAAGCACCCGAAAATTAGCAAAGTTAAAACTAGCAATCTAGAACCAGGAGGCATAGGTCCAAGTGGAGGAAGAGGCAGACAAAGCTTTGGACAGGTGGACACGTTTCAACAGTACACTTGCCGCAGGGCAGGCTAGCATCTCCAGGGCTTAAAGGGCAAGCTCAGGCAATATGTCCAATTTGGCGACCCAGAAATTAAATAGGGCAGACTCATCAGTTAGTACGTGGAGACGTGTGGACACATACTCTTCCACCATGATGTTGTAATGCTGCCTCCTGCCAATGTGGATCATATCAGATGGCGGTACTGTATGCTGTTGTTTTGTCATATTTCGGTCATGCTAACCCTGCCTTTCGTGATAGTGGTGGTGCCCCAGCTGCGTTGGTGACTTCCTCCTCCACCCTTGTCTTGTTTTTCCATTGAGCCGCTCATCAGGTGGGAAAAGCCATCAGTAGTTTCTCTACCAGCATTTGCTTGTATTCACAAATTTTGCGATCCCGCTCCAGTGATGGAAGTAATGATGGTACGTTGTCCTTGTAGCAGGGTAGTCACCTAGTAATAAGCAGTGTTAACAATATGGCAACTCGGCATTAGTTGCGAAGGCACAGAAGCATGTATTGGCTCATGTGCTCCAGGCCGCCCAGAAAGAATGTTCCTCACCTTGTGCCAGCTGCTGTTATAATCGGCGACAAATTTCAAAGTGGAGTCCTATCTGCGGATGTTGGGAGAGAGCAACGAGGCCTGATCCTGTCATCGAGCATGCTGGAAGGAGGTGGAAATGATCCTCCTTGGATTATCCCCGTTGTAGAAATCGGTCATTAAGACCCCTAGCCTGGTCGAGGAGATCCTGCTTGCCTTATTTGGAGAAATTAATCCGTCAGGACCAATACTTTCATATGTGCGGCATGGAAGCTGTTGTATTATAGCAATGAGTTGGTTGCAGCGGGTTTACAAAAAAGATCAGTAGCCAGACGATTATCCTGTATAAAGACCTTCAAATCCAGGAAAGTGATGGAGCTAGAAGACAGAGTGAGTGAAAAAAATGTTGTGTGGATTCACATTAAGACTGCTCAAAAAATCAACATACTCTATCTTTGTACCCGTTTATATATTCTCTGGTTAGACTGTATATACTAGCCGCTGACCTTTTCAAATATATTTGATTGCCAACTGTTTACTGTTGGTCAAACTTATATTTATGTAATCTGGTAGGACTGCCATGTTTTCATTGCCAGGGGTGTCAGTTTACTACCATGTTGTATCTCGGTTTTAATTTTTGTTATATATTTGTGGTTTTGTATGTCCCACTGTTCTAATAAAGTTATACATTTTACACCATTAGTGTTAGGATATTCAATCAGGTGTGCGCAGCAATTCATGTGCTTGGTCCTTTTTTTTCTTCTTGGTTCCATGTTGTTCTCCCATGCACAGGGTGGCACCCTGCTTCACACATATTATGTGCTAGCCTGATTTTGGAGGTGCATCTTATTCTTTTGTTCTTGATAACAGTGTGAATTGGCACTGCTCCTCTTGCTCTTCTTCCTCCTGTGCCTCATCCATCATGGCCTGAATTGTTTTTTCCAGCAGGCATATAAGTGGTATAGTAACATTGATGATTAGTGTTGAGCATTCCGATACCGCAAGTATCGGGTATCGGCCGATATTTGCTGTATCGGAATTCCGATACCGAGATCCGATACTTTTGTGATATCGGGAATCGGTATCGGGATCGATATTAATGTGTAAAATAAAGAATAAAAATAAAAAATATTGATATACTCACCTCTCCGACGCAGCCTGGACCTTACCTATGTAACCGCCAGCTTCCGTTCCTAAGAATGAGCGCTTGAAAGTCCTTAGATGACGTCGCGGCCTGTGATTGGTCGCGTGAGCGGTCACGTGACCGCTCCACGACCAATCACGGGCCGCGACGTCATCTAAGGACTTTCAAGCGCTCATTCTTATGAACGGAGGCTGGCGGTTACAACCAGGGTGAGTATATCAATATTTTTTATTTTTATTCTTTATTTTACACATTAATATGGATCCCAGGGCCTGAAGGGGAGTTTCCTCTCCTTCAGACCCTGGGAACCATCAGGATACCTTCCGATACTTGGTGTCCCATTGACTTGTATTGGTATCGGGTATCGGCGATATCCGATACTTTTCGGGTATCGGCCGATACTATCCGATACCGATACTTTCAAGTATCGGACGGTATCGCTCAACACTATTGATGATAGCATCATCAGCAATTGCCATATTGTATTCAAATCAGAGCAACACCGCCCCCACATGGGGCCCCACTCATTGGTGTTGAAGTTCCGCAGAGCCTCTCCAGCATATGCAAGGTGGACCTCCACCTTGTTGGTACGTCACATATGATTTGCTGAGCGGGAAGCAGAAGTGATGCTGCAGCATAGACAGGTGAGCAGCAGCAGGGTGAGAATGCCAAAAACATGTACACACTGCCTGCACTTTCAGCAGCAGCTCTGACATACCGTATATACTCATGTATAAGCCAAGTTTTTCAGCCCCCCCTCGGCTTATACATGGGTAATTGTGCCAGAAAGATGGTGGGGGATGGGGAACAGCTGAGCAGCGGGTCACAGAGGCTGCGCTGGCAGTGAATATTAATTTCTCTTATAGTGTGCAGTTACAGTTGCAGCCGCCGGCTTCCAGCACACATCCTACTTACCTTACCTGCGCACCCTTGATGCATCTCATTTCGTCGCTAGCAGCTCTTCCGGCCGAGTGATTACATGTTCCCCGTTCATTAAGATAATGAATATCCACCTCTTTCCACTCCTATAGGTGTGGAGTGAATATTCCACACCTTTCCATTATTTAAACCTGTGTCTGGCTTCCCTCCATGTGAACAATAGAATATTAATTCTGTTCCTCCTTCAGTGGAGAAAGTATTTTGGAGTTGCTATAGTCATCTGAATTGTTGCATGCGGTTTATTGTGAAGAATAGCTCTACCTTCTGGAATTCTTTTGTGTTGCTTTTTTGCTTATTTACTCTGTAAGTATTTTCCCTTAGCATTTTATCCAGTTTGTCTGTTGTCTGATTGTGCCCTGATTTCCCCGTCTGTCAGCTAGTGTTACCCTTTTACTCCTGCCCCTTTCCTCTCTGGGAGGGTGGGAGTTGCATAGGATTTTGTAGGAGCACAGAGAGGCACGTGAACCGTGCATCTCCACCTGCAGGGGTAACCCCGGGGTTAAGGATCAACTAGTGCCCCCCTAGATTAAGGGACAGTATAGGGTCCCTCCTCCCCGTCTTTCCTGTGGTCACAGCGTGACAGTTAAGGTACAGTACTCCCACAGCCAGGGTTACAGAGTACACACAGCATGTTTTTGGTACAGTAACTCCCTCAGATATGGGTACAGGGTACACACTAAGACACATGAAAAGTATGCCGAGAGGCTTTTTTGAAGAGTGCGCAGTCTAATTCTGTCCCTCTCTCCAGCTGTGTTTTGTTCCTATCAGAATCAGAGCAGAGTGGTGGCAGCACTCGTGATCCAGCATTTATGCAGGCTAAGTCACATGGCACTTGCCAATCACAGCCATGTCAATATTGGGAATAGCTGTGATGGCTCAGGAAGTACTCACTGCCTAAAAGCTTGTTGATTGGCTGTGCTGCAGCCTTTCAACAAACTTTATTAGTCATCCGAACCCGAACGGCAAACCGGACATCCAGTTAAAAGACCTTCTTAAGGATTCAGTACCAGACACTAAGTGTCCAGTGCGAACCCTGAACTTTACAGTTCTGGTTGGCTCATCCCTAGTCACAATGTAACACATTGAGAAAATGTGAACCAGAGAATGTAGATTTTTTTCTGTAGCTGTCACTAATATTCATGCATGCATAAAACTCTTCTGCCATCTTCTGAAAACATATTATATCCAGACTAGCAGACATTTGTGGTATAATTATTTGCATTTGTTTCCCCTTAATTGATATATTGATGTATAAGGTCGATATTGTAGCTTCCCTGATTAAATAAATAAGAAAATCAATGTAATGGAGAATGTTACCTTTATGGTCGTGAGTGACGTCCTTGGAATTCTTACATCGTTCATCTTTACCACTTTAAAAGGGTTATCCATGACTACAGTTGCAAATAAATAAATCAACCCAATTGCAAATTATGTTTATTAGCAAATGGTATGAAATTTGTGCTATTTGCAATAATCAAATCAAACAAGGACAATTCAAATAGCTCAATGCAGCTAATATAACAAGTGGTTTCTCCAAATTCAATAAAACAAAATGCCACTTTCAATGACATTTGCAGTCTCAGGCCGGGGTCACACTAGAGAGGAATGCGGACGTATGAGATGCGCAAAAAACAACGCATTGCACACGGACCAATGTTTCTCTATGGGGCAACTTCCATTTGCCATATATTTCTCGGCCGTATTTTACGGGCTGAGAAAATTGCAGCATGCTGCATTTGTCAGCATATTGCGCAAAAAATCCGCCAATGAAAGTCTATAGGGGCAAGAAAAATACAGATTACACACGGGCCATGCGTGTGACTTGCGAGAAATACGCACCGAAAGTTTGGACACACCTCATTTAAAGATTTTTCTGTATTTTCATGACTATGAAAATTGTACATTCACAATGAAGGCATCAAAACTATGAGTTAACACATGTGGAATTATATACTTAACAAAAAAGTTTGAAACAACTGAAATTATGTCTTATATTCTAGGTTCTTCAAAGTAACCACCTTTTGCTTTGTTGACGTGCTTTGCACACTCTTGGCATTCTCTTGATGAGCTTCAAGAGGTAGTCACTGGGAATGGTTTTCACTTCACAGGTGTGCCCTGTCAGGTTTAATAAGTGGGATTTCTTGCCTTATAAATGAGGTTGGGACCATCAGTTGTGTTCTGCAGAAGTCTGGTGGATACACAGCTGATAGTCCTACTGAATAGAATGATAGAATTTGTATTATGGCAAGAAAAAAGCAGCTAAGTAAGGAAAAACGAGTGGCCATCATTACTTTAACCCCTTCATGACCCAGCCTATTTTGACCTTAATGACCTGGCCATTTTTTGCAATTCTGACCAGTGTCCCTTTATGAGTAGTGTTGAGCATTCCGATGCTGCAAGTATCGGGTATCGGCCGATACTTGCTGTATCGGAATTCCGATACCGGGATTCCGATACTCTTGTGGTATCGGGTATCGGGTATCGGAACAACATTAATGTTAAAATGTGTAAAATAGAGAATTAAAATAAAAAATATCGCTATACTCACCTGTCCGACGCAGCCGGGACCTCAGCGCAGGAACCGGCAGCGTTGTTTGTTTAAAATTCCCGCTTTTACATGGTTACGCGAAGTCCCGGCTTGTGATTGGTCAGGGCGGCCATGTTGCCGGGCCGCGGACCAATCACAGCAAGCCGTGACGAAAATACGTCACGGCTTGCTGTGATTGGTCCGCGTCCCGGCAACATGGCCGCCATTAACCAATCACAAGCCGTGACGTCACGGGAGGCTGGAAACGCGCTCATTTTAAAAAGGGCGCGTGTCCAGCCTCCCGTGACGTCACGGCTTGTGATTGGTTGCGTCGCGGTCAACCAATCACAAGCCGGGAGGCTGGACACGCGCCCATTTCAAAATGAGCGCGTCCAGCCTCCCGGCTTGTGATTGGTTGATCGCGGCGCAACCAATCACAAGCCGTGACGTCACGGGAGGCTGGACACGCGCCCATTTCAAAATGAGCGCGTCCAGCCTCCCGGCTTGTGATTGGTTGATCGCGGCGCAACCAATCACAAGCCGTGACGTCACGGGAGGCTGGACACGCGCCCATTTCAAAATGAGCGCGTCCAGCCTCCCGGCTTGTGATTGGTTGATCGCGGCGCAACCAATCACAAGCCGTGACGTCACGGGAGGCTGGACACGCGCCCATTTTAAAATGAGCGCGTGTCCAGCCTCCCGTGACGTCCCGGCTTGTGATTGGTCAGGGCGGCCATATTGCCGGGACGCGGACCAATCACAGCAAGCCGTGACGTAATTTCGTCACGGCTTGCTGTGATTGGTCCGCGTCCCGGCAACATGGCCGACCTGACCAATCACAAGCCGGGAATTCACGTAACCAAGTAATAGCGCGATTTTTAAACAAACAACGCTGCCGGTTCCCTCGCTGAAGTCCCGGCTGCGTCGGACAGGTGAGTATAGCGATATTTTTTATTTTAATTCTTTCTTTTACACATTTATATGGTTCCCAGGGCCTGAAGGAGAGTTTCCTCTCCTTCAGACCCTGGGAACCATCAGGGATACCGTCCGATACTTGAGTCCCATTGACTTGTATTGGTATCGGGTATCGGTATCGGATTGGATTCCGATACTGTGACGGTATCGGCCGATACTTTCCGATACCGATACTTTCAAGTATCGGACGGTATCGCTCAACACTATTTATGAGGTAATAACTCAGGAACGCTTCAACGGATCGTAGCGATTCTGAGATTGTTTTTTCGTGACATATTGGGCTTCACTTTAGTGGTAAATTTAGGTCGATAATTTTTGCGTTTATTTGTGAAAAAAAACAGAAATTTGGCGAAAATTTTGAAAATGTCTCAATTTTCAAATTTAGAATTTTTATTCTGTTAAACCAGAGAGTTATGTGACACAAAATAGTTAATAAATAACATTTACCACATGTCTACTTTACATCAGCACAATTTTGGAAACCAGTGATTTCTCATTTTTACAACAAAATTTACAAAACCATTTTTTTTAGGGACCACTTCACATTTGAAGTCAGTTTGAGGGGTCTATATGGCTGAAAATACCCAGATGTGACACCATTCTAAAAACTGCACCACTCAAGGTGCTCAAAACCACAATCAAGAAGTTTATTAACCCTTCAGGTGTTTCACAGCAGCAGAAGCAACATGGAAGGAAAAAATGAACATTTAAATTTTTAGTCACAAAAATGATCTTTTAGCAACAATTTTTTTTATTTTCGCAAGGGAAAAAGGAGAGACTGGACGCCGAAAGTTGTATTTTGTATTTTCACAAGGGTAACAGAATAAATTAGACCCCAAAAGTTGTTGTCCAATTTGTCCTGAGTTCGCTGATACCCCATATGTGGGGGGAACCACTGTTTGGGCGCACGACAGGGCTCAGAAGGAAAGGAGCGCCATTTGACTTTTTGAATAAAAAATTGGCTCCACCTTTACACCATGTCGCGTTTGGAGAGCCCCTGTGTGCCTAAACATTGGAGCTTCCTCACAATTGACCCCATTTTGGAAACTAGACCCCCCAAGGAACTTATCTAGATGCATAGTGAGCACTTTAAACCCTCAGGTGCTTCACAAATTGATCCGTAAAAATGAAAAAGTACTTTTTTTTCACAAAAAATTTCTTTCAGCCTCAATTTTTTCATTTTCACATGGGCAACAGGATAGAATGGATCCTAAAATTTGTTGGGCAATTTCTCCTGAGTACACCGATACCTCACATGTGGGGGTAAACCACTGTTTGGGCACACGGTAAGGCTCGGAAGGGAAGGAGCGCCATTTGATTTTTTTAATGAAAAATTAGCTCCAATCGTTAGCGGACACCATGTCGCGTTTGGAGAGCCACTGTGTGCCTAAACATTGGAGATCCCCAACAACTGACCCCATTTTGGAAACTAGACCCCCCAAGGAACTTATCTAGATGCATAGTGAGCTCTTTAAACCCTCAGGTGCTTCACAGAAGTTTATAATGCAGAGCCGTGAAAATAAAAAATAATTTTTCTTTCCTCAAAAATGATTTTTTAGCCCGGAATTTTTTATTTTCCCAAGGGTAATAGGAGAAATTGGACCCCAAATGTTGTTGTGCAGTTTGTCCCGAGTACGCTGATACTACATATGTGGGGGTAAACCACTGTTTGGGCGCACGGCAGGGCTCGGAAGGGAAGGCACACCATTTGGCTTTTTGAATGGAAAATTAGCTCCAATCGTTAGCGGACACCATGTCGCGTTTGGAGAGCCCTTGTGTGCCTAAACATTGGAGCCCGCCCACAAGTGAGCCCATTTTGGAAACTAGACCTCCCAAAGAACTAATCTAGATGTGTGATGAGCACTTTGAACCCCAAAGTGCTTCACAGAAGTTTATAACGCAGAGCCGTGAAAATAAAAAAAATATATTTTTTTTCTCAAAAATGATTTTTAGCCCGCAATTTTTTATTTTCACAAGGGTTACAGGAGAAATTGGACCCCAAAAGTTGTTGTCCAGTTTGTCCTGAGTACGCTGATACCCCATACGTGGGGGTAAACCACACTGTTTGGGCACACGTCGAGGCTCGGAAGGGAAGTAGTGACATTTTGAAATGCAGACTTTGATGGAAAGATCTGCGGGCGTCACGTTGTGTTTGCAGAGCCCCTGATGTGCCTAAACAGTAGAAACCCCCCACAAGTGACCCCATTTTGGAAACTAGACCCCCAAAGGAACTTAGCTAGATGTTTGGTGAGCACTTTGAACCCCCAAGTGCTTCACAGAACTTTATAACGCAGAGCCGTGAAAATAAAAAATAATTTTTCTTTCCTCAAAAATAATTTTTTAGCCCGCAATTTTTTATTTTCCCAAGGGTTACAGGAGAAATTGGACCCCAAAAGTTGTTGTCCAGTTTGTCCTGAGTATGCTGGTACCAGGGGCGGACACAGACTGCAGAGGGCCCCTGTGCAAGAAATTTTCCTGGGCCCCCCCCCATACTGCAACAAAGTTATGTAAACATATAGGTTGTAATATTTATTATCTGTTTAGAACACAACTATCAAATCTAAATAATAAATTCACGTTCAATATTACACAACTGAATATAACACAAAGCAGTCATCTATAAAGCTGTGCCGCCACATATAATGCTCCATACAATTCATTATGGCCCCATAGATGCTCCATATAACGCTGTGCCGCCACATATAATGCTCCATAGTCCATACAATTCATTATGGCCCAGATGCTCCATATAATGCTGTGCCGCCACATATAACGCTCCATACAATTCATTATGGCCCCATAGATGCTCCATATAACGCTGTGCCTGTGCCGCCACATATAATGCTCCATACAATTCATTATGGCCCCATAGATGCTCCATATAACGCTGTGCCTGTGCCGCCACATATAATGCTCCATACAATTCATTATGGCCCCATAGATGCTCCATATAACGCTGTGCCGCCACATATAATGCTCCATAGTCCATACAATTCATTATGGCCCAGATGCTCCATATAATGCTGTGCCGCCACATATAATGCTCCATACAATTCATTATGGCCCCATAGATGCTCCATATAACGCTGTGCCTGTGCCGCCACATATAATGCTCCATACAATTCATTATGGCCCCATAGATGCTCCATATAACGCTGTGCCTGTGCCGCCACATATAATGCTCCATACAATTCATTATGGCCCCATAGATGCTCCATATAACGCTGTGCCTGTGCCGCCACATATAATGCTCCATACAATTCATTATGGCCCCATAGATGCTCCACATAACGCTGTGCCGCCACATATAATGCTCCATAGTCCATACAATTCATTATGGCCCAGATGCTCCATATAATGCTGTGCCGCCACATATAATGCTCCATACAATTCATTATTACCCCATAGATGCTCCATCCATAATATGGAGCATCTATGGGGCCATAATGAGTAATGGAGCATTATATGTGGCAGCACAGCTTTATATGGACTCCCTCCCTATAAAGCTGTGCCGCCAGATATAATAAATGCTCCAATTCATTATGGCCCTCATAGATAGATGCTGAGTGTCTGATGCTCCGTCCATATATAACGCCTGTGCCGCTCCAATTCATTATGGCCCCGGGCCCGGCCCCCAGGGCCCCATAGATAGATGCTGAGTGATGCTCCGTCCATATATAACGCCTGTGCCGCTCCAATTCATTATGGCCCCGGGCCCGGCCCCCAGGGCCCCATAGATAGATGCTGAGTGATGCTGCTCCGTCCATATATAACGCCTGTGCCGCCACATATAAATGCATACTCACCTCGGCTCGACTCTCGTCTCTGCCCGCTCGCTGGTCCTCACCGTCCCGTCTCTCCGCACTGACTGATCAGGCAGAGGGCGGCGCGCACACTATACGTCATCCGCGTCACCGCGTGCCCTCTGACCTGAACAGTCAGAGCGCAGAGACGGGACGGGAAGATGGAGCGGCGCGTGGATCGTGGACAGGTAAATATACTCACCTCCTGCTCCTGGCTCCTTCTCCCAGACCCGGACTGTGGACAGATCATGGTCTCCGCAGACTCCGGGCAGTGGCGGGCGCCGGGCACGGCAGCTTCTGAGGCTGCTCCAGCGGTCATGTCACTCGCCGGCCCGGCGCTCATTACAGCAGGAAATTCAGGAATGATGATCCACGCGTCGCAGCGGCAGGCAGGCTGCAGTGCAGCAGCACAGTCACGACTCACAACAATTGTTGATTGCCGACGTGCCGTGCATGTCCGTCGGGTCGGGCCCCCTCCCCGCTCTGGGCCCCGGTGCGGCTGCACCGGTTGAACCGGCGGTATGTCCGCCCCTGGCTGGTACCCCATATGTGGGGGTAAACCACTGTTTGGGCACACGTCGGGGCTCGGAAGGGAGAGAGCACCATTTGACTTTTTCAACGCAAGATTGGCTGGAATCAATGGTGGTGCCATGTCGCGTTTGGAGACCCCCTGATGTGCCTAAACAGTGGAAACCCCTCAATTCTGACTCCAACACTAACCCCAACACACCCCTAACCCTAATCCAAACTCTAACCATGACCCTAATCACAACCCTAACCCCAACACACCCCTAACCCTAATCCCAACCCTAACCATAACCCTAACCACAAGCCTAAACCTAATCTTAACTCTAATTCCAACCCTAACCCCAACACACCCCTAACCCTAATCCCAACCCAAACCACAACACACCCCTAACCCTAATCCCAACCCTAACCATAACCCTAACCACATGCCTAACCCTAACCCCAACACACCCCTAACCCTAATCGTAACCCTAATTCCAACCCTAACTCTAATTCCAACCCTAACCCTAAGGCTATGTGCCCACATTGCGGATTTGTGTGCGGATTCTTCCGCACCGATTTTGAAAAATCCGCAGGTAAAATGCACTTTACCACGGATTTCCAGTGTTTTTTGTGCAGATATCACCTGCGGATTCCTATTATGGAGCAGGTGTAAAACGCTGCGGAATCCGCACAAAGAATTGACATGCTGCGGAAAATACAACGCAGCGTTTCCGTGCGGTATTTTCCGCACCATGGGCACTGCGGATTTCGTTTTCCTTAGGTTTACGTGATACTGTAAACATGATGGAAAACTGCTACGAATCCACAGAGACCAATCCGCTGCGGATCCCCAGCCAAATCCGCACCGTGTGCACATAGCCTAATTCTAACCTTAACCCTAATTGTAACCCTAACCCTAATTGTAACCCTAACCCTAATTCTAACCCTAACCCTAATTGCAACCCTAACCCTAAGTGTAACCCTAACCCTAATTCTAACCCCAATTGCAACCCCAACCCTAATTGCAACCCTAACCCTAATTGCAACCCTAACCCTAATCCTAACCCTAAGTGCAACCCTAACCCTAAGTGCAACCCTAACCCTAAGTGCAACCCTAAAAGTGCAACCCTAACCCTAAGTGCAACCCCAAGTGCAACCCTAACCCTAAGTGCAACCCTAAGTGCAACCTTAACCCTAAGTGCAACCCTAACCCTAAGTGCAACCCTAACCCTAAGTGCAACCCTAGCCCTAACCCTAGTGGAAAAATAAAAATAAATATATTTTATTTATTTTTTTATGTTCCCTACCTATGGGGGTGATAAAGGGGGGGTTTATTTACTATTTTATTTATTTTGATCGCTGTGGTAGAACTTATCACAGCGATCAAAATGTACCTGGAAAGAATCTGCTGGAAGATGGCGGCACCCATGGAGAAGACGGATGGACACCGGGAGGGACATCGGAGCTTGGTAAGTATGGGGGGGTGGGATCGGAGCACAGGGGGATCGGAGCACGGGGGAGCAGACAGGAGGACGGGAGAGCAGACAGGAGGACGGATGGGAGCAGGGGACATGACAGGATGGAGAGGAGGAGATCGGTGGCGGTGGGGGGGAGATCGGGGTCTCCAACCATGGCAGATGCTATTGCAGCATCGACCATGGCTGGATTGTAATATTTCACCAATTTTCATAGGTGAAATATTACAGATTGCTCAGATTGGCTGTTTCACTTTCAACAGCCAATCAGAGCGATCGTAGCCACGAGGCGGTGAAGCCACCCCCCTGGGCTGAAGCACCACTCCCCCTGTCCCTGCAGATCAGGTGAAATTGGAGTTAACCTTTTCACCCGCTCTGCAGGGATGCGATCCCTCCATGACGCCACATAGGCGTCACAGGTCGGATTGGCACCGACTTTCATGATGCCTACATGGCGTCAAAGGTCGGGAAGGGGTTAAGAAATGAAGGTCAGTCAGTCCGAAAAATTGGGAAAACTTTGAAAGTGTCTCCAAGTGCAGTGGCAAAAACCATCAAGCGCTACAAAGAAACTGGCTCACATGATGACCGCCCCAGGAAAGGAAGACCAAGAGTCACCTCTGCTTCTGAGGATAAGTTTATCTGAGTCACCAGCCTCAGAAATCGCAGGTTAACAGCAGCTTAGATTAGAGACCAGGTCAATGCCACATAGAGTTCTAGCAGCAGACACATCTCTACAACAACTGTTAAGAGGAGACTTTGTGCAGCAGGCCTTCGTGGTAAAACAGCTGCTAGGAAACCACTGCTAAGGACAGGCAACAAGCAGAAGAGACTTTTTTGGGCTAAAGAACACAAGGAATGGACATTAGATCAGTGGAAATCTGTGCTTTGGTCTGATGAGTCCAAATTTGAGATTTTTGGTTCCAACCACCATATCTTTGTGCAATGCAGGAAAGGTGAACGGATGGACTCTACATGCCTGGTTCCCACCGTGAAGCATGGAGGAGGAGGTGTGATGGTGTGGAGATGCTTTGCTGGTGACACTGTTGGGGATTTATTCAAAATTAAAGGCATACTGAACCAGCATGGCTACCACAGCATCTCGCAGCGGCATGCTATTCCATCCAGTTTGCGTTTAGTTGGACCATCATTTATTTTTCAACAGGACAATGACCCCAAGCACACCTCCAGGCTGTGTAAGGGCTTTTTGACCAAGAAGGAGAGTGATGGGGTGCTACGCTAGATGAACTGGCCTCCACAGTCACCAGACCTGAACCCAATCGAGATGGCTTGGGATGAGCTGGACCGCAGGGTGAAGGCAAAAGGGCCAACAAGTGCTAAGCATCTCGGGGAACTCATTCAAGATTACCCGCGGCATAACGCTGTCCGTTACCGCTGCCATTAACCCTGTGTGAGCGTTGACTGGAGGGGAGTATGGAGTGCGCACCAGGCACTGACTGCGGGGAGTAAAGAGTGGCCATTTTGCCGCTGGACTGTGCCCGTCGCTGATTGGTCGTGGCTGTTTTGCCGCGACCAATCAGCGACTTGGGATTTCCGTTACAGAAAGACAGACAGACAGAAAGACGGAAGTGAGCCTTAGACAATTATGTAGCAGATATATATATATATATAGTATATATATATATAATAAAGGGAACACTTAAACAACAGAATATAACTCCAAGTAAATCAAACTTCTGTGAAATCAAACTGTCCACTTAGGAAGCAACATTGTTTGACAATCAATTTCACATGCTGTTGTGCAAATGGAATAGACAACAGATGGAAATTATTGGCAATTATCGATACAAACTCAATAAAGGAGTAGTTCTGCAGGTGGGGACCACAGACCTCATCTCAGTACCAATGCTTTCTGGCTGACGTTTTGTTCACTTTTGAATGTTGGTTGTGCTTTCACACTCGTGGTAGCATGAGACGAACTCTGCAACCCACACAAGTGACTCAGGTAGTGCAGCTCATCCAGGATGGCACATCAGTGCAAGCTGTAGCAAGAAGGTTTGCTGTGTCTGTCAGCATAGTGTCCAGAGGCTGGAGGAGCTACCAGGAGACAGGCCGGTAAACAAGGAGACGTGGAGGGGGGCATAGGAGGGCAACAACCCACAAGCAGGACTGCTACATCAGCCTTTGTGCAAGGAGGAATGACCTCCAGCAGGCCACAAATGTGCATATGTCTGCACAAACGGTTAGAAACCGACTCCATGAGGATGGTCTGAGTGCCCTACGTCCACAGATGGGGGTTGTTCTCACAGCCCAGGACGCTTGGCATTTGCCACAGAACATCAGGATTGGCAAATTCACCACTAGCGCCCTGTGCTCTTCACAGATGAAAGCAGGTTCACACTGAGCACATGTGACAGACGTGACAGAGTCTGGAGATGCCATGAAGAGCGATCTGCTGCCTGCATCATCCTTTACCATGACTGGTTTGGCAGTGGGTCAGTAATGCTGTGGGGTAGCATTTCTTTGGAGGGCTGGACAGCCCTCCCTGTGCTCGCCAGAGGTAGCCTGACTGCCATTAGGTACCGAGATGAGATCCTCCAACCCCTTGTGAGACCATATGCTGGTGCGGTTGGCCCTGGGTTTCTCCTAAAGCAGGACAATGCCAGACCTCATGTAGCTTGAGTGTGTCAGCAGTTCCTGCAAGATGAAGGCATTGAAGCTATAGACTGGCCCGCCCATTCCCCAGACCTGAATCCGATTGAACACATCTGGGACATCATGTCTCGCACTATCCACCAACGTCACATTGCACCACAGACTGTCCAGGAGTTGGCGGATGCTTTATTCCAGGTCTGGGAAGACATCCCTAAGGAGACCATCCGCTGCCTCATCAGGAGCATGCCCAGGAGCACCTCCCATTGTAGGGAGGTCATACAGGCATGTGGAGGCCACACACTACTGAGCATCATTTCCTTGTCTTGAGGCATTTCCACTGAAGTTGGATCAACCTGTAACTTCATTTTCCACTTTGATTTTGAGCATCATTCCAACTCCAGACCTCTGTGGGATATTAATTGTTATTTACGTTGATCATTTTTAGGTTTTATTGTTCTCAACACATTCCACTATGTAATGAACAAATATTTAGAACTGGAATATTTAATTCAGTGATATCTAGGATGTGGGATTTTAGTGTTCCCTTTATTTTTTTGAGCAGTATATAGCTCAAATACTAAATTGTAAGTAAATATAGCTCAGCCTTTCTTGTTTTAAACACCACCATGCATACAGTCATCATATACATACACATTGTATTCTCAATTTGTTTCATCCTGTGAAAAAATGTAAAAGGAATGCTGGAAATGTATGTGTACCCCTGCTATACCACGTACTTTCTGGTCTGTTGGCATGCGGGAATCAATGTACGATAAATATAACCTACTTTGATGAAATAACTTTGATTTTTTTTTTAAATGTCAGACTGTTCCCATATCATTCCATCATTCTATTTGACTACTTGAATATGTCTCAAAGAAAAGTTATTCTTCTTTGATATACCCATAGATTATGGCTTGCATAATTTAAAAAAAATTGCAACCTCCATGTGGTATGTGGTCAGCCACAGACATCTATGCTTAAAAACATTCTTTTGACCATCTTACTTTAATATGTCAAACCCGCACAAACTGACAGGACTGAGAATTTTATCTCCGATAGGTCCATTTATTCTCTATGGGCTTCCGGAAAAGGCCTAGCACAGTGGGCAGAAGCCCTATAGTGAATGAATGGAGTGACAGTCAAGCAATCGCACTACAGGTCCATTGTAAAATTGGCCCATTCTACCGATCGATGTGGGTAACTGCGGTTGTACCACCACCGATCAACAAGTTAAACTTATCACCTATCCTGTGGATATATATTAACTTATTCTCATTGAAAAACCCTCTTAAAGCCATGTGCACACGTTGAGTAAATGGATGCAGACATTTCTGCGTCATTTCTGCATTCCTTGGCAGAAAAAATGCAGCTGCAAAAAGCGTGCATTTTTGATACGTTTTTGCCTGCATTTTGTGATTGATTTGAGTGAGGTCATTGGTGAAAAACTGGCAAAAACACACAGAGAATTGACATACTTCAGATTAATTTCTGCACCAAATGTGCAAATCAAAAACAGTCAACGCGTGAATTGCTTCAGATATTGCTAGCAAATCTGCAATGTATGCACAAACAAGAATTTGTTTTAAAGGGAACCGGTCACCTCAAATTGGCGGGATATTTAAATGAGTTTTTACCGGTCCGATGGGCGGCGTTTCATCTTCATTTCTCCACCCCGTCCATCCCTGTTGTCCGCAATATGTTAGTGAATTAGATTATGTGTGCTCCATAGTTGGCGCATGCGCAATGCAATCTTCGGTCACGCAGTATGCTTTGCCCGACTGGGGGCAAAGCCGAAAAGCATTACTGTGGATGCGCCCGCTGTTATGAACAGGTGGTTTAGGAGCGACATGGGACGTGCTCTGGAAGAGGTGGTATCTGTACTGACCGCAGTTCCTGAGCTTAACACAACACTAGAAGTAGCCGTGGGATGTTCCTGTCACTCCCTAGACACCTCGTCACAGCCGGAGGACTAACTACCCCAAAAGATAGAAACAGAAAAGCTATCTTGCCTCAGAGAAAATCCCCAAAGGATAGAACAGCCCCCCACAAATATTGACTGCGAGTGGAGAGGGAAATGACATACGCAGAATGAAACCAAGATGTAGCAAAGGAGGCCAGTCTAGCTAGAAAGATAGAACAGGACATAATACTGTGTGGTCAGTATTAAAAACTAGAAAAATCCACCACAGAGTTTACAAAAATCTCCACACCTGACTAAAGGTGTGGAGGGTAAATCTGCTTTCCAGAGCTTCCAGCTTAACTGAATAAATCCATACTGACAAGCTGGACTAGAAAAAACATAGAAAGTGCAGAACGATTAAGTCCACAACAAGAGGACTGCAAAAGAACAAAGCAAGGACTTATCTTTGCTGAACGGGTCAGAATATCAGGGAAATCCTAGCAGAGATGTGAATCCAAGCAGGAACCATTGACAACTGGCACTGGCTGAAGGATAGAACCAGGCTAAATAGCCGAGCCAGAAAGACAATCAGTGGAAGCAGCTGCTGACTACTAAATCCAAGGAGCAGCCGTACCACTTAAAACCACCGGAGGGAGCCCAAGAGCAGAACTCACAAAAGTGCCACTTACAACCACCGGAGGGAGCCCAAGAGCGGAATTCACAACAGTACCCCCCCTTGAGAAGGGGTCACCGAACCCTCACCAGAGCCCCCAGGCCGATCAGGACGAGCCAAGTGAAAAGCACGAACCAATTCGGCGGCATGGACATCGGAGGCAACAACCCAAGAATTATCCCCCTGGCCATAACCCTTCCACTTGACAAGATACTGAAGCCTATGCCTCGAAAAACGAGAATCCAAAATTTTCTCCACCACATATTCCAACTCCCCATCAACCAACACCGGGGCAGGAGGATCAACAGAGGGAACAACGGGCACCACATATCTCCGCAACAAAGATCTATGGAAAACATTATGGATGGCAAAAGAGGCTGGAAGGGCCAAACGAAAAGATATCGGATTGATAATCTCAGAAATCTTATAAGGACCAATAAACCGAGGCTTGAACTTAGGGGAAGAAACCTTCATAGGAACATGACGAGAAGATAACCAGACTAAATCCCCCACCCGAAGCCGGGGACCAACACACCGACGGCGGTTAGCAAAACGTTGAGCCTTTTCCTGAGACAACGTCAAATTGTCTACCACCTGAGTCCAAATCTGCTGTAACCTGTCCATCACAGAATCCACACCAGGACAATCAGAAGGCTCAACCTGCCCCGAAGAAAAACGAGGATGAAAACCAAAATTACAAAAGAAAGGCGAAACCAAAGTAGCCGAACTAGCCCGATTATTAAGGGCAAACTCGGTCAACGGCAAGAAAGCCACACAATCATCCCGGTCAGCAGACACAAAGCATCTCAAATAGGTTTCCAAGGTCTGATTAGTTCGCTCAGTTTGGCCATTTGTCTGAGGATGAAACGCCGAAGAAAAAGACAAATCAATGCCCATCCTAGCACAAAAGGACCGCCAAAACCTAGAAACAAACTGGGAACCTCTGTCAGACACAATATTCTCCGGAATGCCATGCAAACGAACCACATGCTGAAAAAACAATGGAACCAAATCAGAGGAGGAAGGCAATTTAGGCAAAGGTACCAAATGGACCATTTTAGAGAACCGGTCACAAACCACCCAGATAACAGACATCTTTTGGGAAACAGGAAGATCCGAAATAAAATCCATGGAAATATGCGTCCAGGGCCTCTCAGGGACCGGCAAAGGCAAAAGCAACCCACTAGCGTGGGAACAGCAAGGCTTGGCCTGGGCACAAGTTCCACAGGACTGCACAAAAGAACGCACATCCCGTGACAAGGAAGGCCACCAAAAGGACCTAGCAACCAAATCTCTGGTACCAAAAATCCCAGGATGACCAGCCAACACCGAACAATGAACCTCAGAAATTACCTTACTTGTCCATCTATCAGGAACAAACAGCTTCCCCACTGGTTAGCGGTCAGGTTTATCAGCCTGAAATTCCTGAAGCACCCGCCGTAAATCAGGGGAGATGGCAGAAAGAATCACCCCTTCCTTAAGAATGCCAACCGGCTCAAGGACTCCAGGAGAATCAGGCAAAAAACTCCTAGAGAGGGCATCAGCCTTAACATTTTTGGATCCCGGAAGATACGAGACCACAAAATCAAAACGGGAGAAAAACAGGGACCATCGAGCCTGTCTAGGGTTCAGCCGCTTGGCCGACTCGAGGTAAATCAGATTCTTATGATCGGTCAAGACCACAACGCGGTGCTTGGCTCCCTCAAGTCAATGTCGCCACTCCTCAAATGCCCACTTCATAGCCAACAACTCCCGATTGCCGACATCATAATTGCGCTCCGCAGGCGAAAACTTTCTGGAAAAAAAAGCACACGGTTTCATCAAAGAACCATCAGAACTCCTCTGAGACAAAACGGCCCCTGCCCCAATCTCAGAAGCGTCAACCTCAACCTGAAAAGGAAGAGAAACATCCGGCTGACGCAACACAGGGGCAGAAGTAAATCGGCGTTTAAGCTCCTGAAAGGCCTCAACAGCCGCAGAGGACCAATTCGTCACATCAGCGCCTTTCTTCGTCAAATCGGTCAGGGGCTTAACCACACTGGAAAAGTTGGCAATGAAACGGCGATAAAAATTAGCAAAGCCCAAAAATTCCTGAAGGCTCTTCACAGATGTGGGTTGAATCCAGTCATGAATGGCTTGAACCTTAACAGGATCCATTTCTATAGACGAGGGAGAAAAAATAAAACCCAAAAAAGAGACCTTCTGAACTCCAAATAGGCACTTAGACCCCTTCACAAATAAAGCATTATCACGCAGGATCTGGAATACCCTCCTGACCTGCTTCACATGAGACTCCCAATCATCGGAAAAAATCAAAATATCATCCAAATACACAATCATGAATTTATCAAGATAATTGCGGAAAATATCATGCATGAAGGACTGAAATACAGAAGGAGCATTAGAGAGCCCAAAAGGCATCACAAGGTATTCAAAATGGCCTTCGGGCGTATTAAATGCAGTTTTCCATTCGTCACCCTGTTTAATACGAACAAGATTATATGCCCCTCGAAGTTCAATCTTAGTAAACCAACTAGCCCCCTTAATCCGAGCAAACAAATCAGAAAGCAAAGGTAAAGGGTATTGGAATTTGACCGTGATCTTATTAAGAAGGCGATAACAATACAGGGTCTCAAGGAGCCATCCTTCTTGGCAACAAAAAAGAATCCTGCTCCCAATGGTGATGAAGACGGCCGAATATGCCCCTTCTCCTAAGACTCCTTAACATAACTCCGCATGGCAGCATGCTCTGGCACAGACAGATTGAAAAGTCGGCCCTTAGGGAACTTACAGCCAGGAATCAAGTTAATAGCACAATCACAGTCCCTATGTGGAGGAAGGGAACTGGACTTGGGCTCATCAAATACATCCTGGAAATCCGACAAAAACTCAGGAACTTCAGAAGAGGGGGAAGAGGAAATTGACATCAAAGGAACGTCACTATGTACCCCTTGACAACCCTAACTAGTCACAGACATAGATTTCCAATCCAGCACCGGATTATGTACCTGTAGCCATGGAAAACCCAGTACAACAACATCATGCAAATTATGCAACACCAGAAAACGGCAATCTTCCTGATGTGCTGGAGCCATATACTGAGGTTTATCCTTGGCCAACGGCGTAGCATCAATGCCCCTCAAAGGAATAGGGCTCTGCAAAGGCTGCAAGGAAAAACCACAGCGCCTGACGAATTCCAAGTCCATTAAGTTCAGGGCAGCGCCTGAATCCACAAATGCCATGACAGAAAAGGACGATAATGAGCAAATCAGGGTCACAGATAAGAGAAATTTAGGCTGTACAGTACTGATGGTAACAGACCTAGCGACCCTCTTAGTACGCTTAGGGCAATCAGAAATAACATGAGCAGAATCACCACAGTAAAAACACAGCCTATTCTGGCGTCTGAATCTCTGCCGTTCTGCTCTAGTCAAAATCCTATCACATTGCATAGGCTCAGGACTCTGCTCAGAGGATACTGCCATATGGTGCACAACTTTGCGCTCGCACAGGCGCCGATCAATCTGAATGGCTAGAGACATAGATTCGCTAAAACCACCATAACATCTTTAAGGGCTTCAGAAAGACCCTTTCTGAAAATTGCTGCCAGAGCCTCCTCATTCCATTTAGTGAGCACAGACCATTTTCTAAATTTCTGGCAGTATAATTCTGCTGCTTCCTGACCCTGACACAGGGTCAACAAGGTCTTTTCTGCATGATCCACAGAATTAGGTTCGTCATACAATAATCCGAGCGCTTGAAAAAATGCGTCTACATTAAGCAATGCCGGATCCCCTGATTCAAGGGAGAATGCCCAGTCCTGAGGGTCACCACGCAGCAGAGAGATGACAATTTTAACCTGCTGAATGGGATCACCAGAGGAACGGGGTTTCAAGGCAAAAAACAATTTGCAGTTATTTTTAAAGTTCAAAAACTTGGATCTGTCCCCAAAAAACCAATCAGGAGTTGGAATTCTAGGCTCTAGGGCTGGAGTCTGGACAACATAATCTTGGATACACTGTACTCTTGCAGCAAGTTGATCCACACGAGAAAACAAACCCTGAACATCCATGCCAGCGCCAAAATCCTGAACCACCCAGAGATTAAGAGGGAAAAAAAAGACAAAACAGACTGCAGAAAAAAAAATGGCTCAGAACTTTTTTTTCCTTCTTTTGAGATGCATTTAATTCATTTTTGGCCAGTTGTACTGTTATGAACAGGTGGTTTAGGAGCGACATGGGACGTGCTCTGGAAGAGGTGGTATCTGTACTGACCGCTGTTCCTGAGCTTAACACAACACTAGAAGTAGCCGTGGGATGTTCCTGTCACTCCCTAGACACCTCGTCACAGCCGGAGGACTAACTACCCCAAAAGATAGGATCAGAAAAGCTATCTTGCCTCAGAGAAAATCCCCAAAGGATAGAACAGCCCCCCACAAATATTGACTGTGAGTGGAGAGGGAAATAACATACGTAGAATGAAACCAAGATGTAGCAAAGGAGGCCAGTCTAGCTAGAAAGATAGAACAGGACAGAATACTGTGCGGTCAGTATTAAAAACTAGAAAAATCCACCACAGAGTTTACAAAAATCTCCACACCTGACTAAAGGTGTGGAGGGTAAATCTGCTTTCCAGAGCTTCCAGCTTAACTGAATAAATCCATACTGACAAGCTGGACTAGAAAAAACATAGAAAGTGCAGAACGATTAAGTCCACAACAAGAGGACTGCAAAAGAACAAAGCAAGGACTTATCTTTGCTGAACGGGTCAGAATATCAGGGAAATCCTAGCAGAGATGTGAATCCAAGCAGGAACCATTGACAACTGGCACTGGCTGAAGGATAGAACCAGGCTAAATAGCCGAGCCAGAAAGACAATCAGTGGAAGCAGCTGCTGACTACTAAATCCAAGGAGCAGCCGTACCACTTAAAACCACCGGAGGGAGCCCAAGAGCAGAACTCACAAAAGTGCCACTTACAACCACCGGAGGGAGCCCAAGAGCGGAATTCACAACAGCCCGCGCACTATGTTCCACAACTCTGGGATATGAAAAGCATTACTGCGCATGCGCCCACACACTATGTCCCGGAAGTATTTTGCAGTGTTGTGGGACATAGTGCGCGGGCGCATGCACTGTAATGCTTTTCGGCTTTGCCCGCAGTTGGGCAAAGCATACTGCACGTGCGCGACCGAAGATTACATTGCACACGTGCCAATTATGGAGCACACGTAATCTAATTCACTAACATATTGCGGACAACAGGGATAGACGGAGTGGAGAAATGAAGATGAAACACCGCCCATCGGACCGGTAAAAACTCATTTAAATATCCTGCCAATTTGAAGTGACAGGTTCCCTTTAATCATCTTTGAATAATAATAATTTGCACAATTGGATGTGTTTAAATAACATGTTGCTGTGCTGAGATCATTTTATAAATGTGCCCCTGCTATGTGCTGTGTAATGGCTGTGTCTGACCGTACAGAAACATGGTCTGATCATACCACAGCTCCTGGGCAGGGCAGGAAGCAAAAGGGAGGATACAGACAGGACAGCACAGGATCACAGCTGATTCTTTTTGTGAGATAAAGAATCTCTTCCTGTTTTAACCCCTTTACCCCCAAGGGTGATTAGGTTTGCACGTTAATGACCGGGCCAATTTTTACAATTCTGACCACTGTCCCTTTATGAGGTTATAACTCTGGAGCGCTTCAACGGATCCTGATGATTCTGACACTGTTTTCTCGTGCCATATTGTATTTCATGAGAGTGGTAACATTTCTTCGATAAGACTTGCGTTTATTTGTGAAAAAAATGGAAATTTGGTGAAAATTTTGCAATTTGCCAACTTTTAATTTTTATGCCCTTAAATCACAGAGATATGTCACACAAAATACTTAATAAGTAACATTTACCACATGTCTACATTACATCAGCACACTTTTGGAACCAAATTTTTTTTTTGTTAGGGAGTCATAAGGGTTACAAGTTGACCAGCAATTTCTCATTTTTACAACACCATTTTGTTTAGGGATCACATCTCATTTGAAGTCATTTTAAGGGGTCTATATGATAGAAAATAACCAAGTGTGACACCATTCTAAAAACTGCACCCCACAAGGTGCTCAAAACCACATTCAAGAAGTTTATTAACCCTTCAGGTGTTTACAGGAATTTTTGGAATGTTTAAATAAAAATGAACATTTAACTTTTTTTCACACAAAATTTATTTCAGCTCCAATTTGTTTTATTTTACCAAGGGTCACAGGAGAAAATGGACCCCAAAAGTTGTTGTACAATTTGTCCTGAGTACGCTGATACCCCATATGTTGGGGTAAACCACTGTTTCGGCGCATGGCAGAGCTCGGAAGGGAATGAGCGCCATTTCAATGCAAAATTGACTGGAATTGAGATGGGACGCCATGTTGCGTTTGGAGAGACCCTGATGTGCCTAAACATTGAAACCCCCCACAAGTGACACCAATTTGGAAAGTAGACCCCCTATGGAACTTATCTAGATGTGTGGTTAGCACTTTGACCCACCAAGTGCTTCACAGAAGTTTATAATGCCGAGCTGTAAAAATAAAAAATCATATTTTTTCACAAAAATGATTTTTTCGCCCCAAATTTTTTATTTTCCCAAGGGTAAGAGAAGAAATTGGACTCCAAACGTTGTTGTGCAATTTGTCCTGAGTATGCTGATACCCCATATGTGGGGTTAAACCACTGTTTGGGCGCATGGCAGAGCTCGGAAGGGAAGGAGCGCCGTTTGACTTTTCAATGCAAAATTGACAGGAATTGAGATAGGACGCCATGTTGCGTTTGGAGAGCCACTGATGTGCCTAAACATTGAAACCCCCCACAATTGACACCATTTTAGAAAGTAAATCCCCTAAGAAACTTATCTAGATGTGTTGTGAGAGCTTTGAACCCCCAAGTGTTTCACTACAGTTTATAACGCAGAGCTTTGAAAATAAAAATTATTTTTTTCCCACAAAAATTAATTTTTAGCCCCAGTTTTGTATTTTCCCAAGAGTAACAGGAGAAATTGGACCCCAAAGGTTGTTTTCCAAGCTGTCCTGAGTACGCTGATACCCCATATGTGGGGGGAACCACTGTTTAGGCGCATGGCAGAGCTCGGAAGGAAAGGAGCGCCATTTGGAATTCAGACTTAGATGGAACGGTCTGCAGGCATCACATTGCATTTGCAGAGCCCCTAATGTACCTAAACAGTAGAAACCCCTCACAAGTGACCCCATATTAGAAACTAGACCCTCCCAAGAGTAACAGGAGAAATTGGACCCCAAAGGTTGTTTTCCAAGCTGTCCTGAGTACGCTGATACCCCATATGTGGGGGGAACCACTGTTTAGGCGCATGGCAGAGCTCGGAAGGAAAGGAGCGCCATTTGGAATTCAGACTTAGATGGAACGGTCTGCAGGCATCACATTGCATTTGCAGAGCCCCTAATGTACCTAAACAGTAGAAACCCCTCACAAGTGACCCCATATTAGAAACTAGACCCCCCAAGAAACTTATCTAGATGTGTTGTGAGAACTTTGAACCCCCAAGTGTTTCACTACAGTTTATAATGCAGAGCCATGAAAATAAAAAATCATTTTTTTCCCACAAAAATTGTTTTTTAGCCCCCAGTTTTGTATTTTCCCAAGGATAACAGGAGAAATTGGACCCCAAAAGCTGTTGTCCAATTTGTCCTGAGTACGCTGATACCCCATATGTGGTGGGAACCACCGTTTAGGCGCATGGCAGAGCTCGGAAGGGAAGGAGCACCATTTGGAATGTAGACTTAGATGGATTGGTCTGCAGGCGTCACGTTGCATTTGCAGAGCCCCTGATGTGACTTAACAGCAGAAACCCCCCACAAGTGACCCCATATTGGAATCTAGACCCCCCAAGGAACTTATCTAGATGTGTTGTGAGAACTTTGAACCCCCAAGTGTTTCACTACAGCTTATAACGCAGACCCGTGAAAATAAGAAAATCATTTTTTTCCCACAAAAATGTTTTTTTAGCCCCCAAAATTTTTATTTTCCCAAGGGTAACAAGAGACATTGGACCCCAAAAGTTGTTGTCCAATTTGTCCTGAGTACGCTGATACCCCATATGTTGGGGTAAACCCCTGTTTGGGCGCACGGGAGAGCTCAGAAGGGAAGGAGCACTGTTTTAGTTTTTCAGTACAGAATTGGCTGGAATTGAGATCGGACGCCATGTCGCTTTTGAAGAGCCCCTGATGTGCCCAATTCTAACTGAAACCCTAACCCTAGCCCTAACCCTAACCCTATCCCCAACTCTAGCCCTAACCCTAGCCCTAACCCTAGCCCTAACCCTACCCTTAACCCTAACCCTAGCCCTAACTGTAGCCCTAACCCTAGCCCTAACCCTAATGGGAAAATGGCAGTAAATACATTTTTTTATTTTATTATTTTTCCCTAACTAAGGGGTGATGAAGGGGTGTTTGATTTACTTTTTATAGTGGTTTTTTAGCGGATTTTTATGATTGGCAGCCGTCACACACTAAAAGACGCTTTTTATTGCAAAAAAATTTTTTTGCTTCTCCACATCTTGAGAGCTATAATTTTTCCATATTTTGGTCCACAGAGTCATATGAGGTCTTGTTTTTTGCGGGACGAGTTGAAGTTTTTATTGGTAACATTTTCGGGCATGTGACTTTTTTGATCGCTTTTTATTCCGATTTTTGTGAGGCAGAATGACCAAAAACCAGCTATTCATGAATTTCTTTTGGGGGGGCGCTTATACCGTTCCACGGTTGGTAAAATGGATAAAGCAGTTTTATTCTTCGGGTCAGTATGATTACAGTGATACCTCATTTATATCTTTTTTTATGTTTTGGCGCTTTTATATCATAAAAACTATTTTATAGAAAAAATTATTATTTTGGCATCGCTTTATTCTGAGGACTATAACTTTTTTATTTTTTCACTGATGATGCTGTTTGGCGGCTCGTTTTTTATGGGACAAGATGACGTTTTCAGCGGTACCATGGTTATTTTTATCTGTCTTTTTGATCACGTGTTATTCCACTTTTTGTTCGGCGGTATGATAATAAAGCGTTTTTTGCCTCGTTTTTTTTTTTTTTTACCGCATTCACTGAAGGGGTTAACTAGTGGGACAGTTTTATAGGTCGGGTCGTTACGGACGCGGCAATACTAAACATGTGTACTTTTTTTAAAATTTATTTAGATAAAGGAATGTATTTATGGGAACAATATTTTTTTTTTCTTTATTTAGCAATTTTTTTTTTTTAACACATGTGAATATTTTTTTTTTTACTTTATAACATTGCCCCGGGAGGGGGGCATAATGTCATAGGGTCAGATCGCTGATCTGAAACTTTGCACAGCACTGTGCATGGCCCTGCGCATAGTAACCCGATGTTTACCCTGGTTACAAGCGAACGCATCATTGGATCGGTGTCACACACACCGATCCAACGATGACAGCGGGAGATCCAGCGACGAAAGAAAGTTCCAAACGATCTGCTACGACGTACGATTCTCAGCAGGGTCCCTGATCGCTGCTGCGTGTCAGACACAGCGATATCGTATGGATATCGCTGGAACGTCACGGATCGTGCCGTCGTAGCGATCAAAGTGCCACTGTGAGACGGTACCCTTACACAGGGGAGATCCCGACAACTAGAAGACCTGTTAATGTATGTAGTATTATGGGTTTATTGCGACATAGAGGGGCTAGAAGCCTGCAGTATCTGATTTCACATACTCCTGCACTGATTAGAAGCACTTCACCATCATATTAAACAATGCAGGTATCTGCTAGCAGATAAGAGCTCCTGGAGCTTTCATGCTTTGATGGTCTGAGCTGTTCAGTGTTGGCCACTACTATCTGCTATATGTTTCATACTTCCTGGCTCTGAAGTAAGGGTACCGTCACACTCTGCAACTTTCCAACGATCACGACCAGCGATACGACCTGGCCGTGATCGTTGGAAAGTCGTTGTGTGGTCGCTGGGGAGCTGTCACACAGACCGCTCTCCAGCGACCAACGATGCAGAGGCCCCGGGTAACCAGGGTAAACATCGGGTTACTAAGCGCAGGGCCGCGCTTAGTAACCCGATGTTTACCGTGGTTACCAGCGTAAAAGTAAAAAAAAACAAACAGTACATACTCACATTCTGGTGCCCGTCTGGTCCCTTGCAGTCTGCTTCCCGCTCTGACTGAGTGCCGCCGTAAAGTGAAAGCAGATCACAGCGGTGACATCGCCGCTGTGATCTGCTCTCACTTTCCGGCCCCGTGTTCATCTCTGTTGTTTCTGAGTGCATATTTGAATGATTGGTATTTTCATTTATCGCTGTACGTCTTTCCTTGTTAGTCTGGTTTGTGTATTCTTATACACAACTTCCCACTTCCCTAGAGACAGATAAAGGCTAATTTAGGAGCTCAGCAAGGAACATAGCTCTGGCGTCTTCACCATCATAAGTAGCAGGGATAGCTAGGACGCCCCTAGCTTTATGGTTAGGGAAGGAGTCCCTAGCCCCGGTATATTCTGCAACAGTGCCGTGACATTATCACTGGCCCAAACAATTTTTTTTCTGTCCATCATGTGCAGCGCCCCCACTGCCGCAGGGCCGAGGGGTACCCGGTACCGGGCCTCTGAGTCTCTGCTCTGGGGTTGTCACGGTGGCTAGACCCGGTCCGTGACCCTGCTGAGGGGCGCCCAATGAAAGGTGTGGATGGTGGTGGTAGTGCGGTGCAGTGCTGGTCACAGTAAATAACGAGGACACCAGGTTGCAGTCTCTTTACCTCTTTACTGAAGGTCTCGAGGTGTCCAATCCAGTGCACTGTTAACTGGGCTGTCTGAGTCCGGCCGGTCCGAAGGCACATCAGGAGTCCCCTTTAACAGGTGGGAATCAGCGTCTACCTTCTAGCGCCTGTGTGTGTTGTAGTCCTTCCCTGCTGAGCACCCCGGGATGGTCCTCACAACTTATTCTGTCTGTCTCTGATCTTCATTCTCTCCGTCCCCCAGATGATATGGCTAGGACGCACCCGTATGACGGGGTAGGCCTGGAGTTCTCCCGGGACTCTAGAGTCGCCCCTCTCCCACAGCTGCCTCCATTGTCTGCTTAGGTGTTTAAGTGAGGCAGCCAACCTATAATTGGCTGCCCTGCCGTGGTTTGAAGTAGTACTTAAAGTCTCTTACTTTCTCGGCGTTCCGGCCACCGACTGTTTGCGCCTCAGAAGGATGTTGCCTCGGTCTTACAGCACAACTCCTTCTGGTCCTAGTGCCTCTTTGCTGTATTCCTGCTTTTCTCACTCAGCACAATAAACCTCGCTTCTTGTCCTTTCTTAGGAATCTGTCAGGATCCCATCCCTGACAGGTCCTCTCTCTAGCTCTTCCCAGTTACTTCTCTCTGTCTTCCTGTCCAACCCCCAGTTTTACCAGAGTGTGAGGAGTGGCCTACTAGATAGAACCACTCCCCCTGGTGGCCGGAGTGTGAAGTGTAGTGTGAGTGTTACCTGGTCAGATGAACTCCTTTAGTGCAATCAGATGTAACATCACTCCCATTAGCGGCAGAGCGACGTTACTGCAACGACCAGGACTCTGGGGCGCTGCACTCCCCCCCGGTTAAATCCAGTACTCCCGGACTGGGAAAATAAGAACAACAATACATGTTAACAGAAAACACACAAAATTTTGAAACATCATAAACAATTAAACATAACAGTGCTTCCCTTTATGGGAGGTGAGGACTCTTGAACGTTGCAAAGGTTAGGTCATTAAATAAATGAGCCTCAAGGCACAGTGCACAAATTACAAAGGAGGACACATGCATATATATATCAACCAATGTGCACCAATGGAAGAAAGTGATGGACAAATCCGGAATTTGAATAGCAAAACAAAGGAAACCCAGACAAAAAGGTCCAAAAATATGAAATAACAATATTTATTTGTGAATAAACAATAAGTCGGTGGGGGACTACCAAAGAGACACAAAACCAGGGACATATAAATAATGAAAATAATAATAACTAACAATGTGTGATGGTAAATATACAGGTTAATACATCATAAAAAGGGGACCATATAGCAGCATGGGGATCCAGATGGCAATATAAATATATCATAAAGTGCATATGCAAAAATGTATGTAAACAATAGACTGGCTGAAGTAACCCGAAAGATGAGTGTAAGGTCAATAGTGACCGATGCTTATAAGTAAGCAAAATGAAGGTCAAAAGAATCCAAAAGCCAAATAGATAGAAAGCAGCATAGTGGCAAGTGCCAAAATCAGATAGAGTGCTACTATAATAAAGCAACCGCGGCCATGAGTATTACCTGCTATATGGTGGATATGTCCAGGGATGTGCCTGACCCCGACGCGCGTTTCGTCGTCTGCCTTCGTCAGGGGGTGGCTACATCCAAGGAAAGCTGGGTATTTATGAAGGGGAGCGACCAATGGAGGAGGGAACGGGTGTGTACGGCGACGCACGCTGACACAGGAGGTCATCAGGAGGCGCCGGCCCACAAGCCCACACAATCCCGGCTCCGGGATTGTGTGGGCTTGTGGGCCGGCGCCTCCTGATGACCTCCTGTGTCAGCGTGCATCGCCGTACACACCCGTTCCCTCCTCCATTGGTCGCTCCCCTTCATAAATACCCAGCTTTCCTTGGATGTAGCCACCCCCTGACGAAGGCAGACGACGAAACGCGCGTCGGGGTCAGGCACATCCCTGGACATATCCACCATATAGCAGGTAATACTCATGGCCGCGGTTGCTTTATTATAGTAGCACTCTATCTGATTTTGGCACTTGCCACTATGCTGCTTTCTATCTATTTGGCTTTTGGATTCTTTTGACCTTCATTTTGCTTACTTATAAGCATCGGTCACTATTGACCTTACACTCATCTTTCGGGTTACTTCAGCCAGTCTATTGTTTACATACATTTTTGCATATGCACTTTATGATATATTTATATTGCCATCTGGATCCCCATGCTGCTATATGGTCCCCTTTTTATGATGTATTAACCTGTATATTTACCATCACACATTGTTAGTTATTATTATTTTCATTATTTATATGTCCCTGGTTTTGTGTCTCTTTGGTAGTCCCCCACCGACTTATTGTTTATTCACAAATAAATATTGTTATTTCATATTTTTGGACCTTTTTGTCTGGGTTTCCTTTGTTTTGCTAAAGGTTAGGTCATGCACAGTTTATGACTCTCAGTTCAGTGGTTGAAACGGCGGGGACCCCGGGTAAACAAAGGGGTCCCCTTTTAGAAGTTTTTGGAGCAATTTACTGTCCATTACTCCGTTGTCCATTTTTAAAACCTGTAACAGAAGATATGCACACAAACATTTTCAACTAAATAGCAGCCCTCATTAATACCTCCATGTTTTGTAGCGGAGGGGAGTTTGATTCTGAGTGCTGCGTGTGGACCTTCGCAGCGCAGTGGTCGCTATTGACCTAACAGGGCCCGCTATGCTTCCTACCGCTGGTGTAGTGCACTGGCTTCTGGCTACACTTCTAGTGAGTCTGGGTGGCACTGGCAGGCTAGAGCTCTCAGGGCTGCTGCTACCAACAGTGGGTACGACAGATTCGCCGATAGCAGAGGGAGGACTTGCCGGTTCAACGGTTGGCATGGCATCTTCAGATCGGATCTGCTGGGCTTGCTGAGGCTGCGGGGCCGGATGATCTGGTACCACCCTTGTTTCTGGTGGGTTCGGCTGGGGGAACGTTAGAACAGGTTCCACGATGGCCTGATTTATCTGAGTCCAGGACTGGGGAAAGTCACCAAGGACAGTGTGGATCATCTTCTCCTTTTCTACAGGTGGGGAGATTCCTGGAGCCGTTTCCCTCTCTCTCAACTTATCAGGGCAGACCTTAAGGTGATCCCTAGATATCGCCATTAAAGTCTCCCCTCCGTCCTTGCTGATGAGACAGACCTTCGTGTTGTCGAAATCGGATGGCAGGATGGTATACGGTTCCGCTTCCCATTGGTCATCGAGCTTGTGTAGTCTTCTCTTTCGTTTGAGTACTTGCTCACCAGGTGACAGGGGAATCGCAGGAGCGTGCTGGTTGTAGTCCCTTTCTTGTTTCTGCCTAGCCTGGGCGAGACTTCTTTCCACGCACTCCTGTACTTTGCGGTACCTTCGCTGCCTTTCTGCATCCCAATCTGCATCTGGCGAGGTATCTTCGGGGACTAGGACCCCCATGTCCAGAACGGGTAACTGGCTAGACCTTCCTCGCATCAGGTACGCTGGAGTGCAGTTGGTAGAATTTACTGGGATGTGATTGTATATATCCACCAAGTCAGGCAACTTTGTCGGCCACAGGTTCCGTTCCTCTACGGGCAAGGTCTTCAATAAGTCGATCACCACTTGGTTCATCTTTTCGCACATCCCATTGGTTTGAGGATGGTACGGTGTGGTTCTGATCTTCTTACACCCGTACAGTTGGCAATACTCTTGGAACACTTCTGCTTTGAATGCTGGTCCCTGATCGGTCAGTACCTTCTCCGGGTAGCCATGGGGCCTACAAAAGTACTGCTGGAAGACCTTGGCGGCAGTCTTGGCCGTTAGATCCTTAACAGGTACAACCACCAAAAATCTGGAGTAGTGATCTACGATGGTAAGAGCGTAGGTATAGCCTGACCAGCTAGGTGTCAGCTTCACATGATCCAGCGCGACCAGTTCGAGCGGCCGTTTGGTGATAATAGGCCACAGGGGAGCCCGTTGGCTGCCACGGTCCCTCCTGCGTAGGCTACATGGACCGCACTCTCGACACCACTTCTCAATGGCTCTCTTCATGCCAACCCAATAGAACCTCCCTCGGAGTAGCCTCTCCAGCTTCTTCCATCCGAAGTGTCCGGCTCCATCGTGGTAGGCTCCCAGAACCATGGGCGAATCTCGCCTTGGCACTACTATCTGCCATACTAATTCGTGAGTACGTGGGTCGATGCTTCATCGGCACAGCTTGCCATCATGGATAAACAGTTTGCTTCTCCCCTTCCACAGTTGTTGGGTCTTCTGTGGATCGTCTGGGCCGGGGTGCAACCCTGCCTGCGTCAAGAGCTCTTTCACCCGACGGACCGCGGGGTCACCATCCTGGGTTTCCGCCCATCCGTGATGGGGCAGGGGATTCAGCGTGGTGTTATGATTTTCCCAATGGCAGGGAAATCAAAAATAACAAACGGACTAGCTCTCGGGTGATGGAAACTAAAGTGACCGTGACCTGAACCTGACACAACACTGGAAGTAGCCGGGGAGTGTTTCCTACGATGCCCTAGACACCACGCGCCAGCCGGAGATCTAACTACCCCTATCAGAGGAATATACAGGCCTGCCTTACCTCCAGAGATGAACCCCAAAAGGAGATAGCAGGCCCCCACAAATATTGACGGTGAGTCAAGAGGAAAAGACATACGTAGGATGAACAGCAGATTTAGCACAGTGAGGTCCGCTTACTAGATAGCAGAAGTACAGGAAAGAGTTACTTCACGGTCAACTTCAAAACACTACTCAAAAACACCATCCTGAAATTACTTTAAAACTCCAGTGACAACTCATGCCACTGGAGTGGCAATTTCAGTCCACGAGAGCTTCCAGCTGCAGAGAGTCACATTGCAGATAGCTGGACAAAAAATAACATTAACTAGGAACAAAATTCAACTTAGCTGAACTGGAACTTGAGGCAGGAGAATGCAACAGAATGCTACTGATACATTGTTGGCCGGCATCGGACCAGCAGCCAAGCAGCCTTAAATAGGAAACTCCCCTAATGGGTGTCAACAGGTGATCAAGGATAGAAGAAGGCAAATAAGTGGCAATACCATAAAACACCACCGGGGGAGCCCACAAACAGAATTCACAACAGTACCCCCCCCTTAAGGAGGGGGCACCGAACCCTCACCAGAACCACCAGGGCGATCTGGATGAGCACTATGGAATGCACGAACCAAATCAGGAGCATGAACATCAGATGCTGTCACCCAAGAATTATCCTCCTGACCATAGCCTTTCCACTTAACCAGATACTGAAGTTTCCGTCTGGAAACACGGGAGTCCAAGATCTTTTCTACCACATACTCCAACTCACCCTCAACCAGCACAGGAGCAGGAGGATCAGCAGACGGAACAACCGGCACCTCATACCTCCGCAATAATGACCGATGAAAAACATTATGAATAGTAAAAGATGCTGGGAGGTCCAAACGAAAGGACACAGGATTGAGAACCTCCAGAATCCTATAAGGGCCGATAAACCGAGGCTTAAACTTAGGAGACGAGACCTTCATAGGAACAAATCGAGAAGACAACCAAACCAGGTCCCCAACACAAAGACGAGGACCGACACGCCGATGACGATTAGTGAACTGTTGAGTCTTCTCCTGGGACAACTTCAGATTGTCCACAACCTGTCCCCAAATCTGATGCATTCTATCAACCACAGCATCTACTCCAGGACAATCCGAAGATTCCAATTGACCGGACGAAAAGCGAGGGTGAAACCCTGAATTACAAAAAAATGGAGAAACCAAAGTGGCAGAACTGGCCCGATTGTTAAGGGCAAACTCTGCCAATGGCAAAAAATCAAGCCAATCGTCCTGATCAGCGGACACAAAACACCTCAAGTAAGTCTCCAAGGTCTGATTAGTACGCTCAGTCTGGCCATTAGTCTGAGGATGGAATGCAGACGAAAACGACAAGTCGATGCCCATCCTGGCACTGAACGCCCGCCAAAATCTAGACACAAACTGAGTACCCCTGTCAGAAACTATATTCTCAGGAATACCATGCAAACGCACAACATTCTGAAAAAATAGAGGGACCAGCTCAGAGGAGGAGGGCAATTTGGGCAAAGGTACCAAGTGAACCATCTTGGAAAAACGGTCACACACCACCCAGATGACGGACATCCTACGAGAAACAGGAAGGTCAGAAATAAAGTCCATAGAGATGTGCGTCCAAGGCCTCTTAGGAATAGGCAAGGGCAACAACAACCCGCTGGCCCGGGAACAGCAGGGCTTAGCCCGAGCACAAACATCACAAGACTGCACAAAAATACGTACATCTCGAGACAAGGAAGGCCACCAGAAGGACCTAGACACCAGATCCCTGGTGCCAAAAATTCCAGGATGACCTGCCAACGCGGAAGAGTGAACCTCCGAAATAACTCTACTGGTCCAGTCATCAGGGACAAACAGTCTACCAGGCGGACAGCGATCAGGCCTATCCACCTGAAACTCCTGCAAAGAGCGCCACAGGTCTGGGGAGACAGCTGACAATATCACCCCATCCTTCAGGATGCCAGTAGGTTCGGAATCACCAGGCGAGTCAGGCTCAAAACTCCTAGAGAGGGCATCCGCCCTCACATTCTTAGACCCAGGCAGATATGAGACCACAAAGTTAAATCGAGAGAAAAACAACGACCAGCGCGCCTGTCTAGGATTCAGACGCCTGGCTGACTCAAGATAAATTAGATTTTTGTGGTCAGTCAAGACCACCACCTGGTGTCTAGCACCCTCAAGCCAATGACGCCACTCCTCAAATGCCCACTTCATTGCCAAGAGCTCCCGATTTCCAACATCATAATTTCGCTCAGCGGGCGAAAACTTTCGAGAGAAAAACGCACATGGTCTCATCACTGAGCAGTCAGGACCTTTCTGCGACAAAACTGCACCTGCTCCGATCTCGGAAGCATCTACTTCAACCTGGAACGGGAGCGAAACATCAGGCTGGCGCAACACAGGAGCAGAAGAAAAGCGGCGCTTAAGCTCCCGAAAGGCCTCCACAGCCGCAGAGGACCAATTAGCAACATCAGCACCCTTCTTGGTCAAATCAGTCAAAGGTTTAGCAATGGCAGAAAAACCCGCTATGAATCGGCGATAGAAATTAGCAAATCCCAAGAATTTCTGAAGACTCTTTAGAGAAGTAGGTTGTATCCAATCACAAATAGCCTGAACCTTAACAGGGTCCATCTCCATAGATGAAGGGGAAAAATATATATCCCAGAAAGGAAATTCTCTGAACCCCAAAAATACACTTTGAGCCCTTCACAAATAGAGAATTAGCTCGTAAAACCTGAAAAACTCTCCTGACCTGTTGAACATGAGATTCCCAGTCCTCCGAAAAAATCAAAATATCATCCAAATACACAATCATAAATTTATCCAGATATTCACGGAAAATATCGTGCATAAAGGACTGAAAAACGGAAGGGGCATTCGCGAGACCGAAAGGCATTACCAAATACTCAAAATGGCCTTCAGGCGTATTAAATGCGGTCTTCCACTCATCCCCCTGCTTAATCCGCACCAAATTATACGCACCACGTAGATCGATCTTAGTGAACCACTTCGCCCCCTTTATGCGAGCAAAAAGATCAGTCAGTAAAGGTAACGGGTACTGGTATTTAACAGTAATCTTATTCAGAAGTCGATAGTCGATACAAGGTCTCAATGAACCATCCTTTTTACCCACAAAGAAAAACCCTGCCCCCAATGGAGACAAAGAGGGGCGAATATGACCCTTTTCTAAAGATTCTCTGATATACTCCCGCATAGCAGTATGTTCAGGTACAGACAAATTAAACAAGCGACCCTTAGGAAATTTACTACCGGGAATCAACTCAATAGCGCAGTCACACTCTCTGTGAGGGGGGAGAGAATCAGTTTTAGGCTCCTGAAAGACATCATAAAAATCTGACAGAAATGCTGGGATCTCAGAGGGAGTAGATGAAGAAATGGGAACCAAAGGTGCATCCCCATGAATCCCCCGACATCCCCAACTCAGCACAGACATTGATCTCCAGTCCAAGACTGGATTATGAATTTGTAACCATGGTAATCCAAGTACTAATACGTCATGTAGATTATATAACACAAGGAAACGAATAATCTCCTGATGGTCTGGGGAAAGATGCATAGTCACTTGTGTCCAATATTGTGGTTTATTGCTAGCCAAAGGTGTAGAATCAATACCCTTTAAGGGAATAGAAACCTCCAGAGGCTCTAAATCAAACCCACAACGCTTGGCAAAGGACCAATCCATGAGACTCAGAGCGGCGCCAGAATCCACATAAGCATCCACAGTAACAGATGATAAAGTACAAATCAATGTCACGGACAAAAGAAATTTAGACTGCAAGGTACCCATAGAAAAAGATTTATCAACCTTTTTATCAACCTTCTTTATGCGTTTAGAGCATGCTGATATAACATGAGCTGGATCTCCACAATAGAAGCACAACCCATTTTTGCGCCTGTAATTCTGTCGTTCGCCTCTAGACAATACACTATCGCATTGCATATGCTCTGGTGCCTTTTCAGAGGTCACCGCCAAATGATGCACAGGTTTTTGCTCAGAAGATACCGCCATATGGTGCACAGGTTTTTGCTCAGAAGATACCGCCATATGGTGCACAGGTTTTTGCTCAAAAGATACCGCCATATGGTGCACAGGTTTTTGCTCAAAAGATACCGCCATATGGTGCACAGATTTTTGCTCAGAAGATACCGCCATATGGTGCACAGATTTTCGCTCCTGTAAACGCCGATCAATCTGGATAGCCAATTTCATGGCATCATTCAGACCTGTAGGCACAGGGAACCCCACCATGACATCCTTCACGGCATCAGAGAGACCTTCTCTGAAATTAGCTGCTAGAGCGCACTCATTCCATTTAGTAAGTACCGACCATTTACGAAATTTCTGGCAGTATATCTCAGCTTCATCTTGCCCTTGGGAAAGAGCTATCAAGGCTTTCTCAGCCAAAATCTCTAAATTAGGTTCTTCATAAAGCAACCCCAAAGCCAGAAAAAACGCATCTACATTTAATAACGCAGGATCCCCTGGCGACAATGCAAATGCCCAACTTTGTGGGTCACCCCGCAATAGAGAAATAACAATTTTAACCTGTTGCGCAGGATCACCAGCAGAGTGAGATTTCAGAGACAAAAACAATTTACAATTCTCTCTGAAATTCAAAAAACGGGATCTGTCTCCGGTAAAAAATTCAGGCATAGGGATCTTAGGTTCAGACATTGGAGCACGTATAACAAAATCTTGTAAGTTCTGGACCTTTGTAGCCAGGTTATTCAGACCTGCAACCAAACTCTGTGGATCCATGATTCAAACAGGTGTAACCAAAGCCATTCAAAGATTAAGAGGAGAGGAAAAAAAAAAAAGGCTGAAGACTGCAGTTTAAGCAAGGAGTACAAATAAGCACTAAGGTGCACTTTCCAAACACAGAAGGAAAAAAAAAAAAAAAACCTTTTCATATCCTTTCCTGCTTTAGTGCATAGTTTTAACACATGGGGCCGGCCAAACTGTTATGATTTTCCCAATGGCAGGGAAATCAAAAATAACAAACGGACTAGCTCTCGGGTGATGGAAACTAAAGTGACCGTGACCTGAACCTGACACAACACTGGAAGTAGCCGGGGAGTGTTTCCTACGATGCCCTAGACACCACGCGCCAGCCGGAGATCTAACTACCCCTATCAGAGGAATATACAGGCCTGCCTTACCTCCAGAGATGAACCCCAAAAGGAGATAGCAGGCCCCCACAAATATTGACGGTGAGTCAAGAGGAAAAGACATACGTAGGATGAACAGCAGATTTAGCACAGTGAGGTCCGCTTACTAGATAGCAGAAGTACAGGAAAGAGTTACTTCACGGTCAACTTCAAAACACTACTCAAAAACACCATCCTGAAATTACTTTAAAACTCCAGTGACAACTCATGCCACTGGAGTGGCAATTTCAGTCCACGAGAGCTTCCAGCTGCAGAGAGTCACATTGCAGATAGCTGGACAAAAAATAACATTAACTAGGAACAAAATTCAACTTAGCTGAACTGGAACTTGAGGCAGGAGAATGCAACAGAATGCTACTGATACATTGTTGGCCGGCATCGGACCAGCAGCCAAGCAGCCTTAAATAGGAAACTCCCCTAATGGGTGTCAACAGGTGATCAAGGATAGAAGAAGGCAAATAAGTGGCAATACCATAAAACACCACCGGGGGAGCCCACAAACAGAATTCACAACAGCGTGGCATCCGGTTGGTTCTTGTGCCTGTTCTTCACATGATGGGAGTTCTGAGTGGGTTTGGGGCGATGGAATGCAGGCAGCTCCACCTCTTCAAGTGCCTCCGAGTCTTGCCCCGTTTCTGGCAAATTGGGCATTCGCGACAGGGCATCGGCATTTGCATTCTTGCGTCCTGCCCGGTACTTGAAGGTGAAGTCGTAGTTGGACAGCCGGGCCATCCACCGCTGTTCCAAGGCCCCGAGTTTGGCGGTATCCAGATGCGTTAGCGGGTTGTTATCCGTGAAGACGGTGAATTTCGCTGAGGCCAGGTAGTGTTTGAACCTCTCTGTCACTGCCCAGACGATGGCAAGGAATTCCAGCTTAAAGGAACTGTAGTTGTCAGGGTTCCTTTCCGTGGGACGAAGTTTCCTGCTGGTGTAAGCGATTACCCTCTCCTTGCCTTTCTTAACCTGGGACAGCACTGCTCCCAATCCTACATTGCTGGCGTCCATGTACAGCACAAACGGTTGGTCGTATTCGGGGTAGACCAGTATCTCTTCGCCCGTCAGCGCCGACTTTAAGCAAGTGAAGGATCCCTCCAGCCCCTCGTTCCAACCAAATGGGATTTTCCTCCTCTTGGTCTTCTTGGACTGGCCCACCAACAGGTTTTGCAAGGGCGCGGCCTTCTTAGTGAAGTCCTTAATGAATCTCCGGTAATAGCCTACCAGCCCAAGGAACTGCCAGACTTCGTGGAGGTTGCTGGGCTTTGGCCAGTCCTGGATCACTGTGACCTTGTCGGGGTCTGGGGCCACTCCTTCGGCGCTCACCACATGGCCCAGGTACTGCACTTTTGGCTTCAGCAGATGACATTTGGACGGTTTCACCTTTAAGCCAAAGTTGGACAGGGCTTCAAACACCTCAGCCAGGTGCTTCAGATGGTCTTCTTAGGTCTTGGAGAAGACAATGACATCATCCAAATACAGCAGTACGGTTTCAAAGTTCTTGTGCCCCAGACAGCACTCCATCATCCTCTGGAACGTCCCCGGGGCATTGCACAATCCAAAGGGCATGTAGTTGAATTCGCAGAGACCCATCGGTGTCGTGAAGGCCGTCTTCTCTTTGTCCGCCTCCGCCACGGGAACCTGCCAGTACCCACTGGTGAGATCTAAGGTAGAGAAGTAGAATCTTTTCAGGCACTGGGTCATATATACAATGACCCCAACTGCGTCTCCCTGGCCTAGTATATGATGCTACATCAGCTTCAGCAGAAAGACCGACCAGCATATGAGTATTGCTTTGAGTTTTGGATGTGGTCCACAGTGGAATGACCTCGTGCTCCATAACCAATTCAGAAAAGGGCAATCTGTATGGGTAAAGGATGCCTTTGCTCTGTATGAGACTCCAGTTTCTTCTGAGGAACTAATTCAATTGGGTGGGGAGACTCGCTCTTTTGGTCCAACAGTAGTTAGGCGTAAAGCGGGAGTGGGTTTTTTCTGTGGTGGATAGGGTTATTTTGTGGATGCTTGTCATTCCTAATTACATCATAAATAGCCTCCGGAAAACTAGCCTGGGTTGCGGGGAGGTTGGCCGCCCGGGTTTACATATTTCGTTTGTGGGTAGGTAACAATTTTTTTTACTGCCAAGATCTATCTGGGCAAAAATATGGTGGTTATTTCAGCCTTTCTGGACAGTGGGGCAGGGTCTAATTTGATCGAGGTTAGGTTCGTCCAGGTTCAGGGCCTCAAACCACGTAAACTGTCTAAACCAATACTCATAATCGCCACTGACTTTGCACCCTTGAGCCAGGGGTATTTTACTCAGGTCTTATGAGTGCTATATCTACAGATAGGGGCCATGCACTCAGAATGTTATTGACTGCTATGTCCTGGAGGACTTGCCCTCTCCCATGACAAAACAGCTGACACGTCCCGGAAAAGATGTGGGCTCATTGCCGGAGCCCACATCAAAGCGGGGGATACCGACATCGGTGTACTATTACGCCTGATGTTGGTAAGGGGTTAATTGCACCTGTTTGACCTTATTACCTGTATAAAAGACACCTATCCACAGACTCAATCAATCACACTCCAACCTCTCCACCATGGCCAAGACCAAAGAGCTGTCCAAGGACAATGGGGACTAATTTGTACACCTGCACAAAGCTGGGACAAGGCAGGATAATATGCAATCAACTTGGTGAGAAGGCAACAACTCTTGGCAAAATTATTAGAAAATGTAAGAAACACAAGATGTCTGTCAATCTTCCTCAGTCTGGGGCTCCATGCAAGATCTCGCCTCATGGGTTAAGGATTATTCTGAGAAAGGTCAGGAATCAGCCCAGAACTACATGAGAGGACCTAGTCAATTACCTGAAGAAACCTGGTAGCACAGCCTCAAACATTACCTTTAGTACCACACTATACCATCATGGATTCAAATCCTGCAGGATATGCAAGGTCCCCCTGCTCATGCCAGCACATGTCCTGACCCACTTGAAGTTCACCAACGGCCATCTGGATAATCAAGAGGAGGTATAGGAAAAGGTCATGTGATCAGATGAGCACAAAATAGAACTGGGGGGTGGAGTAAAAAATTCAGCCATCCATGGCCAACACTGCAGTGAGTCTCAGACATGTGTCATGATTCCCAATGGCAGGGACATGGGCAAAAACGGACTAGCTCTAGGAAGATGGTAACTCAGGTAACCGCGATGCTGAACCTAACACGCAAATAGAAGTAGCCAGGGGGTGTGCCTACGTTGATCTCTAGACACCTCGGGCCAGCCGGAGAGCTAACTACCCCTAGAAGAGGAATACACAGACCTGGCTTGCCTCCAGGGAAACCCCAAAAGTTATAGTAGCCCCCCACATGTAATAACGGTTAGGTAAGAGGAAAACACAAACGCAGTATGAATATAGTTTCAGCAAAGTGAGGCCCTCTGACTAGATAGATGAAAATACAAAAGAGGACTTCGCGGTTACCTCAAAACCCTAAGCAGCCATCCTGAAACTACCTTAACTCCGTTATCAACTCATGACACCGGAGTAGTAATTTCAGATCACTAGAGCTTCCAGCAGCACAAGAAATATAAATGCATGCTGGACAAAACAAACACAAAAAAAGCCAAAGATTCAACTTAGCTGAATTGCAGACTTGGAGCAGGTAGCAAGCAACAGAGATGCTCTGGTAACATTGATTGCCGGCACTAGAGTGACTGAGAAGCCAGACTAAATAGGAAACTCCCAATTTCCTGATGAAAACAGGTGCACTGGAAACACAAGACCAAAGTCAACCAGTACCACCAGTAGCCACCAGAGGGAGCCCAAAAACAGAATTCACAACAGACATGTGGGTCATAGATCCGCTGGCTCTTACACCCTCAGGAACCTTGAATTGTTCTGGCCAGGGGTTCAATGCGTACCACATTGTAGCCTTATTCCCTTGAAGAAGCCAGAAATGGTGAAACATGTGGGGAGGCTGCTGCTCAATTATTTTAATAAGCAGTAGTCTGTAGTGGCAAGCTACAAATATTAACCCCTTACTGCCATCGGATGGAATAGTACGTTTGATGGCAGTATCCCTCGCTTTGATGTGGGCTTCGGCGGTGAGTCCACATCAAAGCTGGGACATGCCAGCTGTTTTGAACAGCTGACATATGCCCGCAATAGGTGTGGGTGGAATTGCGATCCACTCGCACATATTAACTAGTTAAATTCAGCTGTAAAACTCTGACAGTGACAATTAATGTGCGCTTCCGGCCATCGGGCCGGAAATACGCGCACTGCTGACCTCCGTCACGTGATCAGGGGTCATCGGTTCACCTGCATATCAACCAGAGGTCTCCTTGAGACCTCTATGGTTGTTGATGCTGGATTACTATGAGCGCCACCCTGTGGTCGGCGCTCGTAGAAGAGCCGATCAAGTTGTGGCAGCTTCTAGCCTCCCATGGAGGCGATTGAAGCACGCTAAAAGTAAAAAAAAATGTTTTTCAAAATATGAAAAAAATATAAAAATATACAAATCACCCCCCTTTTGCCCCATTCAAAATAAAACAATAAAAAAAAAATCAAGCCTACACATATTTGGTATCGCCGAGTTCAGAATTGTCCGATCTATCAATAAAAAAAAGGATTAACCTGATCACTAAACGGTGTAGCGATAAAAAAAAGTCAAAACGCCAGAATTAAGTTTTTTTGGTCTCTGCGACATTGCATTAAAATGCAAAAACGGGCAATTAAAAGAACGTATCTGCACCAAATATCATTAAAAATGTCAGCTCGGCACACAAAAAATAAGCCCTCACCCAACCCGAGATCACGAAAAAAGGAGACACGACAGGTATCGGAAAATTGCACAATTTTTTTAAAGCAAAGTTTGGATTTTTTTTTTCACCACTTAGATAAAAAGGAACCTAGACATGTTTAGGGTCTATGAACTCATAATGACCGGGAGAATCATAATTGCAGGTAAGTTTTAGCATTTAGTAAACCTAGCAAAAAAGCCAAACAAAAAACAAGTGTGGGATTGCACTTTTTTTTGCTATTTCATCACAGTTGGATTTTATTCCTGTTTTCTAGAACACAACATGGTAAAACATGGTGTCGTTCATTATTGTACTTGTTATTATGTATACCCCTCCTCACTTGTAAAGCGCCATGGAATAAATGGCGCTATAACAATAAAAATAATAATAATAACAGTACAACTTGTCCCGCAAAAAATAAGCCCTCACATGGCCATATTGAAAAAAAAAAAAAAAAAGTTATGGCTCTGGGAAGGAGGGGAGCAAAAAATGCTCGGGGGGTTAAGGGGTTAATAGTGGTCCGTGGTCACATTATGCAAACATGATATATGAGCGAATAATAAGCAATAAGTTCAGAGGACTTTATATCTTTATATTAGTTGTAATATTCCCTGATGGAAACAATAGGCATTAGCCTGTACTAAATCCATTGAGTTACCTGCATCAAATCCGCTGTATGAACACAGTGTAACAGTGGACTGTGCAATCAGCAAAAAATTGTTAGTAGGACTTGATCCCCATACAGCTAGGGGGTGTAAATCAGCACTAATTGTCCTTAAATTAATGAGATATCTCCCATAAGGTTTTCTTAATGGCTCCATAAAGGGACCACAAAAATGGAAATCTAATAACAGTTTAGGACAATTGCTGATTCAATGATCACACAGATACAGTGATTTTAAATAAGCAAGTAGATGGAAATAAAAGTTATATTCTAATTTTATAGAATCTGTAGTTAGGGTCTATTTGCCTTTGGCAATTTGGAAATAATTCTTAATAACCCTATGTTGATTCTTCTGAACAGTTGAGGAGTAATGTGCGCAACATGGACTTTTTTCAGCTTCTGACTCAATTTCTTTCTTCTTCATTGGTGTTTCTCTGACCTCAGTCAGACCCAGGTTTTTCTTCTTGACTTGGCCTCTTGTACATATACTGCTGTGTGCATACCGTGGGACACATATATGATTGCTGGTTTTGCTGCTACCACTGTCAGTCCTGACTCCTTTCTGCCCCTAATTCCTTGGTGGAACCGTGGAGAATCGAGACTGTCTCCCTGGCTTCATCCTCCATATGAGCCACCGGTTAGGAAGAAATCAAGGCTCTTGGGATAGGTGCCTCCATTGTGGGCCACACTTCCACAGACAGTTCTTCGGTCTCTGACCCCATTTTCAACCTGGAAACAGCCACCGTGAACCCGTGGACCGTCTTCCTTCAGAAACTGCACCCATTCTCCAGTCTGTAAGCTCTGTTAAAGAGAGGGAAATGGGCTTTGCCAGACCAAACAGGAGTTGACGTATGCAGTGTATTTGCTCATCCTCCAGAAAGCCACATCCTCTCTCCCGGTCGAAGCATTCCTCACGTCATAAGCAGGGTTAGATCTTCACCCTCGTGGCCATCCAGCTGGGCATGCATTCATTTCTCCCTCCTTTTCTTGCCCTGGATCATGTCCTTGATCCACTGCACATTGGTAGCCTTAGGCTCTCTTTCAGCGATAGGAGCTGTTTTGGGAGTCAGTAGGAAACTCGCTGGGACCTGGGCCTGTAAGGCTTCTAGTCACTTAGCTCTTGCGGGCCGCAAACCAAGCCAGGGTAAGGGGTCCAGCCTTCCACTCCAGTCCTTTCTCTGGCCCTCTGGTAAAGGGCTCGGTGACCTTCTCCACCAAGTCACCCGGTCTTACCTCTTCTTCCATCAGCTCCATGAGCTGGCGCAACCTACCACATCCTTTTCTTTCATTAGACGGCTCGTCAAGTGCAAGGCCTCATCTTACCATCATAAGTTTCCACTCCGCTATCATGTAGCACTGCTCTCTCCTCAACAGTCCAGTTTTAATAACACCTCTGCCTGTTTTCCTTCATCATACTTGACTGGGCAGGCCTTCTCCTTCTACTTTGCCCTACTGGGGTTGTCACCTTGTACAGCAGGCTGGCACTTCCAGATATGACATTCCCTTTGGTAGGCGAAACTTCTAAAGGGCTGGATGCTTCGTCATACCCTTTTGTATTTCTGGTATTGCACCATTAACCAACAGTTTAAAGTTTGTACTCTGCTCCATTTTAGACTGCATAAAAGTCGCAACTCCATGCAACTCAAGTCTTCTCCGCATCCCTTCGTTCTTCTTGGTGCGAGATTCTATCCTGCTTACTACGCCAAGTGTAATGTGGCATCTGGCGGTAGCCATGGGTGAGGTACTCGGCTGTCTCTTAAGCCCCAGTTTGTTACATGATAGTGAGTGTCCAGCCTGGGTATGTGTACGTTGTCTAAAGGGGTGCTACACTCTTGCAGGTTGTATGATGCCGATGATTTCAGCTGACCATTACCTGATGTTGAACACTTCAATGAGGGGGACCACCACTCAAAAATAAACAGACTTTTACTCAACATTAACTTGGTGAGAACTATGTGCAATAGATAGCAGGTGCATAACTTCACAAACATTTATTTCACAATACGGAGCATCTTCACGCACAGTCTCTCTACCTCTTCAAGTTTACTTGTTCCTGCCTCAAGTTCAGTTAGTGAGAGTCCTATTCTCAACCTCCAGTTCCACGTTCCCTTTCCTCCTAAGAGAACTAGTCTGTCAACACGGCCAATATTTAGCTTCTCAGCTTGCTGACACCTTGGAACTCCCACCCGTTCTCTGTTCTGTCCTGGGTCCTGGCCCGTTACCTCTACCATACTGCTTGGCATCCTGTCACACTACCCATATCCGGAACATCACTCTGTTCTTCTGTCACTTCTCTTTTTTTCACTCCAGATCTCGCTATCCACTGTCTCTGTCTCCACTCACATCAGGGGCAACCACGTCATGCGGCTCTGCTGGCTAGTCAGACCTTAAGTTTCCTTCTGGCACCTGCTGGGCCCTATCTAACTTTGTGACAGAAAATTGTTTTTGTCCCTTCACTTTAGTCCCTCCCACTCTAGGCTAATCACAAACCTTAATCATAACTCTTACTACGGTCTGTCAAACTAAAACACTGTCAGTAATAACGCATATCATAATACATATTACAAATCCAGGTACATTTACAACTCTACCAATGTCTTCAAGGGGGAACATGGGCAGTTTGTTCATCTTTTTACATATGAACCCTCACCCACTTATGGTGACCTAGCCATCTGACTATTAGGACCCACTTAGGAACAAGTAGCATGTTATTTTCTGCACAGGTTCCCAGCTATGATCACCAAAACAAAAGACTTGTGTACAGGCAGGCTCTGGGAAACACTAAGGTTGGACTTTGTAGGTGGTGTGGTCATTTCCACTCTGGACAAAAGCCTTTCAGTTTTTAACTACATTTGATTTCCAGTAGTATATCTGTAATTTTAATGCAAAAAAAGAACATTTTGTAGATTCTCTCACTTAGCAGTCTAGCCATAACAATTTAGCGGTGTTCAGAGTTGCTTTTTATGATTGACCATTTTTGCTGCTACCAATACATCGTCGTGAAATGATTCTCCCCTTCTGGACAACCCCTTATTCATTTCCAACGAGTGCCTCACAAATGCAAAAAAAATCTATGCTTTTCTCCCAGATCGGCTGTGCTTCCCTGCTTTCAGTACTGTGCCCCAATTGGTCTCCGGATACAAACCATGTCATGTGACTGCCGCAGCCGGTCAGTGGTCATTGATCAGCTGAAAACTGCACCATTCTGGCAAAGCGAAAACACAGTGTTTCCACTTCAGACGAGTTTTCGTTCTTCTTTTTGTTTTCTACATTTACCTCGCTGAGGTCCCGGCTGCGTCGGACAGGTGAGTATAGCGATATTTTTTATTTTAATTCTTTCTTTTACACATTTATATGGTTCCCAGGGCCTGAAGGAGAGTTTCCTCTCCTTCAGACCCTGGGAACCATCAGGAATACCGTCCGATACTTGAGTCCCATTGACTTGTATTGGTATCGGGTATCGGTATCGGATTGGATCCGATACTTTGCCGGTATCGGCCGATACTTTCCGATACCGATACTTTCAAGTATCGGACGGTATCGCTCAACACTAGTCCTCAGTGGTTGATACCTTTTAATGGCTAACTGAAAAGATGGTAACAAATTGCAAGCTTTCGAGCCTACTCAGGTCCCTTCATCAGGCATAGACTAATACAATTTCTGAAGAATCACATATTTATGCACAATAAAGCCCAGAAATAATGCCATAGATAAGACAGGTGACGTGAAGCAGAACTACCATTATAAAAGTTTATGTCCATAAATATTGGAACAGTTCATAGATAAAGAGTGTGAATGTTTTATTGTCCTCTGATTGGGGTCTGGTTCCATGTTATGATGCCCCCACACAGTCTGAGGAGAAAATTCCTTAATTGATGTTAAGACATAAATCCATGCGACACATTCATTCCTGCACTGAGTGTGTCAAAGGTCGTCATCAGGGAGATCATAGCATTATTGACATGAAATTGCTTGTATTAAAGGGTAATTTCAAATCTCAGAGAGACAGAAGAGTTTGGGAATATAAACTGATGATGACCTTGGGGGGGCTGGTAAGGGGCGGCCAACCAGGGTGTCATCCGGCGTAGGGGTTGCTGCGGGACTGGAGGCCGGGGTACCCTCGGCGTATGGTGACAATTCACCAAAGAAGCTGAAACCCTGGTTGGGGGTGTACAGCGGTGGGGATGACTCAGGCCTAGCTGTCAAGCCTTCCGACTCCGAGGTCAGGGTCATGCCCCTTACCTTTCCTTTGGGAGCGCCGAATCTTCTTTTCTGCTCTAGGCCAGACGAGGCTGCTGATGGTCATCCGGCAAGGCTCCCTATGAAGGCCTCCTTCCACCCGGCTACAGCCTCCAGCTACCATCTGCACGAGCGGCCGGGAAAGTTCTTCCACCTCTCTCCGCAGGAGGTTCGGATCCAGCTTCAGTGATGGGTACGGTTCTTGCAGGTCCCAGCTGGGGGAGTCCTCCTACTCCACCCCATGCTCCGGTGCTCGCTCACCTCTCTCCACCATGTTGCTTTCTGGTACTTCCTCCTCGGTCTGATTTCCCACGGTTTCACTCCACCATGCCCGTCTTCGTGGGTGGTTCCTCAGCTTCTTCCCACCATCCCAGACCAGGAGGCGGACTTCTCTAGTTGATGGGCATACTTTTCAGACATAGTAGTATTGATGAGGGGCGGCCATAGCTCTCGCACCGTTCCTCCAGGTGCAGACAACGACAACATGCCTTTCTCCTCCTGCACACCACATGGTGCTGTAATGGCGGTGGTTTGGGCAGCAATTAGCAATTTAACAGTCTCTCAATAAAGCACAGTCTCTGACCCAGGACCCAATTTTTCGGGTTGGTCCATCCTGTTTGTGGCACTAACGTTGGAACGCCGCCAGGGCCATGGGGTACCTGGTACCGGGTCCGGTTACTTAAAGGGGATGTGTCATGGCGGCGGCGACCCGGTCCATGGCCCTGGGCTCTCAAGTAAAAGGGAATGCCTTTAAAGGGGTTTTGTGAATAAAGTTTGTTCGTGATACCACCTGTGGTTCTCAGTCAGAGGTGACGGATGCTGCTTAAAGGGGTCCACTGGGGTGATGTTATGGCAGCTGGGATGGTATGGCTTCCCACAGGTGAAGCTGGGTCCCCGGGACTCCTGGTGTATAGATGAAGATGGTGGGTGGTATAACAAAAAAACGGAGGACACAGGTTTACAGTCTCTTTACAGATGCAAGGCAGCCAAAGTCCAATATCCTGGATTACAGGCACAGGAATGGTCCGACCGGCTTGGAAGCGAGTTGGGAGTCCCCCTTACCAGGTAGGGTTAGAAGCCTTTCTTCTAGCGCTGTGGTGTAGTCCCTTGCTTCCTTAACCCCTTCATGACCTTGGGATTTTTCGTTTTTCCGTGTTCGTTTTTCACTCCCCTCCTTCCCAGAGCCATAACTTTTTTATTTTTCCGTCAATTTGGCCATGTGAGAGCTTATTTTTTGCGGGACGAGTTGTACTTTTGAACGACATCATTGGTTTTACCATGTCGTGTACTAGAAAACGGGAAAAAAATTCCAAGTGCGGTGAAATTGCAAAAAAAGTGCAATCCCACGCTTGTTTTTTGCTTGGCTTTTTTGCTAGGTTCACTAAATGCTAAAACTGACCTGCCATTATGATTCTCCAGGTCACTACGAGTTCATAGACACCTAACATAACTAGGTTATTTTTTATCTAAGTGGTGAAAAAAAATTCCAAACTTTGCTAAAAAAAAAAAAAAAATTGCGCCATTTTCCGATACTCGTAGCGTCTCTATTTTTCATGATCTGGGGTCGGTTGAGGGCTTATTTTTTGCGTGCCGAGCTGGCGTTTTTAGTGATTCCAATTCGGTGCAGATGCGTTCTTTTGATCGCCCGCTATTGCATTTTAATGCAATGTCGCGGCGACCAAAAAAACGTAATTCTGGCGTTTTGAACTTTTTTCTCGCTACGCCGTTTAGCGATCAGGTTAATGCTTTTTTTTTAATGATAGATCGGGCGATTCTGAACGTGGCGATACCAAATATGTGTAGGTTTGATTTTTTTTTTATTGATTTATTTTAATTGGGGTGAAAGGGGGGTGATTTAAACTGTTATATATTTTTTATTTTTTTCACTTTTTTTTTACTTTTTTTTTAAACTTTTGCCATGCTTCAATAGCCTCCATGGGAGGCTAGAAGCAGGCACAGCACGATCGCCTCTGCTACATAGCAGCGATCTGCTGTTCGCTGCTATGTAGTAGAAAATCAGGTGTGCTGTGAGCGCCGACCACAGGGTGGCGCTCACAGCTACCGGCGATCAGTAACCATAGAGGTCTCAAGGACCTCTATGGTTACAATGGAGAAGCATCGCCGACCTCCGATCATGTGACGGGGGTCGGCGATGCGCTCATATCCGGCCGCCCGGCCGGATGGGGTAGTTAAATGCCGCTGTCTGCTGTTCAAAACAGCTGACATGTCCCGGCTTTGATGCGGGCTCACCGCGGAGCCCTGCATCAAAGCAGGGGAGCTGACCTCGGACGTACTATCCCGTCCAAGGTCAGTAAAGGATTAAGCCTCTCACAAGGTCCTCATGTGTTCTCTCTGTCCTCCAGGTTGGTAGGGCACTACCCATACGGCAAGTAGCTCGAGCTTTTTTACAGGGTCTCTATCACGACCCAGGCTCTATGCGCTACTGTGTCCTCAGGTGTAAGGGCGGACAGGTGATTTGTAATCCTTCTGTCCTGCCGGTTTCTACTGTGAGACGTGAAGTCACTCACAACCCCGGTCTTCCGGCCACCAGTGTCTGCACTCAGTAGGGAGGTAGCTCTGTCGCAGCTAACCCACCAGTTCTTCACTTTCCTGCGCTTTGCTTCCCTACATGCTCTCTACAGTTTGTTCTGCTTTCCTTCCTGTCTCTTTCCAGGAGCTTCAGCACCTCTAGTGGCTGCATGACCTCTCTCTTCCTCTCTCCCTGACAGACTGACTGACTGACCTCACTTTCCCTCCAGACCAGAATATTTATAGGGGAGCCACCCACAAGCTGGATCAGTGCTGCCCCTTCTGGCCTGGAGTATGAACATGTTGCATGTTTGTGATTACCTGATAAAAGAGATCCTTCCTTGTTTCCAAGCGTGACATCACTCTCACCGTGAGGAAAGCAATGCCACTGTAACAACCAGGAACCTGGGGTGTTACACAAGTCTATGGCAGCAAGAAAAAATCAGACACCACATGGACCATCAGTGTGACTTGCAAGAAATGCACACACATTTTCCTCATTTCAGCCCATGGAGCCATTAAATTCATTGGGGAAAAGCAGTGAGAAATGTAAAGCCATACGCATGTCATACGGATTCCATACGGATGTTATACGGATATACAGGTGCGAAGAAATCGCATCATCGCATTGCAAATGCATTACACACGAATCACCATACGGAGAACACGTGTGACTCTCAGCAGGGAGACTCGGACCGATTTTTCATACGTTAAGTGTGACTCCGGCCTTAAATGTTTCACATCACCTAACTAATTTAAATATTACACAAAGATAACACAAGTAAACACAAAATGCAGATTTTAAATGAATATCTTTATTAAGGTAAAAAGAAATCGAAACCTAGAGAGCCCTGTGTATGAATAGGAAATCGAGAAGGGGTCAAACCCTTTTTCATACATCTCACTTCTGTATATAATAAAACTGTTTTTTTTTAAACAAATCTTCAGTACTGGTATTGTTTTTATGTGGGCTAGGTCCCCTATATGAAGGTCTCAATTTCAGTTATGGTGGTGATAGACTCCCTTCAATGTTTACACCCTGTGTTGTGTCACTAAGGCTAGGTTCACATTGCGTTAGGGCAATCCGTTTAGCGCTAGCGGATTGCGCTAACGCAATGTATTTTTCGGAGCCGCGTTTAGGGGTCGCGTTAACGTCCCCGCTCTCGCAGATCCCCGATCTGCGAGAGCGGGGAACGGACCTCGGGCGCGCCGCGGACGCTGCTTGCAGCGTCCGCGGCGCGTCACAAAAGAACGGCACATCGCTAGCGATGCGCTACAGGCGAAATTTACATTGCTGTCAATGGGTGCGCTAACGGACCCGTTGCACGGCGTTAATTGCGACATTTTCGCCGTGCAACGCTGTCCGTTAGCGTGCACACATTAACGCAATGTGAACCTAGCCTAAGTGGTATGCATATTGCAGTAGATTTTTGCTTTTTGGCGAAAAATAGTCTCTGCAAAAGGAAGTTACCCAACTTGATCAGTAGGTGGCAGTAAAATGACACACAGCTGGAGGGACCTGGGGAAACTTACTGAGAAATAATTCTGTTAGATTTTACAATGACCTTCATAATGTCACTTTTACTTCCCAGCCACTTGATTTTTCCGATTGAGACAGGAAACAATATTTATGTTACATTTAAAGACTGATTGACATGGTACAGATTAGCGATTACAAGAGTTCTGCATTTTTGGGAATCTTCTGTATGTTTCATGTTTAGGAGGAATTTTCACAGTGGCTGTGTTAGTGTGGTATTACAGCACAGCCAACTGATGTACAAGGCTTGTAGGAATTAATGCATTCTATTTCACATATTGCATTAGTGACTTCAATGGGGAAAAATGCAAACATATACACCACATGCCCCCCCCCCCCAAATAAGAGTAAAATTGGTGTCATAATCCCTATCATTCTCTACGAGAAGCATTAAAGATTAAGTCAATCTCTGCAATCTATTTTATATTGTCACTACAATTAGAGAATTAAAAGCCAATCCTGTATAGTCATATGAGGAAAAGAAGAGTGAACAGAGACTTCCATGTTCATATTTGCTGAGTACAAAGAGTAAAAGAGGCGCACAGTGCATGTCTGGAAGCAAGCAAGACGGCTTACGTCCACCAAGGAGCCGAAAATCACCCGCAGGTACAGAACTTCTTCGCTTCCGAACTTGCGCAGTGCACTTCTAAAGTCAAGAAGTGTACACCCGGTTTCAGAGGTGCAGTGAAGTGTAAGAACGAAAGTTGCACTCATGCGTGAGCTTTGCAGAGAACAGGCGATGATGTTGGCTCTTGCAAATCATTTTATTATGCCCACAGTGGTGTGATAACGTGCTGAGTGGGACGACTAGTCTGGGGAAAGAAACACCCCCTTGGATTTGTCAAAATGAAATTTGCATATTAAAAAGGATTGTAAAAATACTTTTGTATGGCATCCAGGATAAAGGGCTTGTTAGGCCGGGTGTTTATACACGAATATTCAAATGCTAGTGGGTTGGAGGGCATTGGGGACCTGTCAGGTTCCCTTTAAAATATAAGACCTCTCACCATTCTATGTTGTCTCATGACACTCTACTTTAGCTTCCCCTTTGTAATCAGGATTTTTCTTTTCTTCAGCTGGATGAAATCCTCTTAGACAGATTTTGTGCAGTTTTCCAGTCACTGACTTCCTCTAGTTACACGCACTTTCTTGATGGAATCACCTTTGTACTATTCCACTTCCTCTCAGGATTCCTATCAGATGAAACCTGCAAAAAATTTACAAAACTACAAGATCTGGATTTCAAGAAGATTAATTCAATGTGCTCACAAGCTTAATATCTATATTCAGCTTAAAACCTTAACAATAGTAGCACATCTTACACAAACCCAAGTCCAACCCAGGGTTTCACCACACGGCTTCTTCTGGGGCATCCTATTCAATTGAATAAGAGCTCATTTTTAGTACCTAGAAGTGGCCACTAAATAGCAGATGGAGCCATGCTGATCATTTCCAAAAATGTTTACATTTGGCTGCCAGAGCAGAGATTAGTTGATCAAATCATTAGTCTCATGGTAATGAAACATCCCATTAAACATCAATCAAGAAGTTTTATATTCCCTTAAATAACATGTGTCACTTTTGGTGTGCCTGCTGTAAAGTGATAATTATTCTTCCTCATCACAGTCAGATACACTTTGCGATTTGTCTGATGACATGCACGCTTTGTCCATTTACTGATGTGGACACTCCTATAATTCCATGTGACTGACCCTTCTTGGTTGTCCCATGTAACACCCAGAAGCCAATTAAATAGCTGAGTTATGAGAGTAGATAAGGTCTGCTTGAATGACTAAAAATAATGTACATGACTGTTACCTAAGCATGTAATAAGTAGAAACTTTATACTCATTCCTTAAGAATACAATTCCCCAAACTTTATGCTTTATCTGTTTGATTTTAAGACTTCCACAGTTTTGCTTTTTTTGCCCAAAGGCTCCATTGCCACATAAAAAGATAGCATTATACAAGGAAATCCCTTTGAGACAACCACCGAAAATTGCAGCAGGTAGAATTCTTGGGTCATCTTCTCAAAGGAGATGTGCAGTATGCATAATATAGGAAGAAACTGAAACTCTGTCACAGGAAATCTGCACTGAATAAGGGATTGATAATCTCAAAGAAATTAGTCCTCTGAAGTGGTTCCACAGTAACTTTCGCACTGTAGATGGGGGATGCTGTTACAGATTTTACACTAGGGCCTAAGAAGATCAAGTTCCACCTCTGGATATTCCACTGCCTCTTGCTATAATATGTATTAATTTATTGATTTGTTGAACTTTGGGATTCTCAAAACGCAGCAAAAAAGTCGCAGCAAAAAACACCTTAAAACCTGCTTTTTGTAAGCAGCTAATCATTTTTTTTCCATGCATTAAAGAGCAGCTGCAGAATGGGGGACAAATGCCAAGATAGTGATGTATATACCAGAATGGAGCCCAGGATAAGAAACATATATACCAGGATGGGGGATATATATATACACAAGGATGGGGCCCAGGATATATAAAATTTAGAACTTACAAGGTCCCATACATTTGACAAATATGCACGTGCAATGTCACTCCGTGACTGTTTGTGATTAGGGAAAGGGGCCCTGTACCGACCATTGGACAGGGGCGCTAACTATCCCAGCTCACAAAGATACCTCTAAAAGTAAGGAGGTTTGAGCCACCAGCCTTAGGCCTCTTTCAGCTCCCGTCGAAATCCGTCTATTTTTGAAAAAACAGGATCCAGCTAATTTTTCTGCTGGTCCTGTTTTTTCCCATAGACTTGTATTAGTGACGGATTGTGACGGATGGCCATCCGTTTCATCCGTCGTGCACTGGATCTGTCAGAAAATCGCTGTCCGACGGGCGGAGAAAACGTTCAGAGGAACGTTTTTTCTGCACGTCGGAAAATCGCTAAGTGACGGGTCCTGCGCTGCCTGTCGTTGGCTATAATGGAAGCCTTTGGACGCAGGATCCGTCGCTCACTGTCAAAAGCAGTAATCCAGCAACTTGTTCCGTCTTTTGAAACTGAGCATGCGTGGAAGAATTTCCAGTCAGGGAAATTCTCTCTCGCTTGCGCTCTCTCTCTTTTTACTATTGATGCTGCCTATGCAGCATCAATAGTAACAAGATATAATGTAAAAAAAAAAAAATCGCAATATTCTCACCTTACGGCGTCCCGTGCAGCGATGCTCGCGGCAGATGGATACATTGCGAAATGACGAGACCGCACATCATCAGAGGTCATTGCACGCAAGGCATTACTGGGAATGCCAGCTGTCGGGAGCATCTCGAGTATCGGTAACGCTGCGCGGGACGCCGGAAGGTGAGAATATTGCGATTTTTTTAGTTTTTAAATTACTTTTAACCTGGGTTTTGTTGTGTATGCGTTTTCGCAGCGGAAAACCACTGCGAAGACGCATACACAACAGGTACACATAGCCTCGATGGGTCCGTCAGAAAAACGGGGCCAGTGCACCCGTTTTTTTACAATCTGCACAGGATCCGTCATTTAAACATTTTGACAAATCCTGTGCAGATTGTAAAAACAGAAGTGTGAAAGAAGCCTTACTGTTCTCCTGTTATTCCCTTAGCTGTCCCCTCCCCCAGGGGACCCAAGAAAGTAATGCTAGTGTATCAACAAGTAAAACAGACAGTTATAACAGAAAGCAACAAACATACAAGCACTCACCAAAGGTAGAGTGGTATATAGGGAAAGTTAAGCCCGCAAGGGTAGGGTCCTCTTCCTTCTGTACCAGTCTGTCATTGTTAGTTTTGTTTACTGAAAGTGATATTTGTATTTTGATGTAACCCCGTCTAATGTACAGCACCATGGAATTAATGGTGCTATATAAATAAATAATAATAATAGAAATGCACCAACCAAATGCATACCTCCCAACTTTTGAAGAAGGGAAAGAGGGACAAAGACTGCTGTGCGCCGCGGCAATTTTTAGGCCACGCCCCAACCACACCCATTTCACAACTAGTCACACCCATGTCCACGCCCCAACCGCACCCATTTAGCTGCTGATCACACTGACTGGTACTGAGAGCACAGTGGCTGGCATTATGGGCACAGTGGCTTGCATTATGGGCACAGAAAGAACAGAGAGAGAAAGAAAGAAAGAAAGAAAGAAAGAAAGAAAGAAAGAAAGAAAGAAAGAAAGAAAGAAAGAAAGAAAGAGAAAGAAAGATAGAAAGGAGAGAGAAAGAACATAGAGAGCAAGAAAGAAAGAACAGAGAGAAAGAAAGAACAGAAATAGAATAAAAGAAAGAACACAGAAAGAGAAAGAACGAACAGAGAGAGAAAGACTGAACAGAGAGAAAGACTGAACAGAGAGAAAGAAAGAACAGAGAGAAAGAAAGAACAGAGATTAAGAAAGAAAACAGAGAGAGAGAGAGAAAGGAAGAACAGAGAGAGAGAAAGAAAGAGGGGAACGAAAGATCACATGGAGTGCCCCGTCAGGGCAAGGGGGTACTCGGTAACTGGTCCTGCGGTGCACAGGGGGATGTCACGGTGGCTGTGACCCGGTCCGTGGCCCTGGGACGCCGTATAAAAAGGGGAAGGTCTTTAAAGGGATAAAGTTTATGTTCATGACTAGGGTTGAGCGACTTTTGCTTTTTTAGGATCGAGTCGGGTTTCGTGAAACCCGACTTTGCCGAAAGTCGGCGACTTATGAAATTGACCGATCCGTTTCGCTCAACCCTATTCATGACGCCACCTGTGGTATTTGGTCAGGGTGACCGACGCTGCTTTAAGGGGTCTGCTGGGGTGATGTTATGGCAGTTAGATGGTATAACTTCCCACAGGTGAAGTATATCCCCAGGGCTTCCCAGTGTGTAGATCGTAGAATGGTGAGAGGTGCAGTGAAGAACGAGGACACAGGGTTGCAGTCTCTTTACCTCGTTTACTGAAGTCTTCAGCAGCCACAGTCCAGGGAACCAGATCACAGGGCAGGTAGAGTCCGGCCGGTTTGGAGGCAAGTCCGGAGTCCCCTTGTCCAGGTGGAAATCAATAGCCTTCCCTTGCGCTGTGGTGGTGTAGTCCCTTACTGCATAAGCTTCAAATAAGGGCTCTCTCTCTGTCCCCCGTAGTCGGATAGGACAAAACCCGTATGACTGGTGGCTTGAGGCGGTTTATAGGGACTCTAGCATCCCCCGGCCTCTGAGGGGTGCCACCGTGCCTCCTGGGTTAAGGTGCGGACAGGTAACATGCAATTAGCTGTCCTGCTGGTCTCTGAAGTAAGGCATAGAGGTCCTTACTACCTCAGTGTTTCGGCTACCGTGTTCTGCGCCTCAGAAGGAGTCAGCCTGTTCGGGGCTGGTCCCCTTCTGGTATCCTCTCCTGTGCTTTGCTTTCCTTCACGCTCACTGCAATACAATTCTTCCTTCAAAATGTCTCTTTCTGGGAGCTGCAGCTCTTAGGGCATGCACAGCTTCGTGGACCCTCTGTTCTCCTCAGACGGCTGTCTGGAACTGACTGTGTCAGGAACTGACTAACTTACCCTACAGACTACCAGTTGTATATATATATGGGGAGTTACATAGTAAATAGGATCAGAAGTTCCCCCTAGTGGCCTGGAGTATGACTGTGTTGCATCTTTGTGATACATGGATGCAGTTATCCTTCCTTGCCTCCAAACGTAGCATCACTCTCCCCGGGAGGAAAGCAATACCACTGTGACAACCAGGACCCTGGGGTGCCACACACACACACAGACACACACACACACACACACACACACAGAAACAACAGAGAGAGAGGGGAAAGAAAGAACAAAGAGAGAGAAAGAAACAAAAATCAGAGAGAACGAAAATAACTAACAGAGAAAGAAATAAAGAACAGAGAGAGAAAGAAAGAACAGAGAGACGAAGGGAGAGCAGAGAGAAAGAAAGAGGGGAAAGAAAGAAAGAACAGAGAGAGAAAGAAAGAATGAACAGAAAGAGAGAAAGAAAGAATGAACAGAGAGAGAAAGAAAGAAAAGAGAGAAAGAGGGGAGAGAAAGAACAGAGAGAGAAAGAAAAAGAAAAAAGAAAGAAAGAAAGAAGGGAAGAAAGAACAAAGAGAGAGAAAGAAAGAACAGAAAGAGAGAAAGACAGAACAGAGCGAGAAAGAAAGAACAGAGAGAGAGAAACAAACCAAAAAAAGATTAGAGAGAGAAAGAACAGAGAGAGAAAGAAAGAAAGATTAGAGAGGGAAAGAAAGAACAGAGAGAGAGAAAGAAAGAACAGAGAAAGAAAGAAACAGAAATAAAGATTAGAGAGAGAAAGAAAGAACAGAGAGAGAAAAAAGAACAGAAAGAAAGAAACAGAGAGAGAAAGAAAGAAAGATTCTATAAAGATACTATATCAGCCCGGCTCCCATTGTAATGCTCACATGGCCAGCATCCCCGATTCCAAGGAGATCCCGCTGTCTGCGCTGTTGGAGGAGGACACGGTGATGGATCTGAAGCATTCCCTGAAGTGCCTCCATGGTTCCGTCACAATCTCCTCTGAAAATTACCTCATTTCCGGTCAGCTTCCAGCACATCACTTCCGGTGGAACGTTACGTGCGAGTTTTAAAGTGCTCTTTGGGGCTCCGCAGTGTACTCCTGTGTCCACAGGAAAAGTAAGCTCCTGGCTGGGACAGTGGGGCAGACTCTCAAAATCGGGACTGTCCCGCTGGATCCGGGACAGTTGGGAGGTATGAATAATCCTCACCATACACCTTGTACACGCATAGCTCCACACACCTCATACACACAAGGTTCTGCTTTGTATGCCTCGTACACACATGGCTCCGCTCTGTACACCTCACACACACGGCTCCACTCAGTACACACATGGCTCCACTCCATAAACCTCGTACACACAAGGCTCAGCTTTGTACACTTTGAACACACAGGGCTCCGTTTTGTACACCCCGTACACACGTGGCTCCACTCCTTATACTCTGTACACACATGGCTCCATACACTTCATACACACAGGGCTCCGTTCCGTACACCTGGTACACACACGGCTCCACTCTGTACACCTTGTACACATGCGGCTCCGCTCTGCACACTCCATACACACATGCGGCTCCGCTCCATACACCTTGTACACACACAGCTCCGCTGCTTACACCTCATACAAACACGGCTTCGCTCCGTACACCTCGTACACACATGGCTCCTCTCAGTACACACATGGCTCAACTCCGTAAACCTCGTACACATACGGCTCTGCTCTGCTCCATACACACAAGGCTCAGCTCCGTACACTTTGTACACACAGGGCTCTGTTTCGTACACCCCATACACATGCGGCTCCGCTCCTTACACCCCTTACACAAACACAGCTCTGTACACTTCATACATACAGGGCTCCATTCCATACACCTCGTACACACACGGCTCCGCTCTGTACACCTCGCACACACGCCGCTCTGCACATCCCATACACACGCGGCTCTGCTTTGTATGCCTCGTACACAAATGGTTCCGCTTTGTATGCCTCGTACACACACGGCTCCGCACCGTACACCTCGTACACACACGGCTCCGCTCCGTACACCTCATACACACGGCTGCACTCCGTGTACCTTGTACACACATGGCCCTGCTACATCCACCCTGTAAACCCCTTCTGACCCCACACATAAACTTCCCCTCATCCAGCACCATAACAACCAGCACAGCAGAGTCCTGCATACACTGAGGCCCCGATCATGTTACTCCCTTCTGTGACCTCATCACAGGTCCTGTGTACACAAAACAGCCTAGCGACATCATTGCTGGGATTTATTAGCTGTGAGGGGCTGCGGTGGGTCTCTCTGGGAGGGTGAGGAATGGATGGGGTCAGTGCATGGGGGGCGTGGTGGCATATCAGTGCAGTGCAGGAAAAGTAAACTCCCGTCCACGACAGCGGAGCAGACTGTCAAAATCAGGACTGTCCCACTGGATCCGGGATTGTTGGGAGGTATGCAAATGGGAATAGAACAATGAGGAAAGCATTTACCCCAAAACAGCATGCAACAATTTCCAGTAGCAACAATGATCTCCAATTCAGCACAGCATCTCCAAGGAGCTAGGAAGCAAAGCTTTCACTGGCAAGGAAGAGAAGGTCTGACCAGGTGTTATAGGGAGAGGTAATGACCAGATCAGAAGCAGCTGAAATGGAGCTGTATGTTTATAACCACCATTGAAAGGGTCGTTAACCTCTTCAGCACTAAACGTAACCAAATCCATTTAATATGGGACACAAACACACAGGCTAAATGGAAGATCTGCAATTCACAATACATAGTGATCTTCTAACCCAAGATTTACCAGAATTATATACTACACTCGTGGCAGGCAGATGCTCTACAACAGTGTAAAATAGAGTAATAATTGTCATGACAGCTGAGGGGCATAGAGAAAGTCCTTCTGTTTGCCATGTTTGCACATTTATGTAAACTTACATATGGCTGAGCTTCATAGAAGATTGTATACATTATTGCAGGCTATGTATAAGTGTTTGCAGGTTCACATCCTTAAAATTACACATTGAAAACTTAAAAACATTTAAATCAATCCATTTTCCCAAAACATAGATAAATCTAAAGAATAAATAAAAATTGTTTGTTTGGTATTGCCACATGCGTAATTCTCTGAACTAATAAAGTATTAAATATTTATTTCTTAAGGTGAATGCTGAAGTGGACAAGAGAATCAAAATGGCAGAATTGCTGTTTTTTGTTCACTTCAATTTCCCCCAAAAAATGAAAAAAAAAAAAGAAATCAGGAAATTGCATAGAATTCAAAATGGTATACAGTGGGTACGGAAAGTATTCAGACCCCTTTAAATTTTTCACTCTTTGTTTCATTGCAGCCATTTGGTAAATTCAAACAACTTCATTTTTTTCTCATTACTGTACACTCTGCATCCCATCTTGACTGAAAAAAAACAGAAATGTAGTAATTTTTCCAAATATATTAAAAAGGAAAAACTGAAATATCACATGGTCATAAGTATTCAGACCCATTGCTCAGTATTGAGTAGAAGCACCTTTTTGAGCTAGTACAGCCATGAGACTTCTTGGGAATGGTGCAACAAGTTTTTCACACCTGGATATGGGGATCCTCTGCCATTCTTCCTGGCAGAACCTCTCCATTTCCGTCAGGTTGGATGGTGAACATTGGTGGACAGCCATTTTCAGGTCTCTCCAGAGATGCTCAATTGGGTTTAGGTCAGGTCTCTGGCTGGGCCAGTCAACAAAGGTCACATAGTTGTTCAGAAGCCACTCCTTTATTATTTTAGCTGTGTGCTTAGGGTCATTGTCTTGTTGGAAGGTGAACCTTCGGTCAAGTCTGAGGTCCAGAGCACTCTGGAAGAGGTTTTCATCCAGGATATCTCTGTACTTGTGTTGTGAATTTGCTTTTTGCTCCCTCTAGTGGTTACTAGTTTTTTGACTCTGGTTTTTCTGTCATTCCTTTTATCCGCACCTGGGTCGTTAGTTAGGGGTGTTGCTATATAAGCTCCCTGGACCTTCAGTTCTATGCCTGGCAACGTAGTTATCAGAGCTAGTCTGCTGTGCTCTTGTCTACTGATCCTGGTTCCAGTTATATCAGCTAAGTCTGCTTTTTGCTTTTTGCTATTTGTTTTGGTTTTGTATTTTTGTCCAGCTTGTTCCAAATCTATATCCTGACCTTTGCTGTAAGCTCTAGGGGGCTGGTGTTCTCCCCCCGGACCGTTAGACGGTTCGGGGGTTCTTGAATTTCCAGTGTGGATTTTGATAGGGTTTTTGTTGACCATATAAGTTACCTTTCTTTATTCTGCTATCAGTAAGCGGGCCTCTCTGTGCTAAACCTGGTTCATTTCTGTGTTTGTCATTTCCTCTTACCTCACCGTTGTTATTTGTGGGGGGCTTCTATCCAGCTTTGGGGTCCCCTTCTCTGGAGGCAAGAAAGGTCTTTGTTTTCCTCTACTAGGGGTAGCTAGATTCTCCGGCTGGCGCGTGTCATCTAGAATCAACGTAGGAATGATCCCCGGCTACTTCTAGTGTTGGCGTTAGGAGTAGATATATGGTCAACCCAGTTACCACTGCCCTATGAGCTGGATTTTTGTATTCTGCAGACTTCCACGTTCCTCTGAGACCCTCGCCATTGGGGTCATAACAGTATTTGTGGTGGTCTTGACTGATCACAAAAATCTGATGTATCTCGAGTCTGCTAAACGCCTTAATCCGAGACAGGCCCGCTGGTCATTGTTTTTCTCCCGCTTTGATTTTGTTGTCTCGTATTTACCAGGTTCAAAGAATGTGAAGGCCGATGCTCTTTCTAGGAGCTTTGTGCCTGATGTTCCTGGAGTCGCTGATCCTGTTGGTATTCTTAAAGATGGAGTTATCTTGTCAGCTATTTCTCCGGATCTGCGACGTGTGTTGCAGAGATTTCAGGCTGATAGGCCTGAGTCTTGTCCACCTGACAGACTGTTTGTCCCGGATAAGTGGACCAGCAGAGTCATTTCCGAGGTTCATTCCTCGGTGTTGGCAGGTCACCCGGGAATTTTTGGCACCAGAGATCTGGTGGCCAGGTCCTTTTGGTGGCCTTCCTTGTCAAGGGATGTGCGGTCATTTGTGCAGTGCTGTGGGACTTGTGCTCGAGCTAAGCCTTGCTGTTCTCGTGCCAGCGGTTTGCTCTTGCCCTTGCCTGTCCCGAAGAGACCTTGGACACATATCTCCATGGATTTCATTTCTGATCTTCCGCTATCTCAGGGCATGTCCGTTATCTGGGTGATATGTGATCGCTTCTCCAAGATGGTCCATTTGGTTCCTTTGCCTAAGCTGCCTTCCTCTTCCGATCTGGTTCCTGTGTTTTTCCAGAACGTGGTTCGTTTGCACGGCATTCCTGAGAATATTGTGTCAGACAGAGGATCCCAGTTCGTTTCCAGGTTCTGGCGATCCTTTTGTAGTAGGATGGGCATTGATTTGTCGTTTTCGTCTGCTTTCCATCCTCAGACTAATGGACAGACGGAGCGAACCAATCAGACTTTGGAGGCTTATTTGAGGTGTTTTGTCTCTGCTGATCAGGACGATTGGGTGACATTCTTGCCGTTGGCTGAGTTTGCCCTTAATAATCGGGCTAGTTCCGCCACCTTGGTTTCGCCTTTTTTCTGCAACTCTGGTTTCCATCCTCGCTTTTCTTCGGGTCATGTGGAGCCTTCTGACTGTCCTGGGGTGGATTCTGTGGTGGATAGGTTGCAGCGGATCTGGAATCATGTGGTGGACAACTTGAAGTTGTCACAGGAGAAGGCTCAGCGCTTTGCCAACCGCCGCCGCGGTGTGGGTCCCCGACTACGCGTTGGGGATTTGGTATGGCTTTCTTCCCGCTTTGTTCCTATGAAGGTCTCCTCTCCCAAATTTAAACCTCGTTTTATTGGGCCTTACAAGATATTGGAAATCCTTAATCCTGTATCTTTTCGTCTGGATCTTCCTGTGTCGTTTGCTATTCACAATGTATTTCATAGGTCCTTGTTGCGGCGGTACATTGTGCCTGTAGTTCCTTCTGCTGAGCCTCCTGCTCCGGTGTTGGTTGAGGGCGAGTTGGAGTACGTGGTGGAGAAGATCTTGGATTCTCGCCTCTCCAGGCGGAGGCTTCAGTACCTGGTCAAGTGGAAGGGCTATGGTCAGGAGGATAATTCCTGGGTGGTCGCCTCTGATGTTCATGCGGCCGATTTAGTTCGTGCCTTTCATGCCGCTCATCCTGATCGCCCTGGTGGTCGTGGTGAGGGTTCGGTGACCCCTCACTAAGGGGGGGGTACTGTTGTGAATTTGCTTTTTGCTCCCTCTAGTGGTTACTAGTTTTTTGACTCTGGTTTTTCTGTCATTCCTTTTATCCGCACCTGGGTCGTTAGTTAGGGGTGTTGCTATATAAGCTCCCTGGACCTTCAGTTCTATGCCTGGCAACGTAGTTATCAGAGCTAGTCTGCTGTGCTCTTGTCTACTGATCCTGGTTCCAGTTATATCAGCTAAGTCTGCTTTTTGCTTTTTGCTATTTGTTTTGGTTTTGTATTTTTGTCCAGCTTGTTCCAAATCTATATCCTGACCTTTGCTGGAAGCTCTAGGGGGCTGGTGTTCTCCCCCCGGACCGTTAGACGGTTCGGGGGTTCTTGAATTTCCAGTGTGGATTTTGATAGGGTTTTTGTTGACCATATAAGTTACCTTTCTTTATTCTGCTATCAGTAAGCGGGCCTCTCTGTGCTAAACCTGGTTCATTTCTGTGTTTGTCATTTCCTCTTACCTCACCGTTGTTATTTGTGGGGGCTTCTATCCAGCTTTGGGGTCCCCTTCTCTGGAGGCAAGAAAGGTCTTTGTTTTCCTCTACTAGGGGTAGCTAGATTCTCCGGCTGGCGCGTGTCATCTAGAATCAACGTAGGAATGATCCCCGGCTACTTCTAGTGTTGGCGTTAGGAGTAGATATATGGTCAACCCAGTTACCACTGCCCTATGAGCTGGATTTTTGTATTCTGCAGACTTCCACGTTCCTCTGAGACCCTCGCCATTGGGGTCATAACAACTTGGCCGTATTCATGTTTCTTTCAATGACAACCTGTCGTCCTGTCCCTGCAGTTGAAAAACACCCCCATAGCATGATGCTGCCACTACCATGTTTCACTGATAGGACTGTATTGGGCAGGTGATGAGCAGTGCCTGGTTTTCTCCACACATGCCACTTAGAATTATAACCAAAAGGTCTATCTCTGTCTCATCAGACCAGATAATCTTATTTTTCATCGTATGGGAGTCCTTCATGTGTTTTTTAGCAAACTCTATGTGGGCTTTCATATGTCTTGCACTGAGGAGAGGCTTCCGTCAGGCCACTCTGCCATAAAGGCCCGACTGCTGGAGGCCTGCAATGATAATTGACTGTGTGGAACTTTCTCCCATCTCCCTACTGAATCTCTGGAGCCAAGTACGGACTGGGACTGAAATTCAACCCTGGCATTTGAAATCACACAGGACCATGTTGTCCCCATCCCCAAGAACCAGATGGGGATATATTACTAATATTACCCTGGATGGAGGAAAGCAAGATCTACTACAAGAACAATATTTCCAATGATAACAGTGTCCTGCTGGGGTAAGTGATGGAGTCAGCAACTTTGTGCTTCATCACAGCTCTTAACAGTATGGATGTCTTGAGAACACAGATTCTGCTAGCAGACAAGGCAGCCCACAACCAGACAGGCCCTTCTGGCATTTGCCAGAATTGCCAGATGGCCAGTCCGGCCCTGTCTGGAGCTCAGCCACAGTGATCTTGTGGTTCTTCTTTACCTCCCTCACCAAGGCTCTTCTCTAAGGATTGCTCAGCTTGGCTGGACGCCCAGGTCTAGGAAAACGTCTGGTGGTCCCAAACTTCTTCAATTTAAGGACTATGGAGGCCACTGTGCTCTTAGGAATCTTGAGTACTGCAGAAATTCTGTTGTAACCTTGGCCAGACTGAACTGAACTCCAATGAAGGAGTAGAACCATCCCAAGGAGGATCACAAGGAAATGGACAGCATCTGACTTAAATATGAGTGTTTTTTTCAGTCAAGATGGGGTACAGAGTGTACATTAATGTGAAAAAATGAACTTTTTTGAATTTACCAAATGGCTGCAATGAAACAAAGAGTGAAAATTTTATAGGGGACTGAATACTTTCCATACCCACTGTATGTAAAAAAAAAAAATACTATGGCTCACTCTGCAAAAAAACAAGCCCTCATTCAACTCTAAAACAACTTCAAAAAATAGAAGCAAAAGTTATGTCTGAAACCAATTTTTTTGCAATTTTTTTTTAAAATATATATTCAAGTAATAAAGCAACAACAAAAAAAGCTAAATTTGGTATCACCTTAGCCATATTGACCTATAGAACAAAGTTACCAGGTCAATTTGCTGCAACGCAAATTTTGTCAAAATAATTGCTGTTTTTATTTCAATTCAATTACACCATGAATTGACTTCCCATTTTTCAATAAATCATATGGTAAAATTAATTATGTCATTCAAAATGGCAACTTGTCTTGTAAAAAAACCAAGCCCTTATATCCTTATACTGATGGAAATGAAAAAAAGTTATAGATCTTGGAAGGCGAGGAGAAAAAAAGTAAAAGGAAAAACAAAAAAAAGTCTGCGTCTATAACGGGGTTGAGATAAATTTTCTTCAGGAGATAAATTTTCTTCAGCAGGTTTTTTTTCTCCCATTTATTCTAGGACAGCTAAATGCATCTATATATATAAAATGAATAATACAGCAGGTTGGTGCATCCTGAAATTCTCACATTTACCACATATAGCAAGTGATTCGATTTATTCCAGTTTAACGAAGTGACTTTAGTCTCTAGAGAGGCATGTGGGAAAGAAAATCTTTTAATTTCATTTATGAAAGCAGTATTTCAATTTTCAAAGTAAAAAAGAAGTAAGTTAATGAGCATCCTTACCACAAGACAGACGTTTTAGAAATACCCTGTAATTACAATGATGCACCAAGACAGACACCAGCTGCTCCCTGTTTCCACGTAGTGTCAGCAATATGACAGCACTATTTAGGAATGAATCTGTTTGCATATGTAAGTGTTCAATTCCTTCGCATTAGACAGAAGCTGCCAAGATTAATATGGGTAGTTAGAATAAATTCTATGGATCATCCTCTGTTTACAGAAGACTGGGCATTTGGGGCAATACCTTGCAAACATTATAAACATATCTGTCCTGTGGTTCTGCTTCTCCCGCTGTTCTATTAACAATTTACCTTACATACTAACAAAAGGATCAAGCGATTTTATATCGTTCTTATGCTTAACATAGAAACTGCTTCTATGTTCACATATTCAATTCTATTTCTGTATATGTAAAGAGAATCTTCAAGAACAGTGGTGGGCAATTAATTTTCCCAAGGAGCCACACGAGAATGTGACTGTTGTGGAGGTCCAAACCAATAGGTTGAAATTAATTCTGCTCAGTATTAATAATAACCTGTTAGTTATAATGAAATTAATATTAATCGTTTCACTTAATATTGAGCAAAATTAAGTATGCTGACATCCCCCTATATACCGTATGAAACCGCACACAGCCCCCCAAGTACCGTATAAGCCCAAACACAGCCCCTATATACCGGAAGAGCCCCCACACAGCCTCCTATATACAATATGATCCCCTACATAGCCTCCTATATACAATATGAGCCCTCACATAGCCTCATCTATACAGTTTGAGCCCTCACATAGCCTCCTATATACAGTGTAAGCCCCTCATAGTCTTTTATGTAAAGCATGTCCCCCACATAGGTTCTGATATATAGCTTGTACCCCACATAATCTCTTATATACAGCATGTGCCAAACATAGCTTCACTATGTACAGTATGAGCCCACCACATAGCTTCCAATATACAGTATGAGCCCCACGCATTACCTCCATATATATAGTGTGAGCCTCACATAGCATAAATATATCCAGTGTTAACCCCAAATAACCTACATATATACGTACATTGAATAACGGAATAACGACAACTGGAAAAAAAAAAAAAAAGTATGATTTCCCATTTATGTCTCTCTTCCCTGATATGATCTAGCACATCAGAGGAGAAAGAAATTAGTTCCCCCAACCCCCCCGGTACCTACAGCAGCTCCTGCATCCCCTGGCCATCAGCGTCTTCCGGGAAGAAAATGCGCCCGCCAAGATCTGCCGACCGGCACCTGGCAACAGTAGATGATTTTTCCTATTGGTTCATTTTGATCACTGTGATAGACCCTATCACAGTGACCAAATAAAAAATAAGTAAATCAAACCTCTCTTTATCACCCCCATAGTTAGGTAAAAATAATTAAAAAAAGATTTTTTTTAATTAGGGTTAGGGTTGGGGCTAGGGTTAGGGTTGGGGCTAAGGTTAGGGTTGGTGCTAGTATTAGGGTTAGGGTTGGGGTTAGTGTTGGGCTAGGGTTTGGGCTAGGTTTAGGGTTGGGGCTAGTGTTAGGGTTGAGGTAAGAGCTAGGTAGGGTTAGAGTTGGGCTAGGGTTAGGGCTGGGGGCAGGGTTAGAGCTATGGTTAGGGTTGTGCTAGGGTTAGAATTGGTGCTAGGGATAAGGCTAGGGTTAGGGTTAGGGTGGTGTTGGGGTTAGGGATGTGGTTAGGGTTATTGTGGGACTAGGGTTAGGGGTGTGTTGTAGTTAGGGATGGGGTTAGGGCTGTGTTAGGGTTGGAGTTAAAATTGGGATTTTTCCTCTATTTAGGTACATCAGGGGGTCTCCAAACATGACATGCCGCCCACCATTGATTCCAGCGAATTTTGTGTTTAGCAAGTCAAATGGTGCTCCCTCCCTTCTGAGCCCTGCCATGCGCCCTGCCATGTAAAACAACTAAAATGTTCATTTTTTCCTTCCACGTTGCTTTAGTTCTTGTGAATCATCTGAAGGGTTAATAAACTTCTTGAATGTGGTTTTGCGGGGTGCAGTTTTTAACCCCTTCACCCCAAAGCCTGTTTTCACCTAAGTGACACGGCCAATTTTTACAATTCTGACCACTGTCATTTTATGAGGTCATAACTCTGAAAGCTTCAACGGATCCTGGTGATTCTGAGATTGTTTTCTCGTGACATATTGTACTTTATGATAGTGGTAAAACTTCTTCGATATGACTTGCATTTATTTGTGAAAAAAACAGAAATTTATCGAAAATTATGAAAATTTAGCAATTTTCAAATTTTTCATATTTATGCCCTTAAATTAGAGAGTTATATCACATAATATAGTTAATAAATAACATTTCCCACATGTCTGCTTTACATCAGCACAATTTTGGAAACATAATTTTTTTTTGTTAGGGAGTTATAAGGGTTAAAAGTTGACCAGCAATTTCTCATTTTTGCAACAAAATTTGCAAAACCATTTTTTTTACGGACCACCTCACACTTGAAGTGACTTTGAGGGGTCTATATGACAGAAAATGCCCAAAAGTGACACCATTCTAAAAACTGCACCCCTCAAGGTACTCAAAACCACATTCAAAAAGTTTATTAACCCTTCAGGTGCTTCACAGGAATTTTTGGAATGTTTAAAAAAAATTGAACATTTAACTTTTTTTTCACAAAAATTTTACTTCAGATCCAATTTGTTTTATTTTACCAAGGGTAACAGGAGAAATTGGACCAAAAAAGTTGTTGTACAATTTGTCCTGAGTACGCCGATACCCCACATTTTGGGGTAAACCATTGATTGGGCACATGGCAGAGCTCGGAAGGGAAGGAGCGCCATTTGACTTTTCAATGCAAAATTGGCTGGAATTGAGATCGGAACCCATGTCGTGTTTGGAGAGCCCCTGACGTGCCTAAACAGTGGAAACCCCCACAAGGGACACCATTTTGGAAAGTAGACCCTCTAAGGAACTAATCTAGATGTGTGGTGAGCACTTTGAACCTCCAAGTGCTTCACAGAAGTTTATAATGTAGAGCCGTAAAAAAAATGAATATTAATTTTCACAAAAAATGATCTTTTTGCCCCAAATTTTTTATTTTTCCAAGGGTAGCAGGAAAAATTGGACCCCAAAAGTTGTTGTGCAATTTGTTCTGAGTACGCTGATACTTCATATATGGGGATAAACCACTGTTTGGGCGCATGGCAGAGCTCGGAAGGGAAGGAGCGCCATTTGACTTTTCAATGCAAAATTGGCTGGAATTGAGATCGGAACCCATGTCGTGTTTGGAGAGCCCCTGACGTGCCTAAACAGTGGAAACCCCCACAAGTGACACCATTTTGGAAAGAAGACCCCCTAAGGAACTTATCTAGATGTGTGGTGAGCACTTTTAACCCCCAGTTGTTTTACTAAAGTTTAGAATGTAGCACTGTGAAAATAAAAAAATCATTTTTTCTTTCCACAAAATGATGTTTTAGCCCGCAATTTTTTTTCCCCAAGGGTAACAGGAGAAATTGGACCACAAAAGTTATTGTCCAATTTGTCCTGAGTACGCTGATATGCCATACATTGGGGGGAACCACTGTTTGGGCGCACGGCAGAGCTCGGAAGGGAAGGAGCACCGTTTGAAATGCAGACTTAGATGGATTGGTCTGCAGGTGTCATGTTGCATTTGCAGAGCCCCTGATGTACCTAAACAGTAGAAACCCCCCACAAGTGACCCCATATTGGAAACTAGACCCCCCACGGAACTTATCTAGATGTGTTGTGAGAACTTTGAACCCCCAAGTGCTTCACTACAGTTTATAACGCAGAGCCGCGAAAATAAAAAATATATTTTTTTCCACGAAAGTTATATTTTAGCCCCCATGTTTTTATTTTCCCAAGGGTAAGGCTGGTTTCACACTTGCGTTTTTATCTGCATGCGTTTTTTAAAAAAACGCATGTGTGAAAAAACGCATGAAAACGCGGTAAAACGCATGCGTTTTTTAGACGCATGCGTTTTTATAGAAAAACAAGAAAACAAGAAAAAACCAAAAAACCCTAACCCTACCCCTACCCCTAACCCTAACCTGAAATACGTGGCACTGAATTACGTGGCACTGAAATACGTGGCACTGAAATACGTTTATATACGTATATACGTATATACGTATATAAGTGCCACGATATTTCAGTGGCCACGTATATAAGTGCCACGTATATAAGTGCCACGTATATAAGTGCCACGTATATAAGTGCCACGTGAGTCACGTAAATGCCACGATATTTCAGTGGCCATGATATTTCAGTGGCCACGTATTTAAGTGCCACGTATATAAGTGCCACGTATATAAGTGCCACGTATTGAAGTGCCACGTATTGAAGTGCCATGTATTTCACGTAAATGCCACGATATTTCAGTGCCACGTATTTCACTGAAATATCCGGGCACTTAAATACGTGGCACTGAAATATCGTGGCACTGAAATATCGTGGCACTGAAATATCGTGGCACTGAAAGACGTGGCACTGAAATATCGTGGCACTGAAAGACGTGGCACTGAAATACGTGGCACTGAAATACGTGGCACTAAAATACGTGGCACTATGACTGTCAGAAAATGTTCATTAAACGGTTAGGGGTGAGTTTAGGGGTAGGGTTAGGGTTAGGGTTTGGATCCCTTTATCACCTTGATGGTGGTGGGTGACTTTTCAGTGTGTGTTCTGGTTTTTTTCTATAAAAACGCATGCGTTTTTAACGCAAACAAACGCGTTGAGCTCAGACGCCATGTCGCGTTTGGAGAGCCCCTGATGTGCCTAAACAGTGAAAACTCCCCAATTCTAACTGAAACCCTAACCCCAACCCTAACCCCAGCCCTAACCCTAGCCCTAACCCCAACCCTAACCCTAGTCCTAACCCTAGCGCTACTTTCACACTAGCGTTTTTTTGCATACGTCGCAATGCGTCGTTTTGGCGAAAAAACGCATCCTGCAAAGTCATCTGCAGGATGCGTTTTTTCCCCATAGACTAACATTAGCGACGTATTGACACACGTCGCAAGCATCGTGCGACGGTTGCGTCGTGTTGTGGCGGACCGCCGGCAGCAAAAAACGTTACATGTAACTTTTTTTGTGCCGACGGTCCACCATTTCCGACCGCGCATGCGAGGCTGGAACTCCGCCCCCACCTCCCTGCACCTCACAATGGGGCAGCGGATGCGTGGAAAAACAGCATCCGTTGCCCCCGTTGTGTGGCGCTTGCACAGTATGCGTCGGTACGTCGGGCCGACGCTAGTGTGAAAGTAGCCTAACGGGAAAATGGAAATAAATATATTTTTTTAAATTTTATTATTTTTCCCTAACTAAGGGGGTGATGAAGGGGGATTTGATTTACTTTTATAGCGTTTTTTTGGCGGATTTTTATGGTTGGCAGCCATCACACACTAAAAGACGCTTTTTATTGCAAAAAATAGTTTTTGCATCACCACATTTTGAGAGCTATAATTTTTCCATATTTTGGTCCACAGAGTCATGTGAGATCTTGTTTTTTGCAGGACGAGTTGACGTTTTTACTGGTACCATTTTCAGGTACATGACATTTTTTGATCGCTTTTTATTCCGATTTTTGGGAGGCGGAATGAACAAAAACCAGCAATTCCTGAAATTCTTTTAGGGGGGGCGTTTATACCGTTCCGCGTTTGGTAAAAAGGATAAAGCAGTTTTATTCTTCGGGTCAGTACGATTACAGCGATACCTCATTTATGTAATTTTTTTATGTTTTGGCGCTTTTACACAATAAAAACTATTTTATATAAAAAAATAATTCTTTTTGCATCGCTTTATTCTGAGGACTATAACTTTTTTATTTTTCTGCTGATGATGCTGTATGGTGGCTTTTTTTTTGCGGGACAAGATGATGTTTTCAGCGGTACCATGGTTATTTATATCCGTCTTTTTGATCGCGTGTTATTCCACTTTTTGTTTGGTGGTATGAGAATAAAGCGTTGTTTTTTGCCTCGGTTTTTTTTTTTTTTTTTACGGTGTTTACTGAAGGGTTTAACTAGTGATATAGTTTTATAGGTGGGGTCGTTACGGATGCGGCGATACTAAATATGTGTACTTTTATTGTGTGGGTATTTTTTTATTTAGATAAAGAAATGTATTTATGGGAATATATATATATATATTTTTTCTTTATTTAGGAATTATTATTTTTTTTTTTTACACAAGTGGAAATTTTTTTTTTTTACTTTTTTACTTTGTCCCGGGGGGGACATCACAGATCGGTGATCTGACAGTGTGCACAGCACTCTGTCAGATCACCGATGTGACAGGCACATTGCAGAGGCTTGCCGGCACCTGCTATGAGGAATTCTCAGCAGACGCCGGCAAGCAGGGTCATCTCATGACCCGGAAGGAGTCCCGCGGCCATCTTGGATCCGGGGACTCCTTCCAGGTCACCGGAGCAGCGCGATCTCATCGCGCTGCTCCGGTGGGAGAGCGCAGGGAGCCCCCGTCCCTGCGCGATCCCCCTCTATGCCGCTGTCACTATTGACAGCGGCATCAGAGGGGTTAAATGCCCGCGATCGGCGACAGCGCCGATCGTGGGCATTGCTGCGGGGTGTCAGCTGTCATATACAGCTGACACCCGCACCCGATCACCGCGGTGCTCAGCGCGAGACCGCGGTGATCGATGCGCCGTACTAGTACTGCTGCTGGCACTAATGCAGTGCCGGCAGCGCCGTACTAGTACGGCGCATGGCACGAAGGGGTTAAAATGGTGTCATTTTGGGGTATTTTCTGTTATATTGACCCCTCAAACTCGCTTCAAATATCAGATGGTCCCTAAAAAAAATGGTTTTGCAAATTTTGTTGGAAAAATGAGAAATCGCTGATCATCTTTTAACCCTTATAACATCCTAACAAACTAACAAAAATAAATTATGCTTCCAAAATTGTGCTGATGTAAAGTAGACATGTGGGAAATGTTATTTTTCATAAATAAAAGCAAGTCATCTCAAATAAATTTCACCACTAACATGAAGTACAATATGTCATGAAAAAAAAACAATCTCAGAATCAGTGGGATCCGTTGAAGCGTTTCAGAGCTATAACCTCATAAAGTGACAATGGTCAGAATTGTAAAAATTTGCTTTGTCATTAAATAGAAAATTGGCTCTGTCACTAATGGGTTAAGAGATGTTTCTCTACCAGGTGCAGCAAAAACAGTTGTCCTCTTGAAGGATGGGATAGATATGGGCGTTAAACTGTATTAGTGATTTCTTGATGGCGTTCAAAGATTTACTGGGATAGTCCAGAAAATTTGATTTATGGTTGTGGACCCAATTCCATGAATGGATTTTCGCCCTCTTCTATATCAGTTTTGCAAAGTTCCCTTTGAACCACTTCAGTCTGCTGACATAAACCATCTATCTTTCATGGTCTTGGTTTTCTTCTTGGTTACCACGGGATAAGCAGGTTAGTGAAATACAGGCCTTAGCTTACACTGACTCATATGTGATTTTCTACTGTGTGTTATATTGTGAACGTTACCAGTACTTCTTAAGGTGCCCTCAATCTTCAAAATAAACCAGCAGATACAATTTCCAAGTTTTTTTAGATTCTTCTTCCAATTGCCTTCATTGTCAGAGTGATAAAACAGATCTACTGTTTGCACATCACACCTATGAAACAAGGAAGTCACAGTAAACTTTTCTTCCTCTAGGAGAAATAATAGTCAGAAAAATTCAAAGTGTCAAAAGATGATTAACCCCTTAAGCCCCGAGGGTGGTTTGCACGTTAATGACCGGGCCAATTTTTACAATTCTGACCACTGTCCCTTTATGAGGTTATAACTCTGGAACGCTTCAACGGATCTTGGCGATTCTGACAATGTTTTCTCGTGAGATATTGTACTAATTTATTCGATATAACTTGCGTTTATTTGTGAAAAAAACAGAAATTTGGCAAAAATTTTGAAAATTTTGCAATTTTCCAACTTTGAATTTTTCTGCCCTTAAATAACAGAGATATGTCACGCAAAATACTTAATAAGTAACATTTCCCACATGTCTACTTTACATCAGCACAATTTTGGAACCAAAATTTTTTTTTTGTTAGGGAGTTATAAGGGTTAAAAGTTGACCAGAAATTTCTCATTTTTACAACACCATTTTTTTTTAGGGACCACATCTCATTTGAAGTCATTTTGAGCAGTCTATATGATAGAAAATACCGAAGTGTGACACAATTCTAAAAACTGCACCCTTCAAGGTGCTCAAAACCACATTCAAGAAGTTTATTAACCCTTCAGGTGTTTCACAGGAATTTTTGGAAATGAACATTTAACTTTTTTCACACAAAATTTATTTCAGCTCCAATTTGTTTTATTTTACCAAGGGTAACAGGAGAAATTAGACCACAAAAGTTGTTGTGCAATTTGTCCTGAGTACGTTGATACCCCATATGTGGGGATAAACCACTGTTTGGGCGCATAGCAGAGCTCGGAAGGGAAGGAGCGCCATTTTACTTTTCAATGCAAAATTGACTGGAATTGAGATGGGACGCCATGTTGCGTTTGGAGAGCCCCTGATGTGCCAAAACATTGAAACCCCCCAAAAGTGACACCATTTTGGAAAGTAGACCCCCTACGGAACTTATCTAGATGTGTTTTGAGAGCTTTGAACCCCCAAGTGTTTCACTACAGTTTATAACGCAGAGCCGTGAAAATAAAAATTCTTTTTTTTTTTTTCACAAAAATGATTTTTTAGCCCCCAGTTTTGTATTTTCACAAGGGTAACAGGATAAATTGGACACCAAAAGTTGTTGTCCAATTTGTCCTGAGTACGCTGATACCCAATATGTGGGGGGAGAACCACTGTTTGGGCGCATGGCAGAGCTCGGAAGGGAAGGAGCGCCATTTGGAAAGCAGACTTAGATGGATTGGTCTGCTGGCGTCACATTGCATTTGCAGAGCCCCTGATGTACCCAAACAGTAGAAACCCCCCACAAGTGACCCCATATTGGAAACTAGACCTCCCAAGGAACTTATCTAGATGTTTTGTGAGAACTTTGAACCCCCAAGTGTTTCACTACATTTTATAACGCAGAGCCGTGAAAATAAAAATTCTTTTTTTTTTCACAAAAATTATTTTTTAGCCCCCAGTTTTGTATTTTCACAAGGGTAACAGGATAAATTGGACACCAAAAGTTGTTGTCCAATTTGTTCTGAGTACGCTGATACCCAATATGTGGGGGGGAACCACTGTTTGGGCGCATGGCAGAGCTCGGAAGGGAAGGAGCGCCATTTGGAAAGCAGACTTAGATGGATTGGTCTGCTGGCATCACATTGCATTTGCAGAGCCCCTGATGTACCCAAACAGTAGAAACCCCCCACAAGTGACCCCATATTGGAAACTAGACCTCCCAAGGAACTTATCTAGATGTGTTGTGAGAACTTTGAATCTCCAAGTGTTTCACTACAGTTTACAACGCAGAGCCGTGAAAATACAAAATATATTTTTTTCCCACAAAAATGATTTTTAGCCCCCCAAATTTTCATTTTACCAAGGATAACAAGAGAACTTGGACCTCAGAAGTTGTTGTCCAATTTATCCCGAGTACGCTGATACCCCATATGTTGGGGTAAACCCCTGTTTGGGCGCACGGGAGAGCTCGGAAGGGAAGGAGCACTGTTTTACTTTTTCAACGCAGAATTGGCTGGAATTGAGTTCGGACGCCATGTCGCGTTTGGAGAGCCCCTGATGTGCCTGAACAGTGGAAACTCCCCAATTCTACCTGAAACCCTAATCCAAACACACCCCTAACCCTAATCCCAACGGTAACCCTAACCACACCCCTAACCCTGACACACCCCTAATTCTAATCCCAACCCTAATCCCAACCACAAATGTAATCCAAACCCTAACCCTAACTTTAGCCGCCAACCCTAACCCTAACTTTAGCCCCAACCCTAACCCTAACTTTAGCCGTAACCCTAACCCTAACTTTAGCCACAACCCTAACCCTAAATTTAGCCCCAACCCTAACCCTAACTTTAGCCCTAACCCTAACCCTAACCCTAGCCCTAACCCTAACCCTAGCCCTAACCCTAACCCTAGCCCTAACCCTAGCCCTACCCCTAACCCTAGCCCTAATGGAAATAAATACATTTTTTTAATTTTATTATTTTTCCCTAACTAAGGGGGTGATGAAGGGGGGTTTGATTTACTTTTATAGTGTTTTTTATATCGGATTTTTATGATTGGCAGCTGTCACACACTAAAAGACGCTTTTTATAGCAAAAAAGTTTTTGCGTCTCCACATTTTGAGACCTATAATTTTGTACCCAAACAGTAGAAACCCCCCACAAGTGACCCCATATTGGAAACTAGACCTCCCAAGGAACTTATCTAGATGTTTTGTGAGAACTTTGAACCCCCAAGTGTTTCACTACATTTTATAACGCAGAGCCGTGAAAATAAAAATTCTTTTTTTTTTCACAAAAATTATTTTTTAGCCCCCAGTTTTGTATTTTCACAAGGGTAACAGGATAAATTGGACACCAAAAGTTGTTGTCCAATTTGTTCTGAGTACGCTGATACCCAATATGTGGGGGGGAACCACTGTTTGGGCGCATGGCAGAGCTCGGAAGGGAAGGAGCGCCATTTGGAAAGCAGACTTAGATGGATTGGTCTGCTGGCATCACATTGCATTTGCAGAGCCCCTGATGTACCCAAACAGTAGAAACCCCCCACAAGTGACCCCATATTGGAAACTAGACCTCCCAAGGAACTTATCTAGATGTGTTGTGAGAACTTTGAACCTCCAAGTGTTTCACTACAGTTTACAACGCAGAGCCGTGAAAATACAAAATATATTTTTTTCCCACAAAAATGATTTTTAGCCCCCCAAATTTTCATTTTACCAAGGATAACAAGAGAACTTGGACCTCAGAAGTTGTTGTCCAATTTATCCCGAGTACGCTGATACCCCATATGTTGGGGTAAACCCCTGTTTGGGCGCACGGGAGAGCTCGGAAGGGAAGGAGCACTGTTTTACTTTTTCAACGCAGAATTGGCTGGAATTGAGTTCGGACGCCATGTCGCGTTTGGAGAGCCCCTGATGTGCCTGAACAGTGGAAACTCCCCAATTCTACCTGAAACCCTAATCCAAACACACCCTTAACCCTAATCCCAACGGTAACCCTAACCACACCCCTAACCCTGACACACCCCTAATTCTAATCCCAACCCTAATCCCAACCACAAATGTAATCCAAACCCTAACCCTAACTTTAGCCGCCAACCCTAACCCTAACTTTAGCCCCAACCCTAACCCTAACTTTAGCCGTAACCCTAACCCTAACTTTAGCCACAACCCTAACCCTAAATTTAGCCCCAACCCTAACCCTAACTTTAGCCCTAACCCTAACCCTAACCCTAGCCCTAACCCTAACCCTAGCCTTAACCCTAACCCTAACCCTAGCCCTAACCCTAGCCCTACCCCTAACCCTAGCCCTAATGGAAATAAATACATTTTTTTAATTTTATTATTTTTCCCTAACTAAGGGGGTGATGAAGGGGGGTTTGATTTACTTTTATAGTGTTTTTTATATCGGATTTTTATGATTGGCAGCTGTCACACACTAAAAGACGCTTTTTATAGCAAAAAAGTTTTTGCGTCTCCACATTTTGAGACCTATAATTTTGTACCCAAACAGTAGAAACCCCCCACAAGTGACCCCATATTGGAAACTAGACCTCCCAAGGAACTTATCTAGATGTGTTGTGAGAACTTTGAACCTCCAAGTGTTTCACTACAGTTTACAACGCAGAGCCGTGAAAATACAAAATATATTTTTTTCCCACAAAAAGGATTTTTAGCCCCCCAAATTTTCATTTTACCAAGGATAACAAGAGAACTTGGACCTCAGAAGTTGTTGTTCAATTTATCCCGAGTACGCTGATACCCCATATGTTGGGGTAAACCCCTGTTTGGGCGCACGGGAGAGCTCGGAAGGGAAGGAGCACTGTTTTACTTTTTCAACGCAGAATTGGCTGGAATTGAGTTCGGACGCCATGTCGCGTTTGGAGAGCCCCTGATGTGCCTGAACAGTGGAAACTCCCCAATTCTACCTGAAACCCTAATCCAAACACACCCCTAACCCTAATCCCAACGGTAACCCTAACCACACCCCTAACCCTGACACACCCCTAATTCTAATCCCAACCCTAATCCCAACCACAAATGTAATCCAAACCCTAACCCTAACTTTAGCCGCCAACCCTAACCCTAACTTTAGCCCCAACCCTAACCCTAACTTTAGCCGTAACCCTAACCCTAACTTTAGCCACAACCCTAACCCTAAATTTAGCCCCAACCCTAACCCTAACTTTAGCCCTAACCCTAACCCTAACCCTAGCCCTAACCCTAACCCTAGCCCTAACCCTAACCCTAACCCTAACCCTAACCCTAGCCCTAACCCTAGCCCTACCCCTAACCCTAGCCCTAATGGAAATAAATACATTTTTTTAATTTTATTATTTTTCCCTAACTAAGGGGGTGATGAAGGGGGGTTTGATTTACTTTTATAGTGTTTTTTATATCGGATTTTTATGATTGGCAGCTGTCACACACTAAAAGACGCTTTTTATAGCAAAAAAGTTTTTGCGTCTCCACATTTTGAGACCTATAATTTTTCCATATTTTGGTCCACAGAGTCATGTGGGATCTTGTTTTTTGCAGGACAAGTTGACATTTTTATTGGTAACATTTTCGGACACGTAACAGTTTTTGATCATTTTTATTCCGATTCTTGTGAGGCAGAATGACCAAAAACCAGCTATTCATGAATTTCTTTTGGGGGAGGTGTTTATACCGTTCCACGTTTGGTAAAATTGATAAACCAGTTTTATTCTTCGGGTCAGTATTTTTTTGCTTATGATGCTGTATCATGGCTCCTTTTTTGCGGGACAAGATGACGTTTTCAGCGGTACCATGGTTATTTATATCCGTCTTTTTGATCGCGTGTTATTCCACTTTTTGCTTGGCGGTATGATAATAAAGCGTTGTTTTTTGGCTCTTTTTTTTTTTTTTTTCCTTACGGTGTTCACTGAAGGGGTTAACTAGTGGGACAGTTTTATAGTTTGGGTTGTTACGGACGTGGTGATACTAAATATGTGTACTTTTATTTTTTTTATTTTTTTTTTTAGATAAAGAAATGCATTTTTAAAATTACGTCACGGCTTGTGAATGGTTGCGTGCCGCCCATGTGACCGCGACGCGACCAATCACAGCAAGCCGTGACGTAATTTCAGGTCCTGATGCCTACTTCTGCATTCAGGACCTGAAATTACGTCACGGCTTGCTGTGATTGGTCGCGTCGCGGTCACATGGGCGGCACGCAACCAATCACAAGCCGTGACGTAATTTTAAAAATGCGCGCGTCTCCTGCCTCCCGTGACATCACGGCTTGTGATTGGTCGCGTCGCCCATGTGACCGCGACGCGACCAATCACAAGCCGGAACGTAATTTTAAAATCATGAATGCCTAGAATTAGGCATTGAGGACCTGAAAATTACGTCACGGCTTGCTGTGATTGGTCGCGTCGCGGCCACATGGGCGGCACGCGACCAATCACAAGCCGTGACATCACGGAAGGAAGTAAAAGCGCGCATTTTAAGCAAACAACGCTGCCGGTTCCCTCGGTGAGGTCCAGGCTGCGTCGGAGAGGTGAGTATAGCAATATTTTTTATTTTAATTCTTTATTTTACACATTAATATGGATCCCAGGGCCTGAAGGAGAGTTTCCTCTCCTTCAGACCCTGGGAACCATCAGGAATACCGTCTGATACTTGAGTCCCATTGACTTGTATTGGTATCGGGTATCGGTATCGGATTAGATCCGATACTTTGCCGGTATCGGCCGATACTTTCCGATACCGATGCTTTCAAGTATCGGACGGTATCGCTCAACACTATTAGTAATTTGAACTGGATACGCTGAGGGAATGGGAGCCAGTGAAGAGATTTGCAGAGGGGAGAAGGGGAGGAGTAGCAAGAAGAGAAATGAATTAGTCAGGCAGCAGAGTTAAGGAAGGACTGGAGAGGTGCAAGGGTGTTAGCAGGGAGGCCACAGAAAAGGATGCTGCAGTAGTCGAGGCGGGAGATGATGACGGCATGCACAAGCATTTTAGTAGATTGACAGTTGAGGAAAGGATGGATTCTGGACATATTTTTGAGCTGGAGGCAACAGGACGTGGAAAGAGCTTGGATGTGCGGTTTGAATGACAGGGCATAGTTGAGGGTTACTCTGAGGCAGTGGACTTCCGGTACGGAGGAAAGCATGATGTCGTTAATTGCGATAGATAGGTCAGATAAGGAAGAGCTATGAGATGGAGGAAAGATGATGAGTTCAGATTTGTCCACATTGGGTTTGAGGAAGCAAGAGGAGAAGAAGGGGTATATGGCTGATAGACATTCTGGGATTCTAGACTGCAGAGAGGTGACGTCTGGGCCAGAGAGGTAGATCTGAGTGTCATCAGCATAAAGGTGGTACTGGAATCCATGGGACTTTATGAGTTGTCCCAGGCTAAGTGTACAGATTGAGAAGAGTAAGGGTCCTAGAACAGAGCCTTGGGAGACTCCAACAGAGAGAGGGTGGGATGAGGAGGTAGTGTGGGAGAGGGAGACGCTGAATGTGCGGTTAGAAAGGTATGAGGAGATCCAGGATAGGGTGAGGTCTTTGATGCCAAAGGAGGAAACGATCTGTAGTAGGAGGCAGTGGTCAACTGTATCAAAAGCAGAGGACAGGTCTAGAAGGAGGAGTATAGCGTATTGTCTGTTAGCTTTGGCTGTAAGTAGGTCGTTAGTAATTCTGGTCAGTGCTGTCTCAGTTGAGTGATGGGGTGGAAACCAGATTGTAGATTGTCAAAGTGCAAGTTAGATGAGAGGTGGGAGGAAAGTTCAGCTTGGACGTGCTGCTCCAGGAGTTTGGAAGCGAATGGGAGCAGCGATATTGGGTGATAGCTGGACACAGCAGTTGGATCGAGGGTTGGCTTTTTAAGGATAGGCGTGATTGTGGCATATTTGAAAGCAAAAGGGAGGGTGCCAAAAGTTAGTGACAGGTTGAAGAGGTTATAAAAGATGAGTTAGGGATGGGATGGCACCTTCCCTTTTGCTTCCCTTTTGAAAGCAAAATGGAAGGTGCCAAAAGTTAGTGACAGGTTGAAGAGGTTATAAGAGGTGAGTTAGGGATGGGATAAGAGTGGCAGTGAAGTTGGGGAGGAGGTGGGATGGGGTCGAGCACACAGGTGGTGAGGTGTGATTTGGAGAGGAGACAATTAAGTTCCCCTTCAGTGATGTTGGATAGGGAGGTTATGGAGTTTGGGCATTGGTCTGGTATATAAAGGGATTGTGGTGGTTGAACAATAAAGATTTGCCTCGTTTGGTCAATCTTATTTTTAAAGTGTGTGGCAAAGTCCTCAGCAGAGATGAGGGAGGTTGAAGGGGCAGTGGGGGACGGAGGAGGGAGTTAAAGGTTTGGAATAACTGTGTGGGGTTGTAGGATAGGGAAGATACAAGGGTTGTGAAGTAGGCCTGTTTAGCAGAGGTGAGAGCAGATTTGAAAACGAGTGTAGCCTGTTTGAATGCAGTGAAGTTGTCTTGCAAATTTGTTTTCTTCCAACGCCGCTCTGCAACCCTGGACACTTGCCCGAGCTTTTTAGTGGTGTTATTGTGTCAGGGTTGTCTATTGATACGTCGCACTCTGCCATGAACGAGAGGGAGCAACCGTGTCAATAGATGATGCGAGAATGGCATTGTAGAAAGCAGTGGCACTGTCTGTGTCATGGAGTGAGGATATGGATGCCAGTGGTAGGATAGAGACAGAGAGTGTGTGGGTGTCTAGGTGTGCGAGGTTTGCGCATGTTGCTGGACATGGGTGACGGGTGAGAAGGACAGGGATGAGAAAGTGAGCAGATTGTGGTCAGATAGAGGGAGAGGGGAGGTGGTGAAGTTAGACAGAGAGCAGAGATGGGTGAAGACCAGGTCTAATGTATGTCCGTCTGTGTGGGTGGCTGAGGAGGACCACTGAGTAAGTCCAAAAGATGAAGTAAGGGACAGAAGTTTGGAGGTTGTTGACTGAAGGGTATCAATGGGGATGTTGTAGTCACCCATGATAATGGTGGGAATGTCAGCAGAGAGAAAGTGAAGAAGCCAGGTGGAGAATTGGTCAATAAAGGCAGTGCAGGTCAGTATATGACGGCCACTTGGAGGTTGGAGGGAGAGTAGATGTGGACAGAGTGGACTTCAAAAGAGGGGAGGATAAGGGAGGGTAGAGGTGGGATTGGGTTAAAGGTGCTGTAAGAAGAAAGGAGAAGACTCACTCCTCCACCATGTCTGTGGCCGGGGCGAAGGCTGTGGGTGAAATGGAGGCCGCCGTAACACAACGCAGCAGGAGAGGCGGTGTGAAAGGGTGTTATCCATGTTTCTGTGAGGCCGAGGAAGGCAAGCTTGTGAGAGAGAAAAAGGTCTTGAATCACATGAAGCTTAATGCAGATGGAGCGGGCATTCCAGAGTGCTCCAGAGAGAGGGAGCAGTGGGGTGGGTGTCAGGGGCACGTGTTTTATGTTGGAAAGACTGCGGTAGTTCATATTAGATAGGGAGGAGTATAAAGGGGGAGTAGTAATGGGAGGCATGAGCTGTGGGGGTCCAGGGTTGGGAGATTGTTATGATCTGGTGACCTTGGAGCCGCATTAAACTTTCTCTGGAGTCGGTGGAACCTGTACTGACCGCAAATCCTGAACTAACACCGCAACTAGAAGTAGCCGTGGGGTGTACCTAACATACCCTAGACACCTCGACACAGCCGGAGGACTAAATACCCCTATAGATGGAAATAGGAATGCTACCTTGCCTCAGAGCAGACCCCCAAAGGATAGGCAGCCCCCCACAAATAATGACTGAGTAGGAGAAGAATAGACACACGCAGGTAGAAAACAGGATTTAGCAAAAGAGGCCACTCTAGCTAAATAGGATAGGATAGGACAGATTACTATGCGGTCAGTATTAAAACCCTTCCAAAAATATCCACAGCAGATAATACAAAAAGTTCCACAATCTAACTAAAGACATGGAATGTATATCTGCCACTTCAGAGAATCCAACAAGACTGAGAAAATACTGACACAATCTAAGCTGGACAAGAAAACACAAAGAATAGCACTGAATTGTGAAGCACATAGCATGTGTGCCACAGGAAAAAAAAAACAGACACTTATCTTTGCTGATTTGGCAGAAAGGCAGGAGGAACCAAGCAGAGGTCCAACACCTCCCAACAACAATTGACAACTGGCAAGGACTAATGAATCCTGCACGCCTAAATACCACAGTCAGAACTGCAATCAGCAGATACACCTGACCAGGACTGCAACTCAGGGGCAACTGCATTACCACCTACAACCACCGGAGGGAGCCCAAAAGCAGAATTTACAACAGGAGATATGTCGCCAGCAGTGAGGAGAAGCAGAGAAAGGGAGAGCAGGTGGGAGAAGGAGAGTGGGCGGCTTGTTTTATGTTTTATTAGGACAGATTTGAGGTTGAGGAGTAGGTCAGCAGAGGAGGTCAGGTGGGGAGGTAAGATGGAAGGGGAGATGATTATTTGGTTAGAGGGTGCTGGGGTTTGTGGATAGCGAAGGAGAGTGAGGATTAGTGGAGCAAACACTGTAAGGGCAGATGTAAACATGATGAAGGAGTAAGATGGGTTAATAGAAACGCTAGGTCAAAGTAATAGGAAGTGCTTACTCAGCAGACATACCCAAAAAAGACAGATACATAGAGTGGGGTCCTGACTCCTGCCGTGACTAACTGCCATTGAAATAATTGCAGCGTCGCGATACTTTTAGCTGTCGTGATACTTTTGCTGCAGGGAGACGCATGCCTAACCCCACACGCGTGCCCCCCTTAGAATGCTTCTAAATTTGTAGAACTAAGGGTACCGTCACACAGTACCATTTTGATCGCTACGACGGCACGATCCGTGACGTCGCAGCGTCGTACGATTATCGCTCCAGCGTCATAGACTGTGGTCACACTTTGCAATCACGGCGCTGGAGCGATGCCGAAGTCCCCAGGTAACCAGGGTAAACATCGGGTAACTAAGCGCAGGGCCGCGCTTAGTAACCCGATGTTTACCCTGGTTACCAGCGTAAACGTAAAAAAAACAAACAGTACATACTTACATTCCGGTGTCTGTCCCCCGGCGTTCTGCTTCTCTGCACTGTGTAAGCACCATAGCCGGAAAGCAGAGCGGTGACGTCACCGCGTCACCGCTGTGCTCGCTTTCCGGCCGGCAGGCGCTCACAGTGCAGAGAAGCTGAGACGCCGGAGGACAGACACCGGAATGTGAGTATGTACTGTTTGTTTTTATTACGTTTACGCTGGTAACCAGGGTAAACATCGGGTTACTAAGCGCGGCCCTGCGCTTAGTTACCCGATGTTTACCCTGGTTACAAGCGAACACATCGCTGGATCGCTGTCACACACAACGATCCAGCGATGTCAGCGGGTGATCAAGCGACGAAAGAAAGTTCCATACGATCTGCTACGACGTACGATTGTCAGCAGGGTCCCTGATCGCTGCTGCGTGTCAGACACTGCGATATCGTAACTATATCGCTAGAACGTCACGAATCGTACCGTCGTAGCGATGAAAATGGCACTGTGTGACAGTACCCTAAATAAAGGATCAGGTGAAAGGGATTGTGGGAGCTGATTTGGGATAAATTAGCAATTGGCCAACACACCAGGGGAGGTTAGATGATCAAAGGCACTGGACCTGGCTACATCCATATGCTGTAACACCTTGCACCAGATAACATCTCCTGTGGCCCCAGCAAGGATACACAGCAATGAGTACAATGCAACAAATGGATTTAGCACACATTCAGCAGGCACTGTGATATACCATTAAAGGGAATGTTGCAGGATGATAAGCAGCAGATGACAGCAAGCAGATATTGTACCATTAAAGGGAATGTTGCAGGATGATAAGCAGCAAATGACAGCAAGCAGATATTGTACCATTAATGGGAATGTTGCAGGATGATAAGCAGCAGATGACAGCAAGCAGATATTGTACCTGTGTGAAGAGAGGAGATGGATATTAATTCCCGTCCATTGAAATAACTGCAGCGTCGCGATACTTTAGCTGCCGTGATACTTTTGCTGCCAGGCGAGCGTGCCTGACCCCACACGCGTGCCCCCTTAGAATGCATGTAATAGCTCCATATTAGGCGAAAGATGCCTTCTGACTCCACACATCGCAATTAGACTAGTTCACTGAATCAACACCCCATCACAGAATCTACTGCCCTTAATCTGTAATATATACATTTCAAGACAGGCATACAGGCCTCTCTTGAATTTTAGCAGTGAATTAATCATTACATCATCATGTGGCAGTAATTTTCATATTCTCACTGCTCTTACAGTATGGAAACTGCATCTGTGATTAAGATTAAAGCTTCTTTCCTCTAGACATAGTGGATGACCCATTGTCCCCGTCGCACGCCTAGGTGTAAAAAGATCATTAGAAAGACATTTGAACTTTCCCCTCACATATTTGTACACTGTAATAAGATTGCCCCTAAGGCTTTTCCAAAATTAATAACCCCAAGCTTGATAATATGTCTAGGCATTGCTGTCCACCCATTCCCTTAATAAACTTGGTCATTCTTCTCTGCACCCGCTCAAGTTCAGCAATATCCTTCTTGTACACCGGAGACTAAAATTTGAAATGGTCTTCTAAGTGATTATCGAAATGTTTTTGCTTCATTAATTTCATTAAATTTTCTTTGTACAGTATTAAAGTATATATTTGTATTATACTTTATGAAGTCATGTTTTTAGAATAAATAGTATGACTTATGGGATTTAAGTGTAGAACACAAATCAACTTCAGATTACCTGTCTGTGTGAAGGTGTTCATTGTTGCTATTTAACCTCTTTAAGGATTCAAGTTTTCTGGTAGCGATTTGAGTACACAAGGGCACTTGCTGTCCATGTCCGTGTGTCCGTATTTCACATCCATGTGGCATCCAGGTGCAGTCCGTGTGACACTTACCAGCTCCTGGGAAAAGCAGTACAATTCGCTCTGATCCCAGGGGCCATCTGGTGAAGGCAGCTCTCATCATTGTCACTTGGTCTCACTGAGATCAGCGCGACCAGGCGATAATGACGGAAATTGTATTCAGCAGCAGCTCTGTCCCTACTATGCAAAATAAAGAATTAAATAAAAAAATGACGTGGGCTCCCACAAAATTTTCATAACCATCCAAGAGAAAGCTCACGGCTGGGGGCTGATGTTAATAATCTGGGAAGCCCAGGTTGTGGGGAGGTTAGCAACCCTAGTGTACTTATTTCCTATATGGGTAGGTCACAATTCATTTTACCGTCCGAGATCCATTTTGGCAAAAGTAAGGTGGTTATTTCATGCACTCTTCAGTGGTTCTTGGACTATCTTGCCTCACTTTGCACAATCCAATAGTGGACTGGCAGACTTGGGAGGTAGTAAGGTGGAGTGAGTACTGTCAAGTACTCTGCTTGGGCACCCGGTTAGCCAGGGTTGGTACCTGGTCTCTGCCAGACTACCTGTCTGACTTTGGCCATGTGTTTTCCGAACAGGGATGTTAACCCCTTCATGACCGTGGGATTTTTCATTTTTCCGTGTTCGTTTTTCACTCCCCTCCTTCCCAGAGCCATAACTTTTTTATTTTTCCGTCAATTTGGCCATGTGAGGGCTTATTTTTTGCGGGACGAGATGTACTTTTGAACGAAATCATTGGTTTTACCATGTCTTGTACTAGAAAACGGGAAAAGAATTCCAAGTGCGGTGAAATTACAAAAAAAGTGCAATCCCACGCTTGTTTTTTGCTTGGCTTTTTTGCTAGGTTCACTAAATGCTAAAACTGACCTGCCATTATGATTCTCCAGGTCATTACGAGTTCATAAACAATACAAAACCCGGCACTCAACTTTGTGGTGAGAAGAAATGAAAGATTTATTGTATCCCAAATCCAAAAAACGTTTCGGTCACACAACGGGACCTTCATCAGTAACGTAAATTTGGATAATGGCTAGGATCAAGTGACTATATGACCTGTCCGGAGAAATCTTATCAATATCGTGTTGAATATCCAAAAGAGGAAGAGAGGCTACAGCCTATGTGCAGACTGTCATCGTGGCGTCCACCGCGATGACAGTCTGCACATAGGCTGTAGCCTCTCTTCCTCTTTTGGATGTTCAACACGATATTGATAAGATTTCTCCGGACAGGTCATATAGTCACTTGATCCTAGCCATTATCCCAATTTACGTTACTGATGAAGGTCCCGTTGTGTGACCGAAACGTTTTTTGGATTTGGGATACAATAAATCTTTCATTTCTTCTCACCACAAAGTTGAGTGCTGGGTTTTGTATTGTTTATTGATTACGGTTTGGGAACCTACCCGTGCACCAGATTTGGTTGTGCACACGTTAATCTAACCACATTACGAGTTCATAGACACCTAAAATGACTAGGTTATTTTTTACCTAAGTGGTGAAAAAAAATTCCAAACTTTGCTAAAAGAAAAAAAAAAAAATTGTGCAATTTTCGAAACTCGTAGCGTCTCCATTTTTCATGATCTGGGGTCGGTTGAGGGCTTATTTTTTGCGTGCCGAGCTGGCGTTTTTAATGATTCCAATTCAGTGCAGATACGTTCTTTTGATCGCCCGTTATTGCATTTTAATGCAATGTCGCGGCGACCAAAAAAACGTAATTCTGGCGTTTCGATTTTTTTTCTCGTTACGTCATTTAGCGATCAGGTTAATACTTTTTTTTTATTGATAGCTCGGGCGATTCTGAACGTGGCGATACCAAATATGTGTACATTTGATTTTTTTTTATTGATTTATTTTGATTGGGGCGAAAGGGGGGTGATTTAAACATTTATATTTTTTTTATTTTTTTCACATTTTTTTTTACTTTTTTTTTTTACTTTTGCCATGCTTCAATAGCCTCCATGGGAGGCTAGAAGCAGGCACAGCACGATCGCCTCTGCTACATAGCAGCGATCTGCTGTTCGCTGCTATGTAGTAGAAAATCAGGTGTGCTGTGAGCACCGACCACAGGGTGGCGCTCACAGCTACCGGCGATAAGTAACCATAGAGGTCTCAAGGACGTCTATGGTTACAATGGAGAAGCATCGTCGACCTCCGATCATGTGACGGGGGTCGGCGATGCCGTCATTTCCGGCCGCCCGGCCGGATGCGGTAGTTAAATGCCACTGTCTGCGTTTGACAGCGGCATTTAACTAGTTAATAGCGGTGGGTAAATCACGATTTCACCCGCCGCTATTGCGGGCACATGTCAGCTGTTCAAAACAGCTGACATGTCCTGGCTTTGATGCGGGCTCACCGCGGAGCCCTGCATCAAATCAGGGGAGCTGACATTGGACGTACTATCCAGTCCGATGTCAGTAAGGGGTTAAGAACTTCTTCCTCGTTGTCCTTATGATTGCGCCAATAATCGAATTGCTGGGGCCAAATTTCCTAAGAGCAGGTTATATAATATTTCAGGTCCAGAGAGGCAGGCCATGAAGCACTTTATCGCAGAAAGGCTGGCTAAGAGTCATATCAGACCTTCCTCATCTCCCATTGCAGTAGGTTTTTTCTTTGAGAAAAAAGATAGGGCGTTATGCCCCTGCCTAGATTTCTGTGAACTAAATTGGATCACGGTCTGGGATCAATATCTTCTCCCTCTCATCCCGAACCTCTTTAACCAGACTGTAGGAGCAAAATGTTTTCTAACCTGGACCTCAAGTGGGTGTATAATCTCGTCCGTATAAAGGAGGGGGGTGAGTGGAAGACTGCTTTTAATACACATGAAGGACATCATGAAAACAACGTGATGCCATTTAGTTTGACTAATGCTACCATCATCTGTCAGCACTTTGTAAATTACATTTTTTTGTCACCTGGAAGGTAGATTTATTGTAGTCTATCTTGAGGGGATGTTGATTTATTCACCAGATCTCGAGTCACATCAGGTCCCTGGCAGGCAGGTCTTACAAATATTCAGAGACAATAAATTTTATATCAAACCAGAGAAATGTATGTTTGTGGTTCAGGAGATCCATTTTCTTGGTTATTACAGTAGTTGTCATCCACTGGTTTTGCATGGATCCAGCTAAAGTGGGGGTGGTACTAGATTGGGATTGTCCTGAAGACTTAAAGGTTTTACACAGGTGTCAGTAGAAAGATGACATCAGACATATTCCATTTGCCTCCTGATGAACTTGTATCATGGAAGGGAAACGCATTGAGGCTCTTTCTATTTTTGGATCCCAGATACGTTTTTTTTATTTAATGGTGTACATTTTGGGCATAGTGCAATAAGTGTTCAATTTTGAAGAATCCCCTTATGGAAGATATTATTTGGGGCATTATTAACATTATGTATCTTAACAGTGAATCATTTGATTGAGGTTTCCTATTTTTTGTCTATGGTAATCATTGTGTACATTATATCTTATACAAATTTGGGGCACAGTGAAATTACCCTGGCCAGTCTATGCACACGATATTAGGCCTATTCCATAATTGTCGTAATTCAGTGGGGAAAAAAAGTATTTAGTCAGTCACCAATTGTGCAATTTCTCCCACTTAAAAAGATGAGAGAGGCCTGTAATTGGCATTGTAGGCCATCATGTAGATCACAACTATGAGAGTCAAAATGGGAAAACAATTCCAGAAAATCAACTTGTCTGATTTGGCAAGATTTATTTAGCAAATTATGGAGGGAAATAAGTATTTGGTCACCTAAAACATGCAAGATTTCTGGCTCTGACAGACCTGTAACTTCTTGTTTAAGAGGCTTCTCTGTCCTCCACTCATTACCTGTAGTAATGGCACCTGTTTGAACTTGTTATCAGTATAAAAGACAGCTGTCCACAACCTCAAACAGTCACACTCCAAACTCCACAATGGTGAAGACCAAAGAGCTGTCGAAGGGAGGGAAGACTGAATCTGCAATAGGCAAGCAGCTTGGTGTGATGAAATCAACTGTGGGAGCAATAATATGAAGACATACAAGACTACTGATAATCTTCCTCGATCTGGGGCTCCACGCAAGATCTCACCCTGTGGGGTCAAAATAATCACAAGAACGGTGAGCAAAAATCCCAGCACCACACGGGGGACCTAGTGAATGACCTGCATAGAGCTGGGACCACGTAACAAAGGCTACCATCAGTAACAAACTATGCTGCCAGGGTCTCAGATCCTGCAGTGCCAGACGTGTCCCCCTGCTTAAGCTAGCACTTGTAGTGCATCTTTGAAATCAGTAACATATTAATTTCTCTTGCAAGTACGCCGAGTTTTATATATGAATTTTCCTCAAAGAATTACATTAGGCACAGAAAATATGCAGATAAAAATGCACTATCGTAGCAGAAATGCACTAAAAACACATGCATTTTTTATCTGCAGATTCTCTGTGCCTAATGTAATTCTTTGAGGAAAATTCATATATAAAACTCGGCGTACGTGCAAGAGAAATTAATATATTACTGATTTCAAACACCCTCTACAAGGTCAGTTTATGCAGGCTTAAAAAATAAGCACAGTGGGCATGGGATTTCTAAATTTCTAAATCCCATCCACTGGAATTGTAAGGGTATGTGTTGTGTATCCGCTTTTTGGGCTCCCCTGGTGGTTGCTGGTGGTACTGGTGACTTGTTTGCACTTTGCTGCTTCTGTTCACCTGCTTCCATCAGTGTTTGGGAGTTTCCTATTTAGCCTTGCTCTCCAGTCTTTCCTTGCCGGTCATCATTGTAACCAGAGCCTTCGGTTGCATGTTCCTGCTACTAGTCTGCTGATCAGCTAAGTGGACTTTGTCCTTTTGTTTTGTACCTTTTGCCCAGTTTGCAGTTTTGTTATTCTCTGTAGCTGGAAGCTCTTGCGGGCTGAAATTGCCACTCCTGTGTCATGAGTTGACACAGGAGTCTTAAAGTAATTTCAGGATGGTTTTTGAAAGGGTTTTCAGTTGACCGTGAAGTCCTCTTTTGTATCCTTCTGCTATCTAGTAAGTGGACCTCTCTTTGCTAAATCTACTTTCATACTGTGTATGTCTTTTCCTCTTAATTCACCGTTATTACATGTGGGGGGCTGCTATCATCTTTTGGGGTATTTCCCTAGAGGTAAGCCAGGTCTGTTTCTTCCTCTACCAGGCGTAGTTAGTCCTCCGGCTGGCGCGTGGCATATAGGAAGCCGTAGGTATGCTCCCTGGCTACTGTTAGTTGTGTGGTAGATTTAGCTCACGGTCAACTCGAGTTTCCATCACCCGAGAGCTCGTTCGTTACTTATATGTTTCTTACGTTCCCTTGCCATTGGGAACCATGACAGTATGACCGGCCTGTGTTAAACTTATTGGCAGAAGAAAGGAGAGAAAAAAGAAGTCTGTAGATTTTTTTTTTTTTTTTTTTCCTATGTTTGCTCCATAGTTGGATCAGTTGTATTTCAGCTCTAATTACAGCCTTTGCCTTTCTCTCCTTCTAATCCTTGAATGGCTCTGAGCTCACCTGTTTAAAGATGGATCCTCAGAGTTTGGCTGCAGGTTTAAATAATCTTGCTACGAAGGTTCAAAATTTACAAGATTTTGTTATGCATACTCCTATTTCTGAACCTAAAATTCCTACACCAGAGGTGTTTTCCGGAGATAGATCTCGGTTTTTGAATTTCAAATATAATTGTAAATTATTCCTTTCTCTCAGACCTCACTCCTCAGGAGATCCTGTCCAGCAGGTTAAGATTGTAATCTCTTTGCTGCGAGGTGACCCTCAAAATTGGGCATTTTCATTGGCACCAGGGGATCCTGCGTTGCTCAATGTGGATGCGTTTTTCCTGGCTTTATGGTTGCTTTATGAGGAACCTAATTTGGAGATTCAAGCTGAAAAAGCTTTGATAGCCCTATCTCAAGGGCAAGATGAAGCGGAGATATACTGCCAAAAATTTCGTAGGTGGTCTGTGCTTACTCAGTGGAATGAGTGCGCCTTAGCGGCAAATTTCAGAGAGGGCCTTTCTGATGCTGTTAAGGATGTTATGGTCGGGTTCCCTGCGCCTACAGGTCTGAATGAGTCCATGACAATGGCAATTCAGATTGATCGGCGTTTGCGGGAGCGCAAACCCGTGCACCATTTGGCGGTATCTTCTGAAGAGACGCCAGAGAAAATGCAATGTGACAGAGTTATGTCCAGAAGCGAGCGGCAGAATTATAGGCGTAAAAATGGGTTATGCTTCTATTGTGGTGATTCTGCTCATGTTATATCAGCATGCTCTAAGCGTACTAGGAAGGTTGACAAGTCCATTTCAATTGGCACTTTACAGTCCAAATTTATTTTGTCTGTAACCTTGATTTGTTCATTATCAGTTATTACCGTGGATGCCTATGTGGACTCTGGCGCCGCTCTGAGTCTTATGGACTGGTCCTTTGCCAGGCGCTGTGGGTTTGATTTAGAGCCTCTGGAAGTCCCTATACCTCTGAAGGGTATTGATTCTACACCTTTGGCTTGTAATAAACCACAGTTCTGGACGCAAGTGACTATGCATATGACTCCAGACCATCAGGAGGTGATTCGCTTCCTTGTGTTGTACAATTTACATGATGTTTTGGTGCTTGGATTACCATGGTTACAGTCTCATAACCCAGTCCTTGACTGGAAGGCTATGTCTGTGTTAAGCTGGGGATGTCGGGGGGCTCATGGGGACACTCCTATGGTGTCCATTTCGTCATCTATTCCATCTGAGATTCCGGCATTTTTGTCTGATTATCGTGATATTTTTGAAGAGCCTAAGATTGGTTCACTCCCTCCTCACAGGGATTGTGATTGCGCCATAGATCTGATTCCTGGCAGTAAATTTCCAAAGGGTCGTTTGTTTAACTTATCTGTACCTGAACATGCTGCTATGCGCGAGTATATTAAGGAGTCCCTGGAAAAGGGACACATTCGTCCTTCTTCATCTCCTTTAGGAGCTGGTTTTTTCTTTGTCTCCAAAAAGGATGGCTCTCTGAGGCCTTGTATTGATTATCGTCTCCTGAATAAAATTACAGTCAAATATCAGTATCCGTTGCCTTTGCTGACTGATTTGTTTGCTCGCATAAGGGGGGCTAAGTGGTTCTCTAAGATTGATCTTCGTGGGGCGTATAATTTGGTGCGAATTAAGAAGGGGGATGAGTGGAAGACTGCATTTAATACGCCTGAGGGCCATTTTGAGTATTTGGTAATGCCTTTCGGCCTTTCTAATGCACCTTCTGTCTTTCAGTCCTTAATGCATGATATTTTCCGTGAATATTTGGATAAATTTATGATTGTGTACTTGGATGATATTTTGATTTTTTCTGATGACTGGGAGTCTCATGTTCAGCAGGTCAGGAGGGTTTTTCAGGTTTTGCGGGAGAATTCTTTGTGTGTAAAGGGTTCAAAGTGTGTTTTTGGGGTTCAAAAAATTTCATTTTTGGGGTATATTTTTTCCCCTTCTTCTATTGAGATGGACCCTGTCAAGGTTCGGGCTATTTACGACTGGACGCAGCCTACTTCTCTGAAGAGTCTCCAGAAATTCTTGGGCTTTGCTAATTTTTATCGTCGATTTATAGCTGGTTTTTCTGGCGTTGCTAAACCTCTGACGGATTTGACTAAAAAGGGTGCTGATGTTGCCAATTGGTCCCCTGCTGCCGTGGAGGCCTTTCGGGAGCTTAAGCGCCGCTTTTTGTCTGCCCCTGTGTTGCGCCAGCCTGATGTTTCTCTTCCCTTTCAGGTTGAGGTCGATGCTTCCGAGATCGGAGCGGGGGCGGTTTTGTCGCAGAAAAGTTCCGACTGCTCAGTGATGAGACCTTGTGCGTTCTTTTCGCGAAAATTTTCGGCCGCCGAGCGAAACTATGATGTTGGTAATCGGGAGCTTTTGGCCATGAAGTGGGCATTTGAGGAGTGGCGTCATTGGCTTGAGGGTGCCAGACATCAGGTGGTAGTTTTGACTGATCACAAGAATTTAATTTATTTGGAGTCTGCCAGGCGCCTGAATCCTAGACAGGCACGTTGGTCGTTGTTCTTTTCCCGGTTTAATTTTGTGGTCTCGTACTTACCGGGTTCTAGGAATGTGAAAGCAGATGCTCTTTCTAGGAGTTTTGAGCCTGACTCTCCTGGGAATTCTGAACCTGCTGGTGTCCTTAAGGATGGAGTGGTTTTGTCTGCTGTCTCTCCAGATTTGCGACGTGCTTTGCAAGAATTTCAGGCGGATAGACCTGATCGTTGTCCGTCTGGTAGACTGTTTGTTCCTGACGAGTGGACCACTAGAGTCATCTCGGAAGTTCATTCTTCCACTCTGGCAGGTCATCCGGGAATTTTTGGCACCAGAGATTTGGTGGCTAGATCCTTCTGGTGGCCTTCCCTGTCTCGAGATGTGCGTGTTTTTGTGCAGTCTTGCGATGTGTGTGCTCGGGCCAAGCCTTGTTGTTCTAGGGCTAGTGGGTTGTTGTTGCCCTTGCCTATTCCGAAGAGGCCTTGGACGCACATCTCTATGGACTTTATCTCGGATCTCCCTGTTTCTCAGAAGATGTCTGTCATCTGGGTGGTGTGTGACCGTTTTTCTAAAATGGTTCATTTGGTGCCATTGCCTAAGTTGCCTTCCTCATCTGAGTTGGTCCCTCTGTTTTTTCAAAATGTGGTTCGCTTGCATGGTATTCCGGAAAACATCGTTTCTGACAGGGGTACCCAGTTCGTGTCTAGATTTTGGCGGGCAGTCTGTGCCAGGTTGGGCATTGATTTGTCCTTTTCGTCTGCATTCCATCCTCAGACCAATGGCCAGACGGAGCGAACTAATCAAACTTTGGAGACTTATTTGAGGTGTTTTGTGTCTGCGGATCAGGATGATTGGGTTGCCTTTCTGCCGTTGGCGGAGTTTGCTCTTAATAATCGGGCTAGTTCTGCTACTTTGGTTTCTCCTTTCTTTTGCAATTCAGGGTTTCATCCGCGTTTTTCATCTGGTCAGGTTGAATCTTCGGATTGTCCTGGAGTGGATGCGGTGGTGGATCGGTTGCATCGGATTTGGGGACAAGTGGTGGATAATTTGGAATTGTCCCAGGAGAGGACTCGGCAGTTTGCTAACCGTCGTCGTCGTGTTGGTCCCCACCTTCGCGTTGGGGACTTGGTGTGGTTGTCTTCCCGTTTTGTCCCTATGAGGGTTTCTTCTCCCAAATTTAAGCCTCGGTTCATCGGTCCTTATAGGATTTTGGAGATTCTTAACCCTGTTTCCTTTCGTTTGGACCTCCCGGCATCTTTCGCTATCCATAATGTGTTCCATCGGTCGTTGTTGCGGAGATATGAGGTACCGGTGGTTCCTTCTACTGAACCTCCTGCTCCTGTGCTGGTGGAGGGTGAATTGGAGTACGTCGTAGAGAAGATCTTGGACTCCCGTATTTCCAGACGGAGACTTCAATATCTGGTTAAATGGAAAGGCTATGGTCAGGAAGATAATTCTTGGGTAACTGCCTCTGATGTTCATGCCTCGGATTTGGTTCGTGCCTTTCATAGGGCTCATCCAGATCGCCCTGGCGGTTCTTTTGAGGGTTCGGTGCCCCCTCCTTAAGGGGAGGGTACTGTTGTGTATCCGCTTTTTGGGCTCCCCTGGTGGTTGCTGGTGGTACTGGTGACTTGTTTGCACTTTGCTGCTTCTGTTCACCTGCTTCCATCAGTGTTTGGGAGTTTCCTATTTAGCCTTGCTCTCCAGTCTTTTCCTTGCCGGTCATCATTGTAACCAGAGCCTTCGGTTGCATGTTCCTGCTACTAGTCTGCTGATCAGCTAAGTGGACTTTGTCCTTTTGTTTTGTACCTTTTGCCCAGTTTGCAGTTTTGTTATTCTCTGTAGCTGGAAGCTCTTGCGGGCTGAAATTGCCACTCCTGTGTCATGAGTTGACACAGGAGTCTTAAAGTAATTTCAGGATGGTTTTTGAAAGGGTTTTCAGTTGACCGTGAAGTCCTCTTTTGTATCCTTCTGCTATCTAGTAAGTGGACCTCTCTTTGCTAAATCTACTTTCATACTGTGTATGTCTTTTCCTCTTAATTCACCGTTATTACATGTGGGGGGCTGCTATCATCTTTTGGGGTATTTCCCTAGAGGTAAGCCAGGTCTGTTTCTTCCTCTTCCAGGCGTAGTTAGTCATCCGGCTGGCGCGTGGCATATAGGAAGCCGTAGGTATGCTCCCTGGCTACTGTTAGTTGTGTGGTAGATTTAGCTCACGGTCAACTCGAGTTTCCATCACCCGAGAGCTCGTTCGTTACTTATATGTTTCTTACTTTCCCTTGCCATTGGGAACCATGACAGGTATGGTTACACGTTTGCGTTATTGGTGCATTTTTTAAAGCTTATTTTTTTTATAATAATTTTAGCTGCGATTTGCAGCACCAGCTATGTCTATGAGATTTCAGAAATATAAGTTGGAGCGCCCCCACGTTAAGGGCAATGGGGTACTCAGTACAGGGTCCTTTGGTTCGGGGGATGTCACGGTGGCCAGACCCGGTCTGTGGCCCTTTGAAGGGCGTCCAATAAAGGGAGAGTTTGTATAATGTTCGTGACGCCACCTGTGGTATTCGGTCAGGGTGACCGACGCTGCTTAGGGGTCCGCTGGGGTGATGTTATGGCAGCTGGATGGTATACCTTCCCACAGGTGAAGTGTATCCCCAGGTCTTCCCAGAAGTGTAGATAGTGATGGTGAATGATGTGAGGCACAGTGAATAACGAGGACGCAAGGTTGCAGTCTCTTTACCTTGTTTACTGAAGAATTCAGCATCCACAGTCCAGGGTACAGACCACAGGGTAGGCAGAGTCCGGCCGGTCCAAAGGCAAATCCAGAGTCCCCTTATCCAGGTGGAAATCAGTAGCCTTCCTACTAGTGCCTGTGTGTTGTAGTACCTCCCTGCTGAGCAACTCGGTAAGGTCCTCACAACTTTCGTGGATGTTTCAGATGTCTTCCTCTCTGTCCCCCAGATGGTATGGATAGGACAAACCCGTATGACTGATGGCCTGAGGCTTGTTTATAGGGACCCTAGAGATGCCCCAACCCCCACAATTTTCCACTGTGTCTTCTTAGGTATTTAGGTCGGGCAGCCAACTTGGAATTGACTGTCCTGCTGGTCTCTGAAGTAATGCGTAGAGTCAATTACTCCCTCGGTGTTCCGACCACTGGCTACGCGCCTCAGAAGGAGGCAGCCTTTACAGGGCAGAACTCCTCCCGGTGTTTTCTCCTTGTGCTGTGACTTCGTTTCTCACTCTCTACAACACAGTTCTCTTCATGTCCTTTCTTAGGATGCTGCCGCACGTGGGGCAGGCGCAGCTCCGTAGCTTTCTATCCCGCTAGGCCTCTGTCAGGATCCCACCCCTGACAGGGACCATCTGTCTGCAGCTCAGATGTTCCTCCTTTTCCCCCTGTCTGCCTGACAGGTACTCACTGGGTCAAACCCAGGCAGCATCTGACTAACTTTCTATCCAAACCACCAGTTTTACCCTTCTGTGAGGAGTGCCCTACTAGATAGGAGCATAGCTCCCCCTGGTGAATTGGAGTGTGAAGTGTGGATTATGTTTGGTGATACCTGGAAGGATGAACTCCTTTATTACCTTTAGACGTAATATCACTCCTCCTGGTGGAAGAATGACATTACTGCAACGACCAGGACTCTGGGGCGCTGCACATGCATACAGCTTGTTTTTTTTGTCCTCAGTAATTTGTGCAAAACCTTAGGTTTTGCAGAATAAAGCCTTGTCACTTCTTTTAGCATTTTAAAAAATTTTAGTGGGTGATTTTTTAATGGGGGATGAAAAAAGAATTCTGAAAAGACACAGGAATCAGGTTTTGCTGCATTTTTTGTTCCAAAATCTGACAAAGCAGAACCTGATTTTTTGGAGGGCACAAAACTTTATCAGCATGCACAAGAGACAAATGTTACATGACAAAAATGCAGACAAAACACAACAAAAACACAGCAAAAAATGTAACAAAAACCAAGCAATCCTGCTTTTTTGCAGCAAGTTTCTTACTACTGCAGAGAAAAAAACGCAGCAAAAACGCAAGGTGTGAACATAGCCTAAGATATTGTATTTTTTGTAACTTCGAAAACTCATTGTGGGAACTTAACCTATGAGTTAAAGTACCACAAAACCATACCATTGACACATTTACTCAAATAATAATAATAATAATAATAATAATAATCTTTATTTTTGTATAGCGCTAACATATTCCACAGCGCTCTACAGTTTGCACACATCATCATCACTGTCCCTGTTGGGGCTCACAATTTAAGTTCCTTATCAGTATGTCTTTGGAATGTGGGAGGAAACCGGAGTACCCAAAGGAAACCCACGCAAACACGGGGAGAACATACAAACTCCTTGCAGATGTTGTCCTTGGTGGGATTTGAACCCAGGACTCCAGCGCTGCAAGGAAATAAAGATAAAGTTGTTAAGGATTTTATGATAAAAAAAGTTTGAAAACATTTTAAATAAAAGAAGATTGCTAGAATGTCATTATATTACAGATTTGTACATTTGTTCTGCTGTGTCTGTGGATTTGACCTTGTCCAGTGCTGCCATATACGCACTTATCGTAATAGTTCATGGTTGCTAATCGACATTGTAATAGGATTGAATTCCTATCAACATGACAACACTGCCAAAACAAACACAAATAAGGAACAAAGAGCAGATGCACGCTAAGTGACTTACGGAGTCAAGAATTGTTCTTCCTAATGGCTTCTATGCATGCACTTATGACATTTACTAAGTCTATTTTCAGTAAATAGTCCTTAAACCTCTAATATAAATTGCTTGTGTTCTAATGTGCCTGGAAAATGCTTTCCTTTTAGTTTATATGTCATACAGTTAAAATGACTGAAGGAGTGAAGAGCATGGAGAATGGCTTTTCTGAATAGTCTGTAAAAAATATTACATGTAAAAATGAATGTGATTGTTGTTCAGCAGTTTAGACTTACACCAAATAAATTAGACTTGACAAGGGCGCTAACCAAATAAAACACTTACTTTGACTTGTTAACCAGAGTGGAAAGCCTCAATAAAACAGAAATTGTGGTAGACTCATATTTTACAATGTTGCTGCTAAACGTAAGGCCTGGCCCGCTTAAGCTGAAATATTTTAGCAAATTCATTATAGTTCTAAGAAACCAAACTACAAATGCAATAAAAAGTATTTTTGTTAAACAATAAGATATATGGTATGGGACAGAAATATTGCCCTAGGGCAGGGGTGGGTAATTAAGTTTAATTAATTTTACTGAGGGGGCCACATGAGAGACCATGACTATTGTGGAGGCCCCAACCAATAGGCTGAAATTCTGCTCAATTTATTAAACTATTAACATACTAAATAGAATTACAATTATTATTTTATGTTAATATTATCACTTAATATTGAGCAGAATTAAGTATCCTGACATCTCCCTATATACCATATGGACCTGTGTACAGCCCTCGTATATACCGCATGAGTCCTCACACAGCCCACTACATAAATAGCCCTCGGGATACAGTATGAGACCCTCACACAACCCCTTGTATACAGTATGAACCCCCACATGGCACCTTATAAGCAGTTTGAGCCCCCATATAGTCCCCTATATACAGTATGAGCCCCCTACATAGGCCCCTAAATACAGTATGAGTCACCAGATAGTCCCGTATATACAGTATGAGTCTCCATATAGCCCCTATATACAGTATGAACCCCCACACAGACACCGATATACAGTATAAGCCCTCAAAAAGCCACCTATATACAGTATGTATCATACCGCTGCTGCCGCCTCCTTGCTCGCTCCCGGCCTCTGCTTCTCATGCGCGCGCGCATACCAGGTTCAGTGCTGCGCGTGTGCACTTCTGATCTTCTGTCGGCTCTCCTCTTCGTCTCCTCTATGGTCCTGGAGGACTAGTACCCGGAAGTCGGTCCTCCTTATTGTCCTCTCTGTGGTTCTGGAGGTCTGTTACCCGGAAGTGCTACCCTGCCTTTAGGTATTTAAACTGCTTCCTGCCATCCCTCTGTGCCTGGTTATCATTTGTTCCTTCAGGTGTTCCTGGCCGCTCTTAGTCTCTGTGAAGTTCGTTTTCCCTCTGACTTTGAGTTTATCCTGTCTTTCCTGTATCTTGCTAGCCTCTGCGTTCCCTCAGTTCCTCCGCCAGTCCCTGCAATGCTGCAGTTTACCCACCAGTCCTGTGTCTCCGCAGTACTCACCTATCCTGTGGTCCTACTATCTCCGCCTCTTCTTGGTCTTCTCCCGTCCTGGTCCTCCAGCTTCTGTGGCGATAGTCCCTCACGGGCCTGCCCCTAACTCTCCCTGTATAGGGGGCGGTCTATCTGGTCAGCTCGTCCGTGAGGGGTTCGTAGTCGCGGTCTAGAGGGTCCACTTTCCGTTTTCCCTCTTTGAATCGTCACACTCACAATAGGACTGCACTTGGATGACATCTGAGTGCAGTCTGATTCTTACAGCATAACAGTATGAGTCTTTATATAGCCTCCTATATACAGTATGAGCCTCCTACATAGCCCCTATATACAGTATGAGTCACCAGATAGTTCCGTATATACAGTATGAGTCTCCACATAGCCCCTATATATAGTATGAGCCCCCATACAGACACCGATATACAGTATGAGCCCCCACATAGCCCCTCTATATACAGTGTGAGCCTCAACATAGCCTCTCTAGATACAATATCAGCCCTCACATAGCCTCTTATATACTGTATGAGACCCCACATAACCTCTACGTACAGTATGAGCCCACTACATGCAGTATAAGTCACCACATAGCCTTATATATACATTATGAGCTCCCATCAAACCTCTTATATACAGTATGAGCCCCGAATAGCCTTCTATACATGTAAACATTCCATACACATCTATAAAAACAACACATACCTTAATCCTGCTCCCTTGACAGTCTGCTGCTTTCTCCGGTGCACTGACACTCTGTACAGAAGATGCGATGTAATGACATAATTTTGTCTGCTATCTGACTCACTTGTGGTAAAAGGAGCCAGCGGCTCCATCCTCCACCAATCATCTATTCACCTCAGTCTGCATGCCGAGGATGTGGATAGTGGTGACATCAGGAGGCGGGCGAGGGCAGGGCCACTGTTTTCAGCCTTTTGGCTGTCTCAGTCTGCCAGCCAGACTGAAACAATGAGAAGGCCGAATGTCGTCTGGGGGCCACACTTTGCCCAACTCTGCCCTATAGAATCCATCATTTGGTCATCTCCACTATCTTATTGCCTTCATTTATGATTTGCTTAAAGTCTATACCTTAACATAATAATGGTCATGTATAGACACAAAGTGCACGATTCATCATTTGTGGGGTTTTTTAAGTTCACTTTTTTTGTCTTACGGCATACACTGACGTTTTATGCGCCAAGTTCATGAAAATGGTGCACGTGGTTCACAAAGTAAAAGCAATAAAATGGTCTTTTTTTCTGTGTTTAACCATTTTCAAGACTTTTGAAGTAAAAAAAACCCAGCACATTTTGCAAAAGATTGCAAAAATAGCAAAGAAATTTTTGATGTTTGTAAAATCACTCCGGGGTAGGTACTGGGTTATATTTATGACAACTGTGGTAGATCGGCTCACTTGGCTGCACATAGAGGTAGACACAGGAACACTGAATCTTTAAATCGTCCACTGGTTTATTAAAAATACTGCATAAACCAGTGCAAGGTTAGCAAAAGCAAACCCGGCCTAGCAGGATAAACAAAATGCAACGTATCGCACAGTCCTTGTTGCTATGGGAATCCACCCACTTCAGGAACAAACAAAAAGAGGTTCAGCTTTCCTAAACATCAAAACACAAGTTCAGAACTTGCACCATCCACGTCCACTCCTCCTGAATGCTCTAGAAGGCTAGGTATTTATCCTCTGGACTCCTCCCGCTCTATAGCTGTTCAATTAACCTAGCACTAAACATGGCTGATTAACCGCTTTCAGCACTTGTGCTGGAGCAACTTCCTAGGTGGCTATCACTGAAGCTAACACCCATAGTGAAAAATAGCCCCCCTCCAGTGCTTTGCCAGTGACTTTGTCACACACCTTTCAGAAAAGTCGCAAATGATGAATTAGGCAAAAACATCTGAAATCTGCAAACCCAGCCCACAGTGGCAAACTAGAAAAAAAAACAGGTAAACACAAATGAAATAGTCTTAAAAAGGGAAGCATATGGGAAGATGAATTGGGCGCAAACAAGAAAAAACGCACCAATAACCAAAATCTCGACAAAATGAAATCAAGAATTGGTCCATAAACAATAATATTATATGACCACTATTTATCGCTGATATTTAGACAATGCATTATACTGTTATGTGGACACTATATACAGTGGTATGTAAATGTTTGGGCACCCCTGGTCAAAATTACTATTATTGTGAACAGTTAAGCAAGTTGAAGATTAAATAATCTCTAAAAGGGCTAAAGTTAAAGATAGCACATTTCATTTTTATTTTAGGCAAAATAAATTTTTTATTGTCATTGTTTACATTTTAAAAATTGCAGAAAGGAAAATGGGCCGATGTAAAAGTTTGGGCACCCTTGGAGATTTGGGAGTGCAGATGACTTTGACCAAGGTTTCAGACCTTAATTAGCATGTTAGAGTTATGGCTTGTTCACTATCATCATTAGTAAAGGCAAATTAGCAAATTCTCAGCTTTGTAAAAATCCAGTCTCCTCTAACCTTGTGCCTAAAAGTGCAGCCATGGGTTCTTCTAAGCAGCTGCCTAGCACTCTGAAAATGGTGGAGGCCCACAAAGCAGGAGAAGGCCAGAAGAAGATAGCAATGTGTTTTCAAGACGCCCTTTCCTTAGTTAGAAATGTAATTAAGAAATGACAGTCAACAGGGAGAGTGAAGGTCAAGATAAGGTCTGGAAGATAAAGCAAAATTTCAGTGAGAGCTGCTCATAGGATTGCTAGAAAGGCAAATCAGAACTCTTGCTTGACTGCAAAAGACCTTCAGAATGATTTAGCAGACTCTGGAGTTGGGGTAAATTGTTCTACTGTTCAGAAACACTTGCATAAATATGGCCTTCATGGAGGAGTCATCAGAAGAAAACCTCTCCTGCATTCTCACCATAAAATTCAGGTTCAGAAGTATGCAAAATAATATCTAAACAAGCCTGATGCTTTTGGAAACAAGTTCTGCGGACTGATGAGTTTAAAATAGAACTTTTTGGCCCCAGTGATCAAATGTATGTGTGGAGAAATAAGGGCACAGAGCTTCAGGAAAATAACATATCGCCAACCATTAAGCATGGGGGTGGATCAATCATGCTTTGGGGTTGTGTTGCAGCCCATGGCACAGGGAACTTTTCATGGGAAGAGGGAAGAATGGATTTAATGAAATTTCAACAAATTCTTGATGCAATCATAACACCATCTGTAATAAAGCTGAAGTTTAAAAGAGGATGGCTTCTACAAAAGGATAATTATCTTAAACACGTCAAAATCCATAATAGACTACATCAAGAGGAACAATCTGAAGGTTTTCATTGGCTCTCACAGTCCACTGACCTGAACATCATTGAAAATCTGTGGTTACACCTCAAAATAGCAGAGCATACAAGACAACCCAGGAATCTCACAGAACTGGAAGAATTTTCCAAGGAAAAATGTATAAAAATCCCTCAAACAAGAAATGAAAGACTCTCGGATGGCTACAAAAAGCGTTTGCAAGCTGTGATGCTTGCAAAAGGGGGTGTTACCAAACTTTTGCATCGATCCATTTCAATTCTTAAAATGTAAAAAATTGCAATATATATATATATATATACTGTATGTATATATATATATATATATATATATATATATATATATATATATATATATTGGGCCTAAAACCCAAAGGAAATGTGTCATCTTTAACTTTGGGCCTTTTAGAAATCATTTCATCTTCAACTTGATTAATAACAGTAATTTTGACCAGGGGAGCCCAAACTTTTCCATGCCACGGTAACTGTATTATTCAGGTATAGTATGGATCTAATATTTGGATAGTATTACGGTAAAAACTGGCATAGTGCAATACAGTTCTGAGCTACTCCTTTCTATTTCATATTTCATACCCTCGCCAAGTCTAAAGTGCGAGATTTTTTGGTTTAATAGTCCCCCATGGTCAGAAGTTTAAAATTCTATGGGTTGGTGCAAAGAGAGCATTGCATTTTGTAATTAGATTACAAGAGATTAATTATAAAGAAAATGAGAAGACTTAAAGTGGTTGTCCAAGTGAATAGGCGTTGTTGTGCAGTACCCAGGAGCCACCACTGAACAATGTACAAAGCTATGGTGGTACGCCGCAAAGAATAAAAATGGGTGGATTTCCAAAGGGTTAAAATAGAGAAACAATGGGGAACCCCTAAGGAATAAAAAAACTTCATGTGTTCTCTTTCTGAGCATAATAAGAAATGTATAGAAAAGTAAATATTAATATGTGATACAGGAAGGATATATATCTTGGTACTGTGTTAGCCAGTGGATAGAAAAATATTTAGAATTGAGAGTCCTCAGTGGTTGATACCTTTTAATGGCTCACTGAAAAGATGGTAAGAAATGTCAAGCTTTCGAGACTACTCAGGTCCTTTCATCAGGCATAGACTAATAGACATTCTGAAGTATCACAAATTTATGCACAACACAGCACAGAAATAATGCCATAGATAAGACAGGTGACGTGAAGCAGAACTACCATTATGTGAGTAATAAACAGTTATGTCCATAAATATTAGAACAGTTCATAGATAAGGAGTGTGAATGTTTTATTGTCCTCTGATTGAGGTCTGGTTCTGTGTTATGATGCCCCCACACGGTCTGAGGAGCAAATTCCTTAATTGATGTAAAAAGACATAAATACATGTGAGACATTAATTCCTGCACTGTGTGTCAAAGGTCATCATCAGCTTATATTACCAAACTCTTCTGTCTCTCTGAGATTTGAAATTACCTTTTAATAATAATAATAACCACAGACAAGATAAAGATCCCCAATTCACATTACGACTACAAGATCCCAGGAACTTTCAGCTGCATCACATCTAATGTGTTGTTCCTAATTATTTGTACTAAATGTCCAACTGGGGGTCTGTATGTAGGGGAGACAGGGCAAAAACAGAACAAGGATGAACTTTCATCGCCACACAATAAGAGAAAAAAGAATGGATCTACCTGTGGCAATACATTTTTGTCTCCCTGATCACAGCATTACGGACATGAAATTACTTGTATTAAAACTCTCAGAGAGAAAGAAGAGTCTAGGAATATAAGCTGATGATGACCTTTGACACACTCAGTGCAGGAATGAATGTGTCGTATGTATTTATGTCTTTTAACATCAATTAAGGAATTTGCTCCTCAGACCGTGTGGGGGCATCATAACATAGAACCAGACCCCAATCAGAGGACAATAAAACATTCACACTCCTTATCTATGAACTGTTCCAATATTTATGGACATAACTGTTTATCACTCACATAATGGTAGTTCTGCTTCATGTCACCTGTCTTATCTATGGCATTATTTCTGTGCTGAGTTGTGCATAAATATGTGATTCTTCAGAATTTCTATTAGTCTATGCCTGATGAAGGGACCTGAGTAGTCTCGAAAGCTTGCAATTTGTTACCATCTTTTCAGTTAGCCAGTAAAATGTATCAGCCACTGAAGACTCTCAATTCTAAATATATTAATATGTGCAAATTAATTTGTGCAAATATCTACATGTTCACTGTTCCTCCCTTGGATATAATTCTCCTTGGTCATATTTCAGTAGATTTTCTATAGTCAATGGTGACTGTAAAAGATAGGAGTTTAATAAACAAAGTGCAGGAGTCAACCTAGGATAAGAGTTCAAGAAAGAATGATTATCATACAGAAAAATGTTTGGCTCTTCTAAACATCCAGTAACTCAAATAGCCTAAGTGACCTCATAAGAACCCTGAATACTTCAAGAAGTTATGACTTCTCTATGATTTACATTTGAAGGGTAATGTCCTTTTTATAATTTTTATAATAGATTTATTTTGGCAGGAAAGTCAACATATGTTTTAATTACATTAAAGGACATAGGAAATAATTTACATTGCAAGATAATGTAACAAATATGCCAGATAATCTATTAGTTTGTGGCAGCAGGGTGGTTTTGTAACTGGGGTCCTGCGTTCAAATCCCACCAAGGATTTCATATGCATGGAGTTTGTTTGTTTCCAGGTGTTTCCTCCAGGTATTGTAGATTCCAGTCATGCCCACAACTCATACAAAGACAAACTGATAGGTAATTTAGTTTGAGTGCCCCAATGTGGACAGTGATGACAATAATAGGGTATATTTAAGAAAATAGTTTGCATGTCCTGTCAAAGCATTAGACTGGGATTTTAAGTTTTAGACATATTTATGATTCTGGGACCCACATGTTGACACATTTCATCTATAGGTAAAAATTTGTGTACATTGGACCATGTGTTTTTTAAGATTTGCATCAAAATACATAGTGGGTACCTAAAGTATTCAGACCGCTTTAAATTTTTCACTCTTTGTTTCATTGCAGGCATTTGGTAAATTCAAAACAGTTCTTTTTTTTTCTCATTAATGTACGCTCTGCACCCTATCTTGACTGAAAAAAAACAGAAATGTAGACATTTTTGCAAATTTAATAAAAAAAGAAAAACTTAAATATCACATGGTCATAAGTATTCAGACTCTTTGCTCAGACACTCATATTTAAGTCACATGCTGTCCATTTCCTTGTGATCCTCCTTGAGATGGTTCTACTCCTTCACTGGAGTCCAGCTGTGTTTAAACTGACAGGACTTGATTTGGAAAGGCACACACCTGCCTATATAAGACCTCACAGCTCACAGTGTATGTCAGACCAAATGAGAATCGTGAGGTCAAAGGAACTGGCCAAGAAGCTCAGAGACAGAATTGTGGCACAGATCTGGTAAAGGTTACAAAAGAATTTCTGCGGTACTCAAGGATCCTAAGATCACAGTGGCCTTCATAATCCTTAAATGGAAGAAGTTTGGGACCACCAGAAGTCTACCTAGACCTAGCCATCTAGACAAACTGAGCAATCGTGGGAGAAGAGCCTTGGTGAGAGAGGTAAAAAAGAACCCCAAGATCACTGTGGCTGAGCTCCAGAGATGCAGTAGGGAGACGGGAGAAGGTTCCACAAAGTCAACTATCACTGCAGCCCTCCACCAATCGGGCTTTTATGGCAGAATGGCCTGACGGAAGCCTCTCCTCAGTGCAAGGCATATGAAAGGCTGCATAGAGTTTGCTAAAATACACATGAAGGACTCCCAGACTATGAGAAATAAGATTCTCTAGTCTGATGAGTCGAAGATAGATGTTATTGGTGACAATTCTAAGTGATATGTGTGGAGAAAACCAGGCACTGCTCATCACCTGCCCAATATAATCCCAACAATGAAACGTGGTGGTGGCAGCATCATGCTATGAGGGTGTTTTTCAGCTGCAGGGACAGGATGACTGGTGGCCATTGAAGGAAACATGAATGCGGCCAAGTACAGAGATACCCTGGATGAGAACATCTTCCAAAGTGCTCTGGACCTCAGACTTGACCGAAGGCTCACCTTCCAACAAGACAATGACCCTAAGCACACAGTTAAAATAACAAAAGGAGTGGCTTCAGAACAACTCTGTTTAGATAAAAGGAGTGCCTCATACACATTCTGTTTTATTGTCATCTCTTGGTCTCCTAAACTCATAAATATGCATTTTTCAGGGTTATATATCAAAGAAATGTACTCCAGACCAAGGAATAGTCTATGGGTGAGTAATATAATACCGGAGGTCAAATTTCTGCACCATTTCTGCATCTCTTAGCAGGAAAAAATCAGTTGCAAAAACAGGTATTTGCAGTGTTTTTGATTGTTTTGAGTGATGTCAGTGGTGAAAAATGCAGCGCAAAAGTGCACAGAGAATTGACATGCTGCAGATTATATTTTTGCACCACACACATCAGGTTTCTCATTCACTTTGCTGGCATCTAGTTTTGCTTCAGGTTTTTCAACAAATCCGCGCAGAAAAAAACGCAACAAAAATGCATCAAATCCGCAATGTGTGCACACAGCCTAAAATTTTAAACAAGTTTTTTAAGGCTTATATAGCAATGAAATGCACCCAAGAATATATAATACCCTATGGATGAGCATTATAATACCGATACATTTTTAAATAAGTCTTTTGAGGGTTATATATCAACGAAATGGACTCCAGACCACAGAATAGTCTATGGGCGAGCAATATAATACCGATACATGTTTGAACAAGTTTTTTGAGAGTTATATACCACCGAAATGTAGCTTCTGGTTAAATTGTGAGCAGCGACTGTTTAAGTAGGCACTGAAGTGAGATAGTTGCACTGACTATGGCTTCATCGCCGCTCACTATTATTATGGCATCCTCAAAGTTTTAAAGAGCCACACAAATGTCAAACATCCATGCCCACTCTTCAGTTGTTACGTGCGAAGGCTGACCAGAATACTGATGGGCTTGTGGGAGCTGGTACTCAACCACTGTCCACTTCTGTTCACAAAGTGTGTCCAGTATATGCAGTGTAAAGTTCCATCTTGTGGTGACATCGCACACAAGTCGGTGAGCTGGCAATTGCATGCACTGCCGGAGCGACGGCAGCTGTAGCCGACTTGCATAAATGGGTACTGATGAAGCATACCTTGACCAGAAGCTCTAGCAAATCTGGGTAAGTTTTCAGAAACTGCTGAACTATCAAGTTGAGCATATGTGTCAAATATGGTATGTGTGTGAGCTTGCTACACTTCACAGCCGCCACCAGGTTACGCCCATTATCACACACGACCAGGCCTGGTTGGAGATTAAGTGGCAAAAACCACATATCTGTCTGGTCTGTTATTTCTTTAAGTAACTCTACCACGTTGTGCGTTTTGTCTCCTAGGCAAATTAGCTTCAGCAGCCCCTGTTGCGGTTTCGCTGAGGCAATACTACAGAGCTTGCAGCTTCCGGCTGATGTGGATGGCCTGCTCTGAAATAGCACATCAGAGATGGAAGATGAAGAGAAGCAGGAGGGGGAGCAGGAACTGCTGTAAGAGGTGGAGGAAACCCTGATTGAAGTAGGGCGAGCAATCCTCAGCATCAGGAGCACATGTGCCATGCCAGGGTGTGACTCTGCGCCTGCCTCCACAATGTTCACCCAGTGTGCCATCAGTGAAATGTAGCATCCCTGGACACAAGCACTTGTCTACATGTCGGCCGTTAAGTGGACAATCCCAGTAAGTGAATTGGTAAGGGCACAGTGATGTCAATGGACACGTGTTGGTACAAGGCGGGAATGCAACACCATGAGGAAAACATAATGGCTGGGGACCAAGTACTGGGGGATGGTTTAAGACATGAGTTGGCAGAAATCCTGCATGTCGATAAGCCAAAACGGCAACATGTACATGGCAAGCAGCCTTTGGGCAGTTGGCTGCAAACTTTCTCTTTAGTGGTCAGGCCCCTGCATGCCAGCTTCCCAGGTTGCATCAGTGATTTTATAATCCACCATCTCATCTTACACCACCGCACCCCGGTTCTCCTGACTTTGTTACTTAACAACAACAAAACTTAATGGCAACTGTGTCTCATCATCATATTCCTCCTGATGCCAAATTTGCTGTTCTGCACTGTCATGTTCTTGTGGCTGGAGCTACTCTAAGGTTTATGCATGTCTTCCTGTCCTTCTTACAGCATACAGGTTGAGAGTCCACATTCAAGAAATGTGTGAAAGACTGTGTGGTGCTGCCAAGCCTGCTGAAAACATTATCTTCCATCCAACTGACCACCTGTTTGCACTGTTCTGGCTTGAGAAGTGGTGTATGGTGCCTCCCTGCAAAGTGGGACAGGAACTATGTGTAACTATGTTAATTCCACTGTAATGTAACAGAAAGAATGCAAAAGTGTATGGATGACAATCAAATTTAATCCAAAAAAATGTTTAAACATTTTTTTGGAGTGTTATATGTCACATAAATGTACCACAAAGCATGTAATAGTGTATGGGTGAGAAATTTAACCTGACAAAATTTTGAAATGCTTTTTTTGAGTGTTAGATAATATCACAGAAATTTACTCAAGACCACGGAATAGTGTATGAGTGCAAAATGTAATCCAGCTAATTTTTTACTCTTTTTTTGAGTATTAGATATTACAGAAGTGTACCACAGAACAAGTGAACCTGTATGGCTATGAAATTTAAGCCTGCAAAATTTTTGACCATTTTTTTTTCAGTTTTTTAAGATCACAGTGATCTTGGGGTTCTTCTTCACCTCTCTCACCAAGGCTCTTCTCCCACTATTGCTCAGTTTGGCATGACAGCCAGGTCTAGGAAAACTTCTGGTGGTCCCAAAACTTCTTCCATTTAAGGATTATGGAGGCCACTGTGCTCTTAGGATCCTTAAGAAATTCTTTTGTAGCCTTGGCCAGATCTGTGCCTTGCCACAATTCTGTCTATGAGCTCCTTGGCCAGTTCCTTTGATCTCATGATTCTCATTTGATCTGACATGCACTGTGAGCTGTGAAGTCTTATATAGACAGGTGTGTACCTTTCCAAATCAAGGCCTATCAGTTTAATTAAACACAGCTGGACTCCAATGAAGGAGTAGAACCATCTCAAGGAGGATCACAAGGAAATGGACAGCATGTGACTTAAATACGAGTGTCTGAGCAAAAAGTCTGAATACTTATGACCATGTGATATTTAAGTTTTTCTTTTTAAATAAATTTACAAAAATTTCTACATTTTTTTTTCAGTTTTGAATTTTCTAAATGGCTGCAGTGAAACAAAGAGTATAAAATTTAAAGGAGTCTGAATACTTTCCATAACCACTGTATATACAATATATATATATATATATATATATATATATATATATATATATATATATATAGTTTTATATTCTGAAATGTTGCAGCCAAAGCATGTAGTAAAAAATGAAATTCACTTTTAACCAACTTTAAATATTAACAAAAATGCTTTTTGAAGTAGTGACAAGTTAATTACAATGTCAGATTTACTTGTAGTCAATTACTGTTTATTTCAAAGGCTGTGCAAGACTATCCTATCAAAAGAAATGTTAGCCTTTGAAAAATCATTTTACATTATATTTTGCATACCATGTGCTTTTTTTTTTTTACTACAAATATTTTCGTAAAAGGTTCATATAATGCTTCTAAAACGAAGACACAAAAGCTTAAGCAACTCAGCTTTAGGGCTCATTTCCACTTGCAAGAGAAAAAATGGTCCGTAATCTGGACCGAAAAAAACAGATGTAGTGTATGCGATTGTCATGCGAGTGTTATGCGAGTGCAATGCAATTTTTAATCGCACCATCCGTTTTACATCCGTATGACATCCGTATGCAATCTGTTTTTTTTCTTTGCAACTATTTTTTTACAGTCATTTACAGGACCATTTACAGTGTTCTATGCCACAGAATGGTAATGTATCTGTAAAAAACGGACTGAATACGGATGGTCCATATTCCATGCGTTTTTTTTCTCGCACCCACTGACTTGCATTGGTGAGTCTCGTCCGAGACTCGCAGCAAATCGCAGCATGCTGCGATTTTTTTCTCAGTCCGATTTCGGCTGAGAAAAAAAATCACAAATGAAAAGACACCTATTGAATAACATTGGTCCGAGTGCAATCCAATTTTTTATCGGATTGCACTCGTCCGTTTTCCTCGCAAGTGGAAATGAGCCCTTAGAAATGAAATTGTGAAGGATGTTCAAGTAAATCATTTTTTCCAGCAAAATTCTAAACTTGTCAAACAGAAAGTGTACCAGTTTTTTATACGTTTTGCACCCAAACAATAGTGTAGTTTCAATGATAAGTATGCTCCATTTGTTGTAAAGTGCTGCGGAATATGTTGTTGCTGTATTAGCAAGCAGAAAGTATTATCTAAAATAATAATAATAATTATACTATGTGTGTATGTAAGGTATGAGTAATACATGAATACATGGCATGAAACCGTGTTGAAAATGTTGTTATATAAAGATAGTAGGACAATTAATTTAGAATATAAAGAATTAATGACAATTTTAATTAAAAAAAATAACAAAGGCAACTTTGCAAATAATCTTGCTTAATGGAAGTATACCCATCTTATATCCATAGGATATGCCATAAATTTATACTAAATGCAGGTTCCTTCTGTAGGACCGGCATCTATCTCGAGAGCGTGGCCCTATTGCATAATGATGACATTTTAAAGAAGCACTCCTCAAATCAAAGTTTTTATCCTTTTAATATATTGCAATCATCATATTATGTAGCATTGTGTACTTACAATTGCTTATTTTGGTTTTTTACCCAATTAATTTCTCTGCGTTATGTAGAAGCAGGAAGTCTCTTTTCCCTGCATAAATCATTCCCCTTTTCACCTCCTGACCCAGCTGCTCCCTCCTCCCCCCTGCCAGGACTTTTGCAGTGACTTATGAGTCATACAGGGAAAATTGACCTCCAGTTTCTACATGGAGCTTAGAAGGATTCAGCTTGTCAGATTTTAACCACGTGACTTCATAGACCTAATGGAAAAGAGGAGAATTAACTGGGTAGAAAGGCAAAATGAGCAATTGTAAGTACACAGTGCTATATAATATGATGATTTCAATATACTAACAGGATAAATAATTTGATGAAAGGAGTGCTTCTTTAAATATAGCCCACTTTTTTTTGTGTTCCTCTGCAGACTTATATATGTCTTCATAGTTACATGACACAAAGAAAGCCAGTGTGTTGTCTGATCCTGCACTTGTGTTAATTCATTCAACCTGCAACTTTTTTTACTCTCTATAGAGTAGAAAGAGGCAAAGGCAGAAATTGACTGAAAGATCAAAGTACAGGCAGGATTTATTTGTACTCTGCAGGGGTGGAGCTAAGGCAGGAGGTTGGAATTTTCGGGGAGGGTGAACGCGAGGGCACAAAAAAGTATCTACCTCTACCTTAAAATTCTAGCAAAACTGCTATTTATGCAAGCAACAGTATTCCAAAACTATTGAGGGGGCAGATGAATTAAATACCATAGATTGTGCTGAAGAAATCTTTTCACAAGACATAAGCCACATTGTCTGACTTTATCCTGCTGATTATAACAGATACAGAAAGCGGTTTTCACATGTAGTGTAACGGGTGTTTTTTTTTCTTCTCCTTTTTATCTACTTGTATTCTATAGGACTCAGAAACAAAATATGCAATAACAAACCTCTCAAATTATTGAATTTCTGATGCATTTTTTTAATGCGATTTCCTCTGTATTTGATGTGTTTTTGGTGCAGATTTTAAATAGCATTTGTATTCATTTTAAAGCACAAAAACTTTAATTCTGCACTTATAAATGCAAATGTGTCTTTTTTCCTCTGTAGCCTTCCATGAGGAGCCTCAAAATAATGCATTTAAAACCCCTTAATGACAGCCAATACGTCTTTTCATTGACCTGAGATATAAGAGAATAGCCTCCCCATACAGGTGACAATCCAGCAGCTGTCGGCTGTACACTATAACTGACAGCTTTCTGTATCAACCACGATCAGTGTTTGCACCGTCCAAATCTGTGTAACCCCTTAGATGCTGCTGTCAATAGTGACTACATCATATAAATAGTTAACAAAAGTGTGTCGGCTTCCTCTTTATCCCAATTGGTGCCCTCAGATCATGATTGTGTGGTCCTGATGTTTGTCATGGCAATTCACGACCAAAAAGTGGCCTTAAAGTCTGACGGCTGTTGTAACCTGTTCAGAAGTTAGAGACATTTAGGTGGTAAAAATACACATTTGCATTAATTCCTGAAAATCACCTGAAGGGTTAATAAACTACCTGATTGCAGTTTTCAATATGTTAGAGGGTGCTGTTTTTAAAAAGGTATCCCTTTTTTGGGGTTTCCCAATATATGGGACCCCTAAAGGCACTTCAAACATAGATAGGTCCCTAAAAAAATAAATTTTGGAAATTTTGTTGAAAAAATGAAAAATTACTGCTACATTTTTAAACCTCCTAAAATGCTAATAAAAAAATGACATTTTACAAATGGCGCTGATGTAAAGCAGAGATGAGGGAAATGTTATTTATTAATGTTTTTTTGTGTGGTATGGCTATCTGGATTAAAGGGATAATCATTCAAAGTTTAAAAATTGCTATTTTTGTAAAATTGTTCTCAAATTTCTGATATTTTTTATAAAAAAACACAAAACATAGCCACCTAAATTTACCATTACCATAAAGTATAATGTGTCATGAAAAAACAATCTGAAAATCACTGGGATTTTTTGAAGCGAATCAGAGTTATTACCACATAAAGTGACACTGGTCAGATTTAAAAAATTTGTCTCCGTAACTAAGGGGTTAATGTTTTTTTTCAGGCTCACAGAAGCCTATAGGGGAAACAAGACACAAAAAATGCAAAGTTTTAACAACTTCTTAAAATGCACAGAGGGAATGAATGTTCATGAAATCACATCCACTTTGCTTGGACTGATAAATGCAGATGATTGTCTTTACAGAAAAACAAAGCAGAAAAAAATGCAACAGAGAGATAAATGTAGATAAATACATATTAGAACATGTGCAGACAACCGTATTATCAGTCCAAGTGCGGTCCATTAAGATATCGGATTGTAGTCGAACCAATGTTAGCCTATGGGGCTGTGCACATGTCCGATTTTTCTCTATGACAGATTCTGTCCGAGGAAAAAATTGCAGCATGCTCGATTTGTATCCGGTATTCGGATCGTGTTCCGCGATGCAAGTCAATGAGTCCGTGGAAAACATTGGACTGCACTCGGATTGTATCGACATCTGAGTGCGGCCCGATTTTTACAGACTGACCGAATAGAGAAGAGATTTTTTTTTTCCATCTTCCCATCCGAGAAAATCATTTCACACTATAATCACACTATGATGAAACTCTGATGAAACTCTGATCAGACTGTAGTTAGCAGAATCGGACCACTTGTCTCGGATGAGAGAAAACTCAGTGGTGTAACCTCAGCCTTAGGAAGAAGCATTGGCTAATACAAAAAGGGGTCAGTTAAATAAAAGACAAATATACAATTCTGGATAGGGTATGGATGGATGTATGAACAAATAGATAGTTAAAATAAGCAAATATATTATACAAAGGGATCATTTCAATTCAAGAGACCACACGTGTAGCTAATATTAGGTTGGATGCCACTTTTCACATTCTTTTTTGAGTCATCTCTCACTCATATGTAAATCATTATGTATAAAACACAAGACAGTTCACTGCCATGGATTGCAAAACGTGTTTATTTGTACTGCGCAAGGAAAGCAGCATACATTGTCTGCTTACAGCTGTCTCTTTACTACTTAAAAAAGTGATTGACATGTTTGAAGAGCCTAATTGTATCATACACAAGCTGTGAAAAGTGAATGAGAAGCACTTGTTCTGGTATGTAGGTCAGCTGTCAGCTGTTAGTCACTATTGTATGAAGCCTCATAGTGATTCAAATAACACAAGCTACTCAATCATTTCATTTCAAAATGTAATGGTGGCCTCAATAATGTGTGCCATATTATACAGTATGTTATAGTCATATTATTAGCCAATTGAAAATTGCCATCATGCTGATAATGTAGCAGAGTATTTTCGGAACAAAAGCTCATATTAAAACATACACAATATATAGAATAATTTTAATACTTTTTTAATGCAAATTTTCTAAATTGAAATGAAATGTTGTACATCCTACTGCAATGTTATCCCTTTAAATAATTAGTTGCTGAAGCATAGTTGTGTTTTGCTTTGAACATTAATTGACATTTTAGGATAAACAATTTACCAATAAAGTAGAATTGTTATAAGTAGAGATGGGCGAACACAAACAGTAAAGTTTGGAGACCGTACCAAACACCTACTGTTCGGGCACAGACGCTGGACACTGACTTCACCAGGAAGTCCATGTTACTGTTCAGGCTCGGCACCCAGAACACTGGGTGTTTCTCGTGCTGTCATCTGCATGACAGCACCAGACACAGGCAGCTCTGAACGGCAGTAAGATAATTACCGCCGGTCAGAGCACTGTGGCTCTCTTGCTGTCAGATGACATCGTGAGCCCACAGCTGTGACTGGAGGTAAAAAGTCCAATCAATTGTGTCAGCTAATAGGACTTCTACACTTGCTGTCGCTGATAACAACGAGAGCAGGCGCTGCTGAAGGGTGTATTCATCAGATGGCACCTGCACTATATATACATTTTTGTTAAAAATGATGTGGCTTTCCCTGTATTTTTGATAACCAGCCTGAAAAAACTGACAGCTGCAGGCTGCAAGGGGCTGCAGGTTATTTAAACCCCATATCTGCAGGTTTTTCTCATAACAGGTTCTCTTTAATCCCCTGAAGCCTTCTTTCCACTACCATTTAGAATTTGACTTGCTCCTAGAGAACTTCTCAGCCTACTGATTTGACTTCCTGTAGACATTTCTGTGTTTTGACTGCCACCCATTTTTTGACTACTCTCCTGCACTGACCTACTGGTTCTAACCTGGCTGCCACACTATTCTACTTGCCAAACTGCAGCAAACTCCTTGACTCTATCCTAAGGGGTCCTTGTAAAGTCCAAATCTTTGTATAAGGGTTAAAAGGTGTGTCATGTCGGTGATTTGCAAGGCTTGTAAGAACTGCCCTACTCACCACATGCACCGCTCTGCTCCTCCCAGGGTCTGACCTTCTCATTGAGCTGTCTCTTGTAGACACTTCCAATACTACTATTAATCCCTCCTGTTGCTGAGAATCTCCACCCGGCTATAGGGAGGTGTTGTGAAATTGGATTTTGGGCTCCCCCGGTGGCCACTGGTGGAATTGAACTTGTGTGCATCATCCCCTCTGTTCACCTGTTCCCATCAGGATGTGGGAGTCGCTATTTAACCTTGCTCCTCTGTCATTTCCATGCCGGTCAACATTGTAATCAGAAGCCTTTCTGTGCATGTTCCTGCTTCTAGACAACTCCCAGCTAAGTCGGACTTTTGTCCTTGTTTGTTTTCTGCATTTTGTTCCAGTTCACAGCTGCAGTTTCGTTTCTGTGTCTGGAAAGCTCTTGTGATCTGAAATTGCCACTCTGATGTTATGAGTTAATACTAGAGTCTTAAAGTAATTTCAGGATGGTGTTTTGATAGGGTTTTCAGCTGACCATGAAAGTGCCCTTTCTGTCTTCCTGCTATCTAGTAAGCGGACCTCGATTTTGCTAAACCTATTTTCATACTACGTTTGTCATTTTCATCTAAAATCACCGCCAATATATGTGGGGGCCTCTGTCTGCCTTTCGGGGAAATTTCTCTAGAGGTGAGCCAGGACTGTATTTTCCTCTGCTAGGATTAGTTAGTCCTCCGGCTGGTGCTGAGCGTCTAGGGATAAAACGTAGGCACGCTACCCGGCTACTGTTAGTTGTGCGGCAGGTTTAGTTCATGGTCAGTTTTAGTTTCCATCCTTCCAAGAGCTTGTTCTTATGTATGCTGGGCTATGTTCTCTTGCCATTGAGAACCATAACAGTTTGACCGGCCCACAAAGGGTTAAATTAATTGGCAGAGAAAGGAGAGAAAAAAGAAGTCTGCTGAAAATTTTTTTTTTTTTTCTCCAGTTCTGAGTGTGCTTTCAATTGAATCACTTGCAAGTCTGCCTATATTGCAGCCTTCCTCTCTCTCTCTCCTTCTAATCCTGGAATGGCTCTGTGTTCACCTGTTTAAAATGGATATTCAGAGTTTAGCTGCAGGTTTGAATAATCTCACCACGAAAGTTCAAAATTTACAAGATTTTGTTGTTCATGTTCCTATATCTGAACCTAGAATTCCTTTGCCTGAATTTTTCTCGGGGAATAGATCTTGCTTTCAAAATTTCAAAAATAATTGCAAGTTGTTTTTGTCCCTGAAATCTCGCTCTGCTGGAGATCCTGCACAGCAGGTCAGGATTGTGATTTCCTTGCTCCGGGGCGACCCTCAAGATTGGGCTTTTGCATTGGCTCCAGGGGATCCTGCGTTGTTCAATGTGGATGCGTTTTTTCTGGGCTTGGGGTTGCTTTATGAGGAACCTCATTTAGAGCTTCAGGCGGAAAAAGCCTTGATGTCCCTATCTCAGGGGCAAGATGAAGTTGAAATATACTGCCAAAAATTCCGTAAATGGTCTGTGCTTACTCAGTGGAATGAGTGCGCCCTGGCGGCGAATTTCAGAGAGGGTCTCTCTGATGCCATTAAGGATGTTATGGTGGGGTTCCCTGTGCCTGCGGGTCTGAATGAGTCCATGACAATGGCTATTCAGATCGATAGACGTCTGCGGGAGCGCAAACCTGTGCACCATTTGGCGGTGTCTACTGAGAAGACGCCAGAGAATATGCAATGTGATAGAATTCTGTCCAGAAGCGAACGGCAGAATTTTAGACGAAAAAATGGGTTGTGCTTTTATTGTGGTGATTCAACTCATGTTATATCAGCATGCTCTAAGCGTACTAAGAAGCTTGATAAGTCAGTTTCAATTGGCACTTTTCAGTCTAAGTTTATTCTGTCTGTGACCCTGATTTGTTCTTTATCATCTATTACCGCGGACGCCTATGTCGACTCTGGCGCCGCTTTGAGTCTTATGGATTGGTCCTTTGCCAAACGCTGTGGGTATGATTTAGAGCCTCTTGAAACTCCTATACCTCTGAAGGGGATTGACTCCACCCCATTGGCTAGTAATAAACCTCAATACTGGACACAAGTAACTATGCGAATTAATCCGGATCATCAGGAGATTATTCGCTTTCTTGTGCTGTATAATCTACATGATGTGTTGGTGCTTGGATTGCCATGGCTGCAATCTCATAACCCAGTCCTCGACTGGAAAGCTATGTCTGTGTTAAGCTGGGGATGTAAGGGGATGCATGGGGACGTACCTTTGGTTTCCATTTCATCATCTATTCCCTCTGAGATTCCTGAATTCTTGTCTGACTATCGTGACGTTTTTGAAGAACCTAAGCTTGGTTCATTACCTCCGCACCGGGAGTGCGATTGTGCCATAGATTTGATTCCGGGTAGTAAATACCCTAAGGGTCGTTTATTTAATCTGTCTGTGCCTGAACATGCTGCTATGCGAGAATATATAAAGGAGTCCTTGGAAAAGGGACATATTCGTCCTTCGTCATCTCCCTTAGGAGCCCGTTTTTTCTTTGTGTCTAAGAAAGATGGCTCTTTGAGGCCGTGTATTGATTATCGGCTTTTGAATAAAATCACGGTTAAATATCAATATCCGTTGCCACTGCTGACTGATTTGTTTGCTCGCATAAAGGGGGCCAAGTGGTTCTCTAAGATAGATCTCCGTGGGGCGTCTAATTTGGTGCGAATTAAGCAAGGGGATGAGTGGAAAACCGCATTTAATACGCCCGAGGGCCACTTTGAGTATTTGGTGATGCCTTTTGGCCTTTCAAATGCCCCTTCAGTCTTTCAGTCCTTTATGCATGACATTTTCCGTGAGTATTTGGATAAATTTATGATTGTGTATCTGGATGATATTCTGATTTTTTCGGATGACTGGGACTCTCATGTCCAGCAGGTCAGGAGGGTTTTTCAGGTTTTGCGGTCTAATTCCTTGTGTGTGAAGGGTTCTAAGTGCGTTTTTGGGGTGCAAAAGATTTCCTTCTTGGGATACATTTTTTCCCCCTCTTCCATCGAGATGGATCCTGTCAAGGTTCAGGCTATTTGTGATTGGACGCAGCCCTCTTCTCTTAAGAGTCTTCAGAAATTTTTGGGCTTTGCTAACTTTTATCGTCGATTTATTGCTGGTTTTTCTGATGTTGTTAAACCATTGACTGATTTGACTAAGAAGGGTGCTGATGTTGCTGATTGGTCCCCTGCTGCTGTGGAGGCCTTTCGGGAGCTTAAGCGCCGCTTTTCTTCCGCCCCTGTGTTGCGTCAGCCTGATGTTGCTCTTCCTTTTCAGGTTGAGGTCGACGCTTCTGAAATCGGAGCTGGGGCGGTTTTGTCGCAGAGAAGTTCCGACTGCTCCGTGATGAAGCCTTGTGCTTTTTTTTCTCGTAAATTTTCGCCCGCCGAGCGGAATTATGATATTGGGAATCGGGAGCTTTTGGCCATGAAGTGGGCCTTTGAGGAGTGGCGTCATTGGCTTGAGGGGGCTAGACATCAGGTGGTGGTATTGACCGACCACAAAAATTTAATTTATCTTGAGTCCGCCAGACGCCTGAATCCTAGACAGGCGCGCTGGTCGTTGTTTTTCTCTCGGTTTAATTTTGTGGTGTCATACCTACCGGGTTCTAAGAATGTTAAGGCGGATGCCCTTTCTAGGAGTTTTGAGCCTGACTCCCCTGGTAATTCTGAACCTACAGGTATCCTTAAGGATGGAGTGATATTGTCTGCCGTTTCTCCAGACCTGCGGCGGGCCTTGCAGGAGTTTCAGGCGGATAGACCTGATCGTTGCCCACCTGGTAGACTGTTTGTTCCTGATGATTGGACCAGTAAAGTCATTTCTGAGGTTCATTCCTCTGCGTTGGCAGGTCATCCTGGAATCTTTGGTACCAGGGATTTGGTGGCAAGGTCCTTCTGGTGGCCTTCCCTGTCACGAGATGTACGAGGCTTTGTGCAGTCTTGTGACGTCTGTGCTCGGGCCAAGCCTTGTTGTTCTCGGGCTAGTGGATTGTTGTTGCCCTTGCCTATCCCGAAGAGGCCTTGGACACACATCTCGATGGATTTTATTTCGGATCTTCCTGTTTCTCAGAAGATGTCTGTCATCTGGGTGGTGTGTGACCGTTTCTCTAAGATGGTCCATTTGGTTCCCCTGCCTAAGTTGCCTTCTTCTTCCGAGTTGGTTCCTCTGTTTTTTCAAAATGTGGTTCGTTTGCATGGTATTCCGGAGAATATCGTTTCTGACAGAGGAACCCAATTCGTGTCTAGATTTTGGCGGGCATTCTGTGCTAGGATGGGCATAGATTTGACTTTCTCGTCTGCTTTCCATCCTCAGACTAATGGCCAGACCGAGCGGACGAATCAGACCTTGGAGACATATTTGAGGTGTTTTGTGTCTGCAGATCAGGATGATTGGGTTGCTTTTTTGCCTTTAGCGGAGTTTGCCCTCAATAATCGGGCCAGCTCTGCCACCTTGGTGTCTCCTTTTTTCTGTAATTCGGGGTTTCATCCTCGATTTTCCTCCGGTCAGGTGGAATCTTCAGATTGTCCTGGAGTGGATGCTGTGGTGGAGAGGTTGCATCAGATTTGGGGGCAGGTAGTGGACAATTTGAAGTTGTCCCAGGAGAAGACTCAGCTTTTTGCCAACCGCCGGCGTCGGGTTGGTCCTCGGCTTTGTGTCGGGGACTTGGTGTGGTTGTCTTCTCGTTTTGTCCCTATGAGGGTTTCTTCTCCTAAGTTTAAGCCTCGGTTCATCGGCCCGTACAAGATATTGGAGATTATTAACCCTGTGTCCTTCCGTTTGGACCTCCCTGCATCTTTTTCTATTCATAATGTTTTTCATCGGTCATTATTGCGCAGGTATGAGGTACCGGTTGTGCCTTCCGTTGAGCCTCCTGCTCCGGTGTTGGTTGAGGGCGAGTTGGAGTACGTTGTGGAAAAAATCTTGGACTCCCGTGTTTCCAGACGGAAACTCCAGTATCTGGTCAAATGGAAGGGATACGGTCAGGAGGATAATTCTTGGGTGACTGCCTCTGATGTTCATGCCTCCGATCTGGTCCGTGCCTTTCATAGGGCTCATCCTGATCGCCCTGGTGGTTCTGGTGAGGGTTCGGTGCCCCCTCCTTGAGGGGGGGGTACTGTTGTGAAATTGGATTTTGGGCTCCCCCGGTGGCCACTGGTGGAATTGAACTTGTGTGCATCATCCCCTCTGTTCACCTGTTCCCATCAGGATGTGGGAGTCGCTATTTAACCTTGCTCCTCTGTCATTTCCATGCCGGTCAACATTGTAATCAGAAGTGTTGTGAATTTGGATTCGGGGCTCCCCCGGTGGCTACTGGTGGAATTGAACTGGTGTCTTCATCTTCTCTGTTCACCTGTTCCCATCAAGATGTGGGAGTCGCTATATAACCTTGCTTCTCTGTTAGTTGCTTGCCGGTCAACAATGTTATCAGAAGCCTCTCTGTGCTTGTTCCTGCTCCTAGACAACTACTAGATAAGTTGGACTCTTGTCCATGTTTGTTTTTGCATTTTGTTCCAGTTCACAGCTGTAGTTTCGTTGCTGTGTCTGGAAAGCTCTTGTGAACAGGAATTGCCACTCTGGTGTTGTGAGTTAGTGCCAGAGTCTTGGAGTAATTCCTGGATGGTGTTTTGATAGGGTTTTCAGCTGGCCATGAAAGTGTCCTTCCTGTCTTCTGCTATGTAGTAAGTGGACCTCAAATTTGCTAGACCTATTTTCATACTACGTTTGTTGTTTCATCTTGATTCATCGCCAGTACATGTGGGGGGCCTCTGTCTCCTTTCGGGGTATTTCTCTAGAGGTGAGCTAGGACTAATATTTTCCTCTGCTAGCTTTATTTAGTCCTCCGGCTGGTGCTGGGCATCTAGAATCAACGTAGGCATGCTACCCGGCCACTGCTAGTTGTGCGTTAGGTTTAGTTCATGGTCAGCTCGGTTCCCATCTTCCAAGAGCTAGTTCCTATGTATGCTGATGCTATGTTCTCTTGCCATTGAGATCATGACAGTTTGACCGGACCACTAAAGGGTTAAAATCCTTGGCTGAGAAAGGAGAGTAATAAGAAGTCTGCTGAGTTTTTTTTTTTTTTTTCTTTGAATGGCTCTGTGTCCACCTGTTTGTAATGGATCTTCAGAGTGTAACTGCAGGTTTGAATAATCTCGCCACGAAGGTACAAAATTTGCAAGACTTTGTTTGTCATGCACCTGTATCTGAGCCGAGAATTCCTTTGCCGGAATTTTTCTCGGGGAATAGATCTGGGTTTCAGAATTTTCGAAATAATTGCAAATTATTTTTGTCCCTGAAATTTCGCTCTGCCGGAGACCCTGCACAGCAGGTCAGGATTGTGATTTCCTTGCTCCGGGGCGACCCTCAAGACTGGGCTTTTTCATTGACACCAGGGGATCCTGTGTTGCTCAATGTGGATGCGTTTTTTCTGGCCTTGGGGTTGCTTTATGACGAACCTCATTTGGAGCTTCAGGCAGAAAAAACTTTGATGTCCCTATCTCAGGGGCAAGATGAAGCGGAAATTTACTGTCAAAGATTCCGTAAATGGTCTGTGCTTACTCAGTGGAATGAGTGCGCCCTGGCGGCGACTTTCAGAGAGGGTCTCTCTGATGCCATTAAGGATGTTATGGTGGGGTTCCCTGTGCCTGCGGGTCTGAATGAGTCCATGACAATGGCTATTCAGATCGATAGGCGTTTGCGGGAGCGCAAACCAGTGCACCATCTGGCGGTGTCCACTGAGAAGTCGCCAGAGAGTATGCAGTGTGATAGAATTCTGTCCCGAAGCGAGCGGCAGAATTTTAGACGGAAAAATGGGTTGTGTTTCTATTGTGGTGATTCTACTCATGTTATATCAGCATGCTCTAAGCGCACTAAAAAGCTTGATAAATCTGTTTCCATTTGCACCTTACCGTCTAAGTTTATTCTATCTGTGACCCTGATTTGCTCTTTGTCATCTATTACCACGGACGCCTATGTCGACTCTGGCGCCGCTTTGAGTCTTATGGATTGGTCCTTTGCCAAACGTTGTGGGTATGATTTAGAGCCTTTGGAGACTCCTATTCCTTTGAAGGGGATTGACTCCACCCCATTGGCTAATAATAAACCACAATACTGGACACAAGTAACTATGCGTGTTAATCCGGATCACCAGGAGATTATTCGCTTTCTGGTGCTGTATAGTCTACATGATGATTTGGTGCTAGTATTGCCTTGGCTGCAATCTCACAACCCAGTCCTCGACTGGAGAGCTATGTCTGTGTTGAGCTGGGGATGTAAGGGGGCTCATGGGGATGTACCTGTGGTTTCCATTTCATCATCTATTCCCTCTGAAATTCCTGAGTTCCTGTCTGACTATCGTGACGTCTTTGAAGAATCCAAGCTTGGTTCGTTACCTCCGCACCGAGAGTGCGATTGTGCCATAGATTTAATCCCGGGTAGTAAATACCCAAAGGGTCGTTTATTTAATCTGTCTGTGCCTGAACATGCTGCTATGCGAGAATATATAAAGGAGTCCTTGGAAAAGGGACATATTCGTCCATCGTCATCTCCCTTAGGAGCCGGTTTTTTCTTTGTGTCAAAAAAAGACGGCTCTTTGAGACCATGTATCGATTATCGGCTTTTGAATAAAATCACTGTTAAATATCAATACCCATTGCCGTTGCTGACTGATTTGTTTGCTCGCATAAAGGGGGCCAAGTGGTTCTCTAAGATTGACCTTCGTGGGGCGTATAATTTGGTGCGAATCAGGCAGGGGGATGAGTGGAAAACCGCATTTAATACGCCCGAGGGCCACTTTGAGTATTTAGTGATGCCTTTTGGTCTTTCAAATGCTCCGTCAGTTTTCCAGTCCTTTATGCATGATATTTTTCGCGATTATTTGGATAAATTTATGATTGTGTATCTGGATGATATTCTGATTTTTTCGGATGACTGGGACTCTCATGTCCAGCAAGTCAGGAGGGTTTTTCAGGTTTTGCGGTCTAATTCTTTGTGTGTGAAGGGTTCTAAGTGTGTTTTTGGGGTACAGAGGATTTCCTTTTTGGGATATATTTTTTCTCCCTCTTCCATTGAAATGGATCCTGTCAAGGTTCAAGCTATTTGTGATTGGACGCAGCCCTCTTCTCTTAAGAGTCTTCAGAAATTTTTGGGCTTTGCTAACTTTTATCGTCGATTTATTGCTGGTTTTTCGGATATTGCTAAACCATTGACCGATTTGACTAAGAAGGGTGCTGATGTTGCTGATTGGTCCCCTGATGCTGTGGAGGCCTTTCGGGAGCTTAAGCGCCGTTTTTCCTCTGCACCTGTGTTGCGTCAGCCTGATGTTGCTCTACCTTTTCAGGTTGAGGTCGACGCTTCTGAGATCGGAGCTGGGGCAGTGTTGTCGCAGAAAAGTTCTGACTGCTCCGTGATGAGGCCTTGTGCCTTCTTTTCCCGTAAATTTTCGCCCGCTGAGCGGAATTATGATGTTGGGAATCGGGAGCTTTTGGCCATGAAGTGGGCTTTTGAGGAGTGGCGCCATTGGCTTGAGGGGGCCAGACATCAGGTGGTGGTATTGACTGACCACAAAAATTTGATTTATCTTGAGACCGCCAGGCGCCTGAATCCTAGACAGGCGCGCTGGTCATTATTTTTCTCTCGGTTTAATTTTGTGGTGTCATACCTACCGGGTTCTAAGAATGTTAAGGCGGATGCCCTTTCTAGGAGTTTTGAGCCTGACTCGCCTGGTAACTCTGAGCCCACAGGTATCCTTAAGGATGGAGTGGTATTGTCAGCCGTTTCTCCAGACCTGCGGCGGGCCTTGCAGGAGTTTCAGGCGGATAGACCGGATCGTTGCCCACCTGATAAACTGTTTGTTCCTGATGATTGGACCAGTAGAGTCATCTCTGAGGTTCATTCTTCTGCGTTGGCAGGTCATCCTGGCATTTTTGGTACCAGGGATTTGGTGGCAAGGTCCTTCTGGTGGCCTTCCCTGTCACGAGATGTGCGAGGCTTTGTGCAGTCTTGTGACGTTTGTGCTCGGGCCAAGCCTTGTTGTTCTCGGGCTAGTGGATTATTGTTGCCCTTGCCTATTCCTAAGAGGCCTTGGACGCACATCTCGATGGATTTTATTTCAGATCTGCCTGTTTCTCAGAAGATGTCTGTCATCTGGGTGGTGTGTGACCGTTTCTCTAAGATGGTCCATTTGGTTCCTCTGCCCAAGTTGCCTACTTCTTCCGAGTTGGTTCCTCTGTTTTTTCAAAATGTTGTTCGTTTGCATGGTATTCCTGAGAATATCATTTCTGACAGAGGGACCCAATTCGTGTCTAGATTTTGGCGGGCATTCTGTGCTAGGATGGGCATAGATTTATCTTTTTCGTCCGCTTTCCATCCTCAGACGAATGGCCAGACCGAGCGGACTAATCAGACCCTGGAGACATATCTGAGGTGTTTTGTGTCTGCTGACCAGGATGATTGGGTTGCTTTTTTGCCATTGGCGGAGTTCGCTCTCAATAATCGGGCCAGCTCTGCCACTTTGGTGTCCCCGTTTTTTTGTAATTCGGGGTTTCATCCTCGATTTTCCTCTGGTCAGGTGGAATCTTCGGATTGTCCTGGAGTGGATGCTGTGGTGGAGAGATTGCATCAGATCTGGGGGAAGGTGGTGGACAATTTGAGGTTGTCCCTGGAGAAGACTCAGCTTTTTGCCAACCGCCACCGTCGTGTTGGTCCTCGGCTTTGTGTTGGGGATTTGGTGTGGTTGTCTTCTCGTTTTGTCCCTATGAGGGTCTCTTCTCCTAAGTTTAAGCCTCGGTTCATCGGCCCGTATAAGATATTGGAGATTCTTAACCCTGTTTCCTTCCGTTTGGACCTCCCTGCATCCTTTTCTATTCATAACGTTTTTCATCGGTCATTATTGCGCAGGTATGAGGTACCGGTTGTGCCTTCCGTTGAGCCTCCTGCTCCGGTGTTGGTTGAGGGTGAGTTGGAGTACGTTGTGGAGAAAATCTTAGACTCCCGTGTTTCCAGACGGAGACTCCAGTATCTGGTCAAGTGGAAGGGATACGGCCAGGAGGATAATTCTTGGGTGAATGCATCTGATGTTCATGCCTCTGATCTGGTTCGTGCCTTTCATAGGGCCCATCCTGATCGCCCTGGTGGTTCTGGTGAGGGTTCGGTGCCCCCTCCTTGAGGGGGGGGTACTGTTGTGAATTTGGATTCGGGGCTCCCCCGGTGGCTACTGGTGGAATTGAACTGGTGTCTTCATCTTCTCTGTTCACCTGTTCCCATCAAGATGTGGGAGTCGCTATATAACCTTGCTTCTCTGTTAGTTGCTTGCCGGTCAACAATGTTATCAGAAGCCTCTCTGTGCTTGTTCCTGCTCCTAGACAACTACTAGATAAGTTGGACTCTTGTCCATGTTTGTTTTTGCATTTTGTTCCAGTTCACAGCTGTAGTTTCGTTGCTGTGTCTGGAAAGCTCTTGTGAACAGGAATTGCCACTCTGGTGTTGTGAGTTAGTGCCAGAGTCTTGGAGTAATTCCTGGATGGTGTTTTGATAGGGTTTTCAGCTGGCCATGAAAGTGTCCTTCCTGTCTTCTGCTATGTAGTAAGTGGACCTCAAATTTGCTAGACCTATTTTCATACTACGTTTGTTGTTTCATCTTGATTCACCGCCAGTACATGTGGGGGGCCTCTGTCTCCTTTCGGGGTATTTCTCTAGAGGTGAGCTAGGACTAATATTTTCCTCTGCTAGCTTTATTTAGTCCTCCGGCTGGTGCTGGGCATCTAGAATCAACGTAGGCATGCTACCCGGCCACTGCTAGTTGTGCGTTAGGTTTAGTTCATGGTCAGCTCGGTTCCCATCTTCCAAGAGCTAGTTCCTATGTATGCTGATGCTATGTTCTCTTGCCATTGAGATCATGACACAGAAGCCTTTCTGTGCATGTTCCTGCTTCTAGACAACTCCCAGCTAAGTCAGACTTTTGTCCTTGTTTGTTTTCTGCATTTTGTTCCAGTTCACAGCTGCAGTTTCGTTTCTGTGTCTGGAAAGCTCTTGTGATCTGAAATTGCCACTCTGATGTTATGAGTTAATACTAGAGTCTTAAAGTAATTTCAGGATGGTGTTTTGATAGGGTTTTCAGCTGACCATGAAAGTGCCCTTTCTGTCTTCCTGCTATCTAGTAAGCGGACCTCGATTTTGCTAAACCTATTTTCATACTACGTTTGTCATTTTCATCTAAAATCACCGCCAATATATGTGGGGGCCTCTGTCTGCCTTTCGGGGAAATTTCTCTAGAGGTGAGCCAGGACTGTATTTTCCTCTGCTAGGATTAGTTAGTCCTCCGGCTGGCGCTGAGCGTCTAGGGATAAAACGTAGGCACGCTACCCGGCTACTGTTAGTTGTGCGGCAGGTTTAGTTCATGGTCAGTTTTAGTTTCCATCCTTCCAAGAGCTTGTTCTTATGTATGCTGGGCTATGTTCTCTTGCCATTGAGAACCATAACAGGGAGGCAAGGCCAAACTCTGTAGGAATTTATAATCACTGTGTCATGCAGTGTTCTACTTCTGTGGCGGCATAACCCCTGCCAGAAGGTGGTATATTAGGCAGGTCCTTATTACTTTTCTTGCCTGAGCTTAGCTCCTAGTTTTCTCTAGTGCTCTGTCAAGGTGTTATATTGTTCTGAACTTTCGGTTACTGACCCAGCTAGTTTATCATCCTTTCTGATCTCTCTGCTCCTGACCCCAGCTAAGTCTTCTGAACCTATACTGCCTGTCCTGAACTCAGATCTTAAATATGCAAATACAAATAAATGACAAAAAGACAGCAGATTTATCACATTGTATAAGGGAGGAGTAGGGAAGAAAAAAAAGTTTTTAAAAAGTCCTCCTTTTAGCGCTGCCTACTGCAGCCCATCACCCTGGGCATCGGTCCTCCAGTTCCTAGTGGCAAATACGGGAGCCAAGATGTATGCAAGCATTGAATATATTGAATATATGACATTTGGCCAGCAATATTGTTACATAGAATATACTTATGAATTTGTGCGCTAAGTACCTTCATTTTATAAGAACCCACCAGCCTCAACAAGGCATACCTTTCTTTGATTGGACCCTAAACCTAATATTTATCAAACATAACTCTGTAGGACTAAAACCCCATAAATTTAAAGGGCAGGTAGGATCCAGCACTAATAAAAAACAGCCATAGGCCACGATAACACGTTCAGTATTTGGTCAGTATTCTACCTCAGAATTTGTAAGCCAAAATCAGAAGTGGAACAATCAGAGGAAAAGTATAATAGAAACAAATTTTGGCTTATAAATACTGAGGTAAAATACTGACCCAATACTGAACATGTGAACGTGGACTAAGGCTGATGGAAGGAGTGATCAGCCAAATATGGAGGCAGTTACCATCTCCAACATTATACTACAAAAAAAACTGACCAGCGGCTCCAAACAGAACAAGTGTGCACCTCCGCAAGCAGCTATAAATGCATAATTTATAAACAAAAGGATACTGTAAGCACTAAAATATGTACAAAAATAAATACATAGATGAATAGATCTATAGAATAAATAGGAAGTTATTAAAAATAACTTTGAGAATTAACACCAAAGAGAGTTGTCAGATGATGAATCTAGACCTCACAGTGTGAATTTAGTTCTTCATCTTTTCATTTTTTTTTGTATAAAGCTTAATAGCTACTTTGAAAAATAATTACATTTATGTGCAAGGAATAGTCAATTGGGCTCTAACTGTATATGTAACATTACTTACAAAGTAAAAGAAATTAAAAGTTCAAGCCCTGCGAGTTACCACCAAAACCAGTTTTAATTATCAAACACTGCAGAGTAGGAATAAACACTGTTCTAAAAACAATGTATGTAACTATAGGTCATTAGAGGTGTTGTCCACTACTTTGCATGTCCCTTTCATGTGAAAGAACTGCCATAGATAAACAATTCACTAAAGGCCCCGTCTCACATAGCGAGATCGCTAGCGAGATCGCTGCTGAGTCACAAGTTTTGTGACGCAACAGCGACCTCAGTAGCGATCTCGCTATGTGTGACACGTACCAGCGACCAGGCCCCTGCTGTGAGATCGCTGGTCGTGTCGGAATGGCCTGGACCGTTTTTTGGTCGTTGAGGTCCCGCTGACATCGCTGAATCGGTGTGTGTGACACCGATCCAGCGATGTCTTCACTGGTAACCAGGGTAAACATCGGGTTACTAAGCGCAGGGCCGCGCTTAGTAACCCGATGTTTACCCTGGTTACCAGCGTAAACGTAAAAAAAAACAAACAGTACATACTCACCATCTGATGTCCGTCAGGTCCCTTGCCGTCTGCTTCCTTCTCTGACTGACTGCCGCCGTACAGTGAGAGCACAGCACAGCAGTGACGTCACCGCTGCGCTCTGCTCTCACTGTACGGCGGCACTCAGTCAGAGCAGGAAGTAGATGGCAAGGGACCTGACGGACACTGAAAGGCGAGTATGTACTGTTTGTTTTTTTTGGTAACCAGGGTAAACATCGGGTTACTAAGCGCGGCCCTGCGCTTAGTAACCCGATGTTTACCCTGGTTACCCGGGTGCTGCAGGGGGACTTCGGCATCGTTGAAGACAGTTTCAACGATGCTGAAGTCGTTCCCCTGATCGTTGGTCGCTGGAGAGAGCTGTCTGTGTGACAGCTCCCCAGCGACCACACAGCGACTTACCAACGATCACGGCCAGGTCGTATCGCTGGTCGTGATCGTTGGTAAATCGCTATGTGAGACCGGGCCTTTAATACCTTGCTCTGTCACATAAAGCTGTAACCTCAGATTTCCTGATTGTGTGTCAGCCTTCTTCCTCTGTGCCTAGTATCCCTGCCTTGACCTGTTGGTCAGCTGCTGCAGGTCCAGGCACTGCTCTGGAGGGGCACCTGGTGGCTACCCTAAGAGCCAAAGCCTAACCTCAACACCAGAAGCTCTAGTGAAGACCAGGTAGCCACTTAGTCATGCCCCTTCAGGGTAAGCATGGCCAGTGGTGTGCTAGGTTCACACCCACCACCCTCATGGGATGAAGACCAGGGCAACCCCCGGGATCTGGAAAATGGAGTATCTAGGGCCAATCCTGTTTGTGGTAGCCCTCTATAGAACTGCCAAGTGACCACGTTTAGTACTTCCATTACATAAAGACATTTAAATTTAAACTGCCTGATCTTTACCATCCCCAATATGATCTGTTGAGGAGAGTCAACAGGACCCCATACACATTATATATGCAATCAATCTCATCAAAATGAGTCAGTTTAGCTGACACTATTGTGCATGGTGGCCTTTAGACTCTAGGGCACTCAATGAAACATCTGAAAGTTGTTTTTTACACAACACATAGCATGACAATATTTTATGGGGAATAGGTTTCTATATGATTTGTCAAGTCCTCGAGATACCTTTAAAACAATTCTGACAACATATGCAGAATCATAGCCAAAAACTACTAAATTGATCTAGCATTTGAAGGCAGATGTTCTAGTACTCTACCCAAGGGGTTAAGCATTAATGTAGCTGTGATAATCTATAGTTACCAGACATAACGGAAAATAAGCATCATCCATAAGTTTACTTTTTACATCCCCTGCTTACATATCTCACATTTCCACATATACATTTTTTGAGCTGCAGTAATTTCCAAGTTGCCTGGATTGAATTTTCACATGATTGATGCTTGAAGATGGTTTTGAAGAATGCAATATTCCAATATAAAATCATCCCAGAGATTTCCTTGGACATGAAACATTTTCTGGTCAATTTCCAAGGACCTAAGTTTGTTAAAAGAAAGTTGCTTGGCTGAAAGAAAATCTTGCGAGCATCTTGCAGACATATGTTTTTGACACTAAGACAAACATTTAACCTCTCTGTTCTACGTATTTTAAGACCAGTGGATTGAATTCCTTAAGCCCAGAGTCACTCCAAAAACTACCTACATATCTGTACTTTGCATATGTTTATGTTTTGTCATAGTAAGGTATCCACAGAATGCATGCGTCTGGTTTTCCGGGGATTAAGCAAAAGAAAAGAAGTCTGACTCACTGTCTGGGAGAGATTTTATTTACATTCTTCTTTACTTTTCTCTAATATTATGTAGGGCACATTGTCAATTTTATAGATATAGTAAAAACATTTCATGAAGCTTAATTGCTCATTTAAGTTGGCATAATTTACTTTGATGTTAGCATTCTCATATCTTCCATGTGGCATATTATCTGGATTTCATTATGCTAAATGTTTCCCTGTTTCTAAATTTCTATTTTTTTTTTTAAACTAAATGTTTATGAAAAATCATCACAGTAAAAAAGCAGCCATACTTACCAATACTTGGTCATAATACAAATGTACTGCAAGATTTACCAAGCCTCCTTGTTAAAAACAAACAAACAAACAAACAAACAAACAAACAAACGATGTGCTATGCTGCAAGCCATCAGTGAGCACTCCCACTCCTCACAGATTCACACACAGCCCCAGCACCAGCTCCTCTATAGGACACTGCAGGGAATGGAAGTAATGCACAAAGCATCATTACACCAGACCCTGACCATGCTCCATCTCACTGACATGGATGATGGGATGGATGGAGGGAGATCTGTATTTATTCACATGATAAGGGGAATACTGCATTGTGTGTATATACAGTGCATATACAGCCTGCAGTATAAATAGAGATGTCAGGGAGAGCTGGGTCTGCAGAGAGAAATGGTAATATACTGCAGGACCACTCATACATGTGGCAATCCTCAAACCCCATTCCATTTCCAGAGTGTAAAACTGAACGGAGAGAGAATCTGACTTGACCTCACAGGAAGCAGGAGATTCTCAGTCGGAGGTCATGTGACCAGAGGAGCAGCTCAGGTTGCAGCAGGATGTGACAAAGCAAAGTATTTAGTGGTTTCTCTATGGCAGATCCTTCACATGAAAGGGACATGTAAAGTAGTGGACAACCGCTCTAATAACTTCTAGTTACATACATTGTTTTTAGAACAGTGTTTATTCCTACTCTGCAATGTTTGATAATTAAAACTGGTTTTGGTGGTAACACGTATGGCTTGAACTTTTAATTTCTTTTACTTTGTGAGTAATTTTACATATACAGTTAGAGCCCAACTGACTACTCCTTGCACATAAATTAAATTAAATGGAAGTTGAAGAAGAAATGCGGCACTCACCCTTTTGCATTGATTTCGTAGTCTTTCTTACACCATTAAAGGTTTAAACGAATTCAGTCCATGGGAGCCGCAGGTATTCCGAGGGGTGCAGGGAGAGGAAAGTGGATGACGGCCGTTTCACGCACTCAGCGCTTCGACGTGGCCTGGACGCGTGAAACGGCCGTCGCCACTTTCCTCTCCCCGCACCCCTCGGAATACCTGTGGCTCCCATGGACTGAATTCGTTTAAACCTTTAATGGTGTAAGAAAGATTATGAATAATAATAATAATAATAATTTTTATTTATATAGCGCCAACATATTCCGCAGCGCCTTACAATTTATAGAGGGGACTTGTACAGACAATAGACATTACAGCATAACAGAAATCAACAGTTCAAAACAGATACCAGTAGGAATGAGGGCCCTGCTCGCAAGCTTACAAACTATGAGGAAAAGGGGAGACATGAGAGGTGGATGGTAACAATTGCATTAGTTATTTGGACCAGCCATAGTGTAAGGCTCGGGTGTTCATGTAAAGCTGCATGAACAAGTTAACTGCCAAAGTATGTAGCAGTACAGACACAGAGGCTATTAACTGCATAAAGTGTATGAGAACATGATGCGAGGAACCTGATTATGTTTTTTTTTTTTTTAATGGGCCACACAGGGATGGTTAGATTAATGCATTGAGGCGGTAGGCCAGTCTGAACAAATGAGTTTTTAGGGCACGCTTAAAACTGTGGTGATTGGGGATTAATCGTATTAACCTAGGTAATGCATTCCAAAGAATCGGCGCAGCATGTGTAAAGTCTTGGAGACGGGAGTGGGAGGTTCTGATTATTGAGTATGCTAACCTGAGGTCATTAGCGGAGCGGAGGGCACGGGTAGGGTGGTAGACTGAGACCAGAGAGGAGATGTAGGGTGGTGCTGAGCCATGGAGTGCTTTGTGGATGAGGGTAGTAGTTTTGTACTGGATTCTGGAGTGGATGGGTAGCCAATGTAATGACTGGCACAAGGTAGAGGCATCGGTGTAACGGTTGGTGAGGAATATAATTCTGGCAGCAGCATTCAGGACAGATTGGAGTGGGGAGAGTTTGGTAAGAGGGAGGCCGATTAGTAGAGAGTTACAATAGTCCAGACGAGAATGAATAAGTGAGACAGTAAGAGTTTTTGCAGAGTCAAAAGTAAGAAAAGGGCAAATTCTAGAAATGTTTTTGAGATGCAGATAAGAAGAGCGAGCCAGTGATCGGATGTGGGTGGTGAATGAAAGCTCGGAATCAAGGATGACCCCAAGGCAGCGGGCATGTTGCTTTGGAGTAATGGTGGAACCACACACGGAGATGGCAATTTCAGGCAAAGTTAGGTTAGTAAATGCAGACACCACTGATGCATATCAGAGCAAACCTACCATGGGGTTGCACCCTATCAAGGACAGTTAATAAATAACAGGGCAAGACTCCACTATCAACAATTTCCTATAGCGAACCACGGAGTATAAATCCACCCAAAAGACTGAATATAAAATCGTAACAACTCTTTATTTGAAAATATATATAATATAAAGATAAAACGCTTGACAGACAGGTTACATTAATAGTACATGTATGGCGGACAAGAGGACACTCATAATAACACCAGGAAGACAGGAAACGCGAGTGATTTACCAGGGCTGGTGAGAACCATCATGAGGTATAACGTATATCATTTAAAGTGCATAGTGCAAGTAGGCACCACCAATACCTGGCGAATCCCTAGAAGCATAAATGAACCTCCGTCTCCCTATAGTTTTAATGGCAGGCAGTCATATGGATGTATATGGCACAGGTAGCCAACCAAATATACTGCTAAGTTAGGTTAGTAGAGGGAGAGAACACGAGGAGTTCAGTTTTTGACAGGTTCAGTTTCAGATAGAGGGAGGACATGATGTTAGAGACAGCGGTAAGACAATCACTGGTATTTTCTAAAAAGGTCGGCGTGATAACAGGAGAAGAGGTGTATAATTGAGTGTCGTCAGCATAGAGATGGTACTGGAAACCAAATCTACTGATTGTTTGTCCAATAGGGGCAGTATACAAAGAGAAGAGGAGGGGGCCTAGGACTGATCCTTGAGGAACCCCAACAGTAAGGGGAAGGTGAGAGGAGGAGGAACCAGCAAAACATACAGTGAAGGATCGGTCAGAGAGATAGGAGGAGAACCAAGAGAGAATGGTATCCTTGAGGCCGATGGAGCAGAGCATAGTGAGGAGGAGCTGATGATCCACAGTGTCGAATGCTGCGGAGAGATCCAGGAGAATTAGCATGGAGTAGTGACCATTAGATTTAGCTGTTAGTAGGTCATTAGAGACTTTGGTGAGGGCAGTTTCAGTAGAGTGTAAAGAGCAGAAGCCAGATTGAAGAGGGTCGAGAAGAGAGTTATCTGAGAGATAGCGGGTAAGACTGGAGTGGACCAGGCGTTCGAGGAGTTTAGAGATGAAGGGAAGATTAGAGACAGGTCTATAATTAGTGGCACAATTTTGTTCGAGGGAGGGTTTTTTAAGTAATGGATGTATGATGGCATGCTTAAATGAGGAGGGAAAAATACCGGAAGTGAGGGAAAGGTTGAATATTTTTGTTAGGTGAGAGGTGACAGCCGGGGAAAGGGACTGGAGGAGATGTGACGGAATGGGGTCACTGGTGCAAGTGGTCAGGCGAGAAGATGCAAGGAGCCTGCTTACTTCTTCTGTAACTGGTTCAAAATCAGAGAGTGAACTAGATGCAGTGGGGGAGGGAGGACAGTGCATGGTATGAAGAGATTGGGAGATGATTTCTTGTCGAATGTGGTAAATTTTTTCTTTGAAGTAATTGGCCAGATCGACAGCGCGGAGATCTGTGGTTGTGGCCTGCTCTCTTGGGTTGAGTAGGGACTGGAAAGTGTCAAAGAGACGTTTAGGGTTATTTGACAGTGAGGTGATGAGGGTGTTGAAATAGGCTTGTTTGGAGAGGTGAAGGGCAGAGTTGTATGTTTTTAGCATGAACTTATAATGGATGAATTCTTTGGGTAGATTAGATTTTCTCCACAGACGTTCGGCGCACCTGGAGCACCGCTGCAGGAAATGTGTTTGCAGCGTGTGCCACGGTTGTCGCCATCTGTGCCGAGTTGTTCTATGTATAGGAGGTGCAGCTTCATCCAGGGCACTTTGCAGGGTTTCATTGTGATGCTTCAGAGCAGAATCAGGACATGAGATGGAGAAGATTGGGGCCAATGAGGACTGCAAGTTCTTCATAAGTTTCTGGGTGTTAATGGCCTGTATGTTTCTATAAGTGTGGAAAGTGGGGGTGACCTGAGCGGGATGGCAGTTCTTGATAGGGAATGAAATAAGGTTGTGGTCAGAGAGCGGGAGAGGGGAGTTTCTGAAATCATCCACAGAGCAAAGCCGAGAGAAGACCAAGTCAAGGGAGTTTCCATCTTCATGCGTTGGAGAGTTAGTATGCTGCGAGAGGCCAAAAGAGGAGGTTAGAGATAAAAGGTGAGAAGCAGATGGGGAGAGGGGAGAAGCAATGGGGATGTTGAAATCACCCATGATAAGGGTGGGGGTGTCACAGGAGAGAAAGTGTGGAAGCCAGGTGGCAAAGTGATCCAGGAACTGATGAGAGGGGCCGGGAGGATGATACACCACCGCCACTCGCATGGAGAAGGGGACGTAGAGTCTGACAGCATGGACCTCAAGGGAAGGGAATACAAGTGAGGGTACTTGGGGGATAACTTGGAAGGCACATTTGGGTGATAGGAGCAGACCAACGCCTCCACCTGCTCTGTTGTCTGATCTTGGGGTATGAGAAAAATGTAGTCCACCATATGAAAGAGCAGCAGCAGTGGCGTCTGACTGCTGGATCCAGGTTTCAGTAAGAGCCAGGAGATTTAGAGAGTTAGAAAGGAAGAAGTCATGAATGAAGGAGAGTTTATTACACACAGGGCGAGAATTCCAAAGGGCACAATTCAAAGAGACAGAAAGCATGCAGGGAATATTAATAAGGTTAGAGGGGTTTCTGGGTGTAGCAGTTGGGAGGTTTGACTGGCTATAACATGGGGGCCGGGGTTGGGAGAGATGTCTCCAGTGACTAGGAGAAGGAGGATAGAAAGAGTGAGCAGATGGTTAAGTGATTTGTGAGAGCGTTTCTTGTGTTGGATGGTGGGACTAAATGCATCTGCTCTGTTAAGCAATGTGAACAGAGCATGAGTGCTATACATAGGAGAGGCAAGGACAGAGGGGCCGATATGGATGGAGTGTAAAGAGTTTATGCAAGGGCAGTGAATGTGAGTGAATGCAGCAGCCAGGATATAGATTATACAGATACAGATGGTGAGTAGTGTTGAGCGATACCTTCCGATATGCAAAGGTATCGGTATCGGATTGGATCGGACGATATCCAAAAAACATCGGATATCGCCGATACCGATACCCGATACCAATGCATATCAATGGGACACAAAATATCGGAATGGTTCCCAGGGTCTGAAGGAGAGAAAACTCTCCTTCAGGCCCTGGGATCCATATTCATGCATAAAATAAAGAATAAAAATAAAAAATATTGATATAGTCACCCCTCAGAAGGCCCCGGCTCTCACCGGTCCAAGCGTCTGCCTCCGTTCCTAAGAATGCAGGGAGTGAAGGACCTTCGATGACGTCGCGGCTTGTGATTGGTCGCGTGACCGCTCATGTGACCGCTCATGTGACCAATCACAAGCCGCGACGTCATCGAAGGTCCTTCACTCCCTGCATTCTTAGGAACGGAGGCACCGCTAAGAGCCAGGGTCTGCCGGAGGGGTGAGCATATCCATAATTTTTATTTTTATTATTTATTTTTTACATGAATATGGATCCCAGGGCCTGAAGGAGAGTCTCCTCTCCTCCAGACCCTGGGAGCCATATGCACCGCACACTTCCGATTCCGATTTCCGATATCGCAAAAATATCGGAACTCGGTATCGTAATTCCGATACAGCAAATATCGGCCGATACCCGATACTTGCAGTATCGGAATGCTCAACACTAATGGTGAGTATTTGTTCTGTTTCAAATGAATAGGGAATAGATTTAGTTTTTCTTACCTGTCTCCTGCCCTGTCTAACTGCCATGTTATAACTGCCGAGTACTTAGAAAAAAAGTACTTTGAATAAAAGTACACGAATAATAGTGCACGACTGCACCCCAAAAGGGTGAGTACCGCATTTCTTCTTCAACTTCCATTTAGTTCATTCATTGTTTTATGCTGAGCACCTATTACCCGACATTTTGCAAAACTGCACGCTGGTCTAACTTACGGATCCACCATATAAAATAGCACATATGACCCTGGTGGCTGTTCCTTCATTTCTCTATGTTGGACATAAATTAAATTATTTTTCAAAGTAGCTACTAAGTTTTATGCAAAACAAAAACGAAAAGTTGAAGAACTAATTTCATATTGTGAGGTCTAGATTCATCATCTGCCAACTTTCTTTGGTGTTAAATACCGTAATTCTCAAAGTTATTTCTCCCATTTATTCTATAGATCTATCTATCTATGTATTTATTTTTGTATATATTTTAGTGCTCACAGTATCCTTTTATTTATAAATTACGGTATGCGTTTATAGCAACTTACGCCTGTGCACACTTGCGTTATTCTGTTTGGAGGCGCTGGTCGTTTTTTTTTGTACTATAATGTTGGAGGTGGTGACTGCCTCCATGTTTGGCCGATCACTTCTCCCATCAGCCTTAGTCCACGTTCACATGTTCAGTATTTGGTCAGTATTTTACCTCAATATTTGTAAGCCAAAATCAGGAGTGGGTGAAAAATCCAGAAGTGGTGACGTGTTTCTATTATACTTTTCCTCTGATTGTTCCTCACCTGGTTTTGGCTTACAAATACTATGGCTGTTTTTTATTAGTGCTGGATCCTACCTGCCCTTTAAATTTATGAGTTTTTCGTCATAGAGAGTTATGTTTGATAAATATTAGGTTTAGAGTCCAATCAAAGAAAGGTATGCCTTGTTGCGGCTCGTGGGTTCATATAAAATGAAGGTACTTAGCACACAAATTCATAAGTATATTCTATGTAACAATATTGCTGTCCATATGTCATATATTCAATATATTCAATGTTTGCATATACCTTGGCACCTATATTTGCCACTAGGAACCGGAGGACCGATGCCCAGAGTGGTGGGCTGCAGAAGGCAGCGCAAAAAGGAGGACTTTTTTTTTAAACATTTTTTTTACTTCCCTTATCCTCTGTTATACAATGTGATAAATCTGCTGTCTTTTAGTCATTCATTTGTATTTGCATCTTTAAGATGCAAATAGAAATGAAGCACGGACACAGGGAGCTGATTCACCCCAGAAGTACTAGCGCCGGGACTTCCAGGGTCAGAAGAGCACCAATCAGCTCACTGCTCTGAGGTGCTGCGGTGTCCAAACACTGCTGACATACCTGCAGTGTGATTAAGTCATCTCACCACACTGTAGATGTCACAGCTGGGTGCAGAGGAGGACAGGACAGACATCGGAGCTTGGAGGAGGACAGACACTGGAGTCTGGAGGACAGACATTGGAGCCTGGAGGAGGAGAGACACTGGAGCCTGGAGGAGGACAGACACTGGAGCCTGGAGGAGGACCGACACTGGAGCCTGGAGAAGGACAGACAATGGAGCCTGGAGGAGGACAGACACTGGAGCCTGGAGGAGGACAGACACTGGAGCCTGGAGGAGGACAGACACTGGAGCCTGGAGAAGGACAGACAATGGAGCCTGGAGGAGGACAGACACTGGAGCCTGGAGGAGGACAGACACTGGAGCCTGGAGGAGGACAGACACTGGAGCCTGGTGAAGGACAGACAATGGAGCCTGGAGGAGGACAGACACTGGAGCCTGGAGGAGGACAGACACTGGAGCCTGGAGGAGGACAGACACTGGAGCCTGGAGGAGGACAGACACTGGAGCCTGGAGCAGGACAGACAATGGAGCCTGGAGGATGACAGGAGTCAGGAAGAAAACACACAGGAGCAGGTAAGTGCACATAGAGCTGAAGAGTCGGTGGGGGCTATTTCTATAGACTGGGCTTTAGTGGGCCTATTACTGTACTCTGGCAGTTAGGGGGGCTATTACAATAGACTGGGAATTAGGGGGTCTATTACAATAGACTGGTATTTAGTGGGCCTAGTACTGTAGACTGCGGGCTGGGGTGGCTATTACTACAGACTGTGGGTTGAGGAGCTATTACTGTAGACTGGTGTTAGGGGGCTATTACTGGTAAATGAGTTTTAGTGGGGCTATTACTATAGACTGTAGTTTCAAGGGCTTTTACCCGAGACTGGTTTAGGAGGGCTATTACAATACACTGGGGTTAGGGAGGCTATTACTGTAGACTGTGGGTTAGGGTGGCAATTACTGTAGACTGGGGTTTAGTGCACCTATTACTGTAGACTGGTGGTTAAGGGGCTATTACTGTAGAATGGTAGTTATGGGGCTATTACTCTAGACTGGGGTTTAGTGCGCCTATTACTGTAGAATGGTGGTTATGGGGCTATTACTGTACTAGCGGTTATGGGGCTATTACTGTAGACTGGGGTTTAGTGCGCCTATTACTGTGGAATAGTGGTTATGGGGCTATTACTCTAGGCTGAGGTTTAGTGTGCCTATTACTGTGGATTGGTGGTTATGGGGCTATTACTGTAGAATGGTTGTTATGGGGCTATTACTCTAGACTTGGGTTTAGTGTGCCTATTACTGTAGAATGGTGGTTATGGGGCTATTACTGTAGACTAGTGGTTATGGGGCTATAACTGTAGACTGGGGTTTAGTGTGCCTATTACTGTAGGATGGTGGTTATGGGGCTATTACTGTAGAATGGTGGTTATGGGGCTATTACTCTAGACTTGGGTTTAGTGTGCCTATTACTGTAGAATGGTAGTTATGGGGCTATTACTGTAGAATGGTGGTTATGGGGCTATTACTCTAGACTTGGATTTAGTGTGCCTATTACTGTAGAATGGTGGTTATGGGGCTATTACTGTAGAATGGTGGTTATGGGGCTATTACTGTAGACTGATGGTTATGTGTTGTGAACTATACTTCTTGGCTCCCTCTTGTGGTCACTAGTGATTTGGCACTTGGATTGTCTTTTACCAGGTTGGTACTCACCTGCTTCGTTAGGCCTGGGGTGTTGCTATTTAAACTTCCTGGATTCTCAGTCCAGTGCCTGGCATCGTTGTAATCAGTTCATTCTGTTTGCTTCTGTCTTCAGGTCCTGGTTCTTTTCAAGATAAGCTAAGTCCTGCTTTCTTATCTTTTGTTATTTTGCTTGTTCATATTTTTGTCCAGCTTGTACAAAATGTGATTCCTGATATTGCTGGAAGCTCTAGGGGGCTGATATTTTGCAGGGTTTTTTGCTGACCATATAAGTCATCTTACTATTTTCTGCTATTAGTCAGTGGGCCTCTCTTTGCTAAAATCTAGTTCATTCTTACGTTTGTCTTTTCTTCTTACCTCACCGTTATTATTTGTTGGGGGCTTGTATTACTTTGGGGTCTTTTCTCTGGAGGCAAGAGAGGTCTTATTTTCCCTGATAGGGTTAGTTAGTTCTCCGGCTGGCGCGAGACGTCTAGGATCAACGTAGGCACGTTCCCCGGCTACTGTTAGTGTTTGTGCTAGGATCAGGTATATGGTCAGCCTAGTTACCACGTCCCTATGAGCTGGTATTTATGTTTGCAGACTTTGCTGTAATCTCTGAGATCCTTGCCATTGGGATCATAACAGTATGCCAGGCCATGAATAGTTAATGCATTGCAGAAGTGGGATTAAAAGAAAAGGAGTTCTGAGTTTTTTTTTCTCCTCTTTCTTCCTTCCCCTTTTTCTCAGAGTGGCTGTAAGCTTTGCTGCAGACATGAATGTTCAGACCTTGATTACTAGTGTGGATCAGCTTGCTGCACGAGTGCAGACCATTCAGGATTTTGTTGTTAGCAGTCCTATGTCTGAGCCTAAGATACCTATTCCTGAGCTGTTCTCTGGAGATCGATTTAAATTTAGGAATTTTAGGAATAATTGTAAATTGTTTCTATCTTTGAAACCTCGTTCGTCTGGAGATTCAGCTCAGCAAGTTAAAATTGTTATCTCCTTTTTGCGTGGCGACCCTCAGGATTGGGCTTTCTCGTTAGCGCCAGGAGATCCGGCATTGGCGGATGTTGATGCGTTTTTTCTGGCGCTCGGATTGCTTTATGAGGAGCCTAATCTTGAAATTCAGGCAGAAAAAGCTCTACTGGCTATCTCTCAGGGCCAGGATGAAGCCGAAGTGTATTGCCAAAAATTTCGGAAATGGTCCGTGCTTACTCAATGGAATGAATGTGCTCTGGCCGCAAATTTCAGAAATGGCCTTTCTGAAGCCATTAAGAATGTGATGGTGGGTTTCACAATTCCTACAAGTCTGAATGATTCTATGGCGCTGGCTATTCAGATTGATCGGCGTTTGCGGGAGCGCAAATCCGCTAATCCTCTGGTGGTGTTGTCTGAACAGACACCTGTTTCAATGCAATGTGATAGAAACCCCGATCCAGCAATGCAATGTGATAGAATCCTGACTAGAACCGAACAACAAAATCATAGACGACAGAATGGGCTTTGTTTTTACTGTGGTGATTCTACACATGTTATATCAGCATGCTCTAAACGCCTAACCAAGGTTGTCAGTCCTGTCTCCATTGGTAATTTGCAGCCTAAATTTATTTTGTCTGTGACTTTAATTTGTTCATTGTCTTCCTACCCTGTTATGGCGTTTGTGGATTCAGGTGCTGCCCTGAGTCTTATGGACTTGTCGTTTGCAAAGCGCTGCGGTTTTGTCCTGGAGCCTTTAAAAATTCCTATTCCTCTTAGAGGAATTGATGCTACGCCACTGGCGGAAAATAAACCGCAGTTTTGGACACAAGTGACCATGTGCATGACTCCTGAACATCGGGAGGTCATTCGTTTTCTTGTTCTGCATAAAATGAATGATTTGGTCGTGTTAGGTCTGCCATGGTTACAGACCCATAATCCTGTTTTGGATTGGAAGGCTATGTCTGTGTCGAGTTGGGGTTGTCAGGGAATTCATTGCGATTCTCCGCCGGTGTCTATTGCTACTTCTACTCCTTCAGAGGTTCCTGAGTATTTGTGTCCAGATTCTGGCGATCTTTTTGTGCTAAAATGGGCATTGATTTGTCGTTTTCATCTGCCTTCCATCCTCAGACTAATGGTCAAACGGAGCGAACTAATCAGACACTGGAGGCTTATTTGAGATGTTTTGTTTCTGCGGACCAGGATGATTGGGTGACCTTCTTGCCATTGGTGGAGTTTGCCCTTAATAATCGGGCTAGTTCCGCTACTTTGGTTTTGCCATTCTTCTGCAACTCTGGTTTTCATCCTCGTTTCTCCTCGGGTCATGTTGAGTCTTCTGACTGTCCTGAGGTGGATTCCGTGGTGGATAGGTTGCAGCGGATTTGGAATCATGTGGTGGACAACTTGAAGTTGTCACAGGAGAAGGCTCAGCGTTTTGCCAACCGCCGCCGCGGTGTGGGCCCCCGACTTCGTGTTGGGGATTTGGTTTGGTTGTCTTCTCGGTATGTCCCTCTGAAGGTTTCCTCTCCTAAGTTTAAGCCTCGCTTTATTGGTCCTTATAAAATTTTGGAAGTTCTTAACCCGGTTTCTTTTCGTTTGGATCTTCCGGTGTCGTTTGCCATTCACAACGTGTTCCATAGGTCTTTGTTGCAGCGGTACGTTGTGCCTGTGGTTCCTGCTGTTGAGCCTCCTGCTCCGGTGTTGGTTGAGGGCGAGTTGGAGTACGTGGTAGAGAAGATCTTGGATTCTCGTCTCTCTAGACGGAGGCTTCAGTATTTGGTCAAATGGAAGGGCTATGGTCAGGAGGATAATTCCTGGGTGGCCGCCTCTGATGTTCATGCGGCCGATTTGGTTCGTGCCTTCCACGCTGCTCATCCTGGTCACCCTGGTGGTCTTGGTGAGGGTTCGGTGACCCCTCCTTAAAGGGGGGGTACTGTTGTGAACTATACTTCTTGGCTCCCTCTTGTGGTCACTAGTGATTTGGCACTTGGATTGTCTTTTACCAGGTTGGTACTCACCTGCTTCGTTAGGCCTGGGGTGTTGCTATTTAAACTTCCTGGATTCTCAGTCCAGTGCCTGGCATCGTTGTAATCAGTTCATTCTGTTTGCTCCTGTCTTCAGGTCCTGGTTCTTTTCAAGATAAGCTAAGTCCTGCTTTCTTATTTTTTGTTATTTTGCTTGTTCATATTTTTGTCCAGCTTGTACAAAATGTGATTCCTGATATTGCTGGAAGCTCTAGGGGGCTGATATTCTCCCCCCTCACCGTTAGTCAGTTTGGGGGTTCTTGGATATTCAGCGTGGATATTTTGCAGGTTTTTTGCTGACCATATAAGTCATCTTACTATTTTCTGCTATTAGTCAGTGGGCCTCTCTTTGCTAAAATCTAGTTCATTCTTACGTTTGTCTTTTCTTCTTACCTCACCGTTATTATTTGTTGGGGGCTTGTATTACTTTGGGGTCTTTGTCATGATCTCTGCAGGCAGAGATCATAGCAAGCCTATAGAGGGACAAGCTCTCGGAAGATGGAACTATACTGACCATGAACTAAGCCTGCCGCGCAACTAGAAATAGCCAGGTAGCATTTCCTATTTATCGCTAGATGCCCAGCTCTGGCCTAAGACCTAAATAGCTAGCAGAGGGAAATATAAGACCTGGCTCACCTCTAGAGAAATATTCCAAAGAAGACAGTAGCCCCCCACATATAATGACGGTGAGTTCAGATGAAACAACAAACGCAGCAGGAAAATAGTCTTAGCAAATTTGAGGTCCGCTTACTAGATAGCAGAAGACAGATAGTATACTTTCATGGTCAGCAGAAAAACACTAACAAAACACCATCCAGAGATTACCTTAAACTCTGGCATTAACTCATAACGCCAGAGTAGCAATCCCTGATCAACGAGAGCTTTCCAGACACAGTAACAAAACTTCAGCTGTGAACTGGAACAAATAGGCAAAACGAAACATGGACAAAAGTCCAACTTATCTAGTAGTTGTCTAGAAGCAGGAACAAGCACTGAGAGGCATCAGATAACATTGTTGACCGGCAAGAAACCACCAGAGAAATGAGCTTAAATAGCGACACCCACTACTGATGGAACCAGGTGAAACAGGAAAGAGGATGACAAGTCCAATTCCACAAGCGGCCACCGGGGGAGCCCAGAATCCAAATTCACAACAGTACCCCCCCCTCAAGGAGGGGGCACCGAACCCTCACCAGATCCACCAGGGCGACCAGGATGAGCCCTATGGAAGGCACGAACAAGATCAGAAGCATGAACATCAGATGCATTGACCCAAGAATTATCCTCCTGGCCGTAACCCTTCCAGTTGACCAGATACTGGAGTTTCCGTCTGGAAACACGAGAGTCCAAAATTTTCTCCACAACGTACTCCAACTCACCCTCAACCAACACCGGAGCAGGAGGCTCAACTGAAGGTACAACAGGTACCTCATACCTGCGCAATAACGACCGATGAAAAACGTTATGAATGGAAAAGGACGCAGGGAGGTCCAAACGGAAAGAAACAGGATTAAGAATCTCCAATATTCTATAAGGGCCGATGAACCGAGGTTTAAACTTAGGAGAAGAGACCCTCATAGGGACAAAACGAGAAGACAACCACACTAAATCTCCAACACAAAGCCGAGAACCAACACGACGATGACGGTTGGCAAAACGCTGAGTCTTCTCCTGGGACAACTTCAAATTGTCCATAACCTGCCCCCAGATGTGATGCAATCTCTCCACCACCGCATCCACTCCAGGACAATCCGAGGATTCCACCTGACCGGAGGAAAATCGAGGGTGAAACCCCGAATTACAGAAAAACGGGGACACCAAGGTGGAAGAACTGGCCCGATTATTGAGGGCGAACTCTGCCAATGGCAAAAAAGCAACCCAATCATCCTGGTCAGCAGAGACAAAACACCTCAGATATGTCTCAAGGGTCTGATTAGTCCGCTCGGTCTGGCCATTAGTCTGAGGGTGAAAAGCAGATGAAAAAGACAAATCTATGCCCATCCTAGCACAGAATGCCCGCCAAAATCTAGACACAAATTGGGTACCTCTGTCAGAAACAATATTCTCAGGAATACCGTGCAATCGGACAACATTCTGAAAAAACAGAGGAACCAACTCAGAAGAAGAAGGCAACTTGGGCAGAGGAACCAAATGGACCATTTTAGAGAAACGGTCACAGACCACCCAGATGACAGACATCTTCTGGGAAACAGGCAGATCTGAAATAAAATCCATCGAGATGTGTGTCCAAGGCCTCTTAGGAATAGGCAAGGGCAACAGCAGTCCGCTAGCCCGAGAACTACAAGACTTGGCCCGAGCACAAACGTCACATGACTGCACAAAGACTCGCACATCTCGTGACAGGGAAGGCCACCAGAAGGATCTTGCCACCAAATCCCTGGTACCAAAAATTCCGGGATGACCTGCCAATGCAGAAGAATGTACCTCAGAGATGACTCTGCTGGTCCAATCATCCGGAACAAACAGTCTATCAGGCGGACAACGATCCGGTCTATCCGCCTGAAACTCTTGCAAGGACCGCCGCAGATCAGGAGAAACGGCCGACAAAATTACTCCCTCCCTAAGGATACCTGTGGGTTCAGAATTACCAGGAGAGTCCGGGTCAAAACTCCTAGAAAGGGCATCTGCCTTAACATTCTTAGAACCCGGTAGGTATGACACCACAAAATTAAAGCGAGAAAAAAAATAAAGACCAGCGCGCCTGTCTAGGATTCAGGCGTCTGGCAGTCTCAAGATAAATCAAATTTTTGTGGTCAGTCAATACCACCACCTGATGCCTAGCCCCCTCGAGCCAATGGCGCCACTCCTCAAACGCCCACTTCATGGCCAAAAGCTCCCGATTCCCAACATCATAATTCCGCTCTGCGGGCGAAAATTTGCGAGAAAAGAAGGCACAAGGCCTAATGACGGAGCAGTCGGAACCTTTCTGCGACAACACTGCCCCAGCTCCGATCTCCGAAGCGTCAACCTCAACCTGAAAAGGCAGATTCACATCAGGCTGACGCAACACAGGGGCAGAGGCAAAACGGCGCTTAAGCTCCTGAAAGGCCTCTACAGCATGAGGGGACCAATTAGCAACATCAGCGCCTTGTCTGGTCAAATCAGTCAGTGGTTTAACGACATTCGAAAAACCAGCAATAAATCGGCGGTAAAAGTTGGCAAAGCCCAAAAATCTCTGAAGACCCTTAAGAGAGGAGGGCTGAGTCCAGTCACAAATAGCTTGCACCTTGACGGGATCCATCTCAATGGAAGAGGGAGAAAAAATATACCCCAAAAAGGAAATTTTCTGGACCCCAAAAACGCACTTAGACCCCTTCACACATAAAGAATTAGACCGCAGAACCTGAAAAACTCTCCTGACCTGCTGGACATGAGAGTCCCAGTCATCAGAAAAAATCAGAATATCATCCAGATATATTATCATAAATTTATCCAGAAAATCGCGGAAAATATCATGCATAAAAGACTGGAAAACTGAAGGGGCATTAGAAAGACCAAAAGGCATGACCAAATACTCAAAGTGGCCCTCGGGCGTATTAAATGCGGTCTTCCACTCATCCCCCTGCCTGATCCGCACCAAATTATACGCCCCACGAAGATCAATTTTAGAGAACCACTTAGCACCCTCTATACGAGCAAACAAATCAGTAAGCAATGGCAATGGGTATTGATACTTAACAGTGATCTTATTCAGAAGCCGATAATCAATACATGGTCTCAAAGAGCCGTCTTTTTTTGAGACAAAGAAAAACCCAGCTCCCAAGGGAGAAGAAGATGGACGAATATGTCCCTTTTCCAAAGACTCCTTTATATATTCCCGCATAGCAGCATGTTCCGGCACAGACAAATTAAACAAACGACCCTTTGGATATTTACAACCCGGTATCAAATCTATGGCACAATCGCACTCACGGTGCGGAGGTAACGACCCAAGCTTGGGTTCGTCAAAGACGTCTTGATAATCAGAGAGGAACTCAGGGACTTCAGAGGGAATGGACGACGAAATAGAAACCAAAGGTAAGTCCCCATGAATACCCTTACATCCCCAGCTCAACACAGACATTGCTCTCCAGTCCAAGACTGGGTTGTGAGACTGCAACCATGGCAATCCCAGTACCAAATCGTCATGTAAATTATACAGCACCAGGAAACAAATAATCTCCTGGTGATCCGGATTGATACGCATGGTTACTTGTGTCCAGTATTGTGGTTTATTATTAGCCAATGGGGTGGAGTCAATCCCCTTCAGAGGAATAAGAGTCTCCAAAGGCTCTAAATCAAAACCACAACGATTGGCAAAGGACCAATCCATAAGACTCAGAGCGGCGCCAGAGTCAACATAGGCGTCCGTGGCAATGGATGACAAAGAGCAAATCAGGGTTACAGACAAAATAAACTTAGACTGAATGGTACCAATGGAAATAGACTTATCAAGCTTCTTTGTACGCCTAGAGCATGCTGATATAACATGAGTAGAATCCCCACAATAGAAACACAATCCATTCTTCCGTCTAAAATTCTGTCGCTCGCTCCTGGACAGAATTCTATCACACTGCATACTTTCTGGCGTCTTTTCCATAGACACCGCCAGATGGTGCACCGGTTTGCGCTCCCGCAGACGCCTATCAATCTGAATAGCCATTGTCATGGACTCATTCAGACCTGCAGGCAAAGGGAACCCCACCATAACATCCTTAACGGCATCAGAGAGACCTTCTCTGAAAGTTGCCGCCAAGGCGCACTCATTCCACTGAGTAAGCACAGACCATTTACGGAATTTTTGGCAGAAAACTTCAGCTTCGTCTTGCCCCTGAGATAGTGCCATCAAAGTTTTTTCTGCCTGAAGTTCCAAATGAGGTTCCTCATAAAGCAAGCCCAAGGCCAGAAAAAACGCATCCACATCGCGTAACGCAGGATCCCCTGCTGGCAATGAGAAGGCCCAATCTTGAGGGTCACCCCTGAGCAAGGAAATCACAATCCTAACCTGCTGAGCAGGGTCTCCAGCTGAACGAGACTTCAGGGACAAATAAAGCTTACAATTATTTCGGAAATTCTGGAAGCTAGCTCTATTCCCTGTAAAGAACTCCGGCAAAGGAATTCTCGGCTCAGATACCGGAGCATGTACCACAAAATCTTGTAAATTTTGTACTTTCGTGATGAGATTATTCAAACCCGCAGTTACACTCTGGAGATCCATTATTGTCAGGTGCACACAGAGCCATACAGAGATTAGGAGGAGAGAGAGAAAAAAGACTGCAGCAAGGCAGACTGGAGGGAAAAAAAAAAAAAAAAAAAAAAAAATTCCAGCAGACTTCTTATAACTCTCCTTTCTCAACCTGGGTCTTTAACACTTTATTGGCCGGTCAAACTGTCATGATCTCTGCAGGCAGAGATCATAGCAAGCCTATAGAGGGACAAGCTCTCGGAAGATGGAACTATACTGACCATGAACTAAGCCTGCCGCGCAACTAGAAATAGCCAGGTAGCATTTCCTATTTATCGCTAGATGCCCAGCTCTGGCCTAAGACCTAAATAGCTAGCAGAGGGAAATATAAGACCTGGCTCACCTCTAGAGAAATATTCCAAAGAAGACAGTAGCCCCCCACATATAATGACGGTGAGTTCAGATGAAACAACAAACGCAGCAGGAAAATAGTCTTAGCAAATTTGAGGTCCGCTTACTAGATAGCAGAAGACAGATAGTATACTTTCATGGTCAGCAGAAAAACACTAACAAAACACCATCCAGAGATTACCTTAAACTCTGGCATTAACTCATAACGCCAGAGTAGCAATCCCTGATCAACGAGAGCTTTCCAGACACAGTAACAAAACTTCAGCTGTGAACTGGAACAAATAGGCAAAACGAAACATGGACAAAAGTCCAACTTATCTAGTAGTTGTCTAGAAGCAGGAACAAGCACTGAGAGGCATCAGATAACATTGTTGACCGGCAAGAAACCACCAGAGAAATGAGCTTAAATAGCGACACCCACTACTGATGGAACCAGGTGAAACAGGAAAGAGGATGACAAGTCCAATTCCACAAGCGGCCACCGGGGGAGCCCAGAATCCAAATTCACAACAGGTCTTTTCTCTGGAGGCAAGAGAGGTCTTATTTTCCCTGATAGGGTTAGTTAGTTCTCCGGCTGGCGCGAGACGTCTAGGATCAACGTAGGCACGTTCCCCGGCTACTGTTAGTGTTTGTGCTAGGATCAGGTATATGGTCAGCCTAGTTACCACGCCCCTATGAGCTGGTATTTATGTTTGCAGACTTTGCTGTAATCTCTGAGATCCTTGCCATTGGGATCATAACAGTTATGGGTCTATTACTGTAGGCTGAGGTTTAGTGTGCCTATTACTGTAGGATGGTGGTTATGGGGCTATTACTGTATAATGGTGGTTATGGGGCTATTACTGTAGACTGGGGTTTAGTGTGCCTATTACTTTAGAATGGTGGTTATGGGGCTATTACTGTAGACTAGTGGTTATGGGGCTATTACTGTAGACTGGGGTTTAGTGTGCATATTACTGTGGAATGGTGGTTATGGGGCTATTACTGTAGACTGGTGGTTATGGGGCTATTACTGTAGACTGGGGTTTAGTGTGCCTATTACTGTGGAATGGTGGTTATGAGGCTATTACTGTAGACTAGTGGTTATGGGGCTATTACTGTAGACTAGTGGTTATGAGGCTAATACTGTAGACTAGTGGTTATGGGGCTATTACTGTAGACTGGGGTTTAGTGTGCCTGTCACGATAAGGTATGAAATATCATATAAGTTTAGTTTCTCTGCCAGCACACATAGGGTGGACGTTGACCCCCCTTCACTCTGTGTTTTAGCTTGTCTTGTCAATGAGTGTAGAAGGGTTTATTGCTTCTTGCTGCACATTCCTGACTTTCAGCTCCCAAATCCCTCATACCCTTCCCAAAGGAATTTTTACGATCGCTTGGGAAGACTTAAGCTCTTGTCCAGCTATAACTGGTATGGAAACTTCCAGAATCATGGAAGTCTTTTGTTCCATTATTGTAAGATATTAGGCCAACCATGTAAGATAGGAACACGAAAATATATATTCTTAATGTCCCTCGGTGGATCTATCCATCACTCTAAACACGGGCTTCTAACTCCATCAGGTAAAGAGTTTGGATTTCTCTGCAATTAGGCATCACACATAGGACATATTTGATCTCATTAGAATGCCAGCGTTAATACGAGATGAATGCTGGGTGTGTTATGACTATGACATGTTTTGTCGCGGAGTTATAGAAAGTAGACAAATTTAAGGTTGAATTACTCAGACTGAAGAGAGAGAAGGGTCTGGATAAGCCAACCCTTTCTGTGTTGTCACAGGTTGCAGCTATAAGTTTTTTGGGCAGACTCCAGCAAGGGTCTTTTTCTGCTGAAGCCTATATGAGCCTGACGTGAAGAGCTGTTCCTACCCAGAGTCCTACTGATGCACTGGGACAGATGGAAACTCCACTAGCCTGGTTGCCTGCAATGCTTTGAACACAAGTAAGTGTTATTTCTCAGTTATTTCCTGTTTTTTTTATAATTACCTTTGTACATATTTGCAATTGTCTCACTTTGTAACATCCTTGTAAGATTTTATGTAAACACTGCCCTTTTTCCGGAGTAAAATATATAAATTACTAGTTCATTCTTCCTGCTCTAAAACGTACCCTGTCTCTTGAAGGGAATTACGCTACTGGGTTGGGTTAGCTTCGGACCCGTTTAATCGGAGCTGGTGGCAGCAATACCGTGTGCAGGCTTTTGGGTGCTGTAGTGACTGCGGCGTTGATAATTATTGTTCCTGCCTGAGTGGGAGTAGTTTATCGCGTTGCTGCAGCGTGCCCAATAGCTAGTACATAGCAGGCAGCCTTTCTGGCGACTAATTACCCTAGGTGCAGTACCTAATCTGACCTGAGAGTAAGAGGGGTGCCAGAGAGCTGCAAGGTTTAAGTGGAACTGTAAGCGGGATATTCATAGATCCCTGCAGTTCATGGTATATTGAAGAGCAGTGGGATACCTAAAATAAGCCCCTGCTGTAAACTAAGAGGTCAATAGCCTTGTGTGTGTTTTTTTTATCACATTGTAGCAGTGGAGGGATAACTAAGATAAGCCCCCCTGCACATGTGATAAACGTCTGTTGGCCTAAAGTCACCCCAATCCGTGACGTAGGGGTGACGGTCACGGTGTGGATCCCTGACATATTGGTGAAAGCGGTCAGGGATTTGTGACAATGCCTATTACTGTAGAATGGTGGTTATGAGGCTATTACTGTAGACTAGTGGTTATGGGGCTATTACTGTAGACTAGTGGTTATGGGGCTATTACTGTAGACTGGGGTTTAGTGTGCCTATTACTGTGGAATGGTGGTTATGGGGCTATTACTGTAGACTGGTGGTTATGGGGCTATTACTGTAGACTGGGGTTTAGTGTGCCTATTACTGTCGAATGGTGGTTATGGGGCTATTACTGTAGACTGGTGGTTATGGGGCTATTACTGTAGGCTGAGGTTTAGTGCGCCTATTACTATAGACTGGGATTTAAGGGGGCTATAACTATAGACCACTTCTTTTAATTTAAATTGTATTCATTACTAGTGAGCGACTTCCTAGCAGAAGTTACCTATTTTAACTGCTTGGCATCTTTGAAAACCTGAAGAGGTTAAAAGAAGCTCTTAAGAATGAACATATGTGCAGCAAGTGCAAATGTTCAATCTTTTCAGGGTTTAATTAGTACTTTTTCAGGCGGGTTACACATCAGATCTGCCTTAAATAGATGTCATGTGCACATACTCATAGTTTTACTTATCATTAGGGGTGTAACTACTTAAAGTATGGGATGCGGCCCTGGCATACAGTGTGCCGCTGGACTGTTTTGTTTTTAAATCTATTTGTCATTCTATAGTGTAGTAAATGGCATTTTTCAGTAGAGGCAGAGACACTAATTCTAACACTGGGTCACTTACTGAGCTGCTGGCTGGAGTTTTGGTTGTATCCTCTGAAGCTCTGCCAGTCCTCTCATTGATGAGATCATGCCATGTAGTCCTCAATTGGAGCTCTGGCTATCATTGACCCCACCATTGACTGCCAGCTTTCTTCCTATGGACAGTGTTGGGGTTAGAGAGAGCTCACCATTGTGAAGTTTGACAGAGTTGCAGCAAATTACACAGGAACATAATACCGGAATCAGGGACGTTGTATCTATTTTATGCTACATGGAAATTGGAAAGCATCAACCTTGTGACAGAGTCTCATTAAGTCATCCTTCTTGAGGAAAGAATCTCAAGATCAACATGGAACATAAGTTGCAGCTACCTAGACTTCCTTCATTTGAGACAAAGATTAGGTTCGCTTCCACAGCCCTGTACTTAAAGGGGTTGTCCACTACTAGGACAATCCCTCCTTGATCTAAATGTTTGGTGCCGATAAAATAAAAAAGCCTATATTCCCCATGCTGGCGCCGTTCCTGCGGATTTGGCATTCACATTCCCGGGGCTCTTTTGCGATTTTTTCCCAATGAGCACTGGCATCATTGTCACTCCTTCTTAGGTGAAACTGGCCTAAGGCAGAGTAGCAGAACCATCTCAGACAGAATGTGGACTTCTGCCGATCACTGGCTTCTGACTGACTGCATGGTTATGTGACATCTTCTGCCAGAAGAGGTAGACAAGAGAATGGTGGAGGACACTGGCATCAGTGTGTAGGAACAGTGGTGATCCGATAATTGTTTTTGAACCTTTAGAACCTTCATGGGCTCCATCTTAATACAAAACTATGTCGTTGTCTACCCCTTTAACCAATATTTTTAAAATATCACACAATACAATGCAAACAAGTTCTATAACATTCTCTGGAAAATATTAATTTTAGGTCAATACTTGAACATATTTGGTGGCCTAATCCCACTCCAGCAACTCAGCAGCAATTCATATTTAATGGCAATAGGCAACTAAGTGACTAGAAGGTTATTGTAACTATACAGTGATGTCCTCTGTTTTGTAATAAGTGGCTGAAACGTTAACACATGGTAAAGAAGCTAGACGCATAGCTTATACTCATGGCAAAGAAGAATGTGTTCCTGTTTTAAATCTCTATAACCTTTACAAAGGCATTCAGCAGTTTAATATGATCATGGCTGACATTTACAAGAACTGAACAAAAAATTAAGCAAAATAAAGCAAACATTAACTGAAATAATGCACAACCATAATACAGATATACTGCGCTTAGATCACAGCGCACGGTAGCAGAAGCTACTTTTGAGTATGAAGCAGAAATGCTGACATTTGAAAGTTATTGTGATCGACTTTAATAGTGGAAAAATGGGACGTGCTTCCAACTTGTATCTCTTGGCTGATGTCTGTTAACAAGGACACTTCCATATGGTGCAAATCTCTGTGACCCACATTACTGACAATCTTAAAAATGCTCATAAAGAGGGAATGCCATTGACTATAACATCTGGTTGTAAAAAGCAAAACATTCATCCTTCCTTTCAAGAAGGGTTTACCACTAATGTCTGACAACATATGCATTGCCAATGGAACTTGTTAGAAATGCCCACATTCGTTTTATGGAAATATAATGATAGAATTTATGATTTATGCTGCGCCAATTCTTTGGAATGCACTACCCAGGTTAATACGATTAATTTTTTTAAGCGTGCCCTAAAATGCATTTGTTCAGACTGGCCTACCGTCTAAACCCATTAACCTAACTATCCCTGTGTGGCCCATTCAAAGAACAAACCAGAATCAGGTTCCTCGCATCATGTTCTCACATGCTTTATGCAGTTAATAGCCCTCTGTGTCTGTACTGTTACATATTTAGGCAGTGAACTGGTTCAGGGAGCTTTACATGAACACCCAATTCTTACACTATGGCTGGTTCGAACAACAAAAGCAATTGTTACCATCCACCTCTCGTGTCTCCCTTTTTTCCTCATAGATTGTAAGCTGGTGAGCAGGGCCCTCATACCTCTTGGTATCTGTTTTGATCTGTGTTTATTGTTATGCTGTAATGTCTATTGTCTGTACAAGTCCCCTCTATAATGTAAAGTGCTGCGGAATATGTTGGCGCTATATAAATAACAATTATTATTATTCAAAAGTAGAGAATATTAATGTTCTATGTGTGCCAAATATTCCCAGATTGCCTAATAAATTCCTAGTAAGAACTTTTATAAGAGCTTTTAGGATAGATGATAAATGTATAATCCCTGGAACCCCTGTTGTCACTAAAACAGGGCTTGAATCACTCGTTTCGCATCATACCACTGGGCAGAGAAGGAGATTGAGTGGACTGATGGTAGAAATGAGAAAGTCTTTTGAAATTCAAATTCCCCAGCTTTGCTAAATTTTTCTCAAAAATTTGAATAAGGGTTCGCTCACACTACCATATATTCTGTCATGTGAGAGAATCGGGCCAATTATGGTAATGACACTTGGATCAAACTCTAACTGAGTATAACGACTGAGTATAACGTGTATAAGCCCTCGGTGTATGTTTGGATTGCACTGAGCCTTCTGCTTTAAGTGGGATTGGTCTTTGCTGTCCTCTCCCTAGGCATGTTGTAAAAAAGGGCATAAATATACCTGTGGCTATTTTTTATTGTATAAACCTGGTACGGGAGCATTCAATATATATAGGCCATAGACCTTTTTGAACTGGTACCAATCCCTCGAAAATTGAGGGTCAGCGTGACAATACTGGATAGCTGTAAAATATTACCTCTGAAAGGCGGACATATGTGGTATGTACGAGTATGTTGGGTCTGTTTTTACTTGCACTATGTGGTCTTAGCACAAGCACTTTTTAGTTTTAATTAATAGAATAAAGGTTAAGTTTTATTGATATTTTTCCAATCAGCTGAGAGCTATAGATTGAAGGTTGGATTTTGTTATTTGTCCTTGCTTAAAAATATTGACTTGGGATATGGCAGGTTTCTTGTCCACTGGCCTAGACACCAATATTTGGATTAATGAGGCTAAAAGCATTTTTTCAGACGGGGAATTCACTCAGAAAAAATATACACCATCGTTTAATGCAGCCTTTAAAGAGGTTACAAAGGTTTATAAGGAACAAGTGACGTCATGGTGGGAGGTCCAAAGCCTGGAAAGCTACATTAAAGCAGGGATCGTACGTAGACATTTAAGAATACCTTTAGCTCCAGGTTATAGATACAAGAGTGCTAACCTGTTGAGTAAATGGGAAAAAGAAGCTACAGATAGTTCATTACGATTAATAAGATTGCTGCTAGATGAAGAGAAACTGATACTCAATACTTTGAATGAAAATCTCAAAGAACAGATTGAGGTTACGAAAAAATTCTCAGCTGAGCCTTAATTTGCAGCTAAGGAGTCGGGCCTTCAGATACGATAGATAGGTTCCAGTACCACTTAAAAGAGAGGAAGCATACATTTTTTATTAGGGACCTATAGGAATTCCGAGACAATAAGGCCTATTTGATCTCAAACTCAAAACCATTCAGACCTCAGGAGACAGATATATCCTCATCCGAGGCCGAACACTCAGATTCGGAGACTAGATTTAAAAATACAAGGGGGAAGTCAAGAGGGAGAGGAGGAACACATGGAGGTAGAGGGTCCAATAGGGGCTCACCACAAGTGGAGCATTTTTTAGACCTAGGCTACCCACTCAGAAACAGATTCAACTCCGGAATCCCACATAAGAAGCCAAGTCATTAATCTGTCTTCTAGACCTCTGAGCACATGGCAGTCCTTAGTAAGGGCATGTCATTCATTCCCACCACTGACTTCGAGAGTTTTGAGGCAATAAAAGATCTCAATCTGTTTGCTTGTCGGCTGAAGTGGAAAAAACACTTTATCAGCGAAAATAAAAAAAGCTGCACTGAGTTGGGTATTGATGAGGACTTACTTAGTGATGTTAGATTTCTATTTCATCAGGGGGATCCCAACCCAAATGAGGTGGGAGAAGGACCGTTTACAAAATTAAAAAACAAAAGTAAGCAAATGCCACCTGTCACTAATGAGCTGGGCACTATAGATGTATTTGTAAATTTGGTTTCTAATGAGATTTTGGAATTTGAGAAAAAGAAGAAGAGGAATGTACACAATCTGACTAAGAAGGAGATGGAGGGTCTTCGTAAACTAGAGAGGGATCATGAGAGGATCATAAAACCCTCCGACAAAGGGGGTAATGTAGTTATCATGGATGTCACCCAATATAGGGGATTATGTTACTCTCTTCTTAATATAGACACCACGTATGAAATAATTGATCACAATCCTACAGATCAGTACCATAGAGAACTGAAGGAGCTGGTAATGGAGGCTTACCATAAAAAGGTGATTAATGCTGACGAGAGAGACTTTCTTATACCAATCTACCTGACAACAGCTACATTTTACTGCTTACCCAAAATCCATAAGGGTACGAACCCCCTTAAAGGGAGGCCCATCGTATCTGGTATTGATAGTCTTACACAAAATCTGGGTCTATATGTTGATAGAATCCTTAGACCATTTGTAGTATCATTGAGTTCATACACACGGGACATGACGGACCTTCTCCTTAAGCTTGACCAGATTGTGTTGGATGGGGACATGTTGTTGTGTTCAATTGATGTTGAAGCGTTGTATTCCTCAATCCCTCACCATAAAGGCAATATGGCTGTGGACTGCTACTTAAGCACACATGGACGACAATATGGTGATCATAATAATTTTGTCATCCAGGCACTTAAATTCTGTCTTACCAGGAATTTTTTCCTCTTCGACAACAAGTACTTCCACCAGCTCAGGGTCACAGTGATGGGGAGCCCTTGTGCACCCTCCTACGCTAATTTGCTCCTGGGCTGATGAGAGGAAAATGTAATTTTCGGGGACACCATGCACGTAGCCGAGGATCAAATTATCCTATGGCTACGGTACATAGATGACATGTTTGTTATCTGAAGAGGTGATGAGGAAAGCTTTCGCACGTTTATTTCAGGTATGAATGTCAATGACCTTGGCCTACGATTTACTTTTGAATTAAACGCCTCCAGACTGCCATTTTTGCACATACAGGAAGCGAACTGCATCTAACTCCCTTTTGAGGTGGGAATCGAACCATCCAGTCCCGCTCAAGAGGGGGATACCGAAGGGCCAATATCTCCGAGTTCGGAGAAACTGCTCAGATCCCTGTCTGTATAAAAAACAAGCAGATGATCTAAAGACTCGATTTCACGAGCGTGGCTACCCTGATAGTGTTCTTAAGGAAGCCTATACTTCAGCGTTGTCAAAGGAAAGGAGGGATTTACTGATCCCAGTTGAGAAGAAGGAGGAAAGAGATGTGATTAGATTCATCACTAAGTATACCAGTGGAGCAAGGGACCTGAGAGAGATCCTACAGTGCCACTCGTCTATTTTGCAGATGGACAATGACCTGAGGGATATTGTTGCAGCATCACCACAGATAACCTTTAAGAGGGGATGTTCTATAAGAGACAGGGTAGTCCACAGTCATTTTGTCCCCCCTCTGCAGATGAATAATTCCACCTGGCTAGGTGGTCAAGTCAATGGCTGTTACAAATGCGGTTGCTGTAAATATTGTGGGTCCATAAGCCAAGGGAAAGAGTTCACAAGTAATGTGACGGAAAAATTACACCATACGACAATTCATCAACTGTAAGACTAGAAGGGTGGTCTATAAAATGACGTGTACATGCGGTATTGAATATGTTGGTAAGACCAGCCGTGAACTAAGAAGAAGAGTAGGGGAACATCACAGGGACACCATCAACAAGAGGGAAAAACCACATCAATAGACTACACAATGGTGATCTCAGAGGAGTGAAGTTCATGGGGATCGACAGGATTCCCCAGTCCCAGAGGGGGTCACTGGGATAAGCGTATCTTGCAGAGGGAGTGCATGTGGATTTTTCGACTGCAAACTATGAGCCCAAAGGGCCTTAATGAACAACTCAGCTTTTCTTCCTTCCTTTAAGGGTAGATCATTGACAGGGATTCTACAAATAGGGATAGCCGCCGTCGAGTGGGGGTGCCACAGTGTAGGTTTCTAGGGTGCCAACCTCCACGGTAGGCAGGGCTGAGATAGGTAGGGCTCAGTAGGGTCAGCTGTTGTGAACTATACTTCTTGGCTCCCTCTTGTGGTCACTAGTGATTTGGCACTTGGATTGTCTTTTACCAGGTTGGTACTCACCTGCTTCGTTAGGCCTGGGGTGTTGCTATTTTAACTTCCTGGATTCTCAGTCTAGTGCCTGGCATCATTGTAATCAGTTCATTTCTGTTTGCTCCTGTCTTCAGGTCCTGGTTCTTTGCAAGATAAGCTAAGTCCTGCTTTCTTATTTTTGATCATTTGCATTGTTTATATTTTTGTCCAGCTTGTATAAAATGTGATTCCTGATATCGCTGGAAGCTCTAGGGGGCTGATATTCTCCCCCCACACCGTTAGTCGGTTTGGGGGTTCTTGGATATTCAGCGTGGATATTTTGCAGGGTTTTTGCTGACCATATAAGTCATCTTACTATATTCTGCTATTAGTCAGTGGGCCTCTCTTTGCTAAAATCTAGTTCATTCTTACGTTTGTCTTTTCTTCTTACCTCACCGTTATTATTTGTTGGGGGCTTGTATTACTTTGGGGTCTTTTCTCTGGAGGCAAGAGAGGTCTTATTTTCCCTTATAGGGTTAGTTAGTTCTCCGGCTGGCGCGAGACGTCTAGGATCAACGTAGGCACGTTCCCCGGCTACTGTTAGTGTTTGTGCTAGGATCAGGTATATGGTCAGCCTAGTTACCACGTCCCTATGAGCTGGTATTTACGTTTGCAGACTTTGCTTTAATCTCTGAGATCCTTTGCCATTGGGATCATAACAGTATGCCAGGCCCATGAATAGTTAATGCATTGCAGAAGTGGGATTAAAAGAAAAGGAGTTCTGAGTTTTTTGGTTTTTTTTCTCCTCTTTCTTCCTTCCCCTTTTTCTCAGAGTGGCTGTAAGATTTGCTGCAGACATGAATGTTCAGACCTTGATTACTAGTGTGGATCAGCTTGCTGCACGAGTGCAGAGCATTCAGGATTTTGTTGTTAGCAGTCCTATGTCTGAGCCTAAGATACCTATTCCTGAGCTGTTCTCTGGAGATCGATTTAAATTTAGGAATTTTAGGAATAATTGTAAATTGTTTCTATCTTTGAAACCTCGTTCGTCTGGAGATTCAGCTCAGCAAGTTAAAATTGTTATCTCCTTTTTGCGTGGCGACCCTCAGGATTGGGCTTTCTCGTTAGCGCCAGGAGATCTGGCATTGGCGGATGTTGATGCATTTTTTCTGGCGCTCGGATTGCTTTATGAGGAGCCTAATCTTGAAATTCAGGCAGAAAAAGCTCTACTGGCTATCTCTCAGGGCCAGGATGAAGCCGAAGTGTATTGCCAAAAATTTCGGAAATGGTCCGTGCTTACTCAATGGAATGAATGTGCTCTGGCCGCAAATTTCAGAAATGGTCTTTCTGAAGCCATTAAGAATGTGATGGTGGGTTTCACAATTCCTACAAGTCTGAATGATTCTATGGCGCTGGCTATTCAGATTGATCGGCGTTTGCGGGAGCGCAAATCCGCTAATCCTCTGGCGGTGTTGTCTGAACAGACACCTGTTTAAATGCAATGTGATAGAAACCCCGATCCAGCAATGCAATGTGATAGAATCCTGACTAGAACCGAACGACAAAATCATAGACAACGGAATGGGCTGTGTTTTTACTGTGGTGATTCTACACATGTTATATCAGCATGCTCTAGACGCCTAACCAAGGTTGTCAGTCCTGTCTCCATTGGTAATTTGCAGCCTAAATTTATTTTGTCTGTGACTTTAATTTGTTCATTGTCTTCCTACCCTGTTATGGCGTTTGTGGATTCAGGTGCTGCCCTGAGTCTTATGGACTTTTCGTTTGCCAAGCGCTGTGGTTTTGTCCTGGAGCCTTTAAAAGTTCCTATTCCTCTCAGAGGAATTGATGCTACGCCACTGGCGGAAAATAAACCGCAGTATTGGACACAAGTGACCATGTGCATGACTCCTGAACATCGGGAGGTGATTCGTTTTCTTGTTCTGCATAAAATGAATGATTTGGTCGTGTTGGGTCTGCCATGGTTACAGACCCATAATCCTGTTTTGGATTGGAAGGCTATGTCGGTGTCGAGTTGGGGTTGTCAGGGTATTCATTGCAATTCTCCGCCGGTGTCTATTGCTACTTCTACTCCTTCAGAGGTTCCTGAGTATTTGTGTGACTATCAGGATGTATTCAGTGAGTCCAGGTCCAGTGCTCTTCCTCCTCATAGGGACTGTGACTGCGCAATAGATTTGATTCCTGGCAGTAAATTTCTTAAGGGACGATTATTTAATTTGTCTGTACCTGAGCATGCCGCAATGCGTTCTTATGTCAAGGAGTCTTTGGAGAAGGGGCATATTCGTCTATCCTCTTCCCCTCTTGGTGCGGGATTCTTTTTTGTGGCCAAGAAGGACGGGTCTTTGAGACCTTGTATAGACTATCGGCTTCTGAATAAAATCACTGTTAAGTTTCAGTATCCTTTGCCACTATTGTCAGACTTGTTTGCTCGGATTAAGGGTGCCAAGTGGTTCACCAAGATAGATCTTCGTGGTGCGTACAACCTTGTGCGCATTAGGCAGGGAGATGAATGGAAAACTGCATTCAATACGCCCGAAGGTCATTTTGAATACTTGGTGATGCCCTTTGGGCTCTCTAATGCTCCTTCAGTGTTTCAGTCCTTTATGCATATCATCTTCCGGAAGTATCTGGATAAATTTATGATTGTTTATCTGGATGATATTCTGGTTTTCTCGGATGATTGGGATTCTCATGTAAAGCAGGTCAGGATGGTGTTTCAGGTTTTGCGTGATAATGCTTTGTTTGTGAAGGGCTCAAAGTGTCTCTTTGGAGTGCAGAAGGTTTCCTTTTTGGGTTTTATTTTCTCCCCTTCTGCTGTGGAGATGGACCCAGTCAAGGTCCGAGCTATTCATGATTGGACTCAGCCCACGTCTGTTAAGAGTCTTCAGAAGTTCTTGGGGTTTGCTAATTTCTACCGTCGCTTTATCGCTAACTTTTCTAGCGTTGTTAAACCTTTGACGGATAGGACCAAGAAAGGTTCTGATGTGACTAGTTGGGCCCCTGCAGCCGTGGAGGCCTTCCAGGAGCTGAAGCGCCGGTTTACTTTGGCGCCTGTTTTGTGCCAGCCTGATGTCTCACTTCCCTTTCAGGTTGAAGTGGATGCTTCTGAGATCGGTGCTGGGGCTGTTTTGTCGCAGAGAGGCTCTGGTTGCTCTGTGATGAGACCATGTGCTTTTTTCTCTAGGAAGTTTTCGCCTGCTGAGCGGAACTATGATGTTGGTAATCGGGAGTTGTTGGCCATGAAGTGGGCATTTGAGGAGTGGCGTCATTGGCTCGAGGGTGCTAAGCATCGTGTGGTGGTCTTGACTGATCACAAAAATCTGATGTATCTCGAGTCTGCTAAGCGCCTGAATCCTAGACAGGCTCGTTGGTCATTGTTTTTCTCTCGTTTTGACTTTGTGGTCTCGTACCTGCCTGGTTCGAAGAATGTTAAGGCTGTTGCTCTTTGTAGGAGCTTTGTGCCTGACTCTCCTGGAGTCTCGGAGCCAGCTGGTATTCTTAAAGAGGGAGTAATCGTGTCGGCCATATCTCCTGATTTGCGACGTGTGTTGCAGAGATTTCAGGCTGGTAGACCTGACTCTTGTCCACCCGACAGACTGTTTGTTCCTGATAAATGGACCAGCAAAGTCATTTCTGAGGTTCATTCCTCGGTGTTGGCAGGGCATCCGGGAATTTTTGGTACCCGAGATTTGGTGGCTAGGTCCTTTTGGTGGCCTTCCTTGTCACGGGATGTGCGGTCATTTGTGCAGTCCTGTGGGACTTGTGCTCGGGCTAAGCCTTGTTGTTCTCATGCTAGCGGGTTGCTTCTGCCCTTGCCCATCCCGAAGAGGCCTTGGACACACATTTCCATGGATTTCATTTCTGATCTTCCGGTGTCTCAAGGAATGTCTGTCATCTGGGTGGTGTGTGATCGTTTTTCCAAGATGGTCCATTTGGTACCCTTGCCTAAGTTGCCTTCCTCTTCCGATCTGGTTCCTTTGTTTTTTCAGAATGTGGTTCGTTTACACGGCATTCCGGAGAATATTGTGTCCGACAGAGGATCCCAGTTTGTGTCCAGATTCTGGCGATCTGTTTGTGCTAAAATGGGCATTGATTTGCCGTTTTCATCTGCCTTCCATCCTCAGACTAATGGTCAAATGGAGCGAACTAATCAGACACTGGAGGCTTATTTGAGATGTTTTGTTTCTGCGGACCAGGATGATTGGGTGACCTTCTTGCCATTGGCGGAGTTTGCCCTTAATAATCGGGCTAGTTCCGCTACTTTGGTTTCGCCATTCTTCTGCAACTCTGGTTTTCATCCTCGTTTCTCCTCGGGTCATGTTGAGTCTTCTGACTGTCCTGGGGTGGATTCCGTGGTGGATAGGTTGCAGCGGATTTGGAATCTTGTGGGGGACAACTTGAGGTTGTCACAGGAGAAGGCTCAGCGTTTTGCCAACCGCCGCCGCGGTGTGGGCCCCCGACTTCGTGTTGGGGATTTGGTTTGGTTGTCTTCTCGGTATGTCCCTCTGAAGGTTTCCTCTCCTAAGTTTAAGCCTCGCTTTATTGGTCCTTATAAAATTTTGGAAGTTCTTAACCCGGTTTATTTTCGTTTGGATCTTCCGGTGTCGTTTGCCATTCACAACGTGTTCCATAGGTCTTTGTTGCGGCGGTACGTTGTGCCTGTGGTTCCTGCTGTTGAGCCTCCTGCTCCGGTGTTGGTTGAGGGCGAGTTGGAGTACGTGGTAGAGAAGATCTTGGATTCTCATCTCTCTAGAGGGAGGCTTCAGTATTTGGTCAAATGGAAGGGCTATGGTCAGGAGGATAATTCCTGGGTGGCCGCCTCTGATGTTCATGCGGCCGATTTGGTTCGTGCCTTCCACGCTGCTCATCCTGGTCGCCCTGGTGGTCTTGGTGAGGGTTCGGTGACCCCTCCTTAAAGGGGGGGTACTGTTGTGAACTATACTTCTTGGCTCCCTCTTGTGGTCACTAGTGATTTGGCACTTGGATTGTCTTTTACCAGGTTGGTACTCACCTGCTTCGTTAGGCCTGGGGTGTTGCTATTTTAACTTCCTGGATTCTCAGTCCAGTGCCTGGCATCGTTGTAATCAGTTCATTTCTGTTTGCTCCTGTCTTCAGGTCCTGGTTCTTTGCAAGATAAGCTAAGTCCTGCTTTCTTATTTTTGATCATTTGCATTGTTTATATTTTTGTCCAGCTTGTATAAAATGTGATTCCTGATATCGCTGGAAGCTCTAGGGGGCTGATATTCTCCCCCCACACCGTTGGTCGGTTTGGGGGTTCTTGGATATTCAGCGTGGATATTTTGCAGGGTTTTTGCTGACCATATAAGTCATCTTACTATATTCTGCTATTAGTCAGTGGGCCTCTCTTTGCTAAAATCTAGTTCATTCTTACGTTTGTCTTTTCTTCTTACCTCACCGTTATTATTTGTTGGGGGCTTGTATTACTTTGGGGTCTTTTCTCTGGAGGCAAGAGAGGTCTTATTTTCCCTTATAGGGTTAGTTAGTTCTCCGGCTGGCGCGAGACGTCTAGGATCAACGTAGGCACGTTCCCCGGCTACTGTTAGTGTTTGTGCTAGGATCAGGTATATGGTCAGCCTAGTTACCACGTCCCTATGAGCTGGTATTTACGTTTGCAGACTTTGCTGTAATCTCTGAGATCCTTTGCCATTGGGATCATAACAGTCAGCATGTAGTGTGCACCCTTTTCTATCCTCCCCCTGGTCCATTGTGTCCCGTGTACTTCCCCTTTTTGTTTTTTGTCTTTTCCATCTTCATTTATTTTTCCATCTCCATTGATATTTTGATTTTTTAATATATCGACATTGTAGATGCCAGGAACGATTTGGGTTTATGTGAATATGTGTGTTGATTAGTGTTGAGCATTCTGATACTGCAAATATCGGGTATCGGCCGATATTCGCTGTATTGGATTTCCGATACTGAGTTCTGATATTTTTAAGATATTGGAAACCGGAATCGGAAGTTCCTATAGTGCAATGATGCACTACAATGGAGTGTGGGCAGTGCGTGGATGGAGACTGCATCTGTGTGTGCAGGCAGGGTTTGTGCGTGACCATGGGGGGGTCTGTGCGGGCCTGCCTGGGGTCTGTGTGGGCTTGCCGGGGGTCTGTACGGGCCTCTCAGGGGTCAGTGCGGCCGGCCGGGGATCTGTGCGGCCTGCCCGGGGTCTGTATGGGCCTCTCGCGGGTCTGTGTGGCCTGCCTGTGGTCTGTGCGGGCTTGCTGGGGGTCTGTATGGGTCTCTCGGGGGTCTGTGCGGCCTGCCGGGGGTCTGTGCAGCCTGCCGGGGGTCTGTACGGGCCTTTCTGGGGACTGTGCGGCCTGCCGGGGGTCTGTACGGGCCTCTCTGGGGGTCTGTGCGTCCTGCCGGGGTCTGTGCGGCCTGCCGGGGGTCTGTACGGGCCTCTCTGGGGTCTGTGCGGCCTGCCAGTGGTCTGTGCGGCCTGCTGAGGGTCTGTACGGGCCTCTCGGGGGACTGTGTGGCCTGCCGGGGATCTGTGCGGGTGTGCAGCCATCGTCCGATGGGACTACAAGTCCCATCGGGCTATGCCTGCCACAATGGCAGTGATTGACACATTAGCCGATGATGGGACAGTAGTAGTCCCATCATCCGGCTAATATGTTGAATGTAAAAAAAAATACTACATACTACATACAACATACATACAACATACCTACTACATACATACTACATACATACATACAACATACTACATACATATTACATACATGCTACATACATACTACTTACATGCTACATACATACTACATACATGCATACTACTTACATACTACATACACACTACATACATACTACATACATACAACATACTACATACATACAACATACATACTACATATATACAACATACATACTACATACATACAACATGCTACATACATACTACATACATACTACATACTGTACATACAACATACATACAACATACAATACATTCATAAATTACATACAATGCATACATATAGACATACAGAACATATAACATAGAGTACATACTCACCATCACTTGTCATTTTGATCGCCGAAGCCAGTTTGATGTGTAAAAAAGATTAAAATAACAAACAACCAATATACTCCCTGATCTGCAGAAATCCACGAGTGTCCCACGACGATCTCATGTGGAGAACGGCAGCATCAGCTGATGCGACCACTCTCTAGGGGCTCCAGGAACACAATGACGGGAGAAAGGTATCCTACCGCACTGTATTCTCACTTTTGGCATTGCTGTGCAAGAAATTTTCCCACTCAGCAATTGCCACAAAGTGAGATTTTGAACTCTAGTAACCTCTCAGTGATGCACTGCAGGAGCCATTGTCTCCTGTCAGTGTGTCACTGAAGGTCCTATAGAGCAGTGACATCACCCGATGTCACTGTTCTATAGGGTAGATCATCGTGGGACACTCATTATTAATTGGACTACGGCAGACAGGTAATATACGATTTATTATTTTACGTTTTTTTGCAGGCGCTGAAGTATGGTAAGTTGTTGTGAATTCTGCTCTTGGGTACCCTCCGGTGGTTGTTGGTAGTAATGCAGTTGTCCCTGGGTTGCAGTCCTGGGCAGGTGTCCCTGCTGATTGCAGCTCTGACTAGGATATTTAGGTGTGCAGGATTCATTAGCCCTTGACAGTTGTCCATTGTTCTTGGAGGTTTTGCATCTCTGTGTGGTTCCTCCTGCCCTGCTGCCAAATCAGCAAAGATAAGTGTCTGGTTTTGTTTCTACAGCACACATGCTGTGTGCTTTACAATTCAGTACTATTCAATGTTTTTTCTTGTCCAGCTTAGACTGTGTTTGGATATTTCAGTCAAGTTGGATTCTCAGGAGATGCAGATATACATTCCATGTCTTTAGTTAGATGGTGGAATTTTTGTATTATCTGCTGTGAATATTTTTAGGGTTTTAATACTGACCGCTTAGTATTCTGTCCTATCCTTTCCTATTTAGCTAGCGTGGCCTCTTTTGCTAAATCCTGATTTCTGCCTGCATGTGTCTTTCCTCTAATACTCACAGTCAATATTTGTGGGGGGCTGCCTATCCTTTGGGGTTCTGCTCTGAGGCAAGATAGAATTCCCATTTCCATCTATAGGGGTATTTAGTCCTCCGGCTGTGTCGAGGTGTCTAGGATGTGTTAGGTACACCCCACGGCAACTTCTAGTTGCGGTGACAGTTTAGGGTTTGCGGTCAGTACAGGTTCCACCTACTCCTGAGAAAGTCTCATGCGGCTCCAAGGTCACCGGGTCATAACAGTACAACTGGCCAACAATGAGTTAAATGCATCTAAGAAGAAGGGAAGAAAGAGCCATTTTTTTTCTGTAGCCTGCTTTGTCTTTTCTTCCCTCTTTTTCTCTGGGTGGCTGAGGAGTCTTGTGCTAGCATGGATGTTCAGGGATTAGCTTCTCGTGTAGACCAGCTTGCTGCTAGGGTACAGGGTATTTCTGATTATATTGTTCAGACTCCAGTTTTAGAGCCTAAGATTCCTACTCCTGATTTGTTTTTTGGGGACAGGTCCACATTTTTGAGTTTTAAAAACAACTGTAAACTGTTTTTTGCTCTGAGACCTCGATCCTCTGGTGATTCTATTCAGCAGGTTAAAATTGTCATCTCCCTGCTGCGTGGTGATCCTCAGGATTGGGCATTTTCCCTGGAATCTGGGAATCCGGCCTTGCTTAATGTAGACGCCTTTTTTCAGGCTTTAGGATTATTATATGATGAACCAAATTCTGTGGATCAAGCGGAGAAGACCTTGTTGGTCCTGTCTCAGGGTCAAGAAGCGGCAGAATTGTATTGTCAGAAATTTAGAAAATGGTCTGTGTTGACTAAATGGAATGATGATGCTTTGGCGGCAATTTTCAGAAAGGGTCTTTCTGAATCCGTTAAAGATGTTATGGTGGGGTTTCCCACGCCTTTCGGTCTGAGTGATTCTATGTCTCTGGCCATTCAGATTGATCGGCGCTTGTGGGAGCGCAGAACTGTGCGCGCTGTGGCGTCCTCAGAGCAGATGCCTGAGTCAGTGCAGTGTGATAGGATTCTGTCTAGAGCGGAACAACAGGGATTCAGACGTCAGAATAGGTTGTGTTTTTATTGTGGCGATGCTTCTCATGTCATTTCAGTCTGTCCTAGGCGTACAAAGAGGATCGCTAGTTCAATTACCATCAGTACTGTACAACCTAAATTTTTATTATCTGTGTCCCTGATCTGCTCATTATCATCATTTTCTATCATGGCGTTTGTGGATTCAGGCGCCGCCTTGAACTTAATCGACTTTGAGTTTGCCAGGCGTTGTGGTTTTCCCTTGCAGTCTTTGCAGAACCCTATTCCTTTAAGGGGCATTGATGCTACACCTTTGGCTAAAAATAAGCCCCAGTTCTGGCAGAGGTGACCATGTGCATGGCGCCAGCCCGAAAAACACCAAAAAAGGAACAATCCAAGAAAAAACACCAAAAACAGGCAGAGATGCTTACCTGTCTGAATAGGCCTCAATACTAATGCACAAGCAGGATGCAGCGGACCCAAATGAAATAGCAAATGCACAGGTGCATGGCGCCAGCCCATCAGGAATATTGTCGATTTCTGGTGTTGCATAATTTACATGAAGCTATCGTGCTGGGTTTTCCGTGGTTGCAGGCACATAATCCTGTGTTGGATTGGAAGTCTATGTCTGTGACTAGTTGGGGATGTCAGGGGGTTCATAATGATGTTCCTTTGATGTCAATCTCCTCTTCTTCCACTTCTGAAATTCCAGAGTTTTTGTCTGATTTTCAGGATGTATTCGATGAGCCCAAGTCCAGTTCCCTTCCACCGCATAGGGACTGTGATTGTGCGATTGACTTGATTCCAGGCTGTAAGTTTCCTAAGGGCCGACTTTTTAACCTGTCTGTGCCTGAACATACCACCATGCGGAGTTATGTTAAGGAGTCTTTGGAGAAAGGACATATTCGGCCATCTTCTTCACCGTTGGGAGCAGGTTTTTTTTTTGTTGCTAAGAAGGATGGCTCCTTGAGACCCTGTATTGATTATCGCCTCTTGAATAAGATCACGGTCAAGTTTCAATACCCTTTACCTCTGCTTTCCGATTTGTTTGCTAGGATTAAGGGGGCTAGTTGGTTTACTAAGATTGACCTTCGGGGGGCATATAATCTTGTTCGTATTAAGCAGGGTGATGAATGGAAAACTGCGTTTAATACGCCCGAAGGCCATTTTGAATACCTTGTGATGCCATTCAGGCTCTCTAATGCTCCATCTGTTTTTCAGTCCTTCATGCACGATATCTTCCGGACTTATCTTGATAAATTCATGATTGTATATTTGGATGACATTTTAATTTTTTCCGATGATTGGGAGTCTCATGTGAAACAGGTCAGGATGGTATTTCAGATCCTTCGTGATAATGCTTTGTTTGTGAAGGGGTCTAAGTGTCTCTTTGGAGTGCGGAAGGTTTCTTTTTTGGGCTTTATTTTTTCTCCCTCATCTATAGAGATGGATCCGTTTAAGGTTCAGGCCATTCATGATTGGATTCAACCCACATCTGTGAAGAGCCTTCAGAAATTTTGGGGCTTTGCTAATTTTTATCGCCGTTTCATTGCTAACTTCTCCAGTGTGGTTAAACCCTTGACCGATTTGATGAAGAAAGGCGCTGATGTGACGAATTGGTCCTCTGCGGCTGTCTCTGGCCTTTCAGGAGCTTAAACACCGATTTACTTCTGCCCCGGTGTTGCGTCAACCGGATGTTTCTCTTCCGTTTCAGGTTGAGGTTGACGCTTCTGAGATTGGGGCAGGGGCCGTTTTGTCTCAGAGGGATCCTGTTGGTTCCTTGATGAAACCGTGTGCCTTCTTTTCCCGTAAGTTTTCGCCCGCTGAACGCAATTATGATGTCGGCAATCGGGAGTTGTTGACTATGAAGTGGGCGTTTGAGGAGTGGCGACATTGGCTCGAGGGAGCTAAGCACCGTATTGTGGTCTTGACCGATCATAAAAATCTGATTTACCTCGAGTCTGCCAGGCGGCTGAATCCTAGACAGGCTCGATGGTCCTTGTTTTTTTCCCGTTTTGATTTCGTGGTCTCGTATCTTCCGGGTTCTAAGAATATTAAGGCTGATGCCCTCTCTAGGAGTTTTTTGCCTGATTCTCCTGAGGTCCTTGAACCGGTTGGCATTCTGAAAGAAGGGGTGGTCCTTTCTGCCATTTCCCCTGATTTACGACGGGTTATTCAGGAATTTCAGGCTGACAAACCTGACCGCTGTCCAGTGGGGAAACTGTTTGTTCCTGATAGATGGACTAGTAGAGTGATTTCTGAGGTTCATTGTTCTGTGTTGGCTGGCCATCCTGGTTTTTTTGGTACCAGAGATTTGGTTGGTAGGTCCTTTTGATGGCCTTCTTTGTTGCGTGATGTGCGTTCTTTTGTGCAGTCCTGTAGGACTTGTGCGCGGGCCAAGCCTTGTTGTTCCCGTGCTAGTGGGTTGCTTTTACCTTGTCCCTGAGAGGCCTTGGACGCATATTTCTATGGATTTTATTTCTGATCTTCTGGTTTCCCAGAAGATGTCTCTCATCTGGGTTGTTTGTGACCGGTTCTCTAAGATGGTCCATTTGGTGCCTTTGCCTAAATTGCCTTCCTCTTCTGATTTGGTTCCGTTGTTTTTCAGCATGTGGTTCGTTTGCATGGTATTCCGGAAAATATTGTGTCCGACAGAGTGTCCCAGTTTTTTTCTCGGTTTTGGCGGGCCTTTTGTGCTAAGCTGGGCATTGATTTGTCTTTTTCTTCCGCATTTCGTTCTCAGACAAATGGCCAGACCAAGCGAACTAATCAGACTTTAGAAACTTATCTGAGATGCTTTGTGTCTGCTGATTAGGATGACTGGGTGGCTTTCTTGCCATTGGCTGAGTTTGCCCTTAATAATCGGGCTAGTTCGGCTACCTTGGTTTCGCCCTTCTTTTTTAATTTTGGTTTTCATCCTCGTGTTTCTTCGGGGCAGGTTGAGCCTTCTGACTGTCCTGGTGTGGATTCTGTGGTTGACCGGTTGCAGCAGATTTGGGCTCATGTGGTGGACAATTTGGTATTGTCTCAGGAGGAGGCTCAACTTTTTGCTAACTGTCGTCGGTGTGTTGGTTCCCGGCTTCGGGTTGGGGATCTGGTCTGGTTGTCTTCCCGTCATGTTCCTATGAAGGTTTCTTCCCCTAAGTTTAAGCCTCGCTTTATTGGTCCTTATAGGATTTCTGAGATTATTAATCCGGTGTCTTTTCGATTGGCCCTTCCGGCTTCTTTTGCTATCCATAATGTCTTCCATAGATCTTTATTGCAGAAATATGTGGTGCCTGTTGTTCCCTCTGTTGATCCTCCGGCCCCTGTGTTGGTTGATGGGGAGTTGGAGTATGTGGTTGAGAAGATTTTGGACTCTCGCTTTTCGAGGCGGAGGCTGCAGTACCTTGTTAAATGGAAGGGTTATGGCCAGGAGGATAATTCTTGGGTTTTTGCCTCTGATGTCCATGCTGCTGATTTGGTCCGTGCCTTTCATCTGGCTCGTCCTGATCGTCCTGGGGGCTCTAGTGAGGGTTCGGTGACCCCTCTTCAAGGGGGGGGTACTGTTGTGAATTCTGCCCTTGGGTTCCCTCTGGTGGTTGTTGGTAGTAATGCAGTTGTCCCTGGGTTGCAATCCTGGGCAGGTGTCCCTGCTGATTGCAGCTCTGACAGGGATATTTAGGTGTGCCGGATTCATTAGCCCTTGCCAGTTGTCCATTGTTCTTGGAGGTTTTGCATCTCTGTGTGGTTCCTCCTGCCCTGCTGCCAAATCAGCAAAGATAAGTGTCTGGTTTTGTTTCTACAGCACACATGCTGTGTGCTTTACAATTCAGTACTATTCAATGTTTTTTCTTGTCCAGCTTAGACTGTGTTTGGATATTTCAGTCAAGTTGGATTCTCAGGAGATGCAGATATACATTCCATGTCTTTAGTTAGATGGTGGAATTTTTGTATTATCTGCTGTGGATATTTTTAGGGTTTTAATACTGACCGCTTAGTATTCTGTCCTATCCTTTCCTATTTAGCTAGTGTGGCCTCTTTTGCTGGATCCTGATTTCTGCCTGCGTGTGTCTTTCCTCTAATACTCACAGTCAATATTTGTGGGGGCTGCCTATCCTTTGGGGTTCTGCTCTGAGGCAAGATAGAATTCCCATTTCCATCTATAGGGGTATTTAGTCCTCCGGCTGTGTCGAGGTGTCTAGGATGTGTTAGGTACACCCCACGGCTACTTCTAGTTGCGGTGACAGTTTAGGGTTTGCGGTCAGTACAGGTTCCACCTACTCCTGAGAAAGTCTCATGCGGCTCCAAGGTCACCGGATCATAACACTAGGCACTCTGAAAAGGCACCGTATGAACGCTCTGTCCTATGGATGAGTATAAGTGGGTTTCTTTTTAATAATGCCTTTCTAAGTCACTGATTGAACATATGCCAGTACGGATAGTCCCTGAGGGGAGGCATATATGTATTCTGGTGAAATCGCTGGGCAAAATACTTTGACATAGAGACTCTTTGAGCTTGCTGCTATATTGTACTATTACTCTTATGCTATGATGACAGAGGTTATGGTGGCTAATTGCCAAGCTATCAGTAAATAGTATAACGTGTATAAAACCTCGGTGTATGGTTGGAATGCACTGAGCCTTCTGCTTTAAGTGGGATTGGTCTTTGCTGTCCTCTCCCTAGGCATGTTGTAAGAAAGGGTATAAATATACCTGTGGCTATTTTTTATTGTATAAACCTGGTGCGGGAGCATTCAATATATATAGGTCATAGACCTTTTTGTACTGGTAGCAATATCTCGAAAATTGAGGGTCGGCGTGACAATACTAGATAGCTGTAAAATATTACCTCTGAAAGGCGGACATATGTGGCATGTACGAGTATGTTGGGTCTGTTTTTACTTGCACTATGTGGTCTTAGCACAAGCTTTTTTTTGCTCGTTTTGCACTTTATAGTTTTTAATTAATAGAATAAAGGTTAAGTTTTATTGATATTCTTCCAATCAGCTGAGAGCTATAGTTCTCCTCAAGATCCTCTCTCAGTCTGTCCAATTAGTAAAACGCTACCCACCTGGCAGGCAGCTTGAGCCTGTTCCAGTTGTCACTCCCTTGTGCTGACTTTGGGCTCTGGTATGCGGCTGTGCCTTCGGGAGTCAGTTGTGGCCAGGAGACCTGCAATCTCCTGTCCTCTGGATTTGGCTGTGGGGCCTGTAGTTCCCACACAACCATGCACTCTGGTGTCCGCTCTATTGCACTCAATCCTGGGGTGAGCTCAGTCGCAGCTCCATTCCCAGGCTTCTCCTCACATGCTTCCTTTCACTTCACTGTCTCACACTGAACTCCCTAACTGCGCCTCCAGATCAGAACTTAGCTACTCTGAAACCAGGTTTAAAGCTCCCCCTTCTGGTCTGGAGTCAGGAAAGGTGTTGTATGCCAGCATACCTGCTAAGGGAATTTTTTCTTGCTTCCAGGCATGGCATCACCCCCTGTGAGGGAGGCAATGCCACCGTGGCAACCGGTGCCACACATGATGACAACTTAATGCACTTTCAATTCCTCACCAGGAAAATGGCATCACAACAACCAGACACAAGTAATCACACTTTTAAACAAAATGCAAAACTTTAGGTCGCTACTGTACATATATGTATGTTTGACATCTGAGCACTTTTTCCAATTGTTGGAATTGTTGTGTATATTTTGAGACATTTTAATAGAACATACAAGTTTTTGAGGTTAAAAGTTGCTAAAAGAGGTTAATGTAACACCCCAGGTTCTTGGTTGTTATGGTGGCATTGCTTTCCTCTCCGGGAGAGTGATGTCATGCTTGGAAGCGATGAAGGATTCCTTTTATCAGGTAATCACAAGCATGCAACATGTTCACACTCCAGGCCAGAAGAGAGAGCTTTGATCCAGCTTGTGGGTAGCTCCCCTATATATATTCTGGTCTGGAGGACCAGAGAGACAGAGGAAAAGGGAGCAGAGGGTTCGTGCAGCCACATGAGATGCTGCAGCTCCTAGAGAGAGAGAGAAAAGAAAGCAGAACAGATTATAGAGAGCGTGAAGGAGAAACAAAGCACAGGCGAAGTGAAGAGCTAGGGGGGTTAGCTGCGACTGAGCTGCCGCCCTACTGAGCGCATGAAACCGGTAGCTGGAAGACCGAGGTTGTGCATTATTCTACATCTCACAGCAGAAACCAGTGGGACAGCTGATTGCAAGTTACCTGTCCATCCCACACCTGAAGACACAGTAACATATAGAGCCTGGGTCCTGACAGGGATCCTGTAAAAAGGCTCGAGTTACCTGTCATACAGGTATTATCCTACCTAAAGGGGGACAGAGAGAACACATGAGGACTTTGTGTGAGGCCTTAGGCAGCAAAGAACTACACCACAGCGCTAGAAGGAAGGCTTATGACTCCACCTGGTAAGGGGGAATTCCAGATTTGCTTCCAAGCTAGCCAGACCATCAACACCTGTGATTCGGTACCCTGGACTGCGGCTGCCTGAACTTTCAGTACAAAGGTAAATAGACTGCAACCCTGTGTCTTCCGTTTCTTTCTACACCACCTACAACCTGTCCCTACTACACCTGGAGCCCTGGGGACCCAGCTTCACCTGTGGGAAGTCATACCATCATTGCTTCCATAACATCACCCTAGAGGACCCCTTTAAGCAACGTCGGTCATCACTGACTGAATACCACAGGGGGCGTCAAGAACGCAAACGTTATTCAAACCTCTTTAAAGACATTCCCTTTTACTTGGTTCCCAGGACCACGGAGCGGGTTGCCGCCACCGTGACATCCCCTTTAAGTACCGGACCCGGTACCGAGTACTCCACGGCCCTGGCAGGCGTTCCATTAGCAGCAAAAATAAAGAGCATATTTTTGATTTTTTGTAAAATTGTTGAACCATGTAAGCCACAATGAAAAATGTCAACAAATACTAAAAGATAAAAAAAGAAAAATTACTTTAAAAAAACATCCTTGGCACCTCTTTTGATTATTAAGGCCCACTTTATGATGCCAGTAAATCAGAAAGCATCCTGGGGTTGCCACAGGTAAAATCAGGTTTTCAGGGCTCTTAATTAAGCAGCCATGGACTAAAGGCTTAGCTGCTAGACCAGGGTGCTGCAAATCTGTTTGCTCCTCTCTGCTCACATGTTTACAAAGTGATCTTTTTCCAAATAACTGCCTTCTTAGCTTATAAACATTCTCCATTTCTGACAAGAAGCTGATCACAAAGAAGTCCATTGTTAGGACACCTATCGATCATCGTAATTGCGCCACAACAATACACTGTCCCTCATTCACCACTTCATTAGAAAAAAAAAGTTCCCACACATGTCATCAGTCCACCGAATCCGATGTAGAATAAAGCGCAGTGAGAGCAGGAACATTTGAAGAGCACTGACCTTACTGATTTCACTGCTGTTCAGAGGCGCAGGATCTTGCATATAGCCTATGGAGCCTAAGAACGAGGCTCCATAGGCTTTGGGCGACAGATTCGGAAAGCTTCGTGGGAATCGCTGGTTTACGTTGGACCTGCATGGGAACATTTATTTCTAAAAAAGTTGTGAACGAGAGACAGTGTCGTGTTTTTATCTCTTTCTGTTTATATTTTTCAGGTTTCCATTTGTGGACTACATCAGATTCTGTGGTCTACGTTGGATCTGTGTAAGAAAGTTTCTTTTTTTTTTTTTTAACTAAAATGGTAAACTAGGGAAAGGGTGAGGAGGTGTTTGTTTAAATTAAAAAAGTACATACTGTATGTGTTTTTCTCTTTTTGCTTACAGGGTTAGTGATGGGGGTGTCTGATAGGCAATTCAACATTCCTAACACCAGAGCTTGATGTCAAATGAGTTTTTGTAAAATTCACAGCTGACATCAACCCCAAGCCCCACTACCCCGATTGTGAACGCATCAGGACAATCAGGACGAGAAAAGGTGAAGCATCAGAATTGGCACATCTAATGTGATGCATCACTTTTGAGGCAGCTGTTAGCTGGTATTTTTAGGCTGGGAAGGGCAAAATAACCAAGGAACTCCCAGCATGATAATATCAGCTCCCAGCTGTCTGCTTTACCTTTCCTGGTTATAAAAATAATGAGGGGGATCTCTAGCTTTTATCCATATCTACAGCATTAATTACTACCCCAAAACGCTACAAAAACACAGGTGAAGAAAAGCATGCGAAAAAGCATCCAAATTGCTGCAAAATGCGCAATCTTTCTCTTTTGTTTTTCTGTCAAGAGATGCAGAAATGATACAGAAATTTCTGCATCCAAATACTCAACGTGAGCACATACCCAAGGTAATAGTGTCCTTTAAAATGTTAACTCATCCTGCAAAAAACAAGCCATCATACAGCTATGTAGATGGAGAAATTTAAAAAAAATTTATGATTCTTTGGAAAAATGAAGTAAGATGTGAAAGTACAAAAATAGGCTAGTGCTCTTTTGGCATCCAATTTGATATATAGCACTATCAAAGAGCTACCTAAAGGGTCCTAATAGATGGTCATAAGAGGAAAAGTCACTTTTTTTGAATCAGCTAGAATTACAAAATTATATTATGTGTTCAATTCATACAAATACTTCTATTCATACAAAAATAGTAAACCAGTGTGTGGTGAAATATGTGTATATACACTCACCGGCCACTTTATTAGGTACACCTGTCCAACTTCTTGTTAACACTTAATTTCTAATCAGCCAATCACATGGCGGCAACTCAGTGCATTTAGGCATGTAGACATGGTCAAGACAATCTCCTGCAGTTCAAACCGAGCATCAGTATGGGGAAGAAAGGTGATTTGAGTGCCTTTGAACGTGGCATGGTTGTTGGTGCCAAAATGGCTGGTCTGAGTATTTCAGAAACTGCTGATCTACTGGGATTTTCACGCACAACCATCTCTAGGGTTTACAGAGAATGGTCCGAAAAAGAAAAAAAATCCAGTGAGCGGCAGTTCTGTGGGCGGAAATGCCTTGTTGATGCCAGAGGTCAGAGGAGAATGGGCAGACTGGTTCGAGCTGATAGAAAGGCAACAGTGACTCAAATCGCCACCCGTTACAACCAAGGTAGGCCTAAGAGCATCTCTGAACGCACAGTGCGTCGAACTTTGAGGCAGATGGGCTACAGCAGCAGAAGACCACACCGGGTACCACTCCTTTCAGCTAAGAACAGGAAACTGAGGCTACAATTTGTACAAGCTCATCGAAATTGGACAGTAGAAGATTGGAAAAACGTTGCTTGGTCTGATGAGTCTCGATTTCTTCTGCGACATTCGGATGGTAGGGTCAGAATTTGGCATAAACAACATGAAAGCATGGATCCATCCTGCCTTGTATGGAGCATCTTTGGGATGTGCAGCCGACAAATCTGCGGCAACTGTGTGATGCCATCATGTCAATATGGATCAAAATCTCTGAGGAATGCTTCCAGCACCTTGTTGAATCTATGCCACGAAGAATTGAGGCAGTTCTGAAGGCAAAAGGGGGTCCAACCCGTTACTAGCATGGTGTACCTAATAAAGTAGCCGGTGAGTGTATATCTATATGTGTGTAGTGACATATGTCTATGTGTGACTAGTGATAATGTAACATCTGTCCTGAAGGCAAGTCGCACCTAGGTGTTAATAGGTACTTCCTTGGGACTAGTAGAAATTGTGTCTCCATATCTCACCAGGAGGTCTAGCTAGGGCCAAGAAGAAAGGTAACATTTGGCACCTCCTAGGTCTTGGAGGGGAGATTTTAATCGCGGCCTGAGGGTATCTATTCCTGAGATCTTTTTCACAAGTGTCTCAAGAGAAAAATAATATATTTATTAGTAGCGCAGCCGTGGCCAATCAAAAAGCCAGCAATTATGATATTAACTTGAGGGGCCGGTCTAGAAATCTGACCTCCAGACCAAAGTTATAAATTTAGGCTGCAGACAGAGAATTGTGTTCACATGATGGGGGCAGCCTGAGAAGCTGGTGTGATCCAATCTACATTTGTCCTACCCTCAGGGAGCAGAAAGCAACTACCAGTTAGATCATTTCTGTAAGTTTCTCCTATTTATTTTATACTGTTTTGCATAAGTTGTATGTCTTTTTATTATCATATTTTTATACCTTTTTCTTATTGTAAGCATTGAACCTTTGTTATTAAAGAATAAAACTTTAACAAGTTGAACCTTGAATGTTCCAAAAGAATCCATAGCCTAAGGTGTGTGAGCCTTATGAGTGATAGACATTATTAGTATTATTAGTTCTGGGACTCATCGCCCATGTATTCGATGAGTGGTGGCAGCGTGTATGAGCGGGTGTGTGGCCTGGGTCGGTGTGTGATTTATGCTTCCATTACAGCATAGGACAGAGGTTGAATGCTGGACTGAGAGTGGGGAGATAGATTAACCCTTGCAGGCACAACCCCAAGTCATGCATGAGAGCGGGCACGTGACGAATAAGTGACACCACGGAGAAGGGATCCGTGACACAGTGCAAGTCACAACTATGTTAAAAAATCTGGAAGGGTGGAAATAAATTTTTCACAGCGCTGTGCATAATGAAAACAGAGAACCCTTCAAACTGCTAAATTCTTAAATCTACTTATACATTGTGTAATTTTTTGAATTAATTGGTGTAAGATAATGATCTGAATAAATGCAGATTGTATTGATTTTAAATTGATTTTGATTTGAGGATAAGAGTTAATTGTGGGAAACATTTATAATTAATGAAGTTTCATAATAAACAAACAATGACTTATTGCACAAGGGACAATAGCTGGTAATTTGCAAAGTCTCACATTAGTGTTGTGTACAGTAGTTTATTTCCTAATGTAAGTGGTATTCTCAATATTAGATGTAACAGGATCAAGACAAAGCAGAGTAGTTCATGAAAGCATTTTCACGCAGACTATGCAAGTATCATGGTTCATGTTAGCAGCGATATTCTAAACTTACAAATATACAGAAAAACATCTAAATGTGACTATATGTTTACTGTATAATGCCATCATAGTCCAGAGGTGGTTAATTTTAGTTTTCAGTATCTTGCTCAGCTTTGAGAAGTATGAATATGATGCTGCAGGGCTTTCAGCTGCTGGAATTGATATGTAAGGGGATACAATTACTTTGCTTCATCTCCATTTTTTTTTACAGATATTGCCTCTTCTTTTTACAGTTGCCTAGATCCCTTACAAGTGTATGGGAGTGCCAGTCTTTACACACAACTCAACCTTACTACAGAGACACTACTCATCAATATCCGGCACTGTCTTCGCCACTCGGGACCGGATCATTCATTCAGCTGCATAGAAATACATGCAGCTGCACGCTCCAAGTCCTGAGTGCCGGCGGCAGTGCCGGGTATTGATGTAAGAGACTCGTATGAGTTTCTCGCATCACACTCGCAAATGTGAGCCCGGACTTAGACAGATAGGCAGGAGGAGAGCTAGACAGCATTGTAGTTAGCTGGAAGAGAGGGATGAGTTCTAGAGATAGGGGGGACGATTAAGGAAAGTTTTGACAGTGGGCGGCTGGCTCCTGATCAGAATATTATCTAAATCAGAGAGAAGCCAGCAACAATGTAGAAAAGTAGCCATGCTAGAGGAAATGACTATATAGTCCTGTACAATGTAAAGGGAACCTCAGCACCGAAGAAGGCAAAGGCATTAAACCTCACTGCAATTTACAAATTTATTTAGATCTGGCAGAAAAGATGAATAGATGCCATCTAACATTTTGACCAGCAAATGGATGTTGCAAAGACTTCTGTAGTACATTAAACTATAAAAGGAACCTATGCTTAATCAAATATAATTAACGCATAGAAAAATAAAAGAAGCGAAGTAAGAAGAGAGGAAAGGGGGTCAACAAATGGTAAAACATGGAAAATAGGGGTTTAATAATGATAATCATTAGTGATGATCAAGTACTTAAATGCTCGCGTGCTCAGTACTCAAATTGAGCTGGCCAGATGCTCGGATGGGCTCAACTCAAGTACCGACTATAATGGAAGTCAATGGGAAACTCAAGCAAGACCCCAACAGGAGGGTGGGGTGGCAGTAAAACCACTGAAATTGATGGAAACAGCACTTAAATGAAATTGGAACATCATTCGGAAGACTCCTGGATGCATTTTTGACTCCCAGGTCACTGCTTGGACAATGTTGTCAGAGTACATCAATTAAGGAATTTGCTCCTTAGACTGTGTGGGGACATCATAACAACATAGAAATAGATACCAATCAGAGGACAATAAAACATTCACACTCCTTATCTATGAACTATTCCAATATTTACGGACATAACTGTTTATCACTCACATAATGGTAGTTCTGCTTCACATCACCTGTCTTATCTATGGCATTATTTCTGTGCTGTGTTGTGCATAAATATGTGATTCTTCAGAATTTCTATTAGTCTGTGCCTGATGAAGGGACCTGAGTAGTCTCGAAAGCTTGCAATTTGTTACCATCTTTTCAGTTAGCCATTAAAAGGTATCAACCACTGAGGACTCTCAATTCTAAATATTTTTCTATCCACTGGCTAACATGGTACCAAGATATATATCTTTCCTGTTGTCAGAGTATTAATCCACTGACAATAAAGCATACCAAAGTTAAAAAGATTTTACAGCACAGTAGCATGGGATGAGAAGCATGAACAACCAGTAATCCATGTTGGCCAAAATGCATTTAATGAAAGTTTGGTGAAATATGTGTGTGTATATATATATATATATATATATATATATATATATATATATATATATATATATATATATATATGTGCAGTGACCTTATGTATAGGTAGGAACATCTGTTTTGAAGGCTGCCGATTCGCACCCAGGTGTTAATATGTATTTTCCTGGGACAAGTAGAATTCTGTCTCCAATCTCACCAGGGGGTCCTGCCGGAAGCCAAGAAGGAAGAGAGATGTTAATTATGGCCTGATAATATCTCTGTGAGAACCTTTACATAAAGGATCTCAAGATCTCAAGTGGTCCAATCAAAAACCAAGCAATTATGATATTAACCTATAAATTATACCTGCATACAGAGAAACGCGTTCACATAATGGGGGCGGCTGAGCTGGTGTGATCCAATCTACATTCATCCTACCCTCAGGGAGCAGAAAGCAGACTACCAAGTTAGATGATTTCTGTAAGTTTTCTCCTGTTATTTTATACTGTTTTGCATAAGTTGTATGTCTTTTTATTATCAGATTTTTATAACTTTTTCTTACTGTAAGCACTGAACCTTTTTAATATTAAAGTATAAAATTTTAACAAGTTGAACCTTGAATGTCCTAAAAGAATCCATAGCCTAAGGTTTGTGAGCCTTATGAGTGGTAGACATTATTAGTATTAATATTTCCGGGACTCATCGCCCGTGTATTTGGTGAGTGGTGGCAGCGAGTATGAGCGGGTAAGTGGCCTGGGTCAGTGTGTGATTTATGCTCCCATTAGAGCATAGGACAGAGGTTGAAAGCTGGACTGAAAGAGGGGAGATAGATTAACCCTTGCAGGCACAACCCAAGTCACGTGGTGAGAGCGGGCACATGACGAATTAGTGACACCACGGAGAAGGGATCTGTGACAGCAAGGGTCACGTGAAAGGCATAGAGACATAAAGTCAGCCATGTGTGCAAGACTCTCAACAGGCAAGACTTCCCTGCCCCCACCTGGAGGACGACTCTCCATCTCTTCCTCCTTCTCAACCTCCTCCTCTTCAGCCCATCCAGACTAAACAGACGATATGAAGCTCGTGTTGGTAATACTTTCTTTAGTGTAGGCAGCCATCTCCTGTTCCTCCTCCTCAGCCTCTTCCTCCTCATTATCACCCAATCTGTGCTGAGAATATGAAATGAGTCTGGGATGGGTAGTATCACCTTGTGTTCTTTCTTCCTCCATCTCTACCTGGTCCATATGCAAAGCTTCCTCTTTAGCAGCAATTGTTTGAGTAGACGCAGAAGCGGGATAGTTATGCTGATTATAGTGTCATCGCAGCTCACCATCTTGGTTCATTTCTCAAAGACTTTTGGAAAGCCCCACAGATGTCAGCCAAGTTCCCAGGCCAAGGGTTAGGTGTTCCACAGTCTGGCCCCTTTTTATACAAAGTGTGAATGATAAAAGAACAGTCATTTTCAACCTGTTTATTACCAAGATCAGCAGTTGTCTGACCACCACCTGCATGCTCAGGCACATGTCATCAAAGCACCACACTAGGCGGGCCAAATGCCTTGGCCCACGATTCGTGTCTGCGAATGACACCACTGCCTCTTCTCCTGTGCTACGTGCTTGCCAATCCCCTGTCCATGATGCAGGTGCCTCCCGCCCTGCACCTGTTGTTACACATTTGCAAGCACCATCAGCAACCACCTCCAATTCTTTTTCCCAGCGCAGCATTCAGCTGTCCATACTCTAGACTTGGAATGCAAACGCTACTACCCAGCCACCCCCCTACAGGCCCAAACACTAAACAGGCACATTTCCATGCTGTTTGCCCTGGAACTGTTGCCATTTTGGCTTGTTGCTTTCTGCAACCTCATGTCAGTGACCATCTGCTGTACTCAGTCCCCAGCTGCCACTCTTTTCCCCCATGTGCCATTCCCCCTTTATACCAACACAGAGGAAAAGTCCACTAACCCACCGACATGTGGACAAGTGCTTGTGGCCGGGGACGCTACATTTCCCTAACAGCACACTGGGCCGGTATTGGGTATTCTGGTTACAAGTAAGCTGAGCAGCAGTACTCAATGCCAAGCAGCAGCCGCAAAAGCAAACAAGATTTTAGGATGTATAAAAAGAGAAATATATATTCCAGCGATCCCAATGTATTGTTACCTGTTTATAAATTACTGGTGAGACCACATCTAGAATATGGAATCCAGGACTTTACTTTCCATGTGGAGCACAGGCCAGGGAGGTTGAATGGAAATGCAGATGCACTGTCAAGAGTCTGCTGTTTAGCCAGTGAAAGTGCCAAAGCCCCTGGCTTTGGGCAGAGGTGGGGATATGTGATAAAGTCACTGTTAAAGTAATGGATGGGAGATGTCATGATTCAGGACGAGGTTTGTTCCTATCTTGTCCTAGTCAGGGTAGGGTTAATTGTCTCTGCCTCTTTCTGATGTAGGGGCGGCTATTTAGTTGTGAGACTATCTTGATACTGTGTCAGTGATAGTTCCAGTCCCTCGGCTAGAGCAGCTGACCTAGGTTACTCTGTGGGTAGTCACTTGTTTCTCTGTATGCTTGATCTCTGGTGTGTATGACCCGGTCTGTTTCCTGACTTGCATCTCTGTCCTCTGATTTGGTACAGTTTTGTCCTCTCTGGCTTTCCTTACTCTCCGGCCTGTTTCTGACTATGCTTCCGTTTTCTCCCTGGACACTGCTTGATTGCACGTCTCGTTGCTACACCTGTGTCGCTTTCCGGGAGGCTTCCCGCTCACGGTGAGTGGCTGCCTCTGGCACTCCAGCGCCCCCCAGGGAGATCTCCTGCGTGGTGACCGAGCTCTGCATTACAGGAGATATGCTTTACTTGGCCTAATGCTGACTTGCAAAAGGTTTCAGTGTGCAGTGTACCTGGAGAGGAAACACTCCAGGAAACTGTTTGTGCCCGTGTGGTATGTTAAAGACCTGTATCGTGGACATTGTACCCGTGAGCGTGCTCAACCCCGCTAAGAAAAGGATTGTGTTTTCTTTTGTTCTGTTTTGCTGTTATGGCCCAGAGAGTCGTGTTTATTTTTTCCCAGCTTGATTTATGCTGCCTTCAATAAACCAAGCACATTCTTAAAGAGACAGTGTTCCGTTTATACCTCTGTGTCCAGCCGTGTGAACCGCTCTACCACTCATGGTATACTGCAATACGTCAGGAAAAAAAATGGTCAGATGCCACTTTGTGAAGTGACCGAGACACCATTTTGCTCTAGATCAGCTAATAAAATTAAGTATCATGTAGGTAAAGGTACCTTCACACGAAGCGACGCTGCAGCGATAGCGACAACGATGCCGATCGCTGCAGCGTCGCTGTTTGGTCGCTGGAGAGCTGTCACACAGACCGCTCTCCAGCGACCAACGATGCCGAGGTCCCCGGGTAACCAGGGTAAACATCGGGTTGCTAAGCGCAGGGCCGCGCTTAGTAACCCGATGTTTACCCTGGTTACCAGCGTAAAAGTAAAAATAACAAACAGTACATGCTCACCTGCGCGTCCCCCGGCATCCGCTTCCTGTACTGTGTGAGCGCCGGCCCTAACAGCAGAGCGATGACGTCACCGCTGTGCTTTTACTTTAACTTTAGGGCCGGCGCTCAGTCAGAGCAGGAAGCGGACGGCAGGGGACGCGCAGGTGAGCATGTACTGTTTGTTTTTTTTACTTTTATGCTGGTAACCAGGGTAAACATCGGGTTACTAAGCGCGGCCCTGTGCTTAGTAACCCGATATTTACCCTGGTTACCGGCGTAAAACATCGCTGGTATCGTTGCTTTTGGTGTCAAACAAAACGATACACGGCGATCTGACGACCAAATAAAGTTCTGAACTTTAATCAACGACCAGTGATATCACAGCAGGATCCTGATCGCTGCTGCGTGTCAAACACAACGATATCGCTATCCAGGACGCTGCAACGTCACGAATCGTTGTCATTCTCGTTGTAAAGTCGTTTCGAGTGAAGGTACCTTAAGAGTGTGCAGCCTTCAACTTCACTTTATCTCTGGTGTCCTTCTAGTGTCTGCACACAAAATAATCTGATGATGCTCAGGGACATTGTGTGTGGCTCAACTAAAGAGTGAAGAGAAATTTCAGAAGTGGTCAGTAAATGTAGGGGTCTGATCTGGAGACTGAATTGATTCTGGGGTCATTAATATCTAGGTCTGGTCTGGGGTCTGTATTTATTTTAAGGTTTTGTTTGGACTCTGCAGTTATTTTGAACCATACAGCATTTTGTTTTATTAGGCTTATTTCAAAGCAAGATCATCACAGTCGTGACAATGGCATACTGAAATGTTGGAAACCTGTGTGACAAGCAGAAGCTTAGATTCTTGTCAGTCATAGACAACAAATTGTCAGTGTACTTTGCCCCATAGTCATTGACTTATGCTACATTTTCCTCACACATCTCTTCTGATTTCTATACAGACATAGATTTAATGCATCAAATAACTATATCTGCCTCTGAAAGAAGTTACGGTAAATGTATCAGAGAGGGGAAAATAACATGAATTATGTCTTATTCAGTCTATTAGACATACTTTGTGGCTTGTCTACAATTTAAACCCACATATTCCTGACATAGCCTTCAGCGTTGTTTTAGGATCAGGTAGAGTAACAACTCTTGAACACATTTTTCATGGTACGTTAAGGAAATTATCTGACCCCAAATCAGTAGCAACTTGCCAAGTTTGATCTGGATTATTACCCTTTTCTACCGAGCCAGGAGACAGCAGGAAAAAAATACTGAGTAAACCTTAAAGAAAGCAAAGCTATAATTCTCCAGCTAAACAGTTGTGTCTGCCTAGCACCTACACTCATTATAAACAAAAGACCTGTAACAAGTCACATTTTGTTGGTTGTCATTAAAGTGAGTCACAGTGCATATAATAAGTCTGTGGTTTTACCTGTCATCACAAAGTTGGGATTTGATAAATGCTTTCTTTTTTACACTGAAACAAAATTATGAGACATTTTTTTTTAATGGCCTATAAACTTTTTCTCTCTTTTTTTAAATGCTATTATTGGAAGTAATACATGTAAAAAAACCTTTTCATATTAATGACTACAAATCATGCCAAGAACCAACCCAACTACACACCTAACCTTGGCCAGTGAGCATCTTTGGGGATGTATAAACCACTGGCACCAAAAGTGAGTAAACCCCTAAGTGAGAATGGCCAAATTGTGCCAAAATAGCCATTTTCCTTCCCTGGTGTCATGTGATTCATTAGTGTTGCAAGGTCTCAGGTGTAAATGGGGAGCAGTTGTGTAAATGTGGTGTTATCCCTCTCATACTCTCTCATACCTATCATTGGAAGTTCATTATGGCGCGTCATGGCAAGGAACACTCTGAAGATCTGAAAAAAAGAATTATTGCACAATATAAAGATGGCATAGGCAATAAGATGATTGCCAACACCCTAAAACTGAGCTGCAGCACAGTGGCCAAGACCACACTGCGGTTTAACAAGTCAAAAGCCACACAGAACAAGCCACACCCTAGTCGACTACAGAAGTTGAGTACACTTGTTCAGCATTTTATCAAAAGGTTGTCTTTCCAAAATATTAGTATGAGAGCTCTCAGCATTGCTGCAGAGGTCAAAGGGGGGTCAGTCTGTCAGTGCTCAGACCATACGCCGCACACTGCATCAAATTGATCTGCATGGCGTCCCAGAAGGATGCCTCTTCTAAAGATGATGAACAGGAAAGCCCACAAACACTTTGCTAAAGACAAGCAGACTAAGAACATAGATTACTGGAACCATGTAGTGTGGTCTGATGAGACCAAGATAAAGAATATTTGGTTCTGATGGTGTCAAGCATGTGTGGCTGAAACCAGGAGAGGAGTACAAAGACAAGTGTGTCTTGCCTACTGTCAAGCATTGTACTTGCAGTCATAGTTGGGGGCTGCATGAGTGCTGCTGGCTGTCGGGAACTACTGTTCATTGAGACAACCATGAATGCCAACATGTACTGTGACTAGTGTTGAGCGATACCGTCCGATACTTGAAAGTATCGGTATCGGAAAGTATCGGCCGATACCGGCAAAGTATCGGATCTAATCCGATACCGATACCCGATACCAATACAAGTCAATGGGACTCAAGTATCGGACGGTATCCCTGATGGTTCCCAGGGTCTGAAGGAGAGGAAACTCTCCTTCAGGCCCTGGGATCCATATTAATGTGTAAAAGAAAGAATTAAAATAAAAAATATTGCTATACTCACCTCTCCGACGCAGCCTGGACCTCACCGAGGGAACCGGCAGCGTTCTTTGCTTAAAATGCGCGCGTTTACTTCCTTCCGTGACGTCACGGCTTGTGATTGGTCGCGTGCCGCCCATGTGGCCGCGACGCGACCAATCACAGCAAGCCGTGACGTAATTTTCAGGTCCTCAATGCCTAATTCTAGGCATTCAAGATTTTAAAATTACGTTCCGGCTTGTGATTGGTCGCTTCGCGGTCACATGGGCGACGCGACCAATCACAAGCCGTGACGTCACGGGAGGCAGGAAACGCGCGCATTTTAAAATTACGTCACGGCTTGTGATTGGTTGCGTGCCGCCCATGTGACCGCGACGCGACCAATCACAGCAAGCCGTGACGTAATTTCAGGTCCTGAATGCAGAATTAGGCATACAGGACCTGAAATTACGTCACGGCTTGCTGTGATTGGTCGCGTCGCGGTCACATGGGCGGCACGCAACCAATCACAAGCCGTGACGTAATTTTAAAATGCGCGCGTTTCCTGCCTCCCATGACGTCACGGCTTGTGATTGGTCGCGTCGCCCATGTGACCGCGACGCGACCAATCACAAGCCGGAACGTAATTTTAAAATCTTGAATGCCTAGAATTAGGCATTGAGGACCTGAAAATTACGTCACGGCTTGCTGTGATTGGTCGCGTCGCGGCCACATGGGCGGCACGCGACCAATCACAAGCCGTGACGTCACGGAAGGAAGTAAACGCGCGCATTTTAAGCAAAGAACGCTGCCGGTTCCCTCGGTGAGGTCCAGGCTGCGTCGGAGAGGTGAGTATAGCAATATTTTTTATTTTAATTCTTTATTTTACACATTAATGTTGTTTCGATACCGATACCCGATACCACAAAAGTATCGGATCTCGGTATCGGAATTCCGATACCCGCAAGTATCGGCCGATACCCGATACTTGCGGTATCGGAATGCTCAACACTAACTGTGACATACCAAAGCAGACCATGATCGCCTCCATTTGGAAACTGAGCCGCAAGACCATCACTGCCTTGCTAAAGAAACTGAAAGTAAAGATTCTTGACTGGACAAACATGTCTCCAGACCTAAATCATAGAAAAATATTTAGAATTGAGAGTCCTCAGTGGTTGATACCTTTTAATGGCTAACTGAAAAGATGGTAACAAATTGCAAGCTTTCGAGACTACATACGTCTCTTCATCAGGCAAAGACTAAAACAAATTCTGAAGAATCACATATTTATGCACAACATAGCACAGAAAAAAAAAAAGAGGGGAAAAAAACCATGGATAAGCTAGGAGACATGAAGCAGAATTACCATGGGTGATAAACAGTTACGTCCATAAATATTGGGCCAATTCTTAGATAAGGATTGTTTTATTGTCCTGTGATTAGGGTCTGGTTCTGTTGTGATGACCCCACATGGTCTGATGGGCAAGTTCCTTAGTTAATGTAAAAAGACATAAATCCGTGTGACACATTCATTCCTGCAGTTAGAGTGTCAAAGGTCGTCATCAGTTTATATTCCCAGACTCTCCTGTCTTTCTGCGATTTGAAGTTACCTTTAAGTACAAGTAATTTCATGTCCATAATGTTATGATTTGGGAGACAGAAATGTATTGCCACAGGTAGATCCATTCTTTTTTCTCTTATTGTATGGCGGTGAGCGTTCATCCTTGTTCTCAGTTTCTGCCCTGTCTCCCCCACATACAGAAACCCAGTTGGACATTTAGTACAAATAATTAGGTACACCACATTAGAAGTGACGCAGCTGAAAGTACCTGGTATCTTGTAGTCCTGATGTGAATTGGGGATCTTTATCTTGTCCGTGGTCATTATAAATGGACAGGTTTTACATTTTTTCTGATTGCAGGGAAAGGTTCCTGCAGCTGTGGGAGAAGACAGGGAGCTCTTGACAATGATGCTTCTTAGATTTGGGGGCTGCCTAAAACACAGTAGTGGGGGGTCTGGAAAAATGGATTGTAAGCGGGCATCTTTTTGCAGTAAAGGTTGTAATTTCCGTGCAGCTCCCCTTAGCGCCTCCAGATTTGGATTGTAGGTGACCACTAGAGGCACCCGGTTATTTTCTTCTTTAGTTTTGTAATGTAGCAGGTGATTCCTTGATATTCTGGTGGCTCTTGTAATCTGATTTTCAATTGTTCTTGGATGGTAGCCCTGATTCAAAAAGGTCTTTCTGAGGCGACCAAGGTGTTCATACCTGTCCATTGGGTTGGAACATATACGATTGTATCTGATTGCTTGGCTGTAGACAATAGAGTTTTTAATGTGTTTTGGATGGAAACTGTCCCATTTAAGGTATGTTGGACGGTCGATTGGCTTCTGATACAGGGATGTCTCTATTTTATTGTTCGGCAGCTTAATAATGGTGTCCAAAAAGTTAATTTCAGTGCAGGAGTAGTTGAGTGTCAAGTTGATGGTAGGATGAAATTGATTAAACTGTTCATGGAACGACTTTAGCTGTGGCTCAGACTCCGTCCAGATGATTAAAATATCATCAATGTAGCGGTAGTAGGCCAGAGGCCTGGTGGGACATGAGGACAAAAAGTCGCTTTCAAGCTTGGCCATGAAAAGATTTGCATACTGTGGGGCCATTTTACTTCCCATTGCTGTGCCGGTCTCCTGTAGATAGATCTTCTTGTCAAACTCAAAGTAATTGTGGGTGAGGATGTTCATCCTACCATCAACTTGACACTCAACTACTAACTCCTGCACTGAAATTAACTTTTTGGACACCATCATTAAGCTGCAGAACAATAAAATAGAGACATCCCTGTATCAGAAGCCAATCGACCGTCCAACATACCTTAAATGGGACAGTTTCCATCCAAAACACATTAAAAACTCTATTGTCTACAGCCAAGCAATCAGATACAATCGTATATGTTCCAACCCAATGGACAGGGATGAACACCTTGGTCGCCTCAGAAAGACCTTTTTAAATCAGGGCTACCATCCAAGAACAATTGAAAATCAGATTACAAGAGCCACCAGAATATCAAGGAATCACCTGCTACATTACAAAACTAAAGAAGAAAATAACCGGGTGCCTCTAGTGGTCACCTACAATCCAAATCTGGAGGCGCTAAGGGGAGCTGCACGGAAATTACAACCTTTACTGCAAAAAGATGCCCGCTTACAATCCATTTTTCCAGACCCCCCACTACTGTGTTTTAGGCAGCCCCCAAATCTAAGAAGCATCATTGTCAAGAGCTCCCTGTCTTCTCCCACAGCTGCAGGAACCTTTCCCTGCAATCAGAAAAAATGTAAAACCTGTCCATTTATAATGACCACGGACAAGATAAAGATCCCCAATTCACATCAGGACTACAAGATACCAGGTACTTTCAGCTGCGTCACTTCTAATGTGGTGTACCTAATTATTTGTACTAAATGTCCAACTGGGGGTCTGTATGTGGGGGAGACAGGGCAGAAACTGAGAACAAGGATGAACGCTCACCGCCATACAATAAGAGAAAAAAGAATGGATCTACCTGTGGCAATACATTTCTGTCTCCCAAATCATAACATTATGGACATGAAATTACTTGTACTTAAAGGTAACTTCAAATCGCAGAAAGACAGGAGAGTCTGGGAATATAAACTGATGACGACCTTTGACACTCTAACTGCAGGAATGAATGTGTCACACGGATTTATGTCTTTTTACATTAACTAAGGAACTTGCCCATCAGACCATGTGGGGTCATCACAACAGAACCAGACCCTAATCATAGGACAATAAAACAATCCTTATCTAAGAATTGGCCCAATATTTATGGACGTAACTGTTTATCACCCATGGTAATTCTGCTTCATGTCACCTAGCTTATCCATGGTTTTTTTCCCCTCTTTTTTTTTTTTTCTGTGCTATGTTGTGCATAAATATGTGATTCTTCAGAATTTGTTTTAGTCTTTGCCTGATGAAGAGACGTATGTAGTCTCGAAAGCTTGCAATTTGTTACCATCTTTTCAGTTAGCCATTAAAAGGTATCAACCACTGAGGACTCTCAATTCTAAATATTTTTCTATCTACTGGCTAATACGGTACCAAGATATATTTCTTTCCTGGACCTAAATCATATTGATTCTAACATCCACCAGTTCCTTGATATCGTCATGGAGGAGTGGAAGGGGATTCCAGTGGCAACCTGTGAAGCTCTAGTAAAGTCCATGTCCAAGAGAGTTAAGGCACTGCTTTAAAATAATGGTGGCCACACAAAATATTGATACTTTGGATCCATTTTTGCCATTTTCACTTAGGAGTGTACTCACTTTTGTTGCCAGCGGTTTAGACACTAATGGCTGTGTGTTTAAGTTTTTTAGAGGGTACACCAAATTTACACTGTTATACAAGCTGTACACTGAATAATTTACATTACATCAATATGTTATATTTCTTCCCATACAAAGATATAATATAATATTTACAAAAATGTGAGGGGTGTACTCACTTTTGTGATATACTGTGTATATTGTTGTGTATCCGCTTTTTGGGCTCCCCTGGTGGTTGCTGGTGGTACTGGTGACTTGTTTGCACTTTGCTTCTTCTGTTCACCTGCTTCCATCAGTGTTTGGGAGTTTCCTATTTAGCCTTGCTCTCCAGTCATTTCCTTGCCGGTCATCATTGTAACCAGAGCCTTCGGTTGCATGTTCCTGCTACTAGTCTGCTGATCAGCTAAGTGGACTTTGTCCTTTTGTTTTGTACCTTTTGTCCAGTTTGCAGTTTTTGTGATTCTCTGTAGCTGGAAGCTCTTGCGGGCTGAAATTGCCACTCCTGTGTCATGAGTTGACACAGGAGTCTTAAAGTAATTTCAGGATGGTTTTTTTTACTTGGATGATATTTAGATTTTTTCTGATGACTGGGAGTCTCATGTTCAGCAGGTCAGGAGGGTTTTTCAGGTTTTGCGGGAGAATTCTTTGTGTGTAAAGGGTTCAAAGTGTGTTTTTGGGGTTCAAAAAATTTCATTTTTGGGGTATATTTTTTCCCCTTCTTCTATTGAGATGGACCCTGTCAAGGTTCGGGCTATTTACGACTGGACGCAGCCTACTTCTCTGAAGAGTCTCCAGAAATTCTTGGGCTTTGCTAATTTTTATCGTCGATTTATAGCTGGTTTTTCTGGCGTTGCTAAACCTCTGACGGATTTGACTAAAAAGGGTGCTGATGTTGCCAATTGGTCCCCTGCTGCCGTGGAGGCCTTTCGGGAGCTTAAGCGCCGCTTTTTGTCTGCCCCTGTGTTGCACCAGCCTGATGTTTCTCTTCCCTTTCAGGTTGAGGTCGATGCTTCCGAGATCGGAGCGGGGGCGGTTTTGTCGCAGAAAAGTTCCGACTGCTCAGTGATGAGACCTTGTGCGTTCTTTTCGCGAAAATTTTCGGCCGCCGAGCGAAACTATGATGTTGGTAATCGGGAGCTTTTGGCCATGAAGTGGGCATTTGAGGAGTGGCGTCATTGGCTTGAGGGTGCCAGACATCAGGTGGTAGTTTTGACTGATCACAAGAATTTAATTTATTTGGAGTCTGCCAGGCGCCTGAATCCTAGACAGGCACGTTGGTCGTTGTTCTTTTCCCGGTTTAATTTTGTGGTCTCGTACTTACTGGGTTCTAGGAATGTGAAAGCAGATGCTCTTTCTAGGAGTTTTGAGCCTGACTCTCCTGGGAATTCTGAACCTGCTGGTGTCCTTAAGGATGGAGTGGTTTTGTCTGCTGTCTCTCCAGATTTGCGACGTGCTTTGCAAGAATTTCAGGCGGATAGACCTGATCGTTGTCCGTCTGGTAGACTGTTTGTTCCTGACGAGTGGACCACTAGAGTCATCTCGGAAGTTCATTCTTCTACTCTGGCAGGTCATCCGGGAATTTTTGGCACCAGAGATTTGGTGGCTAGATCCTTCTGGTGGCCTTCCCTGTCTCGAGATGTGCGTGTTTTTGTGCAGTCTTGCGATGTGTGTGCTCGGGCCAAGCCTTGTTGTTCTAGGGCTAGTGGGTTGTTGTTGCCCTTGCCTATTCCGAAGAGGCCTTGGACGCACATCTCTATGGACTTTATCTCGGATCTCCCTGTTTCTCAGAAGATGTCTGTCATCTGGGTGGTGTGTGACCGTTTTTCTAAAATGGTTCATTTGGTGCCATTGCCTAAGTTGCCTTCCTCATCTGAGTTGGTCCCTCTGTTTTTTCAAAATGTGGTTCGCTTGCATGGTATTCCGGAAAACATCGTTTCTGACAGGGGTACCCAGTTCGTGTCTAGATTTTGGCGGGCAGTCTGTGCCAGGTTGGGCATTGATTTGTCCTTTTCGTCTGCATTCCATCCTCAGACCAATGGCCAGACGGAGCGAACTAATCAAACTTTGGAGACTTATTTGAGGTGTTTTGTGTCTGCGGATCAGGATGATTGGGCTGCCTTTCTGCCGTTGGCGGAGTTTGCTCTTAATAATCGGGCTAATTCTGCCACTTTGGTTTCTCCTTTCTTTTGCAATTCAGGGTTTCATCCGCGTTTTTCATCTGGTCAGGTTGAATCTTCGGATTGTCCTGGAGTGGATGCGGTGGTGGATCGGTTGCATCGGATTTGGGGACAAGTGGTGGATAATTTGGAATTGTCCCAGGAGAGGACTCAGCAGTTTGCTAACCGTCGTCGTCGTGTTGGTCCCCACCTTCACGTTGGGGACTTGGTGTGGTTGTCTTCCCGTTTTGTCCCTATGAGGGTTTCTTCTCCCAAATTTAAGCCTCGGTTCATCGGTCCTTATAGGATTTTGGAGATTCTTAACCCTGTTTCCTTTCGTTTGGACCTCCCGGCATCTTTCGCTATCCATAATGTGTTCCATCGGTCGTTGTTGCGGAGATATGAGGTACCGGTGGTTCCTTCTACTGAACCTCCTGCTCCTGTGCTGGTGGAGGGTGAATTGGAGTACGTCGTGGAGAAGATCTTGGACTCCCGTATTTCCAGACGGAGACTTCAATATCTGGTTAAATGGAAAGGCTATGGTCAGGAAGATAATTCTTGGGTAACTGCCTCTGATGTTCATGCCTCAGATTTGGTTCGTGCCTTTCATAGGGCTCATCCAGATCGCCCTGGCGGTTCTTGTGAGGGTTCGGTGCCCCCTCCTTAAGGGGAGGGTACTGTTGTGTATCCGCTTTTTGGGCTCCCCTGGTGGTTGCTGGTGGTACTGGTGACTTGTTTGCACTTTGCTTCTTCTGTTCACCTGCTTCCATCAGTGTTTGGGAGTTTCCTATTTAGCCTTGCTCTCCAGTCATTTCCTTGCCGGTCATCATTGTAACCAGAGCCTTCGGTTGCATGTTCCTGCTACTAGTCTGCTGATCAGCTAAGTGGACTTTGTCCTTTTGTTTTGTACCTTTTGTCCAGTTTGCAGTTTTTGTGATTCTCTGTAGCTGGAAGCTCTTGCGGGCTGAAATTGCCACTCCTGTGTCATGAGTTGACACAGGAGTCTTAAAGTAATTTCAGGATGGTTTTTTTGAAAGGGTTTTCAGTTGACCGTGAAGTCCTCTTTTGTATCCTTCTGCTATCTAGAAAGTGGACCTCTCTTTGCTAAATCTACTTTCATACTGTGTATGTCTTTTCCTCTTAATTCACCGTTATTACATGTGGGGGGCTGCTATCATCTTTTGGGGTATTTCCCTAGAGGTAAGCCAGGTCTGTTTCTTCCTCTACCAGGCGTAGTTAGTCCTCCGGCTGGCGCGTGGCATATAGGAAGCCGTAGGTATGCTCCCTGGCTACTGTTAGTTGTGTGGTAGATTTAGCTCACGGTCAACTCGAGTTTCCATCACCCGAGAGCTCGTTCGTTACTTATGTGTTTTTTACGTTCCCTTGCCATTGGGAACCATGACAGTATATATAGTAGCATAGCTGAAGGACATGGATAAATCCCAGCTCTGCAGGATCTTGATTAGATACACCTGTATGGTTTTGCTAAGAACCAGAAAGTAGCTTCATGGAGTGGGAATTTCCCGAGGGAGTGTATTCTGCTGGATGAAGCAGAGAGGTGAGTGAGTGATCAGTCACAATGTGAACTGTAGCTAAGAGAGAGACGTGCCGAGGTCTGTCTCTGAGTGGAGACCGCACTAAGCAGTCTGTTTATGAGAACTGCAGAGAACCATGTGGAAGCTGCAGCCTGTTCAGTGTGAATTGTTCCCAGAGTTGAACACTTTTGTTTGGCACTAGAAGCTGCGGGAGCTCGGGCTGAAAAGGATATGGCAACTGGTGCGACTGTGGGTCTTCTGTGTATGAAGTCTGCTTCGGGAGAAAGGACTGTAATCTGTTCGGGTGTGCAGACATGTGATCTTTATTAAGTGCACAGGCTGTGTGTTAAGAACCGCAAGTATCGGTGGTTGCTATGGACAATAGTTGTTGTGTTTGACCAAGCTGCAGCTAGCTCAGCTGTCAGCTGTTGAGCAGTCAGATTCAGTTCTGTTTCATTAGTGCCTGGACAAGGCTAGGGATCTACAATGTTTAGGATTTTGTTTTGGAGTTTGGAAAAAACTGCACCATATATACAGTACACACACACACACACACACACACACACACACACACACACACACACACACACACACACACACACACACACACACACGCGCGCACAGTATATTTATTCAAAAGCACTGTTTACTGCTTGGCAAAGCAACCTTTCTGTCAATTCTTAATTGAATCTGCATTTTGTTGGTGAAATGAGGCTGAGTTACTGCACAATATAGCAATATAGTCATTTTAAGATTCTTTGTTAAGGACATTCCTTGCTCTATAAATAGTGTTGCGTGGTATAAGTATAAGTATAAGTGTGTGAAAAGCAAAGTGTTCTAAAGTTGTTCTGTTGTGCAGGATATCCGATTCCTCACATCTCATTCCACCTCCATTATGTTTTTTTGTTTTTTTTAAAGATATCTCCAGTTCCCTTTATAAGGCATTGTGAGACTTTCACTGAGTTTATATAAATCAACAAGACTTACACATCTCCATTTTATTAGTAGTGCTTAAATGCGTTAAGCCATAATCTACTGCTGAACTTTGGGAAAGGTGTACCAAATATGTGGTCAAATCCCAGTGAACCAGAGATGTCGCAGCAACAAATTCAGTTGTTATGTATAGAATTACTACACATAGAAGCAACAGGGAGGAGGAAGTTGATGGGCGTTATTCTCACCTTATGCATTGCATGTTATAAAAATTCTGAGCAGTACATAAGTATCATACATAGTTTCAAGGCACCAAAGATGAATGATAGTTACAATTCAACTATCTCCTTAGCAGTCTGTTTAAGGTGAACCTGACAGCAAAATCATGTTGCCCAATCACAGGCAGTATGAATCAGACACTGGAACTATAATTTCAGCCAGGTATGTTTTACTTTGAAACATCAATTTAAAAGTCAGTCAGGGATCATGCTGCCGTGACTAGTCCAAAAGACCAGTCCCTGGCAGTCTCATACCACCCCATTCCTCTTGAGTGACAGATTACTCTTTAAATACAGTCATGGCTGAAAATGTTGGCACCCTTGAAATAGTTCCAGAAAGTGAAGTATTTCTCCCAGGAAATTATTGCAATTACGCTATTGTATATGTGTGTATAAGAACAACACAAAAAAAACTGTGAAAAGAAGGCAACTTGGACATCATTTCACACAAAACCCCCAAAATGGACTGGACAAAATAGCTAACAACTTTAAAAAAAAAAATGTAGGTAAACAACTTTGTTTCAAGAATGTGATGTTCGTTCAAACTCACCTGTGGCAAGTAACAGATGTGGGCAATATGAAAATCACATCTGAAAACAGATAAAAAGGGGAAAAGTTAACTCAATCTTTTGTATTGTGCCACACTAAGTATGGAGAACAGAAAGAGAAGAGAACTGTCTGAGGACTTGAGAACCTAAATTGTTGAAAAATATCAATAATCTCAAGGTTAAAAGTCCATCTCCAGTTATCTTGATGTTTCTTTGTCCATGTTGTGCAATATAATCAAGAAGTTTACAACTCATGGCGCTGTAGCTAATTTCCCTGGACAGCAGAGAAAAATCGATGAAAGGTTGCAATGCAGGATAGTCTGGATGGTGGGTAAGCAGCCTAAATCAAGGTCCAAAGACATTCAAGCTGACCTGCAGGCTCAGGGTGAAACAGTGTCAGCGCGAACTATCTGTCAACATTTTATTGAAATGAAACTCTATAGATATAAAAATGCTACACGCAGTTTGCCAAAAAGTACGTGAGTAAACCAAAATCCTTCTGAGAAAGCATCTTGCGGATAGATGAGACCAAGATAGAGCTTTTAGTAAAGCATATCATTCAACTATTTAAAGAAAAGAACACAGTACCTACAGTTAAATATGGTGAGGGTTAAACGATGTTTTGAGATAGTTTTGCTGCCTCTGGTACTAACTGAAAGGCATCATGAAATCAGAACAGTACCAAAGGATTTTGGGTCGCAATGTAGTGCCCAATATAAGCTAGGTTTTCATCCTAGGTCACGGGTCCTCCAGTGGGACAATGACCCCAAACATGCTTCAGCAAGCACCCAGAAATGCATGCAAACAAAGTGCTGGAGAGTTCTTAAGTTGGCAGCAATGAGTCTGGATCTAAATCCCATTGAACACCTGTGGAGAGATCTTAAAATTGCTGTTGGTAGAAGGTAACCTTCCAATATGAGAGACCTGGAACAGTTAGCAAAAGAAGAGTGGTCCAGCATTCCAGTTGGGAGGTGTAAGAAGCTTGTTGATGGCTATAGGAAGTGATTGATTGCCATTATTTATTTCAAAGGGTGTGCATCCAAATATTACGTTGAGGGTGGCAACAATTTTTTCTGCAATTTATAACAATGATGATAACTTCAGGATTTTCTACCACCATATATTCTAAAGCCTTATGATATTATGTAGCTTATCGCAATGTTAGTGAATTTTTATACCAAATTTTGAGCAATTATACTAATAAATATTCTAAGTACTGAACAAACTATTGGGCCTTAAGTCGTAACCTCTAATACATTTTTGGTACTGTTTTTTTATCTGCTATATAAAATTAATTGTACATTTATTTTTCACTTTTTTTTCTATTTATATATTTTCTGCACATACTTTTGTATATACTTCTGCTTATTATGATACTAAATTCAGATTTGAATATACTTTTCTCTATTTGTATATTTTTAGCATCTCATGAAAGCCTGACAAAAGGCTGAAACGTTAATCTGAAAATACAGTGGATTACTTATGTGAAATAAATATTCCCAAAATTTGCATTCACTTTGGAGTGCCAAGTTTTTAATCTGTGCTATATTTAGACTCTGATTCATACTGCCTGTGATTCGTGTAACATGAATCACCCTCCAGGTTCCCTTTAAATTGTAATGCACCAGAGAAAGGTAAACAGCTACAGTTCTGGAGTATTAAGCAAAAAAAGTCCATGCTTTTGTTTGGAAGCTATGGGTACTTAAATAAAATAATAGTCATTATTATTAGTTAGTGCTCGGAGATTTAGTTTTCGTTGCCACAGCTGCATGATTTACGGCTGCTGGACAGCCTGAATATATGTGGGAATGAGCTATACACTTTAATCTGGCCATCTTTGGACTCTCATTACACTGGCCTCTTGCACCGCCCAGCGCAGATGCAAGGACACTCTGACAACTTCAGGTTTTATCAAATGCCGGCTTCACTATCTGGATCCCTGCACGCCCACAGACCACAGCAGCTCTCTGGTCAGCACTGATAACTCAGGTACTTAAGATCGTTGTACACACGCTGTAACCACTGCCCCTGAAGAAGCCAGGTTTTCTGGCGACACGCGTTGGGCATTTTATGCCTTTGCCTCCCTCATTTTTCTTATCCCGTTGTTCCATACAGGCATCGTTTTGCGGTGATTTTATCTACAGGCTCAGGTTGTATAGGCCTTCTCCTGTGCCTTTCTATGTGGGGATATGTCCCATTGACACAAGCCTTTCTTGATATGTGCAGTTTTTTTTCCCCTGATTATATGCCTTAACATAAGGATTATTGTTCCTCTCTATAGCCTCATAGACGTCGCTCTATAGGGGATGTTTATGCACTGGGCTTAGATGAAATTAACTTCCAGTATCTTTGTATTGTGCGGGCTTTTTAGCAGACATTTTGCTGTTAATAATTTACTAAGTTTCTCAAATGAAACCTGTTAATATTGCTCATCTGAATAGTGAATTTTCCTATTGTGTGTGCATTTTACTGTTCTTTTCTACAGAATCGGGCCTTTTTGCCTAGTTGCATTCTCTGGACAAGTGGGACCCTTTTTTTCTTGGTATGTGGCTTGATGTGGGGGTTATTTTCTATATTACTGAGGTGTGGCAGAGGAATGACCTTATCTTGGGTCAATGTATAATTTTGTTTGCAGTTTGCAATTTTAATTGATTTTAACTCTTTGCAGTGTTGTTGTATTACAATTCAATAAAGTTTATATATTTTTTGTAATAGTTACTCTTTTGGTGATCCCTGTTGTGTGCATGCTACCTTTCTCCTGCTTGTTTGTGCCATATTTATCTAGCATGTAATGGGAGATCCCTAGCAATAGTGCCCTCCAGTTTTGGTTGTTCATATGTGGGAATTCCCTAACAAACAGAATTCCTCACAAGTATTCAGCCTGTCTAGCAGCCGTAAATCATGCAGCTGAGGCGACGAAAAGTAAATCTCCGAGCACTACAAAATACTCAAGTATTGGTTGAATTGAGGATGTGGAAACAGATGAATAGGAAGGTGTTGTGAATTTGCTTTTTGCTCCCTCTAGTGGTTACTAGTTTTTTGACTCTGGTTTTTCTGTCATTCCTTTTATCCGCACCTGGGTCGTTAGTTAGGGGTGTTGCTATATAAGCTCCCTGGACCTTCAGTTCAATGCCTGGCAACGTAGTTATCAGAGCTAGTCTGCTGTGCTCTTGTCTACTGATCCTGGTTCCAGTTATATCAGCTAAGTCTGCCTTTTGCTTTTTGCTATTTGTTTTGGTTTTGTATTTTTGTCCAGCTTGTTCCAAATCTATATCCTGACCTTTGCTGGAAGCTCTAGGGGGCTGGTGTTCTCCCCCCGGACCGTTAGACGGTTCGGGGGTTCTTGAATTTCCAGTGTGGATTTTGATAGGGTTTTTGTTGACCATATAAGTTACCTTTCTTTATTCTGCTATCAGTAAGCGGGCCTCTCTGTGCTAAACCTGGTTCATTTCTGTGTTTGTCATTTCCTCTTACCTCACCGTTATTATTTGTGGGGGGCTTCTATCCAGCTTTGGGGTTCCCTTCTCTGGAGGCAAGAAAGGTCTTTGTTTTCCTCTACTAGGGGTAGCTAGATTCTCCGGCTGGCGCGTGTCATCTAGAATCAACGTAGGAATGATCCCCGGCTACTTCTAGTGTTGGCGTTAGGAGTAGATATATGGTCAACCCAGTTACCACTGCCCTATGAGCTGGATTTTTGTATTCTGCAGACTTCCACGTTCCTCTGAGACCCTCGCCATTGGGGTCATAACAGTTTGCCAGGCCAGTATTAAATGTTTAATGCATTGCAGAAGAGGGATTATAAGAAAGAAGATTCTGAGTTTTTTTTTTTTTTTTTTTTTTCTTCTTCCCCTTTACCTCAGAGTGGCTATGCTTGCTGCAGACATGAATGTCCAGACCTTGATTACAAGTGTGGACCAGCTGGCTACTCGTGTGCAGGGCATACAAGACTATGTTATCAGAAATCCTAGGTCAGAACCTAAAATACCGATTCCTGAACTGTTTTCCGGAGACAGGTTTAAGTTTAGGAATTTCAGGAATAATTGTAAATTGTTTTTGTCCCTGAGACCCTGTTCATCTGGAGACTCTGCTCAGCAAGTTAAAATTGTTATTTCGTTCTTACGGGGCGACCCTCAGGATTGGGCTTTTTCGCTGGCGCCAGGAGATCCGGCATTGGCTGATATTGATGCGTTTTTTCTGGCGCTCGGTTTACTTTATGAGGAACCCAATCTTGAGATTCAGGCAGAAAAGGCCTTGCTGGCTATGTTTCAGGGGCAGGACGAGGCTGAAGTGTATTGCCAAAAATTTCGGAAATGGTCCGTGCTGACACATTGGAACGAGTGTGCACTGGCCGCTAATTTTAGAAATGGCCTTTCTGAAGCCATTAACCCCTTCACCCCCGGAGCTTTTTCCGTTTTTCCATTTTCGTTTTTCGCTACCCTCCTTCCCAGAGCCATAACTTTTTTATTTTTCCGTCAATTTGGCCATGTGAGGGCTTATTTTTTGCGGGACGAGTTGTACTTTTGAACGACATCATTGGTTTTAGCATGTCGTGTACTAGAAAACGGGAAAAAAATTCCAAGTGCAGTGAAATTGCAAAAAAAGTGCAATCCCACACTTGTTTTTTGCTTGCCTATTTTGCTAGGTTCACTAAATGCTAAAACTGACCTGCCATTATGATTCTCCAGGTCACTACGAGTTCATAGACACCTAACATGACTAGGTTATTTTTCACCTAAGTGGTGAAAAAAAATTCCAAACTTTGCAAAAAACAAAACAAAACAAAATTGCGCCATTTTCCGATACTCGTAGCGTCTCCATTTTTCGTGATCTGGGGTCAGGTGAGGGCTTATTTTTTGCGTGCCGAGCTGGCGTTTTTAATGATAGCATTTTGGTGTAGATACGTTCTTTTGATCGCCCGTTATTGCATTTTAATGCAATGTCGTGGCGACCAAAAAAACGTAAATCTGGCGTTTCGAATTTTTTTCTCATTACGCCATATAGCGATCAGGTTAATGCTTTTTTTTTATTGATAGATCGGGCGATTCTGAACGCGGCAATACCAAATATGTGTAGGTTGGTTTTTTTTTTTATTGATTTATTTTGATTGGGGCGAAAGGGGGGTGATTTAAACTTTTATATTTTTTTTATTTTTTTCACATTTTTAAAAACTTTTTTTTTTTACTTTTGCCATGCTTCTATAGCCTCCATGGGAGGCTAGAAGCAGGCACAGCCCGATCGGCTCTGCTATGCAGCAGTGATCATAAGATCGCTGCTACACAGCAGATTTGCAGGTGTGCTGTGAGCGCCGACCACAGGGTGGCGCTCACAGCCACCGGCAATCAGTAACCATAGAGGTCTCAAGGACCTCTATGGTTACCTTCCTGACACATCGCCGACCCCCGATCATGTGACGGGGGTCGGCGATGCGCTCATATCCGGCCGCACGGCCGGATGCGGTAGTTAAATGCCGCTGTCTGAGTTTGACAGCGGCATTTAACTAGTTAATAGCGGCGGGTGATCGCGATTTCACCCGCCGCTATTGCGCGCACATGTCAGCTGTAAAAAACAGCTGACATGTCGCGACTTTGATGTGCGCTCACCGCCGGAGCGCACATCAAAGCGGGGGTCCCGACATGTGACGTACTATACCGTCACATGTCGGGAAGGGGTTAAGAATGTTATGGTGGGTTTTCCCATTCCCACAGGTCTGAATGATACTATGGCACTGGCTATTCAAATTGACCGGCGGTTGCGGGAGCGCAAAACCGCAAATTCCCTCATGGTGTTGTCTGAACAGACACCTAATTCGGTGCAATGTGATAGAAAAACCGCAAATTCCCTCATGGTGTTGTCTGAACAGACACCTGATTTAATGCAATGTGATAGAATCCTGACTAGAAATGAGCGGAAAATTCATAGACGCCGGAATGGCTTGTGCTACTACTGTGGTGATTCTACACATGTTATCTCAGCATGCTCTAAACGTATAGCTAAGGTTGTTAGTCCTGTCACCGTTGGTAATTTGCAACCTAAATTTATTCTGTCTGTAACTTTGATTTGCTCACTGTCGTCTTATCCTGTCATGGCGTTTGTTGATTCAGGTGCTGCCCTGAGTCTTATGGATCTGTCATTTGCTAAGCGCTGTGGTTTTACTCTTGAACCATTAGAAAATCCTATTCCTCTTAGGGGTATTGATGCTACGCCATTGGCAGCAAATAAACCGCAGTATTGGACACAGGTTACCATGTGCATGACTCCTGAACACCGCGAGGTGATACGTTTCCTGGTTTTACATAAAATGCATGATTTGGTTGTTTTAGGGCTGCCATGGTTACAGACCCATAATCCAGTCCTGGACTGGAAGGCTATGTCAATCTCTAGTTGGGGCTGTCGTGGTATTCATGGGGATTCCCTGCCTGTGTCTATTGCTTCTTCTACGCCTTCGGAAGTTCCTGAGTATTTGTCTGATTATCAGGATGTCTTCAGTGAGTCTGAGTCCAGTGCACTGCCTCCTCATAGGGACTGTGACTGTGCTATAGACTTGATCCCAGGCAGTAAATTTCCTAAGGGAAGACTGTTTAATCTGTCGGTACCTGAACATACCGCTATGCGTTCATATATCAAGGAGTCTCTGGAGAAAGGACATATTCGTCCGTCTTCTTCCCCTCTTGGTGCGGGATTCTTTTTTGTGGCAAAAAAGGACGGATCTTTGAGGCCTTGTATTGATTATCGGCTTTTAAATAAGATCACTGTCAAATTTCAGTATCCTTTACCGCTGTTGTCTGACTTGTTTGCCCGGATTAAAGGTGCCAAGTGGTTCACCAAGATAGACCTTCGTGGTGCGTACAACCTTGTGCGCATTAAGCAAGGTGATGAATGGAAAACCGCATTCAATACGCCCGAAGGTCATTTTGAGTACTTGGTGATGCCTTTTGGGCTCTCCAATGCGCCTTCAGTTTTTTAGTCCTTTATGCATGACATTTTCCGGAAGTATCTGGATAAATTTTTGATTGTTTATCTGGATGATATTTTGGTTTTTTCTGATAATTGGGATTCGCATGTGGAGCAGGTCAGGTTGGTCTTTAAAATTTTGCGTGAAAATTCTTTGTTTGTCAAGGGCTCAAAGTGTCTCTTTGGTGTACAGAAGGTTCCCTTTTTGGGGTTCATTTTTTCCCCTTCTGCTGTGGAGATGGACCCAGTCAAGGTCCGAGCTATTCTTGATTGGACTCAGCCCTCGTCAGTTAAGAGTCTTCAGAAGTTCTTGGGTTTCGCTAACTTCTACCGTCGTTTTATCGCTAATTTTTCTAGCATTGTGAAACCTTTGACGGATATGACCAAGAAGGGCTCCGATGTAGCTAACTGGGCTCCTGCTGCCGTGGAGGCTTTCCAGGAGTTGAAACGCTGGTTTACTTCGGCGCCTGTTTTGTGCCAGCCCGATGTCTCACTTCCCTTTCAGGTTGAGGTGGATGCTTCAGAGATTGGAGCAGGGGCCGTTTTGTCGCAGAGAGGCCCTGGTTGCTCTGTTATGAAACCTTGTGCCTTTTTCTCTAGGAAGTTTTCGCCTGCCGAGCGAAATTATGATGTGGGCAATCGGGAGTTGTTGGCCATGAAATGGGCATTTGAGGAGTGGCGTCATTGGCTCGAGGGTGCTAAGCATCGTGTGGTGGTCTTGACTGATCACAAAAATCTGATGTATCTCGAGTCTGCTAAACGCCTTAATCCGAGACAGGCCCGCTGGTCATTGTTTTTCTCCCGCTTTGATTTTGTTGTCTCGTATTTACCAGGTTCAAAGAATGTGAAGGCCGATGCTCTTTCTAGGAGCTTTGTGCCTGATGCTCCTGAAGTCGCTGATCCTGTTGGGATTCTTAAAGATGGAGTTATCTTGTCAGCTATTTCTCCGGATCTGCGACGTGTGTTGCAGAGATTTCAGGCTGATAGGCCTGAGTCTTGTCCACCTGACAGACTGTTTGTCCCGGATAAGTGGACCAGCAGAGTCATTTCCGAGGTTCATTCCTCGGTGTTGGCAGGTCACCCGGGAATTTTTGGCACCAGAGATCTGGTGGCCAGGTCCTTTTGGTGGCCTTCCTTGTCAAGGGATGTGCGGTCATTTGTGCAGTCCTGTGGGACTTGTGCTCGAGCTAAGCCTTGCTGTTCTCGTGCCAGCGGTTTGCTCTTGCCCTTGCCTGTCCCAAAGAGACCTTGGACACATATCTCCATGGATTTCATTTCTGATCTTCCGCTATCTCAGGGCATGTCCGTTATCTGGGTGATATGTGATCGCTTCTCCAAGATGGTCCATTTGGTTCCTTTGCCTAAGCTGCCTTCCTCTTCCGATCTGGTTCCTGTGTTTTTCCAGAACGTGGTTCGTTTGCACGGCATCCCTGAGAATATTGTGTCAGACAGAGGATCCCAGTTCGTTTCCAGGTTCTGGCGATCCTTTTGTAGTAGGATGGGCATTGATTTGTCATTTTCGTCTGCTTTCCATCCTCAGACTAATGGACAGACGGAGCGAACCAATCAGACTTTGGAGGCTTATTTGAGGTGTTTTGTCTCTGCTGATCAGGACGATTGGGTGACATTCTTGCCGTTGGCTGAGTTTGCCCTTAACAATCGGGCTAGTTCTGCCACCTTGGTTTCGCCTTTTTTCTGCAACTCTGGTTTCCATCCTCGCTTTTCTTCGGGTCATGTGGAGCCTTCTGACTGTCCTGGGGTGGATTCTGTGGTGGATAGGTTGCAGCGGATCTGGAATCATGTGGTGGACAACTTGAAGTTGTCACAGGAGAGGGCTCAGCGCTTTGCCAACCGCCGCCGCGGTGTGGGTCCCCGACTACGCGTTGGGGATTTGGTATGGCTTTCTTCCCGCTTTGTTCCTATGAAGGTCTCCTCTCCCAAATTTAAACCTCGTTTTATTGGGCCTTACAAGATATTGGAAATCCTTAATCCTGTATCTTTTCGTCTGGATCTTCCTGTGTCGTTTGCTATTCACAATGTATTTCATAGGTCCTTGTTGCGGCGGTACATTGTGCCTGTAGTTCCTTCTGCTGAGCCTCCTGCTCCGGTGTTGGTTGAGGGCGAGTTGGAGTACGTGGTGGAGAAGATCTTGGATTCTCGCCTCTCCAGGCGGAGGCTTCAGTACCTGGTCAAGTGGAAGGGCTATGGTCAGGAGGATAATTCCTGGGTGGTCGCCTCTGATGTTCATGCGGCCGATTTAGTTTGTGCCTTTCATGCCGCTCATCCTGATCGCCCTGGTGGTCGTGGTGAGGGTTCGGTGACCCCTCACTAAGGGGGGGGTACTGTTGTGAATTTGCTTTTTGCTCCCTCTAGTGGTTACTAGTTTTTTGACTCTGGTTTTTCTGTCATTCCTTTTATCCGCACCTGGGTCGTTAGTTAGGGGTGTTGCTATATAAGCTCCCTGGACCTTCAGTTCAATGCCTGGCAACGTAGTTATCAGAGCTAGTCTGCTGTGCTCTTGTCTACTGATCCTGGTTCCAGTTATATCAGCTAAGTCTGCCTTTTGCTTTTTGCTATTTGTTTTGGTTTTGTATTTTTGTCCAGCTTGTTCCAAATCTATATCCTGACCTTTGCTGGAAGCTCTAGGGGGCTGGTGTTCTCCCCCCGGACCGTTAGACGGTTCGGGGGTTCTTGAATTTCCAGTGTGGATTTTGATAGGGTTTTTGTTGACCATATAAGTTACCTTTCTTTATTCTGCTATCAGTAAGCGGGCCTCTCTGTGCTAAACCTGGTTCATTTCTGTGTTTGTCATTTCCTCTTACCTCACCGTTATTATTTGTGGGGGGCTTCTATCCAGCTTTGGGGTTCCCTTCTCTGGAGGCAAGAAAGGTCTTTGTTTTCCTCTACTAGGGGTAGCTAGATTCTCCGGCTGGCGCGTGTCATCTAGAATCAACGTAGGAATGATCCCCGGCTACTTCTAGTGTTGGCGTTAGGAGTAGATATATGGTCAACCCAGTTACCACTGCCCTATGAGCTGGATTTTTGTATTCTGCAGACTTCCACGTTCCTCTGAGACCCTCGCCATTGGGGTCATAACAGGAAGGCCTAGATTCTGAGTAAAATTTAGAAGGAGCAAACGGGAGAGTTAGGATAGTGATGTGAGGTGAGAGACCTGTCTAAAGAGATGTACGCTTAAGAATATTGGGGCTAGGTATTAATCTGGTCTTCCAGGCTAGTGCATTCAAAGTGGGAGGTTCAGATTAAAAAGGATGTTAGTCTTAGATCATTTGAAGAATGGAGAGCACCGGTAGGGTGGTAGACAGAGATTAGGGAGCAGATATAAGGTGGAGAGCTTTGTGGGGAGACAAATACGTGTAAATTGTACTCTGTAGCAGATGGGTAACCAGAGCAATGACTGGCACAAGGTGGAGGCATTGGTGGACCGGAAAATCAGAAATATGACCCTGACTGCCGCATTCATGAATTCAAGTGTAGAAAATTTGGTAATGGGGGACTAAATAGTAGAGCATTGCAGCAGTCTAGTCGAGAATTAATACAAATGAGTTTCAATGGTGAAAAAAGGTTGGATTATGGAGATTTTTAACTTCTTCATGACATTGCACGTATCCATATGCGCAGGTCGCTAGGTACTTACCGACCTTGGATGTATGGATACGTCATGGCGATTTTGCATGCACAAATGCTGTGTATGCGTGATCGTCACCGGGGGTGAGCTGATTCTGACAGCTGACACACGGCACTCATTTTCAGGAGCAGGGCCCGCACCACTTCTGGCACTTTAACCCCTTAAATGGGTGAATGCCATCTGGGCTGGGGGATTTGCATGATCTAACTAACTTGTGTCTGCAGGGCTGACAGTTCTAAAGCATTGCAATACTCATGCATTGCATGCATTAGAACTGCGATCAGACTGCAGAAAGTGAAAATTCCATAGAGGGACTTAGTAAAAAAGTTAAAAAAAATTGTAAAAATATTTTTTTAAAGTCACATATAATATTAAAAAAGAAAAAATACTTTGTACTCATAAATAATTATTTTTATGAAAAAAAAAAAAAAAGTACACATACAGTGTGTCCGTAAAGTCATGGTTCAATTTTGACTAGTCACTGGAAAGCAAAAAAACGATAGAAATGTGAAATCTGCTCCAAATAAAAGAAAAACTCTCCCAGTTTCATACCTATTCAGTGCAGTTCGATGTGGGCAACATTTGTTGCCCTACACACATCCAAACGATAGCATAAGCTTGTGGTTGCATGATGTCAAAGACCTGGCAGTGTATTAATCAGAGCTCAGTTTTTCAGGGGTTATTCTGCCTGGTGGCTCAGCAACAGCTTAAATGAGTTTGTGTTGTTTGATTGGTTCTTGTTATCTCTCCTCATGAACGGGTCTGATATGATTGGGCCAGAGAAAGGGCACCAAAATGTAAACTATAAAAGTGCACCATGACTTTACGGACACACTGCATTTGGTATTGCAGCGTTCGGAAAGACCTGACCCATAGCACTGTCTTGTTAACCCCTTCAGTGAACATTGTAAAAACAAAGACAAAAATGTATGCGTTTTCATCATACTGCTGATCAAAAAGTGGAATAAAATGCCAAATGAATAAAACGACATAAAATGTGGCATCGCTGTTATCGCATTGACCAGAAGAGTAAAGTTCTCTTATCGATTTTACCACACACGGAAGGCATACCCCCCCCCCCCCAAACAACAATTCCTGAATTTCTGGTGTTTGTTCATTCTGCCTCACAAAAATTGGAATAGAAAGCGATCAAAAAATGATATGTGCCCAAAAATGCCACCAATAAAAACATCAACTCATCCTGCAAAAAAACAAGTCATCACATGACTCTGTCGGCAGAAATCTGGAAAAATTATATCTCTCAAATTATGGCTATGTGCAAAAAAAAAAAGTCTTTTAGTGTGTGACAGTAGCCAAACATAAAAAACTATATCTGTAATCGCACTGACCTGAAGAATAAAGTCGTCTAGTCACTCATACCGCACGAGGAACGGCGTAAAAAATAAATAACACCAATTCTTCACCTACTGTTGATGTGTTCATTTTGTCTCCCAAAGATCACAGTAAGACTTGGCACACATTTATCCTGCACTCTAGGCGCTTATACCGGGGTTTCCATATAAATCTCTGAAATATGGGATCCAAGCGGAACCCCCAGCAAAAGAGGCATATGGATGCACTATGGACACTGTCTGGCCTATGAGCTGGCAGCATCTTTTTAAGCATGCATAAAAGTGCTGTCGAACACAGTTTTGTGCACTTCTGAAATGGACAACACTGAACAAAGGCCATATGGAGTCCAGAGTAACTCTGCTGCCTCATTATAGTAAATGGATCGCTTGGGGGTTTAATCTGTATCATGTCACTCAAGAAATTTAGATGAAAACCTTGATGTAAGTGCTCAACAAAGAGTGCCGGGAAATATGATCTCAAACATTATGTAAAATGTTGCTAACAAAAACTTCAAATCAATTCACAAAATAAGCAAGTCTCCACTCAGGTCCGTCATTTGTCAATGGGAATAAAGGGAGCTTCCACGTTGCTGGTAGTACAAAAGTTCTGGAAAAAAATGTCTCCTCGCCCCCCAAAAGAAATCCAGGGAATTCTACACTACCAAATCCAAGGGTGCCTAAACTACATTTAGCATCCACATCTTTGGCATTTCTGAATCGATGAGAGCCCACCTAATTGAGGGGTTTGTGTATCCAGAAGCATGAGCTGAGCACAATGTACTGGTCACTACATTGTACTGGTCTGTACAATGTACTGATCATTGCAACATACTGGTCACTACAATGGCAGTTTGCAATTTTCACTCAGCAACATCCACTGCTACTTGATTCTGGAAAAGACCCATTGAGTCAAAATCATCACTCCACCTGTAGATAATTCCCCAAAGGGGGTATAATTTCTAAAATGAGATCACTTGAAGGGGGATTCTGCTATTCTAGCACTTAGGGACTCTATATATGGAGTTCCCAAAGTTTTCTAGGAAAATCTGCGCTCCAGGAGGCAAATAGCGCTCTGTCCCTCCCGAGTCTCACCGTATGGCTAAGCAGTACTGTACAGCCACATATGGGGTATTTCTGAAGTCATCAGAAATTGAGGGACAAATTTTGGTGCCGTTTGTTAGGTGCCAAAATTCTCCCACTGCACAGGGCAGATCCCAAGTCTTCTCTGCATCTGTTATCTCCCATTCAGCTTCGGCCGCTGCAGGTGCTTCTGAGCACAGACGTCGGTCCCAGCATCTTGCTCAGGCTTGTGCTGTTCATCTGGTTACTTCTGGCATGCTCGTGAAGTGGCGGCGTCTCATTGGTGGTCGGCCGTCAAGTGTTCTGGTGATGTGGCAGCTCTGGATTGGTCTGCGAGCAAGGTCCTGTCCGACTGGACATGAGCTGAACATATAAAAGGGTCTTCGAGGTGCACGAGGGCTCCCTGGTATCATTATCCGCATATGTGTGTATGGGACACTGCACCAGTGTGGTCTTTTCCAGCATGTGCTCAGGGTCAGCAGTAAGCTGTTACAATTCCGGTTCCCCAGAGAGGAGATTATTGGTGTGAATTTAGGGCTGGCGTCTAGCCATTAGAATTCCGGCACCTCCAGAGAGGATTTGGTTGAGTGCATTTGCTGATTGTGTGACCACTGTTTGCTTTTTACCCTGTTAGCAGGCTACATTCCCCTGTGAGGTTAACAGGGCTCATATCTAGTGCCATACCTCTTTAGTTTCTGTGTGCGAGTGACACAGCTCGGTTGCAGAGCATCTATTCAGTTTCTGTGTGCGAGTGACACAGCTCAGTTGCAGAGCATCTATTCCGTTTCTGTGTGCGAGTGACACAGCTCAGTTTCAGTGCATCTGTTTTGTTTCTGCGTGTGAGTTCAGTCCATGTGCTGTTCACACTGAGTAGCGTTTAACTCAATATGTTCCATCATTGCTTACTAGCAGCAGCTTTCCAACTCTGCACGATGGACCCCGTTTTGCAATTTCGCTTTATTATTTATTTTACTTAGCGCAATCCGCCAACCCATTTACTGGTAAGAAAATTTAAAATTTGGGGCTAAAATATTTTGTGGTAAAAATGTAGTTTATTTTTTCTTCACTGGAGAAAGGTATAACATTTTGTGATCCACAAATGGTGTCAATAAGATCACTACACCACTAGAAGAAATAATTGAGAGGTGTAGTTTGTAAAATGGGATCACTTATTGCAGATTTTACTATTCTGGTACCTCAGGGCCTCTGCCAAAGTGACATGGCACCTTCAAATCATTCCAGCAAAATCTGAACTTCATTATGGCGCTTCTTCCCTTCTCAGCTTCACACTGTGCCTCAAAAGTAGTTTTTGACCACATATGGGGTATCTGCATACTCAGGAAAAATTGAACGGAAATTTTTGGGGTTCATTTTCTCCTCCTATAGTTGCGAAAATGAAAAAATTGGGTGTTAAAACAACATTTTTGTTGTTTTGTTTTGTTCACAGATCAATATTGTAAAATTTTATGAAGCACCTTTGGGTTCAAGGTGCTCAACGCACATCTAGATATATTCCTTGAGGGGTCTAGTTTCCAAAATGAGGTCATTTGTGGGGAGTTTCCACTGTTTAGGCACATCAGGGGTTCTCCAAATTCGACATGACAACTGCAGACCATTCCATCAAAGTCTGCATTCCAAAACATCACTCCTTCCTTTCTGAGCCCTGCTGTGCACACAAACAGTAGATTACCCCAACATATGGGGTATCAGAGTACTCAGGAGACATTGCACAACAGAGGTCTATTTTGTCCTGTTACCCTTGTAAAAATGCTAAATTTTGCTGTTAAAAGAACATTTTTGTGGGAAAAAGTTGATATTTTTTATTTTTACGACTCAATGTTATAAACTTCTGTGAAGCACCTGGGGGTTCAAGGTGCTCACCACACATTTAGATAAGTTCTCTGAGGGGTCTAGTTTTCAAAATGGTTTAACTTGTGTTTTTTTTTTACTGTTTAGGCACATCAGGGGCACTCCAAACATGGTATGGTGTCCGCTAATATTTCCCACAAATTTTGCATTCAAATGGTGCCTTCTATTTCGATCTCTTCCGTGCGCCCAAACAGTAGTTTTCCCCCACATATTGGATATTGCATACTCAGGAGAAATTGCACAACACATTTTGGGGTCTGTTTTTTCCTGTTAACCATGAAAAAATAAAAAAAATTGGATCTAAATGAAAATTTTTGTGAAAAAAAGGTAAATATAATTTGTTTCCTTCCATATTCAATTAATTCATGTGAAGCACCTGAAGGGTTAATAAACTTCTTGAATGTGGTTTTGTACACCTTAAGTGGTTCAGTTTTTAGAATGGTGTCACTTTTGGGTATTTTCTGTCATATAGGCCCCTTAGTCACTTCAAATGTGATGTGGTCCCTAAAAAAATGGTTTTGTAAACTTAGACATGTGGGAAATGTTATTTATGAACTATTTTGTGTGACATAACTCTGATTTAAAGCATAAAAATTAAAAGTTTGAAAACTGCAAAATTTTTGTGAAATTTCAGTTTTTTTTTTTTTTTTTTTTACAAATTTACATACATCATATTGAACAAATTTTATCACTATTACGAAGTACAAAATGTCATGGAAAAAGTGTCAGAATCAGCGGGATCTGTTAAAGTGTTCTAGAGTTATTATCTCATAAAGTGACACAGGTCAGAATTGTAAAATTTGGCCTGGTCATGCAGGTGAAAACAGGGGGGGTGAAGGGGTTAAGGTTCAGCTGACATGAGCAAGTGAGTGATTGGATATACATAGGAATATCTTATCATTTAAAGTAATGAGACTACATATTTGTATTATTAGAAAACATGTTTAACCTTTAAAGTAAATAAGTGTAAAAGTCTGTTCATGCTTCTACTTGAAGAGATAGAGATGAGCGAACCTTTCATGGTTTGGTTCGGTTTGATTTGCCGAACGTTTAAACATTCGCTGAACAGTTCGACTTATGTACCCAAATGCCATTAAATTCAAGGGGAGGCCAAACCAAAAGTATATACAACACCTTAAGGGGTGATAAAAAGATTCCCAAATAGCTAAAATTAGGGAAGAGACCATGAAAAATAGCATCAATTGACCCACTGTAGAAATGTGCAAATGGCACAGCAGCAGTCAGCCATGGGCCATGCATGAGGCACCTGGGCCTGGGCCAACATTTACAGCTTGGAATTGAAATTTCAATGAGGACCTTGTGTTTAAGGGAGTGGTGTAAGCCTTCTTAGCTGGGAGCCCAAATACCTCATGCAACACCTCCAATTTTCTTATTTTTATTTTCATTTCTTTCATCACATCCTCATCTTCTAACAATCTTACATTCAACTCCCATACCACACCACACCCCCTTACACACTCTCTTCAATCACACTAAACACACCTCTCAAACAATCTTGATCAGCAAAAGGTACAACAATTCAGCATGGTATATTGGCGGTGGTGGGATGCCAAATTCAAGAGCAGCAGCATCTAGAAAGGAGAAATCAGAAATAAGATTAGATAACTTTTTGCCAGTTATATCACAATTCCCTTCTGTGATGCACTTAAAATCCCCAACTAAAGCTTTAAGCATTTTGCCCAGGAAAAACAAACATAGTTTTTCCAAAAGAGACAACAGTACACAATAATAATTCTAACCTGCTACCCCCTATAGCTAACATGTGCAATTATACATCTACTCACCTTTACCACAGTGTAGCTATCTAGACTAATCTCCCTGTTACCCATTAATATCCCTACACCATTATTTCTATTAACACATGAGCTGGACCACACATGCTGTCCATAAGGCCAGTCCTTATTACTTGGAGAGTCCACAATCCCGCATTCCTAAAGACAGAAGATATCAGCATTCATATTTTTAATATAATCTAGGATGGTTGTCCTCCTGGATTTGGATCTAATTTGCCTTACATTCAGGGATGCAATGTGCCAACCAGCTTGGAGAGCCATAACATGATGGTATTCTATACATGATGACAAACAGGCCACTTCCTCTTCAACCATTTTCGTCTTCTATCTGGAACTGAAACTCCTAGAATTTACATCTGTGAGAATGCCTAAAAAAGCACTGGCATCAGGAGAGAAGACATTCTGAGGGTAGCTACGTTCACTCACCGGACTTGCACAGTCTTTACCGGGGTCTGCCCAATTCATTTTGGGCTTCTTACAGGAAATTTGAGGCTTCTCGTCCTCAGAGGGCTTTGCCAAACTGAAGTCACCTTGACCTCCAAAACTGGCCAACTCCTCCTCAGTAGCTATCCAAGATACACTGCGGGGCTTAGCAAGCGACCCATCCAAATCTCACGCCTCACAGTCCTCAGTCTGATGAGGGAGCTCATACTCAACTTCAGAAAGTTTCAACCTTGCCACCTCTGGGCTGGAAATTCAGTGTGGGGCAGGACCTACTCATGTGCATCCATGATTTCAGGAAGGCTGAGGTTCCTCATTAAGATCCGGGATTGTAACCTGTAGAATGTCAGCAACAGCAGCAGGGGGAGCAGACGCCCCTTCTGAGACTTCAGCATAAGACCTAGGCTGGTCCTGGCCTTCCAGTCCTGATACTTATGGCCCTCCTCACCGCAAGCATTGCACATAATAGAATTTTTGCAGTCTTTTGCTATTTCCAGAAGCATTGCAATTTCTGCAAATTGGCATCTGCCCTCAAATATCCTGGGTATGCCTGAAATTCTTACACCCCCTGCAATACATCGGGGCACTCAGGAAAAACAAAAAACACTATTCTTCCCAGTTGAAAAGTTAAGAGGTGGTCTTGGATACCTCCCAGGCTTTGGAGGTCCATCCCAAATTTCACAAAAAATTTGTACTTCACTGTCCAGATCCCTTCTCCATTCAGGATCCTGTGGGAGTACTGAACACAAATGCAATGTTTCTTTAAAAATAAAGTAATGTCATCCAGGGAAACAAAGGGCTGTGCATAAAACTACAAGTGGGACAGCCCCTTTAGAATAAAGAACAGTAAAGGTAAGACCTTCACGCAAAGGATTTACAACTCTATTTTTCAGGGTAGTAATTCCGGCAAGCAGTCATAGAAGATAGCACCAGTTCATACCTGCCTTCCCTTCTGAACTCTTGCAGGCATATTACCTCAGACTTCCATATCTTCAGGATGTCATAAAACACCATGGTGACCCAATATCCCAGAGAAAAATGCATCTTCTTATCTTCAGCGATATCAATCCTGAAACCATTTTTGACCCCGGTATCACCGGTTCCAGAGTACTGAAGCTTGACTCCCATAATCCACAACTTCCAGGATCTCCCTCTCGATTTCTCATGGTTGTCCCCCAAAATCAGCTACCAGTTAAAGCCACCAAAGCAGCAATGTCAAAATGCCAAGCGACAGCACTCAAGGTGTTTCAGAGTGTTTGCACCTCGTCAGTGCAAAGTGTGAGATCTGGTTTGACTGGGTGAGAGGCGTCTGATCAGGATCCAAGGAGTAACATTTCTCCTTGTGGAGAGCAAAATGGGAAGCCTGACATGACGAGGTGATGAGACTTTTAAGCCGCAATGCTCCTCAGGGAAATATGCAAATTGTCTCTTCAGAGAGGAAGAGGACTTGAACTATAGTGCCACCAATAGGAAGTAGCAATCCTAAAAGTCAATATCCTAAAATCCTCTGATTGGCCGGCAATGAGAATTGCAGCTAAGGGAGCCAGCAGGGTCGCTGCACGGCAATACATTTCTGAGGCTGCACATCCAGGTGAAATTTGCATCGATGGACCACCCTACTGCACAGGCACGGTCGCAGTCACACCTTCTGCGAGTGTGATCGTTACGCTCCTGATCAAAGCCTTCCTCTTCAAAAAGAGGTGCAGTAGTTGAGGTGTTTATTAGAAGCAGTAGTATAACCTTTGCTGCCTCATGCCTTTATATCATCAATTTACTTCTCAGTGACATCTAATGTTATAATTTACACTTTGTATGTGATATATCTTATATTATTATTACTCTTAATGGAATTCACTGTACCCAAATTTGGTTAAACTAAAAAGCAGAGTTTATGATGTGAACTGTATTAGGAGGTTTAAGTTTTTGCTCTTAAGTTCTTGTCCTACTCTCCAACCTGTAGCTTTAGTCCTAGGGGGGCTGCATCTCACAAGGACATTATTTGCATGCTGGTCACATACAGTTTCTATTTTCTGCCTTATTACTCACATAAATTATTACAACAGACTTGCCAACATTGTCTTAAGTTTATTATACTTTCCCTTTCCACATAACATGGCTGCATAAATCTATAAAATATGATGTGCTTTGTTAGATTCTGTTACTTCTTGATGTCATAGTCCATTTTTTATTTAAGGATGCAGCTGTGTACTAACAGACAATTTTATACTTGACGGTTGTCATTGCAAAACAGGAACATACTTGTTGGGTGGGTATACAGGATGAAAGGAAATGGACTATCAAGCTCTACAATCTTTTCCCATCTTAATAAATATATTCTGATGATTCAGCAATGGTAATAATGAATGTATCCTGCATCCTTTATCCACTATGAGATATGATAAAAAGTGTTTAAATATTTTAATTCAGCTGCTTTGACATTTTCATTCTTATCTAATACCATATTCTCTATATTAACAAATTAACATAAAGTGCCAATTATCTTCTCCCTACACTGTTGAATATCTATAATAGCTTCTCCTTGCTATCATGCACAGTCTGTCAGGCTAGATTAGTGATAATCCCCTCTATAAAATTATTTATTTTTACATGAATTGACTTGAAAAACCTCTTTGCAACTATAGCATGAATTGATAGTTATCCAATAAATGACATGCTACATTTATGTGTAAATGCAGTATCTACAGTACTGTGCAAAGGTATTATACAACTGTGCAAAAATGCTTCAAAGTAAAAATGTTTCCAGTAATATTGTTTGGGTTCTATGTTTAGTTGTTTTTAGTAGACATTTCCATGTATAAACTGTGGATTTAGTAATGGGTTCATTAGGTAGTTACAAAGAATGGTCTATTTGGTGTGATTGAATCAGTCTAAAGGTTAAACTTTATTTAAGGATTTTTCCAATTGCGTCCAGCCTAGATTATTTGAAGAGTTAAAGAACTAGTTTCTACTCTAGGACTAAGTTAATAAGGTGGTAGGCTTCTTGGTTAGGAACACTCATTCCTCCTCTTCATTTGTTCTTAAATAAGATTGGTCTGGAAATTCTAGGTGGTTTTTGACTCCAAATAAAATTTATAAGTTGTTTAGGAAATTTATTCATCCAGTGATCTGGTATATAGATGAGGATTGAACAAAATATGTATTGAAGTTTTGGCAGTAGTGACATTTTGTAAAGAACTAGTTTTCCCAGCTAGGAGGTTTCTGCTTTTCTATTTTTTAAATGTTAAATAGTAGTTGTTTATACATGTGGGATACATTTATAATAAGGATTTTATGACCAGGTTTGGTTATTTTTAATATGTTGGATATTCATTGGATTTCTCCCATGAATATGAACTTTTTTTTTGGTTATTTCTTGAAGTTCTTTATCTAAGAAAAAACTCAAGATTTTTGATTTACAGGGATTAATTTTGTAATATGATATATATGAAAATGTGTTGAATAATTTATTTAATTCTCAGATAGAATTGAGTGGATCAGTTAGCGTTAGGCCTTTTTTTTGCAGATGACATAATCCTATTTTATAATGCCTTGCATTGTTAGGAATGCCTTTCATGTAGTTGTTCAGTAGGATCACCTTTTGATGCAATTATTACTGCAAGTATTGGAGGGTATGCCTATACTAGTTTTGCACATCTAGAGGCTGAAAGTGTTGTCCTTTTTTCTTTGCAAACTTCCTCTAGCTCAGTGTTTTTGGATAGAGAGCATCTGGGGACAGCAATTTTCAAGTCTTGGCAATGATTCTCAATCTAGACTTTGACTGGTCCATTCACACACATGAATATGCTTTGATCTAAACCATTTAATTGTAACTATTGCAGCTTTTTGGGGGGTTAAAAAATTGAATGTACTTTGATCCATCTAGTATTACATGATTTGTGTTACTTTTTGTTTTATATAACACTCCAAAAATTGTTAAAAATTTTCCTGGGTTGAATTTCTTGCCCATACACTATTCTATGTTCTGGACTTATTTTTTTAAATATAGCATTCCAAAAAAGCGTTAATAAATTTAGCAGGGTAAAATCTGTCACCCATTGTTAGGGCTAGCGGAACGCACCAAGAAAATATAGTTTTTTATTGTAATTGATGCATTCGCAGCCCGGGGTCCACCGTGCAGGAAAACCTGCTGCTAGCAAATGGCAGCACTATATGGCGGTATTGGCTAGCTCGGTTAACTCACAGAACAGCCGTGAAAGCAAAGCACTGCACCCTATTAGACTTCACAGGAGCACAGGCTAACTGCCCAACAGAGAGCAGTCAGTGGTCATGCATTCACACAAAACTCCTCGCCGAAGGTGCCAGCATTCTAGGGGCTTATTTCAGCCAGGTCCCTGAATACATACAAACACAAACTCCTCGCCGGAGGTGCCAGCATTCTAGGGGCTTATTTCAGCCAGGTCCCTGAATACACACAAACACACAAACTCCTCGCTGGAGGTGCCAGCATTCTAGGGGCTTATTTCAGCCGGGTCCCTGAACACAATCTTACATGACCACACTGGTGCAAAGCACATAACTTAGAAAGATACTAGCGCATGGCCGTGCAGTATCCAAGCATGTGACCCTCGGTCTCCAATGAGAGATCTTACCCTGGGCATGCTCAGAAGGAGAAAAGCAGGACTTAGTCCCAAAAGCATCTACTCGCCACTGCCCAGCACTGACTTAAATGGCAGAAGCTGGAAAAGCAACAGTAATCCTCTTCACAGAGTCAGATTGAGCGAGATGCTGGGACTGACGTCTCCACTGCGGCAGGAGAAGAATGGGAGACCGCAGCGGAGATGGTCCGAGATTCCCCCTGTGCAGAGGCGGGAACTCGACCCCTAACACCCATACAGTATTATGTTGGATTGGGGATCATTTTCTGTGATCTCTAAAAGTGAAAAAAAGCGTAATTTTTTTTTTCAGTATTAAACTTATCAGCCATACAGTTTCACGTGTTCTGTGATACATTTCTGTGATACTGTGATACCTAATAGGGTTGATCGAATAGCTTCGGATAAGAGCTTATTCGAATAGCTGCATCGGTAACCTGGATACCTGGAACACTCCCGATAATCAGCTACTTGGCACCATAGCTGCATGTGTCGCGAGTGTGTGACAGTCACACATGCATGGATAGCTCAACAAACAGGCTCTCCATGCATGTCTTGTGACTGTCACACAGCCGCGACATATGCAGCTGTGGCACCAAACAGCTGATTATCAGGAGCATTCCAGATATCCAGGTTATCGATGCAGCTATTCGGTAAGCACTATAGCTATTCGGATAAGCTCTTATCCAAAGCTATTCAATCAAGCCTAACCCTGTGATCCTGAAAGGAGCATGGTGAACCCTTCTTGAGGAATGAATGGGCCTGGGAGAGGCTGCTTGAGGTGGCTCGATACAGGGCTACTACCACCCCTGAGAAATCGTACTGTCCTTGGGGTTCCCCACCTCCTATGCGTGTGCAGCCGATGGTGCAAGTGACACAGTGTGCTGTTGCCCATTTTTATATGTCGGGGCTCTGGGACTACCAGAAGTCGGGTCACTTACAGCGCACTCACCTGGGAATCAGGCTCCAGGAAGCAGGTGGAGGCAGTTCCCCCAGCCTCAAGGGGAAGTAACAGAAGAAGCGGACACCTGAAGTGGATTACTGTATTACTCTACTTATATTTTTTTTCCTTTCTTTGTACTTTGTGCAAAACTTTTATAAGTGTAGGAGTACACTTTTAAAATATTTGAATGACGCCTGCCAGTTGTTGCCTTTCATTGGTCTATAAATGAACCTCCTCAAAAAATGTTTCTGACTTTGCACTTTCCGCAAAGTCTTTATGAGTGTATAAGCACATAAAGTACATTTTCAAAATATTTACGTTCAACATTTTTTTTTTAATAACTGTAATTTTTATTAAATTTTATAACATTTTTCAACAAAAAATGAGACAAAACAATCACATTTGGCTTACAAATTAGAGGGTCAGAAAGAATGGAGTACAATTAGAATTACCTCTTAGAAGATGTTTCCCCCAGTGGCATCAAAACATATTGTGCAATAGAGCAGAAAAAGACAGAAAGTCCAAGAGCAGTTCTAAATGATGCTAAGTTAAGATGACTCCATCCCCATACTCGTATTACAATTTTTATAAAACCACAATACTAAGTAAGATGAGACATACACATAGGGTAGGGAAGGGAAGAAGAAGAAACCTGTTCAAAAACCAACATGCTCCTAGCTGTTGTTTTGGGTCCTAAAATAGTCCTAGGGAGCCCAGATGGTCTCACATCTATCCAAACTTGAGTTAAATAGGCTGTCATGTTGTCCACCCTGCGTATGTCGGTAATTCTATCCAAAACCTTCTGATAAGAAGGAGAGTAGTCTGTCTCCAATTAAGGGCAATCAAACATCTAGCTGTTGTCAACAGATGTAACAGCACTCTGGTCGAATTCTTCCCCATCCCTCTAGTGGAAACATTTAGTAGGTATATAGCAGGGTCCAGCTCAACCTCCACATATAGAACCTTTTGTATTAAGGTTTTCACCTTTTCCCAAAATCCAGCCAGCCCAGGGCAAGACCAGAAAATGTGGAACTGAGAACCCGGTACTGAGCAACAATGCCAGCAAATATTTGGGAGCTGGTGGTTCAGTTTATGAAGGAACTCTGGGGTGTGATACCAAAACATCAAGATTTTATATTGGTTTTCCTTATAATGGGTGCAGATAGAGGATTTGGATGCTTTTTCCCATTTATTCTGCCAGCATTGGGGAGACAATGTCCTTCCCAGAAGAGACTCCCATCTAACCATATACGGATGTTTCAAGGGGGGTCAGTCCGAGGAGAACCCAAGATCCTGTAAATATGTGATATTAATCCTTTAGTTGATGGGCCTTTCTTACAAAGCCTCTCAAATTTTATTGGTTAAGAAACCTTCAATGAGCCATATAGTGAAGACACCAGGTTCTTAGTTTGCATGAACTGGAAAAACTCTCTATTAGTTGTAGCAAATTTAGATTTTATATATTCAAATGAGAGACTTTCCAATGTGTTTCCATCCACCAAACCTGCAAATCTAAATAATCCTGCCGAAATCCACAGGTGAACCATTGTCGATTCCAAACTATTTGGCATCAGAGGCTGGTATATAAAATATATCATTGGGGAATTGGGAGAGACAAAATCAAAACGCCTTACACATGAGAGCCACAGATCCCTCATAAACTGCATAGGGCCCAACAAAGTAAATGGTATCTTAATAGACTTAGTCGACCATGAAAGGGAGCTCGGGTGGATCGGCGCCAACCATATCTTTTCTATTTCAGTCCAAATATTGTAAATCCATAATGAAGCCCATGAGGGCATCTTCCTCAGGTGTGCTGCCCAATTGTATTTACCGATATCCGGAACAGACAAGGCCCCCTTGTGATCTATGAAGTGTGAGAACACTTTTGGATATTTTATGGCGTCTTTCGTTCCATATGAACTTCATTATAGCAGTTTGGAGAGACCTAAGTTCCCCAAGGGGAACCTTAGAGGGAAGAGTGTCAAAATAATAAAGTTGCTTCGGCAGGAGAGTCATCTTAAGTGAAGCTATCCGGCCAATCAGTGAGAGCGAAAGTGGAATCCACTTAGTCAAAAGCCTCCTCAACTCTACAAAAAAAGAGACCGATAGATACAATTATATAAATTGTTATAGGAAGAGGACAGATCAACCCTCAAGTATTTAATAGCCTTGGTTTTTCATCTAAATTTAAAGTTTGTCTTTAAATAGTTAAGGATATTAGGGAGAATGTTCATGGGTAAGGCCTCTGTTTTAGAGGTATTTAATTTATATCCCAACAGCTGTTCGTATTCCTTCAAAATGACTATGAGGTTGGGGAGTGTTATATGAAGTTTATTGAGGATCAGAAAAACGTCATCAGCAAATAATGAAATATTAAATACCTTATTCTTGACTTCCACCCTTGGGATATTATGATTTTGAAGCATCATTGCCGCTAGAGGCTCTATACACATTAAGTATAGCAGGGGGAAAAGAGGGCTCCCATTAGAGATGAGAAAAGAGGGTAGACACAAAAGGGCAATTTAATCGAGGCTGATAGGGATCTATACAATGCCTTTAATGCTGTTAAAAGAGCTCCCAAGATACCAAATGTTTTCAGTTTCAAACAAGAAAGACCAATTAAGTCAGTCAAATGCCTTCTCTGTGTCTAAACTTAAAATAAGCATTTGTGTTTTATTTTTGTTGGACACATCAATCAAATTTATTGCCCTTCTGGTGTTGTCCCCTCCCTGGTGAAAAGGGTCAAAGCCTACCTGATCCTTATTAATAAGCCGGGGTAGCCACTGATTAAGTCTATTAGCCAACATACGGGTAAATATTTTCAAGTCCAAGTTTAATAGGGCTATCGGACGATAAATAGAACAATCCAGAGAGTCTTTTCCCACCTTCGGAATAAGTATCAAGTAAGAATGTGACAGGGTATCTTGTAAGGGAGAGCCCTCTATGGGGGGATTAGCTCCTTGCAAAAGATTTATAATAAAGATACAGTATGTTAGCCCGTCTGGGCCATGAGACATTCCCAAAGGCATGTCTTTCAAGATGTCAGCTATTTCCTCTTGGGTAACTGAAAGATTAACCCCTTTCTGACATCCGACGTACTATCTTGTCCATGTGGGCTGGACCCGTCTGACCATGGATGGGCTAGTACGTCATAGCTGATTGGCCGCGCACACGGGTGGTGTGCGGCCGATCGGGGCCGGGTGTCAGCTGATTCTAACAGCTGACACCCGCCACTAAGTGCCAGGAGCACTCACAGACCCTGCGCTTTAACCCCCGGAACACTGCGATCAAACATGATCGCAGCATTCCGGAGCCGGCACAGGGGCTGACAGCGCCTCTGCTTTTGGATTGGAGACCCCGCGGCATGCTGCAGGGTCCCGATCGCTGCCATGGAGATGCGATGTCGTCATGACGACATCCAGGTCTCCAGAGCTGAGAGGCTTCCTGTCATGCGCAGTGCATGTCAGGAAGTCTCTAAGGTTAGTGCACAGAAACTGCAGCGCTGACACCTTCTATAGCATGCAGATCTACATGCTATAGAAGTGATCAGACTGCACAAAATGATTGTCCCATTGTGGGACAATGTGTAAAACTAAGAATGAAATACATTTTTTTTAAATAATTGTAAAAATATTTAAAAAAATAATAAAAAAATAATAAAAAAACAATATTTATTCTATCATTAAATTAATATTTGAATAAAAAAATCTAAACAATAAAAGTACACATATTTGGTATAGCCGCATCCGTAACAACCCAACCTAGAAAACTGTCCCACTAGTTAACCCCTTCAGTGAACACCATTAAAAAAAAAACAAGCCCCCAAAAAACAATGCTTTATCATCATACTGCCGAACAAAAAAGTGGAATAACACGAGATCAAAAAGACGAATATAAATAAACATGGTAACGCTGAAAACGTCATCTTGTCTCACAAAAAAAAGCCGCCATATTGCTCCATCACCAGAAAAATAAAAAGTTATAGCTCTTAGAATAAAGGGATGCAAAAATAATTATTTTTTATATAAAATAGTTTTTATTGTATAAAAGGGTCAAAACACACAAAAATTGTATAAATGAGGTATCGCTGTCATCGTACTGACCTGAATAATAAAACTGCTTTATCAATTTTATGACACGTGGAACGGTGTAAACGCCCCCCCCCAAATAAATTCATGAATTGCTGGTTTTTGTTCATTCTGCCTCATAAAAATCAGAATAAAATCGATCAAAAAATGTCATGTCCCTGAAAATGGTACCAATAAAAACGTCAACTCGTTCCGCAAAAAACAAGACTTCACATCAATTTGTGGGCCAAAATATGGAAAAAATTATAGCTCTCAAAATGTGGTGATACAATAACTATTATTTGCAATAAAAAGTGTCTTTTAGTGTGTGACAGCTGCCAAACATAAAAACCCACTATAAAACCTCACTATAAATAGTAAATCAAACCCCTTTTAACATCACCTTAGTTAGGGAAAAATAATAAAATTAAAAAACACGTATTTATTTCCATTTTCCCATTAAGGTTAGGGTTGGGGCACAAGTTTGGGTTAGGGTTGCGATTGGGATTAGGGTTAGGGTTGGGATTATGGTTAGGGGTGTGTTAGTTTTAGGTTTGTGGTTAGGGTTATGGTTAGGGTTGGGATTAGGGGTGTGTTAGGGGTAGGTTTGTGGTTAGGGTTATGGTTAGGGTTGGGATTAGGGTTTTTGGTGTGTTGGGGTTAGGGTTGAAGTTAAAATTGGGGGGTTTCCAATGTTTAGGCATATCAGGGGCTCTCCAAACATGACATGTCGTCTAATCTCAATACCAGCCAATTTTGCATTGAAAAGTCAAACGACGCTCCTTCTCTTCCAAGCTCTGCCATGAGCCCAAACAGTGGTTTACTCCCACATATGGGGTATCAGCATACTCAGGACAAATTGCACAATAACTTTTGGGGTCCAATTTCTCCTGTTTTTGGAAAATGAAAAATTGGGGGCAAAAAGATCATTTTTGTGAAATTTTTTTTTTATTTTTACGGCTCTACCTTATAAACTTCTGTGAAGCACTTGGGGGTTCAAATTTCTCACCACACAACTAGATAAGTTCCTTAGGGGGTCTGCTTTCCAAAATGGTGTCACTTGTGGGGGTTTCCACTGTTTAGGCATATCAGGGGCTCTCAAAGCGCGACATGGCGTCGATTCTCAATTCCAATTTTGCTTTGAAAAGTCAATCAGCATACTCAGGACAAATTGCACAACATCTTTTGGGGTCCAATTTCTCCTGTTACCCTTGGTAAAATAAAACAAATTGGATCTGAAGTAAATTTTTGTGAAAAAAATTAAATGTTCATTTTTTTTTAAAACATTCCAAAAATTCCTGTGAAGCACCTGAAGGGTTAATAAACTTCTTGAATGTGGTTTTGAGTACCTTGAAGGGTGCAGTTTTTAGAATCGTGTCACTTTTGGGTATTTTCTATCATATAGACCCCTCAAAGTGACTTCAAATGTGATGTGGTCCCTAAAAGAAAATGGTGTTGTAAAAATGAGAAATCGCTGGTCAAATTTTAACCCTTATAACTCCCTAACAAAATCAAATTTTGGTTCAAAAATTGTGCTAATGTAAATTAGACATGTGGGAAATGTTACTTTTTAAATATTTTGTGTGACATATCTGTGTGATTTAAGGGCATGAAAATTCAAAGTTGGAAAATTGTGAAATATTCAAAATTGTAGCCAAATTTCTATTTTTTTCACACATAAACGCAAGTCCTATCAAATAAATTTTACCACTATCATGAAGTACAATATGTCACGAGAAAACAGTGTCAGAATCACCAGGATCCTTTGAAGTGTTCCAGAGTTATTACCTGGTGATTAACATGCAAACCACCCTTGGGGGTAAAGGGGTTAAGAAAGTTTATCACTTCAGGGGCCAGGACTGGTAAATTTAAATTGGATAAATAATTTTTCAATAGGGAGTCTCTTTTATTTTCATCTGAAGGAAGCGTATCCTGGAGATTATATAATTTACTATAGAAATTATAAAATAAATTATAAATCTCAAATGGATTGTCGTGTATAGTGCCATCTTCACTTCTTATTGCTTGGGGATTCAAGGACAAAGCCCTCTCCTTCAGTTGCCTCGCCAATAGTGTATGCGCTTTATTGCCCTTTTCATAATATTTTTGCTTTGTGTAAAGTAGTTTCTCTGCTTTTCAAATAGATAGGTCTTTCAACTTATTTCTAATCTCTACCACCCTCCTCAAAACCTGCAGAGAAGGAGATGCAGTTCGTTTATGTTCTTCTCTTTTGAGTTACAAAGAAAGATTATTATATTCAAGTTTTGCATTTTTTTCGATTTGGAACCCTCGTTAATACAATGACCCCACATTACTGCCTTATGAGCATTGAAGGAAAAGAAACCGAGTCCTCGTTTAGGTGGAAAAAGTCAGATGTTTAAGTAGAGTTTTCCTAATGTCGAGGTCTGTTATGATCTTTTGGCCTAGGAGCAGCATGGACGAACTCTGGAGTAGGTGGCCTCTATACTGACCGCAGACCCTGAACTTAACACCGCAACTATAAGTAGCCGTGGGATGTTCCTGTCACTCCCTCGACACCTCATCACAGCCGGAGGACTAATTACCCCTAAAGAAAGAAACAGGAAAACTATCTTGCCTCAGAGAAAATCCCCAAAGGAAAGACAGCCCCCCACAAATATTGACTGTGAGAGGAGAGGGAAATTACAAACACAGACTGAAAACAGAATTTAGCAAAGGAGGCCACGCTACCTAGAAAGAAAAGACAGGACAGAGTACTGTGCGGTCAGTATTAAATTACTACAAAAATCCACCACAGAGAATACAAAAATCTCCACGCCTAACTAAAGGCATGGAGGGTAACTCTGCGACTCCAGAGCTTCCAACTTGGCTGAATAAATCCTTACACAGACAAAGCTGGACAAGAAAAAACATAGCAATTCACTGAACTATAAAGTCCTTCGCATGTGGACTGCAAAAACAAAGCCAGGACTTATCTTTGATGATTTGGACAATCCAGCAGGAGAAACCAAGCAGAGATGTGAATCCTCCAGAAAAACAATGGACAACTGGCACTCACTAAAGGGTGAAGCCAGACTAAATAGCCCTGTCCAAAGTGGAAGCACCTGATGACTGCTGTGAAGGACAAACAGCAGCACTACCACTTATAACCACCGGAGGGAGCCCAAGAGCAGAACCCACAACAGAATTCACAACAGTACCCCCCCTTGAGGAGGGGTCACCGAACCCTCACCAGAGCCCCCAGGCCGATCCGGACGAGCCAAATGGAAGGCACGAACCAAATCGTCAGCATGAACATCGGAGGCAACAACCCAAGAATTATCCTCCTGGCCATAACCCTTCCACTTGACAAGATACTGAAGCCTCCGTCTTGAAAAACGAGAATCCAAGATCTTCTCCACAACATACTCCAACTCCCCATCAATCAACACCGGGGTAGGAGGATCAACAGAGGGAACCACGGGCACCACATATTTCCGCAACAAAGATCTATGAAAAACATTATGGATGGAAAAAGAGGCTGGAAGGGCCAAACGAAAAGACACTGGATTGATAATCTCAGAAATCCTATAAGGACCAATAAACCGAGGCTTGAACTTCGGGGAAGAAACCTTCATAGGAACATGACGAGAAGACAACCAGACCAAATCCCCAACCCGAAGCCGGGAACCCACACGCCGACGACGGTTGGCAAAACGCTGAGCCTCCTCCTGAGACAACACCAAATTGTCCACAACATGAGCCCAAATCTGCTGCAACCTATCAACCACAGAGTCCACCCCAGGACAATCAGAAGACTCAACCTGCCCTGAAGAAAAACGAGAATGAAACCCAGAATTACAAAAGAATGGTGAAACCAAGGTAGCAGAACTAGCCCGATTATTAAGGGCAAACTCGGCCAATGGCAAGAAAGCCACCCATTCATCCTGATCGGCAGACACAAAGCATCTCCAATAAGTTTCCAAAGTCTGGTTAGTTCGCTCGGTTTGGCCGTTTGTCTGAGGATGAAATGCGGAAGAAAAAGACAAATCAATGCCCAGCTTAGCACAAAAGGACCGCCAAAACCTAGAAACAAACTGGGAACCTCTATCGGACACAATATTCTCCGGAATGCCATGCAAACGAACCACATGCTGAAAAAACAACGGAACCAACTCAGAAGAGGAAGGCAATTTAGGCAAAGGTACCAAATGAACCATCTTAGAAAACCGGTCACAGACCACCCAGATAACAGACATCCTCTGGGAAACAGGAAGATCCAAAATAAAATCCATAGAAATATGCGTCCAAGGCCTCTAAGGGACCGGCAAAGGCAAAAGCAACCCACTGGCGCGGGAGCAGCAAGGTTTGGCCCGCACACAAGTCCCACAGGACTGCACAAAAGGAGCTGAAAATGTTAAGGAGCTGAAACTCCTAAACCCTTCATCCAATTTTATTGTGGATACCCTCAAATGAAAGCTGAAAGTCTGAACTTCAACTGCATCTGAATTGTTTTGTTTAAAATTCATTGTGGTAATGTCTATAACCAAAATTAGAAAAATGTTGTCTCTGTCCAAATATATATGGACCTAACTGTACATATACAGTTAAAAACAACTCCACATAACCAGCCCCCCATATGTACTGACCATACACAGAGATCCATTATTCCTGATCGCTCCCCGTTAGTAAATTATCCCCATAGATCCAGCAAAACATCCCCGGTGTCCATATAGTAAACAACAGTGATCGCACCAATCCAGGCGACGCGTCAGCCATTGTCCTGACAACAGGGGTGTGTACACAGCGGAGACATTCCAATCCTGTTCACAGAGCTCCCACGTGGTGTGCACGTCATAAATCGAGCATGCAGCACTCCCCCATGCCTTAGGTGATAGGTCAGTTCTCCAGCATGATAATTCCATACTGCGCAGGTCCGTGATGTCACCATCCTCTTAACCCCCTGTGCATATGTCCTAGTTCGGGACTCCGGCAACTTCTACAAGCCGGACCTGTCACAACACAGCTGCGCATGACAGAAGGGATTCTCTAAGCAGTCGAGTGAACATCACGAACGCGCATGTCAATATTACACAGATAATAATCCTGCCTCCCAAATGCAGAGTCTCCATAACATTTCTTCATTCCAGGTCCATATACTATGATGTGTATTACCACATCTCCGTCATAGCCCAGCCTTTCCGTATGGACCTGAAATGAGAAATCATACATACAGGGAGACTCTACCATCCTGATATAATCCGTCCTTATAAACATATATATGGAAAACATATCGTAACCTTTACAACAACCATGTATATAATTGTATATAAGACACATGTCTCTATATAAAGGAATGAACACATAATAATGTCTCAAGGTAAATAAATGGATAGACACGAAACAGCCTATTTGCATTAATGCCATATCCTCAACAGTACGAACACATCACAGGAGCCCCATATCTAGACCATCAACAGGAATGTTTTTTTTTAAATTTTTTTTTAGACATATATGTATACATATGAAGGGCAGTTCCCTATTAGGGAGGCTGTTATTATTACCACCTCTATTGAACTAACAACATAAGATAGTATATAACAAGGTTAAAAACAAAATCATACCGACGAGTAAACTGCAACGGATCCACAGAACGCTATAAGAGACAACTCTGCGGATAATCAATATTTTTCTAATTGTACTTTTGTGCTTCGAAATTCAACTCAGATATCGCGTTATAGACGATGTACCGATGTTAAGACGTGGTGGGGATCGTGTTTCTCTTCTTAAAAGAAAGGAGCTAAAATGGTTATATGAGTTGGATACCCTTGTCCCAAGGGGCTTAAATATTGATTATCCGCAGAGTTGTCTCTTATAGCGTTCTGTGGATCCGTTGCAGTTTACTCGTCGGTATGATTTTGTTTTTAACCTTGTTATATACTATCTTATGTTGTTAGTTCAATAGAGGTGGTAATAATAACAGCCTCCCTAATAGGGAACTGCCCTTCATATGTATACATATATGTCTAAAAAAATTTTTTTAAAAAAACATTCCTGTTGATGGTCTAGATATGGGGCTCCTGTGATGTGTTCGTACTGTTGAGGATATGGCATTAATGCAAATAGGCTGTTTCGTGTCTATCCATTTATTTACCTTGAGACATTATTATGTGTTCATTCCTTTATATAGAGACATGTGTCTTATATACAATTATATACATGGTTGTTGTAAAGGTTACGATATGTTTTCCATATATATGTTTATAAGGACGGATTATATCAGGATGGTAGAGTCTCCCTGTATGTATGATTTCTCAATTCAGGTCCATACGGAAAGGCTGGGCTATGACGGAGATGTGGTAATACGCATCATAGTATATGGACCTGGAATGAAGAAATGTTATGGAGACTCTGCATTTGGGAGGCAGGATTATTATCTGTGTAATATTGACATGCGCGTTCGTGATGTTCACTCGACTGCTTAGAGAATCCCTTCTGTCATGCGCAGTTGTGTTGTGACAGGTCCGGCTTGTAGAAGTTGCCGGAGTCCCGAACTAGGACATATGCACAGGGGGTTAAGAGGATGGTGACATCACGGACCTGCACAGTACGGAATTATCATGCTGGAGAACTGACCTATCACCTAAGGCATGGGGGAGTGCTGCATGCTGGATTTATGACGTGCACACCACGTGGGAGCTCTGTGAACAGGATTGGAATGTCTCCGCTGTGTACACACCCCTGTTGTCAGGACAATGGCTGACGCGTCGCCTGGATTGGTGCGATCACTGTTGTTTACTATATGGACACCGGGGATGTTTTGCTGGATTTATGGGGATAATTTACTAACGGGGAGCGATCAGGAATAATGGATCTCTGTGTATGGTCAGTACATATGGGGGGCTGGTTATGTGGAGTTGTTTTTAACTGTATATGTATATGTTATATCGTGGTGTATTTTTTCTATTTGTATAGAACTGTCCCATTGGTTGCTAGTTAATTAATGGGTTGGGATTGAGGGTATATAAAGGTTGTTGGATTGTCTTTTCACTATGCTTGATAAAGGTCTTCGGACCGAAACGTTGCAGAAGGTGGAATAAATACAAGAGCTGTTTTTTCACAATTGCTGTGGTGCTGTCCCTTTCTTCAATTGGATTTGGACTTATATACTGGGATGGATCCCCAGGTAAGGATGGGCACCCTGCTGTCCATAGAGGCATTGTTTTTTTAGGGTGCGGCTTCATTATTTTTTGATTTTTCCCTTCACAAACAAGGCATTATCACAAAGGACCTGAAATACCATCCTGACTTGTTTCACATGAGACTACCAATCATCTGAAAAAATCAAAATATCATCCAAATATACAAACATGAATTTATCAAGATAATTCTGAAAAATATCATGCATGAAGGACTGAAACACAGATGGGGCATTAGAGAGTCCGAATGGCATCACAAGATATTCAAAATGGCCCTCGGGCGTATTAAACGCAGTTTTCCATTCGTCACCCTGCTTAATACGAACAAGATTATATGCCCCTCGAAGGTCAATCTTAGTAAACCAACTAGCCCCCTTAATCCTGGCAAACAAATCAGAAAGCAAAGGCAAAGGGTATTGGAATTTGACCGTGATCTTATTCAAGAGTCGATAATCAATACAGGGTCTCAAGGAGCCATCCTTCTTGGCAACAAAAAAAAAACCTGCTCCCAATGGAGAAGAAGATGGCCGAATATGCCCCTTCTCCAAAGACTCCTTTACATAGCTCCGCATGGCGGCATGTTCAGGCACAGACAGGTTGAAAAGTCGGCCCTTAGGAAACTTACAACCTGGAATCAAGTCAATAGCACAATCACAGTCCCTATGCGGTGGAAGGGAACTGGACTTGGGCTCATCGAAAACATCCTGGAAATCTGACAGAAACTCAGGAATTTCAGAAGAGGGGGAGGAGGAAATTGACATCAGAGGAACGTCATCATGAACCCCCTGACAACCCCAACTAGTCACAGACATAGATTTCCAATCCAACACCGGATTATGTACCTGTAACCATGGAAACCCCAGCACAATAGCATCATGCAAATTATGCAACACCAGGAAACGACAATCTTCCTGATGGGCTGGCACCATGCACATGGTTAACTGTGTCCAAAACTGAGGTTTATTTTTAGCCAATGGTGTAGCATCAATACCCCTCAAAGGGATAGGACTCCGCAAAGGCTGTAAGGGAAAACCACAACGTCTGGCAAATTCTAAGTCCATCAAATTTAAAGCGGCGCCTGAATCCACAAATGCCATGACAGAGAATGACGATAATGAGCAGATCAGGGTCACAGATAACAGAAATTTAGGTTGTACAGTACTGATGGTAACAGAATTAGCGATTCTCTTGGCACGCTTAGGGCAATCAGAAATAACATGAGCAGAATCGCCGCAGTAAAAGCACAACCTATTCTGACGTCTGAATCCTTGGCGTTCAGGTCTAGACACAATCCTATCACACTGCATTGGCTCAGGACTCCGCTCGGAAGACAATGCCATAGTGTGCACAACTCTGCGCTCACGCAAGGGCCGATCAATTTGAATGGCCAGAGACATAGAATCACTCAGACCTGCAGGCGTGGAGAAGCCCACCATAACATCTTTACCAGATTCAGAAAGACCCTTTCTGAAAATTGCCACCAAAGCATCCTCATTCCACTTAGTAATCACAGACCATTTTCTAAATTTCTGGCAATATGATTCTGCCACTTCTTGACCCTGACACAGGGCCAACAAGGTTTTCTCAGCATGATCCACAGAATTAGGTTCATCATACAATAACCCAAGTGCCTGAAAAAAGGTGTCTACATTAAGCAAGGCCGGATTCCCAGATTCCAGGGAAAATGCCCAATCCTGCGGGTCACCATGCAACAGAGAAATGACAAGTTTTACCTGCTGGATGGGATCACCAGAGGAACGGGGCTTCAGAGCAAAAAACAGTTTACAGTTATTTTTAAAGCTCAAAAATTTGGACCTGTCCCCAAAAAACAGATCAGGGGTAGGAATTCTAGGCTCTAAAACAGGAGTCTGCACGATATAATCAGAAATACCTTGTACTCTAGCAGCAAGTTGATCCACCCGAGAAGCAAGTCCCTGAACATCCATGTCAGCGCCTAACTCTTGAGCCACCCAGAGGTGAAGAGGGAAAAAAAACAAAACACAACAGAGTACAGAAAAAAAAATGTCTCAGCACTTTCTTTCCCTTCTTTTGAGATGCGGTTAACTCATTGTTGGCCAGTTGTACTGTTATGATCTGGTGGCCTAGGAGCAGCATGGACGAGCTCTGGAGTAGGTGGCCTCTATACTGACCGCAGACCCTGAACTTAACACCGCAACTATAAGTAGCCGTGGGATGTTCCTGTCACTCCCTCGACACCTCGTCACAGCCGGAGGACTAATTACCCCTAAAGAAAGAAACAGGAAAACTATCTTGCCTCAGAGAAAATCCCCAAAGGAAAGACAGCCCCCCACAAATATTGACTGTGAGAGGAGAGGGAAATTACAAACACAGACTGAAAACAGAATTTAGCAAAGGAGGCCACGCTACCTAGAAAGAAAAGACAGGACAGAGTACTGTGCGGTCAGTATTAAATTACTACAAAAATCCACCACAGAGAATACAAAAATCTCCACACCTAACTAAAGGCATGGAGGGTAACTCTGCAACTCCAGAGCTTCCAACTTGGCTGAATAAATCCTTACACAGACAAAGCTGGACAAGAAAAAACATAGCAATTCACTGAACTATAAAGTCCACCGCATGTGGACTGCAAAAACAAAGCCAGGACTTATCTTTGATGATTTGGACAATCCAGCAGGAGAAACCAAGCAGAGATGTGAATCCTCCAGAAAAACAATGGACAACTGGCACTCACTAAACTGAATAGCCACAAAAGTGCGGAGGACCGTGATCAACCACAAAATCTGTAAACTAGCAACAAAAGTCCCCTAACACAGCATAAAGAATCAATAATGTCTATGTCGATGTTTTAAGGAGATAAGAGCAAACTGAAAAAAAAAGGATTGAAAGAAACATACATTGGACGGAACATATGATGACAGTATCCTGGGTATTAATATACCACGTGTATTATATCCAAGATAAAGAATTTAATATCATCCACTTGAGGCACAGTTCAATATTGCATATAGGTGAATACAGTGTAAAGAGCATGGTGCTCATAGCCAAAAGAGTCTCAAGACAGATATAAAATACTTAATACATCACACATGTATCTGGGAGTTCCTCTCTCCCTGATTGGCCTCAGGAAAAAAAATGTGTAATAGTATATAAAATGCATAATCCCCTAAGGGCAATCAGGGACAGCGTCATGCATATCAAAGATCAAGGGAACTAATTATAGCAGCAAAAATAAAAACCACAGATAAATATAAATACCTAGAGTTCAGTTCCGTCCAGCGTACCCCTTGACGCGCATTTCGATGGCAGGGGTGCACCCCTTCTGAGGAAGATCTGGAAATATTTGGATTACAGAGTCCATGTAGGATAGTTCCCCCTGAGACCTGGCCTTTGTCATAATCTTTTCCTTAACCTTGCAGTCATGGAGGCAGCAGATGATGTCATGAGGAAATGGCGTAGACCCTTTCAGCTGTAAGGTAAGGCTAGGTTCACATTGGTGCAGTCCGTTCACCACATACGTTAAACGGACTGCACCAACGCTAGTGCCTTGTAAAGATCATGTTATGCGATCACGATAGCGCAGATGCTCCACCTACGCTATCGATGACGGACCCGGAAATGCTGCAGCCCGCGTAAGAGGGTCCGTCACAGAATGACGGCACATCGCTAACGCATGCCGATTATGACAAGCGTTAGTGATGCACTACATAGTGGCAGTCAATGGGTGCACTAACGCATCCGTTACATAGCATTAATGATGCTGTGTAATGGATGCTGTCAGCGCATTGCCATTGACGCAATGTCAAACTGGCCTAAGGCTCGGTGTGCTCTGTCCATTTTGATTTGAGTTGCGGGTGCATCTCCAAGGATAGAGTTAAACATAGTTTGGAGTATTAGTTTAGGATTCTCCTGTTCATTTCACTCTGGAACACCCCGTACTCTAATATTACATCTTTTGCTCCTGTTATCTAGATCCTCTAATTAAACCTGAAGATCTTTTACAGTCTTCTGCTGCAGTAGTGTTAGTTGATGCAATTCTGACACGTGAGATCTAGTAACATCATGATCCCCTTCCAGCATGGCTATGCAACCTGTCAGTTGCTGCAAATCTTGTCTTATACTTGCTATCTCAAATCTGCAAGTATCTTTAACCTCTTTAATGAAAGCCTTAAAATCATTTTTAGAGGGAAAATGTAACAAGAGTCTCTTTCAAGCAGCTGAAGAGGTAGGATCGCATGCCAATCCCTCATCCTCATCCCCAGAGGAATCATCATGTGTCAGGATAAAGTGCCTCTGGATGATCCTTTGCAGAACCTGTGGCTCTTTTATCCCAGTCTCCCCTGGCCTTTTGTATGACGACTTTCTTCCTTCCTGTTTATGTGTGCTTTGGGATTTGAGGCAGCCTTGGGGGGAGGGGAGGCTGCAAAACAGAGTTTCCTGAAACCAAGCAGCCATTTTGTGAGGTGGACACTGAAAAAGGACTTTGCTACTTCAAACCCTCCTGTAATCACTGCTGCTGGGAAACCTCCTCCATGTGTCCATCCACCTCACACCCTGCTGGTTCACCGTCTCCTGTCCCGATCAGCAGCTCTCCTGTGTCTGAGCCTCCAGCCTCACCTTCCTCCCTCTGTGAAGCAGCCATATCAGCTGGCTTTCTGAATAGGAACGCATCCAGGGCTGCCGCATGAGCAGTCAACACTGTCCTAACATGTGCCGGGGTCCTGGATCTCCTGGGGCCCATCGCTGAAGGTAATCTGGCTGGAAATAAGGCTGTAGAGCCTTGTAATCTGCAATGTTCAACTTTTTTTATGGATTCAATGACTCATTTATACAGTTTAGCACAGTTATTGTTACATTACGGTGGAATGTAAAACTTACAAAAAGTGTAGAAAAATATTTCTGGGTTAGATTACTCATCCATAAAGTATTATTTGTTTTCTGTCACTTTTTTGGTGGTATATAACACTACAAAACAGCGTTTAAAAATTTAGGTTTTCTATTTACATTTCTTACCCATACACTATTCCATGTTCTGGGGTACATTTTTGTGATATATAACACTCAAAAAAAAAGTTTTAAAATTTTGCTGGGTTACATTTCTCAGCCATATAGTATTATGTGTTCTTGGGTACATTTCCTTTTTATATAACCCTCAAAAAACTTCCTAAAAATTGATCGGTATAATGTATTGCTCATAAATAGCTCATCCATAGACATTTGCACATTGTTGGGTAGATTTCAGAATGTATATAAGCCTCAAAAAACTTGTTCAAAATTTTATCATTATTATATTGCTTACCCATAGATTATTCCGTGGTCTGGAGTACATTTCCTTGGTAGATAACCCTAAAAAGTGCATAGCCTTTATGAGTCTAGGAGTACCAATACATGACAATTTGAGCAGAATGTGTATGAGACCCTCCTTTATGTCTAATACAGGGTGCATCTAGCCCCTAATTTTTGGCAGTTCTTGCTTCCTTCATAAATTAAACTGACATTTCTTATTTTTAATAAAAAAATCAATCCTCTGTTTTGCCATTTCATTGAGTACATTCAGCAGTGAACAGACCCAAACACTTAATATTTTACCAAGAAATCCATCAGCGATTTCAGCTTCTGTCTGAAAATACGTGCTGTGATGTCATGCCTATCCACCGGCGAATGCCCAGGAAGTAAGAGCTGTTGTATATCATCCCAAGCTGGATTGCATGTGAATGCAATGAATAGGTCTGGATGCCCATAGTGACGAACATACGCAATTGCATCTTGAGTGTACTCATGCATATGACGTGGACTGCCTGTATATGAAGATGGCAGAATCGTTAGTCTTCCAACATTAGTTGTATTACTGTCATTCACAACTGCATCTCACAAATTAACATACTCTTGGTCTTAGCTTGGTCTGATTCAAACGAAAAAATATCAAACATTCTGTTTCGATTTTTGCATACATACCGTATTTTGCGGTGTATAAGACGACTTTTTAACCCCTGAAAATCATCTCAAAAAGTCGGGGGTCATCTTATACGCCAGGTACGGCGTGTGCAGGGAGCAATCCTGGATGGTTCCCAGGGTCTGAAGGAGAGGAGACTCTCCTCCAGGCCCTGAGATCCATATTCATGTAAAAAAAAGAAATAAATAAATAAATAAAAAATATGGATATACTCACCCTCCGACGGCCCCTGGCTCTCAGCGGTGCAAGCAGCAGCCTCCGTTCCTAAGAATGCATTGAGCGTAGGACCTGCGATGACGTCGCGGTCATGCGACCGGTCACGCGACCGCGACGTCAACGCAGGTCCTACGCTCAATGCATTCTTAGGAACTGAGGCTGCCGCTTGCACCGCTGAGAGCCAGAGGCCATCGGAGGGTGAGTATATCCTTATTTTTTATTTTTATTATTTTCTTTTTACATGAATATGGATCCCAGGGCCTGAAGGAGAGTCTCCTCTCCTCCAGACCCTGGGAACCATACGCACCGCACACGCCGTATAAGATGACTGGGCATATAAGATGACCCCCATCTTATACGGCGAGTATATCCCAAATTCCATATTTTATATGGAAAAGCTGGGGGTCGTCTTATACGCCCAGTCGTCTTATACAGCAGAAAATATGGTATCTACAATGTATTGGTGAAACAATTGATGGCATTTCAAAATGGGAGTGTCTTCATTTTCTTGAATCATTAATCGGTATGAATAATAGTTCATTACGCTGCAAGGAAGTTCATTTCATATGGCACTGTTCAAAAAAGCATGTTTTTATCTGTTACAGGTGTGCCATTTATATCATAGGTATATAAAAACACACTCATATTTGAATGCGACGTTGTGTCAAAATTTCAAAGCAATCGATGAAGAACTTTCGAAGATTTAAGATTTTGAACAAATGGACATTTGCTTACTGGATGTCAGAATAAATAGTGCATTTTTTAACATAAGGTTACATCTACAACATGCACATCAACTAAACGATTACTATAGTGTGCCTTTTTACTCACGATTATATATATATTATGTTTTAAAATGGGCACAGCAAACTTGGGAGATCATGATAACAGTTTCTTACTATAGTGTGAATTTGCAAAGTCAAAAAAATAAGTTTTTTTTTACTTTTTGTACACTTTTATTACTCCTAAAACACTTATAATTAACAGCTTAATATTGATAATCCTGCCTATAGCTACAGCATTGGTTTTTATATAAGACAATGCTACATTTTCTGAACAGGGCAAATATCATGCTATTGGAGAGTCTAAATAGTATGATTTAATGTAACTATAGGCCTCAATAATAATGAATAACTAATAGATTGGATAATAAAATAACTGCAACTGTTCTAGCATTTCCCTTGTCTAATGTATTGTTCATACCATCCACAAAGCAACTAACAACATATAAGCATGTTATCAAATGTCAAGAGGAAGGAAATGTCTGTAGTGACGCACTCTCTTGAGACAAATATCTGACCACTGCTGTCTGTAACTTCCTTTCTACTTCATTAGCTTCCAGTGATGCACTGGACATTAAAAGATGACAAAAGATTTAACTCATATAAGTATTATTATGTGTTATTATTAACTTAAGTATTACCTGACAATCCTTTGTGTTTGGAACATCAAACAGGCAATTCAAGAATATAAGTTTTATGAACATATGGCGTTATTGAAGCTGTGAATCTTCTATGTCAGGAGGATAAAAGGAAAAGATCTCAGACTGGTGTAAATAAGTTAAAGAAGTGTTACCTAGGGTTGAGCGACTTTTATTTTTATAGGATCGGGTCGGGTTTCACGAAACCCGACTTTCTCAAAAGTCGGGTCGAGCGAAATCGGCCGATCCTATAAAAAAGTCGGGGTCGGGGTTGGCCGAAACAGGAAACCCAATGCAGTGCAATGGGATACTATGGTTCCCAGGGTCTGAAGGAGAGGAAACTCTCCTTCAGGCCCTGGGATCCATATTAATGTGTAAAATAAAGAATTAAAATAAAAAATATTGATATACTCACCCGTCCGGAGGCCCCTGGACATCACCGCTGGTGAGCGCGTTCAGGGCCTTCCATGATGTCACGGCTTCTGATTGGTCGCGTGCCGCTCATGTGACCGCCACACGACCAATCACAAGCCGTGAGGTAATTCTCAGGTCCTAAATTCCTAATTCTAGGAATTTAGGACCTGAGAATTACGTCACGGCTTGTGATTGGTCGCGTGGCGGTCACATGGGCGGCCGCGACCAATCACAAGCCGTGACGTCATCTAAGGCCCTGAACGCGCTCATTCTTAGGAAGGAAGACTGCCGGAAAGAAGCCGAGGGTGAGTATATTCCTATTAGGTATATACTCACCCTCGGACGCGCCCTGCTTCTTTCCGGCAGCCTTCCTTCTTAAGAATGAGCGCGTGAAGGGCCTTAGATGACGTCACGGCTTGTGATTGGTCGCGGCCGCCCATGTGACCGCTCACGCGACCAATCACAAGCCAAGACGTAATTCTCAGGTCCTAAATTCCTAGAATGAGGAATTTAGGACCTGAGAATTACGTCACGGCTTGTGATTGGTCGCATGGCGGTCACATGAGCGGCACGCGACCAATCAGAAGCCGTGACATCATGGAAGGCTGTAAACGCGCTCATTTTAAGCAAAGAAGGCTGCCGGTTACCAGCGGCGATGTCCAGGGGCCTCCGGAGAGGTGAGTATATCAATATTTTTTATTTTAATTCTTTATTTTACACTTAAATGTGGATTCCGATACCGATTTCCGATATCGCAAACATATCGAAACTCGGTATCGGAATTCCGATACCAGATTCAGAAGATTGCCGACCTCATGGCCGACCCCACACAGGGGTCGGGTTTCATGAAACCCGACTTTGTCAAAAGTCGGCGACTTCTGAAAAAGGCCGACCCGTTTCGCTCAACCCTAGTGTTACCTACCCTACAGATCCCAAAAGCTTCCCTTATGACTTTTAGTTAGCCCCACTCATCTCCATTTCCTAATTCCATCATGTCACACTGAAACTACCTGCTCTGCCTATCACCATGATAACAGTCCTAGGGACTCTTTGTACTCAGCAGTCTAGTCTTGCTCTCATCAGGAAGTTGTCTTTTTTTTTTTACTACAGCTGGTCCTTCTTCTGGAGCTATTGTAAGTAGAGTTGAGCATCTTTTACTTTTTTTGGATCGAGTCGGGTTTCGCCAAAATCGTCAAAAGTCAGGTCGGGTGAAATCGGCCGATTATTGCGAAAAGTTGGGGGCCGACTGAAACACGAAACCAAATGCAAATCAATGGGGAATCAAAGTCGGCAGTGAGTAGAGGACAGGAAAACACCTACAGTGCCCATTTTAATGCCAAAAACATCAATTCTTATTACTTAAGCTTGTCAATCTAAATTTACTTTATAATAATAGTTAGGCATTGAAAAGTGGGGGTCATTTGGCTAAAGTTGTGGAGGGGTAGGGATGGCTCAAGATTTTCGTGGGCCCAGGAAACGCGGAATACATCACAGCGGTGTAGCAGGGAGAGGTAAGTATTTCAACTTTGCAAGTGCTGTGATCCTGAGCAAGCAGGGGGGCCCACTCATTGGCACTGGCACAAGGCCCCTCATAGTACAGCGGTGTGTTTGATGGCGGGTGGCGCCTCCCACTGGCAGAGACACTTTAGCATACTATGAGGGGCCCTGTGCCAGTGACGTCGCCAACGAGTATGCCCCCCCACCTGATGAAGGAACCTGCACTTTCATCGGCACCTTCCTCTTTGTCCCCGTGTAAGGTGGTATAGTATGCGGGAAGGGGAACCTGACTTTCAGCAGGGTCAGATTCTGGCTGTGTAGAGTGCAAGGGGAATGTACTGGTCTGGGTCAATGTACCAACAGACTCATCTAGCAGTGGCTGGGCAATGGGCAGGATGAGGTGGAAACACAGATATAGGCCCAAATAATAAAGTAGGCTAAATGCAGTTCATAATTGGTAACAGGACTAAACAGGCGGCATTGCTTTGTTCAGTGGAGGAAAACTGTAATGAGTGGCAGACACAGTTAGTAGGCCCAAATAATAAAGTGGGCTAAATGTCTGCCAAAAAATTGTTCATAAATAAACAGGCGACATTGCTTTGCTCAGTGTCGGAAAATTGTAATGAGTAGCAGACTAAGTTAGTAGGCCCAAATAATAAAGTGGGCTAAATGTCTGCCAAAATTTTTTTCATAAATAAACAGGCGACATTGCTTTGCTCAGTGTCGGAAAATTGTAATGAGTAGCAGACTAAGTTAGTAGGCCCAAATAATAAAGTGGGCTAAATGTCTGCCAAAAAATTGTTCATAAATAAACAGGTGGCATAGCTAGGTACAGGGGTGGGCTCCTCTGCTGAGTAGCAGACAGTGGTAGTAGGCGCAAAGTATTAACTGGTCTAAATGGAGGACAGGGCCCCTGTATATTTTAACTATCATCTATAATTTCAACAAATTTGTATTGGCAGTGCAATTGAAGGATTTAACAGCACAGACTACACAGTCATGGAGCAGGGAGAGGTAAGTTTTGCAAGTGGTAGAGCACTGTTCGAGCTGGGGGGAACACTCTCTCGTGGGCGGTGGTACTGGCACAGGGCCCCTCATATTACAACGGTGTGTCTGACGTTGGTTGTGCACCATCACCGTCAGAGACACTTCATTGTACTTCATTGCAGGGACCCCGTGCCAGTGCCATCGCCCAAGAGTGGGCCCACCCACCTGTCCAGGCAAACGGCACTCGCACGGGTGTTTGCGCCAGGTGGTGACCACGGCCCTGTAGGGGGAGTCAGCCCATTTAAGGAGGTATAAAAATGGCCTATGGTGGACATTCAGCAGCTGCAAATGGAGGAATTGGAGAAGTCAGTAAGAGGAGGCCAAAAGCAAGACTTTTTCAGGCAAGCTACGTGTCAGCAGGGGAAGGTGGGGCAAAATAATTTGAAATCCATGATTGGTTCATTTTAATGAAGGTTAGATCATCAACATTTTGGGTAGCCAGACGTGTCCTTTTTTCGGTCAGTATTGAACCAGCAGCACTGAAGACTCTTTCTGATAGCACACTAGCAGCAGGGTAAGCGAGCTCCTGTAATGCATATTCTGCCAATTCAGGCCAGGTGTCTATTTTAGATGCCCAGTAATCAAAGGGGAATGACCTGTGAGGGAGAACATCGATAAGGGAGGAAAAGTAGTTAATAACCATACTGGACAAATGCTGTCTCCTGTCACTTTGAATCGATGCAGCAGTATTGTGCTTTTGCCACTACCACCAGATGCACCACCTCCACCACCACCATCAGTACCAGCTGGCAACCACTGCCCACGGGCTCTTCCACCAGACTTCCTCATTTTTTGGAAAATCTAACCAAAATAACAACCGTTATATGGTACTGTAAAACAAGGTAGAAGGTGTATATAAACTTGTTGAGAATTTAAATCTCCCTTTTTTTTGGGAGACTGAACCAAAACTCAGGTCCAGTGTATATAACAACGCAATCTAAGTCTCAGAAAGTGGCTGGCTGACAGACGACAAACTAACAGGACTGAAGAATGTCCACTTTGTGAGAATTTGAATCTCACTTTTTTTTCTCTCACTCCAAGGACTGTAGTACAATTTCAATCTCCCTACAATGATCTCAGGACAAGTATGGCAGCAATAAAAAGGACTGCTGCACACAAAAGTGTGGACAAATAAACAAGATAACTGTGCAGAAAGGAGCAACAGGATTTTTGCTTTTAAAAAAGCAGTTGGTTTGTAGAGCAGTGTGCAAACAGCAATGCAGCTATCAGGGAGCCTTATAAGGCAGCTTAATAAGCTACAGAGCTGATGCACAAAAATCTAGCCTTCACTGTCCCTGCAAAAAAAAAGGTGGTGTTGGACAGCGTGCACGCCCCTATATAGCCCCTGTGACGCCGCAGAAAGCAAGCCAATCACTGTCATGCCCTTCTCTAAGATGGTGGGGACCGAGACCTATGTCATCACGCTGCCCACACTCTGCGTCCTCTTTCATTGGCTGAAAAATGGCGCTGAAAGCGTCATGAAACGCGACTTTTGCGCGCAGATCGGCGACCTCATGGCCGATCCCACACTAGGATCGGGTCGGGTTTCATGAAACCCGACTTTGCCGAAAGTCGGCGATTTTTGAATTTGTCCGATCCGTTTTGCTCAACCCTAATTGTAAACCCTTCTGTAGATATACTAAGCAGGACTCATTTTTGCCACCAGTTGCTCCAGGCTGGACTTTCATGTACTTTTCTCACTCCCTGTGTTCCATCTAATACAGTACCTGATGGATCTACTGTTCCAGTATGGTCAGGAGGTCTGAAGTTTAGGTGGCCATAGCAGGTAGGAAGCTGCAACCCGCCTAAAAGGCTGCATTTCTGGTTCTGTGTGACCCATAAATTTAGCTATAGCTCAGTATGTGTCAGTGTAAGCCTTCTTTGCCTAAGCACCCAGTGGCAACTGTTGTGACACATATAGCTATGCCACTGGATGCAGGTTAAGTAATAGATTGCTATATGTAATATTTGCGCTAAGGACACCTATATGAAGCCATAAATAGTTAAAATGCTAGGACAACTTTATTCACCAAATGTCAAGAGAAGAAATGAGGTACATATTTGAACTGAATACTCTGGCACCCCATGGTCTAAACACGGAGATAGAACTGTTTGCTTTTATCCAATGAGCAATAATTAAAAAAAAAAAAAGCGGCACGCTATATAAAGCACACATCCTGCACACAGCACCATCCCTGATGAAGGAGTCAGTGACTCTGAAACGCGTAGGATTAGTTGGTCCTGTGTGCTATTCGTAGCTCCTTAGCTCCACAGCTCTGTAGCTGGTCACGTGTACACATCACGTGACTGTGACGTCACACAAGGTCCTGCACCTTGTCGGCTTTAGCTATACACACGCGGCCGCCACTGCCTGTTCACGGCAGTCACCAAGCTCTGGGGGAGTACGCTAGTCACCGGCCGGGACAGCGTCTCCTATACCACCATTTGCTCTGCATCATATTGGATATTTTTGGAACAGAGATTCAAAGAAGGCTTCAGATACCAACCTTTAAGTGCATGAGTGAAGGACCTTTCCGCATGCTAGCACTGGATACAGTTTTCCTTTTCCTTGATATTAAGGTAAACACATCTTGTTAATCCTAGTCTTTAACGAAGAACCTTGCTTATGACATGTCCTAGCATTTTAACTATTTATGGCTTCATATAGGTGTCCTTAGCGCAAATATTACATATAGCTTTCTTTGACTAACCACTTCTGGGACGATTGGGAGTGATCTCGTCCATATATTTGCTGCTTATTCACCTGGAGCAACTAAGCAGCGCCGTATGGTTCATTTTTAGACATAAGTAATAGATTGATTAATTACTATGTGCCGCCAATAGAGTATAAATTACTTCTAATGGGCCCCAACCCCACACCTTACCTCAACTTCTGGTCTTGTTAGAGGAGGATGGCTAATTGTATGCAAAGAAAAATGGGTGTAGAACATAGTTGTAAGTTACATAATTTTTTCCTGCTGGAAATTCCTAATGGAATAATATGATTGCCATTGTTATAACTGCCAAAGGACATTCACATGGGTAACGTACAAACCAAGATGACAAATACCTGAACCTGACAAGTCCCTGTTTAAACCAGGAAAACCCATTCTCTGACCCTGCCTGACCTTAGAGGTTGGCACCCTGAGGCAGGGCCGGCGGTAGGGGCAGGCAAACCAGCTACTTAGGGCCCCGCTCCTCCAGGGGCCCCCAGTCAGTGGCATGCCATTAATAGCGGCACATCACCCAGCCGCTATGGCGCCAGTAGGGGCCCAGCGGCGACCTCTCCCGCATTCAACTTATCGGCATCATAGATGCCGATAATGATGCAGATACAGTTGAAAGCAGTGATGAAGCAGAGAGCGTCAGTTGACTCTCCCTCTCCCATCACTCACCCTCTGCCTCTGACTCTGACTCAGCGTGTATCAGCAGTGGGCTGCACTATACCGTATGTGTGTGTGGGGCTGCATGATACTGTATGTTGGGCTGCATTATACTCATAGGTGGGCTGCATTATACTCTATCAAAGACCATGGTCAGTGCATTATACTATATATACTATATGGGACCTGCATTATACTGTATCGAGGACTATCTGTACCCATCATTGTTCCTCAGCCATAGATTACGCTCATTTAATGGCCTGAACTCAGTGCCTGTAAATACAACATAAATGTTTCTGTGTGATGGTGCAAAATCTGAGCATTTGGGGCCCCACTTTTAACTTTTGCCCAGGGCCCCACTTTATGTAAAATCGTACCTACCCTAAGGTAATGCAATGGCACCCCCACTCGGCAGCAGCTTACCCTGAATGTCCTTAGTAGCTCCTAAGATCACCAGAATAGCAGTTCCCTTTTGAGAAAAAGAATCACACAGAAGGCAACTACAACCAACACAAACTACAGCACAGAAAATAAATCCAACTACATCTATCACCAGCAGAAAAAATGAGCAGGGGAGGGTATTTATATCAGCACCCAAAATGTGATAGGACAGACAGAGTAAATGAAAAATACCTATTACCCAAAACTGACAGAAACAAAGATAACAGCACTAAAACACCCAAATAAAAGGTGTATCAGTTGTCGCTCTGTGAAAAGAAACGTTGACCACAGAACAGAGTCAAGGGTTTGAATCCAAAAGCATGACAGCCATATTTCTGAGCATAGTTTCACTATCCACAGCAAACAAGACTAAGGCTAAGTACACCTTTGCGTATCTGTGTGCAGCGTATCTTCTGCATGCACAAATGCATGCCAAAACGCATGCAAACGCATAGTTAAGCTGCATTTTTTATCCGCATCAGCTTATGCATGATGCAAAAAAACGCTGCATGTGCATGCGTTTGTATGCATTTTGGCATGCATTTGAATTGTTTATGCGCATGCGTTCACATGCAGAGTCTTAGAGTACTGGACTTCCAGTGTCCACACCCCCTTTTTTATACACCTGTGAATTTGGAGGTGGTGAAATAATTTCTTGGACATGCTCAGTCCGAAGTACGCATGCGCATCAAACGCATGTGTACGCATGTCCTTGCATACCAATGCATTCCCATAGACAGTAATGCGTTGTTTATACGCACTCATCCGCATGTATATGCCTGCACATATTTGATGCCTCAAAAAATGCAACATGTTGCGTTCGCCAGACACCGTGAAACGATGCATGGGGACGCATCCGCATACATCCGCGTGCGAACTGATGCCAACGCATGTCCCTGCATACACAATGTTAAAGATAGGTATGCAAGATGCATGTGGACAGTACGCAGGCCTACGCTGCGCAAAAAAACGCTAATGTGAAACTGGCTTAAGATATACTCATCATTTGGATTATTAGATTTGTACAGTTTCCTAAGGCCAAAAATGGCATTTGAAACCAAAGAAGCGACTATGTTCCCTGATTCGTTTAAACACTCTATGTCCTCATAGTTAGACTGGCACTTCTAAGCATATAATCAACACTGTCGGTCTATCCCTTAGGGTAGCCGAAAAACATGAAGAGATCCAAGATATCATTAAAATAAGGCTTTATTAGTGGGAATTACATCCAATGCCATAGTGCACAAGCACCTAAACAAGAAGTGGGAGACTAACCGCAATTATCATGCTAAACAGCACTTTTTTTTGCAATGTAAACCAGACGATAGCGCCCATTATAAATCAGATATACATCATTTCATATTGCATAAGTATACATTAATGCATTAAGTATATAAGAGCAATCGCCATATCTACCTGTGACTTGGCCCAGCGTCCCACCTCACCCCAACGCGTGTTTCGCAATTGGCTTCTTCCGGGGGCGTGTCTGGGGCAGGGAAGTGCAGAGTTTTTATTGTGCATAAGCACCAATCAGCCGAGCGCTATTTAGTATCATATGCGGTCACATGTTTCAGGCACCCTGGCTGATTGGTGCTTATGCACAATAAAAACTCTGCACTTCCCTGCCCCTGCATGATAATTGCGGTTAGTCTCCCACTTCTTGTTTAGGTGCTTGTGCACTATGGCATTGGATGTAATTCCCACTAATAAAGCCTTATTTTAATGATATCTTGGATCTCTTCATGTTTTTCGGCTACCCTAAGTGATAGACCGACAGTGTTGATTATATGTTCCCTGATTGTAGATACACCAGTGGATTGTATTGACATCAAGTTATCATAGATATGGCATAAAAATATTGCATTTCCATTATGCCATGTGATGTTGCTGGTATGGACTGGAGACATCCTTTATGCCTAGGGGCATTTATCTTTCCCTTCATATATTAACACTTCTTTGCAGATGAGGAAACACACAGAGAGCAGTTGGTCTACTTGTAGATTGGTTGACTCCTAGCTAATTTAATTACGGTATCTACTCAATGAGGAGATACTGCTGCGTGTCTAGTAATATTGGATTTTTATTCTTCAAATTCATAGCACCATCCACAACAGTGGCCATAAAAAAGCTACAAATATGAAAAACAACCATGTATTTTCTCACCGATATTGTTTAATATTGGCAAAATATAATGTAAAAATAGCATGAAAATTTGATCTCCCATGTCACAAAAACATGCAAAGTTATTGAATATCCAAATGAGAAGATAGATCTACATGTCCAAAAAATTTGACCGGTTAGGAAAGGGGCCCCCAGAGATCATATTTTGAGTAATATTAAATAAAGGTAATAATAAATGTCATATTCCGATGCACTAATAATAACTATCTTCTATGAAATACTATGGAAATCCTGAATACATGACCTGCTGTGGGTACTTGAGAAACAAAGTTGAGGGAGAATGGTGTAGACAAAAAAAACAAACAAACAATATTTATTAAGTGTCAATTTCTGTGGTTGAAATTCAAACTGAAATTTTAAACACAAGATTGGACTTGACCTCCATTTGCTCCATTGAGCTAGATAAATGATATAAGAATTTGGCTAATATTACTAACAATTTCAGCTTGTGCAAATACTGTCATTGTTTTTCTTTATTTGGAACATTTATTGGACTTCCTTTAACATTTTTCTTATTGATATTTGTAATTGTTATTACTACTAATACTATAGTTTTACAAGAATAAGGCAAGAATTGAAAATGAATGCCTAATTTTTCTGATTTATTCTAGTGTCAGTGAATTTCAAAATACATAAACAAAAAGTATATGCTAGCAATTGTAGTTTACTTTTTATGTCTAAGTAATACATATACTAGCCAAATGTTTTGAGACTGATGCAAATTTTTGTTTTCACAAAGTTTGCAGCTTTAGTGTTCTTAAATCTTTTAGTCAGGTGTTTTTATGGTATACTGAAGTACAATTATAAGCATTTCATAAGTTTTAAGCTTTTTTTTGTCAAATATAGAGGTGCATCTAGGCTTTTTTGCACCAGTGGCAAAAATTCAGTTTGGAGCCTCCTCCCACTTATACGTTTTGAGTTGTTGTCATGTGACTGTTTATATATGATTTGTTTACTTACAGTCACATGCCGATTAGCTGCTCTTCCTGATTCTCTCAATGTTCTGTGAAAAACTACAGCCCCTTTTTAATTTGGGGAATAAGGAAGAGAATATATTTGGCTTGTACCCATAAGAGTATGTACAAGTCACACAGCGTTCTCACGCTCAGCTAGTGTGTTCCGGCTGGCGTGGTGTGATGTCACATTGCTGATGGAGCCGCACACCAAATCATCTGGATTGTCATGGAACATGGGCATTAATGGATTATCGGCATAAAGATGAGTATAACATTGCGTTTTTATTTTTGGTGAATAAATGGTTGAAAGAGGGTCGGGAATGTTTATTTCAATTTAAGGACTTTGCTATGTCTGTGCCGTTATTAATATTAACTATAGGCAAAAGGACATCTAAACAAGGTCAATGCATTTTGGAAGCAACTCCTGTGGACCAATGAGGTTAAAAACTAACTACTTTGGCTACAATGGTCAAAGGTATGTGTGGAGAGAAAAAGGCACAGAATTTCAGGAAAACAACCTCTCACCAACCAATTAACATGGGGGTGGATAAATCATGCTTTGGTGTTGTGTTGCAGCCAATGGCATGAGGAACATTTCACGGGGAGAGGGAAGAATAGATTCAATGAAATTTCAACAAAATCTTGAAGCAAATATAACTGCATCTGTAAAAAAGCTGAAGTTGAAAAGAGGATGACTTCTACAAATGGATAATGATTAGTGATGGGCAGACCCATGGATGTTCTGGTCCATTGAGTTCAGGCGGACATTGAAAAAAAAGTTTGATTCGAGTACCAGAATGTACCCGAACTGGAAGCCATACCCAGACCCCATTCAAATGAATGGAGTGCCTGAACATTTGGTGTTTCCCATGTTGTAATCTGTGTGACAGCGCAATAAAAAACGGCTCTTATCGGTGGTAAGTTAGTTACCTGGTTCCCACGCTGTCACACTGATGAAAGCATGTGAGACAGCAGCTCTAACCGGCAGTATAAAGGATACCACAGGCCACAGATGTTGCCTGATGAGAGAATGACTCTCATTATCGTACACCTGATCTCGCTGATACTAGCGTGGGCAGGCGTATGCTGATGTGCATATTCACCAGCCAGCACCTTTGCAATAAATAAATAAATAAATAAAATAAAAAATGCCGTGGGCATTTTCCACTTCCTGCCGCCTTCAACTCAAAAATATTTCACGGATTCGTACATTCCTAAACCAAGAATCTGCAAAAACCTTAGTCCATGCCCTCATCATCTCCCACCTTGACTACTTTAACCTCCTGCTCTGTGGCCTCCCCACTAACACTCTCACACCCCTCCAATCTATTCTAAACTCTGCTGCCCGACTAATCCACCTGTCCTCCGCTATTCCCCGGCCACTCCCCTCTGTCAATCCCTTCACTGGCTCCCCATTACCCAGAGACTCTAGTACAAAAGCCTAACCATAACATACAAAGCCATCCACAACCTGTCTCCTCCATACATCTGTGAAGTCGTCTCCCGGTACTTTCCTGCACGCAACCTCCGATCCTCACAAGATCTCCTTCTCTACTCCCTTCTTATCGCCTCTTCCCACAATCGTAAACAAGATTTCTCTCACGCATCACCCCTACTCTGGAACTCTCTACCACAACATATCAGACTCTCACCTACCATCAAAACCTTCAAAAAGAACCTGAAGACCTACCTCTTCCGGCAAGCCTACAACCTGCAGTAACCACCGATCGACTAAACCACTGCACGACCAGCTCTATCCTCACCTACTGTATCCTCACCCCTCCCTTGTAGATTGCGAGCCCTCACGGGCAGGGTCCTCTCTCCTCCTGTACCAGTTGTGACTTGTATTGTTCAAGATTATTGTACCTGTTTTTATTATGTATACCCCTCCTCACATGTAAAGCGCCATGGAATAAATGGCGCTATAATAATAAATAATAATAATAATGGGGACCCCTCTATTTTTGATAACCAGTGCAGGTAAATCTGACAACTGTGAGCCGCAGCCCCCAGCTATCAGCTTTGTATTGGCTGGTTAGTAACAATAGAAGGGTCACCATGCTGTATTTTTTTATTATTTAAATAAATAATTTAGAAAAGTAGTCTGAGTTCCCCTCTGTTTTTGACGACCAGCCAAACTAAAGCAAATGGCTGGAAACTGATATTCTCAGACTTGGAAGGGGCATGGATATTGACCCTCCCCAGCCTAAAAAAAGCAGCCTGCAGCTGGACCAGAAAATGGACATGTATTTGATGCACCAATTCATGCACTTTGTCTGGTTCTTCCAACTTGCCCTGATGTATTAAATACACCAATTATGGTCCTTTGCCTGGTTCTTCCAACTTGCCCTGGTGTGTTGAGAAGTGTGGTAATATTTGTGGGGTTGATGTCATCTGACATCAAGCCCACAGGCTAATAATGGAGAGGCGTCTGTTAGACACCCCCATTACTAACTCCATAGTCAAATGTAATGAAAAAATACAAGTAAAGTCGTTTCATTGAAATAAAACTCTTTGATTTGAAATAAACACTCCCCACCCGCTTTTACCCATTTATTACTGTAAAATTAAAAATTGTAAAGCACCGTATTCCTAACCTGTCCAACGACAATCCATTTGTCCAATGACGAAGCCAGTGCTTCTTCATCTGAATTGCATGGCTGAGTGGTGGCATTATGCGACTGCTCAGCCATCCAAGAGACACTGATCTGAGCCTGAGAACTCCGCTTCAGTGCCAAGCGCTGACATCAAAAGGTGACCGGAGTTCATTGGCTATGAAGTCCGTTAACCTTTTGATGTTAAGGCTCAGCACTCTCAGCCATCCAGGAGACACTGATCTGAGGCTGAGAACTCCGCTTCAGTGCCAAGCGCTGACATCAAAAGATGACCGGTGTTCATCGGCTATGAAGTCCGATCACCTTTTGACATTAGCGCTCGGCACTGAAGGTGAGTTTTCAGGCTCAGCTCGGTGTCTCTTGGATTTACGGCTGAGCGGTCGCATTATGCCACAGCTCAGTCATGCAATTCAGATGTAGCAAAGTTGAAGCACGTCGTGGAAATTTGGATAATCGTCGTTTTTAATTTTACAGTAATAAATAGATGAAAGAAGTTGGGGAATGTTTCTTTCAAATAAGAGTCTGTGTTTTTATTTCAATTAAAGGACTTTACTCTGTGTTTTTATTACATTTGACTATGGGGTTAGTTTTATGTTTGTAGACACCTCTCCATTACTATATATAACCAATACAAATATCCTCATATGATTATTAGAATCCCTCCATCAATAAATTAATGGGCACCAACAGAGAAACATGAAGAGACTGGATCAAATGTTTCCATTAAAAACAATATATTTATTATAGAAAATATTTAAAAACCAACATTAAACACACAATAATATGGTGAGATACAGTGCAAGTACGAAATCTGAACAGAGCCGGAGACTAGGGTTGAGCGAAACGGGTCGATCATTTTCATAAGTCGCCGACTTTTGGCAAAGTCGGCGTCTCATGAAACCCAACCCGATCCCTGTGTGGGGTCGGCCATGCGGTACGCGATCTTGGCGCCAAAGTCGCGTTTCGTATGACGCGATTAGCGCCATTTTTTCAGCCAATGAATGAGCGTGGGCAGAGTGATGACATAGGTGTTAGGGGAGTGAACGGCTATCGTCATGTTAACGCTTGTGCGCAGTAGCGATTTGGAATGTGCAATACGAAATTTTCTGTGCTGGGAGAGAGAGAGAGAGAGAGAGAGAGAGAGAGAGAGAATGAATTCTTCACTGGGTTTCGTGTTTCGGCCGAAACCCGACTTTTCACTGTGGTCGGCCGATTTCACTCGACTCGACTTTTAAGACAGTCGGGTTTCACAAAACCCGACTCGACCCTAAAAAACTAAAGGTCGCTCAACCCTACCGGAGACTAGAGTGTCTCCCCGCTAAGTTATTATGCGTGGAACACAAATGTGTAACTACATGACCCTCATATCTACATGGACCTCACCGATAATAAGGCCAATGTCCAGGATACGATGCAAATGCATAACAAAGAGGCAGCCGTGCCGTATGTGAAAAGGCAGTCTAGCTAACGTTGGACATAAGGCCGGCAAGGGCGTCACAAAGAACAATACACAATAGTTATTTACCTGCGGTCATGTTACCAGAATCAACAGAGGGGAGATCACTCAGCCAAAGCGCACCTCTCCATTACTAACCTGTGGGCTTTAAGTCAGCTGACATCACAAAGCTGACATTAACCCCACAAACATTACCTCACTTGCCATTGCACCAGGGCATTTGGAAAGAACTGGGCAAAGCATCAGAATTTGGCACATCTAAAAGTGGCTGTGTGTTACTATTTTTAGGATGGAGAGGGCCATTTTTGATAACCAGTCAAAATAAATCTGACAGCTGGGGGCTGCAGCTGTCATCTTTACTTGCACTAGTTAGCACAAATAATGCAGATAACACATAATTTTTTTACACAATGTGCCCGGCCAATCATAGACTTGCCAATACTTGTCATGGCTGTGATTGAGATGTAAGTGCCCATATTGTCAAAGCTTGTTGCTTGACTGCGCTGCATCCGCAGCTTTCAACAAACTTTGTTCAGGCTGCTGAATTTGAACAGTGGCACAGACTTCATGGTGAAGTCTGTGTTCAAGGTTCGTGCATGGACTCTAGATGTTCAGGCTGGATCTCAAACTTTATCGTTCAGGTTTGCCCATCCCTTATAATGATCCTAAACAGACACCAAAATTCACAGTAGACTACCTTAAAAGGCACAAGCTGAAGGTTTTACAATGGCCCTCACAGTCCCCTGATCTGAACATCATTGAAAATCTATAACTAGATCTCAAAATAGCAAGACGACCCAGGAACCTCTCAGAACTGGAATAATTTTCCAAGGAAATCTGAATGAAAATCCCTCAAACAAGAATTGAAAGACTGTTGACTGGGTATAAAAAAGCATTTGCAACCTGTGATACTTTCAAAAGGGGGTGCTACAGGCTGGTTGTAACAGGAGAACTGCCTGTGTAATGATACAAGGTGTCGTGCATTGCAGTGCTGGTGCATTGCAATACACTATGTATAAACAAAAATAAACAAAAACAGTACACACATTTGGTATTGCTGCGTCTGAACGACTTGACCTATAAGACTGTCCCCCTAGTTAACCCATTCAGTGAATACTGTAAAAAAAAGTGTCAAAAAAACTATGTTTTTTTCATCATACTGCTGGAAAAAAGTGGAATAAAACTTGATCAAAAAGACCAATGTACAGTGGGGAATTTAGTATTTAGTCAGCCACCAATTGTGCAAGTTCTCCCACATAAAAAGATGAGAGAGACCTGTAATTGACATCATAGGTAGACCACAACTATGAGAGTCAAAATCAGAAAACAAATCCAGAAAATTACCTTGTCTGATTTGGCAAGATTTATTTTGCAAATTATGGTGGAAAACTGTGCTGGTTTCTGGAAAACACCCTCAGAGTCAAAATCATCACCAGACCTGTAGATAAATTCCCAGAGGAGTGTAATTTCCAAATTGGGGTCAGTTGAGGGGGATTCCACTCTTCTGGCACTTAGAGGCTCTGTATTTAGAGTCCGCAACTTATCTACAAAAATTTGTTCTCCAAGAGTCAAATAGTGCTCTTTCCCTCCCAAGTCTCGCCATGTGGCTAAGCAGTACTGCACAGCCACATATGGAGTATTGCCTCGTTCACAAGAAATTGTGTAACAAATTATATGATCATTTTACCTATGTCTCCTTGTGAAAATGTAAAATCTGGGGCTAGAACAACATTATAATTGTAAAAGTGTATTTTTTTCTTCTCTTCTCACTGGTATAACATTTTGTGAAACACATATGGTGTCAATATGATCACTGCACCCCTAGATGATTTCATTAAGAGGTGTAGTTTATAAAATAGGGTCTTTTATGGGGGTACTGCTGTCCTGACACCTCAGAGGCTCTGCCAATGTGACATGGCACCCACAAACCATTCCAGGCAAATCTGCACTCTAATATGGTGGTCCTTCCCTTCCGAGCTTTCAACTGTGCCTAAAAAGTAGTTTTTGAACACGTATGGGACACCGTCGTACTTAGGAGACATTTCGTAACAAATTTTAAGGTCCATTTTCTCCTGTTACCTTTGTGAAAATGAAAAATTTGAGGCTAAATTAACATTTTTGGGGAGAAAAAGTCATTTTTTTAATTTTCACAGTCCAAGCACCTGTGAGTTCAAGATGCTCACCAGACCTCTAGATAAATTAATGGGGAATGTAGATTCCCAAATGGGGTCACTTGTGGGGGGTTGTTTCCACTGGAAAAAATTGACAATATCTGCTATACATATTGGATAAAGTAACAGTCTATTTTTCCAAGCATAACTCTATTAGATGTACCATATAGTTAAATTGCTTTCACTGCCATGCGTTGAATATCAGTGAAAGTGCAGGTATAAATCGCCTCCAACACACATATCAATTGCATAAGTGCAGATAAATAAAATTTTTAAATACCCGTTATCTGTGTCAGCAGCACTCCAGCTAAAGTCCCCAAAGCGCATTTCGCGTGTGTAGACCCCCTATTTCATGATATGGTCAGTGCTGTTATCTTGTTGTTATCTTGACTTCCACTACTCGGAATCATGAGAATAATCGTTTAATGAAAGTAAGTTATGTGAACACCAAAATAGTATATTGAAAATACAAGTCATCAGCAAAGAAAAAAAAATCTCATGTTAACAAAGAAAGTTGCAGACCACGACAATAATAAAATTTAAAACATTTTTTCAGAAATTTAGGCTTAAAATATCCTGATCAGAGGTTAAAGGCTCCCTCAAACTGGCGTATAATGCGGAGGAGTGCAATGTGAGAAAACATAACATTGCACTCTGACCAAAGTTATTAAATGAGCCAATGCTCATCTGTGAGTTTTTTCTCAGCTTGGCATCCGATTTTTATGCACACATCTAGTGTTGAGCGATACCGTCCGATACTTGAAAGTATCGGTGTCGGAAAGTATCGGCCGATACCGGCAAAGTATCGGATCTAATCCGATACCGATACCCGATACCAATACAAGTCAATGGGACACCAAGTATTGGACGGTATCCTGTATGGTTCCCAGGGTCTGAAGGAGAGGAAACTCTCCTTCAGGCTCTGGGATCCATATCAATGTGTAAAAGAAAGAATTAAAATAAAAAATAGAGATATACTCACCCTCTGACGCAGCCTGGACTTTACCGCCGTAACCGGGAGCCGTTGTACCTAAGAATGCGCGCTTGAAGGGCCTTAGATGAGGTCACTGCGCTCTGATTGGTCTGTAGCGGTCGCGTGACCGCTACGTGACCAATCACAAAGCAGTGACGTCACCTAAGGTCTTTCAAGCGCTTGAAATACCTTAGAAGATGTCCGCAGGTTCTGATTGGTCGCGTAGCGGTCGCGTGACCGCTACGCGACCAATCACAAAGCCGTGACGTCTTCTAAGGTATTTCAAGTGCTTGAAAGACCTTCGGTGACGTCACTGCTTTGTGATTGGTCGCGTAGCGGTCACGCGACCGCTACGGACCAATCAGAGCGCAGTGACCTCATCTAAGGCCCTTCAAGCTCGGATTCTTAGGTACAACGGCTCCCTGTTACGGCGATAAAGTCCAGGGGCCGCCGGAGAGGTGAGTATATCCCTATTTTTTATTTTAATTCTTTCTTTTACACATTGATATTAATCCCGATACCGATTCCCGATACAACAAAAGTATCGGATCTCGGTATCGGAATTCCGATACCGGCAAGTATCGGCCGATACCCGATACTTGCGGTATCGGAATGCTCAACACTACACACATCTCAAAGGAAACCTGGAATTTCATCAGCCAAGTACAGTAAATTCACAGCCCAAACCATTAGAATAAAATTGATAAAATAGATAGATGTCATGTAGAAATGTAATGTCACAAGCCCCCTACATATAATAAACTGGCACCCTTTAGTGCCTTTATGTGGCACTAAAGGGTGTTTAGCCTTATTTAACCAATTAAATAAAAACATTATTTTAAAAAATTGAAGTGTGGTCCCCCATATTTTTAATAATCTGATAAGGGAAAGCAGACAGCTGCAGATTTATATTATCAGACTGGGAAGGGCCCAATAACAACGGAGCTTCCCATCCTATTAATATCAGCTCACAACTGTTTACTAAGCCTTTAAAGATTGGTTATTAAAAAGTGGGGACTATAAAAAAAATGACATAGGGTCCCTCCTGTTTTTAATAACCAGCAAAGGCTACACAGACAGCTGTGGGTTGATGTTAATAGACTGGGAAGGTTCATGTATATATACTTCTTCCCAGCCTAATAAGACCAGCCCTCAGCCACTCTAGAAAGAAGTGGTGCATCTATTAGATGCACCAATTTTAGCTCTTAGCCTTGACTTCTCCCAACTGTCCTGGTGCGCTGGCAATCGAGGTAATGGGATTGTGGGGTTGATGTCAGCAGCTGGCAATAACATCAAGCTCTGGGGTTAGTAACGGAGAGATGTCTGTCAGACACTCCCATTACTAACCCCGTAGTTGAAAGAATTAAACACAGACACAAAAGTCCTTTATTTGTAAAAATTTATTAAAAAACAATAATTCTCACGCTGCGCTCTGTGACAACCCTGCTGCTGTTATAAGCGGTGATGGCAGAAAGGGTACTGCAGTCCACAGCTGCCGGGTCTCGTGCTGTGTAGTGCAACAGTCAGAACCATGAGCAGTAACGTTACCGCTCATCATACTGGCTCTTGCGCTGGCCTCTCTGTGACCGAGCAGCTGTGAACTGCTGTAACCTTTCTGACATCACCGCTCGTCACAGCAGCCAGGTTCTTGCGGATCACAGCTTGAGAATTGGCATTTTCTACAGCTCCTGTCTCTGGAGCTTCATTTTCAGAATGGAAGAAGAAGACATGGATTGCCATGGGACCTCTACACTCACCGGCCACTTTATTAGGTACACCATGCTAGTAACGGGTTGGACCCCTTTTGCCTTCAGAACTGCCTCAATTCTTCGTGGCATAGATTCAACAAGGTGCTGGAAGCATTCCTCAGAGATTTTGGTCCATATTGACATGATGGCATCACACAGTTGCCGCAGATTTGTCGGCTGCACATCCCAAAGATGCTCCATACAAGGCAGGATGGATCCATGCTTTCATGTTGTTTACGCCAAATTCTGACCCTACCATCCGAATGTCGCAGAAGAAATCGAGACTCATCAGACCAAGCAACGTTTTTCCAATCTTCTACTGTCCAATTTCGATGAGCTTGTACAAATTGTAGCCTCAGTTTCCTGTTCTTAGCTGAAAGGAGTGGTACCCGGTGTGGTCTTCTGCTGCTGTAGCCCATCTACCTCAAAGTTCGACGCACTGTGCGTTCAGAGATGCTCTTAGGCCTACCTTGGTTGTAACGGGTGGCGATTTGAGTCACTGTTGCCTTTCTATCAGCTCGAACCAGTCTGCCCATTCTCCTCTGACCTCTGGCATCAACAAGGCATTTCCGCCCACAGAACTGCCGCTCACTGGATTTTTTTTCTTTTTCGGACAATTCTCTGTAAACCCTAGAGATGGTTGTGCGTGAAAATCCCAGTAGATCAGCAGTTTCTGAAATACTCAGACCAGCCCTTCTGGCACCAACAACCATGCCACGTTCAAAGGCACTCAAATCACCTTTCTTCCCCATACTGATGCTCGGTTTGAACTGCAGGAGATTGTCTTGACCATGTCTACATGCCTAAATGCACTGAGTTGCCGCCATGTGATTGGCTGATTAGAAATTAAGTGTTAACAAGAAGTTGGACAGGTGTACCTAATAAAGTGGCCAGTGAGTGTATTTGGATCACGGCTGACCAGTGTAGATTATTTTTTGTAAAAAAAAAATGGGTGAAAGAGCTAAATTGCAGGGAAGTGATTTTTACAGGTTAACCCCTTAGTGACAGAGCCAATTTGGTACTTAATAACCGAGACAATTTTTACAAGTCTGACCACTGTTACTTTATCAGGTTATAACTCTGGAACGCTTTAACAGATCCCGCTGATTCAGAGTCTGTTTTTTCGTGTCATATTGTACTTCATGTTAGTGGTAATATTTCTTCGATATTACTTGTAATTATTTATGAAAAAACGGAAATATGGCGAAAATTGTAAAAATGTTGCAATTTTCAAACTTTGTATTTTTATGCCCTTAAATCAGAGAGATATGTCACAAAAAATAGTTAATAAATAACATTTCCCACATGTCTACTTTACATCAGCACAATTTTGGAAGCAAAATTTTTTTTTTAGGGAGTTATAAGGGTTAAAAGTTGACCAGCAATTTCTCATTTTTACAACACCATTTTTTTTTAGGGGCCACATCACATTTGAAGTCATTTTGAGGGTTCTATATGATAGAAAATAACCAAGTGTGACACCATTCTAAAAACTGCACCCCTCAAGGTGCTCAAAACCACATTCAAGAAGATTATTAACCCTTTACATGCTTCACAGGAACTGAAACAATGTGGAAGGAAAAAATGAACATTTAATGTTTTTGCAAACATTTTACTTCAGAACCATTTTTTTTATTTTCGCAAGTGTAAAAACAGAAATTTAACCATAAATTTTGTTGTGCAATTTCTCTTGAATACGCTGATACCCCATATGTGGGGGTAAACCACTGATTTGGTGCACCACAGAGCTTGGAAGAGAAGGAGTGCCGTTTGACTTTTTCAATGCAGAATTGGCTGGAATTGAGATCGGACGCCATGTCGCGTTTGGAGAGCCCCTGATGTGCCTAAACAGTGGAAACCCCCCACACCTGACACCATTTTGGAAACTAGACCCATTAAGGAACTTATCTAGATGGGTGGTGAGCACTTTGAACCCCCAAGGGCTTCACAGAAATTTATAAAGTAGAGCCGTGAAAATAAAAAATCCTTTTTTTTTCCTCAAAAATGATTTTTTAGCCTGCATTTTTTTATTTTTTCAAGGGTAACAGGAGACATTGGACCCCAAAATTTGTTGACCAGTTTGTCCTGAGTATGCTGATGCCCTATATGTGGGGGGGCACTGTTTGGGCACCCATCGGGGCTCGGAAGGGAAGGAGCTCCGCTTGGAATGCAGACTTTGATGGGATGGTCTGCGGGCATCATGTTGCATTTGCAGAGCTCTTGATATACCTAAACAGTAGAAACCCCCACAAGTAAACCCATTTTGGAAACTAGACCCCCCAAGGAACTTATCTAGATGTGTGGTGAGAACTTTGAATGCCCAAGTGCTTCACAGAAGTTTATAATGTAGAGTCGTGAAAATAATAAAAAAAAAAATGTCCACAAAAAACATTTTTTAACCCCCAAATTTTTATTTTCACAAGGGTAACAAGAGAAATTGGACCCCAAAAGTTGTTGTCCAATTTATCCTGAGTACAATGATACCCCATGTGGGGGGACCACTGTTTGGGCGCATGGCAGAGCTCGGAAGGAAAGGAGCGCCATTTTGGAATGCAGACTTTGATAGAATGGTCTGCGGGCATTATGTTGCGTTTGTAGAGCCCCTGATGTACCTAAACTGTAGAAACCCCCCACAAGTGACCCAATTTTGGAAACTACACCCCCCTCAAGAAACTGATCTAGATGTGTGGTGAGAACTTTGAATGCCCAAGTGCTTTACAGAAGTTTATTATGCAGAATCGTGAAAATAAAAAATATTTTTTTTTCCACAAAAAAGATTTTTTAGCCCCCAAATTTTTATTTTCACAAGGGTATCAGGAGAAATTGGACCCCAAAAGCTGTTGCCCAATTTATCCCGAGTACGCTGATGCCCCATATGTGGGGGTAAACCACTGTTTAGAGCTCAGAAGGGAGAGAGCACCATTTGACTTTTTGAGCGCAAAATTGGCTGTCGCATTTGGAGACCCCTGATGTACCTAAACAGTGGAAACCCCCTAATTCTAACTCCAACCCTTACCCCTAACCCTAATCCCAACCCGATCCATAATCATAATCACAACCCTAACGATAATCACAACCCTAACCCCAAAACAACCCTAATCCCAACCCTAACCATAACCCTAATCAAAACCCTAAATCCAACACACCCCTAACCCTAATCCCAACCCTAACCTTAACCCTAATCCCAAACCTAACCCTAATCACAAACGTAACCCTAATGCCAACCCCAACCCTAATACCAACCCTAATCCAAACCCTAAGGCTATGTGCACACGTTGCGGTTTTTACCGCGGAACCGCAGCGTTTCTGCAGCTGCGGGTCTGCAGCAGTTTCCATTGCGTTTACAGTTACATGTAAACCTATGGAAACCGCAATCTGCTGTGCACATGCTGCGGGAAAAAACGCGCAGAAACGCAGCGGTTTACATTCTGCAGCATGTCACTTCTTTGTGCAGAATCGCGGCGATTCTGCACACATAGGAATGCATTGATCTGCTTACTTCCCGCATGGGGCTATGCCCACGATGCGGGAAGTAAGCTGATTATGTGCAGATGGTACCCGGGGTGGAGGAGAGGAGACTCTCCTCCAGGCCCTGGGAACCATATTTGTGTAAAAAAAAGAATTAAAATAAAAAATAATGATCTACTCACCTGTCAGCGCTGGACGCGGCCTGTTGTGAATTCTGCTTTTGGGCTCCCTCCGGTGGTTGTAGGTGGTAATGCAGTTGCCCCTGAGTTCCAGTCCTGGTCAGGTGTATCTGCTGATTGCAGTTCTGACTGGGGTATTTAGGCGTGCAGTATTCATTAGTCCTTGCCAGTTGTCAATTGTTGTTGGGAGGTGTTGGACCTCTGCTTGGTTTCTCCTGCCTTTCTGCCAAATCAGCAAAGATAAGTGTCTGGGTTTTTTTTTCTGTGGCACACATGCTATGTGCTTCCCAATTCAGTGCTATTCTTTGTGTTTTCTTGTCCAGCTTAGATTTTGTCAGTATTTTCTCAGTCTTGTTGGATTCTCTGGAGTGGCAGATATACATTCCATGTCTTTAGTTAGATTGTGGAACTTTTTGTATTATCTGCTGTGGATATTTTTGGAAGGGTTTTAATACTGACCGCCTAGTAATCTGTCCTATCCTTTCCTATTTAGCTAGAGTGGCCTCTTTTGCTAAATCCTGTTTTCTACCTGCGTGTGTCTATTCTTCTCCTACTCACAGTCATTATTCGTGGGGGGCTGCCTATCCTTTGGGGGTCTGCTCTGAGGCAAGGTAGCATTCCTATTTCCATCTATAGGGGTATTTAGTCCTCCGGCTGTGTCGAGGTGTCTAGGGTATGTTAGGCACACTCCACGGCTACTTCTAGTTGCGGTGTTAGTTCAGGATTTGCGGTCAGTACAGGTTCCACCGACTCCAGAGAAAGTTTCATGCGGCTCCAAGGTCACCAGATCATAACAGCGGCCGTCCGGTTGCAGGGTTGCTGTGCGAGCAGGACCTGCGATGACGTCGTGGTCACATGACCGTGACGTCACGAAGGTCCTTCTCGCACAGCATCTTTGGAACCGGACCGCCGCGTGCAGCGCCGAGGAGATCGGGACGTCAGAGGGTGAGTATATAACCATTTTTAATTATTTTTAACATTACTATTGATGCTGCATATTGCTGCATATACAGCATCAATAGTAGGAGTAAACCCCCAGCGGAAACCGCAAGACAAACCGCGATAAATCTGCAGGGATAACCGCAGCGGTTTTGCCCTGCAGATTTATGAAATCCACTGTGGGAGAACCTGCAGAGGAACCTCCCTACCTGTGCACATAGCCTAAGGCCTCTTTCACACTTCCATTTTTTGCCATCCGTCGCAATCCGTCATTTTGGTAAAAAAACAGATCCTGCAAATGTGCCTGCAGGATGCGTTTTTTTTGCTATAGACTTTTATTGACGACGGATTGCGACGGATGGCCACACGTCGCATCCGTCGTGCAACGGATGCGTCGTGTTTTGGCGGACCGTCGTGACGAAAAAACGTTTAAGGGAACGTTTTTTCGTCCTTCGGATCCGCCATTTCCGACCACGCATGCGCGGCTGGAACTCCGCCCCCTCCTCCTCGCACTTCAGAGTGGGCGGCAGATGCGGCAGAAAACTGCATCCGCTGCCCACGTTTTGCACAATATTGCAGAACATCCGTTGGTACGTTGGGCCGACGGATTGCGACGACCCTGTACCGACGGAAATGTGAAAGAGGCCTTACCCTAATCCCAACTCTAACCCTATCTTTAGCCGCAACCCTAGCCCTAACTTTTGCCCCAACCCTAGCCCTAACTTTAGCCCCAACCCTAACCCTAGCCCTAACACTAACTTTAGCCCCAACCTTAACCCTAGCCCTAACTTTAGCCCTAACCCTAGCCCTAAACCTAGCCCTAACCCTAACTTTAGCCCTAGCCCTAGACCTAGCCCTAATCCTAACCCTAGCCCTAACCCTAACCCTAACCCTGACCCTAGCCAGTAACCCTAACTTTAGCCCTAATGCTAGCCCTAGCCCTAACCCTAACCATAGCCCTAACCCTAACCCTAGTCCTAACCCTAACCCTAGCCCTAACCCTAAGCCTAGCTTTAGCCCAACTCCTCTAGCTGCCGGCCAGCAGATCATGGCGGGTACACTGCGCATGTGCCCGCCATTTTCTTATCAGATGAAGAAGCCGGCGGCCAGGAGGGGACACAGGAGGACCCAGGGATACCCGTAAGTATAACAGGGTCCCCAAATCCCCCTATTTCTCTGTCCTCTGATGTGCGCTCACATCAGAGGACAGAGAATGACACATAGCATTTTTTTTTGCAGCCACCAGTAAAGTTAATTACCGGCGATCGCAAAACAGGGGTCGGTAAAAACCGACCCCAATCATGTTCTTTGGGGTCTCGGCCACTCCCGGCAGCCAAGACCCCAAAGCTCTTCCGGGTGCCGGACGGCGGGCGCACTGCGCATGCGCCCGCCATTTTTTGGCCAGTACAAGATGGCGGCGCCCATCGGGAGCCATGAGGAGCACCAGGGGAGACAGGTGAGTATCGGGGGGTGATCGGGGACCCCATTTCTCTGTCCTCTGATGTGCGATCACATTGAAGGACAGAGAAATTAAATGGGAAATCGCGGGGTTTTTTTGCGACTGACGGTAAACGGTTAATTACCGGCGATCACAACCCGGGGGTCGGTAAAAAAACCCCGAATCATGTTCTCTGGGGTCTTGGCTACCCCTGGCAACCAAGACCCCAGAGAAAATCCGACTCTGGGGGGCGCTATTCACTTTTTCCATAGCGCCGTTAATTAATGGCACTGTGGTTTAAGTACCCTTAACTGCCGCCGTTAAAAGGCAAATCAGCAGTCGTTAAGGGGTTAAAGCATTTTGTGTCTTTTGTGTTTATTTCTTTTGACTACAATGTTAGTAATCGGGGTGTCTGACAGACACCTCTTCCTTACTTACCCCGATGCTTGGTGTCAGTGCCAGCTGCTGACATCAACCCCAAAATTCCATTACCCAAATTGCCAACGCACCATGGTAATCAGGAAGAGCCAAGGCTAAGTGCTAGAATTAGTTCATCTAATGGTTGCACCATTTCTGGGGCTGCTGAGTGCTCGTGTCACAGGGTTACCATGACAGCGTGGAGCCAGAAGACCGCAGCATCTGATTGCTGATTGGGGCTTAGAAGAAGCATTTCTCCTTCATTTTAAATGTGTTTATTCCTTCTGGCAGAGCAGGGGTTAATCGGCCATGTTGGAAATCCCTATGCTCCCAGCTGTGCTTGGTTACCCACTCCTTTTCCCTTTATAATCTGGGCTCTGTTACCAATTCTTGTCAGAGTAGCTTTATTGCTCCATGGCTAATGGAGGTAAAGGAGTTGGTATGAGAAGGAGAGTTGAAGGCGTTATTAGTGACTGTTGTTTGCTTTGAACGTGTGGCAATTCCATATCCTTCTCTCTTTTGGTCTATTCCCTGAGGGCTAACTTAGGAGATAAGGCAAGGGCGGAGGCCCCGGCATCTTCTCCATCTGAAGTATCCCGGGGAGCAGGGCGAGCTAGGTCGCCCCCTAGTGTTAGGGACAGGGAAGGAGCCCCTGGTCCCGCGTCACCTGAATGCTGTGTCGTGACAGCTAGTCTTATTAGGTTGGGAAGGGGCCAATTTCCATGGAACTTCCCAGCCTACTAATAATTAATGCTGGTTATTAAAAATAGGGGGACAACACATAATTACAGCGGTCTATTTCCCTTAGCTGGTTATTAAAAATAGAGGGGACCCCACGCCATTTTTTCTTTTATTTATTAGCTAAATACATGTACAGTAAACTACACATGCACATCATTAATTATGTATCTCATGGACATTTATCTGTCTGTATCACTAATGTTTGCTGGGTGGGAGCGCCAAGGAAACCAAGACAGCACAGCAGTAACTGCAACTCTCCCCCTTCAAATATATCCTTTCCATTTTATGTACCAAACGACATTGTGATAAGGAGCCCAGTGGGGTTGAAACATCCTTGGTTTGTTGCATACTTCAAAGTCACAATTTATTTTGTTTGCTCACACAAAATAAAGAAACTTGCATCACCAAAAAACAGAGTGTGTGGTGAATCTCTCTAGCCTTGGTCGTGGGGAGTCAGGCTTCATTCCACCTGCACCTGGACACTTTGACCGAGTGCATGCCATTCCTTCCAAATCCATGCAGAGAAGCTGGCTTACTCACCACCCCAGCCCCATGGTGTGAACTCCCGGCATGTCCCTCCTGCTTCCTTGTGTGTGCGCCACGGTTTTCGGCAGTGCGCCTGGTACACGCATGCTCCCCTGTCCTTAAAGAGGCAGTGTTCGCATATACTAAATGCTTTCAGCTTGTTGCTGAGAGGCATTTAGCATAATGTAGTATAATGTAGTTCCACTGATAGGGAGGTGCCTGAGCAACCCCTATAGTTACGTTTAGGTGGTTTGGTGTGTGCAACTATATATTGCCAAGTCTCCTGTCCCTAGTCTGTTATAAATATTCCCGTATCCTGTGTCCCGTTAGTCCAGTATAGGTTGTCATTGTTTCCTGTGACAGCTTTGGTGGAGTCCATATCTTGAAACTGCATCCGCAGTATCTGTACCTCATGGCCGAATCGGCAGTACCTGAACTGTTACCCAAGACCTGTGTGTCTGTACTTGTCCTTAGTGGCCATCATGCCTGCACAGTCTAAACCTGTTCCAAGTGGCTATCCTGTGTGAACCTGTCCCAATTAGCCGTCCTGCCTTGTCTTGGAAACTAGGTTAATGGTTTAGACCCTTGGGTTCAGCTGCTACTGCTGGAAGCCTCCTGAACGGCACCTGGCAGCTAGGTGCCGCACAAGCCTGATCTCACCATTAGAGGCTCCAGTGAACACCAAGGTAGCTGTTTAGTTATGCCCCTCCAGGGAAGAGTAGGTCCAGTCTATGGTATAGTGGATGTATGAATCACGTGGCCAACTTCGGGTGTAACACTATGTATGGTATTTATCTAATCTATCTGTCTATCTATTGTATTTAACTATCTATCTGTATATAAGATTGCTTTATTAGTTTGAAAACTAGCTTTAAATTAAATAGAGAATTACAGTATGTAAAAGATTATGTTAATGCATTGCATACAGATTGCATATGGATGTCATACGGATACTATGTGAGGAAAATTGAATTGTACTCGCATGACACTAGTTCTACTTTAATGGATCAACATCAGACCGATTTTTTTTATACGCTAGTCTGACTCAAGTTTAAGACTAAATCTGGCTGTGTCCATAAAGGGTTAAACTTTAGACTATATTAAATAAAAAAATACAAAAAAATTATAATTCTTAGAATGAATCTCTGTTGGCATTTTCTTATATGGTGCACCCACATCATTATATCATTATATTATCTGAGGACTCATTATCTAAAATTATGAGTTGATAACAAGGAGTCTGAATGCTCTTGTGATTGCAGTGCTTTTTTATGTCTTACAATTACATGTTATATTGGGATTTAAGTCCCACATATTTGCATGAAAATTGCTTTGGCGTTATCAAGTGATACATATAAACAAAGCAATATTTCTGTGCACTGTAGGGCGTCCAACAGAAAAGCGAAAATGATTATTTAATCAGCAATCTCAGTGATTGCTAATGAAAGCAAAACCCGCAATGCCAGGAATGATGGTGGCAAAGATGTTCCCATGACAACATAGGATTCTTTTTAAGTCATAGAAATAAAATTCTGACACATGCTTTGGTTTATTATCATTTAATAATAAAAATGAGACATATACTCCAGGCCACATATTTCACAATATTCTCTCCATGGTAATAACATTTAATATTCGCTATACTGAGCATGAAATGTTAACACCTTAGCAATTTAATTAGAGGACCTGTCACTTGCCCAAAAAACTGATTTAAATACTTTGCAAAACCCACACTATCCTGTTGCTCTTTTCTGTTTTGCACTACATTGGTCCATTGCAGAGACATTGCCATTTGCAAAATCTCTGAGCAACTGAGTGCTTCTTCAGAGTTTTCTTTGGGGATAGGCGCTTTCACCCCTCCCTCTCAGAAGTTGTTAAGCAACTAAGACCGCTTAATGCTTGTTCGGCTGCTGAGCAGTGATTAGTAGCATCTGGCAGAGAGTGGTGAAAGTGCTTGTACCCTGTAACCTGACAATACTAATCCTGGTACTACTACAGTCAACAGTTCTAACCACTGAGCCAAAATGGAGATAAACCTTTGAAGGGGTTGACTTGTGATATAAAAAGGTTGATGTTTTGAAAGTGAAAATGAATAAAATATACTATTGTACACTCATTCTGTATACAGCACCAATAGGCTGATTTCAAATTCACATCCATTTTGTGGTCCAGAAAGTTAAACTTCCAGTGTTCTCAAGTCACAAAGCTTCCTTTTTAGTCTGTATCTACAACCCATCACGATCCTGAGATTTCTAGCTATGAAAACCTGGAATGGGACTGTTCTGCGCTCAGCATTTTTGCACATTCCCACAGACAATGAATGGAGCCAAGGTTGAGTATGGACACCTCAGCTCCATTCAAGATGGGTCTCTGCAGAGCCTGGTTCATAGTTCTAGAGCTCCAATCTCGGGATCGAGGGGAAGTTCCAAAGGTCAGACTCCCATTGATCAATAAGCTATCTTCTTTCTTATGGATAGTGGAGCATGCAAAAATTGCCATAAAACTCAGTTTTGCTTTTGGTGATGGAAAAACAAAAACGTCAACACGCTGCCAGTAGGGAAACAGCCCATCCTGTTCCATCCTGCTGCCAGAGCATCACCTGTCACGCTGCCCAGAAGTAGGCCATCCATGACTACAATATTCAAATGATTGCCACTTCCCTCTGTAATAATTATAGGGGATAACTCAGGAGACTCTTTGCTTGGAACAAGACAACTACAGGACACAGTTTTATAAGTGCTATAGTCTATATTATCACACGGTGATTCAAACAGGTGCAGAGAGAAACTCAAGTCCACAACGCTTGGTGCAAATAATAAACGCAGCTTAGCAGTCTATAGGGAACTTCAGAGGAAAATGCAATCAAGCAGAAAGTCTATGAAGCACAATTATTTTTGAGGATACTTGACACGAATAAATCCTTGTCTTAGTCCAGGCACAGAAAGATATGCTTATTAGGCAGTTCAAATCATATCTTAGCTCAGCCAGGGAGGCCTGGTTAATAGTCTCAGGTTATTGCAAAGCAGCAACAGCTTACATAACTAGCAAATGCAGATGGAAGTAAACACGGACAGCAGATGAAGGAGGATTACTGGAAACTTGTGTATGCAGCAGGAACTCAGAGCAGAGCAGCAGGATCACCACACAGGTTCACAGGAGCAGGTGTATAGCCAGGGAGTAATCAGAGGTCAGGAGCTGGATGCAAGGCAGAATACTCTAGCACAGACTGAAGGCTGGGGTGGAGTTTTATAGCAGGAGACACAGTGCACATGAGACCAAAGACGCCATCTTGGAAAAGGGCAGTAATGCACAAAAGGTAAAAAATGTTCAGAGTCCTGACACCCTCCTAGCATACCATAGGGGAGAGAAATGGGATCCCCTGACCACCCCCAGTACCTCTAGCATCCCTGAACTTTCTGGCTTCATCCCCTGGTTCTACATGTAATTTTCCCAGAAGAAAATGATTCCACATGCACAGTGCGCCCGCCGAGATCTGCCAGCCGTCACCTGTGTCATGATTCCCAATGGCAGGGAAACATCAAAACACAAAAATAACGGACGAGCTCTGGGTGATGGAATCTCGAGCTGACCGTGAGCTAAATCTACCACACAACTAATAGTAGCCAGGGAGCATACCTACGACTTCCTAGATGCCACGCGCCAGCCGGAGGACTAACTACGCCTGGTAGAGGAAGGAACAGACCTGGCTTACCTCTAGGGAAATACCCCAAAAGATGATAGCAGCCCCCCACATGTAATAACGGTGAGTTCAAGAGGAAAAGACATACACAGTACGAAAGTAGATTTAGCAAAGAGAGGTCCACTTACTAGATAGCAGAAGGATACAAAGGAGGACTTCACGGTCAACTGAAAACCCTTTCAAAAAACCATCCTGAAATTACTTTAAGACTCCTGTGTCAACTCATGACACAGGAGTGGCAATTTCAGCCCGCAAGAGCTTCCAGCTACAGAGAATAACAAAAACTGCAAACTGGACAAAAAATACAAAACAAAAGGACAAAGTCCACTTAGCTGATCAGCAGACTAGTAGCAGGAACATGCAACCGAAGGCTCTGGTTACAATGATGACCGGCAAGGAAATGACTGGAGAGCAAGGCTAAATAGGAAACTCCCAAACACTGATGGGAGCAGGTGAACTGAGACAGCAAAGCACACACAAGTCACCAGTACCACCAGCAACCACCAGGGGAGCCCAAAAAGCGGATTCACAACAGTACCTTCCCCTTAAGGAGGGGGCACCGAACCCTCACGAGAACCGCCAGGGCGATCTGGATGAGCCCTATGAAAGGCACGAACCAAATCCGAGGCATGAACATCAGAGGCAGTTACCCAAGAATTATCTTCCTGACCATAACCCTTCCATTTAACCAGATATTGAAGTCTCCGTCTGGAAATACGGGAGTCCAAGATCTTCTCTACAACGTACTCCAATTCACCCTCCACCAGCACAGGAGCAGGAGGTTCAGTAGAAGGAACCACCGGTACCTCATATCTCCGCAACAACGACCGATGGAATACATTATGGATAGCGAAAGATGCCGGGAGGTCCAAACGAAAGGACACAGGGTTAAGTATCTCCAAAATCCTATAAGGACCGATGAACCAAGGCTTAAACTTAGGAGAAGAAACCCTCATAGGGACAAAACGGGAAGACAACCACACCAAGTCCCCAACACGAAGGCGAGGACCAACACGACGACGGCGGTTAGCAAACTGCTGAGTCCTCTCCTGGGACAACTTCAAATTGTCCACCACTTGTCCCCAAATCTGATGCAACCGATCCACCACCGCATCCACTCCAGGACAATCCGAAGATTCCACCTGACCAGATGAAAAACGAGGATGAAACCCTGAATTGCAAAAGAAAGGAGAAACCAAAGTGGCAGAACTAGCCCGATTATTAAGAGCAAATTCTGCCAATGGCAAAAAGGCAACCCAGTCATCCTGATCCGCAGACACAAAACACCTCAAATAAGTCTCCAAAGTTTGATTAGTTCGCTCCGTCTGGCCATTAGTCTGAGGATGGAATGCAGACGAAAAAGACAAATCAATGCCCAACCTGGCACAGAATGCCCGCCAAAATCTAGACACAAACTGGGTTCCCCTGTCAGAAACGATGTTTTCCGGAATACCATGCAAGCGAACCACATTTTGAAAAAATAAAGGAACCAACTCAGATGAGGAAGGCAACTTAGGCAATGGTACCAAATGAACCATTTTAGAAAAACGGTCACACACCACCCAGATGACAGACATCTTCTGAGAAACAGGGAGATCAGAAATAAAGTCCATAGAGATGTGCGTCCAAGGCCTCTTCGGAACAGGCAAGGGCAACAATAACCCACTAGCCCTAGAACAACAAGGCTTGGCCCGAGCACACACATCACAAGACTGCACAAAAACACGCACATCCCGAGAGAGGGAAGGCCACCAGAAGGATCTAGCCACCAAATCTCTGGTACCAAAAATTCCAGGATGACCTGCCAGCGAAGAAGAATGAACTTCCGAGATGACTCTACTGGTCCAATCATCAGGAACAAACAGTCTACCAGGCGGACAACGATCAGGTCTATCCGCCTGAAATTCTTGCAAAGCACGTCGCAGATGTGGGGAGACTGCAGACAAAACAACCCCATCCTTAAGAACACCTGCAGGTTCAGAATCCCCAGGAGAGTCAGGCTCAAAACTCCTAGAAAGAGCATCTGCCTTAACATTTTTAGAACCCGGTAAGTATGAAACCACAAAATTAAACCGAGAAAAAAACAACGACCATCGTGCCTGTCTAGGATTCAGGCGCCTGGCAGACTCTAGATAAATCAGATTCTTGTGATCAGTCAAAACTACCACCTGATGTCTGGCACCCTCAAGCCAATGACGCCACTCCTCAAATGCCCACTTCATGGCCAAAAGCTCCCGATTACCAACATCATAGTTTCGCTCGGCGGCCGAAAATTTTCGAGAAAAGAACGCACAAGGTCTCATCACTGAGCAGTCGGAACTTTTCTGCGACAAAACCGCCCCCGCTCCAATCTCGGAAGCATCGACCTCAACCTGAAAGGGAAGAGAAACATCAGGCTGGCGCAACACAGGGGCAGACAAAAAGCGGCGCTTAAGCTCCCGAAAGGCCTCCACAGCAGCAGGGGGCCAATTGGCAACATCAGCACCCTTTTTGGTCAAATCCGTCAGAGGTTTAGCAACGCCAGAAAAACCAGTTATAAATCGACGATAAAAATTAGCAAAGCCCAAGAATTTCTGAAGACTCTTAAGAGAAGTAGGCTGCGTCCAGTCACAAATAGCCCGAACCTTGACAGGGTCCATCTCAATAGAAGAAGGGGAAAAAATGTACCCCACAAAGGAAATCTTTTGAACCCCAAAAACACACTTTGAACCCTTTACACACAAAGAATTCTCCCGCAAAACCTGAAAAACCCTCCTGACCTGTTGAACATGAGACTCCCAGTCATCAGAAAAAATCAAAATATCATCCAAATACACAATCATAAATTTATCCAAACATTCACGGAAAATATCATGCATTAAGGACTGAAAGACTGAAGGTGCATTAGAAAGGCCGAAAGGCATTACTAAATACTCAAAATGGCCCTCAGGCGTATTAAATGCGGTTTTCCACTCATCCCCCTGCTTAATTCGCACCAAATTATACGCCCCACGAAGATCAATCTTAGAGAACCACTTAGCCCCCCTTATGCGAGCAAACAAATCAGTCAGCAAAGGCAACGGATACTGATATTTGACTGTAATTTTATTCAGGAGTCGATAATCAATACAAGGCCTCAGAGAGCCATCCTTTTTAGATACAAAGAAAAAAACAGCTCCTAAAGGAGATGAAGAAGGACGAATATGTCCCTTTTCCAGGGACTCCTTAATATACTCTCGCATAGCAGCATGTTCAGGTACAGATAAGTTAAACAAACGACCCTTTGGAAATTTACTGCCAGGAATCAGATCTATGGCGCAATCACAATCTCTGTGGGGAGGGAGTGAACCAATTTTTGGCTCCTCAAAAATATCACGATAATCAGACAAAAATGCCGGAATCTCAGAGGGAATAGATGACGAAATGGAAACCAAAGGTATGTCCCCATGAGCCCCCCGACATCCCCAGCTTAACACAGACATTGTTTTCCAGTCAAGGACTGGGTTATGAGATTGTAACCATGGTAATCCAAGCACCAAAACATCATGCAAATTGTACAACACAAGGAAGCGAATCACCTCCTGATGGTCTGGAGTCATACGCATAGTCACTTGCGTCCAGAATTGTGGTTTATTACAAGCCAAAGGCATAGAATCAATACCCTTCAGAGGTATAGGGACTTCCAGAGGCTCTAAATCAAACCCACAGCGCCTGGCAAAGGACCAATCCATAAGACTCAGAGCGGCGCCAGAGTCCACATAGGCATCCACGGTAATAACTGATAATGAACAAATCAAGGTTACAGACAGAATAAATTTAGACTGTAAAGTGCCAATTGAAATAGACTTGTCAACCTTCCTTGTACGTTTAGAGCATGCTGATATAACATGAGCAGAATCACCACAATAGAAGCATAACCCATTTTTATGCCTATAATTCTGCCGCTCGCTTCTGGACAGAATTCTGTCACATTGCATTTTCTCTGGCGTCTCTTCAGAAGATACCGCCAAATGGTGCACGGGTTTGCGCTCCCGCAAACGCCGATCAATCTGAATAGCCATTGTCATGGACTCATTCAGACCTGTGGGCGCAGGGAACCCGACCATAACATCTTTAACGGCATCAGAAAGGCCCTCTCTGAAATTTGCCGCTAGGGCGCACTCATTCCACTGAGTAAGCGCAGACCATCTACGAAATTTTTGGCAGTATATCTCAGCTTCATCTTGCCCTTGAGATAGGGCTATCAAAGCTTTTTCAGCTTGAATCTCCAAATTAGGTTCCTCATAAAGCAACCCTAAAGCTAGAAAAAACGCATCCACATTGAGCAACGCAGGATCCCCTGGTGTCAATGAAAATGCCCAATTTTGAGGGTCACCTCGCAGCAAAGAGATTACAATCTTAACCTGCTGGACAGGATCTCCAGAGGAGTGAGGTCTGAGAGAAAGGAACAATTTACAATTATATTTGAAATTCAGGAACCGAGATCTATCTCCGGAAAACACCTCTGGTGTAGGAATTTTAGGTTCAGACATCGGAGTATGTATAACAAAATCTTGTAAATTTTGAACCTTGGTAGCAAGATTATTTAAACCTACAGCCAAACTCTGAGGGTCCATCTTTAAACAGGTGAGATCAGAGCCATTCAAGGATTAGAAGGAGAGAAAGGCAAAGGCTGTAATTAGAGCTGAAATGCAACTGATCCAACTATGGAGCAAGCATAGGGGGGAAAGAAAAAAAAAAAAAAAAAATTCTACAGACTTCTTTTTTCTCTCCTTTCTTCTGCCAATAACTTTAACACTGGCCGGTCATACTGTCATGATTCCCAATGGCAGGGAAACATCAAAACACAAAAATAACGGACGAGCTCTGGGTGATGGAATCTCGAGCTGACCGTGAGCTAAATCTACCACACAACTAATAGTAGCCAGGGAGCATACCTACGACTTCCTAGATGCCACGCGCCAGCCGGAGGACTAACTACACCTGGTAGAGGAAGGAACAGACCTGGCTTACCTCTAGGGAAATACCCCAAAAGATGATAGCAGCCCCCCACATGTAATAACGGTGAGTTCAAGAGGAAAAGACATACACAGTACGAAAGTAGATTTAGCAAAGAGAGGTCCACTTACTAGATAGCAGAAGGATACAAAAGAGGACTTCACGGTCAACTGAAAACCCTTTCAAAAAACCATCCTGAAATTACTTTAAGACTCCTGTGTCAACTCATGACACAGGAGTGGCAATTTCAGCCCGCAAGAGCTTCCAGCTACAGAGAATAACAAAAACTGCAAACTGGACAAAAAATACAAAACAAAAGGACAAAGTCCACTTAGCTGATCAGCAGACTAGTAGCAGGAACATGCAACCGAAGGCTCTGGTTACAATGATGACCGGCAAGGAAATGACTGGAGAGCAAGGCTAAATAGGAAACTCCCAAACACTGATGGGAGCAGGTGAACTGAGACAGCAAAGCACACACAAGTCACCAGTACCACCAGCAACCACCAGGGGAGCCCAAAAAGCGGATTCACAACACACCTGGCAACAATAGATTTTTCCTATTGGTTCATTTTGATCACTGTGATAGATCTGTGATAAAAAAAAATAGTAAATCACACCCCTTTGTCAACCCCTTAGTTACAAAAAATAATACAATTAAAAAAAATGTTTTTTTCCCATTCTTTGCAGTTAGGGTTAGGGTTGGGCTAGGGTTGAGGTTAGTTCTAGGGTTAGGGTTGGGGTTAGGGCTAGGGTTAGGGTAGGCCTTGGATTAGAGTTGGGGCTAGGGTTTGGGTTGGGGCTAGGGTTAGGGTTGGGGCTATGATTAGGATTGGGGTTAGAGCTAGGGTTAGAGCTAGAGTTAGGGTTGGTGCTATGGTTAGGATTAGGGTTGTGTTGGGATTAGGATTATGTTTGGGTTGGGGTTGTGTTGGGGTTAGGATTGTGGTGTTGGGGTTAGGGTTGTGTTGGGGATAGGGTTGTGTTGGGAGTAGGGTTGTGTTGGGGTTAAGGTTGTTTTTTTCAGAAATAAACGCAAGTCATATTGAAGAAATTTTACCACTATCATGAAGTACAGTATTTCACGATAAAACAATCTCAGAATTAGTGGGTTACATTGAAGCGTTCCAGAGCTATAACTTCATAAAGTGACTGTGGTCAGAATTGTAAATATTGGCTTTGTCATTAAGAACAAAACTGGCTCTGTCACTAAGGAGTTAAAGGGGTTGCCTGCATTTTGAAATAAGGGTTTTGTTTTTTAAAAAAATATGTCACTCTAGTCGAAGAATGTGGCCTGAATTGTAGCTCAACTCAATACTGGAGATTTCTAGAGATGATCAAACCTGCCGAGATGCAAATTCAACAAATCACTCAAATTTAACAGGGAAATTAAATGTTCACTATTATGTTCTAGGTTCTCTCCAGTAGTAAAAGTTATATTTTAAAGGGTATCTCCAGACCCCAGAACATCATAAGCAAACATAGGATGTAATAAAAAATACTCACTTTACCTTTAAACTGTCCTGCCTTCACAGCAGCTCACCATTCAGTCCTTGGTGCCTGTACTTTTTACCTTCCCAGGTGGCACACATTCTCTTTAGCCTCTTTCACTCTATGCCAGGGATTTCGTCATCCAGTGGGCTCTGATGTCATTGTGTGCAATAACATCTTGACATTTGACATGGGTCGCCCAAGGTCTAGTAAGCCTCTGAAGGGATGCACATAGTGATGTTGCAAGACAGTATGGTGTGCAGTGACGTAAAAGATCTACTTGGCAGTAGAAGCAGAGTAAAGCAGGCGAAGAGGAAGGGAGTAACAACTATGGTCACAGAGGATGCGATTGCACCTGAGCCCAAAGGGCCAGGGAGGGGGCCCACTGAATGTCCCCACTATTTTCAGGGTAAGCAGCATAATTATATCATTGCATTGCCTGGAGCGGTCAATGGAGAAGGATGAATTTGCTCATTATGGAGGTGAGGAAAGATCAGAAGCTTTGCTGTTTTTATTTTTACTTTCTAAATAACATTGCACAATGCTTACAGCAAACAATGGGTTAACCAGAGCAGATGCAGGTTATATAATACACAGCAGATTGTAATGTATTAAGAACAATCTCTAATATCAGTTCTTGCAGCACATAATAGTACTGTGAACACAGTAATAGTAATGTGAATAAAAGTTTAAGATGCTTATAGCAAATAATGGGATAACAAGCAGCAGATGCATGTAATGTGAACATACTCTACTGACAGTTTGTGATAGTTACAGCAAATGATGGGTTAACCAGCAGTAAATACAAATAATGTAAATCACAGAAGTCTGAGAAGATGATCGCAACAACAGAAATAGGATAGTGACAATAGAGAGATACAGTTCAGTTAATTTATCAACCTTATGTGGGTAGAAAGGATCCTGCTATGATTAAAACCACCAGAGGTGGTTCCCAGTAATGAGAATCGCCTTATCACGGCTGCTGGGTACACGTGAATAGGTCAATTTAAGTGCTAAGCATTCTTAATTTTTCCTTTTTCTAGAGCAGTAAAGCAATTCATATTTTTTATATTTCATGTTTTCATGCTATAGCGCTACAAAGTGCAACTTTATTTGTTGGTAATATATGGAGGTGGATACTCTTAGTTTTCACCTCTGCACACCTGGTTACTGTTTGGAAGTGATGGTCAGTCTTTTGTTATTTACATTCTACATACTGATATGACCTGGCCATGCTGTGGTGGTATTTGTCCTTGTATGTTGTATTATTGCTATATTGGTTTTGGAATAGTACATTTTGTTTAGTAACAGGATGGTGGTTACATTCAGACACTACTGTATGTGGGGATAACATATGATAAAGGTGTGGTGGTATTTTCGGCTTGTATGTAGTATGTAATATTATTGATATTTTTTCTTGGTGTAATAACAGTATGAAGAAAATATTTGATATTCGATAACTGTATGACTGTATAATTTAGAAATATCACTTAGAAAATGACTTAAGTTCTCCGTTTTCTGTGGGATTTATGTATTTTATCTGTAATTTCTTTACAAGGCAAAGTCATGTTTTATATGATTTAGCATGCTAGTGGAGTGGGGGCCAGTTCCATATTTTGCCCCAGACCCCATAGGACTCTAGTTATGCCACCGCTGGAGACAATGCGTGCAATCGTGAAAAGCAAAAAGAAGAGGTGTGAATGTGTAGGGGATGTGATAATAATATTGTCTCTTTTTCTCCCCAACCCCCGTTAACATATTGTATTTCATTAATGTGTCCATACACGGTGGTACTGCTACACATAAAGTGTATTACCACTGTGTATTAGAGTATTGCTATACCTTATGTGTATTACTCTTGTTGTATACAGTATTTGTCTGATTGTGACATGTATCTGCACATTTACACTGTTGTTAGGGAAAGTAAGTGCCCCAGGCCAGTATAGTGTTAGGGGAGCAGTACCTCAAATTGGCCACTAGATGGGGGCATCATAGGTATATGTCTAGCATTGGATAGCATAGGGAATAGTTAAGATAGGAGGGGCATGATGGGATAAGACAGTTAGGTCTTCCTGTTTAGTTCAGTTGGGGCCTAGGCACCCGTGCTGTTCACAGAGGGCTGGCTGGCACAAGGCACATCGTGCTCCACAACATTCTTCTAAGAAGAGTGGGCCCAGCAGCAATATCCAGGGGGCCAGAATAAGGAACAGAGGGTGCAGCAGCTACAGGAACAGCATTGCAGTATAAGTGGGACTGCAGCTGCTGGAGAGAAGAAGGCTAAGTGGAGTGGGAGAAAGTGCACCAAGATGTGGCAGGTTTTTGCGTGGGCCGCTATTCTGAGGACCAGGGTGGAACGGCAGGGAATACCCCCACAAAAGGCAGAAATACTGGACATTGAGGACATTGAGGGACCGCATAGTACGGACCATCCCGAAGGCACGCTTAGTGACGGAGAAAAGAGGCAAGGAACAGAGAGATTGCTGCCTAATGCTGTAATTGAGTGTGCCCTGGATAAGGTTATGCTGAGTAAACAAGTTGAAGTTGAAGAGAAACCAGACTGTGACTCTTTATTCTTGGAATCATCTGCAGAGGTAACAGTCCCGTACCGGAAAATCCCTGATGGCACAGAGGAGCAGCACTGAAGTACTTTAAAGGGACAGGGCCAGCGGGTGATACAGGGATTACTGTCGGCCATGACTTCTGCCCTGGCCCCGGCTTCCTACAAATGATCAAATGTTGGATTACATGTGCAGTTGGACAGGTGAGTGATGAAGTGAGTATTACATTTTTTTAAACCTTTTGCTGGCCCTCTCCAATTCAGCAAATTTGCAACAAGCTGGCCACCGTTTTGTTGAATTCATTCTGGCGAATTATAATAATAATAATAATAATAATAATAATAGTATATGTGGGGTAGCGGCGCTCGTGGGATGGATGGGGATAGCTGCGGATATTACTCCTTGCCACACAAAAGGAGAAAAGAAGGAAACTAGAACAGTAAAAGTAATATTTTAACAATATTTATACCTGCGCTAAACTTAAAGTACACTAGTCCACATTCACAATGGGAATTTACCTGTTTGATGTGAAATTTGTTAGAGGTTTTGCTTGTGGACGTAAGTACCGGATCAGGAATTGATCGTGGGAAGGGACTGGAGAGGGAAACAGTAAGAATTGTAAAATAAGATCACAGATGCTTAGTAACTCATGTGTCACTTGATTAATACCAAAATAAAAAAAGTACCATATAAAATGGTTCGTGTGCTATATAGGACTACTACCGATCCGTAAGTCCTGGATCCTTCATGTGAGAATTAAAAGCTAACACCCTGCAAGTGCGTTTAAAATAAAAGGTGCGTGCTTCTCCACTTAAAAATAAGCTGCAGAGTCCAATACCTGTAATGCTGGCGCTTATAGGAGAAAAAGAGAAACAATGTCCATATATCCTTGGCAATAGTAATGAAATAGGTAAGGCAGTTTTACTTAGCTTAGCTGGATCGGTGCTTTCCTTGTTTGCTTCTTAGGCGACTTATGCAGGCGCCGTCCCGGCCGGTGACTCCATATCTACGAGGAGGGGGTGCTGCGCGCGGGTCTGGCCCTATGGCTACGTTTTATAGACGATATTTTCTTTATTTGGGAAGGAGGGGAAGATGACTTGAAAGAATTTTTAAAGGATTTGAATAAAAATGAATTTTATCTACAATTCACTGCTCAAACCAGTAAAGAGAGTGTACAATTTCTAGATCTCAACATTTCGATTAATAAAGATAAACTGCAGACTTGCACATATACGAAACCCACAGACTCTAATAGCTTCATCTCTATGAATAGTTGCTTCATCTCTATGAATAGTTGCCACCTGCCAAGGTGGCTACTAAATGTCCCCCGCAGTCAACTTATAAGAGCAAACCGGAACTGTACGAATACCATGGATTACGAGAGGGAGGCGGATGGACTTATTAATAAATTTTTAAACAAGGGGTACGATAAGGAATCCTTATTTTTGGCAAAGGAAGAGGTGAAGGAAATCCCCAGAAGAAAACTTCTGGGTGAAAAAGACAAGAACATAAAAACAGGAAAGGATGAGGTCTGTTCCCCGGATCAGCAGGCCCAAATTGCAATACCAATCATCACACAGTACAATTCTAATATTCATATACTGAGGAAAATTGTAAATAGACACTGGGGCCTATTAAAGGAAGACAAAACGATAGGGGACTTACTATCAAACCGTCCGCGGTTCGTGTTCAGGAAAGCGCGCAATTTAGGTTTAATTATCGCCCCTACAGTACGCAATCTAACCCCGCAGCCAATAGAAAAGGCCTATTCAAGCAAGTAATCCATGGCTTTTTCCCTTGCCATAAATGTAAAATGTGCAAAACCCTGAAACTAATGAAACAAAAATGTGTGTCATCAAAAAATGGTAAAGAAATTCCTATCACCGATTTTATAACATGTAACACACATGGAGTTATTTATGTTATAGAATGCCCATGTGGTAAACAATACGTTGGGCGCACAAAATGCCCCTTATATAAAAGGATTAATGAACACCTCAGGAACATACGCAAGAAGTATGATGCACATCCATTATCCAAACATTTTCTTATTCATCATAAAGGATCCATAAAGGGAATTAAAGTGGCAGGAATAAAAGTAGTCCAACATGATTGGCGAAATGGGGACTTTATTAAACAGATGTCCCGAGAAGAAACCAGGCACATCTTTGAACTGGACACCATAAAACCAAGGGGCCTAAATAATGAAGTAGAACTATTTGCATTTAATTGAACTTATGGAGGAGGAGACCGTGAGTATAAAGAGCCAGAAAGCGCAGCTTATTTTTAAGTGGAGAAGCACGCACCTTTTATTTTAAACGCACTTGCAGGGTGTTAGCTTTTAATTCTCACATGAAGGATCCAGGACTTATGGATCGGTAGTAGTCCTATATAGCACACGAACCATTTTATATGGTACTTTTTTAATTTTGGTATTAATCAAGTGACACATGAGTTACTAAGCATCTGTGATCTTATTTTACAATTCTTACTGTTTCCCTCTCCAGTCCCTTCCCACGATCAATTCCTGATCCGGTACTTACGTCCACAAGCAAAACCTCTAACAAATTTCACATCAAACAGGTAAATTCCCATTGTGAATGTGGACTAGTGTACTTTAAGTTTAGCGCAGGTATAAATATTGTTAAAATATTACTTTTACTGTTCTAATAATAATAATAATAATAATAATAATAATCTGGCGAATTGCAAAAAAAAAATCCTATGCTGGAGAATCCAATCTTTTGTAAAATTTGTGAATTGAATTCTGCTGAAATAAATTTACTCATTTCTAGTGAATGCCTTTGTATACTTTCGCCCATGCTAAGTGTGAACAGAGACCACCTTAGTAACGTGCTAAAGCTGTATCTCTGCTATATACTGTTCTCATAACATTCTTTTCAATACTTTATGTTGTGCTACATTAATAATATAGTAACAGAGCGAACTATATCCATTGAAAGACTTTTCCTACAATTAAATCCCCATATTGTGTTACTTGGATTAATTTGGAAGCAATTTCTTCTTCTGCCTTTTGTGTGGATTATGTTCAGTTATTTGCATTCTTAAATCCTAAACCATTTTTTTTTCACCACAAATAAAAAATAAGAATCAAGCACTATTCATGTATAATGACTGAAAACACGACTTTGTACTTGTTTGCTTTCTCGACCAGGCATGGAAAGAATTTCTGGTGCAATGATGTTCCTCCGATGGGGAGCTAAAGCTTAAAAAAACTGTTTTCTTTTTCTTTAGGATAGTTTTGTTGGCAGGTGAGATTGTTTTGACTGGTATATATGGCGAAGGAAAACGCCTTTTGTTTCAAACATCTGGGTTTCTGAAGGGGGCAGGTATGCCCTTGGGGGTAGAAACAGAACAGCTGTGAAACTGTTTTCTGTGGCTCAACATACCGAAGAGAATCACCCAGGTCTACACATATAGTGTGCTGTTTACATGATCGGATATACTAGTCTGAGCTCTGCTTGAAAAAATATTTGCGGCATGCACTATAATCCATCTACTCATTCCTCGTTTCTTGACCTGCCTTTTGTGGGGAAGGAGGAATGTGAAGCATTTTGACTGCATGATTCTGCTCAGCATATTCTCTCCTCTAATTTGCACTTGCTCAAAATTCACCCATCCGGTGGCCAGTGGTTGCTAAATACTTCTAAAATAATCATCTATTTTATCAAAACAAAAAAGGTTACCCAGGGTACACCTTCAAAAAACACATGATTAGAGGTCAGACAAGGTGGAATGGTGCCATAGCCAACATTTGCAATCTGCTATTTGATAGTATCTTCACCAACTAAATAATATATAAACTATATATATGTAGCTCAAAGAACCCCCTCAGCCTTAACTAAAAGAGGTGGCATACTCTTATGTAGCAAAGACGAAATCAGACACCTTCACATACTGCCACAGCCCCGGCGTGGGCTTACAGTAGTGCTTGAAAGTTTGTGAACCTTTCAGAATTTTTCATATGTCTGCTTAAAATTAATCTAAAATTACACTGGATTTTTACATATGTCCTACAAGGTACAGTAGATAGAGAACCAACTCAAACACGTAGTTAGAAAAATATTAGACTTTGTCATATTTTTACATTAGGAAAAAGTTCTAATATTGCATGTCTGTGAGAGGCAAAAGTATGTGAACCATTGCTTTCCATATCTGATGTGACCCCTTTGTCCAGTAATAACTGCATCTAGATGTTTCCAGTAATTGTTGATTATTCCTGCACATCGACTTGGAGGAATTTTAGCCCATTCCTCCAAAACAGCTTCTCCACTCTATTATGTTGATTTTTTATTATGAACTGGTCACTCCAGGTCCATCAACAACAGTTCTATAGAATTAAGGTCAGGACTTTGACTTGGCTATTTCAGAACTTTAACTTTTTTCTTCTTTCATCGTTCTTTTGTAGAACGCCGTGTTTTGGTTTTTTTGTTGTTTTGCTGTATGACCCAGATATCCTGACCTTCTCCTTTGCAGGTATAATTCAGAATTCATTGTGTCATCATGGTTGCAGGTTGTCCTGGTCCAGATATAGCAAAACAGGCCCAAACCGTAATCAACCACCAAATGTGTTTTATAAATGGCATGAGGCTTTTATGCTGTAATGCAGCGTTTTCACTCTCCAAATATAAATCTTCTCATTTAAACTAAAAAGCTCTTGTTTGGTCTCATCCATCCACAAAACATTGTTCCACCCAAGGGAAGTGAGTATGAAGCAGCCCATTAGAGGCTGGGAGTCCAGCCACCAACATCACTAATGCAGCACTGGTGCAGGGGATGAGTAGGAGGTGTTTCTATCTGCCACACTGCAGTTTGTTTATGGGGTGTGGCCTGTATATGGGTGTGCAGTCTGTGTATGGGGTGCAATCTACAAATGGGGTGTGCAGTCTGCATATGGGGTGTACAGTTTGTATATGGAGCTGGTCTATACATAAGGGTACAGCGTGTAGATTGGGTGCAATCCATATATAGAGGTGCAGTCTGTGTATGGGGTGTGCATTCTGCATGTAGGTGTACAGTCTGAATGTGGGGGTGCAGTTTGTATATTAGTGTGCAGTCTGTATATGGGGATGGGGTCTGTATATAGGGGTGCTGCAGTCTGTATATAGGGTGGAGTCTGTATATGGGGATGGGGTCTGGTCTGTATATAGAGGTGCTGTAGTCTGTATATGAGGCACAGTCTCTCAGATTGCACATGGGATACAGGCTGCATATGGGTGTTGTGCAGGCTGTATATGGGGGTGTGTAGGTGGTATATGTTGGTGTAAACTGCTTATAGGGTGGGTGCAGGTTGTACATGGAGGAAGATGCAGGTTGTATATGGTGAGTACATGGGTTGCTGGCTGTGTGTCGTGTGTACATGGGATGCTGGCTGCATGTGGGTTACAAAGGGTGCTGGCTTTGTGGATGGTAAATGGGGCTGTGTGTAAGACTGCTTAACAAAGGAGGGAAAGGTTAAGGCTCCTTGGTGGAATTGAAAATTCAGTAAGAACACAGTATGGGAGTCAATATATAAGGATGGACATTGTGTATGCACAATATGGAGGGAGTACAGTGTGAGGAGGGGACACAGTGTGAAGACGGGGCATTGTGGGGAGGGGTACTAAGATGGAGACAGTATGGAAGCTTTAGATCATAAAGTAGGTAGTGTGTAGGTCCGACAGTGTAAAGGACATGTTAAGGTGGATGGTTTGACAGTTAGTGTTCATAAGAAAAGACAATGTTGGAAGGCTTAGTTTATGGGGAAGGATGGTGTGGTTGTTATAGTATACTAGCTATTGAACCCGTCCTACCCCCGGGTGGCGAGCATTTATATTGGTATATGGTCTCCATCCTGGTATGTGCTGCTTCCATCCTGCTCCCTAATCCTGTCATATGCTGCTCCCATCCTGCACCCCCTTCCTGTCATGTGCAGCCCCATCCTGTGCCCTCATCCTGTTTTGTGCACCTCCATCTTGTCATGTGCTACTCTCTTCCTGTGCCCTCATCTTGTCATGTGCTCCCATCCTGCGCCCCAATCCTTTCATGTGCTCCCATCTTGCTCCCCAATCCTGTCATGTGGTGCTCCCATCCTGCGCCTCATCCTATCATGCGGTGTTCCCATCCTGCGCCCCCATTCTGGTATGTGCTGCCCCCATCCTGAGCCACCATTCTGTAATGTGCTGCCCCCATCCTGTGCCCCCATCCTGTCATGTGCTGCTCTCATCCTGCACTCCCATCCTGTCATGTGCTGCTCCCATCCTGCGTCCCCATTCTGTCATGTGCTGCTCTCATCCTGCGCCCCATCCTGTCATGTGCTGCTCCCGTCCTGTGCCCCATTCTGTCATGTGCTGCACCCATCCTGCACCCCCATTCTGTCATGTGCTGCTTCCATGCTGCGCCCCCATTCTGTAATGTGCTGCTCCCATCCTGCACCCTCATTCTGTCACGTGCTGCACCCATCGTGGGCCCCCATTCTGTCATGTGCTGCTCCCATCCATATGCCCCGTATGCTGCTCCATAAAGGTTGATGGCCCCCATAAGATGCTCAATATCATAATATGCCCCGCATGCTGCTCCATAAAGGTTGATGGCCCCCATAAGATGCTCCATAGCATAAAATGCCCCGTATGCATACATTTAACTGCAGACTAATAGGCAAGTTTCATTTAAATAAATCATACAGTTTCAAATAGAAGTAAAAATGTCAGCTGATAAATGCTGCCCAAGCCGTGAACATCATGTATTGACCACTGGCTGTACGATCACAGTCATGTATGTTTGACTCTGAAATGCTGCGGCGTTTCACAGACAAGAATATTGTTAATTGACGGTGGAGACCGAGCTGTGTTATTGACTAGTCATAAAGGTGGGTCCCTGGCATCTTCTCCCAACTGCTAACAGACTGGCAAGCCTCTGCCTATACATGCACAAAGGCAGAGGCTTATCAGTCACTGTGAGCGGGTGGACAGAAGTGTGACTCACTCCCCTGCGCCTATTAAAAGTATGCTTTTCTCTGAAATGCTAGATACATGGCTGGGGTACTAAAGTCAATGGCTGATAAATGTGGAGCGCCCCCAGACGCAGGGCCGCGGGGTACCCGGTACCGGGCCTCTCTGTCTCGGTCCTGGGGTTGTCACGGTGGCTAGACCCGGTCCGTGACCCTGCTAAGGGGCGTCCAATGAAAGGTGTGATGGTGGTGCGTGGTGCAAGGCGCAATGAATAACGAGGACGCAGGGTTGCAGTCTCTTTACCTCTTTACTGAAGGCTTCAGGATCCGCAGTCCAGAGTACTGCTAACAGGGCTGGCTGAGACCGGCCGGTACGAAGGCACATCCAGAGTTTCCTTTGCAGGTGGAAATCAGTGCCTACCTTCTAGCGCCTGTGTGTTGTAGTACCTCCCTGCTGAGCACCACGGGATAGTCCTCACAACTGTTGTGTCTGTTTCTGATGTTCTTCTCTCACAACTCGTATCTGTTCTGATGTTCTTCTCCGTCCCCCAGATGATATGGATAGGACGCACCCGTATGACGGGTAGGCCTGGAGTTCTTCCGGGACCCTAGCGTTGCCCCTCTCCCACAATTGCCCCCTATGTCTGCTTAGGTGATTTAGGTGAGACAGCCAACCTAAAATTAACTGTCCTGCCGCTGTTTGAAGTAATGCTTAGAGCCTAATACTTCCTCGGCATTCCGGCCACCGGCTACGCGCCTCAGTAGGATGTTGCCTCGATCTTAAGGCATGACTCCTACTGGCTTTATCTCCTTTTTGCTGCGATCTCGTTTCTCACTTCTCCACAATAAACCTCGCTTCATTTCCTTTCTTAGGATGCCGCCGCAACGGGTGCAGGCGCGGCTTTGTAAGGTTCTGTTCTGTTCGCTAGGCCACTGTCAGGATCCCACCCCTGACAGAGACCCACCTGAATCTTCCCCTGCAACACCCTCTGCCACAGGATGTTGCCTGGATCCAACCCAGTCAGCTTTTGACTAACTTCCTATCCAGCCCCCAGTTTTACCAGATTGTGTGGAGTGGCCTAATACATAGAATGTGAAGTGTAAAGTGTGACTGTGATACCTGGTCAGGTGAACTCCTTAAGTGCCATCAGACGTACCATCACTCCCCTTAGCGGCGGAGCGTCAATACTGCAACGACCAGGACTCTGGGGTGCTGCACTCCCCCCCGGTTAAATCCAGTACTCCCGGACTGGGAAGAAAACAACAATACATGTCAGCAAAAGACATACAAATTTTGAAATGCTATGAACAAGTAATTATAAAAGTGCTTCCCTTTATGGGAGGTGAGGACTCTTGAACGTTACAAACAAAACATGGTTAAATATTTAAATAACATACTATAAATAACTTCTATTACCCAGCCGGGCATTCTACTAAGTGCAAATTCTGAACAATAATTTAACTTTTCCTTTAAGGGCGTATAAGCGGAACCCACTAAAGGCTTACTATAAAACTCTAAAATATAAATTAACTTTTTCTTTATTTCTCTCTTTTAAGTGCAACACTCTTCTTTTTACTCTCTGATTTTTCATATGCAGGACCGCCTGTCTATCTGCCCAGGCCTACTGCCTCTTTTCTTAGTATAGGATCACTGAGCCATCTCTCTATGGCTCTCAGGAGGACTTCACTAACTAACCCCTACGGGTTTACTTTATTGAAACTCGGCTTTCAACTCTTTCCTGTCCTCGTTCTCTAGTAACATTATTAAACATTCTCTATAACTATCTAGCTAACTACATATTACTCTTATGTAAAACATTATTACCATCTACTTTCTTTTAAGGCAACATTATACTTTAAGTGCAACTAGTGAACGTTCCCTTTAAGAGGGAACCAAGTCTCTTTGAGGTAATGCAGACTCTCTCTATCTGCAAGTCCGGTTAAGGCAAGAGCTTCCAAGCTGTACTCTGGAACAGTCTCTTCACAAAGCTCTCCTTCTTGTAAAACCAGTAAAGGGCACCTTTAAGAAGGTGCAAACTATTTACAATACAGTTTGTGAACCATTCACCGTCCATGATTCGGCAGTCTTTGTAACATTGATGAACAAAAGCAAAAATAAAAACAAAAGCAAAAATAAAAAGCAATAGGGATCCCGGGTAAACAAGGGGATACCCTTTAAGAATAACCTTGGTCGGGTATTAGCAGCAGAGGACACGAAAGATGAACAGTTAATGAACTATATACAATTTCAGCAGCTTAGACTCATAAATCAGGAGGTGGCTTCCACCAGGGCCTTACCTCACAGGTAGCCCTGTGGGGCTTAGGGAGGCCTGGCCCCAAGTCCACCCCTCTCAGCCGAGGACGGGTGGAACTCAAGGTCAAATGTTGGGTCGAGACCGCCGGATGATCCATAACGCAGGCGGTAATCGGCCCTTCAACAAGGGGACCAGTCTCTCGCTGCCACCAGGTGTAGACTACGGCATCTCCAGGCTGCGGTCCGTGTCAATCTCTCCATGGCAGGGTGTCACCTCGCCCCGGGCGACATGTACCTTCAGCGGCTCCCCGATCTCTTGAATAACTCCCCTTCCTTCCTGGGAGTTAAAGGTGACCACTACACCCCACTTCGGCGGAGGATCGTGCACTTCGGCTTTCAGATCGATCACGGCCACAGGTCGGGTTTCTCTCTCCTTCTCCTTTCGCCACGCGGCCACTAGGCTGTTGTGAATTCTGCTCTTGGGCTCCCTCCGGTGGTTGTAAGTGGTAGCGCTGCTGTCTCTGAATCACAGCATTTATCAGGTGTTTTCACTTTTTGCAATTTGGACAGGGCTATTTAGTCTTGCTTCACCCTTTAGTCAGTGCCAGTTGTCCATTGTTCCTGGAGGATTCACATCCCTGCCTGGTCTCTTCTGCTTTGCAGTTCTTTTCATCAAAGATAAGTTCTGGCCTTGATTTTGCTGTCCACATGCTGTGGTCTTATTGTTCAGTTATTTTCCATGTTTTTTCTTGTCCAGCTTGGTCTGAATAAGGATTTGTTTAGCCAAGCTGGTATCTCTGGAGATGCAGATATACCCTCCATGTCTTTAGTTAGCTGTGGAGTTTTTGTATTTTCTGTGGTGGATATTTTCTAGTGTTTAATACTGACCGCATAGTACTCTATCCTGTCCTATTTAGCTAGAAGTGGCCTCCTTTGCTAAATTCTCATTTCAGTCTGTGTATGTTTTTTCCCTCTCCTCTCACAGTCAATATTTGTGGGGGGCTGTGTTGTGAACTCTATTTTTGGGCTCCCTCTAGTGGTCACAAGCGGTACTGTGTAGTGTTGTCTTTCTGCAGGTTGGCTGCATCAGCTGGTTCGTTATCCTTGGTTGGTTTCCTATTTAGCTCACCTGAATACTCAGTTCCTTGCCTGCTATCAATGTATTCAGTGCTCTTCAGATTCCTTGTGACTACCTTGCTCCCAGTCTCTCCAAGACAAGCTAAGTTTTTGTTTGTTCATTTTTTGATTATCAGCATTCATCATGTTTCTTGTCCAGTTTGCTAAAATGAGATTTGCTCGCTTGCTGGTTGCTCTAGGGGACTGAGTTTCTCCCCCCACACTGTTAGTTGGTGCGGGGGTTCTTGAAATCTCAGAGTGGATATTTTGTAAGGGTTTTTTACTGACCGCATAGATTCCCTTTTCTATTTTCTGCTATCTAGTATTAGTGGGCCTCATTTGCTTAATCTGCTTTCACCCCTGTGTATGTGCCTTCCTCTTACCTCACCGTTATTATTTGTTGGGGCTTCTATATCTTTGGGGATTATTTCTCTGGAGGCAAGAGAGGTCTTTCTTTCTCTCTAGGGGTAGTTAGTTCCTCAGGCTGGCTTGAGACGTCTAGGATTTTTAGGCACGTTCACCGGCTACTTCTAGTGTGTTTGGATAGGTTCAGATTTGCTGTCAGTCCAGTTTGCCACCTCCCTAGAGCTTGTCCTATGTTTGTTACTTAGCTGGAGTAATTTGTGATCCTCAACCACTAAGGATCATAACAGGGCTGCCTGTTCTTTGGGGATTTTCTCTGAGGCAAGATAGTTTTCCCTTTTCTATCTCTAGGGGTAATTAGTCCTCCGGCTGTGTTGAGATGTCTAGGGAGCGCTAGGTACATTCCACGGCTACTTCTAGTTGTGGTGTTAGGTTCAGGGTCTGTGGTCAGTAGAGGTACCACCTTCTCCAGAGTACGTCCCATGCTGCTCTTAGGCCACCAGATCATAACAGTACAACTGGCCCACAATGAGTTAACCGCATCTCAGAAGAAGGGAAGGAAAGTGTTGAGCCATTTTTTTTTCTGTAGTCTGTTGTGTTTTTTTTTTCTCTTCCCTCTTTGCCTCTGGGTGGCTCAGGAGTTCGGCGCTGGTATGGATCTTCAGGGATTGGCTTCTCGTGTGGATCAACTTGCTGCTAGAGTACAGGGTATTTCCGATTATATCGTTGAGACTCCAGTTTTAGAGCCTAGAATTCCAACTCCTGATTTGTTTTTTGGGGATAGGTCCAAATTTCTGAGCTTTAAAAATAACTGTAAACTGTTTTTTTCTCTAAACCCCGTTCCTCTGGTGATCCCATCCAGCAGGTTAAAATTATTATATCTCTGCTGCGTGGTGACCCCCAGGATTGGGCATTTGCCCTGGAACCTGGGAATCCGGCGTTGCTTAATGTAGACACCTTTTTTCAGGCTCTTGGGTTATTGCATGACGAACCTAATTCAGTGGATCATGCTGAGAAGACCTTGTTGGCCCTGTCTCAGGGTCAAGAAGCGGCAGAATCATATTGCCAGAAGTTTAGAAAATGGTCTGTACTGACTAAATGGAATGAGGATGCCTTGGCGGCAATCTTCAGAAAGGGTCTTTCTGAATCCGTTAAAGATGTTATGGTGGGGTTCCCCACGCCTGCTGGTCTGAGTGATTCTATGTCTTTGGCCATTCAAAGTCCTGAGCCTAGGCAGTGTGATAGGATTGTGTCTAGAGCTGAGCGACAAGGATTCGGATGTCAGAATAGGTTGTGTTCTTACTGCGGCGATTCTGCTCATGTTATTTCTGATTGCCCTAAGCGTACCAAGAGAATCGCTGGTTCTGTTACCATCAGTACGGTACAACCTAAATTTCTGTTATCTGTGACCCTGATCTGCTCATTATCGTCATTTTCTGTCATGGCATTTGTGGATTCAGGCGCCGCTCTAAATTTAATGGACTTTGAATTTGCCCTACGTTGTGGTTTCCCCTTGCAGCCTTTGCAGAGTCCTATTCCTTTGAGGGGCATTGATGCTACACCGTTGGCTAAAAATAAACCTCAGTTTTGGACACAGCTGACCATGTGCATAGCGCCAGCCCATCAGGAAGATTGTTGTTTTCTGGTGTTGCATAATTTGCATGATGCTATTGTGCTGGGTTTCCCATGGTTACAGGTGCATAATCCGGTATTAGATTGGAAATCTATGTCTGTAACTAGTTGGGGTTGTCAGGGGGTTCATGGTGATGTTCCTGTGATGTCAATTGCCTCCTCCCCCTCTTCTGAAATTCCTGAGTTTTTGTCAGATTTCCAGGATGTATTCAATGAGCCCAAGTCCAGTTCCCTTCCACTGTATAGGGACTGTGATTGTGCTATTGACTTGATTCCAGGCTGTAAGTTCCCTAAAGGCTGACTTTTCAACCTGTCTGTGCCAGAACATACCGCCATGCGGAGCTATGTGAAGGAGTCCTTGGAGAAGGGGCATATTCGGCCATCTTCTTCACCATTGGGAGCAGGTTTTTTCTTTGTTGCCAAAAAAGATGGCTCCTTGAGACCCTGTGTTGATTATCGCCTCTTGAATAAGATCACGGTCAAATTCCAATACCCTTTGCCTTTGCTTTCTGATCTGTTTGCTAGGATTAAGGGGGCTAGTTGGTTTACTAAGATTGACCTTCGAGGGGCATATAATCTGGTTCGTATTAAGCAGGAGGATGAATGGAAAACTGCGTTTAATACGCCCGAAGGCCATTTTGAATACCTTGTGATGCCATTCGGACTCTCTAATGCTCCATCTGTGTTTCAGTCCTTCATGCATGATATATTTCGGAATCATTTCGTGATAAATTCATGATTGTATATTTGGATGATATTTAGATTTTTTCAGATGATTGGGAGTCTCATGTGAAACAAGTCAGGATGGTATTTCAGATCCTTCGTGATAATGCCTTGTTTGTGAAGGGGTCTAAGTGCCTCTTTGGAGTACAGAAGATTTCTTTTTTGGACTTCATTTTTTCTCCCTCATCTATAGAAATGGATCCGGTTAAGGTTCAGGCAATTCATGATTGGATCCTGCCCACATCCGTGAAGAGCCTTCAGAAATTTTTGGGCTTTGCTAATTTTTATCGCCGTTTCATTGCCAACTTCTCCAGTGTGGTTAAACCCCTGACCGATTTGACGAAGAAAGGCGCTGATGTTACGAATTGGTCATCTGCGGCTGTTTCTGCCTTTCAGGAGCTTAAACGCCGATTTACTTCTGCCCCTGTGTTGCATCAGCCGGATTTTTCTCTTCCTTTTCAGGTTGAGGTTGACGCTTCTGAGATTGGGGCAGGGGCAGTTTTGTCTCAGAGGAATTCTGATGGTTCCTTAATGAAACCGTGTGCCTTCTTTTCTCGAAAGTTTTTGCCTGCGGAACGCAATTATGATGTCGGCAATCGTGAGTTGTTGGCTATGAAGTGGGCATTTGAGGAGTGGCGACATTGGCTTGAGGGGGCCAAGCACCGTATTGTGGTCTTGACCGATCATAAGAATCTGATTTACCTCGAGTCTGCCAAACGGCTGAATCCTAGACAGGCCCGATGGTCCCTGTTTTTCTCCCGTTTTGATTTTGTGGTCTTGTATCTTCTGGGTTCTAAGAATGTTAAGGCTGATGCCCTCTCTAGGAGCTTTTTGCCTGATTCTCCTGGGGTCCTTGAGCCGGTCGGTATTCTGAAGGAAGGGGTGATTCTTTCTGCCATCTCCCCTGATTTTCAGCATGTGGTTCGTTTGCATGGCATTCCGGAGAACATTGTGTCCGATAGAGGTTCCCAGTTTGTTTCTAGGTTTTGGCGGGCCTTTTGTGCTAGGCTGGGCATTGATTTGTCTTTTTCTTCTGCATTTCATCCTCAGACAAATGGCCAAACCGAGCGAACTAATCAGACTTTGGAAACTTATTTAAGATGCTTTGTGTCTGCTGATCAGGATGATTGGGTGGCTTTCTTGCCATTGGCCGAGTTTGCCCTTAATAATCGGGCTAGTTCTGCTACCTTGGTTTCACCCTTCTTTTATAACTCTGGTTTTCATCCTCTTTTTTCTTCAGGGCAGGTTGAGCCTTCTGATTGTCCTGGGGTGGACTCTGTGGTTGACAGGTTGCAGCAAATTTGGGCTCAGGTTGTTGACAATTTGGTGTTGTCTCAGGAAGGGGCTCAGCGTTTTGCTAACGGTCGTCGCTGTGTTGGTTCCCGGCTTTGGGTTGGGGATTTGGTCTGGTTCTCTTCCCGTCATGTCCCTATGAAGGTTTCTTCCCCTAAGTTTAAGCCTCGGTTTATTGGCCCTTATAGGATTTCTGAGATTATCAATCCAGTGTCTTTTCGTTTGGCCCTTCCAGCCTCTTTTTCCATCCATAATGTTTTTCATAGATCTTTGTTGCGGAAATATGTGGTGCCCGTTGTTCCCTCTGTTGATCCTCCTGCCCCGGTGTTGATTGATGGGGAGTTGGAGTATGTGGTTGCGAAGATTTTGGATTCTCGTTTTTCAAGGCGGAGGCTTCAGTATCTTGTCAAATGGAAGGGTTATGGCCAGGAGGATAATTCTTGGGTTGTTGCCTCCGATGTTCATGCTGATGATTTGGTTCGTGCCTTTCATTTGGCTCGTCCGGATCGGCCTGGGGGCTCTGGTGACGGTTCGGTGACCCCTCCTCAAGGGGGGGGTACTGTTGTGAACTCTGTTTTTGGGCTCCCTCTTGTGGTCACTGGTGGTATGGTGTGACTTTTGCTTTTGCTCCATGGCGTCAGTTTCAGATCCCGCTCCCACGGTTCACGGCCCGGTGACGGGGTCTGTTGTGAACTCTGTTTTTGGGCTCCCTCTTGTGGTCACAACTGGTACTGTGTGAGTGCTGTTTTTGGGCTCCCTCTGGTGGCTCTTTGTGTCATTCTGCAGGTCTGAGGCTTGATCAGCTGTCTCGTTATCTGTTAGGGCGTTCGCTTGGTCACCACACACGGGAGTTTGCGCTCATGGGTAAGCACTCACACGGTTATGTATCAGGGCTGCAGTCTTACTACAGTATGGTGGGCTAGTGGGTGTTAACAACGGAGTAGAGTAGTATGGACAGGGTTATTCCCCCTATATAGGATATTTTGTGCACTGCACATCTAGGTCTGTTCTGCCCTCTCCATGCGGCACACCTGTGTCCACTGCCTCATACCTTTAGTGGCACTACGTTGTTTTATAAACATGCGCCCGATACCTTTTTGTGTGCACCTGTACTTTTTATAATGTGTGCATTCCTGTGTTGGTGTCCTTTCTTTGTCAGACACCTTGTCCTCATCATTTATTATTATTTTTTTTATTCAATTGTTTGTAATTTATTCTAATAAAATTTATTGGTTTTAAGCAAAACTAATTTTGTATGTAGTTTCTGGATATGGGGCATTATGCTCTTGTGAATTTATAGGTTTATATGCATTAGGGAGTTGTGCCCCTTGGTGATCCCCACTGGAATGCAATGGACATATCCTATGTAAGAGAATATAGTACTCACAATTACGTCCTCAATGTCGGTATTTGTTATAAAGTCTCGTTATCTGTTAGCTGGTTTCCTATTTAGTTCACCTGGACTCTCAGTTGTTGGCTGCTGTCAATGTCTTCAGTGCTATTTTGGAGCTCTCCTGCAGTCCTTCGTTATCAGTCTCTTCAAGAGAAGCTAAGTTTTGCTTGGTTCATTTTTTGACCATCAGTGGTCATATGTTTCTTGGTTTTTCTTGTTTCTTGTCCAGCTTGCTAATATGTGATTTCCTTGCTTGCTGGTAGCTCTAGGGGGCTGAGTTTCTCCCCTCACACCGTTAGTTGGTGTGGGGGTTCTTGTATTCTCAGCGTGGATATTTTGCATAGGGTTTTTTACTGACCGCACAGTTCTCTATCAGTCTTCTGCTATCTAGTATTAGCGGGCCTCATTTGCTGTATCTGTTTTCATTTCTACGTTTGTGTTTTCCCCTTACCTCACCGTTATTATTTGTTGGGGGCTTCCTATATCTTTGGGGTGATTTCTCTTGAGGCAAGTGAGGTCTTACTTTCCCTCCAGGAGTAGATAGTTTCTCAGGCTGTGTCGAGACGTCCAGGATTTTAGGCACGTTCACCGGCTACCTTTAGTGTGTTGGTTAGGATCAGGTTTGCGGTCAGTCCAGTTACCACCTCCCTAGAGCTCGTGTCTATGTTCATAAACTTAGCTAGTCCGTTTTGTGATCCTCAGCCACTAGGATCATAACAGTACAGCAGGCCGAAAAGTGTTTAATGCATCGCAGAAGTGGGATAAGAGAAGCCCTGAGTACAATTTTTTTTTTTCCTCTCTATCTTTGCTGCAGTCTGTCCAGCTTCTCTCATCCCCTTAATCTCTGGGTGGTTTTGTGTTCAGCTGCAGACATGGATATTCAGAGTCTGACTTCTAGTGTGGATCATCTTGCTGCAAGGGTGCAAAGCATTCAGGATTTTGTTGTTCATAGCCCTATGTCAGAGCCTAAAATACCTATTCCTGAGTTGTTTTCTGGAGATAGATCTAGGTTTCTGAATTTTAAGAATAAATGCAAATTATTTCTATCTTTGAGACCTCGTTCCTCTGGTGATTCCGCTCAGCAAGTTAAAATTGTTATCTCCTTGTTACGTGGCGACTCTCAAGATTGGGCTTTCTCTCTGGTGCCAGGAGATCCTGCATTGCTGAATGTGGATGCATTTTTTCTGGCGCTTGGACTGCTTTATGAGGAACCTAATCTTGAGAACCAGGCAGAAAAGGCCTTGCTGGCTCTTTCTCAGGGCCAGGATGAAGCTGAGGTGTATTGTCAAAAATTTCGGAAATGGTCGGTGCTTACTCAATGGAATGAGTGTGCCCTGGCTGCAAATTTCAGAGAAGGTCTTTCTGAAGCCATTAAGAATGTTATGGTGGGGTTCCCCACGCCTGCAAGTCTGAATGACTCAATGGCTTTGGCCATTCAGATTGATCGGCGTTTGCAGGAGCGCAAATCTGCGCACCATCTGGCGGTGTTTTCTGAACAGAGACCTGAGTCTATGCAATGTGACCGAGTTCTGACCAGAATTGAGCGGCAAAATCATAGACGTCAAAATGGGTTGTGCTTTTACTGTGGTGATTCAACTCATGGTATCTCAGCATGCTCTAAGCGCGTAAAAAAAATCGCTAAACCTGTCACCATTGGTACTATACAGCCTAAATTCATTTTGTCTGTTACTTTAATTTGTTCTTTGTCATCCTACTCGGTTATGGCTTTTGTGGATTCAGGTGCTGCCCTGAATCTGATGGATTTGTTGTTTGCCAGGCGCTGTGGTTTTGTCCTGGAGCCTTTGGAATTCCCTATTCCACTGAGGGGAATTGATGCTACACCATTGGCTGAGAATAAGCTTCAATATTGGACTCAAGTGACCATGTGCATGACTCCTGTGCATCAGGAGGTGATTCGCTTTCTTGTGTTGCATAATTTGCATGATGTTGTCGTGTTGGGTCTGCCATGGCTGCAGGCCCATAATCCAGTTCTGGATTGGAAAGCTATGTCTGTGTCAAGTTGGGGTTGCCAGGGGATTCATGGCGATGCTCCTTTGGTATCAATTGCTTCTTCCACTCCTTCTGAGGTCCCTGAGTTTTTGTCGGACTACCAGGATGTATTTGATGAGCCCAGATCCAGTGCCCTGCCTCCTCACAGAGATTGTGATTGTGCTATAAATTTGATTCCTGGTAGTAAGTTCCCTAAGGGACGACTTTTTAATTTGTCTGTACCAGAACATGCCGCAATGCGGAGCTATATAAAGGAGTCTTTAGAGAAGGGACATATTCGCCCGTCCTACTCCCCTCTTGGTGCAGGATTCTTTTTTGTGGCCAAGAAGGATGGTTCTCTTAGACCTTGTATAGATTATCGTCTTCTAAATAAAATCACGGTCAAATTTCAGTATCCTTTGCCATTGTTGTCTGATCTGTTTGCTCGGATTAAGGGTGCCAGTTGGTTCACCAAGATAGATCTTCGTGGTGAGTATAATCTTGTGCGCATTAAGCAGGGGGATGAATGGAAAACAGCATTTAATACGCCCGAAGGCCATTTTGAGTACTTGGTGATGCCTTTTGGATTATCTAATGCTCCTTCTGTGTTTCAGTCCTTCATGCATGACATCTTCCGGAAATATCTGGATAAATTTATGATTATTTATCTGGATGATATTTTGGTCTTTTCTGAGGACTGGGAGTCCCATGTGAAGCAGGTCAGGATGGTATTTCAGGTCCTGCGTGCTAATGCCTTATTTGTGAAGGGCTCAAAATGTCTCTTCGGAGTACAGAAGGTTTCCTTTTTGGGTTTCATTTTTTCTCCTTCTACTATTGAGATGGACCCAGTCAAGGTCCAGGCTATTCATGACTGGACTCAGCCTACATCTGTTAAGAGTCTTCAGAAGTTCTTGGGTTTTGCTAATTTTTACCGTCGCTTCATTGCTAATTTTTCTGGCATGGTTAAACCCTTGACGGATTTGACCAAGAAGGGTTCTGATGTGACTAATTGGTCTCCTGCGGCCGTGGAAGCCTTTCGGGAGCTGAAGCGCCGGTTTTCTTCGGCTTCAGTTTTGTGTCAGCCTGATGTCTCTCTTCCTTTTCAGGTCGAGGTTGATGCTTCTGAGATTGGAGCAGGGGCTGTTTTGTCGCAGAGAAGCTCTGATTGCTCTGTGATGAAGCCTTGTGCTTTCTTTTCAAGAAAGTTTTCGCCTGCCGAGCGGAATTATGATGTTGGTAATCGGGAGTTGTTGGCTATGAAGTGGGCATTTGAGGAGTGGCGACATTGGCTCGAGGGAGCTAAGCATCGTGTAGTGGTCTTAACTGATCACAAAAATCTGATTTATCTCGAGTCTGCCAAGCGGCTGAATCCTAGACAGGCTCGTTGGTCGTTGTTTTTCTCCCGTTTCGATTTCGTGGTCTCATACCTGCCTGGTTCGAAGAACGTGAAGGCTGATGCTCTTTCTAGGAGTTTTGTGCCTGACTCTCCGGGAGTTTCAGAGCCGGCTGGTATCCTCAGAGAGGGAGTGATTTTGTCTGCCATTTCCCCAGATTTGCGACGAGTGCTGCAGAAATTTCAGGCAGATAGACCTGACCGTTGCCCACCAGAGAGACTGTTTGTCCCAGATAGATGGACCAGCAGAGTTATTTCCGAGGTTCATTCTTCGGTGTTGGCAGGCCATCCTGGGATTTTTGGTACCAGAGATTTGGTGGCTAGGTCCTTCTGGTGGCCTTCCTTGTCGCGGGATGTGCATTCCTTTGTGCAGTCCTGTGGGATTTGTGCTCGGGCTAAGCCTTGCTGTTCTCGTGCCAGCGGTTTGCTTTTGCCTTTGCCTGTCCCGAAGAGGCCTTGGATGCACATTTCCATGGATTTTATTTCGGATCTTCCAGTCTCTCAGAGAATGTCTGTCATCTGGGTTGTGTGTGATCGTTTTTCCAAAATGGTCCATTTGGTGCCCTTGCCTAAGTTGCCTTCCTCCTCCGATTTGGTTCCTCTATTTTTTCAGAATGTGGTTCGCTTGCACGGCATCCCTGAAAATATTGTGTCTGACAGAGGATCCCAGTTTGTGTCCAGATTTTGGCGGATCTTTTGTGCTAAGATGGGCATTGATTTGTCTTTTTCGTCGGCCTTCCATCCTCAGACGAATGGCCAAACCGAGCGAACTAATCAGACCTTGGAAACTTATTTAAGATGTTTTGTTTCTGCTGATCAGGATGATTGGGTGACTTTTTTGCCATTGGCCGAGTTTGCCCTTAATAATCGGACTAGTTCTGCTACTTTGGTTTCGCCTTTTTTCTGCAATTCCGGTTTTCATCCTCGTTTTTCCTCGGGTCAGGTTGAGCCTTCTGACTGTCCTGGGGTGGATTCTGTGGTGGATAGGTTGCAACAGATTTGGAACCATGTGGTGGACAATTTGAAGTTGTCACAGGAGAAGGCTCATCGCTTTGCCAACCGCCGTCACGGTGTGGGTCCCCGACTTCTTGTTGGGGATTTGGTATGGCTGTCTTCTCAGTATGTTCCTATGAAGGTTTCCTCTCCTAAATTCAAGCCTCGCTTCATCGGTCCTTATAAGATTTTGGAAATCCTTAACCCGGTGTCATTTCGTTTGGACCTCCCAGCGTCGTTTGCCATTCATAACGTGTTCCATAGGTCTTTGTTGCGGAGGTATGTGGTGCCTGTGGTTCCTTCTGTTGAACCCCCTGCCCCAGTGCTGGTTGAGGGCGAATTGGAGTACGTGGTGGAGAAGATCTTGGATTCTCGTATTTCTAGACGGAGGCTTCAGTATTTGGTTAAGTGGAAGGGCTATGGTCAGGAGGATAATTCCTGGGTTGTTGCCTCTGATGTTCATGCGGCCGATTTGGTTCATGCCTTCCATGTGGCTCATCCTGATCGCCCTGGGGGTTTTGATGAGGGTTCGGTGACCCCTCCTCAAGGGGGGGGTACTGTTGTGAACTCTGTTTTTGGGCTTCCTCTTGTGGTCACTGGTGGTATGGTGTGACTTTTGCTTTTGCTCCATGGCGTCAGTTTCAGATCCCGCTCCCACGGTTCACGGCCCGGTGACGGGGTCTGTTGTGAACTCTGTTTTTGGGCTCCCTCTTGTGGTCACAACTGGTACTGTGTGAGTGATGTCTTTGGGCTCCCTCTGGTGGCTCTTTGTGTCATTCTGCAGGTCTGAGGCTTGATCAGCTGTCTCGTTATCTGTTAGGGCGTTCGCTTGGTCACCACACACGGGAGTTTGCGCTCATGGGTAAGCACTCACACGGTTATGTGTTATGACCCCAATGGCGAGGGTCTCAGAGGAACGTGGAAGTCTGCAGAATACAAAAATCCAGCTCATAGGGCAGTGGTAACTGGGTTGATCATATATCTACTCCTAACGCCAACACTAGAAGTAGCCGGGGATCATTCCTACGATGATTCTAGATGACACGCTCCAGCCGGAGGATCTAACTACCCCTAGTAGAGGAAAACAAAGACCTTTCTTGCCTCCAGAGAAGGGACCCCAAAGCTGGATAGAAGCCCCCCACAAATAATAACGGTGAGGTAAGAGGAAATGACAAACACAGAAATGAACCAGGTTTAGCACAGAGAGGCCCGCTTACTGATAGCAGAATAAAGAAAGGTAACTTATATGGTCAACAAAAACCCTATCAAAATCCACACTGGAAATTCAAGAACCCCCGAACCGTCTAACGGTCCGGGGGGAGAACACCAGCCCCCTAGAGCTTCCAGCAAAGGTCAGGATATAGATTTGGAACAAGCTGGAAAAAATTACAAAACCAAAACAAATAGCAAAAAGCAAAAAGCAGACTTAGCTGATATAACTGGAACCAGGATCAGTAGGCAAGAGCACAGCAGACTAGCTCTGATAACTACGTTGCCAGGCATTGAACTGAAGGTCCAGGGAGCTTATATAGCAACACCCCTAACTAACGACCCAGGTGCGGATAAAAGGAATGACAGAAAAACCAGAGTCAAAAAACTAGTAACCACTAGAGGGAGCAAAAAGCAAATTCACAACAGTACCCCCCCCTTAGTGAGGGGTCACCGAACCCTCACCACGACCACCAGGGCGATCAGGATGAGCGGCATGAAAGGCACGAACTAAATCGGCCGCATGAACATCAGAGGCGACCACCCAGGAGTTATCCTCCTGACCATAGCCCTTCCACTTGACCAGGTACTGAAGCCTCCGCCTGGAGAGGCGAGAATCCAAGATCTTCTCCACCACGTACTCCAACTCGCCCTCAACCAACACTGGAGCAGGAGGCTCAGCAGAAGGAACTACAGGCACAATGTACCGCCGCAACAAGGACCTATGAAATACATTGTGAATAGCAAACGACACAGGAAGATCCAGACGAAAAGATACAGGATTAAGGATTTCCAATATCTTGTAAGGCCCAATAAAACGAGGTTTAAATTTGGGAGAGGAGACCTTCATAGGAACAAAGCGGGAAGAAAGCCATACCAAATCCCCAACGCGTAGTCGGGGACCCACACCGCGGCGGCGGTTGGCAAAGCGCTGAGCCCTCTCCTGTGACAACTTCAAGTTGTCCACCACATGATTCCAGATCCGCTGCAACCTATCCACCACAGAATCCACCCCAGGACAGTCAGAAGGCTCCACATGACCCGAAGAAAAGCGAGGATGGAAACCAGAGTTGCAGAAAAAAGGCGAAACCAAGGTGGCGGAACTAGCCCGATTATTAAGGGCAAACTCAGCCAACGGCAAGAATGTCACCCAATCGTCCTGATCAGCAGAGACAAAACACCTCAAATAAGCCTCCAAAGTCTGATTGGTTCGCTCCGTCTGTCCATTAGTCTGAGGATGGAAAGCAGACGAAAACGACAAATCAATGCCCATCCTACTACAAAAGGATCGCCAGAACCTGGAAACGAACTGGGATCCTCTGTCTGACACAATATTCTCAGGGATGCCGTGCAAACGAACCACGTTCTGGAAAAACACAGGAACCAGATCGGAAGAGGAAGGCAGCTTAGGCAAAGGAACCAAATGGACCATCTTGGAGAAGCGATCACATATCACCCAGATAACGGACATGCCCTGAGATAGCGGAAGATCAGAAATGAAATCCATGGAGATATGTGTCCAAGGTCTCTTCGGGACAGGCAAGGGCAAGAGCAAACCGCTGGCACGAGAACAGCAAGGCTTAGCTCGAGCACAAGTCCCACAGGACTGCACAAATGACCGCACATCCCTTGACAAGGAAGGCCACCAAAAGGACCTGGCCACCAGATCTCTGGTGCCAAAAATTCCCGGGTGACCTGCCAACACCGAGGAATGAACCTCGGAAATGACTCTGCTGGTCCACTTATCCGGGACAAACAGTCTGTCAGGTGGACAAGACTCAGGCCTATCAGCCTGAAATCTCTGCAACACACGTCGCAGATCCGGAGAAATAGCTGACAAGATAACTCCATCTTTAAGAATACCAACAGGATCAGCGACTCCAGGAGCATCAGGCACAAAGCTCCTAGAAAGAGCATCGGCCTTCACATTCTTTGAACCTGGTAAATACGAGACAACAAAATCAAAGCGGGAGAAAAACAATGACCAGCGGGCCTGTCTTGGATTAAGGCGTTTAGCAGACTCGAGATACATCAGATTTTTGTGATCAGTCAAGACCACCACACGATGCTTAGCACCCTCGAGCCAATGACGCCACTCCTCAAATGCCCATTTCATGGCCAACAACTCCCGATTGCCCACATCATAATTTCGCTCGGCAGGCGAAAACTTCCTAGAGAAAAAGGCACAAGGTTTCATAACAGAGCAACCAGGGCCTCTCTGCGACAAAACGGCCCCTGCTCCAATCTCTGAAGCATCCACCTCAACCTGAAAGGGAAGTGAGACATCGGGCTGGCACAAAACAGGCGCCGAAGTAAACCGGCGTTTCAACTCCTGGAAAGCCTCCACGGCAGCAGGAGCCCAGTTAGCTACATCGGAGCCCTTCTTGGTCATATCCGTCAAAGGTTTCACAATGCTAGAAAAATTAGCGATAAAACGACGGTAGAAGTTAGCGAAACCCAAGAACTTCTGAAGACTCTTAACTGACGAGGGCTGAGTCCAAGCAAGAATAGCTCGGACCTTGACTGGGTCCATCTCCACAGCAGAAGGGGAAAAAATGAACCCCAAAAAGGGAACCTTCTGTACACCAAAGAGACACTTTGAGCCCTTGACAAACAAAGAATTTTCACGCAAAATTTTAAAGACCAACCTGACCTGCTCCACATGCGAATCCCAATTATCAGAAAAAACCAAAATATCATCCAGATAAACAATCAAAAATTTATCCAGATACTTCCGGAAAATGTCATGCATAAAGGACTGAAAAACTGAAGGCGCATTGGAGAGCCCAAAAGGCATCACCAAGTACTCAAAATGACCTTCGGGCGTATTGAATGCGGTTTTCCATTCATCACCTTGCTTAATGCGCACAAGGTTGTACGCACCACGAAGGTCTATCTTGGTGAACCACTTGGCACCTTTAATCCGGGCAAACAAGTCAGACAACAGCGGTAAAGGATACTGAAATTTGACAGTGATCTTATTTAAAAGCCGATAATCAATACAAGGTCTCAAAGATCCGTCCTTTTTTGCCACAAAAAAGAATCCCGCACCAAGAGGGGAAGAAGACGGACGAATATGTCCTTTCTCCAGAGACTCCTTGATATATGAACGCATAGCGGTATGTTCAGGTACCGACAGATTAAACAGTCTTCCCTTACGAAATTTACTGCCTGGGATCAAATCTATAGCACAGTCACAGTCCCTATGAGGAGGCAGTGCACTGGACTCAGACTCACTGAAGACATCCTGATAATCAGACAAATACTCCGGAACTTCCGAAGGCGTAGAAGAAGCAATAGACACAGGCAGGGAATCCCCATGAATACCACGACAGCCCCAACTTGAGACTGACATAGCCTTCCAGTCCAGGACTGGATTATGGGTCTGTAACCATGGCAGCCCTAAAACAACCAAATCATGCATTTTATGTAAAACCAGGAAACGTATCACCTCGCGGTGTTCAGGAGTCATGCACATGGTAACCTGTGTCCAATACTGCGGTTTATTTGCTGCCAATGGCGTAGCATCAATACCCCTAAGAGGAATAGGATTTTCTAATGGTTCAAGAGTAAAACCACAGTGCTTAGCAAATGACAGATCCATAAGACTCAGGGCAGCACCTGAATCTACAAACGCCATGACAGGATAAGACGACAGTGAGCAAATCAAAGTTACAGACAGAATAAATTTAGGTTGCAAATTACCAACGGTGACAGGACTAACAACCTTAGCTATACGTTTAGAGCATGCTGAGATAACATGTGTAGAATCACCACAGTAGTAGCACAAGCCATTCCGGCGTCTATGAATTTTCCGCTCATTTCTAGTCAGGATTCTATCACATTGCATTAAATCAGGTGTCTGTTCAGACAACACCATGAGGGAATTTGCGGTTTTTCTATCACATTGCACCGAATTAGGTGTCTGTTCAGACAACACCATGAGGGAATTTGCAGTTTTGCGCTCCCGCAACCGCCGGTCAATTTGAATAGCCAGGGCCATGGTATCATTCAGACCTGTGGGAATGGGAAAACCCACCATAACATTCTTAATGGCTTCAGAAAGGCCATTTCTAAAATTAGCGGCCAGTGCACACTCGTTCCAATGTGTCAGCACGGACCATTTCCGAAATTTTTGGCAATACACTTCAGCCTCGTCCTGCCCCTGAGACATAGCCAGCAAGGCCTTTTCTGCCTGAATCTCAAGATTGGGTTCCTCATAAAGTAAACCGAGCGCCAGAAAAAACGCATCAATATCAGCCAATGCCGGATCTCCTGGCGCCAGCGAAAAAGCCCAATCCTGAGGGTCGCCCCGTAAGAACGAAATAACAATTTTTACTTGCTGAGCAGAGTCTCCAGATGAACAGGGTCTCAGGGACAAAAACAATTTACAATTATTCATGAAATTCCTAAACTTAAACCTGTCTCCGGAAAACAGTTCAGGAATCGGTATTTTAGGTTCTGACCTAGGATTTCTGATAACATAGTCTTGTATGCCCTGCACACGAGTAGCCAGCTGGTCCACACTTGTAATCAAGGTCTGGACATTCATGTCTGCAGCAAGCATAGCCACTCTGAGGTAAAGGGGAAGAAGAAAAAAAAAAAAAAAAAAAAAACTCAGAATCTTCTTTCTTATAATCCCTCTTCTGCAATGCATTAAACATTTAATACTGGCCTGGCAAACTGTTATGACCCCAATGGCGAGGGTCTCAGAGGAACGTGGAAGTCTGCAGAATACAAAAATCCAGCTCATAGGGCAGTGGTAACTGGGTTGACCATATATCTACTCCTAACGCCAACACTAGAAGTAGCCGGGGATCATTCCTACGATGATTCTAGATGACACGCTCCAGCCGGAGGATCTAACTACCCCTAGTAGAGGAAAACAAAGACCTTTCTTGCCTCCAGAGAAGGGACCCCAAAGCTGGATAGAAGCCCCCCACAAATAATAACGGTGAGGTAAGAGGAAATGACAAACACAGAAATGTACCAGGTTTAGCACAGAGAGGCCCGCTTACTGATAGCAGAATAAAGAAAGGTAACTTATATGGTCAACAAAAACCCTATCAAAATCCACACTGGAAATTCAAGAACCCCCGAACCGTCTAACGGTCCGGGGGGAGAACACCAGCCCCCTAGAGCTTCCAGCAAAGGTCAGGATATAGATTTGGAACAAGCTGGACAAAATTACAAAACCAAAACAAATAGCAAAAAGCAAAAAGCAGACTTAGCTGATATAACTGGAACCAGGATCAGTAGGCAAGAGCACAGCAGACTAGCTCTGATAACTACGTTGCCAGGCATTGAACTGAAGGTCCAGGGAGCTTATATAGCAACACCCCTAACTAACGACCCAGGTGCGGATAAAAGGAATGACAGAAAAACCAGAGTCAAAAAACTAGTAACCACTAGAGGGAGCAAAAAGCAAATTCACAACAGTTATGTATCAGGGCTGCAGTCTTACTACAGTATGGTGGGCTAGTGGGTGTTAACAACGGAGTAGAGTAGTATGGACAGGGTTATTCCCCCTATATAGGATATTTTGTGCACTGCACATCTAGGTCTGTTCTGCCCTCTCCATGCGGCACACCTGTGTCCACTGCCTCATACCTTTAGTGGCACTACGTTGTTTTATAAACATGCGCCCGATACCTTTTTGTGTGCACCTGTACTTTTTATAATGTGTGCATTCCTGTGTTGGTGTCCTTTCTTTGTCAGACACCTTGTCCTCATCATTTATTATTATTTTTTTTATTCAATTGTTTGTAATTTATTCTAATAAAATTTATTGGTTTTAAGCAAAACTAATTTTGTATGTAGTTTCTGGATATGGGGCATTATGCTCTTGTGAATTTATAGGTTTATATGCATTAGGGAGTTGTGCCCCTTGGTGATCCCCACTGGAATGCAATGGACATATCCTATGTAAGGGAATATAGTACTCACAATTACATCCTCAATGTCGGTATTTGTTATAAAGTCTCGTTATCTGTTAGCTGGTTTCCTATTTAGTTCACCTGGACTCTCAGTTGTTGGCTGCTGTCAATGTCTTCAGTGCTATTTTGGAGCTCTCCTGCAGTCCTACGTTATCAGTCTCTTCAAGAGAAGCTAAGTTTTGCTTGGTTCATTTTTTGACCATCAGTGGTCATATGTTTCTTGGTTTATTCTTGTTTCTTGTCCAGCTTGCTAATATGTGATTTCCTTGCTTGCTGGTAGCTCTAGGGGGCTGAGTTTCTCCCCTCACACCGTTAGTTGGTGTGGGGGTTCTTGTATTCTCAGCGTGGATATTTTGCATAGGGTTTTTTACTGACCGCACAGTTCTCTATCTGTCTTCTGCTATCTAGTATTAGCGGGCCTCATTTGCTGTATCTGTTTTAATTTCTACGTTTGTGTTTTCCCCTTACCTCACCGTTATTATTTGTTGGGGGCTTCCTATATCTTTGGGGTGATTTCTCTTGAGGCAAGTGAGGTCTTACTTTCCCTTCAGGAGTAGATAGTTTCTCAGGCTGCGTCGAGACGTCCAGGATTTTAGGCACGTTCACCGGCTACCTTTAGTGTGTTGGTTAGGATCAGGTTTGCGGTCAGTCCAGTTACCACCTCCCTAGAGTTCGTGTCTATGTTCATAAACTTAGCTTGTCCGTTTTGTGATCCTCAGCCACTAGGATCATAACAGGGGTCCATGAGTCCTCCGCGGTCGGGTCGGGTGAAGAGAAGAATGCAGGGGACAGGCGGATCTCTGCAGAGTGGACCAGCCGGGAACTCACTCAGGCGTGGGCTTCTGGGCACCGCTCCTCCTGCTGGGCTTTGGTCGCAGCCAGCCATTCATCTGGCGAGCGGCTGCTAGGTCCTCCTCTCTCAAGCAGCTCTGCAGCGGTCAGCGCCCGCTGTAGTGGTGGGTCCTGGCTCGCCCCCAATGATGTGGGCCGGCGCCGCGTCGGGTCGTCCCCACATGTCTGCTTTGAGGCTGCTATATCTGTCCCTTCTTCTCGATCGTCTTCCCACGTTCTCTTTCGTGGGTGGCCCCGTCTCCATGGTCTCCACCCTCCAAAGAGGATGAGAAGGCGGACCTCAGCCACTGACGGACACATCCTCAGGATACAGCAATACTTAGACTGGGCAGCCATTGTCTTTCGCGCTCTCCAGCTTGCGTATGCCCACTTCCACGCCCTTCTTCTCCTCCTGCACTCTTCTTAGCGCTGTAATGGCGACGGTTTTGGCGGGAATCAGCAATGCACAGTCTTTGCAATTAGTCACAGCTTAAGCACAATTCAGACACAGTTCCAAGGCACACATGACCTGTTTCTTCAGGCTTAAGTAGATCCTGTTCGTGATGCCAAGTTGGAGCGCCCCCAGACGCAGGGCCATGGGGTACCCGGTACTGGGCCTCTCTGTCTCAGTCCTGGGGTTGTCACGGTGGCTAGACCCGGTCTGTGACCCTGCTAAGGGGCGTCCAATGAAAGGTGTGATGGTAGTGCGTGGTGCAAGGCACGATGAATAACGAGGACGCAGGGTTGCAGTCTCTTTACCTCTTTACTGAAGGCTTCAGGATCCGCAATCCAGAGTACTGCTAACAGGGCTGGCTTTGACCGGCCGGTATGAAGGCACATCCAGAGTTTCCTTTGCAGGTGGAAATCAGTGCCTACCTTCTAGCACCTGTGTATTGTAGTACCTCCCTGCTGAGCACCACGGGATAGTCCTCACAACTGTTGTGTCTGTTTCTGATGTTCTTCTCTCACAACTCGTATCTGTTCCGATGTTCTTCTCCGTCCCCCAGATGATATGGATAGGACGCACCCATATGACGGGTAGGCCTGGAGTTCTTCCGGGACCCTAGCGTCGCCCCTCTCCCACAATTGCCCCCTATGTCTGCTTAGGTGATTTAGGTGAGACAGCCAACCTAAAATTAACTGTCCTGCCGCTGTTTGAAGTAATGCTTGGAGCCTAATACTTCCTCGGCGTTCCGGCCACCGGCTACGCGCCTCAGTAGGATGTTGCCGCAATCTTACGGCATGACTCCTACTGGCTTTATCTACTTTTTGCTGCGATCTCGTTTCTCACTTCTCCACAATAAACCTCCCTTCGTTTCCTTTCTTAGGATGCCGCCGCAACGGGTGCAGGCGCGGCTCTGTAACGTTCTGTTCTGTTCGCTGGGCCACTGTCAGGATCCCACCCCTGACAGAGACCGCCCTGAATCTTCCCCTGCAACACCCTCTGCCACAGGATGTTGCCTGGATCCAACCCAGTCAGCTTCTGACTAACTTCCTATCCAGCCCCCAGTTTTACCAGATTGTGAGGAGTGGCCTAATACATAGAACTCTTTGCTCCCCCTGGTGGCCAGAATGTGAAGTGTAATGTGTGACTGTGATACCTGGTCAGGTGAACTCCTTAAGTGCCATCAGATGTACCATCACTCCCCTTAGCGGCGGAGCATCAGTACTGCAACGACCAGGACTCTGGGACGCTGCAAATGGTGCCCACTGTTTGGGCAGCATGTATCAGCTGACAGGTTCCCTTTAGCATTTTTATGAGGGGGAATGACTAGAGTTGACATCATAGCACCGCAACATGGCTGTTGTCTTAAGTATACAGGATTGAAGACTTTCAAAGAGAGAATTCAGCTAGTGAATTTGTCACTGCCTGGCTCCCCAACACCAATACTCTTCAACCACACAGAGGTCAACAACTATGCTATAGAATAAGCCTCTTATGTGGCTCAACCATTTACATGTTTTAAATAAAAAATGTATGCCCTTGTACACTCCTGAACTTTAATCTTTTCCTGCCTAAACTAGTTTTCACCTTCCTGAGCAGCCCAAATTTTCAAAATATTATGTTTCCCTTTATGATGTAATTCCTCTGCAATGTTTTTACATATCCCAGTGATTCTGAGATTTCATCCATTTTATCGGAGAAATCTGCTTCTTTCTCCTCCAGAACTGATCAATGAGGACTATTTTTACATTACTGAGATAGGAGAGGGCAGCTGGTACTAATAAGACTCTATGTAGAGAGGAGGATGGAGGAACCATCTCAGTAATGGAACAATCTGTCTTTAATAAATACAGGTTTTAATCGGGAATTGAACATATTTAAAAGAATGATCTGTCCTGGCGGGGAAAGATGCAGATTTCTCCCATATGATATATTACAAATCTGCTTAATTTCATGTGTACTTTTGATTTATGAAATGAAAAGTACATGGGGTTCCTCTGGCATATAATATTGGTTACCTATCTTTTGGTATGGTGGTGTTTTAGCTGACAAAAAGGAGGGTCTGTCCCAAAAACAAGATGTACACCTTTAATTACTTATAAAAGAAGGAAAAGAAGCTCCACAGTTCTCCATTTCTTGGCTTAATGAGGAAGGGGCTGGCTGGCATAATTCCCTTTCAATTTCCAGTATTAGAGTGAATTTCAAGACCTAATGCCCTAGTTATTCGGTACAAGGAGATCTGGCAGTGACTTCAAGTTCATCAGTAGTAGTAGTAGACATAAGAAGATGATGTGCTCTTAGCACTAGGGGTGAGCTCACTAGAGCGAGAAGAATTTGCTCCAGTGAAGAAAATTTCCATAAGGAGAGTCGCATTATTTCTAACAGATTACTTGATAGAGGATACAAACAATCTAACATAAAGCATGCATTCAGACAAGTTTCCAAAATTCCACGTGCCAATTTATTGTATTCTGAAAATGAGAATGCAAGTGCCGCTCCTGAAACGCAGATCATCTTTTCTACTGCTTACAGCAGTCAGTATAACAAAATCAGACAGATCATTCTCAAATATCTTCCTGTAGTCAATCAAGATAGATCTTTATGTACAATTCTTCAAAACGGATGCAGGATAGTGGCTAAAAGAGGTTGCACACTGGGGAATGTTTTATCTCCCAGTATGGTGCGCCTGAAAAAAACTCCCACATCATGGCTATCAGTGAAGGTTTTTTTTAAATGTTCTGATAATAGATGCAATGTCTGCCAATTTGCAGACAACAAAAGAACTTCTTTTTCCTCGAATCACAATGTTACTTATAATATAAAATCATTTATCAATTGTGACTCTGATCATGTCATATACTGCATAAAATGTAAAGCTTGCAATATTTGCTATATAGGCTATACCACAAGGAAAAAAAAAAAAAAAAAAAAAAAAAAGAATTTCGGAACATATAGCAAATATAAAAAATAATAATTTAGGTTATTCTGGGGCTACTAAACATTTTATTTCTGTGCACAAAGGCGATCTATCAGATTTTTCTTATTTTGGTATTGAAAGGGTTAGTCAGTCACCTAGAGGTGGAGATTGGAGGAAGCAATTAGCTCTGCGGGAAGCCTTTTGGATTCTAACTTTAGACACCAAATATCCACATGGTATGAATTACAAAAATGATCTTTTTTATATATATATTGAATTGACAAACAGATTTTGTGGATATTTAAAACATATATTCATGTATTTTTAATATATTTGGAGAAAAATAAGATAAAGTTCTGTTATGTGAGTCTAGCTGCAGCCTTTTCCAATGTAATTGATTGCTATGTCTGTGATTGGTTCCCTGTCACATATAAACCTGTTTATCCATGTTGTATTAGCTCCTATGACTAAGGGCGCTGTGGTGCGCCAGAAACGCGTCAGGCAAAGAGGGTTCTTCTCTCTTTTTTTAAAATTGTTTTTTAAAATGTTCTAATAAATTTTGGTTATTTTACTTACACTGGATGGACGTGCTGGATAATTCCCATTTCTTCTCTCTTCTACTTCAGCTGAAAATCACCAGCAGGTACGGCACCCACCAGTTACATTTACTTGCAACGGCTCTCAGATGTATGTCTCGGCGTGTCAAGCTTCAACCCTTCCCCCTCCCCCCTCCTCCTTTTTCTGAATTGTATATTGACTTACAGCTACCTCCAATAGGCGGCACTTGAGTTGTCACTAGCCAGCTTTCTGCCACCTGGAGAACAGCTCATTTACATACTTGAATCCAGGGGCAGACAAACTATTGGTGCAACCGGTGCAGCAACACACTGACCCTAGAGGTAAGGGACCGTCCAAAACAGGTGGCATTATAATGATCTACTGGACGGTCCAGGACCCATATATTGTTCTTGCTTATGGGCCCTCTTCTGTCTGTGATCACCCCTTCTTGAATCCCTGAGTCAAGCAACGTCCCTCCCATCCTGAGTATGAGATCTGAAAACATTTACTGTTACCGTATACTTGGTCAAAACCATTACACCAAAATCTACCATAGGATTTGCCCTAAAACAATGTTAACATTTATTTAGCAAATTAAAATATTAACATCTGCAGTCCTGGCTTCTGTCGTCTCAATGCCTATCATTAAAAATCACTTTGTGGTTTGGAGTTTAAGTTGCTTTGTAGCACAGAAGCAAAAAATTCAGCCCTGACATTGACCTTCTGACCCTCTGACGAAACCAGCATGCCATTTCATTAACTTATTCACTGCTGTATTGCTGTAACCATGTACTTTTTTAATATATTTACTTACAGCTGTCATTGAGTAATGTTCACTGAGTGCTGGGCAAGTTCAGGGAAAAGAAATGAACTAAGTAATAGTGACAGTAACACAACATCCTATTCAGCTGCACCATCAATCATTTCAAGAGAAATTCCATACAGTAGGTCAGGTTTTAGAATGCAACTGCAAAGATTACAATATAATATTTTGTTTTCAACACAAACTTATTCAAAAGAGCAACACAATAACATAATAGAAAACTAGAGGAATTATATTTTAGTTTTCTTGTAAAATATTATATAATTCAATGATTCACTATGAATGTGTGACTCACATTTCCATGTTTTTTGTCAAATATTTTTAACAGCTGATATATGCCAATTCAATGAATATCTGCTTTGAAAAAATCTATTAAGATAGGTAGCAGTCAGAACTCACCCGAAGCAGAGTTGTGAGTAATTCATGAAAGTTGTGGCAGCTTTCAATTGAATTATTGGAAATTCAATGTAAATTGCTTGATTATTGTTATGTTAACCTGTCAGCAGGATTGTGCACAGTAACCTACAGACAGTGACAGGCTGGCACCGTTATACTGATTCAAATGATACCTTGGTCGATAAAATCCGTCTTATGGTTATTTTGTTAATCTTTATTTTCAGTTTTGCGTTAATGATATGCTCGGGCTTCGGGAAGGCCTGTGGGGGGTCTTCATGTGGTGCTCTGCTTAGCTATGCATATGTATGGCTTCTGACAGATCACTGATCCCTCAGTGATCTGCCCCCTAGTTTACATAATGAATATTACAAACAGTACAGAGCAAAAGTTTGGACACACCTTCTCATTTAAAGATTTTTCTGTATTTTCATGACCATGAAAATTGTAAATTCACACTGAATCCATCAAAACTATGAATTAACACATGTGTAATTATATACTAAACAAAAAAGTGTGAAACAACTGAAAATATGTCTTATATTTTAGGTTCTTCAAAGTAGCCACCTTTTGCTTTGATGACTGCTTTGCACACTCTTGGCATTCTCTTGATGAGCATCAAGAGGTAGTCACCGGAAATGGTCTTCCAACAATCTTGAAGGAGTTCCCAGAGATGCATAGCACATCCCCTTCTGCAGGCAGGTGCCGGTGGCCCCTGTGCTGCAGCATGATCGCATCTATAATGTGTATTTAAAGGGAACCTGTCAGCACTGTGTGATGGCCCTTCACTGTAATCCCAACACTATATGATGGCCCCCTAGATAGCCTCCATATAGTATAATGTGCCAGATAGTCCTCATCATAGTATAATACATTCCTCATAGGCCTGTATAGTATAATGCAGCCCCATAGACAGCCAGTACAGTATAATGCACCCCCATAGGCAGACAGTATAGTATAATGTACCACCATAGGCAGCCAGTACAGTATACTGCACATACATAGGCAGCCAGTATAGAATAATGCAACCCCATAGGCAGCCAGTATAGTATAATGCATGCCCATAGGCAGCCAGTACAGTATAGTGCACATCCATAGGCAGCCAGTATAGAATAATGCAACCCCATAGGCAGCCAGTATAGTATAATGCACGCCCATAGGCAGCCAGCATAGTATAATGCACCTCCATAGGTAGTCTGCATAGTATAAAGCACCCCTATTAGGCAGTCAGTACAGTATAACGTACCCCCATAGGCAGCCAGTATAGTATAATGCACCCCCATAGGCAGCCAGTACAGTATAATCGACCCCCTTAGGAAGCCAGCATAGTATAAAGCACCCCCATAGGTAGTCTGTATAGTATAATGCACCCCCATTAGGCAGCCAGTACAGTATAACATACCCCATAGGCAGCCAGTATAGTATAATGCACCCTCATAAGGCAGTCAGTAGAGTATAAGTTACCCCATAGGCAGCTAGTACAGTATAATGCACCCACATTAGGCAACCAGTACAGTATAATGCACCCCCATAGGCAGCCAGTACAGTATAATGCACCCCCATAGGCAGCCAGTATAGTATAATGCACCCCCATAGGTAACCTTTATAGTATAATGCACCCACATAGGCAGCCAGTACAGTATAATGCCCCCTCATTAGGCAGCCAGTACAGTATAATGCACCTCCATAGGCAGCCAGTACAGTATAATGCATCCCTATTAGGCAACCAGTACAGTATAATACACCTATATGCAGCCAGTGCGGTATAATTCACCCCCATAGGCAGCCTGCATAGTATAATGCACCCCCACAGGCAATGAGTACAGTATAATGCAACCCCGATAGGCAGCCAGTACAGTATAATGCACCCCCATTGGCAGCCAGTACAGTATAATGCACCCCCATTTGGCAGCCAGTACAGTATAATGCACCCCCATAGGCAGCCAGTACAGTATAATGCACTCCCATTAAGCAGCCAGTACAATATAATGCACCCCCATTAGGCAGCCTGTACAGTATAATGCACCCCCATTAGGCAGCCAGTACAGTATAATACACCCCATAGGCATTCAGTACACTGTAATGCACCCCCATTAGGCAGCCAGTGCAGTATAATGCACCCACATATGCAGTTGTTACAATATAATGCAAAAAAAGAAGAAAAAAATAGAATGGCACTAAGAAACAGTTTACTTACTGGTGGAGTGGGTGGACTCTGAGTCAGCGACATTACTGGGTGAAATCACGATGATGTAGGTGCTTGCTTGAAAAAGCACAAGTGAAACAATCCAAACATAAGGAAAAGAGCAGCAACATTCATGTCAAAAAAACCTAAGTCCTTTATTTAAGAAAACTTTTCATGGGCAAGGTTTGTAAGGGCAGGACGAATGCAGGCATGCAGGCAAAAAAACGGGACTACGGCCGTTTCGTATTTAACACGCTTCCACGGGTCCAGTGGAGTGTTGCTGCTTTTTTCCTTATTTTTGGATTGGTACAGTATAATGCACCCCAATAGGAAGCCAGTACAGCATAATGCACAACAGGCAGCCAGTATGGTATAATGCACCCATATAGGCAGCCAGTACAGTATAATTCACCTCTACTAGGCAGCCAGTACAGTATAATGCACACCATTGTGCAGCCAGTACAGTATAATTCCCCCCATAGGCAGCCTGCATAGTATAATGCACCACCACAGGCAGTCAGTACAGTATAATGCAACTCCATTAGGCAGCCAGTACAGTATAATGCACCCCCATAGGCAGCCAGCACAGTATAATGCACCCCATTAGGCAGCCAGTACAGTATAATGCACCCCCATTAGGCAGCCAATACAGTATAATGCACCTCTATTAGGCAGCCAGTACAGTATAATGCACCCCCATTAGGCAGCCAGTACAGTATAATGCACCCTGGTAGGCAGCCAGTATAGTATAATGCACCCCCATAGGTAGCCAGTACAGTATAGTGCACATCCATAGGCAGCCAGTATAGAATAATGCAACCCCATAGGCAGCCAGTATAGAATAATGCACGCCCATAGGCAGCCAGCATAGTATAATGCACCTCCATAGGTAGTCTGTATAGTATAAAGCACCCCTATTAGGCAGTCAGTACAGTACAACGTACCCCCATAGGCAGCCAGTATAGTATAATGCACCCCCATAGGCAGCCAGTGCAGTATAATCGACCCCCTTAGGAAGCCAGCATAGTATAATGCACCCTCGTAGGTAGTCTGTATAGTATAATGCACCCCCATTAGGCAGCCAGTACAGTATATCGTACCCCCATAGGCAGCCAGTATAGTACAATGCACCTCCATAGGCAGCCAGTATAGAATAATGCACCCCCATAGGCAGCCAGTATAGTATAAGGCACCCCCATAGGCAGCCTGCATAGTATAATGCACCCCCATTAGGCAGTCAGTACAGTATAAGGTACCCCATAGGCAGCTAGTACAGTATAATGCACCCCCATAGGCAGCCAGTAAAGTATAATGCACCCCCGTAGGCAGTCAGTATAGCATAATGCACACCCATAGTTAACCTGTATAGTATAATGCACCCCCATAGGCAGCCAGTATAGAATAATGCACCCCCATAGGCAGCCAGTATAGTATAAGGCACCCCCATAGGTAGCCAGTACAGTATAATGCACCACCATAGGCAGCCAGTACAGTATAATCCACCCCCATTTGGCAGCCAGTACAGTAAAACGTACCCCCATAGGCAGCCAATATAGTATAATGTAACCCCATAGGCAGCCAGTATAGAATAATGCACCCTCATAGGCAGCCAGTATAGTATAATGCACCCCCATAGGCAGCCAGTACAGTATAATGCGCCACCATAGGCAGCCAGTACAGTATAATCCACCCCATAGGCAGCCAGTGCAGTATAATCCACCCCCATAGGCAGCCTGCATAGTATAATGCACCCCCATTAGGAAGTCAGTACAGTATAAGGTACCCCATAGGCAGCTAGTACAGTATAATGCACCCCCATAGGCAGCCAGTACAGTATAATGCACCCCCATAGGCAGCCAGTACAGTATAATCCACCTCCATAGGCAGCCAGCATAGTATAATGCACCCCCATAGGTAGTCTGTATAGTATAATGCACCCCCATTAGGCAGCCAGTACAGTATAACGTACCCCCATAGGCAGCCAGTATAGTATAGTGCAGTGTTTTTCAACCAGTGTGCCGCGGCACACTAGTGTGCCGCGACACATGGTCGGGTGTGCCGCGGGGAACGGGAGTCAGCTGTTCTCTGTGCCGACTGTCAAGCTGACAGCCGGCACAGAGAAGCTGCAGCGCGCCGGCTCCCGGAGATCAATTGTACTCGCAGACATCTACCAGCTGCGAGTACAATTGAGGCTCTGACCACTGGGTCAGAGCGACGCCAGCAGCGTGATCAAGTCATGTGATCACGCTGCGGCGTCACTATCCGGCGCGCAGGAGACAGAAGACACTGGGTGGTAAGTGCTCCTGTGCTGTGGAGCTGAAGACACCGAAGATTCAGCGTGGGGCGGGTTTATGGGGAGTATGTGGGGGGATTTATTAAGTGTGTGGGGGGATTTATTAAGTGTGTGGGGGGATTTATTAAGTGTGTGGGGGGATTTATTAAGTGTGTGGGGGGATTTATTAAGTGTGGGGGGGGATTTATTAAGTGTGGGGGGGGATTTATTAAGTGTGTGGGGGGATTTATTAAGTGTGGGGGGATTTATTAAGTGTGGGGGGGGATTTATTAAGTGTGGGGGGGGATTTATTAAGTGTGTGGGGGGATTTATTAAGTGTGTGGGGGGATTTATTCAGTGTGGGGGGGGATTTATTCAGTGTGTGGGGGGGGATTTATTCAGTGAGTGGGGGGGATTTATTCAGTGAGTGGGGGGGATTTATTCAGTGTGTACGTGGGGGGGCTGGAATTTATTTAGCATGTGTGGGGCAGGGTGCATTTATTCTGTGGAAGGGGATGGATTTATTCTATCGGAAGGGGAGTGGATATATTCTGTGGGGGTGAGTGGGGAGATGGGGGTGGACACAGTAGCGAGGGGAAAAATGTGTGCTGACAGTACTGGGAGCAACGGTGATGGGATGTGTGAGGACAGTATGGGGAGTCGGGGGAATGTGTGAGGGGGGAATGTGTGAGGAGGAAATATGGAGAGAGCAAAGGGGTATGTTAGCAGGGGGGGATGTACAGGAGGAGGCTATTAGAAATGTGTGCAGACAGTATGGGGGGATGAAAGTGTGAGTGGACACATAATAGATACTGAGTAGTGTGAGGGTAACAGCCAGGAAGAGACAGTATGCCAAGTAGGAGGAGTGTAATGAAGGGGCACAGTAGAGAGACTGGGCTCTCTATGAGGGACACCGTATGAGAAGGCAGTGTGAAGTATGGAAAAGAGAGAGAGGGTAGTGTGGATGGCATGTACCATAAGAGGGACAGTGAGGGTCATATTACTCAGGGGCTCAGCCTAGGGCAGATATTGTTATTCCGGAGCATTATAATAACACTGCTATCTTTAAGGGTGTTGTGTCGGGATGTGCTGCAGAAGACAGGAGAAGATGGAAGTCTGCAGAAACGAGCTCTGCCGGTGGATGAGAAGAGTCATCATGGCATCTGGACAAGGTGAAGATGAAAAGAAAGAGGCGACTCCACAAACAACGTCATCTATCAGGTACCTGGATGTAAATGTGTTTTTTTTGTGATACTAATTCTCATTTTTATTTGTTAGGAACATTAAAGGGGATGTCCAAGGTTGTGATGAGTCTGCAGTCATACTATGTGACTGCAGACTTCTGAATTCTCACAGTGCACACTGCTATCATAATTCTCTGATGTTGGTGATTTACATACATGCGGTCACGTGCTGACTAGACATGTGTGGCCTCATTCAATGAAAATGAATTGACTGAGTCCGGACACGTCTAGTTAGAATGTGGCCAGAAGTATCCAAATCACATACTTGTGCTGTCATGACCGTCCACTCTGGCCACCAGCAAGGGAGAATCCTGAAAGTGTGCAGTGCTTGCGCTGTGAGAATTCAGAAGCCTGCAGTCACATAGAATGACTGCAGACTTTCATCTCAAACCTGGACGCACCATTTTGTGCCATTTTGGTTGGTGGTGTGCCTCGGGATTTTTTAAGTATAAAAAGTGTGCCGCGGCTCAAAAAAGGTTGAAAATCACTGGTATAGTGCACCCCCATAGGCAGCCAGTATAGTGTAATGCACCTCCATAGGCAGCCAGTACAGTATAATCCACCCCCATAGGCAGCCAGTATAGAATAATGCACCCCATAGGCAGCCAGTATAGTGTAATGCACCCCCATAGGCAGCCAGTACAGTATAATCCACCCCCATAGGCAGCCAGTACAGTATAATCCACCCCCATAGGCAGCCAGCATAATATAATGTACCCCCATTAGGCAGCCAGTACAGTATAACGTACCCCCATAGGCAGCCAGTACAGTATAATGCCCCCACATTAGGCAGCCAGTACAGTATAATGCACCCCCCATAGGCAGCCAGTACAGTATAATGCACCCCCATAGGCAGCCAGTATAGTATAATGCACCCCCATGGGTAACCTGTATAGTATAATGCATGCCCATTAGGCAGGCAGTACAGTATAACGCACCCCCATAGGCAGCCAGTACAGTACAATGCACTCAGATTAGGCAGCCAGTACAGTATAATGCACCTCCATAGGCAGCCAGTACAGTATAAGGCACCCGATAGGCAACCAGTACAGTAAAATGCACCCCCATTAGGCACCCAGTACAGTATAATTCACCCCCATTAAGCAGCCAGTACAGTATAATGCACCCCCATTATTCAGCCAGTACAGTATAGTGCACCCCTACAGGCAGCCAGTACAATATAATGCACCCTCATAGGCAGCCTGCATAGTATAATGCACCCCTATATGCAGGCAGTACAATATAATGTACCACCATGGGCAGCCAGCACATTATAATGCACCCCCATTAGGCAGTCAGTACAGTATAATTAACCCCATAGGCAGCGTGCATAGTATAATGCACCCCTATTAGGCAGTCAGGACAGTATAGTGCACCCCCACAGGCAGCCAATACAGTATAATGCACCCCATATGTTGTCTACATAGCATAATGCCCCCCATAGGCATCCAGTACAGTATAATGCACCCCAATAGGCAGCCTGTTTAGTATAATGCACCCCCACAGGCAGCCAGTACAGTATAATGCACCCCTATAGGCAGCCAGTACAGTATAATGCACCCCCATAGACAGTCAGCACAGTATAATGCACTCACATTAGGCAGCCAGTACAGTATAATGCACCCCAATAGGCAGCCAGTACAGTATAATTTTCCCCCCATTGGCAGCCAGTACAGTATAATGCACCCCTACTAGGCAGCCAGTAAAGTATAATGCACACCCATATGCAGCCAGTATAGTATAATTCACCCCCATAGGCAGCCTGAATAGTATAATGCACCCCCACAGGCAGTCAGTACAGTATATTGTAACCCCATTAGGCAGCCAGTACAGTATAATTTTCCCCCAAAGGCAGCCTGTACAGTATAATGCACCCTCATAGGCAGCAAGTACAGTATAATGCACCCTCATAGGCAGCCAGCACATTATATTGCACCCCAATTAGGCAGCCAGTACAGTATAATGCACCCCCATTAGGCAGCTAGTACAGTATAATGTACCCCCATAGGCAGCCAGTACAGTATAATGCCCCCTCATTAGGCAGCCAGTACAGTATAATGCACCTCCATAGGCAGCCAGTACAGTATAATGCATCCCTATTAGGCAACCAGTACAGTATAATACACCCATATGCAGCCAGTGCGGTATAATTCACCACCATAGGCAGCCTGCATAGTATAATGCACCCCCACAGGCAGTGAGTACAGTATAATGCAACCCCGATAGGCAGCCAGTACAGTATAATGCACCCCCATTGGCAGCCAGTACAGTATAATGCACCCCCATTTGGCAGCCAGTACAGTATAATGCACCCCCATAGGCAGCCAGTTCAGTATAATGCACCCCCATTAAGCAGCCAGTACAATATAATGCACCCCCATTAGGCAGCCTGTACAGTATAATGCACCCCCATTAGGCATCCAGTACAGTATAATACACCCCATAGGCAGTCAGTACACTATAATGCACCCCCATTAGGCAGCCAGTGCAGTATAATGCACCCACATATGCAGTTGTTACAATATAATGCAAAAAAAGAAGAAAAAAATAGAATGGCTCTAAGAAACAGTTTACTTACTGGTGGAGTGGGTGGACTCTGAGTCAGCGACATTACTGGGTGAAATCACGATGATGTAGGTGCTTGCTTGAAAAAGCACAAGTGAAACAATCCAAACAGAAGGAAAAGAGCAGCAACATTCATGTCAAAAAAACCTAAGTCCTTTATTTAAGAAAACTTTTCATGGGCAAGGTTTGTAAGGGCAGGACGAATGCAGGCATGCAGGCAAAAAAACTGGACTATGGCCGTTTCGTGTTTAACACGCTTCCACGGGTCCAGTGGAGTGTTGCTGCTTTTTTCCTTATTTTTGAATTGGTACAGTATATTGCACCCCAATGGGCAGCCAGTACAGCATAATGCACCCCAATAGGCAGCCAGTATAGTATAATGCACCCACATAGGCAGCCATTACAGTATAATGCACCCCTACTAGGTAGCCAGTACAGTATAATGCACACCATTGTGCAGCCAGTACAGTATAATTCCCCCCATAGGCAGCCTGCATAGTATAATGCACCACCACAGGCAGTCAGTACAGTATAATGCAACTCCATTAGGCAGCCAGTACAGTATAATGCACCCCCATAGGCAGCCAGCACAGTATAATGCACCCCATTAGGCAGCCAGTACAGTATAATGCACCCCCATTAGGCAGCCAATACAGTATAATGCACCTCCATTAGGCAGCCAGTACAGTATAATGCACCCCCATTAGGCAGCCAGTACAGTATAATGCACCCCGATAGGCAGCCAGTATAGTATAATGCACCCCCATAGGTAGCCAGTACAGTATAATGCACCCCCATAGGCAGCCAGTATAGTATGATGCACCCCCATAGGCAGCCAGTACAGTATAATGCACCCCCATTAGGCAGTGTGTATAGTATAATGCACCCCCATTAGGCAGTCTGTATAGCAGTGTTTCCCAAACTCCAGTCCTCATGGACCCCACAGGTCATGTTCTCAGGATTTCTTTAGTATTGCACATGTGGTGGAAGTTTCATCAAGCCATCAGGAATTCTCTCACCTGTGCAAACTATGGAAATCCTGAAAACATGACCTGTGGGGACAGTGAGGACTGGAGTTTGGGAAACACTGCTGTATAGTATAATGCACCCCCATAAGCTGCCAGTACAGTATAATGCACCCCCATTAGGCAGCCAGTACAGTATAATCCACCCCGATAAAAAAAATAAATCCAATACTCACCTCTCCTCTCCTCCTTGTTCCAGCAGTGCTCTGAGTGCCCGCTCATCTAAAGCCATGCGCGCCGAGTACTGACGTCATCGCGACCCCCTGTCAGTGTCGGCGTCGATGACGTCAGACACTGAGGGGGGATGATGGGAGAGGGAGTGTAACGCTCCTTCTTTCATCAATGTGGTCAGCTGTATCGGCATCCAGTTGACCCTGTGATGACGAGCGGGGTGCCCACTGCTGGCACAGGGCCCCCCACTGCTTCCTCAGGGGCCCCATAGCGGCTGGGGCAGAGCAGGGAGATTGATTCTTACTGCTTTGCCAGCACAATGTGCTCGCCGATACAGTTACATAGCGTAGCTCCGGTTGGGCCCCCTCAAAGCGTGGGGCCCAGGGCCACCGCCCCTTCTGCCCCCCGGTAGCTGCGCTACTGGGCCAGACCCATCAATCAGTATGTGGAGATGTGTGGACAATGTTGTTGAAACTGTCTTACTCATGGATTTGATCCCTTGAACTTGTGTTTGGTTGTCTGCTTCTCTTTCTGCCGAGCCATGGGAGATTCACCTTTTCTCTTGTTGTTTGAGTTCTGCTTTCTGGATGCAGTCTGTCTGGCTTAACACAGGTGTTTTCATTTGTTCACCTATCATCTTTTGGGAGCAGTTCTATATTCTGTACCCCAGAGGGCGTTTTCTGCTGGTGATAGATTTATTTAGATGTTCTGACATTGTATTATTGTTTGGAGCCAGTCTGTGAGGTTTGAGTTAAGGATTTTTACCTTGTTGTTTCTTTGATATATTTTGCATCTCTCTTCTGTTTAACTTTAGTAAATAGGCTGTATATTTTTTTAAATTTATTGCTTTATTCTTTGTTTGGTATTTTATTTACTTTTCTCTCTGAAACATCTTTCCTTTGTGCAGCACACTTCTCTTGTAGTTAATTCTGCTCTGCCCTTTTGTTGTTTAGGAGTAATATGAAGTAACTTGATGGCTGTTTATGGAGTTTAGGTCCGAGTTGCCATCTAATAGTACTTTGGCCAGGGCTATCGCTGTACCCTCAGGTACCACTAGGGACATTGGTGTCAGGATAGCTAGTCTGTACAGGAGCCGACAGGATCAGCTGCATTTTTTAAGTGTCTAAACTATTAATCCCAAGTGAGTTACTACAAACGTATAACCTAAATGCTGTCTCCTGCTAATACGGACCATATCTCATGATGGTGCTGGATGTTGCAGTAGGATGAGTAAGATTTTCCACATTTCTACTATGCTATCCCTCTCTTCCGAGGTGGTGATGGTGCCCCAGCAGTGTTGACAACTTCCTCTGCCTGGTGCTTCCACTGAACCCCCACTGTCAGGTGAGGATGCCATCAATAGTGCGTCATTCAGCGTGTGCTTGTATTCCCGCACTTTTCTATCATGCTCTAGGGACATAAGTAAGGATGGCACATTGTGCTTGTAGTGGGGATCCAGCAGGGAGGCCGCATAGTAATCAGTGCTTGTAACAGCTGGGCATCTCGTCGATTGTTGTGCAGACACATCAGCATGTATTGCATCATACGTGTCAGGCTGCCCAGAGGCAACAGCAAGCTGTACTCGGTGGGAGGTGTATCGTCTTGGTCCTCTCTATTGTCACAATGCTGTGAACACGGCTGGTCCTCATCCTCCTCATCCTGCAAAACTGTCCTCTAGCTATACATTTGAGTACCTGGCCGCTGTTGGTACAGCAGCTCATCCTGCAAGACATGCGTGGACGCCTGGCCTGATAACGTACCCGTTCCTACTCCTCTTACTCTTGTTCCACCACCTCATCCATCATCACCTAAAGCTTTGTTTTTCTAGGAGACATAGAAGTGGGATAGTAATGCTTATGATTGTGTCATCAGCACTGTCCATGTTAGTGGAATACTTGAAGCAGCACAATACGGCACACACATCCCTCATGGAGGCCCACTAGTTGGTCTAGAAGTTGTGTTGTTCCGCATATTGCATCACCTGTGTATGCTGCAGCTGAAACTCCACTATTGTATGGCTGCTTTTACAGTCTCTCCAGCATATGCAAGGTTGAGTTCCACCTTGTGAGTGCATCGCATATGAGGCGGGGAGCAGGAAGGCAAAAGTGAAGCTGCACCACAGATAGGCGAGCAGCAGCAGGATGAGCATGCCAAAAAAGCACACAGATGGCCCGCACTTTCTGATTGGATGAGGAGATGGTGGAGAAAGCGGCGTAGGAGAAAGCAACATGGACAGAAAAAAGGTTAGGGGACAGCTGTGGTGCGCACTAGCAGCCAACTTAATGGCTAGGGGCTGTCCTCTGTGTATTTGCATTTTGCTCGTTCTTTTGCTGTGCAGCTGGTGCAGTGTGACCACCACCTCTTCAGAACTGCCCACATAACTAACATGGCCATGATTCCGTGTGGAGTCTAGGACCTCATCATCCCCATTGCATCATCATACCTCTACAGCAGTGGTCCCCAACCTTTCTGACCTTGAGAGCCACATTCAGCTCTGACAGAGGGTCGCAAGCCACATCTAGCTCCCACTCACTTCATAGTTATGGCAACCAAAGACCCCATTACTGGTATAATGATAACGAAAGCTTTTCTACAGAAATCCCCCTGAAGCAGTATACCAAGATCCTGGGATTCCCTCAAAACCCCCATTCAGTATTCTTCCAATACACTGTCGCATCCAGCTTAAAGCATCTCTTCTGATAGGTAGTATCATCCTGTCTTCAGCTTACCATAGTTAAATTATGTCTTAACGTATGTGCATGCAAATCTGCTCTTCTGTGCAGAGATGCTCACATTATTCACCAGTTTGAGATCTGCTCTTCATACCTGTTTGCTAGAATTGGAGCTAATGTACCAAGCTGGCAGACAGCCGCGAGCCACAATTCATGGGACTGCAAGCCACATTTGGCTCCCGAGCTACAGATTGGGGACCCCTGCTCTACAGTCTGTCCACAACTCTGCTGTCCTACTAATTCACTTCTGTCCTCTCCACTCCTCTCACCTCTGCAAATCCCTTCATTGTCTCCCACTTCCACAACTTATCCACTTAAAGCTACTAAGATTGACCCACAAAGCTATCTATAATCTGTCTCCCCATATATCACTGAAGTATTCTCCCAAAATTTCCCATCACGTAAACTCTGGTCCTCCCAAGACATATTTTTCTCCTCCACAATTGTACGTTCCTCATCAAATCGCCTGCAAGACTTCTTCTGTGTGTCCCCCATCCTGTAAAAATCTGTGGCCCAACACATCCAATAATCCCCTACATTCAGAACTTTCAAGTGGAACTTGAAAACCTATCTCTTCAGAACACCTTACAGCCTAAAATAACCCCACTGCCACCTCGCCAATACCAGTGCTGCTGCAACCCCTGAACCTCCCGTCTCCTTCCCCATTATACTGTAGAATGTAAGCCCGCAAGGGTAGGTCCTCTTCCTCTCTATACCTGTCTGTCACTATTACTTTATCCATTGTAATTTCTATTTGTGTTTTGTATGTAACCCCTCTTCATGTACAGCACCATGAAATCAATGAAGCTCTAAAAAGAAATAATAATAATCCCCCACATGATGGTCCACCCAGTCTTCACCCCTGCCCTCCTTGACGGTGTACACACAGCAAAAAGCTGCAGCAGTTGGCACCTGTGTTTCGTCATCTGCATCATCAGAGATGTGCTGCAGTGGTCCGCTGGCCATTGGCACTACCCCTCCCACATACTCATCTTCCAACAGAACACGTAGTTGGGCACCAGTGTATCTCTTTCACGTGTGGGGCAAGGCCAGAAGGAGGGACCACAAATCCACAGCCAGCAGAGTAATCAAAAAGAAGTGACTGCTGCATGACTTCAGGCTCAGAATGCTTGCTTGATTCGCAAGAGGGTGAGTTAGAAGATGAATACCCATGGATTTTATCTATTATGGTAAACGGCATCACACTCTCTCCCGCACCTGAAATCCGCTGCCTTGGTGTAAAGGTACCTTCACACGAAGCGACGCTGCAGCGATAGCGACAACGATGCCGATCGCTGCAGCGTCGCTGTTTGATCGCTGGGGAGCTGTCACACAGACCGCTCTCCAGCGACCAACGATGCCGAGGCCCCTGGGTAACCAGGGTAAACATCGGGTTGCTAAGCGCAGGGCCGCGCTTAGTAACCCGATGTTTACCCTGGTTACCAGCGTAAAAGTAAAAAAAACAAACAGTACATGCTCACCTGCGCGTCCCCCAGCCTCTGCTTCCTGACACTGACTGAGCTCCGGCCCTAACAGCACAGCGGTGACGTCACTTTCACTTTCAGTTTAGGGCCGGCGCTCAGTCAGTGTCAGGAAGCAGAGGCTGGGGGACGTGCAGGTGAGCATGTACTGTTTGTTTTTTTTACTTTTACGCTGGTAACCAGGGTAAACATCGGGTTACTAAGCGCGGCCCTGCGCTTGGTAACCCGATGTTTACCCTGGTTACCAGTGTAAAACATCGCTGGTATCGTTGCTTTTGCTTTCAAACACAACGATACACAGCGATCGGACGACCAAATAAAGTTCTGGACTTTATTCAGCGACCAGCGACATCACAGCAGGATCCTGATCGCTGCTGCGTGTCAAACGAAACGATATCGCTAGCGAGGACGCTGCAACGTCACGGATCGCTAGCGATGTCGTTTCGTGTGAAGGTACCTTAACTCTCGACTCTGCCCTGTCGTCCAAACTCTTGCCACCTCCTGTCGCCTCCAATTCAAAAATATTGCCAGAATCCATCCCTTCCTCAGCCTTCAATCTACTAAAACTCTTGTGCATGCCCTCATGTTCTCCCACCTTGATTACTGCAACACCCTCCTCTGTGGCCTCCCAGCTAACTCTCTTGCACCACTCCAGTCTGTCCTCAACTCTGCTGCCCGGCTAATCCACCTCTCTTCTTGCTATTCCCCTGTTTCTCCCCTCTGCAAATGCCTCCACTGGCTCCCAATTCCCCAATGAATCCAGTTCAAACTACTAACACTGATTGTCAAAGCCATCCACAACCTGTCCCCTCCCTATATCTCTGAACTAATCTCCCACTATCTTCCCATAATCTTTGATCCTCCCAAGACCTCCTACTCTCCTCCACACTTATTCATTCCTCACACAACCGCCTCCAAGATTTCTCCGGAATATCCCCCATCCTCTGGAATTCCACGCCACAACACGTCCGACTATCCACCACCCTCGAATCCTTCAGATGGAACCTGAAAACCAATCTCTTCAGGAAAGCCTACAGCCTACAGTAACCATTCTACCACCTTACCACCACCAGAGCTGCTGCCTCACCACCACCAGAGCTGCCGCCTCACCACCACCAGAGCTGCTGCACTGCCGACCTTCTGTCTCTTCCCCATTATCCCGTAGAATGTAAGTCCACAAGGACAGGGTCCTCTCCCCTCTGTACCAGTATGCCATTGTAAATTTGTTTACTGTAAACAATATCCATAATTCTGTATGTAACCCCTTTCTCATGTACAGCACCATGGAATTAATGGTGCTATATACAGTAAAGAAATAATAATAATAGTAATAATGGATGGCAGAGGCAAAATCTGCACTTTCAGCAGGAGACCAGGTTGAAGACAAAGCAAAGGAACTGAAGGCACTCTCAGCCAACCAATTTAAAACCACATCTACTTGTTCTGGCCTCACCATTAATCCAACAGTACTTGGGCCTATGAATAATCACAGAATGTTCTGTCGGCTGCTTGAACCAGAGGAAGGTGTTTAATTTGGGTGCATAGCAGATGCAGATTGACCACGCCCTTTCTCTCCCTGCAGCAGCTACACCACCACCAGCAACACGGCCACATCTCCTATTTGATGCTCTCCTCATTGTTTTCAAACCCAAAAATTGCAGAGTATTACACTGCCTGTTTTGTAAGTGCCCCCCAAAAATCAATAAAAAACAAAACACAAAAACAGTGTTGGCTTCCTGCTCCTCGTACGCCTCTTCCACCTACACCTACACCTCCTGCTTAACCTCCTGCTCCACTTGGACCTCCACCTCCTGTTTCACAATTATAATTTTTTCTTTTTTTGTATTGTGATTTTAAGTCATTTCCCTATCAAAACTTGATTGCAAGGCAATTGTTCTACTCTTTTTAGCATTTAGCTTCCTTTTGTAGCTTGCTATGACCATTTTACAGCCATTTTTGCACCGAAGTTTGGGTCCCCATTGACTTCTATTGGGTTCAGATTCGGGTTCAAGTTCAGACCTGAACTGAACTTTTAAATCTAGTTTGGCCAAACCCAGCGAACCCGAACATCCATGGGTTTGCTTATCACTATTCTTAATCCTTTCATCAGTTTCATGCAGCCTGAACTACAGGCAGCATAAATCAGATACTGGCAGCATGAATCAGATATTGGCAGTGCGATTGGTATGTTTTACTGTGACATTTCATGGTAAACAATCTTTGAAAAGCCAACAGGGGACCATGTGTTTCAACTCAATAATCCAATTAGAATCTTTTTCTAGTCTGGTTTCTCCCTGCCCTACTCCAGTTGACTGACCTGTTAGTCAAAGAAATCGGGGCATGGTGAGGCTGACCAGGGACCAGGAGTGGAGTAGTCTGCTGAGACACCCAGTCCTTGGCCAGCTTGCAAGACATGCCTGGCTGTAAGAGTTGAGGAATATGTTTGGAAATGATCACAAAATCTGAATTTGCCATATATGTGCCGTATTGGTACCCTATTTGTGCCGAATTTATATTTGATGATCGGTTCTGAACATATTCATTCATGTCTACTCCCATTGACTCCAATGATGTTTGGCTGTGTTCGGCGAATATTGCAAATTCAATATTCGCCACCGATCATAATCCGAACCAAATATTGAAAAATTCATTCAACTCTAGCTGTAATGACTCATTGTCTGTCTGATTCAACCTGAGTGTGGTTCAGGCATCATGAACTTGATGACAGTTTCTCTTTAATGCTTATTGCTACAGACTGCTCTTGCTTTGAGGAAATACATATGTTACGCTTATATCAAAGCAAGTCATTACATGTACAGCTTTACAGAGTTATATGAGGATTTCGGTATATATTATATGGACACGCTGATGTTTCCTGAGAAATAAGCTTGGGTTGTACTTGTTTAGTGATTCATATGTATAATGTCTGCAACCAGAATCAAAGAATTCATTATTCAGAATCTGACTGCAAAACCACATCAAAATTAGCTATTTGATTTGCCAGGTTTTATATCAATGCATCTACTGTTGTAAGCTGAAGGGCTCCAATAGTAGATTTTCACATGAAAAAGCAAACATTTATGGTTATTTTGTGATGGCATTATGAATGTATGAAAAAAAGAGAGATGGGGCTGACAGCACTCGCTCAGGGGGGCGCTCGTTCCTTGTCCAGGGAACCAACCTGGATATTCCAAATAGTCCAAAAGAAGATGAACAGCGCTCCAACTGGGTGTTTGTAGTATCAAAAAGAGTTTATTTAGCCAAAAAACAGCGACGTTTTGACCAGATCACTGGTCTTTATCAAGCATACACCAAGGTGCAACATGCCGGCTTAAATGGTGTGGATACCACGCAGGGCACCAATCACCAGCCAGCCACCAATTACTTCAAAGATATGTGTCATATAACATAGATCAGACAATTACATAGTACCTATAAAAAGATCTAAAATCTCATGCAGCATAGATAATAAAAAAAATAGCACAATACAAATATAATGCAATGGCAATGTAATGTTTATCTTCTGTAAGGCCAATCAAGAGTCAGCATTAGTATATCCATGGCTACAGGGCACCAATGTCAAGGCTCCCATTGCAGTCCTCATGTCCAATCCAGATCCTTCCTGGGACTAGCGCCAAAAATCACAAGCAGCCAATCAGGCTTCCATATTCATCAGGAGACAACCTGTTCAACAAATAGGGCAACTGCTTACATAATACCTGCATATCCATGTCATCTCCAAGCGTCATGCACCAATAGGACTACAGGGTCGCAGAAAGCCCAGAAGTCTCCTGGTCAGCAGGGTCACGCATCACGGCACCTGAATGCCCACATCACGTGACCGCAAGAAGGGCTCAATCCCGGAGACGTCATATCCAGCACAGACCCAGAGCAGGAACGCCCACGGGCGTGCGCAGGCGCATCACTCCCTGAGACCAGCCACATCACATGACGAGATGCAGGCCGGCCCAGCGATGACGCAGCCGTCACACCCCCGCAGCGTCACCGCTTACTAGGAGTGCAGACATGCCCTCACCAGGTCCCCCAAACTTACAAGCCGCGATATGGATGTACCAGGCGTTCATGCGCAAGCGCATAAACCACCACCAGCGGACCTTCAAAGCCACAACCATAGTAGGTTGCCAAGGTGACCTGGAAGACACTAGACATCAACGTAAATCACATAGCCTCTATTACTTACAATGATAAGTCAATGCATTATATAAAATACATAGAAAAAAAAAGAAAATAGAAAAAAGTGAGGCAATCCAGAATCAGAAAAAAGAAACATATAAACCACCATACCATCTAGTGTTCTCAAGAAATCTCAGAACCCCACCATTATCATCATCTATGCCAAACCAAGTAAAGACAATTAATAAAATACACATTGAAAACAAAATACCAATGACAATGCTGTCACGAAGTAGGGAATAGAATTATCTGGGGATGCACACCTGTAGGTTAAAATCCAAATTTAGACCCCTGGGTTGCAATGTCCCCAATGTATAAATCGATCTCATTTCTTTCCTTCTAAGTAATGATAGTCTATCACCTCCCCTTCTCAAAACCGGAACACTATCAATTACCCTAAAGCGGAGTTGGTTGACCGAATGTTTATTGTCCATAAAATGCTTCGGGATTGGTAAGTCGGTAAGCCCTGTACGAATAGTGCTCTTATGCTTACTGATACGAGCCCGTACCTCCATCGTGGTCTCTCCTACGTATACCAACCCACACGGGCACGTAATCATATATACCACGAAGTTTGAAGAGCAGGTATATCGTTCTTTCAAAAAGATCTTTTTACCCATATGGGGATGATAGAAAAACTCCCCTTTAAGCATATTATTGCAACTAGCGCACCCAAGGCATGGGAAATTACCATACCTTGGTGCGCTCAAAGTTGTCTGTATTGAAATTTTTGATGTCCCAATATCCGATCTAACAAGACTATCACCGAAATTGCGTCCCCTTCTGTATGACATCTTCGGACAATTTTTAAATGCTGGTATCGATGGTAGACCTCGCTGTAAACCTAACCAATGTTTTTTCAGAATTCTATCTATCTGGTTGCTAGCTGAATTATATGTTGATACAAATGGGATACGCTCACACGAGCGATTGAGAGACCTAGGATTGCGAATAGACTCACGTGAAGTATTCCGGTCTCTCTTGCTGAACCTACTTAATTCTTTCTTAGGATACCCCCTGTTGATAAACTTAAGGCACATCTCATCTAGTCTTTGGTCAACTACAGTATCATCTGACACTAACCTCCGCACCCTAAGAAGCTGACTCCACGGTAAGGAATTAACCATTCTCCGTGGATGGTTGCTATCAAAAAGCAACAGACCATTTCTGTCAGTCTCTTTGACAAAGATGTCCGTCCTTAATTTATCGCCCTCCTTGTATACAAGGGTATCCAAAAACTGGAGACGAGTGGCAGAGTATGTCAAGGTAAACTGTAGTTCCACACACACCCCATTCAGGTACTGATGAAATGTATTTAATTCAGCCGGAGTGCCGTCCCAAATCAAAAAAATATCGTCAATGTAACGCCACCAAGCTCTGACGTGGCGCCAAAGGTTGGAACCGTACACGTACCTGTCCTCAAATACCGCCATGTAGATGTTAGCATAAGTGGGGGCCACATTGGACCCCATGGCGGTACCCCTCAACTGCAAATAGAACTCATCCCCAAAGAGGAAATAATTCCTCCTGAGGATGAGCTCCAGCAGTGTGAGGACAAGTCGTGCACACTCTGGGGCCACGTCAGAGCCCGATAACGCACATGACACTGCCTCGAGTCCCTTGTCATGCTCGATCGACGTGTATAAAGATACAACGTCGAACGATGCAAGAACAGTGGACCCCGAGACGGTAACATCATCCAATTTATTAAGGAAATCATTAGTGTCACGAATGTAGGATTTTGCCGAAATAGCGTAGGTACGTAATACTCGATCTAAGAAAATGGCAGTCTTATTAAATAGAGAACCCTTACCGGACACGATTGGTCTTCCGGGGGGGTTTAACAGATCCTTATGAATTTTTGGCAATACATATATTACCGGTACCACAGGTGACTCGACAATCAAGTATTCTGACAGCTTGTGGTCAATGAGTCCCATGGCTAGGGAGTCACTGACCACAAGTTGTAACTCTTTTTGAAAACGTATAGTAGGATTACAAGACAACTTCTCATAAACACACTGATCTCCGAGTTGTCGCAAAATCTCTGTTCTATACTTAGCACTGTCCATCACAACAACCGCCCCGCCTTTATCGGCTTGTTTAATGGTCAACAGCGTATTATCAGCCAATGCCTTCAAAACTCTTTTCTCAGCTAACGTCATGTTATAATTACCTGGAGGTTTAAAGGTTTTCTTTAATTTATCAATGTCTCTCTGTACTAATTCAATGTAGGATTCCACAAAGTGGTCCCTGTTAGGTGGTTGAAAATCACTTTTCATATAGAGCCCCACCCCCTGTAAAGAGAAGCCTTGTGATGGTTCTTTTTTACTAACAGTAACATCACTACACTTATCAGAAAAAAATGACGATAGTCGCAACCTCCTAAAAAAGGCATGGAGATCAATTTCTAACGCAAACCAGTCCGGATTACTGGATGGACAGAATGACAGACCTTTAGATAGTACATTAAGTTCGACTTCAGATAATGCAACAGACAAAATATTTACCACTAGACTCCTATTGTCCATTAGTTGTCCTTCGTGTTCCTCATTTTCATTGCGTACTTCCGTGCTGGACGTTGTTCCCTGTGTATACTCCGATTTTCTATGCTTCCGGCCCCCTCTCCGGCCTCGTCTCCTGGATTTGTTGTGTCCACTTTTTCTTTCTCTAAAAAATGCAACCGCCTAGTTCCATCCATATTAGAATCTTCTGTGGAGTCAGATTCGGCAGAAGTGAAGCCAAAGTTGGAATGCTTCCTCCCTTGTGGTTTCCTCCGCTTTCATACCATCGATACCAGCATTTAAAAATTGTCCGATGATGTCAGACAGAAGGGGACGCAATTTCGGTGATAGTCTTGTTAGATCGGATATTGGGACATCAAAAATTTCAATACAGACAACTTTGAGCGCACCAAGGTATGGTAATTTCCCATGCCTTGGGTGCGCTAGTTGCAATAATATGCTTAAAGGGGAGTTTTTCTATCATCCCCATACGGGTAAAAAGATCTTTTTGAAAGAACGATATACCTGCTCTTCAAACTTCGTGGTATATATGATTACGTGCCCGTGTGGGTTGGTATACGTAGGAGAGACCACGATGGAGGTACGGGCTCGTATCAGTAAGCATAAGAGCACTATTCGTACAGGGCTTACCGACTTACCAATCCCGAAGCATTTTATGGACAATAAACATTCGGTCAACCAACTCCGCTTTAGGGTAATTGATAGTGTTCCGGTTTTGAGAAGGGGAGGTGATAGACTATCATTACTTAGAAGGAAAGAAATGAGATCGATTTATACATTGGGGACATTGCAACCCAGGGGTCTAAATTTGGATTTTAACCTACAGGTGTGCATCCCCAGATAATTCTATTCCCTACTTCGTGACAGCATTGTCATTGGTATTTTGTTTTTAATGTGTATTTTATTAATTGTCTTTACTTGGTTTGGCATAGATGATGATAATGGTGGGGTTCTGAGATTTCTTGAGAACACTAGATGGTATGGTGGTTTATATGTTTCTTTTTTCTGATTCTGGATTGCCTCACTTTTTTCTATTTTCTTATTTTTTCTATGTATTTTATATAATGCATTGACTTATCATTGTAAGTAATAGAGGCTATGTGATTTACGTTGATGTCTAGTGTCTTCCAGGTCACCTTGGCAACCTACTATGGTTGTGGCTTTGAAGGTCCGCTGGTGGTGGTTTATGCGCTTGCGCATGAACGCCTGGTACATCCATATCGCGGCTGGTAAGTTTGGGGGACCTGGTGAGGGCATGTCTGCACTCCTAGTAAGCGGTAACGCTGCGGGGGTGTGACGGCTGCGTCATCGCTGGGCCGGCCTGCATCTTGTCATGTGATGCGGCTGGTCTCAGGGAGTGATGCACCTGCGCACGCCCGTGGGCGTTCCTGCTCTGGGTCTGTGCTGGATATGACGTCTCCGGGATTGAGCCCTTCTTGCGGTCACGTGATGTGGGCATTCAGGTGCCGTGATGCGTGACCCTGCTGACCAGGAGACTTCTGGGCTTTCTGCGACCCTGTAGTCCTATTGGTGCATGACGCTTGAAGATGACATGGATATGCAGGTATTATGTAAGCGGTTGCCCTATTTGTTGAACAGGTTGTCTCCTGATGAATATGGAAGCCTGATTGGCTGCTTGTGATTTTTGGCGCTAGTCCCAGGAAGGATCTGGATTGGACATGAGGACTGCAATGGGAGCCTTGACATTGGTGCCCTGTAACCATGGATATACTAATGCTGACACTTGATTGGCCTTACAGAAGATAAACATTACATTGCCATTGCATTATATTTGTATTGTGCTATTTTTTTATTATTATCTATGCTGCATGAGATTTTAGATCTTTTTATAGGTACTATGTAATTGTCTGATCTATGTTATATGACACATATCTTTGAAGTAATTGGTGGCTGGCTGGTGATTGGTGCCCTGCGTGGTATCCACACCATTTAAGCCGGCATGTTGCACCTTGGTGTATGCTTGATAAAGACCAGTGATCTGGTCGAAACGTCGCTGTTTTTTGGCAAAATAAACTCTTTTTGATACTACAAACACCCAGTTGGAGCGCTGTTCATCTTCTTTTGGGCATTATGAATGTGTCACAAAAACTAGGTGTTATTTGAAATATAAATGTGAATAAATCATTTTATGAAACAAGTTTAATTTCTGTAGCTTATATTAGTTACATTTTCCACTTTTCACTATTCTATAGTTGTGCTCAAAAGTTTACATACCCCGGCAGAATTTTTGCTTTCTTGGCCTTTTTTCAGAGAATATGAATGATAACACCAAAACTTTTTCTCCACTCATGGTTAGTGATTGGGTGAAGCCACTTATTTTCAAACTACTGTATTTTCTCTTTTTAAATCATAATTACAACCCAAAACATCTAAATGTCCCTAATCAAAAGTTCACATACCCTATTTCCTAATACTGTGTATTGCCCCCTTTAACATCAATGACAGCTTGAATTCTTTTGTGGTAGCTGTGGATGATGTTCTTTATTTTCTCAGATGGTAAAGCTGACGACTCTTCTTGGCAAAAAGCCTCCAATTCCTGTAAATTCCTGGACTGAACCGCACGCTTGTAGTTTTAGGCTGATCTCTCACCTTCCTCATAATCAAGGATACCCCACGAGATTTGCATGGTGCCCCAGATCGATGTCGATTGACAGTCATTTTGTATTTCTTCCATTTTTTTACTATTGTACCAACAGTTGTCTCCTTCTCACCCAGCATCTTACTTATGGTTTTGTGGCCCATTCCAGCTTTGTGCAGGTCTATGATCTTGTCCTTGACATCATTATAAACCTCTTTGGTCTTGCCCATGTTGTAGAGGTTAGAGTCTGACTGATTAATTGAGTCTGTGGACAGGAGTCTTTTATAAAAGTGACTATTTAAGATTGCTGATTTTAATGCAGGTAACGAGTTGATTAGGAGCATCTAACTGGTCTGTAGGAGCCAGGGGATAGGGGATCAAATACTTATTTCTCACTGCAAAATGCAAATACATTTATATAATTTTATTTATATAATTTATACAATGTGATTTTCTGGATTTTATTTTTGATATTCTATCTCTCAATGTTAAAATTAACCTACCCGTAAAATTGTAGACTGTTCATGTCTTCGTCAGTGGGCAAACTTACAAAATCAGCAAGAGATCAAATTTTTTTACCATGTTCACTAAATGCTAAAACTGACCTGACATTATGATGCTCCAGCTCAGTATGAGTCTGTACATACCATACACGTATAGGTTCTTTTTTATTTAAATGGTGAACAAAAAAAATTAGAATTTTGTAAAAAAAAGTAAAAAAAATATGGTACCATTTTCTGAGACCCGTAGCATCTCCATTTTTCATGATCTGGGGTTGGGTGAGGGGGCTTATTTTTTGTGTGCCAAGCTGATTTTTTTTTATTCATACCATTTGGGGATATATATGATGTTTTGATTGCATGTTATTATATGTTATTGCAATGTTGCGGCTACCAAAATTTAATTTTTTTCTCATTATGCCATTTACCGATCGAATTAATTATTTTTATATCTTGATATACTGGGCATTTCTGAATGCAGCGGTACCAAATATGTGCATTTTTATTTTTTTATTGTTTATTTTGAATGGGGCAAAAAGGGGGAGTGATTTAAACTTTTTTAGATTTTATAAATATTTTTAAAAAGTTTTTTTTCACTTTTTACTTGCTTCAATGGTCCCCTTAGGAGACTTGAAGCTTCAGTCTTCTGATTTCTTGTGCTTCACATAGCAGGTCTTCAGCCGGCGTTCATAGCAGATCAGCAATAACAAGTCTTCTACAGACCCATGGTTGTCATGCCAACTCATTGGCGCCCCGCGATCATGTGACAGGGGTGCGCATGACGTTTGTGACATGCTTCTGGAGCGATCATGTTAAATGCCGCTGTCAGAGATTGACAGCGACATTTAACGTGTTAACACTCGCGAGTGGATCGCAATTCTACCCACGGCTGTTAGGGTAACATCACAGCTGATCAAATCAGATGTCATGTGCCTGAAAAGTTGTGGGCTCAGCTCTGGAGCTTGCATCAAAGGGAATACATGACCTATAAAGTACCTATACGCACAGATCGTGAAGGGGCTAATGTTACAATTATCAAAATATATATGTATGTGTAAAAGGACATTTACCCCTGTATATTAGGAATACTGATGCTTTGCGGTAAAGGGGATTAGTCAGTATAAAGCCAATGATATAGTAAGCATTTTGTACCTAAAATCAATAAACCTAGTGCATTTCATCAATATTCTGGTAAATTATATTTGGCATCTGAATGGTAATAGTACATTTAGTGTCTAATCAATGGTTATCAGTAAGGTTAGCATTGAAGTATGTGATTGCAAGATAGATCTATTATTTTTAGTACTTGTTGTCCATTATTTATTCTTATTCTTGGCAGGTAACTGGTATTGAACCATTAATTTACCACTGATTGCCAAGTACAGAATACTTATGTTATTAATGACCAAAAGTACTAAAACTAGTAGCTCTATCTTGCTATCACATACTGTAATGCTATACTTACCGCTAACCAAGGATTAGACACTAATTGTACCATAGTTGTCCAGTGAGGGTTTAAAGACACTTGGTTGTCTAAAGAGAGAGTTATAATTCTAGCAAACCATAACATAAAATATTATTTTTAGGAACCCAGAAAGGGCTATGATCCCCATAAGATTAGAGAGGGCTTTTAATTCCAAGTGATCTAGAGAAAAACAAGTAGTAGAAGTAAAACAAAACGTTTCATGTGTAATTGGCTTTTGGTACTTTATACTGTAATGTACTTTTACAGGGTGTGTGTTGTGTGGCACACAGGTGAGTTAAGATTAGTGATGTCAGATCATTATTTAAGATACACTTAGGATAGCTGTGCTTGAATATTCGGCCAACAGTTTTTCACAATGCTCCCTTGTAAATATATACACTGGCCAAACTTATTTATTTTTTAAGTGGGGAAAGTGAGGCTAATTACTGCCATCATAAGACGTTTAAGTCTAACATGCCTGATCTTTCTTTACCCTGACATCCATTATTTTGTGAGAGTTGACATCCTTCACACATTTTAGATACTCTGCCAATTTGACTGAAAACGTGGTCACAGACTTTACCCACTTCACGAACTTGTAGCCAAACAAATTAATAGCCTACAATGGTGCACTGTATTTCTTTATTTCTATCTATCTATCTATCTATCTATCTATCTATCTATCTATCTATCTATCTATCTATCTATCATCTATCTATCTATCTTTATATTAAGAAGTATCATTTTAATTAAGTTACTGTATACTTTCAATTTTACACATTTTTCAATTGTTTAGCCCAAGACATTACCATTTATATACAGTAGGTCAAGGAAGGTCACACTTAGGAATTTTTAGAGTCTTTATGTAGGCTGAAGTTTTTACATCTAGTAAATGTAATGGATGGTTTTGTTACAGAAATGTGGCATGTCACAGTAATGGCTATGTTTATGAAATCACAGTTTGTGATAAACGATTTCCTTATCACGTCCTCCCTTGCCAAAGATTAATTACTGTCATATTTCCAGATCGCTTTAGAAGTAACTTAATAACACAACCTCTTGAACACATCTGGTGCTTGGCCAAACAATTTGGAATTATTTTTTTATCCAGTGAAATTGAAGCAAAATAGAAAAAATTGATTTATAAGTATTGGTAAATAAAGTTCTTTTAAGCGGGAGACAAAGTTACTAATTTTATTTTGCCTTCTATTATTATTCCACTATAATATGTGACCATTTCCATGAATTTAGAGATAACACCAGGCAATTAAAAAGGTTAACTGGGACTTTTTTTTAAACGTGTCTAAGAACTAACAGGCAGGCAGGTAGCTAGCAACTACCTACCTGTTGTGCCTGGCGCTGATGTCTGCCGGCACAAAGCGGTCACACACCAATCCTCAGGGAAAAAAAGGTAAAGTTCCAGCTCCTTAAAAATATGATAAGTCTTTAATTGTATCCAATAAAATCCACATAAATATGAACACGGTCACATATAGCTCCCCCCGGTGGGTGCCCTCCAGCATGAGAGGCTAAACGGCAACGCGTTTCGATCAAACGATCTTTATCAAAGCCATCAAGTTGGCTTTGATAAAGATCGTTTGATCGAAACGCGTTGCCGTTTAGCCTCTCATGCTGGAGGGCACCCACCGGGGGGAGCTATATGTGACCGTGTTCATATTTATGTGGATTTTATTGGATACAATTAAAGACTTATCATATTTTTAAGGAGCTGGAACTTTACCTTTTTTTTCCCTGATGATCCATTCGTCTCCATGCAACGAAGTTCCGTGCACCTGCGTTGGTTACTGGTGAGCTGGCTAATTTGGGTTTTGTTTCTCATTACACACCAATCCTGCTGATGATTAAGCAGCTTCTGCTGATGTCACATCAACAGAGCAGTGGCTTTTATTCTGCACTTGTCTGTTGACAGGGTTGACTGCTGACATTATGCTGATTGACAAACGGTTCCCTGCTGCTTAGCTGTGGGAAGACAACAGTCAATCAGAAAGAATGCCAGTAGTTGCGCTCCATTAACAGAGTAGCTCAAAAGAAGAAGAGCTGCTCTGTTGACATGGAGCAGCTGAATTGCCATCAGAAGCAGTCAGTGACCACTCTGAGCTGAAGCCAGGTAGAATAGGCAGGTAGTTGCCTCTGTTAGCAAACACCTGTCTGTTAGTTTTTGGCACATAGTAACAACAAAAAATCCTGGATAATCTCCTTTAGGAAAAAAAGATTATCATTATTTTGCTTCCTTATACAGCACCATCATCTTCCTCCTCAGCATTTTACAGGCATTGATATCACTGTCCCCATTGGGGCTGACTATCTGAAATTACCAGTACGTTTGTTTTTGGAGTGTGGGAGGAATCCCTCACAATTAACGCCAGAACATCCTTTCAAATGTTGTCTTTGGAAAGATTAGAACCCAGGAACCCAATGATTGCAGTTTGCCAGGCTTGAAAAACCCTCATGGTCCATAACCAATATTATCCTGGAGCCCAGGATACTTTCAATTCTACCATGATCCAAAAAAGAACATATTAGAAATTGGACACTCATGCTTTGCAATCATCAACAAGTCTTTAAAAATAGTATCTTAAAGTGGTAAGGCAAGGAATTGAAATAATACAATTCATAGATTTTTATTAGAAAAAAATCATCTCATATGGGGTTTATGATCCTTCTTGTCACAAAGCCCAGACTACTACCAGTTCTTCTTTGATTTAAATAAAAAAAAGAAAATATCACAAATGGGGCAATATGACTATGACAAAAGCGTCAAAGAGTCTTGGGGTGCAAAAAGTTATGGCAGTATTTATGTTGGAATAATGCTTATCTACAGTATTTATATAATTATCTTAAATTGTCTGTCATCCACTTCCGTCTAGACATCCTCGAATCCCACAATCCATTGCGCCACACCAGAAAAACACCGACCGCTATATTGGAATACCCAAGTGATGGGTATTCCAATATGGCACCCGCTGGTGGTACCAGTCCCACCAGCGAGTCATCGCCGGACCTCCCGCTGCTGGGACTCCCCCGCCGCAAGAACTCCATGCCACAAGGACCCCTCCCCACCGCTGGGATCCAGGCCACCGGGGCACCCTCCCTGCCGTAGGAAAATAATTCACTGCGCAGGCGCAGTAAATCAGACCGCCATCTTTGAAGAGGCAGATGACGGTGGCCGGGCACACATGCGCAGTTGATCTATCTGTTTATTTGTGAGCTGCGTCACAGCATGTCATTATTTGAAAGATGCTGTCAAGTGCATGCCAGCAGCCTCTGAATTGGTGGAAGTTTAAACTCAACTACTTTCCCTTTGCTTTATGGCCTTGACTTAAACCTCAAGATTCACACTTAAGAGATTCTCAGAACTGCAAAGCTTGCCCCCATAGGGATGTCACTACCCTCCCGATGCGATAGAATCGGGCCTCCATCTAGTTACTATATATATTGCAACAACTACTATTTATTACTGTTTAATAGTGCATGCGTTTCTGTCTCCAGAACTAGTGTTGTATTGCCAGTAATACACTGTTAAAACCAAACAAACAAACCAGTAACCAGGGTACGAAGGATGATTGTTATGATCTGGTGGCCTAAGAGCAGCATGAGATGTACTCTGGAGAAGGTGGTACCTGTACTGACCGCAGACCCTGAACTTAACACCGCAACTAGAAGTAGCCGTGGAATGTACCTATCACTCCCTAGACATCTCAACACAGCCGGAGGACTAATTACCCCTAGAGATAGAAAAGGGAAAACTATCTTGCCTCAGAGAAAATTCCCAAAGGATAGCCAGCCCCCCACAAATATTGACTGTGAGAGGAGAGGGAAAAAACATACACAGACTGAAATCAGAATTTAGCAAAGGAGGCCACTTCTAGCTAAGTAGAAAGGATAGGACAGAGTACTATGCGGTCAGTATTAAAACACTAGAAAATATCCACCACAGAAAATACAAAAATCTCCACAGCTAACTAAAGATATGGAGGGTATATCTGCATCTCCAGAGATACCAGCTTGGCTAAACAAATCCTTATTCAGACCAAGCTGGACAAGAAAAAAACATGGAAAAGAACTGAACAATAAGGCCACAGCATGTGGACAGCAAAAATCAAGGCCAGAACTTCTTTGTTGAAAGGAACAGCAAAGCAGGAGAGAGCAGGCAAGGATGTGAATCCTCCAGGAACAATGGACAACTGGCACTGACTAAAGGGTCAAGCAAGGCTAAATAGCCCAGTCAGGATTGCAAAAACTTGACACACCTGATGAATGCTGCGATCCAGAGACAGCAGCACTACCACTTATAACCACCGGAGGGAGCCCAAGAGCAGAATTCACAACAGATGATGTCCGAAATGCGCGTTGGGGTAAATGCTGCACCTACACAGCTCACCATCAGGTAACCATGCTCCTATACCTTATACTATGGGTTATTGACCTTGCTTACTTGTGCAGTACTAGAAGATATGTAACATGCTACTACTATAATACTTCTATGTATTCCCCCATATATATCTTTCCTCCATCTCGCACACCTTTCCTACCTGATCTATCTATCACAATAAATTAATTCACACTTTCCCCTGTCCCGGTAATCCGCTGCCTCGGAGTAACCCTTGACTCTGCCCTGTCCTTTAAACCGCACATCCAAGCTCTCGCCACCTCCTGTTACCTCCAGCTTAAAAATATCTCCAGAATCCATCCTTTCCTCAACACTCATTCTACCAAAATGCTTGTGCATGCCCTAATCATCTCCTGCCTCGACTACTGCAACATTATCCTCTGTGGCCTACCTTCTAACACTCTTGCACCCCTCCAGTCAGTCCTTAACTCTGCTGCCCGACTAATTATTCTCTCTCTTCGCTACACTCCTACTTCCTTTCTTTGCAAATCCCTTCACTGGCTCAAAATTTCCCAGCATATCCAGTTTAAATTACTAACACTGACCTACAAAGCCATGCATAACCTTTCTCCTCCATATACTGTATTTCTGAACTAATCTCTCAATATCTTCCCTCACGTAATCTCCGGTCCTCCCAAGACCTCCTTCTCTCCTCCACACTTATTCGCTCCTCACCCAATCGCCTCCAAGACGTCTCCCAATATCCCCCATCATCTGGAACTCTGTGCCCCAACACGTCCGGTTATCCACCACATTTGGATCCTTCAAATGGAACCTGAAAACACATCTCTTCAAAGAAGCTTACAGCCTGTAATGACCACACGGCCACCTCAACACCATCGGAGCTGCGACCCCTGACCTACTGTCTCCTTCCCCACAATCCTGTAGAATGTAAGCCCGCAAGGGCAGGGTCCTCTTTCCTCTGTATCAGTCTGTCATTGTTAGTTTTGTTTACTGTAAGTGATATTTGTATTTTGATGTAAGCCCTTCTCATGTACAGCACCATGGAATTAATGGTGCTATATAAATAAATAATACAAATAATAATTATGTACACCCTTCCTCTCGTGTAAAGCACCATGGAATAAATGGCTCTATAATAATAAATATAAGAATAAATAATAACAATACCTGAGAATGACAAATACAGACAGGCAGTGGGGGCACTTTTATACATAGCAACTATGACTTGACCGCATATTGCAGCAACAATTGGAATTCTCTGCAGATATGTGGAAAAACCCCACCAAAGGGACTGGAATGCCATTAATACATTTCTTCAATATTTGAAAGAGACTCAGGACATACAGTTAAGAAAATCTGCAACAGGAGATCTAAAACTCACATGCTATGTGGATATGCAAATTGTCACTCTGCACAAGGAGAAACCTTACCCCTTAGACCTCATGCTATGTGGATGCAGAATGTACTGGTGTCTAATGTGGTCATAAATTGACAAGTAACTATTTGTTCAAACTTGGAGAAAGTTGAATTTCTTGGTCTAGCATAAAACAGGTATCTGTAAACTTGTCATCTACAGAAGCAGAGTATGTGTCTGCAGCTCACGCAAGTCAAGAGGTCATTTACTTAAACCAATTATTAGACTACCTTGGTAAGATATAAACTCAACAGATGGTGATTTATAAAGACGACCAGGAATGCATTAAACTTGCATGCAGTGAAAAGAACAATGCGAGAACCAAACAGATTGATGTTAAACATAATCACCTGCGTTATTTGATAGAACGTGGTATAATTGAGTTTGTTTATTGCTACACTGACCAGATCAAAAGCTAATGCTATGACAAAACCACTTCCAAGAGCCACATATGAAGAATTCAGAATCACTATGGGACTAACAGGATAAGTAGATGTTGAGTGTGTGTCTTGGAATAATGCTTATTATTTTACATATTGCAACAAGTACTATTTACTTTAATACTGCAGGAGTTTCAGTTTCCAGCTGCAGCACACTTTACTTTCACTTTGCAAGCTGACAGACAAGATGCTAAGATCCTAAGCAATAAGAAACACCAGTTGTAAGCTTTGTTGTCTTTGTTCCTGAATAAATATATACTGTATACACTGTTGAACAGCTAGAAAGTGCATAGAAAGTGCAGAGATTATCCTCTGCCAACAATTTAACACTCAAAAATTTTGTGTTAAAGAAACATTCACCCCAATTTGCAGAATGATAAATGATTCACACTTTACCTACCAAGACCCTTTTACCAAGAAAACTGATTGACCCAAAAAAATTCATAGAAACATTCGTTCTTGATCACTGTCCAGTGTAAACCTCCTGTATTTACTCATGATCGTTGTTACATGAAAATTAAATTAAACCTTCTTGTATTGTCAATCATCTCTCGTTATGGACAGTTTATCTTCCTGTGTGAAAGGAACTCTACTTGCTCTGCTTACTTTTATCAGATATTTTCAATACAACAAAAGCACTTTGTTCTTTTTCCTATAAACATGTGAATGTTTTCTTACTCATGTCTGATAAATAGACCTAAGTGAACTTGAAAGCTTGCTAATGTTCACCATTTGTTTTTATTTTTATCAGCCATTAAAGCCTGGGTACCACATGTAATGGACAGATATTTTACTTCACAACTTTAAAAAAGTTTTATTTTTCTCCTTTATTACTGAGAAAAGAATGATGTTTCTGTATTGATGTTACATACTCCTTTACAACGTGATAAATCATAGGTGGATGATGTTTGCTTGTTTGCTTTACTCAACCTATGTATCTATAAATGTTCATTAAAGCTTTACAAGATACTTCTGAAAATCAAGAAAATTGTTCCAGAAGGAGATATGCTCATAGCAGGAAAAAGCAAGGGTTTTGTGAAGAAGAGAAATGAAATGCCTCTCCAGTTCTCCACTATAGCACAAAATATCCTTAGAGAACATTTTTAAATATCTTTTTTGTATCTATGTAAAATCTAAAATCTCATCTGCATTAATTTTGAAAGACACCCCGTTGATGCACATAAAATACAAATTTTCACAAAGGATGATGGTAAAGGAAAGTAGTAGTCATGGAAGGCCATACATTTTTTTCTTTGAAAATGCTTTTGACCTTTTGACTTTTATGCCCAGCTCTCTTCAGGGGCACAATCCTGCGCTGGGTTCTACCACAGTAAGTCACATCAGTCGATCATCAAAAGCTTTTTATATTTTTAAAAATAAAGTTTGCAACAAGCCACCTGGGAGACACACCAAGACATGTGGAAGAAGGTGCTCTGGTCAGATGAAACCAAAATCGAACTTTTTGGCAACAATGCCAAATGATATGTTTAGCATAAAGGCAACACATCTCATCACCCTGAACACACCATCCCTACTGTCAAACATGTTGGTGGCAGCATCATGGTTTGGGCCTGATTTTCTTCAGCAGGGACAGGGTAGATGGTTAAAATTATAGGGAAGATGGATGGAGCCAAATACAGGACAATTCTTGAAGAAAACCTGTTGGAGCCTGCAAAAGACCTGAGACTGGGATGGAGATTTGTCTTCCAACAAGACAATGATCCCAAACATAACGCAAAATCTACAATGGAATGGTTTACAAATAAATGTATCCAGGTGTTAGAATGGCCAAGTCAAAGTCCAGACCTCAATCCATTTGAGAATCTGTGGAAAGAGCTGAAAACTGCTGTTCACAAACAATCTCCATCAAACCCCACTGAGCTCAAGTTGTTTGCCAAGGAAGAATGGGCAAGAATTTCAGTCTCTCGATGTACAAAACTGATAGAGACATACCCCAAACGACTTGCAGCTGTAATCACAGCAAAAATTGGCGCAACAAAGCATTATGTTAAAGGGGCCGAATAATATTGCACACCCCACTTTTCAGTTTTTGAATTTCACAAAAATGTAAAATAACCAATAAATTTCATTCAACTTCACAATTGTGCTCCACTTGTTGTTGATTCTTCACCAAAAATTTACATTTGGTATCTTTATGTTTGAAGCATGATATGTGAAAAAAGGTTGAAAAGTTCCAGGGGGCTGAATACTTTTGCAAGGCACTGTATATTCAGAAAGCTTCCAGTGTGAGGAGACAGTGCCTGGTGTCCCTCCTCAAAATCAATTTTTAATCTGCTCTATTGCATATACTGTACCTGGAGGGAGGTTGTGTTACGTGAGTGGTGAGAGATGAAATGTCTGCCTATTGATGATATATTATGACGTGCACTGACGGGATTAGTTATATCATGGAGATGTTCCGATATCCGCATTTTTAATTTGCGCGAGGTACATCTCACATAAGCTTTATTGCAAGTGAAACAATCGATTTTGAATATGACATTTGATGAATTGCAGTTAATTAATTGCTTAATTTTAAATGTATTGGTTTCATCATTATTCTTGAACAATTTACTATTCGTTGCCTGTTTACAGGACTTACAGTTAGAACCCCCGCATTTAAAGAAATCGACACAATCCAACCATGGGTTTATGGGATCTCTTTGAAATAAATGTTCTAGGGAAAATCAAATTTCCCAGTGTAGGTGCCCTCCTGGCAGTTACATTACATCCTGATTCTAAAATTGATGCTAATGTAGCATCTTCATGTAAAATAGGCAAAAATTTATTAATGATGTTTTTAATTTTATGAAATTGAGGGCTGTATTAGAAATATACATAGAGATTCTGTTTAAATTTGTTTTGTAAAGGATTTATTTATTCCTTGCAATTTTTTTATTACATTCAGTGCTCTATTAACCCCTCTCTGACCTCGGACGGGATAGTACGTCCGAGGTCAGATCCACTGATTTGATGCAGGGCTCTGGCGGTGAGCCCGCATCAAAGCCGGGACATCTTGCTGTCAGCTGTGAATCACGATCCACCCGCCGCTATTAACTAGTTAAATGTCGCTGTCAAAGGATGACAGCGGCATTTAACCAGTGCTTCCGATGGCCGGAATTGAGCGCCGGGGTCAGTGATGCGTCTGCATAGTAACTATAGAGGTCTTTGAGACCTCTGTGGTTGCTGATGCTGGATTACTTTGAGCGCCACCCATGTGATGATCACTCCCATGTAGCTGAGCCGATCGAGTTGTGCCAGCTTCTAGCCTCTCATGGAGGCTATTGAAGCATGGCAAAAGTAAAAAAAAAAGTTAAAAAAATGTGAAAAAAATAAAAAAAAATATAAAAGTTTAAATCACCCCCCTTTCGCCCCATTCAAAATAAACCAGTAAAAAAAAATCAAACCTACACATATTTAGTATCACTGCATTAAGAATTGCCCGATCTATCAAAAAAAGAAGGATTAACCTGATCGCTAAAAGGCGTAGCGAGAAAAATTTTTGAAACGCCAGAATTACATTTTTGGACGTTTGGAATTTGTTTTCACTACTTAGATAAAAGAGAACCTAGACATATTTGGTGTCTATGAACTCATAATGACCTGGAGAATCATAATGGCAGGTCAGTTTTAGCATTTAGTGAACCTAGTAAAAAAGCCAAACAAAAAACAAATGTGGGATTGCACTTTTTTTGCAATTTCACCGCACTTGGAATTTTTTTCCCATTTTCTAGTGCACGACATGGTAAAACCATTGGTGTTGTTCAAAAGTACAACTCGTTTCACAAAAAATAAGTCCTCACATGGCCATATTGATGGAAAAATAAAAAAAGTTATGTCTCTGGAAATGAGGAGAGTGAAAATGAACACTGAAAAATGGAAAATCCCAAGGTCATGAAGAGACCAATTTCGATAATTCCTCCTTTTTAATTTTTTGGTTGTATGATTCAATTTCATTGACAAATTTTCCTCCCCACTGCAGTTTCTCTTTGTTCTAATCAACTCACACACAGGGATGGATCTTATTGTATATTTTGGGTGACTGCTGGTGGCATCAAGAATTGTGTTACCACCAAATGGTTTCAAATATGTTCTAGTTAAAATGATACAGTTAAACTCCCCAAATATATCCAAATCCAAAAAAGAAATGTGTTTGGAGCCATGTCTGTAAGTGAATTTTAAATTAAGCTAATTTGAAGTCTGATATGGCAGGTCTGGTACGCACCGCCACTCCAGATGATGAGGATATCGTCGACGTATCTGCCATACCAGACAATGGATGACGCAAAATTGTTCCTGATGGAAAATATGGAAAAAAAACCTCCCAAAATGCCATTACTAAATTGAATAATAAGGGTCAAAATGTTGCCCCATTGGCACTCCCGTGCGTTGCCAAAAAATTTTTGATCGAACCAAAAAAATTGTGTGTTTAATAAAAATATGACCTCAAGAATGGTCATATTAATTTACTTTCTTTTCCATTTGGTCTAGACCATCATGACCATCCATCACTCATCCCTGCAAAATATAACACATAGTCATCTTTTAGCACTTTTCCAGCACCTTCTTCACATTCCCTCACCTCTACACAAACCATGTAGTGCTACAATCATTGTCCTAGACAGTAATAATACCCCTTGTGTGTCCTGCACAATAACTCTCTTTTTGTGCTCTTCTTATTAACAGTGCCAGCCCTGTGCTCCTAAACAGTAATAATTCCCTCGTCCCTGTATTGTCTTGTGTCCTTTAACTTCCATGTTTTTGACAGTTATGTAATGTTATTTTTGCGCTGTCTATATGGTGTCATCATTTTTTATAACATACTGTAACTATTTATAATTAGCCTTATATCTATTCGATATGATCTATCAGGAATTTAGTCACTGTACTTTATCACTTTATTTCATTGTGGCTATTACTTTATGTTTATGACATGATACTGACAGCTGACCTTTTTTTATTTTTTGGACATATCACATCTTCACAGCATGTATGAGGATGCTGTCACAAGATCGGGACCCAGTCAATGCACTGCAGTCTGATTTCAGACCAATTTCTGCATTCCAATAATTACGCTACCATAGAATAATGCTAAAGATGTTTCCAAATCATGTATACCCACTTGCATCAATCATTCTCTCCCCTTCCCACTTCCATCCCCCAGTCAAATTTTATAAGCTACTGGGTGATCCTGATCGCTGATGCCTGATGTTGTAATTGGGCATTTGGTTCTGCAGCAGTGCTAATGATCATCCAGTAGCTTATACTTTTTAGTTAGGGGCTCGTAGATGGAAGGGGAGGGAATTATTGTATCATACAATCATGTACAGTCATTATAGTAAAGAGAAAAAGCTGCTCAGAATCATAATACACATGTACTTTACAAAAGGAATTAGATATAAAAAAAGTGGCTTTATTGAAATATAGAATGTCAAAACAAGTTAAAAACAATAAAAAAACACACAGACACCAACATAGACAATGACAATAAGCAGGAATGACAAAATAGTCCCAGGTCAAAATTAATACATAAATATTAGTGATGATCAAGCATGATCGTCAGGACTCATTACTCGCTCGAGCATCAGTGTCATTGGGATGCTCGTTAGCCGGCGAATATTTTTTGAATGTTCGAGCGGGAGCTCGAGTCCCCACCCCACATGTTTGGCGCTTTGTAGACAGCCAATGATTATGTGGGTTTGCCTGCCAGTCACTGTAATGCCATAGCCATCTTGATTGTGGCATTACTGTGATTGGCTGGCCGCATTGTGTCATCAAGTCTGTATAAGACCCGTGATGCTATGCTCGGCACACTGTACCCGGGACACAGGTAGAATAGGGAGAAGTGCTTATGAGAGAGGGACAGAATGGTAGCTGCATATTAGCCAGTGATTCAGCCACATTTATATTTCTGTTAAGTACAACAGCCCTTCTTTGACCTAATGATAATCAATAGTAATACCGCTGTTAGCAGCACTTAGGGAGAGATTGAGCTGAAGGGATCATGTAGTACAGTATAGGGTGAATTGCACTTCCTTTATGCTGCAGCCTGCAACTGATACCAGAACCCCTTCTCAGAGCTAGTAATATTCTTTTTGGTCTTTATCCTGCAAATTGTTCTGAGCAGGGAAATATTATACACCATTTTTAATATGGCAGTTGTGCGTCAAAATCATACAGCCAGACTTGGTTGGGTCTCAATAGCATTGCAATATTTATACTAGAGTCTTATATGTTCATCTGAGGTGTGCAGATTTGCCTGGCATTGTAATACTGCAATTTTTTGAAGCAGTGAAATCTTATACAATGTTTAACATGCTACAGATCAGTGTAATAATTATAGGGGATAATTCAGGAGACTCTTTGTGTGGAACAAGACAACAAGACGCAGTTTTATAAGTGCTAAAGTTTATATTATCACGCGGTGATTCAAGCAGGTGCAGAGAGAAACTCAAGTCCACAACACTTGGTGCAAATAATAAACGCAGCTTAGCAGTCAATAGGAAACTTCAGAGGTAGATGCAAACAAACAGAAAGTCTATGAAGCACAGTTATTCTTGAGGAAACTTGACACAAATAGATCCTTGACTTAGTCCAGACACAGATAGATATGCAATTAGGCAGTTCAAATCATATCTTAGCTCAACCAGGGAGGCCTGGTTAATAGTCTCAGGTTTTGCAGAGCAGAAACAGCTTACATGTCCAGCAAATGCAGATGGAAGTAACAGGAGCAGCAGATGAAAGAGGATTACTGAACACTGGTGTATGCAGCAGGAACTCAGAGCAGAGTGGCAGGATCTCCAAACAGGTTCACAGGTGCAGGTGCAAGGCCAGGGAGTAATCAGGAGCTGGATGCAAAGCAAAATAATCTAGCACAGACTGAAGGCTGGGGTGGAGTTTTATAGCAGGAAGACAAGTGCACATGAGACCAAAGACGCCATGTTGGAAAAGGGCAGTAATGCACAAAAGGTAAAAAATATTCAGAGTCCTGACATTACTCCCTCCTTAGAAGCGGCCTCAGGACGATCCTGGAACTGGTTTCTCAGGAAATCTCTGATGAAAACGAGAAATCTTGTGTTGGGCATTGATGTTTTCCACAGGTTCCCAAGAGTCTTCCTCAGGAGGATATCCCTGCCATCTTATCAGATATTGGAGCCGATTCCTGCGAATCCTGGAATCAATAATTTCCTCCACCACGAATTGTTCTTGCCCATCAATCACCACAGGCTGTGGAGGTGGCACAACACGTCCCTGGAAGGTATTAGGAGATACAGGCTTTAAAAAGATACATGAAAAACTGGGTGTACCTTCATTGTCCTAGGTAGCTTTAGCCGGCAGGCCACAGAGCTCACAATACCATTGATCTTGAAAGGGCCAATGAATTTCTGTCCAAGTTTTTGTGAAGGAACATTTAACTTCAGATTCTTAGTTGCTAACCACACGGAATCTCCTACCTTGAACATGGGCGCAGGTTTACGGAATCTATCAGCCGATCTCTTATAACTAGTGTTGAGCATTCCGATGCTGCAAGTATCGGGTATCGGCCGATACTTGCTGTATCGGAATTTCCGATACCGAGATCCGATATTTTTGTAATATCGGATATCGGTATCGAAACAACATTAATGTAAAAAGGTGTAAAAGAAAGAATTAAAATAAAAAAAATCGCTATACTCACCTGTCCGACGCAGCCGGGACCTCGGCGATTGTAAGCGGCAGCGTTGTTTCTTTAAAATTCGCGCTTTTACTTGCTTACGTGAATTCCCGGCTTCTGATTGGTCAGGGCGGCCATGTTGCCGGGACTCGGACCAATCACAGCAAGCCGTGACGAAATTACGTCACGGCTTGCTGTGATTGGTCCGCGTCCCGGCAACATGGCCGCCATTAACCAATCACAAGCCGTGACGTCACGGGAGGCTGGACACGCGCTTATTTTGAAAAGCGCGCGTGTCCAGCCTCCCGTGACGTCACGGCTTGTGATTGGTCACGGCGCCATATTGCCGGGATGCGGACCAATCACAGCAAGCCGTGACTAAATTACGTCACGGCTTGCTGTGATTGGTCCGCGTCCCAGGAACATGGCCGCCATTAACCAATCACAAGCCGTGACGTCACGGGAGGCTGGACACGCGCTTATTTTGAAAAGCGCGCGTGTCCAGCCTCCCGTGACGTCACGGCTTGTGATTGGTCACGGCGCCATATTGCCGGGACGCGGACCAATCACAGCAAGCCGTGACGTAATTTCGTCACGGCTTGCTGTGATTGGTCCGAGTCCCGGCAACATGGCCGCCCTGACCAATCAGAAGCCGGGAATTCACGTAAGCAAGTAAAAGCGCGAATTTTAAAGAAACAACGCTGCCGCTTACAATCGCCGAGGTCCCGGCTGCGTCGGACAGGTGAGTATAGCGATATTTTTTATTTTAATTCTTTATTTTACACATTTATATGGTTCCCAGGGCCTGAAGGAGAGTTTCCTCTCCTTCAGACCCTGGGAACCATCAGGAATACCGTCCGATACCTGAGTCCCATTGACTTGTATTGGTATCGGGTATCGGTATCGGATTGGATCCGATATTTTGCCGGTATCGGCCGATACTTTCCGATACCGATACTTTCAAGTATCGGACGGTATCGCTCAACACTACTTATAACTAGTGTTGAGCATTCCGATACTGCAAGTATCGGGTATCGGCCGATATTTGCTGTATCGGAATTTCCGATACCGAGATCCGATACTTTTGTGGTATCGGGTATCGGGTATCGCAACAACATTAATGTAATAATGTGTAAAAGAGAGAATTAAAATAAAAAATATTGCTATACTCACCTCTCCGACGCAGCCTGGACCTCAGCGAGGGAACCGGCAGCGTTGTTTGTTTAAATTTCGCGCTTTTACTTGGTTACGTGAAGTCCCGGCTTGTGATTGGTCAGGGCGGCCATGTTGCCGGGACGCGGACCAATCACAGCAAGCTGTGATGAAATTACGTCACGGCTTGCTGTGATTGGTCCGCGTCCCGGCAACATGGCCGCCATTAACCAATCACAAGCCGTGACGTCACGGGAGGCTGGACATGCGCGTATTTTAAAAAGCGCGCGTGTCCAGCCTCCAGTGACGTCCCGGCTTATGATTGGTCACGGCGCCATGTTGCCGGGACGCGGACCAATCACAGCAAGCCGTGACGAAATTACGTCACGGCTTGCTGTGATTGGTCCGCGTCCCGGCAACATGGCCGCCATTAACCAATCACAAGCCGTGACGTCACGGGAGGCTGGACATGCGCGTATTTTAAAAAGCGCGCGTGTCCAGCCTCCCGTGACGTCACGGCTTGTGATTGGTTAATGGCGGCCATGTTGCCGGGACGCGGACCAATCACAGCAAGCCGTGACGTAATTTCGTCACGGCTTGCTGTGATTGGTCCGCGTCCCGGCAACATGGCCGCCCTGACCAATCACAAGCCGGGACTTCACGTAACCAAGTAAAAGCGCGAATTTTAAACAAACAACGCTGCCGGTTCCCTCGCTGAGGTCCAGGCTGCGTCGGACAGGTGAGTATAGCAATATTTCTTATTTTAATTCTTTATTTTACACATTTATATGGATCCCAGGGTCTGAAGGAGAGTTTCCTCTCCTTCAGACCCTGGGAACCATCAGGAATACCGTCCGATACTTGAGTCCCATTGACTTGTATTGGTATCGGGTATCGGTATCGGATTGGATCCGATACTTTGCCGGTATCGGCCGATACTTTCCGATACCGATACTTTCAAGTATCGGACGGTATCGCTCAACACTACTTATAACGTTCTTGAGCCGTGGTCAGGGATTCCTTCAGAACCTCCAGATTTTGTCTCATCGCAGTCAGCCTTTCCTCCACTGCCGGAACCGGAGAATTAATTGGAGACCTAGGTAAAATACACGGATGATAACCCAGATTGGCAAAGAAAGGTGTAAATTTAGTGGAGGCGCTCTGAGAATTATTATATGAAAATTCGGCTAACGGCAACAACTCCAACCAATCATCCTGGAGATGGCTGACATAGCATCTTAGATATTGTTACAGTGTCTGGTTGGTACGCTTAGTCTGACCATTTGTGTGGGGATGGTAAGCAGAGGAGAGACAGACATTAATATTGAGTGCAGAGCAAAACCCCTTTGAGAATCTTGAAGTGAACTGCACTCTACGGTCAGAGATGATCTCATCCGGCACCCCATGCAACCGAAAGACATTCTGTATAACCAAGTTCACTGTATCTTTAACAGAGGGGAGGCCCGAGCATGGAACAAAATGAGCAGCTTTAGTCAGGCGATCAACTACCACCATGATTGTATTCATGCCCCCCGATGTAGGCAGCTCCACAATAAAGTCCATTGATATAGACCCCCAAGGGCGGGATGGAACAGGTAATGGTTGTAGAAGACCCGTAGGTGCCACATGAGGAGTCTTGTAACAGGCACATACCTCGCAAGAGAGAACATAGTCCTTGGTATCCTTCAGGCAAGTTGGCCACCAGAAGAATCGGCTCAGGAACTCTTGTGTCTTCTGTACCCCCCTGTGACCAGCCAACTTGGAGTCATGTACCAACTTGAGGATCTGCAGCCGGACAACCTCAGGGACGTAGATACGTCGATCTCTGAACCACATGCCACCCTTAAAGACAAGATTAATATCCACAGGTGGGTTGGCCAGAAATACATCACCCTCATAGGCCTCCCTGCACTCCATCCACAAGTCCTGATCATGGATAACTCCAATGAAATTGGCATCAGATAGAATGGTCTTGGACAGGGCTCCAGGTACGGAATCCGCAGCATGGATTCGGGATAAAGCATCAGCCTTCCCATTACGAGAACCTGGACAGTACGAGATAACAAAGTTAAATTGATTTAAGAATAAGTTCCAATGAGCCTGACGAGGAGAAAGACATCTAGCGGATCTAAGGAACTCTAGATTGCGATGGTCAGTTAGCACTATGATCTGTTGTGCAGCTCCTTGCAGATGATGCCTCCATTCTTTGAAAGCCGCAATAATAGCCAGCAATTCCTTGTCTCCCACGTCGTAATTCTTCTCTGCTGAGGTTAGTCTACGGGAAAAGAAAGCACAAAGATGTAGCAGACCCTTCTCTCCAGTTCTTTGGGAGAGAATAGCCCCCAAAGCATTATCAGAAGCGTCCACCTCCACAGTGAAAGGATGTGTTGGATCTGGGTGTATCAACAGCGGTGCTGATGTGAAACAGATCTTCAGCCAATCAAATGCTTCTTGAGCCTGTGATGACCACTTAAAGGGCTTTTCTTTCTTTGTCAAGGAAGTAATGGGACAAACAATATCAGAAAAATTTCGAATGAAGCGTCTGTAGAAATTTGCAAAACCAATAAAACGTTGGACCTCCTTAACGTTCTTGGGTGCCGGCCAGTCAAGGATAGCCTGAATCTTACCAGATTCCATGTTCAGCCCCTGGGGAGAGATGATATAACCCAAGAACTGTATCTCAGAATGATGGAACTCGCATTTCTCCGGCTTGATATACAGTTGGTTCTCATTCAGACGTCTTAAAACAGTTTTGACATGTTCTTCATGTTCCTGTAGAGAGTCAGAAAAGATTAGTATATCGTCCAAATAGATCACCACAAACTGGTCCAACAAATCTCTGAAGATGTCATTAACAAGGTGTTGAAATGCTGCAGGGGTGTTACAAAGCCCGAAGGCCATCACAAGAGATTCAAAGTGTCCATACCGGCATCTGAATGCTGTCTTCCACTCATCCCCTGGACGAATATGCACCAAATTATAAGCCCCACGAAGATCCAGCTTAGAGAACACCTTAGCATGGTGGACTCTTTCCAGTAATTTGGGAATCAGAGGCAAAGGGTAACGGTTTCGTACGGTTACCTTATTGAGTTCTCGATAGTCAACACAGGGTCTCAGGTTCCCATCCTTCTTCTTTACAAAAAAGATAGGTGCCCCTGCTGGTGAGGAAGAAGGATGTATGAAGCTTTTGGCCAGATTTTCATCAATATACTCTTTTAAGGCTTGAAGCTCAGGTGCCGCCAAAGGGTATATATTACCAAAAGGAATGGCTGCCCCGGGAAGCAGCTCAATGGGACAGTCATAATGCCTGTGTGGAGGAAGCTGATCTGCATTCTTCTTGTCACAGAGATCAGAGAACTCTTTATATGCTGGAGCTAAAGAAGATACCTGTACATGTGGTTCCGTAGCCGTGGACTCAGGGACAGCTTCTGTTAACACTGAGTTGCTCCTTGTTGGAAAGATAATCTCCTTGGTCTCCCAGTTGATAATTGGGTTCTGAGAATGCAACCAAGGAATGCCTAAAATCACAGGAAAATGAGGACAAGAAATTAGCAAGAAAGAAAGTTGCTCCTGATGATTAGGCTCCAACAAAATTTCAAGGGGTACGGTCTCCTGATCCACAGGCCCAGAGATTAAAGGTGACCCATCCACTGTTTCCATGGTAATTGGAGAGGCTCTTTGCTGAATTTCAATACCATTTTCCTTGGTAAATGCGATATCCATGAAATTGCCACCTGCACCAGAGCCAATCATAGCTGCACTGGAAATCCACTGTCCTGAACACAGGATCTTACTAGGGAGAGAACAGATATCCACTTATAGTAATACTGATCATGGTACATACCTAATAGTAATTAAAGATTTAATGTACCCACAGATAGGACCATATGACACCCTATCATCAAATATCATAACCATACCGAAAAAAAGATGACATAAAGGGAAGTTGAAATATAAAACACAATACTTTATTAATTAAAACATGAACACCACCAGTGATTGGAGGCAATAGAATGAACAAAAACAGCTGAGTGTCACAAAACAATAGAAAGAGACAGGTAGGTGAGAGGTCCTAGAACATAATCCAAAAATGGAAAGGGTAAAATCCACACATAATAGCTGCTACTGCAGGCGAGATGATAATTCCCATAAATTGGAAATAAATGGTAAAACCAAAGGTTATCAAATCTAACATGCGGGGTAATCACCAACTATAGATATAAAAGCGGTCAGCAAGTATATTACCCAATGGTTATACTGCCGCTGTATGTGCCACCAGCATAGTAGTGCTGTGTTAATGACACAGTCAATAAATAAATAAATAAATAACAGTTAAGTTTACCCACCACAGTGCAGGGACCTTCCACGAACGTGCCTCTGCCCCAACGCGCGTTTCGGCTACACAGCCTTCGTCAGGGAGCCTGACGGCTGTGTAGCCGAAACGCGCGTTGGGGCAGAGGCACGTTCGTGGAAGGTCCCTGCACTGCGGTGGGTAAACTTAACTGTTATTTATTTATTTATTTATTGACTGTGTCATTAACACAGCACTACTATGCTGGTGGCACATACAGCGGCAGTATAACCATTGGGTAATATACTTGCTGACCGCTTTTATATCTATAGTTGGTGATTACCCCGCATGTTAGATTTGATAACCTTTGGTTTTACCATTTATTTCCAATTTATGGGAATTATCATCTCGCCTGCAGTAGCAGCTATTATGTGTGGATTTTACCCTTTCCATTTTTGGATTATGTTCTAGGACCTCCCACCTACCTGTCTCTTTCTATTGTTTTGTGACACTCAGCTGTTTTTGTTCATTCTATTGCCTCCAATCACTGGTGGTGTTCATGTTTTAATTAATAAAGTATTGTGTTTTATATTTCAACTTCCCTTTATGTCATCTTTTTTTCGGTATGGTTAGGGAGAGAACAGTGAGAGTTCTTTTCCTTAAGATCCTTGGGGGGTGAAGTCATAGAAAGTTAATGGAATACAGCGTTTAAAGGCAGGCTACATTCAGAGATGTAAGATTCATCATCACAGTTGTCATACTCCCCTACTGCTGCTAGCACCTTGTTAGGCCGTCTAGGACACTTAGGACAATTGATCAAGAAGTTGTCAGACTGGCCGCAGTAGAAACCTAGACTTTCAAGAAGGCGATGCTCCCAGCTCTCATTTATCTCGCGCCTCTGAACGGAATCAATTTGCATGGGCACCTCCTCCACCTCCCGAGATGTTTTACCTGCAGGCTCTTTGAAAGGAAGGAAAAAGTTAGAAACACGGTTATATGCAGCAAACTTCTGCCTACGCTCAGTAAGGCGAATGTCAATGCGCACACAATGCTGTATAAATGTCTCTAGCTGTTGTGGTGACTCAGACCGAGCTAGTTCATCTTTTACAATACTAGACAGACCACTTTTAAAAATAGGCAATTGTGCATAACTGTTCCAATTGGTATCTACCGCTAATCTCCTGAATTCAGTAGCATACTCAATAACAGAACGTTTTGCCTGGCGTAAAGACAATAAAGCAGTTTCAGCGGTTGCACGGTGATTAGGATCATCAAACATTAATGCCATAGTGGCCAAGAAATCATCCAAGTTATTTAACCGTGGGTTACGTGACTCAATAATCGGATTCGCCCAGGCAAGTGCTCGTGCAGTCAGCAGCATTATTACACACAATACTTTGGATCTATCATTAGGAAAACGGTCAGCATGCACATCAAAATATAGCATACATTGATTCACAAAGCCACGAAATTTGTCGCGATCACCATTAAATCTGAATGGGAGCAACTTAGGTGGGCTAGCTGGTGGCAATTGCCCAGAGGGAAAAGTCGCTTGGGCAGCTATTTGCGTGCTTATGTCCTGAAAAGCCCGTCCATACTGGGACTCTATGCCAGCAAGTTTGTTTTCCTGGGCTGCCATGCGGGTGATTAAGTCCTGCAAAATCTGTCCAAACACTTGTTCATTGTGTTCAAAGCTTCCAAACTTCTTTTGCAGACCTTCCACATCTTTCTGCAGTGATCTAATTGTGGAAAACACCTGCTCTAGTCTGCTTTCTGCAGTCATTGTTTCAGCAGTCTCCTTTTTTTTTAGGCTAGAGTATCCTGTAATAATTATAGGGTATAACTCAGGAGACTCTTTGCGTGGAACAAGACAACTGCAGGACACAGTTTTATAAGTGGTAAAGTCTATATTATCACACGGTGATTCAAACTGGTGCAGAGAGAAACTCAAGTCCCCAACACTTGGTGCAAATATCAAATGCAGCTCTGCAGTCTATAGGAAACTTCAGAGGAAAATGCAATCATGCAGAAAGTCTATGAAGCACAATTATTCTTGAGGATACTTGACATGAATAAGTCCTTGCTTAGTCCAAAACACAGATAGATATGCTTATAAGGCAGTTCAAATAATATCTTAGCACAACCAGGGAGGTCTGGGTAATAGTCTCAGGTTCTTGCAGAGCAGAAACAGCTTACATGTCCAGCAAATGCAGATGGAAGCAAACACGAGCAGCAGATGAAGGAGGATTACTGGAACTGGTGTATGCAGCAGGAACTCAGAGCAGAGTAGCAGGATAACCCCACAGGTTCACAGGAGCAGGTATATAGCCAGGGAGTCACCAGAGGTCAGGAGCTGGATGCAAGGCAGAATACTCTAGCACGGACTGAAGGCTGGGGTGGAGTTTTATAGCAGGAAGACACAGTGCACATGAGACCAAAGACGCCATCTTGGAAAAGGGAAGTAATGCACTAAAAGGTAATAAAAAATGTTCAGATTCCTGACAAACAGGCAGGAACTGGCAGTAAGGTGGCCAGAGACACAAGGAGGGCAATTAATCTGGCAACTGATCTCCAGAGCACCCACATGGATGAAGTTGCCAAGCCAAAGGTTATATGTACCTGAGTCTGGCATTTTTTGTAAAGATAGTCCAGTGAACACAAAAATGGCCATTCACAACATCTGCCATGCCAGCATCTGCAGGGGCAGCCCAGCTACCAGCCTGATCACCACCATCATGCTCGCTCAAGCACATGCAGCAAAGTACTCAACTATTTGGGTCAATCGCCAGAGTCCAGAAACAGTATCTGCGGGTGACACAACTGCCTTTTTCCCTGTTCTATGGGCTCCCCAATTCCCTGTATATGACACAGGCAAAGATGCCTCCCAGCTTGCACACTTTCAACCATCATCAGTAACTATGTCCATGTCCTTTTCCCAGCGCAGCGCTCAGTTGTCCCTACCCGATTCCTTGGAACTCAAGCATAAATACACAGCCACGCACCCACAGGCTACAAAACTAATCTGCAACATTTCCAAACTGGTTGTCCTGGAAATGTTGCTTTTTTGGCTTGTGTTGAAAGAACCTTTCCACAACCTCATGGCAGCCATCCCTCGATACTCGGTCCCCAGCTGCCACTATTTCTACCTGTGTTTTGTCTCCATCTTACAGCAGCACATGTCCCATAATATCATCAATGCCCTGACCAATGTTGTGACTGGGAAGTTCCACTTAACCATGGACACATGGAAAAGTGCTTGTAGTCAGGGATGCTATATTTCCCTGATGACACACTGGGACACAGCACGTGCTACCGACACCAAGGATTACGGGTCCTGGTTCAATTATGTTTGCCCCCACCTTCTACAGCAGTTCCTGCACTTCCTCCTCCTCACCCTTCAGCTTAAAAACGTCAACAGCAGTTGCAAGCTGGAAGCACTGCAGCACTGCCTCAGCCATGCAGCACAAAGCTCTCTTGAAGCTAATCTGCTTAGGTGACAAACTGCATACCGCCGTGGAGTTGTTGAAAGGTTTAACAGACCAGACTGTTCTGTAGTTATCACTCCTGAACCTACTGTGCAGTCAAGCCTGGTCTTGTGTGACAATGGCCGTAACCTGTGGCAGCTCTGGAGCTTGGTAATCTTGCACATGTACCATGCCTGGCCCACATGCTCAACTTAGTGGTTCAGCAGTTTCTGAAAACCTACCCAGATCTGCCTGAGCTACTTGTGAAAGTATGTCGCATGTGTAACCATTTCCCCAAGCCGACTGCAGCCTCCGCCATGCTGGCAGTGTTGCAGCAGCATTTGCAACTTCCAGCTCACCAACTGGGGTCCGATGTCACTACGAGTTGGAACTCAACTCGTTACATATGTTGACAAGGCTTTGTGAGCAGCAGGGGGCAGTAGTTTAATGAAAGCTACACCATGCATGTTGGTATTCTGGTCAGCCTCTGCACATAAGAACTGATGTGTGGGCTTGGATGTCTGACATCTGTGCGGTTCTCTAAAATTTGAGGACTCGACCAAGATGGTGAGTGGCCATAATCAGCATCACCATGCCGCTTATCTGTCTACTGAAAAGCTCACTGCTCACAATTAAAGAGGAGGCTCTGCAGGAGGAGCAAGTTCAGATGCAGCAAGAAACAATACTGGGTGATGCTACATAGCCCAGCCTCATCTCATCTTCTCATAGCGGATTGGGTGATAATAAAGAGGAGGAACAGGAGCTTGTTGCCTGCCCTACAGATGATAGTTCCCACACACCTTCATCCCATCTGTGGCTGGCCTGAAGACGGCCTTCAGGATAGCCTGAAGATGAGGAGGAGAGGGAGGACAAGGATGAGGACGAGTAGGACAACATGGACAGTCGACCTTTTGGTGGAGAAAGGGAAGTCTTGGCTGCTGGCTGTCTGGCACACGTGGTTGAATTTATATTCTGCTGCCTTTCCCATGACCTTTCCTCTGTATGCTTTTGGCCATCGTTAATTACTGGTCACCCTTTTGGACTCCCGCTACAAGAAAAACTTTACATCTCTGCTTCCAGTGGCTGAGAGGTCTAATAAAATGTTGCAGAACCAAAAGGCCCTAATTGAAGAATTATTAAAAACAATTCCCATCTGACAATGCTACTGGCAGAGGTCACAGTTTCTTGGACAACCAAGGAGTGGAGACTAGGGACACACAGGCCAGATGCAGCAGAGGCATGGGAAGACTCTCAAAAAACTGGGACAGTTTTTACAGACCTTCTCAGAGCCCAGGCCCTAATGCGTGGGGTGTTCTGACAAGGATGGAAAAGTTTTTGAAGATGCTGGAAGAGTACCTTGCTGACCATGCCAGCGTCATCCGTGATTCTTCTGTGTCTTACAACTATTGGGTATCCAAGCTAGACAGATTGTATGAACTGTCTCTCTATGCCTTGGAGGTCCTAGCCTACCCTGCCACTATCGTTTTGTCAGAGTGGGTTTTTAGTGCCGCCGGGTGGATTTAAAACTGATTGGCGCATCTCCCTGTCAACTGAAAATGTTGACAGGCTCACTCTTATCAAATTGAACAAGAGCTAGATTGGGGCAGACTTCTGTACACCACCAGATGGGAGCAGCAGAACATAAACTCAAATCCAGTGTTTTTTTGTTTTTTTTCTGGTCTATTAGCATGCAGTCCTTCCTACCCAAACATGGGTACACGCTTCAGGATTTTGTCTTTTTTGTGTAGTCCTCCTTCTTCTCCTTCACCACCATATTAACAAGGAGATCAAGCTATAAATTTTTTACGGTGTTTATGATGCCGCATTAACAGTTTTTAGAAGCCTAATTTGAACATTCTTTTATACAGTGGGGCAAAAAAGTATTTAGTCATTCAGCAATAGTGCAAGTTCCACCACTTAAAAAGATGAGAGGCGTCTGTAATTTACATCATAGGTAGACCTCAACTATGGGAGACAAACTGAGAAAAAAAAAATCCAGAAAATCACATTGTCTGTTTTTTTATCATTGTATTTGCATATTATGGTGGAAAATAAGTATTTGGTCAGAAACAAAATTTCATCTCAATACTTTGTAATATATCCTTTGTTGGCAATGACAGAGGTCAAACGTTTTCTGTAAGTCTTCACAAGGTTGCCACACACTGTTGTTGGTATGTTGGCCCATTCCTCCATGCAGATCTCCTCTAGAGCAGTGATGTTTTTGGCTTTTCGCTTGGCAACACGGACTTTCAACTCCCTCCAAAGTTTTTCTATAGGGTTGAGATCTGGAGACTGGCTAGGCCACTCCAGGACCTTGAAATGCTTCTTTCGAAGCCACTCCTTCGTTGCCCTGGCGGTGTGCTTTGGATCATTGTCATGTTGAAAGACCCAGCCACGTTTCATCTTCAATGCCCTTGCTGATGGAAGGAGGTTTGCACTCAAAATCTCACGATACATGGCCCCATTTATTCTTTCATGTACCCGGATCAGTCGTCCTGGCCCCTTTGCAGAGAAACAGCCCCAAAGCATGATGTTTCCACCACCATGCTTTACAGTAGGTATGGTGTTTGATGGATGCAACTCAGTATTCTTTTTCCTCCAAACACGACAAGTTGTGTTTCTACCAAACAGTTCCAGTTTGGTTTCATTAGACCATAGGACATTCTCCCAAAACTCCTCTGGATCATCCAAATGCTCTCTAGCAAACTTCAGACGGGCCCGGACATGTACTGGCTTAAGCAGTGGGACACGTCTGGCACTGCAGGATCTGAGTCCATGGTGGCGTAGTGTGTTACTTATGGTAGGCCTTGTTACATTGGTCCCAGCTCTCTGCAATTCATTCACTAGGTCCCCCCGCGTGGTTCTGGTATTTTTGCTCACCGTTCTTGTGATCATTCTGACCCCACGGTGTTGTGAATTGACTTTTTGGCTCCCTCTTGTGGTCACTAGTGATATGACTCTGGGATTTTCTTTCTTCAGTTTGGCACTCACCTGGGTCATTAGTCCAGGGGTGTCGCTATATAAACTTCCTGGATCCTTAGTCCAGTGCCTGGCATCGTTGTAATCAGATCCTTCTGTTGCTCCTGTCTACTGGTCCTGGCTCTTGCAAAATTAAGCTAAGTCCTGCTTCTTGTTTTTTGAGTTATTTGCTTTTCTCCTATTTTTGTCTAGCTTGTACTAAATGTGATTTCTGACCTTGCTGGAAGCTCTAGGGGGCTGGTGTTCTCCTGCCGGCCGTTAGTCGGTTCGGGGGTTCTTGAATATCCAGCGTGCATATTTAATAGGGTTTTTGCTGACCATATAAGTCATCTTACTGTATTCTGCTATTAGCTAGTGGGCCTCTCTTTGCTAAATACCTAGCTCATTCTTATGTTTGTCTTTTCCTCTTACCTCACCGTTATTATTTGTTGGGGGCTTGTATCCAACTTTTGGGGTCTTTTCTCTGGAGGCAAGAAAGGTCTTTCTTTTCCCTTCTAGGTTTAGTTAGTTCTCCGGCTGGCGCGAGACGTCTAGAACCAACGTAGGCACGTTCCCCGGCTACTGCTATTTGTGGTGCTAGGATTAGATATATGGTCAGCCCAGTTACCACTGCCCTATGAGCTGGTTTTTTGTGTTTGCAGACTTGGTATTTATTCCTGAGACCCTCTGCCATTGGGGTCATAACAGTATGCCAGGCCAACATTGAATGTTTAATGCATTGCAGAAGTGGGATAATAAGAAAGGAAATTCTGAGTTTTTTTTTTTTTCCTTCCTCTCTTCCTCCCCTTTACCTCTGAGTGGCTTGAGCTTGCTGCAGACATGAATGTCCAGACCTTGATTACAAGTGTTGACCAGCTTGCTGCTCGTTTGCAAGGCATACAAAATTTTGTTACCAGTAGTCCTATGTCTGAACCTAAAATACCTATTCCTGAACTGTTTTCTGGAGACCGATTTAAGTTTAGGAATTTCAGGAATAATTGTAAATTGTTTCTATCTCTGAGACCCCGTTCATCTGGAGACTCAGCTCAGCAAGTTAAAATTGTTATCTCTTTTTTACGGGGCGACCCTCAGGATTGGGCTTTCTCGCTAGCGAAAGGAGATCCGGCATTGGCGAATATTGATGCGTTTTTTCTGGCGCTCGGATTGCTTTACGAGGAACCCAATCTTGAGGTTCAGGCAGAAAAAGCCTTGCTGGCTATTTCTCAGGGCCAGGATGAAGCTGAAGTGTATTGCCAAAAATTTCGGAAATGGTCCGTGCTGACTCAGTGGAATGAGTGTGCTCTGGCCGAAAATTTCAGAAATGGCCTTTCTGAAGCCATTAAAAATGTGATGGTGGGTTTCTCCATTCCTACAAGTCTGAATGATTCCATGGCGCTGGCTATTCAAATTGACCGGCGTTTGCGGGAGCGCAAAACCGCTAATCCTCTGGTGGTGTTGTCTAAACAAGCACCTGATTTGATGCAATGTGACAGAATTCAGACCAGAAATGAGCGGAAAAATCATAGACGTCAGAATGGGTTGTGTTTTTACTGTGGTGATTCTACACATGTTATATCAGCATGCTCTAAACGCTTAACAAGGGTTGTTAGTCCTGTCGCCATTGGTAATTTGCAACCTAAATTTATTTTGTCTGTGACTTTAATTTGCTCATTGTCCTCTTACCCTGTTATGGTGTTTGTGGATTCAGGTGCTGCCCTGAGTCTTATGGATCTGTCATTTGCCAAGCGCTGTGGTTTTGTTCTTGAGCCGTTGGTAAATCCTATCCCTCTGAGGGGTATTGATGCTACGCCATTGGCGGAAAATAAACCGCAGTTTTGGACACAGGTAACCATGTGCATGACTCCTGAACATCGGGAGGTGATTCGTTTTCTTGTTCTGCATAAAATGCATGATTTGGTCGTTTTGGGTCTGCCATGGTTACAGACCCATAATCCAGTCTTGGATTGGAAGGCAATGTCTGTGTCAAGTTGGGGCTGTCAGGGTATTCATGGTGATTCCCCGCCGGTGTCTATTGCTTCCTCTACTCCTTCGGAAGTTCCGGAGTATTTGTCTGATTATCAGGACGTGTTCAGCGAGTCCAGGTCCAGTGCTCTTCCTCCTCATAGGGACTGTGACTGTGCCATAGATTTGATTCCAGGTAGCAAATTTCCTAAGGGAAGACTATTTAATCTGTCTGTACCTGAGCATACCGCAATGCGTTCGTATATCAAGGAATCTCAGGAGAAGGGGCATATTCGTCCATCCTCTTCCCCTCTTGGTGCGGGATTCTTTTTTGTGGCCAAGAAGGACGGATCTTTGAGACCTTGTATTGACTATCGGCTTTTGAATAAAATCACTGTTAAATTTCAGTATCCTTTGCCTCTGTTGTCAGACTTGTTTGCCAGAATTAAAGGTGCCAAGTGGTTCACCAAGATAGATCTTCGTGGTGCGTACAACCTTGTGCGCATTAAGAGAGGAGATGAATGGAAAACCGCGTTTAATACGCCCGAAGGTCATTTTGAGTATTTGGTGATGCCTTTTGGGCTCTCTAATGCTCCTTCAGTGTTTCAGTCCTTTATGCATGATATTTTCCGGAAGTATCTGGATAAATTTATGATCGTTTATCTGGATGATATTCTGGTTTTTTCTGATGACTGGGACTCGCATGTAGAGCAGGTCAGGATGGTGTTTCAGGTTTTGCGTGAGAATGCTTTGTTTGTTAAGGGCTCAAAGTGTCTCTTTGGAGTACAGAAGGTTCCCTTTTTGGGGTTTATTTTTTCCCCTTCTGCGGTGGAGATGGACCCAGTCAAGGTCCGAGCTATTCATGATTGGACTCAACCCACGTCAGTTAAGAGTCTTCAGAAGTTCTTGGGTTTTGCTAACTTCTACCGTCGTTTTATTGCTAATTTTTCTAGCATTGTTAAACCTTTGACGGATATGACCAAGAAAGGTTCTGATGTTGCCAACTTGGCTCCTGCAGCCGTGGAGGCTTTCCAGGAGTTGAAGCGCCGGTTTACTTCGGCGCCTGTTTTGTGCCAGCCTGATGTCTCACTTCCCTTTCAGGTTGAAGTGGATGCTTCTGAGATTGGGGCAGGGGCCGTTTTGTCGCAGAGAGGTCCTGGTTGCTCTGTGATGAGACCTTGTGCCTTTTTCTCTAGGAAGTTTTCGCCTGCTGAGCGGAATTATGATGTTGGCAATCGGGAGTTGTTGGCCATGAAGTGGGCATTTGAGGAGTGGCGTCATTGGCTCGAGGGTGCTAAGCATCGCGTGGTGGTCTTGACTGATCACAAAAATTTGATGTATCTCGAGTCTGCTAAACGCCTGAATCCTAGACAGGCCCGCTGGTCATTATTTTTCTCCCGTTTTGACTTTGTGGTCTCGTATTTACCAGGTTCAAAGAATGTGAAGGCTGATGCTCTTTCAAGGAGCTTTGTGCCTGACTCTCCGGGAGTCGCAGAACCAGTTGGTATTCTTAAAGAGGGAGTTATCTTGTCAGCCATTTCTCCGGATTTGCGATGTGTGTTGCAGAGATTTCAGGCTGGTAGACCTGACTCTTGTCCACCTGACAGACTGTTTGTTCCTGATAAGTGGACCAGCAGAGTCATTTCCGAGGTTCATTCCTCGGTGTTGGCTGGGCATCCGGGAATTTTTGGCACCAGAGATCTGGTGGCTAGGTCCTTTTGGTGGCCTTCCTTGTCACGGGATGTGCGGTCATTTGTGCAGTCCTGTGGGACTTGTGCTCGAGCTAAGCCTTGCTGTTCTCGTGCCAGCGGGTTGCTCTTGCCCTTGCCTGTCCCGAAGAGGCCTTGGACGCACATTTCCATGGATTTCATTTCAGATCTCCCGGTGTCTCAGGGCATGTCTGTCATCTGGGTGGTATGTGATCGCTTTTCTAAGATGGTCCATTTGGTACCCTTGCCTAAGCTGCCTTCCTCTTCCGATCTGGTTCCTGTGTTCTTTCAGAATGTGGTTCGTTTACACGGTATTCCTGAGAATATTGTGTCTGACAGAGGATCCCAGTTTGTTTCCAGGTTCTGGCGATCTTTTTGTGCTAGGATGGGCATTGATTTGTCGTTTTCGTCTGCCTTTCATCCTCAGACTAATGGACAAACGGAGCGAACTAATCAGACTCTGGAGGCTTATTTGAGGTGTTTTGTTTCTGCGGATCAGGATGATTGGGTGACCTTCTTGCCGTTGGCTGAGTTTGCCCTTAATAATCGGGCTAGTTCCGCTACATTGGTTTCGCCATTTTTCTGCAACTCTGGTTTCCATCCTCGTTTTTCCTCGGGACATGTGGAGCCTTCTGACTGTCCTGGGGTAGATTCTGTGGTGGATAGGTTGCAGCAGATCTGGAATCATGTGGTGGACAACTTAAAGTTGTCACAGGAGAAGGCTCAGCGTTTTGCCAACCGCCGCCGCGGTGTGGGTCCCCGACTTCGTGTTGGGGATTTGGTGTGGGTGTCTTCCCGATTTGTTCCTATGAAGGTCTCCTCTCCTAAATTTAAGCCTCGCTTCATCGGTCCTTACAAGATATTGGAAATCCTTAATCCTGTGTCCTTTCGCTTGGATCTTCCGGTGTCGTTTGCCATTCACAACGTGTTCCATAGGTCTTTGTTGCGGCGGTACGTTGTACCTGTGGTTCCTTCTGTTGAGCCTCCTGCTCCGGTGTTGGTTGAGGGCGAGTTGGAGTACGTGGTGGAGAAGATCTTGGATTCTCGTCTCTCCAGGCGGAGGCTTCAGTATCTGGTCAAGTGGAAGGGCTATGGTCAGGAGGATAATTCCTGGGTGGTTGCCTCTGATGTGCATGCGGCCGATTTAGTTCGTGCCTTTCACGCTGCTCATCCTGATCGCCCTGGTGGTCTTGGTGAGGGTTCGGTGACCCCTCCTTAAGGGGGGGGTACTGTTGTGAATTGACTTTTTGGCTCCCTCTTGTGGTCACTAGTGATATGACTCTGGGATTTTCTTCCTTCAGTTTGGCACTCACCTGGGTCATTAGTCCAGGGGTGTCGCTATATAAACTTCCTGGATCCTTAGTCCAGTGCCTGGCATCGTTGTAATCAGATCCTTCTGTTGCTCCTGTCTACTGGTCCTGGCTCTTGCAAAATTAAGCTAAGTCCTGCTTCTTGTTTTTTGAGTTATTTGCTTTTCTCCTATTTTTGTCCAGCTTGTACTAAATGTGATTTCTGACCTTGCTGGAAGCTCTAGGGGGCTGGTGTTCTCCCCCCGGCCGTTAGTCGGTTCGGGGGTTCTTGAATATCCAGCGTGGATATTTAATAGGGTTTTTGCTGACCATATAAGTCATCTTACTATATTCTGCTATTAGCTAGTGGGCCTCTCTTTGCTAAATACCTAGCTCATTCTTATGTTTGTCTTTTCCTCTTACCTCACTGTTATTATTTGTTGGGGGCTTGTATCCAACTTTTGGGGTCTTTTCTCTGGAGGCAAGAAAGGTCTTTCTTTTCCCTTCTAGGGTTAGTTAGTTCTCCGGCTGGCGCGAGACGTCTAGAACCAACGTAGGCACGTTCCCCGGCTACTGCTATTTGTGGTGCTAGGATTAGATATATGGTCAGCCCAGTTACCACTGCCCTATGAGCTGATTTTTTGTGTTTGCAGAATTGGTATTTATTCCTGAGACTCTCTGCCATTGGGGTCATAACACCACGGGGTGGGATTTTGCGTGGAGCCCCAGATCGAGGGAGATTATCAGTGGTCTTGAATGTCTTCCATTTTCTAATTATTGCTCCCACTGTTGATTTCTTCACTCCAAGCTGGTTGGCTATTGCAGATTCAGTCTTCCCAGCCTGGTGCAGGGCTACAATTTTGTTTCTGGTGTCCTTTGACAGCTCTTTGGTCTTCACCATAGTGGAGTTTGGAGTCAGACTGTTTGAGGGTGTGCACAGGTGTCTTTTTATACTGATAACAAGTTTAAACAGGTGCCATTACTACAGGTAATGAGTGGAGGAAAGAGGAGACTCTTAAAGAAGAAGTTACAGGTCTGTGAGAGCCAGAAATCTTGATTGTTTGTTTCTGACCAAATACTTATTTTCCACCATAATATGCAAATAAAATGATAAAAAAACAGACAATGTGATTTTCTGGATTTTTTTTTCTCAGTTTGTCTCCCATAGTTGAGTTATACCTATGATGTAAATTACAGACGCCTCTCATCTTTTTAAGTGGTGGAACTTGCACTATTGCTGACTGACTAAATACTTTTTTGCCCCACTGTATATATACACTACCGTTCAAAAGTTTAGGGTCACTTAGAAATTTCCTTATTTTTGAAAGAAAAGCTCCGTTTTTTCCAACGAAGCTAAGATTAAATGATTCAGAAATACACTCTATACATTGTTAATGTGGTAAATGACTATTCTAGCTGCAAAAGTCTTGTTTGTACAGCAATATCTTCATAGGTGTATAGAGGCCCATTTCCAACAACCATCACTCCAGTGCTCTTATGGTACTTTGTGTTTGCTAACTGTGTAAGAAGGCTAATGGTGGATGGTTAGAATACCCTTGAAAACCCTTGTGCAAGTATATTAGCACAGCTGAAAACAGTTTGGCTGATTAGAGAACCTATAAACCTGACCTTATTTTGAGCTAGTTGAGAATCTGGAGCATTGCATATGTTGGTGCCATTAAACTCTCAAAATGGCCAGAAAAAAAGAACTTTCATGTGAAACTCAACAGTCTATTCTTGTTCTTAGAAGTAAAGGCTATTCCATGCTAGAATTTGCTAAGAAACTGAAGATTTCCTACAACAGTGTGTACTACTCCCTTCAGAGGGGAGCACATCTGTAGTTTGAGAAATCGATGCCTCACGGGTCCTCAACTGGCAGCTTCATTAAATAGTACACACAAAACGCCAGTGTCAATGTCTACAGTGAAGAGGCAACTCCGAGATGCTGGCCTTCATGGCAGAGTGGCAAAGAAAAAGCCATATCTGAGACTGGCTAATAAAATGAGAAGATTAATATGGGCAAAAGAACACAGACATTGGACAGATGAAGATTGGAAAAAACTGTTATGGACAGACGAATCCAAGTTTGAGGTGTTTGGATCACACAGAAGAGCATATGTGAGATGCAGAACAACTGAAAAGATGCTGGAAGAGTGCCTGACACCATCTGTCAAGCATTGTGGAAGTAATGTGATGGTCTGGGGTGGCTTTGGTAAAAGGGATTTTGAATAAGGAAAGCTATCACTGGATTTTGCAACACCATGCCATACCCTGTGTAAAGCGGTTGATTGGAGCCAATTTCATCCTACATCAGGACAGTGACCCAAAGCACACCTCCAAATTATGCAAGAGCTATTTAAGGAAGAAGCAGGCAGCTGGTATTCTATCTGTAATGGAGTGGCCAGCGCAGTCAACCAATCTCAACCCCACTGAGCTGTTCTGGGAGCAGCCTGACCGTATGGTACGCAAAAAGTGCCCATCAAGCCAAACCAACTTATGGGAGGGGCTTCTGGAAGCATGGGGTGAAATTTCTCCAGATTACCTAAGCAAATTAACTACTAGAATGCCAAAGGTCTGTAATGCTGTAATTGCTGGAAAAGGAGCATTCTTTGACGAAAGCAAAGTTTGAAGGAGAAAATTATTATTTCAAATAAAAATATTTTTTTCGAACCTTGTCAATGTCTGGACTAGATTTTCAATTCATTTGGCAACTTATTTGATTAATAAAAGTATGAGTTTTCATGAAAAACACAAAATTGTCTGGGTGACCCTAAACTTTTGAAAGGTAGTGTATATGTATACCTCCAGGGCTAAAGATTTTTCAGCCCATGCACTTAATGCATGGGCATTACCAGTCTAGAATACTCACTCCTTAATAATGGGAAAAAAATGTTTTCTGTGGCCCTCCAATACATGTCTTCAAAGGGATATTGGAGTGCCTTATTCCAATTTTTTTGCATCCCTTGCATGTAATGCATACACATTACCAGTGTAAGAGACCCACTTGTTAGTAATGGGAAAACAATGCTTTTTTGTGGAGCTACCTTCTAGTTGAGGGAAAAAAAATTGAAACTAAAAAATCCAAAGGATTCTATTAGTATATGTTCCAGTGCCTTGTAGAGGACTGTGAGGTGGTCATCACATAGGAAGTTCTCATACTGCATTCAGGATTTCACAGCCAGAAGAGGTGAGCTTGTACAGTAAGTGCAGAAGATCCTGGTCACTTCAATATCACGCTGAGTAGATGCAAAATGCTCCACTATATTTCCCAGCAGGGTTGATGAAATGTCAGATACTGCTACATTACATTAATCACTTTTTTCAGGGCTAATTCAAATAGATTCTATTCTGTTATAATAACGTTCTTATCTGCAATTCTGCTACAATAATGCGTGACAGCTGGAATAGCGTATGACAGTCATCTAGTCAGGGATTATTGCCTTATAAATTGTAAGCCTTGTTGCTGTTTTTTCCATGCACTCATTGACCAATTCATGTTTTTTATGATCATCTGTACTCAAAAATGCATCAAAGCTGGCAAACTGATTTAATGTATCCATTCACTGTTTCTCTGTGGCATCTGTATGTAAGAGGTAATGGTGGGAAACTTTACAATGGTGGTAATGGTGGAATTACACTTCTGAACTCTCCAGTGCTTTGTTTCCATCTATTTCTAGGTTCTTGAAGTATGATGGAAACCCAGTTTTCAGACCCCAAGTACTACATTGAGACCCAAAATCCTTTGGAAAACTTTACATTTCATGATTCTTTGCACACAATCAAAGCTCCTAGAGCCATAGGCAGCAAAGCAACCCCAAAATATCTTTGAAACACCACCATATTTGACTGTAACTACTGTGTTCTTTTATTTGTAGTCCTCATTCCATTTACAGTAAGCAGTAGAATTATGTGCTTTACCAAATAACTCTATCTTGGTCTCATCTGTCAACAAGACACCTGCTTGTCCTCTAACAATAGAAAGGGCTGCCTGAAAAAATAAAATTGTGACTTTCTATGTGTCTGATCATGTCTCACACACCACATGACCAGCTAAGGTATTAAAATTATAAAATTACATCTCCTGTTCAAAATTTTTTTCACCATTGAGAGCAATGCAAATGTGCAAAAACGCAGCAAAAACTGCATGTGAACATACCCCAAGGTGTTGAGGAGCATTTTTTTCTCTTATTTATTTTGCCTTGTATACAAGTCATTATCCTGAAAAGAATGTTTCTCAACATGTTTTCCAGTCAAATCCATTTTAAGTGCGGTTTTGTATGTTTTATTGTCAGTTCGTATAAGTTGCATAATATTCTAACAACATTGTTCTCAGCACCGACCTGAGATTCAAATATGCTTCCAGGGGTCTTCCTCATGTTCCCATGCCATTTCCACACCTCCGTGGGGACTGACGGAAAAATGTGCTTGTTTCTTATTGACTTCCATTATGCTCGTTACTTGGGTTGAGCACCAGATCATTATGATTTTTTAGTGCTCTCTCATCACTAAAAATATAATAAATATAGATATAGTATAAATTCATGAGGTGATGATAAGGTTACCACTAGGGTTGAGCGACTTTCATTTTTTTAAGATTAAGTCGGGTTTTGCGAAACACGACTTTGTCCAAAGTCGAGTCGAGTGAAGTCGGCCGATTATCGCGAAAAGTCGGGGATCGACCGAAACATGAAACCCAATGCAAGTCAATGGGGAAGCATAGTCGGCAGTGAGTGGAGGCCAGGAAAACACCTACAGTGCCCATTTTAATGCCAAAAACATCCATTCTTGTTTCTGAAGCTTGTCAATCTTAATTAACTTTATAATAATAGTTGGGCATTGGAAATTGGGGGTAATTTGGCAAAAGTTGTGGGGAGTAGGGCTGGTTCAAGGTTTTAGTGGGCGCAGGAAACGTGGAGTACATCACAGCAGTGGAGCAGTGAGAGGTAAGTATTTCAACTTTGCAAGTGCTGTGATCCTGAGCAAGCAGGGAGGCCCACTCGTTCGCATTGGCACTGGCACAGGGCCCCTCAAAGTACGGTGGTGTGTTTGCACGGCGGGGGCGCCTCCCACCGGCAGCGACACTTTTGCGTACTCTGAGGGGCCCTGTGCCTGTGACGTCGCCAACGAGTATGCCCCCCTACCTGTTGAAGAAACCTGCACTTTCATCTGCACCTTCCTCTTTATCCCTGTGTAAGGTGGTATAGTATGCGGGAAGGGGAACCTGACTTTCAGCAGGGTCAGATTGTGGCTGTGTAGCGTGCAAGGGGAATGTAGTGGTCTGGGTCAAAGTACCACAAGACTCATCTAGCACCGGCTGGGCAATGGGCAGGATGAGGCGGAAACACTGATATAGGCCCAAATAATAAAGTGGGTAAAATGCAGGTCAAAATTGGTAACAGGACTAACCAGGTGGCATTGCTTAGTTCAGTGGAGTAGAAAACCCAGGAGCGGCAGACAGACACCATTAGTAGGGCCGAACCACACTAGTAGGCCCTATGTAGTTTAATATTACAAATGAAGGCCGAAAGCCTGAAGATTAAAGGTCATGAAAATAACACAGGACAACACCAAGGTGCGGCACACACCGTTACTAGGCCCAACCAAAGTAGTAGACCAACTGCAGTTTAATTATTTAAAATGTAAGCCGAAAGCCTGAACATTGAAGGTCGGGACAACAAAACAGGAGAAAACCCAGTAGCGTCAGACACCGTTTTAAGGGCCCAACCACACATTTTAAAAACAACTACTTAATGAGAGCCTGAAGGTTGAAGCTCAGATTTATACAGTGGAGGACAACACCAAGGAGCGGCAGACACCGTTAGTAGGCCCCAACCACCAATTTTTACCAACAAATACTTAATGAGAGCCAGAAGGTTGAAGCTCAGCTTTATACAGTGGAGGACAACACCAGGGAGCAGCACACACCGTTAGTAGGGCCCAACCAAAGTTGAAGGCCAAATGCAGTTTAATATCTGCTACTATAGGCCGAAAGCCAAAAGGTTGAAGCTCAGCTTTAATATAAAGATCACTGCACACGTACAGGAAAAATTGCTTGCAAGTGAAAGTTTATTTATAGTGGTAGTGAGATCAAGCGACTGAACGTTTCGGCCAATACATAGCCTTGGTCACAACGTCGCTAGTATGCAGAATAAAGTCTCCATTCGGACACCGTCCACACCGCAGGACACGAGCGTGTCAGCACCGGACTTACTGGGGGACGCCAGCGCCAGCACATACCTAGACACGGCCGTGTCAGGACCTCCACACTCTGCCACGAAACGTTGGGCACATCCCAGAGGGCTCCATCACTTTGTCAGCAACACACTGACAGGCCATACCGTGGACTTACATACACAGGGGCGTCGCAACTTTAGAAGTACTTTTGAAAGCACTGTTCATCTTGGACTCCATACCACATCTCCTGTAGCAAATATTTTTACAGGCTTTTGGTACGAGACCGCGACAGCCATCCACTGCTATGTTCTAAGGAGCAATCCTTCAGCCCCAACCACTTGGGTTTCCATGGAAAGTACATGGACATAACCTGTTATCAACACCTGTTTAACCCCGAATGGAGACTTTATTCTGCATACTAGCGACGTTGTGACCAAGGCTATGTATTGGCCGAAACGTTCAGTCGCTTGATCTCACTACCACTATAAATAAACTTTCACTTGCAAGCAATTTTTCCTGTACGTGTGCAGTGATCTTTATATTCAGTGACTTTGGAGCTATTGGTTCCCTTCACTAGCACCGTCATCTTTACCCCTGTTGAGTGCTAACCATCATATTTTTTGGATTTTGAAGCTCAGCTTTATACAGTGGAGGACAACACCAGGGAGCGGCAGACACCGTTAGTAGGGCCCAACCAAAGTTGAAGGCAAAATGCAGTTTAATATCTGCTACTATAGGCCGAAAGCCAAAAGGTTGAAGCTCAGCTTTATACAGTGGAGGACAACACCAGGGAGCGGCAGACACCGTTAGTAGGGCCCAACCAAAGTTGAAGGCCAAATGCAGTTTAATATCTGCTACTATAGGCCGAAAGCCAAAAGGTTGAAGCTCAGCTTTATACAGTGGAGGACAACACCAGGGAGCGGCAGACACCGTTAGTAGGGCCCCAACCACCAATTTTTAAAAACAACTACTTAATGAGAGCCTGAAGGTTGAAGCTCAGATTTATACAGTGGAGGACAACACCAGGGAGTGGCAGACACCGTTAGTAGGGCCCAAACAAAGTTGAAGGCCAAATGCAGTTTAATATCTGCTACTATAGGCCGAAAGCCAAAAGGTTGAAGCTCAGCTTTATACAGTGGAGGACAACACCAGGGAGCGGCAGACACCGTTAGTAGGGCCCAACCAAAGTTGAAGGCCAAATGCAGTTTAATATCTGCTACTATAGGCCGAAAGCCAAAAGGTTGAAGCTCAGCTTTATACAGTGGAGGACAACACCAGGGAGCGGCAGACACCGTTAGTAGGGCCCAACCACCAATTTTTACCAACAAATACTTAATGAGAAATATCAAGAAAAAAGAAAAAAATGGTGCTGCACAGCCTAGCTTCTCTGGAGTGAACCGTGGTTCACATATGGTGTGAATGGAGAGTCCGACGTCAGGACTGGAGGTGCTCGCATGGAAACAGTGTAACAATGAGTGAAAACAAGAAAAAATGCGGCAACACTCACCAGGAAGTGTAGTCCAATCTTTTATTGAAGCATATTCATAGCCGCGTCTTCATGGCTCGGGGGAGTGCAGGAAAAAGGAGGTGAGCAGGAGTGACGACGATCATTTCGTGCTGGAGCAGCGCTTCAACGGGTCTGAAGCACTAAGGTGACGCTGATGGAAATAGGTGAGCGAACCCACCCACTGCCATCACACGCCCACCATACAGGTGCCTTGATACAACAGATAATGATACAAAACATATACATAACGTGAATGAAATCAATTAAAAACAAGAGCTGGCTGGCTTTCATAGATATGCTCCACCAGCTCTTGTTTTTAATTGATTTCATTCACGTTATGTATATGTTTTGTATCGTTATCTGTTGAAGCGCTGCTCCAGCGTGAAACGATCATCGTCACTCCTGCTCACCTCCTTTTTCCTGCACTCCCCGGAGCCGTGAAGACGCGGCTATGAATATGCTTCAATAAAAGATTGGACTACACTTCCTGGTGAGTGCTGCCGCATTTTTTCTTGGTTTCACTCAAATACTTAATGAGAGCCTGAAGGTTGAAGCTCAGACAAGGAAACCTGGAGAAAAACACCAAGGAGGAGGAGAACACCAAGGAGGAGGAGAACACCGTTACTAGGCCCCAACCCAAGTAGTATGGCAACTGTAGTGTTACATTTAAAAATACTTAATGAGAGCCTGAAGGTTGAAGCTCAGACAAGGAAACCTGGAGGAGAACACCAAGGAGGAGGAGAACACCAAGGAGGAGGAGAACATCGTTACTAGGCCCCAACCCAAGTAGTATGGCAACTGTAGTGTTACATTTAAAAATACTTAATGACAGCCTGAAGGTTGAAGCTCAGACAAGGAAACCTGGAGGAGAACACCAAGGAGGAGGAGAACACCAAGGAGGAGGAGAACACCGTTACTAGGCCCCAACCCAAGTAGTATGGCAACTGTAGTGTTACATTTAAAAATACTTAACGAGAGCCTGAAGGTTGAAGCTCAGACAAGGAAACCTGGAGGAGAACACCAAGGAGGAGGAGAACACCAAGGAGGAGGAGAACACCGTTACTAGGCCCCAACCCAAGTAGTATGGCAACTGTAGTTACATTTAAAAATACTTAATGAGAGCCTGAAGGTTGAAGCTCAGACAAGGAAACCTGGAGGAGAACACCAAGGAGGAGGAGAACACCGTTACTAGGCCCCAACCCAAGTAGTATGGCAACTGTAGTGTTACATTTAAAAATACTTAATGAGAGCCTGAAGGTTGAAGCTCAGACAAGGAAACCTGGAGAAGAACAACAAGGAGGAGGAGAACACCAAGGAGGAGGAGAACACCGTTACTAGGCCCCAACCCAAGTAGTATGGCAACTGTAGTGTTACATTTAAAAATACTTAATGAGAGCCTGAAGGTTGAAGCTCAGACAAGGAAACCTGGAGGAGAACACCAAGGAGGAGGAGAACACCAAGGAGGAGGAGAACATCGTTACTAGGCCCCAACCCAAGTAGTATGGCAACTGTAGTGTTACATTTAAAAATACTTAATGACAGCCTGAAGGTTGAAGCTCAGACAAGGAAACCTGGAGGAGAACACCAAGGAGGAGGAGAACACCAAGGAGGAGGAGAACATCGTTACTAGGCCCCAACCCAAGTAGTATGGCAACTGTAGTGTTACATTTAAAAATACTTAATGACAGCCTGAAGGTTGAAGCTCAGACAAGGAAACCTGGAGGAGAACACCAAGGAGGAGGAGAACACCGTTACTAGGCCCCAACCCAAGTAGTATGGCAACTGTAGTTATCATGATTCCCAATGGCAGGGAAACATCAGAACACAAAAATAACGGACGAGCTCTGGGTGATGGAATCTCGAGATGACCGTGAGCTAAATCTACCACACAACTAATAGTAGCCAGGGAGCATACCTACGACTTCCTAGATGCCACGCGCCAGCTGGAGGACTAACTACGCCTGGTAGAGGAAGGAACAGACCTGGCTTACCTCTAGGGAAATACCCCAAAAGATGATAGCAGCCCCCCACATGTAATAACGGTGAGTTAAGAGGAAAAGACATACACAGTATGAAAGTAGATTTAGCAAAGAGAGGTCCACTTACTAGATAGCAGAAGGATACAAAAGAGGACTTCACGGTCAACTGAAAACCCTTTCAAAAAACCATCCTGAAATTACTTTAAGACTCCTGTGTCAACTCATGACACAGGAGTGGCAATTTCAGCCCGCAAGAGCTTCCAGCTACAGAGAATAACAAAAACTGCAAACTGGACAAAAGATACAAAACAAAAGGACAAAGTCCACTTAGCTGATCAGCAGACTAGTAGCAGGAACATGCAACCGAAGGCTCTGGTTACAATGATGACCGGCAAGGAAATGACTGGAGAGCAAGGCTAAATAGGAAACTCCCAAACACTGATGGGAGCAGGTGAACTGAGACAGCAAAGCACACACAAGTCACCAGTACCACCAGCAACCACCAGGGGAGCCCAAAAAGCGGATTCACAACAGTACCCCCCCCTTAAGGAGGGGGCACCGAACCCTCACGAGAACCGCCAGGGCGATCTGGATGAGCCCTATGAAAGGCACGAACCAAATTCGAGGCATGAACATCAGAGGCAGTTACCCAAGAATTATCTTCCTGACCATAGCCCTTCCATTTAACCAGAAATTGAAGTCTCCGTCTGGAAATACGGGAATCCAAGATCTTCTCAACAACGTACTCCAATTCACCCTCCACCAGCACAGGAGCAGGAGGTTCAGTAGAAGGAACCACCGGTACCTCATATCTCCGCAACAACGACCGATGGAATACATTATGGATAGCGAAAGATGCCGGGAGGTCCAAACGAAAGGACACAGGGTTAAGTATCTCCAAAATCCTATAAGGACCGATGAACCGAGGCTTAAACTTAGGAGAAGAAACCCTCATAGGGACAAAACGGGAAGACAACCACACCAAGTCCCCAACACGAAGGCGAGGACCAACACGACGACGGCGGTTAGCAAACTGCTGAGTCCTCTCCTGGGACAACTTCAAATTGTCCACCACTTGTCCCCAAATCTGATGCAACCGATCCACCACCGCATCCACTCCAGGACAATCCGAAGATTCCACCTGACCAGATGAAAAACGAGGATGAAACCCTGAATTGCAAAAGAAAGGAGAAACCAAAGTGGCAGAACTAGCCCGATTATTAAGAGCAAATTCTGCCAACGGCAAAAAGGCAACCCAGTCATCCTGATCCGCAGACACAAAACACCTCAAATAAGTCTCCAAAGTTTGATTAGTTCGCTCCGTCTGGCCATTAGTCTGAGGATGGAATGCAGACGAAAAAGACAAATCAATGCCCAACCTGGCACAGAATGCCCGCCAAAATCTAGACACGAACTGGGTTCCCCTGTCAGAAACGATGTTTTCCGGAATACCATGCAAGCGAACCACATTTTGAAAAAATAGAGGGACCAACTCAGATGAGGGAGGCAACTTAGGCAATGGTACCAAATGAACCATTTTAGAAAAACGGTCACTAGTGTTGAGCATTCCGATACCGCAAGTATCGGGTATCGGCCGATACTTGCGGTATCGGAATTCCGATACCGGGATTCCGATACTTGGCGCGTATCGGATACCGGAATCGGAAGTTCCATGATTCAAAATTCAGAAATTCAGCCAATGAGAAAGATTCCAAGTGTGGGCACATCCTGTTTAGCATGGAGGGCATGAAACTACTGGCAAGGCTGTGATTGGCTGCTGAAATGATGTCATGATGCAGTTTAAAAGTCGCTGGCGCCATTTTGCGATAACTCTGCTGTGAATTCAGTTAGTGACAGGACGCTGTTTGCTGACTGAGGGACAGTTTAGAGATAGCGATTTGCTTCTTTGTGCTTTCCAAAGGCTAATTTAGCAACCGCTGTGTTCACCTACTAATCACCTTCCTTTTGCCTTGTAGCGCTGTTTTCACAGCGATCTGCAAGGTCTCTCTGTGTGTGTGTGTGAGTGCAGCCCACTCTCTAGTCTGAGTGCAGCCACATAGGCCATCCATAGCTGGTTGTATTCAGTTCAGGGAGGGTGGTTCATTGCCTCATACTGTCCTTTTTTTTTTTTTTTTTGAAGTAGTGCAGGCTGCTGCACATTTTTTCCAAAAATTCCTATTAGTGTCTTTCCACCCGTCTCCAGCTAATTTGTGGAAAAACACTACATAGGATAAAGTAGAGGAGGGTTTTTGGGCCTTGCAGCGCCGTTTACGGCTGTCTGCACGGTCTCCGTGTGACTGCAGCTCGCCCTGTAGTCTGTGAGCAGCCGTAGCTTGGTTGTCTCCAGCTCAGGGTTGTTCACTGCGTCATACCGCCAAATCAATTTTCATTTTGTTTTCAAGTAGTGTAGTCTGCTGCTAATTAATTTAAAAAAATCCTATTAGTGTCTTTCCACCCGTCTCCAGCTAATTTGTGGAAAAACACTACATAGGATAAAGTAGAGGAGGGTTTTTGGGCCTTGCAGCGCCGTTTACGGCTGTCTGCACGGTCTCCGTGTGACTGCAGCTCGCCCTGTAGTCTGTGAGCAGCCGTAGCTTGGTTGTCTCCAGCTCAGGGTTGTTCACTGCGTCATACCGCCAAATCAATTTTCATTTTGTTTTCAAGTAGTGTAGTCTGCTGCTAATTAATTTTAAAAAATCCTATTAGTGTCTTTCCACCCGTCTCCAGCTAATTTGTGGAAAAACACTATATAGGATAAAGTAGAGGAGGGTTTTTGGGCCTTGCAGCGCCGTTTACGGCTGTCTGCACGGTCTCCGTGTGACTGCAGCTCGCCCTGTAGCCTGTGAGCAGCCGTAGCTTGGTTGTCTCCAGCTCAGGGTTGTTCACTGCGTCATACCGCCAAATCAATTTTCATTTTGTTTTCAAGTAGTGTAGTCTGCTGCTAATTAATTTAAAAAAATCCTATTAGTGTCTTTCCACCCGTCTCCAGCTAATTTGTGGAAAAACACTACATAGGATAAAGTAGAGGAGGGTTTTTGGGCCTTGCAGCGCCGTTTACGTCTGTCTGCACGGTCTCCGTGTGACTGCAGCTCTATCCGTTGTCAGTTCAGCCCCAAAAAAAAAAATAAATAATAAAGTTCACCAAACACACCAGTTACACCACTTTACATTTGTGTAGGCCACATTAGCTCATATTCAAGTCTAGTCCACACTTTAGAAAATTAGTGTGTCTTATACCTGTTAGGAGGAGTTGCTCAGGAATAAGCACACAAAGCCGTTAGTACTTTTCTGCTTATCTTTATCAGTCAACCAAGATGAAGAAGGCAGTGAGTAAGGCACGTGGGCGTGGGCGTGGGCGCGGAGCAGGGAGGGGACGTGGGGATTCTGTGCCTGCTGCGGGCACCGGTGAGTCATCAGCACCCACTTTCACAAGGGAACAGTCGTTCATGCGCAGCTTTGTCGCCGAGCGCCGTACACCGCTGCTGCGTCAAGACCAAATTGAAGCCGTTGTGGGATGGATGGCAGCTAATGCATCAACTTCCATTAGTGCCACATCCTCTCAGACACAGAGCACTGGAGAGCAGCCATCTGTCTCTTCACCACCTGCAAAATTGCCCAGGCAGACAGAGATCCCAGGACAGGAGCAGTCTCTACTTCTGTTTTCTGAATCATCTCTTGGCTTGGAAACAGGGGGCCAGCCAAGCAGCATTGGAGAAATGGAAGAAGAGGCAGGGTGCAGTGATGCCCAACCGCTTTTTCTGTCTTCCTCTGAAGAGGCGGGTGGGCCAGTGGCTCCGGTCACCACCTCGCAGGCCGCATCAGCTGATGATGACACTCAGGTGCCACTTACTGGTGCGTGCTCTGCTGCTGAGACTACCCAGGAGGAGCAGTTGGGGGCAGAGGGTAGTGTAGATGATGAGGTCCTTGACCCATCTTGGCGTCAGGGACAGGAAGGTGGTGGGAGCAGCTCTGAGGAAGAGATTCCCCGTACGGCCCAAAGAGGGAGAGGGAGGGGGAAGACTGCGGATCCTGCAGCCTCCGCTTTGGCACCCGTAAGGAGCATGTCTCTTCCAAAAGTCAAAAGGGGGGCTCCCAAGACTTGCAGTGCCTGGTCCTTTTTTGACACAGTTGCAGATGACATTTGCTATGTCAGATGCAAGGTGTGTCATCAAAAAATCAAAAGAGGTCAAAAAGTCGCCAACCTCAATACCTCCAACATGTGGAAACATGTGCGCAACAGGCACCCGGCGGAGTTAGACAAACACACTGAAGAGCTAGGCCAACCAACAGCGGCAGCTACCACCTCTTCAGCTCGTGTTGCCTCTTCCTCTAGCTCACACGCAGCTGGTTCGGCTTCCTCCCAGGATCGCCGTGGAAGAACCTCTGGCCCTGTTGTCCAGAGACCCGCTGTCATTCCACCCGCAGCACCACTTTCCCAGTCAACCACACACTCCCAGCCCAGTCTACAGCCATCGGTAGTACAGGCATGGGAGAAAAGGCGGCCTTTCTCGTCAAACCACCCACGAGCACAGGCTCTGACTGCAGGCATTGCCAAACTTCTGTCACTGGAAATGCTGTCATTCAGGCTGGTGGAGACTGACAGCTTCCGTGACTTGATGTCATTGGCAGTCCCACAGTACAGTGTGCCCAGCCGCTTTTACTTCAGCAGGCAAGCCGTCCCTGCCCTGCACAAGCATGTTGAGGGACACATAAAACACGCGCTACTGAACGCCGTCAGTAGCAAGGTCCACCTCACCACCGATGCGTGGACCAGTCAACATGGACAGGGGCGATACCTTTCCCTCACTGCCCATTGGGTTAATGTAGTTGAGCCGGGTACAGACCGTGCGAGTGGCGCAGGACGTGTCCTGCCCACTCCAAGGATTGCAGGAATCCATTCTGTACGCATTGACTCCTCCTCTTACACCAGTTCCTCAGAATCATCGCTGCAGGAGCCGTCACAGTCCACCTCCACATGGACCCGTGATGAACGTGTACCTGTTACGACCGACATGAGCACAGCCGTGGCCAAACGTCAACAGGCCGTCTTGAAATTAATTTTTTTGGGGAATCGTAGCCACACAGCGCAGGAGCTCTGGAATGCCATCAAGCAGGAGAGCGATGTGTGGTTTGAGCCAGCGAATCTCCAGCCAGGCATGGTAGTGTGTGATAATGGCCGAAATCTGGTGGCAGCCCTGGGCCTCGGCAACCTCACTCACATCCCATGTCTGGCACATGTGCTCAATTTGGTCGTGCAGAGTTTTTTGAGGGACTATCCGGATCTTGATGCACTGCTGCACAAGGTCCGCCTAGAGTGTGCTCACTTGCGGCGTTCCAGCACGGCAAAAGCGCGCATTGCGGCTCTGCAGCGCCGACACCGCCTGCCGGAACATCGCATCATATGTGACCTACCTACCAGGTGGAATTCCACGTTACATATGTTGGAGCGGTTGTGTGAGCAGCAGCAAGCTGTAATGGAGTACCAGCTGTATCAGGCGCAAAAAAGTCGCAGTCAGCGCCGTACAGACTTCACAACCACAGAGTGGGCCACTATGAAGGATGTCTGCCAGGTTTTGCGTCCCTTTGATTATTCCACGCGGATGGCGAGTGCAGATGATGCACTAGTCAGCATGACTGTCCCCCTTATCTGCCTGCTTGAAAAATCACTGCAAGCGCTAAGGGATGATGTTGTGGAAGAGGTGGAGGATGAGGATTCACCACTTCCATCATCTTCTGGACAGTCAGCGCCACGTGGTTCCTCACAAACGCGTAGGCAGGGGACAGTTTGTGAGGAGGATGAGGAGGAGTCAATGGAGGAGGAAGACATCCGTCCAGAGGAGGGAGTTCCCGAATTGTCCAGTACTCAGTGTGTACAGCGAGGGTGGGGTGATGACGAGCGGGCAGAGATCACGCCTCCAGCTGGGGACAGCGTTTCTTGGGCAGTTGGCAGTCTGCAGCACATGGTGGATTACATGCTGCAGTGCCTGAGAAACGACCGCCGCATCGACCACATTCTCAACATGTCTGATTATTGGGTGTTCACCCTCCTCGATCCTCGCTACCGGGACAACGTAGAAAGCCTCATCACACCGTTGAACCGGGAGCGAAAAATGCGGGAGTACCAAGACACACTGGTCAGTTCCATCATCTTCTCCATTCCAACTGAGAGAAGTGCTGCTACTGCATTCCAAAGCAGCTCAGTGCGTCCAGGCAGTGGTGGAGGCTCTGCACAAAGAGGGAGCAGAAGCAGTGCCTCTGCCCAAGGCAAGACCAGTATGGCCCAACTGTGGCACAGTTTTGTGTGCCCCCCACAAAAGTCTACACCATCACAGACGGCTCCAGTCAGCAGGAGGCAACGGTTCCGTCAGATGGTGACAGACTACATGTCTTGCCCTCTTGCTGTACTCCCAGACGGCTCTTCCCCTTTCAAGTTTTGGGTCTCAAAGCTGGATACATGGCCAGAGCTAAGCCAGTATGCATTGGAGGTGCTGTCTTGCCCTGCGGCCAGTGTATTATCGGAACGTGTCTTTAGTGCTGCAGGTGGTGTACTAACTGACCGTCGCATGCGACTATCCTCCGATAACGTTGACCGGCTTACTTTCCTGAAAATGAACAAGGCCTGGATCTCGCAGGAATTTGCCACTCCTCCTCCTGATTAAATAATTAGGTCACTGTATACGTTATCCAGGTCTCCTGTTGTGTTCATCTTTCTACCACCTGAACTTAAATTCCTGGGCTCCAACACCGCCAGTTGAGGCTCAGACGTGCCGTCTGCACAGTCAAAACATACGACCCAGTGTTATTGGGTTTCAGTAACGTCAGCTGATCCCCAGCTGTGTAGCCGGCAATGTGTCATGCGACCGCCACGCTGACACAACAACTGAAATGTAAGGGAATCTGTCCCCCCCCCCCCAAGGCGTTTGTTACTGAAAGAGCCACCTTGTGCAGCAGTAATGCTGCACAAGGAAAAAGGTAGCTATTTTGGTTTTGCTCCTTGCACACGCAAAACTTAACACTTATAAAATGTGTCCACTGATACCGTAAAACCGTCCCGGAGGTGGGACTTTCCTTCGTAATATGACGCAGCACAGCCGTCATTCCTACCCCCCCGGCGCCGCGCCCCGGCTCCTCAGCGTTGTTTGATTCCGTCCCGGAGCCTGCGCTGTTATGTTATCCCGTGGCCAGGCACACTTAGCGCTGCCCGTCTTCTGGCATCATTTGGTGTCAGGCTGGCTGCGCCTGTGCGGCCACGCTGGCCGAGAGCCCGCCTCGCAGTGTCTTCTGATTTAATCCCACTGGGGGCCTGGGATCTATGGACATGCGCAGTGCATATCTGAACCTCCACCTCTCACTCATCTCCCTATGGCTTCTTCAGACTGTTCGGTGTCAGCTGGTCCCTAATAGCATGCCACGGCCGTGACACCGCACAGTCTGGAAAAGAAGCCGTAGGGAGGGGAGTGAGAGGCGAGGATATGCACTGCGCATGGCCATGGATCCCAGGCCCCCAGTGGGATTACATCAGAAGACACTGCGAGGCGGGCTCTCGGCCAGCGCGGCCGCACAGGCGCAGCCAGCCTGACACCAAATGATGTCAGAAGATGGGCAGCGCTAAGTGTGCCTGGCCACGGGATAACATAACAGCGCAGGCTCCGGGACAGAATCAAACAACGCTGAGGAGCCGGGGCACGGCGGCGGGGGGGTAGTAATGATGGCTGTGCTGCGTCATATTACGAAGGAAAGTCCCACCTCCGGGACGGTTTCACGGCTTCAGGGGACACATTTTATAAGTGTTTAGTTCTGTGTTTGCAAGGAGCATGATGAAAAGAGCCACCTTTTCCTTTTGCATCTTTTGTGCTGCACAAGCTGGCTCTTTCAGCTACAAACGCCTTGGGGGGGGGGTTAAAGGTTCCCTTTCGACTTTCTCAGGCTTCGGCCTACATTGTGTTCCTCTGCTTTTCCACCTGCCCCTGGGCTCCAACACCGCTAGTTGCCGTCCAGAAGTGCTGTATGCACAGTCAACAGTCGCTCCTCTGTTATTGGGGTTCAGTAACGTCAGCTGTTCCCCTGCTGTGTGTGTGGCAATCCCTCCTACCTCCTCCAACCTCCTCCTCCTCCACCTGTCCCTGGGCTCCAACACCGCCAGTTGCCGTCCAGAAGTGCTGTACGCACAGTCAACAGTCCCTCCTCTGTTATTGGGGTTCAGTAACGTCAGCTGTTCCCCTGCTGTGTGTGTGGCAATCCCTCCTATCTCCTCCACCTCCTCCTCCACCTGTCCCTGGGCTCCAACACCGCTAGTTGTTGCCTGGTAGTGCTGTACGCACAGTCCCAACAGTCCCTCCTCTGTTATTGGGGTTCAGTAACGTCAGCTGTTCCCCTGCTGTGTGTGTGGCAATCCCTCCTACCTCCTCCAACCTCCTCCAACCTCCTCCTCCTCCACCTGTCCCTGGGCTCCAACACCGCCAGTTGCCGTCCAGAAGTGCTGTACGCACAGTCAACAGTCCCTCCTCTGTTATTGGGGTTCAGTAACGTCAGCTGTTCCCCTGCTGTGTGTGTGGCAATCCCTCCTACCTCCTCCAACCTCCTCCAACCTCCTCCTCCTCCACCTGTCCCTGGGCTCCAACACCGCAAGTTGCCGTCCAGAAGTGCTGTACGCACAGAGCCAAACACCTCGCCAATGTGTTAGTGGGGTTCAGCACCGCCAGCTGTTCCCCTGCTGTGTATACGGCAACGTGTACTGCGACCGCCACGCAGACACAACAAGTTAAATGTAAGGGAACCTGACCCCCCCCCCCCCCAGGCGTTTGTTACTGAAGGAGCCACCTTGTGCAGCAGTAATGATGCAAAGGGAAAAAGTGCCTCTTTTCGTGATGCTCCTTGCACATGCTGAACCTAACACTTATGAAATGTGTCCCCACACAGCGTTAAACCGTCCGGTAGGTGGAACTTTCCTTTGTCGTGTGACGCAGCACAGCCATCATTTTTACCCCCTTGGCGCCGTGCGCCCCCTCCTCAGCGTTGTTTGAATCTGTCCCGGAGCCTGCGCTGTTAGGTTAGCCCTTGGCCATGCACACATGTTGCGCTGCCCGTCTTCTGACCTCATTTGGTGTCAGGCTGGCTGCGCCTGTGCGGGTGCGCTGGCCGAGATCCCGCCTCGCAGTGTCGTCTAATGTAATCCCACCGCGGGCCTGTGATCCGTGCCCGTGCGCAGTGCATATCCTCTCCTCTCACTCCCCTCCCTACGGCTTCTTCAGACTGTGCGATGTCAGCTGGTCCCTAATAGCATGCCACGGCCGTGACACCGCACAGTCTGAAAAAGCCGTAGGGAGGGGAGTGAGAGGAGAGGATATGCACTGCGCACGGGCACGGATCACAGGCCCGCGGTGGGATTACATTAGACGACACTGCGAGGCGGGATCTCGGCCAGCGCACCCGCACAGGCGCAGCCAGCCTGACACCAAATGAGGTCAGAAGACGGGCAGCGCAACATGTGTGCATGGCCAAGGGCTAACCTAACAGCGCAGGCTCCGGGACAGATTCAAACAACGCTGAGGAGGCGGCGCACGGCGCCAAGGGGGTAAAAATGATGGCTGTGCTGCGTCACACGACAAAGGAAAGTTCCACCTACCGGACGGTTTAACGCTGTGAGGAGACACATTTCATAAATGTTAGGTTCCGCATGTACAAGGACCATAATTAAAAGAGCTAAGTTTACCTTTTCCAGCATTAGTGCTGTACACAATGGCTCTTTCAGCTACAAACGCCTGGGGGGGGGGGGTGTTAAAGGTTTCCTTTCAACTTGCTCGAGTGCAGGCTTCGGCCTACACTCCGCTCCCCCTGCTCCTCCTGCTGACCCTGGGCTCTAACACCGCCAGTTTTTGCCCAGATGTGCTAGCTGCACAGAGAAAAACACCAGCCAATGTGTCAGTGGGGTTCAGCACCGCCAGCTGTTCCCCTGCTGTGTAGCCGGCAACGTGTCCTGCGACCGCCACGCAGACACAAGAACTGAAATTGAAGGGAACCTGTCCCCCCTCCCCCAGGCGTTTTTACGTTATCCAGCCACCTTGTACAGCGGTAATGCTGCATGTGTGCAAGGTGGCTCAGAAACGTATTCTCCTCGCACATGTGGAACTGAAAACACGTCTGAAATGTGTCCTCTGTGTGACCATTTAACCGTCCCGGTGGTGTGACTTTCCTTTGTAATGACACGCTGCAACCCACTTGGTAGCGCTGCCCATCTTCTGGCATCATTGTTTGGCTGCCTGCGCCTCTGCGGCCGCCCTGACCCACACAACGCCCCTCGGTGTCTTATTTATTGGGACTGCGAGGGTGTGATTCATGGGCAGGATCAGTGCATCAGTTCGCCTGTCCCTCCTCTCCTTCCGCCTTCTTCGGACTGTGCGGCTTCATGGCCGTGGCATGCGATAAGGGATCAGATGACGCCGCACAGTCTGAAGCGGGTGTAAGGACCCGAGTGTGAGAGGCCAACATATGTGCTGCGCCAGGCCCTGAATCCCAGCCCCGCAGTGTTTTAACAATGTTAAGACACTGCGGGGCTGGGATTCATGGGCATCGCGAACCGCACCGGCCGACATTACATGATGCCAGAAGATGGGCAGCGCTAACGGCGCTAGGCCAGGGGATAACACGACAGCGCAGACTCCTGTACAGCAAATAACAACGCTCGGGAGGCTGCACCCAGCACCAAGGTGGGATTCTTGACATCTGTGCTGCGTCTCATTACAAAGGGAACTCGCGCCTCCAACACAGTTTGACTGTATAAAGGGCTAAATGTTATACGTGTTTCATTCAGCGTGTGCAAGGAGAAAAATTAAAAGAGCAACCTTTGACTTGTGCAGCACTACTGCTGCATAAGCTGTGGCTCTTCTACTTTCTAACCCCTGAGGGGGGGTTAAAGGTGACTTTTGAAATCGGTTCAATTAGGCTTCGGCCTACACTCTGCTCCACCTGCAGAGCCCGGGCTCCAACAACGCTAGTTGCTGTCCGGAAGTGCTGGCTGCACAGAGCCAAACACCTCGCCAATGTGTCAGTGGGGTCCAGCACCGCCAGCTGTTCCCCTGCTGTGTAGCCGGCAACGTGTCCTGCAAAAGCCACGCAGACACAACAGACCCAAAGCTGCCGCCAGTGCAGGCTTCGGCCTACACTCCCCTCCCCCTGCTCCTCCTCCTCCTGCTCCTCCTCCTGCTGTCCCTGGGCTCTAACACACCGCCAGTTGGGGCCCAGATGTGCTAGCTGCACAGAGAAAAACACCAGCCAATGTGTCAGTGGGGTCCAGCACCGCCAGCTGTTCCCCTGCTGTGCAGCCGGCAACGTGTCCTGCAAAAGCCATGCAGACACAAGAACTGAAATTGAAGGGAACCTGTCCCCCCTCCCCCAGGCGTTTTTACGTTATCCAGCCACCTTGTACAGCGGTAATGCTGCATGTGTGCAAGGTGGCTCAGAAACGTATTCTCCTCGCACATGTGGAACTGAAAACACGTCTGAAATGTGTCCTCTGTGTGACCATTTAACCATCCCGGTGGTGTGACTTTCCTTTGTAATGACACGCTGCAACCCCCTTGGTAGCGCTGCCCGTCTTCTGGCATCATTGTTTGGCTGCCTGCGCCTCTGCGGCCGCCCTGACCCGCACAACGCCCCTCGGTGTCTTATTTATTGGGACTGCGAGGGTGTGATTCATGGGCAGGATCAGTGCATCAGTTCGCCTGTCCCTCCTCTCCTTCCGCCTTCTTCGGACTGTGCGGCTTCATGGCCGTGGCATGCGATAAGGGATCAGATGACGCCGCACAGTCTGAAGCGGGTGTAAGGACCCGAGTGTGAGAGGCCAACATATGTGCTGCGCCAGGCCCTGAATCCCAGCCCCGCAGTGTTTTAACAATGTTAAGACACTGCGGGGCTGGGATTCATGGGCATCGCGAACCGCACCGGCCGACATTACATGATGCCAGAAGATGGGCAGCGCTAACGGCGCTAGGCCAGGGGATAACACGACAGCGCAGACTCCTGTACAGCAAATAACAACGCTCGGGAGGCTGCACCCAGCACCAAGGTGGGATTCTTGACATCTGTGCTGCGTCTCATTACAAAGGGAACTCGCGCCTCCAACACAGTTTGACTGTATAAAGGGCTAAATGTTATACGTGTTTCATTCAGCGTGTGCAAGGAGAAAAATTAAAAGAGCAACCTTTGACTTGTGCAGCACTACTGCTGCATAAGCTGTGGCTCTTCTACTTTGTAACCCCTGAGGGGGGGTTAAAGGTGACTTTTGAAATCGGTTCAATTAGGCTTCGGCCTACACTCTGCTCCACCTGCAGAGCCCGGGCTCCAACAACGCTAGTTGCTGTCCGGAAGTGCTGGCTGCACAGAGCCAAACACCTCGCCAATGTGTCAGTGGGGTCCAGCACCGCCAGCTGTTCCCCTGCTGTGTAGCCGGCAACGTGTCCTGCAAAAGCCACGCAGACACAACAGACCCAAAGCTGCCGCCAGTGCAGGCTTCGGCCTACACTCCCCTCCCCCTGCTCCTCCTCCTCCTGCTCCTCCTCCTGCTGTCCCTGGGCTCTAACACACCGCCAGTTGGGGCCCAGATGTGCTAGCTGCACAGAGAAAAACACCAGCCAATGTGTCAGTGGGGTCCAGCACCGCCAGCTGTTCCCCTGCTGTGCAGCCGGCAACGTGTCCTGCAAAAGCCACGCAGACACAAGAACTGAAATTGAAGGGAACCTGTCCCCCCTCCCCCAGGCGTTTTTACGTTATCCAGCCACCTTGTACAGCGGTAATGCTGCATGTGTGCAAGGTGGCTCAGAAACGTATTCTCCTCGCACATGTGGAACTGAAAACACGTCTGAAATGTGTCCTCTGTGTGACCATTTAACCGTCCCGGTGGTGTGACTTTCCTTTGTAATGACACGCTGCAACCCCCTTGGTAGCGCTGCCCGTCTTCTGGCATCATTGTTTGGCTGCCTGCGCCTCTGCGGCCGCCCTGACCCACACAACGCCCCTCGGTGTCTTATTTATTGGGACTGCGAGGGTGTGATTCATGGGCAGGATCAGTGCATCAGTTTGCCTGTCCCTCCTCTCCTTCCGCCTTCTTCGGACTGTGCGGCTTCATGGCCGTGGCATGCGATAAGGGATCAGATGACGCCGCACAGTCTGAAGCGGGTGTAAGGACCCGAGTGTGAGAGGCCAACATATGTGCTGCGCCAGGCCCTGAATCCCAGCCCCGCAGTGTTTTAACAATGTTAAGACACTGCGGGGCTGGGATTCATGGGCATCGCGAACCGCACCGGCCGACATTACATGATGCCAGAAGATGGGCAGCGCTAACGGCGCTAGGCCAGGGGATAACACGACAGCGCAGACTCCTGTACAGCAAATAACAACGCTCGGGAGGCTGCACCCAGCACCAAGGTGGGATTCTTGACATCTGTGCTGCGTCTCATTACAAAGGGAACTCGCGCCTCCAACACAGTTTGACTGTATAAAGGGCTAAATGTTATACGTGTTTCATTCAGCGTGTGCAAGGAGAAAAATTAAAAGAGCAACCTTTGACTTGTGCAGCACTACTGCTGCATAAGCTGTGGCTCTTCTACTTTCTAACCCCTGAGGGGGGGTTAAAGGTGACTTTTGAAATCGGTTCAATTAGGCTTCGGCCTACACTCTGCTCCACCTGCAGAGCCCGGGCTCCAACAACGCTAGTTGCTGTCCGGAAGTGCTGGCTGCACAGAGCCAAACACCTCGCCAATGTGTCAGTGGGGTCCAGCACCGCCAGCTGTTCCCCTGCTGTGTAGCCGGCAACGTGTCCTGCAAAAGCCACGCAGACACAACAGACCCAAAGCTGCCGCCAGTGCAGGCTTCGGCCTACACTCCCCTCCCCCTGCTCCTCCTCCTCCTGCTCCTCCTCCTGCTGTCCCTGGGCTCTAACACACCGCCAGTTGGGGCCCAGATGTGCTAGCTGCACAGAGAAAAACACCAGCCAATGTGTCAGTGGGGTCCAGCACCGCCAGCTGTTCCCCTGCTGTGCAGCCGGCAACGTGTCCTGCAAAAGCCACGCAGACACAAGAACTGAAATTGAAGGGAACCTGTCCCCCCTCCCCCAGGCGTTTTTACGTTATCCAGCCACCTTGTACAGCGGTAATGCTGCATGTGTGCAAGGTGGCTCATAAACGTATTCTCCTCGCACATGTGGAACTGAAAACACGTCTAAAATGTGTCCTCTGTGTGACCATTTAACCGTCCCGGTGGTGTGACTTTCCTTTGTAATGACACGCTGCAACCCCCTTGGTAGCGCTGCCCGTCTTCTGGCATCATTGTTTGGCTGCCTGCGCCTCTGCGGCCGCCCTGACCCACACAACGCCCCTCGGTGTCTTATTTATTGGGACTGCGAGGGTGTGATTCATGGGCAGGATCAGTGCATCAGTTCGCCTGTCCCTCCTCTCCTTCCGCCTTCTTCGGACTGTGCGGCTTCATGGCCGTGGCATGCGATAAGGGATCAGATGACGCCGCACAGTCTGAAGCGGGTGTAAGGACCCGAGTGTGAGAGGCCAACATATGTGCTGCGCCAGGCCCTGAATCCCAGCCCCGCAGTGTTTTAACAATGTTAAGACACTGCGGGGCTGGGATTCATGGGCATCGCGAACCGCACCGGCCGACATTACATGATGCCAGAAGATGGGCAGCGCTAACGGCGCTAGGCCAGGGGATAACACGACAGCGCAGACTCCTGTACAGCAAATAACAACGCTCGGGAGGCTGCACCCAGCACCAAGGTGGGATTCTTGACATCTGTGCTGCGTCTCATTACAAAGGGAACTCGCGCCTCCAACACAGTTTGACTGTATAAAGGGCTAAATGTTATACGTGTTTCATTCAGCGTGTGCAAGGAGAAAAATTAAAAGAGCAACCTTTGACTTGTGCAGCACTACTGCTGCATAAGCTGTGGCTCTTCTACTTTGTAACCCCTGAGGGGGGGTTAAAGGTGACTTTTGAAATCGGTTCAATTAGGCTTCGGCCTACACTCTGCTCCACCTGCAGAGCCCGGGCTCCAACAACGCTAGTTGCTGTCCGGAAGTGCTGGCTGCACAGAGCCAAACACCTCGCCAATGTGTCAGTGGGGTCCAGCACCGCCAGCTGTTCCCCTGCTGTGTAGCCGGCAACGTGTCCTGCAAAAGCCACGCAGACACAACAGACCCAAAGCTGCCGCCAGTGCAGGCTTCGGCCTACACTCCCCTCCCCCTGCTCCTCCTCCTCCTGCTCCTCCTCCTGCTGTCCCTGGGCTCTAACACACCGCCAGTTGGGGCCCAGATGTGCTAGCTGCACAGAGAAAAACACCAGCCAATGTGTCAGTGGGGTCCAGCACCGCCAGCTGTTCCCCTGCTGTGCAGCCGGCAACGTGTCCTGCAAAAGCCACGCAGACACAAGAACTGAAATTGAAGGGAACCTGTCCCCCCTCCCCCAGGCGTTTTTACGTTATCCAGCCACCTTGTACAGCGGTAATGCTGCATGTGTGCAAGGTGGCTCAGAAACGTATTCTCCTCGCACATGTGGAACTGAAAACACGTCTGAAATGTGTCCTCTGTGTGACCATTTAACCGTCCCGGTGGTGTGACTTTCCTTTGTAATGACACGCTGCAACCCCCTTGGTAGCGCTGCCCGTCTTCTGGCATCATTGTTTGGCTGCCTGCGCCTCTGCGGCCGCCCTGACCCACACAACGCCCCTCGGTGTCTTATTTATTGGGACTGCGAGGGTGTGATTCATGGGCAGGATCAGTGCATCAGTTTGCCTGTCCCTCCTCTCCTTCCGCCTTCTTCGGACTGTGCGGCTTCATGGCCGTGGCATGCGATAAGGGATCAGATGACGCCGCACAGTCTGAAGCGGGTGTAAGGACCCGAGTGTGAGAGGCCAACATATGTGCTGCGCCAGGCCCTGAATCCCAGCCCCGCAGTGTTTTAACAATGTTAAGACACTGCGGGGCTGGGATTCATGGGCATCGCGAACCGCACCGGCCGACATTACATGATGCCAGAAGATGGGCAGCGCTAACGGCGCTAGGCCAGGGGATAACACGACAGCGCAGACTCCTGTACAGCAAATAACAACGCTCGGGAGGCTGCACCCAGCACCAAGGTGGGATTCTTGACATCTGTGCTGCGTCTCATTACAAAGGGAACTCGCGCCTCCAACACAGTTTGACTGTATAAAGGGCTAAATGTTATACGTGTTTCATTCAGCGTGTGCAAGGAGAAAAATTAAAAGAGCAACCTTTGACTTGTGCAGCACTACTGCTGCATAAGCTGTGGCTCTTCTACTTTCTAACCCCTGAGGGGGGGTTAAAGGTGACTTTTGAAATCGGTTCAATTAGGCTTCGGCCTACACTCTGCTCCACCTGCAGAGCCCGGGCTCCAACAACGCTAGTTGCTGTCCGGAAGTGCTGGCTGCACAGAGCCAAACACCTCGCCAATGTGTCAGTGGGGTCCAGCACCGCCAGCTGTTCCCCTGCTGTGTAGCCGGCAACGTGTCCTGCAAAAGCCACGCAGACACAACAGACCCAAAGCTGCCGCCAGTGCAGGCTTCGGCCTACACTCCCCTCCCCCTGCTCCTCCTCCTCCTGCTCCTCCTCCTGCTGTCCCTGGGCTCTAACACACCGCCAGTTGGGGCCCAGATGTGCTAGCTGCACAGAGAAAAACACCAGCCAATGTGTCAGTGGGGTCCAGCACCGCCAGCTGTTCCCCTGCTGTGCAGCCGGCAACGTGTCCTGCAAAAGCCACGCAGACACAAGAACTGAAATTGAAGGGAACCTGTCCCCCCTCCCCCAGGCGTTTTTACGTTATCCAGCCACCTTGTACAGCGGTAATGCTGCATGTGTGCAAGGTGGCTCATAAACGTATTCTCCTCGCACATGTGGAACTGAAAACACGTCTAAAATGTGTCCTCTGTGTGACCATTTAACCGTCCCGGTGGTGTGACTTTCCTTTGTAATGACACGCTGCAACCCCCTTGGTAGCGCTGCCCGTCTTCTGGCATCATTGTTTGGCTGCCTGCGCCTCTGCGGCCGCCCTGACCCACACAACGCCCCTCGGTGTCTTATTTATTGGGACTGCGAGGGTGTGATTCATGGGCAGGATCAGTGCATCAGTTCGCCTGTCCCTCCTCTCCTTCCGCCTTCTTCGGACTGTGCGGCTTCATGGCCGTGGCATGCGATAAGGGATCAGATGACGCCGCACAGTCTGAAGCGGGTGTAAGGACCCGAGTGTGAGAGGCCAACATATGTGCTGCGCCAGGCCCTGAATCCCAGCCCCGCAGTGTTTTAACAATGTTAAGACACTGCGGGGCTGGGATTCATGGGCATCGCGAACCGCACCGGCCGACATTACATGATGCCAGAAGATGGGCAGCGCTAACGGCGCTAGGCCAGGGGATAACACGACAGCGCAGACTCCTGTACAGCAAATAACAACGCTCGGGAGGCTGCACCCAGCACCAAGGTGGGATTCTTGACATCTGTGCTGCGTCTCATTACAAAGGGAACTCGCGCCTCCAACACAGTTTGACTGTATAAAGGGCTAAATGTTATACGTGTTTCATTCAGCGTGTGCAAGGAGAAAAATTAAAAGAGCAACCTTTGACTTGTGCAGCACTACTGCTGCATAAGCTGTGGCTCTTCTACTTTGTAACCCCTGAGGGGGGGTTAAAGGTGACTTTTGAAATCGGTTCAATTAGGCTTCGGCCTACACTCTGCTCCACCTGCAGAGCCCGGGCTCCAACAACGCTAGTTGCTGTCCGGAAGTGCTGGCTGCACAGAGCCAAACACCTCGCCAATGTGTCAGTGGGGTCCAGCACCGCCAGCTGTTCCCCTGCTGTGTAGCCGGCAACGTGTCCTGCAAAAGCCACGCAGACACAACAGACCCAAAGCTGCCGCCAGTGCAGGCTTCGGCCTACACTCCCCTCCCCCTGCTCCTCCTCCTCCTGCTCCTCCTCCTGCTGTCCCTGGGCTCTAACACACCGCCAGTTGGGGCCCAGATGTGCTAGCTGCACAGAGAAAAACACCAGCCAATGTGTCAGTGGGGTCCAGCACCGCCAGCTGTTCCCCTGCTGTGCAGCCGGCAACGTGTCCTGCAAAAGCCACGCAGACACAAGAACTGAAATTGAAGGGAACCTGTCCCCCCTCCCCCAGGCGTTTTTACGTTATCCAGCCACCTTGTACAGCGGTAATGCTGCATGTGTGCAAGGTGGCTCAGAAACGTATTCTCCTCGCACATGTGGAACTGAAAACACGTCTGAAATGTGTCCTCTGTGTGACCATTTAACCGTCCCGGTGGTGTGACTTTCCTTTGTAATGACACGCTGCAACCCCCTTGGTAGCGCTGCCCGTCTTCTGGCATCATTGTTTGGCTGCCTGCGCCTCTGCGGCCGCCCTGACCCACACAACGCCCCTCGGTGTCTTATTTATTGGGACTGCGAGGGTGTGATTCATGGGCAGGATCAGTGCATCAGTTCGCCTGTCCCTCCTCTCCTTCCGCCTTCTTCGGACTGTGCGGCTTCATGGCCGTGGCATGCGATAAGGGATCAGATGACGCCGCACAGTCTGAAGCGGGTGTAAGGACCCGAGTGTGAGAGGCCAACATATGTGCTGCGCCAGGCCCTGAATCCCAGCCCCGCAGTGTTTTAACAATGTTAAGACACTGCGGGGCTGGGATTCATGGGCATCGCGAACCGCACCGGCCGACATTACATGATGCCAGAAGATGGGCAGCGCTAACGGCGCTAGGCCAGGGGATAACACGACAGCGCAGACTCCTGTACAGCAAATAACAACGCTCGGGAGGCTGCACCCAGCACCAAGGTGGGATTCTTGACATCTGTGCTGCGTCTCATTACAAAGGGAACTCGCGCCTCCAACACAGTTTGACTGTATAAAGGGCTAAATGTTATACGTGTTTCATTCAGCGTGTGCAAGGAGAAAAATTAAAAGAGCAACCTTTGACTTGTGCAGCACTACTGCTGCATAAGCTGTGGCTCTTCTACTTTCTAACCCCTGAGGGGGGGTTAAAGGTGACCTTTGAAATCGGTTCAAGTAGGCTTCGGCCTACACTCTGCTCCCCCTGCAGAGCCCGGGCTCCAACACCGATCGTTGCTGTCCGGAAGTGCTGGCTGCACAGAGCCAAACACCTCGCCAATGTGTCAGTGGGGTCCAGCACCGCCAGCTGTTCCCCTGCTGTGTAGCCGGCAACGTGTCCTGCAAAAGCCACGCAGACACAACAGACCCAAAGCTGCCGCCAGTGCAGGCTTCGGCCTACACTCCCCTCCCCCTGCTCCTCCTCCTCCTGCTCCTCCTCCTGCTGACCCTGGGCTCTAACAAACCGCCAGTTGGGGCCCAGATGTGCTAGCTGCACAGAGAAAAACACCTCGCCAATGTGTCAGTGGGGTCCAGCACCGCCAGCTGTTCCCCTGCTGTGCAGCCGGCATCGTGTCCTGCAAAAGCCACGCAGACACTTGCTCTTGTACCTTCTGCTCCCCATCCTGGTTCCAGTACCGTCAGCTGGTTCCGGGCAGAGCCTTTGGCTTAGGTGCCTCCCTTTGGTATCCGAGTTCCACCAACGTCAGGTGGTCCTTGGTAGTGCTTTCAGGCACGGGTACCTCCTGCTTAGTAACCGGGTTCCAGTAACGTCAGCTGGTCCTCGGTAGTTCCATTGGCTCTTGGACCTTCGGCTACCCATCCGGGTTCCAGCACCATCAGCTGGTTCTCGGCAGTGTCTTTTGCTCTTGTACCTTCTGCTCCCCATCCTGGTTCCAGTACCGTCAGCTGGTTCCGGGCAGAGCCTTTGGCTTAGGTGCCTCCCTCTGGGTATCCGAGTTCCACCAACGTCAGGTGGTCCTTGGTAGTGCTTTCAGCACAGGTACCTCCTGCTTAGTAACCGGGTTCCAGTAACGTCAGCTGGTCCTCGGTAGTTCCATTGGCTCTTGGACCTTCGGGTAGCCATCCGAGTTCCAGTTCCATCAGCTGGTTCTCGGCATTTTCTCAGCCTTCTTGTACCTTCTGCTACATTTCCAAGTTCAAGAGACTAAACACAATGACCCAGAAGACCACCCCTAAGATGACGACGACACCAGAGACGACAACCACCGTGATGACGACGACCCTGGAGACGATGACCCCGAAGACCACCCCGATGACGACGACCCCGGAGACGACGACCCTGAAGACCACCCCGATGACGACGACCCCGGAGACGACGACCCTGGAGACGACGACGACCTGGAAGACCGAGAAGCAGAAGAACAAGAGGCTGCAGAACAAAGAGCAGAAGGACATTAAGCATAACACAAAATATCAGAGCAAAAAATATTATGTAAATTATAAGCAGAAGAAGACTAAGCAGTGTATGGGGGTGAGTCCGTTCCTCCTCGTGGTGCCCCTGGATAAAGCCTGATGCTGCAGGCCAAACTGAACGCGGACAAATGTAACTGTTTTGTGACAGGCAGAACGGAAGGTGTAATCTTCAAACTTTTATAGATAACAACTACGGGAATGCCTGTCACAAATAAGAATATGATGAAGAAGTTGAATATGATGAAGATAATAGTAAAATAAAAAGAATATGAACAATGTAACCCAAAAAATAATAGGTAGAAGATGAAGAAGAAGATGAATAAGGTGAAGAAGTTGATGTCAATGAAGCTGATGATGAGGATAATTAAGAAGAAAGCGTGGGAGAAGTAAAAAAGAAGGTGAAGGGCGTGGAAGTAGTGAAACATCAATATCTGACATAAAAAAAAAAAAAAAACCATAGTCAAATTCTTTCTAACGCCGAACTTCATAAAAAAAAATAAAAAATCCTGCTATTCTATTACATTGGGCTAAACCTCTGTCCCTTTAATATCTCTGCCACGTCCCCCAATACATCCTACAATATTCTTAGTTGTTTTCCTTCATGTAGAATGAACCTACAAGTGTATAAAGGGTTTATTTTAATTCCGATATTTTCGTCCCATTGACTTGCATTGGGATCGGGTATCGGTATCGGATTGGATTCCGATACTGTGACGGTATCGGCCGATACTTTCCGATACCGATACTTTCCGATATCGGAAAGTATCGCTCAACACTAACGGTCACACACCACCCAGATGACAGACATCTTCTGAGAAACAGGGAGATCAGAAATAAAGTCCATAGAGATGTGTGTCCAAGGCCTCTTCGGAACAGGCAAGGGCAACAATAACCCACTAGCCCTAGAACAACAAGGCTTGGCCCGAGCACACACATCACAAGACTGCACAAAAACACGCACATCCCGAGACAGGGAAGGCCACCAGAAGGATCTAGCCACCAAATCTCTGGTACCAAAAATTCCAGGATGACCTGCCAGCGAAGAAGAATGAACTTCCGAGATGACTCTACTGGTCCAATCATCAGGAACAAACAGTCTACCAGGTGGACAACGATCAGGTCTATCCGCCTGAAATTCTTGCAAAGCACGTCGCAGATCTGGGGAGACAGCAGACAAAACCACCCCATCCTTAAGGACACCAGCAGGTTCAGAATCCCCAGGAGAGTCAGGCTCAAAACTCCTAGAAAGAGCATCTGCCTTAACATTTTTAGAACCCGGTAAGTATGAAACCACAAAATTAAACCGAGAAAAAAACAACGACCATCGTGCCTGTCTAGGATTCAGGCGCCTGGCAGACTCTAGATAAATCAGATTCTTGTGATCAGTCAAAACTACCACCTGATGTCTGGCACCCTCAAGCCAATGACGCCACTCCTCAAATGCCCACTTCATGGCCAAAAGCTCCCGATTACCAACATCATAGTTTCGCTCGGCGGCCGAAAATTTTCGAGAAAAGAACGCACAAGGTCTCATCACTGAGCAGTCGGAACTTTTCTGCGACAAAACCGCCCCCGCTCCGATCTCGGAAGCATCGACCTCAACCTGAAAGGGAAGAGAAACATCAGGCTGGCGCAACACAGGGGCAGACAAAAAGCAGCGCTTAAGCTCCCGAAAGGCCTCCACAGCAGCAGGGGACCAATTGGCAACATCAGCACCCTTTTTGGTCAAATCCGTCAGAGGTTTAGCAACGCCAGAAAAACCAGTTATAAATCGACGATAAAAATTAGCAAAGCCCAAGAATTTCTGAAGACTCTTAAGAGAAGTAGGCTGCGTCCAGTCACAAATAGCCCGAACCTTGACAGGGTCCATCTCAATAGAAGAAGGGGAAAAAATGTACCCCAAAAAGGAAATCTTTTGAACCCCAAAAACACACTTTGAACCCTTTACACACAAAGAATTCTCCCGCAAAACCTGAAAAACCCTCCTGACCTGTTGAACATGAGACTCCCAGTCATCAGAAAAAAATCAAAATATCATCCAAATACACAATCATAAATTTATCCAAATATTCACGGAAAATATCATGCATTAAGGACTGAAAGACTGAAGGTGCATTAGAAAGGCCGAAAGGCATTACTAAATACTCAAAATGGCCCTCAGGCGTATTAAATGCGGTTTTCCACTCATCCCCCTGCTTAATTCGCACCAAATTATACGCCCCACGAAGATCAATCTTAGAGAACCACTTAGCCCCCCTTATGCGAGCAAACAAATCAGTCAGCAAAGGCAACGGATACTGATATTTGACTGTAATTTTATTCAGGAGTCGATAATCAATACAAGGCCTCAGAGAGCCATCCTTTTTAGATACAAAGAAAAAACCAGCTCCTAAAGGAGATGAAGAAGGACGAATATGTCCCTTTTCCAGGGACTCCTTAATATACTCTCGCATAGCAACATGTTCAGGTACAGATAAGTTAAACAAACGACCCTTTGGAAATTTACTGCCAGGAATCAGATCTATGGCGCAATCACAATCTCTGTGGGGAGGGAGTGAACCAATTTTTGGCTCCTCAAAAATATCACGATAATCAGACAAAAATGCCGGAATCTCAGAGGGAATAGATGACGAAATGGAAACCAAAGGTATGTCCCCATGAGCCCCCCGACATCCCCAGCTTAACACAGACATTGTTTTCCAGTCAAGGACTGGGTTATGAGATTGTAACCATGGTAATCCAAGCACCAAAACATCATGCAAATTGTACAACACAAGGAAGCGAATCACCTCCTGATGGTCTGGAGTCATACGCATAGTCACTTGCGTCCAGAATTGTGGTTTATTACAAGCCAAAGGCGAAGAATCAATACCCTTCAGAGGTATAGGGACTTCCAGAGGCTCTAAATCAAACCCACAGCGCCTGGCAAAGGACCAATCCATAAGACTCAGAGCGGCGCCAGAGTCCACATAGGCATCCACGGTAATAACTGATAATGAACAAATCAAGGTTACAGACAGAATAAATTTAGACTGTAAAGTGCCAATTGAAATAGACTTGTCAACCTTCCTTGTACGTTTAGAGCATGCTGATATAACATGAGCAGAATCACCACAATAGAAGCATAACCCATTTTTACGCCTATAATTCTGCCGCTCGCTTCTGGACAGAATTCTGTCACATTGCATTTTCTCTGGCGTCTCTTCAGAAGATACCGCCAAATGGTGCACGGGTTTGCGCTCCCGCAAACACCGATCAATCTGAATAGCCATTGTCATGGACTCATTCAGACCTGTGGGCGCAGGGAACCCGACCATAACATCTTTAACGGCATCAGAAAGGCCCTCTCTGAAATTTGCTGCTAGGGCGCACTCATTCCACTGAGTAAGCACAGACCATCTACGAAATTTTTGGCAGTATATCTCAGCTTCATCTTGCCCTTGAGATAGGGCTATCAAAGCTTTTTCAGCTTGAATCTCCAAATTAGGTTCTTCATAAAGCAACCCTAAAGCCAGAAAAAACGCATCCACATTGAGCAACGCAGGATCCCCTGGTGTCAATGAAAATGCCCAATTTTGAGGGTCACCTCGCAGCAAAGAGATTACAATCTTAACCTGCTGGACAGGATCTCCAGAGGAGTGAGGTCTGAGAGAAAGGAACAATTTACAATTATATTTGAAATTCAGGAACCGAGATCTATCTCCGGAAAACACCTCTGGTGTAGGAATTTTAGGTTCAGACATCGGAGTATGTATAACAAAATCTTGTAAATTTTGAACCTTGGTAGCAAGATTATTTAAACCTACAGCCAAACTCTGAGGGTCCATCTTTAAACAGGTGATATCAGAGCCATTCAAGGATTAGAAGGAGAGAAAGGCAAAGGCTGTAATTAGAGCTGAAATACAACTGATCCAACTATGGAGCAAGCATAGGGGGAAAAAAAAAAATCTACAGACTTCTTTTTTCTCTCCTTTCTTCTGCTAATAACTTTAACATTGGCCGGTCATACTATCATGATTCCCAATGGCAGGGAAACATCAGAACACAAAAATAACGGACGAGCTCTGGGTGATGGAATCTCGAGATGACCGTGAGCTAAATCTACCACACAACTAATAGTAGCCAGGGAGCATACCTACGACTTCCTAGATGCCACGCGCCAGCCGGAGGACTAACTACGCCTGGTAGAGGAAGGAACAGACCTGGCTTACCTCTAGGGAAATACCCCAAAAGATGATAGCAGCCCCCCACATGTAATAACGGTGAGTTAAGAGGAAAAGACATACACAGTATGAAAGTAGATTTAGCAAAGAGAGGTCCACTTACTAGATAGCAGAAGGATACAAAAGAGGACTTCACGGTCAACTGAAAACCCTTTCAAAAAACCATCCTGAAATTACTTTAAGACTCCTGTGTCAACTCATGACACAGGAGTGGCAATTTCAGCCCGCAAGAGCTTCCAGCTACAGAGAATAACAAAAACTGCAAACTGGACAAAAGATACAAAACAAAAGGACAAAGTCCACTTAGCTGATCAGCAGACTAGTAGCAGGAACATGCAACCGAAGGCTCTGGTTACAATGATGACCGGCAAGGAAATGACTGGAGAGCAAGGCTAAATAGGAAACTCCCAAACACTGATGGGAGCAGGTGAACTGAGACAGCAAAGCACACACAAGTCACCAGTACCACCAGCAACCACCAGGGGAGCCCAAAAAGCGGATTCACAACATGTAGTGTTACATTTAAAAATACTTAATGAGAGCCTGAAGGTTGAAGCTCAGACAAGGAAACCTGGAGGAGAACACCAAGGAGGAGGAGAACACCAAGGAGGAGGAGAACACCGTTACTAGGCCCCAACCCAAGTAGTATGGCAACTGTAGTGTTACATTTAAAAATACTTAATGCGAGCCTGAAGGTTGAAGCTCAGACAAGGAAACCTGGAGGAGAACACCAAGGAGGAGGAGAACACCAAGGAGGAGGAGAACACCGTTACTAGGCCCCAACCCAAGTAGTATGGCAACTGTAGTGTTACATTTAAAAATACTTAATGAGAGCCTGAAGGTTGAAGCTCAGACAAGGAAACCTGGAGGAGAACACCAAGGAGGAGGAGAACACCCAGGAGGAGGAGAACACCCAGGAGCGGCAGACATCACTAGTAGGCCCCAACCAAACTAGTAGCCCAAATGCAGTTTCCTATTTTTTAAAAAAGCCCGAAAACCTGAATTGAGGACAATTTTAATTAGGGACTGCAGACAGACTTAGTAGGCTGTCCCCTGTGGACCATGCATCCACCACATTAACCCATTGCGCCGTAATGGACACGTAACCTTCCGTGGCCATGCCTACAGGCCCATGCGTCTGTTGTCAGGTGCACCTTTGTACTCACAGATTGCCAGAGTGCATGGACAATGCGGTCTTTTACATGCTGGTGGAGGGTTGGGATGGCTTTTCTCGCAAAAGAAGTGTCGACTGGTTAGCTTGTAGCGTGGTACAGCGTAGTCCATCATGGCTTTATTAATATTATATAAAATATATAAATAGGCTCTATGAACTTTTAAATAGGTTCCAGGGGTACACAGGCAGCATTGGTGTGGTCAGCGGAGGACGATTGCAAGGAGTGTCTGACACAGTTAGTACTCCCAAAAAATAAATAGATGTTAATGTCTCGCAAAACAACAAAACAAAAAAACAAAAGTGTGGCATACTTAGGTACAGGGGTGGGCTCCTCTGCTGAGTTTCAGACATAGTAATTTGGCACTAAGTATTTACTGGTGTCAATATAGGACACTGACCCAGACTATTTTAACTAGCATCATAGATGTCAACAAATTGGTATTGTAAGTGCCAGGCATTGAATGATGTCAACGCATAGACTAAACATTGGTGGGGCTGTGAGAGATAATTTTGCATGTGGTAGAGCACAGTTTGAGCTGGGGGGGGTGAACTCTCTTGTGGCCGGCGGTACCGTCCCAGGGCCCCTCATGTTACAACGGTGTGTCTGACGTTGGGTGCGCGCCACCACCGCCAGAGACACTTTATTGTACTATGAGGGACCCAGTGGCAGTGCCGTCGACCAAAAGCGGGCACACCCACCTCTTCAGACAAACGGCACTCTAACGGGTGCTTGCGCCAAGTGGCGAGACCACGGCCCCGTGGGGGGAGTTTTCCCATTGAGGGAGGTGTAAACATGTCGTATGCTGGACAAACAGCTGCTGCAAATTAAGAGATTGGAACACTCAGTAAGACCAGTCCACAAGCAAGACCTTTTTATAGGAAAGCTAGGTGTCAGCTGGGAAAGGTGGGGCAAAATAATTTGAAATCCAGGAGTGGTTCATTTTAATGAAGGTTAGATCATCCACATTTTGGGTAGCCAGACGAGTCCTTTTTTCGGTTAATATTGAACCAGCAGCACTGAATACTCTTTCTGATAGCACACTAGCTGCTGGGCAAGCAAGCTCCTGCAATGCATATTCTGCCAATTCAGGCCAGGTGTCTAATTTGGATGCCCAGTAATCAAATGGGAATGACGGTTGAGGGAGAACATCGATAAGGGATGAAAAATAGTTAGTAACCATACTGGACAAATGTTGTCTCCTGTCACTTTGAATAGATGCTGCAGTACCTGTCCTGTCTGCGGTCATTGCGAAATCAGTCCACAACCTGGTCAGAAAACCCCTCTGTCCAACGCCACTTCTGATTTGTGCACCTCTAACACCTCTGCCCTGTAGCCCCCTGCAGCTCGTGTGAGAACCATCACCGGCGCTGTGTGCTGGGAATGCCTGAATCAAACGGTCTACAAGAGTTGCTTGTTTGGTTGCTAATATTTGTTCGAGGTTCTCATGTGGCATAATATTTTGCAATTTGCTTTTATAGCGAGGGTCAAGGATGCAGGCCAACCAGTAATCGTCATCGGTCATCATTTTAATAATGCGTGGGTCCCTTTTGAGGATACGTAAGGCATAATCCGTCATGTGGGCCAAAGTTCCAGTTGTCAAATCTGCGGTTGTGCTGGTTTGGGGGGCAGTTACAGGCAAATCTACGTCACTTGTCTCCCTTAAAAAAACAGAACCCGGCCTTGCAACGCCACTAATTTCTGTTGGCCCAGGAGAAGCTTCCTCATTAAAAAAGTACTCATCCCCATCATCTTCCTCCTCCTCTTCGCCCGCTACCGCGTCCTCTACATGGCCCTGACCAGACAATGGCTGACTGTCATCAAGGCTTTCCTCTTCCTCAGCTGCAGAAGCCTGCTCCTTTATGTGCGTCAAACTTTGCATCAGCAGACGCATTAGGGGGATGCTCATGCTTATTATGGCGTTGTCTGCACTAACCAGCTGTGTGCATTCCTCAAAACACTGAAGGACTTGACACAGGTCTTGTAGCTTCGACCACTGCACACCTGACAACTCCATGTCTGCCATCCAACTGCCTGCCTGTGTATCCTCCCACAAATACATAACAGCACGCCTCTGTTCGCACAGTCTCTGAAGCATGTGCAGTGTGGAGTTCCACCTTGTTGCAACGTCGATGATTAGGCGATGCTGGGGAAGGTTCAAAGACCGCTGATAGTTCTGTATACGGCTGGAGTGTACGGGCGAACGGCGGATATGCGAGCAAAGTCTGCGCACTTTGAGGAGCAGGTCGGGTAACCCCGGATAACTTTTCAGGAAGCACTGCACCACCAGGTTTAAGGTGTGAGCCAGGCAAGGAATGTGTTTCAGTTGGGAAAGGGCTATGGCAGCCATGAAATTCCTTCCGTTATCACTCACTACCTTGCCTGCCTCAAGATGTACAGTGCCCAGCCATGAATGAGTTTCTTTCTGCAAGAACTCGGACAGAACTTCCGTGGTGTGTCTGTTGTCACCCAAACACTTCATTGCCAATACAGCCTGCTGACGCTTGCCACTAGCTGTTCCATAATGGCACACCTGGTGTTCAACAGTGGCAGCTGCGGATGGAGTAGATGTGTGACTGCGGTCTGTGTACGAGCTCTCGCTTCTGCAGGAGGACGAGGAAGAGGAGGAGGGGGGGCGAACGCCTACAGCCAACTCTTTCCTTGACCGTGGGCTAGGCAGAACTGTCCCAATATTGCTGTCCCCTGTGGACCCTGCATCCACCACATTCACCCAGTGTGCCGTGATGGACACGTAACGTCCCTGGCCATGCCTACTGGTCCATGCATCTGTTGTCAGGTGCACCTTTGTAGTCACAGACTGCCTGAGTGCATGGATGATGCGGTCTTTAACATGCTGTTGGAGGGCTGGGATGGCTTTTCTAGAAAAGAAGTGTCGACTGGGTAGCTCGTAGCCTGGTACAGCGTAGTCCATCAGCGCTTTGAAAGCTTCGCTTTCAACTAACAGGTAGGGCATCATCTCTAATGAGATTAGTCTAGCAATGTGGGCGTTCAAACCCTGTGTACGCGGATGTGAGGATGAGTACTTCCTTTTCCTAACAAGAGTCTCATGTAGGGTGAGCTGGACTGGAGAGCTGGAGATCGTGGAACTAGCGGTGGTGCCGGTGGACATGGCAGACTGAGAGAAGGTTGGAGATGGTATTCTTGCCGGTGCCCTACATGCAGTGTTTCCTACTACGAACCTGGTGATTCCCTGACTGCTTTGGTCTGGAGACAAAAGCTGCACAGATACTGCAGGTGGTGCAGGAAATGGTGGGCTTACAGTGAGGGAAGGGATGTAGCGTTGCTGACTAGCTTCATTGGCCGAGGGTGCTGCAACCTTTAGGCACGTTTGCTAGTTAGTCCAGGCTTGCAAATGCATGGTGGTTAAATGTCTATGCATGCAACTTGTATTTAGACTTTTAAGATTCTGACCTCTGCTTAAGGTAGTTGAACATTTTTGACAGATGACTTTGCGCTGATCATTTGGATGTTTGTCATGAACTCTGCAGGCAGAGATCATAGCAAGCCTATAGAGGGACAAGCTCTCGGAAGATGGAACTATACTGACCATGAACTAAGCCTGCCGCGCAACTAGAAATAGCCAGGTAGCATTTCCTATTTATCGCTAGATGCCCAGCTCTGGCCTAAGACCTAAATAGCTAGCAGAGGGAAATATAAGACCTGGCTCACCTCTAGAGAAATATTCCAAAGAAGACAGTAGCCCCCCACATATAATGACGGTGAGTTCAGATGAAACAACAAACGCAGCAGGAAAATAGTCTTAGCAAATTTGAGGTCCGCTTACTAGATAGCAGAAGACAGATAGTATACTTTCATGGTCAGCAGAAAAACACTAACAAAACACCATCCAGAGATTACCTTAAACTCTGGCATTAACTCATAACGCCAGAGTAGCAATCCCTGATCAACGAGAGCTTTCCAGACACAGTAACAAAACTTCAGCTGTGAACTGGAACAAATAGGCAAAACAAAACATGGACAAAAGTCCAACTTATCTAGTAGTAGTCTAGAAGCAGGAACAAGCACTGAGAGGCATCAGATAACATTGTTGACCGGCAAGAAACCACCAGAGAAATGAGCTTAAATAGCGACACCCACTACTGATGGAATCAGGTGAAACAGGAAAGAGGATGACAAGTCCAATTCCACAAGCGGCCACCGGGGGAGCCCAGAATCCAAATTCACAACAGTACCCCCCCCTCAAGGAGGGGGCACCGAACCCTCACCAGATCCACCAGGGCGACCAGGATGAGCCCTATGGAAGGCACGAACAAGATCAGAAGCATGAACATCAGATGCATTGACCCAAGAATTATCCTCCTGGCCGTAACCCTTCCAGTTGACCAGATACTGGAGTTTCCGTCTGGAAACACGAGAGTCCAAAATTTTCTCCACAACGTACTCCAACTCACCCTCAACCAACACCGGAGCAGGAGGCTCAACTGAAGGTACAACAGGTACCTCATACCTGCGCAATAACGACCGATGAAAAACGTTATGAATGGAAAAGGACGCAGGGAGGTCCAAACGGAAAGAAACAGGATTAAGAATCTCCAATATTCTATAAGGGCCGATGAACCGAGGTTTAAACTTAGGAGAAGAGACCCTCATAGGGACAAAACGAGAAGACAACCACACTAAATCTCCAACACAAAGCCGAGAACCAACACGACGATGACGGTTGGCAAAACGCTGAGTCTTCTCCTGGGACAACTTCAAATTGTCCATAACCTGCCCCCAAATGTGATGCAATCTCTCTACCACCGCATCCACTCCAGGACAATCCGAGGATTCCACCTGACCGGAGGAAAATCGAGGGTGAAACCCCGAATTACAGAAAAACGGGGACACCAAGGTGGAAGAACTGGCCCGATTATTGAGGGCGAACTCTGCCAAAGGCAAAAAAGCAACCCAATCATCCTGGTCAGCAGAGACAAAACACCTCAGATATGTCTCAAGGGTCTGATTAGTCCGCTCGGTCTGGCCATTAGTCTGAGGGTGAAAAGCAGACGAAAAAGACAAATCTATGCCCATCCTAGCACAGAATGCCCGCCAAAATCTAGACACAAATTGGGTACCTCTGTCAGAAACAATATTCTCAGGAATACCGTGCAATCGGACAACATTCTGAAAAAACAGAGGAACCAACTCAGAAGAAGAAGGCAACTTGGGCAGAGGAACCAAATGGACCATTTTAGAGAAACGGTCACAGACCACCCAGATGACAGACATCTTCTGGGAAACAGGCAGATCTGAAATAAAATCCATCGAGATGTGTGTCCAAGGCCTCTTAGGAATAGGCAAGGGCAACAGCAGTCCGCTAGCCCGAGAACTACAAGACTTGGCCCGAGCACAAACGTCACATGACTGCACAAAGACTCGCACATCTCGTGACAGAGAAGGCCACCAGAAGGATCTTGCCACCAAATCCCTGGTACCAAAAATTCCGGGATGACCTGCCAATGCAGAAGAATGTACCTCAGAGATGACTCTGCTGGTCCAATCATCCGGAACAAACAGTCTATCAGGCGGACAACGATCCGGTCTATCCGCCTGAAACTCTTGCAAGGACCGCCGCAGATCAGGAGAAACGGCCGACAAAATTACTCCCTCCCTAAGGATACCTGTGGGTTCAGAATTACCAGGAGAGTCCGGGTCAAAACTCCTAGAAAGGGCATCTGCCTTAACATTCTTAGAACCCGGTAGGTATGACACCACAAAATTAAAGCGAGAAAAAAATAAAGACCAGCGCGCCTGTCTAGGATTCAGGCGTCTGGCAGTCTCAAGATAAATCAAATTTTTGTGGTCAGTCAATACCACCACCTGATGTCTAGCCCCCTCGAGCCAATGGCGCCACTCCTCAAACGCCCACTTCATGGCCAAAAGCTCCCGATTCCCAACATCATAATTCCGCTCTGCGGGCGAAAATTTGCGAGAAAAGAAGGCACAAGGCCTAATGACGGAGCAGTCGGAACCTTTCTGCGACAACACTGCCCCAGCTCCGATCTCCGAAGCGTCAACCTCAACCTGAAAAGGCAGATTCACATCAGGCTGACGCAACACAGGGGCAGAGGCAAAACGGCGCTTAAGCTCCTGAAAGGCCTCTACAGCATGAGGGGACCAATTAGCAACATCAGCGCCTTGTCTGGTCAAATCAGTCAGTGGTTTAACGACATCCGAAAAACCAGCAATAAATCGGCGGTAAAAGTTGGCAAAGCCCAAAAATCTCTGAAGACCCTTAAGAGAGGAGGGCTGAGTCCAGTCACAAATAGCTTGCACCTTGACGGGATCCATCTCAATGGAAGAGGGAGAAAAAATATACCCCAAAAAGGAAATTTTCTGGACCCCAAAAACGCACTTAGACCCCTTCACACATAAAGAATTAGACCGCAGAACCTGAAAAACTCTCCTGACCTGCTGGACATGAGAGTCCCAGTCATCAGAAAAAATCAGAATATCATCCAGATATATTATCATAAATTTATCCAGAAAATCGCGGAAAATATCATGCATAAAAGACTGGAAAACTGAAGGGGCATTAGAAAGACCAAAAGGCATGACCAAATACTCAAAGTGGCCCTCGGGCGTATTAAATGCGGTCTTCCACTCATCCCCCTGCCTGATCCGCACCAAATTATACGCCCCACGAAGATCAATTTTAGAGAACCACTTTGCACCCTCTATACGAGCAAACAAATCAGTAAGCAATGGCAATGGGTATTGATACTTAACAGTGATCTTATTCAGAAGCCGATAATCAATACATGGTCTCAAAGAGCCGTCTTTTTTTGAGACAAAGAAAAACCCAGCTCCCAAGGGAGAAGAAGATGGACGAATATGTCCCTTTTCCAAAGACTCCTTTATATATTCCCGCATAGCAGCATGTTCCGGCACAGACAAATTAAACAAACGACCCTTTGGATATTTACAACCCGGTATCAAATCTATGGCACAATCGCACTCACGGTGCGGAGGTAACGACCCAAGCTTGGGTTCGTCAAAGACGTCTTGATAATCAGAGAGGAACTCAGGGACTTCAGAGGGAATGGACGACGAAATAGAAACCAAAGGTACGTCCCCATGAATACCCTTACATCCCCAGCTCAACACAGACATTGCTCTCCAGTCCAAGACTGGGTTGTGAGACTGCAACCATGGCAATCCCAGTACCAAATCGTCATGTAAATTATACAGCACCAGGAAACGAATAATCTCCTGGTGATCCGGATTGATACGCATGGTTACTTGTGTCCAGTATTGTGGTTTATTATTAGCCAATGGGGTGGAGTCAATCCCCTTCAGAGGAATAAGAGTCTCCAAAGGCTCTAAATCAAAACCACAACGATTGGCAAAGGACCAATCCATAAGACTCAGAGCGGCGCCAGAGTCAACATAGGCGTCCGTGGCAATGGATGACAAAGAGCAAATCAGGGTTACAGACAAAATAAACTTAGACTGAATGGTGCTAATGGAAACAGACTTATCAAGCTTCTTTGTACGCCTAGAGCATGCTGATATAACATGAGTAGAATCCCCACAATAGAAACACAATCCATTCTTCCGTCTAAAATTCTGTCGCTCGCTCCTGGACAGAATTCTATCACACTGCATACTTTCTGGCGTCTTTTCCATAGACACCGCCAGATGGTGCACCGGTTTGCGCTCCCGCAGACGCCTATCAATCTGAATAGCCATTGTCATGGACTCATTCAGACCTGCAGGCAAAGGGAACCCCACCATAACATCCTTAACGGCATCAGAGAGACCTTCTCTGAAAGTTGCCGCCAAGGCGCACTCATTCCACTGAGTAAGCACAGACCATTTACGGAATTTTTGGCAGAAAACTTCAGCTTCGTCTTGCCCCTGAGATAGTGCCATCAAAGTTTTTTCTGCCTGAAGTTCCAAATGAGGTTCCTCATAAAGCAAGCCCAAGGCCAGAAAAAACGCATCCACATCGCGTAACGCAGGATCCCCTGCTGGCAATGAGAAGGCCCAATCTTGAGGGTCACCCCTGAGCAAGGAAATCACAATCCTAACCTGCTGAGCAGGGTCTCCAGCTGAACGAGACTTCAGGGACAAATAAAGCTTACAATTATTTCGGAAATTCTGGAAGCTAGCTCTATTCCCTGTGAAGAACTCCGGCAAAGGAATTCTCGGCTCAGATACCGGAGCATGTACCACAAAATCTTGTAAATTTTGTACTTTCGTGATGAGATTATTCAAACCCGCAGTTACACTCTGGAGATCCATTATTGTCAGGTGCACACAGAGCATACAGAGATTAGGAGGAGAGAGAGAGAAAAGACTGCAGCAAGGCAGACTGGAGGAAAAAAAAAAAAAAAAATTTCAGCAGACTTCTTATAACTCTCCTTTCTCAACCTGGGTCTTTAACACTTTATGGGCCGGTCAAACTGTCATGAACTCTGCAGGCAGAGATCATAGCAAGCCTATAGAGGGACAAGCTCTCGGAAGATGGAACTATACTGACCATGAACTAAGCCTGCCGCGCAACTAGAAATAGCCAGGTAGCATTTCCTATTTATCGCTAGATGCCCAGCTCTGGCCTAAGACCTAAATAGCTAGCAGAGGGAAATATAAGACCTGGCTCACCTCTAGAGAAATATTCCAAAGAAGACAGTAGCCCCCCACATATAATGACGGTGAGTTCAGATGAAACAACAAACGCAGCAGGAAAATAGTCTTAGCAAATTTGAGGTCCGCTTACTAGATAGCAGAAGACAGATAGTATACTTTCATGGTCAGCAGAAAAACACTAACAAAACACCATCCAGAGATTACCTTAAACTCTGGCATTAACTCATAACGCCAGAGTAGCAATCCCTGATCAACGAGAGCTTTCCAGACACAGTAACAAAACTTCAGCTGTGAACTGGAACAAATAGGCAAAACAAAACATGGACAAAAGTCCAACTTATCTAGTAGTAGTCTAGAAGCAGGAACAAGCACTGAGAGGCATCAGATAACATTGTTGACCGGCAAGAAACCACCAGAGAAATGAGCTTAAATAGCGACACCCACTACTGATGGAATCAGGTGAAACAGGAAAGAGGATGACAAGTCCAATTCCACAAGCGGCCACCGGGGGAGCCCAGAATCCAAATTCACAACAGATGTTGTTTAAAAAAATGCCAGACTGCACTCTTTCTACTATCGGATACCTTTTCAGGCATTGCAGACTGAGCTTCTTTAACCGGATGGCCACGCTGTCCTCCAACTGGTTTTGGTTTTGCCACGCGGTTTTGGCCAGATACGGGCCCAGCAGATGGAACCTGTTGTGATGTTGATGCCTGCTGCGGCTCCTCCTCTTCCACTTCAGAACTACTGCCGCCTGCACCCTGTTCCCCCAATGGCTGCCAATCGGGGTCAAAAACTGGGTCATCTATGACCTCCTCTTCTATCTCGTGTGCAACTTCGTCTGTGTCACCGTGTAAGCCGGTGGTATAGCGTTCGTGACGGGGCACCATAGTCTCAGCTGGGTTTGATTCTGGCTCAGTACACTGCGAGGGCAATGTTCTGGTCTGAGTCAAAGGAACAGCATAGTAATCTGGCGGTGGCTGTGCATCAGTGCACTCCATGTCCGATTCAACTTCTAATGGGCATGTCCTGTTAACTGTTTCACTGTCTAACCCAGGAACGGTATGTGTAAAGAGCTCCATGGAGTAACCCGTTGTGTCTCCTGACGCATCCTTCTCTCTTGTTCTGGGTGAAGAAGACAAGGAAGCGACTTGTCCCTGACCGTGAACATCCACTAACGACACACTGCTTTTACATTTAGCACTTTCAGAAGAGGAGGCAAAAGAGCTAGAGGCTGAGTCAGCAAGGAAAGCCAAAACTTGTTCTTGCTGCTCTGGCTTTAAAAGCGGTTTTCCTACTCCCAGAAAAGGGAGCGTTCAAGGCCTTGTGTAGCCAGATGACGAACCTGGCTCAACAACTCGAGACTTAGGTGCTGTACTGCTTTTACCATGACCACCTGATGCTCCACCACCACTACCATCATTACCAGCTGACAATGACCGCCCACGGCCACGACCTCTTCCACCAGACTTCCTCATTGTTTGCAAAACGTAACCAAAGTAATGGTATTTGTTACTGTAAAACAACTTATAAGGTGAACTCAAACTTCTGTAGGATTTATATATACCTTTATAGGTGGCTGACACTGAAAGGAAAATCAGGCCCAATGTTACACACTAGGTTTTCTGTGCCCCAATAATTTGAGACAGATGGCACACACAGGACCGGCACTCAAGCAGAAATGCCAATCTTAATCTCCCACTATTTTTTGTTTTCAGGGAGAATTTAAAAAAAACCAAAAAAATTAACAGTATGACACACTAGGTTTTCTGTGCCCCAATAATTTGAGACAGATGGCACACACAGGACCGGCACTCAAGCAGAAATGCCAATCTTAATCTCCCACTATTTTTTGTTTTCAGGGAGAATTAAAAAAAAAAAAATAAATAACAGTATGACACACTAGGTTTTCTGTGCCCCAATAATTTAAGACAGATGGCACACACAGGACCGGAACTCAAGCAGAAATGCCGATCTTAATCTCCCACAATTTTTTTTTTTTCAGGGAGAATTAAAAAAAAAAAAATGGCCCAGTATTACACACTAGGTTTTCTGTGGCACACAATGAGATGAGAGACAGATGCCACACACAGCACTGGCACAGAGGCAGACTTGCCAATCTTTATCTCCCACTATTTATTTATTTTTTTCAGGGAGAATAAAAAAAAAAATAAAAAAAATGGCCCAGTATTACACACTAGGTTTTCTGTGGCACACAATGAGAGACAGATGCCACACACAGCACTGGCACAGAGGCAGACTTGCCAATCTTTATCTCCCACTATTTTTTTTTTTTTTTTCAGGGAGAATTAAAAAAAAAAAAAATGGCCCAGTATTACACACTAGGTTTTCTGTGGCACACAATGAGAGACAGATGCCACACACAGCACTGGCACAGAGGCAGACTTGCCAATCTTTATCTCCCACTATTTATTTATTTTTTTTAGGGAGAATTAAAAAAAATAAAAAATGGCCCAGTATTACACACTAGGTTTTTTGTGGCACACAATGAGAGACAGATGCCACACACAGCACTGGCACAGAGGCAGACTTGCCAATCTTTATCTCCCTGCAGTAATCTCAGAAAAGTATGGCAGGCAGCTATAAAAAGGACTGCTGCACACAAAAGTGTGGACAAACAAACAAGATAGCTGTGCAGAAAGGAAGGAACAAGAGGTTTTGTGCTTTGAAAAAAGCAGTTGGTTTACACACAGCAATACAGCTATCAGGGAGCCTTCTAGGGCAGCGCAATGAGCTACAGCGCTGAGGAAAAAAAATGTAGCTTTCACTGTCCCTGCAAACAAAAGGTGGTGTTGGACAGTGGGAATCGCTACAGCACAAGCGGTTTGGGGTTTATTTACCCTGCCTAACGCTCTCCCTGCTTCTGAAGAAGTGGCAGCAACCTCTCCCTATGCTCAGATCAGCAGCAGTAAGATGGCGGTCGGCGGGAACGCCCCTTTGTAGCCCCTGTGACGCCGCAGAAAGCAAGCCAATCACTGCAATGCCCTTCTCTAAGATGGTGGGGACTAAGATCTATGTCATCACGCTGCCCACACTCTGAGTCCACCTTCATTGGCTGAGAAATGGCGCTTTTAGCGTAATTGAAACACGACTTTGGCGCGAAAGTCGCGTACCGCATGGCCGACCCCACACAGGGATCGGGTCAGGTTTCATGAGACGCCGACTTTGCCAAAAGTCGGCGACTTATGAAAATGACCGATCCGTTTCGCTCAACCCTAGTTACCACATATACTAGGTAAGTATACTAAAATGAAAAATACATGAGTCAGAAATTATTAATATTTAGAAAATAATGATGAGTCACTGATAATAATAATAATAATGATCAGTGGTACATTCCTAGAAAAAAAATGAGTCCAGCTCACTGTAATAAACATCCTTAGGTGTTTGGAGCGCAGGAAATGCCGTGTCAAGGCATGGAGCAAACATAAAACAGAAGAAAATCTAGCTCAACGAACTTGTGAACAAACTTCTTTAACCCCTTAATGACAGAGCCAATTTGGTACTTAATGACCGAGCCAATATTTACAATTCTGACCACTGTCACTTTATAAGGTTATAACTCTGGAATGCTTTAACGGATCCTGCTGATTCTGAGAATGTTTTTTCACGACATATTGTACTTCATGTTAGTGGTAACATTTTTTCAATATTACTTGCGATTATTTATGAAAAAAATGGAAATATGGTGAAAAATTTTAAAATTTTGCAATTTTCAAACTTTGTATTTTTATGCCCTTAAATCAGAGAGATATGTCACACAAAATAGTTAATAAATAACATTTCCCACATGTCTACTTTACATTTTTTTGTTAGGGAGTTATAAGGGTTAAAAGTTGACCAGCAATTTCTCATTTTTACAGCACCATTTTTTTTTAGGGACCACATCACATTTGAAGTCATTTTGAGGGGTCTATATGATAGAAAATAACCAAGTGTGACACCATTCTAAAAACTGCACCCCTCAAGGTGCTCAAAACCACATTCAAGAAGTTTATTAACCCTTTACGTGCTTCACAGGAACTGAAACAATGTGGAAGGCAAAAATGAACATTTAACTTTGTTTTGCAAACATTTTAATTCAGAACCATTTTTTTTTATTTTCACAAGTGCAAAAGCAGAAATATAACCATAAACTTTTGTTGTGCAATTTCTCCTGAATACGCCGATACCCCATATGTGAGGGTAAACCACTGTTTGGGCACACCGCAGAGCTTGGAAGAGAAGGAGCGCCGTTTGACTTTTTCAATGCAGAATTGGCTGGAATTGAGATAGGATGCCATGTCATGTTTAGAGAGTCCCTGATGTGCCTAAACAGTGGAAACCCCCCACAAGTGACCCCATTTTGGAAACAAGACCCCTTAAGGAACTTAACTAGATGTGTGGTGAGCACTTTGAGCCCGCAAGTGCTTCACAGAAGTTTATAAAGTCGAGCCGTGAAAATAAAAAATCGCATTTGTTTACACAAAAATGATATTTTCACCCACAAATTCTTATTTTCACAAGGGTAACAGGAGAAATTAGACCACAAAAGTTGTTGTGCAATTTCTCCTGAGTACGTCGATACCCCATACGTGGGGGTAAACCACTGTTTGGGCGCACTGCAGAGCTTGGAAGAGAAAGAGTGCCATTTTACTTTTTCAATGTAGAATTGGCTGGAATTGAGATCGGACGCCATGTCGCGTTTGGAGAGCCCCTGATGTGCCTAAACAGTGGAAACCCCCCACAAGTGACACCATTTTGGAAACTAGACCCCTTAAGGAACTTATCTAGATGTGTGATGAGCACTTTAAACCCCCAGGTGCTTCACAGAAGTTTACAACGTAGAGCCGTGAAAATAAAAAATCGCATTTTTTCTACAAAAATTACTTTTGCCCCCAAATTTTTATTTTCACAGGGGTAACATTTTTTCAATATTACTTGCGATTATTTATGAAAAAAATGGAAATATGGTGAAAAATTTTAAAATTTTGCAATTTTCAAACTTTGTATTTTTATGCCCTTAAATCAGAGAGATATGTCACACAAAATAGTTAATAAATAACATTTCCCACATGTCTACTTTACATTTTTTTGTTAGGGAGTTATAAGGGTTAAAAGTTGACCAGCAATTTCTCATTTTTACAGCACCATTTTTTTTTAGGGACCACATCACATTTGAAGTCATTTTGAGGGGTCTATATGATAGAAAATAACCAAGTGTGACACCATTCTAAAAACTGCACCCCTCAAGGTGCTCAAAACCACATTCAAGAAGTTTATTAACCCTTTACGTGCTTCACAGGAACTGAAACAATGTGGAAGGCAAAAATGAACATTTAACTTTGTTTTGCAAACATTTTAATTCAGAACCATTTTTTTTTATTTTCACAAGTGCAAAAGCAGAAATATAACCATAAACTTTTGTTGTGCAATTTCTCCTGAATACGCCGATACCCCATATGTGAGGGTAAACCACTGTTTGGGCACACCGCAGAGCTTGGAAGAGAAGGAGCGCCGTTTGACTTTTTCAATGCAGAATTGGCTGGAATTGAGATAGGATGCCATGTCATGTTTAGAGAGTCCCTGATGTGCCTAAACAGTGGAAACCCCCCACAAGTGACCCCATTTTGGAAACAAGACCCCTTAAGGAACTTAACTAGATGTGTGGTGAGCACTTTGAGCCCGCAAGTGCTTCACAGAAGTTTATAAAGTCGAGCCGTGAAAATAAAAAATCGCATTTGTTTACACAAAAATGATATTTTCACCCACAAATTCTTATTTTCACAAGGGTAACAGGAGAAATTAGACCACAAAAGTTGTTGTGCAATTTCTCCTGAGTACGTCGATACCCCATACGTGGGGGTAAACCACTGTTTGGGCGCACTGCAGAGCTTGGAAGAGAAAGAGTGCCATTTTACTTTTTCAATGTAGAATTGGCTGGAATTGAGATCGGACGCCATGTCGCGTTTGGAGAGCCCCTGATGTGCCTAAACAGTGGAAACCCCCCACAAGTGACACCATTTTGGAAACTAGACCCCTTAAGGAACTTATCTAGATGTGTGATGAGCACTTTAAACCCCCAGGTGCTTCACAGAAGTTTACAACGTAGAGCCGTGAAAATAAAAAATCGCATTTTTTCTACAAAAATTACTTTTGCCCCCAAATTTTTATTTTCACAGGGGTAACAGGAGAAATTAGACCACAAAAGTTGTTGTGCAATTTCTCCTGAGTACGTCAATACCCCATATGTGGGGGTAAACCACTGTTTGGGCGCACTGCAGAGCTTGGAAGAAAAAGAGTGCCGTTTTACTTTTTCAATGTAGAATTGGCTGGAATTGAGATCGGACGCCATGTCGCGTTTGGAGAGCCCCTGATGTGCCTAAACAGTGGAAACCCCCCACAAGTGACACCATTTTGGAAACTAGACCCCTTAAGGAACTTATCTAGATGCGTGGTGAGCACTTTAAACCCCCAGGTGCTTCACGGATGTTTATAAAGTAGAGCCATGAAAATAAAAAATCACATTTTTTCTACAAAAATGATCTTTTTGCCCCAAAATTTTTAGTTTGACAAGGGTAACAGGCGAAATTAGACCACAAAAGTTATTGTGCAATTTCTCCTGAGTACGTTGATACCCCATATGTGGGGGTAAACCACTGTTTGGGTGCACAGCAGAGCTTGGAAGAGAAGGAGTGCCGTTTTACTTTTTCAATGTAGAATTAGCTGGAATTGAGATCGGACACCATGTCGCATTTGGAGAGCCCCTGATGTGCCTAATCAGTAGAAACCCCCCACAAGTGACCTCATTTTGGAAACTAGACCCCTTAAGGAACTTATCTAGATGTGTGGTGAGCACTTTAAACCCCCAAGTGCTTCACAGAAATTTAACGTAGAGCCGTGAAAATAAAAAATCCTTTTTTTTCCTCAAAAATGATTTTTAAGCCTGCAATTTTTTATTTTCTCAAGGGTAACAGGAGACATTGGACTTCAAAATCTGTTGACCAGTTTGTCCTGAGTATGCTGATACCCCATATATGGGGGGGCACTGTTTGGGCACCCATCAGGGCTCGGAAGGGAAGGAGCGCCGCTTGGAATGCATACTTTGTTGGGATGGTCTGTGGGCATCATGTTGCATTTGCAGAGCTCCTGATGTACCTAAACAGTAGAAACCCCCCACAAGTGACCCCATTTTGGAAACTAGACCCCCCAAGGAACTTATCTAGATGTGTTGTGAGAACTTTGAATGCCCAAGTGCTTCACAGAAGTTTATAATGCAGAGTTGTGAAAATTTTTAAAACGTTTTTTTTTCACAAAAAAGATTTTTTTAGCCCCCAAATTTTTATTTTCACAAGGGTAACAAGAGAAATTGGACTCTAAAAGTTGTTGTCCAATTTGTCCTGAGTACACTGATTCCCCATGTGTGGGGGGGACCACTGTTTGGGCGCATGGCTGAGCTCGGAAGGGAAGGAGTGCCGTTTTGGAATGCAGACTTTGATAGAATGGTCTGCGGGCATTATGTTGCGTTTGCAGAGCCCCTGATGTACCTAAACAGTAGAAACCCCCCACAAGTGACCCCATTTTGAAAACTAGACCCCCCCAAGGAACTTATCTAGATGTGTGGTGAGAACTTTGAATGCCCAAGTGCTTCACAGAAGTTTATAATGCAGAGTCTGAAAATAAAACATATTTTTTTTTCCACAAAAAAGATTTTTTAGCCCCCAAGTTTTTATTTTCACAAGGATAACAGCAGAAATTGGGCCCCAAAAGTTGTTGTCCAATTTATCCTGAGTACGCTGATGCCCCATATGTGGAGGTAAACCACTGTTTGTGCGCACAACAGAGCTCAGAAGGGAGAGAGCACCATTTGACTTTTTGTGCGCAAAATTGGCTGTGGCGTTCAGAGAACCCCTGATGTACCTAAACAGTGGAAACCCCCCAATTCTAACTCCAACCCAAACCCCAACACACCCCTAACCCTAATCCCAACCCGATCCATAATCCTAATCAAAACCCTAAACCCAACACACCCCTAATCCTAATCTCAACCCTAACCTCAAAACCTAACCCTAATCCCAATACACCCCTAACCCTAATCCCAACCCTAAACTTAACCCTAATCCCAAACCTAACCCTATTCCCAAATGTAACCCTAATGCCAACCCCAATCCAAACCCTAATCCCAACTCTAACCCTAACTTTAGCCCAAACCCTAACCCTTAAAAAATGCACATTGATATAACTCACATAGGACGCCAGTCACACTGATAAGTGTGGTGCACAGTGTCTGGTATGCAACCTATTAATGACGCCCCTTGTATTAACAGGCGGGCTGCCCAGCACTACAATATGCAGCACACAGTGACAGACGCCCCAGAAAAACCTAACCAACATAAAGAGGCCTGGCCACATTTTTTCTACTAGGCAGCCAACCCCTGCAATGTTTGGAGGGTGGGGGTGGTTGTTTTTATCAAGTAGGTTGCACATGTGCCGCTCCTAGCCTTTATCAGTGGAGGCCTGCTGCATCCTGCTAAATGTGCATTTGTCATCAGACAGGGTTTGGGGAAGGCCGTATCTCATTGTATGTATTTTTTCTGAGTTTTTTCTATGTTAGCTGTTTTTTGATATTAGTGGTAGGACCCGCAATATTATGAGGACTCTTGACGACGGGTTGCGGGCTTACTTTATTTTGGCCAAAATATTAAACCAATACCTCATATAGTGTATGTGTTTATCATATGCATACATTTTTTTGCACTATATCATATCCTTTTTTGCAGGATGTGTCCAGGCCTCTTTATGTTGGTTAGGTTTTTCTGGGGCGTCTGTCACTGTGTGCTGCATATTGTAGTTCTGGGCAGCCTGCCTGTTAATACAAGGGGCGTCATTAATAGGTTGCATACCAGACACTGTGCACCACACTTATCAGTGTGACTGGCATCCTATGTGGGTTATATCAATGTGCATTTTTTCTACTAGGCAGCCAATCCCTGTAATGTTTGGAGGGTGGGGGTGGTTGTTTTTATCAAGTAGGTTGCACATGTGCCGCTCCTAGCCTTTATCAGTGGAGCCTTCCCTCAACAGCCTCCTCAGCCTTCCCTCAGCAGTCACCCCTCAGCAATGTGCCCTCAGCAGCCTCCCCTCAGCAGCAGTCTCCCCAACCTTCTCTCAGCAGCCTTCTCAGCCTTTCCTCAGCAGCCTCCCCTCTGCAACCTGCCCTTAGCAGCCTTCCCTCAGCAACCTGCCCTCAGCAGCCTCCCCTCAGCAACCTGCCCACAACAGCCTGCCCTCAGCAACCTGCCCTCAGCAGCCTCCCCCCAGCAGAAGTCTTCCCAGCCTGCCCTCAGCAGTTTCCCCAGCCTACCAACAGCAGACTCACATCCTCAGCCTGCCTTCAGCATCCTGCCCTCAGCAGCCTCCCCTCAGCAGCAGTCTCCTCAGCCTGCCCTCAGCATCCTACTCAGTCTTCCCTCAGGAGCCTCACCTGCACAACCTCCCCATCCTGCCATCAGCAGCCTCCCATCCTCAGCCTCCCCAGTCTCTCCTCTGCAGCTTCCCCTCAGCAGCCTCCCTCCCCAACCTGCCCTCAACAACCTCCCCTCCCTATCTTGCCCTCAATAGTCCACCCTCAGCAACCTGCCCTCAGCAGCTTCTCCACACTGCCCACCCATAGCTTCCTCACACTGTTGATTCGCCGCTTCGTTATACTGTCCACCCACATCTGCCTCACACTGTCCATCCACCTCTTCCTCAAATTGTCCAACCGCCTTTTCCTCAAACTGTCCACCACCTCTTCGTCACCAGGCCCAAATGTCCTGATGGCGGCCCTGTACCCACATGTAGGACTCGCGACTACTACGACTGCAGCTTTCAGGTGCTGATGAGTTTCCTCCAGCAACAACATGTATGGCATCTCCCGCTCCCGAGTTGCTAGCAGAAGAAGCAAATCTTTCCCTGCAAGATCTCTTAACCAATTGTAAAATCAGCTTTTATTGCTGTTGCCACCACTAGGGTTGAGCGAAACGGGTCGATCATTTTCAAAAGTCGCCGACTTTTGGCTAAGTCGGCGTCTCATGAAACCCGATCCGACCCCTGTGCTTGTCGGCCATGCGGTACGCGACTTTCGCGCCAAAGTCGCGTTTCAATGACGCGAAAAGCGCCATTTCTCAGCCAATGAAGGTGAACGCAGAGTGTGGGCAGCGTGATGACATAGATCCTGGTCCCCACCATCTTAGAGAAGGGCATTGCAGTGATTGGCTTGCTGTCTGCGGCGTCACAGGGGCTATAAAGGGGCGTTCCCGCCGACCGCCATCTTACTGCTGCTGATCTGAGCTTAGGGACAGGTTGCTGCCGCTTCGTCAGAAGCAGGGAGAGCGTTAGGCAGGGTCCACTAACCACCAAACCGCTTGTGCTGCAGCGATTTCCACTGTCCAACACCACCTTCGGTGTGCAGGAACAGTGGAAGCTATTTTTTTTTTTTTTTCCCCTCAGCGCTGTAGCTCATTGGGCTGCCCTAGAAGGCTCCGTGATAGCTGTATTGCTGTGTGTACGCCACTGTGGAAACCAACTGCTTTTTTCAAAGCACATATCCTCTTGTTCCTTCCTTTCTGCACAGCTATCTTTTTTGTTTGTCCACACTTTTTATTTAATTTGTGCATCAGTCCACTCCTATTGCTGCCTGCCATACCTGGCTTACATTACTGCAGGGAGATAGTAATTGTAGGACAGTTTTTTTTTTGTTTTGTTTTTTTTTTGTGGGAGATTAAGATTGGCATTTCTGCTACAGTGCCATCCCTGTGTGTGCCATCTCTCACTGAGTGGGCCATAGAAAGCCTATTTATTTTTTCCGTGATTTGTGTTCTAAAATCTACCTCAACACAGAAACACTACATCAATCAGTGGGAGAAAAATATTGGCCTCAGTCAGGGCTTGTGTGCCACTGCTGTGTGTGCGCTATCATTCAGTGGGCTATAGCAAGCCTATATTTTTTTTTTTTTTTTTTTTTTAATATTATTTGGTTTCAAAAGTCTCCCTGAAAAAAAAAAAAAACCTAAAAAAACAGTGGGAGAGTAATATTGCCCTTTCAGCTTGTGTGCCAGTCTTGACTCCTGGGTGTGCCACCTCTCTCCCTCTCATTCAGTGGGCCATAGAAAGCCTATTTATTTTTTTTTTTAAATATTATTGGGTTTCTAAAGTCTCCCTGAAAAAAACAAAAAATACATAAAAAAACAGTGGGAGAGTAATATTGCCCTTTCAGCTTGTGTGCCAGTCTTGACTCCTGGTTGTGCCACCTCTCTCTCTCTAATTGTGGGCCATAGAAAGCCTTTTTTTTTTTTTTTTAATATTATTTGGTTTCTAAAGTCTCCCTGAGAAAAAAAAATAAATAAATTAGGTGGGAGATTAATATTGACATTAGTGCTTGAGTGACAGTCCTGCGTGTGTGTCATCTCTGTGATTTTGTGCCACAGAAAACAGAGTGTGTAACATTGTGCCTGATTTTCCTTGTGGTCTCACCAACCTGTTAAGGGATATTGAAATCATACTGAAGTTATAGCTCACCGTGTAAGTTGTTTGATAGCAACAAATAAAGTTACTTTGGTTAAGATTTTAAAACAATGAGGAAGTCTGGTGCAAGAGGTCGTCGTGGGCGTTCATTGTCAGCTGGTAATGATGGTAGTGGTAGTGGAGCATCAGGTGGTCGTGGGGATAAAAATATTCCACCTAAGTCTGGAGCTGTGGAGCCAGTTTCGTCGTCAGGCTACACAAGGCCTCGAACGCTCTCTTTTCTGGGAGTAGGAAAACCGCTTTTAAAGGCGGAGCAGCAACAGCAAGTTTTGGCTTACATTGCAGACTCAGCCTCTAGCTCTTTTGCCTCCTCTTCCGAAACTGGTAAATGTAAAAGCAGCGCGTCGCTTGTGGATGTTCACGGTCAGGGACAAGTCGCTTCCTTGTCCTCCTCAGCAAAAACTACAACAAGAGAGAAGGATGCAGCAGGCGACACAACGGGTCACTCCATGGAGCTCTTTACACATACCGTCCCTGGCTTAGAAAGTGAAACATTTAACAGGCCATGCCCATTACAAGTATATTCTGACATGGAGTGCACTGATGCACAGCCACAGCCAGAGTACTATGCTGCTCCTTTGACTCAGACCACCACATTGCCCTCTCAGGGTACAGATCCACAATCAGACCCTGATGAGACTATGTTGCCCCGCCACGAACGCTATACCACCGACCGACACAGTGACACAGACGAAGTTGCACACGAGCTCGAAGAGGAGGTAATAGATGACCCAGTTATTGACCCCGATTGGCAGCCATTGGGGGAACAGGGTGCAGGCGGCAGTAGTTCAGAAGCGGAGGTGGAGGAGGGGCCGCAGCAGGCATCAACATCGCAACAGGTTCCATCTGCCGGGCCCGTATCTGGACCAAAACGCGTGTCAAAGCCAAAACCTGTTGGAGCACAGCGTTGCCATCCGGTTAAAGCTCAGTCTGCAATCCCTGAAAAGGGATCAGAGTCTAGGAAGAGTGCAGTCTGGCATTTTTTTAAACAACATCCAACTGATCAGCGCAAAGTCATCTGTCAAAAATGTTCAACTAGCTTAAGCAGAGGTCAGAATCTGAAAAGTCTAAATACTAGTTGCATGCATAGACACTTAACCACCATGCATTCTCAAGCCTGGACTAACTACCAAACGTCCCTCAAGGTTGTAGCACCCTCGGCCAATGAAGCTAGTCAGCAACGCAACATCCCTTCCGTCACTGTAAGGCCACCATTTTCCGCACCACCGGCAGTATCTGTGCAGGTTTCTTTGCCAGCCAAAAGCAGTCAGGGTCAGGGAATCACCAGTTTTGTAGGAGGAAATATTGCATGTAGGGCACCGGCGGAAACAATACCGTCTCCAACCGTCTCTCAGTCTGCCATGTCCACCGGCACACCCGAAAGTTCCACGATCTACAGCTCTCCAGTCCAGCTCACCCTACATGAGACTCTGGTTAGAAAAAGGAAGTACTTATCCTCGCATCCGCGTACACAGGGTTTTAACGCCCACATAGCTAGACTAATCTCGTTAGAGATGATGCCCTACCGGTTAGTTGAAAGCGAAGCTTTCAAAGCCCTGATGGAGTACGCTGAACCACGATACGAGCTACCCAGTCGACACTTTTTTTCCAGAAAAGCCATCCCAGCCCTGCACCAGCATGTTAAACAGCGCATCGTCCATGCACTCAGGCAATCTGTGAGTACAAAGGTGCACCTGACTACAGATGCATGGACCAGTAGGCATGGCCAGGGACGTTATGTGTCCATCACGGCACACTGGGTGAATGTGGTGGATGCAGGGTCCACAGGCGACATCAATTTAGGGACAGTTGTGCCTAGCCCACGGTCTAGGAAACAGTTGGCTGTAGGCGTTCGCACCCCCTCCTCCTCCTCCTCGTCCTCCTGCAGAAGCTACAGCTCTTCCACAGAACGCAGTCGGCCAACCACTCCATCGGCAGATGACACTGTTGCACACCAGTTGTCCCATTATGGGCCAGCTACTGCCAAGCGTCAGCAGGCTGTATTGGCTATGAAGTGTTTGGGCGACAACAGACACACCGCGGAAGTTCTGTCCGAGTTCTTGCAACAAGAAACGCAGTCGTGGCTGGGCACAGTAGATCTTGAGGCAGGCAAGGTAGTGAGTGATAACGGAAGGAATTTCATGGCTGCCATCTCCCTTTCCCAACTGAAACACATTCCTTGCCTGGCTCACACCTTAAACCTGGTGGTGCAGTGCTTATTGAAAACTTATCCTGGGTTCTCCGACCTGCTCCTCAAAGTGCGTGCACTTTGCTCACATATCCGACGTTCGCCTGTACACGCCAGCCGTATGCAGACCTATCAGCGGTCTTTGAACCTTCCCCAGCATCGCCTAATCATAGACGTTGCAACAAGGTGGAACTCAACACTGCACATGCTTCAGAGACTGTGCGAACAGAGGCGTGCTGTTATTTATTTGTGGGAGGATACACGGGCAGGCAGTAGGATGGCAGACATGGAGTTGTCAGGTGTGCAGTGGTCGAAGATACAAGACATGTGTCAAGTCCTTCAGTGTTTTGAGGAATGCACACGGCTGGTTAGTGCAGACAACGCCGTAATAAGCATGAGCATCCCCCTAATGCGTCTGCTGATGCAAAGTTTGACGCACATAAAGGAGCAGGCGTCTGCACCAGAGGAAGAGGGAAGCCTTGATGACAGTCAGCCATTGTCTGGTCAGGGCAGTGTACAGGACGAGGTAGCGGGCGAAGAGGAGGTGGAGGACGAGGAGGATGATGGGGATGAGTATATTTTTAATGCGGAAACTTTCACGGGGGCACAGGAAATTGGTTGCGTGTCACGGCCGGGTTCTGGTTTTTTGAGGGACACAAGTGACGTAGATTTGCCTGCAACTGCCCCTCAACCAATCACAACCGGAGATTTGACAAGTGGAACTTTGGCCCACATGGCGGATTATGCCTTACGTATCCTACAAAGGGACACACGCATTACGAAAATGATGAACGATGACGATTACTGGTTGGCCTGCCTCCTTGATCCACGCTATAAAGGCAAATTGCAAAATGTTATGCCACATGAGAACTTGGAACTAATATTAGCAACCAAACAATCAACTCTTGTTGACCGTTTGCTTCAGGCATTCCCAGCACACAGCGCACGTGATCGTTCTCACACGAGCTCCAGGGGGCAGCAGACTAGGAGTGTTAGGGGTGCACACATCAGAAGTGGCGTTGGACAGAGGGGTTTTCTGACCAGGTTGTGGAGTGATTTTGCTATGACCGCAGACAGGACAGGTACTGCTGCATCAATTGAAAGTGACAGGAGACAACATTTGTCCAGTATGGTTACTAACTATTTTTCATCCCTTATCGATGTTCTCCCTCAACCGTCATTCCCATTTGATTACTGGGCCTCCAAATTAGACACCTGGCCAGAATTGGCAGAATATGCATTGCAGGAGCTTGCTTGCCCGGCAGCAAGTGTCCTATCAGAAAGAGTATTCAGTGCTGCAGGGTCAATATTAACCGAAAAAAGGACTCGTCTGGCTACCCAAAATGTTGACGATCTAACATTCATTAAAATGAACCACAACTGGATTTCAAAATCTTTTGCCCCACCTTGCCCGGCCGACACCTAGCTTTCCTATGAAAAGCTCTTGCCTGTGAATTACTTTTCTAATGTCTAATTTGCTGCTGCAGATTGTACAGCATACGACATGTTTACACCTCCCTAAATGGCCAAACTCCCCACACGGGGCCGTGGTATCGCGACTTGGCGCAAGCACCCGTGAGACTGCTGTTTGTCTGAAGAGGTGGGTGTGCTCGCTTTTGGTTGACGGCATTGCTACTGGGTCCCTCATAGTACAATGTAGTGTCTCTGGCGGTGGTGGTGCGCACCCAACGTCAGACACACCGTTGTAACATGAGTGGCCCTGGGGCGGTCCCGCCGGCCTCAAGAGAGTTCCCCCCTACCCCAGCTCAAACTGGGCTGTACTACGTGCAAAATTATGTCGCACAGCTCCACCAATCTTTAGTCTATTCGCTGACATCATTCAATGTCTGGCACTGACAATACAAATTTGTAGACATCTATGATGCAACTTAAAGTAGTCTGTGTCTGTGTCCTATATTGGCACCATTAAATAGTTACTGCCAAATTACTATGTCAGAAACACAGCAGATGAGCCCACCCCTGTACCTAAGTATGCCATCTTTTTTTTTGTTTTGGTTGTTTTGCGAGACATTAACATCTATTTATATTTTGGGAGTACTGGGACAGACACTCCTTGCACTACTCCTCCACTCAGCACCAAGCTGCCTGCCCGTGTATCCATGTAACCGCTGTAAAACTGCCATGAGCCTATTGTTTGTTATTTTAGGCCTTTGATAGCCTGTCTGCGGTCCCTACTCCTCCACTGACCACCAAGCTGCCTGCCCGTGTATCCATGTAACCGCTGTAAAACTGCCATGAGCCTATTGTTTGTTATTTTAGGCCTTTGAAGCCTTTCTGCGCTCCCTCCTTCCACTAGTCCTCCACTGACCAGACCACTGCTGCCCGTGTACCCCTGGAACCAATTTTAAAGTGCCTACAGCCAGCCCATTTTATTGTGTTAGGCCTTCGAAGCCTGTCTGCGGTCCCTCCTTCCACTAGGCCTCCACTGACCAGACCACTGCTGCCCGTGTACCCCTGGAACCAATTTTAAAGTGCCTACAGCCAGCCCATTTTATTGTGTTAGGCCTTCGAAGCCTGTCTGCGGTCCATACTTCCACTAGGCCTCCACTGACCAGACCACTGCTGCCCGTGTACCCCTGGAACCAATTTTAAAGTGCCTACAGCCAGCCCATTTTATTGTGTTAGGCCTTCGAAGCCTGTCTGCGGTCCCTCCTTCCACTAGGCCTCCACTGACCAGACCACTGCTGCCCGTGTACCCCTGGAACCAATTTTAAAGTGCCTACAGCCAGCCCATTTTATTGTGTTAGGCCTTCGAAGCCTGTCTGCGGTCCCTCCTTCCACTAGGCCTCCACTGACCAGACCACTGCTGCCCGTGTACCCCTGGAACCAATTTTAAAGTGCCTACAGCCAGCCCATTTTATTGTGTTAGGCCTTCGAAGCCTGTCTGCGGTCCATACTTCCACTAGGCCTCCACTGACCAGACCACTGCTGCCCGTGTACCCCTGGAACCAATTTTAAAGTGCCTACAGCCAGCCCATTTTATTGTGTTAGGCCTTCGAAGCCTGTCTGCGGTCCATACTTCCACTAGTCCTCCACTGACCAGACCACTGCTGCCCGTGTACCCCTGGAACCAATTTTAAAGTGCCTACAGCCAGCCCATTTTATTGTGTTAGGCCTTCGAAGCCTGTCTGCGGTCCATACTTTAAATACTCCTCCACTCACCACCAAGCTGCCTGCCCGTGTATCCATGTAACCGCTGTAAAACTGCCATGAGCCTATTGTTTGTTATGTTAGGCCTTTGATAGCCTGTCTGCGGTCCTTACTTTAAATACTCCTCCACTCACCACCTAGCTGCCTGTGTATCCATGTAACCGATGTAAAACTGCCATGACTGCCTACTGTTTGTTATTTTAGGCCTTTGATAGCCTGTCTGCGGCCCCTACTTGCAATACTCCTCCACTGACCACAATGCTGCCTGGAGTGCCTGCCTGTGTATCCATGTAACCGATGTAAAACTGCCATGACTGCCTACTGTTTGTTATTTTAGGCCTTTGATAGCCTGTCTGCGGCCCCTACTTGCAATACTCCTCCACTGAGCACAATGCTGCCTGGAGTGCCTGCCTGTGTATCCATGTAACCGATGTAAAACTGCCATGACTGCCTACTGTTTGTTATTTTAGGCCTTTGATAGCCTGTCTGCAGCCCCTACTTGCAATACTCCTCCACTGACCACACCAATGCTGCCCGTGTACCCCTGGAACCTATTTAAAAGTTCATAGAGCCTAGTTATATATTTTATTTACTATTAATAAGGCCATGATGGACTACGCTGTACCACGCTACAAGCTAACCAGTCGACACTTCTTTTGCGAGAAAAGCCATCCCAACCCTCCACCAGCATGTAGAAGACCGCATTGTCCATGCACTCTGGCAATCTGTGAGTACAAAGGTGCACCTGACAACAGACGCATGGACCTGTAGGCATGGCCACGGAAGATTACGTGTCCATTACGGCGCAATGGGTTAATGTGGTGGATGCATGGTCCACAGGGGACAGCCTACTAAGTCTGTCTGCAGTCCCTAATTCAAATTGTCCTCCACTGTCTAAATCGGAACTTCCACCTTCTGGCTTTCGGCCTATAGTATCAGAAATTAAACTGCATTTGGCCTTCAACTTTGGTTAGGGCCTACTAACGGCTTCTGCCCCTCCCTGGTGTTGTCCTCAACTAAATAAAGCTGAGCTTCAACCTTCCGGCTCTCATTATGTGGTTTTAAAAAAAAAATGGTGGTTAGGGCCTACTAACGGCTTCTGCCCCTCCCTGGTGTTGTCCTCAACTAAATAAAGCTGAGCTTCAACCTTCCGGCTCTCATTAAGTGGTTTTAAAAAAAAAAAAAATGGTGGTTAGGGCCTACTAACGGCTTCTGCCCCTCCCTGGTGTTGCCCTCAACTAAATAAAGCTGAGCTTCAACCTTCTGCTCCAAATTACCATTTTAAAAAATGCAATAGGCTTTTCCGGCCTACTAAAGGTGTCTGCCCCTCCCTGGTGTTGTCCTCAACTGAACAAAGCTGAGCTTCCACATTCTGGCTTTCGCCCTATACTATCAGATATTAAACTGCATTTGGCCTACTAGTGTGGTTAGGCCCTTGAAACAGTGTCTGCTGCTCTTGGGTTTGCTACTCCACTGAACAAAGCAATGCCGCCTGTTTAGTCCTGTTACCAATTTTGAACTGCATGTAGCCTACTTTATTCTTTGGCCCTATATCTGTTTCCTCCTCATCCTGCCCATTGCCCAGCCACTGCTAAATGAGTCTGCTGGTACATTGACCTAGACCACTACATTCCCCTTGTACTCTACACAGCCAGAATCTGACCCTGCTGAAAGTAAGGTTCCCCTTCCCGCATGTTATACCACCTTACACAGGGACAAAGAGGAAGGTGCAGATGAAAGTGCAGGTTCCTTCATCAGGTGGGGGGGCATACTCGTTGGCGACGTCACTGGCACAGGGCCCCTCAGAGTACGCAAAAGTGTCGCTGCTGGTGGGAGGCGCCCCCGCCATGCAAACACACCGCCGTACTTTGAGGGGCCCTGTGCCAGTGGCAATGCGAACGAGTGGGCCCCCCCTGCTTGCTCAGGATCACAGCACTTGCAACTTTTAAATACTTACCTTTCCCTGCAACACCGCCGTGACGTAGTCCGCATTTCCTGGGCCCACGAAAAACTTGAGCCAGCCCTACTCCCCCCACAACTTTCCCCCAATTCCCTATGCCCAACTATTATTATACAGTTAATTAAGATTGGCAAGCTTCAGAAACAAGAATGGATGTTTTTGGCATTAAAATGGGCACTGTAGGTGTTTTCCTGGCCTCCACTCACTGCCGACTATGCTTCCCCATTGACTTGCATTGGGTTTCGTGTTTCGGTCGATCCCCGACTTTTAGCGATAATCGGCCGACTGCACTCGACTCGACTCTGGACAAAATCGGGTTTCCCAAAACCCTACTCGATCTTAAAAAAATGAAAGTCGCTCAACCCTAGCCACCACCCTTTCGTCAGAGGACATCAACTACTCATCACCCCGCTAGGTGTTTGTGTCCTCCATCTCCTCCAGCCCCATGTATTTCAAGTACAAAAGCTGACTGTTCATCTCATTCAATAAATCACCTGGAAAAAATTGTTGCAAAATATATTTCTTATTCCCTGGAGTGTTGTGGCTTAGGGGATTTACGGGCAGAACAAATAGAAGTGTCATTGATAGTGTTGAGCGATACTTTCCGATATCGGAAAGTATCGGTATCGGAAAGTATCGGCCGATACCGTCAAAATATCGGATCCAATCCGATACCGATACCCGATCCCAATGCAAGTCAATGGGACGAAAATATCGGAATTAAAATAAACCCTTTATAAACTTGTAGGTTCATTCTACATGAAGGAAAACAACTAAGAATAATGTAGGATGTATTGGGGGACGTGGCGGAGACATTAAAGGCACAGAGGTTTAGCCCAATGTAATAGAATAGCAGGATTTTGGGGGTTTTTTATGACGTTCGGCGGTAGAAAGATTTTGACTATGTTAATTTTTTTTTTTATTTTGTCAGATATTGATGTTTCACTACTTCCACGCCCTTCACCTTCTTTTTTACTTCTCCCACACTTTCTTCTTCATTATCCTCATCATCAGCTTCTTTGACATCAACTTCTTCACCTTATTCATCTTCTTCTTCATCTTCTACCTATTATTTTTTTGGTTACATTGTTCATATTCTTTTTATTTTACTATTATCTTCATCATATTCTACTTCTTCATCATATTCTTATTTGTGACAGGCATTCCCGTAGTTGTTATCTATAAAACTTTGAAGATTACACCTTCCGTTCTGCCTGTCACAAAAGAGTTACATTTGTCCGCGTTCAGTTTGGCCTGCAGCATCAGGCTTTATCCAGGGGCACCACGAGGAGGAACGGACTCACCCCCATACACTGCTTAGTCTTCTTCTGCTTATAATTTAGATAATATTTTTTGCTCTGATATTTAGTGTTATGCTTAATGTTCTTCTGCTCTTTGTTCTGCAGCCTCTTGTTCTTCTGCTTCTCGGTCTTCCAGGTCGTCGTCGTCTCCAGGGTCGTCGTCTCCGGGGTCGTCGTCATCGGGGTGGTCTTCAGGGTCGTCGTCTCCGGGGTCGTCGTCATCGGGGTGGTCTTCGGGGTCATCGTCTCCAGGGTCGTCGTCATCACGGTGGTTGTCGTCTCTGGTGTCGTCGTCATCTTAGGGGTGGTCTTCCGGGTCATCGTGTTTAGTCTCTTGAACTTGGAAATGTAGCAGAAGGTACAAGAAGGCTGAGAAAATGCCGAGAACCAGCTGATGGAACTGGAACTCGGATGGCTACCCGAAGGTCCAAGAGCCAATGGAACTACCGAGGACCAGCTGACGTTACTGGAACCCAGTTACTAAGCAGGAGGTACCCGTGCCTGAAAGCACTACTAAGGACCACCTGACGTTGGTGGAACTCGGATACCCAGAGGGAGGCACCTAAGCCAAAGGCTCTGCCCGGAACCAGCTGACGGTACTGGAACCAGGATGGGGAGCAGAAGGTACAAGAGCAAAAGACACTGCCGAGAACCAGCTGACGGTGCTGGAACCCGGATGGGTAGCCGAAGGTCCAAGAGCCAATGGAACTACCGAGGACCAGCTGACGTTACTGGAACCCGGTTACTAAGCAGGAGGTACCCGTGCCTGAAAGCACTACCAAGGACCACCTGACGTTGGTGGAACTCGGATACCCAGAGGGAGGCACCTAAGCCAAAGGCTCTGCCCGGAACCAGCTGACGGTACTGGAACCAGGATGGGGAGCAGAAGGTACAAGAGCAAGTGTCTGCGTGGCTTTTGCAGGACACGATGCCGGCTGCACAGCAGGGGAACAGCTGGCGGTGCTGAACCCCACTGACACATTGGCTGGTGTTTTTCTCTGTGCAGCTAGCAGTACCGGGCCCCAACTGGCGGTGTTGGAGCCCGGGGTCAGCAGGAGGAGGAGATGGAGCAGAGTGTAGGCCGAAGCCTGCACTGGCGGCAGCTTTGGGTCTGTTGTGCCTGCGTGGCTGTTGCAGGACACGTTGCCGGCTGCACAGCAGGGGAACAGCTGGCGGTGCTGAACCCCACTGACACATTGGCTGGTGTTTTTCTCTGTGCAGCTAGCAGTACCGGGCCCCAACTGGCGGTGTTGGAGCCCAGGGCTCTGCAGGGGGAGCAGAGTGTAGGCCGAAGCCTAATCGAACCAATTTCAAAGGTAACCTTTAACCCCCCCTCAGGGGTTACAAAGTAGAAGAGCCACAGCTTATGCAGCAGTAGTGGTGCACAAGTCAAAGGTTGCTCTTTTAATTTGGCTCCTTGCACACGCTGAATGGAACACGTATAACATTTAGCCCTTTATACAGTCAAACTGTGTTGGAGGCGCGAGTTCCCTTTGTAATGAGACGCAGCACAGATGTCAAGAATCCCACCTTGGTGCTGGGTGCAGCCTCCTGAGCGTTGTTATTTGCTGTACAGGAGTCTGCGCTGTCGTGTTATCCCCTGGCCTAGCGCTGTTAGCGCTGCCCATCTTCTGACCTCATTTAATGTTGGCTGGTGCGGTTCGCGATGCCCATGAATCACAGCCCCGCAGTGTATTGACATAGTTAAAACACTGCGGGGCTGGGATTCATGGCCTGGCGCAGTACATATGTTCGCCTCTCGCTTGGGTTCTTACACCTGCTTCAGACTATGTGGCGTCAGCTGATCCCTTATCGCATGCCACGGCCATGAAGCCGCACAGTCTGAAGAAGGCGGAAGGAGATGAGGGACAGGCGAACTGATGCACTGCTCATGCCCATCAAACACACCCTCGCAGTCCCAAGAAATAAGACACCGAGGGGCGTTGTGTGGGTCAGGGCGGCCGCAGAGGCGCAGGCAGCCAAACAATGATGCCAGAAGACGGGCAGCGCTACCAAGGGGGTTGCAGCGTGTCATTACAAAGGAAAGTCACACCACCGGGACGGTTAAATGGTCACACAGAGGACACATTTTAGACGTGTTTTCCGTTCCACATGTGCGAGGAGAATACGTTTATGAGCCACCTTGCACACATGCAGCATTACCGCTGTACAAGGTGGCCTTAAAAACGTACAAACGCCTGGGGGAGGGGGGACAGGTTCCCTTCAATTTCAGTTCTTGTGTCTGCGTGGCTTTTGCAGGACACGATGCCGGCTGCACAGCAGGGGAACAGCTGGCGGTGCTGAACCCCACTGACACATTGGCTGGTGTTTTTCTCTGTGCAGCTAGCAGTACCGGGCCCCAACTGGCGGTGTTGGAGCCCGGGGTCAGCAGGAGGAGGAGATGGAGCAGAGTGTAGGCCGAAGCCTGCACTGGCGGCAGCTTTTGGGTCTGTTGTGCCTGCGTGGCAGTTGCAGGACACGTTGCCGGCTGCACAGCAGGGGAACAGCTGGCGGTGCTGAACCCCACTGACACATTGGCGAGGTGTTTTTCTCTGTGCAGCTAGCAGTACCGGGCCCCAACTGGCGGTGTTGGAGCCCGGGCTCTGCAGGGGGAGCAGAGTGTAGGCCGAAGCCTGCACTGGAGCAAGTTGAAAGGAAACCTTAAACCCCCCCCCCAGGCGTTTGTAGCTGGAAGAGCCATCGTGTACTGCACTAATGCTGGAAAAGGTAAACTTAGCTCTTTTAATTATGGTCCTTGCAGATGCTGAACCTAACACTTATGAAATGTGTCCCCTCACAGCGTTCAACCGTCCGGTAGGTGGAACTTTCCTTTGTCATGTGACGCAGCACAGCCGTCATTTTTACCCCCTTGTCGCCGTGCGCCGCCTCCTCAGCGTTGTTTGAATCTGTCCCGGAGCCTGCGCTGTTAGGTTACCCCTTGGCCATGCACACATTTTGCGCTGCCCGTCTTCTGACATCATTTGCTGTCAGGCTGGCTGCGCCTGTGCGGGTGCGCTGTCCGAGATTCAGCCTCGCGGTGTCGTCTAATGTAATCCCACCGCGGGCCTGGGATCCGTGTCCATGCGCAGTGCATATCCTCGCCTCTCACACCCCTCCCAACGGCTTCTTAAGACTGTGCGGTGTCACGGCCGTGGCATGCTATTAGGGATCAGCTGACACCGAACAGTCTGAAGAAGCCGTAGGGAGGGGAGTGAGAGGCGAGGATATGCACTGCGCATGGACACGGATCCCAGGCCCGCGGTGGGATTACATTAGACGACACCGCGAGGCTGAATCTCGGACAGCGCACCCGCACAGGCGCAGCCAGCCTGACAGCAAATGATGTCAGAAGACGGGCAGCGCAAAATGTGTGCATGGCCAAGGGGTAACCTAACAGCGCAGGCTCCGGGACAGATTCAAACAACGCTGAGGAGGCGGCGCACGGCGACAAGGGGGTAAAAATGACGGCTGTGCTGCGTCACATGACAAAGGAAAGTTCCACCTACCGGACGGTTGAACGCTGTGAGGGGACACATTTCATAAGTGTTAGGTTCAGCATCTGCAAGGAGCACCACGAAAAGAGGCACTTTTTCCCTTTGCATCATTACTGCTGCACAAGGTGGCTCCTTCAGTAACAAACGCCTGGGGGGGGGGGGACAGGTTCCCTTAAATTTAACTTGTTGTGCCTGCGTGGCGGTCGCAGTACACGTTGCCGTATACACAGCAGGGGAACAGCTGGCGGTGCTGAACCCCACTAACACATTGGCGAGGTGTTTGGCTCTGTGCGTACAGCACTTCTGGACGGCAACTGGCGGTGTTGGAGCCCAGGGACAGGTGGAGGAGGAGGAGGTTGGAGGAGGTTGGAGGAGGGATTGCCACACACACAGCAGGGGAACAGCTGACGTTACTGAACCCCAATAACAGAGGAGGGACTGTTGACTGTGCGTACAGCACTTCTGGACGGCAACTGGCGGTGTTGGAGCCCAGGGACAGGTGGAGGAGGAGGAGGTTGGAGGAGGTTGGAGGAGGTAGGAGGGATTGCCACACACACAGCAGGGGAACAGCTGACGTTACTGAACCCCAATAACAGAGGAGGGACTGTTGACTGTGCGTACAGCACTTCTGGACGGCAACTGGCGGTGTTGGAGCCCAGGGACAGGTGGAGGAGGAGGAGGTTGGAGGAGGTTGGAGGAGGGATTGCCACACACACAGCAGGGGAACAGCTGACGTTACTGAACCCCAATAACAGAGGAGGGACTGTTGACTGTGCGTACAGCACTTCTGGACGGCAACTGGCGGTGTTGGAGCCCAGGGACAGGTGGAGGAGGAGGAGGTTGGAGGAGGTTGGAGGAGGGATTGCCACACACACAGCAGGGGAACAGCTGATGTTACTGAACCCCAATAACAGAGGAGGGACTGTTGACTGTGCGTACAGCACTTCTGGACGGCAACTGGCGGTGTTGGAGCCCAGGGACAGGTGGAGGAGGAGGAGGTTGGAGGAGGTTGGAGGAGGGATTGCCACACACACAGCAGGGGAACAGCTGACGTTACTGAACCCCAATAACAGAGGAGGGACTGTTGACTGTGCGTACAGCACTTCTGGACGGCAACTGGCGGTGTTGGAGCCCAGGGACAGGTGGAGGAGGAGGAGGTTGGAGGAGGTTGGAGGAGGTAGGAGGGATTGCCACACACACAGCAGGGGAACAGCTGACGTTACTGAACCCCAATAACAGAGGAGGGACTGTTGACTGTGCGTACAGCACTTCTGGACGGCAACTGGCGGTGTTGGAGCCCAGGGACAGGTGGAGGAGGAGGAGGTTGGAGGAGGTTGGAGGAGGGATTGCCACACACACAGCAGGGGAACAGCTGACGTTACTGAACCCCAATAACAGAGGAGGGACTGTTGACTGTGCGTACAGCACTTCTGGACGGCAACTGGCGGTGTTGGAGCCCAGGGACAGGTGGAGGAGGAGGAGGTTGGAGGAGGTTGGAGGAGGTAGGAGGGATTGCCACACACACAGCAGGGGAACAGCTGACGTTACTGAACCCCAATAACAGAGGAGGGACTGTTGACTGTGCGTACAGCACTTCTGGACGGCAACTGGCGGTGTTGGAGCCCAGGGACAGGTGGAGGAGGAGGAGGTTGAAGGAGGTTGGAGGAGGGATTGCCACACACACAGCAGGGGAACAGCTGACGTTACTGAACCCCAATAACAGAGGAGGGACTGTTGACTGTGCGTACAGCACTTCTGGACGGCAACTGGCGGTGTTGGAGCCCAGGGACAGGTGGAGGAGGAGGAGGTTGGAGGAGGTTGGAGGAGGTAGGAGGGATTGCCACACACACAGCAGGGGAACAGCTGACGTTACTGAACCCCAATAACAGAGGAGGGACTGTTGACTATGCGTACAGCACTTCTGGACGGCAACTGGCGGTGTTGGAGCCCAGGGACAGGTGGAGGAGGAGGAGGTTGGAGGAGGTTGGAGGAGGGATTGCCACACACACAGCAGGGGAACAGCTGACGTTACTGAACCCCAATAACAGAGGAGGGACTGTTGACTGTGCGTACAGCACTTCTGGACGGCAACTGGCGGTGTTGGAGCCCAGGGACAGGTGGAGGAGGAGGAGGTTGGAGGAGGTTGGAGGAGGTAGGAGGGATTGCCACACACACAGCAGGGGAACAGCTGACGTTACTGAACCCCAATAACAGAGGAGGGACTGTTGACTGTGCGTACAGCACTTCTGGACGGCAACTGGCGGTGTTGGAGCCCAGGGACAGGTGGAGGAGGAGGAGGTTGGAGGAGGTTGGAGGAGGGATTGCCACACACACAGCAGGGGAACAGCTGACGTTACTGAACCCCAATAACAGAGGAGGGACTGTTGACTGTGCGTACAGCACTTCTGGACGGCAACTGGCGGTGTTGGAGCCCAGGGACAGGTGGAGGAGGAGGAGGTTGGAGGAGGTTGGAGGAGGGATTGCCACACACACAGCAGGGGAACAGCTGACGTTACTGAACCCCAATAACAGAGGAGGGACTGTTGACTGTGCGTACAGCACTTCTGGACGGCAACTGGCGGTGTTGGAGCCCAGGGACAGGTGGAGGAGGAGGAGGTTGGAGGAGGTTGGAGGAGGGATTGCCACACACACAGCAGGGGAACAGCTGACGTTACTGAACCCCAATAACAGAGGAGGGACTGTTGACTGTGCGTACAGCACTTCTGGACGGCAACTGGCGGTGTTGGAGCCCAGGGACAGGTGGAGGAGGAGGAGGTTGGAGGAGGTTGGAGGAGGTAGGAGGGATTGCCACACACACAGCAGGGGAACAGCTGACGTTACTGAACCCCAATAACAGAGGAGGGACTGTTGACTGTGCGTACAGCACTTCTGGACGGCAACTGGCGGTGTTGGAGCCCAGGGACAGGTGGAGGAGGAGGAGGTTGGAGGAGGTTGGAGGAGGGATTGCCACACACACAGCAGGGGAACAGCTGACGTTACTGAACCCCAATAACAGAGGAGGGACTGTTGACTGTGCGTACAGCACTTCTGGACGGCAACTGGCGGTGTTGGAGCCCAGGGACAGGTGGAGGAGGAGGAGGTTGGAGGAGGTTGGAGGAGGTAGGAGGGATTGCCACACACACAGCAGGGGAACAGCTGACGTTACTGAACCCCAATAACAGAGGAGGGACTGTTGACTGTGCGTACAGCACTTCTGGACGGCAACTGGCGGTGTTGGAGCCCAGGGACAGGTGGAGGAGGAGGAGGTTGGAGGAGGTTGGAGGAGGGATTGCCACACACACAGCAGGGGAACAGCTGACGTTACTGAACCCCAATAACAGAGGAGGGACTGTTGACTGTGCGTACAGCACTTCTGGACGGCAACTGGCGGTGTTGGAGCCCAGGGACAGGTGGAGGAGGAGGAGGTTGGAGGAGGTTGGAGGAGGGATTGCCACACACACAGCAGGGGAACAGCTGACGTTACTGAACCCCAATAACAGAGGAGGGACTGTTGACTGTGCGTACAGCACTTCTGGACGGCAACTGGCGGTGTTGGAGCCCAGGGACAGGTGGAGGAGGAGGAGGTTGGAGGAGGTTGGAGGAGGGATTGCCACACACACAGCAGGGGAACAGCTGACGTTACTGAACCCCAATAACAGAGGAGGGACTGTTGACTGTGCGTACAGCACTTCTGGACGGCAACTGGCGGTGTTGGAGCCCAGGGACAGGTGGAGGAGGAGGAGGTTGGAGGAGGTTGGAGGAGGTAGGAGGGATTGCCACACACACAGCAGGGGAACAGCTGACGTTACTGAACCCCAATAACAGAGGAGGGACTGTTGACTGTGCGTACAGCACTTCTGGACGGCAACTGGCGGTGTTGGAGCCCAGGGACAGGTGGAGGAGGAGGAGGTTGGAGGAGGTTGGAGGAGGGATTGCCACACACACAGCAGGGGAACAGCTGACGTTACTGAACCCCAATAACAGAGGAGGGACTGTTGACTGTGCGTACAGCACTTCTGGACGGCAACTGGCGGTGTTGGAGCCCAGGGACAGGTGGAGGAGGAGGAGGTTGGAGGAGGTTGGAGGAGGTAGGAGGGATTGCCACACACACACAGCAGGGGAACAGCTGACGTTACTGAACCCCAATAACAGAGGAGGGACTGTTGACTGTGCGTACAGCACTTCTGGACGGCAACTGGCGGTGTTGGAGCCCAGGGACAGGTGGAGGAGGAGGAGGTTGGAGGAGGTTGGAGGAGGTAGGAGGGATTGCCACACACACAGCAGGGGAACAGCTGACGTTACTGAACCCCAATAACAGAGGAGGGACTGTTGACTGTGCGTACAGCACTTCTGGACGGCAACTGGCGGTGTTGGAGCCCAGGGACAGGTGGAGGAGGAGGTAGGAGGAGGTAGGAGGGATTGCCACACACACAGCTGGGGAACAGCTGACGTTACTGAACCCCAATAACAGAGGAGGGACTGTTGACTGTGCGTACAGCACTTCTGGACGGCAACTGGCGGTGTTGGAGCCCAGGGACAGGTGGAGGAGGAGGAGGTTGGAGGAGGTTGGAGGAGGGATTGCCACACACACAGCAGGGGAACAGCTGACGTTACTGAACCCCAATAACAGAGGAGGGACTGTTGACTGTGCGTACAGCACTTCTGGACGGCAACTGGCGGTGTTGGAGCCCAGGGACAGGTGGAAAAGCAGAGGAACACAATGTAGGCCGAAGCCTGAGAAAGTCGAAAGGGAACCTTTAACCCCCCCCAAGGCGTTTGTAGCTGAAAGAGCCAGCTTGTGCAGCACAAAAGATGCAAAAGGAAAAGGTGGCTCTTTTCATCATGCTCCTTGCAAACACAGAACTAAACACTTATAAAATGTGTCCCCTGCAACCGTAAAACCGTCCCGGAGGTGGGACTTTCCTTCGTAATGTGACGCAGCACAGCCGTCATTCCTACCCCCCCGGCGCCGCGCACCGGCTCCTCAGCGTTGGTTTATTCCGTCCCGGAGCCTGCGCTGTTATGTTATCCCGTGGCCAGGCACACTTAGCGCTGCCCGTCTTCTGGCATCATTTGGTGTCAGGATGGCTGCGCCTGTGCGGCCGCGCTGGCAGAGAGCCCGCCTCGCAGTGTCTTCTGATTTAATCCCACTGGGGGCCTGGGATCCATGGACATGCGCAGTGCATATCCTCGCCTCTCACTCCCCTCCCTACGGCTTCTTAAGACTGTGCGGTGTCACGGCCGTGGCATGCTATTAGGGACCAGCTGACACCGAACAGTCTGAAGAAGCCATAGGGAAATGAGTGAGAGGTGGAGGTTCAGATATGCACTGCGCATGTCCATGGATCCCAGGCCCCCAGTGGGATTAAATCAGAAGACACTGCGAGGCGGGCTCTCTGCCAGCGCGGCCGCACAGGCGCAGCCATCCTGACACCAAATGATGCCAGAAGACGGGCAGCGCTAAGTGTGCCTGGCCACGGGATAACATAACAGCGCAGGCTCCGGGACGGAATAAAACAACGCTGAGGAGCCGGTGCGCGGCGCCGTGGGGGTAGGAATGACGGCTGTGCTGCGTCACATTACGAAGGAAAGTCCCACCTCCGGGACGGTTTTACGGTATCAGTGGACACATTTTATAAGTGTTAAGTTCTGCGTGTGCAAGGAGCTAAACAAAAATAGCTACCTTTTCCTTGTGCAGCATTACTGCTGCACAAGGTGGCTCTTTCAGTAACAAACGCCTTGGGGGGGGGGGACAGATTCCCTTACATTTCAGTTGTTGTGTCAGCGTGGCGGTCGCATGACACATTGCCGGCTACACAGCTGGGGATCAGCTGACGTTACTGAAACCCAATAACACTGGGTCGTATGTTTTGACTGTGCAGACGGCACTTCTGAGCCTCAACTGGCGGTGTTGGAGCACAGGAATTTAAGTTCAGGTGGTAGAAAGATGAACACAACAGGAGACCTGGATAACGTATACAGTGACCTAATTATTTAATCAGGAGGAGGAGTGGCAAATTCCTGCGAGATCCAGGCCTTGTTCATTTTCAGGAAAGTAAGCCGGTCAACGTTATCGGAGGATAGTCGCATGCGACGGTCAGTTAGTACACCACCTGCAGCACTAAAGACACGTTCCAATAATACACTGGCCGCAGGGCAAGACAGCACCTCCAATGCATACTGGCTTAGCTCTGGCCATGTATCCAGCTTTGAGACCCAAAACTTGAAAGGGGAAGAGCCGTCTGGGAGTACAGCAAGATGGCAAGACATGTAGTCTGTCACCATCTGACGGAACCGTTGCCTCCTGCTGACTGGAGCCGTCTGTGATGGTGTAGACTTTTGTGGGGGGCACAGAAAACTGTGCCACAGTTGGGCCATACTGGTCTTGCCTTGGGCAGAGGCACTGCTTCTGCTCCCTCTTTGTGCAGAGCCTCCTCCACTGCCTGGACGCACTGAGCTGCTTTGTAATGCACTAGCAGCACTTCTCTCAGTTGGAATGGAGAAGATGATGGAATTGACCAGTGTGTCTTGGTACTCCCGCATTTTTCGCTCCCGGTTCAACGGTGTGATGAGGCTTTCTACGTTGTCCCGGTAGCGAGGATCGAGGAGGGTGAACACCCAATAATCAGACATGTTGAGAATGTGGTCGATGCGGCGGTCGTTTCTCAGGCACTGCAGCATGTAATCCACCATGTGCTGCAGACTGCCAACTGCCCAAGAAACGCTGTCCCCTGCTGGAGGCGTGATCTCTGCCTGCTCGTCATCACCCCACCCTCGCTGTACACACTGAGTACTGGACAATTCGGTAACTCCCTCCTCTGGACGGACGTCTTCCTCCTCCATTGACTCCTCCTCATCCTCCTCACAAACTGTCCCCTGCCTACGCGTTTGTGAGGAACCACGTGGCGCTGACTGTCCAGAAGATGATGGAAATGGTGAATCCTCATCCTCCACCTCTTCCACAACATCATCCCTTAGCGCTTGCAGTGATTTTTCAAGCAGGCAGATAAGGGGGACAGTCATGCTGACTAGTGCATCATCTGCACTCGCCATCCGCGTGGAATAATCAAAGGGACGCAAAACCTGGCAGACGTCATTCATAGTGGCCCACTCTGTGGTTGTGAAGTCTGTACGGCGCTGACTGCGACTTTTTTGCGCCTGAAGCAGCTGGTACTCCATTACAGCTTGCTGCTGCTCACACAACCGCTCCAACATATGTAACGTGGAATTCCACCTGGTAGGTAGGTCACATATGATGCGATGTTCCGGCAGGCGGTGTCGGCGCTGCAGAGCCGCAATGCGCGCTTTTGCCGTGCTGGAACGCCGCAAGTGAGCACACTCTAGGCGGACCTTGTGCAGCAGTGCATCAAGATCCGGATAGTCCCTCAAAAAGCTCTGCACGACCAAATTGAGCACATGTGCCAGACATGGGATGTGAGTGAGGTTGCCGAGGCCCAGAGCTGCCACCAGATTTCGGCCATTATCACACACTACCATGCCTGGCTGGAGATTCGCTGGCACAAACCACACATCGCTCTCCTGCTTGATGGCATTCCAGAGCTCCTGCGCTGTGTGGCTACGATTCCCCAAAAAAATTAATTTCAACACGGCCTGTTGACGTTTGGCCACGGCTGTGCTCATGTCGGTCGTAACAGGTACACGTTCATCACGGGTCCATGTGGAGGTGGACTGTGACGGCTCCTGCAGCGATGATTCTGAGGAACTGGTGTAAGAGGAGGAGTCAATGCGTACAGAATGGATTCCTGCAATCCTTGGAGTGGGCAGGACACGTCCTGCGCCACTCGCACGGTCTGTACCTGGCTCAACGACATTAACCCAATGGGCAGTGAGGGAAAGGTATCGCCCCTGTCCATGTTGACTGGTCCACGCATCGGTGGTGAGGTGGACCTTGCTACTGACGGCGTTCAGAAGCGCGTGTTTTATGTGTCCCTCCACATGCTTGTGCAGGGCAGGGACGGCTTGCCTGCTGAAGTAAAAGCGGCTGGGCACATTGTACTGTGGGACTGCCAATGACATCAAGTCACGGAAGCTGTCAGTCTCCACCAGCCTGAATGACAGCATTTCCAGTGACAGCAGTTTGGCAATGCCTGCAGTCAGAGCCTGTGCTCGTGGGTGGTTTGACGAGAAAGGCCGCCTTTTCTCCCATGCCTGTACTACCGATGGCTGTAGACTGGGCTGGGAGTGTGTGGATGACTGGGAAAGTGGTGCTGCGGGTGGAATTACAGCGGGTCTCTGGACAACAGGGCCAGAGGTTCTTCCACGGCGATCCTGGGAGGAAGCCGAACCAGCTGCGTGTGAGCTAGAGGAAGAGGCAACACGAGCTGAAGAGGTGGTAGCTGCCGCTGTTGGTTGGCCTACCTCTTCAGTGTGTTTTTCTAAATCCGCCGGGTGCCTGTTGCGCACATGTTTCCACATGTTGGAGGTATTGAGGTTGCTGACATTTCGACCTCTTTTGACTTTTTGATGACACACGTTGCATCTGACATAGCAAATGTCATCTGCAACTGTGTCAAAAAAGGACCAGGCACTGCAAGTCTTGGGAGCGCCCTTTTTGGCCTTTGGAAGAGACATGCTCCTAACGGGTGCCAAAGCGGAGGCTGCAGGATCCGCGGTCTTCCCCCTCCCTCTCCCTCTTTGGGCCGTACGGGGAATCTCTTCCTCAGAGCTGCTCCCACCACCTTCCTGTCCCTCACGCCAAGATGGGTCGAGGACCTCATCATCTACACTACCCTCTGCCCCCAACTGCTCCTCCTGGGTAGTCTCAGCAGCAGAGCACGCACCAGTAAGTGGCACCTGAGTGTCATCATCAGCTGATGCGGCCTGCGATGTGGTGACCGGAGCCACTGGCCCACCCGCCTCTTCAGAGGAAGACAGAAAAAGCTGTTGGGCATCACTGCACCCTGCCTCTTCTTCCATTTCTCCAATGCTGCTTGGCTGGCCCCCTGTTTCCAAGCCAAGAGATTCAGAGAACAGAAGTAGAGACGGCTCCTGTCCTGGGCTCTCTGTCTGCCTGGGCAATTTGGCAGGTGGTGAAGAGACAGATGGCTGCTCTCCAGTGCTCTGTGTCTGAGAGGATGTGGCACTAATGGAAGTTGATGCATTAGCTGCCATCCATCCGACAACAGCTTCAATTTGGTCTTGACGCAGCAGCGGTGTACGACGCTCTGACACAAAGCTGCGCATGAACGACTGTTGCCTGGTGAAAGTGGGTGCTGATGAGTCACCGGTGCCCGCAGCAGGCACAGAATCCCCACGTCCCCTCCCTGCTCCGCGCCCACGCCCACGCCCACGTGCCTTACTCACTGCCTTCTTCATCTTGGTTGACTGATAAAGATAAGCAGAAAAGTACTAACGGATTTGTGTGCTTATTCCTGAGCAACTCCTCCTAACAGGTATAAGAAACACTAATTTTCTAAAGTGTGGACTAGACTTTAATATGAGCTAATGTGGCCTACAGAAATGTAAAGTGGTGTCACTGGTGTGTTTGGTGAACTTTATTATTTATTTCTTTTTTGGGGGCTGAACTGACAACAGATAGAGCTGCAGTCACACAGAGACCGTGCAGACAGCCGTAAACGGCGCTGCAAGGCCCAAAAACCCTCCTCTACTTTATCCTATGTAGTGTTTTTCCACAAATTAGCTGGAGACGGGTGGAAAGACACTAATAGGATTTTTTTAAATTAATTAGCAGCAGACTACACTACTTGAAAAAAAATTTAAAATTGATTTGGCGGTATGACGCAGTGAACAACCCTGAGCTGGAGACAACCAGGCTACGGCTGCTCACAGACTACAGGGCGAGCTGCAGTCACACGGAGACCGTGCAGACAGCCGTAAACGGCGCTGCAAGGCCCAAAAACCCTCCTCTACTTTATCCTATGTAGTGTTTTTCCACAAATTAGCTGGAGACGGGTGGAAAGACACTAATAGGATTTTTTTAAATTAATTAGCAGCAGACTACACTACTTGAAAAAAAATTAAAATTGATTTGGCGGTATGACGCAGTGAACAACCCTGAGCTGGAGACAACCAGGCTACGGCTGCTCACAGACTACAGGGCGAGCTGCAGTCACACGGAGACCGTGCAGACAGCCGTAAACGGCGCTGCAAGGCCCAAAAACCCTCCTCTACTTTATCCTATGTAGTGTTTTTCCACAAATTAGCTGGAGACGGGTGGAAAGACACTAATAGGATTTTTTTAAATTAATTAGCAGCAGACTACACTACTTGAAAAAAAATTAAAATTGATTTCGCGGTATGACGCAGTGAACAACCCTGAGCTGGAGACAACCAGGCTACGGCTGCTCACAGACTACAGGGCGAGCTGCAGTCACACAGAGACCGTGCAGACAGCCGTAAACGGCGCTGCAAGGCCCAAAAACCCTCCTCTACTTTATCCTATGTAGTGTTTTTCCACAAATTAGCTGGAGACGGGTGGAAAGACACTAATAGGATTTTTTTAAATTAATTAGCAGCAGACTACACTACTTGAAAAAAAATTAAAATTGATTTGGCGGTATGACGCAGTGAACAACCCTGAGCTGGAGACAACCAGGCTACGGCTGCTCACAGACTACAGGGCGAGCTGCAGTCACACGGAGACCGTGCAGACAGCCGTAAACGGCGCTGCAAGGCCCAAAAACCCTCCTCTACTTTATCCTATGTAGTGTTTTTCCACAAATTAGCTGGAGACGGGTGGAAAGACACTAATAGGATTTTTTTAAATAATTAGCAGCAGACTACACTACTTGAAAAAAAATTAAAATTGATTTGGCGGTATGACGCAGTGAACAACCCTGAGCTGGAGACAACCAGGCTACGGCTGCTCACAGACTACAGGGCGAACTGCAGTCACACGGAGACCGTGCAGACAGCCGTAAACGGCGCTGCAAGGCCCAAAAACCCTCCTCTACTTTATCCTATGTAGTGTTTTTCCACAAATTAGCTGGAGACGGGTGGAAAGACACTAATAGGATTTTTTTGAATAAATTAGCAGCAGACTACACTACTTGAAAAAAAAAAAAAAAAAAGAACAGTATGAGGCAATGAACCACCCTCCCTGAACTGAATACAACCAGCTATGGATGGCCTATGTGGCTGCACTCAGACTAGAGAGTGGGCTGCACTCACACACACACACACACACAGACCTTGCAGATCGCTGTGAAAACAGCGCTACAAGGCAAAAGCAAGGTGAATAGTAGGTGAACACAGCGGTTGCTAAATTAGCCTTTGGAAAGCACAAAGAAGCAAATCGCTATCTCTAAACTGTCCCTCAGTCAGCAAACAGCGTCCTGTCACTAACTGAATTCACAGCAGAGTGATCGCAAAATGGCGCCAGCGACTTTTAAACTGCATCATGACATCATTTCAGCAGCCAATCACAGCCTTGCCAGTAGTTTCATGCCCTCCATGCTAAACAGGATGTGCCCACACTTGGAATCATTCTCATTGGCTGAATTTCGGAATTTTGAATCTGGGAACTTCCGATTCCGGTATCCGATACGCGGCAAGTATCGGAATCCCGGTATCGGAATTCCGATACCGCAAGTATCGGCCGATACACGATACTTGCGGTATCGGAATGCTCAACACTAGTCATTGACAGAATAAAAACTCCATAATGTATAAGATTAATTGTTAAGATGGCAGAAGTGGAAGATTATGCAGAACAATGACTCAAACTGATGCAACATTGTTCTGTTGTGACTAAAATGAGTGATATGCCAAACATTTCATTACTTCAGCCTCGCTAAAAGAAAGGAGGCCAATTGTAACCTGCGTTTGGCAGTGCTACTGTGGGGATGGCTGGTGCCAGTAATGATGGTGGTGGTGCTGCTGCTTGGGACTCCCACGTTTTTAACCATTGGATGGATTGTTTTTTCTTTAACATTACCCCATCTCCTGCCATTGCCACTTTTTTTCACCATACATTTTTACACTAATTCAATCACATTTTATCAATCTTTTCAACCCCATCTGTTCAATCCTTGCAAAAGGAAATTAACAAAGCATGCTAGGAAGGTACACGTCCAGATATATTTTGCAGTATATTTATAAAATAATCCAAATTACAGTAAATAGTTATTATAAATATTATAAATATGTATACAGTACAGACCAAAAGTTTGGAAAAACTCCTTATTTAAAGATTTTTCTGTATTTTCATGACTATGAAAATTGTACATTCACACTGAAGGCATCAAAACTATACTTAACAAAAAAGTGTGAAACAACTGAAATTATGTCTTATATTCTAGGTTCTTTAAAGTAGCCACCTTTTGCTTTGATGACTACTTTGCACACTCTTGGCATTCTCTTGATGAGCTTCAAGAGGTAGTCACCGGGAATGGTCTTCCAACAATCTTGAAGGATTTCCCAGAGATGCTTAGCACTTGTTGGCCCTTTTGCCTTCACACTGCGGTCCAGCTCACCCCAAACCATCTTGATTGGGTTCAGGTCTGGTGGTGACTGTGCAGGCCAGGTCATCTGGCGTAGCACCCCGTCACTCTCCTTCTTGGTCAAATAGCCCTTACACAGCCTGGAGGTATGTTTGGGGTCATTGTCCTGTTGAAAAATAAATGATGGTGCAACTAAACTCAAAAAGGGATGGAATAGCATGCAGCTGCAAGATGCTGTGGTAGCCATGCTGGTTCAGTATGCCTTCAATTTTGAATAAATCCCCAACAGTGTCACCAGCAAAGCACCCCAACACCATCATACCTCTTCCTCCATGCTTCACGGTGGGAACCAGGCATGTAGAGTCCATCTGTTCACCTTTTCTGCGTCGCACAAAGACACGGTGGTCGGAACCAAAGATCTCAAATGTGGACTCATCAGACCAAAGCACAGATTTCCACTGGTCTAATGTCCATTCCTTGTGTTCTTTAGCCCAAACAAGTCTCTTCTGCTTGTTGCCTGTCCTTAGCAGTGGTTTCTTAGCAGCTATTTTACCATGAAGGCCTGCTGCACAAAGTCTCCTCTTAAGGCCGGAGTCACACTAGAGCGTAACACGGACGAGTGCTATGCGATAAAAAATCGCATAGCACTCGGACCAGTATTCTTCTATGGGGCAGCTCACATCCTCGTTTTTTCCTCGGCCGTTTTCAGTGTGCGAGTGAAATCGCAGCATGCTGCAATTGTCACCGACCCTCGGCCGAGAATCGTCTCACTAGCACCCATATAAGCCTATAGGTGCGAGTGAGACAGCACACATCACTCGGATATCATCCGAGTGCTGTGCATTAGACACTGACCCTGGCAATGGAGGAGATAGAGAAAGTCATTTCTCTGCCTCCTCCACAGCTGTGCTCTGATCCTCTCTGTGCTGTGCTACAGGCTCGGAGCACAGACGCATGACACTCGGCTCCTGCTTGCAGCAGAGCAGGAGCCGAGGTTTATTAGCATATCGCATCGGATGCTCTCGCATCGGATGCAATACACTAGTGTGACCCTGACCTAACAGTTGTTGTAGAGATGTGTCTGCTGCCAGAACTCTGTGTTGCATTGACCTGGTCTCTAATCTGAGCTGCTGTTAACCTGCGATTTCTGAGGCTGGTGACTCGGATAAACTTATCCTCAGAAGCAGAGGTGACTCTTGGTCTTCCTTTCCTGGGGCGGTCCTCATGTGAGCCAGTTTCTTTGTAGCGCTTGATGGCTTTTGCCACTGCACTTGGCGACACTTTCAAACTTTTCCCAATTTTTTGGACTGACTGACCTTCATTTCTGAAAGTAATTATGGCCACTCGTTTTTCTTTACTAAGCTGTTTTTTTCTTTTTTTCTTGCCATAATACAAATTCTAAAAGTCTATTCAGTAGGACTATCAGCTGTGTATCCACCAGACTTCTGCACAACACAACTGATGGTCCCAACCCCATTTATAAGGCAAGAAATCCCACTTATTAAACCTGACAGGGCACACCTGTGAAGTGAAAACCATTCCCGGTGACTACTTCTTGAAGCTCATCAAGAGAATGCCAAGAGTGTGCAAAGCAGTCATCAAAGCAATAGGTGGCTACTTTGAAGAACCTAGAATATAAGACATAATTTCAGTTGTTTTACACTTTTTTGTTAAGTATATAATTCCACATGTGCTAGTTAATAGTTTTGATGCCTTCAGTGTGAATGTACAATTTTCAAAGTCATGAAAATACAGAAAAATCTTTAAATGAGAACGTGTGTCCAAACTTTTATTAGCATCCTGGATAGGGCCTGTGCACAGTATATACCGTATGGGAATAAACATACTAGAAATAGGAGGAAACCAATATGGCTAAATAGAGCTGTAAGGGGCGCAATAAGTGACAAAAAGAAAGAATTTAGAGAACTAAAGGAAGTAGGTAGTGAGGAGGCATTAAATAAATACAAAAAATTAAATAAATTCTGTAAAAACCAAATCAAGGCAGCAAAGATTGAGACAGAGAGACTCATTACCAGAGAGAGCAAAAATAACCCCAAAATATTCTTTAACTACATAAATAGTAAGAAACTGAAAAATGATAGTGTTGGCCCCCTTAAAAATAGTCTAGGTGAAATGGTGGATGAGGATGAGGAAAAAGCCAATATGCTAAATGACTTTTTTTCATCAGGATTTACAAAAGAAAATCCCATGGCAGCCAATATGACTAGTGATAAAAATTCCCAATTAAATGTTACCTGCTTAAAGCAGCAGGAAGTACGGCGGCGTCTAAAAATCACAATAATTGACAAATCTCTGGGCCCGGATGGGATACACCCCCCGAGTACTGCAGGAATTAAGTACAGTCATTGATAGACCATTATTTTTAATCTTTAAAGACTCCATAATAACAGGGTCTGTACCACAGGACTGGCGTATAGCAAATGTGGTGCCAATATTCAAAAAGGGGACAAAAACTGAACTCGGAAATTATAGGCCAGTAAGCTTAACCTCTACTGTGGGTAAAATCCTGGAGGGCATTCTAAGGGATGCTATACTGGAGTATCTGAAGAGGAATAACCTTATGACCCAGTATCAGCACGGGTTTACTAGGGACCGTTCATGTCAGACTAATTTGATCAGCTTCTATGAAGAGGTAAGTTCCGGACTGGACCAAGGGAAACCAGTAGATGTAGTGTATATGGACTTTTCAAAAGCTTTTGATACGGTGCCACACAAAAGGTTGATACATAAAATGAGAATAATGGGGATAGGTGAAAATATGTGCAAGTGGGTTGAGAGCTGGCTCAGGGATAGGAAACAAAGGGTGGTTATTAATGGAGCACACTCGGACTGGGTCGCGGTTAGCAGTGGGGTACCACAGGGGTCAGTATTGGGCCCTCTTCTTTTTAACATATTTATTAATGACCTTGTAGGGGGCATTCAGAGTAGAATTTCAATATTTGCAGATGACACTAAACTCTGCAGGATAATCAATACAGGGAAGTACAATTTTATATTACAGGATGATTTATGTAAACTAGAAGCTTGGGCTGATAAATGGCAAATGAGCTTTAATGGGGATAAATGTAAGGTCATGCACTTGGGTAGAAGTAATAAGATGTATAACTATGTGCTTAATTCTAAAACTCTGGGCAAAACCGTCAATGAAAAAGACCTGGGTGTATGGGTGGATGACAAACTCATATTCAGTGGCCAGTGTCAGGCAGCTGCTATGAAGGCAAATAAAATAATGGGGTGCATTAAAAGAGGCATAGATGCTCATGAGGAGAACATAATTTTACCTCTATACAAGTCATTAGTGCGACCACACTTAGAATACTGTGCACAGTTCTGGTCTCCGGTGTATAAGAAAGACCTAGCTGAACTAGAGCGGGTGCAGAGAAGAGCGACCAAGGTTATTAGAGGACTGGGGGGTCTGCAATACCAAGATAGGTTATTACACTTGGGGCTATTTAGTTTGGAAAAACGAAGGCTAAGGGGTGATCTTATGTTAATGTATAAATATATGAGTGGACAGTACAAAGACCTTTCTGATGATCTTTTTAATCATAGACCAGTGACAGGGACAAGGTGGCATCCTCTACGTCTGGAGGAAAAAAGGTTTAAGCATAATAACAGACGCGGATTCTTTACTGTAAGAGCAGTGAGACTATGGAACTCTCTGCCGTATGATGTTGTAATGAGTGATTTATTACTTAAATTTAAGAGGGGACTGGATACCTTTCTGGAAAAGAATAATGTTACAGGGTATATATATTAGATTCCTTGATAAGGCGTTGATTCAGGGAACTAGTCTGATTGCTGTATGTGGGGTCGGGAAGGAATTTTTTTCCCCATGGTGGAGCTTACTCTTACCACATGGGTTTTTTTTGCCTTCCCCTGGATCAACATGTTAGGGCATGTTAGACTATGGGTTGAACTAGATGGACTTAAAGTCTTCCTTCAACCTTAATAACTATGTAACTATGTAACTATGTAACTTCTTTTAGAAACACCTTTTGGAACCTTGGATGAATAGACTTTTTATTTCTCTCAAGTTGGTTATAATCCTGCTAATTCCATGAGCTTGGAAAAAAAAATATCTGGTGAGTATTTAAAAACTCAAAAAAACATATGGGATTGCAAAACCAATATTACATTTAGTACATACTGAAAACAGCCTCAAAGAAATGAGAACTCATTAAACAACCAAGGCAGAGAATTGATAGCATTTTCTATGCTTTTTATTGATATACGTAGTTATCTTTCCCTTGCTGTGAAATGCTTTAATAATCATCATGTTAGTACTCTTTTCATGTCAGTGATTGATGTGTAACCTGCACCCATATGGCAACAATGTTCACACCAACGCACAGTACACAGTTTTTATATTCCTTTTCACATTTGCATTAATTAAGCATTCACTTTAGGGAAAATATCAAATCAAAACACTTAAACAGGGGAGGTGCTGGATAACTAATAATAATATCAAAACTGGCTTAGTGCACTTTTGGATCAAGCAACTTAGAGCTTTGGGACTTATTTATTAAACTTACACTGCCTTAGCAAATAGACCACATGCTCTAAAAGAAAATTGAAATGGAATGTTTCTGCATTCTTTCATATGTTAGAAATATGATAGTAAATATAAAGAGAACCAGTCATAAATTTTCTTCCCATTGCATCGAATACACGTGCATATACAATGGTTTGAAATAGTGTTTTGCCCCCTTCCCGATTTCCTATTTTTTTGCATGTTTGTCATTCTTAAATGTTTCAGATCACCAAACAAATAACACAAGTAAATACAAAATGCAGTTTTTAAATGAAGGTCTTTATTATTAAAGAAATCCTAACCTACAGGGCACTATGTGAAAAGGTGAGTGCCCCCCCCCAAAAAAACATAAATTAACTGTGGTTTTTCGCATCTTTGAGAACCTGAGTTCAATTTCCCTAGTCACACCCAGGCCTGATTACTGTCACACTTATTCTTAATCAAGAAATCTTTTAAGTAGGACATACCTGAAGAAGTGAAGTAGACCAAAAGTTCCTAAAAAGCTATATATATATCATGCCGTTATCCAAACAAATTCTGGAACAAATAAGAAACAAAGTAGTTGAGATCTACCAGTCTGAAAAATGTTATAAAGCCACTTCTAAAGCTTTGGGATTCCAGTGAACCACAGTGAAAGCCATTATCCACAAATGGCGAAAACATGGAACAGTGGTGAACCTTCCCAGGAGTTGTCGGCCTATCAAAATTACCCCAACAGCGCAACAATGATTCATCCAAGAGGTCAGAAAAGATGCCACAACAACATGCAAAGAAGTGCAGGCATCAATTTCCTCAGTTAAGTTTAGTTTTCATGACTCCAGTGTCACACCAAGGCAGGCAGAGCAAGGTAAGTGAACCCCCTAGACCACAGAGGACTCTGTGGAAGCTAAACCCTAGGAACCAATCGGACAAGGATGTTGAATCAGAAAAGCTTTATTCAGGTGATGTAGCAGGAGAACCCACAAGGGAGAACCCCCTGGGCTGAAACACAGATTTCCCCCGTGGGAGCTCTGGCGAGCGAACCCCTATACAGGGATAGTCCTGGAACAGCCAAGGAAGCTCATGTGCAACAGCTCCAGAGACCAGAGGGTCAGACACAAATGGGACAGAGGTACTGTGGGAGGAGGAGCGAGTGGTCCAGGGAACCAGAGAATGAGAACCAGCAGGGTCCAAGAATACCGTCAGTCTCCGAAGGTAGTTGGTAGGTAAAAGAACACTGGATATTAATTCAGGCAAGACAAGGCAAGACAGAATAAGCTAGTGCTCATTAGGGACCTGAGAACAGCAATGAAGAACAAAACACAAAGTTTCCAAGGCACCTCCCAAAGGAAGTGAGGGCCTTAAGTATGCACAGACCATTACAGCACAGGCAGACCTAATAGAGACCAGGTGCCCTGCCACTTTAAGTATGTGCAGGAAGCAGGGTGCTGTTGTGAACTCTGTTTTCAGGCTCCCTCTTGTGGTCACAGGTGGTATTGTGTGACTTTTGTTTTGGGCTCCCCCTGGTGGCTTTGTTTGTTATCCTGCGGGTCTGTGGCTGATCAGCTGCCTCGTTATTCACTTGGGAGTTTCCTATTTAGCTCTGTTTCACTTCCACATGTTGCCGGCTGTCAATGTATTCAGTGCTATTCTGATTTCTTTTGACTACCTTGCTACCAGTCTCTTCAAGAGAAGCTAAGTTTCCGTTTTGCTCATTTTTTGATCATCTGTGTTCAAAATGTTTCTTGTCCAGCTTGCTAATATGTGATTTCTCAGCTTGCTGGTAGCTCTAGGGGGCTGAGTTTCTCCCCCCCACACCGTTAGTTGGTGTGGGGGTCTTGAATTCTCAGCGTGGATATTTTGGTAGGGTTTTTTGCTGACTGCACAGTTCTCTATCTGTTTTCTGCTATCTAGTATTAGCGGGCCTCATTTGCTGAATCTGTTTTCATTCCTACGTGTGTCTTTTCTCCTTACCTCACCGTTATTATTTGTTGGGGGCTTCCTATATCCTTGGGGTTATTTCTCTTGAGGCAAGTGAGGTCTTGCTTTCTCTTTAGGGGTAGTCAGTTTCTCAGGCTGCGTCGAGACGTCCAGGATTTTAGGCACGTTCACCGGCTACCTTTAGTGTGTTTGGATAGGATCAGATTTGCGGTCAGTCCAGTTGCCACCTCCCTAGAGCTTGTTCTTTGCTTAGTAACTTAGCTGGTATTTCCTGTGATCCCCAGCCACTGGGATCATAACAGTACAGCCAGCCAATAAGGTGTTAATTGCATGGCAGAAGCAGGAGAAAAGAAGCCTTGAGAATTTTTTTTTTTTTTTTTTGCCGTGTGTCTAGCTGCTGTGTGTCTAGCTTCTCTCCTCCTCTTAATCTTGGTGTGGCTCTGAACTCAGCTGCTGATATGGATATTCAGAGTTTGGCCTCCAGTGTAGATCATCTTGCTGCAAGGGTACAAAATATTCAGGATTTTGTTGTTTACAGTCCTATGTCAGAGCCTAGAATACCTATTCCGGAGTTGTTTTCTGGAGATAGATCTAGGTTCCTGAATTTTAAGAACAATTGTAAATTGTTTCTTTCTTTGAAACCTCGTTCCTCTGGTGATTCCGTTCAGCAAGTTAAAATTATAATTTCTTTCTTGCGTGGTGACCCTCAAGATTGGGCCTTCGCATTGGCGTCAGGGGATCCGGCATTGTTGATGCGTTTTTTCTGGCCCTTGGATTGCTCTATGAGGAACCTAATCTTGAGAACCAGGCTGAAAAAGCGTTGTTGGCCCTCTCTCAGGGGCAAGATGAAGCAGAGGTGTACTGCCAGAAATTTCGGAAATGGTCGGTGCTTACTCAGTGGAATGAGTATGCCCTGGCTGCAAATTTCAGAAAAGGTCTTTCTGAGGCCATTAAGAATGTCATGGTGGGGTTCCCTACGCCTGCAGGTCTGAATGAGTCAATGACTCTGGCCATTCAGATTGATCGGCGTTTGCGGGAGCGCAAACCTGCGCACTATTTGGCGGTGTCTTCTGAACAGACACCTGAGTCTATGCAATGTGATAGAATTCTGACCAGAAGTGAACGGCAAAATTATAGACGGCAAAATGGGTTGTGCTTTTACTGTGGTGACTCAGCTCATGTTATCTCAGCATGCTCTAAGCGCAAAAAAAAGGTTGATAAATCTGTCACCATTGGTACTTTACAGCCTAAGTTCATTTTGTCTGTTACCCTGATTTGTTCCTTGTCATCTTACCTGGTTATGGCTTTTGTAGATTCAGGTGCTGCCCTGAGTCTGATGGACTTGTCATTTGCCAGGCGCTGTGGTTTTGTTTTGGAGCCTTTAAAATTCCCTATTCCACTAAGGGGAATTGATGCTACGCCATTGGCTACGAATAAACCTCAGTACTGGACACAAGTGACCATGTGCATGACTCCTGTTCATCAGGAGGTGATTCGCTTTCTTGTGCTGCATAATTTGCATGATGTTGTCGTGTTGGGTCTGCCATGGTTGCAGACTCATAATCCAGTCCTGCATTGGAAAGCAATGTCTGTGTCAAGTTGGGGTTGTCAGGGAATTCATGGCGACGCTCCTGTGGTGTCAATTGCTTCATCCACTCCTTCTGAAGTCCCTGCGTTTTTGTCAGACTACCAGGATGTATTTGATGAGCCCAAACTCAGTTCTCTACCTCCTCATAGGGATTGTGATTGTGCTATAAATTTGATTCCTGGTAGTAAGTTTCCTAAGGAACGACTTTTCAATTTGTCAGTGCCGGAGCATGCTGCCATGCGGAGTTATATAAAGGAGTCCTTGGAGAAAGGACTTATTCGCCCCTCCTCCTCCCCTCTTGGTGCGGGGTTCTTTTTTGTGGCTAAGAAGGATGGTTCTCTGAGACCTTGTATTGATTATCGCCTTCTAAATAAAATCACGGTCAAATTTCAGTATCCTTTGCCATTGTTATCTGATCTGTTTGCTCGCATTAAGGGGTCTAGTTGGTTCACCAAGATAGATCTTCGTGGTGTGTATAACCTTGTGCGTATTAAGCAGGGTGATGAATGGAAAACTGCATTTAATACACCCGAAGGCCATTTTGAGTACTTGGTGATGCCTTTTGGACTTTCTAACGCTCTTTCTGTCTTTCAGTCTTTTATGCACGACATCTTCCGCGAATATCTGGATAAATTTATGATTGTGTATCTGGATGATATTCTGTTTTTTCTAATGATTGGGAGTCCCATGTTAAGCAGGTCAGGATGCTGTTTCAGGTCCTGCGTGCCAATGCTTTATTTGTGAAGGGCTCAAAATGTCTTTTTGGAGTCCAGAAGGTTTCTTTTTTGGGTTTCATTTTTTCTCCTTCTACTATTGAGATGGACCCAGTCAAGGTTCAGGCTATTCATGACTGGACACAGCCTACATCTGTTAAGAGTCTTCAGAAGTTCTTGGGTTTTGCTAATTTTTACCGTCGCTTCATCGCTAATTTTTCTGGTGTTGTTAAGCCTTTGACGGATTTGACCAAGAAAGGTTCTGATGTTACTAACTGGTCTCCTGCGGCTGTGGAGGCCTTTCGGGAGCTGAAGCGCCGGTTTTCTTCGGCTCCAGTCTTATGTCAGCCAGATGTCTCTCTTCCTTTCCAGGTCGAGGTTGATGCTTCCGAGATTGGAGCGGGGGCTGTTTTGTCGCAGAGAAGCGCCGATGGCTCTGTGATGAAGCTATGTGCTTTCTTTTCAAGAAAGTTTTCGCCTGCCGAGCGGAATTATGATGTCGGTAATCGGGAGTTGTTGGCTATGAAGTGGGCATTTGAGGAGTGGCGACATTGGCTCGAGGGAGCTAAGCATCGTGTGGTGGTCTTGACTGATCACAAGAATCTGATTTATCTCGAGTCGGCCAAGCGGCTGAATCCTAGACAGGCTCGTTGGTCGTTGTTTTTCTCTCGTTTTGATTTTGTGGTCTCGTACCTGCCTGGTTCGAAGAATTTAAAGGCTGATGCTCTTTCTAGGAGTTTTGTGCCTGACTTTCCTGGAGATTCAGAGCCGGCTGGTATTCTCAGAGAAGAAGTGATTTTGTCTGCCATCTCCCCAGATTTGCGACGAGTGCTGCAGGAGTTTCAGGCGGATAGACCTGACCGTTGTCCACCGGAGAGACTGTTTGTCCCGGATAGATGGACCAGCAGAGTTATTTCCGAGGTTCATTCTTCGGTGTTGGTGGGCCATCCTGGAATATTTGGTACCAGAGATTTGGTGGCCAGGTCCTTTTGGTGGCCTTCCTTGTCACGGGATGTGCGTTCCTTTGTGCAGTCTTGTGGAATTTGTGCTCGGGCTAAGCCTTGCTGTTCTCGTGCCAGTGGTTTGCTGTTACCTTTGCCTGTCCCGAAGAGGCCTTGGACGCACATTTCCATGGATTTTATTTCGGATCTCCCTGTCTCTCAGAGAATGTCTGTCATCTGGGTGGTGTGTGATCGTTTTTCTAAGATGGTCCATTTGGTGCCCTTGCCTAAGTTGCCTTCCTCCTCCGAGTTGGTTCTGTTTTTTCAAAATGTGGTTCGCTTGCATGGGATCCCTGAAAATATTGTTTCCGACAGAGGATCCCAGTTTGTGTCTAGATTTTGGCGGACCTTTTGCGATAAGATGGGCATTGATTTGTCTTTTTCGTCGGCCTTCCATCCTCAGACGAATGGCCAAACCGAACGAACTAATCAGACCTTGGAAACCTATTTGAGATGTTTTGTTTCTGCTGATCAGGACGACTGGGTGACTTTTTTGCCATTGGCCGAGTTTGCCCTTAATAATCGGGCTAGTTCTGCTACTTTGGTTTCTCCTTTTTTTTGTAATTCGGGGTTTCATCCTCGTTTTTCCTCGAGTCAGGTGGAGCCTTCTGACTGTCCTGGAGTGGATGTTGTGGTGAATAGGTTGCATCAGATTTGGAATCATGTTGTGGACAATTTGAAGCTGTCACAAGAGAAGGCTCAGCGCTTTGCCAACCACCGTCGCTGTGTGGGTCCCCGACTTCGCGTTGGGGACTTGGTGTGGTTGTCTTCTCGCTTTGTTCCTATGAAGGTCTCCTCTCCTAAGTTCAAGCCTCGGTTTATCGGTCCTTATAAGATTTTGGAAGTCCTTAACCCTGTGTCATTTCGTTTGGACCTCCCAGCATCGTTTGCTATTCATAATGTGTTTCATCGGTCGTTGTTGCGGAGGTATGTGGTGCCTGTGGGTCCTCCGGTTGAGCCTCCTGCCCCTGTGCTGGTTGAGGGAGAATTGGAATACGTGGTGGAGAAGATCTTGGATTCTCGTATTTCTAGACGGAGGCTTCAGTATTTGGTTAAATGGAAGGGCTATGGTCAGGAGGATAATTCCTGGGTTGTCGCCTCTGATGTTCATGCGGCCGATTTGGTTCGTGCCTTCCATGTGGCTCACCCTGATCGCCCTGGGGGTTTTGATGAGGGTTCGGTGACCCCTCCTCAAGGGGGGGGGTACTGTTGTGAACTCTGTTTTCAGGCTCCCTCTTGTGGTCACAGGTGGTATTGTGTGACTTTTGTTTTGGGCTCCCCCTGGTGGCTTTGTTTGTTATCCTGCGGGTCTGTGGCTGATCAGCTGCCTCGTTATTCACTTGGAAGTTTCCTATTTAGCTCTGTTTCACTTCCACTTGTTGCCGGCTGTCAATGTATTCAGTGCTATTCTGATTTCTTCTGACTACCTTGCTACCAGTCTCTTCAAGAGAAGCTAAGTTCATGTTTTGTTCATTTTTTGATCATCTGTGTTCAATATGTTTCTTGTCCAGCTTGCTAATATGTGATTTCTCAGCTTGCTGGTAGCTCTAGGGGGCTGAGTTTCTCCCCCCACACCGTTAGTTGGTGTGGGGGTCTTGAATTCTCAGCGTGGATATTTTGGTAGGGTTTTTTGCTGACTGCACAGTTCTCTATCTGTTTTCTGCTATCTAGTATTAGCGGGCCTCATTTGCTGAATCTGTTTTCATTCCTACGTGTGTCTTTTCTCCTTACCTCACCGTTATTATTTGTTGGGGGCTTCCTATATCCTTGGGGTTATTTCTCTTGAGGCAAGTGAGGTCTTGCTTTCTCTTTAGGGGTAGTCAGTTTCTCAGGCTGTGTCGAGACGTCCAGGATTTTAGGCACGTTCACCGGCTACCTTTAGTGTGTTTGGATAGGATCAGATTTGCGGTCAGTCCAGTTACCACCTCCCTAGAGCTTGTTCTTTGCTTAGCTGGTATTTCCTGTGATCCCCAGCCACTGGGATCATAACAGGGTGCTCCTCCTAAGAGCATTTTCCTGGAGACAGGTTTCTAGCAGGGAACGGAACCGCCGATCGTCTGGAGCCATGGACAGGGTGAGTGAGGTGCATAGCGCTGCATGAGGAGAGCCGGTCTTCCTGTCAATGTGAGACCAAGCCCCTGGCTGATGGCATGATAGTACCCTCCCCATTACGGCCCACCTTCTTCACTCCTGCCAGGAACTTCCTAAGGAGGACCAGGGCATTAATGTTCTCCTCAGTCTCCCAGGACCTCTCCTCAGGACCAAATTGCTTTCAGTCAACTAGAAAGAGGGTTTTGTTCCCTCTCCATTTTACATCAAGTATGGCCTTGACCTTGAAGACATCACCAGCAGAGACATGGAAAGTAAAAGCTCCAGGAACCTGGAAGTAACATCCAAGGATGACAGGCTTAAGTAGGGAGACTTGAAAAGAATTGTGGATCGGCAAAGAGGAAGGCAACTTCAGCTGTTAGGATACCTCATTGATTCTCTGAAGCACCTCACATGGACTGATGAACCAAGGAGCAAACTTGTAGGAGGGAACCTTGAGGCGAATGTGCCTAGAAGAGAGCCATACCTTGTCCCCAGGTTGGAATTGAGGGGAATCCAGACGCCTCTTGTCTACACGATCTTTCATCCGCATGGATGCCCATTCCAAAGAAGCCTTGGTCTCAGACCAGATCTTAGAGATGTCTCTAGCCAGATTCTCAGCTGCTGGATTACTGGAAGTTTTGTTCAAAGGGGTAGGAGTCCTAGGGTGGCACCCATAAACAACAAAGAACGGAGAATTAGAAGAAGACTCACCGACATGGTTGTTGTAAGAGAACTCCGCCCATGGCAATAAGGCAACCCAGTCACTGTGGTGAGAATTGACAAAGTGACATAGGCAGTTAGTGAGTACCTGCTTCACCCGTTCCACCTGGCCATTGGACTGCGGGTGATATGCTGACGAGAAATCCAAAGAGACCTCCAGCTGCTTGGGGACACGAACTGCACTCCCCTATTGGACACAATATGAGGCAATAAGCCATGAAGATGGAGAACATGTTGAAAAAACATCTCTGCCAGTTTGGGTGCGGAGGGTAGACCAGATAAAGAGACGAAGTGACCCATCTTGGAAAATCGATCCATGATGACCCATATCACAGTACAGCCAGAAGACGCTAGCAAGTCAGTGATGAAGTACATCGCGATGTGCCTCCAGGGAGCAGATGGCACGGGGAGAGGCAGAAGACGACCAGTAGGAAGCTTTTTGGGAGTCTTATTGTGGGCACACCAGGGACAAGCGGTGAAAAAACATCTGGACACATCTTGGGCCACCAGTAGTGCCGTGAAATCAGATGCAAGGTCTTCTTAAGCCCCGCATGACCAGCAAGCTTAGATGAATGTCCCCATAGAAGAACACGTTTCCTGTCCGAGACAGGGACAAATCTCTTACCTGGAGGCGGTTGCAACAGTCGGACAGGTGCTACGGTGATTGTCTTAGACGGATCACTGATGTGGTGGGGTTCCTCATCTAGGTCATCAGAAATAAAAGACCTGGATAAAGCATCATCCTTGATGTTCTTTTCAGCTGGATGGAAGTGGCTATGGAAGTCGAACTGGGTGAAGAATAATGACCATTGAGCTTGATGAGGATTTAGCCTCTGAGCCTATGAAGGTAGGACAAGTTCTTATGGTTGTTGTAGATAATAACCGGATGCACTGCACCCTCCAGAAGGTATTGCCATTTCTCCAAGGCCAATTTGATGGCCAACAGCTCCCTGTCACCAATGGAATAGTTGCGTTCGCAGGGTGAGAACGCCTTGGAAAAGAACCCACAGGTCACCATCCTCCCGGAAGGAAGCTTCTGCATGAGAACAGCTCCGGCTACAGAAGATGAAGCGTCCACCTCCATGAAGAACTGCTTATTGAGGGCATCATATTGAAGAGACATCAAAAGAAAGAATAGGGAAGCAGTGAGCCATAAAATAACATGATTTTTATTGTAACAAATATATTAAAAGCAATTAAAAATGTATGCAAAGCAGGGACAATTCTATGCAAAAAAAATCCACCTTTTAAAGGCAAGATATTGCTAATAAATAAGGTGTAAAAAGGAGTATTAAAAGAAAAACTGCAAGTTAAACAGTGCTATTTTCAGGGCCTGCAGGTATAAAGAACGTAGAGGGAGCTTAAAGCTAAACTTCCCAGAGGTATGATGGGCCCAAAGAGGAGTTAAATGAAATAAACACCTAGTGAAAGCAATGATCCAGCATAATTCCAAAATACAAATAGTATGACTAAAAATAACAAAGGGGTCACATGTACTTATAGGATACAGTGTATCTATGAAAAAGGCCCAGAGTAAATAAATGTATGCAAAGTGCATAAAACAGGTGCGCTAAAACATTACCTTTAAGGGGTTGCTATACCCCAAAAAAGATTTAGGTAAAAATGACCATATATGGTTACGAGACACAATAAGTCATCAAAAAAAGACCCTAAGTAATTTGTTTTGAATAAAGTGCATCAGAGAGGTATGCTGAGACATTACATTTAAGTAGTGGCTGCACCTCGACGCGCGTTTCGTGTATGCTTTATCACAGGGAATGTGTGATACAACAGCTACCTGTCACCAATGGAACAGTTGAGTACACAGAGTGAGAACGCCTTGGAAAAGAACCCACAGGTCACCATCCTCCCGGAAGGAAGCTTCTGCGTGAGAACGGCTCAAGCTCCAGAAGATGAAGCGTCCACCTTCACGAAGAACTGCTTATTGACAGCCTATGAAGAGACATCAAAAGAAAGAATAGGGAAGCAGTGAGCCATAAAATAACATGATTTTTATTGTAACAAATATATTAAAAGCAATTAAAAATTTGTGCAAAGCAGGGACAATTCTATGCAAAAAAAGCCACCTATTAAAGGCAAGATATTGCTAATAAATAAGGTGTAAAAAGGAGTATTAAAAGAAAAACTGCAAGTTAAACAGTGCTATTTTCAGGACCTGCAGGTATAAAGAGCGTAGAGGGAGCTTAAAGTTAAACTTCCCAGAGGTATGATGTGCCCAAAGAGAAGTTAAATGAAATAAACACCTAGTGAAAGCAATGATCCAGCATAATTCCAAAATTCAAATAGTATGACTAAAAATAACAAAGGGGTCACATGTAGTGTTGAGCGATACCGTCCGATACTTGAAAGTATCGGTATCGGAAAGTATCGGCCGATACCGGCAAAGTATCGGATCTGATCCGATACCGATACCCGATACCAATACAAGTCAATGGGACTCAAGTATCGGAAGGTATCCCTGATGGTTCCCAGGGTCTGAAGGAGAGGAAACTCTCCTTCAGGCCCTGGGATCCATATTAATGTGTAAAATAAAGAATTAAAATAAGAAAATATTGATATACTCACCTCTCCGACGCAGCCTGGACCTTACCGCTGTGAACCGGCAGCCTTCTTTGCTTAAAATGAGCGCGTTCAGCACCTTCCATGATGTCACGGCTTCTGATTGGTCGCGTGGTGGTCACATGAGCGGCACGCGACCAATCAGAAGCCGTGACGTCATGGAAGGTGCTGAACGCGCTCATTTTAAACAAAGAGGGCTGCCGGTTACCAGCGGTGATGTCCAGGGGCCTCCAGACAGGTGAGTATATCAATATTTTTTATTTTAATTCTTTATTTTACACATTCATATGGATCCCAGGGCCTGAAGGAGAGTTTCCTCTCCTTCAGACCCTGGGAACCATACACTGGAAACTTCCGATTCCGATTCCCGATACCACAAAAGTATTGGATCTCGGTATCGGAATTCCGATACTTGCGGTATCGGAATGCTCAACACTAGTCACGTGTAGTTATAGGATACAGTGTATCTATGAAAAAGGCCCAGAGTAACTAAATGTATGCAAAAGTGTATAAAACAGGTGTGCTGAAACATTACCTTTAAGGGGTTGCTATACCCCAAAAATGATTTAGCTAAAAATGACCATATATGGTTACGAGACACAGTAAGTCATCAAAAAAAAGACCCTAAGTAATTAGTTATGAATAAAGTGCATCAGAGAGGTATGCTGAGACATTACCTTTAAGTAGTAGCTGCACCTCGAAGCGCATTTCGTGTATGGCTTTATCACAGGGAATGTGTGATACAACAGCTTCCTGTCACCAATGGAATAGTTGAGTTCACAGGGTGAGAACGCCTTGCAAAAGAACCCACGGGTCACCATCCTCCCGGAAGGAAGCTTGTGCGTGAGAACGGCTGCGGCTCCGGAAGACAAAGCATCCACTTCCACGAAGAACTGCTTATTGACGTCCTATGAAGAGTGAGAGCAGTAGAGAAAGCTTGTTTGAGAGACAAAAAGGAAGACTCCGCCTCTGGAGGCCACTCCTTAGGATAGGACCCCTTTTGAGTCAGAGCGGTGAGAGGTTTGGTCAGCTCAGAGAAGTGCGGGATTAACTGCCGGTAGTAATTGGTGAACCCTAGGAATTGCTGAATAGAACTGACTCCAACAGGACGCGGCCACTTGAGAACAGCAGACACCTTCTCAGGATCCATTTTGAGACCCGTGTCAGAGATGATATAACCCAGGAAGGGCAGAGAGCTCCGCTCAAAGAGGCACTTCTCAAACTTGGCATACAGATGATTCTCTCTTAACCCTAGGAGGACCTGATGGACATTTCTCCTATGAGTAGGGAGATCTGGAGAAAACACCAAAATATCATCCAGATATATGACCACACAGACGTAGAGAAAGTCAAGGAAGACGTCATTGATGGATTCCTGAAATACTGCTGGCGCGTTACTTAGCCCAAAAGGCATTACCTGGTATTCCTAGTGACTGTGTTGAAGGCGGTCGTCCACTCGTCCCCGGAATGAATCATAACGAGATTGTAGGCTTTTTGAAGGTCCAATTTGGTAAAGATCCTGGCCCCAGGGAGGCAATCGAAGAGCTCTGAAATAAAAGCAGAGGATATTTATTCTTCACGGTGATAGCATTGAGATCTCTATAGTCGATGCATGGACGTAAAGACCCATCCTTCTTTTTCACGAAGAAGAATCCCGCACCAGCTGGGGAGGAAGGTTTCTGGATGAACCCCCAATCCAGGTCCTCTTTGATATAGTTGGACATTGCTTGGGTCTCTACAGGTGACAAAGGGTAAATCCGGCATCTGGGAGGAGTTCAACCTGGAATGAGATCGATGGGACAGTTATACGACTTATGTGGTTGTAGAGTTTCGGCTTTGCATTTGTTAAACACATCTGCAAAGGACCAATAGGCCGATGGTATCCCAGGCAGGGCTGAAGGAGTTTGCGGAGCGTGACCTGGTTGCACAGGTGTGAGAGAGTGATGATGACACGACTGACCCCAACAAAGGACATCTCCTGTCTGCCAATCCAGGACCAGTTCGTGTGTACGAAGCCAAGGAAGACCTAGCAGAAATGGAGGGGAAAGATTGGGTAGCACATAGAAGGCGAGCTTCTCTTTATGAAGAGCCTTGATCTGAAGTTCCACCTTTTCTGTGATGCCTAGGATGGAATCTTGCATGAGTCTTCTGTCCACTGAAGTGATAAGAGGAGGATGCTGCAAAGGAACAACAGGAATTCCAAACAGACGAACCACAGCTTGCTGCACAAAGTTACCTGCTGAACCGGAATCCAAGTACGCCATCTCAGAAAATTGCCTGCCACCAGCCGACACCTGTATAGACACAGTAAGGGGTAGAGAGGATTCACTCTCACCTAGGACGGCCTCTCTTTCCAGTCCTAGGTAGAGGAGTTTTACGGCCTCTTGGGAAATCAGAGGCGAAAATGGGTAGAACTTCCACAGTTTGGTCACAGCTTCTTGGCAAACCTCTCCTCACGTTCTAGTTCACCCAACTTGATGCGATCAACCTCCATAGGCTCAGGAACTGGAGATGGAGGTGGAACTGATGGGATGAGCGGTCTTTGGATAGATGGAGCTTTCAGGGAAATCGCCCGCCTCTCCTATGCTCTTTACTTGGTCCGTTCCTGAAGGCGGAGGTCGATTCAGATGGCGAGAGAGATAAAGTCATCCAAAGTATCAGGTAGATCCCGAATCACCAATTCATCCTTAAGTCTCTCGGATAACCCATGTCAGAAGACTCCAAATCAAGGGTTCATCGGACCACTGTAACTCAGAAGCCGGAGTACGGAACTGGATGGCATACTGTCCGACCGAGAGAGAACTTTGTTGTAGGTTGAAAAGAGCTTCCATCGATGATGCCACTCGATCTGGCTCGTCAAAGATCTTGCAGAAGGTGTCCAGGAAATTTTGGAGATGGGACACAATGGGGTCTTTCCACTCCAGTAAGGGATTGAACCATGCCAACTCCTTCCAAGTGGGAGGTGAGGAAAGTCACCTTAGCTACTTCCATCGGATAGTGCTGGGGCAACAACCAAAAATGCAGCTGACACTGGTTCTGGGATCACCAGAGTACCAAGTGGGTTTACAGAGACAAGGAGAAGGGCCAGATACAGCGGCAAACACCTGATCGATCACCGGTACCAGTGCCGGAGGAGAAGCGGCCATCATATTGGTTAGGTGTTCATCCACAGAGGCCATATAATGTCGTACAGTCCATGTTGTTGAGGGGTCTGCCCGCTCAGGAAACAAACATAAAAACACCAGCAAGGTTCAGGTTTCTTTGTCACAAACAGAGCTCTGGAGCTCTCATTTCCAGGCACACCCAACAATAAATGAGCCAAGAGGCTGTGTATTTACGTTCTGGACTCCACTTTGGGTTGCAGAAATAGTGAACAGCTTGCCACCCCCTTTTCAGCTGTTCAATAAACCTAGCCCTTAACATGGTCGATTAACCCCTCTCAGCACTTTTCCTAGGTTCATATCACTGAAGCTAATAACATCAGCGGCATATATCTCCCCTTTGCCAGTGACTTTGTCAAGATATGTACATGTGTATGTATATATATATATATATATATATATATATATATATATATATATATATATGTATGCAGTTGTGCTCAAATGTTTACATACCCTGACAGAATTTTTGCTTTCTTGGCCTTTTTTTTCAGAGAATATGAATGATAACACCAAAACTTCTCCAGTCATGGTTAGTGGTTGGGTGAAGCCATTTATTGTCAAACTACTGAGTTTTCTCTTTCTAAATCATAATGACAACCCAAAACATCCAAATGACCCTGATCAAAGTTTGCATACCCCATTTCTTAATAACGTGTATTGCCCCCTCTAACATCAATGACAGCTTGAAGTCTTTTGTGCTAGTTGTGGTTGAAGTTCTTTATTTTCTCAGATGGCAAAGCTGCCCACTCTTCTTGGCAAAAAGCCTCCAGTTCCTGTAAATTCCTGGGTTGTCGAGCATGTACTGCACGCTTGAGATCTCCACAGATTGGCTCAATGATGTTGAGGTCAGGAGACTGAGATGGCCATTCCAGAACCTACACTTTGTTCTGCTGTGGCCAGTGACAGGTCGACTTGGCCTTGTGTTTTGGATCAGTATCATCTTGGAACGTCCAATTATATCTCATGCCCAGCTTCTGGGCTGATGAGTGCACATTTGCATCTAGTATTTCCTGACAACATGCTGCATTCATCTTTCCTTCAACTTTGACCAAGTTTCCTGTGCGTTTGTAGCTCACACATCCCCAAAACAGCAGCAATCCACCTCCGTGCTTTACAGTAGGAATGATGTTCCTTTCATCATAGGCCTAGTTGACCTCTCTCCAAATGTAACATTTATGGCTATGGCCAAAAAGTTCAATTTTGGTCTCATCACTCCAAATTACCTTGTTCCAGAAGTTTTTTTTTAGGCTTGTCTCTTTGCTGTTTTGCATATTTTAGATTAGATACTTTGTGGCATTTGGGCAGTAATGTCTTTCTTCTAGCGACTCGACCATGCAGCCCATTTTTCTTCAAGTGCCTCCTTATTGTGCATCTTGAAACAACCACACCACTAGTTTTCAGAGAGTCCTGTATTTCAGCTGATGTTATTTGGGGGGTTATCTTTTGCATCCCAAACAACTTTCCTGGCAGTAGTGGACAACATTTTTGTTGGTCAACCTGACCGTGGTTTTGTTTTTACAGAGCCCTTGATTTTCCATTTGTTAATCACAGTTTGAATGCTGCTGACTAGCATTATCAATTCCTTGGATATCTTTTTGTATCCCATTCCTGTTTTATACAGTTTGACTACCCTTTCCTGTAGATCCGTTGACAATTCTTTTGCTTTCCCCATGACTCACAATCCAGAAACATTGGTGGCTTGATGAAAGATGCAAGAGTCTGTCTGGATCCCAGAAACTCACTCAGATTTTATGCACACACACTGATTACAAGCAAACAGGTCGCAGGTGAGGGTGTGTTACCTTTAGTAGCCATTCAAACCCATTTGTGTCAGCTTCTGTGTATGTTATCAGGCCAAAATCACCAGGGTATATGAACTTTTGATCAGGGTCATTTGGATGTTTTGGGTTGCTATTATGATTTAAAAAGAGAAAACACAGTAGATTGACAATAAGTGGCTTCACGCAACCACTGATCATGAGTGGGGAAAAAGTTTTGGTGTCATTCATATTCTCTGAAAAAATGGCAAGAAAGCAAAAATTCTGCCGGGTATGTAAACTTTTGAGCACAACTATATATATATATATATATATATATATATTCTGTATATATATCCCAAATTCCAGAAATGGTGAAAAAAAATGTAACAATGACTATGATGTTGGTCAGTAAGGAATAAATCTACATGTGACTAGGTTAGGAATAGAAGATTAATTCTTAAATCAGCAGGGTGGTTTAGTCTCCACTGGTATAGTAAGCCTTCTGTGACATCTGTGCCAGTTCCTGTGCCATTATAGCCTCAAGCTGGCGCTGAATCTTTGTTGTGGGTGATTCATGACATGTCAGTCCTGTCTTATTCCTGGGACTTTTGGTGCAGCTAGATCAGGGAGCTTTGGAGTAAATTGTTTGATTTTGGTTTGCTTACTCCTTTCTGAGATCCCTGGGCTGTGCTCTGTGCTATTTAAACAACTAGGTCTCTGACTTCCACTGTCAGTCAATGAGTTCTACTTACCTGGATTGTGGCTATAGCCCTTGCTCTTGTGTTGTTTTCCTGATCTTTTACCCGTTTTTTACCTTGGCTTGAATTCAGAACAGCCGCTTGTTTTTTTTTATTTTGTCCCTGGTGTGACCTCTTGTCATTGACTCTGAGTTGTGATCTTTCTTGACTCTGGTTTGCTTCTCTGGCCAGCAGCCCGGGCCAGGTTTGTCCCTTTTAGAAGTTTGTCCCTTTTAGAAGTTTGTCCTTCTGCTCTCCCTGAAGCTCTGATGTCAGTAACCCCTTCCTTCCTCTTCCTAATTCTGTATGTCAGCCATGTTAAAAGCACATGTGTCTGCATCTCTGGTTCAGGATCAGATTGTAATAATTATAAGGGATATCCCTGCCATCTTATAAGATATTGGAGCTGATTCCTGCGAATCCTGGAATCAATAATTTCCTCCACCACAAATTCTTCTTGCCCATCAATCACCACAGGTTGCAGAGGTGGCACAACACGTCCCTGGAAGGTATTAGGAGATACAGGATTTAGTAAAGATACATGAAAAACTGGGTATACCTTCATGGTCCTAGGCAGCTTCAGCCGGCAGGCCACAGAGCTCACAATACCGTTGATCTTGAAAGGGCCAATGAATTTCTGTCCAAGTTTTTGTGAAGGAACGTTTAACTTCAGATTCTTAGTTGCTAACCACACAGAATCTCCTACCTTGAACATGGCTGCAGGTTTACGCAATCTATCAGCCGATCTCTTATAACGTTCTTGAGCTGTGGTCAGGGATTCCTTTAGAACCTCCAGATTTTGCCTCATCGCAGTCAGCCTTTCCTCCACTGCCGGAACCGGAGAATTAATTGTAGACCTAGGTAAGATACACGGATGATAACGCAGATTGGCAAAGAAAGGTGTAAATTTAGTGGAGGCGCTCTGAGAATTGTTATATGAAAATTCGGCTAACGGCAGAAACTCCAACCAATCATCCTGGAGATGGCTGACATAGCATCTTAGATATTGTTCCAGCGTCTGGTTGGTCCACTCAGTCTGACCATTTGTCTGGGGATGGTAAGCGGAAGAGAGACAGACATTAATATTGAGTGCAGAGCAAAACCCCTTCCAGAATCTTGAAGTGAACTGTACTCCACGGTCAGAGATGACCTCATCTGGGACCCCATGCAAGACATTCTGTATAACCAAGTTCACTGTATCTTTAGCTGAGGGGAGGCCAGTGCACGGAACAAAATGAGCAGCTTTAGTCAGGCGATCAACTACCACCATGATTGTATTCATGCCCCCTGATGTAGGCAGCTCCACAATAAAGTCCATTGATATAGACCCCCAAGGGTGGGATGGAACAGGTAATGGTTGTAGAAGACCCATAGGTGCCACGTGAGGACTCTTGTAACGAGCACAAACCTCGCAAGAGAGAACATAGTCCTTGGTATCCTTCAGGCAAGTTGGCCACCAGAAGAATCGGCTCAGGAACTCTTGTGTCTTCTGTACCCCCCTATGACCAGCCAACTTGGAGTCATGTACCAACTTGAGGATCTGCAGACGGACGACCTCAGGGACGTAGATACGTCGATCTCTGAACCACATGCCACCCTTAAAGACAAGACTAATATCCACAGGTGGGTTGGCCAGAAATACATCACCGTCATAAGCCTCCCTGCACTCCTTCCACAAGTCCTGATCGTGGATAACTCCGATGAAATTGGCATCAGATAGAATGGTCTTGGATGGGGCTCCAGGTACGGAATCCGCAGCATGGATTCGTGATAAAGCATCAGCCTTCCCATTACGAGAACCTGGACGGTACGAGATAACAAAGTTAAATTGATTTAAAAATAAGTTCCAATGAGCCTGATGAGGAGAAAGACATCTAGCGGATCTAAGGAACTCTAAATTGCGATGGTCAGTTAGCACTATGATCTGGTGTACAGCTCCTTGCAGATGATGCCTCCATTCTTTGAAAGCCGCAATAATAGCCAGCAATGCCTTGTCTCCCACGTCGTAATTCTTCTCTGCTGAGGTTAGTCTATGGGAAAAGAAAGCACAAGGATGTAGCAGACCCTTCTCTCCATTTCTCTGGGAGAGAATAGCCCCCAAAGCATTATCAGAAGCGTCCACCTCCACAATGAAAGAAAGTGTTGGATCTGAGTGTATCAACAGCGGTGCTGAGGTGAAACAGATCTTAAGCCGATCAAAAGGTTCTTGAGCCTGTGATGACCACTTAGAGGGCTTTTCCTTCTTTGCCAAGGAAGTAATGGGACGGACAATATCAGAAAAATTTGGAATGAAGCGTCTGTAGAAGTTGGCAAAACCAATAAAACGTTGGACCTCCTTAATGTTCTTGGGTACCGGCCTGACAAGGGTAGCCTGAGTCTTACCAGATTCCATGTTCAGCCCCTGGGGAGAGATGATATATCATAAGAACTGTATCTCAGAACGATGGAACTCGCATTTCTCCGGCTTAATATACAGATGGTTCTCTTTCAGACGTCTTAAAACAGTTTTTTTTACATGTTCTTCATGTTCCTGTAGAGAGTCAGAAAAGATTAGTATATCGTCCAAATAGATCACCACAAACTGGTCCAACAAATCTCTGAAAATGTAATTATCAAGGTATTGAAAAGTTGCAGGGGCGTTACAAAGCCTGAAGGGCATCAAAAGATATTCAAAGTGTCCATACCGGCATATGAATGCTGTCTTCCACTCATCCCCTGGACGAATATGCACCAAATTATAAGCCCCACGAAGATCCAGTTTAGAGAACACCTTAGCATGGCGGACTCTTTCCAGTATTTCGGGAATCAGAGGCAAAGGGTAACAGTTTTGTATGGTTACCTTATTAAGTTCCCGATAGTCAACACAGGGTCTCAGGGTCCCATCCTTCTTTTTTACAAAAAATATAGGTGCCCCTGCTGGTGAGGAAGAAGGACGTATGAAGCCTTTGGCCAGATTTTCATCAATGTACTCCTTTAAGGCTTGAAGCTCAGGTGCCTCCAAAGGGTATATGTTACCAAAAGGAATAGCTGCCCCAGGAAGCAGCTCAATGGGACAGTCATAATGCCTGTGTGGAGGAAGCTGATCTGCATTCTTCTTGTCACAGATGTCAGAGAACTCTTTATATGCTGAAGGTAAAGAAAATACCTGTACATGTAGTTCCGTAGCCGTGGACTCAGGGAAAGCTTCTGTTAACGCTGAGTTGCTCCATGCTGGAAAGATAATCTCCTTGGTCTCCCAGTTGATAATTGGGTTCTGAGAATGCAACCAAGGAATGCCTAAAATCACAGGAAAATGAGGAGAAGAAGTTAGCAAGAAAGAAAGCTGCTCCTGATGATTAGGCTCCAACAAAATTTCAAGGGATATGGTCTCCTGATCCACAGGCCCAGAGATTAAAGGTGACCCATCCACTGTTTCCATGGTAATTTGAGAGGCTCTTTGCTGAATTTCAATACCATGTTCTTTGACAAATGCGATATCCATGAAATTGCCACCTGCACCAGAGTCAATCATAGCTGCACTGGAAATCCACTGTCCTGAACACAGGATCTTAATAGGGAGAGAACAGTGAGAGTTCTTCTCCTTCAGCTCCTTGGGGGGTGAAGTCATAGAAAGTGAATGGAATACAGCGTTTAAAGGCAGGCTACATTCAGAGATGTCAGATTCATCATCACAGTTGTCATATCCTCCTACCACTGCTAGCACCTTGTTAGGCCGCTTGGGACACTTGGGACAGTTGATTAAAAAGTGGTCAGACTGACCGCAGTAGAAACATAGACTTTCACAAAGGCGATGCTCCCGGCGCTCATTAATCTCGCGCCTCTGAACGGAATCAATTTGCATGGGCACCTCCTCCACCTCCCGAGAGGTTTTATCTGCAGGCTCTTTGGAAGGAAGGGAAAAGTGTTATGACCCCAGTGGACAGGGTCTCAGAGGAACGTGTAAGTCTGCAAGATACAAAAATCCAGCTCATAGGGCTGTGGTAACTGGGTTGACCAAATAGCTACTCCTAACGCCAACACTAGAAGTAGCCGGGGATCATGCCTACGGTGGTCGCTAGATGACTAGCGCCAGCCGGAGAATCTAACTACCCCTAGGAGAAGAAAACAAAGACCTCTCTTGCCTCCAGAGAAAGGGACCCCAAAGCAAGATACAAGCCCCCCACAAATAATAACAGTGGGGTAAGAGGAAATGACAAACACAGAAATGAACCAGGTTCAGCAAAGAGAGGCCAGCTTACTAATAGCAGAATATAGCAAGATAAATTATCTGGTCAACAAAAACCCTATAAAAATCCACGCTGGAGATTCAAGAACCCCCGAACCGTATAACGGTCCGGGGGGAGAACACCAGCCCCCTAGAGCTTCCAGCAAAGGTCAGGATACAGATAGGAACAAGCTGGACAAAAATACCAAACAAAACAAAAGCAAAAAGCAAAGAAGCAGACTTAGCTTGAAAAACAGGAACCAGGATCAGAGGACAAGAGCACAACAGATTAGCTCTGATTTCAACGATGCCAGGCATTGAACTGAAGGTCCAGGGAGCTTATATAGCAACGCCCCTGAACTAACGGCCCAGGTGAGGATATAGGAAAAGACAGACGCTCCAGAGTCAAATCACTAATGACCACTAGAGGGAGCAAAAAGCAAAATCACAACAGAAAAGTTAGAAACACGGTTATATGCAGCAAACTTCTCCTGCCTACGCTCAGTAAGGCGAATGTCTATGTGCACACAATGCTGTATAAATGTCTGTAGCTCTTGTGGTGACTCAGAGCGAGCTAGTTCATCTTTTACAATACTAGACAGACCCCTTTTAAAAATAGGCAATTGTGCATAACTGTCCCAATTGGTATCTACCGCTAATCTCCTGAATTCAGTGGCATACTCAATAACAGAACGTTTAGCCTGGCATAAAGACAATAAAGCAGATTCAGCGGTTGCACGGCGATTAGGATCATCAAACATTAATGCCATAGCGGCCAAGAAATCCAAGTTATTAAATCGTGGGTCACGAGACTCAATCATCGGATTCGCCCAGGCGAGCGCTCGTGAGGTCAGCAGCATTATTACAGTCAATACTTTGGATCTATCAGTAGGAAAACGGTCAGCATGTACATCAAAATTTAGCATACATTGATTCACAAAGCCACGAAATTTGTCGCGATCACCATTAAATCTGAATGGGGGCAACTTAGGTGGGCTAGCTGGTGGCGGTTGCCCAGAGGGTAAAGTCGCTTGTGCAGCTATTTGCATGCTTATGTCCTGAAAAGCCCATCCATACTGGGACTCTATGCAAGCAAGTTTGTTTTCCTGGGCTGCCATGCGGGTGCTTAAGTCCTGCAAAGTTTGTCCAAACACTTGTTGATTGTGTTCAATGCTTCCAAACTTCTTTTGCAGGCCTTCCACATCTTTCTACAATGATCTAATTATGGAAAACACCTGCTCTAATCTGCTTTCTGCATTCATCGTTCCAGCAGTCTCCTCTTTTCTGGTTAGAGTATCCTGTAATAATTATAGGGGATAACTCAGGAGACTCTTTGCGTGGAACAAGACAACTACAGGACACAGGTTTATAAGTGGTAAAGTCTATATTATCACATGGTGATTCAAACAGGTGCAGAGAGAAACTCAAGTCCACAACACTTGGTGTAAATATTAAACGCAGCTTTACAGTCTATAGGAAACTTCAGAGGAAAATGCAATCACGCGGAAAGTCTATGAAGCACAGTTATTCTTGAGGATACTTGACATGAATAAGTCCTTGTTTTAGTCCAAACACAGATAGATATGCTTATAAGGCAGTTCAAGCAATGTCTTGGCTCAACCAGGAAGGCCTGGGTGATAATCTCAGGTTTAAGCAGAGCAGCAACAGCTTACATGTCCAGCAAATGCAGATGGGAGTAAACATGAGCAGCAGATGAAGGAGGATTACTGGAAACTGGTGTATGCAGCAGGAACTCAGAGCAGAGTAGCAGGATAACCACACAGGTTCACAGGAGCAAGTATATAGCCAGGGAGTAATCAGAGTCAGGAGCTGGATGCAAGGCCGAATACTCTAGCACAGACTGAAGGCTGGGGTGGAGTTTTATAACAGGAAGACACAGTGCACGTGAGACCAAAGACGCCATCTTGGAAAAGGGCAGTAATGCATAAAAGGTAATAAAAATGTTTAGAGTCCTGACACAGATCTTTTTACCTATTGTATTTGTGCATAACTACAAGAATTCAGTTAGTAAATAAATCTTCTTCTGGAATCTTCATACGTGTCTTTACAGTCAATTCAAGCTATCTGTTGATGTTTCTATGTGTTAGTAATGGTACATGGAGACAGCCATAGAAACAGTGTCTCAAGCTCCCTATACTTGCAGCCTAGTTATGGAGTCAGAATAGTAAGGATGAAGCTAATGAAATGCCTTATGGTAGTAGCAATTCCTCTTTTATTTGAGTTTAAAGGAAATGAAAATAAATTGGAAATTATTATGCTCACATCAGTGCATATGAGAAACTTCGATATGTGTCTCCTGGACACGTATGACATCAGCTTTGTCCATAACAATAAGCATTGAAATGAGCTATTTAGAACATTAACATGAAGAGGAATAATGTGGATTACCATATTGTTGGATAAAAGAAGGGTTGTATAAGTTAATAAAATATGAAACAGTATATGTCCTGAAGACAGTATCAATAGCTAGTGCTATAGTAGTAGAATAAGTGAATAGTGTATAGGATAAAGATAACAGTGAGGCTGTAGAACCAACATTAAACCAGGTGATTCACCTGTTCCTCTGTGGGTCAGTCCGAGCCTGGCTCTATATGATATTTAACAATACTTTCATTAAATAATAATTATGAATAGGTGGTGTGGTTAGTATCACAAAAGTCAGCAATACAAATCCAACAGAAAACATGTGACTGATATCAGTAGTTAAGGTAAAGAGCTAGTGGTCAGGTTGACAATTCTTTTTTTTAAGTGTGAGAACTGTTGAAGACTTTTCTGCCTAGGTGAATCTGAAAATGAGGGCTCTTTGGTGAGATTCCTGTCCTTCAATAATTGATGGGCCTTAATTGGAGAATACACTGTCATCTTGGAACCATTCTTAGTAATTAATCATTTGCCAGATAAATCCCTTTTTTGCTTACTGAGGGATTTAGTTATAAAGTAGAATTAATAAAAATAATAATAATCTCTTTATTTATATCGCGCCAACATATTCAGCAGCGCTTTACAGTTTTTGCACACCTTATCATCGCTGTCCCCGATGGGGCTCACAATCTAAATTCCCTATTAGTATGTCTTTGGAATTCTCTTCTGTAGGAGAACGTTATAGCTGATAAATACGCAAAGAGGAATATGTGCTGGAATCTCTCTGGGAGATTATGAGATCATCTTGCAGCATATATTAGTTTATTCTTAAACTGGTAGAAACGAAGCCAGGCCATTAAATCTCTAGGGATTACAAATTTTAAGACTTTATGTTTCCGGATGCGGTGGGCTATACAAATTATAAGGTCAGATTGAGGAACTATAAATAAGATCAATGAGGAATTACCAAGCTGTCTGTCTTCATTGATTTTGGGATTCAACTAAATCGAACCATTGTTGTGGTGCAAGTAATCCTCTATATCGTAAACTTTAAATTTAAGCATCAGAATTTCCTCCTCAAAGGAATTATTGAAGTATATTAAGTTGCTTTGGGCCTCCAAGATATTCACCATCTTCTTCTCAATTGATGAGATTCTGTCACCAAGGTCATTAAATCCTTTTTGCAGATTCAAGAAGGCAAATTGTGTTACACACTCAGATGGTGCACGTGGTTTGTGGACCCACTGTGCCACAGACCGGACCTACCCTTGAGAGGCGTAACTAAGCAGCTACCTTGGTGTTCACTGGGCCTCTAGTGATGATGTCAGGCTTGTACAGCAGGTACCTGCCAGGTGTCACTCCAGGGTGGCATCCAGCAGTAGCAACTGACCCCAAGGGTCTAAGCCATTAATCCAGACACCTGGACAGGGCAAGACATCCTCTGGGACAAGACTATACAGGCAGAATGGCCACTTGGGACAGGTTCAGACTGTACGGACAAGACGGCCACTTGGGAAAGATACAGACACATAAGTCTTGGGTAATAGTTTTGGTACCGCCGATGTGGCCACGGGGTACAGATAATGTGGAAGTAGTTACAGGATATGGACACTACTGAAGCAGTCACAGGAAACAATGACAACCTTGTTGTGCCATTTATACAAAACGCCTCCCAGCTATTGGCTGGGAGACATGTAGCAGATGTATACATTAACTAAACTCCTCCCAGCTGTCAGCTTGGGGCATTTTACCTTATGTGTGCTGCTGATCTAAAAGCAGGGGAGCAAGCGTGTGCACATACTAGGCGTGCTGCTGAGAACTGCAGTATGCACACAAACCCAGAAGCAGGAGCATACCGAGGACTACGCTGGGGCAGTGAGTAAGCGTCATCACCACAAAGTGGGAGGAAGGGAGCCATGTGTAGGTGCTGAAAGATGCTATAGTACCCCTCCCTTTATGCCCTCTCTTCTTCAAGCTCCAGAGGACTCCTTGCAGAGAAGATGAAGCCAGATTCTTCTTCCTGAACTCCCATGACCTCTCATCAAGACCATGTTTGCTCCAAGCCACTATAGGAAAGGTTACATCTCCCACCTTCTTCTTGGCCAATGGAATGATCGCTTGCCTGAGAGGATGGCAATGCCTGTGAATCAAATGGAAGCGCTGGAACCAGACAAACCTTGTGAAAAACCTCTCCCCACCAAAGAACCTCATTGGACTTCCAATCTAAGACTGGCTCATGAGTTCTCAGCCATGGAAGACCTATGAGAAAGGGGTGAAAAATGGCAGCCTTCAAATAGAAAGCAATTTTCTCCTAGTAGAGTGCTCCTATCTGAAGGACAACAGGTTCAGTGATGGCTTCAAAGACTTTAGGTAGATCCTTCCCTTCAACAGATGACACTTTTAGCAGATTCAGAAGACATCGAATGGGAAATCTATACCAATCCACTACGGCTTAAACAAAATTTCCCACCAAACCGAAGTCAAGAATGGATGTCTCGTTGAATTGGACTCCTCCACAGGACACAAAAACGTTCACAGTCAGTGATGAAGAGTCTCCTCTCTCACCTAGGGAGACTTCACCCACAGGCCCTAGGTTTAGGAGTATAGAACTCTTAGGATACTCACGAATAAATGGCTCTGTGCTATCGCAGCCGAAGCACACTTCCTTGGCACGACAACTCTCTGGCTGCCATTCTTCCAGCCTAACTCAAATGACCTGCATGGGTGCCACCAGGACAGCTGTTTTAGGGAGCTCAAGAAAAAGGGGCCTTTAGAAATACAAGAGCCAAATGAGCCAGTCTTCTTTCACATGTCATCTCTTTGGTCCACCCTTGAAACCCGATGTCGTTTTGGAATGACAGGATGTTATGTACAGCCAATGCATCCTTGATACTTCCAGATAATTCTTCATAGATGATGGTTACCAAAGTTTTGTTTTTCCATCCCAATTTGGAAGACAAGGTGTGGTTCTGGACGACATAACAGGACAATGACAGGACAATTCTCCCTGACACAGATGAAGCAGGGAAGATGCAGTGAAAGAAGGACAACCAGCTGTCAGCTTGGGGCATTTTACCATGTGTGCGCATGGCCCCTTTAAAAGTAGGTGAGCACAAGTACGCACATACTAGGCAAGCCGCCAGGAACTGCGTTGCACACACAGACCAGGAAGCAGGAACACGCCGATGACAATGCTGGGGCTTCGGCGGTGAATGAGCTGGCGTCTCTACATGGTGGAAGAAAGGGGTATTATATAGAGGCGCCGGCAGATGGTACAAATTGTATATCATGCTGGAGAGAAGCTCTTAAGGAAATCAGCATAGCTCTTAAAGTATTTTAAACCATTTTGTCTGATGGGAGTAAGTGAGTTAAGCAAGGCATCCATCTGTCGCAGAGATTTTTTTCTCAATCATGAATCATTGATATGGAAATAGTCTTTAAGTTGTCTCTACGATAAGTCATACCTAAATATATTGAAAATCTTTTAATCTGGCATCTGATCAACCATAAGGTTTGACAATCTGGCACTTGTTTCTAGCAAAAAGCATGAGCAAAAAGGACTAATTATGACATTCCTGTGGTTTCTGATTTTCATGAGTTTATTTGGCCTTTCTGTTGTGAATTCTGCTCTTGGGCTCCATCCGGTGGTTGTAAGTGGTAGCGCTGCTGTCTCTGAAACGCAGACTTTATCAGGTGTGTTCACTTTTTGCAATTGTGACTGGGCTATTTAGTCTTGCTTTACCCTTTAGTCAGTGCCAGTCGTCCATTGTTCCTGGAGGATTCACATCTCTGCCTGGTCTCTCCTGCTTTGCAGTTCATTTCAACAAAGATAAGTTCTGGCCTTGATTTTTTGCTGTCCACATGCTGTGGCCTTATTGTTCAGTTCTTTTCCATGTTTTTGTCTTGTCCAGCTTGGTCTGTATAAGGATTTGTTTAGCCAAGCTGGTATCTCTGGAGATGCAGATATACCCTCCATATCTTTAGTTAGCTGTGGAGATTTTGTATTTTCTGTGGTGGATATTTTCTAGTGATTTAATACTGACCGCATAGTACTCTGTCCTATCCTTTCTATTTAGCTAGAAGTGGCCTCCTTTGCTAAATTCTGTTTTTTCCCTCTCATCTCACAGTCAATATTTGTGGGGGGCTGTCTATCCTTTGGGGATTTTCTCTGAGGCAAGATAGATTTCCCTTTTCTATCTCTAGGGGTAATTAGTCCTCTGGCTGTGTCGAGATGTCTAGGGAGCGCTAGGTACATTCCACGGCTACTTCTAGTTGCGGTGTTAAGTTCAGGGTCTGCGGTCAGTACAGGTACTTGGGACAGGTTCAGACTGTACGGACAAGACGGCCACTTGGGAAAGATACAGACACATAAGTCTTGGGTAATAGTTTTGGTACCGCCGATGTGGCCACGGGGTACAGATAATGTGGAAGTAGTTACAGGATATGGACACTACTGAAGCAGTCACAGGAAACAATGACAACCTTGTTGTGCCATTTATACAAAACGCCTCCCAGCTATTGGCTGGGAGACATGTAGCAGATGTATACATTAACTAAACTCCTCCCAGCTGTCAGCTTGGGGCATTTTACCTTATGTGTGCTGCTGATCTAAAAGCAGGGGAGCAAGCGTGTGCACATACTAGGCGTGCTGCTGAGAACTGCAGTATGCACACAAACCCAGAAGCAGGAGCATACCGAGGACTACGCTGGGGCAGTGAGTAAGCGTCATCACCACAAAGTGGGAGGAAGGGAGCCATGTGTAGGTGCTGAAAGATGCTATAGTACCCCTCCCTTTATGCCCTCTCTTCTTCAAGCTCCAGAGGACTCCTTGCAGAGAAGATGAAGCCAGATTCTTCTTCCTGAACTCCCATGACCTCTCATCAAGACCATGTTTGCTCCAAGCCACTATAGGAAAGGTTACATCTCCCACCTTCTTCTTGGCCAATGGAATGATCGCTTGCCTGAGAGGATGGCAATGCCTGTGAATCAAATGGAAGCGCTGGAACCAGACAAACCTTGTGAAAAACCTCTCCCCACCAAAGAACCTCATTGGACTTCCAATCTAAGACTGGCTCATGAGTTCTCAGCCATGGAAGACCTATGAGAAAGGGGTGAAAAATGGCAGCCTTCAAATAGAAAGCAATTTTCTCCTAGTAGAGTGCTCCTATCTGAAGGACAACAGGTTCAGTGATGGCTTCAAAGACTTTAGGTAGATCCTTCCCTTCAACAGATGACACTTTTAGCAGATTCAGAAGACATCGAATGGGAAATCTATACCAATCCACTACGGCTTAAACAAAATTTCCCACCAAACCGAAGTCAAGAATGGATGTCTCGTTGAATTGGACTCCTCCACAGGACACAAAAACGTTCACAGTCAGTGATGAAGAGTCTCCTCTCTCACCTAGGGAGACTTCACCCACAGGCCCTAGGTTTAGGAGTATAGAACTCTTAGGATACTCACGAATAAATGGCTCTGTGCTATCGCAGCCGAAGCACACTTCCTTGGCACGACAACTCTCTGGCTGCCATTCTTCCAGCCTAACTCAAATGACCTGCATGGGTGCCACCAGGACAGCTGTTTTAGGGAGCTCAAGAAAAAGGGGCCTTTAGAAATACAAGAGCCAAATGAGCCAGTCTTCTTTCACATGTCATCTCTTTGGTCCACCCTTGAAACCCGATGTCGTTTTGGAATGACAGGATGTTATGTACAGCCAATGCATCCTTGATACTTCCAGATAATTCTTCATAGATGATGGTTACCAAAGTTTTGTTTTTCCATCCCAATTTGGAAGACAAGGTGTGGTTCTGGACGACATAACAGGACAATGACAGGACAATTCTCCCTGACACAGATGAAGCAGGGAAGATGCAGTGAAAGAAGGACAACCAGCTGTCAGCTTGGGGCATTTTACCATGTGTGCGCATGGCCCCTTTAAAAGTAGGTGAGCACAAGTACGCACATACTAGGCAAGCCGCCAGGAACTGCGTTGCACACACAGACCAGGAAGCAGGAACACGCCGATGACAATGCTGGGGCTTCGGCGGTGAATGAGCTGGCGTCTCTACATGGTGGAAGAAAGGGGTATTATATAGAGGCGCCGGCAGATGGTACAAATTGTATATCATGCTGGAGAGAAGCTCTTAAGGAAATCAGCATAGCTCTTAAAGTATTTTAAACCATTTTGTCTGATGGGAGTAAGTGAGTTAAGCAAGGCATCCATCTGTCGCAGAGATTTTTTTCTCAATCATGAATCATTGATATGGAAATAGTCTTTAAGTTGTCTCTACGATAAGTCATACCTAAATATATTGAAAATCTTTTAATCTGGCATCTGATCAACCATAAGGTTTGACAATCTGGCACTTGTTTCTAGCAAAAAGCATGAGCAAAAAGGACTAATTATGACATTCCTGTGGTTTCTGATTTTCATGAGTTTATTTGGCCTTTCTGTTGTGAATTCTGCTCTTGGGCTCCATCCGGTGGTTGTAAGTGGTAGCGCTGCTGTCTCTGAAACGCAGACTTTATCAGGTGTGTTCACTTTTTGCAATTGTGACTGGGCTATTTAGTCTTGCTTTACCCTTTAGTCAGTGCCAGTCGTCCATTGTTCCTGGAGGATTCACATCTCTGCCTGGTCTCTCCTGCTTTGCAGTTCATTTCAACAAAGATAAGTTCTGGCCTTGATTTTTTGCTGTCCACATGCTGTGGCCTTATTGTTCAGTTCTTTTCCATGTTTTTGTCTTGTCCAGCTTGGTCTGTATAAGGATTTGTTTAGCCAAGCTGGTATCTCTGGAGATGCAGATATACCCTCCATATCTTTAGTTAGCTGTGGAGATTTTGTATTTTCTGTGGTGGATATTTTCTAGTGATTTAATACTGACCGCATAGTACTCTGTCCTATCCTTTCTATTTAGCTAGAAGTGGCCTCCTTTGCTAAATTCTGTTTTTTCCCTCTCATCTCACAGTCAATATTTGTGGGGGGCTGTCTATCCTTTGGGGATTTTCTCTGAGGCAAGATAGATTTCCCTTTTCTATCTCTAGGGGTAATTAGTCCTCTGGCTGTGTCGAGATGTCTAGGGAGCGCTAGGTACATTCCACGGCTACTTCTAGTTGCGGTGTTAAGTTCAGGGTCTGCGGTCAGTACAGGTACTTGGGACAGGTTCAGACTGTACGGACAAGACGGCCACTTGGGAAAGATACAGACACATAAGTCTTGGGTAATAGTTTTGGTACCGCCGATGTGGCCACGGGGTACAGATAATGTGGAAGTAGTTACAGGATATGGACACTACTGAAGCAGTCACAGGAAACAATGACAACCTTGTTGTGCCATTTATACAAAACGCCTCCCAGCTATTGGCTGGGAGACATGTAGCAGATGTATACATTAACTAAACTCCTCCCAGCTGTCAGCTTGGGGCATTTTACCTTATGTGTGCTGCTGATCTAAAAGCAGGGGAGCAAGCGTGTGCACATACTAGGCGTGCTGCTGAGAACTGCAGTATGCACACAAACCCAGAAGCAGGAGCATACCGAGGACTACGCTGGGGCAGTGAGTAAGCGTCATCACCACAAAGTGGGAGGAAGGGAGCCATGTGTAGGTGCTGAAAGATGCTATAGTACCCCTCCCTTTATGCCCTCTCTTCTTCAAGCTCCAGAGGACTCCTTGCAGAGAAGATGAAGCCAGATTCTTCTTCCTGAACTCCCATGACCTCTCATCAAGACCATGTTTGCTCCAAGCCACTATAGGAAAGGTTACATCTCCCACCTTCTTCTTGGCCAATGGAATGATCGCTTGCCTGAGAGGATGGCAATGCCTGTGAATCAAATGGAAGCGCTGGAACCAGACAAACCTTGTGAAAAACCTCTCCCCACCAAAGAACCTCATTGGACTTCCAATCTAAGACTGGCTCATGAGTTCTCAGCCATGGAAGACCTATGAGAAAGGGGTGAAAAATGGCAGCCTTCAAATAGAAAGCAATTTTCTCCTAGTAGAGTGCTCCTATCTGAAGGACAACAGGTTCAGTGATGGCTTCAAAGACTTTAGGTAGATCCTTCCCTTCAACAGATGACACTTTTAGCAGATTCAGAAGACATCGAATGGGAAATCTATACCAATCCACTACGGCTTAAACAAAATTTCCCACCAAACCGAAGTCAAGAATGGATGTCTCGTTGAATTGGACTCCTCCACAGGACACAAAAACGTTCACAGTCAGTGATGAAGAGTCTCCTCTCTCACCTAGGGAGACTTCACCCACAGGCCCTAGGTTTAGGAGTATAGAACTCTTAGGATACTCACGAATAAATGGCTCTGTGCTATCGCAGCCGAAGCACACTTCCTTGGCACGACAACTCTCTGGCTGCCATTCTTCCAGCCTAACTCAAATGACCTGCATGGGTGCCACCAGGACAGCTGTTTTAGGGAGCTCAAGAAAAAGGGGCCTTTAGAAATACAAGAGCCAAATGAGCCAGTCTTCTTTCACATGTCATCTCTTTGGTCCACCCTTGAAACCCGATGTCGTTTTGGAATGACAGGATGTTATGTACAGCCAATGCATCCTTGATACTTCCAGATAATTCTTCATAGATGATGGTTACCAAAGTTTTGTTTTTCCATCCCAATTTGGAAGACAAGGTGTGGTTCTGGACGACATAACAGGACAATGACAGGACAATTCTCCCTGACACAGATGAAGCAGGGAAGATGCAGTGAAAGAAGGACAACCAGCTGTCAGCTTGGGGCATTTTACCATGTGTGCGCATGGCCCCTTTAAAAGTAGGTGAGCACAAGTACGCACATACTAGGCAAGCCGCCAGGAACTGCGTTGCACACACAGACCAGGAAGCAGGAACACGCCGATGACAATGCTGGGGCTTCGGCGGTGAATGAGCTGGCGTCTCTACATGGTGGAAGAAAGGGGTATTATATAGAGGCGCCGGCAGATGGTACAAATTGTATATCATGCTGGAGAGAAGCTCTTAAGGAAATCAGCATAGCTCTTAAAGTATTTTAAACCATTTTGTCTGATGGGAGTAAGTGAGTTAAGCAAGGCATCCATCTGTCGCAGAGATTTTTTTCTCAATCATGAATCATTGATATGGAAATAGTCTTTAAGTTGTCTCTACGATAAGTCATACCTAAATATATTGAAAATCTTTTAATCTGGCATCTGATCAACCATAAGGTTTGACAATCTGGCACTTGTTTCTAGCAAAAAGCATGAGCAAAAAGGACTAATTATGACATTCCTGTGGTTTCTGATTTTCATGAGTTTATTTGGCCTTTCTGTTGTGAATTCTGCTCTTGGGCTCCATCCGGTGGTTGTAAGTGGTAGCGCTGCTGTCTCTGAAACGCAGACTTTATCAGGTGTGTTCACTTTTTGCAATTGTGACTGGGCTATTTAGTCTTGCTTTACCCTTTAGTCAGTGCCAGTCGTCCATTGTTCCTGGAGGATTCACATCTCTGCCTGGTCTCTCCTGCTTTGCAGTTCATTTCAACAAAGATAAGTTCTGGCCTTGATTTTTTGCTGTCCACATGCTGTGGCCTTATTGTTCAGTTCTTTTCCATGTTTTTGTCTTGTCCAGCTTGGTCTGTATAAGGATTTGTTTAGCCAAGCTGGTATCTCTGGAGATGCAGATATACCCTCCATATCTTTAGTTAGCTGTGGAGATTTTGTATTTTCTGTGGTGGATATTTTCTAGTGATTTAATACTGACCGCATAGTACTCTGTCCTATCCTTTCTATTTAGCTAGAAGTGGCCTCCTTTGCTAAATTCTGTTTTTTCCCTCTCATCTCACAGTCAATATTTGTGGGGGGCTGTCTATCCTTTGGGGATTTTCTCTGAGGCAAGATAGATTTCCCTTTTCTATCTCTAGGGGTAATTAGTCCTCTGGCTGTGTCGAGATGTCTAGGGAGCGCTAGGTACATTCCACGGCTACTTCTAGTTGCGGTGTTAAGTTCAGGGTCTGCGGTCAGTACAGGTACCACCTTCTCCAGAGTACGTCTCATGCTGCTCTTAGGCCACCAGATCATAACACCTTTCTATCTAGAGGTTCTTTATTAGGGATGAGTGAATAGTGAAATATTTGGATTCGGGAAAATCGGCACAAATACTTTCTAATATCTGTGTATTTATACCGAATAACGGAACCAATGCAAGTCAATGGGAAAGCCGAATATTTTTCTGCTGGACCGAACAAACAGGTCTGAGGGCATGAGAAAAAAACCTGAAATGGATGGGATAGATAAATAGATAGATAGATATAGAGGAAAAGCCAGCAATTCATCTGCTGCGTACAGTAAATTAACAGTGTGACAGGTTAGAATAGAATAGATAGAGAGATAAATACACATAGAATAGATAGATCCTGTATATAGATGTAGATACAGGTTCCCCTGTATTTTGATAGCCAGCCAGGCAAAATTCACAGTTGGAAGCTGCAGCCCTCAGCTGTCAGCTTCAGCAAGGCTGGTTATCAAGAATAGAGGGGTCTCCATGCCATATTTTTAAATTATTTAAATAAATAATTTTTAAAAAAGCACGGGGTCCCTCCCTTTTTTGACAACCAGCCTTGCTATAGCAGACAGCTGGGGGCTGGTATTCTCAGGCTGGTAAGGGGCCATGGATATTGACCCCCCAGTCTAAAACTAGCAGCCAGCAGCTGCCCAAAAAAGTGCATATATTAGATGCGCCAATTCTCGTACTTTGCCAGTCTCTTCCCGCTTCCCACTCTCCATCACTAAGCCATGGGCTTGATATCACCTGACAGTACAAAGGTGACATCAACACCACAAATAAGAACCCCACTTGCCACCGCTATAGGGCAAGGATGAAGAGCCGGCTAATAGATGTGCCTTTTCTGAGTGGCTGTGGGCTGCTATTTTTAGGCTAGGGGGTCAATATCCATGGCCCCTTACCAGCCTGAGAATACCAGCCCCCAGCTGTCTGCTTTTAGCAAGGCTGGTTGTCAAAAATCGGGGGGACCCCACACTGTTTTTTTAAAATCATTTATTTACATAATTAAAAATATGGTGTGTGGACCCTTTTGGAAGTGCATTGAACAGCAAGGTGGATTGCTGCTGAGGGGAAAAAGAAAAAAAATATTTTTAAATCTTCAGCTTAGCGAGTGTGAACGAGCTGAGTGTGACCGGAGCGTAAGTGCGAACGGCTGTCAGTATGTGACTTGAGATTCAGTGACTTTGGATTCAGGGAATTTCCAAGGGAGGAATTACTGAATTGCTGTCTGTATTTTATTAATACTTTGCATTTATTTTGTATTTAACTTTTCTGTCTGGTGCAATCCCCATTAGGAAATGTGCTCCACTATTGTTAATGCCATCCAGTGTACATCTTGCCACATGTATGCAATCCTTGAGCAGCCAGTCGAGGGTGCATACTGCTGTGCGAGATGTGAGCACATTGTGCATTTGGAAACCCAGATTCTGAATCTAAATGTGCAGCTGGCAACACTGAGATTGACAATATGGAAAGGAGTCTTCTGCTCACTGAGCAGACGCTCAATGGGATAGATGGGGGAGAGGTAGGATGGAGCTGCAGGACATTGGAGCAGCAAGATGGGTAACAGTGAGAAGGCCGGGTAGAGGAAAGAGTGTCAGGGAGGCTAGTCCTGATCTGGAACACCCCAATAAGTTTGCTAAGTTGGCAGATGTGGGGGGTGCCAGTACAGGGGTAGCACTGCTGCAGGCAGGCATGTCCTCTGAAAGCCGGAGGAGTGACTGCTACAGTAATGAGGGAAATAGGAGAGCACTGCAGGCCAGACAGGTGCTGGTAGTGGGGGACTCAATCATTAGGGGAACAGATAGGGCAATCTGTCACAAAGACAGCGATCATCGAATGGTGTGCTGCCTACCTGGTGCTCGAGTCCGACACATCTCTGATTGGGTTGACAGATTACTGGGAGGGGCAGGTGAGGACTCAGCGGTCATGGTGCACATTGGCACAAATGACAAAGTTAGAGGTAGGTGGAAGGTCCTTAAAAATGATTTCAGGGAATTAGGCGGCAAGCTGAAAGCAAGGACCTCCAATGTGGTATTTTCCAAAATACTGCCTGTACCACGTGCCACGCCAAAGAGGCAACGGGAGATTAGGGAGGTTAATAAGTGGCTCAATAATTGGTGTAAGAAGGAGGGGTTTGGGTTCCTGCAGAACTGGGCCGACTTCTCAGTTGGCTACAGGTTCTACGCTAGGGATGGGCTGCACCTTAATGGGGAAGGTGCAGCTGTGCTGGGGGAGAAAATGTCTAGAAGGTTGGAGGAGTGTTTAAACTAGGGATTGAGGGAGGGTATTAATTTTATAGGAGCGGAAGATAGTGCAGATAGAGACCTGGGTACAAATAAGGAAGTTGGGGGTGGCGGTGGCATGGGGGGTGGGGTTAGAACAATTAATAATTTAAGAAAGAATAAAGGTACAGAGATATACATAAAGTGCATGTATACTAATGCCAGAAGCCTCGCCAACAAAATGGAGGAATTAGAATTAATGTTGTTGGAGCATAATTATGACATGGTGGGGATATCTGAGACATGGCTGGATGAGAGCCAAGACTGGGCTGTTAACTTGCAGGGCTATAGTCTTTTCAGAAATGACCGATCGGATAAGCAAGGGGGAGGTGTGTGTCTATATGTAAAATCATCCTGAAAACCCATCCGGCGTGATAATATAGGTGAATCTAATTAAAATGTAGAGTCCATGTGGGTGGAGATAAGGGGAGGGGGAAAAATAATAAATTACTGATAGGGTTTTGTTATAAGTCTCCAAAAATAATGGAAGCAATGGAGAATATCCTCATAACGCAAATAGATGAAGCTGCGACTCAAGGAGAAGTCATTATTATGGGGCACTTCAACTACCCTGAAATAGATTGGGGAACAGAAACCTGCAGTTCCAGCAAAGGTAATCGGTTTTTGACAACTATGAGAGACAATTACCTTTCACAACTGGTTCAGGACCCAACAAGAAGGGGGGCACTGCTAGACCTAATATTAACCAACAGGCCAGACTGCATAGCAAATATAAGGGTTGGGGGTCACTTGGGGAATAGTGATCACAAAATAATAAGTTTTCATGTATCCTTTAATAAGATGTGTAGTAGAGGGGTTACAAGGGCACTAAACTTCAGGAGGGCAAATTTCTAACGGATGAGAGATTATCTTGGTGCAATTAACTGGGACGATATCCTGAGACATAAAAATACACAAAGAAAATGGGAGACGTTTATTAGCATCCTGGATAGGACCTGTGCACAGTATATACCGTATGGGAATAAACATACTAGAAATAGGAGAAAACCAATATGGCTAAATAGAGCTGTAAGGGGTGCACTAAGTGACAAAAAGAAAGCATTTAGAGAATTAAAGGAAGTAGGTAGTGATGAGGAATTAAATAAATACAAAAAATTAAATAAATTCTGTAAAAAGCAAATCAAGGCAGCAAAGATTGAGACAGAGAGACTCATTGCCAGAGAGAGTAAAAAAAATCCCAAAATATTCTTTAACTACGTAAACAGTAGGAAACTAAAAAATGATAGTGTTGGCCCCCTTAAAAATAGTCTGGGTGAAATGGTGGATGAGGATGGGGAAAAAGCCAATCTGCTAAATGACTTTTTTTCATCAGTATTTACACAAGAAAATCCCATGGCAGACAGTATGATCAGCAGTGTTGAGTAGGGTTGAGCGAAACGGGTCGGCCATTTTCAGAAGTCGCCGACTTTTGGCAAAGTCGGGTTTCATGAAACCCGACCCGACCCCTGTGTGGGGTCGGCCATGAGGTCAGCGATCTTCTGAATCTGGTATCGGAATTCCGATACCGAGTTCCGATATGTTTGCGATATCGGGAATCGGTATCGGAATCCATATTTAAGTGTTAAATAAAGAATCAAAATAAAAAATATTGATATACTCACCCTCTGTTATGACCCCAATGGCGAGGGTCTCAGAGGAACGTGGAAGTCTGCAGAGTACAAAAATCCAGCTCATAGGGCAGTGGTAACTGGGTTGACCATATATCTACTCCTAACGCCAACACTAGAAGTAGCCGGGGATCATTCCTACGTTGATTCTAGATGACACGCGCCAGCCGGAGAATCTAGCTACCCCTAGTAGAGGAAAACAAAGACCTTTCTTGCCTCCAGAGAAGGGGACCCCAAAGCTGGATAGAAGCCCCCCACAAATAATGACGGTTAGGTAAGAGGAAATGACAAACACAGAAATGAACCAGGTTTAGCACAGAGAGGCCCGCTTACTGATAGCAGAATAAAGAAAGGTAACTTATATGGTCAACAAAAACCCTATCAAAATCCACACTGGAAATTCAAGAACCCCCGAACCGTCTAACGGTCCGGGGGGAGAACACCAGCCCCCCTAGAGCTTCCAGCAAAGGTCAGGATATAGATTTGGAACAAGCTGGACAAAAATACAAAACCAAAACAAATAGCAAAAAGCAAAAGGCAGACTTAGCTGATATAACTGGAACCAGGATCAGTAGACAAGAGCACAGCAGACTAGCTCTGATAACTACGTTGCCAGGCATTGAACTGAAGGTCCAGGGAGCTTATATAGCAACACCCCTAACTAACGACCCAGGTGCGGATAAAAGGAATGACAGAAAAACCAGAGTCAAAAAACTAGTAACCACTAGAGGGAGCAAAAAGCAAATTCACAACAGTACCCCCCCCTTAGTGAGGGGTCACCGAACCCTCACCACGACCACCAGGGCGATCAGGATGAGCGGCATGAAAGGCACGAACTAAATCGGCCGCATGAACATCAGAGGCGACCACCCAGGAATTATCCTCCTGACCATAGCCCTTCCACTTGACCAGGTACTGAAGCCTCCGCCTGGAGAGGCGAGAATCCAAGATCTTCTCCACCACGTACTCCAACTCGCCCTCAACCAACACCGGAGCAGGAGGCTCAGCAGAAGGAACTACAGGCACAATGTACCGCCGCAACAAGGACCTATGAAATACATTGTGAATAGCAAACGACACAGGAAGATCCAGACGAAAAGATACAGGATTAAGGATTTCCAATATCTTGTAAGGCCCAATAAAACGAGGTTTAAATTTGGGAGAGGAGACCTTCATAGGAACAAAGCGGGAAGAAAGCCATACCAAATCCCCAACGCGTAGTCGGGGACCCACACCGCGGCGGCGGTTGGCAAAGCGCTGAGCCTTCTCCTGTGACAACTTCAAGTTGTCCACCACATGATTCCAGATCTGCTGCAACCTATCCACCACAGAATCCACCCCAGGACAGTCAGAAGGCTCCACATGACCCGAAGAAAAGCGAGGATGGAAACCAGAGTTGCAGAAAAAAGGCGAAACCAAGGTGGCGGAACTAGCCCGATTATTAAGGGCAAACTCAGCCAACGGCAAGAATGTCACCCAATCGTCCTGATCAGCAGAGACAAAACACCTCAAATAAGCCTCCAAAGTCTGATTGGTTCGCTCCGTCTGTCCATTAGTCTGAGGATGGAAAGCAGACGAAAACGACAAATCAATGCCCATCCTACTACAAAAGGATCGCCAGAACCTGGAAACGAACTGGGATCCTCTGTCTGACACAATATTCTCAGGGATGCCGTGCAAACGAACCACGTTCTGGAAAAACACAGGAACCAGATCGGAAGAGGAAGGCAGCTTAGGCAAAGGAACCAAATGGACCATCTTGGAGAAGCGATCACATATCACCCAGATAACGGACATGCCCTGAGATAGCGGAAGATCAGAAATGAAATCCATGGAGATATGTGTCCAAGGTCTCTTCGGGACAGGCAAGGGCAAGAGCAAACCGCTGGCACGAGAACAGCAAGGCTTAGCTCGAGCACAAGTCCCACAGGACTGCACAAATGACCGCACATCCCTTGACAAGGAAGGCCACCAAAAGGACCTGGCCACCAGATCTCTGGTGCCAAAAATTCCCGGGTGACCTGCCAACACCGAGGAATGAACCTCGGAAATGACTCTGCTGGTCCACTTATCCGGGACAAACAGTCTGTCAGGTGGACAAGACTCAGGCCTATCAGCCTGAAATCTCTGCAACACACGTCGCAGATCCGGAGAAATAGCTGACAAGATAACTCCATCTTTAAGAATACCAACAGGATCAGCGACTCCAGGAGCATCAGGCACAAAGCTCCTAGAAAGAGCATCGGCCTTCACATTCTTTGAACCTGGTAAATACGAGACAACAAAATCAAAGCGGGAGAAAAACAATGACCAGCGGGCCTGTCTCGGATTAAGGCGTTTAGCAGACTCGAGATACATCAGATTTTTGTGATCAGTCAAGACCACCACACGATGCTTAGCACCCTCGAGCCAATGACGCCACTCCTCAAATGCCCATTTCATGGCCAACAACTCCCGATTGCCCACATCATAATTTCGCTCGGCAGGCGAAAACTTCCTAGAGAAAAAGGCACAAGGTTTCATAACAGAGCAACCAGGGCCTCTCTGCGACAAAACGGCCCCTGCCCCAATCTCCGAAGCATCCACCTCAACCTGAAAGGGAAGTGAGACGTCAGGCTGGCACAAAACAGGCGCCGAAGTAAACCGGCGTTTCAACTCCTGGAAAGCCTCCACGGCAGCAGGAGCCCAGTTAGCTACATCGGAGCCCTTCTTGGTCATATCCGTCAAAGGTTTCACAATGCTAGAAAAATTAGCGATAAAACGACGGTAGAAGTTAGCGAAGCCCAAGAACTTCTGAAGACTCTTAACTGACGAGGGCTGAGTCCAATCAAGAATAGCTCAGACCTTGACTGGGTCCATCTCCACAGCAGAAGGGGAAAAAATGAACCCCAAAAAGGGAACCTTCTGTACACCAAAAAGACACTTTGAGCCCTTGACAAACAAAGAATTTTCACGCAAAATTTTAAAGACCATCCTGACCTGCTCCACATGCGAGTCCCAATTATCAGAAAAAACCAGAATATCATCCAGATAAACAATCAAAAATTTATCCAGATACTTCCGGAAAATGTCATGCATAAAGGACTGAAAAACTGAAGGCGCATTGGAGAGCCCAAAAGGCATCACCAAGTACTCAAAATGACCTTCGGGCGTATTGAATGCGGTTTTCCATTCATCACCTTGCTTAATGCGCACAAGGTTGTACGCACCACGAAGGTCTATCTTGGTGAACCACTTGGCACCCTTAATCCGGGCAAACAAGTCAGACAACAGCGGCAAAGGATACTGAAATTTGACAGTGATCTTATTTAAAAGCCGATAATCAATACAAGGTCTCAAAGATCCGTCCTTTTTTGCCACAAAAAAGAATCCCGCACCAAGAGGAGAAGAAGACGGACGAATATGTCCTTTCTCCAGAGACTCCTTGATATATGAACGCATAGCGGTATGTTCAGGTACCGACAGATTAAACAGTCTTCCCTTAGGAAATTTACTGCCTGGGATCAAATCTATAGCACAGTCACAGTCCCTATGAGGAGGCAGTGCACTGGACTCAGACTCACTGAAGACATCCTGATAATCAGACAAATACTCCGGAACTTCCGAAGGCGTAGAAGAAGCAATAGACACAGGCAGGGAATCCCCATGAATACCACGACAGCCCCAACTTGAGACTGACATAGCCTTCCAGTCCAAGACTGGATTATGAGTCTGTAACCATGGCAGCCCTAAAACAACCAAATCATGCATTTTATGTAAAACCAGGAAACGTATCACCTCGCGGTGTTCAGGAGTCATGCACATGGTAACCTGTGTCCAATACTGCGGTTTATTTGCTGCCAATGGTGTAGCATCAATACCCCTAAGAGGAATAGGATTTTCTAATGGTTCAAGAGTAAAACCACAGCGCTTAGCAAATGAGAGATCCATGAGACTCAGGGCAGCACCTGAATCTACAAACGCCATGACAGGATAAGATGACAGTGAGCAAATCAAAGTTACAGACAGAATAAATTTAGGTTGCAAATTACCAACGGTGACAGGACTAACAACCTTAGCTATACGTTTAGAGCATGCTGAGATAACATGTGTAGAATCACCACAGTAGTAGCACAAGCCATTCCGGCGTCTATGAATTTTCCGCTCATTTCTAGTCAGGATTCTATCACATTGCATTAAATCAGGTGTCTGTTCAGACAACACCATGAGGGAATTTGCAGTTTTTCTATCACATTGCACCGAATTAGGTGTCTGTTCAGACAACACCATGAGGGAATTTGCGGTTTTGCGCTCCCGCAACCGCCGGTCAATTTGAATAGCCAGTGCCATAGTATCATTCAGACCTGTGGGAATGGGAAAACCCACCATAACATTCTTAATGGCTTCAGAAAGGCCATTTCTAAAATTAGCGGCCAGTGCACACTCGTTCCAATGTGTCAGCACGGACCATTTCTGAAATTTTTGGCAATACACTTCAGCCTCGTCCTGCCCCTGAGACATAGCCAGCAAGGCCTTTTCTGCCTGAATCTCAAGATTGGGTTCCTCATAAAGTAAACCGAGCGCCAGAAAAAACGCATCAAGATCAGTCAATGCCGGATCTCCTGGCGCCAGCGAAAAAGCCCAATCCTGAGGGTCGCCCCGTAAGAACGAAATAACAATTTTTACTTGCTGAGCAGAATCTCCAGATGAACAGGGTCTCAGGGACAAAAACAATTTACAATTATTCACGAAATTCCTAAACTTAAACCTGTCTCCGGAAAACAGTTCAGGAATCGGTATTTTAGGTTCTGACCTAGGATTTCTGATAACATAGTCTTGTATGCCCTGCACACGAGTAGCCAGCTGGTCCACACTTGTAATCAAGGTCTGGACATTCATGTCTGCAGCAAGCATAGCCACTCTGAGGTAAAGGGGAAGAAGAAAAAAAAAAAAACTCAGAATCTTCTTTCTTATAATCCCTCTTCTGCAATGCATTAAACATTTAATACTGGCCTGGCAAACTGTTATGACCCCAATGGCGAGGGTCTCAGAGGAACGTGGAAGTCTGCAGAGTACAAAAATCCAGCTCATAGGGCAGTGGTAACTGGGTTGACCATATATCTACTCCTAACGCCAACACTAGAAGTAGCCGGGGATCATTCCTACGTTGATTCTAGATGACACGCGCCAGCCGGAGAATCTAGCTACCCCTAGTAGAGGAAAACAAAGACCTTTCTTGCCTCCAGAGAAGGGGACCCCAAAGCTGGATAGAAGCCCCCCACAAATAATGACGGTTAGGTAAGAGGAAATGACAAACACAGAAATGAACCAGGTTTAGCACAGAGAGGCCCGCTTACTGATAGCAGAATAAAGAAAGGTAACTTATATGGTCAACAAAAACCCTATCAAAATCCACACTGGAAATTCAAGAACCCCCGAACCGTCTAACGGTCCGGGGGGAGAACACCAGCCCCCCTAGAGCTTCCAGCAAAGGTCAGGATATAGATTTGGAACAAGCTGGACAAAAATACAAAACCAAAACAAATAGCAAAAAGCAAAAGGCAGACTTAGCTGATATAACTGGAACCAGGATCAGTAGACAAGAGCACAGCAGACTAGCTCTGATAACTACGTTGCCAGGCATTGAACTGAAGGTCCAGGGAGCTTATATAGCAACACCCCTAACTAACGACCCAGGTGCGGATAAAAGGAATGACAGAAAAACCAGAGTCAAAAAACTAGTAACCACTAGAGGGAGCAAAAAGCAAATTCACAACACCCTCGGACGCACCCTGGTACTAACCGGCAGGCTTCCTTCCTAAGAATGAGCGCGTGAAGGACCTTAGATGACGTCGCGGCTTGTCCATGTGACCGCTCGCGACCAATCACAAGCCGCGACGTCACCACAGGTCATTCACGCGCTCATTCTTAGGAAGGAAGCCTGCCGGTTAGTACCAGGGCACGTCCGAGGGTGAGTATATCAATATTTTTTATTTTGATTCTTTATTTTACACATTAATATGGATCCCAGGGCCTGAAGGAGAGTTTCCTCTCCTTCAGACCCTGGGAACCATAGTATCCCATTGCACTGCATTGGGTTTCGTGTTTCGGCCGACCCCGACCCCGACTTTTTTATAGGATTGGCCGATTTCACTCGACCCGACTTTTGAGAAAGTCGGGTTTCGTGAAACCTGACCCGATCCTATAAAAATAAAAGTCGCTCAACCCTAGTGTTGAGCGATACCGTCCGATACTTTAAAGTATCGGTATCGGATAGTATCGGCTGATACACGAAAAGTATCGGATATCGCCGATACCGATACCCGATACCAATACAAGTCAATGGGACACCAAGTATCGGAAGGTATCCTGATGGTTCCCAGGGTCTGAAGGAGAGGAAACTCCCCTTCAGGCCCTGGGATCCATATTAATGTGTAAAATAAAGAATAAAAATAAAAAATATTGATATACTCACCCTCTGACGCACCCTGGTTGTAACCGCCAGCCTCCGTTCATAAGAATGAGCGCTTGAAAGTCCTTAGATGACGTCGCGGCCTGTGATTGGTCGCGGAGCGGTCACGTGACCGCCACGCGACCAATCACAAGCCGCGACGTCATCTAAGGTCTTTCAAGCGCTTGAAAGACCTTAGATGACGTCACGGCTTGTGATTGGTCGCGTTGCGGTCACGTGACCGCTCCGCGACGAATCACAGGCCGCGACGTCATCTAAATACTTTCAAGCGCTCATTCTTATGAGCAGAAGCTGCCGGTTACTTCGGTAAGGTACAGGCTGCGCCGGAGAGGTGAGTATATCAATATTTTTTATTTTTATTCTTGATTTTACACATTAATATCGATCCCGATACCTATTCCCGATATCACAAAAGTATCGGATCTCGGTATCGGAATTCCGATACAGCAAATATCGGCCGATACCCGATACTTGCGGTATCGGAATGCTCAACACTAATGATCAGTGATAACAAAAATTCCCCATTAAATGTCACCTGCTTAACCCTGCAGGAAGTACGGCAGCGTCTAAAAATCACTAAAACTGACAAATCTCCGGGCCCGGATGGGATACACCCCCGAGTACTGCAGGAATTAAGTACAGTCATTGATAGACTATTATTTTTAATCTTTAAAGACTCCATAATAACAGGGTCTGTACCACAGGACTGGCGTATAGCAAATGTGGTGCCAATATTCAAAAAGTGGACAAAAACTGAACTCGGAAATCATACGCCAGTAAGCTTAACCTCTACTGTGGGTAAAATCCTGGAGGGCATTCTAAGGGATGCTATACTGGAGTATCTGAAGAGGAATAACCTCATGACTAGTGTTGAGCATTCCGATACTGCAAGTATCGGGTATCGGCCGATACTTGCTGTATCGGAATTTCCGATACCGAGATCCGATACTTTTGTGGTATCGGGTATCGGGTATCGCAACAACATTAATGTAATAATGTGTAAAAAGGAGAATTAAAATAAAAAATATCGCTATACTCACCTGTCCGACGCAGCCGGGACCTCAGCGAGGGAACCGGCAGCGTTGTTTGTTTAAATTTCGCGCTTTTAATTGGTTACGTGAAGTCCCGGCTTGTGATTGGTCAGGGCGGCCATGTTGCCGGGACGCGGACCAATCACAGCAAGCCGTGACGAAATTACGTCACGGCTTGCTGTGATTGGTCCGCGTCCCGGCAACATGGCCGCCATTAACCAATCACAAGCCATGACGTCACGGGAGGCTGGACATGCGCGTATTTTGAAAAGCGCGCGTGTCCAGCCTCCAGTGACGTCCCGGCAACATGGCCGCCATTAACCAATCACAAGCCGGGACGTCACGGGAGGCTGGACATGCGCGTATTTTGAAAAGCGCGCGTGTCCAGCCTCCAGTGACGTCCCGGCAACATGGCCGCCATTAACCAATCACAAGCCGGGACGTCACTGGAGGCTGGACACGCGCGCTTTTTAAAATACGCGCGTGTCCAGCCTCCCGTGACGTCACGGCTTGTGATTGGTTAATGGCGGCCATGTTGCCGGGACGCGGACCAATCACAGCAAGCCGTGATGTAATTTCGTCACGGCTTGCTGTGATTGGTCCGCGTCCCGGCAACATGGCCGCCCTGACCAATCACAAGCCGGGACCTCACGTAACCAAGTAAAAGCGCGAATTTTAAACAAACAACGCTGCCGGTTCCCTCGCTGAGGTCCCGGCTGCGTCGGACAGGTGAGTATAGCAATATTTTTTATTTTAATTCTTTCTTTTACACATTAATATGGTTCCCAGGGCCTGAAGGAGAGTTTCCTCTCCTTCAGACCCAGGGAACCATCAGGAATACCGTCCGATACTTGAGTCCCATTGACTTGTATTGGTATCGGGTATCGGTATCGGATTGGATCCGATACTTTGCCGGTATCGGCCGATACTTTCCAATACCGATACTTTCAAGTATCGGACGGTATCGCTCAACACTACTCATGACTCAATGTCAACATGGGTTTACTAGGGACTAGTGTTGAGCGATACCGTCCGATACTTGAAAGTATCGGTATCGGAAAGTATCGGCCGATACCGGCAAAGTATCGGATCCAATCCGATACCGATACCCGATACCAATACAAGTCAATGGGACTCAAGTATCGGACGGTATTCCTGATGGTTCCCAGGGTCTGAAGGAGAGGAAACTCTCCTTCAGACCCTGGGATCCATATAAATGTGTAAAATAAAGAATTAAAATAAAAAATATTGCTATACTCACCTGTCCGACGCAGCCTGGACCTCAGCGAGGGAACCGGCAGCGTTGTTTGTTTAAAATTCGCGCTTTTACTTGGTTACGTGAAGTCCCGGCTTGTGATTGGTCAGGGCGGCCATGTTGCCGGGACGCGGACCAATCACAGCAAGCCGTGACGAAATTACGTCACGGCTTGCTGTGATTGGTCCGCGTCCCGGCAACATGGCCGCCATTAACCAATCACAAGCCGTGACGTCACGGGAGGCTGGACACGCGTGCTTTTTAAAATACGCGCATGTCCAGCCTCCCGTGACGTCACGGCTTGTGATTGGTTAATGGCGGCCATGTTGCCGGGACGCGGACCAATCACAGCAAGCCGTGACGTAATTTCGTCACGGCTTGCTGTGATTGGTCCGCGTCCCGGCAACATGGCGCCGTGACCAATCATAAGCCGGGACATCACTGAAGGCTGGACACGCGCGCTTTTTAAAATACGCGCATGTCCAGCCTCCCGTGACGTCACGGCTTGTGATTGGTTAATGGCGGCCATGTTGCCGGGACGCGGACCAATCACAGCAAGCCGTGACGTAATTTCGTCACGGCTTGCTGTGATTGGTCCGCGTCCCGGCAACATGGCCGCCCTGACCAATCACAAGCCGGGACTTCACGTAACCAAGTAAAAGCGCGAAATTTAAACAAACAACGCTGCCGGTTCCCTCGCTGAGGTCCAGGCTGCGTCGGAGAGGTGAGTATAGCAATATTTTTTATTTTAATTCTCTCTTTTACACATTATTACATTAATGTTGTTGCGATACCCGATACCCGATACCACAAAAGTATCGGATCTCGGTATCGGAAATTCCGATACAGCAAATATCGGCCGATACCCGATACTTGCAGTATCGGAATGCTCAACACTACTAGGGACCGTTCCTGTCAGACAAATCTGATCAATTTCTATAAAGAGGTTTGTACTGGACCAAGGGAACGCTGTGGACGTAGTGTATATGGACTTTTCAAAGCTTTTGATAAGGTTCCACAAAAAAGGTTGATACATAAAATGAGAATAATGGGGATAGGGGAAAATATGTGTATGTGGGTTAAGAGCTGGCTCAGGGATAGGAAACAAAGGGTGGTTATTAATGGAGCACACTCGGACTGGGTCGCGGTTAGCAGTGGGGTACCACAGGGGTCAGTATTGGGCCCTCTTATTTTAACATATTTATTAATGACCTTGTAGGGGCATACAGAGCAGAATTTTAATATTTGCAGATGACACTAAACTCTGCAGGGTAATCAATACAGAGGAGGATAATTTTATATTGCAGGATGATTTATGTAAACTAGAAGCTTGGGCTGATAAATGGCAAATGAGCTTTAATGGGGATAAATGTAAGGTCATGCACTTGGGTAGAAGTAATTAGATGTATAACTATGTGCTTAATTCTAAAACTCTGGACAAAACCGTCAATGAAAAAGACCTGGGTGTATGGGTGGACGACAAACTCACATTTAGTGGCCAGTGTCAGGCAGCTGCTACAAAGGCAAATAAAATAATGGGATGCATTAAAAGAGGCATAGATGCTTATGAGGAGAACATAATTTTACCTCTATACAAGTCACTAGTTCGACCACACTTAGAATACTGTGTACACTTCTGGTGTCTGGTGTATAAGAAAGACATAGCTGAACTAGAGCGGGTGCAGAGAAGAGCGACCAAGGTTATTAGAGGACTGGGGGGTCTGCAATACCAAGATAGGTTATTTCACTTGGGGTTATTTAGTTTGGAAAAACGAAGGCTAAGGGGTGATCTTATTTTAATGTATAAATATACGAGGGGACAGTACAAAGACCTTTCTGATGATCTTTTTAATCATAGACCTGAGACAGGGACTAGGGGGCATCCTCTACGTCTGGAGGATTAAGCATAATAACAGATGCAGATTCTTTACTGTAAGAGCACTGAGACTATGAAGTTCTCTGCCGTATGATGTTGTAATGAGTAATTCATTACTTAAATTTAAGAGGGGACTGGATGCCTTTCTTGAAAAGTATAATGTTACAGGTTATATATACTAGATTCCTTGATAGGGCGTTGATCCAGGGAACTAGTCTGATTGCCGTATGTGGAGTCGGGAAGGAATTTTTTTTCCCCAATGTGGAGCTTACTCTTTGCCACATGTTTTTTTTTTTGCCTTCCTCTGGATCAACATGTTAGGGCATGTTAGGTTAGGCTATGGGTTGAACTAGATGGACTTAAAGTCTTCCTTCAACCTTAATAACTATGTTACTATGTTATTATGACTCCTCTATTCTTTATAACCAGCCTTGCTGAAGCTGACAGCTGAGGGCTGCAGCTCCCAGCTGTGAATTTTGCCTGGCTGGTTATCACAACAGGGGAACCCACACCATTTTTTTAAATTATTTATTTACAGCACAGGAGCGGGCTGATCAACCCTCACATCAGTCGCTCCTGCTCTCACTGTTATTAGCGGCAGCAGGCGGCAGCTAATGAGAGCTGTAGACCAATCAACTAACACCAGTGACCGGAGGTGAACTTTATACCTCCGATCACAGCTGCGCGCTCACGCTGTATTTTTAAAGCATGGGAGCTGTGGCTCTCTGACCGGCGTTGATGATTTCATCGCCGATCAGAAGCAGTGTTTGCCGCACTGTCGTGCACATGACATCACGACAGACACCCGATGTTCGGGCAGCCAATCACAGTAATTCCACACCAAAGGCGGTGTCGGCATTACTGAGATTGGCAAGCAAATAAAGCACCAACGTGCTGGGCAGGTCACTCGAATATACCGAGGTGAATAGCAAATTGCTCGCCGAGTAACGAATAGCCCGAATACCGTACTATTCGTGCGAGTAACGAATAGTGCTGAATAGATCCTCTCATCAGTATTCTTTATCAATTAGTATTAACAGAAAGATGTTTGGAAGATTGCATTTCCCGAACACAATGTGAAAGCATTAAATAAGAGTGTATGTGAGTAGATGTATGCATTCAATGGTAAAAAAATGTTTTAACAGTTATTCTGTCTAATATAAATGAAACTTATCCATATAGTTTCAGTTTTGTAAACATATACCAGCAGTGTGTCCTCTTGGCATACCTTTGAAAGGTTTACAACTTTATGTTTTGTATTTTTTTTAGAGAATTGAAGATTATAGTCAAAAACATATCTGGATAAACTGGCTCACAGGCCACATCTAGCCTTTCCGCTGTTCCTGTCTGAACCACCTACTAGGACAGTCAAAGAACTGTTAAAGTAGCTGTCTCACTGTTCCACAATTTGCCCAGTGTCTCGATTTCAACAGCATTGGTATAGGGGGAGCCGTCAGCTCCCTGTTTCATCATTCAGCCTGTGCATCTGAGTTTCAGCACATGCACACTATATGTCTGACTGAGGGAACATCATACTATGTGTATAGTTGTAGGGGATCATACTGTTTATGGTCTTTAGGTGCCAGCATAGTGTGTTTGGGAGTTGTGGGTACATCATATTGTGTGGGGGGGCTGTGGGCGATCATACGTTTTGAGAGTCTGCTGGGGCATCATACTGTTGGATGGCTATGGGGCATTAGACTGTGTGTAGGAGAGCAGTGTGAACATCACTCTGTATGTTGGTATGGTCATTATGATCAATAGTATTGGAATTATGGGGTCCATCATATTGTGAGTAGGAGGGCTGTGAGGGCTATTCTACTATATGGGGGGTTGTAGGGACATCAAACTATGTGTGTGCTGCAAAGGCCATCATACTACATGGGGCTGTTTGAATATCATACTTTGTGGGGTCACCATACTGTGTGTGAAATCATACTGTGATTGGGAACTATGCGAGCCATCATACTGTGCGGGGGGACTGTGTGAGCGATCATACTGTGTGTTGGAGCTGTGTGAGTGTGAGCAGATTGCGGGATGCAGTAATGGACAGCAGGCAGATCAAGAGTTAACAGATTTAATAACAGGGGTATACTCCATGCAGAGAGGTAATGGGTTAATCAGGGGGTAGGGGAGATGATATTAGCACGGTATGAGTGCAGGGTGAGGTATAGAAATAAACAACTGTTCATGAAAGAGTTAACTTATCAGTTCACCGGTTTCCTGGCTTCATAGTCTTGGGTTCCAATGGTGGCGCCTACGTAGCTGGCGCATGATGACTCCGGTGTCGTCCTAAAGAAGCTGGGGGTCCGGTTCCTTGCGATGGCGGTGAGTCCTCATTGTACCAAGTGGGGTCCTGGATCCAAGGGTCATCGTACAGGATGCAGCACAGTCTGTAACACCGCTGGAGCGTAACTCAGTTCAGCAGTAGTAAGTGGGTGAGGAATGGCACAGTTCTCTATCAGTCACCCTGTCTGCCTTAGGTGGCACATGCGCAATAACCATCGGCCCGGACCATCTGTAGCTTTCGGTCACGGGAAGCAATGGGCATACGGCAGATGTCTGTCCACAGTCAGTGTACATGTGCATCATGCAAACAGAAGCATACCGCCCGTGAATTGGAAGACTCAGTGCTGAATGGAACCAGGATCCCGCTGCCCTATGTCTTTAATGGGAATAGGTGGAAAAGGGAGGCATCAGTTCTCTGTTTCACCATTCAACCTGTGTATCTGAGTCTCACTGTAGCAGACACGATTACATCACTAGATTGCAAAAAATGAGCTGCACTATAAGTCGGTATGAATGCAAAGTATAAGAGCACATTTACACTGTGATCATTTCATAGACAAAACTGTTGTGAATTCTGCTCTTGGGCTCCCTCCGGTGGTTGTTGGTGGTAGTGCAGTTGTCTTGGGGTTGTAATCCAGGGCAGGTGTTTCTGCTGATTGCAGCTCTATTAGGTATTTAGGTGTGCAGGATCCAGGAGTCAATGCCAGTTGTCCATTGTACTTGGAGGGATTGCATCTCTCTCTGGCTCCTCATGCCCTGCTGCCAATTCAGCTAAGATAAGTGTCTGTTTTTTTTGTCTCTGTGCACACATGCAGTGTGCTTTGCAATTCAGTGCTATTCATTGTGTTTTTGTCCAGCTTAGACTTTGTTTGGATTTTTCAGTCATGCTGGATTCTCAGGAGATGCAGATATACTTTCTATGTCTTTAGTTAGATGTAGTATATTTGTATTATCTGCTGTGGATACTTTTAGGATTTTAATACTGACCACTTAGAATTCTGTCCTATCCTTTTCTGTTTAGCTAGAAGTGCCTCTTTTGCTAAATCCTGTTTTTCTGCCTGTGTGTGTTTTTCCTCTTATACTCACAGTCAATATTTGTGGGGGGCTGCCTATCCTCTGGGGTTCTGCTCTGAGGCAAGATAGAATTCCCATTTCCATCTATAGGGGTATTTAGTCCTCCGGCTGTGCCGAGGTGTCTAGGACGTGTTAGGTACATCCCAAGGCTACTTCTAGTTGCGGTGTTAGTTTAGGGTTTGCGGTCAGTACAGGTACCACCTACTCCTGAGAAAGTCTCTCATGCGGCGCCAAGGTCACCGGATCATAACAGTACAACTGGCCAACAATGAGTTAAAAGCATCTCAGAAGAAGGGAAGAAAGCCATTTTTTCTGTAGCCTGCTTTGTCTTTTCTTCCCTCTTTTCCTCTGGGTGACTGAGGAGTCTTGTGCTAGCATGGATGTTCAGGGATTAGTTTCTCGTATAGACCAGCTTGCTGCTAGGGTACAGGGTATCTCTGATTATATTGTACAGACTCCGCTGTTAGAGCCTAAGATTCCTACTCCTGATTTGTTTTTTGGGGACAGGTCCAAATTTTTGAGTTTTAAAAACAATTGTAAACTGTTTTTTGCTCTGAAGCCTCGTTCCTCTGGTGATCCCATTCAGCAGGTTAAAATTGTCATCTCCCTGCTGCGTGGCGACCCTCAGGATTGGGCATTTTCCCTGGAATCAGGGAATCCGACCTTGAATAATGTAGATGCCTTTTTCAGGCTCTAGGATTATTTTATGGTGAACCAAATTCTGTGGATCAAGCGGAGAAGACCTTGTTGGCCCTGTCTCAGGGTCAAGAAGCGGTAGAATTGTATTGTCAGAAATTTAGAAAATGGTCTGTGCTGACTAAATGGAATGAGGATGCTTTGGCGGCAATTTTCAGAAAGGGTCTTTCTGAATCTGTTAAAGATGTTATGGTGGGGTTTCCCACGCCTGTTGGTCTGAGTGATTCTATGTCTCTGGCCATTCAGATTGATCGGCGCTTGCGAGAGCGCAGAACTGTGCGCGCTGTGGCGTTGTCCTCAGAGCAGATGCCTGAGCCTATGCAGTGTGATAGGATTCTGTCTAGAACGGAACAACAAGGATTCAGACATCAGAATAGGTTGTGTTTTTATTGTGGCGATGCTTCTCATGTCATTTCAGTCTGCCCAAAGCGTGCAAAGAGAATCGCTAGTTCAGTTACCATCGGAACTGTACAACCTAAATGTCTGTTATCTGTGACCTTGATCTGCTGATTGTCGTCATTTTCTGTCATGGCGTTTGTGGACTTAATGGACTTTGAATTTGCCAGGCGTTGTGGTTTCCCCTTTGCAGAACCCTATTCCTTTAAGGGGCATTGATGCTACACCTTTGGCTAAAAATAAACCCCAGTTTTGGACACAGGTGACCATGTGCATGGCGCCAGCCCATCAGGAAGATTGTCGTTTTCTGGTGTTGCATAATTTGCACGATGCTATTGTGCTGGGTTTTCCATGGTTGCAGCTACATAATCCTGTGTTGGATTGGAAGTCTATGTCTGTGACTAGTTGGGGATGTCAGGGGGTTCATAATGACGTTCCTGTGATGTCAATCTCCTCTTCCTCCTCTTCTGAAGTTCCAGAGTTTTTGTCTGATTTTCAGGATGTATTCGATGAGCCCAAGTCCAGTTCCCTTCCACCGCATAGGGACTGTGATTGTGCTATTGACTTGATTCCAGGCTGTAAGTTTCCTAAGGGCCGACTTTTCAACCTGTCTGTGCCGGAACATACCATGCGGAGTTATGTTAAGGAGTCTTTGGAGAAAGGGCATATTCGGCCATCTTCTTCACCGTTGGGAGCGGGATTTTTCTTTGTTGCTAAGAAGGATGGCTCCTTGAGACCCTGTATTGATTATGGCCGCTTGAATAAGATCACGGTCAAGTTTCAATACCCTTTACCTTTGCTTTCCAGTTTGTTTGCCAGGATTAAGGGGGCTAGTTGGTTTACTAAAATTGACCTTCGGGGGGCATATAATCTTGTTCGTATTAAGCAGGGTGACGAATGGAAAACTGCGTTTAATACGCCCGAGGGCCATTTTGAATACCTTGCGATGCCATTCGGGCTCTCTAATGCTTCATCTGTTTTTCAGTCCTTCATGCATGATATCTTCTGGAATTATCTTGATAAATTCATGATTGTATATTTGGATGACATCTTAATTTTTCCGATGATTGGGAGTCTCATGTGAAACAGGTCAGGATGATATTTCAGATCCTTCGTGATAATGCTTTGTTTGTGAAGGGGTCTAAGTGTCTCTTTGGAGTGCAGAAGGTTTCTTTTTTGGGTTTCATTTTTTCTCCCTCATCTATAGAGATGGATCCGGTTAAGGTTCAGGCCATTCATGATTGGATTCAGCCCACATCTGTGAAGAGTAGTGTTGAGCGATACCGTCCGATACTTGAAAGTATCGGTATCGGAAAGTATCGGCCGATACCGGCAAAGTATCGGATCTGATCCGATACCGATACCCGATACCAATACAAGTGAATGGGACTCAAGTATCGGAAGGTATCCCTGATGGTTCCCAGGGTCTGAAGGAGAGGAAACTCTCCTTCAGGCCCTGGGATCCATATTAATGTGTAAAATAAAGAATTAAAATAAAAAATATTAATATACTCACCTCTCCGACGCAGCCTGGACCATACCGCTGTGAAATTCCTAGAAGGGAATTTAGGACCTGAGGGATGACGTCGCGGCTTGTGATTGGTCGCGTGGCGGTCACATGAGCGGCACGCGACCAATCAGAAGCCGTGACGTCATGGAAGGTGCTGAACGCGCTCATTTTAAGCAAAGAAGGCTGCCGGTTACTACAAGGGCGCGTCTGAGGGTGAGTATATCCCTATTTTTCATTTTAATTCTTTATTTTTTACATGGATATGGATCCCAGGGCCTGAAGGAGAGTTTTCTCTCCTTCAGGCCCTGGGAACCATACACTGGGAACTTCCGATTCCGATTCCCGATACTGTTATGATCCTTAGTGGTTGAGGATCACAAATTACTCCAGCTAAGTAACAAACATAGGACAAGCTCTAGGGAGGTGGCAAACTGGACTGACCGCAAATCTGAACCTATCCAAACACACTAGAAGTAGCCGGTGAACGTGTCTAAAATCCTAGACATCACGAGCCAGCCTGAGGAACTAACTACCCCTAGAGAGAGAGAAAGACCTCACTTGCCTCCAGAGAAATAATCCCCAAAGATATAGAAGCCCCCAACAAATAATAACGGTGAGGTAAGAGGAAGGCACATACACAGGGGTGAAAGCAGATTCAGCAAATGAGGCCCACTAATACTAGATAGCAGAAAATAGAAAAGGGGTCTGTGCGGTCAGTAAAAAACCCTTACAAAATATCCACACTGAGATTTCCAGAACCCCCGCACCAACTAACGGTGTGGGGGGAGAAACTCAGTCCCCTAGAGCAACCAGCAAGCGAGGAAATCACATTTTAGCAAGCTGGACAAGAAACATGATGAATGCTGATAATCAAAACATGAACAAACAAAAACTTAGCTTGTCTTGGAGAGACTGGGAGCAAGGTAGTCACAAGGAATCTGAAGAGCACTGAATACATTGATAGCAGGCAAGGAACTGAGTATCCAGGTGAGCTAAATAGGAAACCAGCCAAGGATAACGAACCAGCTGATGCTGCCAACCTGCAGAAAGACAACACTACACAGTACCGCTTGTGACCACTAGAGGGAGCCCAAAAATAGAGTTCACAACACGATACCACAAAAGTATCGGATCTCGGTATCGGAATTCCGATACAGCGAATATCGGCCGATACCCGATACTTGCGGTATCGGAATGCTCAACACTAGTGAAGAGCCTTCAGAAATTTTTGGGCTTTGCTAATTTTTATCGCCGTTTCATTGCTAACTTCTCCAGTGTGGTTAAACCCCTGACCGATTTGACGAAGAAAAGCGCTGATGTAACGAATTGGTCCCCTGTGGCTGTCTCTGCCTTTCAGGAGCTTAAACACTGATTTACTTCCGCCCCGGTGTTGCGTCAGCCAGATGTTTCTCTTCCATTTCAGGTTGAGGTAGACGCTTCTGAGATTGGGGCAAGGGCCGTTTTGTCTCAGAGGAATTCTGATGGTTCCTTGATGAAACCGTGTGCCTTCTTTTCCCGTAAGTTTTCGCCTGCTGAATGCAATTATGATGTCGGCAATCGGGATTTGTTGGCTATGAAGTGGGCGTTTGAGGAATGGCGACATTGGCTTGAGGGAGCCAATCACCGTATTGTGGTCTTGACCGATCATAAAAATCTCATTTACCTCGAATCTGCCAAACGGCTGAATCCTAGACAGGCTCGATGGTCCCTGTTTTTCTCCCGTTTTGATTTTGTGGTCTCGTATCTTCCGGGTTCTAAGAATGTTAAGGCTGATGCCCTCTCTAGGAGTTTTTTGCCTGATTCTCCTGAGGTATTGGAGCCGGTCAGCATTCTGAAGGAAGGGGTGGTCTTTTCTGCCATTTCCCCTGATTTGCGACGAGTTCTGCACGAATTTCAGGCTGATAAACCTGACCGCTGTCCAGTGGGGAAACTGTTTGTTCCTGATAGATGGACTAGTAGAGTGATTTCTGAGGTTCATTGTTCTGTGTTGGCTGGCCATCCTGGTATTTTTGGTACCAGAGATTTGGTTGGTAGGTCCTTTTGGTGGCCTTCTTTATCGCGTGATGTGCATTCTTTTGTGCAGTCCTGTGGGACTTGTGCGCGGGCCAAGCCTTGTTGTTCCCATGCTAGTGGGTTGCTTTTGCCTTTGCCAGTCCCTGAGAGGCCCTGGACGCATATTTCTATGGATTTTATTTCAGATCTTCCGGTTTCCCAGAGGATGTCGGTTATCTGGGTGGTTTGTGACCGGTTTTCTAAGATGGTTCATTTGGTGCCTTTGCCTAAATTGCCTTCCTCTTCTGATTTGGTTCCGTTGTTTTTTCAGAATGTGGTTCATTTGCACGGTATTCCGGAGAATATTGTGTCCGACAGAGGTTCCCAGTTTGTTTCTAGGTTTTGGCGGGCCTTTTGTGCTAGGCTGGGCATTGATTTGTCTTTTTCTTCTGCATTTCATCCTCAGACAAATGGCCAGAACGAGCGAACTAATCAGACTTTGGAAACTATCGGAATGCTCAACACTATTGGCAACAAGACCAATTTCTCTTTGAGGCAGTTTTGATAAATAAGGTCATACAGTCCCATGTATGCAGACGTCAGTGACTTTTTATATACAGAAAAACAATGTTTTTCTCGTATGAACAAAATAAAATAAAGTGCAAAGCTTTTCCTATCCATTGCAATGTTTAAAACGGACAGCAGACAGATTGCACACAAAGAATGTGTGATGTCAGTGATTTTTCACAGTCTCATAGACAAGTATAGGTGAATACCTTGGATGGAACACATACGTGAAAAACGAACATCTGAATGAGACCTTGGAGAATAAGTAGCAAAAATAAAAATGCTCCTTACATGGTAAGGAGAAGTTTTAGGTTTTAAAGTGCTATATCTAACTTTAGCTTTAATTTGCCATTTCATAAACTCAGAAATTGTAGGGGAAAAGAGAAAGAGAAGGGAAAAATTCTGATACATCCAAGAAAATGTTATTAGAACTTTTTCTGTTGCAATAATTGGCAAGGGATAAATTAATGGTTTTCACAGATTATTTCAGGACGTTCGTTTTTTTTCATGTCTTGCAAAAATGACCCGTTGAACACAGTGGTCAAAATTTGACTTTTATATTGTGTGTGAAGATTAACAACACTAAGTGTAATGTATAATTTAGCAGGAGCCCATGCTGTAGGTAGAAGAAGCAGTGAGGAAGAAAACCATGTGTGGTCTGAAAACTGCATGTAGAACAACATCCCTGATGTATTCTAAGGATGTTCCAAGGGTAACATGACCTACAAAAATAAAGTGCTCCAGGTATGGAAAATAGCTAATGACAATGAATTCTAAGTTTTCCAGAAATTGTTGAATTTAGTCCATATTCATGTCTTATAACCCATTCATCAGTTCAATATATTCAGTGTTAAAACTTTTTTATGCTGTAAATGGTCATTCAACTAATAACACTCATTAGTAAGATGGCACATTCTTTCTCTGTGTTTCTTGGCTATCTCTGGACTGTTCATGGAAAAATTCTACCATTCATCCCACATACATGTGGGAGGCACATGTTGCCACTCCTGGTTCCGACCAGAACAAACTATTTTATTTGTGTGACAATGTTTTTTTCCCTTATTCAACAACCTGAAATATTTCTAAACTAAGATCCAAATAAATATTATAAATATTTCTGAAACTCAACCTTGATCCAAGCCAAGGAAAGTGACTGATGTCCTGCCCAATGGTCAAGATTTAGTTTTGCTAAATATAATTTTAATTAATTCCCAGTGGCCTTGACAACTGACTGATTAGTCTTCTTTTATTTTTTCATATTGTTAAAATTATCTGTATATTGTCACCATCTGTATAACAAATTTTCTCTAGCATACAGGATGTTGATTTGTAACTTTAAGGCATAACATTTATAAATAGTTTTCTCCCAATTTTAATGTAACTAATGACAAAGAATAAAAGGCATCAGCTTTTGCCTGAAATTACGGAATTTTACAGTACATACCCGCAAAGATCTGTTAATTGCAAAGATTGCCTGATGTTTTCTTCAGGTGTCCAATGGACCATCACTCCTTAGCAGATAATCTCATATTGTGTTGGGAGTCAGCATAGAAAATAGTCTTTATTCAAATCATCCCATGACAATGACATGTTAATAGTGATGAGCGAATGTGCTCGCTGATACACGGATATCACTCGATATATGGGTGATCGGATATGCTCGGCACTCATCGAGCATTGGCTGGAGCTCTAATTCCCACCCCACAAGTTTGGCACCTGTTACACCGCCAATAAACATGCAGGGATAGCCTGCCAGTCACTGTTATGCTGTAGCCATTTTGTTAATAATAATAATAATAATAATTTTTATTTATATAGTGCCAACATATTCTGCAGCCTTTACAATTAAGCGGGGACATGTACAGACAATAAATTCAATAAAAGTTAAGACAATTTAAACAGTGACATTAGGAGTGAGGTCCCTGCTCGCAAGCTTACAATCTACAAGGAAATGGGGGGACACAATAGGTGAAAAGTGCTTGTTATTTCAGGTCTGGCAATTATAATAAATAGGGATTTTCATATAAAGCTGCATGATCCGGTCATTAGCCCGTGTGTTTAAGTGCAATAGTAAAGTATCAAGTTCAGTTATCATGGGCATGGAGGGTGTGGAGACAGATGAATAGTAGGGTGCAGATTCAGAGTAATATTTGGAAGGAGGGAACAGGGCAAAGTTAGTTTACTGAGTAGTTGATGTGGTAGGCTTGTTTGAAGAGATGGGTTAATGACATTACTGTGATTGGCTGGCCGCATTACTACATCAGAGGTTATAAAAGGACTGGCTCTGCCATGCTTGGCTCACTGACACCATTGCACAGCTCAGGGACAGTTGTGATTGAAGGGAGATAGTAATTGTCCAAGCCTGGGTGTGCACAGTTTCATCGATCAGAATCCTTTAGTGGTGCAATTGGTTCTGATGCTGAACCATCATACTAAAAATCCTGCTAAGGGCTAATTTTGGTCTTTTTCTTTTTCTATTCAATACATTCTTCATTTATCCTAGGAAAACTGTTGGAGCAAAGAGTGGATGAATACAGCCTCTAGGCAGGGCTTAGGGTTTTGCAGTCAGTAGCTAAATACATAGCTGCTGCAAGCAACCACATTTTGGGGAGCTGAAAAAATTGACTATATTGTCATCCATACAGTTTAACCTCTTAACGACCGCCGATACGCCTTTTAACGGTGGTAGTTAAGAGTACTTAAACCACAGAGCCATTAATTAACGTAAACGTAAAGTGTATAGCACCCCCCAGAGTCGCATTTTCTCTGGGGTCTTGGTTGCCGGGGGTAGCCGAGACCCCAGAGAACATGATTCGGGTCGGGTTTTACCGACCCCTGGGTTGTGATCACCGGTAATTAACTGTTTACCGGCGGCCGCAAAAAAAGTGATTTGCCATATAATTTCTCTGTCCGCCGATGTGATCACACATCAGAGGACAGAGAAATGGGGTCCCCGATCGCCCCCCGATTCTCACACGTCTCCCCTGCTTCTCCTCGTGGTTCCCCATGAGCGCTGCCATCTTCTTCCAACAAAAAAATGGCGGGCACATGCGCAGTGCACCCGCCGGCCAGCACCCTACAGATCTTTGGGGTCTCGGCTGATCGGGGTCGGTTTTTACTGACTCCTGTTTTGCGATCGCCAGAAATTAACCGTTTACCCGCGACCACAAAAAAAAATGCGGTGTGTCATTCTCTGTCCTCTGATGTGATCGCACAGGATCGGGGACCCTGTCATGCTTACCGGTGTCCCTGGGTCCTCCTGTTTCCTCTCCTGGCCGTCGGCTTCTTCCTCCGGTAAGAAAATGGCGGGCACATGTGCAGAGCACCCGCCGTGATCTGCCAACCGGCAGAGGAAGATTCTTCCTCGTTTCATTTTAGTCACTGTGATAGATCCTAAATAAAAAAAATAGTAAATAACCCCCCCCTTTATCACCCCCTTAGTTAGGAAAAAATAATAAAATAATAAAAATGTATGTATTTTCACTTTCCAATTAGGGTTGGTTTGGGGCTAGGGTTAGGGTTGGGGCTAAAGTTAGGGTTAGGGTTGGTGCTAAAGTTAGGGTTAGGGTTGGGGCTAAAGTTAGGGTTAGGGTTGGGGCTAAAGTTAGGGTTAGGGCTAGGGTTGGGGCTAAACTTAGAGTTAGAGTTGGGGTTAGGGTTGGGATTAGGGTTTGGATTAGAGTTAGGGTTGGCATTAGTGTTACATTTGGGATTAGGTTAAGTTTGGGATTAGGGTTAAGGTTAGGGTTGGGATTAGGGTTAGGGGTGTATTGGGATTATGGTTGGTATTAGGGTTAGGTTTGAGGTTAGGGTTGAGATTAGTATTAGGGATGTCTTGGGCTTAGGGTTTTGATTAGGGTTATGGTTAGGGTTGTGATTAGGCTTAGGGGTGTTTTGGGGGTTAGGGTTGTGATTAGGGTTATGGTTAGGGTTGTGATTAGGATTATGGATCAGGTTGGGATAAGGGTTAGGGATAAGCCCTGCCTTGTGCCCAAACAGTGGTTTACCCCCACAAATGGGGTATTGTCGTATTAAGGAGAAATTGCACAACAAATTTTGTTGTTCATTTTCTTTTTTTTACCCTTGTGAAAATAAAAAAAATTGGTTCTGAAATAAAATCTTTGCAAAAAAAAGTTAAATGTTCATTTTTTCCTTCCACATTGTTTCAGTTCCTGTGAAGCACGTGAAGGGTTAATAAACTTCTTGAATGTGGTTTTGAGCACCTTGAGGGGTGTAATTTTTAGAATGGTGTCAAGTTTGGGTATTTTCTTTCTTGTACACCCCTCAAAGTGACTTTAAATGTGAGATGGTCCCTAAAAGAAGTGGTTTTGTAAATTGTGTTGTAAAAATGAGAAATCACTGGGCAACTTTTAACCCTTATAACTTCCTAACAAAAAAAATTGTTTCCAAAATTGTGCTTGTTAAAAGTAGACATGTGGAAAATGATATTTATTAACTATTTTGCATGATATATCTCTCTGATTTACGGGCATAAAAAGTTTGAAAATTGCTAAATTTTAAACATTTTCGCTTTATTACCGTTTTTTTCATAAATAATTGCAAGTAATATTGAAGAAATGTTACCACTAACATGAAGTACAATATGTCACAAAAAAAAACAGTCTCAGAATCAGCAGGATCCATTAATGCGTTCCAGAGTTATAACCTCATAAAGTGACAGTGGTCAGAATTGTAAAAATTGGCTTGGTCATTAAGTAGCAAATTGGCTCTGTCACTAAGGGGTTAATGTGCATTGTATAAAATTACTTAGGATTGAAATTTTTAAAAAACGCTTGTCCTGCTACAGTTCACAACATTTTTTGTTCCAAAAATTGACTATTGTCATCCATACAGTTTACTGTGCTTTTTGGAAAATTAGAGTTGTTTAACAGTTTTTAATACTTGGCCTGCTAGAATTCCCCAAAATTTTTTGTTCCAAGAATTGATTATTGTCATCCATACAGGTTATCATGCTTTGTGTAAAATTACAGTGGTTTGAAATGTTTAAAAACAGCTTCTCCTGCTACAGATGACCACATTTTGTGTTCCAAAAATTTGCTATTGACATTTATACAGTTTAATGTGCTTTGTGTGAAATTAATGTGGTTTGAAATTTTAAAAAACCGCTTGGCCTGCTACAGGTGACCACATTTTTGTTCCAAAAATTGACTTGTCATTCATACAGTTCAGTTTAAACTGCTTTGTGTGAAATTACGGTGGTTTGAAATTTTTAAAAACTGCATGCCTGCTACAGTGAACACATTATTTGTAATAAAAAAAAATTAGTTTCAATTAATCAAAGAAACTGTTAGGGTTGGCAGATCGCACTAAATAAATTTAATAAAGAAATGCATTCGCAACCCGGGGTCCACCGTCAGGGCCGGATTTAGGCAAAGTGGGGCCCTAGGTCAAAAGTTTTAAATGGGGCCCCAAATACTAACATATTGCACATCACACAGAAACATTTTGGTTGTAGCTACATGAGCTGATTTCAGGCCACTAAATGAGTGTGATGAACAATATTAAAGTAATTCGCCACCTGTTTCCCAGCCTCTTTACACTGGCTGAGGAATAATGAAGGGGACAGAATGATCACAAGTAAATAAATCTGCCCCCATACAGTATCATCTTAACAGCATATCTGCAGTTTTCACTGGGCAATGTGCTGATGAGAACAATGATTTTTGTTCCGGCATAACCAATCCAATTACTTGATGAATATCCTGCATTTTACACTCCCTCTAGTCCTCCATATAGTATAATACACCCCCATAGTCCTCCATATAGTATAATGCACCCCATAGTCTTCCATATAGTATAATATACTCCCCCTAGTCCTCCACATAGTGTAATAAACTCACCATAGTCCTCCATATAGTATAATAGACTCACCATAGTCCTCCATATAGTATAATGTACTCCCCCTAGTCCTCCATATAGTATAATACACTCTCTATAGTCCTCTATATAATATAATAGACTCCCCATAGCCCTCCATATAAGATAACAGACTCCCCATAGTCCTCCATTTAGTATAATACACTCCCCTTAGACCTCCATATAGTATAATACACTACCCATAGTCTTCTATATATTATAATAGACTCCTCATAGTCCTCCATATAGGATAATAGACTCCCCATAGTCCTCCATATAGTATAATACGCTCCCCATAGAGTATAATACACTCCCCAGAGTCATCCATAGAGTCTAATACACTCCTCATAGTCCTCCATAGAGTATAATACACTCACCATAGTCCTCCATAGAGTATAATACACTTCCCATAGTCCTCCATAGACTATAATACACTCCCCATAGAGTATAATACACTCCCCAGAGCCCTTCATAGAGTATAATACACTCCCCATAGTCCTCCATAGAGTATAATACACTCCCCATAGTCCTCCATAGAGTATAATGCAGTCCCTATATAGAATATAATTCTGACCTCATACAGTATAACGCAACCCCCACATACCTAATAAAGTGGCCGGTGAGTGTATATACTGTATATATATATATATATATATATATATATATATATATATATATATATATATATATATATATATATATATATATATACACACACACACACACACACACACACACACTGTGTGTGTTTTAAATAAATATATATATATCCGTTCGCATTCATTTCTGCTGGTTCCAGTGCAGTCAGACTTGCAGCCAAGTGGCAACTAGTGTTCTCTATGTCAGTGAATAGAACACTACAGACATGGCTGACACTCTAGTTGGCACATGACAGCAAGTGTGCAAAGCGCCTCCTCGTTGTTATGTGATACTAGATGGTGGCCCAATTCTAACGCATCGGGTATTCTAGAATATGTATGTATGTATGTACATCACGCTTTGCACAGCCATGTAGTATATAGCACAGCCACATAGTATATAACACAGCCACATAGTGTATAACACAGACAGCCACATAGTATATAGCACAGCCACGTAGCACATAGGACAGCCACGTAGCATATAGCAACAACATAGTATATAGCACAGCCCTCGTAACACAGATAGCCATGTAGTATACAGCACAGCCATGTAGTATATAGCAGCCATGTAGTATATAGCAGCCACGTAGAAAATAACACAGCCCAAGTAATATATAGCACAGCCCACGTAATATATAACACAGCCCATGCAGCATATAACACAGGCCACGTAGTATATAACACAGCCCATGCAGTATATAACACTGCCCACATAGTATAAAGCAGCCAGGCAGTATATAACACAGCCCACATAATATATAACACAGCCCACGTACTTTATAAGACAGGCCACGTAGTATATAACACAGGCCATGCAGTATATAACACAGCCCACATAGTATACAACACAGCCCACGCAGTATATAACACAGCCCACGTAGTATATAGTGCAGCCCACGTAGTATATAACACTGCCCACATAGTAGTATGTAACACAGCCCACGCAGTATAAAACACTGCCCACATATTATATAGCAGCCAGGCAGTATATAACACAGCCCTTGTCATATATAGCACAGCCCACATAGTATATAATACAGGCCACACAGTATATAACACAGCCCACGCAGTATATAACACAGCCCACACAGTATATCACACAGACCACATAGTATAAAGCAGTGTGGGCACCATATCCTGTTAAAAAAATTAAAATAAAAATGTTTGCCTTTAATACCTAAGGAGGACATGTGACTCCCGCTGCGCATATAGGTGCAGCCTTTTCCCATACGGACCATCCCTGAGGAAGGAATACGTTTATTCTGAAACGCGTAGGAATTGGTCCATCGCGCTCCCCCCTGCCAGTCAAGTGAGCAATCACGTGATCGTGACATCACGTAAGGTCCTGTACTCACAGTGACCGAGCGGCTGTACAGCGCAACGTGTATTCATTACACGCGGGTAACAACTTCAGGGGCACCCTGCCACCGGCCGGGGCAGAGAATCAGTGCCCATATCTGAAGGATCCATATCGGACCTCTAAAGACGGACACCCTATACAGGCAAACAGCATACAAGAGGACAGTATCAATCAACACAATCAAGCATTTCAGGTAAATCCCTTCCAGCCATACCTGTAGCTTACGTTTAACCATGTATGCTTGATATTTTTATGATTTTATTGCACAGCTTCGGGCGCCCTTTATACAATTCTCTATGCAGTGGCATTTATTTTATTAGGAGAATCCTATTTTTTATTTGGCTGCTATTTTTGCTTCTAATCATGTTTAGCGTTGGCTTTGTATATCGGCTCACATAATTAGGGAGGAGAGTTCTCTAGCGCAGATATAAATTGTTTTAAAAGCATCTGTAGATAAGGACGCAGTAGAGTGGTACTGTGCTATTATCTGCTGCAGGAACACTGGTGTGGTTAGCGCCACTGGATTTATATTTTATCTCTAAAATAAAAAATAGTTATATATTCACCCTCCGTCGTCCACCGAAGATGTCCCAATGCGCGCAATGCTGCCGCCAGCTTCCGTACCCTGTGATGCATTGCGAAATTACCCAGATGACTTAGCAGTCTCGCAAGACCGCTAAGTCATCTGGGTAATTTTGCAATGCATCACTGGGAACGGAAGCTGGCGGCAGCATCGCACGCATCGGTGGATGTCGGAAGGTGAGAATAGCACAATTTTTTATTTTTTTTAATTATTTTTAACATATCTTTTTACTATTGATGCTGCATAGGCAGAATCAATAGTAAAAAGTTGGTCCGGGATGGGGCGACACACTGGCGCTGACTGGAGGGGAGTAGGGAGGGGCCAATTCGCGGCCGGACTAAGGCTGTCGCTGATTGGTCACGGCCGGCCGGGCGCAACCAATCAGTGACACGGGATTTCCGTTACAGAAGTTAGTTACAGACAGACGAGCAGATGGAAGTACCCCTTAGACAATTATATATATAGATTACATAACCACGATATGTCTGGTATCTGCTCTACATATACTGTACAAACATACACACATATACCGTACATACATACAGAAACACTTAAATACAGTATATGCAAACACATACATATACCATACATACACACAGATACACATACATATACCGTACATACATATACCTTACATGCATACACACATATACCGTACATACAGATACACATACACGTACTGTATATACACACACATACCGTGCATACACACATACAGTTATATACACATATTGTATACACATACTGTACATACATATACCATACATACACACAAATACACATACATACAGTATACCGTACATACATACACATACCGTACATACATATACCGTGCATACACACAGATACACACATATACCGTACATACAGATACACATACATGTACCATACATACACACATACAGTATATACACATAGTATAAACATACCGCACAAACATATACATACACATATACTGTATGTACATGCACATAAACATACATATATACCATATATACATACAATTTTATTGCACATACACAGATACGCATATACTGTACATACATACATACATACATATATACTGTACATGCATACACACACAGCCATACAAATATACCATACATACACACATATACCATACATACACACATATACCATACATACATACACAGATACACACACAGATAGAAACATACACATAGATACACACACATACACAGATGCACACATACATACATACACATACAAGCATATACATACACACATACTAATCTGTGATATCAGGTGATCAGATGAGCCCTGGATGAGGTTACATAGTGCAGCTGGAGAGGGCTGCAGAACCCACTGTGGGGGATGGGGCACAGAGCAGACAGGACTGATATTATCCCCCCTGGTGCTGCCATGCTGTCCCATGCAGTGAGCTCCTCCCCCATCTCTTCACAGTGAGGAGATGCTGCAGCCTGCTCCGATTAGAACAGTGGAGGAAGCAGAAGACACAATGTAAGTCCTGCTCTTCCTCCACTGTTGTCTCTATGTGCTGTGCGGTGGAGCCCCTGACTGTAGGTGAGTACTCACCATTGTGACGTGCCATGCAGGAACAGATGGCAGCCAGTGAGTGCTCTACTTAGTCTACTGAGGAAAGCGTTCATTGCCAGCATCTCTCCCTGCATGACACGTCCCCTTTAAGGCAGCACCCCCATAAGCAGACTCTGTAGTATAAGGCAGCATCGCACAGGCAGACCTTGTAGTATAAAGCAGCACCCCCATAGGCAGACCCTGTAGTATAAAGCAGCAACCCATAGGCAGACCCTGTAGTATAAGGCAGCACCCCATAGGCATACCCTGTAGTATAAGGTAGCACCCCATAGGCAGACCCTTTACTATAAGACAGCATCCTCATAGGGAGACCCTGTAGTATAAGGCAGCACCACATAGGCAGACCCTGTAGTATAAGGCAGCACCCCCATAGGCAGACCCTGGATCTTCTCTTCAATCACATCGGATCTTGCAAGGGCTATAAGCAAAAGTTTCATGAAGGGTGAGCTGAAATATTTTTCTGTTGTTTTTTCTAGTATAAGGCAGCACCCCATAGGCAGACCCTGTAGTATAAGGCAGCACCCCATAGGGAGACCCTGTATTATAAGGCAGCACCCCATAGGCAGACCATGTAGCATTAGGCAGCACACCTATAGGTAGACCCTGTAGTATAAGGCAGCACCCCTATAGGCAGACCCTGCAGTATAAAACAGCACCCCTAACCCCTATAGGCAGACTCTGTAGCATAAGGCAGCCCCCATAAAAATAAATAAATACTCACCTCTCTTCTTGCTGGTTCCTCTGCTGCTCTGAGTGCCCACTCATCTCCTGACAGCGGGCGCCGGGTAGTGACATCATCGTGCCCGATGCCAGTGTCGGTGACGTCAGACGCTGACAGAGGGATGAGGGGAGAGGGAGCGTAGCACTCCTTCTCCCATCAATGCGGTCAGCTGTATCGGCTAGATGCCTGTACAGCTAACCTTGCGATGACAGGCCGGGGGCCCACTGCTGGCACCGGGGCCCCCCGCCGGCTCAGGGGCCGGGTAGCTATGCTACTGCCTTATACAGATTAGCAGGTACCACTGTTACCGATGCAGAGGAAGGTGGAGGAGCATCCATTTTTTAACTAGTGAATTAACAGCTGTTATTAACTCATTAGTCACTGTTTCCTCTGTCCCCAGGCCCCAGCATACATCAAATCACCAGTCATAGTAGGTAGAGCTGCAATTAATTGTGGAGATGGAGCCATATTCTCTGAATGATTTGTAGTTGATTGTCCCACTTGTGTAGGGGTCTAACTTGTTGATTGGTGACGTCGTGACTGTTTTTTATGACAGTGTCCATGGCTAGAGCGACCTGAACTGCATGAGGTGCAGGAAACCTTGTCTGCTGAGTTTATTGTCAACCTCCATCTTGAGGATCATGATCTTCTGGAACACCAGGATGCCCTGGAAGCAGGGAGGGATCTGTAATGGTCATATAGATCATACCTGTAATGACGGCGCTGTCCGTGATCCCCCAAAAAAACAATCCCGAGGAGCCTCCAGAATATCGTTCATGACTGCTACCACGGTACGGGCAGTGTGACCGGGGTTGAGCCGTAGTGGGTGACTGAGTTACAGTACGGGCATGTTGGATACGTGGGCAGCCATTCCTCCATCATCAGCAGGCAAGACTGACAGTTGCACAGGTGTTGTGCAAAGGGGTGCAAGTTTCTCAGGGAGGGTTGACTAATCACATTGTGCTGATTATCATCAGTAGCAGCATCATTTGTTGTGCTGCTCGAATCCTGTACAACAACCATGTGAGTGACTCTTCTGCCAAATCTCCATTTTTTGTAGTCTACGGTCAACATCCCAATATTCCGTGCCCTGTCTCTACTGCCCCGATATTCCGGCTGCTGGGTTCCTCATCAAGGGTTTTTCTAAAATCTTGGAAGACACCAAGAAATCCTTGGAACGGATGAAAAGATATGCCCAGAAGAGACATCTCTGTTTTGTCCTGTTTCGTCCTGGGACAAGGTGTGACTCTCTTCTAAGTATGTCCGACTCAAGGTACCATCCTACAAACTGGGTCCTTGCTTCATCAGACTATTCGAGGTTCTAAAACAGATTAATCCAGTAGCCTACAAGCTCAGACTTTTGGCCTCTTTACTGATCCACACTTGTTTTCATGTGTTTCTCCTCGAGACGGTCGCCCTCAGCCCTTTTTTCAAAGATCTTGGTACCATTCCTGCAACACTGAAGACATTTTTGAGGTAGAGAACATTCTGGCCACCAAAAAGGTAAGAGGAAAAACTTTTCTTTGTGGATTGGAAGGGGCTTGGTCCTAAGGAGAGGTCTTGGGAGTCTAGGGAGAACATCCATGCCCCATTCCTCCTGGAGAAATTCCTTGCGGGCTTGAAAAAGAGGGGGTGTAAAGGGGGGCAGACTTTTTCCTGGACCACTGTTTGAAGAAAGTGTCTTCTAAAAACTGGCAGTAGGTTTGAGTCCATATTCAAGCTGAAAAGGTCCAACTGGTTCACCTTTAATAATACCAGATTTCTTCTCAAATCTTTGGCAATTAATGTGAATATATTCTTCTCAATTGTTTTTGCTACATACAAATAAATATCACCTTATCTGCTTCATCCAATAAACATTCATGTTTACACAGCTTGGAGTTTTGGAAAATCTGCATAAAAATGAAAATATGATCAAAATATTCACTTACCTAATAGTTGTCTACACAGTATAATTGCATTGTGCTGTATTCGTTTATGTAAGGGCTTTTTACTCAAAAGAATTTCAATCTTACAGAAAATACAGTGTATTAGTAATATTGCATGTAGACATGTAAAGAGAGTGTCACAATTTTCAATTCACACTTTAGTTAAGAAACTCCCAAGAGATTAAGCTGCAAAAATATATATTTTGAAATGTATCTCTTGAGTAAAATTCAATATCTTCAGCAAATTTGTTTTTCTTTTCATTTTTTTTGCCTGAACTTTCACCAGGAATAACATAGACTTGTTGACTATTGTATTAACCATTAATTTTCCTAGAAGATATGACAGTGTATCTTAGTTGCATAGGTTGAGTAAAGACTCAGGTCCATCAAATTCAACCTTTCTGCACCAGTTATACATTATCTTTTGCTAGAGTTTATATAATAACTCACAATAAAATTTGTTGTGAGAAAAGCATCCAGACCTTATCTAAATGGTAATATAGTTTCTGCAATTACTACCTCTTGTGGTAGAGAATTACACAGTCTCAGTCCTCTAACTGGAAAAGTAAAATAAGTGTTTTATATTTCACATGTTTTATACAATGTGGCTATTAATTGCACAATTAAAATTAAAATTTATATTTACGATTCTGAGAAAAATCAGAATTGTTGATCAGTTCAATGAAGAGTAATTTGAATTGACGTTTCCCAGCCCTACTGCTGCCTATTACATTTTACTTTTGGCTCTTTGGCTGGCCCTGTTCATGGGCCATAGAGGGACTGCCAAAGGGCCGAATGTGGCCCGTGGGATGTCATTTCCCCATATCTGCTCTAAAGGAACTCTCCTGTTCTGCATTACGCAAACTGCATGGAAATTGACCTCTTTCCGTCAGGCTTCCCCACAGAAAACAACTGATGACTGAGAATCCCAACAGGAGGCATTATGTGATCTGCTTATTATCAAGTCACTGTTCTAGTAGGTAAGGATTGTCTGTAAGCCCAGATGTGATGTATATCTTCTGTTTTATGTGGTGTGGTGCCATGAATATAATTTCGGGAATGGGTTCATTTGTGGGTGTACGGTAAGCACATAAGTAATGTCAATGCTCATGTCAACTACTTTTTGGAATCATGACAAATATTCCACCAGACAAATATATGTAGGCTGTTATTTTTTTGTATAAAGGCTGCTTTGTTCTATGGTGCTGCTCTGACTTCTAAAGTGCCAGACGATGGCGGAAACAGTGAAGTTTTGTTGAGCAAGTCACTGTGTGTACTTTTCATTTATTTCAGGCGTTGCCAATTAATTTATGTACACAAAAGTTCAAAGAGCAGCAAAGTGAGGATTGATCTCAGGCTGAAACAAATTCCCATGTTACTAATTATAAAAAATAAAGTTGGATTCTCACTTATGATAAACAATGCAGGATACATAACCATGAACAGCAGACATTCTGCGAAACATTTGGCTTTCACATGGGGCGGCAGTGACTAGTTAATAGTTAACACTTTAAAGCCTTGTTGTTACTTATTATAGCTATTATCACAAATTGCATTTAAAGAACAATTATAACAGTATGAAAGGCTTTGTACAAGAAACTTTAGTTTTCTGGGTCAATAAGCTTGAAAAGTTACAACCATATTTGTCTGCCAAAAATGAATCTACAGCAGTTTTTTCTTGTAACTCTCATCAGATTATACAGGGGAGTGGAAGGACAGAAAATATTTAAAAGGAATATGCCAGCCATTTCTTGCTGCTCAGACTATGGCATTATCACTGCAGCATTCGGAGAAAATGTACTTTGAAATGACGCAGAGTCTCGAATGACTAGTCTGAGGCAGGTCCCCAGCGTCTTCTCCTTGCCCCACTGCCCATGACTGCAGGTGTCTCCCTGTGTGTGTATAGGGAGCGACCTGTCAGTCACGTGGTTCTTGCAGCAAGTATCAGCTGCCAGTTTTCCAACAATGGGAATCTGTCACCCCTGGACGATTTTGATCTATTACTATTAGCATGCAGGTAATAGAATGGTTAAGCCAGTCCTACCTTTATGCCTCATAGATGTGGTGTAGATCTTGAGAAATTAAGTAAGAATGTATTATGTTAGTGATTTCTTCCAGGCTCCGGGGTGTGCGGGAGAAATACCTACCTCCTGATTTCATTATAATGGCAACCCCCTCCCATGTACGTCGCGCTGACCTGTTCGATGCTGTAATCCCAGGCATGCGCCATGCACGTGTGTGGTTATGTGAATCCTGTTCGCCCTTCTATGGGCAGTGTGGATGAGATATCTCTAAATTTCATGTCTACTATGCTTTTTTATCCAGCGTGATGAGGCCTGGGGTACATTTTTGAAATCTGCAACATGTCAATTTTTCTTGTGGTAAACATGCCTCATATGTGCAAATTTGCCCCATAGACTTAAACGAGATGAGAAAATATTCACAGATAAAAAACAAATATAAGGAAATGCACTAAAAACTCATTTAATATACAGACCACATTTTCAGTAATGTTTTACCAAAGTTAATTAGCAGGAAGTCTCTAAAATAAAGCAGTTTGCAAGCTAAGCAACCTCTCAAAATGAGACGAAAACTGTAGCTGAAGAAACACAATAAAAATACATGAAAAAGCACAATGAAGAACCGCAAGTAACCTAATTTAGCAAATTGGTTCAAACATGCTGCAGAAAATCTGCCACATGAAACATGCACCAAATACTTATCATAGGAGCTTAGCCTAAAGAGGCTTTCACCAAACCATTCACCAACTTTCAGTTTTTTTCTTGGGGTCTAAGGGGTAACGTTTCTCCTTATGGAGAGTGACATACCGGCTGGCTTGTCAAGGTAAGGAGGCTTATTCGCCATGCAATGCTCCTCTGGGAATTTAAATATGCAAATTGCCTCTTCTGAGGAAAAAGAGGACTTAACTCTATAGCGCCACCTGTTGGAAGTAGCAATCCTACAAGTCACAATCAACCCTTTAACGAGTCGTGCAATATGACTTAGGATAAAAGCAAAATCAGTATCTCAATTCATAGATACGGTGTTTCGGGCTGTTGGCCCTCGTCAGTGCGAAGCATGAGAACTGATTTGGCTAGGTGAGAGGCTCTGGACTGGGGGTCTAAGGGGTAATGTTTCTCCTTATGGAGAGTGACATACCGGCTGGCTTGTCAAGGTAAGGAGGCTTATTCGCCGTGCAATGCTCCTCTGGGAATTTAAATATGCAAATTGCCTCTTCTGAGGAAAAAGAGGACTTAACTCTATAGCGCCACCTGTTGGAAGTAGCGATCCTACAAGTCACAATCAACCCTTTAACGAGTCGTGCAATATGACTTAGGATAAAAGCCAAATCAGTATCTCAATTCGCAGACACAGTGTTTCAGGCTGTTGGCCCTCATCAGTGCGAAGCATGAGAACTGATTTGGCTAGGTGAGAGGCTCTGGACTGGGGTCTAAGGGGTAACGTTTCTCCTTATGGAGAGTGACATACCGGCTGGCTTGTCAAGGTAAGGAGGCTTATTTGCCGTGCAATGCTCCTCTGGGAATTTAAATATGCAAATTGCCTCTTCTGAGGAAAAAGAGGACTTAACTCTATAGCGCCATCTGTTGGAAGTAGCGATACTACAAGTCACAATCAACCCTTTAACGGTTCTCATGCTTCGCACTGATGAGGGCCAACAGCCCGAAACACCGTGTCTGCGAATTGAGATACTGATTTGGCTTTTATCCTAAGTCATATTGCACGACTCGTTAAAGGGTTGATTGTGACTTGTAGGATCGCTACTTCCAAAAGGTGGCGCTATAGAGTTAAGTCCTCTTTTTCCTCAGAAGAGGCAATTTGCATAGTTTTTTTCTTGTGATTCTGCAGCAAATAATTTCAGCTTTAAAGCCACAGCTCCTATACTGATATTGAAGGTGCGTAGCCAGAATATGTTCCAATTTATTGTATTGTGCAAAATGTTCTACGGATCAAATAATGATTGAAATATGCCGCAAACTACACTGCTCAAAAATATAAAGGAAACACTAAAATACCACATCCTAGATATCACTGAATGAAATATTTCAGTTGCAGATCTTTATTAATTACATAGTGGAATGTGTTGAGAACAATAAAACCTAAAAAGGATCAATGTAAATCAAAATGAATATCCCATGGAGGTCTGGATTTGGAATAATACTAAAAATTAAAGTGGAAAATCAAATTACAGGCTGATCCAATTTCAGTGGAAATGCATCAAGACAAGGAAATGATGTTCAGTTGTGTGTGTGTTGCCTCCATGTGCCTGTATGACCTCCCTACAACACCTGGGCATGCTCCTGATAAGGCGGCGGATGGTCTTCTGAGGGATCTCCTCCCAGACCTGGACTAAAGCATCTGCCAACTCCTGGACAGTCTGTAGTGCAATGTGACGTTGGTGGATGGTGTGAGACATGATGTCCCAGATGGGTTCAGTCGGATTCCGGTCTGGGGAACGAGTGGGCCAGTCCATAGCTTCAATGCCTTCATCGTGCAGGAACTGCTGACATACTCCAGCCACATGAGGTCTGGCATTGTCCTGCATTAGGAGCAACCCAGGGCCAACCGCACCAGCATATGGTCTCACAAGGGGTCTGAGGGTCTCATCTCAGTACCTAATGGCAGTCAGGCTACCTCTGGCGAGCACATGGAGGGCTGTGCGGCCCTCCAAAGAAATACCACCCCACACCACTACTGACCCACTGCCAAACCGGTAATGCTGAAGGATGTTGCAGGCAGCAGATCGCTCTCCACGGCATCTCCAGACTCTGTAACATCTATCACATGTGCTCAGTGTGAACCTGCTTTTATCTGTGAAGAGCACAGGATGCCAGTGGTGAATTTGCCAATCCTGGTGTTTTGTGGCAAATGCCAATCATCCCGCACGGTCTTGGGCTTTGAGCCAACCCCCTTCTGTGGACGTCGGGTACTCAGACCATCCTGATGGAGTCGGTTTCTAACCGTTTGTGCAGTCACATGCACATTTGTGGCCTGCTGGAGGTCATTTTGCAGGGCTCTGGCAGTACTCCTCCTGTCCCTCTACATCTTCTGATGTACTGGCCTGTCTCCTGGTAGCGCCTCCAGCCTCTGGACACTACGCTGACAGACACAGCAAACCTTGTTGCCACAGCTCCCATTGATGTGCCATCCTGGATGAGCTGCACTACCTGAGCCACTTGTGTGGGTTGCAGAGTCTGTCTCATGCTACCACGAGTGTCAATGCACAACCAACTTTCAAAAGTGACCAAAATAACAGCTAGAAAGCATTGGTACTGAGATATGGTCTGTGGTACCCACCTGCAGAACCACTCCTTTATTGAGTGTGTCTTGATAATTGCAAATAATTTCCATCTGTTGTCTATTCCATTTGCACAACAGCATGTGAAATTGATTGTCAAACAGTGTTGCTTCCTAAGTGGACAGTTTGATTTCACAGAAGTTTGATTTACTTGGAGTTATATTCTGTTGTTTAAGTGTTCCCTTTATTTTTTTGAGCAGTGTATAAACTAAAATAATATATACTAAGGTATCATTATTTATTATGGAGTCATGTATGACATCTATGAAAAGGCTTCTATTGCTTTTAATATAAGCTGCCATAAACAGATTGCACCATTATTGATTGTTGAGGATATTTTGTTGCAACTGGTTCTGCAGAGATCCAAATAAATGCTGCAAAAACAACTCATTTCAAATTTACACAAGTTATGTTTAGCCTCAAAACATATCTGTGATAAATCTGCTGCATGTGAACCAACCTTTGGATAATGACCTCACGGTGACGTATTGTGCAGCATTAAATCTCATAACAAGTCGCTGTTACAATCCATTTTTGGATTCGTGGCAGCTCTGGTTCCACTATGCTTTAAATGTAACTTTTGTCCTCTCAGGACCAGGGGGAGTTAGACAGTTCCCCCACTGGCAATCTGTTGTAACTGCAAAGTTGTTAGGTCAGCTGATGTGGGGAGTGACCACTCCCACCATCCTTTAAATGGTCACCTGATGCATCAGCTGACTGTTGGTGATAGAGTTTCTCTATGGAGACCAGCCTTGCAGTGACAGCTCTCTAGTGTCTGCTGTTTCTGGAGTTTGGAGTCCGGCTTCTGTGTCATATGCAGTGTGGAGTTTGGCAGCGGAGTCTGGAAGCTAAGTGTGGTGTTTTCTCCTTGTCCCTTTGATGCTTGTCACTGTCCCCTGTGTGGTACTATCTGCAGTGGTGAGGCCTCGCTCCCCTTGCCAGACAGAGCAATAGCCAGGACAGTGCTAGGTGACAGCAAGGGATGAGGTTCCTGATGGCGGTGGGGGGAAGGACCGACTTAGGGCGTTAGGGGAGTGTAGGGATAGGCTCAGGTTTGAGCTCAAGTGGTGACCTCCCCCATTTCCCTATCAGTAGGGCCTTCCTGTCCCCATTTCCATCCTGTTGTGTGTGTGTTGCGCCATCCACTGACCAACCCCCTGTTGGGTTGTGTCACATCGTGACATTATTACCAACCCATATTTTTGCCAGTGAACCTATGGCTCAAGCCCAGGCTTTTGCCCAGCTGATCAAGACCCTCGCTGATGAAGTTAAGGAGCTGCGGTGTCAGGTTGTGCAGCAGCTTCTGCATGTGTTAGGGTTCTGGGTCTCGGCTCATATGCAGGCTCCACTGGAACCCAAGATATCTCTCCCTGACAGGTTCTCTGGAGGGAATGATACATTTTTGTTTTTTCAGGAGGCCTGTAAGCTATATTTCAGGCTCCACCCTCGTTCTTCAGGGAGTGAGGATCAGCGTGTGGAGATTATAGTCTCCCTTCTCAAGGGTGATCCCCAATCCTGGGCCTTCTCCCTGCCGACCGATTCACCATCTCTGCGGTCAGTGGACGAGTTTTTTGCAGCATTGGTGCTGGCGTATGGGGATCCTGATGGCGTCTTCATGGCTGAGTCTAGACTCCGTAAGATCAAGCAAGGGGGCCAGCCTGCTGAGGAGTACTGCTCAGAATTCTGGAGGAGGGCCACTGACATGCAGTGGAACGACTCTTCTCATAGGAGTCATTTTGTCAGGGTCTGTCACTTAGGCTACAGGATATTATGGTGCAGTATGCTACTCCTGGGTCATTGCAAGTCACCATGGATCTTGGTATCCAGGTGGATAGACACCTCACGGAGAGACATACATCGAATCTGCCCCCTGTTATTCTTTCTGGGGAGGACACACCGATGCAGACGGATGAACCTATGCAGGTGGGAGGAGTCTCTTCTCAAACGGGGTTGCCTGTGGTTCGCCATGGTATGGGGGCATGTTTCTATTGTGGACTTATAGGTCATTACATCAATGTCTGCCCAGCTTGCGCCAAAGTATGTTCACCATCTCAAGAGCCATGTCCCCCTGGTCGTGTGAAGGGAGGTGACCAGCTTGTGTATATTTCCTCCATCTTTACGTTTCAGTGTACTTTTCCTACTGAAGTGGGATAGGCTCAGGTTTGAGCTCAGGTAGTGACCATCCCCCATTTCCCTATCAATAGGGCCTTCCTCTCCCCATTTCCATCCTGTTGTGTGAATTGCGCCGTCCGCTGCCCAACCCCCTGTTGGGCCGTGTCACATTGTGACAGTCGCACATAGATATAATAATAATCTTTATTTTTATATAGCGCTAACATATTCCGCAGCGCTTTACAGTTTTACACACATTATCATCACTGTCCCCGAATCTAAATTCCCTATCAGTATGTCTTTGGAATGTGGGAGAAAGCCTGGTTACCCGGAGGAAACCCACGCAAACAGGGCGAGTACATACAAACTCCTTGCAGATGTTGTCCAAGGTGGGATTAGAACCCAGGACTTCAGCGCTGCAAGGCTGAAGTGCTAACCACTGAGCCACCATGCTGCCCTATAACTAACATTATCTGGAGCAAATCAGATGCACTATTAATTTTCCCACAAATTTAGATTTTGGTGATCAGATAGCTACCAATTTGCTGAGTTCTTTTGAGACCTGGAAGGAGGTAAAAATCAAAAAAAAACTTTTTCACTATTCCACATCTGTTCTTATCTCACCTCTGTCTCTGCTAGAGCTACCTGGTTCTCCACGCTTGTCTTCTGGCATGATGTTCACCATCTCTTTGTGTGACCTCAAAAGGGCAATCACACCTCTCAGATTGGATTCAGTGCCAGAATGGACTGATGGAAAACAAAAGGCCAGCGCAGAGAACTAGGGAGTTGTGGAAGAGTCATTTTAGGCATAAGAGGAGGAAAATTATTTTTTATTATTATTTTTAACCTCCTTCACTTCCATCATGCCAATAAGGACAGTTTTGATTTGGACTGATTATAATCTGCCGGTCAGTTTTGAGTGAATCTGCCCCAACTGAATTTCATGAAAATTTGCTCATCTCTATTCTCAAGATGTCTAATGGAGGAGAGTCACATATGAGTTGATAGTAATGAATGACTATAACTCCAACAGATTTGGCTTTTTTGCAATGGTTGGGCTGGCATTAGTTAGGTCACTGTAGAGATAGGTCACAGGTGACAATGCAATCCAATTGACAATTATCAGATCCAATGTAACAATGCAACATTTTGACCTTTATATTGCCATGTAGCCCTAACCTTATAAAAGTTCTATGTGACTACCAACATTGGAAGACATGGAAAGAAACAGAACTAGTATACCAGTAGCAGCATGTAAAATATAAGTGAAAGGCACACCAAACCTCCAAATAAATGGAAAGAAAAGCAAATATGCACTCTTTTTGTCACCTAACAGACTAAAAGTTGAGTAATTTATAGTTTATTGTTTTTAGTTATTTGTAGACTGGAGACTTTTTAAAAGGCAGTTGTAAGACAAGAAACTCCACGACGTTTGAGGTGAAACAGATTTAGGCTTAATCATTTTTCCAAAAGTATTTGGAAAGTAATCGCTGAGCAACATTTAATTATGTGTTAATTATTTATGACAGTGAATGAAACAGTCTTGTTGCCAACTAAGGTATATAAATAATAGAAATGAAAATAAAGTAAACTAAAAATGCATTATAGCTGGATTTAGAAGAAAGAATGACATAGCAAAGGGAGCTTTCTAGTGATATACCCCATTACTGATGCAATAACTATAGGAAGTAAGCATGCAAATCAAGGATATTTTTCAGTGAAATATCACCTTATTGATGCTAATGTGTACACATTATTAACACAAGAACAGTTACAAAATTTGGGGATTTTTTTTATTCACTATTGCTGGTCCAAATAACTAAAGCAATTGTTACCATCCACCTCTCGTGTCTCCCCTTTTCCTCATAGGTTGTAAGCTTGCGAGCACGGCCCTCATTCCTACTGGTATCTGTTTTGAACTGTGATTTCTGTTATGCTGTAATGTCTATTGTCTGTACAAGTCCCCTCTATAAGTTGTAAAGCGCTGCGGAATACTGTATGTTGGCGCTATATAAATAAAAATTATTATTATTATTATTATTATATTCAACTTGCTCATGTTTTTCAATGCACAATGAAGAATTAAGAATAACTCTTTGTACTGTATAGAATATTTAGAATATGTTTTGTGAGACATAAAATCACACATAAAATAAGAATATATAGCAGAAGTTTAATAGGAACTGTCTTGAGTGGGATACATTTGGGAGTTGTAGAACTTTGTTTTTTTGTGTTTATAGAAATGTTTCTGCATTCCCGATCCTAACATTAGTCTTGGACATTGTCATCACGAATGGATAAATACACTGGAAGAATCATGGCATAAGAAAGTGAGTATAGTGAGGGCTAAATTCCCTTGGTGGACATCAATACAAGCAAGGAGAGTTCCCATTAACTAAAACATAACTTTTATTATGACAAATTATGTGTGTGTGGGGGAAATCCTATAATCCCCTGTCGTGCACCTGTATTGCTCCTGCACAGGGGAGTAGAGGAACCCATTATATTTTCCAGCACATCCTCTACTTCCCTGATGAATCCCTCACATGGGGGAGGAATCGCGTAGGAAGATATTTACTTATTGGTGGGTGCATCTTAGCTGTCTCACTTGGGGACTGCCCTAGTGAGGGCAGTAGCAATACAGGGGCACGACAGGAGATGATTGGATTCCCCCCCTCCACACACACACATATAATTTGTCTGCTCCTGCGTGTCTCTAACTTTCTGAGGATCTGAGCAACTGAAACTGGTGAGACCAAACCATTTCTTTACTGAGCACTGGTTAAACTTTAGCAAAAGTACTTTATCACTTATGTTATGTTTTTGTTGGCTTTCACTTCATCCAGGTTGTTTACTAATCATAATAAAGGTTTATGTTTTACTTAATGGGATCTCTCCTTGCTATTACTTTATTGCTTCTGAGAGTATTGACTAGTGAGCCTAACTGATCACACTACTGCTGATTGTAATTGCACATCAATACAATAATATATTGTAAATTTGAGATTGATTTTTATTATTTATTAACCCTGATTAAGGCCTGTTGGGGCCTTAAAGGGAACCTGTCACCCCGTTTTTTCGGTATGAGATAAAAATACTGTTAAATAGGGCCTGAGCTGTGCATTACAATAGTGTAGTTTGTGGACCCCGATTCCCCACCTATGCTGCCGAAATACGTTACCAAAGTAGTCGTTTTCGCCTGTCAATCAGGCTGGTCAGGTCAGATGGGCGTGGTGTCTTCCCCCAGATCTTGCGTAGTTTTCCGTTGGTGGCGTAGTGGTGTGCGCATGTCCAAGGTCCCGAATCCTGCACAGGGGTGTGAAAATAGCAGCGATGTCCGTTATTCCATTGGTGGTCGGTGGGCGCGGCCATCTTGCTTTGGCCGCGCGTGCGCAGAAGCGGCGCTCTGCTGGCCGCGGCTTCAGGAAAATGGCCGCCGCGATAGCCATCTGCGCACGCACGGATGCCCGCGGCCATTTTCCTGAAGCCGCGGCCAGCAGAGCGCCGCGGCCAGCAGAGCGCCGCTTCTGCGCACGCGCGGCCAAAGCAAGATGGCCGCGCCCACCGACCACCAATGGAATAACGGACATCGCTGCTATTTTCACACCCCTGTGCAGGATTCGGGACCTTGGACATGCGCACACCACTACGCCACCAACGGAAAACTACGCAAGATCTGGGGGAAGACACCACGCCCATCTGACCTGACCAGCCTGATTGACAGGCAAAAACGACTACTTTGGTAACGTATTTCGGCAGCATAGGTGGGGAATCGGGGTCCACAAACTACACTATTGTAATGCACAGCTCAGGCCCTATTTAACAGTATTTTTATCTCATACCGAAAAAACGGGGTGACAGGTTCCCTTTAATGACTGGCTATTTGTTGATAGTTTTTGCATCGGGCATCGACATAAGTGACATGTAAGAACTGCATCTTTATGGGAGATGTTGTGTGTCTAAGTCTCTGCTTGACTAATATCTTCAAGCCACAAACATTCATTTTTTAGTGATGAGCGAATATACTCATTACTCGAGATTTCTCGAGCATGCTCGGGGGTCCTCCGAGTATTTTTTAGTGCTTGGAGTTTTAATTTTTAGCACCACAGCTGAATGATTTACATCTGTTAGCCAGCTTAAGTACATGTGGGGATTCCCTAGCAACCAGGCAACCCCCACATGTACTTATGCTGGCTAACAGATGTAAAACATTCAGCTGCGGCAACAAAAACTAAAACTCTGAGCACTAAAAAATACTCAGAGGACCCACGAGCATGCTCGAGAAATCTCGAGTAATGAGTATATTCGCTCATCACTATCATTTTTCCAAAAGTTACTCTTTGATGTACTATTGCATGAAGGCCCTGTGTGTCCTGGATGACATTTTTACAATGAACCATGTATCTAGATAATAATTTTTCAGCTTTTTAAATTTAAGGCTTTTATTTTAAATGTCAAAAAGGTGAAAATTGTCCTGACGTACCACAGGTGGAAAATGTGTAAAATTCCTTTGCAGAAAAAAAATGTGGTATTTCGTTGGCATAGACTTTAGAAGCCATTCTATGTTCGCACCTGAGCACTAAATAGTACTGCACTTATGTGTCCTTATACAACCCTGAACTATGAAATAAAGGGATAGTTGTCTACTACTTATAATGGATTGTTTTGGTCCACATGTTAAATAAAGCTCTTTATGTACATAATCAACCCATTGATTAGAATGATTCAACCGAAACAAGATCATTAGCAAATCAGCGCATGTTAGTGTAGGCCAATCAAATGTATTTGCAAGTGATCCTATTGTTGATTTAACTTGAAGCACAATTTTTAGTGAAAATGATTTATTTACAGAATTCTGAATTACATTATATATATATATATATATATATATATATATATATATATATATATATATATATATATTACATTGGTGAGCACGTATCACTTTAAATGTAAATGGATTTGTTCCATTTATGATAGTAAAGCTCGTCAGCATACCATCAACAAGGAGCTGTATTTTTCCAGTATTTGGCAGAAACTTCTGCAACTGAAAATGGGGTTGTACCTGCAGCATGTGGATGGAAAACTCTATGTATGTGACCGTTACAGGAAAGTCTGCAACAAATATGCCATTTCTAAACTTTGCCTAAAAGGGACCTAAAGACTAAACATTCACTTTCTTTTTTCAATTAACTTGCTTCCTAAATGTAAAGTTAAGCAAGTTTCTAAAGAGACTCTTCAGAATTAGATTTCTACCATTTTGCCGCTGCAGTGTCCATAAGCCTTTCAACTAAATGAGTGTTTTTGCAAAAAAAAAAAAGTCCCAAATCCATCAGAGCCATTGCCTCTGATTCTAACTGCTAATTTTGCTCTCCCACTCCCTTTTCATAGTGCTACAGATAGCAGAAGGCAGGGGACTATAATTGCACACAGATCTCCCCAGCAGAAAAACAGGCTACTGAAAAGGAGGAAAGTACATGGAAAAAATATGGGTGTGATAGAAGCTGAATACAGACAGACCTCATATCCAGCCCATAATACAGGGAGAGACACTCCTCCTAAAATGAAAACTCTCAACTTGGATCAGGCAGAATTAAGAAATGAAGATTTAAGACTGAACTTAGCGCAATTTTACTAACTAAAAGTAACCACTAACATATGTAAAATCTTTTTTAAAATCCTTTTTTTTTCATGTCATATATATTTGTTTGGAATAGTTGGGTTTATTACACCATGAAGTTGAAAGCAATATACAACTCACCATTTCAGAGTTCATTTTGCTGACTACCAAATAATGCAAGATTTTGTGTTTCAACAATTTCCTTTGTCAAAAACATTTTTTGGAACTTTTTTGGGGTGAAATGCAAAACACATCTCAGATTAGAAGTCAGCTATTATTATTAATAATGCTTTGTTTACACAGTGCCACCATATTCCACAGCACTTATCGAACATCAATCTAAATATCTTATCAGTATGGTTTTGGATGTGGGAGAAAACCGATGTGCTTGCAGATGTTGTCGTTGGTGGGATTTGAACCCAGGACCCATTTGCTGCAAAGCAACAGTGCTAACCACTGAATCACTGTGCTGCACACTATAGAGATGTATTATATTTGATCAGTGGTTATGCTATTTTCCCAGTTTGGTTAACCCTCCTGTGTCAGATTTGCTCAAAGAATACATGCGTAAAGAAATTTTCTTCTTAAAGTTTAGTCAAACAAAAGTGTGTTTAATAGATAAAGAAATTTGTGGTTAAAATGTTGACAAAACTCAAGTATTCCTTTAGAGAAGTGCTATATGAAAGACTGTGGTTGTTAAGCAGTATATATATAAAGTAAGCAGTTCATCACAAGTGGTGCAGCTGTATGGTCAAAGATGGATTGGAAATGTGGTAAGAGCTCTGCTGCTGGAATGCACTACATTGCTATTGCAACACAGTTTTCTCATTCCAATACCCAGTCTTGGTTTTCTGATTTTCCTATCTTCTAACCTCTGGGTACTAGCAGGAACGTGGGATGCAGTGACGAGCAGGAGGTAGAGCAAGAGTTAATGGGTTTTTTATACATAATTATCACAGTAGTAAATACACCACGCAGGGAGTAAGGGGGTATAGGTAAACAGACCCACAATGTGTACATGGCAATATAGTAATAAGAAAGGGTCAAGTAGCGGGTTAACTTATCAGTCTCTGCTTTCCTAGACAATGGAAGCTGGAAAATCCCACGATGGCGCCGAAGGTGGCGCGAGAAGTCTCTGAGCCGGTCGTGGAGAAAACTGAAGCACTGTCTCTGTACGGCGACAAAGTATCCCGGTCTTCCTACACATGGTCTTGTGATCCTACAACGAGGTACTGAATGGGGAAAGGTCTGCTGCACAGCTAATGATGTACAAAGTCCCGGAGTAGAGACTGCAGTCTCACCTCTGCGAATCGTGTGCAATGCCGGATTAGCATTCAAAGAGAGTGAGCAGATGTCGGATGCACCGACCAGTTAGTACTGTAGGAGTCAGAGAGTAGCGGGAGTTTTTCTCAGGGGATACACAGTTTGTATGTGCAGGGGATGGAACAATGCAATGTGGGCCTGTCAGTTGGCGTCGGTCAGCGGAGATGGAGTCAACTTTCTACTGTAGCACATGCTGGGTACCCACCAAAATCCCCATTCCCATCATGCTCAGTCTCTTTTATATCACACCCGCCCCCTACAGTCAAGTGCAAAGTGCACTGCGAGAAAACATTGCGTTGCACTCTGACCAATGTTATACAATGATTGATTCAGTGCTCAACTGCAACTTTTTTCTCTGTTCAGATTGGACTGCAAAAAAAATCACAGCATGCTGTGATTTTCTGCAAGAATCGTATCGCACTTACCAATGCAAATAGATGAGTTTGGGAAACAAATTGCATGGCACTTGGCCCTTGAGTGTGCCATCCGATTTTTGCGCACCTATCTCAACGCAAACTCAACACTTCATCAGCCAAGTACAGTAAATTCATAGTCTGATCTGTCAGAATAGAATAAATTAAAAACTCATGCAATATGACTTAGGATAAAAGCCAACTCAGTATCTCAATTCGCAGACACGGTGTTTTGGGCTGTTGGCCCTCGTCAGTGCAAAGCATGAGAATTGATTTGGCTAGGTGAGAGGCTCTGAACTGGGGTCTAAGGGGTAACGTTTCTCCTTATGGAGAGTGACATACCAGCTGGCTTGTCAAGGTAAGGAGGCTTATTCGCCGTGCAATGCGAATTGAGATACTGATTTGGCTTTTATCCTAAGTCATATTGCACGACTCGTTAAAGGGTTGATTGTGACTTGTAGGATCGCTACTTCCAACATGTGGCGCTATAGAGTTAAGTCCTCTTTTTCTCAGAAGAGGCAATTTGCATATTTAATTTCCCAGAGGAGCATTGCACGGCGAATAAGCCTCCTTACCTTGACAAGCCAGCTGGTATGTCACTCTCCATAAAGAGAAACGGTACCCCTTAGACCCCAGAGATATACCTATAAGACATGCATGTCCTTCTCTCAAAATTAGATTAACACCAAAAAGTTAATTTATTTCAGTTCTTCAATACAAAAAGTGAAACTTATATATTATATAGAGTCATTAGGAACAAAGTTATCTATTTCAAGTGTTTATTTCTGTTAATGTTGATGATTATGGCTTACAGCCAATGAAAACCCAAAAGTCATTATCTCAGTAAATTGGAATAATTAGCAAAAAACACCTGCAAAGACTTCCTAAGCATTTGAAAAGGTCCCTTAGTCTGTTTCAGTAGGCTCCACAATCATGGGGAAGACTGTTGACTTGACAGATGTCTAGAAGGCAGTCATTGACACACTCCACAAAGAGGGTAAGCCACAAAAGGTCATTGCTAAAGAAGCTGGCTGTTTACAGAGTGCTGTATCCAAGCATATTAATGGAAGGTTGAGTGGAAGGAAAAAGTGTGGTAGAAAAAGGTGCACAAGCATCCGGGATAACCACAGCCTTGAAAGGATTGTTAAGAAAAGGCCATTTAAAAATTTGGGGAAGATTCACAAGGAGTGGACTGCTGCTGGAGTCATTGCTTCAAGAGCCACCACACACAGACTTATCCAGGACATGGGCTAGAAGTGTCGCATTCCTTGTGTCAAGCCCCTCATGTCCAATAGACAACTCTAGAAGTGTCTTACCTGGGCCAAGGAGAAAAAGAACTGGTCGGTTTGTCAGTGGTCCAAGGTGTTGTTTTCAGATGAAAGTAAATTTTGCATTTCATTTGGAAATCAAGGTCCCAGAGTCTGGAGGAAGAGTGGAGAGGCACACAATCCAAACTACTTGAGATCTAGTGTGAAGTTTCTGCAATCAGTGATGGTTTGGGGAGCCATGTCATCTGCTGGTGTAGGTCCACTGTGTTTTATCAAGACCAAAGTCAGCGCAGTCGTGTACCAGGAAATTTTAGAGCACTTCATGCTTCCCTCTGCTGGCAAGCTTTTTGGAGAAGGAAATTTCATTCTACAGCAGAACTTGGCACTTGTCCACACTGCCAAAGGTTACCTGGTTTAAAAACAACAGTATCACTGTGCTTGATTGGCTAGCAAACTCGCCTGACATTAACCCCATAGACTATGTGGTATTGTCAAGAGGAAGATGAGAGACACCAGACACAACAATGCAGATGAGCTGAAGGCTGCTATCAAAGCAACCTGGGCTTCCCTAATACCTCAGCAGTGCCACGGGCTGATCGCCTCCTTGCCACTCTACATTGATGCAGTAATTGATGCAAAAGGAGCCCCAACAAAGTATTGAGTACATATACTGAACATACATATCAGTAGACCAACATTTCTGATTTTAAAATCATTTTTCAAGCTGGTGTTATAAAGTATTGTAATTCACTGAGATAATGACTTTTGGGTTTTCATTGGCTGTAAGCCATAATCATCAACATTAACAGAAATAAACATTTGAAATAGATCACTCTGTAATGACTCTATATAATATATGAGTTTCACTTTCCATATTGAAGAACTGAAATAATTTTTTTTTTATGATATTCTAATTTTGTGAGGAGCACCTGTATTTTCTTAGTATTGTTTCGTGTAAAGACACCAGAAGGCAGCCCTTTATTGTGGCCGCCAGCATTGCATATATTGCAAATGCGTATAAATCTGCTGTTATTTGCATAGTATCTAGGTAATCCATTATTAAATAAAACGTCTGCTTCTTATTTAGTAAATGTAACTTAATCTGCAGGGAAAGAAATGTAAAGGTAATATATACTACTTTATGTCAACTGCAAAGTCAAATATAATATTAAACGCAAGTTAAAAGGTCACATTCCTGTACCAAAAACCTTATTAAGAATATGTCTATCCTTGCTTCCGTGTCACATGTTCTCAGTGTTTTAAAGCTATGACTCAAAAATTAGACACATGACTTAGATCAAACTCAAAAGTAAAGGAAATACAACATTCCACAAAAATGCAGCCCAGATTCGATAGAGCAAAGCCTTAAATATGAGCCTAAAATGACCTGTAGGATAAAACTCAGGTCATTACTCTATGATCTTCTTATTGATAGGAAATTCCTAAGCTGAGTGACAACCCCTTTATAGATGGATTCCTTAACTAGTTTATAACATCAGTCAGTTATGTTATTATCAAAAGAAGGACTATGGACAGAGGCGGAACTAGAGTCTGATGGGCCCCTGTGCAGATTTGGACTGAATTTCCCCCCATCATGGTATATATATATATATATATATATATATATATATATATATATATATATATATATATATATACTAGCTGTTTCCAGCCAGCTAACGCTCGGCACGCTCATTGCTATCTAATTAACGCTGCTGGTGATTAAACTAAAGTAAATAATGACAACATTCAAAAGCGCTTACACAGGTGGTAAATGAACTTATAATAAAATTTTTGGCCTCGTTCGTATCTTCAGTTAACCATGCTTGAAACTGCTGAGGATATTCATTTATTTCACGTAAGTGTATAGTACCACTTCCGCAGCACAACGCAAACTTTGCACTGTGTAATTTTTCTTTCCAAAAGTGAGATGCACCGCAATCACTACACGCAACGTCTCGCTTTCCCAAGTGGTGTTCACTGGGTATATTCTCTGGATTTCTTGCTGCATACCTCGAAGGTGGTGGCAGTTTACGTCGACGGGCATTGTTTTCAACTTCCACAGGTGTCAAATTCCTTCTTCGTTGACGCTGGTTATATATATATCAGCTTCCCTTCTTTCTGTGACTCAGTTGATTTAAACCTTGTGATATCTCTCTCTGTCCTTATCAATCTGCTTAGGTGTTCGTTGTTGAAAACAAATCCTAAAATGTTGTCGATATTGTGGTTGTCGATCAGCTACTGCATCGTTGTCCGGATTTTCCTGCGGCCTGTGAGATGGACCTGGCAACTCTTCATGGCTCATTTTGTTTGGGAGAATGCGGATGCAATTAAATGTACAATTACCTTGGCTGAAGTGTTTGAATTACATAGAAAGGAAGTGCTATGTGTGGTAATGTGGGAGGCGGCGCCTCGTGTGGTAATGTGTGGGGACAGAGCCTCGTGTGGTGGGGGGCGGGATTATGTGTGGTGATGTGGTGGGGGGGCGGAATTATGTATGGTGATGTGGTGGGGGGGCGGGATTATTTGTGGTTGTGTGGGGGCAGGATTATGTGTGGTGATGTGGTAAGGGGCAGGATTATGTGTGGCGATATGGTGGGGGGTGGGATTATGTGGCGATGTGTTGGGGGTGGGATTATGTGTGGATTATGTGTGGCGATGTGGTGGGGAGTGGGATTATGTGTGATGTGGTGGAGGGGCGGGATTATGTGTAGTGATGTAGTGGGGGGTGGGATTATGTGTGGTGATGTGGTGGGGGCGGGATTATGTGTGGCGATGTGGTGGGGGGCGGGATTATGTGTGGCAATGTGGTGGGGGGCGGGATGATGTGTGGCGATGTGGTAGGGGGCGTGATTATGTGTGGCGATGTGGTGGGGGATTATGTGATGTGGTGGGGAGCGGGATTATGTGTGGTGATGTGGTGGGTGGGCGGGATTATGTGTGGTGATGTGGTAGGGGCGGGATTATGTGTGGTGATGTGATGGGGCGGGATTATGTGGTGGGGGCAGGATTATGTGGTGATGTGGTGGGGGAGATTATGTGTGGTGATGTGGTGGGGGGGCGGGATTATGTGTGGTGATGTGGTGGGGGGCGGGATTATGTGTGGTGATTTTTATGTGTGGTGGTGTGGTGATGTGGTGGGGGGTGGGATTGTGTGTGGTGATGCGGTGGGCGGGCGGGATTATGAGTGGTGATGTGGTGGGGGGCTGGATTATGTGTCGATGTGGTGAGGGGCGGGATTATGTGTGGTGATGTGGTGGGGGGCGGGATTATGTGTGGTGATGTGGTGGGCGGGCGGGATTATATGTGGTGGGGGGCGGGATTATGTGTGATGATGTGGTGGGTGGGTGGGATTTTATGTGTGGTGATGTGGTGGGGGCGGGATTATGTGTGGTGATGTGATGGGGGGCGGGATTATGTGTGGTGATGTGGTGGGCAGGCAGGATTATGTGTGGTGATGTGGTGTGTGGGCGAGATTATGTGTGGTGATGTGGTGGGGGGCGGTATTATGTGTGGTGATGTGGTGGGGGGCGGGGTTATGTGTGGTGATGTGGTGGGATGGGATTATGTGTGGCGATGTGTTGGGGGCGGGATTATGTGTGGCGATGTGGTGGGGGGCGGGATTATGTGTAGTGATGTGGTGGAGGGTCAGGATTATGTGTGGTGATGTGGTGGGGGCAGGATTATGTGTGGCGATGTGGTGGGGGCGGGATTATGTGTGGCGATGTGGTGGAGGGCGGGATTATGTGTGGTGATGTGGTGGGGGGATTATGTGTGGTGATGTGTTGGGTGGGAGGGATTATATGTGGTGGGGGTGGGATTATGTGTGATGATGTGATGGGGGCGGGACTATGTGTGGTGATGTGGTGGGGGGCGGGATTATGTGTAGTAATGTGGTGGGGGGGCGGGATTATGTGTGGTGATGTGGTGGGGGGTGGGATTATGTGTGGTGATGTGGTGGGGGCAGGATTATGTGTGGCAATGTGGTGGGGGCGGGATTATGTGTGGCGATGTGGTGGGGGGGCGGGATTATGTGTGGCGATTTGGTGGGGGGGATTATGTGAAGTGATGTGGTGGGGGGTCAGGATTATGTGTGGTGATGTGGTGGGGGGCGGGATTATGTGTGGCGATGTGGTGGGGGCAGGATTAAGTGTGGCAATGTGGTGGGGGCGGAATTATGTGTGGTGATGTGGTGGGGGGATTATGTGTGGTGATGTGGTGGGGGGCGGGATTTTGTGTGGTGATGTGTTGGGTGGGCGGGATTATGTGTGATGATGTGGTGGGTGGGCGGGATTATGTGTGGTGATGTGGGGGGCGGGAATATGTGGTGGGGGCGGGATTATGTGGTGATGTGGTGGGGGCGGGATTATGTGGTGATCTGGTGGGGGGCGGGATTATGTGTGGTGATGTGGTGGGGGCTGGATTATGTGTGGTGATGTGGTGGGGGCTGGATTGTGTGTGGTGATGTGGTGGGGGGGCGGGATTGTGTGTGGTAATGTGGTGGGGGTGGGATTGTGTGTGGTGATGTGGTGGGGGGCTGGATTATGTGTGGTGATGTGGGGGGCGGGATTATGTGTGGTGATGTGGTGGGGGGCGGGATTATGTGTGGTGATGTGGTGGGGGGGCGGGATTGTGTGTTGTGATGTGCGGATTGTGTGTGTGGTGATGTGGTGTGGGGCGGTATTATGTGTGGTGATGTGGGGGACAGGATTGTGTGTGGTAATGTGGTGGGGGCGGGATTATGTGTGGTGATGTGGTGATGTGCGAATTGTGTGTGGTAATGTGGTGGGGGCGGGATTATGTGTGGTGATGTGGGGGGCGGGATGTGTGGTGATGTGCGGATTGTGTGTGGGAATGTGGTGGGGGGCGGGATTGTGTGTGGTGATGTGGTGGGGGGGCGGGATTGTGTGTGGTGATGGGGTGGGGGCGGGATTATGTGTGGTGATGTGGTGGGGGGCAGAGCTACTGTGCTGGGGGCCGGATTTGCGAGGAATCACGATGTCTCTTATATATATAGATATGTCCTTCATCCTGGTACACATTGGAATGTCAAAGTTTGAGAACCCCTGGTCAAAATTACTGCTATTTTGAACAATTAAGCCTGTTGAAGATTAAATAATCTCTAAATGGTTTAAAGTTAAAGATGAGTCACATTTAATTTGTATTTTAGGCCAAAAAATATGCATATTCATCTTTTATATTTTAAAAATTACAAAAAGGAAAATGTACCAATGCAAAATCTTGGGCACCCTGCAAAGCTAGTAGCACCCCCTTTTGAAAGTAAAAGCTTTTTGTAGCCAGTCAGGAGTCTTTCAGTTTTTGTTTGTGGGATTTTCATCCATTCTTCCTTAGAAAATTCTTCCAGTACTGTGAGATTCCTGGGTCATCTTGTATGCACTGCTATTTTGAGGTTTCAGTAACAACAATTTTGACCAGGGGTGCCCAAACATTTACATGCCACTGTATATGTCCCTTATCCTAGCCCCTTTCCTGGTATATACAGTACATATATGTATATACACTGCTCAAAAAAATAAAGGAAACACTCAAATAACACATCCATCATAATCTTGATTACATTCCAGAGGTTTTAAAAGGGGTTCAGGACTGGAGATTGGGCTGCCTATGACAGGGTTTTGATGTCATGGTCTCTTAATTTTTGCCAGAGCTGTATATGTATACATATGCCCTCCTTCCCGGAATATATGTCCCTCATCCTAGCCCCTTTCCTGGTATATACAGTACATATATGTATATACACTGCTCAAAAAAATAAAGGAAACACTCAAATAACACATCCTAGATCTGAATGAATTAAATATTCTCATTGAATACTTTGTTCTGTATAAACTTGAATGTGCTTACAACAAAATCTCACAAACATCATCAATGGAAATCAAATTTATTAACCAATGGAGGTCTGGATTTGGAATCCCACTCAAAATCAAAGTGGAAAATCCAATTACAGGCTGATCCATCTTCACTGGAAATGCCTCAAGACAAGAAAATGATGCTCAGTAGTGTGTGTGGCCTCCATGTGCCTGTTTGAACTCCCTACAATGTGTGGGCATGCTCTAGATGAGGCAGTGGATGGTCTCCTGAAGGATCTCCTCCCAGACCTGGACTAAAGCATCTGCCAACTCCTGGACAGTCTGTGGTGTAATGTGACATTGATGGATGGTGTGAGACATGATGTCCCAGATGTGGTCAATCGGATTCTGGTCTGGGGAACGGGTGGGCCAGTCCATAGCTTCAATGCTTTCTTCTTGCAGGAACTGCTGACACACTCCAGCCACCTGAGGTCTGGGATTGTCCTGCATTAGGAGGAACCCAGGGCCAACCACACCAGCATATGGTCTCACAAGGGGTCTGAGGATTTCATCTCGGTACCTAATGACAGTCAGTTTACCTCTGGCGAGCACATGGAGGGCTGTGCAGCCCTCCAAAGAAATGCCACCCCACACTATTACTGACCCACTGCCAAACCGCTCATGCTGTAGGATGTTGCAGGCAGCAGATTGCTCTCCACGGAATCTCCAGACTCTGGCACTTCTGTCACATGTGCTCAGTAGTGAACCTGCTTTCATCTGTGAACAGCACAGGGCACCAGTGGCGAATTTGCCAATTCTGGTGTTCTGTGGCAAATGACAAGCGTCCTGCATGGTGTTGGGCTGTGAGCACAACCCCCATCTGTGGATGTCGGGCACTCAGACCATCCTCATGGAGTTGGTTTCTAACCGTTTGTGCAGACATGCACATTTGTGGCCTGATGGAGGTCATTTAGCAATTTTGCAGGGCTCTGGCAGTGCTCCTCCTGTTCCTCCTTGCACAAAGGCAGAGGTAGCAGACCTGCTGCTGGGTTGTTGCCCTCCTACAGCCCTCTCCATGTCTCCTGGTAGCACCTCCAGCCTCTGTACACTACGCTGACAGACACAGCAAACCTTCTTGCCACAGCTCGCATTGATGTGCCATCCTGGATCAGCTGCACTACCTGAGCCACTTGTGTGGGTTGTAGAGTCCGTCTTATGCTGCCACAAGTGTGAAAGCATAACCAACATTCAAAAGTGACCAAAAAATCAGCTAGAAAGCATTGGTACTGAGATGTGGTAATAATTTCCATCTGTTGTCTATTCCATTTGCACAACAGCATGTGAAATTGATTGTCAATCACTGTTGCTTTCTAAGTGGACAGCTTGATTTCACAGAAGTTTGATTTACTTGGAGTTATATTGTGTTGTTTAAGTGTACCCTATATATATATATCCTCTATCCTGGTATATGTGGGGAAAAAAAGGTATTTAGTCAGCAATTAATTGTGCAAGTTCTCCCACTTAAAAAGATGAGTGGCCTGTAATTGACATCATAGGTAGACCACAACTATGAGAGCCAAAATGAGAAAAGAAATCTAGAAAACCACCTTGTCTGATTTGGCAAGATTTATTTTGCAAAATATGGTGGAAAATAAGTATTTATTTGTAGGCTTGTGTTAGCAGCGGGTTAATCAGCGTGATGTCCACAACGAGCAACAGAGAATGTTCATTTATTAAGAATTAAGAACATCCAGCTTACAACATGAGAACAGGATCAATCTGGTTTCTGAGAGAGAGAGATCTGCTGTGACCTTCAGCTTCAGCTGCACACACTAGAATGTGCTCACCAGAAAAAAAGGGGAGGAGGAACATCCTGTCTGTAAATGAGGACTCCTTTTTTTTTTTTAACTTTGTTGACATGTGAACAATATGCATGCAGATATATAAATCACATCATATTAAACAAACAATAGTTGTTGCAATACATACAGATCAATATGCATTAGGCCAACACCCCCACTCAACAACTACTTATTCTGTCAGTCCCATAGTGGTTCTCAATTCTTGGAACCTAGGTCGTGGCAATGGCTTGGTCAAAATATCAGCTAACATTTTATCAGTTTCACAATAAACAAACTGAATTACGCCACAATCTATTAAATCACGTAGATGATGACATCTGACGTCGATGTGCTTAGTTCTAGCACTGATCTTTTCACTGCATGCAAGTTTAATGCATCCTTGGTTGTCCTCATATATCACCGTTGGCTGAGTTAACGGTTTACCAAGATCATCCATCAGTTGTCTTAGCCAAATGATCTCCTGACTTGCATAGGCTGTGGATACATACTCAGCTTCTGTAGATGACAAAGCAACAGATACTTGTTTTCTACTAGACCAGGAGATTGAACTTTCTCCAAGTTTAAATACATATCCGCTTGTGGATTTACGATCTTGCGAATCACCAGCCCAATCTGAGTCAACATAGCCGGTGAGTTTTAGATTTCCTGCTGCAGATATTTTTAAATTTACACCTTGTGTCCCTTTTAAATATTGGAGAACTCTTTTAACGGCATACCAGTCCTTTTGGCGCGGTTTCTCCACATATCTGCACAATATTCCAACTGCTGTTGTAATATCCGGTCGAGTCATAGTTGATATATATAGAAGTGCCCCCACTGCCTGTCGATATTTCTCATTGTTAGGCAACAGGTCATCTTCTTCCAGTTTCAGGTAGGATGATTCCATTGGCGTTAATACACCTTTGGCCTCCGTCATTCCGAACTGATCCAAAATTGAATTAATCTTTGCACTTTGATTTAAAAGAAAACTTCCATATTCCTCTCTCTGGATGTGGATTCCTAGATAATATGTCACATTTCCTAGGTCTTTCGTTTCAAAATGCTGGTTCAAAATTTTAGTAATTTTTCCAATTTCAGCTTCTTCTTGATGAACTACAATTACATCGTCCACATATAAGAGAATATACATCCATTTTCCATCTGTATATCTTGCGTACAGGCATGGATCCGCTTGACCTGTTTTAAATCCTTCTTCTAACAAGACTTTGTTCATTTTAGTGTTCCATGCTCTCGCCGATTGCTTAAGACCATAAAGAGATTTTTGTAGTTTGCAAACAAGATTCTGTTCACCTTCCTTTATATAACCTTCAGGTTGAGTCATATATAAGTCCTCCTCAATGTCACCATTTAAAAATGCAGTTTTGATATCCAAATGTCTGACAAACATCCTTTGTACTGCAGCTACCACCAACAATGCTCTAAATGATGTCTGCTTAGCGACCCGGGAAAAAGTAGCATCATAGTCTTCACCATATTTTTGAGAATATCCTTTTGCGACCAATCTCGCTTTAAATCTGTGGACTTTACCTTCAGAATCATATTTGGTTTTAAATACCCATTTGCACTTAATTGCCTTTTTATTCTGTGGTAACTCAGTGAGTTTCCAAGTTTGAAGTTGATGAAGCGAGTTCATTTCTTCATTCGCGGCATTGATCCACTTTGTTCTTTCATGGGCGGGTAGTTTCTGCATTTCATCCCATGACTGTGGTTCTGACTCAGGCAGTGTCTTCACAACGTAGGATAAACGTTTAGCTGGTATTCCTTTGTTTGATCTTGACGACCGTCTAATTTCAGGTTCACTTAAGCCTTTTGTTGTTCCTTCAGTGGTTGAAGAGTCCAGCCAGACTTCTACATTCTTTTCTTCATTGTCTTGTAATTGTGATTGAGATTGTTGTTGTGGCTTCATCTGGACTACTGGCATAATGTCATAAAACTTGGGTGACACAAAGTTTTTATCAAACACTACATCTTTACTTATTGTGACCTTGTTTGTCTGTGGGTGTAAAATTTTATAACCTTTCTGGGTTTCACTGTAGCCTACCAGGATGCCTTCCTTGGCATGAGATTCCCACTTAGTTTGTTTTTCTTTGGGAACATGTGCAAATGCTTTACTTCCGAAAATCCTTATGTGTTGTAGTTTTGGTTTTGTACCATTCCATTGCTCAAATGGAGTTTTCTCTGTCGCTTTACTTGGTAGTCTGTTCTGAAGATAACAAGCCGTCATCATAGCTTTGCCCCAATATACTATAGGCAAATTTGCATCAAATAACATACTCCTTGCGCTTTCACAGAGTGTCCGGTTCCTTCTTTCTGCTACACAATTTTGCTCAGGGTTGTATGGTACAGTAGTTTGAAATATGATTCCATTTTTCTTTAAAATGCTCTGTGTTTCATTACTTGTATACTCAGTTCCATTATCTGCACGTAAAGTTTTTGGCATTCTTCCAAACTTGTTATGTACTTCAGCTAGATATATTCCAAGTTTCTCTGGAACTTCATTTTTGCTGTGAAGTAAATAGGCAACTGTATATCTTGAATTGTCATCAATAAATGTAAGAAAATATCTCTTCTTTCCAGGGGTCTGAGTACGCATTGGACCACAGATATCCGTGTGTACTAAATCTAGTGGTTGTTCTGTTCTTGTAGTACTTTTCTTAGGAAAGGCCTTTCTGGACATTTTCCCTTTGATACAGCTGGAACACCTCAATGTCTGATTACATGAATCAATTGTAATATTGTCAGCTAATTGTTCTTGAAATAACTTTCTTATTGCTTCTGGGTCTCTATGCGCAAGCCGCCTGTGCCATACATGAATACAGTTCTTGTGCAGTCCTTGCTTAGCTGTGCATGCACACTCTTTACATTTCAACTGATACAGTTCATCTCTGATTTTTCCTTTTGCTAATGTGTGACCCTCTTTTGAGATGATACAGCTATCTCCCTTAAATGTAACTTCATTACCTTTGTTTTGTGAGCTTTTTCACAGATAATAGATTACTTTCAAGACTAGGCACATATAGTACATCTTTTACATGGATCCTTCTACTTTGTGTTGCAGAGATGTTACAATCAATATAACCGTCTCCTATGCCTTCTGAGTTCATGCACTGACCGTTCGCCATTATCACTTTCTCTGACTTATTTTGGTTAAGCTTAGTAAAGAAGTCTCTGTCATTGGTCATGTGACTGGTTGCACCAGATTCTATACACCACGCATGCTTTGATTTAAATGCATTGACTGATGTGAATGCAGCTTCAGTATTTGCAGAATCATTGTTTCCAGATACAGCACTCTTAACTCTCTGTTGACTGTTTTGCTTTTTCAGCTGATTCATTTTAGCTTTCCAGACTCTGCATTCAGCTTTTAAATGACTTGGCTTCTTACATACAAAACATTCACGTGTCTCTTTAGGGTGGTTTCTGCTGGTGGGCACATCATGTGTTTGTAAAGCAGTTTCCTTGTTACATATCTTGCTGCTCACATTTTCTGCCTTTCTCTTATATTCATCTACAAGCTTTCCTCTGATGTACTCCAATGTCAGCTCATCATCTGGGCGTGCATCTAGTGCAGTTACAAGCGTGTCATAGCTTTCTGGGAGACCACTAAGTAATAGTGCTGCTACATGGAAGTCCTTCATATCTTCCCCAATGCCCCGCAGGCGCTCTACGGTCTCCAGAGTATTTCTAATGTAGTCCTGCATGTCCTGGTCTTTGTGTAGCTTAAACTGATACAGCTTTCTCATTAGATAGAGTTTATTACTTAAATTTATTCTCTCATGTACTTTCTGCAACTGCTCCCACATTTCCTTTGCAGATTCACACTTGCACACATGCACAATCTGATCATCCTCTATACTGAGTGATATGGTGCTCTGTGCTTTCTGATCCATTTCTAGCCATTTCTGTGGTACTGGGTCAGGCTTAGGGTCCACTCCTGAGTGTATTTCCATGTACCTTCTCTTATCAGCAGCATCTTCACCTTGAATTTCCAGGATTGGTAGTTCTGGTTATTCAGGCTTGGCACTGTAAACTTTGTTGAGTTGCTGCTGGCAGCCATTTTACTTCTTCTCAGTTTGCTGTTGTCTTTCTATCTCTGTGCTCTGGAGGTTTGGGATTGCTTTGACTCCTGGGCCCATAACCTGTTAGCAGCGGGTTAATCAGCGTGATGTCCACAATGAGCAACAGAGAATGTTCATTTATTAAGAATTAAGAACATCCAGCTTACAACATGAGAACAGGATCAATCTGGTTTCTGAGAGAGAGAGATCTGCTGTGACATTCAGCTTCAGCTGCACACACTAGAATGTGCTCACCAGAAAAAAAGGGGAGGAGGAACATCCTGTCCATAAATGAGGACTCCTTTTTTTTTTTATTTAACTTTGTTGACATGTGAACAATATGCATGCAGATATATAAATCACATCATATTAAACAAACAATAGTTGTTGCGATACATACAGATCAATATGCATTAGGCCAGCAGCTTGTCAAGTCTTAAGCTGTGTGAACATGTTGGGTTTTTGCAGCATTTTTTCTGCTGTGTTTTTCCTGCCAAATACGCAGAAATTGTGCAGAAATTTATGCATCCAAATACTCAACCTGTGCTCATACTCTTAAAATAGCTAAATCAGCTCAACTTACCAAACACCACTGCTCTCATCTTATTCCTGCTTGTGGGACACTGGAGAAAGCACTCAGTTGCCAGATCTCTCCACCACACGCTACTGACTCTTCTGCTCCTGTATCTCTGCACAGTACTTATTTGTGTGTCTTCCAGATACTTCTCTACTACACTCCTTTTAAAGTCCTGGCTAGTGTTGAGCGATACCGTCCGATACTTGAAAGTATCGGTATCGGAAAGTATCGGCCGATACCGGCAAAGTATCGGATCTAATCCGATACCGATACCCGATACCAATACAAGTCAATGGGACTCATGTATCGGACGGTATTCCTGATGGTTCCCAGGGTCTGAAGGAGAGGAAACTCTCCTTCAGGCCCTGGGAACCATATTAATGTGTAAAATAAAGAATTAAAATAAAAAATATTACTATACTCACCTCTCCGACGCAGCCTGCACCTTACCGAGGGAACCGGCAGCGTTGTTTGCTTAAAATTCGCGCTTTATCTTCCTTACGTGAAGTCCCAGCTTGTGATTGGTCGCGCGCCGCCCATGTGGCCGCGACGCGACCAATCACAGCAAGCCGTGACGTAATTTCAGGTCCTTCAGGATTTTAAAATTACGTTCCGGCTTTGTGATTGGTCGCGTCGCGGTCACATGGGCGACGCGACCAATCACAAGCCGTGACGTCACTTTAAAATGCACGCGTGTCCAGCCTCCCGTGACGTCACGGCTTGTGATTGGTCGCGTCGCCCATGTGACCGCGACGCGACCAATCACAAAGCCGGAACGTAATTTTAAAATCCTGAAGGACCTAAAATTACGTCACGGCTTGCTGTGATTGGTCGCGTCGCGGCCACAAGAAATTTTGGGTTCAAAAAGTCAAACTGTGCTCCCTCCCATCTGAGCCCTGCCATGCCCCCAAACAGAGGATTTCCCCAACATATGGGGTATTGGTGTACTCAGGAGAAAATGCACAATAAATCTTGTGGTCCATTTTCTCCTGATACTCTTGTGAGAATAAAAAAGTTTGGGTCTAAATTAATTTTTTTGTGAAAAAAGTTAAATATTAATCATTTCCTTCCACATTGTTTTAGCTCTTATGAAGCACCTGAAGGGTTAATAAACTTCTTAAATGTGGTTTTGAGCACGATGAGGGCTGCAGTTTTTAGAATGGTTTCACTATTGGGTATTTTCTGTCATATTGACCCCTCAAAGTCACTTCAAATGTGATGTGGTCCCTAAAAATGGTTTTGTAAATTTGTTTAAAAAGTGAGAAAATTCTGGTCAACGATTACAAGTTACAATTTTTTTTTTTTCCAAAATTGTGCTTATGTAAAGTAGACATGTGGGAAATGTTATTTATTAACTATTTTGTGTAACATGAATTTCTTATTTAAGGGCACAAAAATTAAAATTTAGAAAATTGCAAAATTTCAATGCTTTTGATAAATAAACGCAAGTCAAAGCAAATAAATTTTACTAGTAATATGAAGTGCAATATGTCATGAAAAAACAATCTCAGAATCAGTGGGATCCGCTGAAGCGTTCCAGAGCTATACCCTCATAAAGTGATAGTGGTCAGAATTGTAAAAATTGGCTTGGTCATTAACCCCTTTCTGCCATTGGACGCACTATTCCGTCCATGTGGGGTGGGCCCTAATTCCCAAGGACGGAATAGTATGTCCAGCACGATCGGCCGCGCTCACGGGAGGAGCACGGCCGATCGCGGCCGGGTGTCAGCTGCGTATGCAGCTGACATCCGGCACTAGGTGCCAGGAGTGGTCATGGATCGCCCCCGGCACATTAACCCCCGGCACACTGCAATCAAACATGATCACGGTGTGCCGGCGGTACAGGGAAGCATTGCACAGGGAGGGGGCTCCCTGCGGGCTTCCCTGAGACCCCCGGAGCAACGCGATGTGATCGCGTTGCTGCGAGGGACTCTTACCTCCTATCCCTGCAGGCCCCGGATCCAAAATGGCTGCGGGGCTGCATCCGGGTCTTGCAGGGATTACTTCCGGGTGCAGACCAGGCTCTGGTATGCCTGCAGCTCTTGAACTCCGATCGGTGATCTGATCGAGTGCTGTGCAAACTGTCAGATCAGCGATCTGTGATGTCCCCCCCTGGGACAAAGTGAAAAAGTAAAAAAAAAAATTTCCACATGTGTAAAAAAAAAAAAAAGAAAAAAAAAATATTTTTTTTCTTTATTTAGGAATTATTCCCAAAAATACATTTCTTTATCTAAATAAAAAAAAATCAAACAATAAAAGTACCCATATTTAGTATCGCCGCGTCCATAACAACCCCACCTATAAAACTATATCACTAGTTAACCCCTTCAGTGAACACTGTAAAAAAAAAAAAAACAGCCAAAAAACAACGCTTTATTGTCATACTGCCAAACAAAAAGTGGAATAACACGCGATCACAAAGATGGATATAAATAACCATGGTACCGCTGAAAACGTCATCTTGTCCCGCAAAAACGAGACACCAAACAGCATCATCAGCGAAAAAATAAAAAAGTTATAGTCCTCAGAATAAAGCGATGCCAAAATAATTATTTTTTCTATAAAATAGTTTTTATCGTATAAAAGCGCCAAAACATTAAAAAAAGATATATATGAGGTATCGCTGTAATCCTACTGACCCAAAGAATAAAACTGCTTTATCAATTTTACCAAACGCGGAACAGTATAAACGCCTCCCCCAAAAGAAATTCATGAATAGCTGGTTTTTGGTCATTCTGCCTCACAAAAATCGGAATAAAAAGCGATCAAAAAATCTCCCATGCCGGAACATGATACCAATAAAAACGTCAACTCGTCCCGCAAAAAACAAGACCTCACATGACTCTGTGGACTCAAATAAGGAAAAATTATAGCTCTCAAAATGTGGTAACGCAAAAAATATTTTTTGCAATAAAAAGTGTCTTTCAGTGTGTGACGGCTGCCAATCATAAAAATCCGCTAAAAAACCCACTATAACAGTAAATCAAACCCCCTTCATCGCCCGCTTAATTAGGGAAAAATTAAAAAATTTAAAAAATGTATTTATTTCCATTTTCCCATTAGGGTTAGGGTTAGGGCTAGGGTTAGGGCTAGGGTTAGGGTTAGGGTTAGGGTTAGGGCTAGGGTTAGGGTTGGGGCTAGGATTGGGGCTAGGGTTAAGGCTACAGTTAGGGTTGGGGCTAAAGTTAGGGTTAGGGTCGGGGCTAAAGTTAGGGTTAGGGTTTGGATTACATTTACGGTTGGGAATAGGGTTGGGATTAGGGTTAGGGGTGTGTCTGAGTTAGAGGTGTGGTTAGGGTTACCATTGAGATTAGGGTTAGGGGTGTGTTTGGATTAGGTTTCAGTTATAATTGGGGGGTTTCCACTGTTTAGGCACATCAGGGGCTCTCCAAACGCGACATGGCATCCGATCTCAATTTCAGCCAATTCTGCGTTGAAAAAGTAAAACAGTGCTCCTTCCCTTCCGAGCTCTCCCGTGCGCCCAAACAGGGGTTTACCCCAACATATGGGGTATCAGCGTACTCGGAACACATTGGAGAACAACTTTTGGGGTCCAATTTCTCCTGTTACCCTTGGGAAAATACAAAACTGGGGGCTAAAAAATAATTTTTGTGGAAAAAAAAATATTTTTTATTTGCACGGCTCTGCATTATAAACTGTAGTGAAACACTTGGGGGTTCAAAGCTCTCACAACACATCTAGATGAGTTCCTTATGGGGTCTACTTTCCAAAATGGTGTCACTTGTGGGGGGTTTCTACTGTTTAGGTACATTAGGGGCTCTGCAAATGCAATGTGTCGCCTGCAGACCATTCCATCTAAGTCTGCATTCCAAATGGGGCTCCATCCCTTCCAAGCACTCCCATGCGCCCAAACAGTGGTTCCCCCCACACATGGGGTATCAGCGTACTCAGGACAAATTGTACAACAACTTTTGGTGTCCAATTTCTTCTCTTACCCTTGGGAAAATAAAAAATCGGGAGTGAAAAGATAATTTTTGTCAAAAAATATGATTTTTTATTTTTACGGTTCTGCATTATAAACTTCTGTGAAGCACTTGGTGGGTCAAAGTGCTCACCACACCTCTAGATAAGTTCCTTAGGGGGTCTACTTTCCAAAATGGTGTCACTTGTGGGGGGTTTCAATGTTTAGGCACATCAGGGGCTCTCCAAACGCAACATGGCGTCCCATCTCAATTCCAGTCAATTTTGCATTGAAAAGTCAAATGGCGCTCCTTCGCTTCCGAGCTCTGTCATGCGCCCAAACAGTGGTTTACCCCCACATATGGGGTATCGGTGTACTCAGGACAAATTGTACAACATCTTTTGGGGTCCATTTTCTCCTGTTACCCTTGGTAAAATAAACAAATTGGAGCTGAATTAAATTTTGAGTGAAAAAAAGTTAAATGTTCATTTTTATTTAAACATTCCAAAAATTCATGTGAAACACCTGAAGGGTTAATAAACTTCATGAATGTGATTTTGAGCACCTTGAGGGGTGCAGTTTTTAGAATGGTGTCACACTTGGGTATTTTCTATCATATAGACCCCTCAAAATGACTTCAAATGAGATGTGGTCCCTAAAAAAAAATGGTGTTGTAAAAATGAGAAATTGCTGGTCAACTTTTAACCCTTATAACTCCCTAACAAAAAAAAAATTTTGGATCCAAAATTGTGCTGATGTAAAGTAGACATGTGGGAAATGTTACTTATTAAGTATTTTGTGTGACATATCACTGTGATTTAATTGCATAAAAATTCAAAGTTGGAAAATTGCAAAATTTTCAAAATTTTTGCCAAATTTCCATTTTTTTCACAAATAAACGCAGGTAATATCAAATAAATTTTACCACTATCGTGAAGTACAATATGTCACAAGAAAACAGTGTCAGGATCACCAGGATCCGTTGAAGCGTTCCAGAGTTATAACCTCATAAAGGGACAGTGGTCAGAATTGTAAAAATTGGCCCGGTCATTAACGTGCAAACCACCCTTGGGGGTGAAGGGGTTAAAGTCAAAATTGGCTCTGTCACTAAGGGGTTAAATCATGGCCCAGAATGCCTGGTAGTAACTAATGGATCAACAAGCCAATGTTTAATTGTTTTAATTCATTGAATACTATATACATAGTATTTTGTAGCTAATATATGACGGTACAAACTAAACCCACAGGAGTCTTTTCGCCATCAATATATCTGAAACACATAAAATAACATTTGGTACATACTTATACAATTAGTTTTTCTAGTACTATCTAAACACGCTACTTTGTAGCTCATATAAATTGCTATTAATATGTGTTACAACTAGAGTAATTCCATAAAGAAAGTCTGCGGAGAGCTATAAATAGGTAGAGCGTCTTGCTTTATAATTATCTTCTATTTTTATTATTTCATTTTGCAGTACTAGCAATAAGCATAATTATAACAATGAAAGATGTTCCAATAAACACAAATTGCATTTCCTACAGTAATTTCCTGTTATTGCTCAGAAACCTTTTTGAGCTCCTCCCTTCAATGTAAAGATTTACAGGGCAGTTGTCAGAAATGAAGATAGTTGGAGAAACATTGCAGTACTGTAATAAACAATGGCATTTATGTACCATTCTACAAAAAAAGGTCGACTGTCCTGAATCTTTCAGCTGGCATAGAATTTAGATTTTTATCACCTATCCACAGGATAAGATTTAAGTATCTTAACACGATGACACAGCTAATACCAAAATGTTTATTTCACACACAATTAATTTTTTTTTAAATTAATTTTCACTTTCTTAACATTTTTAAGCCAAGCACTCAATTTGAATAAAATTACTCAAGTATTATGAAATCACACTTAGCTATGGTAATTTATGCTGCTTCATTTCGAAACTGGTGCCTTCAAGTGTGACATGGTTGGCTGCATCAAGAGTTGTAAACTCCAGAAGATAAAAATATATGTCATAGTCACAGTCATTTTATTTAGTGCTATAATCCTTCCATTAACTGAAACAATGTTCCAGTGTTGCCCTCTAATTGTACTTCTATAATTGATCCAATCTGCAAAAGTGCTGATTTGAACTGAGCTGCTCTGTAACATTGCCAAGAAAACAAGACAGACGGCAGCAGTGCCCCATGATGAGAGACAATATTCATCAATTTAAGAGGAATCCTACAACACAACCCCAATTACAGAACCGGCTTGTAACAATCAAAGAGAGTGGAAGAAGCAAAGTATAAGATGAAACAAAAGCCTAGAACGCCTAGATTTGTGTAGACTACACCTTAAAATGCACATGTCAGATGTTGAGAAAGAGAAATCTGGAGACAGTGTCAGATAAGTCCTAAGGTACAGGCAAAATACTCATGACATGGCTATTTAAAGGGAATCTGTCAGCAGTCTTTTGCTATGTAATCTCACCCCATAATGAGATAGGAACAAAGACCCCCCCGACTCCAGCCGATGCATCACATAGTTTACTGGTGCATCAATTATGATAGAGTCCCAGTTTACTCTACTGCTGAAGAACAGAGCTCAGTTGTTGAACTGTGTTTAGCTCCACCCACACGACAGCTTTTCGTGCGCATTGTATAGTGACAGAGAGCTGCTAATCAGTGCTGGGGGAGTGGTTGGACTAGGATGATTGTGCCAAGTAGTCCTGTAATGAAAAACTCCTGCTGATAAAATGCTTATTATATTGAAACAGCAAAACATAGCCTAGCAAGTGACACATTCCTGTAATTAGGGACTTTACTCCTTCATTATGGTGTTCTCAGATTACTCATGTAGTTATCTATCATTTCCAAAACTATCTCCTAAAAAGGTACAGCATTTGATATTTTTCTTTTGTGCAGTTGGAATACAGTTTAAAAAAAACAAGACTGTGATCATTATTAAATGAATGAAGCCAATAAAGAAGTAGTCCTTTTGGGACAATCCTGTTTTGTTAGAAGCAACCTTCAACAATAGGCTGATTTTTAGGGGTGAGGTTGATTATCAAACATCAGGAATCTAGCAGCAAGTTTTATAGATTCCTTTCAATTCGACCTCAAGGGAAAATGAAGATTTATATTATAACTGAAATTAATAATGCAGCTTTATGCCGGGTCCTCCAAAGTGAGAGATACTCATTGCAATTGCTCTTTGATCTGGCTAAAAGAACAGGATCTTTAAAAGAATTGTATACTTTTTATTTAAAGAGGACTTGTTACCAAGTCAGAAATAGCAAGTTTTTACTCTTTCTTTATTCCCGCTGCCTCCCTGAGTAGTCAGTTTTTAATTGTTTTCTTTAGATCCTCCCTTAGGTTTCATCTTTTCATTTGCTGCTAATTTTTAGAGTTTTTACAAGAGGAGTGGCTCATTAAATTCTCTAGTTGTGTATATTTACTCTACTCTTTATTATTACTTTCTGAGCAACACCCTCATGGTAAAGACCATAAAAAAATGAGCATTAAATAAAATAGCTCATACTGTATCTCTGTAACTGTAGGACGGATTAGAAAAAAGCAAACATTTTATTCTCACTGCTCGCGTGAATATTCTAAGAGCAAAAACTGTTCATTTTGACCTGGTGATAGATCCTCCTTAAACTATTCTAAACCGTGCCACTGAAATTGAATTATACATATGTCACGTAAAGTCACCTTACTTGGTGCCCTCCGTTAGGATCCCACTGCCTTCTCAACCGCATCCTGGTCCTCCTGGCAATCAAAATGAGTGATGTAGTGGCATGGGGGGCAGGGAAAAGACTGAACCACACCTCTTCATCAAAGTAAAGTCAAGGAAGGCATTGTTCAGACCTACCACTGTGCTCCCCATGCAGGGGACAGGAGGAGGACCAGAACGTTGGTATGGGCAAAGGAGACAGTTTGAAGCAAACAAAAATCACTAGGCAGGATAACTATAAATGACAAATCTATAATCACTTTTCAGTGACAGAATGGAGGGTCACTTTAATTCAGAATTCCTTAATAGGATATTTAAAATAGACTTTCTAAAGCTTATAACCCCTTTAAAAATGTAAAAACTATCTGTTAATGTGTATACAGTCATCATTGCTGAACAATTCATTTATGTAGAGTAAATTCCTCTGTTACCTCCCTTACCACATCAGTAGAAGATAATCATGTGAGGATTACAACACACAAGTCTGGCGACAACTTTATTGTTCTGCCACTGAAATAACTGCAATCACATAAAAAAGGGAATGAGACAACTTCATTATTTACTGACAATGACGGAGCCTTCGGGATCAGCTCAGCTTGTCATATTGATAGTACATAAAGCTGATTCCACAGCAGCTATGGGGAGTGAATCTAATAAAGAGCAGTACTACACAGATTTAAAAGTAGAGGTATTGACATTCTGCTGTCTGTCCCAAGGGGCCTCACATATCTTCCGTCTGAAGTACAGTTTGAAAGAATTATATCTTCAAAGAGGACTCACATGCCCTGCACATTCTTCTTCCCAACAAGCCACCTGTCTCTGTTAATGTAACACTTCAAAGCTGCAAAATCATATTCACAAAATTCATGTGTGGATCATTTGGGACTCAGTCTTAGTAAATCAAGCATCCCTTTACAGCAGCTGGAGCAACACATTAATGTTTTACAATGTCATAAATCAACATTTATTTTCTTAATATAACGGGGTTGGTTGCCTTATTGGAATCATTCTGTTCATTAATTTTTGACATGCATCACATAGTTTTGCTCAAAGTCACAGCCATATTATTTTTTTTTAGAATTAGATTCTTGTTGAAATGCTGAACTACAAAAGTAATGCATCTATGTGCAATAATCCAAAACGTCACAATCCTTCTATAGCCTAATACAACCAAAGCAACATAAAGACAGCAGTATATAGGTGTTATAAGTAGTGATGGGCGAACCCGTTGATGTTCGAGTCTGGCGAGTTTGGCCGATCATTTAAACAAAGTTCAGTTTGGGTACCAGAACATTACCCAAACTTGAACCCGAACCTCATTCTGGTAATGGGGTGCCTGAACATCTGTTGTTTGTCATCAGCATGACAGTGCGGCAAACATGGGCACTGATTGGCGGTAAGATCGATGCTGCTGGTCAGAGAGCTGCGGCTCCCATGCTGTCAGATGACAGCATGTGAGCCAGCACCTGCGACTGGCTGTAAAAAGGTTACTGCTGGTCACAGGCGTCGGCTGAAGAGAGTACTCATCAGTGTATGCCTGTTGTCGCTGGTGACAGAGAGAGCAGGTGAGGCTAGTGAGAGTATTCATTAGTCGGCGCCTGGGCAATAAATACATTTAAAAAATTACCTTATTTTCCTCTATTTTTGATTACCAGTGCAGACAAAACTGACTCAGCTTTATCTTGGGTAGTTATCAAGAAAAAGTGGTCCCCATGCTGTATGTTTTTAAATTATTTAAATAAATAATTAAAAAACAAAGGTGTGGGTTCCCCGACATTTTTGACAACCAGGCAAGCTAAAACTGACAGCTGGAGGCTGGTATTCTCAGACTGGGAAGAGGCCATGAATATTTGCCCTCCTCAGCCTAAAAATAGCAGCCTGAAGCTGCCCCAGAAAAATTACATCTATTAGATGCACCCAGCTCATCCCATTTACCCTGGTACGGTGGCAAGTTGGGTAATAGATTTGGGGTTGATGTTAGCTATTTTATGGCTACTGACATCAAGCACAGGTTGTTACTAATGGAGAGACATCAATAAGACACCCCCATTACTAGCCCCATAGTTAGAGTGCCGCGATGAGATGAGTGGGGTCATCTCCACTTATGCAAATCTAGAGCATGCACACCGCACATTCTGGCAGCATCACTGCATCTCTGAAGCTTGTACGCATCTCAGCTACAGAGGTGCACACTGTGCATAACCAGAAGCTATCTTCTAAACTTCCGGACATATACGGAAACGTATACTCAGCTTCAAAGATCCAGTGCTGGAATGTGTGGTGTGTATGCACTAGATTCGCGTAAGCTGCGATGAAGCCTACAGGGGCATGATAACATGGAAAGAGGGCTGACTAGACTGGGGCTACTAATGCCCCATCAACTAGTCAAAACCCTCATTACCATAGGAAAAGGGGGCAATATAAATGTTTTTTTAAACCTCATTTGACCAGAAAAATGTTATACATTGATGGTTAGGCAAGGTATTTACTGACAAATAAGTGAACACTGCTGGGTAGGAGGGCATGGGGGACCTGACAGGTTCTCTTGTTAAGTAGTCACTTAAGAAGCATTAATGCTATAGGGGCACTAAGCGTATTGTGGCCCTCAAAGTGGCAAAATGTGTGCTCCAGTGCATTTGAACGGGCATTAATGTTTTCTAGGGGGGAATTTTACCATCTAGAAGGCACAAAGGAGGCATTATTGCTATGCAAGGGGCACAGTGGTGGGCATTATTACGTGGGGCACTAAGGGGAGCACTGTTATTGTGCAAAACAGCAAGTGCAGTAATAGGGACTTGTTTGGCAGCAGTGGCTCAGTATAAGAGTGTCAGTAGGGCGAGCAGTTTGTGAAGGTTGGTTATAGACGATAATAGTGCATGAAATGTGAGAAGTCAAATGTGTCTTTGTTGTAATCTCTGCAGACGAATCCTGGCTGGAAGAAGTTGTCATGTTGGTCTGGGACAGATGGAAAAGTTGTAAAAAATGAATAATTCCAACAGAAAGAACATCATCTGTAAGTTACTATATATTACTGTACTGTAATCACTTGTATGTTCTGCAGAACTGGTATCTACCACTATATGTCGGTAATATCAGTGTGTCACCATAGTTAAAATCAATGTACTGGTTAAGGACCCACTCAGATGTTACCCCCTAAGTTGAACCCCTAGCTACCCTTCTAGATGCAGGTGCCTGCAGTTACTTTAGATTTATGTCACATACTGTGTATAAGCTAACAATGCATAAAATCAAAGTATCCCTTTAAAATAAAAAATATGCTAAATCATTTTCTGCAGAATTATGTATCAATCTTACAGCTCCTCATGTTCTATACCATTATTCCCACAGATTCAGGTTTGGAATTTTCAGTTTCCTTTTAAAAGCACATAATGTTATAGCATGGGACCACAGCATGCTTTCAAAGATCAGTGACACACAAATGTATAAGGCCAGGTTCACATTGCGTTAGTGCAGTCCGTTCAACGCATGCATTAAATGAACTGCGCAACGCAAGTGCCTTTTAAAGATCGCGTTATGCGATCGCGCTAGCGCAGATGCTCCATCTGTGCTAGCGGTGCCGGTCCCGAAAACGAAGCAGACCGCGTCCGAGGGTCCGTCACGGAATGACGGCACATCGCTAACGCATGCCGATTATGACATGCGTTAGAGATGCGCTACATAATGGCAGTTAATGGGTGTGCTAACGCATCCGTTACATAGTGTCAGGGCCGGTTTTAGGCAAAGTGGGGCCCTAGGCAAAGTTTAAAATGGGGCCCCAAATGCTAACATATTGCACATCATACAGAAGCATTTCTGTTGTATTTACATGCGCTGATCTCAGGCCGCTAAACGAGCGTGATCGACAATACTGAAGTCGTTGGACGCTTGTTTCCAGACATCTTTCCACCATCTGAGAAAGAATGAAGGGGACAGAACGATCACTAATAGATCACTAACAGATCACCATACAGTATCATGTTATCAACAGCACATCTACAGTTTACACCAGCGATGTGCTGCTGAGAACAAGGATTTTTATTCCAGCATAAACAATCCAATCACCCAATGAATATGCAGCATTTTGCTGGTTTAGTATAATACACCCCATAGTCCTCCATATAATATAATGTGCCCCATAGTCCTCCATATAGTATACAGCACAGCCAACAGTAGTATACAGCACTGCCCACAGTAGTACTATACAGCACTGCCCACAGTAGTATACAGCAGAGCCCACAGTAGTATACAGAAGAGCCCACAGTAGTATACAGCAGAGCCCACAGTAGTGTACAGCAGAGCCCACAGTAGTACTATACAGCACTGCCCACAGTAGTATACAGCAGAGCCCACAGTAGTATACAGCAGAGCTCACAGTAGTATACAGCAGAGCCCACAGTAGTACTATAAAGCACTGCCCACATTAGTATACAGCAGAGCCCACAGTAGTATACAGCAGAGCTCACAGTAGTATACAGCAGAGCCCACAGTAGTACTATACAGCACTGCCCACAGTAGTATACAGCAGAGCTCACAGTAGTATACAGCAGAGCCCACAGTGGTATACAGCAGAGTCCACAGGAGTATACAGCAGAGCCCACAATAGTGTACAGCAGAACCCACAGTAGTATACAGCAGAGCCCACAGTGGTATACAGCAGAGCCCACAGTGGTATACAGCAGAGCCCACAGTGGTATACAGCAGAACTCACAGTAGTATACAGCAGAGCCCAAAGGAGTATACAGCAGAGCCTACAGGAGTATACAGCAGAGCCCACAATAGTGTACAGCAGAACCCATAGTAGTATAATACAGCAGAGCCCACAGTAGCATACAGCAGAGCTCACTGTTGTGAATTTGGTTTTTGGGCTCCTCCGGTGGTCACTGGTGGTACTGAACTTGTGTGCTTCACCTTCTCTGTTCACCTGTTTCCATCAGGATGTGGGAGTTTTCTATTTAGCCTTGCTCCTCAGTCATTCCTATGCCGGCCATCAATGTAACCAGAAGCCTTTCTGTTGCATGTTCCTGCTCCTAGTCAACCATCAGCTAAGTTGGACTCTTGTCCTATGTTTGTTTTGCATTTTTGTTCCAGTTCTCAGTGATTGTTTATTTCTGTGTCTGGAAGCTCTTGTGAGCTGAAATTGCCACTCTGGTATCATGAGTTGATATTAGAGTCTTAAAGTAATTTCAGGATGGTTTTTTTGTAAGGGTTTTCAGTTGACCGTGAAGTTCCCTTTTCTGTCTTCTTCTATCTAGTAAGCGGACCTCCAATACAGACTAGCTCTTGGAAGATGGAATCTCGAGCTGACCGTGAGCTAAACCTATTGCACAACTAGCAGTGGCCGGGTAGCGTGCCTACGTTTTATCCCTAGACGCCCAGCGCCAGCCGGAGGACTAAATAACCCTAGCAGAGGAAAGTACAGACCTGGCTTACCTCTAGAGAAATTTTTCCCCAAAGGCAGACAGAAGCCCCCCACATATATTGTCGGTGAATGCAGAGGAAATTGACAAACGTAGTATGATGATAGGTTCAGCAAAGGGAGGTCCGCTTACTAGATAGAAGAAGACAGAAAAGGGAACTTCACGGTCAACTGAAAACCCTTACAAAAAAAACATCCTGAAATTACTTTAAGACTCTAATATCAACTCATGATACCAGAGTGGCAATTTCAGCTCACAAGAGCTTCCAGACACAGAAATAAACAATCACTGAGAACTGGAACAAAAATGCAAAACAAACATAGGACAAGAGTCCAACTTAGCTGATGGTTGACTAGGAGCAGGAACATGCAACAGAAAGGCTTCTGGTTACATTGATGGCCGGCATAGGAATGACTGAGGAGCAAGGCTAAATAGAAAACTCCCACATCCTGATGGAAACAGGTGAACAGAGAAGGTGAAGCACACAAGTTCAGTACCACCAGTGACCACCGGAGGAGCCCAAAAACCAAATTCACAACAGCTCACAGTAGTATACAGCAGAGCCCACAATAGTGTACAGCAGAACCCATAGTAGTATACAGCATGCCCATCCCCCCCTCTCCCTTCCCGAGAATGGCCGCACAGTCCAGTAAAAAAAAACAAAAAAAACAAACACAAGCTCCTCACCTCTCCACACGTGCCCGCGCTACTTCCTTCTCCTGTGTCAGTGGCTGCGGCCTGCCGCAGCCGCTGCTCTGCCTGGGACACAGTGAGTGCGCGCACACCCGCTGTGTCAGAGGCAGAGTGGGGAATGATGGGAGAGGGGGCGTCGTCAGGTGACGCTCTCTCCTCCATCATTGCATTGAACTGTACCGGCAGACGCCAGTAGAGTTCAATGCGGCGGGGGAGTCGGCGCTGGCGGCAGGCGGGCCCCCCTGCCTCACAGGGGCCCCATAGAGGCTGCGTGACTTGCCGCTAGCTGGGGGCCCCTGGAGGAGTGGGGGCCCCAGGCAGCTGCCTGGTCTGCCTGCCCCTAACGCCGGCCTTGCATAGCGTTAGTGCCGCTATGTAACGGATGCCATCAGTGCAGTGCCATTAACGCAATGTGAACCTAGCCTAATACAGTTATGGAAGTAAGGCCTAAGGACACAATTTATTCCCTCCTTGCTAGCCATTAATGAAGCCAATATGCTATATTAACATGAATTGTGCACTGAATTTCCTCTCGGTTCCTTATGTAGTGTGAAGAATATAAACCTTGAAGAAAAATCTCCACTAAAGCTATTTGCAGGAGGCTATACAGAGGCATATGGAGTTGCTGATTGCTGATACAAACTGTATCACAAAAGGAACAAGGTTCATGTCATGGATGCACAGCCGGAAAGATCATGCAGATCCCACCACTGTTACCACTTTGTCACAGATTAAGCCAGAGAGATTACACAGATCTCACTGCTGCCACCAATATGTCAAGGGAATGCAACTCCACTGCCTCCAATCATCAGGAAAATTACGCAATTGGCTGAGGAGTGGGGTATGAGACCGCAGCTGCTTCCACTACTAGGCTAGTTATTGGGGAACTCACACTGAGTGTATGGTATATACACCTCCAGTTCCAACTCATGGATTATATACAGGCCAATTGGACACCTGTTAAAGGTACAGTGAAGGAAATTATTATTTGATCCCTTGCTGATTTTGTAAGTTTGCCCACTGACAAAGAGATGAACAGTCTATAATTTTAAGGGTAGGTTAATTTTAACACTGACAGAAATTAAATAAATGTATTTGCATTTTGCAGTGAGAAATAAGTATTTGATCTCCTACCAACCATTAAGAGTTCTGGCTCCTACAGACCAGTTAGACGCTCCTAATCAACTCATTACCTGCATTAAAGACAGTTGTCTTACATAGTCACCTTTATAAAAGATTCCTGGCCACAGACTCAATTAATCAGTCAGACTCTAACCTCTACAACATGGGGAAGACCAAAGAGCTTTCTAAGGATGTCAGGGACAAGATCATAGACCTTCACAAAGCTGGAATGGGCAGCAAAACCATAAGTAAGACGCTGGGTGAGAAGGAGGCAACTGTTGGTGCAATAGTAAGAAAATAGAAGAAATACAAAATGACTATCAATCAACATCGATATGGGGCACCATACAAAATTTCACCTCGTGGGGTATCATTGATCATGAGCAAGGTGAGAGATCTACCTAAAACTACACAGGGGGAACTTGTTAATGATCTCAAAGCAGCTGGGACCACAGTCACCAAGAAAACCATTGGTAACACATTATGCTGTTAAGGTTTAAAATCCTGCAGTGCCTGCAAGGTCCCACTGCTCAAGAAGGCACATGTGCAAGCCCATTTGAAGCTTGTCAATGAATACCTGGATGATTCTATGAGTAATTGGGAGAAGGTGCTGTGGTCAGATGAGACAAAAATTGAGGTATTTGGCATTAACTCAACTCACTGTGTTTGAAGGAAGAGAAATGCTGCTTGTGACCCAAAGAACACCGTCCCCACTGTCAAGCACGGAGTTGGAAACATTATGCTTTTGGGGGTGTTTCTCTACTAAGGGCACAGGACTACTTCACCACATCAATGGGAAAATGGATGGAGCTATATACCGTAAAATCCTGAGTGACAACCTCCTTCTCTCTGCCAGGACATTAAAAATGGGTCATGGCTGGGTCTTCCAGCAAGACAATGACCTAAAACATGCAACCAAGGCAACAAAGGAGTGACTGAAAAAGAATCACATTGAGGTCATGGAGTGGCCTAGCCAGTTTACAGACCTTAATCCCATAGAAAACTCATGGATGGAGTTGAAGTTCAGAGTTGCCAAGCGACAGCCTCAAAATCTTTATGATTTAGTGATGTTCTGCAAAAGAGGAGTGGACCAAAATGTTTTGGTGTTATCATTCATATTGTTTGAAAAAAGGCCAAGAAAGCAAAAATTCTGTCGGGGTATGTAAACTTTTGAGCACAACTGTATAATTCCATGTCAATTATTTGTATCATATTTGGCATTGGATTATAAAAAACCCCTTCAGCGTGCATTTGTAACCGAATACCAAGCCACAGCACGGGAGGTCGACAACTTGTCCGGCTCAGAGCGGAATAAAAGGCTTGTTGTGATGTAGAGTCAATAGTGTCAAAATTGCTTTCTTAAATCAGGTATGAATCCATAAAAAGTCATGGAGATTGTATACATCCTCGCAGTACAACATCTAGATTTCCGAGATCCCCAGACCAGACTGAACACCTTGCAGGTTCTTGATCCGTTCTAGCATCACAGGGCCCATCCTGATGAAGACATGGCGAAACGCGCATAGAGGCGGCAGGGTGGGATCCCCTCACTTTATTACATTATAAGTCCTATTCCCTCTATAGGCACTTCACTGTAATTTACATTTTGCACTGTAGCACTTTAAATCTGAGTTCCATTCATTTGGTTACATGCTGACCTCCACTCCCTCACAGGAGGATACTATCCTACACTAGGACAAAAGAGTGGTATATCAGATGTTTATATGTCTCTTTGTAGACATCAGCTCAGTTTTTCTTTAACATTTTTATACACTTCACTTAGATTTAAATACTTCCTGATATATCAGGTAGGGCCTGTTTTGAATAATGTAAATTGTATTATGTCTTTGAACATTTACATATGCACTTAAGCTATATACTCTATAGTGGATCCCATATTAATCCCTGCTTAGTAGCGATACTCTGTATGGATTTTTAATATATGTAGTGTTTTTCTATTAATAAAAATAAATTTTATGGTTGAATATACTCTCACTCACCCTGTGCTTTAATTATGCTTATTGGGGCATTTTGTGTTCATAGCTGTTATTAATAGCCTGGGAACATTATGGGGTATGGTCCCTTGTCCCAGATTATCAACCCCAGCCCCCAGCAGTGGGCTTTCCCTCTGCTGGTTATGAAAATTGTGCGGGAGCCCACGCCGTTTTCTTAAATTTTTTATTTTACACAGGAGGCACACAGCTGCTGTTAAATACAACTCCCATCATTATCTCCTGGTCGCACTGATCAGAGCGCACTGTACCGCTTGTTCCCTGGTGCCAGTACGTGTCACACGTAGGGCACACAGATGTAAAACATTGACATGGACAACCGATCTCATCAGTACTGGTTTTTCCCTGTACAAGAATCACCATTGGCATAAAGCTTTGATCTTTTTGTAAAAAGCATGGTTCCACTAATTTTTTGACAGGAAATCAAACAGGACACCAAAATAAAAAGACCAATTAGCTTGTTTTTACATATGGAAGCAGTGGTATAGCTCTATAGACACTAGTTTCCCAATAAAAATTATACATTGTTTTAGAGATCCATTGACCCATTAATAAGAAAACTAGAGTAGAAACCATATGTAAATCACAATGGAGGCATGTCAAAGTGCTGCACTCTCATCCTGATTTATACAGTATACTATAGTTTTGTTTAATTGTGTTAGATTTCTCAAAACTGTCACAACAGATCTCTACAAAATAAAAGGTATCATTTTATTGTGGAACAAGCACTTATACAGCCATACCACTACCACCATATGTAAAACCATGCTAATAGATCCCTTTAAAAATGTCCCTTCTGATTTCCTAATGGGCAGGCAAAAAATGGCAGTTACATGAATTTTAGAAAGTGGTTAAGGCCTTATGTTGATATTGGCAATAAAGTTCTCTTAACATGAAACCCAAGCAGCAGACAGCCCAAGTGTATTTTTACATGCCTCCAATTTCATACAGAATTTTTCTTGCTGTATCCTTTATTATTAAAAATTGTGGCAACAGATTCTCTTTAAAGGGAACCTGTCACCTCTAGTGTTGAGCGCTACCTTCCGATATGCAAAGGTATCGGTATCGGATTGGATCGGCCGATACCCAAAAAATATCGGATATCACCGATTCCGATACCCGATACCAATGCATATCAATGGGACACAAAATATCGGAATGGTTCCCAGGGTCTGAAGGAGAGGAAACTCTCCTTCAGGCCCTGGGATCCATATTCATGTATAAAATAAAAAATAAAAATAAAAAATATTGATATACTCACCCCTCGGACGGCCCTGGCTCTCACCGGTCCAAGCGTCTGCCTCCGTTCCTAAGAATGCAGAGTAAAGGACCTTCGATGACGTCGCGGCTTGTGATTAGTCGCATGACCGCTCATGTGACCGCTCACGTGACCAATCACAAGCCGCGACATCATCGCAGGTCCTACACTCACTGCATTCTTAGGAACGGAGGCTGCCGGTTACATCGCTAAGGTCCAGGGTCCGCCGGAGGGGTGAGTATATCCATATTTTTTATTTTTATTCTTTATTTTTTACATGAATATGGATCCCAGGGCCTGAAGGAGAGTCTCCTCTCCTTCAGACCCTGGGAACCATACACTGGGATCTTCCGATTCCGATTTCCGATATCACAAAAAATATCGGAACTCGGTATCGGAATTCCGATACAGCAAATATCGGCCGATACCCGATACTTGCGGTATCGGAATGCTCAACACTAGTCACCTCTTTTTTGGCCTACCAGCTAAAAATATCAGTTAATTGAGTGTCAGCTATACATTCCACAACTACTTCTGAAACCCCCTGACTCCTCATGTATCACCCAAAAAAACCCTTTTTTATTGCTCCTGCGCTGTATGGTGATGTGTTCGGTCCGGTCTGATGGGCTTTGCTTCGGTTCCCTCACTCCAGCCCTCCTCAGCTTGCTGTATGCATTACTTGCCGTGAATATCGCAGATCGCATAGAGATTTTGCGCCTGCGCATTCAAATGGGATCTCGCACGTGTGCAGTATGGTTTTCCCAACTGCGGGCAAAGCCGGAAAGCAGTACGGTGCAATCAGGAGCCTCACCTTCATGTTTTTACCATGGGAATAATGTTTCTGAATAAAAAATGATTAGAATATTAATCTGTGAAATTAGCTATGTATCCCAAATCAGTAAGAACCAAGGTACCGTAATTTTTTTGCAGTGTAAAAGTGTAGTCCTTTTTATGTTGTAAAATAAACCTTGGTTTAGAAAGCAGCTGGAATGTGATGTAGGAGTTATGTTCCATATTCCAGACATGACTAAACAACCTATAAGATAGCAACTTTCAGATAATGCTTGGAGATACTTTCTTAGTCATTTCAGACCATTTACTGTAGTGAAAAAGTTCTCAAAGTTAATTCTTACTTACTGAGGAAGTTTTTGAACAGGATGTAGCAAGTAGTTGCAGATATTCAGTTATGGAGCATTGTCTGGAATACCACAAGTATTCATAAGCAAACTTAGGCCCAAGCTTAGCTGCCTTTCTTCAGATTCCCATTACAATTTTGACACAACCCAGCCTATACAATAGGATATGTTTTTTCCAGTTATACTGTACATTCACAGTAAAGTTTAAAGGGAAATTCTTAAGATTTTAACTTGTAAAAAGTTTTTTAAAAATCCTCTCTATTTTCAAGAACAGAGGGATTTTTAATTCTGTTGCATACTGCTCAATGCCTAGACTACCAAGCCATCTTCTGCAGTCTGTTAGCACTTACAAGCTGTTTTTGCTATAAGGTTTGTATGATCTGTTCTGATGCTAGTTGTATTGCTGGATCTAGTCGATGTCAGTGCCCCTGCACCAGCTCAATATTGCAGAGCTACCTCTGCTTGCAGCATCAGAGTATGCACAATTCAGACCAACAATAAAACCATGACGTTGGTCTAAACTGTCAATTAGGAAGAAATTGCAAGCAGGAAGCCAAGAGACTGGGGAGACTGAGGCAAAACCCCTTAAAATGATAAACTGTTTCTTACCTTGCACTTAAAGTATATATTTAAAACTGAATTTGCCAATATGCTGTTAGTATCAGTACTCATTAGCTACAAATCTGCATATTTGTGGCAAATTAAAAATTCACTAAAACTGTCGAGTTAACAGGCCTAGGTAGTTTTATTACAACCCATAGACAGGAGTTAAATGTGTGGTTCTCCAATTTGTCCTCCTTTGGTAAGGGAAAGGTATCAGGTTTCACAACAACCTGTAAGGATGCTGCCTTCTATTCTGAAGGGTCCAGTCCACAGTAACAAAAGAAGCTTTGATTGTAAATAACAATTTGCTAAAAAGTGACCAAACATATCAGATCAAAGTCAGTGTGACTGACTTACAACTGTATATACACAGTGGAGACCAAAAGTTTTCCGTTTTTTTAAAGTGTGATTACTTCTGTCTGGTTGTTGTGATGTCATTTTCCTGGTGATGAATTAAAAGTGCATGAAGTTATCATCATGAAAGACCTTAACTTTAACTGTTGTGAATTTGCTTTTTGCTCCCTCTAGTGGTTACTAGTTTTTTGACTCTGGTTTTTCTGTCATTCCTTTTATCCGCACCTGGGTCGTTAGTTAGGGGTGTTGCTATATAAGCTCCCTGGACCTTCAGTTCAATGCCTGGCAACGTAGTTATCAGAGCTAGTCTGCTGTGCTCTTGTCTACTGATCCTGGTTCCGGTTATATCAGCTAAGTTTGCTTTTTGCTTTTTGCTATTTGTTTTGGTTTTGTATTTTTGTCCAGCTTGTTCCAAATCTATATCCTGACCTTTGCTGGAAGCTCTAGGGGGCTGGTGTTCTCCCCCCGGACCGTTAGACGGTTCGGGGGTTCTTGAATTTCCAGTGTGGATTTTGACAGGGTTTTTGTTGACCATATAAGTTACCTTTCTTTATTCTGCTATCAGTAAGCGGGCCTCTCTGTGCTAAACCTGGTTAATTTCTATGTTTGTCATTTCCTCTTACCTCACCGTTATTATTTGTGGGGGGCTTCTATCCTGCTTTGGGGTCCCTTTCTCTGGAGGCAAGAAAGGTCTTTGTTTTCCTCTACTAGGGGTAGTTAGATTCTCCGGCTGGCGCGTGTCATCTAGAATCAACGTAGGAATGATCCCCGGCTACTTCTAGTGTTGGCGTTAGGAGTAGATATATGGTCAACCCAGTTACCACTGCCCTATGAGCTGGATTTTTTGTATTCTGCAGACTTTCACGTTCCTCTGAGACCCTCGCCATTGGGGTCATAACAGTTTGCCAGGCCAGTATTAAATGTTTAATGCATTGCAGAAGAGGGATTATAAGAAAGAAGATTCTGAGTTTTTTTTTTTTTTTTCTTCTTCCCCTTTACCTCAGAGTGGCTATGCTTGCTGCAGACATGAATGTCCAGACCTTGATTACAAGTGTGGACCAGCTGGCTACTCGTGTGCAGGGCATACAAGACTATGTTATCAGAAATCCTAGGTCAGAACCTAAAATACCGATTCCTGAACTGTTTTCTGGAGACAGGTTTAAGTTTAGGAATTTCATGAATAATTGTAAATTGTTTTTGTCCCTGAGACCCTGTTCATCTGGAGACTCTGCTCAGCAAGTAAAAATTGTTATTTCGTTCTTACGGGGCGACCCTCAGGATTGGGCTTTTTCGCTGGCGCCGGGAGATCCGGCATTGGCTGATATTGATGCGTTTTTTCTGGCGCTCGGTTTACTTTATGAGGAACCCAATCTTGAGATTCAGGCAGAAAAGGCCTTGCTGGCTATGTCTCAGGGGCAGGACGAGGCTGAAGTGTATTGCCAAAAATTTCGGAAATGGTCCGTGCTGACACATTGGAACGAGTGTGCACTGGCCGCTAATTTTAGAAATGGCCTTTCTGATGCCATTAAGAATGTTATGGTGGGTTTTCCCATTCCCACAGGTCTGAATGATACTATGGCACTGGCTATTCAAATTGACCGGCGGTTGCGGGAGCGCAAAACCGCAAATTCCCTCATGGTGTTGTCTGAACAGACACCTAATTCGGTGCAATGTGATAGAAAAACCGCAAATTCCCTCATGGTGTTGTCTGAACAGACACCTGATTTAATGCAATGTGATAGAATCCTGACTAGAAATGAGCGGAAAATTCATAGACGCCGGAATGGCTTGTGCTACTACTGTGGTGATTCTACACATGTTATCTCAGCATGCTCTAAACGTATAGCTAAGGTTGTTAGTCCTGTCACTGTTGGTAATTTGCAACCTAAATTTATTCTGTCTGTAACTTTGATTTGCTCACTGTCATCTTATCCTGTCATGGCGTTTGTAGATTCAGGTGCTGCCCTGAGTCTTATGGATCTGTCATTTGCTAAGCACTGTGGTTTTACTCTTGAACCATTAGAAAATCCTATTCCTCTTAGGGGTATTGATGCTACGCCATTGGCAGCAAATAAACCGCAGTATTGGACACAGTATTGGACAGGCCCGCTGGTCATTGTTTTTCTCCCGCTTTGATTTTGTTGTCTCGTATTTACCAGGTTCAAAGAATGTGAAGGCCGATGCTCTTTCTAGGAGCTTTGTGCCTGATGCTCCTGGAGTCGCTGATCCTGTTGGTATTCTTAAAGATGGAGTTATCTTGTCAGCTATTTCTCTGGATCTGCGACGTGTGTTGCAGAGATTTCAGGCTGATAGGCCTGAGTCATGTGCATGACTCCTGAACACCGCGAGGTGATACGTTTCCCGGTTTTACATAAAATGCATGATTTGGTTGTTTTAGGGCTGCCATGGTTACAGACCCATAATCCCGTCCTGGACTGGAAGGCTATGTCAGTGTCAAGTTGGGGCTGTCGTGGTATTCATGGGGATTCCCTGCCTGTGTCTATTGCTTCTTCTACGCCTTCGGAAGTTCCGGAGTATTTGTCTGATTATCAGGATGTCTTCAGTGAGTCTGAGTCCAGTGCACTGCCTCCTCATAGGGACTGTGACTGTGCTATAGATTTGATCCCAGGCAGTAAATTTCCTAAGGGAAGACTGTTTAATCTGTCGGTACCTGAACATACCGCTATGCGTTCATATATCAAGGAGTCTCTGGAGAAAGGACATATTCGTCCGTCTTCTTCCCCTCTTGGTGCGGGATTCTTTTTTGTGGCAAAAAAGGACGGATCTTTGAGACCTTGTATTGATTATCGGCTTTTGAATAAGATCACTGTCAAATTTCAGTATCCTTTGCCGCTGTTGTCTGACTTGTTTGCCCGGATTAAAGGTGCCAAGTGGTTCACCAAGATAGACCTTCGTGGTGCGTACAACCTTGTGCGCATTAAGCAAGGTGATGAATGGAAAACCGCATTCAATACGCCCGAAGGTCATTTTGAGTACTTGGTGATGCCTTTTGGGCTCTCCAATGCGCCTTCAGTTTTTCAGTCCTTTATGCATGACATTTTCCGGAAGTATCTGGATAAATTTTTGATTGTTTATCTGGATGATATTTTGGTTTTTTCTGATGATTGGGATTCGCATGTGGAGCAGGTCAGGTTGGTCTTTAAAATTTTGCGTGAAAATTCTTTGTTTGTCAAGGGCTCAAAGTGTCTCTTTGGTGTACAGAAGGTTCCCTTTTTGGGGTTCATTTTTTCCCCTTCTGCTGTGGAGATGGACCCAGTCAAGGTCCGAGCTATTCTTGATTGGACTCAACCCTCGTCAGTTAAGAGTCTTCAGAAGTTCTTGGGTTTCGCTAACTTCTACCGTCGTTTTATCGCTAATTTTTCTAGCATTGTGAAACCTTTAACGGATATGACCAAGAAGGGCTCCGATGTAGCTAACTGGGCTCCTGCTGCCGTGGAGGCTTTCCAGGAGTTGAAACGCCGGTTTACTTCGGCGCCTGTTTTGTGCCAGCCCGATGTCTCACTTCCCTTTCAGGTTGAGGTGGATGCTTCAGAGATTGGAGCAGGGGCCGTTTTGTCGCAGAGAGGCCCTGGTTGCTCTGTTATGAAACCTTGTGCCTTTTTCTCTAGGAAGTTTTCGCCTGCCGAGCGAAATTACGATGTGGGCAATCGGGAGTTGTTGGCCATGAAATGGGCATTTGAGGAGTGGCGTCATTGGCTCGAGGGTGCTAAGCATCGTGTGGTGGTCTTGACTGATCACAAAAATCTGATGTATCTCGAGTCTGCTAAACGCCTTAATCCGAGACAGGCCCGCTGGTCATTGTTTTTCTCCCGCTTTGATTTTGTTGTCTCGTATTTACCAGGTTCAAAGAATGTGAAGGCCGATGCTCTTTCTAGGAGCTTTGTGCCTGATGCTCCTGGAGTCGCTGATCCTGTTGGTATTCTTAAAGATGGAGTTATCTTGTCAGCTATTTCTCCGGATCTGCGACGTGTGTTGCAGAGATTTCAGGCTGATAGGCCTGAGTCTTGTCCACCTGACAGACTGTTTGTCCCGGATAAGTGGACCAGCAGAGTCATTTCCGAGGTTCATTCCTCGGTGTTGGCAGGTCACCCGGGAATTTTTGGCACCAGAGATCTGGTGGCCAGGTCCTTTTGGTGGCCTTCCTTGTCAAGGGATGTGCGGTCGTTTGTGCAGTCCTGTGGGACTTGTGCTCGAGCTAAGCCTTGCTGTTCTCGTGCCAGCGGTTTGCTCTTGCCCTTGCCTGCCCCGAAGAGACCTTGGACACATATCTCCATGGATTTCATTTCTGATCTTCCGCTATCTCAGGGCATGTCCGTTATCTGGGTGATATGTGATCGCTTCTCCAAGATGGTCCATTTGGTTCCTTTGCCTAAGCTGCCTTCCTCTTCCGATCTGGTTCCTGTGTTTTTCCAGAACGTGGTTCGTTTGCACGGCATCCCTGAGAATATTGTGTCAGACAGAGGATCCCAGTTCGTTTCCAGGTTCTGGCGATCCTTTTGTAGTAGGATGGGCATTGATTTGTCGTTTTCGTCTGCTTTCCATCCTCAGACTAATGGACAGACGGAGCGAACCAATCAGACTTTGGAGGCTTATTTGAGGTGTTTTGTCTCTGCTGATCAGGACGATTGGGTGACATTCTTGCCGTTGGCTGAGTTTGCCCTTAATAATCGGGCTAGTTCCGCCACCTTGGTTTCGCCTTTTTTCTGCAACTCTGGTTTCCATCCTCGCTTTTCTTCGGGTCATGTGGAGCCTTCTGACTGTCCTGGGGTGGATTCTGTGGTGGATAGGTTGCAGTGGATCTGGAATCATGTGGTGGACAACTTGAAGTTGTCACAGGAGAGGGCTCAGCGCTTTGCCAACCGCCGCCGCGGTGTGGGTCCCCGACTACGCGTTGGGGATTTGGTATGGCTTTCTTCCCGCTTTGTTCCTATGAAGGTCTCCTCTCCCAAATTTAAACCTCGTTTTATTGGTCCTTACAAGATATTGGAAATCCTTAATCCTGTATCTTTTCGTCTGGATCTTCCTGTGTCGTTTGCTATTCACAATGTATTTCATAGGTCCTTGTTGCGGCGGTACATTGTGCCTGTAGTTCCTTCTGCTGAGCCTCCTGCTCCGGTGTTGGTTGAGGGCGAGTTGGAGTACGTGGTGGAGAAGATCTTGGATTCTCGCCTCTCCAGGCGGAGGCTTCAGTACCTGGTCAAGTGGAAGGGCTATGGTCAGGAGGATAATTCCTGGGTGGTCGCCTCTGATGTTCATGCGGCCGATTTAGTTCGTGCCTTTCATGCCGCTCATCCTGATCGCCCTGGTGGTCGTGGTGAGGGTTCGGTGACCCCTCACTAAGGGGGGGGTACTGTTGTGAATTTGCTTTTTGCTCCCTCTAGTGGTTACTAGTTTTTTGACTCTGGTTTTTCTGTCATTCCTTTTATCCGCACCTGGGTCGTTAGTTAGGGGTGTTGCTATATAAGCTCCCTGGACCTTCAGTTCAATGCCTGGCAACGTAGTTATCAGAGCTAGTCTGCTGTGCTCTTGTCTACTGATCCTGGTTCCGGTTATATCAGCTAAGTTTGCTTTTTGCTTTTTGCTATTTGTTTTGGTTTTGTATTTTTGTCCAGCTTGTTCCAAATCTATATCCTGACCTTTGCTGGAAGCTCTAGGGGGCTGGTGTTCTCCCCCCGGACCGTTAGACGGTTCGGGGGTTCTTGAATTTCCAGTGTGGATTTTGACAGGGTTTTTGTTGACCATATAAGTTACCTTTCTTTATTCTGCTATCAGTAAGCGGGCCTCTCTGTGCTAAACCTGGTTAATTTCTATGTTTGTCATTTCCTCTTACCTCACCGTTATTATTTGTGGGGGGCTTCTATCCTGCTTTGGGGTCCCTTTCTCTGGAGGCAAGAAAGGTCTTTGTTTTCCTCTACTAGGGGTAGTTAGATTCTCCGGCTGGCGCGTGTCATCTAGAATCAACGTAGGAATGATCCCCGGCTACTTCTAGTGTTGGCGTTAGGAGTAGATATATGGTCAACCCAGTTACCACTGCCCTATGAGCTGGATTTTTTGTATTCTGCAGACTTTCACGTTCCTCTGAGACCCTCGCCATTGGGGTCATAACAGTTTGCCAGGCCAGTATTAAATGTTTAATGCATTGCAGAAGAGGGATTATAAGAAAGAAGATTCTGAGTTTTTTTTTTTTTTTTTTTTTTTCTTCTTCCCCTTTACCTCAGAGTGGCTATGCTTGCTGCAGACATGAATGTCCAGACCTTGATTACAAGTGTGGACCAGCTGGCTACTCGTGTGCAGGGCATACAAGACTATGTTATCAGAAATCCTAGGTCAGAACCTAAAATACCGATTCCTGAACTGTTTTCTGGAGACAGGTTTAAGTTTAGGAATTTCATGAATAATTGTAAATTGTTTTTGTCCCTGAGACCCTGTTCATCTGGAGACTCTGCTCAGCAAGTAAAAATTGTTATTTCGTTCTTACGGGGCGACCCTCAGGATTGGGCTTTTTCGCTGGCGCCGGGAGATCCGGCATTGGCTGATATTGATGCGTTTTTTCTGGCGCTCGGTTTACTTTATGAGGAACCCAATCTTGAGATTCAGGCAGAAAAGGCCTTGCTGGCTATGTCTCAGGGGCAGGACGAGGCTGAAGTGTATTGCCAAAAATTTCGGAAATGGTCCGTGCTGACACATTGGAACGAGTGTGCACTGGCCGCTAATTTTAGAAATGGCCTTTCTGATGCCATTAAGAATGTTATGGTGGGTTTTCCCATTCCCACAGGTCTGAATGATACTATGGCACTGGCTATTCAAATTGACCGGCGGTTGCGGGAGCGCAAAACCGCAAATTCCCTCATGGTGTTGTCTGAACAGACACCTAATTCGGTGCAATGTGATAGAAAAACCGCAAATTCCCTCATGGTGTTGTCTGAACAGACACCTGATTTAATGCAATGTGATAGAATCCTGACTAGAAATGAGCGGAAAATTCATAGACGCCGGAATGGCTTGTGCTACTACTGTGGTGATTCTACACATGTTATCTCAGCATGCTCTAAACGTATAGCTAAGGTTGTTAGTCCTGTCACTGTTGGTAATTTGCAACCTAAATTTATTCTGTCTGTAACTTTGATTTGCTCACTGTCATCTTATCCTGTCATGGCGTTTGTAGATTCAGGTGCTGCCCTGAGTCTTATGGATCTGTCATTTGCTAAGCACTGTGGTTTTACTCTTGAACCATTAGAAAATCCTATTCCTCTTAGGGGTATTGATGCTACGCCATTGGCAGCAAATAAACCGCAGTATTGGACACAGTATTGGACAGGCCCGCTGGTCATTGTTTTTCTCCCGCTTTGATTTTGTTGTCTCGTATTTACCAGGTTCAAAGAATGTGAAGGCCGATGCTCTTTCTAGGAGCTTTGTGCCTGATGCTCCTGGAGTCGCTGATCCTGTTGGTATTCTTAAAGATGGAGTTATCTTGTCAGCTATTTCTCTGGATCTGCGACGTGTGTTGCAGAGATTTCAGGCTGATAGGCCTGAGTCATGTGCATGACTCCTGAACACCGCGAGGTGATACGTTTCCCGGTTTTACATAAAATGCATGATTTGGTTGTTTTAGGGCTGCCATGGTTACAGACCCATAATCCCGTCCTGGACTGGAAGGCTATGTCAGTGTCAAGTTGGGGCTGTCGTGGTATTCATGGGGATTCCCTGCCTGTGTCTATTGCTTCTTCTACGCCTTCGGAAGTTCCGGAGTATTTGTCTGATTATCAGGATGTCTTCAGTGAGTCTGAGTCCAGTGCACTGCCTCCTCATAGGGACTGTGACTGTGCTATAGATTTGATCCCAGGCAGTAAATTTCCTAAGGGAAGACTGTTTAATCTGTCGGTACCTGAACATACCGCTATGCGTTCATATATCAAGGAGTCTCTGGAGAAAGGACATATTCGTCCGTCTTCTTCCCCTCTTGGTGCGGGATTCTTTTTTGTGGCAAAAAAGGACGGATCTTTGAGACCTTGTATTGATTATCGGCTTTTGAATAAGATCACTGTCAAATTTCAGTATCCTTTGCCGCTGTTGTCTGACTTGTTTGCCCGGATTAAAGGTGCCAAGTGGTTCACCAAGATAGACCTTCGTGGTGCGTACAACCTTGTGCGCATTAAGCAAGGTGATGAATGGAAAACCGCATTCAATACGCCCGAAGGTCATTTTGAGTACTTGGTGATGCCTTTTGGGCTCTCCAATGCGCCTTCAGTTTTTCAGTCCTTTATGCATGACATTTTCCGGAAGTATCTGGATAAATTTTTGATTGTTTATCTGGATGATATTTTGGTTTTTTCTGATGATTGGGATTCGCATGTGGAGCAGGTCAGGTTGGTCTTTAAAATTTTGCGTGAAAATTCTTTGTTTGTCAAGGGCTCAAAGTGTCTCTTTGGTGTACAGAAGGTTCCCTTTTTGGGGTTCATTTTTTCCCCTTCTGCTGTGGAGATGGACCCAGTCAAGGTCCGAGCTATTCTTGATTGGACTCAACCCTCGTCAGTTAAGAGTCTTCAGAAGTTCTTGGGTTTCGCTAACTTCTACCGTCGTTTTATCGCTAATTTTTCTAGCATTGTGAAACCTTTAACGGATATGACCAAGAAGGGCTCCGATGTAGCTAACTGGGCTCCTGCTGCCGTGGAGGCTTTCCAGGAGTTGAAACGCCGGTTTACTTCGGCGCCTGTTTTGTGCCAGCCCGATGTCTCACTTCCCTTTCAGGTTGAGGTGGATGCTTCAGAGATTGGAGCAGGGGCCGTTTTGTCGCAGAGAGGCCCTGGTTGCTCTGTTATGAAACCTTGTGCCTTTTTCTCTAGGAAGTTTTCGCCTGCCGAGCGAAATTACGATGTGGGCAATCGGGAGTTGTTGGCCATGAAATGGGCATTTGAGGAGTGGCGTCATTGGCTCGAGGGTGCTAAGCATCGTGTGGTGGTCTTGACTGATCACAAAAATCTGATGTATCTCGAGTCTGCTAAACGCCTTAATCCGAGACAGGCCCGCTGGTCATTGTTTTTCTCCCGCTTTGATTTTGTTGTCTCGTATTTACCAGGTTCAAAGAATGTGAAGGCCGATGCTCTTTCTAGGAGCTTTGTGCCTGATGCTCCTGGAGTCGCTGATCCTGTTGGTATTCTTAAAGATGGAGTTATCTTGTCAGCTATTTCTCCGGATCTGCGACGTGTGTTGCAGAGATTTCAGGCTGATAGGCCTGAGTCTTGTCCACCTGACAGACTGTTTGTCCCGGATAAGTGGACCAGCAGAGTCATTTCCGAGGTTCATTCCTCGGTGTTGGCAGGTCACCCGGGAATTTTTGGCACCAGAGATCTGGTGGCCAGGTCCTTTTGGTGGCCTTCCTTGTCAAGGGATGTGCGGTCGTTTGTGCAGTCCTGTGGGACTTGTGCTCGAGCTAAGCCTTGCTGTTCTCGTGCCAGCGGTTTGCTCTTGCCCTTGCCTGTCCCGAAGAGACCTTGGACACATATCTCCATGGATTTCATTTCTGATCTTCCGCTATCTCAGGGCATGTCCGTTATCTGGGTGATATGTGATCGCTTCTCCAAGATGGTCCATTTGGTTCCTTTGCCTAAGCTGCCTTCCTCTTCCGATCTGGTTCCTGTGTTTTTCCAGAACGTGGTTCGTTTGCACGGCATCCCTGAGAATATTGTGTCAGACAGAGGATCCCAGTTCGTTTCCAGGTTCTGGCGATCCTTTTGTAGTAGGATGGGCATTGATTTGTCGTTTTCGTCTGCTTTCCATCCTCAGACTAATGGACAGACGGAGCGAACCAATCAGACTTTGGAGGCTTATTTGAGGTGTTTTGTCTCTGCTGATCAGGACGATTGGGTGACATTCTTGCCGTTGGCTGAGTTTGCCCTTAATAATCGGGCTAGTTCCGCCACCTTGGTTTCGCCTTTTTTCTGCAACTCTGGTTTCCATCCTCGCTTTTCTTCGGGTCATGTGGAGCCTTCTGACTGTCCTGGGGTGGATTCTGTGGTGGATAGGTTGCAGTGGATCTGGAATCATGTGGTGGACAACTTGAAGTTGTCACAGGAGAGGGCTCAGCGCTTTGCCAACCGCCGCCGCGGTGTGGGTCCCCGACTACGCGTTGGGGATTTGGTATGGCTTTCTTCCCGCTTTGTTCCTATGAAGGTCTCCTCTCCCAAATTTAAACCTCGTTTTATTGGTCCTTACAAGATATTGGAAATCCTTAATCCTGTATCTTTTCGTCTGGATCTTCCTGTGTCGTTTGCTATTCACAATGTATTTCATAGGTCCTTGTTGCGGCGGTACATTGTGCCTGTAGTTCCTTCTGCTGAGCCTCCTGCTCCGGTGTTGGTTGAGGGCGAGTTGGAGTACGTGGTGGAGAAGATCTTGGATTCTCGCCTCTCCAGGCGGAGGCTTCAGTACCTGGTCAAGTGGAAGGGCTATGGTCAGGAGGATAATTCCTGGGTGGTCGCCTCTGATGTTCATGCGGCCGATTTAGTTCGTGCCTTTCATGCCGCTCATCCTGATCGCCCTGGTGGTCGTGGTGAGGGTTCGGTGACCCCTCACTAAGGGGGGGGTACTGTTGTGAATTTGCTTTTTGCTCCCTCTAGTGGTTACTAGTTTTTTGACTCTGGTTTTTCTGTCATTCCTTTTATCCGCACCTGGGTCGTTAGTTAGGGGTGTTGCTATATAAGCTCCCTGGACCTTCAGTTCAATGCCTGGCAACGTAGTTATCAGAGCTAGTCTGCTGTGCTCTTGTCTACTGATCCTGGTTCCGGTTATATCAGCTAAGTTTGCTTTTTGCTTTTTGCTATTTGTTTTGGTTTTGTATTTTTGTCCAGCTTGTTCCAAATCTATATCCTGACCTTTGCTGGAAGCTCTAGGGGGCTGGTGTTCTCCCCCCGGACCGTTAGACGGTTCGGGGGTTCTTGAATTTCCAGTGTGGATTTTGACAGGGTTTTTGTTGACCATATAAGTTACCTTTCTTTATTCTGCTATCAGTAAGCGGGCCTCTCTGTGCTAAACCTGGTTAATTTCTATGTTTGTCATTTCCTCTTACCTCACCGTTATTATTTGTGGGGGGCTTCTATCCTGCTTTGGGGTCCCTTTCTCTGGAGGCAAGAAAGGTCTTTGTTTTCCTCTACTAGGGGTAGTTAGATTCTCCGGCTGGCGCGTGTCATCTAGAATCAACGTAGGAATGATCCCCGGCTACTTCTAGTGTTGGCGTTAGGAGTAGATATATGGTCAACCCAGTTACCACTGCCCTATGAGCTGGATTTTTTGTATTCTGCAGACTTTCACGTTCCTCTGAGACCCTCGCCATTGGGGTCATAACAGTTTGCCAGGCCAGTATTAAATGTTTAATGCATTGCAGAAGAGGGATTATAAGAAAGAAGATTCTGAGTTTTTTTTTTTTTTTTTTTTTTTCTTCTTCCCCTTTACCTCAGAGTGGCTATGCTTGCTGCAGACATGAATGTCCAGACCTTGATTACAAGTGTGGACCAGCTGGCTACTCGTGTGCAGGGCATACAAGACTATGTTATCAGAAATCCTAGGTCAGAACCTAAAATACCGATTCCTGAACTGTTTTCTGGAGACAGGTTTAAGTTTAGGAATTTCATGAATAATTGTAAATTGTTTTTGTCCCTGAGACCCTGTTCATCTGGAGACTCTGCTCAGCAAGTAAAAATTGTTATTTCGTTCTTACGGGGCGACCCTCAGGATTGGGCTTTTTCGCTGGCGCCGGGAGATCCGGCATTGGCTGATATTGATGCGTTTTTTCTGGCGCTCGGTTTACTTTATGAGGAACCCAATCTTGAGATTCAGGCAGAAAAGGCCTTGCTGGCTATGTCTCAGGGGCAGGACGAGGCTGAAGTGTATTGCCAAAAATTTCGGAAATGGTCCGTGCTGACACATTGGAACGAGTGTGCACTGGCCGCTAATTTTAGAAATGGCCTTTCTGATGCCATTAAGAATGTTATGGTGGGTTTTCCCATTCCCACAGGTCTGAATGATACTATGGCACTGGCTATTCAAATTGACCGGCGGTTGCGGGAGCGCAAAACCGCAAATTCCCTCATGGTGTTGTCTGAACAGACACCTAATTCGGTGCAATGTGATAGAAAAACCGCAAATTCCCTCATGGTGTTGTCTGAACAGACACCTGATTTAATGCAATGTGATAGAATCCTGACTAGAAATGAGCGGAAAATTCATAGACGCCGGAATGGCTTGTGCTACTACTGTGGTGATTCTACACATGTTATCTCAGCATGCTCTAAACGTATAGCTAAGGTTGTTAGTCCTGTCACTGTTGGTAATTTGCAACCTAAATTTATTCTGTCTGTAACTTTGATTTGCTCACTGTCATCTTATCCTGTCATGGCGTTTGTAGATTCAGGTGCTGCCCTGAGTCTTATGGATCTGTCATTTGCTAAGCACTGTGGTTTTACTCTTGAACCATTAGAAAATCCTATTCCTCTTAGGGGTATTGATGCTACGCCATTGGCAGCAAATAAACCGCAGTATTGGACACAGTATTGGACAGGCCCGCTGGTCATTGTTTTTCTCCCGCTTTGATTTTGTTGTCTCATATTTACCAGGTTCAAAGAATGTGAAGGCCGATGCTCTTTCTAGGAGCTTTGTGCCTGATGCTCCTGGAGTCGCTGATCCTGTTGGTATTCTTAAAGATGGAGTTATCTTGTCAGCTATTTCTCCGGATCTGCGACGTGTGTTGCAGAGATTTCAGGCTGATAGGCCTGAGTCATGTGCATGACTCCTGAACACCGCGAGGTGATACGTTTCCTGGTTTTACATAAAATGCATGATTTGGTTGTTTTAGGGCTGCCATGGTTACAGACCCATAATCCCGTCCTGGACTGGAAGGCTATGTCAGTGTCAAGTTGGGGCTGTCGTGGTATTCATGGGGATTCCCTGCCTGTGTCTATTGCTTCTTCTACGCCTTCGGAAGTTCCGGAGTATTTGTCTGATTATCAGGATGTCTTCAGTGAGTCTGAGTCCAGTGCACTGCCTCCTCATAGGGACTGTGACTGTGCTATAGATTTGATCCCAGGCAGTAAATTTCCTAAGGGAAGACTGTTTAATCTGTCGGTACCTGAACATACCGCTATGCGTTCATATATCAAGGAGTCTCTGGAGAAAGGACATATTCGTCCGTCTTCTTCCCCTCTTGGTGCGGGATTCTTTTTTGTGGCAAAAAAGGACGGATCTTTGAGACCTTGTATTGATTATCGGCTTTTGAATAAGATCACTGTCAAATTTCAGTATCCTTTGCCGCTGTTGTCTGACTTGTTTGCCCGGATTAAAGGTGCCAAGTGGTTCACCAAGATAGACCTTCGTGGTGCGTACAACCTTGTGCGCATTAAGCAAGGTGATGAATGGAAAACCGCATTCAATACGCCCGAAGGTCATTTTGAGTACTTGGTGATGCCTTTTGGGCTCTCCAATGCGCCTTCAGTTTTTCAGTCCTTTATGCATGACATTTTCCGGAAGTATCTGGATAAATTTTTGATTGTTTATCTGGATGATATTTTGGTTTTTTCTGATGATTGGGATTCGCATGTGGAGCAGGTCAGGTTGGTCTTTAAAATTTTGCGTGAAAATTCTTTGTTTGTCAAGGGCTCAAAGTGTCTCTTTGGTGTACAGAAGGTTCCCTTTTTGGGGTTCATTTTTTCCCCTTCTGCTGTGGAGATGGACCCAGTCAAGGTCCGAGCTATTCTTGATTGGACTCAACCCTCGTCAGTTAAGAGTCTTCAGAAGTTCTTGGGTTTCGCTAACTTCTACCGTCGTTTTATCGCTAATTTTTCTAGCATTGTGAAACCTTTAACGGATATGACCAAGAAGGGCTCCGATGTAGCTAACTGGGCTCCTGCTGCCGTGGAGGCTTTCCAGGAGTTGAAACGCCGGTTTACTTCGGCGCCTGTTTTGTGCCAGCCCGATGTCTCACTTCCCTTTCAGGTTGAGGTGGATGCTTCAGAGATTGGAGCAGGGGCCGTTTTGTCGCAGAGAGGCCCTGGTTGCTCTGTTATGAAACCTTGTGCCTTTTTCTCTAGGAAGTTTTCGCCTGCCGAGCGAAATTACGATGTGGGCAATCGGGAGTTGTTGGCCATGAAATGGGCATTTGAGGAGTGGCGTCATTGGCTCGAGGGTGCTAAGCATCGTGTGGTGGTCTTGACTGATCACAAAAATCTGATGTATCTCGAGTCTGCTAAACGCCTTAATCCGAGACAGGCCCGCTGGTCATTGTTTTTCTCCCGCTTTGATTTTGTTGTCTCGTATTTACCAGGTTCAAAGAATGTGAAGGCCGATGCTCTTTCTAGGAGCTTTGTGCCTGATGCTCCTGGAGTCGCTGATCCTGTTGGTATTCTTAAAGATGGAGTTATCTTGTCAGCTATTTCTCCGGATCTGCGACGTGTGTTGCAGAGATTTCAGGCTGATAGGCCTGAGTCTTGTCCACCTGACAGACTGTTTGTCCCGGATAAGTGGACCAGCAGAGTCATTTCCGAGGTTCATTCCTCGGTGTTGGCAGGTCACCCGGGAATTTTTGGCACCAGAGATCTGGTGGCCAGGTCCTTTTGGTGGCCTTCCTTGTCAAGGGATGTGCGGTCGTTTGTGCAGTCCTGTGGGACTTGTGCTCGAGCTAAGCCTTGCTGTTCTCGTGCCAGCGGTTTGCTCTTGCCCTTGCCTGTCCCGAAGAGACCTTGGACACATATCTCCATGGATTTCATTTCTGATCTTCCGCTATCTCAGGGCATGTCCGTTATCTGGGTGATATGTGATCGCTTCTCCAAGATGGTCCATTTGGTTCCTTTGCCTAAGCTGCCTTCCTCTTCCGATCTGGTTCCTGTGTTTTTCCAGAACGTGGTTCGTTTGCACGGCATCCCTGAGAATATTGTGTCAGACAGAGGATCCCAGTTCGTTTCCAGGTTCTGGCGATCCTTTTGTAGTAGGATGGGCATTGATTTGTCGTTTTCGTCTGCTTTCCATCCTCAGACTAATGGACAGACGGAGCGAACCAATCAGACTTTGGAGGCTTATTTGAGGTGTTTTGTCTCTGCTGATCAGGACGATTGGGTGACATTCTTGCCGTTGGCTGAGTTTGCCCTTAATAATCGGGCTAGTTCCGCCACCTTGGTTTCGCCTTTTTTCTGCAACTCTGGTTTCCATCCTCGCTTTTCTTCGGGTCATGTGGAGCCTTCTGACTGTCCTGGGGTGGATTCTGTGGTGGATAGGTTGCAGTGGATCTGGAATCATGTGGTGGACAACTTGAAGTTGTCACAGGAGAGGGCTCAGCGCTTTGCCAACCGCCGCCGCGGTGTGGGTCCCCGACTACGCGTTGGGGATTTGGTATGGCTTTCTTCCCGCTTTGTTCCTATGAAGGTCTCCTCTCCCAAATTTAAACCTCGTTTTATTGGTCCTTACAAGATATTGGAAATCCTTAATCCTGTATCTTTTCGTCTGGATCTTCCTGTGTCGTTTGCTATTCACAATGTATTTCATAGGTCCTTGTTGCGGCGGTACATTGTGCCTGTAGTTCCTTCTGCTGAGCCTCCTGCTCCGGTGTTGGTTGAGGGCGAGTTGGAGTACGTGGTGGAGAAGATCTTGGATTCTCGCCTCTCCAGGCGGAGGCTTCAGTACCTGGTCAAGTGGAAGGGCTATGGTCAGGAGGATAATTCCTGGGTGGTCGCCTCTGATGTTCATGCGGCCGATTTAGTTCGTGCCTTTCATGCCGCTCATCCTGATCGCCCTGGTGGTCGTGGTGAGGGTTCGGTGACCCCTCACTAAGGGGGGGGTACTGTTGTGAATTTGCTTTTTGCTCCCTCTAGTGGTTACTAGTTTTTTGACTCTGGTTTTTCTGTCATTCCTTTTATCCGCACCTGGGTCGTTAGTTAGGGGTGTTGCTATATAAGCTCCCTGGACCTTCAGTTCAATGCCTGGCAACGTAGTTATCAGAGCTAGTCTGCTGTGCTCTTGTCTACTGATCCTGGTTCCGGTTATATCAGCTAAGTTTGCTTTTTGCTTTTTGCTATTTGTTTTGGTTTTGTATTTTTGTCCAGCTTGTTCCAAATCTATATCCTGACCTTTGCTGGAAGCTCTAGGGGGCTGGTGTTCTCCCCCCGGACCGTTAGACGGTTCGGGGGTTCTTGAATTTCCAGTGTGGATTTTGACAGGGTTTTTGTTGACCATATAAGTTACCTTTCTTTATTCTGCTATCAGTAAGCGGGCCTCTCTGTGCTAAACCTGGTTCATTTCTATGTTTGTCATTTCCTCTTACCTCACCGTTATTATTTGTGGGGGGCTTCTATCCTGCTTTGGGGTCCCTTTCTCTGGAGGCAAGAAAGGTCTTTGTTTTCCTCTACTAGGGGTAGTTAGATTCTCCGGCTGGCGCGTGTCATCTAGAATCAACGTAGGAATGATCCCCGGCTACTTCTAGTGTTGGCGTTAGGAGTAGATATATGGTCAACCCAGTTACCACTGCCCTATGAGCTGGATTTTTTGTATTTTGCAGACTTTCACGTTCCTCTGAGACCCTCGCCATTGGGGTCATAACATTTAACCAAATGCTTTAGGATATAGGCATGGTCTTTTAATTAAGGAAAACGGATTGCCAAAAGTTTTGCTTATACTATTTATTGACCAAAACATCAATTTAATTGTTTAAAATGCCATATTTTGTGGCATAATCTCTTGCTTTAATTACTGCACCACACTGATGGGGCATTGAAGCCATTAGGCTATTCAAGACATCGTGAGGAATCTTGCTCCATTCCATTTGCAAATCTGCAAACAATTCATCTTTATTGCTATGGGTACGGGTCCCAACTCATCGCTCTAACCCATCCCAAAGGCACTCTATAGGATTTAAACCAGGTGATTGGCTTGGCCAATTTTTTACTACATTGGATGTGTGCTTAGGATCATTGTCTTGTTGTACTTTCCAACCCCTCCCTTCTTTGGTTTTACCATGTGGTAGCATTACATTCTCCTTTATATTTGTGTACATGGCAGCATTCATAAATCCATCAATTCTATGCAGGGGCCAATGTCACATGCAGAAAAGAAGCCCCAAACGATGACATTGCAAGCACCACGTTTCACTGTAGATGTATGGCACCTTACATCATTACGTTTTCCAACTGGGCGGTATATATAGTGCTTGCCATCACTACCAAACTGATTGAAGTTGGATTCATCTGACCACAACACTTTAGACCAATCTGACTTTCTATTGGCTGTGTTCTTTGGCAAACTCAAGTCAGACCTTCCAGTTCTTTGCTGACATGAAAGACTTCTTGACTAGAACTCGTGTATTCAACCCTACTGCCCTTAGACATCCCACCACACTTTGACGACTCACTTTGACCCCGTATTCTTTGTTCATTTTGTGCAAAATCTGTACAGAACTTTTATGGACATCAGATACTGACTTTTTGTTAATAATGTAATTACCTTTGGAGGAAGTTTTCCATTGTCGTCCACTTCTAGATTTGTCAGCTGTTCCATAACCTTCTTTTTCATCTTTTTCTTTCTTTATTATGCGTGACACTTGACTCTGAGAACAGATGAATTACAGCTACCTCTTTTTGTCTTTTTCCTAACTTCACTCTCATAATATTAAGCTTCTTGACGTCTGCTAATAAATTTGGCTTTATCTTTGCCATGTTTTAACCAAAAAACACACATTCAAAACAAAAAATCAAAACATTTAGGCAAAATTCGACTACTCATGACAAAATATGCAAAACATTTGCTTCCGGTTTACAAAAATCACCAGGAAAATGGCATCACAACAACCAGACAGAAGTAATCACACTTTTTAGAAAAATGAAACACCTTTGGTCGCCACTGTATATATACACTACCATTGAAAAGTTTAGGGTCACTTAGAAATTTCCTTATTTTTGAAAGAAAAGCACAGTTTTTTTCCAATGAAGCTAATATTAAATGATTCAGAAATACACTCTATACATTATTAATGTGGTAAATGACTATTCTAGCTGCAAACATCTTATTTGTAATGCAATTATCTTCATAGGTGAATAGAGGCCCATTTCCAACAACCATCACTCCAGTGTTCTTATGGTACTTTGTGTTTGCTAACTGTGTAAGAAGGCTAATGGATGGATAGAATACCCTTGAAAACCCTTGTGCAAGTATGTTAACACAGCTGAAAACAGTTTGGGTGGTTAGAGAAGCTATAAACCTGACCTCTTTTTGAGTTAGTTGACAATCTGGAGCATTACATTTGTTGGTTCCATTAAGGAGTAGAACCATCTCAAGGAGCATCACAAGGAAATGGATGGGATGTGACTTAAATATGAGTGTCTAAGCAAAGGGTCTGAATACTTACGATCTTGTGATATTTCAGTTTCTCTATTTTATTAAATTTGCAAAAATTTCTACATTTCTGTTTTTCTCAGTCAAGATGGGGTGCAGAGTGTACATTAATGTGAAAAAAAATGAACTTTTTTGAATTTGCTAAATGGCAGCAATGAAAAAAAGAGTGAAAACCGTACCCACTGTGTGTATGTATATATATATATATATATATATATATATATATATATATATATATACTAGATGGTGGCCCGATTCTAACGCATCGGGTATTCTAGAATATGTATGTCCACGTAGTATATTGCCCAGCCACATAGTATATTGCCAGCCACGTAGTATATTGCCCAGCGACGTAGTATATTGCCCCGCGACGTAGTATATTGCCCAGCGACGTAGTATATTGCCCAGTGACGTAGTATACAGCACAGAGCCACATAATATATTGCCCAGTGACGTAGTATACAGCACAGAGCCACGTAGTATATTGCCCAATGACATAGTATATTGCCCAGCAACGTAGTATACAGCACAGAGCCACGTAGTATATTGCCCAGCCACGAAGTATATTGGGCAGTCACGTAGTATATTGCCCAGCTACGTAGTATATTGCCCAACCACGTATGTCACAGGTTAAAAAAATAAAAAATAAACATATACTCACCTTCCGCAGGCGCGTTGTAGTTCTGTCGCCTGTGTGGGGTGCAGGCGGCAGCTTCCGGTCCCAGGGTGTGATGACGTCGCGTGACCATGACGTCATGGCAGGAGCTTTTCGCGCAGGTGCGCAGGACCTGTGATGACGTCGTGGTTACATGACCGTGTCGCGGTCACATGACCATGACGTCATGGCAGGTCCTTCTCCCAGACCATCCTTGCCACCAGAACGTGCTGCTTGCATGGACCGGCCAGAGCATCGCGAGGAGCGGGAAAGGCGGCGGAAGGTGAGTCTCTAATGATTTTTAATTGTTTTTATTATTTTTAACATTAGATGTTTTTACTATTGATGCTGCATAGGCTGCGTCAATAGTAAAAACTTGGTCACACAGGGTTAATAGCAGCGGTAACGGAGTGCATTACCCATGGCATAACGCGGTCCGTTACCACCGGCATTAACCCTGTGTGAGCGGTGAACGGAGGGGTGTATGCGGGCGCCGGGCACTGAGTGCGGGGAGTAAGAAGCGGCCATTTTCTTCCGGAGTGTGCGTGTCGCTGAATGGTCGTGGCAAAGGTCGTGGGCGTTTTGCCACGACCAATCAGCGACTTGGATTCCATGACAGACAGAGGCAGCGACCAATGAATATCCGTGACAGACAGAAGGACAGACAGACAGACAGAAAGACGGAAGTGACCCTTAGACAATTATATAGTATATATATATATATATGTATATATATATATATATATACTGTATATATATATATATATATATATATATATATATATATAGTACAGACCAAAAGTTGGACACCTCTTCTCATTTAAAGATTTTTCTGTATTTTCATGACTATGAAAATTGTACATTCACACTGAAGGCATCAAAACTATGAATTAACACATGTGGAATTATATACTTAACAAAAAAGTGTGAAAGAACTGAAATTAAGTCTTATATTCTAGGTTCTTCAAAGTAGCCACCTTTTGCTTTGATGACTGCTTTGCACACTCTTGGCATTCTCTTGATGAGCTTCAAGAGGTAGTCACCGGGAATGGTTTTCAATTCACAGATGTGCCCTGTCAGGTTTAATAAGTGGGATTTCTTGCCTTATAAATGGGGTTGGGACCATCAGTTGTGTTGTGCAGAAGTCTAGTGTATACACAGCTGATAGTCCTACTGAATAGACTGTTAGAATTTGTATTATGGCAAGAAAAAAGCAGCTAAGTAAAGAAAAATTAGTGGCCATCATTACTTTAAGAAATGAAGGTCAGTCAGTCTGAAAAATTGGGAAAACTTGAAAGTGTCCCTAAGTGCAGTGGCAAAAACCATCAAGCACTACAAAGAAACTGGCTCACATGAGGACTGCCCCAGGAAAGGAAGACCAAGAGTCACCTCTGCTTCTGAGGATAAGTTTATCCGAGTCACCAGCCTCAGAAATTGCAGGTTAACAGCAGCTCAGATTAGAGACCAGGTCAATGCCACACAGAGTTTTAGCAGCAGACACATCTCTACAAGGAGACTCTACAACTGTTAAGGAGACTTTGTGCAGCAGGCCTTCATGGTAAAATAGCTGCTAAGGACAGGCAACAAGCAGAAGAGACTTGTTTGGGCTAAAGAACACAAGGAATGGACATCAGACCAGTGAAAATCTGTGCTTTGGTCTGATGAGTCCAAATTTGAGATCTTTGGTTCCAACCACTGTGTCTTTGTGCGACGCAGAAAAGGTGAACGGATGGGCGCTACATGCCTGGTTCCCACCATGAAGCATGGAGCAGGAGGTGTGATGGTGTGGGGGTGCTTTGCTGGTGACACTGTTGGGAATTTATTCAAAATTGAAGGTATACTGAACCCAATCGAGATGGTTTGGTGTGAGCTGGACCGCGGAGTGAAGGCAAAAGGGGCAACAAGTGCTAAGCATCTCTGGGAACTCCTTCAAAATTGTTGGAAGACCTTTCCCGGTGACTACCTCTTGAAGCTCATCAAGAGAATGCCAAGAGTGTGCAAGAAAAATATTTAGAATTGAGTGTCATCAGTGGAGGATACCTTTTAATGGCTATCTGAAAAGATGGTAACAAATTGCAAGCTTTTGAGACTACTCAGGCCTCTTCATCAGGCATAGACTAAAAGAAATTCTGGAGAATCACACAAAGTTCCACAAAGTCAACTATCACTGCTGCCCTCCACCAGTCAGGCCTTTGTGGCAGAGTGGCCCGTCAGAAGCCTCTCCTCAGTGCAAGACATATGAAAGCCTGAATAGAGTTTGCTAAGAAAACACATGAAGGACTCCCAGACTGGAGAGGATCTGAAAGGAAGAATGGCAGAGGATTCTCAAATCTAGGTTTGAAAACTTGTTGCATCATTCCCAAGAAGACGCATGGCTGTGCTAACTCAAAAGGGTGCTTCTACTCAATACTGAGCAAAGGGTCTGAATACTTATGACCATGTGATATGTCACAGCTCACACCGTGCTGCCAACACTATATTACGAATCTCAACACTATGTCAGGGATCCCGGGGAGAATATCTTTATCGTCCCCACTACTCACACCAATTTGTCCCGAACCGGGGTTGCTTTGGTTGCCCCTGGTTCCTACCATTTCCCAGTTCCACTTTGGAACTTGCAGCTCTCTGGTGCCCCCTTACCCTCAGGTCAGATTACATACTGCACCTAGGATAATTAGTCGCCAGAAAGGCTGCCTGCTATGTACTGGCGATTGGGCATGATGCAGCGAGGGCAATATAACTACTCTCACTCAGGCATGAGCAATAATTATCAACGCCGCCGTCGCTATCAAGATTCCCAATCGCACAGAACAAAGTATGCTGCCACCAGCTCCGATTTAACCAAAGGTTAACAAGTCCGGAGCCAACCCAAATCAGTAGCGTAATTCACCTCAGAAGACGCACAGTTTGTAAACAGAGAAAGAAGAGACAAGCTAGTAAAATTATATATTTTACTCCATAAAAGATAGGCAGTATTTACAAAAATATTAAAAAGATATTATAAAGTAAACGAATCATGTGTATATTACAATTACAAATGAAAATGGATTAACGGTGAAAATTGACTTACGATTATCTCATATCATTCAATGGTACACCGTATGCTGGCTGGGGGGAGGGGACCTTACCCACTTATTCTCAGGTCAGATTGCACAGCCTGTCCTAGCTTAATCCCCGGGCAAAAGACTCTGCTGGAATGCGATCTTACCAAGTTATTCAAGCTCAAATCCCAGGCACTCCCCCTGCAGTGACATCACTTAGAAGCTGTAACCTCCTCTTACTTACAATATGAAAACCATCTTTTACAAATATCTCGCTGTGCGAACCTCGTGTAAGTACGACACGATGCTTATGATGTTTCCCACGTCAGGGGCGTTCTTTTAAGTGTAAATACGGAGCCATTACATGAACTGCTTATGGAGAAATCCGCACTTTGCACTCATTGTGCCTAGCTGCTCATGCTTTCAGTGGGTGATAAGTCTACCAAATTACATCCGGAATATGTAATTCATATAGTTCCAGCCCAAATCGATGCCATGATATGTAACTTTAATCGAACAAAGAAACTCATGTCTTTTGAGAGGGGCGATACCAGTTTCAACTAGTACTAGATGGGAGGAGGGAGGAATGAGTTGCACAGAGCTTGGAATTTGCAGCTAGAAGCAATAAATACTTCTTCACACACACACAAGCAGCCAGCAGAAAGAAACGAAGAGGAGGTCGGAATAGCCAGCAGCGTGTGTCCTGTAAAGTTAAGCAGACTCAAACATGACATATTCACATTATCGTGACATGATATTTCAGTTTTTCTTTTTTAATAAATTTGCAAAAATTACTACATTTCTGTTTTAATCCAGTCAAGATGGGGTGCACAGTGTAGATTAATGAGACGCTGTGTGCGCACGATCACCACCGGGTGTCAGCTGATTCTGACAGCTGACACCCGGCACTCAGCAAAAGACAGCTCTCAAAATATGGTGATGCAAAAACTACTTTTTGCAATAAAAAGCATCTTTTAGTGTGTGACAGCAGCCAATCATAAAAACCCGATATAAATTTGGTATTGCTGCAATCAAACCGACCTGAAAAAGAAAGTAATCTAAGCGCTTACACTGCATAAGGATGGGCCTAAAAAATAAATAAAACTAATTCTTCACCTGCTGTTTTGTTCATTCTGTCTCCCAAAGATCACAGTAAGGCTCAGCTTACATTTATCCTGCGCCCTGCGCTGAGTGATTACTCCGGAGTTTCCGTGTAAATTTTTGACATACGTGATTCAGACGGAACCCCCGTCAGATGATTCCCAGTATTGAAGCAGATGAAGGCACTGTGGATGCCAAAGGACCTGTGATCCGTTTGTGTCTATCTTTTTAGGTGGGCATAAAAGTACGATCAGCCACAGTTTTGTGCACTTCTGAAAAGGACAATGCTGAACAGAGGCCAGACAGAATCCAGAGTAACACTGCTGCCTCATTATAGTGAATGGATCGCTCTGGGGTTTTGTCTGAATCACGTCACTCAGATATTTAGATGGAAACCCCAAAGTAAATGCTCAGAGCAGAGCGTCAAAGTAAATGCTCAGCGCAGAGTGCCAAATAAATGTGATCCTAAATGTGAAGTAAAATATTCCCAATAAAAGTTTCAACTCAATCCACAAAAAAAGCCCCCACTCAGGTCCGTCATCTGTTAAAGGAAATATAGGGGGTTTCCACATTACTGGTAGTACAAAGGCTCTGGAAAAGCAAAATGGCTCCTCGCCCCTCAAAAGAAATTCAGCAAATTCTGCACTCACAAATCCAAATGTCCACCCTCCCTTCTGAGCCCCAGTGTATCTAAACCACACATAGCATCCACATGTTTGGCATTTCTGCAGCGATGAGAGCCCACCTAACTTACGGGTGCATGACTCCAGAAGCATGAGCTGGGCATAACATACTGGAGACTACAACGTACTGGTCACTACAACATACTGATCACTAAACTATACTGGTCACTACAATGGCAGTTTGCAATTTTCACTCGGCAACATTCATTGTTGCTTGTTTCTGGAAAACACCCATGGAGTCAAAATCGTTACTACACCTGTAGATAAATTCCCAAAGGGGTATAATTTCCAAAATGGGGTCACTTGAGTGGGATTCTGCTCTTCTAGCAATTAGGGGCTCTGTATATGGAGTCTGCAAACTATTCTAGGAAAATCTGCACTCCAGGAGGCAAATACTGCAACTCTTCATCCCTCCCGAGTCTCTCTGTATGGCTAAGCAGTACTGTACAGCCACATATGGGGTATTACCACGTTCAGTAGAAATTGTGGTCACATTTTTACCTACTTCTTGTGTGAAATGTAAAATCTGGGGCTAAAACAGAATTTTGGTGGTAAAAATATACTGTATATACTCGTGTATAAGCTGAGTTTTTCAGCACTTTTTTGTGCTGAAAATGCCCCCCTCGCCTTATACACGAGTCACAGTTCCAGAAAGCCGGTGAGGGAGAGGGAGCAGCAAAGCAGCGGGTCACAGAAGCTGGAGCTGGCGGCTGTGGCTAAAGCCCCTGCCGCTGCTGTAATAGCGCACAGTGCCAGCTGCAGCCGCCGGCTTCCAGGACACATCATACTCACCTACCGGCGCTCCCTCAGTGCTTGCACTGCATCTCATTCCGGCCGCCGGCCCCTGCAACTCTTCCAGCCGAGTGATCACGTGGCCCCGCTCATTAAGGTAATGATTATGCACCCCTCTCCATTCCCATAGGTGTGGCACACATATTCATTAACTTGATGAGCGGAGCCACGTGATCGCTCGGCAGGAAGAACTGCTGGAAGCCGGAACAAGGTGCAGTGCCACTGAGGGAGTGCAGGCAAGGTAAATAGGATTTTTTTTTTTAACAGGAATCATACATAGGGATAAGGGGATAAGGAGCCATGCACACCAGGACAGGGACTGGGGAGCCAGGCACATCAGGACAGGGACTGGGGAGCCATGCACACCAGGACAAGGACTGGGAAGCCATGCACATCAGGACAGGAACTGCGATGTTTTGATGGCGATGTTTTAGAAACCCATTAAAGTCTCTGGCACACAACTCACTAAAGTTTCTCTTTTAAGCAGTCTTTTAGGAACACAAGACCCACTTTAAAGGGCCAGTCAATCCTGTTTGTGATGCCAAAATGGAACGCACGCCAGGGCCGTGGGGTAAGAACGAAGGACACAGTTGTGTTTTTACCTGGTTTACTGATGGTAGCGGGTACCCACAGTCCAGGGCACCAGATCATAGGTACAGGCAGGGTCCAGCCGGCTTAGAAGCGAGTTTAGAGTCCAGCTTTATCAGGTGGAGTTAAAAGCCTTCCTTCTAGCGCTTTAGTGTAGTTATAGTCCCTTACTGACTATGGCTTTGTAGCAAGGTCCTCTCAGTTCTCTCTGTCCTTTGTTGAAGTGGGACACAAACCCGTATGACAGGTGACTCAAGCTTTTTTACAGGGTCTCTAGCATGACCCGGGCTCTATGTGTCACTGTGTCTCCTGGGTGTTAGGGCGGACAGGTTACGTGTAGTCTAGCTGTCCTACCGGTTTTTCTGTGCCTCCTAGAGTATGACACAACCTCGGTTGTCTGGTTACCGGTATCTGTGCTCAATCAGGGAGGTAGCCCAGTCGCCACTCTTCTCCCCTGTTGTCACTCTCCTGTGCTTCGTTCTCCAGCACATTTCCTACAAGTTGTTCTTCCTTCTGTATCTCGCTATCTAGGGGCTACAGAACCTCAGGCTGTACGGACCCTCACCCGTTCTTCTGCCTCAGACTGCTCCAGTCTCCTGTCAGGCACCAACTGTCTAAATCTTCCCAACTGCCTAGAACCTGCCTAGCAACTAACTCCTTCTCCCGACCAGAGAGAGCAGCTCCCGTTAAGTCGGGTGTAGAGCTCCCCCTTCTGGTCTGGAGTTAGAACAGTGTTGTGTGCTTTGAGGTTACCTGATAAAAGGAATCCTCCATCGCTTGAAAGCGTGACATCACTCTCCCCATTAGGAAAGCAATGCCACTGTGGCAACCAGGACCCTGAGATCTCACACATACAAGGACAGGGACTAGGGAGCCATGCATACAATGACAGGGACTGGGGAGCCATGCATACAAGGACAGGGACTGGGGAGGCATGCATACAATGACAGTGACTGGGGAGCCATGCATACCAGGACAGGGACTGGGGAGCCATGCATACAATGACAGGGACAGGGGAGCCATGCATACCACGATAGGGATGAGGGGACAATGCATACCCGGCATATACTCAAGTCAATAAGCTTACCCAGTTTTTCGTGGCAAAAGTAGGTGCGTCGGCTCATACTCGGGTCGGCTTATACTTGAGTATATACGGTAGTTATATTTTCTTCCCTGCCCAGTGGTATAAAATTCTGTGACACACCCTTGGTGTCAATATGATCCCTGCACCCCTACATGAAATTATTGAGAGTTGTAGTTTGTACAATGGGGTCACTTACACCTCAGGAGCTCTTCCAATGTGACATGGCACCCTCAAACCATTTCCAGCAAAATCTGAATTCCAATATGGCGTCTCTTCCCCTCTGAGCTTTGCACTGTGCCTCAAAAGTAGTATTCCCCCACATATGGGACATCTAAGTACTCAGGAGAAATTGCACAACATATTGTATCATGCAATTTCTCATGTAACCTTATGAAAATACAAAATTTGGGGCTAAAAACATTTTCCTTTATTTTCACGGCTCAACATTATAAACTTCTGTGAAGTACCTGTGCATTCAATGTGCTGACCATACATCTAAATACATTCCTTGAGGGGTCTAGTTTCCAAAATGATGTCACTTGTGGGTGATTTTTACTGTTTAGGCACATTAGTGGCTCTCCAAATGCAACATGGCATCCGCTAATTGTTGCAGCAAATTTTGCATTCAAAAAGTCAAATGGCGCTCCTTCCCTTCCAAGCTCTGCCGTGCGCCCAAACAGTAGTTTTCCCCCATACATGAGGTATTGGCATGCTCAGGAGAAATTGCACAACACATTTTGGGGTTCATTTTTTCCTGTTACCCTTGTGAAAATTAAAAAAAAACGGGGTGTAAAGTAAATTTGTTGTAAAAAAAGTTTAATGTTAATTTTTTTCCCCACATTCCAAAAATTCCTATGAAGCACCTGAAGGGTTAATAAACTTCTTGAATGTGGTTTTGCGCACCTTGATGAGTGCAGTTATTATAATGGTGTCACTTTTGGGTATCTTCTATCATATAGAATTTTTCACAAATAAACGCGTTATATTGAATAAATCTTACCACTATCATGAAGTACAATATGTCATGAAAAAACTATTGCAGAATCAGTGGGATCCGTTGAAGCATTCCAGAGTTATTACTTCATAAAATTACAGTGGTCAGAATTGTAAAAATTGGCGTACTCATTAACGTGTAAACCACCTTGGGGAGTAAACAGGTTAAAGCACTGCTTCAGCAGGGGAGGATATTTCAGCACTGGAGTGGTGCATCCAATGTGAGACCCCTACCCGTGGTCTTATACTCATCCTCCGGCGTCTTCACTTTTTTTGTGCCGCTTGTGACCGCAGCTTTTGACTGGCAGGAATTCAGATGTTATATCACAAGCTGTCAATGCAAGTTTATGAGATACTGAAAGAGGTTCTCATAGTCTTGCATTGAAAAGTGACCTTTGGCTCGCTCCATGAAACACTGGAGCGATCCAGTCACAAATTGCGACAGTGATAAATGATGAAGACGGCAACTAGTAAGTATAAGAGTAGGGTCAGGGCCTCAGATTAGTAGCACCACTCCAGCGGTAAAATTTAAAAAAATACTGGATTGGTGTTTTAACAAAGCTACACGTTGGCTGCTACTACTCTGCGTCTCTATGTTCATGTATACTTTTTTAAGATCTCATACACGGGGGGTGTCACATGGAGTCACTTTGGTTGCATATTAAGAGCCATAGACAACTATTGTGCCATTATAATTCAACATATTGCTTTCAGGGTAGGAGAGCTATATAATACAGAACGCAATACGGAAGATGGTAAAAATATGAACAATACTGCAACACAAACTATGAGAAATATTTTCTCCAAAACCTGACATATACACTAAAGGAAAAGGCACTGGGAAATTATCAGTAATTTTCATATTGAAATAACTATTTCCTAGTTAAATTGTTAATAATCCTATTTACTATCTTGGCTGAAGCTTCTTTCATTAACCTTCCACTACACAAATGTATTCACATCTGTTAAACATTAAGGCACGAAAGCGCCCACTCCATTCATTATCCTTGTCTTGAAATTCACATTTAGCTGCAGGCCAAAATAAATACTGGCTTAAAACCACTGGTGCAGCCTTTGGAAATCGATCAAATTTTCTCCTTTATTTTTATTGTTAGAAAAATCAAAATGTGTCTAATTGGAGGTATTGTTTCTAACAGTTATCAATTCAGTAAAAATGTGAGAGCATTTTCAAACTATTCTGTGCCAAGGACTTCTACAGTAAAAGACCGTTAATGTGAATGACTAGTTTAAAACATGTCACTTTTTACAGTACATAACTAATAAATTATGGATATCACATGACAGCAATAAGGGGTATTTTTCTGAGTCTTTTGCCTTGTGCCCCAACTTTGCCTGAATCATTAATCAACACACATATCTACTAGATGGAGACAAGATGCTATCGCATCGGGAGGGAGGTAATGTCACGATGGGGGCAGGCTGTGACTGCGTGGAATTCACGCAGGCGCAGTAAATCAGACCGCTGCCATCTTTGTGCAGACAGATAGCAGCGGTCACATTAAAACTGCGCATGTGCTCCACCTGTACAAAGATGCCGACGGTCAGTGAATCATTCGGCTGATCCCGGCTGCGTGTTCCGCTGGTGGTACCGAGCAAGAGGCTGCGTACGGGTATACAGTGTATGTGTGTGTGTGTGTGTGGTGTATACGGCATATACAGTGTGTTTGTGGTGCGTACGGCATATACAATGTGTGTGTGTGTGGTGCGACGGTGTTCCGCTGGTGGTACCAGCAGTTTCCATATTGAGACACCCATCACTTGGGTGGCCCAATATGGAGGTCGGTGAACTTCCGTCGCTTGGAATTCTGGGAACCGGACACATCTGGATGAAACAGGATGTGAAGACATTACAAGCTAAGTATATATGAAGATACACTTCCATTCCTCCATGGTGCATCTGGTGTTATGAGGCTCTAGCAACATCTCTGTGTATGGCTATCAAATAAGGATCACTTAGGACAGAGAATGGCTGATGAGTGGATGTCTTTTGCTACTGCCCATATTTGGAACATTATAACACAGTTGTTTAGCTGTGGAAGTACTAGTGCCCAATGTTTAATCTATCTGAATATGTAAAAAAAACAATTCTGAGAAAATTGAACTCACTACTGTTCAATGTAACCCCCTCGAATCCAACACACTTATTCCACTTTGCATCCAGTGATCGGATGCCCACAGAATTGAAGGAGACTTCTTGCTGCAGCAATAGCCCTATTACTGCCTCTTTGACTGCATTATCATCAGGAAATTGTTGTTTCTTCAACTTAAGAAATAGGAGTAGGAATTAATCACTGGGAGCCACGTCTGGACTTTAGGGTGGATGGTTAAGCTCCATGAAGGCGCATTTCCTGATAGCAGCTTGTTATTTGTAAGACTTATGAGTTCATTTTGAGACTTGTGAGCTTGTGGCGCATTGTCGTGAAGCACCAACACACCTGCCATCAACTTCCTATGGTGTTTCTCTTTGATTGCCTGTCACAAGGGTGTCATATTCCCCTGAAAAACCTGCTGAAGAGGTTACTGACCCTGTCTATGCTCCTCAAAAACATGCAGCTCCATTTCAGCTGCTTCTTATCTGGTCATTACCTATTCCTATAAAAACTGATCAGACCTTCTTCTCCCTACCAGTTAAAGATTTGTCTTCCTGTGCTGTGTGCTAAAGCTAAGTGGTTGGAGTAGAGTTGTTGTAGTAGTGTTCTGTGGCTTGCTGTAGTACATGTGTTTATCTCCTAATCCCTGGTCCTGTTTATTCCCCCCTGTCTCTATCCTTCTCCCTATTGTTGGTTAGTGCTTTTGTATGATAGATGTTTTCTGTTATCCTTGTTTTGTCTTTTTGTTTTGTTTATTTTATATTTCTGTCCCATGCTTCATGGTGTGTGGGAGGGGAATATCAGGGTTTAACAGGAGCATAGTGTCATGGTTGTGGACAGGGTTCCTTCCCTGTCCTCTCGGGGTTAATTTGTACAGCCTCCTTTTGGTTGGGGAGGGCTATATTTACCCACCTTCATCTGGGGATCCTTGTCAGTGATACATGTCTTGGCTGTGTGTCTGCCCCCAGGTGTGCTTGCATACTGTTTAGTCAGATTGCTTTCTTGTGCCTGTTTTCACGTTCTGTGCTTTGCCTTGTGACTCTGTGCTTAATGTCTGTTTCTGGCTCTGACCTTCGGCTTGGTACTCCAACTTCCCTCCTGTCTACCCCGTTTGTACTGCACCCCTATCTTTGGTTCCCCGACTTTTTGCCACACCTCGACCATGCTTACGTCTCACCTCTTTGGCACTTCATCGACCTCCCGGCACGTTCAGACTACTCTCCGGCTTTTCCAGTCACTGCCGCTACTCGGCATCTGGCCTCACCTCCATCCACTGCCCCGGAGGTCACGTGCCTCAGGTCCTGTGCTCCAGCAGGTAAGCTCACCGTAGCGTTCTTTATTCTTTCTCTGTCCTTCTGTAACAGGTGCACAGACTCCTGCTGTAAGTCTGCAGCAGGGCTCTTGACACATAATAATTTCAGAGACTAGTGCCTATCTACCCTCAATAGTACCCCCGGGACAGAGATAGTTAGGGTCCCAGTTCCAGAGACAGTTTGAGGCACAACTTCCTTACTAAAGACCATCACAGCGTGACAATGCCTCATGTAATGCCTTCATTGTTGAAGTATAGGTATCTCCAGAAATTGACTTGTCTGCCTTGAATTCTACTCAAAAAACAACTTTTGTATCCCAAAAAACTGTTGCCATGATCATTCCAGCTGACTGCTGGATATGACATTTCTTTGAAGTTGGTGACCCCTTGTACTTCCATTGCATGGACTCTTGTTTGGGCTCAGGATCATGGTAGTGAACACATATTTTATCACCCACAACAATTACAAAATAGAAATCTCCTGGATTTTATCCAAGCATGTCTAAATTCTCTTGGCTATATTGCTGGGGACATGTTTTTTGCTCAGGCATCTACATTTGTAACACCCACCAGAAATTGACCTTTGAAACATCATCAAAACATGATTGAAACTGGAAACTGAAATGACTACCATATTTTTTGGACTATAAGATGCATAGGACCATAAGATGCACCTAAGTTTCAGAAGAAGAAATTAGGAAAACAATTTGGAGTAAAAAATTTGGTCAATTCTGTACTAATATCCCTTATTATGGTATATATGGTCCCCTCATACCCACCCTGGTATGCATGGCTCCCTCATCCCTATCCTGGTAAACATGTCCCCCCATCACTATCCTGGTATACATGGCCCCCTCATCCCTATCCTGGTATGCATAGCCTCCTCATCCCTATCCTGGTATGCATGACCCCCATCCCTATCCTGGTATGCATGGCCTCCTCATCCCTATCCAGGTATACATGGCCTCCTCATCCCAATCCTGGCATGTATGACCTCCATCCCTATCCTGGTATGCATGGTCCTCATCCCTATCCAGGTATGCATGGCCTCCTTATGACTATCCAGGTATGCTGGGCACCCATCTCCATCCTGGTATGCATCGCCCCATCCTTATCCCAGTATTATTGGACCCCTTCCCCATCCTGGTATATTTGGACCTCATCAGAAAACATTAAAAAAACATAAACAATTATACATACCTTCCTGCGCTCCCTAGCAGCATCTTGTTCCTATGCCAGCAGCTGCTTTATGCTTTTAAGCAGTGTATGGCAATGATGTCATGCACCGATTACAAGCCGAGGGCAGCTGCCGGAATACTTACTGCTCTCCACGCCAGGACTATGTGCGTGGAAAGCACGCTTTTTAATAGGGGATACGCTGTTAGGCGCAGCCGCCAGCTTCCTGCAGCTGCTGGGCTTTCATGGGTCCCCGCTACTAAAGGGAATGAATATTCACTGCATTCCATGCCTATGGGTGTGGCAAGCAGTGAATATTCATTCCCTTAATTAGCAGGGACATGCAAAAGCCCGGCACCTGCAGGAAACCGGCGGCTGCGGCTAACAGCACGTTCGCAATTAAAGAGAAATGAATGTTCACTGTTTTCCACTTCCATGGGCATGGAGTGCAGTGAATATTCATTTCTCTTTTTCAGTGGGCACAGGAGTTAGCCACAGCCACTGTTTTTTTTTACAGAACGAGAGTCTTTAGGTGGATTAAGCATACAATAAAGATTTTAAAACCCCGTGTGTATTTATTTCATTTAAATACTTTATTCATAATGTGTGTGTGTATTAACCCTTTACTACTATTGGATTAATAATGGATAGGTGCCTTATTGACATAACTCCATTATTAACCTGGCTTAATGTTACCTTACATTAGCAAGGTGACATTAACCCTTTATTACCCCATATCCCACCGCTACTCGGGAGTGGGAAGAGAGAGGCTAAGTGCCGGAATAGGCACATCTTACAGATGTGCCTTTTCTGGGGTGGCTGGGGGCAGATGTTTTTAACCAGGGGGGGCAATAACCATGGTCCCTCTCTAGGCTATTAATATCTGCCCTCAGTCACTGGCTTTCCCACTCTGGCGGAGAAAATTGTGCGGGAGCCCATGCCAGTTTTTCCGTGATTTAACCCTTTATTTTAACACCTAGAACCACCAAAGTTTGCACACAGACACTTCTAACATTAGTAGTGAGGAATATGTAAAAAAATACTGTATATAAACCATGTCTCATATCCTGTCGGGTTTGATAAGGAGATAGCAAAAGCCGGCAATTGAATTACCGGCTTTTAAAGGGCCTCTGTCACCCCCTCCAGCCGTTATAAACTAAAAGAGCCACCTTGTGCAGCAGTAATGCTGCATTCTAACAAGGTGGCTCTTTTAGTATTTGGTGCATGTATTCCCAAAATAAAGTGTTTTATAACTTCTCCAAAATACCTGTCTTTCGCCAGGGAGGCAGGTCCTCACCCCCCTGCTTGAAACGCCACACTGCCGTCACTCAAATCTTCAGGGGCGCCGCCCCTTCTGCGCTGTTTTCACATGAAATCCGGCACCTGCGCTGTGTAGTAGTGTCTGGTGCAGGCCCAGTGAGCTCTGGCCGTCTGACGTCACAGCCAGGCTTGCAGACTGCGCCTGTGCGGCCAGTGTGGCCACCCACCTTGTGAATCCCAGCCCCGCAGTGTGTTATGCATTATGCAGAGTGCGGGGCTGGGATTCACAAGTAGGGCGGCCGCACAGGCACAGTCTGCAAGCCTGGCTGTGACGTCAGATGGCCAGAGCTCACTGGAGGGGGTGACAGTGGCCCTTTAAGCTACCTAGCGCTGTATGAAATATAAATATATATATACAGTATGTGTCTCAATAACATATACATATATATATATATATATATATATACCTATACTATGTGTAGACATTTATTCTATCTATTCTATTCTAACCTGTCAGTGTGATTTTACTGTACACCGCGCTGAATTTCCGGCTTTTCTCTAGAACACCGCTGCGTATTTCTCGCAAGTCACACTGATGGTCTGTGTGTAATCAGTATTTTTCTCGCCCCATAGACTTTCATTGGCGGATTTTTTGCGCAGTACGCTGACAAACGCAGCATGCTGCGATTTTCTCAGCCCGTAAAATACGGCCGAGAAATATACGGCAGATAGGAGCTGCCCCATAGAGAATCATTGGTCTGTGTGCAATGCGTTGTTTTTGCGCCTCTCATACGTCTGTAAAACTCTCCCTGGCCATATACTGTAAAAATATAATGGTATACAATGTATATATATATATATATATATATATATATATATATATATATATATATATATATATATATATATATGTATATATAATATATAAGGGTATACAATGGTAAACTCCATCAGAACTTAGGGTCAGAGAGTGGTATGTATTCTTACCTCACATCTTTGTGTTTAAAATGTAAAAAATCAGAAAACCAAAGTCTGCCTCTAAGGCCGGAGACACACTGCTGCGAGATACGGCCGAGTCTCGCTGGTTAAAAGCAAGCTGTGGCACCGGCACTCCGGAGCGGAGCGTGCAGCTGCATAGCAATACATGGAGCCGCACGCTCCGCTCCAGAGTGCCGGTGCCACAGCTTGCTTTTCACCAGCGAGACTCGGCCGTATCTCGCAGCAGTGTGTCTCCGGCCTAATTCAAAGATCTCATATTGTTACACAGCATTGAAGCTAGCGTTTGACAAGTAAAAGGGTTGGTCCCTTTCACACATTATCGGCCCCCAGCTGAAGTTTATTAAATCATAAGAAACAGCTTTATTCTTATCTTTCCCAGGTCCACCAGTAGATAAGTCTATGGATCTGCTCCCAGTCTCTAGCATTGACCATAACTCCCAACCATCCCTCATACTGCGGGACTATCCCGATTTTGAGGCTGTGCCCCGCAGTCCCACATGGGACTCTACCTTGCCCGCACAGCCAGCAGGAGAAGCAGACAACACGCCCCTTGTATTAGGCCATGCCCTCTCCATATATTCTTCTTCTGGGGCAGTGGTTCAGAGAGGGAGAGAGGACATTCTGAGGTACGTGTGTGTGTGTGTTGCACACATACATGCGGCTGGCCCTGTTCTGCTGTGCTTACAGTACAAGGCATTATAGCCAGGAGCAGTGGCAGCAGATAGAGCAGCTACTACAGCAGTTATGGAGTGGAGCTAGTAGATAGTGGTGTTGTCTAAGTGCATGCAGAGTTCGCAGAGCTGGGCTACATTGGAATGTGCAGGGTCTGTGAGGCAGCAGTGTGAACAACAACAAGTGGTAAAATCTTTATATGCAATGTAAGCAGAGCTGCTGGGACACATGTACAGCCCCAACTGTAAACTGGCATCGTCATGTGTGGCCATTATACAGTATGGAGCTCTGTGTGTGCAGCCCCCCAGAGTCCTGGTCATTGCAGTACTGATGCTCCGCCGCTAAGGGGGGCTATGGTACGTCTGATGGCACTGAAGGAGTTCACCTGACCAGGTATCACAGACACCAATACACTTCACAGTCTGGCCTCCAGGGGGAGCTAAGGGTGCTATGTATTAGGCCACTCCTCACAATCTGGTAAAACTGGGGGTTAGATAGGAAGTTAGGAAGAAGCTGATTGGGTTGGAACCAGGCAACATCCTGTGGCAGAGGGTGTTGCAGGGGAAGATTCAGGGGGGTCCCTGTCAGGGGTGGGATCCTGACAGAGGCCTAGCTGTTGTGAATTTGGATTCTGGGCTCCCCCGGTGGCCGCTTGTGGAATTGGACTTGTCATCCTCTTTCCTGTTTCACCTGGTTCCATCAGTAGTGGGTGTCGCTATTTAAGCTCATTTCTCTGGTGGTTTCTTGCCGGTCAGCAATGTTATCTGATGCCTCTCAGTGCTTGTTCCTGCTTCTAGACAACTACTAGATAAGTTGGACTTTTGTCCATGTTTCGTTTTGCCTATTTGTTCCAGTTCACAGCTGAAGTTTTGTTACTGTGTCTGGAAAGCTCTCGTTGATCAGGGATTGCTACTCTGGCGTTATGAGTTAATGCCAGAGTTTAAGGTAATCTCTGGATGGTGTTTTGTTAGTGTTTTTCTGCTGACCATGAAAGTATACTATCTGTCTTCTGCTATCTAGTAAGCGGACCTCAAATTTGCTAAGACTATTTTCCTGCTGCGTTTGTTGTTTCATCTGAACTCACCGTCATTATATGTGGGGGGCTACTGTCTTCTTTGAAATATTTCTCTAGAGGTGAGCCAGGTCTTATATTTCCCTCTGCTAGCTATTTAGGTCTTAGGCCAGAGCTGGGCATCTAGCGATAAATAGGAAATGCTACCTGGCTATTTCTAGTTGCGCGGCAGGCTTAGTTCATGGTCAGTATAGTTCCATCTTCCGAGAGCTTGTCCCTCTATAGGCTTGCTATGATCTCTGCTTGCAGAGATCATGACAGTACTGTCATGATCTCTGCAAGCAGAGATCATAGCAAGCCTATAGAGGGACAAGCTCTCGGAAGATGGAACTATACTGACCATGAACTAAGCCTGCCGCGCAACTAGAAATAGCCAGGTAGCATTTCCTATTTATCGCTAGATGCCCAGCTCTGGCCTAAGACCTAAATAGCTAGCAGAGGGAAATATAAGACCTGGCTCACCTCTAGAGAAATATTTCAAAGAAGACAGTAGCCCCCCACATATAATGACGGTGAGTTCAGATGAAACAACAAACGCAGCAGGAAAATAGTCTTAGCAAATTTGAGGTCCGCTTACTAGATAGCAGAAGACAGATAGTATACTTTCATGGTCAGCAGAAAAACACTAACAAAACACCATCCAGAGATTACCTTAAACTCTGGCATTAACTCATAACGCCAGAGTAGCAATCCCTGATCAACGAGAGCTTTCCAGACACAGTAACAAAACTTCAGCTGTGAACTGGAACAAATAGGCAAAACGAAACATGGACAAAAGTCCAACTTATCTAGTAGTTGTCTAGAAGCAGGAACAAGCACTGAGAGGCATCAGATAACATTGCTGACCGGCAAGAAACCACCAGAGAAATGAGCTTAAATAGCGACACCCACTACTGATGGAACCAGGTGAAACAGGAAAGAGGATGACAAGTCCAATTCCACAAGCGGCCACCGGGGGAGCCCAGAATCCAAATTCACAACACCTAGCGAACAGAAAGAACGTTACGGGACCGCACCTGCACTTCATCGCGGCGGTACCCCAAGAAAGGACAAGAAGCGAGGTTTATTGTGCTGAGAGAGAACGAGATCAACGCAACAAGGAGAAACACCAGTAGGAGTTGTGCTGTAAGACGAGGCAACATCCTACTGAGGCGCGCAGCTGGTGGCCGGAAACGCCAAGGAAGTATTGAGCTCCAGGCCTTACTTCAAACAGGTATGGAAGGCGCCCCTACTCCCCCGACCGATCCTGCTCCCCCGACCGATCCTGCTCCCCTGACCGATCCCGCTCCCACGACCGCTCCTCACCCCGACAATAACCATTTCCTCTCAGTGAAGCGGGTGGTGCTGACTCCCGACACGATGGGGAAGCTGCTGCCTCCGCTACCGACCAGGATGGGGGAACCCCTAGACGTGAGCTCGGACGGGGTGATCTTCCAGTGGAATACCCCCCGGATTGGGCCGGATGGAGCTCGGGAGGAAGGCCTCACCCTTGCTGTGCTCACTTGGGAACAATATAAACAATGCCTGATCCGACACTGGAAAAACCGAAAAGAGACAGAACAAACTGACCCACCAAAAGTGCAACACCCAAAGCCTGCGCACGGCAGGATAGACGTGGTAAAGCAGGGAACTGTGCTGGCCTTTCACCCGAAACGGGGTTGGGGCTCCATACAGGAACCAGGACTACCGACTGATGTCTTCGTTACCAGTTACCATGTGAAGACTCCCTTCCGCAACCGATATGGTGACCCATTATTGCAAAGGGGGGATCAGGTGACCTACACCCGCCACCAGAGTGCACAAGGATGGTGTGCTCGGAACGTCCAACGATGTGGGCCTGAGGAGGTTTCACCTGTTACCCCGACCATGACTGATCCGGACTTGACAGATCTTGTTACTATCGCCACAGTACGCCTTGTTGCGGCTACCGAGCTTGCAGCCAGGGTTAGCCTTCGAATCCAGACACCGGGTGAACTGACTGCACCCGAGAGACCAACCACCGATACTGACATCGCATCAGCCGGAGACCAGGGACCGAAGCCGCCACGGTCAGGAGATGTCCACTACCGGCTGATGTCTTGCAATTTACTATGAAGCTTTAAAGTGCTTTGCAAACTGTATATAGTTAACTGTCCGTCTTTCTATATGTCTTCTTGCTGCTACAACCCGTACGGGGTTAGTCGGTGAGTCCTCCTAGGAGCCGTACAGAGATGGCTCAGCGATCTTAAACTGATAGAAGGTTGATAAGTTCTATACTGTGTATAGTAGCAGAAAGGCAGTAGGCCCGGATGAGGAATGGGGCGGTCCTGCAACAGAGCGAGAGGCAGTAGGCCTGGGGCAGATAGACAGGCGGTCCTGCAGATGTAAAGGTGGAAAATGAAGAAAAGTTGATTAGCCTTATAGTGTTTTATAAGAAGGTCTTTAGTGGATTCAGCGTATACGTCCTTAAAGGCAATGTTAAATTATTGTTCAGAAATTGCACTAAGTAGAATACCCGGTTGGGTAAGAGAAGTTATTTATAGTATGTTATTTAAAATATTAAACCATGTTTGTAACGTTCAAGTGTCCTCACCTCCCATAAAGGGAAGCTCTGTTCAAATTTACTTGTTATTGCATTTCAAAAATTGTATGTCTTTTTGCTGACATGTATTGTTGTTTTCTTCACAGTCCAGGAGTACTGGATTTAACCGGGGGGGAGTGCAGCGCCCCAGAGTCCTGGTCGTTGCAGTACTGATGCTCCGCCGCTAAGGGGGGCTATGGTACGTCTGATGGCACTGAAGGAGTTCACCTGACCAGGTATCACAGACACCAATACACTTCACAGTCTGGCCTCCAGGGGGAGCTAAGGGTGCTATGTATTAGGCCACTCCTCACAATCTGGTAAAACTGGGGGTTAGATAGGAAGTTAGGAAGAAGCTGACTGGGTTGGAACCAGGCAACATCCTGTGGCAGAGGGTGTTGCAGGGGAAGATTCAGGGGGGTCCCTGTCAGGGGTGGGATCCTGACAGGATTCCGCGTCTGCTTCCCGGCACGTACTTCCTCTCCTTTTACCAGTGGGATTAGGTCCCTGGTCCTACATTAACCTAAGATGCTGCGTTTAGTGTGCCCAGAGACACGGTTGTCTCTTCTATTTTCCTCACAGTACGTAACTGATGAAGGTCCTGTTTGTTGGACCGAAACGTTTTTGGTACTACATTAAATCTCACCAGAGCATTTAAGTTGAGTGCAAGGTCTTTTCTTAATACATATGACATCAGAACCTGTTAGGAGTAATTACATAATAGATGTTGAATGATGAGGAGAAAAAATGACCATCACCCAGATGTGTTAAGGTACCGTCACATTAAGCGAAGCTGCAGCGACATCGACAACGATGCCGATCGCTGCAGCGTCGCTATGTGGTCGCTGGAGAGCTGTCACACAGACAGCTCTCCAGCGACCAATGATGCTGAAGTCCCCGGGTAACCAGGGAAAACATCGGGTTTCTAAGCGCAGGGCTGCACTTAGTAACCTGATGTTTACCCTGGTTACCAGTGTAAATGTTAAAAAAAACAAACACTACATACTTACATTGCCGTGTCTGTCGCGTCCCTCGCCTTCAGCTTCCCTGCACTGTGTAAGCGCCGGCCCTAAAGCACAGCGGTGACGTCACTGCTGTGCTTTGCTTTACGGCCGGCACTGACACATTCAGTGCAGGAAGCTCTGAGCAGCAGCGCGGACGCCGGGGGACGTGACACACATCAGAGGGTGAGTATGTAGTGTTTTTTTTTTTACATTTACAATGGTAACCAGGGTAAACATCAGGTTACTAAGCGCGGCCCTGCGCTTAGTAACCCGATATTTACCCTGGTTACCATTGTAAAACATTGCTGGCATCGTTGCTTTTGCTGTCAAACACGACGATACACGCCGATCTGACGACCAAATAAAGTTCTGGACTTTCAGCAACGACCAGCCATATCACAGCAGGATCCAGATCGCTGCTGCGTGTCAAACACAACGATATCGCTATCCAGGACGCTGCAACGTCACGGATCGTTGTCGTTCTCGTTGCAAAGTCGTTTAGTGTGAAGGCACCTTTAGAGACCAGTGCAGACCCAAATGTAAAAGGACAAGGGTAAACAAGCTACACAAACAGTTGCTGACTGCTTTATCATTAATCCACTATGGGACTCAGAGGGTTGCAATCCCCCACTGAGAAGCAGCAGAGAGCGGTTCGGTGGTAAGTTGGTAATATGGTATAACCTGCATGTGTTTGCACAATGCACCCTCTGCAGACAATGACAGCGGTCAAAAAGAACCGCTGGAGGGGGGCACTGATGCAAGATACATGAATGCAAAATCACAATAATATCAAATTAACATTTGCCCATTGTAGTAGCAGAACGGGAGCACCGATCAACCCCGACGTACGTTTCACAAACACACAAGTTTGCTTCCTCAGGGGGGTCTGCACTAGTCTCTATCACGTCTGGGTGATGGTCATTTTTTTTTCCTCATCATTCAACATCTATTATGTAATTACTCCTAAGAGGTTCTGATTTCATATGTGTCTTGTTTATATTATAATAAAGTTGTACCTTTTAGTAGTGGACTGTCTCTCCTCCTTTTTTTCTCATATCTATTTTAAGTCTACGCTACACCTAAAATTTATGGGGATATTTAGCACACTGTTGCTTTACGTTTAAAATGCAATATTGGAGATTTTTTGCATTAGTTGTGAAATGGGTGTGGGCAGGGGCGCCGCTACCTTTGGCCCTCTTTGCCTTCTTCAAAAGTTGGGAGGTATGGCATTGACTCTGGCACTGACAGCACATCGACCTCATCAACAGTGTGGCAGCCAACTAGAGAGATCAGTGGCTCTGCCAGTGTAGATGGAAAGCCCCTTTCAGAGGCTCTTAGCTCACTGATTGGCTGCTGTCTTGTTGAAGAGACATCAGTACCGCAGCCAATGCTAGGAGCAGCAGCGGAGGCTCTCTAATGGACCTGGGAAAGATGAGTACAGTGCTATTTAATTCTGTTATAAAAAAAACTGCAGTCAGGGCAGAAACTGGGATATTTCGACTGATACCTGACAACTCAACCATTGTTTTAGCCAACAGCTATCTCTCACGACTCTCCCACACACAATAATGCCTGGCTAAACTGAATGCTCCTGTGTTACAAATGAAAGAAGCATAACTTTTTCCCAACTTTCAAAGAAAAGAAAAAGGACAAATTATGCAGCGTTCTTAACGCACCAAGGAAACATTTTAATCCCTGCTTTTACCCAGACACCCTAGTTATACCCATTTACCATTTTATTCTACCCTGCTTAAATCGAGAACATATTAGAAAGTGATCGACAACCCCTTTGAGGCTGTATTCACACTACTACTAAACCGTTCCATTGTCTTACTCAATTTTGGGAACAGAGCAATGTAAAAAAGGTTGGGGACAGATTCATCATTAGATGCAAACCACCAACTGATCTTCTTGACTATAGTAAGCTCCATCAACGTTCTGTGAAGCCTCCCATCAGATCACAAACTTTAATTCTAGATTTAAAAGGCAGAGAGTAGCATCTTAAAAGTCATTACCCCTTTCAGTCTTTTGGAGTCAATCTGCCTGTCTGTGTCAAGTAATACTGTATAATCAGTGTTACTCATTTTCCCTAGCTCCAGCACCGGCTTTCTGTTGCTGCCCTGTCTTGTCTACAAGCTACAGCGGTGTCATGTCTACAGCACATGTGACAACTGCAGCCAATCACTGACCTCACCACTCAGCCCAAATACATATGAGGCTGTTCGACAATCCTGCTAATATCTGCAGGTTCGTCCGTCTTTAGTCTAATGTGTGTAGGTGCTCAAATTAAGGAACTGTAATGAAAGGCAGTCAATGGAAGCCTTGTGGCTAACATTCCGATCATTAACCAGATACTTGCTACAGTTTGTATAAGTTCTGTCCATTTAATAAAATTAGTAAAAGAAAATTACGACAGAGGAAATTTTAGTAATTATGATGATGATGATAAAAAGATTATACTAACATTATTCTGAAAAATAATAATTAGCGAAGTTATAATACTTTGATTCATTATATTGTGTACATTATTCCAGCCCTGGAAATTCAATAACTGTCAATTCCCATAAAGCCCCACTATAATATTAACTAATGAGATTCAGTCCTCCTGTGTCTGATATCTTCTTAGGAAACATTTTATACATATTGGCATTTCAGTTTGTCTCCTAAGGGTTTTGTGTCAAAGGGTGCGCTTTAAAACACAACAGGGGGTACTGAACAGTGTCTTATAATGAGTGTTTCCTTTCCTGGCGGTATACCAAAGCAGCTGTAACTGCTTATAGCAGAACCCCCTCCTGGCACTGAAAGCTATGTTGCCATTGCTGTTATCATGGACATCATCACTATATATCCTTGTTACAAAGGAACATGCTACAAGTGAAATGTGTCTTATGTTTGAGAGCTTGAATTGTCACCATACTCACAGATGTACTCTTGTCCATATATGTGGATATATATAGTATGTATCTTATAAGGGATCATTCACTCTGACAGCGGCTGAGGTAGGTATGGTACAAAGGTACAAAGTAGCTTGGTGCAAAACTGGCAGATTTAAAGTCCATAAATCTCCACAGAAAGGAAAGCAGCTTTTCCTTGACGTAAATGTAAAAACCAACAGGAACAGTCTTTGGATGACAGACACGGCCTCACCCATTTAAGGCTGGGTTCACACTTGCGTTTGGCTGGTCTGCATATGGCTGCATACCTCCTCCTTTAAGCTCCGCCTACTCCCGCATGCATCCTGCGTACCTATCTTTAAAGGGAAACTGTCACCTGAATTTGGTGGGACTGGTTTTCGGTCATATGGGCGGGGTTTTCGGGTGTTTGATTCACCCTTTCCTTACCCGCTGGCTGCATGCTGGCCACAATATTGGATTGAAGTTCATTCTCTGTCCTCCGTAGTACATGCCTGCACAAGGCAATCTTGCCTTGCGCACGCGCAGTGTGCTTTGCCCAACTGCGGGCAAAGCCGAAAAGCATTGGTGAGCATGCGCCGGCGCACTATGTCCCGGAACGCAAAGAAATACTTAGACGCTATACCTCCTATGATAGGAGGTATAGCGTCATCAGAATTCAGGTAATTCCACCAAATAACACCACCTAGACAAAAAATTGCAATGAGGTGTCTATTGTTTATGAAGATGCCAGAAAATGATCTTATAGGATTCACTGTGACTACCAATTTCAGGTCCAAAACACGGGAATGAAAAATATTGCTATATTACTGCTATATCAGTATGAGGTTGTTAGTGTTTTCTCCTGCTAAGTGCAATAGCCTGGTATGTGGTGACTAATGAACAACCATTATTTTCCAGCAATCTTTATGTACACATAAAGAAGCTGGGCAAAACGCACGACGGAGCAGAGGGACGCCATTTAATCTTTAGCGATCCACAGTGACAGGTAATGATCCCTTCACAGTATTATATATTGGTTGTGTAAATAGCAAGGTAGATATGGTACCAAACTAAATAAAATTTAGCTTTTAATAATTAGTTTAAAATCTTCTAGACAAAAAACGACAAAACACATAAAATATAGCAGAGTTGAATGCACCCAGATCATATGTATATTTCTCCTCGGTGTATCCAAAATTGCTCAAAAGCATTCCAGGGTCAAAACCCCGCTCCTAGGCGCTTGCAATTTGAACAACAATAAAGCATTGACCTAAGGCCTCATGCAGAAAACTCTCTATGTACACAACAATCAACATAACTTAAATGATGAATGTATATCACATAGTACATGACAGCCATAAAAGTAAAGGACAAATGCTGAAAAAATGGAACAGTCTCACCCAGATAGTGTACGTTGATTTCGCCTGGTCTCACATGGACTGTTCCACCTAGATGCCTCCAATCAATCCCAAGGGAAATGTGTGGAAACGGGTGAAATTCAATCCCCGTATACTTAAAAACCCACTATCGAGATAATTGCGCATCAGGACATTAATCCCCGTGGCCTCCCAACGCGTTTTACTCTCTCAGATCATCAGGGGAGGAAGATTAAATAAATAAGTGCCGGTTTGGGGGAGAGGAGATGTTTCCCTCACAAGGGATAAACAACCTCCTTGTTCAGTAGCATCCTGCAGTTTGCCGCCGCTCATGTCTATACTTTATATAGAGACCTACTTGTTAAGAGTTAATCCCCATAACGCCGGGGTGCCAGAAGGTCCAGAAAGCCACCTCCTTTACTTCCGGTATTCTCCATGTGCGTACCCACGTGCAACTAACCGGAAGTGTAAAGTAAAGGCGGATATACCGCCCTGAGATGTCCTAGTTACGCACAAACTGTGCGCGTCTCCTAATGACGTTATTTCTCATGCGGTCCAAGCATGCGTTCCAACAGACTCCTACGTCCTCTCAAAAGATCCGCCCCCAGGCAGACGCACTTTAGACCCGCCCTCCTAACGCTGTCAAGATCAGTGCTCCCTGCCTATTCATCATGACAAACATGCCGCCCTCAGACTAAAGCGGTATGCTTACGCCCCGTCAGTATGTAAGACAGATACTAATCACAGGTCTGACTGGAGAATCATTTCTTTCACTTCTCTACTCCAGTCTTGCCTGAGTAATCAAACAGGCATGTCATATCAGCGGACAAACATGTAAATGCACCTATTATAAATATCTGGTACACGTCATATCTATAGAAAAACATGTTAATGCACCTATTATAAATATCTGGTACACTCAACCTGCTACTCATAGGAGCCTTAGGAACTCTTTTAGTACTCCCAATAGTTTAACCTCAATAAATTGTGTATCCCCATGGGTCCAAAACTTGTCAATGCCCCAGGGCTGGTAAAAGTCTTTTCTATGACTTTAATATTTTGTTGCCCACCTCTGGTGTAATCAGTATAATGATTTTGATGTCCTGCCTTTAGTTTATCCTATCCTCAATATTGCGTTCCCATTATGGGGCATTGACAAGTTTTGGACCCATGGGGACACACAATTTATTGAGGTTAAACTATTGGGAGTACTAAAAGAGTTCCTAAGGCTCCTATGAGTAGCAGATTGAGTGTACCAGATATGTAGCAGGATGCTACTGAACAAGGAGGTTGTTTATCCCTTGTGAGGGAAACATCTCCTCTCCCCCAAACCGGCACTTATTTATTTAATCTTCCTCCCCTGATGATCTGAGAGAGTGAAACGCGTTGGGAGGCCATGGGGATTAATGTCCTGATGCGCAATTATCTCAATAGTGGGTTTTTAAGTATACGGGGATTGAATTTCACCCGTTTCCCCACATTTCCCTTGGGATTGATTGGAGGCATCTAGGTGGAACAGTCCATGTGAGACCAGGCGAAATCAACGTACACTATCTGGGTGAGACTGTTCCATTTTTTCAGCATTTGTCCTTTACTTTTATGGCTGTCATGTACTATGTGATATACATTCATCATTTAAGTTATGTCGATTGTTGTGTACATAGAGAGTTTTCTGCATGAGGCCTTAGGTCAATGCTTTATTGTTGCTCAAATTGCAAGCACCTAGGAGCGGGGTTTTGACCCTGGAATGCTTTTGAGCAATTTTGGATACACCGAGGAGAAATATACATATGATCTGGGTGCATTCAACTCTGCTATATTTTATGTGTTTTGTCGTTTTTTGTCTAGAAGATTTTAAACTAATTATTAAAAGCTAAATTTTATTTAGTTTGGTACCATATCTACCTTGCTGTTTATCAAATCTTGGATTGGTAGGAATTTTTCTTTGCTATTATTATTCAAGGCTATGGCCGGTTTTTTGGCTAAAACCATAGACACGGATGCATGGTATTCAGAGGCCCAGGAGGTCTTTTCTGAAAAAAGGTTTTCTCAACCTAAATACACCCCTTCATATAATAATGCTTTCAAGGAGTTGACCAAAGCCTATAAAACTCAGATCTCCAGTTGGTGGGAGGTTCAAAGCCTAGAAAGTTATGCAAAATCTGGCATAGTCCCACGACACCTGAGGATTACCCTACAACCAGGGTTCAGATACAGGAATTCATCTTTTAGTGATCAATGGGAGAAGGAGGCTACAGCTAGCTCCCTCAGGTTCATGCACATCCTCTTAGAGGAAGAAAAGAAAACTCTTGCAAATGCAAACGAAAAATTAAAAGAACAAATTGAAATAACAAAAAAAATTTCAAATGACACAGACTTTGCGGCAAAAGAACTAACTCTCCAAAACACAGTAGAGAGGTATCAATATAATTTAAAAGAATGAAAACACCGCAATTTTGTTAGGGACTTGCAGGATTTTAGAGAAAAAAAGGCATATCAACTTCCCACCAACAGGAGTACACCGCGGAATTTTGACACTGACTTGTCCTCAACGGATACGGATCTATCAGACATAGAGACAATTCATAAGGCCGGGAGAAATAGACAACGGGGACGTGGGGGTCAAAGAGGACGACCCAACGAGAGATCAACTGGGGTACGTTTTTTAGATCAAGGGTACCCGTTGAGGAATTGAATGAATCACAGCAGTCAGAATTAATAGATGAATCACAAATTAATAATCTATCATCAAAAATTTTGAATGAGAGTGAGATTAAGATCCTCAATAAGGGTTTAAACTTTGTTCCTACATCGGATTTCCATGTTTTTGACACCCTTAAAGATCTTCACCTTTTTGTAAGAAAACTGAAGTGGCGAAAACACTTCATTAGGGAGGATAAACGGCTGTGTCAGAACATGGATATCCCTGACTCCCTTCTGTCAGATGTAAGACTGCTGTATGATTTATCGGAACCGCTGCCTGGAAGCACGGGGGAGGGCCCATTTACAAAATTAAAATCAAAAAGTAAAAAGATCCCTCCACCACAGGGTGACCAGTCTACGATTGACGTGTTCTTAAAAATGGTATCAAAAGATCTTGAAAAATTGGAGAATAAAAAAATGGGTGGTTATCGAAACATGACAAAGTTAGAAATGGATGCACTAAAATCTCTTGAAAATGACAAAAACATCACAATAAAGCCCTCCGATAAAGGGGGCAACGTTGTGGTGATGGACCATCTGGTATATCAAGAGATGTGCTATAACATTTTGAAAGACAGGAAAAATTATGACAAATTGATGTTAAATCCCTTATCAGATTTCGTGAAACAACTTAAGGTAATTTTGAATAAAAGCTTGAGTGACTCTGTCATTAATAAAAATGAGTATGATTTCATATTTCCTACCCACCCAATCCTGGCAACTTTCTATTGCCTACCCAAGATTCACAAGGGGTTAACCCCCTTGAAGGGTAGGCCAATAGTCTCTGGGATAGGCAGTATTGGGCACCATGCAGGCATTTATATTGATGAAATCTTGAAACCTTTTGTTATGTCACTCAATTCTTTTGTAAAGGATTCAACTGATGTATTGAGAAGGATAGAGGGAATACAAGTGGAAACGGAGTCCCTTCTATGCAGTATAGACGTGGAAGCCCTCTATTCCTCCATTAATCATCTTGATGGATTGAGAGTGGTTGAGTCCTTTTTAAATACGAGGGGTTGTCAATTCAGTCTTCACAATCAGTTTGTCGTGAATTTGTTAAGATTTTGTCTGACAACCAATTTTTTCACGTTTGACGGTTCTTTTTACCACCTGCTCAGGGGCACTGCGATGGGCAGCCCCTGTGCGCTCTCGTATGCTAACTTGCTCCTGGGCTGGTGGGAGGAGAACTGTGTCTTTGGGGAAGAATTTTTGGAGGATGCCGCCAAAATTACAATGTGGACACGCTACATTGACGACGTCCTGGTAATATGGAACGGCGATGCATCAAGCTTGAAGAGCTTTGTAGCAAAATTAAACAACAACCCCCTAGGTTTATTCTTCACTTTTGAATACCACGAGACTGAATTGGCTTTCCTTGATTTGCTGATCCAAAAGAACACAGAGGGTATTCTGAATACCAAAGTCTATCGTAAACCAACTGCAACAAATGCCCTCCTCAGATGGGAAAGTCATCATCCAATACCTCTGAGGAGGGGTATTCCTAAAGGGCAGTACTTACGTCTTAGACGAAATTGCACCCTAGAAGGTGATTTTTTGGATCAGGCTGATGACCTGCGGAAACGATTCCAAAAAAGGGGTTATCCACATGGCATTCTTAAGAAAGCATTTACTGAGACAAGGAAAACTAACAGGACACAACTTCTAAAACCCGCGGCATCTAAAACAGATCCCCAAATCTGTAGAATTTTTACCACCTACAGTAATAGAGCAGACAAAATGCGGGCGATTTTAGAAAGACACTGGTCAATCCTAAGAATGGACGAGGATATTGGTGATCTGGTGGGTGACCACCCTAGTATCACTTTCCAGAGAGGGAGGTCCCTGAAGGATAGGCTAAGTCAAGTCACTTTGCACCCCCAAAAAAAGAAAATTGGTTGACAAATGAAACTAAGGGGTGCTTTACATGTAGTGGCTGTGTGGCCTGCCCGGTGATAAAAAAAAGGGAAATTCTTTGAAAGCAATGTCACAAAAAAAAAAAAAAAAAAAAAAAAAAAATTAAATAAGACACTTTATAAACTGCAGAACAAAAGGGGTGATCTATAAGGCAGACTGCATTTGTGGTCTGGAATATGTGGGAAAAACAATCAGAGAATGGCGCAGAAGATTGGGCGAACACCTCAGAGACATACAGCTCAAAAGAGACACCCCGTTATCCAGGCATATCAACATCATGCATGATGGAAACTACGCCCAGTTAAAATTCATGGGTATTGATAAGACTGAGAAACAAAAAAGGGGAGGTGATTGGGACCAGAAGGTGCTGCAGTGTGAAACAAGGTGGATCCATCGCCTGAAGACACAGTCACCAACAGGTCTTAACAAGATGCTTACCTTTAGCTGTTTTCTCTAAACACATGGCCTGATATAGGGATAGTTAGGGTCAGCCGCCGCGGAGTGGGGGCGCCACGTTTGTCATCCCCTCAGGGTGCCAACCTCCACTGCTTAGGCAGGGTAAGTAGGCTAGAGTGACACCAGGCATACAACTGCTGGCACCCCTAGTTCCCGTTTTATTTTATTTATATTATTTTTTACCAATGCTCCATTAATATTCTAATTGGGATGTTTGTTTGTTTTACTCTTTTCCCTTTCTTCCTCACCTGTGATTAGGGTGAGTAGGGCCCAGTGAGGGCGAGTCATCGCGGTGTGGGGGCGCCATCTCGTATATTTAGGGTGCCAACCCCCACTGGTAGGTAGGTAAAGAGCGAGAGTAAAATAGGGCTATGATAGGGCTTGCACTTATTTGTATCTTTCCTATCCTATACGTTATCCCATGCTAATCCGTTGTCTATGGTTGAGGCTAAAATCGTCACTTTGCTTTTTTCTTTCTCCTCCCCCTTCTTAATTGGGGTAGTTAGGAGAATTATACAAATTCGGTCATGAACCAGCAAAAATAAGGGCTGGTAAAAGTCTTTTCTATGACTATAATATTTTGTTGCCCACCTCTGGTGTAATCAGTATAATGATTTTGATGTCCTGCCTTTAGTTTATCCTATCCTCAATATTGCGTTTCCATTATGGGGCATTGACAAGTTTTGGACCCATGGGGACACACAATTTATTGAGGTTAAACTATTGGGAGTACTAAAAGAGTTCCTAAGGCTCCTATGAGTAGCAGATTGAGTGTACCAGATATTTATAATAGGTGCATTAACATGTTTTTCTATAGATATGACGTGTACCAGATATTTATAATAGGTGCATTTACATGTTTGTCCGCCGATATGACATGCCTGTTTGATTACTCAGGCAAGACTTGAGTAGAGAAGTTAAAGAAATGATTCTCCAGTCAGACCTGTGATTAGTATCTGTCTTACATACTGAAGGGGCGTAAGCATACCGCTTTAGTCTGAGGGCGGCATGTTTGTCATGATGAATAGGCAGGGGGCACTGATCTTGACAGCGTTAGGAGGGCGGGTCTAAAGTGCGTCTGCCTGGGGGCGGATCTTTTGAGAGGACGTAGGAGTCTGTTGGAACGCATGCTTGGAACGCATGAGAAATAACGTCATTAGGAGACGCGCACAGTTTGTGCGTAGCTAGGACATCTCAGGGCGGTATATCCGCCTTTACTTTACACTTCCGGTTAGTTGCACGTGGGTACGCACATGGAGAATACCGGAAGTGAAGGAGGTGGCTTTCTGGACCTTCTGGCACCCCGGCATTATGGGGATTAACTCTTAACAAGTAGGTCTCTATATAAAGTATAGACATGAGCGGCGGCAAACCGCAGGATGCTACTGAACAAGGAGGTTGTTTATCCCTTGTGAGGGAAACATCTCCTCTCCCCCAAACCGGCACTTATTTATTTAATCTTCCTCCCCTGATGATCTGAGAGAGTGAAACGCGTTGGGAGGCCACGGGGATTAGTGTCCTGATGCGCAATTATCTCAATAGTGGGTTTTTAAGTATACGGGGATTGAATTTCACCCGTTTCCCCACATTTCCCTTGGGATTGATTGGAGGCATCTAGGTGGAACAGTCCATGTGAGACCAGGCGAAATCAACGTACATTATCTGGGTGAGACTGTTCCACTTTTTCAGCATTTGTCCTTTACTTTTATGGCTGTCATGTACTATGTGATATACATTCATCATTTAAGTTATGTCGATTGTTGTGTACATAGAGAGTTTTCTGCCTGAGGCCTTAGGTCAATGCTTTATTGTTGCTCAAATTGCAAGCGCCTAGGAGCGGGGTTTTGACCCTGGAATGCTTTTGAGCAATTTTGGATACACCGAGGAGAAATATACATATGATCTGGGTGCATTCAACTCTGCTATATTTTATGTGTTTTGTCGTTTTTTGTCTAGAAGATTTTAAACTAATTATTAAAAGCTAAATTTTATTTAGTTTGGTACCATATCTACCTTGCTGTTTATCAAATCTTGGATTGGTAGGAATTTTTCTTTACTATATTGGTTGTGTACATAAAGTTTGCTAGGGTGTCACTGGTCAGTAGCAGATCCTGATGATTTTACTTCTCAAGTTCATTCAGCACGGCAGAACATTCCTCAGACCCACATTAATAACCTCATTGATAGCAACCAGGGTGTGTAAGCGTGGGTATTTATACACATAGTGCAATAATAGTGCTTAATACTGAATAAATCTAGATGTTTTGAAAATGTTGTTTCCATTTTTACATCATTTGCATATCATTTACATTTCTATCAATGCTCTGATTCACAGAATTCCACCTTGGTGTTGTAATTTCAATGTTGAGGAGTGTATGAAAGAAGATGGACAAAACTGGAACTGTATCTTTTGTGTTTACAATTTATAGTGGAACAACAGTAGAGGTGCATAAGAAATTGTCGCATTTGGGCTTTGATACCTGAATGGATCCCAAGTGTCCATTGCCACATGACAAAACATCTGTATTGTAAAAAGTGGAAGATAGGTTAGTGTCTGTATACAGATCTTACTGTACACTTTGAGTTTACTGTGCAGCTGAACTTTCTCCATGGTACTTATGATCAAGATTCAAAATGGAGGGCTAAGATTTAACAATGTGATCATAATCAACCAGCAGAATTTGATGCTTTTTGCTACACTTTGGTGTCTATGTAACGAAACCGAATGTGGGATACTGACTATACCAACCTGTTGAGAGGTTGGGTTGGCTCCTCAAGATATTAGTTCATATTGATAACTAGAGGGCTTTACTGTGGAATATATCTTAAGTTGTGTTGCAATGCTACTGACAGCTCTGCATGGTATCTCCTTCTTTCTTCATGCAGGGATGCCAGCTTACTCACGGCCCCAGCCCTGTAGTGCGGTCACCCGGGACGTCCCTCCTGCTTCCTGGTGTGCACACCGCAGTTCCCAGGGGCGTGTACATGCGTTCCCCTGTTCTTAAAGGGAGCGTGCATATATTAAATGCCCTCAGTTTGTTGCAGAGAGGCATTTACTTTAGTATATTATAGTTCACATGCAAGATGGCTCCCAGCCAATAGTTGGGAGGTATCCTGTATAAAAGTCTCCCTCTCCCCTAGGCAGTAGCCAAGCAATGAGTAGAATCATTAGTCAGTAAGGTGTACTACTAGTGAGTTGTTACGTCCCCTGGTCCTGGTGTGGCCAATGTCCTGAACCTGCATCCCTGGTCCCTGTGTGGCCAGTCCTGTATCCATAGTCCCCTTGTCCGGGTGTGGCCAGTCCTATATCCGTAGTCATCCCCTGGTCCCGTAGCGGCCAGCACCTGAACCTCATCCCCTGGTCCCGGAGTGGCCAGTGCCTGAACATTATCTTCCGATTCATAAGTGGCCAAACCCTGATCCAGTATCTTAGAGTGGTGTGTCTGAACTAAGCCCTAAATCAGTTTCCGTGCACCTGACCCCTGGGGTCAGCAGATGCAGTACCCGGTTCTGACCAGGAGTTGTACCCAGCAGCTACCTGCCACACATGCCTGACCTCACCACTAAAGGGTCCAGTGAACACCAAGTTATGCCCCTTCCTCAGTAGGCCCAACCATGTGGCACAGTGGGTCCATAAATCCACAACCACCACGTTTAGGCATAACAACTTGTTTTTTTAGCTGAGGTTCCATATAATAAAATACATATTTTTTTTATATGGTGTAGGCGACCGACAGGGAAGATACTCGACGTAATGCATATCTCTCCCAGAAAGTTGAGTTGGGCAAGATATTAAAAGCCAAGTAGTACAGGTCGATGCAGCAGCTTAGGTGCTGAGCCATTTTATTTATAATTAGTGTTGAGCATTCCGATACTGCAAAAATCGGGTATCGGCCGATATTCGCTGTATCGGAATTCCGATACCGAGTTCCGATATTTTTGTGATATCGTAAATCGGAATCGGAAGTTCCCATTGTGTGGTTCCCAGGGTCTGGAGGAGAGGAGACTCTCCTTCAGGCCCTGGGATCCATATTCATGTAAAAAATAAAGAATAAAAATAAAAAATATGGATATACTCACCCGTCCGGCGGACCCTGGACCTTAGCGGTGTAACCGGCAGCCTCCGTTCCTAAGAATGCAGTGAGTGTAGGACCTGCGATGACGTCGCGGCTTGTGATTGGTCACGTGAGCAGTCACATGAGCGGTCACGCGACCAATCACAAGCCGCGACCTCATCGAAGGTCCTTCACTCTGCATTCTTAGGAACGGAGGCAGACGCTTGCAGCGGTGACAGCCAGGGGCCGTCCGAGGGTGAGTATATCCATATTTTTTATTTTTATTTTTTATTTTTTACATGAATATGGATCCCAGGGCCTGAAGGACAGTTTCCTCTCCTTCAGACCCTGGGAACCATCCAGGATACCTTCTGATATTTGTGTCCCATTGACTTGTATTGGTATCGGGTATCGGTATCGGCGAGATCCGATATTTTGCCGGTATCGGCCAATCCAATCCGATACCGATACTTTTGAATATCGGAAGGTATCGCTCAACACTATTTATAATAGTTCCAGGCTCAGTTTCATTAGAGTGATGAGGAGGATTTAGTGTTGGAAATCATCACTCCCACTCCCACTCCAGTACAATTGAAGGCTTAGTCAGCTCAGCTAAGAGAGGTTATCTCATTATAGACACAGAAAAGTCTGAAGGAAAAGCTTCAGTGTATCACAGCTTGAGAACTGTTATGGTGTGGTTCTGAGAAGGATATGCACAGCTGTTAAAGGAAACCTGTCAGCAGATTTTGCCGCTATAAGATGCGGCCACTGCCTTTCAGGGCTTATCTACAGCATTCTATAATGCTGTAGATAAGCCCCCGATCCCACCTGCAAGTGAAGAAAAATATGTTATATTATACTCACCTGGGGGAGGTCCGGTCCGATGGGTGTCGCAGGTCCGGTTCCGGTGCCTCCCAGCTTCTTGCGACGCTCCCCTCCTGCTTCTTCATCGCTCCCTGGCATCGCGCTCCTCTGCAGGCGTACTTCTCTGCCCTGTTGAGGGCAGAGTAAAGTACTGCAGTGCACAGGTGCTGGGCCTCTCTGACCTGTCCCGGCATCTGCGCACTGCAGTACTTTACTCTGCCCTCAACAGGGCAGAGAAGTACGCCTGCGCAGGAACACAATGCCGGGGAGCCATGAAGAAGTAGGAGGGCATGGTCGCAAGAAGATGGGAGGTGCTGGACTCGGACCTGCGACACCCATCGGGTGAGGATAATATAACTTAGCTTTCTTCCCTTGCAGGTGGGACCGGGGGATTATCTACAGCATCATAGAATGCTGTAGATAAACCCTGAATGGCAGTGGCCGCATCTTATAGCGGGAAAAGCTGCTGACAGGTTCCCTTTAAAGGTGATGAATGCTGAGCTGCTGGAGAGTCTTGCCCGCACACATCCCTGTTAGCGTGAGTCAGAGGTATGGTTTGTTAGTTAGCGCCTAACAGGCAAGTCTTTGTTGTTTTGGTTTCTTTACTGTTTGCTACGTTTTGGCTGAAAATAAAGCTCCATGTTTCCTTTATATGGAATGTGTCTGTATGTGTCACTGCCACGATGCCCCACTCTAGCGCGTTACAATGGCTAAAACAACATATATTTTATCTCATTAAATCCATCATAAAAAATCATCAATAGATGAATTCCTCATTTTAGGACAGTGAAAATCATTTGTTTTTTCATCCTTGAGGAGAAGCATGTATCCAGGATGATAGTTGTATATTGCTGAAACGACATAACATTTGGGAACTTTATATTAAAACTTGCAAAATGCTATTTCAGGCTTCTTCTTAGTCCTCGTCAGGACAAGGGTTCTTTCTTATCGTTGTATAGACTGCATCTGGGTGTCCATCTCCAGGAGGCATATACGCCCGAAAATGATGCACAGCAGAGCTCTGCTTGCACCATTATAGTCTATGGCCCTGTTGGCACATATGCCATAATCCTGTTTGTTCGGTGGGTTCAGAAACAAACTCTGATGGAACCCACGAACGTGAAAATGAATACAATGTTCAAGCTTTCTAAGATATGGAAAACATGGCTATGTGAAGGAGCATGTTGATGGTAACTATATATTGAACAAAGACAAACCAGCCTAAAACCCACTTGAATGTGTTTTAGTTGCTTGATTTTGACAAAGTAGAAGCTTCGATTACACATTGTTCCTCTAAATGGTTTCTATTTTAGAGTAATATTGATACTGTAGGTTAAAAGAAGAAAAGTTGATAAGAATGCACATAACTAAAAATGAGCAAATAAATTCAAGTGGAATTAAATTCTACTCAAATTTTACAAAATTCTGCATTTGGCAAAATGCACATTTTTTGTAAATCACCTCCTTGCATATATAGCAAAATAAAAGCCACTGGCCACTATTTTTATGAACCATAAAGGACCATCAAAAGGTTACAAATTAAAAAAATCCTTATACTCACCTACCCGACTCCTCCGTCTCTCACCATCACCTGTCTGGTGGTCGTTGCATCTCCTCATTTCCATCACGCACGCTGAAATCCCTGGATCTCTTACCTTGAGCCGGAATTTTGAACTCTGATAAGGACTGTTCTGTACATGCGTGTGCAAGGTCACGGCACATATTGTGATGTCATGACCATCTGCGCACTTGTACTTGTATTTCAGTATTTATGGCAGGGTTCAGAAGATGCGTCAAAGACTGGACATGTGATGGTGAAGAGCAGAGGGGATGGAGAGGTAAGCAATAAGGTGAGTATAAGGATTTTTTTATATATATTATGTTTATTGTGCTTTAGGGTGTAAAGAGATCAAGGACAATAAATAAGGGACATTTAAATCACATGGAATAACTTCTTTGCTAATCGAATTTCCCTGAAAAATCCATGAGAACAGGCGAATTATAATTTTGCCTGATCCGATCTTCTCTACACATAATCTTTGAGTGACATTACTTCTAAAGATTCAACATTTGAAAAAATAGAATAATTTTAGCTCACATTTGTGTCTTTTCTGTATGAAAATCTTTCACTGATTCTTTCATCTTCTTAATTTATTAGCTCATTGTGACATTTCCATTCACTTTGGTGACCTCAACCACACTTCGTAATGTGCAAACATTCAAACATTTACACCCAGTGTATTGAAACATTTCCTAATTAGGTTGTAGTCAGTCTTTTATAATGTGCTAATAGAAAGAGTGCTAGCATAGCTTAATCTTCCTGATATTATTCACTTGCCAGGAATGCAGAGCCAAGTCTGTTTAGCCAGAGAACAATGGATGAGCGGCTGATAGCTGAGGAGCTGAGAAGCTTTCCCTGGGCTGTTTAAATTTTATGTGTTTGGGTAAAATGTCATGTCTGGCAAGCAGGTATTCACATTAGAAAAATATGAGCAGTAACAGGAATTTAGAGACATGCTGAGCATCTGCACAAAGGTCATTTCCAGAAAGTTTTCACATATAATAAAAAACAAGCGAAATATGGAGACGTTTACAATATATGTTACAAGATTCAATGGTAATAAGATAAAATCTATGGACCAATTACTGGCAAACCGCAGTTACTATTTCTGTCTTAGTGTTCTTTACAGCTATTTCTCTATATCTTTCCGTTCTTTATCTGTTTTCATACATATATAAATATAAAGCTAGGTCAATTAAGTATAAATGGTGTAATGGCACATTTAGACCAACTGATAATCTGCAAATCGTTGCCATTTATCACCCCATGTAAGCATGCTGGTGATCACCTGAAGTACGAGCATAAAAATAGCTTTTAACAGCACATTGCCTGGTGTACACAGGAAATATGAAGCCAACATGATGCTGTATGGGGACAGAATGAATATAATAATGATTGTCCTGTTCCCATCTGTTTTGACCCTTGTAAACAGGCGAGTAAATGGAACTGATATACATTGGTCCTGGATATTCTGGGCTCCATTTCCTTCTCCTTGGTTTTGTGCCCTGTGCCGTGCTTCGGTTTTGCAGGTTGCCCCCCAGTGGATCAATGACATCATCTACCTAACGGTCCACTTAGATTTCAAGATCTATTTACATCTGTTTTTTCTTAAAGGGGTTTTCTAAAAACCTCAACCTGTAACCTGTAATATTCATAAGTAGCTTTGATTTATATAGTCAAAAAATAATTTTATGCAGGTAAATACAGCCATCGGTTTTAGTTGTTTACATACTGACAAAGGGCGTTCCTTTCACTTCACAAACTACACCCCACCGCCATAGCTCTTCTGTGATCCATTATGCAAGCCATGGCAGCACTGACTTCTTGCCTCTACACATTATCTGTGACAATCTGCATCTATCTGCTGCTGTGTGAGACAGAGGTTCCAATATAGCCCTTCCTTGTCTCACTGTCTCTTTGACTCACACACACACTGGCTCATCATCTTGTATGAATAGACACTACTCAACATTGAAATTACAACACCAAGAAGAAAATGTTGTGGAGTTATGGAAGTCAAGGTATTGATATTTTCTATCAATCCTTTGACTTACTGATATGCAAATTATGAAAACATGAAAAATATTTTTCAAAACATTGTTATTTATTCGGCATTGAGTACGAGCGCCACATGCAAAAATACACACATTTATCAGTGCAGTCATTACTAGTTACCTGAGGAATTTTCTGCCACACTGAATGCACTTGGGCATGGAAATCATCAATATCTAATATCTGGGGCTCGCAACTGCCTTTGGAATTGCCAAGTATTGGAGTCCCAGTTGTGCTCAATGAGAAACAAGTCTGGAAATACACCAAGCCAAGGTAGCACACAGGGCCACCATCAGGGCATTGCTACCCTTACTGGTATATGGGGCCCAGTGAGAATTTTAAATAAAATGAATAAAGTAGTTGTGGGAGTATCAAATGATGATGAATTGAGGGTTGTTGATGGGGGACAATAAATGACGATGTATTGAGGTGGAGGTGGCATAATGATGAATTTGGGGTGGCAGAGAGCAAATTATGTTGTATTTAAGGTGGGAGTGGGAGAGAGCAAATGATGAATTGACGGTGGAGAGCGCAAATGAGGACGAATTGAATGTGGGAGATGGGGGACAGCAAATGATGAATTGAAGGGGGGGGTGAAGTGGGCAAATGATGATCAATTGAGGGTAGGAGACGGGGACAGCAAATGATGAATTGAAGTTGAGGAGAGCAAATGATGATGAATAGAAGATGGCGGGGAGTAAATGGTGATGTATTGAAGGTGGGGGAGAGAAAATGATTATGAATTGAAATTGGGGTGGGGAACAACAAATGATGATGACTTGAGGATGGGGGAGAGAAAATAATGATGAATTTAGGGTGGGGGGAGTAAATGATTATGTATGGATACTGGGGAATGGGGGACAGTAAATGATGATGAGCTGAGGGCGGGGGAGAATAAAGGATTATGTACTGAAGGTGGGGGTTAGCAAATAATGATAAATTGAGGTTGGGGGAGAGTAAATTATGCTGTATTGAGGGTGGAGGAGACCAAATGATGAGGGCAGGGGAGAGGAGTTGAATAGAGAGTGTGGGTGGGAGAGAGTAGAGGACATAATGAATTGGGGAGGAGATAGGCATGTAAATATAATGAATTGGGGAGTAGATAGGCATGTAAATATAATGAATAGGGGGAGCGTAAGGTACAGAGTGGGGGCTGTTGAGGATGCAGGAGTGTGACTGGTATTGAATTTGAAGAAAGAATACAGATGCTAAATAATTTATATATTTATTGGGTGGGGAAAGTGGTTATTTATAGTTAGTGGGGACACAGTTATGGATTATCAATCTAAATTTGGAATGGTGGATAGCATAATACCTAATCATATAATAATGGTGGGTGCAAGTCTGTATTAAGCTTTGTAGTGAGGGGGATTTCTTATTCAGGGAATATCTGTGTGTATACAGGTGCTTCTCAGAAAATTAGAATATCATCAAAAAGTTAATTTATTTCAGTTCTTTAATATAAAAATGTGGAACTTTTATATTATATAGAGTCATTACAAACAGACTGCTATATTTCAACTGTTTATTTCTGTTATTGTTGATGACTATGGCTTACAGCCAATGAAAACCCAAAAGTCGCTATCTCAGTAAATTAGAATAATTAACAATAAACACCTGCAAAGGCTTCCTAAGTGTTTAAAAGGGCTCCTTAGTAGTGTTGAGCATTCCGATACCGCAAGTATCGGGTATCGGAATTCCGATACCGAGATCCGATACCTTTGTGGTATCGGGTATCGGTATCGAAACAACATTAATTTGTAAAATAAAGAATTAAAATAAAAAATATTGCTATACTCACCTCTCCGACGCAGCCTGGACCTCACCGAGGGAACCGGCAGCGTTCTTTGCTTAAAATGCGCACGTTTACTTCCTTCTGTGACGTCACGGCTTGTGATTGGTCGCGTGCCTCCCATGTGGCCGCGACGCGACCAATCACAGCAAGCCGTGACGTAATTTTCAGGTCCTCAATGCCTAATTCTAGGCATTCAGGATTTTAAAATTACGTTCCGGCTTGTGATTGGTCGCGTCGCGGTCACATGGGCGACGCGACCAATCACAAGCCGTGACGTCACGGGAGGCAGGAAACGCGCGCATTTTAAAATTACGTCATGGCTTGTGATTGGTTGCGTGCCGCCCATGTGACCGCGACGCGACCAATCACAGCAAGCCGTGACGTAATTTCAGGTCCTGTATGCCTAATTCTGCATTCAGGACCTGAAATTACGTCACGGCTTGCTGTGATTGGTCGCATCGCGGTCACATGGGCGGCACGCAACCAATCACAAGCCGTGACGTAATTTTAAAATGCGCGCGTTTCCTGCCTCCCGTGACGTCACGGCTTGTGATTGGTCGCGTCGCCCATGTGACCGCGACCAATCACAAGCCGGAACGTAATTTTAAAATCTTGAATGCCTAGAATTAGGCATTGAGGACCTGAAAATTACGTCACGGCTTGCTGTGATTGGTAGCGTCGCGGCCACATGGGCAGCACGCGACCAATCACAAGCCGTGACGTCACGGAAGGAAGTAAACGCGCGCATTTTAAGCAAAGAACGCTGCCGGTTCCCTCGGTGAGGTCCAGGCTGCGTCGGAGAGGTGAGTATAGCAATATTTTTTATTTTAATTCTTTCTTTTACACATTAATATGGATCCCAGGGCCTGAAGGAGAGTTTCGTCTCCTTCAGACCCTGGGAACCATCAGGGATACCGTCCGATACTTGAGTCCCATTGACTTGTATTGGTATCGGGTATCGGTATCGGATTAGATCCGATACTTTGCCGGTATCGGCCGATACTTTCCGATACCGATACTTTCAAGTATCGGACGGTATCGCTCAACACTACTCCTTAGTCTGTTTCTTTAGGCTCAACAATCATGGGGAAGACTGCTGACTTGACAGGTGTCCAGAAGGCAGTTATTGACACACTCCACAAGGAGGGTAAGCCACAAAAGGTCATTGCTAAAGAAGCTGGCTGTTCACAGAGTGATGTATCCAAGCATATTAATGGAAACTTGAGTGGAAGTTAAAAGTGTGGTAGAAAAAGTTGCACAAGCAACCTGGATAGACGCAACCTTGAAAGGATTGTTAAGAAAAGGCCGTTCAAAAAATTTGGGGAGATTTACAAGGAGTGGACTGCTGCTGGAGTCATTGCTTTAAGAGGCACCACGCACACAGACGTTTTCAGGACATGGCCTAAAAGTGTTGCATTCCTTGTGTCAGGCCACTCATAACCATTAGACAATGACAGAAGCGTCTTACCTGGGCCAAGGAGAAAAAAAACTGGACTGTTGCTCACTGGTCCAAGGTGTTGTTTTCAGATAGAAGTAAATTTTGCATTTCATTTAGAAATCAAGGTCCCGGGATGAAAATATAATTTAATTTCAGACCACCCCTTTAAATGATGAGCCCTAAGCAATCTTTTACATATTATGCTGCGTTCCCTGTTGTTATATATAGCGCTGTCCCTTATTATAAAGTATTGCTTTCTGTTATGTATACCGCCATCTCATATTATATAGTGTCCTCTTGTTATATATAGCTCCATTTCTTATTACATAGTATCCTCTATTATGTATAGTGCTATGTTATGGATGTGGGACACTATTACTGAAGGGGCTAATTAAGGGATATCATTATTACTGCTGTGATGTATTTTATTTTTGAGGATACCGGTTTCAAAGGGGGGCAAGTCCTGTTACTGTTCAGGGCTTCACTAAGTCACTTTTTTCTTCATTTGAAGTAGTGTAGAAGTTGGGGAAAAAGTGGGAAATGTGTTCTGGAAGCAGTGCTCTAGAGAACTGTGTTTTTTTCTGCAGAGACGAGTCTTGGCTGGAAGAAGTGATGGCAGTCTGCACTGGATGAAGAAGAAAAGCGAAGATGAAGAACTTCAGTGAGAGACGTCACTACTCACTAGTAAGTCAGTGTGTTACCTGTACACTGACACTATATACTGTAAACTATGTACATAGCTCCTGTGTATAATGTCACTGTTGATCCTTGTTTTACCTGTACACTGACACTATATATAGAACTTGTGTGAATAATGTCACAGGTGCTCCATGTATTACAGTACCTGTACACTATATACAGAGCTCCTGTGTATAATGTCACTGCTGATTACTGTATTACCTGTACACTAGACACTATATACAGAGCTCCTGTGCATAATGTCACTGTGAGTCACTGTATTTCCTGTATACTATGTATAGAACTCCAGTGTATAATGGCAAGTATGGTAATATTAAGTATTGTGTTTTTTTATTATTGATAAGTATAGTAGTATTCAATCACTATGTGGTGGTAATATGTAATCTGGTCATGGTGAGGCAGTATTTGTTCCTTCTACATGGTATTATTTTGTCACTGTGTGGTGGTAATATGTTGTTTGGGCATGGTGTGGTATTATTTATCCACTGTATGTGGTATTATTCGGTCCCTATGTGGTGGCAGTAGGTGAATTGGTCATAATGTGGTCGTATATGTTCCTTGTATATTGTATTATTGGTCATTTTGAAAAATGTATGTCCCACATTCCCTTAAAGAAAAATAAATAAAAATAAACCTAGAAAGAGCATTGAATACTTTAAGACATTTTTTAATACATTAGAGTAAAGTAGAACACTGCCGAAAGAGTCTATCTTATTGTGACAGGCTTAAAAACCTTTTAACCAAAACAAAAGCTGATGGCTATGGAAGTGATATGGCGTTCAATGGAAACTGATAATGTGTGATTAGTGAGGACTTTTTCCAAGCTTGAGCGATGGGACTGTGTAAGGTTTGAGTAAAAAAGGCAGCACACTGCAGCGCTAAGACATGCAAACATGAAACATGAAAACTGAACTGCAATACTGCACTAGAAATATGAAAAATGAGAGCGTTTAGCGCATAAAAATGGCCAATTTTATGTGTACCTGATAGCCCCTTTACGGCATCTCTCGTATATCAGGTCCTACGCTTGCCTACCTCGCTGAGAATAAACGTCTCCATGTGAATGGGTACCTGTGAAAACCTCTTCCTAGACTCATATTCTCTCTCTCTGTGGAAGGGTACTGGACCTGCTGCGATTAAAACACCTGGGCTAGGAGGCGGAGTGCTCAGTCAGAAGGCTAAATAATATATTTGAAAAAACTGACCGTCACATCCATACATAGACTAAGTGTGAACAGGTGCTGAACCTAGAGTAACCAACTCATATATAGTCAAGTAAAAAAGGCAGCACACTGCAGCGCTAAGACATGCAAACATGAAACATGAAAACTGAACTGCAATACTGCACTAGAAATATGAAAAATGAGAGCGTTTAGCGCATAAAAATGGCCAATTTTATGTGTACCTGATAGCCCCTTTACGGCATCTCTCGTATATCAGGTCCTACGCTTGCCTACCTCGCTGAGAATAAACGTCTCCATGTGAATGGGTACCTGTGAAAACCTCTTCCTAGACTCATATTCTCTCTCTCTCTGTGGAGGGGTACTGGACCTGCTACGATTAAAACACCTGGGCTAAGAGGCGGAGTGCTCAGTCAGAAGGCTAAATAATATATTTGAAAAAACTGACCGTCACATCCATACATAGACTAAGTGTGAACAGGTGCTGAACCTAGAGTAACCAACTCATATATAGTCAAGTAAAAAAGGCAGCACACTGCAGCGCTAAGACATGCAAACATGAAACATGAAAACTGAACTGCAATACTGCACTAGAAATATGAAAAATGAGAGCGTTTAGCGCATAAAAATGGCCAATTTTATGTGTACCTGATAGCCCCTTTACGGCATCTCTCGTATATCAGGTCCTACGCTTGCCTACCTCGCTGAGAATAAACGTCTCCATGTGAATGGGTACCTGTGGAAACCTCTTCCTAGACTCATATTCTCTCTCTCTGTGGAGGGGTACTGGACCTGCTGCGATTAAAACACCTGGGCTAAAAGGCGGAGTGCTCAGTCAGAAGGCTAAATAATATATTTGAAAAAACTGACCGTCACATCCATACATAGACTAAGTGTGAACAGGTGCTGAACCTAGAGTAACCAACTCATATATAGTCAAGTAAAAAAGGCAGCACACTGCAGCGCTAAGACATGCAAACATGAAACATGAAAACTGAACTGCAATACTGCACTAGAAATATGAAAAATGAGAGCGTTTAGCGCATAAAAATGGCCAATTTTATGTGTACCTGATAGCCCCTTTACGGCATCTCTCGTATATCAGGTCCTACGCTTGCCTACCTCGCTGAGAATAAACGTCTCCATGTGAATGGGTACCTGTGAAAACCTCTTTCTAGACTCATATTCTCTCTCTCTGTGGAGGGGTACTGGACCTGCTGCGATTAAAACACCTGGGCTAGGAGGCAGAGTGCTCAGTCAGAAGGCTAAATAATATATTTGAAAAAACTGACCGTCACATCCATACATAGACTAAGTGTGAACAGGTGCTGAACCTAGAGTAACCAACTCATATATAGTCAAGTAAAAAAGGCAGCACACTGCAGCGCTAAGACATGCAAACATGAAACATGAAAACTGAACTGCAATACTGCACTAGAAATATGAAAAATGAGAGCGTTTAGCGCATAAAAATGGCCAATTTTATGTGTACCTGATAGCCCCTTTACGGCATCTCTCGTATATCAGGTCCTACGCTTGCCTACCTCGCTGAGAATAAACGTCTCCATGTGAATGGGTACCTGTGAAAACCTCTTCCTAGATTCATATTCTCTCTCTCTGTGGAGGGGTACTGGACCTGCTGCGATTAAAACACCTGGGCTAGGAGGCGGAGTGCTCAGTCAGAAGGCTAAATAATATATTTAAAAAAACTGACCGTCACATCCATACATAGACTAAGTGTGAACAGGTGCTGAACCTAGAGTAACCAACTCATATATAGTCAAGTAAAAAAGGCAGCACACTGCAGCGCTAACACATGCAAACATGAAACATGAAAACTGAACTGCAATACTGCACTAGAAATATGAAAAATGAGAGCATTTAGCGCATAAAAATGGCCAATTTTATGTGTACCTGATAGCCCCTTTATGGCATCTCTCGTATATCAGGTCCTACGCTTGCCTACCTCGCTGAGAATAAACGTCTCCATGTGAATGGGTACCTGCGAAAACCTCTTCCTAGACTCATATTCTCTCTCTCTGTGGAGGGGTACTGGACCTGCTGCGATTAAAACACCTGGGCTAGGAGGCGGAGTGCTCAGTGTAAGGTTTGAGGCGGAGCTGGGGTGAAGCCTTGGCCGAGTCTCAAGGGGGCATGACAATTTTGCCATACCATCCGACAGATCAGACTCTCGCCTACTGTGGAAACCTTCAAAAGTAACCTGAAGACCAATCTCTTTCGACAAGCCTACAACCTAACATTACCCCCAATTCACCGTACCGCTGCACGACCAGCTCTACCCTCACTTTCTCTATCCTCACCCATCTCTTGCAGATTGTGAACCCTCACGGGCAGGCTTCTCTCTCCTTCTGAAAGAGCCAGTGACTCCTTTTGTTCAAGATTATTGTATTTGTTTTTGTTATGTACATTATTTTTCATATGTAAAGCGCCATAGAATAAATGGCGCTATAATAATTAATAATAATAATAATAATACTATAGTGGAATCTACAGTATGTATGAATGCTGACCTGTCCAGCTCTGTTTCACTTAGAGGGGGACCATTGATTATAATGGGGTTTATCTGTGTGGCTTAAGTTTTTAGAATGGAGGAAAAAGTACTGCATGCACGGGCATTTTTTTCTGTTCTGAATCAATAGGGCCCCTGTGCTTCAGTTTGGAATAGGAATGCATCAGAAGCATTTTGCACACTCATTCTGTTTGCTTCTTCCAGTATATGGTACAGATAAACAGAATGCATAAATATAAATGTAAATGTCTCCTAAAAATAATGAACTGCAAAAATGATATGAAACATGAATCCTAATGATAATAATGTTGTTGTTGGGGGTTGGGTGGGCCTTGAAATCACTATCACTGCTAAAATGGTAAGATTCGAACATTAAATAAATATTCAGATACAAAAACGACTGAAGATAAGAAAATTAAATTGGTTTTGAATTTACCAAAACTTATGAGTGAAAAGGAAATATTTTTTTTGGCAATTCAATACGTACAAATGAAGCAAAGGGTAAGATCCTAATAAATGGCATTAAAAATCTGCAGAATACAATTTTTAACAAACTTGCCTATCCTTACACGTAACCTTTATTGTTTCAACAGGCACAATACTATTCCTTTATGGTCAAATATGGGACAACCCAGGCTATACTGAAACCGATTGGCAGATGTTTACTGTCCTGTTTACAAGATATGACGAAACATGAATGATGACAGAATAAGGCAGAACAATCACTAATCTAACCATTATATCCCCATTATGTACCATATCGCTAGCACACCGCTATCAAGTGATGTACTCTGATGATGATTTTTATGCATGAACAAATGTTTTCCTTATTCTTCGAGTGATTGTCGACATGTTTAGACAAGCTTAATTGGGAATGACTCTTTTATGAAAGCTTGTTCATCAATAATTAATTCGTCAACTTAGGCTTTCAGACACTTTACTGACCTCTTTCACTGTTTATTAGTGCAATCATTAATGTCATGACTTCAACTGTTTTGCTATCCAATAGAACACCTGTGTCTCTGCTGGATAGTACAGCATTTATTAGTATAGTATTAAAAAGGAAACACAGATCTTCTAGTCTCCTATTGGATAGTACAGAGATAGGAGGCATGAGAGATACTTTATCATGAGAGAATGCTCTTATTCAGTGTAGCAGAGATCACATTCTTAAGCACGTATTATCAGTCTCCTACAGTTGGAGAGGGAGGAAGAATTGCACTCCTCACTAATTAATGTGTAATTTCTGTTGTGTGTTCTGTATTAAATGAGTGGGGAGCGCAAATCTGCAACATAAGACAGACCCGGGATCACACAATACATGATCTAACTCTTCCTGCAATGTTCTTATAGTGGGGTGATAATAAGGAGCTTCACTTCTATGATGTACGCATTCCTTAATAGAGAATATGGAAAAATGTTGTCATGATTCAAACCCTTAAGGTAAGTGGATAAGTGGAGTAGCCAAAAAGCATTCTTTAACCCCTTCATGACCCAGCCTATTTTGGCCTTAATGACCTTGCCATTTTTTGCAATTCTGACCAGTGTCCCTTTATGAGGTAATAACTCAGGAACGCTTCAACGGATCCTTGCAGTTCTGAGAATGTTTTTTCGTGACATATTGGGCTTCATGTTAGTGGTAAATTTAGGTCGATAATTTCTGAGTTTATTTGTGAAAAAAACGGAAATTTGGCGAAAATTTTGAAAATTTTGCAATTTTCACATTTTGAATTTTTATTCTGTTAAACCAGAGAGTTATGTGACACAAAATAGTTAATAAATAACATTTCCCACATGTCTACTTTACATCAGCACAATTTTGGAAATAATTTTTTTTTTTGCTAGGAAGTTATAAGGGTTAAAATTTGACCAGTGATTTCTCATTTTTACAACAAAATTTACAAAACCATTTTTTTTAGGGACCACCTCACATTTGAAGTCAGTTTGAGGGTTCTATATGGCTGAAAATACCCAAAAGTGACACCATTCTAAAAACTGCACCCCTCAAGGTGCTCAAAACCACATTCAAGAAGTTTATTAACCCTTCAGGTGTTTCACAGAAGCAGAAGCAACAAGGAGGGGAAAAATTAACATTTAACTTTTTAGTCAGAAAAATGATCTTTTCGCAACAATTTTTTTATTTTCCCAAGGGTAAAAGGAGAAACTGGACCACGAATGTTGTTGTCCAATTTGTCCTGAGTACGATAATGCCTCATATGTGGGGGTAAACCACTGTTTGGGCGCACGGCAGGGCTCAGAAGGGAAGGAGCGCCATTTGACTTTTTGAATGAAAAATTGGCTCCAATCTTTAGCGGACACCATGTCGCGTTTGGAGAGCCCCCCGTGTGCCTAAACATTGGAGCTCCCCCACAAGTGACCCCATTTTGGAAACTAGACCCCCCAAGGAACTTATCTAGAAGCATAGTGAGCACTTTAAACCCCCAGGTGCTTCACAAATTAATCCGTAAAAATGAAAAAGTACTTTTTTTTCACACAAATTTTCTTTTAGCCTCAATTTTTTCATTTTCACATGGGCAACAGAATAAAATGGATCCTAAAATTTGTTGGGCAATTTCTCCTGGGTACGCCAATACCTCATATGTGGGGGTAAACTACTGTTTGGGCACATGGTAAGGCTCGGAAGGGAAGGAGCGCCATTTGACTTTTTGAATGAAAAATTATCTCCATCGTTAGCGGACACCATGTCAGGTTTGGAGAGCCCCTGTGTGCCTAAACATTGGAGCTCCCCCACAAGTGACCCCATTTTGGAAACTAGACCCCCCAAGGAACTTATCTAGATGCATAGTGAGCACTTTAAACCCTCAGGTGCTTCACAAATTGATCCGTAAAAATGAAAAAGTACTTTTTTTTCACACAAAATTTCTTTTAGCCTCAATTTTTTCATTTTCACATGGGCAACAGGATAAAATGGATCTTAAAATTTGTTGGGCAATTTCTCCTGAGTACGCCGATACCTCATATGTGGGGGTAAACCACTGTTTGGGTGCACGGCAAGGCTTGGAAGGGAAGGCGCGCCATTTGACTTTTTGAATGGAAAATTAGCTCCAATCGTTAGTGGACACCATGTTGCGTTCGGAGAGCCCCTGTGTGCCTAAACATTGGAGCTCCCCTACAAGTGACACCATTTTGGAAACTAGACCCCCCAAGGAACTAATCTAGATGTATAGTGAGCACTTAAAACCCCCAGGTGCTTCACAGAAGTTTATAACGCAGAGCCATGAAAATAAAAAAATATTTTTCTTTCCTCAAAAATGATTTTTAGCCCGGAGTTTTTTATTTTCCCAAGGATAATAGGAGAAATTGGACCCCAAATGTTGTTGTCCAGTTTGTCGTGAGTACGATGATACCCCATATGTGGGGGTAAACCACTGTTTGGGCGCACGGCAAGCTCGGAAGGGAAGGCACGCCATTTGGCTTTTTGAATGGAAAATTAGCTTCAATCATTAGCGGACACCATGTCGCGTTTGGAGAGCCCCTGTGTGCCTAAACATTGGAGCTCCCGCACAAGTGACCCCATTTTGGAAACTAGACCTCCCAAGGAACTAATCTAGATGTGTGGTGAGCACTTTGAACCCTCAAGTGCTTCACAGAAGTTTATAACGCAGAGCCATGAAAATAAAAAATTATTTTTCTTTCCTCAAAAATGATTTTTTAACCCACAATTTTTTATTTTCCCAAGGGTAACAGGAGAAATTGGACCCCAAAAGTTGTTGAGCAGTTTCTCCTGAGTACGCTGATACCCCATATGTGGGGGTAAACCACTGTTTTGGCACACGTCGGGGAGTGGAAGGGAAGTAGTGACGTTTTGAAATGCAGACTTTAATGGAATGCTCTGCGGGCGTCACGTTGCGTTTGCAGAGCCCCTGATGTGCCTAAACAGTAGGAACTCCCCACAATTGACCCCACTTTGGAAACTAGACCCCCAAGGGAACTTATCTAGATGTGTGGTGAGCACTTTGAACCCCCAAGTGCTTCACAGAAGTTTATAACGCAGAGCCGTGAAAATAAAAAATGTGTTTTCTTTCCTCAAAAATATTTTTTTAGCCCAGAATTTTTTAATTTTCCCAAGGGTAACAGGAAAAATTTGACCCCAAAGGTTGTTGTCCAGTTTCTCCTGAGTACGCTGATACCCCATATGTGGGGGTAAACCACTGTTTGGGCACATGGCGGGGCTCGGAAGGGAAGTAGTGACAATTTGGAATGCAGACTTTGATGGAATGGTCTGCGGGAATCATGTTACGTTTGCAGAGCCCCTGATGTGCCTAAACAGTAGAAACCCCCCACAAGTGACCCCATTTTGGAAACTAGACCCCCCAAGGAACTTATCTAGATTTGTGGTGAGCACGTTCAACCCCCAAGTGCTTCACAGAAGTTTACAACGCAGAGCCGTGAAAATAAAAAATAATTTTTCTTTCCTCAAAAAATATGTTTTAGCAAGCAATTGTTTATTTTCACAAGGCTAACAAGAGACATTGGACCCCAATATTTGTTGCCCAGTTTGTTGTGAGTACGCTGATACCTCATATGTGGGGGCAAACCACTGTTTGGGCGCACGTCAGGGCTCGGAAGGGAAGTAGTGACATTTGAAATGCAGATTTTGATGGAATGGTCTGCGGGCGTCACGTTGCATTTGCAGAGCCCCTGATGTGCCTAAACAGTAGAAACACCCCACAAGTGACCCCATTTTGGAAACTAGACCCCAAAAGGATCTTATCTAGATGTGTGGTGAGCACTTTCAACCCCCAAGTGTTTCACATAAGTTTATAACGTAGAGCCGTGAAAATAAAAAATAATTGCTCTTTCCTCAAAATTATGTTTTAGCAAGTAATTTTTTATTTTTGCAAGGGTAACAGGAGAAATTGGACCCCAATAGTTGTTGCCCAGTTTGTCCTGAGTACGCTGGTATCCCATATGTGGGGGTAAACCACTGTTTGGGCGCACGTCGGGGCTTGGAAGGGAGGGCGCACCATTTGACTTTTTGAACGCAAGATTGGCTGGAATCAATGGTGGCGCCATGTTGCGTTTGGAGACCCCTGATGTGCCTAAACAGTGGAAACCCCTCAATTATAACTTCAACACTAACCCCAACACACCCCTAACCCTAATCCCAACTGTAGCCATAACCCTAATCACAACCCTAACCCCAACACACCCCTAACCACAACCCTAACCCCAAAACACCCGTAACCCTAAATCCAACCCTAATCCTAACCCTAATCCCAACCCTACCCACAACTGTAACCCTAACACAACCCTAACCCTATCCTTAACCCTAACCACAAGCCTAATCTTAACCCTATTTCCAACCCTAGCCCTAATTCCAACCCTAAGGGTACCGTCTCACATAACGATTTACCAACGATCACGACCAGCGATACGACCTGGCCGTGATCGTTGGAAAGTCATTGTGTGGTCGCTGGGGAGCTGTCACACAGACCGCTCTCCAGCGACCAACGATGCCAAGGTCCCGGGTAACCAGGGTAAACATCGGGTTACTAAGCACAGGGCCGCGCTTAGTAACCCGATGTTTACCGTGGTTACCAGCGTAAAAGTAAAAAAAAACAAAACGTACATACTCACATTTCGGTGTCCTTCAGGTCCCTTGCCGTCTGCTTCCCGCTCTGACTGAGTGCCGCCGTACAGTGAGAGCAGAGCGCAGCGGTGACGTCACTGCTGTGCTGTGCTGTCACTTTCCGGCCGGCAGACAGTCAGAGCGGGAAGCAGACGGCAAGGGACCTGAAGGACACCAAAATGTGAGTATGTACGGTTTGTTTGTTTTTTTTACTTTTACGCTGGTAACCACGGTAAACATCGGGTTACTAAGCGCGGCCCTGCGCTTAGTAACCCGATGTTTACCCTGGTTACAAGTGAACGCATCGCTGGATAGCTGTCACACACAACGATCCAGCGATGACAGCGGGAGATCCAGCGACGAAAGAAAGTTCCAAACGATCTGCTACGACGTACGATTCTCAGCAGGGTCCCTGATCGCTGCTGCGTGTCAGACACAGCGATATCGTATGGATATCGCTGGAACGTCACGGATCGTACCGTCGTAGCGATCAAAGTGCCACTGTGAGACGGTACCCTAACTCTAATTCCAACCCTAACCCTAAGGCTATGTGCCCACTTTGCGGATTCGTGTGAGATTTTTCCCGCACCATTTTTGAAAAATCCGCAGGTAAAAGGCACTGCGATTTACCTACGGATTTACAGCGGATTTCCAGTGTTTTTTTGTGCGGATTTCACCTGCGGATTCCTATTGAGGAACAGGTGTAAAACGCTGCGGAATCCGCACAAAATTGACATGCTGCGGAAAATACAACACAGCGTTTCCGCACGGTATTTTCCGCACCATGGGCACAGCGGATTTGGTTTTCCATAGGTGTACATGGTACTGTAAACCTGATGGAAAACTGCTACGAATTCGCAGCGGCCAATCCGCTGCGGATCCGCGGCCAATCCGCGGCAATCCGCTGCGGATTCGCAGCCAAATCCGCACTGTGTGCACATGCCCTAACCCTACCCCTAACCCTAACCCTACCCCTAATTCTAACCCTAATTCTAACCCTAGTTCTAACCCTAACCCTAGCAGAAAAAAAATATATATATTTTATTTATTTTTATTATTGTCCCTATGGGGGTGATAAAGGGGGGTCATTTACTATTTTTTTTATTTTGATCACTGTGATAGGCTATATCGCAGTGATCAAAATACATCTGAAACGAATCTGCCAGCTGGCAGATTCGGCGGGCGCAGTGCGCATGCGCCCGCCATATTGGAAGATGGCGGCGCCCATGGAGAAGCCGGACGGACACCGGGAGGCCCGGTAAATGTGTAGGGGGGTGATCGGATCACGGGGGGGGGACCGGAGCACAGGGAGGGGGCACCGGAGCACGGGGGGAGCGGACAGGAGGACGGAGGAGCGGACAGGACGACTTAGGGGGGCGGACCACGTAACGGAGCACTGGGGGGGCGATCGGTGGGGTGGGGTGGGGGCAGATTAGGTTTTCCAGCCATGGCCGATGATATTGCAGCATCGGCCATGGCTGGATTGTAATATTTCACCGTTTTTTGGGGTGAAATATTACAAATCGCTCTGATTGGCAGTTTCACTTTCAACAGTCAATCAGAGCGATCGTAGCCACGAGGGGGTGAAGCCACCCCCCCTGGGCTGAAGCACCACTCCCCCTGTTCCTGCAGATCGGGTGAAATTGGAGTTAACCCTTTCACCCGATCTGCAGGAGCGCGATCCCTCCATGACGCATACGCTGTGTCACAGGTCGGATTGGCACCGACTTTCATGACGCAGCGTATGCGTCAAAGGTCGGGAAGGGGTTAAATTGGACCTGTCTCTTAATAAAAAAAAAAATTGAGTGAAATATCTTATAAAAATCCCTTAGCTTCCCTGATTCTGCCACTCCTTTTGATTTTGTGCTGCATCACTCCACTGCAGAGATATTCACATTTATTTATTTATTTATTTTTAGTGCAATATGTGAAATCTCTGCTTGCAGGTCAACTGAGCATTTCCTCAGAGTCTTTTTTGGAGGTGTGTGATGTTACCCCTCGCTACCTCTCAGCACCATCTGCAATTCCTAGACCAGCTGCTAAACTGAAATGTTATTAGCAGTGTCTGGGAGAGAGGAGTGAAAGCGCACACCTCCACAAAATTTTCTGAATAGATGCCCATTTGGTGTGTAAGCAGAGATTTCACATATTGTGCTCCAAAAGTAGCAAATGTGAATATTTCTGCAATGGAGCGATGCAGTGCAAAACAAAAAAAAAAATGAATAACTGAAACTCAGGGATTTTTACAAAGTAACTCAGTTTTTAGCAAGTGGCAGGTCCTCTTTAAGTAGCGAAATATTACATTTGAAGCTGCTAATAGCAGTTATAACAAGCCACTATAATAACAAAAACAAAAATTATATTGTTACAATTTTAGTTTCTTTTTTGGGCTGTTAATGAATATTTCTAAATAGACATTAGTACGAGGGCTAAGGCTAAAAGCAGATAATTCTGCTGTGATATTTATTTTTCCTGGCTAATCCACATAATGGTGGAATGAAAACCGATCTTCAAAATTTGCACAATTTCTTCTTTCATTTACTATTTGGCTACTGTCTTCATTGCATGAGCATCATGGAAAAAAATGGTGTTCAACAAGTGGAAAGATGTATGATTTAAGAATTCCTCCTGTGTATTTACAGCATGAACACTGGTTGCCAGTCTTTCTAGATAGACATAACTTAAACTGGAGGCTGCTTCAACACTTAGAAAACATTCATCAATGTTTTACTTGTGTAGACAACCTTTACAGATTTTTCAACTTTGCATTTTCAAATAAGTGTAGAAAATTTCAGTTTGTATCTCACCTACTAATCAGAGCTTTTAAAACATTGCCTTTGGTCACTGACCTACAAAGGAGCTTCATACTTTTTCTTCATATGAATTCTAGTATTAAAGTATAAAGGATAAACTGGATGGCATGTTCTCGGTTATTATCCATTATGGAAACGTTTAGGCCGGAGTCACACTTGCGAGTGCAATGCGAAAAACTCTTGCGAGTCTCTCGCATGAATACCCGGCACCGGCACTTGGGACTGGAGCGTGCGGCTGCATAGAAATACATGTAGTGCCGGCGGCAGTGCCTGGTATTGATGCGCAAGTTTCTGAAGAAATACTGAATATACAAAATGACAAATTTGTGAATTACAATGATCCTAAAAATGGATCTCTTTCATCCAGTGTGCCATCTGAATGAAATGGTGGTGAAGCATGAGCCCCACCTCTCTTTTCATTGTCTATGGCAATGTTCTCCAACTCCAATCCTCAAGAGCCATCAACAGATCAGCTCTTCAGGATTTCCTTGGTATTGTCCAGGAGCATCGCCTGTGTAATACTAAGGAAATCTGATCTGTTGGTGGCTCTTGAGGATTGGAGTTGGAGAACATTGGTCTAGGAACTGCTGGAGATTCCTGAGCGCTATACTCGGCTATAGCAAACCCACAGACAATGAATAAAGCAATCAGCGACCTGAATTGGTCTCAGTTGGTTGCTAACATTAACAGATATTTTGTTGGATAGAAACAGTTTTCATCTTTTTCATCTGATAGGATCATCGTAAAATAAAACCTTTCCATTGTCTACACTGGAGTTTTCTTTCGGATGTTGTTTATACAATGAATCATTGGATGTGTTAGATCACTTTTTTTGTCAGATGAACATGTTTCAATAAGAAATGACTATTTACACAATCAAATTTAAATTGATATTGATTAAATTACAAAAATATAGAAGAAAATGCAGGACATGGGCGTTGTTGATAATTACCGTCCAAAGAGGATATAAATAAAGTTCCTTTATCGATAAGCAATTAAATCTACGCATTTCGACATTGAACTAGTATCATTCTTTATCAATCCAAAAATAGCAAAAGTGCACATGCACGTGGTATAAATAGTAAAATGGCTCCAACAGTGGTGCCCTTTGACCTAATTAGCATAACAGAAGTATGCAACAAATGCAATAAAAATAACAAAAACACCAATCCTAAATAAAAATTCATATAACAACAACCAAATGGTCTGTAAATAGTAATACAAAGCAAATAACGTGATTTGCACAAGATGGAGTCATCGCCAGCTCGGGGCAAATCTCAAGAATATTCACAGCTTTTTTCACCCCTGTCAATACACCTCTAAAGCCGGGCGTACGCTTCCTAGCTTCAGAGCAACACTGTCCGGAAGTGAAGAAGCTGTATAAAAATAAATATTTATATATATACTGTATATGGAAATCCTGAGCCTGTATCCCTTTGGTAGGTGTTACATATAATAAGGGTTGGATATTTCAAATTGCCTAAACCTTTGATTTCTTGGCAAAAGCTCTGTGTCTTTTTGCATCTATTCAATAAATATACACTATTTGCTGAGTGTGCATGTTTATGGGATAACGGGGGAAGACAAGGTTCATCCAACAGCCATCCTATGTGTATAGAAAGTTTAATTTCTCTATGAAATAACAGACCATTTATTAGCCAGTACATGGTCTGCTGCAAGGACATTACATACAAATATAAGTCAGCAACAAAAAATAACGATAATATAAACTGATTCTAGCATGTCTTAAAAACACATTCCTCTATTGATCTACTTGCTTTAATTGAATTTTTTTCTGTAGGAAACAATATAAGCAGCATATGAGTGGATGCTATGGTCTATGGATGTACAACATTGTTTGGCTCAGTAACACAGACAATCACTTAACAAAGAATCCTGTGCAAAAGCCAAGAATTCTCAGTTCATTCTCTGGGGTTATTTTCTGTGGTACAGTTGGTTTACATGTTTATTCCAGATTTGTCCTGGTTTTGAAATGATTCTTGATTCTTTCTGAGCAACAAAGAAAAGATGGGTAGAGCAAAATCCCTTAAGTGTCTTTCTTCTGTTTAGCAAAGGGATTAACAAACAAACCCTTGATTAGCGGAAAAAAATTGTGGATGCCAATCTTGATGCAGTCATCGTTAAAAAAAATTGTGGGTGCTGGCAAGATATGAGAATTTTTGTCTCATATTATTATAGTCAAGACTCAAGACATCTTAAATGAACTGTTACTCGCCTGTTCCTTACTGCAGTGGCAGGCTTTGCTTCCTCGTGAGAAAGAACTGGATCACACGAGGCGGGTCAAACACTGACAGAGTTTGATCTGAGTGTCATTAGCATTATCAACTGATTCCTTCTCATGAGAGAATTTATGTCCCTGTGACTTAGTCACTTTATTAGCAGAAGCGTTTTTTGGTCACATCTGATTTTTCAGTTGTTTCCTCCTTGCGTTATGTATACGTTCTTCAAATTTTGCATGGACCTTGTAACACTCATCTTGGTGCCTTAGGCAATCATGAAAACTTCAAAAAAGAAAAGAATGTCCAGCTTCACCGAATCCGTAAAAAAGAGTTTTCTTTATTCACATACTATTAAGCATAGAGGATACGGACTTCAGCACAAGCCATATGGGTAAAATCTCAACGCGTTTCTGGAGACTAAGCTCCCTTAATCATGACAATTGTGAAAACTTGACAACATGTCAAGAGTATAAATATAAAAGTATTTGTTGCTGCACATATAAAATACTAACACTTTAATGGGAATGTGTCACGTTTTCAACATGATAGATTTTGCTTACTGAATGGAACAGTGGTGTGCATGCTTGAACTCTGTGCCATTCAGACAAGTTCTGCAGAGCCCCATTCTTAGGATCAGTGACAACTTTAAAACTTGGTACAAACCAATTGAACAACCAATTATATGTGATCTGACTTTGTTCACACCTTAACCCTGCTGTTCTGTTAGGTCAAAAATGACCGTTTTTGAAATTCTATAATGTTATAAAAATTCAGCGTGTGATTCTGAGACTTGAGGCTCCCTGACTTTTCGTCATTAGGGGGGTACTCTCTGTGGGAATTTTTTTTTTTTTAATTTTTGTTTACTTTATTTGGTACAATATTTTTTACACTTGTACTGTTCGGTCAAAAATGACCGATAGGCCTTTATTCAGCTCTCCAGACAATTTTTGACAAAAATAAAGGTGCTATCACCTCATTTTGAACTATATATTGCATCTACTACTATTTATAAATGTATCTGACTACTTTTGGTCAGAACAGATTTACACATACCAACATTTTCAAGTTGCGATACAGCCGACGGATTCGCTTCCAGTATAGCTATGCGCAATTTATTTCACTGGTTTTTATTTACCCTGCTGTTCATATAGATCTAGTTCCATTCAGTTGTCAACATTTCATATTGTAAATCATGATTTTCTGATTTTCCATGTGTTTGCTGGTTGTACAGTATTACACTGTGCAATGCTGTCCTAAGCAGAATTCACCTAAAGTGTTGTACTGTGAGCTTTTTCCTGCTGCAGGGTGGTGTCTGCTCTGATCTTATCTGTAGACAGATAACATAGCAGTGTAGAGTTTCAGTTCAGCTGGAGACAACACAGAGTGAGCAGAGGTTCAGACGTCAGAGCTCTGAAGTCCCATTTTTACAGGTATGTTACAGATAAATTATTCTTTTATTCTAAAATTATTCAATATTCTCACTGCTGTGATAAAATGGATGATAGGGGGTTAGCATTAGGGTTGTGTAGACTCAATGTCTGCTTATGAGTACATATTTCACATACAGTAAAACAATGCAACAGGTAATCAAATAACACTTGAATTAGGTACAAATCACAACTTTGTTAGGTCCGGTCAAAAATGACCGGGAACAGTATAAGTGTATAAAAAACAACGTTTTTTGCCATTTTATAGAGAAAAAAGCTTTTTTTTTTTTTTTTGCCTTTGAAAAAAGTATATCTACATAATGTTTGATATTATTACTTATAGTTAACATTTAGATCAAGATTTTTTTTTTATCTGCAAAAATAATCAATTTTTACAAAAATCGAAAAAATACCATGTTCCCTTTTGGATATAAAAAAAATATAAAACAAGCTTTGTATTTATTTTTTTTTTCTGGTATTTGAACAACCATCTTCACAAGCAATATAATAGTGCAAAAACTGTTTAAAAAAACCACTTAGATTAGCTAAAAATGATTATTTTATAAAGACGGTCAAAAATGACCGGGAACAGTACAAGTGTATGTGAAATCTAAACAGAACAGCAGGGTTAAATTGCATCCTCTGTTAGGAGGCTTGGGCACAGGCTCTCTTCTTTTCATTGTAAAAAAAATCACAGGATGTTGTGCAATTTTTTCTGATATACTGACAAATCTCGACAGAAATCCAAATGACCAATTTATAGATAACTAAGTCCATTGGGTGTTGTTTACATCCCCCACCTCAAATTCAGTTTTTCATTAATTTTCCTGACTCGGTGTTTCTTTTTTTTTTATAGCGAGATAGAAAAACTGAATTCTTAACACTTAACCGAGCTTTATTCTAGGTCTTATTCCACACCACATTCTTGTAGTTTTTAACAGCCTCATGGTTTTTATATTTTAAACAAAAAAGTGATACATTGTAAAACGTATACAAGTGGTTGCATTTTAAAGCAATTGTATTTATGTATCTGTGTTTTTTATATGTATATATACGCTGCTTCCATTTGCAGTTATTTAAAAAATGGATTATACTTTGCAGACCAATTGACAATGTATAGAGCAGTGCTGCTCAGCTCAGGCTAGGTGGGGGTCGCAATTGTTAAATCCCCAGAGAACAGCTAATAATGTCATATACAAGGGTAGGTAATAACTTCTTGCATGTCTACAAACATATTTTTGTTTTGCATTTTTATTTTTAGAAATCTCATTGATCAATTGTAAAGAAAAAAAAAAGATCAATTACAGTATCTTGCGAACAAGCAGTTTTGGTCTAGGCCAGAGGTCCCCAACCTTTTTTGCACCAGGGACCGGCTTTAAGCAAGACCAGTTTTCCATGGCCCGGTGGGGGTGGGGCAGGGGCGGGGCTTTGGTCATATGGCCCCTCCCCCTCCAACTCGCAGCTAGCAGGAGGGGAAGGAGCGCTGGACACACATGACCTGCTTGTCCCTGCTCCTGCCTGAGCACATTCTGCGAGTAGCTGCACTGTACATTGAGTTTCAGTGTACAGCACTGCTACTAGCACTGCTATATGCACCAGACAGCGCTGTATGGGGAGGATGCTGGCAGGACCTCGGTGTACAGCGCTGCTAAGTAGCAGCATTGTACATTGAGCGTCAGTGTATATAGCGCTGCTGCTTAGCAGCGCTACACACTGAACACCGGTACCGGGAGCCGCGTCACTGAAGCCAGTCTGCTGCCCCAGCACGCCCCACATAACATGTTCTGCCGGGGGCGTGTCAGTGAGGAGAGCCTGCCGCCCCACCCCGTCAGGAACACACCATGCTGCGCAGGAGGGCCGCATCACTAAGACCCGCCCCGCTGTGCTGTGGAGGGCTGCGTCACTAATGCCCGCCCGACGCCCCACCCCGTCCTGCATAATGTTCTCTGCCGGGAGCTGCGAGCTGTCACGGCTACGGCAGAAAACATTATAAATCCACACAGTGCGAGCTCTGACCAGGCACAGGGCCGCGGAGCTAGCTGTCAGCGGCGCCGCGGACCGGCTGAAAAACCCCAACGGCCCGGTCCTGGTCCGCGGACCGGCGGTTGGGGACCTCTGGTCTAGGCGACCCTAGTAGATTGATACATTATGCACACTGGGAATGGTGTGCTTCTTAGTACACCAGGTGGATGATATAGTCATCTGGTGGAAAGCATGGATCCCAGGAGTGACGCCATTCGGTCAGATAAGTTTGAAAGCCCAAAGTGTGAAGTGAACCTGGGGTGCCTTAATTGACTGGAATTGGGAACCTATCTTGAAATTCGGCATATTTGGGTGCACTTTATCTTTTCATACTTTAAAAAAATAAAATAAAAAGCTAGACGAAGCTAGATGCGAAACATGTGTCAGGTGCGGTGTTTCATGGACTGATTAAATTCTCTCTCGTTTCTGGGCCTTTTGACTAGGATGGGTATGGTCAACACTACACTAACTTTCACTATTTACTTTAATTACATTCACTATGTGCCACCAGTTTCATTGTGTGTCTATCACTAGGATTTGTCAGGATGTAGTTCCTTTACTGGTTCATCTCTTGATAGATCTAGGGGTGTGTGGGGAGTGTGTGGCCATCAGTTTCTGCTCCTCCCTGATCCCTTGCTTGTTCCTAGTTCTCGCTTGGGTGGGAACCCCGGCAGATGCTAGGAGCAAGATTGGGTCTTTTTTGTCCTAGGCTAGAGAATGAAACTTATCCCTAACCCTTGCTGTGGACTTCTGACTCGGAAGGACGAGAAACGGTTATTGGGGACCCTTCCTCCTGTTGGATAGGGCTACAATAGACTGCATCCTAGTGCACTTTTTGGTGGCACTTATCACTTTTCGGGGGGGGGGGGGGGTTGAGCACAATTTTGGGCTTTCAAAGAAAAAAAAATTCCAAACTCACTTTTTGTATGTATTTGCAAGTTGTGTTGTACATAGAATGTTTATGTTGTGTTTCAATCTATAATAATAATTTGTATTTCTATAGCGACAACATATTCCGCAGTGCTTTACATTTTAGGGGGGACTTGTACAGACAATAAAGACATTACAGAATAACGCATACTGTAACTCAGATACCAAAAGGAGTGAGGGCCCTGCTCGCAAGCTTACAATGTATGAATATATGTTCTTTTTCCATTTAGTCTGTATTGTCCTGTAAATGTGTTGCTTGAGATGAGATAGAACTCATCTGAGGTTTATGAGAAGGAAGAGGGTGGATGATCCTAAGACACATATGAAAGAATTATTAATACAGTTCTCACAGTTTTAAATGCAATATGAAACAACATAGAACTAAAGGCGAGGAGGAGGCTCTTCTGTCTGGTTTAGGAACAAGGAGGCATTAATTGATAGTTAAACGAACACTGAAAACTAGAGAACGAAAGTTTAAATGAAACAATACAGTGAGTATAGAAAGTATTCAGACCCCTTTACATTTTTCACTCTTTGTTTCATTGCAGCTATTTGGTAAATTCAAAAAAGTTCATTTTTTTTTCATTAATGTACACTCTGCACCCCATCTTGACTGAAAAAAAACCCAGAAAAGTAGACATTTCTGCAAATTTCTTAAAAAAGAAAAAGATGGGGAATAGGAGTAGAGAGGGAGAGGGTGATCTCTTGAAACACACACATAAGACTATATTCAGTGGAGAAAAAATGTATTTGATACACTGCCGATTTACAAGTTTTCCCACCTACAAACAATGGAGAGGTCTGTAATTTTTATCGTAAGTACACTTCAAGCAGAATCAGAATCTAAAAATAAAAAACAGAAAATCACATTGTATGACTGTGAAGAAACACCATTGGAGGAAAACCTCCACTAAACTCAAAAAAAACACCAGAACACAGGCATGCTTACCTGTTCAAGGCCTCCAACAATTGCACTACCCAGGGTGCACCAGGCCCAAGTAAAGATAGCAAACAACACAGGTGCAAATAATACCGATGCAGCCAACCTACAATCAGGAATTGGCTGCTTGGAGCACCCATGCAAAAAAATAGTCTGTATGTGGCATGTTCACACAGGACTGCAAAGTATATGGTGAAAAGCCTATTAATGACGCCATAAATATAGCGGGCTAACCATGATGCATCCTGTGTGAACAGAGGCCACAGTGTACAGAGCCATCTAGGGCCCAGGCGCACCCTGGAAAAATGTACAGTGCACCAAAAACATAACAATGTATGCAAGGTATTGGTTGATATTATGGCCACAATATTGAAGCTGCCAACCCACGTCAAGGGTCCTTGTATCTTGGCAGTCCTAATCTAAAAAAACACCATTGGAGGAAAACCTCCACTAAACTCAAAAAAAACACCAGAACACAGGCATGCTTACCTGTTCAAGGCCTCCAACAATTGCACTACCCAGGGTGCACCAGGCCCAAGTAAAGATAGCAAACAACACAGGTGCAAATAATACCGATGCAGCCAACCTACAATCAGGAATTGGCTGCTTGGAGCACCCATGCAAAAAAATAGTCTGTATGTGGCATGTTCACACAGGACTGCAAAGTATATGGTGAAAAGCCTATTAATGACGCCATAAATATAGCGGGCTAACCATGATGCATCCTGTGTGAACAGAGGCCACAGTGTACAGAGCCATCTAGGGCCCAGGCGCACCCTGGAAAAATGTACAGTGCACCAAAAACATAACAATGTATGCAAGGTATTGGTTGATATTATGGCCACAATATTGAAGCTGCCAACCCACGTCAAGGGTCCTTGTATCTTGGCAGTCCTAATCTAAAAAAACACCATTGGAGGAAAACCTCCACTAAACTCAAAAAAAACACCAGAACACAGGCATGCTTACCTGTTCAAGGCCTCCAACAATTGCACTACCCAGGGTGCACCAGGCCCAAGTAAAGATAGCAAACAACACAGGTGCAAATAATACCGATGCAGCCAACCTACAATCAGGAATTGGCTGCTTGGAGCACCCATGCAAAAAAATAGTCTGTATGTGGCATGTTCACACAGGACTGCAAAGTATATGGTGAAAAGCCTATTAATGACGCCATAAATATAGCGGGCTAACCATGATGCATCCTGTGTGAACAGAGGCCACAGTGTACAGAGCCATCTAGGGCCCAGGCGCACCCTGGAAAAATGTACAGTGCACCAAAAACATAACAATGTATGCAAGGTATTGGTTGATATTATGGCCACAATATTGAAGCTGCCAACCCACGTCAAGGGTCCTTGTATCTTGGCAGTCCTAATCTAAAAAAACACCATTGGAGGAAAACCTCCACTAAACTCAAAAAAAACACCAGAACACAGGCATGCTTACCTGTTCAAGGCCTCCAACAATTGCACTACCCAGGGTGCACCAGGCCCAAGTAAAGATAGCAAACAACACAGGTGCAAATAATACCGATGCAGCCAACCTACAATCAGGAATTGGCTGCTTGGAGCACCCATGCAAAAAAATAGTCTGTATGTGGCATGTTCACACAGGACTGCAAAGTATATGGTGAAAAGCCTATTAATGACGCCATAAATATAGCGGGCTAACCATGATGCATCCTGTGTGAACAGAGGCCACAGTGTACAGAGCCATCTAGGGCCCAGGCGCACCCTGGAAAAATGTACAGTGCACCAAAAACATAACAATGTATGCAAGGTATTGGTTGATATTATGGCCACAATATTGAAGCTGCCAACCCACGTCAAGGGTCCTTGTATCTTGGCAGTCCTAATCTAAAAAAACACCATTGGAGGAAAACCTCCACTAAACTCAAAAAAAACACCAGAACACAGGCATGCTTACCTGTTCAAGGCCTCCAACAATTGCACTACCCAGGGTGCACCAGGCCCAAGTAAAGATAGCAAACAACACAGGTGCAAATAATACCGATGCAGCCAACCTACAATCAGGAATTGGCTGCTTGGAGCACCCATGCAAAAAAATAGTCTGTATGTGGCATGTTCACACAGGACTGCAAAGTATATGGTGAAAAGCCTATTAATGACGCCATAAATATAGCGGGCTAACCATGATGCATCCTGTGTGAACAGAGGCCACAGTGTACAGAGCCATCTAGGGCCCAGGCGCACCCTGGAAAAATGTACAGTGCACCAAAAACATAACAATGTATGCAAGGTATTGGTTGATATTATGGCCACAATATTGAAGCTGCCAACCCACGTCAAGGGTCCTTGTATCTTGGCAGTCCTAATCTAAAAAAACACCATTGGAGGAAAACCTCCACTAAACTCAAAAAAAACACCAGAACACAGGCATGCTTACCTGTTCAAGGCCTCCAACAATTGCACTACCCAGGGTGCACCAGGCCCAAGTAAAGATAGCAAACAACACAGGTGCAAATAATACCGATGCAGCCAACCTACAATCAGGAATTGGCTGCTTGGAGCACCCATGCAAAAAAATAGTCTGTATGTGGCATGTTCACACAGGACTGCAAAGTATATGGTGAAAAGCCTATTAATGACGCCATAAATATAGCGGGCTAACCATGATGCATCCTGTGTGAACAGAGGCCACAGTGTACAGAGCCATCTAGGGCCCAGGCGCACCCTGGAAAAATGTACAGTGCACCAAAAACATAACAATGTATGCAAGGTATTGGTTGATATTATGGCCACAATATTGAAGCTGCCAACCCACGTCAAGGGTCCTTGTATCTTGGCAGTCCTAATCTAAAAAAACACCATTGGAGGAAAACCTCCACTAAACTCAAAAAAAACACCAGAACACAGGCATGCTTACCTGTTCAAGGCCTCCAACAATTGCACTACCCAGGGTGCACCAGGCCCAAGTAAAGATAGCAAACAACACAGGTGCAAATAATACCGATGCAGCCAACCTACAATCAGGAATTGGCTGCTTGGAGCACCCATGCAAAAAAATAGTCTGTATGTGGCATGTTCACACAGGACTGCAAAGTATATGGTGAAAAGCCTATTAATGACGCCATAAATATAGCGGGCTAACCATGATGCATCCTGTGTGAACAGAGGCCACAGTGTACAGAGCCATCTAGGGCCCAGGCGCACCCTGGAAAAATGTACAGTGCACCAAAAACATAACAATGTATGCAAGGTATTGGTTGATATTATGGCCACAATATTGAAGCTGCCAACCCACGTCAAGGGTCCTTGTATCTTGGCAGTCCTAATCTAAAAAAACACCATTGGAGGAAAACCTCCACTAAACTCAAAAAAAACACCAGAACACAGGCATGCTTACCTGTTCAAGGCCTCCAACAATTGCACTACCCAGGGTGCACCAGGCCCAAGTAAAGATAGCAAACAACACAGGTGCAAATAATACCGATGCAGCCAACCTACAATCAGGAATTGGCTGCTTGGAGCACCCATGCAAAAAAATAGTCTGTATGTGGCATGTTCACACAGGACTGCAAAGTATATGGTGAAAAGCCTATTAATGACGCCATAAATATAGCGGGCTAACCATGATGCATCCTGTGTGAACAGAGGCCACAGTGTACAGAGCCATCTAGGGCCCAGGCGCACCCTGGAAAAATGTACAGTGCACCAAAAAACATAACAATGTATGCAAGGTATTGGTTGATATTATGGCCACAATATTGAAGCTGCCAACCCACGTCAAGGGTCCTTGTATCTTGGCAGTCCTAATCTAAAAAAACACCATTGGAGGAAAACCTCCACTAAACTCAAAAAAAACACCAGAACACAGGCATGCTTACCTGTTCAAGGCCTCCAACAATTGCACTACCCAGGGTGCACCAGGCCCAAGTAAAGATAGCAAACAACACAGGTGCAAATAATACCGATGCAGCCAACCTACAATCAGGAATTGGCTGCTTGGAGCACCCATGCAAAAAAATAGTCTGTATGTGGCATGTTCACACAGGACTGCAAAGTATATGGTGAAAAGCCTATTAATGACGCCATAAATATAGCGGGCTAACCATGATGCATCCTGTGTGAACAGAGGCCACAGTGTACAGAGCCATCTAGGGCCCAGGCGCACCCTGGAAAAATGTACAGTGCACCAAAAACATAACAATGTATGCAAGGTATTGGTTGATATTATGGCCACAATATTGAAGCTGCCAACCCACGTCAAGGGTCCTTGTATCTTGGCAGTCCTAATCTAAAAAAACACCATTGGAGGAAAACCTCCACTAAACTCAAAAAAAACACCAGAACACAGGCATGCTTACCTGTTCAAGGCCTCCAACAATTGCACTACCCAGGGTGCACCAGGCCCAAGTAAAGATAGCAAACAACACAGGTGCAAATAATACCGATGCAGCCAACCTACAATCAGGAATTGGCTGCTTGGAGCACCCATGCAAAAAAATAGTCTGTATGTGGCATGTTCACACAGGACTGCAAAGTATATGGTGAAAAGCCTATTAATGACGCCATAAATATAGCGGGCTAACCATGATGCATCCTGTGTGAACAGAGGCCACAGTGTACAGAGCCATCTAGGGCCCAGGCGCACCCTGGAAAAATGTACAGTGCACCAAAAAACATAACAATGTATGCAAGGTATTGGTTGATATTATGGCCACAATATTGAAGCTGCCAACCCACGTCAAGGGTCCTTGTATCTTGGCAGTCCTAATCTAAAAAAACACCATTGGAGGAAAACCTCCACTAAACTCAAAAAAAACACCAGAACACAGGCATGCTTACCTGTTCAAGGCCTCCAACAATTGCACTACCCAGGGTGCACCAGGCCCAAGTAAAGATAGCAAACAACACAGGTGCAAATAATACCGATGCAGCCAACCTACAATCAGGAATTGGCTGCTTGGAGCACCCATGCAAAAAAATAGTCTGTATGTGGCATGTTCACACAGGACTGCAAAGTATATGGTGAAAAGCTTTACTTGGGCCTGGTGCACCCTGGGTAGTGCAATTGTTGGAGGCCTTGAACAGGTAAGCATGCCTGTGTTCTGGTGTTTTTTTTGAGTTTAGTGGAGGTTTTCCTCCAATGGTGTTTTTTTAGATTAGGACTGCCAAGATACAAGGACCCTTGACGTGGGTTGGCAGCTTCAATATTGTGGCCATAATATCAACCAATACCTTGCATACATTGTTATGTTTTTGGTGCACTGTACATTTTTCCAGGGTGCGCCTGGGCCCTAGATGGCTCTGTACACTGTGGCCTCTGTTCACACAGGATGCATCATGGTTAGCCCGCTATATTTATGGCGTCATTAATAGGCTTTTCACCATATACTTTGCAGTCCTGTGTGAACATGCCACATACAGACTATTTTTTTGCATGGGTGCTCCAAGCAGCCAATTCCTGATTGTAGGTTGGCTGCATCGGTATTATTTGCACCTGTGTTGTTTGCTATCTTTACTTGGGCCTGGTGCACCCTGGGTAGTGCAATTGTTGGAGGCCTTGAACAGGTAAGCATGCCTGTGTTCTGGTGTTATGACTGTGAAGAAACCAGATTGTATCTTAATTACCCAGACAGCTACGTTTTTGTAAACCAATAAGAACTGGCTTTTCATCTGTATATTGGCTTGTGCATTTGAGTGTTTGTGTCTGGTGGGTCAGGAATACAGACTTGCCAACTGATATACTATCTAACATGCTGTGTAGGTCTGTAATAATGACTGTACATTGAGTGTGTTGGACTTTGTTTATTGATGTGTGCTTATATGCACAACACACTCAATGTACAGTCACCAGAAGGGAAACGCCAGGAAGCTTGCTGTAAGGCTGCTTGTCGGACGCCTTCTTGTTGAGGTGTAGTCGCCTTAGCGTTGTCCATCCTGAGAATTTCTTCATTCCTTCATACATGTCTTCCAGTTTGGAATCTTTGTAAGGAGCATTTCTTAGCACACCCAATTGGTTTTACACAAAACGCCTGAACAAGCCCTTATAAAACGAAAGCTGTCAGTCACTAATAGGACCGCCCACTGGCGTGTACACGATGGATAAGAAATGCATGAACCATAGGACGAAGAAAAGGATGACGCTGAAGATGGCGAGATCTTGTAGGGCCAGATCAAGGACGGCCATAACCGGGGGGAACACAGCACGTTAGATAGTATATCAATTGGCAAGTCTGTATTCCTGACCCACCAGACACAAACACTCAAATGCACAAGCCAATATACAGATGAAAAGCCAGTTCTTATTGGTTTTCAAAAACGTAGCTGTCTGGGTAATTAAGATACAACATGGTTTCTTCACAATGACTTTTAAATATTTCATGCAATAAAATGCAATTTAATTAGGTATTTGATCACCTACCAACCAACAAGAATTCTGGCTCTCACAGACCTTTTAGTTTTTCTTTCTGAAAAGCCCAGCCCTCCTACTCTGCACTCATTGCCTGTATTAATTGCACCTGTTTGAACTGTATAAAAGACACCTGTCCACACACTTAATCAATCACACTACAAACTCTCCACCATGGCTACGACCAAAGAGCTGTCTAAAGACACCATGGACAAAATTGTAGACCTGTATAAGGCTGGAATGCACTACAGAAAAAATGGCAAACATCTTGGTGAGAAGGCAAAAACTGTTGGCACAATTATTAGAAAATGGAAGGAACATAAGACTGTCAATCTTTCTTCATCTGGGGCTCCATAGAGTGTAGGATAATGACAATTCTCAGAAAGATCAGGCATCAGCCTGGAACTACACAGAAGGAGCTGGTCAGTAACCTGAAGAGAGCTGGGACCCCAGTCTCAAACATTACCATTAGCAACACACTACGCAGTCATGGATTAAAATCCTGCAGGGCAAGCAAGGTCCCCCTGCTCACACCAGCACATGTCCAGGTTCATTTGAAGTTCATCAATGACCATTTGAATGATTCAGAAGAAGCATGGGAGAAGGTAATATGGTCAGACTAGACCAAAATAGAACTGTTTCAAATCAACGAAGAAGGATGAGTACAACCCATAGAACACCATCCCAAACCATGAAGCATGGTGGGGAAACATCAAACTTTGGGGTGCTTTTCTGCAAAGGGGACAGGATGGCTGCACTGTATTGAAGGGAGGATGGATGGGTCATGTACCATGAGATTTTGGCCAACAACCTCCTTCCCTCAGTAAGAGAATTGAAGATGGGTCTTGGCTGGCTTTTACAGCATGACAATGACCTGAAAGACACAGGAGCTCTGTAAGAAGCATTTCAAGGTCCTGGAGTGACCTAGCCAGTCTCCAGACATGAACCCAATAGAAAATCTTTGGAGGAAGGTGAAACTCAATGTTGCCCAGCAACAGCCTTGAAACCTGAAAGATCTGGAGAAGATCTGTATGGAAGAGTGGGCCAAAATCCCTGTTGCAGTGTTTGCACACTTGGTCAAGAACTACAGGAAATGTTTGACCTCTGTAATTGCAAACACAGGTTGCTGTACTAATTATTAAGTTCTGTTTTTCTATTGTATCAAATACTTATTTCATGCAATAAAAAAGCTAATTAATTATGTAAAAATCATACATTGTGATTTTCTGGATTTTTTTTAAAGATTTTGCCTCTCACAGTTGAAGTGTACCTACTATACAAATTACAGACCTCTCCATTATTTGTAGGTGGGTAAACCTGCAAAATCAGTAGTGTATCAAATGCTTCCTTCCCCCACTGTATTTCTCAGTTTTACTTATCACGTGTGACTAAATAGGATAGCAAACTAGATTTAAGCAGGAATTGCTGGAATATTTTTGAGGTATTTGAGAAATTTCTGTGCTTAGTATTCCTATAAGGGGCATATACTGTATCTACTCTCATGTTATGCCTTCTTTAGTAAATATTTCATTGCACATTAAATAACAGATCTGCAGCAACTACTCTTGTAAGTGACCTATAATGCTGGGGCACAGCCTTTAGCACATTAAAGAAGACTTCAGTGACAATTAACACTGAAAATTTTTTCAGAATAAAGTAGGGATGAAGACCTTAATTCCAGAAGTGTCTCACTTACTAGGCTTCTTGCTGTAGTTTCAATAAAAATACTGTTTCATCTCCTGCAACTGTGCCAGTCTTCTCAATTATGTCCCCTGTCTAGGTTTGCCCCTTGTTGTTGATTGACAGATTTCTGTATTTACTCACATGAGTAAGGGGAGGCTACCTTAACCCCTTAGTGACAGAGCCAATTTGGTACTTAATGACCGAGCCAATTTTTACAATTCTGACCACTGTCACTTTATGAGGTTATAACTCTGGAACACTTTAACAGATCCCGCTGATTCTGAGATTGTTTTTTCGTGACATATTGTACTTCATGTTAGTGGTAACATTTCTTTGATATTACTTGCGATTATTTATGAAAAAACGGAAATATGGCGAAAATTTGTAACATTTTGCAATTTTCTAAATTTGTATTTTTATGCCCTTAAATCACAGAGATATGTCACAAAAAATAGTAATAAATAACATTTCCCACATGTCTACTTTACATCAGCACAATTTTGGAAACAAATTTTTTTTTATTAGGGAGTTATAAGGGTTAAAAGTTGACCAGCAATTTCTCATTTTTACAACACCATTTTTTTTTTAGGGACCACATCACATTTGAAGTCATTTTGAGGGGTCTATATGATAGAAAATACCCAAGTGTGACACGATTCTAAAAACTGCACTCCTCAAGGTGCTCAAAACCACATTCAAGAAGTTAATTAACCCTTTACTTTGCTTCACAGGAACTGAAACAATGTGGAAGGAAAAAATGAACATTTAACTTTTTTCTGCAAACATTTTACTTCAGAACCATTTTTTTTATTTTCACAAGTGTAAAAACAGAAATTTAACCATAAATTTTGTTGTGCAATTCCTCCTGAATACGCCGATACCCCATATGTGGGGGTAAACCACTGTTTGGGCGCACCGCAGAGCTTGGAAGTGAAGGAGCGCCGTTTGACTTTTTCAATGCAGAATTGGCTGGAATTGAGATTGGATGCCATGTCACGTTTAGAGAGCCCCTGATGTGCCTAAACAGTGAAACCCCCCCACAAGTGACACCATTTTGGAAACTAGACCCCATAAGGAACTTATTTAGATGTGTGGTGAGCACTTTGAACTTCCAAGTGCTTCACAGAAGTTTATAACGTAGAGCCGTGAAAATAAAAAATTGCATTTGTTTACACAAAAATTATCTTTTCGCCCACAAATTCTTATTTTCACAAGGGTAACAAGAGAAATTAGACCACAAAAGTTGTTGTCTAATTTGTCCTGATTATGTCGATACCCCATATGTGGGGGTAAACCATTGTTTGGGCGCACCGCAGAGCTTGGAAGATAAGGAGTGCCGTTTTACTTTTTCAATGTAGAATTGGCTGGAATTGAGATCGGACGCTATGTCGCGTTTGGAGAGCCCCTGATGTGCCTAAACAGTAGAAATCCCCCACAAGTGACCCCATTTTGGAAACTAGAACCCCCAAGGAACATATCTAGATATATTGTGAGAACTTTGAATGCCCAAGTGCTTCACATAAGTTTATAATGCAGAGTCGTGAAAATAAAAAATTTTTTTTTTTTCCACAAAAAAGATTTTTTAGCCCCCAAGTTTTTATTTTTACAAGGGTAGCAAGAGAAATCGGACCCAAAAAGTTGTTGTCCAATTTGTCCTGAGTAAGCTGGTACCCCATATGTGGGGGTAAACCACTGTTTGGGCGCACGGCAGAGCTCGGAAAGGAAGGAGCGCCATTTTGGAATGCAGACTTTGATAGAATGGTCTGCGGGCATTATGTTGCGTTTGCAGAGCCCCTGATGTACCTAAACAGTAGAAACCCCCCACAAGTGACCCGATTTTGGAAAATAGACCCCCCAAGGAACTTATCTAGATGTGTGGTGAGAACTTTGAATGCCCAAGAGCTTCACAGAAGTTTATAATTCAGAGTCGTGAAAATTAAAAATATTTTTTTTCCACAAAAAAGATTTTTTTGCCCCAAAAGTTGTTGTCCAATTTATCCTGAGTACGCTGATGCCCCATATGTGGGGGTAAAAAACTATTTTGGTGCACGGCAGAGCTGAGAAGGGAGGGAGCACCATTTGACTTTTTGAGCGCAAAATTGGCTGTTGTTTTTGGAGACCCCCTGATGTACCTAAACAGTGGAAACCCCCAATTCTAACTCCAACCCTAACCCCAACACACCCCTAACCTTAATCCCAACCCGATCCATAATCCTAATCACAACCATAACGATAATCACAACCCTAACCCCAAAACAACCCTAATCTCAACCCTAACCATAACCCTAATCAAAACCCTAAATCCAACACACCCCTAATCCTAATCTCAACCCTAACCTCAAACCTAACCCTAATCTCAATACACCCCTAACCCTAATCCCAACCCTAACCTTAACCCTAATCCCAAACCTAACCCTAATCCCAAACGTAACCCTAATGCCAACCCTAACCCTAATACCAACCCTAATCCCAACTCTAACCCTAACTTTAGCCTCAATTCTAGCCCTAACTTTAGCCCCAACCCTAGCCCTAACTTTAGCCCCAACCCTAGCCCTAACCCTAACTTTAGCCCCAACCCTAACCTAAGCCCTAACGCTAATTTTAGCCCCAACCCTAGCACTAACCCTAACTTTAGCCCTAACCCTAACCCTAAATTTAGCCCCAACCCTAACCCTAAATTTAACCCTAACCCTAGCCCTAACTTTAGCCCTAACCCTAACCCTAGCCCTAAGGCTACTTTTACACTTGCGTCATGTGGCATCCGTCGCAATCCGTCGTTTTGGACAAAAAACGGATCCTGCAAATGTGCCCGCAGGATGCCTTTTTTTCCCATAGACTCGTACTGCAGACGGATGGCCACACGTCGCGTCCGTCGTGAACTGGATCCGTTGTGTTTTGGCGGACCGTCGTCACAAAAAAATTCAATGTAACCTTTTTTTTGTACGTCGTGTCCACCATTTCCACTCATCCGTGGCCGTAACTCTGCCCCCCTCCTCCCCAGGACATAATCTGGGCAGAGGATGCATTGAAAAACTGCATCCGCTGCCCACGTTGTGCACAATTTTCACAACGTGCGTCAGTACGACGCATTGCAACGGCCCTGTACCGACGCAAGTGTGAAAGAACCCTAACCCTAGCCCTAACCCTAACCCTAACCCTAAATTTAGCCCCAACCCTAACCCTGAATTAGCCCCAACCCTAACCCTAACCTTAATTTTAGCCCCAACTCCTCTCTCCTGCAGGCCGGCAGATGGCAGCAGAGAGCGGGCGCACTGCGCATGCGCCAACCATTTTCTTTCCATAGGAAGAAGCCGGTGGGCAGGAGGGGACGCAGGAGGACCCAGGGACAGCGGTAAGTATAGCAGGGTCCCCGAATCCCCCTATCTCTCTGTCCTCTGATGTGCGATCACATCAGAGGACAGAGAATTACCGATCGCTTTTTCTTTTTTTTTTTTTGCGACCGCCGGTAAACAGTTTATTACCAGCGATCGCAAAACAGGGGTTGGTAAGAACCGACCCCGATCATGTTCTTTGGGGTCTCGGCTACCCCCGGCAGCCAAAACCCCAAAGATCCTCCGGGTACCGGCCGGCGGGCGCACTGCGAATGCGCCCGCCAATTTTTGGCCGGAAGAAGATGGCGGCGCCCATCGGGAGCCACGAGGAGCACCAGGGGAAACAGGTGAGTATCGGAGGGCTATTGGGGACCCCATTTCTCTGTCCTCTGATGTGTAATCACATCGGAGGACAGAGAAATGAAAAGGGAGATCGCGTTTTTTTTTTCGATCGCCGGTAAACGGTTAATTACCGGCGATCGCAACTCGAGGGTCGGTAAAAACCCCCGAATCATGTTCTCTGGGGTCTCGGCTACCCCTGGCAACCGAGACCCCAGAGAAAACCTGACTCTGGGGGGCGCTATTCACTTTTTCCACAGCACCGTTAATTAACGGCGCTGTGGTTTAAGTACCCTTAGCGGCCGCCGTTAAAAGCGTATCGGCGGTCGTTAAGCGGTTAAGTATAGAAATATCAATCCCTATACAACACAACAGCTGATCATTGACAGGAATAGCAGAGCTGCAGCAGATAAAAGTGTCTTTTCAAAACTACAGTATGAAGCTCAGCGAGCCAGGGATAGAATCAAAGTCTCTGCTCTTACTTAATTTCTGACTTCCCTAAATTCAGTGACTGATTCAATTAAGAAAGGAAATTAGATATTGCCAGTAGATTTTTTACTGTGGCAACAAAAATTTTGGCATGTTAAACTATAACATGGCCTATCCTCTTAATCCCCAACATCTGCTTTAAGTAAATAGGAAGCTCCCAAGCATATTAGATTGTAGACTAATTTTACCAAAAGTGGTAAGTTCAGAGAACTTTGATACAATTTTTATGGCTTGTTAACGTCAGCCTTTTTCACACATGGTAGTTTGATGCCATTTTCCAGGTTAACATCAGGAATTGAACATAAAAGAAAGATCCATTTTAAACTGGCATCATAGCATTCTTTTATCAATTAAATCGTGACAACTTGCTGCTCAAAAGTTATCCCGTTTTATCTTGTGACCAAAAAAATTAACTGGGAGTCAAAAACTATCAAGGGTGGTTTGCACGTTAATGACCGGGCCAATTTTTACAATTCTGACCACTGTCCCTTTATGAGTTTATAACTCTGGAACGCTTCAACGGATCTTGGCGATTCTGACACTGGTTTCTCGTCACATATTGTACTTCATGATAGTGGTAAAATTTCTTCGATATAACTTGCGTTTATTTGTGGAAAAAACAGAAATTTGGCGAAAATTTTTTAAATTTCGCAATTTTACAAATTTGAATTTTTTATGCCCTTAAATCACAGAGATATGTCACACAAAATACTTAATAGGTAACATTTCCCACATATCTACTTTACATCAGCACAATTTAGGAACCAAAATTTTTTTTTGTTAGGGAATTATAAGGGTTAAAAGTTGACCAGCACTTTCTCATTTTTACAACACCATTTTTTTTAGGGACCACATCTCATTTGAAGTCATTTTGAGGGGTCTATATGATAGAAAATACCCAAGTATGACACCATTCTAAAAACTGCACCCCTCAAGGTGCTCAAAACCACATTCAAGAAATTTATTAACCCTTCAGGTGTTTCACAGGAATTTTTGGAATGTTTAAATAAAAATTAACATTTACATTTTTTTTACACAAAATTTATTTCAGCTCTAATTTTTTTTATTTTACCAAGGGTAACAGGAGAAAATGGACCCCAAAAGTTGTTGCACAATTTGTCCTGAGTACGTCAATACCCCATATGTGGGGGTAAACCACTGTTTGGGCGCACCGCAGAGCTCGGAAGGGAAGGAGCACCATTTGACTTTTCAATGCAAAATTGACTGGAATTGAGATGGAACGCCATGTTGCGTTTGGAGAGCCCCTGATGTGCCTAAACATTGAAACCCCCCACAAGTTACACCATTTTGGAAATAGACCCCTTAAGAAACTTATCTAGATGTGCGGTGAGCACTTTGACCCAACAAGTGCTTCACAGAAGTTTATAATGCAGAGCCGTAAAAATAAAAAATCATATTTTTTCACAAAAATGATCTTTTCGCCCCCAATTTTTTATTTTCCCAAGGGTAAGAGAAGAAATTAGAACACAAAAGTTGTTGAGCAATTTGTCCTGAGTATGCTGATACCCCATATGTGGGGGTAGACGACTGTTTAGGCGCCTGGCAGAGCTCGGAAGGGAAGGAGCGCCATTTGACTTTTCAATGCAAAATTGACTGGAATTATGATGGGACCCCATGTCGCGTTTGGAGAGCCCCTGATGTGCCTAAACATTAAATCCCCCACAAGTGACACCATTTTGGAAAGTAGACTCCCTAAGGAACTTATCTAGATGTGTTTTGAGAGCTTTGATCCCTCAAGTGTTTCACTACAGGTTATAACGCAGAGCCGAGAAAATATAAATTCTTTTTTTTTTCACAAAAATGATTTTTTAGCCCCCAGTTTTGTATTTTCACAAGAGTAACAGGATAAATTGTACCCCAAAAGTTGTTGTCCAATTTGTCCTGAGTACACTGATACCCCACATGTGGGGGGGAAACAATGTTTGGGTGCATGGCAGAGCTCGGGAGGGAAGGAGTGCCATTTGGAATGCAGACTTAGATGGATTGGTTTGCAGGCGTCACATTGCATTTGCAGAGCCCCTGATGTACCCAAACAGTAGAAACCCCCCACAAGTGACCCCATATTGGAAACTAGACCTCCCAAGGAACTTATCTAGATGTGTTGTGAGAACTTTGAACCCCCAAGTGTTTCACTACAGTTTATAACGCAGAGCCGTGAAAATAAAAAATCTTTTTTTCCACAAAAATGATTTTTTAGCCCCCAGTTTTGTATTTTCCCAAGGGTAACAGGAGAAATTGGACCCCAAAAGTTGTTGTCCAATTTGTCCTGAGTATGCTCATACCCCATATGTGGGAGGGAACCACTGTTTGGGCGCATGGCAGAGCTCGGAAGGGAAGGAGCGCCATTTGGAATGCAGACTTAGATGGATTGGCTTGCAGGCGTCACATTGCATTTGCAGAGCCCCTGATGTACCCAAACAGTAGAAACCCCCCACAAGTGACCCCATATTGGAAACTAGACCTCCCAAGGAACTTATCTAGATTTGTTGTGAGAACTTTGAACCCCCAGGTGTTTCACTAGTTTACAACACAGAGCCGTGAAAATAAACAATCTTTTTTTTTCCCACAAAATGATTTTTAGCCCCCCAAATTTATATTTTCCCAAGGGTAACAAGAGAACTTGGACCCCAAAAGTTGTTGTCCAATTTGTCCCGAGTACGCTGATGCCCCATATGTTGGGGTAAACCCCTGTTTGGGCGCACGGTAAAGTTCGGAAGGGAAGGAGCACTGTTTTACTTTTTCAATGCAGAATTGGCTGGAATTGAGATCGGATGCCATGTCGCGTTTGGAGAGCCCCTGATGTGCCTAAACAGTGGAAACTCCCCAATTCTAACTGAAACCCTAATCCAAACACACCCCTAACCCCAATCCCAATGGTAACCCTAACCACACCCCTAACCCTGACACACCCCTAACTCTAATCCCAACCCTAATCCCAACCGTAAATGTAATCCAAACCCTAACCCTAACTTTAGCCCCAACCCTAACCCTAACTTTAGCTCCAACCCTAACCCCAGCCCTAACCCTAACCCTAGCCCTAACCCTAGCCCTAACCCTAGCCCTAACCCTAGCCCTAACCCTAGCCCTAACCCTAGCCCTAACCCTAGCCCTAACCCTAGCCCTAACCCTAAACCTAACCCTAGCCCTAACCCTAATGGGAAAATGGAAATAAATACATTTTTTTATTTTATTATTTTTCCCTAACTAAGGGGGTGATGAAGGGGGGTTTGATTTACTTTTTTATAGCATTTTTTATAGTGGATTTTCATGATTGGCAGCCATCACACACTAAAAGACGCTTTTTATAGCAAAAAAGTTTTTGCGTCTCCACATTTTGAGACCTATAATTTTTCCATATTTTGGTCCACAGAGTCATGTGAGGTCTTGTTTTTTGCGGGAAGAGTTGACATTTTTACTAGTAACATTTTTGGACACGTGACAGTTTTTGATCGCTTTTTATTCCAATTTTTGTGAAGCAGAATGACCAAAAACCAGCTATTCAAGAATTTCTTTTGGGGGAGGCGTTTATACCGTTCCACGTTTGGTAAAATTGATAAAGCAGTTCTATTCTTTGGGTCAGTACGATTACAGCGATACCTCATTTATATCATTTTTTTATGTTTTGGCGCTTTTATACGATAAAAACTATTTTATAGAATAAATAATTATTTTGACATCGCTTTATTCTGAGAACTATAACTTTTTTCTTTTTTCTTTGATGATGCTGTATCGTGGCTCGTTTTTTGAAGGACAAGATGACGTTTTCAGCGGTACCATGATTATTTAATTCTGTCTTTTTGATCGAGTTTTATTCCACTTTTTGTTCGGCGGTATGATAATAAAGCGTTGTTTTTTGCCTCGTTTTTTTTTTTTCCTACGGTGTTCACTGAAGGGGTTAACTAGTGATATAGTTTTATAGGTGAGGTCGTTACAGACGCGGCGATACTAAATATGTGTACTTTTATCGTTTTATTTTTTTATTTAGATAAAGAAATGTATTTATGGGAATAATATACTGTATATATTTTTTTTCTTTATTTAGGAATTTTTTATTTTATTTTACACATGTTGAAATTTTTTTTTTTACTTTGTCCCGGGGGGGACATCACAGATCGGTGATCTGACAGTTTGCACAGCACTCTGTCAGATCACCGATCTGACTTACAGCACTGCAGGCTTACCAAGCGCCTGCTCTGAGTAGGCACTCGGTAAGCCACCTCCCTCCCTGCAGGACCCGGATGCCGCGGCCATCTTGGATCCAGGCACCTGCAGCGAGGAGGAAGTAAGAGACCCTCGCAGCAACGCGATCACATCGCGTTGCTCCGGGGGTCTCAGGGAAGCACGCAGGGAGCCCCTTCCCTGCGCGATGCTTCCCTGTACCGCCGGCACACCGCGATCATGTTTGATCGCAGTGTGCCGGGGTTAATGTGCCGGGGGCGGTCCGTGACCGCTCCTGGCACATAGTGCCGGATGTCAGCTGTGATAATCAGCTGACACTTGGCCGCAATCCGCCGCGCTCCCCCCGTGAGCGCCGCCGATCGCGCTGGGCGTACTATCCCGTCGGTGGTCATACGGGCCCAACCCACCTCGACGGGATAGTACGTCCAATGTCAGAAAGGGGTTAAGGTCTTCTAATCACTAAATGATTAGGCATTTACAAAGGCTTTTCTCAAGCCGTCCAAAAATAATCCCTTTAATTAGGGATGCAAAACAGGTGTACTTTGAATGTGAAGAAGTTACTGTTTCTCTACTAGGAATGAAAAAAAATATCCCTTTTTGAGATCCACAGGTGGTTTGATAATTAAAAAACAAAAGTTTTATTTAAGCATTCCAAAAATGGTCCCTTTTTCTGGAGACAAAACAGGTATACTGTTTTGAATGTGACGAAGTTATTGTTTCTCAACAAAGAGTAAAAAAAAAAGTCCTTTTTTGGGCATCTGTAACTGGATTGTTAATCACAAAATAATTAGAAAATTACAAAAGATTTTTATCAAGCCTTTCAAAAATGATGACCTTTTTAGTGACAAAACAAGAGTACTGTTTTTCTTTCTTTTCAATGGTCTTTTTATTGAAAGTATTATAGGTACAGAAACAAGAAAAACAGAATTAAATGCAACAGATTATCATTACCTTACAAGCAGCAAATATCCCACCCTGTTTTAATTCGAGCACAACAGCACAATATTGTACTACAGGATAGAATAAGAAACAGTATTTTGACTAACCCCACAAGTCAATAGCAATAATATGTGACAGTTTCACGTAGGAGTATGAAGACTTGAATTGCTGCTACTATAATGTCATCAATCTGACTAAAAATTTAACTAACTTGAAGATTCGGTCAGTTGAACAATAAAATAAAGTCAGTTGAAAGGAAAAAGGAGTAGAAAGAATATAAAGTGAAGAAGCTATGGCTTGTTGTCGCCAAGTCTTTAAAAAAAATTAGCCATATTTTGGTACCTGTTTCATGTTTGTTTGTCCTCAAGAGGGTATATTCCCAGCATCAATAGTATTGTCTAGCACTATGAAATGCAGTATGCCGTCAGGAGATATGTGGCTGGCATGGCTGTGGTAGCAACAGCACAAATGATAGTAAAGATGGGACAAGCAAAGAGTGATGTGTCAGTTTAGGGCTAGCATTGACAGCCCCAGCAACAGCAGTACTGTCTAGCAGTATGTAAACAATGGGCAATCGGAAGGGGTGTCTTGACTCTTAACTGTGTAGTAGCTACAACTCTCAGTCACACAGAGTGAAAATAAAGTTACAGAGGTTCCTTCCATAGTATATAGTGCCTTGCGAAAGTATTCACCCCCTGGAACTTTTCAACCTTTTCCCACATTTCATGCTTCAAACATAAATATACCAAATGTAAATTTTTGGTGAAGAATCAACAAGTGGAACACAATTGTGAAGTTGAATGAAATTTATTGGTTATTTTAAATTTTTGTGGAAAATGAAAAACTGAAAAGTGGGGCGTGCAATATTATTCGGCCCCTTTGCTTTCAGTGCAGCAAACTCACTCCAGAAGTTCATTGTGGATCTCTGAATGATCCAATGTTGTCCTAAATGCCTAATGATAAATATAATCCACCTGTGTGTAATCAAGTCTCAGTATAAATGCACCTGCTCTGTGATAGTCTCAGGGTTCTGTTTGAAGAACAGAGAGCATCATGAAGACCAAGGAACACAACAGGCAAGTCGTGATACTGTTGTGGAGAAGTTTAAAGCCGGATTTGGATACAAAATGATTTCCAAAACTTTAAACATCCCAAGGAGCACTGTGCAAGCGATCATATTGAAATGGAAGGAGTATCATACCACTGCAAATCTACCAAGACCCGGCTGTCCCTCTAAACTTTCATCTCAAACAAGGAGAGGACTGATCAGAGATGCAGCCAAGAGGCCCATGATCACTCTGGATGAACTGCAGAGATCTACAGCTGAGGTGGGACAGTCTGTCCATAGGACAGCAATCAGTCGTACACTGCACAAATTTGGCCTTTATGGAAGAGTGGCAAGAAGAAAGCCATTTCTCAAAGATATCCATAAAAAGTGTAGTTTAAAGTTTGCAACAAGCCACCTGGGAGACACACCAAACATGTGGAAGAAGGTGCTCTAGTCAGATGAAACCAAAATCGAACTTTTTGGCAACAATGCCAAACGATTTGTTTGGCGTCAAGGCAACACAGCTCATCACCCTGAACACACCATCCCTACTGTCAAACATGGTGGTGGCAGCATCATGGTTTGGGCCTGCTTTTCTTCAGCAGGGACAGGGAACATGGTTAAAATTGATGGGAAGACGGATAGAGCCAAATACAGGACCATTCCTGAAGAAAACCTGCTGGAGTCGGCAAAAGACCTGAGACTGGTACGGTGATTAGTCTTCCAGCAAGACAATGATTCCAAACATAAAGCAAAATCTACAATGGAATGGTTAACAAATAAATGTATCCAGGTGTTAGAATGGCCAGGTCAAATCCAGACCTCAATCCAATCGAGAATCTGTGGAAAGAGCTGAAAACCGCTGTTCACAAATGATCTCCATCAAACCTCACTGAGCTCTAGCTGTTGGGCAAGGAAGAATGGGCAAGAATTTCAGTCTCTCGATGTACAAAACTGATAGAGACATACCCGAAGTGACTTGCAGCTGTAATCGCAGCAAAAGGTGGCGTAACAAAGTTTTTAAGTTAAAGGGGCCGAATATTATTGCACTCCCCACTTTTCAGTTTTTGAATTTCCACAAAAATTTAAAATAACCAATACATTTCATTCAACTTAGGGGTATCCTAACAAAGAGCTACCCCAACATTCCAGAATTCAGAGTGCCTTTCATGTCATGCTTTAAGCGAGCTAGGAACCTTAAGGATAAGTTGGTCAATGCGGATATTGGCTCAAGCACTACGGTCCCTAGACAATCCTTTTTACAGACCCAGAGACAAGGCACATTCCCTTGCTTAAACTGCCTACAGTGTAGCAATGTCCAGAAGGGCCCATCAGTCTCCCACCCACAAACGGGCAAAGCCATTCCCATTAAAGGTTTCTTTACCTGTGAGTCTACATATGTAATTTATGTCATCAAATGCCCTTGCGGCTTGGCATATGTAGGGGAGACCACACATACAGTAAGGGATAGAGTGGCCCAACACAAATCCACGATTCGATGCAACAAAACACACCTACCGCTTCCATACCATTTTTCTGCAAAAAGCCATAACATCTCCCAACTCCGTTTCCAGGTCTTAGAACAGGTAGACATCCCTAGAAGGGGCCAAAACCGTATCAGTATGCTCCGAAGGAGGGAGGCATACTGGATTTATACACTACAGACTTTAGAGCCAAGGGGACTGAACAGGGACTACGACGTCTCAGCCTTTCTGTAACATTGTATACGTGTAATAATCTACTTAAGGGGTATAAGCACCCCATTAGATGTGTATTGTACTATAATATCTGGTTTTTAACTGATTGTGTTTTATTGTCTCTTTTCACAGAATCGCTAACTGCACCCCTCGCACCGAGCACCTCACAGGGTATAGTATATACTTTATGCCAATGCCTGATAGAGTGTTAACAAATTCTCTATAGTGCTGGTGTGACCACCTTAGAGGTACCTATGGTTGGGGTTACCTACACCACCTCCATAGGTTATATGATCCAACTTCTGTAACCTCGGGCCATCCCGTACTCCCCTTTGGCTGCTTCTACACATTCTACATAGCGCCGAGATCCTCATAGACGCAGCTACCCCGCCCCCATGGCCTTTTGCGCTGACGCTACTTCTTTTAGTGCTTTGCCCGGCTTGTTCCCTTAGCCGGTCCTTCTGCGCATGCGCGGCTCCTCCGGTCACGTGATCCGATGACGTTCGGGATCAGGTGACACATTGCGGCGCGCACATAAACCCGGAAGTGCCGCCCTCCTCCAGCAGCCCCGGGAGCGTCTCCTGCAGCACGGCGTTCGTGGCGTCGGTGATTTCCAGGTATAGCAGTATCCGGTCCGGTCCCAGCGGTGGCTCTGCCCTGCCTCCAGCATCCCCTACACCTGGTAACTCTCTGCCTTTGTTGTTACAGCACTTTTGCCCCTGCGAGTTGTTCGCTCTTCTGTAGCGCTTTATGCACATATCGCCACTCTCATCAAGGTACGAATTTTGTTATCAGGACACCTTTCACTGGGCTGGACTCAGTATTGGCAGTGCTATTGCCTTCATGTGCACCCCTATTATATTCTTTAGACGCCTTGTGCTCCCGAACCTCAGCTGACATCTGATCTTGTGTGTTGGTCTTCACACAAACATTATGGTCTCCAGGTATTTGTCCTAAGTCCCGTAGGGGGCTCTTTTCTGTGTAACTGCTCCAACAGACATATGGTCCGGGCATCTGGTGGTCACACCTTAGACTGATTGGCATTATGGTATAGTATAGTCCACAGGGCGATATGCCCCATCACTCTGCATCATGTCTATTATGCTATGTATTTATGTCTCCATTTTTCTCTGTTCTAGGCAGCTCACTGTGCACTTTTTCCGCATGTCCCCGTATCTTTGGGGGAGGCCACCCTATAACCTGTATCCTTTTATTGGGGTGGTGTATTTATTTATTAGTCTGTACTCCTCCTCTGCATGGCAACAACCTGAACATATTCACCTCACCCTGAACAAATTATGTCTTTAACACGTTTACAACCTCTAGCATCCCCGGATAAAGATTCACGTCTCACGTATCTCCAGGCCGGATTCGCTCAAACCATCACATTTGCTGTCTGTTACCTATCATGTTTTTTATACAGGCTGTTATGATAGAACAGAATGTATCGTATTTCTATCTACGTTGTGCATTATGAATTCTTGTTTAAAAACATTTTCTTCTTGTTTTTGTATATATATTTCAGTATTCACAACTGTATTTGATGAAGGTCTTTTTATACAGACCGAAAACGTTTATATGTTGAGCTGGATGCACCGAATAAAATCTATTTCTGAAATTTGCAACAAACATCTCTAGAGTGCCAAGTATTTCTTATTTATAACAAAGTTTTTAAGTTAAAGGGGCCGAATATTATTGCACTACCCACTTTTCAGTTTTTGAATTTCCACAAAAATTTAAAATAACCAATACATTTCATTCAACTTCACAATTGTGTTCCACTTGTTGTTGATTCTCCCCAAAAATTTACATTTAGTATCTTAATGTTTGAAGCATGATATGTGGGAAAAGGTTGAAAAGTTCCAGGGGGCAGAATACACAAGGCACAGTATCACTTGAATTTTTGGATTAATTTTCACAGACTGAGACTATTATTCTCATTTTCAATCTGGTAGATCAGCACTGTAGCACACCACAATCGCATTAGGCTTTCTTCTATCCCTATGCTGTGTCCTCAGAGATCCTAACCCCACACAGTACAAACATAAAACAGCATTCTCTGGCTGGCTATGATAGTCTCTCCTCATTGTCTAAATTAGACCATGTAAACTGATTGCTGCAGGCCATTATGGGGGACCCTGCGTGGCCACACCAGATGCTACTGGTACGCTCACTGCTGAGTCTTCGCAATGTGTGAAATGACATTGGGCACACATTTTTGCTGATGATTCTGGCGAATTGAATCATAGAGTGTTCAAATTCAAGTTTAATTTCATTAAATTCAACTTGAACTCAATCTTTTGCGGAGAGATACGCTTATTTTTAGTGACTTCCAATTTCACTTGCATTACAGAATGGATCACTACACACTATTCTTGGTATCTGTAAAGAACATGTGGACCTTTACAAGGGAACATCACAACAGCCCTAACTCTCTGGTTTATGGCATGGCAAAACATATTGTAGTTTTCATTCCAGATCCACTAACAGCTCAGCATTACATTAATTTTGTCATAGAACCAGTGGTTCAGCCTCTGCTTCTAAATGTCTTATGAGCTATGCTGCTGGTGTTACTGTGAGCAGTCTGCATTGTCAAAGGTACTACTGGGGCCTGCAGCATCTCCAGACTTGTCTCCTACGAAGCACCTTTGGGATTTCATTGGTGACAAATACAAAGAGAGCTGCCAGGAGCAAATATTGATGATTTGCATGTACAAGTGCATTCAGCATAGCTGAACTTTCCTCAAACAATCATTAACAACCGCACTGACAGCATTTAAGTGTGTGTATTCCTGAACAAGGCACTCATATTTTATATTGTATAAATCAAAATTTTTTTAAAATATTGTTTTTAATTTTTCATCATTTGCATATCAGTAACATGGCAATCCTGTGATTTTCATAATTCCACGACTTTTCCTTCATGGTGTTGCAATTTTAATGTGAGAAGTGTATTTACGTTTCAAAATTAATATTTAACATTTTATGGTCCATAATTAAATATTGTTTTTGGCATTTACAACTTCAATAATCTAATAGAAAATGTATTTTATATGTGCATATATTAAATGCCACTGATACCCAGGATTTTAAGTTATTCTTGGACCAGTGTAATGCTTATACAAATTTCATAGCAACAGTTACACTTTAGTTCCTAGATAACTGTGAAATTTTGCTTTGCATCATTCCTAGTAACAAGCTAAATATTGCTATTCGCTGGGCATTACCAGCGCTACTCGGTATCATGATTACCACATATATTTTAAATAAATGTAAATGTGTATTTGCTCATGTACTTTTCACACAAGTGCTCCATTCTTTCATTCAAATGCCATAAGAACTCTCCTTTTAGAGCAGTAACTACTTTGTGTTGTCCCCTTCTTTGTTTTAAATTGGTTTCAACACAAATTCAGATTTACTGTATTCAGCACATACTAACATATTTCTTTATTAAAAGATTGATTGCAAATACAGTATATTTTAAAGTTACCGGGTCTATGTTTCTCCAAGAATACAGAATACAAATAAGCGCTGTGTACTGAAATCCTGTTCTTCTCAATCTAATGCCATATTTCTCACTAACATACAGTAGGTAGGATAGCAAGTAGGGATGGGCAGACTGGTGGTTGTTCGGGTTCATCAGGTTCAGTCCAACTTTAGAAAAAAGTTCTGTTCAGGGACAAGGATGATATCCAAACTTGAACCCGAACCCTATTCAAGGGAACAGCTCGAAGTTCCCATGTGACAATGTGGGAAACAGTGGCTCTGATGGGCGATAACCTTACTGAAGTCACCGTCGGTGACAGAGGTTGGGTATCGTGGACCTCTGCGGGTTCCCACACTTTTACATAGACGACAGTGTGTGAATCGCGGCTGTGACTGGCCGTGACTAAGTTACCACCAGACAGGTGCCAGCTGATAACTACTGCTGTCACTTTCAACAAGCTTTGTTCAGGCTGCTGAACCTGAACAGTCAGTAACACAGATTTCAGTGAGAAGTCCATTTTCAGAGTCCTTGCATGGACACTAGGACTTTGATACAGACACCGAACTTTAGCGTTCGGGTTCACCCATCACTAATAGCAAGTATTAAGGTCAAATGGAATCGTGAATTACTGAAGAATCAGACTACACAGTGTTTGGTGTGTGAAACTATGGAGACAGACACACTTCCCGATGAAGATATAATGAAACGTGCATTGGGGCGGTGGAAACAGTACAGCAAACGGTGTGGCATACATGTAAGTGTAGCATTTCATTTTAGCCCTTCTTGTTAGGCTGGGTTCACATTAGTGTTTCTGTGAACTGCTTATGATCCGCATACATCCGCACACATCTGCATGCATCATGTGTACATACCTTTAACATGGTGTATGCAGGGACATGCGTTTGCATACGTTCGCATACGGATGCGTACGCATGCGTTATTTCGCGGTGTGCGGCGGTGTCCGGCAAATGCAACATGTTGCATTTTTTGAGCCGTCAAATATTACGCAATCATCTAAATGCGGAAGATTGCGGATGAGTCCGTAAAAAAAGCACTACTGTCTATGGGAACGCATTGGTATGCAAGGACATGCATATGCATGCTTTCGATACGCAATGCGTACTTTACACTAATCATGTCCAGGAAATGATGTCAACACCTACAAAATCACTGAAGTATAAAAGGGGTTCTGGAGACAAGCAGTCCATTACTCTCAAGACTCTGGATGGAAGCACAAGACTCAGGACAAGACTCTGAATGTAAGTATAGAAGCTTTGAAAATGTCTGTTTGTCTTTGCAGTCTGTACTCTGTACTAATTTTTTTTTCTGTTCCTTGTAGACTGTTTGCTGCTCTGGTCCTGTTGCTGCCATCCTAGTGCTGTCGCCGTCCTGGTGCTGCTGCCGTCTTGATGCTGCTGCTGTCTTCCTGATGCTGCTGTCCTGGTGCTGCTGGATGTAAGTATAGAAGCTTTGAAAATGTCTGTTTATCTTTGCAGCCTGTACTCTACTAATTTTTTTCTATTCCTTGTTGACTGTTTGCTGCTCCAGTCCTGTTGGTGCCCGTCCTGTGCACTCGGTACTAATTATTTTCCTCTTCCGTGTAGACTGTTTGCTACTCCGGTTCTGTTACTGCCATCCTGTTGCTGCCATCCTGGTGCTGCTGTCCTGGTGCTGCTTGACTGCTGTGCTGTTGGAGTACTGCCTGTAATGTAAGTATTGGTTTCTGTGAGTCATTTCGTCATCCAAATAAGTCAACATCAACAAATCGAAATTCAGCATCCGCAATCGCCATGAGAACAATGGGAAATTATTTTTTATAATTGAAGTACTTGGATTCACTTCCAGCAGATTTTAGAATCCGAATATGTTTGCCGTCCACAGCCCCAACACAGTTTGGAAAATTACAAATTTCCTTTTTCAGCCAGAGTTCAGTTGGGGTTGGGGGAGGAATTCTTCACGCAGAACATCACACAATGCACGGTAGGTGTCTCCAACAATCCCAGAAAGTGTGAACAGTCCAAGCCGAAATTGAAAATGTAAAGCTCTTAAAGTCTCTCCGGGAGCCAGGAATCTGTGGAAAAGAAAATGTGAAAAAAAAGAGTACATGGCTTTTATAACAAGAATATTAATGACAGGTGTTTCTTTTTCAAAATTGTGTACCTTAGGGTCACCAACAGATGTTCCTCAGCAGGAATTGCTCTACGTAGTTGCGTGTCCTGCCTGGTGATGGATCCTCGCACACGATGCAGCAATTCATCGAAGCTCTCTTCAGACATCCTCGTGTATTCAAAAAACTTTTGTGGGTTTTCGCGGAGCTCTGTGTACAATAAGTGGTATGCTCCACGGCTCTTTTGGACTTCAACAATGGGGTGTTGCCAATAGTGACGATGACGTCTTCTCCATCTTTCTCTTCTCCTTTTTCCTCACAAGCCACAGCAAAAGTAAAAGCCAATTTCAATGATAATTCCAGATCCAGATTGAAACTCTCCACGCTAAGGTCCATCTTGCAGCAGGATACAGCATCAAAAGAAGAGGATTTCATCTGTGCAGAGTTTATATATAGAAATCCCATAAGCCACGCCCATTGGGAAATACCATACACATGCGCAAAAACAACACAAACGCATGCAAAAACGCATGCACACGCAGCATTTTTTTTTTGGACGGAATGAGTAAGATCATGCGGATAAAAACTCTGCGTAAACATGAGTTTGCATACGTTTTGGCATGTGTTTGCGCAAGCAGATGATAAACTGTGCACAGAAATGCTAATGTGAACCTAGCTTTAGACGCATCTGAGAAAGGTTTACCCATAATTACTGTTATACATTTTGGCTTATGCTTTAACCATCTGCTTAGACATGTGATGGGCGAGCACTAAAATGATTGGGTACTGATTGCTTGGGTGGAGCAAATTTTAATACTCAGGTACTCGACCTGAGCAATGAGCCCAATGTAAGTCTTTGGGAAGCTTGAGTATTTTTACCGTGATCCCCCCAGGGGGTCCTTTTCAGGTCTAAAAACATCTGAAAATTATGGAAACAATGCTCAAATGACACGGAAAGATCATTGGGATTGCCCCTGGAAGCATTTCTAACTCCTAGGCCACAGCTGTAAGCAATGTTGTCAGAGTTTAACTCCATTTTTACAGGTGCACCAAAAAACATACAAAAACAAAAACAAAACCAAAATGGATTTTGCTGGGAAAAATGTTAAGGCACATCATTTCCAGAGTAATAACTTGTATAAAAGGCAAAATAATTAACCCCAGACCAAAATGTTCCTCCACCACTTGGGCTATGTTCACATGCAGCGTTTTTGATGTTAAACTTGTTTTTCAACTTTAACATTGCTTTTAACCAATACAAATGCATTAACTGGGAAATGTCATTCTAACATTTAACAATGCTAGCTGGCCATGTAGTGTATGACATACAAGGAGACACATCTTGTTTTATTTATGAAGGAGGTACTCTTAGAGTCACAAAGCCTAGGAGTGGGTCTCCTATGCTGTTATTGCCTATGCAGTGAGTGGCTTGGCTGCAAAGAATTACGACGCACCCCAATACCCCTTTCACGAGAGGTACAGGAGGGTTTCCTGAAATGTTGCATTGAATGCAAGGCCTGCCCTGCTATCAAGTCATATGCAGACCAAGAATCCTTTGAACCCAGGTACTGGATGGCCATGGGAAAACCCACTTCACATTATTTATTTTGTACTCCCATAGTGTTTTCTTTTTTATTGACTGCAAGGCCTGCCCTGCTACCAAGTCATATGCACCCCAATAAGCCTTGGAACCCATGTACTGGATGGCCACAGGAAAACACACTTCACTTTCTTTAGTTGGTCCTGCCATACTGTTTCCTTATGCATTGAATGCAAGGTCTGCCTTGACCCAAATTTGCATGCACCCCAATCCCCCCTTGGAAGAAACATGGAGAGGACCTCCTAAAAAACTAGACTCATAATGCCCATATACTAAGTGCATGGGCTGACAAACATTTCCACATGGGGGTTACATTTTTTTTAAATTTTTTTATGGGGATCATAGACACCCTTGCCAAGAAATTGACTAGCTGAAGCAGCATAGAACATGTTCACCCTGGTGTTCTAGTGGCGGTGGATGATGAGACGTGGAGAGAGGCCTCATTAAAAACTAGGCCCAATTTATAGGAGCGGGTCTCAGACTTGTAATGCCCATACACGAAGTGCATGGGCTGACAAACATTTCCCCTTGGAGTACATTTTTTAAAATATTTTATGGGGATCATAGACACCCTTGCCAAAAAATTGACTGGCTGTAGCAGTACGGAACATGTTAACCCTGGTGACCTAGTGGCGGTGGATAGGGTTGAGCGACTTTCACTTTTTTTAGGATCGAGTCGGGTTTCGCGAAACCCGACTTTGTCAAAAGTCTAGTCAAGTGAAATCGTCCGATTATCGCCAAAAGTCGGGGATCGACCGAAACGCGAAACCTAATGCCAGTCAATGGGGAAGCATAGTCGGCAGTGAGTGGAGGCCAGGAAAACACCTACAGTGCCAATTTTAATGGTAAAAACATCCATTCTTGTTACTGAAGCTTGTCAATCTTAATTTACTTTACAAAAATAGTTAGGCATTGGAAATTGGGGGTCATTTGGCTAAAGTTGTGGGGGGTAGGGCTGGTTCAAGTTTTTCGTGGGCCCAGGAAACGCGGGCTACGTCACGGCGGTGGAGCAGTGAGAGGTAAGTATTTCAACTTTGCAAGTGCTGTGATCCTGAGCAAGCGGGGGGCACACTCGTTCGCATTGGCACTGTCACAGGGCCCCTCAAAGTACGGCGGCGTGTTTGCACTGCGGGGGCGCCTCCCACCGGCAGTGACACTTTTGCGTACTATGAGGGGCCCTGTGCCAGTGACGTTGCCAACGAGTATGCCCCCCACCTGCACTTTCCTGCACTTTCATCTGCACCTTCCTCTTTGTCCCTGTGTAAGGTGGTATAGTATGCGGGAAGGGGAACCTGAATTTCAGCAGGGTCAGATTCTGGCTGTGTAGAGTGCAAGGGGAATGTAGCGGTCTGGGTCAATGTACCAGCAGACTCATGTAGCACTGTCTGGGCAATGGGCAGGATAAGGAGGAAACACAGATATAGGCCCAAATAATAAAGTGGGCAAAATGCAGTTCAAAATTGGTAACAGGACTAACCAGGCGGCACTGCTTTGCTCAGTGGAGGAGAACACCAAGGAGCGTCAGACACCGTTAGTAGGCCCAACCAAACTAGTATCCCAAATGCAGTTTCATCTTAAAAATATAGGACGAAAGCCTGAAGATTGAAGCTCAGGAAAAAAAAACCAGGAGAACACCAAGGAGCATCAGACACCGTTAGTAGGCCCAACCAAACTAGTATCCCAAATGCAGTTTCATCTTAAAAATATAGGCCGAAAGCCTGAAGATTGAAGCTCAGGAAAAAAAAAACAGGAGAACACCAAGGAGCGACAGACACCGTTAGTAGGCCCCAACCAAACTAGTATCCCAAAGGCAGTTTCATATTAAAAATATAGGCCGAAAGCCTAAAGATTGAAGCTCAGCTCTATTCAGTGGAGGAGAACACCAAGGAGAGGCAGACACCGTTAGTAGGGCCCAACCAAACTAGGAGGCCAAAAGCAGTTTAAAATTTTTAAATATAGGCCGAAAGCCTGAAGATTGAAGCTCAGCTCTGTTCAGTGGAGGAGAACACCAAGGAGAGGCAGACACCGTTAGTAGGCGCCAACCAAACTAGTAGGCCAAATGCAGTTTAAAATCTGATATAGGCCGAAAGCCTGAAGATTGAAGCTCAGCTTTGTTCAGTGGAGGAGAACACCAAGGAGCGGCAGACACCGTTAGTAGGCCCCAACCAAACTAGTAGGCCAAATGCAGCTTAAAATCTGATATAGGCCGAAAGCCTGAAGATTGAAGCTCAGCTCTGTTCATTGGAGGAGACAAGCAAGGAGCGGCAGACACCGTTAGTAGGCCCCAACCAAACAAGTAGGCCAAATGCAGTGTAATATCTGATATAGGCCGAAAGCCTGAAAATTGAAGCTCAGCTATATTCAGTGGAGGAGACAAGCAAGGAGCGGCAGACACCGTTAGTAGGCCCAACCAAACTAGTAGCCCCAATGCAGTTTTCAAATTCCGATAGGCTGAAAACCTGACAATTGAAGCTCAGCTTTTTTCAGAGGAGGACAGCTGTATTGAGTGGCGCAGACAGACACAGGTAATAGGCCTTAAACAAAAAAGTAGGCTCTATGCAGGTTTAAATCGGTTACAGGTGTACACAGGCAGCATTGGTGTGGTCAGCGGAGGACGATTGCAAGGAGGGACCGCAGACAGACTTACTAGGCCTAAAACAAAAAAGTAGGCTCTATGCAGGTTTAAATAGTTTACAGGGGTGCACAGGCAGCATTGGTGTGGTCAGCGAAGGACGATTGCAAGGCGGGACTGCAGACAGACTTACTAGGCCTAAAATAAAAAAGTAGGCTCTATGCAGGTTAAAATAGGTTACAGGGGTACACAGGCAGCATTGGTGTGGTCAGCGGAGGACGATTGCAAGGAGGGACCGCAGACAGACTTACTAGGCCTAAAATAAAAAAGTAGGCTCTATGCAGGTTAAAATAGGTTACAGGGGTACACAGGCAGCATTGGTGTGGTCAGCGGAGGACGATTGCAAGGAGGGACCGCAGACAGACTTACTAGGCCTAAAACAAAAAAGTAGGCTCTATGCAGGTTTAAATAGGTTACAGGGTTACACAGGCAGCATTAGTGTGGTCAGCGGAGGACGATTGCACCGAGGGGCAGACACAGTTAGTAGGGCCAAAAAAGTAATAGGCAAAATGCAGTTAAAAATAGGTAACAGGAGTACGCAGGCGTACTTCATCCCCCGGAAGAAGGCAAAAGCGCCGAAACGCGCGTTGGAGACGGTGGCACCTCAGAGCTCCAGTGTCCATTCAGGTAATCTACTTTTGTTACTTGTTCATTTCATCTGACCCCTTTTGCTCATACTTTATTGGTGGTATACAGCCTCCTTTGTGCACTTGGTCTATTTGCGGTTTTCTGCATAGTATTTGATCACTTATTTTTGAGCAAACACATTATATTATTTTGTATTTACCTGTACCTGAATGTACCTGTCTCTGGTCATGGTGCCACCTGCTTCTGGTTTACCCTGTCACATCCCTTTTGTTTATTTTGTTTTTTTACCTTTTAATAGACTTCATAAAATATTGTAATTTTTATCATACTTGGTATTTGTTGGTGCTTTCTTTCTATATGATTTCCATTTATTGTTGGCACTTACCCTTTATTTATTGCACCGTATCCTTACTTGGTAGTGGGTGCAGGTCTTGTTTTTTTGCTTAGGAGTACGCAGGCGGCCTAGCTTTGTTCAGTGGAGGGCAACTGTAAGGAGTGTCTGACACAGTTAGTAGGCCAAAATAATAAAGTGAGGTTAATGTCTGGCCCCCCCAAAAATTGACAAATAAACAGGTGGCATACCTAGGTACAGGGGTGGGCTCCTCTGCTGACTTGCAGACAGTGGTAGTTGGCGCAAAGTATTAACTGGTGTAAATGTAGGGCAGGGCCCCTGAATATTTTTACTATCAACAATCATGTCAACAAATTGGTATTGGCAGTGCCATTGAAGGATTTAACAGCACAGACTAAACAGTGGTGGAGCAGTGAGAGGTAATTTTGCAAGTGGTAGAGCACTGTTTGAGCTGGGGGGGGAACACTCTCTCGTGGGCGACGGTACTGGCCCAGGGCCCCTCATGTTACGACGGTGTGTCTGACGTTGGGTGTGCACCACCACCGCCAGAGACACTTCATTGTACTATGAGGGACCCTGTGCCAGTGCCATCGCCCAAAAGTGGGCACACCCACCTGTTTAGCCAAACGGCACTCGCACGGGTGCTTTCGCCAAGTGACCACGGCCCCGTGGGGGGAGTCAGCCCATTTAGGGAGGTGTAAAAAAGGCCTATGGTGGACATACAGCAGCTGCAAATGAAGAAATTGGAGCAGTCAGTAAGACGAGTCCAAAAGCAAGACCTTTTTACAGGAAAGCTAGGTGTCAGCAGGGAAAGGTAGGGCAAAATAATTAGAAATCCATGATTGGTACATTTTAATGAAGGTTAGATCATCAACATTTTGGGTAGCCAGACGAGTCCTTTTTTCGGTCAGTATTGAACCAGCAGCACTGAATACTCTTTCTGATAGCACACTAGCAGCTGGGCAAGCGAGCTCCTGTAATGCATATTCTGCCAATTCAGGCCAGGTGTCTATTTTAGATGCCCAGTAATCAAAGGGGAATGACGTGTGAGGGAGAACATCGATAAGGGAGGAAAAATAGTTAGTAACCATACTGGACAAATGTTGTCTCCTGTCACTTTGAATCGATGCAGCAGTACCTGTCTTGTCTGCTGTCATTGCGAAATCACTCCACAACCTGGTCATAAAACCCCTCTGTCCAACGCAACTTCTGATTTGTGCCCCTCTAACACCTCTTGCATGTTGCCCCAGCAGCTCGTGTGAGAACCATCACCGCCGCTGTGTGCTGGGAATGCCTGAACCAAACGGTCTACGAGAGTTGCTTGTTTGGTAGCCAATATTTGCTCAAGGATCTCATGTGGCATGATATTTTGCAATTTCCCTTTATAGCGTGGATCCAGGAGGCAGGCCAACCAGTAATTGTCATCGGTCATCATTTTGATAATGCGGGGGTCCCTTTTTAGGATACGCAAGGCATAATCAGCCATGTGTGCCAATGTTCCAGGTGTCAAATCAATGCTTGTGCTGGGTTGATGAGCACTTTCTGGCAAATCCACATCACTTGTCTCCCGCAAAAAACCTGTACCTGACCTTGCACCACCAACACTTTCTATTCCCCCCTGAGATGCTTCCTCTTCCCATAAATAATCATCCCCATCTTCCTCCTCCTTCTCCTCCTCTTCGTCCGCAACCTCGTCCCCGAGACTTCCCTGAGCGCACAATGGCTGACTGTCATCAAGGCTTCCCTCCTCCTCGGCTGCAGACGCCTGCTCCTTAATGTGCGTCAAACTTTGCATCAGCAGACGCATTAGTGGAATGCTCATGCTTATGATGGCGTCGTCCACACTTACCAGCCGTGTGCATTCCTCAAAACACTGAAGGACTTGACAGAAGTCTTGGAGCTTCAACCACTGCACAGCAGACAACTCCATGTCTGCCATCCAACTGCCTGCCCATGTATGTGTATCCTCCCACAAATACATGACAGAACGCCTCTGTTCGCACAGCCTCTGAAGCATGTGCAGTGTAGAGTTCCACCTTGTTGCAACGTCGATTATTAGGCGGTGCTGGGGAAGCTTCAACGATCGCTGATGGTTCTGCATACGGCTGGAGTGTACGGGCGAACGGCGGATATGAGAGCAAAGTCGTCGCACCTTGAGGAGGAGGGCTGGTAACCCCGGATAACTTTTCAGGAAGCACTGCACCACCAGGTTCCAGGTGTGAGCCAGGCAAGGTATGTGATTCAGTTCTGAAAGGGCTATGGCAGCCATAAAATTCCTCCCGATATCACTGACTACCTTGCCTGCCTCAAGATGTACACTGCCCAGCCATGACTGAGTTTCTTGCTGCAAGAACTCGGCCAGAACTTCCGCGGTGTGTCTGTTGTCGCCCAAGCACTTCATTTCCAACACAGCCTGCTGACGCTTACCACTAGCTGTTCCATAATGGGATGCCTCGTGTGCAACACTGGCTGCTGCAGATGGAGTGGTCGTGTGACTGCGCTCTGTGGATGAGCTTTTGCTTCGGCTGGAAGAGGAGGAGGAGGAGGAGGGGTGGAAAACGCCTACAGCCAACTGTTTCCTAGACCGTGGGCTAGGCAGAACTGTCCCACTGTGGCTGTCCCCTTTGGACCCTGCATCCACCACATTAACCCAGTGTGCCGTGATGGACACGTAACATCCCTGACCATGCCTACTGGTCCATGCATCAGTTGTGAGGTGCACCTTTCTACTGACTGATTGCCTCAGTGCATGGAGAATGCGGTCTTTGACATGCTGGTGGAGGGCTGGGATGGCTTTTCTCGAAAAGAAGTGTCGACTGGGTAGCTCATAGCGTGGTACTGCGTAGGCCATCAAGGCTTTGAAAGCTTCGCTTTCAACCAAGCGGTAGGGCATCATCTCTAACGATATAAGTCTATGTGGGCGTTCAAACCCTGTGTACGCAGATGAGAGGGTGAGTACTTTCTTTTCCTAATGAGAGTCTCTTGGAGGGTGAGCTGGACTGGCGAGGTGCATATGGTGGGACTTGCGGTGGTGGTGGTGGTGGACATGGCGGATTGAGAGAGGGTTGGTGGTGGTATTCTCGATGTAGGCCTAATGCTGTGTTTCCTACCAATAAACTTGTGATTCCCTGACTGCTTTGCCCTAGTGACGACACCTCCACATTTGCTGCTGTTGTTGTTCTAACCGGTGGGCTTACAGTGAGGGAAGGAATGTAGCATTGCTGACTAGCTTCATTGTGAGCGGGTGCACCAACGTTACGGGACGTTTGGTAGCTAGTCCAGGCTTGCAAGTGCATGGTGGTTAAATGTCAACGCATGCAAGTTGTATTTAAACTTTTGACATTCTGACCTCTGCTAAATGTCCTTAAGCATTTCTTACAGATCACTTTGCACTGATCATTCGGATCTTGGTTAAAAAATTGCCAGACTGCACTCTTCCTACTATTGAATACCTTTTCAGGTATTGCACACTGTGCTACTTTAACCGGATGGCCACGCTGTCCAAAAAATGGTTTTGCCAAACTTTTTTGGCCAGAGACGGGCCTGCCAGATGAATGCAAATGTGATGTAGATGGCTGCTGCCGATCCTCCTCCTCCGCTTCTGAGCTACTGCCAGCGGCACCCTCTTCCCTCAATGGCTGCCAATCTGGGTCAACAACTGGGTCATCTATCACCTCCTCTTCAATCTCATGTTCAGCTATCTCTGTGTCACCGTGTAAGGTGCTATAACATTTGGGAATGGGCACCATCATCTCATCAGGGTCAGTTTCTGGCTCAGTACACTGCGAGGGCAATGTAGTTATGTAAGTCGATGGAACAGCATGACAATCTAGCTGTGGCTGTGCATCAGTGCACTCCATGTAGGAATCATCTTCCAGTGAGCTGTTCACTATTTCCCTTTCTAACCCAGGCACCGTATGTGTAAAGAGCTCCATGGAGTAAACTGTTGTGTCGCCTGACGCATCCTTCACTGTTGTTTTGGGGGAAGGACACAAGGAATCAACTTGTTCCTGACCGGGAGCATCCACTGACGACTGGCTACTTTTTAATTTTGAACTATCCGAAGAGGAGTCGAAAGAGCTAGAGGCAGAGTCAGCAAGGAAAGCCAAAACTTTTTCCTGTTGCTCCGGCTTTAACAGCGGTTTTCCTACTCCCAGAAAAGGTAGCGTTCGAGGCCTTGTGTAGCCGGACGATGACGCTGGCCCAACAACTCGAGACTTAAGGTACCTTCACACTAAGCGACGCTGCAGCGATACAGACAACGATGCCGATCGCTGCAGCGTCGCCGTTTGGTCGCTGGAGAGCTGTCACACAGACAGCTCTCCTGCGACCAACGATGCCGAGGTCCCCGGGTAACCAGGGTAAACATCGGGTTGCTATGCGCAGGGCCGCGCTTAGTAACCCGATGTTTACCCTGGTTACCAGTGTAAAATGTAAAAAAAACAAACAGTACATACTCACATTCGCGTCCCCTGCCGTCCGCTTCCCTGCACTGACTGAGTGCCGGCCCTAACAGCAGAGCGGTGACGTCACTGCTGTGCTGTGCTTTCACTTTACGGCCGGCACTCAGTCAGTGCGGGAAGCGGATGGCAGGGGACGTGAAGGTGAGTATGTACTGTTTGTTTTTTTTACATTTTACACTGGTAACCAGGGTAAACATCGGGTTACTAAGTGCGGCCCTGCGCTTAGTAACCCGATATTTACCCTGGTTACCATTGTAAAACATCGCTGGCATCGTTGCTTTTGGTGTCAAATACGACGATACACGGCGATCTGACGACCAAATAAAGTTCTGAACTTTCAGCAATGACCAGCGATATCACAGCAGGATCCTTATCGCTGCTGCGTGTCAAACACAATGATATCGCTAGCCAGGATGCTGCAACGTCACGGATCGCTAGCGATATCGTTTAGTGTGAAGGTACCTTTAGGTGCTATTTTGATTTTCCCTCTCCCACCCGATGCTCCACCAGCACCACCACCACCACCATCAGCATTACCAGATGGCAACGAAAGCCCACGGCCACGACCTCTTCCACCAGCCTTCCTCATTCTTGGGAAAATGTAATCAAACTAACAACCGTTATATGGTACTGAAAAACAAGGTAGAAGGTGTATGTTAACTTGTTGTGAATATAAATAAAGGGAGAATAATATTGCCAAATCTGTGCATCTGTGCCAGTCAAATGACTGACAGATACCACAGACACGACTGGCACAGATGCACAGATTTGGCAACATTATTCTCCCTGTATTTTTATTTTTTTATATGGGAGACTAGTGAATAAATCAGGGCCACTATATTACAGTATAGTTTCTGTGGCACAAAATGACTGACAGAGATACCACAGACACGACTGGCACAGATGCACAGATTTGGCAATATTATTCTCCCTTTTTTTTTTTTTTTTTATATGGGAGACTAGTGAATAAATCAGGCTCACTATATTACAGTATAGTTTCTGTGGCACAAAATGACTGACAGAGATACCACAGACAGGACTGGCGCAGATGCACTGATTGGCAATATTAATCTCCCTTTTCAGGTGTGGGACAGTGCAGAAAAATACAGGCCCACTGTTTTACACTACACAGTTTCAGGGGCAGAAAGTGGCTGGAAGATATATAAAAAAAAATAAAAGGGACTGTACTACAATTACTATCTCCCTACAATAATCTCTGAAAAGTATGGCAGGTAGCAATAAAAAGGACTGCTGCACACAAAAAGTGTGAACAAACAAACAAGATAGCTGTGCAGAAAGGAAGGAGCAACAGGATTTGTGCTTTTAAAAAAGCAGTTGGTTTGCACAGCGGTGTACAAACATCAATGCAGCTATCAGGGAGCCTTCTAGGGCAGCCCAATAAGCTACAGAGCTGATGAAGAGAAATCTAGCCTCCACTGACCTTGCAAAGAAAAGGTGGTGTTGGACAGTGGAAATTGCTACAGCACAAGCGGTTTGGAGGTTAATGTACCCTGCCTAACGCTATCCCTGCTTCTGACGAAGCGGCAGCAACCTCTTCCTATGCTCAGCTCGGCAGCAGTAAGATGGCGGTCGGCATGCACGCCCCTTTATAGCCCCTGTGACGCTGCAGAGAGCAAGCCAATCACTGCCATGCCCTTCTCTAAGATGGTGGGGACCGAGAGCTATGTCATCACGCTGCCCACACTCTGCATCCACCTTCATAGGCTGAGAAAAGGCGCTGAAAGCGTCATATGAAACACGACTTTGGTGCGAAGATCGCCGACTGCATGGCCGATCCCGATCTGGGATCGGGTCGGGTTTCACGAAAACCCGACTTTGCCAAAAGTCGGCGACTTTTGAAAATGTTTGATCCGTTTCGCTCAACCCTAGCGGTGGATAATGAGACGTGGAGGAAGGCCTCATTAAAAACTAGGCCCAATTTAAAGGAGCGGGTCTCCTAGACTCGTAATGCCCATACACTAAGTACATGGGCTAACAAACATTTCCACATGGGGGTATATTTTTAAAAAATGTTTATGGGGATCTTAGACACCCTTGCCAAAAAATTGACTGGCTGTAGCAGCATAGAACACGTTCACCCTGGTGTTCTAGTGGTGGAGAATGATGAGACATGGATGAAGGCCTCCTTAAAAGGACCATTTTAAAGGAGTGGGTCTCCTAGACTCGTAATGCCCAAACAGTAAGTGTATGGGCTGACAAACATTTCCCCCTGGGTGATTAAAATTAATTTTGGTTTTAAATTAGTAACTGGTATAATAAAAACACCCTTGCACAAAAACGTTGTGACTTTTGCATCACGGTATATTCACCCTGGTGTTCTAGTGGTTGTGGATGATGAGGATGAGGATAAGGAGAAGGATAACACCAAATAGACCAAATCAGGAAGCGTATACCCATGTGTGCTTGTGAAGAGGTGCATGAGAATACACTTCCCCAAAAAAAGACAATGTATTTGAGGTTATGTTTCGCTGTTTTCATTCGGTGGTGTACAGAAGTCTTGCCCAATCCAGCCCTTGTTGCCCAATCCAGCTTGTCAGCATTTTCAGTTGACAGGCACATGCACTTATCAGTTATAATTCCACTAAAAACCTACTCTGACAGAACGCTAGCAGCAGGACAGGCAAGCACCTCCAAGAAGAGAGCCAGTTCATGCCATGTGTCAGCTTGGATACCCAATAATTAAAAGGCACAGAGGAATCCCGGAGAACGTTTGTGCGATCAGCAAGGTACTCCATCAGCATCTTCCCAAACATTGCACTTCTTGTGACAGCACCCTTTGCCTCTGTGTCGGTGCGATGGGAGGGTCTGAGAAAACTGTCACAGAACTTTCCCTTTGTTTCCCTGAGTGTGCTGGATTGTACTTCTGTCTCTTTTGCTTGTAGTCCTTGATTGTACAACAAACTCTGACGTCTGCTGCTAGCGTTCTCAGATGGGAATTGTTTTAGTAATTCGGCTACAAGTGCCCTCTGGTACTGCAACAGTTTATTACTCCTGTCTGCCTGTGGAAGAAGAGATTGAAGGTTCTCCTTGTAGCGTGGGTCTAGAGTGCACCAACTAGTAATGAGCGTCACTGAAAATTTTAATAATGCAAGAGTCACGGGAAATGCAGGGCAACATAAAGTCAGCCATGCGTGTCAGACTGCTAACAGGCAAGACTTCTGTGTCCTCACGAGGAGGACAACTGACCATGCTGTCCTCCTCCTCCCTGTCCTCAGGCCATCCATGCTGAACTGACGGTATGACAGCTGTGCTTGTAGTACCGTCTATAGCGCAAGAAAGTAGCTCCTATTCTTCCCCCTCCTCCTCTTCTTCATTGTCTACCAATCCACATTGGAACGATATGAGGTTGGGCTGAGTGTAATCACCCTGTATGGTTCCTTGCTCTATGTCCTCTTCTCTGCTTGCAATGCATCCTCTTTAATTGTGAGCAGAGAGGTTTTCAGAATGCAGAGAAGCGGGATGGTGACGCTAATTATGGCATCATTGCCACTCACCTTCTTGGTGCAGTCCTCAAAGTTTTTGAGGATGGTACATTAGTCTGACATACATGTCCACTCCTGAGGTCTTATGTGTGGAGTCTGAACTGAATAATGACAGCCTTGTTGATGCTGGTAGTCAACAACTGCCCTCTTCTGCTCTCAAATCCTTTCCAACATGCAGTGTAGAGTTCCAACATGTGGGTACATCACACACCAGTCGGTGAGCCGGATGATGCAAACGCTGCTGAAGCACAGCAAGGGCGGCTGAAGCTGTAGCTGTATTTCTAAAATGGGCCAACAGGCAGTGTACTTTCACTAGCAGATCCAGCAGCTCTGGGTAGCTTTTGAGAAAACATTGAACAATGAGGTTAAGCACACGGGCCAGGCAAGGTATGTGTGTGAGCTCACCTTGCCTCAGAGCTGCCACCAGAATCCGGCAATTGTCACACATGACCTTGCCTGGCTGTAGGTTCAGCGATGTCATCCAAAAATCTGACTGCTCTTTCAGCGCTGTCCACAACTCTTCAGCATTGTGCAGTTTGTCACCTAAGCAGGTTAGCTTCAGCACAGCCTGTTGCCGCTATGCTGAGGTAGTGCTTCAGTGCTTCCAGCTTCTGACTGATGTGCTCATTTCAGAGATGGAGGCTGAAGAGGAGGATGAGCTGTAGATTGTGGGGGCAACCCTGATTGATGTAGGGCCCGCAATCCTCAGCATCGGGAGGATGTGTTCCATCCCAAGGTTCGACTGGGTCCCGGCTTCCACTATGTTAATCCAGTGTGCTGTCAGTCAGATGTACCGTCCCTGCCCTAAAGAACTTGTCCACATGTCCGTGGTTAGGTGGACTTTCCCAGTGATAGCATTGTTGAGGGCACGGGTAATGTTGTGCTGGTGTAATGCCAGTACGGCACACTTGGAGAAATAGTGGTGACTGGGGACCGAGTACCTTGGGATGGCTGCCACCATCAGGTTGTGGAAAGTTTCCATCTCATTGAGCCTAAAAGGCAACATTTCGAGTGCAAGCAGTTGAGAAATGTGAGAATTTAGTACTGTGGCCTGTGGGGCATTGGCTGCGAATTTCCACTTACGTTCCAATGACTGGGGTATAGACAACCGAAGACTGTGCTGGGACAAGGACATGGACGGGCTTGATGATGGTGCTGGTTGACTGTGGGCAACAACAGGTGGAGGGCACGAGGCATCTTCGCATGCACCGTCCACTGAGGATTGGCTTCTGTGCAAAACAGTGGAAGAGGCAGTGGTGTCACCTGCAGACAGTGTTCCTAGAGTCTGGGGTTCAGCCCACAAAGTGAGGTGCTTTGCTGCCATGTGTCTGATCATGTTCGTGGTGGTCAGGCTGGTAGTTTTGCTACCCCTGCTGATGCGGGCATGGCAGGTGCTGCAAATGGCCTGTTTTGGGTTATCATCAGAGTCTTTAAAAAATAACCGGACTTGGGAAGATCTAACAGTTGGAATGTCAACTTCCGTCATGTTGGTGTTACGGGGAATAGATGCACACCTTCTGTCTGCGGCCACCACACTGCTTCTTCCTGTCTGTTGGGGTGCTATGCCTCCTTCCCCATGTTTGCTGCTTTCCACGCTCTGCATGTCCTCCTGCCAGGTTGGGTCTGTTACTATGTCATCTACCACATCGTCTTCCACATCTGCACCCTGCTCCTCCTACTGACTTTCTGGCAATTGTGTCTCATCATCGTCCACCTCTTGTGACACTTTCCCACCATCGCCTTCATGTGACCGTGGCTGCTCAAATCTTTGGGCATCGCTACATGCGATCTCATCTTGCCCCACTTCAAGTAGACAGGCCGAGATTCTTAAAGGAAAGAGTTAACAGCTCTTTGGAGTGTCCAAGTGTGGGATCAGTTGTCTCAGGGCACTTGCCACGGTGGGAGGAAGGAGGATCAAGGTGAGTAATATGCGGTCCACAGTCACGGCTACTCAGAATTGACCGTGTGGAAGACGTGGTGGTGGCTAAGTGACTAGCATTATCCGCTACCCAACCAACAACCATTTCTCACTGCTCTGGCTTCAATAGTGATGTGCTGCGGTCCCCTAGAAACTGGGACAGGAAGGTCGAGAGAGAAGATGTGGGTTTTTGTTGTGGCCCACTTTCAGCTTGGCCACAGCCTCGTCCTCTGCATGCAGCATCAGCATCACGTCCACTTTCCCATCCCTTGCCCCTTGCCTTGCCCATTTTAAATGGACTACTGAAATATTTTAAAAGTTCAATACTAATGGATTAATTTTGAGAAAACTTATTTGTGATCAGTGTGCCGAAAAAACACACTTTTAGTTCATTCAGTGGAATGTTGGTAATTTATTTTGTTTTTAACAAATTTTATTAATAACTAGGGTAAGACACAACAAAACCAATTCAAAGGAGCACTCAAGTGCAACACTTTTTAAAACACAGGTAGAGGAGGCGTCTGACAGAAAAACAACAATGTTCAATATGTGGCCTTTTTATTTTTTGAAGAGACAATTACTGTCATGAAGTAGGCTAACACAATGCCAAAAACGTAGAATGTGTGCCTGAAAAGCAAATATTTGGATACCACAGATTGACCAGGTGTCTAACTAAGATAACAGACTGTTTCAATATGTGGCCAGGATTTTGTAGAAATTTTTTAACCACAAAATACTGTATAGACCAAGGGTAGCAGAGAAAAAAGTGGAATGTATGCCTGAAAAGCAAGTATTTGGACACCACAGATAGACCAGGCATCTGACTGAGATAACAGACTGTTTCAATATGTGGCCTGGATTTTGTAAAACATTTTAACCACAAAATACTGTATAGACCAAGGGTAACAGACAAAAAAGTGGAATGTATGCCTGAAAAGCAAGGATTTGGACACCACAGACAGACCAGACGTCGGACAGAGATAACAGACTGTTCAAAATGTGGCCTTGATTTTTTTTGGCCCACCAAAATTGTGTCAATAAGTAGGCTATGACACAAAAAAAAATTGGAGTACTAAAATTGTAAAATATTGAGCTCAATGATATGCAATGCGTGTGGCGTTCAAATCACAGTGATAAATACAAGAACTGTAGCTAAATATTTTTAGGCCAGCTACGGATTTTTGGTTAGCAAAATGGTGTCCAAAAATGTTGTAAGACACTCCAAAAAATATTTTCTGCGCACTCACATCTGATGCCTGGGACAAAAAAAAATTTAAATTGTTAGATTTTCACACTCTTGAATCCAAATGACCTGGCTGTAGTCTGCAGTGTGATCAAGCAAATAAATGTAGAAAAAAGGGGGCTATGGATTGCTTTGTAATGAAATTAGCAGGTATAAGGTGCAAAAAAAAAATCCTAGCCACAGATACCTGCAGCTACGAATATATAAAATACGCAGCAAAGTAATTGAGCTTTTTGGGGTATGCAGTGAGATCTATATACTCACATACAGTGCTTGCAGGCCTTGCACTGATGTAGATATGTGCACATAGACTCCCCTGCCTACCTAGCGCTGCAATCTATATATCCTCGAATTAGCCCTAAAAAGGACTGTTGGTTTATCAGGATTTATGGATTGAACACTAGTAGACCCACACTAACTAATAAATGTAAGAATCTGACCCTATCTCAGCAGCAGCTCTCCCTACACTAGCTGAGTCCGGAGCAGAATGCTGCGAGCAGGGCGGTGCCAGGTTTCTTATAGACCTGATGACGCTGTGCGGCCAGCCAATCACTGTAATACCACAACAAAGATGGCTGCGGTATTACAGTGCATGGCAGACAATCCCTGCACGTTGACTGGCGCTCTAAAAAGCGTCAAAATTAAAAGGAGGAGACCTGAGCTCCCGCCAAATAATCTCGGAAATGCTCGGTGCTCGCCGAATACACCGAGCATAGTAATACTCGGGCGAGTACCGAGTAGTGGCGAGCACGTTCGCTCATCACTAGTAATTAGCAGCCTCTGACTTATTGTATCGTTTGTGGTTGTTCATGTTTTAATTAATAAAATCTGTTTTATGGGTAAATATACTCTGTAGGTTACTTTTTCCTACCCTTTGTTTGTTATACATTATGTGAGTTGTGCCCCTTATTTGCTTTTTCTATATTGATACTGATATGAGACAGACAGGTCTATAAGGCCGGAGTCACACTTGCAACTGCAATATGAGAAACTCGCATGAGTCTCTCGCCTCAATACCCGGCCCTCCTGCCGGCACTTGGGACCGGAGCACTCAGTTACATAGAAATACATGCAGCCGCACATTCCGGTCCCGAATGCCAGCGGCAGTGCTGGGTATTGAGGCAAGATTCTCGCAATACAGTTGCAAGTGTGACCCTGGCCTGAGTCACATACATAAATCTATAAAATATTTTTATTATTTTTTAGTTTTTATTATTTTAGATGCATTTGATACATTATGTGTACGTATTTTTGTGCTTACACACATGTTCTATGAAAGCTGATTAAAAATAGTTTTTTTTATAAAGAGATACTACCCCCACTCCTTCCAATACTGGATGCATTCTTTTTTTTGTATTTTAGCCAATGAACACTTGACCTTTACTTTGGCAGTCAATATTCTTTAGTAAATAAGTGTTTCAGATGCATTACTGAGAATACTTTTCAAGAATTTCATTTTGTTGATTTTATTCATTTATTTATGAATTTTTTTTTACTATTCTTATGGAGGTCGCCCATGCTGACAAATACTGAAGAAAACGCCAAAGAAGGAATCTGAACAAATAGGAAACAATTCTCCTTTTTGCATTCAAGTAAACAGTGACTCTCTGTTAGAGACACCACATGCGCTCCTAACAATACGCAATGCATTAGGAATTATACTGAAACAAAGGAAACATGCACATGCCACGAAATTGCTTAATTATGCTCACATTTACATACTATTTTTATCACTGTATACTCACAGCAATTCATCTCTTCATCTCTTAATTTCCTTTTTATATCATTATCCTCCAAACAGTATCCATTTCTTACCCTCCAAACACTTTTTCTACTTTTATATCTGTAAAGGGGCCAATACATATTATTCTGTGCTCCCAATTTATCAAATGTATTTCTAAGCATTAGTTACCAGATGGAGACCAAAAAAGTGTTTTTATCCTCCATCGTGTTGGTATGCATTAGCATATTTTTTTTGGAACTGTTAACTGTTTAGGAAAGCACAATCTGATGGAAGACTAAGGGTACGTGTCCACGTTCAGGAAACGCTGCGTGTTTGACGCTGCGTGGGGCCGCAGCGTCAAACACGCAGCGTCCAGATGTTCCAGCATAGTGGAGGGGATTTTATGAAATCCCGTGTCCACTATGCGTGGCAACACGCATCCGTCGGCCCTGCGACTCCGGACATGCTGCGCGTCTTTTAAGATCGCAGCATGTCCGTGTTCCTTGCGGCGACGCTGCGCCGCAGCAAGGAATAACACAGGGCCCTATGCGAAGGGTGCGATGATGCCAGATGTGTGAAATGAACACATCCGGCATCATCACGTCCCAGAAGGGGGCGGGGCTTAGCACCGAGCGGGTTTGCCGCTCCGACGATACCGCCGGCCATCCTGAACGTGGACACATACCCTAAGGGCTCGCTCAAACGAGCTTATAACTTAGACCAGTGCTATCCGATGGTTTGTCAGATAGTACTCAGACCAATACTATGCGGCAGTGCAGATCTGTGTTTCTTTTTCTGATGCCTATTTGGCTCTGGAAACCGGGCCATGTGTCAACAATTAAGTCTATGGGTGCCTGTAAAACATTGCCTGTAAAATATTAGACTGTAAAACAGTGCCTGCAAAACATCGAACTGCACTTGAATGGCATCCGAGTTCAGTCTGATTTATGTGGACACCGAGAATGAAGGAGATGAAAAAAATAAGTTCTCTGTTATCTCAGTAAGCACCTGTGATACGATTCTCTCATCAAAGAGAATCAGATCACAGTAAAGTGACACAAACCTTTATGATACCATAATCGATCCGATTCTCTCAGAAGAGAGAATCATTGCTTGTGTGAGCAAGTCCTTAGACAGAGCCTTGTCAGAGAATGATAACTAATCTCTGCGATTTGGCCATGAAAATATCAAAACAGTAAACAGGAGATCTCTGACTTCCTTTTGAGCTATGTGTTCATGCTCTATGACCTGTACAGGGATCACTGTGCAGAGAGGGGGATGACGTGAGCTGTGTCCATCAGCTATTATCAATGTTGTGAGTCTATGTCATCTGCCTCCAGCCTTATAATAGAAAAATGACTTTTATTGTAGTTTTTCTTGTAATGGTAATGAAATGACTGCAGAAAACCCTGTGTCTTTATTTCATTAAAATACTTTTAAATAATGTGTGTGTGTTTTATTAACCATTTCGTACTATTGGATTAATAATGAATAGGTGTCATAATTGACGCTTCTCCATTATTAATCTGGCTTAATGTCACCTTACAATAGCAAGGTGACATTAACCCTTCATTACCCCATATCCCACCGCTACATGGGAATGGGAAGAGAGGCTAAGTGCCAGAATAGGCGCATCTTCCAGATGTGCCTTTTCTGGGGTGGCTGGGGGCAGATGTTTTTAGCCAGGGGGGGGGCCAATAACCATGGACCCTCTCTAGGCTATTAATATCTGACCTCAGTCACTGGGCTTTACCACTCTGGCGGAGAAAATTGCGCGGGAGCCCACGCCAATTTTTCCGCGATTTAACCCTTTATTTTACAAGCTACAGCGCCCAAATTTTGCACATACACACTACTAACATTAGTAGTGTGGAATATGCAAAAAAAAAGGGATATGAGATGGTTTACTGTATGTAAACCATGTCTCATATCATGTCGGGTTTGTGAAGGAGAAAGAAAAAGCCGGCAATTGAATTACCGGCTTTTCTATAGAACACCGCTGCGTATTTCTCGCAAGTCACACTGCTGGTCCATGTGGAATCCGATTTTTTCTCGCACCCGAGATACGCTGACAATTGCAGCATGCTGCGATTTCACTCGGATCCTGAATACGGCTGAGAAAATATCGGATGATGGGAGCTGCCCCATAGATTAACATTGGGCCGAGTGCTATGCGATTTTTTCTCGCATTGCACTCGTCCGTATTACGGTCTAGTGTGACCCCAGCCTTAGACTGGGACACGTAGTAACCTGTAGGGCCCTGTACATGATCTTGGCTGTATTATGGAGTATATTTAGTGTTGAATAAGAGAGCCAAACCTATACTAGTTCGGAATAGGTGTCTTATGCACATTTTTTTCAATTTTCTGGAGGATTTTTAAGTCCTCTTTTTGTGTCGGTGAGCTTTTACTCAATGTTTAGCGTAGGATCGGCAAAATGTAAGGACCCTTGATGCGGGTTGCCGGCTTACGTATTGAGGCCCCAATATAAACTAATACCTTACATACATTGATATGTGGTTTTTTTGCACTTTATCTTGCAGGGCGCAGTCGGACCAAGATGGCTCTGTAAACTGTAGGCCTCTAGTCACACAGCATGCATTTTGCAGCACTGGGCGGCCCGCCTGTATGTGCGTTAGTAATAGGCTGTAGACCAGATGCTCTGCATTGCTTGTGTGAACAATGCCACATACAGACTATTATCGCTTATCTTTCTGTGCACTAATGCCAAACAGCCAACACTGGATTGAAAGTGGTTGTTTCATCGGTATTTTTTGCACCTGTTTTTTGCCATCATTAATCGGGTCCGCTGCACCCTGCTGGTGCATTTGTTTGGAGGCTTCAGCAGGTAATCATCTCTGCTTTTTTCTCTGTGATTTTTTTTCAATTTTCTGGAGGATTTTTAAGTCCTCTTTTTGTGTCTGTGAGCTTTTACTCAATGTCTTATGCACAAAGCAGTAATAGACTTACGTACATGAAGCTTTATACCATTAAATAGTTCCATTTTGTTATCTATAAAAATCTGTGTACCACCTGAATATACAAAACAAATTACGCCCACGATACGTTGCTTCGCTTTGTCAAAGATTGATTACTGTATGCTGGTGCTCCATGTACACTTTGTATCCATCTCAATTCCAATGGATAGTTCATTTGAAATTAAGATTTGGAAAACTGACACAGTAAAAAAAATAACAATTATGTAACACAAACAAAAGAAAAAAGTCTACACTTCTAATGGTTTCATATTAAATATGCTGCCCGTCATGTAGCCTTTGGAATATTTTTTTTTCTGTAACGCATGCCATTGCTTTTAAAATGAATAGCAGATTTTATCTGAAACAAAGAAAATGGATTTATCATCATCAAGGACTGACGGAGCTACAATATCAGCTGTTTCTTATTTTATTCATTTTAGATCTCAGCAGCAACTTTTGACCTTTTCCTTCTTTATTGTTTGCCCCAAATATAGCAAATTTACAGTAAGTTTATATATATATATATATATATATATATATATATATATATATATATATACAGTATATACACACTATGGATAAAAGTAATGTACCTTTTATGACGTAACATTCTAAATCCAGAGGCATTAATATGGAGCTTGCTCACTCCTTTGCTTCCACTCTTCCGGAAAAAGTTTCTACAAGATTTTTCAGCATATCGAAGGAATTTTTGCCATTCACTATGTTGGATGAGAGAGTCTGGCTCACTATCCCTCTAGATCTCTAGACCAGTGTTCCCCAACTCCAGTCCTCAAGGCCCACCAACAGATCATGTTTTCAGGATTTCCTTTGTATTGCACAGGTGATGCAATTATCACCTGGGCAAGACTAAGGAAATCCTGAAAACATGACCTGTTGGTGGGCCTTGAGGACTGGAGTTGGGGACCCCTGCTCTAGACGATCCCAAAGGTGGTCAATGTGGTTAAGATAAAGTCTCTGTGTGGCCCAGTCAAGTTCTTCTACGTCAAACTCGTCTAATTATTCCTTTAAGGACCTTGTTTTGTGGTCTGGGGCAGAGTCATGCTAAAACAGAAAAGGGCTTCCCCAAACTATTCCTACAAAGTTGAAAGCATACTATTGTCCTAATAAAAATTGTCCTAGACCAACCGCAGAAAAACAACCTCACAGTATTATCCCTCTTCCACCAAATTAAACAATTGGCACAATTCGAGAAACCCAGAATAGTCAGACTAGAGAAGCGTGATTTGTTACTCAAAACAACATGTTTCCATAGCTCCTGAGAACAGTGAAGCATTCTTCACAACAGCCTATACACTGTGTCCCAAATTATTATGCAAATTGGATTTAAAGGGAAGGTGCCATCAAAAAATTTTTTTTCCAGCGATTGAAAAAAATGTAAAGAATTAATGTTTACATTTTCTTAAAAAATATTATCATTTGTTTATAATTTAGTAAAATATGAAAAATAATTTTAAAAGGTTTGGCATTTCCACTTTTAAACACTAGGGGGAGCAGCTAATGAAATTTGACAAAAACCTAGTGTAAAACTAGCTCACATTACTGCACTGCAGTAATTATGGGCGGAGTCTGCTGACATGTGTGATGTCTCCTCTCCTCCCCTTCTGGGTGTTTGCTAAGGGAAAAGAGAGGATGATATTCAGGAACCCAGTAAGCAGCCATTTTATTGGTGACTGCAGAGTTATACTGACAAGTAGACAGTCACCGAGGATGGCAGGCAGCAAGGATTCTGGGAGATATGTGGTGGAGGGAGCAGGGTGACAGCAGCACAGAGTATTTCAGGAGAGCAGTGTGCTGGTCTATGGGGGGGTCACCATGTTCAGTGCGCAGAGCAGCCAGGGATTGTACATAGAGAGCTGTCTTTTATACACATGGATGGACTGTCTGCTTGTCTGCTCCACAGAAATCCAGGAAACATTTCTGTGGATTGATGGTCTGGTCTGATCCAGACTTTGCATGCAAAGACCCCATTCCCCTCCTCAGTTCCTGTCTTCTCCATCCTGTCCTGGCAATGTGTGAAAGCGAGGCGACAGGCACAGTCCGGGGTGACACTGGGAAGGAAATGTAGCCATATAGTAACGATAAACATGAGACCCCTCTCTTCACCTGCCTCACCAGCCCTCCCCTGACTGCACCTAACTGGAGGTCATGCTGCCCCCTCCATTACCCCAGACCCGTGTGCAGCTGCTCAGCCAGAACAACCCTAGAATGGGTCCCCTTTATGAAGATAATACTGCCATAGTGTTCTCACATAATACCACCATATATATCAAACATAATACTGTCCTATAGTTCTCACATAATACCATCATATAGAGCACACATAATGAAACCATATAGATCTCACATAATACCGCCATATAGATCACACATAATACCACCAGTGTTCTCACATAATACCGCCATATAGATCACACATACCGCCATACAGAGCACACATAATACCACCATACAGAGCACACATAATACCGCCATATAGAGCACACATAATACCGCCATGTACTTCACACATAATACCGCCATATAGATCTCACATAATACCACCAGTGTTCTCACATAATACCGCCATATACTTCTCACATAACGACACCATATAGATCTCACATAATACCGCCATATAGATAACACATAACGGGGGAGAGGAGTGCATAGGAGAGGATTAGATACACAGCTCAGCAGTCAGTATCACACAGGACAGTATTAGATACACAGCTCAGTCAGTATCATACAGGGTAGGATTAGATACATGGCTCAGCCGTCAATATCACACAGGGGAGGATTAGATACACATCTCAGCACAGTAACACACAGAATAGGATTAGATACACGGCTCAGCACACAGTATCCCACAGGAGAGGATTAGATACACGGCTCAGCAGACAGTATCACACAGTACAGGATTAGATACACATCTCAGCACAGTATCACACAGGATAGGATTAGATACACGGCTCAGCAGACAGTATCACACAGGATAGGATTAGATACACAGCTCAGCAGACAGTATCACACAGGATAGGATTAGATACACAGTTCAGTCAGTATCACACAGGATAGGATTAGATACATGGCTCAGCAGACAGTATCACACAGGAGAGGATTAGATACACATCTCAGCAAAGTATCACACAGGAGAGGATTAGATACACAGCTCAGCAGTCAGTATCACATAGGAGAGGATTAGATACACAGCTCAGCAGACAGTATCACACAGGATATGATTAGATACACAGCTCAGCAGACAGTATCACACAGGATAGGATTAGATACAGGGCTCGGCAGTCAGTATCACACAGGAGAGGATTAGATACACAGCTCAGCAGTCAGTATCACACAGGATATGATTACATACACAGCTCAGCAGTCAGTATCACACAGGATAGGATTAGATACAGGGCTCGGCAGTCAGTATCACACAGGACAAGATTAGATACATGGCTCAGCAGACAGTATCACACAGGAGATTAGATACACAGCTCAGTCAGTATCACACAGGATAGGATTAGATACACGGCTCAGCAGACAGTATCACACAGGATAGGATTAGATACACGGCTCAGCAGACAGTATCACACAGGATAGGATTAGATACACAGTTCAGTCAGTATCACACAGGATAGTATTAGATAAATGGCTCAGCAGACAGTATCACACAGGAGAGGATTAGATACACATCTCAGCAAAGTATCACACAGGAGAGGATTAGATACACAGCTCAGTCAGTATCACAAAGGATAGGATTAGATGCATGGCTCAGCAGACAGTATCACACAGGAGAGGAGTAGATACACAGCTCAGCAAAGTATCACACAGGAGAGGATTAGATACACAGCTCAGTTAGTATCACACAGGATAGGATTAGATACACGGCTCAGCAGACAGTATCACACAGGAGAGGATTAGAAACATGGCTCAGCAGTCAGTATCACACAGGAGAGGATTAGATACACGGCTCAGCAGACAGTATCACACAGGAGAGGATTAGATACACAGCTCAGACAGTATCACACAGGAGAGGATTAGATACACAGCTCAGCAGTCAGTATCACATAGGAGAGGATTAGATACACAGCTCAGCAGACAGTATCACACAGGATATGATTAGATACACAGCTCAGCAGTCAGTATCACACAAGATAGGATTAGATACACGGCTCAGCAGACAGTATCACACAGGAGAGGATTAGATACACAGCTCAGTTAGTATCACACAGGATAGGATTAGATGCATGGCTAAGCAGACAGTATCACACAGGAGAGGAGTAGACATACAGTCAGCACAGTAACACACATGGGAAGAGATAACTGCTCAGAGTCAGCACCACAAAGGAGAGGATTAGATTACCTCTCCCCCTCCCCACTGACACTTACTTCACGGCTCCCTGCTGAGTCCTTTCTCCCTCCTGTCCTTGGTCTCCTCCTCCTCCTCCTATAACTGCAGGGCTCCTGCAATTAACCTGGGAAGCTGGAGCTCACAGATGCACTGTGAGCTCCAGGAAGATGGCGCTGATCTCCCGCCTCTGCTGTGGTGTGGATGGCTCAGGGGGCATGGCCAGTCACAGCAGGGAGCAGCTGAGCACAATGATAGGTCTGGGGTCGGGCGCCGACCGCAGACTCCTATGCCCAGGGCTGCCGTATTTGCAGAGTGTAAGTGTCGTGCAACTACACTTACACTCCTGCAAAGCAAAATGGCGGCGCCCAGTGGCTGAAAAAAATTAATAATAAAAAAAATGTTAAAGTTAAAAAATGTAAATTTGTATTATTTGAGAAAAGGATACTGTGCAGTCAGTATAAAAAACTACAAAATCCACGCAGAGTTTACAAAAATGAACTCCACACCGACTCACGGTGTGGAGGGGCAAATCTGCAACCCCAGAGCTTCCAGCTAGCCTGAATATGACATAGTGACAAGCTGGACAAAAAGAGACATATTTGCAGAGCAATAGAGTCCAAAACAAATGGACAAACAAGAACTAGCAAAAACTTATCTTTTGCTGACAAGGACAGGCCATATGAGAAATCCAAGGAGAGAACCAAATCCAACCAAGAACATTGACAGCTGGCATGAACTAAAGCCCAGAGCAGGTTTAAATAACAAACCCAGGCAAGGCGATCAGTGAAGGCAGCTGCTACAGCTACCTAAAGGAGCAGCAGTTCCACTCGAAACCACCAGAGGGAGCCCAAGGGCAGAACTCACAAAAATACCATTAGCAACCACAGGAGGGAGCTCCAGAATGGAATTCACAACAGGTTGGTGGATGGCCACCATGTCCCAACAAGGCTGCGACATCAACAAGGAGGTGGAGGAATCATGTTTTGGGCCAGAATCATGGGGAAACAGCTAGTAGGGCCCTTTAAGGTTCCTGAAGGTGTGAAAATGACCTCTGCAAAGTATATAAAGTTTCTGACTGCCAACTTTCTTCCATGGTATAAAAAGCAGAAATGTGCCTTCAGGAGCAAAATCATCTTCATACGTGACAATGCACCATCTCATGCTGCAAAGAATCCCTCTGAGTCATTGGCTGCTATGGACATAAAAGGAGATAAACTCATGGTGTGGCCACCATCTTCCCCTCACCTCAACCCTATAGAGAACCTTTGGAGTATCATCAAGCAAAAGATCTGAGGGTGGGAGGCTGTTCACATCAAACCAGCAGCTCTGGGAGGCTATTCTGTCTTCATGCAAAGAAATACAAGCAGAAACTCTCCAAAAACACACAATTTCAATGGATGCAAGAATTGTGAAGGTGATATCAAAGAAGGGTTCCTATGTTAACATGTAACTTGGCCTGTTCGGATGTTTTGGAGTTAGGCTACGTTCACATTTGCGTTGTGCGCCGCAGCGTCGGCGCCGCAGCGCACAACGCAAACAAAAAACGCATGCACAACGCTGTGTTTTGCGCCGCATGCGTCCTTTTTTTCATTGATTTTGGACGCAGCAAAAATGCAACTTGCTGCGTCCTCTGCGCCCGGACGCGGGCGCCGCAGGGACGCATGCGGCGCAAAACGCAAGTGCGACGCATGTCCATGAGCCCACCTTTTTAAATATAGGGGCGCATGACGCATGCGGCGACGCTGTGGCGCCCGACGCTGCGGCGCCGACCGCAAATGTGAATGTGACTTCCTAATGCTGCAAATTCCACAAATGAGCATTTTCAGTTCTTTAAAACATATCAAATGTTTAGAAATTCTATTGTGCCTTTGGAACAGTGCATTTTGAGTTTTTATTAATTTTTGAGATTATACTTTTATCATTGGGAGGTTTCTTCAATAAAATTCGATATATATTCTAACGGGTGATGACTTTTATTAGACTGACTGTCATTTGCAACAACCATTTAGGAAAATCTGAGAAAAATGTAATTTGCATAATAATTTGTAACACGGTGTAACGGGGGTACTGTCAGTGGAAATCTGTCAGCTCTAAATAGGGATTCAACTAACAGGCTGCACGCAAACCACTCCATATTGTAGATTCCAGTGGAATCTAGTTCTTTACTCTTTAACCACTATACATATACCTGTTTTCATGTAGAGCCTATTGGATTATCCCCTTGCAGTGTTTGTTACTGGTGGAGAAGTTTTTGGTAAAGGGTGGTCAGAATGCTGAGTTGGTAGCAAAAGGGCAGAATCTGGTGCCAAATTATAAGGCAGTAAAAAAGTCAAAACGCAGGCCTTGGTCAAGCATGGGTCTAAAAAGTCAGAGTAAGCACTGGGAAACTAGACTGAACTATACAAGGATTCTTGTCATTGAGTTGCCCGCCAGGGCCGTGGGGTACCTGGTACCGGGTCCGGTGTTCACAGGGGGATGTCACTGTGGCGACCCGGTCTGTGGCCCTGGGCTCCCATGTAAAAGGGGAAATTGAATAAAGTTTATGTTCGTGATGCCACCTGTGGTATTCGGTCAGTGGGAACCGACACTGCTTTAAGGGGTCATCTAGGGTGATGTTATGGCAGCTAGATGGTATAACTTCCCACAGGTGAAGTGTATCCCCAGGGCTCCCGGTGTGTAGATGGAAGATGGTGAATGGCGCAGTAAAGAACGAGGATACAGGTTTTCAGTCTCTTTACCTGGTTTACTGAAGACTTCAGGCAGCCACAGTCCAGGGTACCAGATCACAGGGCAGGCAGGGTCTGGCTGGTTTGGAAGTGGATCCCCTTTACCAGGTGGAGTTAAAAGCTTTCCTCTAGCACGATGGTGTTGTAGTCCCTTACTGCCTATGGCTTCTGATAAGGTCCTCACAGTTCTTCACTCTGTTCCCCACATAGGATAGGACAATACCTGCATGACAGGTAACTCGAGACTTTTTACAGGGACTCTAACACGCCCCGGGCTCTATGTGTTGCTGTGTCTCAGATGTGTGTGGCGGACAGGTAACTTGCTGTTCAGCTGTCCTGCCGGTCTCTGCTGTAAGTCGTAGAGTCCCTTACAACCTCGGTGGTCTGGCTACCAGTTATCTGTGCCTCAGAGGGAGGCAGCCTGTTCACAGCTGGTCTCCCCTGATGTCACTCTCCTGTGCTTTGCTCTCCTGCACACTCACTGAACGATGTTCTTCCTTCTATATGTCTCTTTCTTTAGGAGCTGTAGTGCATCAGACTACACGGCCCCTTCAGACCTTCTGACACTCTGTCGGTCTGCTCCCTTCTGTCTCTGATAATCTGACCTCTCTTTCCCTCCAAACCAAAATATATATAGGAAGGTCACCAAGGAATAGGATCAAAAGCTCCCCCTTGTGGCCTGGAGTGAACATGTTGTGTGTATGGTGATTACCTGATGAGAGTTATCCTTCATCTCTTCCAAACGTAATATCACTCTCCCCGTGAGGAAAGCAATGCTACTGTGACGACCAGGACCCTGGGGCGCCACACTATCATGTCTATTCCATAACATCTGCCGTCCAGGCTCCCAAAATGAATGATGATGGCAGCATTTCCAAGTGGAGATGTGACACATCCGATGATTGACATTATGTTTGGTGATATACGTCTTGCATGCAGATGCTGTTATTAAGTTCACAGTAATCAGTTTTTGTACTGATGTTTTGTGCTGCAAAAAGTGTGTTGCCTTTTGACCTCAAGTAAAACTCAGGTTGCAGCGTTTTTTGACACAAAATTACTATGTGGGAATCCATCATGATAAAGATTGCCTGAGACCTGATTAAAACTAGGGAAGGAGTAATAATAATAATAATTTTTATTTATATAGCGCCAACATATTCCGCAGCGCTTTACATTATAGAGGGGACTTGTACAGACAATAGACATTACAGCATAACAGAAATCACAGTTCAAAACAGATACCAAGAGGAGTGAGGGCCCTGCTCGCAAGCTTACAATCTATAGGAAAAAGGGAGACACGAGAGGTGGATGGTAACAATTACTTTCGTTGTTCGGACCAGCCATAGAGTAAGGATCGGGTGTTCATGTAAAGCTGCTTGAACAGCCTAAATATGTAACAGTACATGAGTGTAAAATGTTGAATCACGTGACGACCATGTGTGTTAAACTTTGCAGATTCCTAACAGAACAGTGTGTATAAGACATTTGTATAGTAAATACCTTTACTTCCGACTAACCAGGAATGCTGGGGTATCATTCCTTAGAACTCTATTTTATTAAAGTCCTCTATCAGTACTCCTGGAAATGTAAAATATATTGACAACAGTGTGTGATAAGTGTCACTAAACAGAGACAAAACTGAATTGAAGCAAGAAAAATACAATAAATAAATGCATCAAAAACTGGCAAGCACCTCCTAGAGAAAAGAAATTAATGTAAAATAGTGAGCTGCTGCAACTTCATTGCATTAAAAAATCAATATGAGTGTACTAAGATGTATGTGAACATTGAGCGCATGTATCTTGAATTGCATTTCTGCTCTTTAGATTCCACGCATAAATATGACAATCTTAGCACAGTTGGATCTGATTATGTGGACCTATCTGTCAGTATCATGGCGATCTCTTTTTAGATGGGAATGTACAATGTCAGACATCTCTTGGGCCTAAGTCTACAAATTTAATGGGCAGGAAAGATAAATTTCAATATAAAAACGAACTTGTACAAACGAGAAAAATGATAATAGACCAAAAAAATGAGACAGTGACTTAAAAAAGCATTGGAACTGAAGCGAAAAAAACCCTGCTATACTTTTGAAAGAGTCCACAAATATTGCACTGATGTGAATAGACTATTTATGCCCCTTGGATTAAAAGGGTTGTCGGGTCAAAACTGATAATACTGCAGTCACTCTGTCTGACTCCAGACTTATGAATCCCTCCAGCGCACACACTGTGCACTGCTGGGTTTCGCCCATTTCAGACCCAGGACCGGAGTGAGTTATACATACCCATGGCCAGTGGCTGTGGCCTCACTCCATACACTTGTATTGAGCCGAGGATGCCCAGTCTAGTGACTAGGCCGTCAGTGGGTGTGTCTGACTAGAGGGCGCTGCCTCACTCCATACATGTGTATGTAAGCGAGGCCACACCCACTGGCAGGTATAACTCCTACATACCCCCCGGTCTCGGGTCTGAAACCAGCGAATCCCCGCAGATCACAGTGCATGCGCTGGAGGGATTCATAAGCCTGCAGGCACACAGAGTGACTGCAGACTTATCTGTTTTGACAACCCCTTTAATGAACTCACTATGGATTTTAAAATTTTCAGTACATGCATTACTGCTTCAAAGTTCCTCCACTGAATAACTATACTGTGGCAACCTGTGGCTAGTCTGACACTAAAAAATCCACAGCAAATTTAACTTTTGTAAATCTGTGTAGTGTGAATATCAGCTTACATTTGCATTTTGTTTTCCTGTTTTTTTTTGTAGAAAAAAATCACAGGCAAAACGGAAAATAAGGCAGTACTGTGCAAACAAGGCTTCAACCTAGCCATGAATTTATGCAGACAATAGAAAAGAGTGACTGAAACAAGATGACATTTAAGTCCATTGTCACTAGCCTGTAAAGATTGGTGACATTGAATTGATCACTGGGATGTCTCATCAGACATTGTTACTTTTCCTGGTTTTAGTTCTCTAGTTTGATCGCATTTGCAGTTGTAAACTGTAGTGCAGTTAGTTCAACAAGAGAAGTTTTACTGTCTCAGGCCAGTCTCACACGTCCAGATAATTCCGGTACCGGAAAAAATCGGTACCCGAGTTATCTGTGTCCGTGTGTCCGTGAGCTCACGTAGGCCATCTGTGTGGCACACGTGCGGCAGCCGTGTGCCGCCTGGGTACCACATGGACCGTGCAGGAGAGACAGCGCTAAAGTTTAGCTCTGTCCCCTGCATCGTGCTGAAGCCGCAATTCATATCTTCTGTGCAGCAGCGTTTGCTGTAAAGAAGATATGAATAATCCATTTTTTTAGTGGTATTTCGTGTTTAAAATAAAGCTCCATGTCTCCACCCCCTGTGCGCCCCCCCCGCTGTTCTGAAAATACTCACCCGCCTCCCTCGTTGGCTGGCGCTGCTTCCTGTCCTGGCCGCAGCTTCTCCTGTATGCAGTCACGTGGGGCCGCTCATTTACAGTAATGAATATGCGGCTCCACCCCTATGGGGGTAGTGGATAACCCCTTTAATAAACTTTATGAGATGCAGTTTCAGCCTGCATCTACTGCCTTCTGCTTGTAAAAGCTGGGAGAAAAGTCCATCACAAGCAGAAGGCAGTAGAGTCAAGCCAAAACTGCATTGTATAAAGCACATTAAGAGGCAGATTCATCCAAGTCTTTACGCCAGAAAATTAGCATAAAATACTTTGAATGGTTGGAAAATGTTAGTGCAATGTAGAAAGCTTCTCAAACATTTTGCAAATTTTTACATTTTAATTAAATGATAGTTTATAGCAGCAAACTGTGTGTGCTCGGGGGACGGAACATGGATCTGCCCGCATGTCAAATTTATAGAAACTAGTAGCATTTATGGCAAGACAAACTAAATCATCTTATTCCTGACCAGGGCCAAGTACTCTGCAGACATGAGAAAGCAGTTTAGTATCACTGATCTATCACTGCTGCCCTTATATTGGATTCAGAGAGTAGAGCAAGGACAATGTGATGATACTCTGCCCCTCTCTGCAATGTCATAGGTATCATGGGAAATGTGGTGTGCAATAGTAAAACTTTATCAGAGTTGAAGAATAAATGAACATTACAGACAACCTCAAAATTGCTCATTAAATAAAACATTTATAGACAAGAACCTATACAACATAGGTGTCAAAGGTCTGAGGGTTGAATCTGGCCCACTATTTCATACTGTGTGGTCTGCGAGGTCAGGACACACTTCAACACTGCTCCGACCAGCTCTCTGTATGGGAAAAGTATAGAGCCAGTTGGAGCAGTGATGAAGTGTGACCCCTGAGCTCAAAATCTAAGATGGCAGCCACCCCCATGCTGACGCCATCCCCTCTACCAAATACTGGATGCATTCTACGTTGACACAGCCAGTGCTTAGCAGAGGGGGTTAAGCTAGCACAGGAAGCTGATGCGATCTTGGAATCTGAGCAGTTGCTGCCAATAGAGGGGGCGGTGCCAGTATTAGTAGCAGGTGCCTTTTTTGTAAGTGATCCATGCACGTTGTGAACAGAGGCCATCCCGCACAAACAGTGAATGCAGTTATCTCAGTCTGCACAAACAGTGAACACAGTGATCACAGTCAGCCAGCACAAACATTGATCACAGTCATGCAGTCAGCCAGCATAAATGGTGAACACAGTGATCACAGTCAGCCAGCCCAAACATTGATCACACTCATGCAGTCAGCCAGCATAAATGGTGAACACAGTTATCACAGTAAGCCTGCACAAAAAAGTGAAGGCAGAGAACGCAAACGCAAAAAGTAAAGGCAGCCAATTGGCCCAAAAAGTGAACGCAGTCAACCAGCACAAAAAAGTGAATGCAGTCAACCAGCACAAACAGTGAACCCTGTCAGCCAGCACAGAAAGTAAACACATTAAAAGCAGCCAGCCAGTACAAAAAGTGAACGCAGCGCACACTGTTAGCCAGCACAAAAAAGAACGCAAAGAACGCAGTCAGCCAACACTTTTGAGTGGTTCCATTTTTTAATCAGAGCAGACAAAACCAGTACTTAGCATAAGTAGCAGTCCATCTTGGACTCTAAAGTATCGCACAGCTCTTTAGCCCTGCTACACAGATGTAGCTCTCTTAGCCCTACTACCCAAGGAGAGCGCTCTTAGCCTTACTATTCAGGGACAGCACTCTTAGCACTACTACTCCGGGACAGCATTTTTAGCATCACTACCCAGAGACAGTGCTCTTAACCCTACAACCTAGAAATAACTCTCTTGGCCCTACTACTCAGAAACAGCCCTCTTAGCCCAACTATCCAGGGACATCTCTCATAGCCCTACTACGCAGGGACAGTGCTCTTAGCCCTACTACTCAGGCACAGAGCTTTTAGCCCCAATACCCAGGGACTGTGCACTTAACCCTACTACTCAGAAACAGGTCTCTTAGCCCTACCATCCAGGGATAGCTGTCTTAGCCCTACTACCCAGGGACAACTGTCTTATAGCTCCTGGCAAGTTTGTTGGCTGTATGATACCTTACAATTACAAGTGGCCCTTTGAAGTCAACCATAATGCTGATGTGGCCCTTGGTGAAAATACATTTGACACCCCTGCTCTACAGTATTCTTTGCTAATAGCCTATTCTTCACTATTTTGGCCACATTATTAAACATCCTAATGCATTATTGTCACTATTGCACATGATGGTGATTTAAAGGGAACTTGTCATGTGAAAAAAAACACGATTAACCTGCAGTTATGGGATTAATCAGATAAATAGCGTTCAGAAGCCATGCGGCTGTCGTATTGAAAACCCTGCTACCAGAAATAAGTGAATTTTATTTCTCCTGGCAGCCCCAGGCTTTCAGTCATGGAGGCAGGGGTTAATGAGGTTTCAATCACCACTCAGTACATAGTAACCACGCCCCGGCACTGACTGACAGCGGGCTCAGTACTAATTAAATGCTGAGCTGGCTTTCAGTCAGTGCTGGGAAGTAGTTACAGTTTCCGCTCATTATGAACTGAATGATGACTGAATCCCACCTGGCTGCACCTTCAGGATGACAGAAGGAATAAAGTTAATTCCCATTATTGCAGGTCAATAGCAATTTTTCATATGACAGGTTCCCTTTAAATTTTAGTTTGAGAGAACACATCTGAGAAGTGTAGAATTCATGAGTTCTTTCCTTTCTAAATAGAGAACACCAGAAAATAGCATCCAGATATCCTCATTTTGATTTATTGTTTGTCTGTAGTCAAGGAAAGACTGCTCCACCTACCACTTGTCATGCATGTGCTGGACGTTATGGCAGAACGTAGTTTAAAAATACCAGACTCTCATCATGTAAATTATAACCTTTCAGGCAATACTCTGCCATTATATCTCTTTATAGATTGCACTAAAGTATGATTGAATTATACGCTTATACTTAGTATTATAAATGGCTATATATTAAAATAAAATTTGGTCACATTGCACGACATACCAAAAGTATAAAGAAAAGTTGCTAATCTTGTTAACTAACACATGTAATCACGTTTTCTCTCACTTCTGAATTACAATAATATTTTCACACTTAGCAGCAGTAATTGGGTTCAGCAGCCATGTCATTTTCTTAGAACATGAAATATTTTTTTTAAACCTTAGCACGTGCTTTTGTGTATCTTTCAGTATTTACATATTCCAAAAAAGGAATTTCAATTGGCTATCATACTTGAATTCTAAACTAGTTCTACAACTATTTCTTTAACAAGCGATTTTTTTTAAATTGTTTTTTCGCTTTTTTCATCTGTTTCTTAAAAGAGCCATACCTTTCTTACTTTCAGGGCTCACACTTATCTGCGAGAAAAACTGACAAGTGCAATCTATTAAAAAATTGGATTGCACTCTGATCAATATTAATCTATGAGTCCCAGCTCATCTGCAATTTCTTTCTCAGCACAGATAGGGCTGAGAAAAAAAATTGCATCATGCTGTGATTGTCCTCGTATCCCGGACGAGACTCGCCAATGAAAGTCAATGGGTGTTATAAAAGAATCGCACAGCACTCGGACCATGTGAGTGCCGTCTGATTTTACACACCTATGCCCTTGAAAACCTACATTTCAGCAGCCACACACATTGAAATCACAGCGTTACCTGGTAGAATGGAATAGACAGATTACATACAGCATATACACAAAGAATAGATACTGGTAGGTATAAAGTGGTCAGTGACATATATCATTAGTACAGTGCTTGTGTAGCTTACTGTGCATATATTTAATGAATTAATAAATAATTAAATATCTGAAAAAAATGATGTGGGAACCTCCGACATTTTATTAACCAGTAGAGGCAAAGAGGATAGCTGAGGCTGATGTTTATAGCCTGGGAAGGGGGTAATACCCATGAAGCTTCTAAGCCTATTAATATCAACTCACAACTGTGTACTTTGCTTTTCCTGGTTATGAAAATGGGAGATTCCCCATGAAAATGGTGTAGGGTCCAACTATAAATAATAATGAGCAAATGCTAAGCTAAGCTACGGGCTGATATTAATAGCCTAGAAAGAGGCCATTGATATTTGTCCCCAGCTCTCAGCAGCCCCAGAAATGGCGCATCCATAAGATGCACCGATTTTTGCACTTAACCACACTCTTCCAACTTGCCCTGGTGCAGTGGCAAGTGGGGTGATAGTACTGTGGTTGATGTCACCTTTTTATTGTCAGGTGACATCAAGCCCATAGGTTAGTAATAGAGAGGAGTCTATAAGATGCCCCCATTACTATCCCCATAGTCAAATTTGTAAAAAAGTAACACCCAGAATAAAGTCCTTTATTTGCAATAATGACCCAGACTCCTTTAACCCCTTAACCCCCGGAACTTTTTTTTTCATTTTTGTTTTTTTCTCTCCCCTTCTTTCCAGAGCCATAACTTTATAGTTTTCCATCAATATGGCCATGTGAGGGCTTATTTTTTACGGGATGAGTTGTACTTTTGAACGATACAGAAAATGTTAAAAAAAGTGCAAATGAAAAGTGCAATGAAATTGCAAAAAAAGTGCAATCCCACACTTGTTTTTTGTTTGGCTTTTTTGCTAGGTTCACTAAGTGCTAAAACTGACCTGCCACTATGATTCTCCAGGTCATTACAAGCTTATAGACACAAATATGTCTAGGTTCTTTTTTATCTAAGTGGTAAAAAAAATTCTAAAGTTTACTAAAAGAAAAAAAATTGTGAAATTTTCCGAGACCAGTAGCGTCTCCATTTTTTTTGATCTGGGGTCAGGTGAGGACTTATTTTTTGCGTGCTAAGTAGTGTTGAGCATTCCGATACCGCAAGTATCGGGTATCGGCCGATACTTGCGGGTATCGGAATTCCGATACCGAGATCCGATACTTTTGTGGTATCGGGTATCGGTATCGAAACAACATTAATGTGTAAAATACAACATTAATGTGTAAAATAAAGAATTAAAATAAAAAATATTGCTATACTCACCTCTCCGACGCAGCCTGGACCTCACCGAGGGAACCGGCAGCGTTGTTTGCTTAAAATGTGCGCGTTTCCTGCCTCCTGCGACGTCACGGCTTCTGATTGGTCGCGTGCCGCCCATGTGGCCGCGACGCGACCAATCACAGCAAGCCGTGACGTAATTTTGAGGTCCTGGAAGCTTAATTCTAGGCATTCAGGATTTTAAAATTACGTCACGGCTTGTGATTGGTCGCGTGCCGCCCATGTGGCCGCGACGCGACCAATCACAGCCAGCCGTGACGTAATTTCAGGTCCTGTATGCCTATTTCTGCATTCAGGACCTGAAATTACGTCACGGCTTGCTGTGATTGGTCGCGTCGCGGCCACATGGGCGGCACGCAACCAATCACAAGCCGTGACGCAATTTTAAAATGCGCGCGTGTCCTGCCTCCCCTGACGTCACGGCTTGTGATTGGTCGCGTCGCCCATGTGACCGCGACGCGACCAATCACAAGCCGGAACGTAATTTTAAAATCCTGAATGCCTAGAATTAGGCTTCCAGGACCTCAAAATTACGTCATGGCTTGCTGTGATTGGTCGCGTCGCGGCCACATGGGCGGCACGCGACCAATCAGAAGCCATGACGTCGCGGGAGGCAGGAAACGCGCGCATTTTAAGCAAACAACGCTGCCGGTTCCCTCGGTGAGGTCCAGGCTGCGTCGGAGAGGTGAGTATAGCAATATTTTTTATTTTAATTCTTTATTTTTCACATTAATATGGATCCCAGGGCCTGAAGGAGAGTTTCCTCTCCTTCAGACCCTGGGAACCATCAGGAATACCGTCCGATACTTGAGTCCCATTGACTTGTATTGGTATCGGGTATCGGTATCGGATTAGATCCGATACTTTGCCGGTATCGGCCGATACTTTCCGATACCGATACTTTCAAGTATCGGACGGTATCGCTCAACACTAGTGCTAAGCTGATGTTTTTAATTATACCACTTTTGGGCAGATACATTCTTTTCATCGCCCGTTATTGCATTTTAATGCAATGTCGCGGCGACCAAAAAAACATAATTTTGGCATTTTGATTTTTTTCCTGCTATGCCGTTTAGCGATCAGGTTAATCTTTTTTATTGATAGATCGGGCGATTCTGAACGCTTGGATACCAAATATGTGTAGGTTTGATTTTTTTTTTTTATTGCTTTATTTTGATGAAAGGGGGGTGATTTGAACTTTTATATTTTTTTATATTTTTAAACACTTTTTTTATTAAACTTTGGCATGCTTCAATAGCCTCCATGGGAGGCTAGAAGCATGCACTACTCGATCGACTCTGCTACATAGAGGTGATGCACAGATCACCTCCATGCTGCAGAATTACAGGCTTGCAATCTGCCATCAACAACCATAGAGGTCTCGAGGAGACCTCTGGTTGTGATGTCAACACACCGATGACCCCCGATCACGTGACAGGGTCAGCGGTGCGAGTACTTCCGGCCGCGCCGCCAGCAGCGCTTGTTAAATGCCACTGTCAGAGTTTGACATTTAACTAGTTAATGGGCGCAGGAAGATCACGGTTCCACTCGCGCCCATTGCAGACACATGTCATCTGTTGAAAACAACTGACATGTCGCGGCTTTCAGGTGGGTTCATTGCCGGAGCCCACCTCAAAGCGGGGAATACTGCCAGCTGAGGTACTATTCCATCAGCTGGCAGAAAGGGGTTAATGAAACTAAATAAACCAAAAACATGCATATTCACTTCAACACCCAATGCACTGAGGGTAATGTCCCCTGTAAAAAGAATTAAAATAATAAACAAACATACTCCTCACTTGTACGATGAGAAGATACTAATCCAATTGTCCTGCAATGTATCTAGCCCTGCTACATCTATAAAGTAGGCTGTATTGTTGCATGATGCAACTATACAGCCTGCCATCCAGCAGAAACACTAAGCTGCATGTGATTGCGCGTGCTCAGCTTATACTATCACCCCACTTGCCACCATAAGAGGGCAAGTGGGAAGAGCGAGGCAAAGTGCCAGAATTGGTGCATCTTATAAATACGCTATTTTGAGAGGTAATGCTTTTAGTCTGGGAGAAGGCCTATACCTATGGCCCCTTGCTAGGCTATTAATATCAGCCCGCAACTGTCTGCCTAGCCTTTCCTGGTTATTAATTATAGGGGGACCCCTATTTAATAACCAGTAAAGGATAAGTATACAGCTGTGAGCTGATATAAATAGCCTGGGACGGTCCATGGTTATTACCCCCTTCTCAGGATGTAAACATCTGTCCCCAGCTGTCCGCTTTTCCTCTACTTAATAAAATTTAGGGGGATCCCACAACAATTTTTTTTGGAAAATAATTTATTTAGTAATAAAATACATGTAAAGTAAGCTACACATGCACAGCACTGATTATATATCTCACTCACATATTTATATCTATTTTTCAGTATGTATATCTATCTATCTATCTATCTATCTACTATATATATATATATATATATATATATATATATATATATATATATATATATATATATAATGTATCTCTTGAAGAATATTTCCTTGGAAAACTATGTGTAAATGACATAGAGAATTGCTCTATGCAAAAGCTCATGTTAAAATCGCATTGTAATCAGATCGCATGTAAATCATTCGGATGCTAGGTGATAAAAATTGCAATGTACTTGCACGAAAATCACATGACACTTGTGGAGCGCCCCCACACCGCCGCAGGGCCGAGGGGTACCCGGAGCCGGGCCTCTGGGATCTCAGTCCTGGGGTTGTCACGGTGGCTAGACCCGGTCCGTGGCCCTGTCTGTCAGTGGGGGACATCCGTTGCAAATAGGTGCTGTTAACGGTGGTATAGCGGTGCAGTTGTGGGGTGCAGGTCGCGGTAAATAACGAGGACACCAGGTTGCAGTCTCTTTACCTCTTTACTGGAGATCTCTCGGTCCTCAGTCCAGAATCCGGTCCACCAGGCTGCGCAAGTCCGGCCGGTTCAATGGCACCTCCAGAGTTCTCCTCACAGGTGGAAATCAGTGCCTTCCTTCTTAGCACTTTGTGTTGTAGTCCTTCCCTGCTGTGCTTACGGAAAGTACCCCACAACTGTTGTGTCTGTTTCTTAAGTTCCCTCACAACTCGATTAACTGATCTTCTGCTAATCTTCCGTCCCTTCCTGATGTTACAGTAAGAACGGCACCCGTTTGTCAGGTAGGCCTGGAGTTCTTCCGGGACCCTAGAGACGCCCCTCTCCCGCAATTGCCCCCCAAGACTTCATAGGTGATATGTGGTAGACAGCCCGCCTGAGACTGACTGTCCTGCCGCTGTTTGGAGTATGGCTTAAAGCTGTATGTTATTCCACTCCCTCGGCGTTCCGGCCACCGGTAACGCGCCTCAGCAAGGTGCTGCCTCTTTCAACAAAACCCCTGCTGATATTCTCCTTCTGCTTGATTTCGTTTCTCACTCAGCACAATCTATCTCACTTCTAATCCTTTCTTAGGGCACCGCCGCTATTCTGAGCAGGCACGGTCCCGTTACGTTCTTTCAATGCCAAGCCTCTGCCAGGATCCCACCCCTGGCAGAGACCCTACTGTCTCTTCCTCCACAACACCCTCTCTCACTAGGTGTTGCTTCGTTCGATCCAGTCAGCTTTCTCTACTAACTTCCTGCCTGACCCCCAGTTTACCCACTATGGTGGGGAGTGGCCTAATGAATAGCACCCTTAGCTCCCCCCGGAGGCCCAGCTGTGAAACATATTGGTGTCTGTGATACCTGATTGGAGGAACTCCTTCAGTGCCATCGAACGCACCGTGGCTCCCCTTAGTGGCGGAGCCACAGTACTGCAACGACCAGGACTCTGGGGCGCTGCACTCCCCCCTGGTTAAACACAGTACTCCGGGACTGGGAAGAAAACAACAATACAGGTTAGCAAAAAGACATACAAATTTGTTGAGTGCAAAACAATAAGCATACTTGAACAGGCTTCCCTTTATGGGAGGTGAGGACACTTTAACGTTACAAAACATAATCAAATATCATAGCAACAGGCTACAATTAACTCTCATTACCCAACCGGGTATTCTACTAAGTGCAAATGCTGGAACAATAAATTAACATTGCCTTTAGGAAACATACACTCTTAGTTTACCAAAGGCCTTCCTATAATCACATTACAGGGCAAGATAACTTCACATTCTCCTACTTTGAACCTGCAGGACCGCCTGTCCCTATGGCACCAGACCTACTGCCTCTCCTTTCTTTTACAGGACCGCCCCGTTCAACCAGGGCCTACTGCCTTTCTCTACTATACATAGTATAGACATAACATTCCTTTCAATTTGAGAGCATGGAGCCCACTCTGCTTGGCTCCTATAAGGACTCACTCATTAACCCCTACGGGTCTACTTTCTGTCCTTAGTAACGAACTAACTTTCTATGGGGACGCAGGGTTTACCTTCTATCCTCACCTTCGTTATTACTTCTTTACTTTTAGTTAAACGGAACTCTACATCTACCCCTACGGGCTTTCTACATCTTTCTCTTCAAAGAACATTATCTAGGTTTCACATTTTAAACAAATTAAACACACATAACTTTTCCATGAAAAAAACAGTTACATTTCCTTCAAAGCATTATCTTGACATTACTGTTCTAAAACAGTATCACTTTCAAGTTCAATTCTAACCTCCCCTTTAAGAGGAGATCAAGTCTTTCTGAGGTAGCTCTTCTTCTCAGCCTACCAGTCCATGCAAAGGCTCCGGAATGGTATCTTCGCAAAATGTCTTTAAACAAAACCAGTAGGAAGCACCTTTAAGAAGGTGCAAACTATTTACAAGAAAGTTCAAATCATGCACAGTCCATGATTCAGCAGTTTTTATAACATTGTGGAACAAAAAAGCAAAAATGAAAATGAAAGCAAAAATAAAAAGCAATAGGGATCCCGGGTAAACAAAGGGATCCCTTTAAGAGTTAACCCAGGACGGGTTTTAGCAGCAAAACAGCAAGGAAATAAACAGTTAACTATTTACAGTTTCAGGTTTCCGAGGCTTAGTTGGACGGCTTCCAGGGCTGCACCTGGCACTTAACCCTTCTCGGCCTGGGAAAAGTGAGGTCCAGGGTTACACCCAGTGCTGGACAAACGCCGTTAATCCGTCTTTCATGTATGGTTAAATCATGCGCAGCGATGGAGATCTGCGCAGCTTGAGTAGGGGCATTTGTTGCAGCAGAGGTAGAGGCTGCTGCAAGATCAGTCACTGGAACTGGGTCAGCAGCTGTGGCACCAGCAGTCACGGGAGTGGTGTCAGTTGTCAGGGCAGGGTCGTCCTTCATACCTGCTTCAGATGCGGTCCCTCCGGTGCCGGTCTGCTCCGTCTCCACTGGGGTCTGGAACGCTGGTTGCGGGACCTTGTGCTGCGGCGTCGTCATCTCTGCTCGCAGCATACCCCTTCCCGGCAGCGCCTTGCTTTCCAGCTTCGGAGCGCTGGGACTTCTTTCCTGCTCCGGACCAGATGAGGCTGCCGACAGATGTCCGGTGAGGCTCCTGATGATGGCCTTCTTCCACCCGGCCTCGGTGCTCAGCTGCGTCCGCCGGGGTCGGTCGCCGAGCTCGTCCACTCCGGCCTGCAGGAATTCAGCGTCAGCGGTGGAGGCCTGGTTGCGGTGCCCCTCCGGGTAGCTGGGGGAGTCCTCGGCTCCGACCCCACGCTCCGGCTCCGGGTGGCTCGCCATGGCGTCCTCCATGTCTCTGACTTCTTCTTCCTGGTCCTTTTCCCGCTCTCTCCTTCGTGGGCGGTTTCATTTTCTCTGTCTCTGCCCACCGTTGAGGATCAGGAGGCGGATCTCGGCTGCTGACGGACACGTCCTCAAGGGGCCGAGATATTTAGACTGGGCGGCCATTGTCTTTCGCGCTCTTCAGCTTGTTCACGCCCACTTCCACGCCCTTCTTCTTCTCCTGCGCTCTCCTTAGCGCTGTAATGGCGGCGGTTTTGGTGGGAACTCCTGGCGGCAAGTGGCAACACACAGTCCTTGTAATAAAGCACAGTCCAAGCACGATAAATCACAGTTCCAAGGCACACATGACCTGATTCTTCAGGCTTAAGTAGATCCTGTTCGTGACGCCAAGTTTTGGAGCGCCCCCACACCGCCGCAGGGCCGAGGGGTACCCGGAGCCGGGCCTCTGGGATCTCAGTCCTGGGGTTGTCACGGTGGCTAGACCCGGTCCGTGGCCCTGTCTGTCAGTGGGGGACGTCCGTTGCAAATAGGTGCTGTTAACGGTGGTATAGCGGTGCAGTTGTGGGGTGCAGGTCGCGGTAAATAACGAGGACACCAGGTTGCAGTCTCTTTACCTCTTTACTGGAGATCTCTCGGTCCTCAGTCCAGAATCCGGTCCACCAGGCTGCGCAAGTCCGGCCGGTTCAATGGCACCTCCAGAGTTCTCCTCACAGGTGGAAATCAGTGCCTTCCTTCTTAGCGCTTTGTGTTGTAGTCCTTCCCTGCTGTGCTTACGGAAAGTACCCCACAACTGTTGTGTCTGTTTCTTAAGTTCCCTCACAACTCGATTAACTGATCTTCTGCTAATCTTCCGTCCCTTCCTGATGTTACAGTAAGAACGGCACCCGTTTGTCAGGTAGGCCTGGAGTTCTTCCGGGACCCTAGAGACGCCCCTCTCCCGCAATTGCCCCCCCAAGACTTCATAGGTGATATGTGGTAGACAGCCCGCCTGAGACTGACTGTCCTGCCGCTGTTTGGAGTATGGCTTAAAGCTGTATGTTATTCCACTCCCTCGGCGTTCCGGCCACCGGTAACGCGCCTCAGCAAGGTGCTGCCTCTTTCAACAAAACCCCTGCTGGTATTCTCCTTCTGCTTGATTTCGTTTCTCACTCAGCACAATCTATCTCGCTTCTAATCCTTTCTTAGGGCACCGCCGCTATTCTGAGCAGGCACGGTCCCGTTACGTTCTTTCAATGCCAAGCCTCTGCCAGGATCCCACCCCTGGCAGAGACCCTACTGTCTCTTCCTCCACAACACCCTCTCTCACTAGGTGTTGCTTCGTTCAATCCAGTCAGCTTTCTCTACTAACTTCCTGCCTGACCCCCAGTTTACCCACTATGGTGGGGAGTGGCCTAATGAATAGCACCCTTAGCTCCCCCCCGGAGGCCCAGCTGTGAAACATATTGGTGTCTGTGATACCTGATTGGAGGAACTCCTTCAGTGCCATCGAACGCACCGTGGCTCCCCTTAGTGGCGGAGCCACAGTACTGCAACGACCAGGACTCTGGGGCGCTGCACTTGCATGACACTAGTTCCACTTTTCTGGACCGATATCGTACAGTTTTTTTTTTTTTAAATATATATATAAAAAAGTTCAAATCACCCCCCTTTTGCCTCATTCAAAATAATATAATTAAAATAAATAAAAAATACACATAATTGATATCGCCGTGTTCAGAAACGCCCGATCTATCAAAATATAAAAAGAATTAATCCGATTGATAAACAGCATAATGAGAAAAACATCTTAAAGCCAGAATTATGTTTTTTTGGTTGCCGCAACATTGCAATAACAGGCGATCAAAATATTGTATCTACACCAATTGTTATTGTATCAGTAAAAACGTCAGCTCGGCACGCAAAAAATAAGCCGACAACCGGCCCCAGATCCTGAAAAATGGAAACCCTACAAGTCTCAGAAAATGGCTCTATTTTTTTCTTTTTACAAACTTTGGATTTTATTCCCAAATAAATATTAATTAAAAAAACCTATACTTGTTTGGTATCTGTGAACTCACAGTGACCTGTAGAATCATAATGGCAGGTCAGTTTTAGCATTTAGTAAACATGGTAAAATAAAAATAATTGTGGGATTGTACTTTTTTTGCAATTTCACCGCACTTTGAATCTTTTTCCCGTTTTCCAGTACACTATGTGGTGAAATCAATGGTGTTGTTCAAAAGTACAATTTGCCCCACAAAAAACAAGCACTCACACGGCAATACTGATGAAAAAATAAAAAAGCTATGACTCTGGGAAGAAGGGGAGCAAAAAACAAACACGCAAAAATGGAAAATCAAAGTTGTGAAGGGGTTCAAATGGGTCTGTGTGCTGTCTGTATGCAATATGGATAACACAGGAACAACAAAATGGCTAGTGCATGTCAATATGGTGGTTCACATGACTGTTCTTACACAAGGACTGATAATCTGCATGTAAAAAAATCACAGCATAAGCTACTTTGATCCGTTATAGCCCCTTATACTCAATGGGAAAGCTAAAGAAACTGATGCCATATGGACACCATTTTTATGTACTCGTTTTTATGGACCCATTGCAATTATTAACATTGGCAGTTTGTTATTTATTAAACTGTTGATGTAAAAAACAGATGTCAAATGTAATAAAAAGGCCCAGAAAAAATGAATCAGAGCAAAAGTAAGAGTTTTTGAAGAGTCAAGAAAGCTTCTTGTTCTAGAGATGTTTTTGACGTGCAGGTGGCATGAGCGAGCGAATTGATGGATATATAAGGAGTGAAGGAAAAATCTGAATAAAATAGAACCCCCAAGACAGCGGGGGTGCTGCTTGGAAGTAATGGTAGAACCACACATTTGGAAATAGCAATATTGTGTTTAGGTACATTAATAAAAGTAAGAAACAGAAGGTCAGTTCAGATTCACTTTTATATAGAAGGAAGATATAATGTGAGGCTATGTTCACAAGTTGCATTTATGCTGCTTTTTTTTTCTGCATGTGTAACAAGGTGTAACCGGGGTGGTTGTCCTGACCGAGTTCACCCACTAAACACAGTGTGTAGACACCCCGGCCCCTTGTATATGCAATACAGGTCTGACACAGCCTTTTTCCACAGGTTACCTTCTCTTCTGGCCACAGCAGTCCAGGCGAATCGAAGTTCACAAAGGTAACTGTTGTCCGACAGGGAAAATAATTCTTTAATGAACAGTGATAAAGAAGACGTAGAAAGGCATGAGTAAAACACTGGCTTTCCTACTCTCTCCCTGTCACGCTCTCTAACCGTACCCACAACAGCTGCAGCAGTCAAAGATTAGAGGAATGTCATGCGCCGGGATAACCCCTTCAGAAGCGGGGGCCCTTCCAGAGTCCTGGGGCCCATGTTGCAGTCCTTAGCCCTTTTGTCCAGTCCTTTGCCCGGGGCAACAGAATTCTCCCATCCGGGGGGTCTGGCAGTGCCCCGGCTGTAATACACGTCTGCCCTGGCCAACGTATCCGGCAGTTCTGAGGAAGCAGCAGCTTCCTTTCCCCTCATGGCTGCAAGTCCAGCCTCCTATTTTAACTATTGCCTGTCCCTAACTCTGCAATTGTGACACATATAGGAACATTATACATTGCATATACAGCACTTAAAGGGAAGCATCCCAATACATTACAGGTACATAACACTTACAGCATAATGATGACACAATAAGATGCAGGGTACATCACATATATTGCAATAATAAACATATCTATATCAAGTGCATGGAATGTCACAAGGTAGGAGGGGGCACTACTGAGGGGACCGGCCACCTCCTTACACATGCAAAACCTGCTCTCTTGACTGTAAGGTTTGGGTGAGATTTTTTTCTGCATATTCGCTACGTTTTTTGGCTACGTTTTTATATTGTTTCTTAAGCATGCTAAAAAAGTTTAGTGCCCCCCCAAAAAAAACATGATGCAACTTCCTTAGGTTTTTGCAAAAAAAACCCCAGCAAAATCTGATATCATTTTTCCTGCAGCTTTGCACTTACTCATTGCTTTCTATGGGTGCAAAAACGCTGAAAAAACGCTGAAAAAGAGACATGCTGCAGTTTGCAAAAACACAGCAGTTTTCCAATCTAGTCAGGCATGAAAAACAGTGTGTGTGCATGAGATTTCTGAAATCTCATGTCTTTTGCTGGTACTGTAAAATGCAGCATAAAATTTAAAATAAAAAACACAGCAAAAACCTAACCTATGAACATAGCCTTAGAGACAGTGGAAAGACAATCACTGTTTTTATGTAGTATTGTGGGAGCGATGTCAGGAGAAGATGTGCTCAAATGGGTGTCATGAGCATAGAGCTGGTACTGTAAGCCAAATCTGCTGACAGTTTGTCCAATAGGGGTCGTATACAGAGAAAAGGGGAAGGGATCTAGGACTAAACCCTGATGAATCCCAATAGTAAGGGGAAGAGGAGCCAGGAAAAGATACTAGGAAGGAGCAGTCAGGGAGGCATGAAGAGACCCAAGAGAGATTAGTAGTGAAAAGGGAGTTAAAGGGAACCTGTCACCCCCAAAATTGAAGGTGAGCTAAGCCCACCGGCATCAGGGGCTTATCTACAGCATTATGTAATGCTGTAGATAAGCCCCTGATGTATCCTGAAAGATAAGAAAAAGAGGTTAGATTATACTCACCCAGGGGCGGTCCCGCTGTGGTCCGGTCCGATGGGCGTCACGGTCCAGTCCGGGCCCTCCCATCTACTTACGATGATGTCCTCTTCTTGCCTTCTCTCTGCAGCCCCGGCGCAGGTGTACTTTGTCTGCCCTGTTGAGGGCAGAGCAAAGTACTGCAGTGCGCAGGCACCAGGAAAGGTCAGAGAGGCCCGGCGCCTGCGCACTGCAGTATTTTGCTCTGCCCTCAACAGGGCAAAGTACAACAGTGCCACTGCCGCAGCATGAAGACAAGAAGAGGACATCATCCTATGAAGATGGTAGGCCCCGGACCGTGACGCCCATCGGATCGGACCGCCACCCAAGTGAGTATAATTTAACCTCTTTTTCTCATCTTTCAGGTTACATCGGGGGCTTATCTACAGCATTCCAGAATGCTGTAGATAAGCCCCTGATGCCGGTGGGCTTAGCTCACCTTCGATTTTGGGGGTGACAGGTTCCCTTTAAGAGTGCCAAAGAGTATTTTGAAATTGCTGAATAGTGAGGTGATAGTGGTGTTGAAGTAGGCTTGCCTGGAGAGGTGAAGGGCAGAATTATAGGTTTTAAGCATAAATTTTTGATTTGTGAAATCTTTGACCAAAAAGGATTTTTTCCACAGACTTTCGGCACACCTAGAGCATTGCGTGAGCAAATATGTATGCAGTATGTGCCAGGGTTGCGGACATCTGCACTGGGGTGTTCTGTGTATTGTGAGTGCAACTTCATCAAAAGCACTTTCCAATAGTTTATTAAAATGCTTTGGGACATGAGTGTGAGGTGATTAGGGGCCAATAATGACTGCAAGTTCTTCATAAGTTGCTGGATAGTCGTGGCAAGTTGATTTCTGTAAATATAGGAAGTGTGGCTTTCATCAGTAGGGCAACAGTTCTGGACAGAGAATGAAAGAAGGTTGCGATCAGAGAATGGAGAGTTAGTAAGATCATGCACTGAGCAGAGCAGGGAAAAGACAAGATCACGTGTATTTCCATCTTCATGCATATGAGTGTTAGTAAACTGTGAACTGCCGAGACAGGAACTTATAAAGAAAAGATGACTGGCAAATGAGGATATTGGATTATCAGTTGGGATTTTAACATCCCCCATAATGAGAGCATAGAAGGAAAGAAAGTGTGGAAGCCAGGTGGCAAAGTGACCCAGGTCCTGGAAGGATTGGCCCGGAGGGCAGAACACTCACAGGAAAAAGGAATTAAAAAGTCTGATGGCGTAGACCTCAAAACAAGGAAATATAAGTGAAGATACTAGTCTGATGAGCTGAAAAGTAAATTTTGTTGAAAAAAGAAGACCAACACCTCCACCTTGTCTGTTCTCAGGTCAGGGGGTATGCAAAATGTAGGCCACAATACCAGAGAGCAGCCGTGGAACTGGTGTCCGACTGCTGGATCCAGGTTTCAGTAAGAGTTAGAAGATTAAGAGAATTTGAAAGGAAAGAGTCATGGGCATTTAGGAGTTTGGTATACATTGATACATTCTAGTAGGCAAAGTTTCTGTGTGGAGAGCAGAAAAGGAGAGCCCTGGTTACTATGAGATGGAGAAAAGAGAGAGTAAGCAGATGGTTCAGGTATCTGTGCTTGCATGATGGGAGTGGATGGATTTGTGTGGTTCAAGAATGTGAAAAGAGCATGTGCTCTGTACAAGGGAGAGGGGAGGAGAGGGGGACTGATATGGGTGGATTGTACAGAATGTGTGAAAGGGGGGTAAGTTTGAAAGAACACGGCAGTTAGAACATGGCTGAAGCAAACATGTATGGTAAATACACATTGCAACAAAAGTGAACTAGAAGCAAGCTTGTTTGAACATCTTGAATGGCTTACCTGTTGAGTTGCCCTGATGAACTGCCACGTTTTACTGCATTGCTCTTTGACAAATATGGCGCAAAAGTTTGGACACACCTTCTCATTTAAAGATTTTTCTGTATTTTCATGACTATGAAAATTGTACATTCAAACTGAAGGCATCAAAACTATGAATTAACACATGTAGAATTATGTACTTAACAGAAAAGTGTGAAACAACTGAAAATATGTCTTACATTCTAGGTCCTTCAAAGTAGCCACCTTTTGCTTTGATGACTGCATTGCACACTCTTGGCATTCTCTTGATGAACTTCAAGAGGTAGTCACCAGAAATGATTTTCACTTCACAGGTGTGCCCTGTCAGGTTTAATAAGTGGGATTTCTTGCCTTATAAATGGGGTTGGGACCATCAGTTGTGTTGAGCAGAAGTCTGGTGGATACACAGCTGATAGTTCTACTGAATAGACTGTTAGAATTTGTATTATGGCAAGAAAATAGCAGCTAAGTAAAGAAAAATGAGTGGCCATCATTACTTTAAGAAATGAAGGTCAGTCAGTCTGAAAAATTGGAAAAACTTTGAAAGTCTCCCCAAGTGCAGTTACAAAAACCATCAAGCGCTACAAAGAAACTGGCTCACATGAGGACCGCCCCAGGAAAGGAAGACCAAGAGTCACCTCTGCTTCTGAGGATAAGTTTATCCGAGTCACCAGCCTCAGAAATTGCAGGTTAACAGCAGCTCAGATTAGAGACCAAGTCAATGCCACACAGAGTTCTAGCAGCAGACACATCTCTACAACAACTGTTAAGAGGAGACTTTGTGCAGCAGGCCTTCATCGTAAAATAGTTGCTAGGAAACCACTGCTAAGGACAGGCAACAAGCAGAAGAGACTTGTTTGGGCTAAAGAACACAAGGAATGGACAGTAGACCAGTGGAAATCTGTGCTTTGGTCTGATGAGTCCAAATTTGAGATCTTTGGTTTCAACCACCGTGTCTTTGTGCGATGCCGAAAGGTGAACAAATATACTCTACATGCCTGGTTCCCACCGTGAAGCATGGAGGAGGAGGTGAGATGGTGTGGGGGTGCTTTGCTGGTCACACTGTTGGGGATTTATTCAAAATAGAAGGCATACTGAACCAGCATGGCTACCAGAGCATCTTTCAGCGGCATGCTACTCATCGAGTTTGCGTTTAGTTGGACCATCATTTATTTTTCAACAGGACAATGACCCCAAACACACCTCTAGGCTGTGTAAGGGCTATTTGACCAAGAAGGAGAGTGATGGGGTGCTACGCCAGATGACCTGGCCTCCACAGTCACCAGACCTGAACCCAATCGAGATGGTTTGGGGTGAGCTGGACCGCAGAGTGAAGGCAAAAGGGCCAACAAGTGCTAAGCATCTCTGGGAATTTCTTCAAGATTGTTGGAAGACCATTTCCGGTGACTCCCTCTTGAAGCTCATCAAGAGAATGCCAAGAGTGTGCAAAGCAGTCATCAAAGCAAAAGGTGTCTACTTTGAAGAACCTAGAATATAAGACATATTTTCAGTTGTTTCACACTTTTTTTTAAAGTATATAATTCCACATGTGTTAATTCATAGTTTTGATGTCTTCAGTGTGGATTTACAATTTTCATAGTCATGAAAATACAGAAAAATCTTTAAATGAGAAGGTGTGTCCAAACTTTTGGACTGTACTGTGTATATATATATATATATATATATATATATACTAGCTGTACTACCCGGCTTCGCCCGGGTTAATGACTGCTGTTAGCAAAATAGAATGTGTTAACAAAAATGTATTCTGCACACAAAAACCACAAAACAAATAGATAGAAATGTAATTATTAAAAGGCAAAAACTAAGCTAATAGAAGCATTTCACAACATATATTAGCTTTGTTATACTGAGAATGTCTTTGTTGCCTATATTAACCAATCAGAGCTCAGGTTAATTAACTGTAGCAAAATAGAAGCTGAGCTGTGATTGGTTGCTATTGGCAGCCTGATAAATCCCCAGCCAACAGGAAGCCCACCCCCTGGCAGTATATATTAGCTCACACATACACATAATAGACTGGTCATGTGACTGACAGCTGCCGTATTTCCTATATGGTACATTTGTTGCTCTTGTAGTTTGTCTGCTTATTAATCAGATTTTTATTTTTGAAGGATAATACCAGACTTGTGTGTGTTTTAGGGCGAGTTTCATGTGTCAAGTTGTGTGTGTTGAGTTGCGTGTGGCGACATGCATGTAGCGACTTTTGTGAGATGAGTTTTGTGTGGCGACATGCGTGTAGCAACATTTTGTGTGTCGAGTTGCATGTGACAGGTTAGTGTAGCAAGTTGTGTGCAGCAAGATTTGTGCATGGCGAGTTTTGCGCGTGGCGAGTTTTATGTGTGGTGCGTTTTGAGTATGTGCAAGTTTTGTGTGAGGCAACTTTTGCATGTGGTGCAACTTTTGTACATGTGGCAATTTTTCTGTGTGTGCAAGTTTTGCATGAGGTGAGTTTTCCATGAGGTGAGTTTTGCACGTGTGGCGAGTTTTGCGTGAGCCTAGTTTTGCATATGGCGAGTTTTGCATGTAGCGAGTTTTGCGCGTTGCGAGTTTTGAGTGGTGACTTTTGTGTTTCGACTTTTATGTGGCGAGGTTGGTGTGTGTGTGGTGAAATGTGTGCTGAGGGTCGTATATGTGTTCAAGCACGTGGTAGTGTGTGGCGCATTTTGTGTTTGTGTTCATATCCCCGTGTGTGGTGAGTATCCCATGTCGGGGCCCCACCTTAGCAACTGTACGGTATATACCCTTTGGCGCCATCGCTCTCATTCTTTAAGTCCTCATTGTTCACATCTGGCAGCTGTCAATTTTCCTCCAACACTTTTCCCTTCACTTTTTCCCCATTATGTAGATAGGGGCAAAATTGTTTGGTGAATTGGAACGCGCGGGGTTAAAATTTCACCTCACAACATAGCCTATGACGCTCTCGGGGTCCAGACGTGTGACTGTGCAAAATTTTGTGGCTGTAGCTGCGACGGTGCAGATGCCAATCCCGGACATACACACATACATACATACACACATTCAGCTTTATATATTAGATATACCTGTATGTAATCTCCTGTATATAGTATATACCTGTGTGTCATCTCGCCTATATATAGTATATATCTGTGTGTCATCTCCTCCTGTATATAGTATATACCTGTATGTCATCTCCTCCTATACATAGCATATACCTGTATGTCATCTCCTCCTGTATATACTATATACCTGTAGGTAATCTGCTCCTGTATATAGTATATACCTGTGTGTCATCTCCTCCTGTATATAGTATATACCTGTATGTCATCTCGTCCTGTATGTAGTATGTACCTGTATGTCATCTCCTCCTCTATATAGTATATACCTGTGTGTCATCTCTCCTGTATATAGTATATATCTGTGTGTCATCTCCTCCTGTATATAGTATATACCTGTGTGTCATCTCCCCTGTAAATAGTATATACCTGTGTGTCATCTCCTCCTGTATATAGTATATATCTGTATGTCATCTCCTCCTGTATTAGACCTCGTTCACACGTTATTTGGTCAGTATTTTTACCTCAGTATTTGTAAGCTAAAATGGCAGCCTGATAAATCCCCAGCCAACAGTAAGCCCACCCCCTGGCAGTATATATTAGCTCACACATACACATAATAGACTGGTCATGTGACTGACAGCTGCCGGATTCCTATATGGTACATTTGTTGCTCTTGTAGTTTGTCTGCTTATTAATCAGATTTTTATTTTTGAAGGATAATACCAGACTTGTGTGTGTTTTAGGGCGAGTTTCGTGTGTCAAGTTGTGTGTGTTGAGTTGCGTGTGGCGACATGCATGTAGGGACTTTTGTGAGATGAGTTTTGTGTGGCGACATGCGTGTAGCAACTTTTTGTGTGTCGAGTTGCATGTGACAGGTTAGCGTTGTGTGCAGCAAGTTTTGCGCATGGCGAGTTTTGCGCGTGGCGAGTTTTATGTGTGGTGCCTTTTGAGTATGTGCAAGTTTTGTGTGAGGCAACTTTTGCATGTGTTGCAACTTTTGTGCATGTGGCAATTTTTCTGCGTGTGGCAATTTTTCTGCGTGTGCAAGTTTTGCGTGTGGCGAGTTTTCCATGAGGTGAGTTTTGCACGTGTGGCGAGTTTTGCATGTAGAGAGTTTTGCGCGTGGCGAGTTTTGAGCGGCGACTTTTGTGTTTCTACTTTTATGTGGCGAGGTTGGTGTATGTGTGGTGAAATGTGCGCTGAGGGTGGTATATGTGTTCGAGCACGTGGTAGTATGTGGCGCATTTTGTGTGTGTGTTCATATCCCCGTGGTGGTGTGGTGATTATCCCATGTTGGGGCCCCACCTTAGCAACTGTACAGTATATACTCTTTGGCGCCATCGCTGTCATTCTTTAAGTCCCCCTTGTTCACATCTGGCAGCTGTTAATTTGCCTCCAACACTTTTCCTTTCATTTTTTCCCCATTATGTAGATAGGGGCAAAATTGTTTGGTGAATTGGAAAGCGCGGGGTTAAAATTTCACCTCACAACATAGCTTTGATGCTCTCAGGGTCAAGACGTGTGACTGTGCAAAATTTTGTGCCTGTAGCTGCGACGCCTCCAACACTTTTCCTTTCACTTTTTCCCCATTATGTCGATAGGGGCAAAATTGTTTGGTGAATTGGAAAGCGCGGGGTTAAAATTTCACCTCACAACATAGCCTATGACGCTCTCGGGGTCCAGACGTGTGACTGTGCAAAATTTTGTGGCTGTAGCTGCGACGGTTCAGATGCCAATCCCGGACATACATACATACATACATACATACACACACACACACATTCAGCTTTATATATTAGACTAGCTGTACTACCCGGCTTCGCCCGGGTTAATGACTGCTGTTAGCAAAATAGAATGTGTTAACAAAAATTTATTCTGCACACAAAAACCACAAAACAAATAGATAGAAATGTAATTATTAAAAGGCAAAAACTAAGCAAATAGAAGCATTTCACAACATATATTAGCTTTGTTATACTGAGAATGTCTTTGTTGCCTATATTAACCAATCAGAGCTCAGGTTAATTAACTGTAGCAAAATAGAAGCTGAGCTGTGATTGGTTGCTATTGGCAGCCTGATAAATCCCCAGCCAACAGGAAGCCCTCCCCCCTGGCAGTATATATTAGCTCACACATACACATAATAGACAGGTCATGTGACTGACAGCTGCCGTATTTCCTATATGGTACATTTGTTGCTCTTGTAGTTTGCTTATTAATCAGATTTTTATTTTTGAAGGACAATACCAGACTTGTGTGTGTTTTAGGGCGAGTTTTATGTGTCAAGTTGTGTGTGTTGAGTTGCGTGTGGCGACATGCATGTAGCGACTTTTGTGAGATGAGTTTTGTGTGGCGACATGCGTGTAGCAACATTTTGTGTGTTGAGTTGCATGTGACAGGTTAGTGTAGCAAGTTGTGTGCAGCAAGATTTGTGCATGGCGAGTTTTGCGCGTGGCGAGTTTTATGTGTGGTGCATTTTGAGTATGTGCAAGTTTTGTGTGAGGCAACTTTTGCATGTGGTGCAACTTTTGTACATGTGGCAATTTTTCTGTGTGTGCAAGTTTTGCATGAGGTGAGTTTTCCATGAGGTGAGTTTTGCACGTGTGGCGAGTTTTGCGTGAGCCTAGTTTTGCATATGGCGAGTTTTGCATGTAGCGAGTTTTGAGTGGTGACTTTTGTGTTTCGACTTTTATGTGGCGAGGTTGGTGTGTGTGTGTGGTGAAATGTGTGCTGAGGGTGGTATATGTGTTCAAGCACGTGGTAGTGTGTGGCGCATTTTGTGTTTGTGTTCATATCCCCGTGTGTGGTGAGTATCCCATGTCGGGGCCCCACCTTAGCAACTGTACGGTATATACTCTTTGTCGCCATCACTCTCATTCTTTAAGTCCTCATTGTTCACATCTGGCAGCTGTCAATTTTCCTCCAACACTTTTCCCTTCACTTTTTCCCCATTATGTAGATAGGAGCAAAATTGTTTGGTGAATTGGAACGCGCGGGGTTAAAATTTCACCTCACAACATAGCCTATGACGCTCTCGGGGTCCAGACGTGTGACTGTGCAAAATTTTGTGGCTGTAGCTGCGACGGTACAGATGCCAATCCCGGACATACACACATACATACATACACACATTCAGCTTTATATATTAGATATACCTGTATGTAATCTCCTGTATATAGTATATACCTGTGTGTCATCTCACCTATATATAGTATATATCTGTGTGTCATCTCCTGTATATAGTATATACCTGTATGTCATCTCCTCCTATACATAGCATATACCTGTGTCATCTCCTCCTGTATATACTATATACCTGTAGGTAATCTGCTCCTGTATATAGTATATACCTGTGTGTCATCTCCTCCTGTATATAGTATATACCTGTATGTCATCTCCTCCTGTATGTAGTATGTACCTGTATGTCATCTCCTCCTCTATATAGTATATACCTGTGTGTCATCTCTCCTGTATATAGTATATATCTGTGTGTCATCTCCTCCTGTATATAGTATATACCTGTGTGTCATCTCCCCTGTAAATAGTATATACCTGTGTGTCATCTCCTGTATATAGTATATAGCTGTATGCCATCTCCTCCTGTATTAGCCCTCGTTCACACGTTATTTGGTCAGTATTTTTACCTCAGTATTTGTAAGCTAAAATGGCAGCCTGATAAATCCCCAGCCAACAGTAAGCCCACCCCCTGGCAGTATATATTAGCTCACACATACACATAATAGACTGGTCATGTGACTGACAGCTGCCGGATTCCTATATGGTACATTTGTTGCTCTTGTAGTTTGTCTGCTTATTAATCAGTTTTTTATTTTTGAAGGATACCAGACTTGTGTGTGTTTTAGGGCGAGTTTCGTGTGTCAAGTTGTGTGTGTTGAGTTGCGTGTGGCGACATGCATGTAGGGACTTTTGTGAGATGAGTTTTGTGTGGCGACATGCGTGTAGCAACATTTTGTGTGTCGAGTTGCATGTGACAGGTTAGTGTAGCAAGTTGTGTGCAGCAAGTTTTGCGCATGGCGAGTTTTGCGCGTGGCGAGTTTTATATGTGGTGCCTTTTGAGTATGTGCAAGTTTTGTGTGAGGCAACTTTTGCATGTGTTGCAACTTTTGTGCATGTGGCAATTTTTCTGCGTGTGGCAATTTTTCTGTGTGTGCAAGTTTTGCGTGTGGCGAGTTTTGCACGTGTGGCGAGTTTTGCATGTGGAGAGTTTTGCGCGTGGCGAGTTTTGAGCGGCGACTTTTGTGTTTCTACTTTTATGTGGCGAGGTTGGTGTATGTGTGGTGAAATGTGCACTGAGGGTGGTATATGTGTTCGAGCACGTGGTAGTGTGTGGCGCATTTTGTGTGTGTGTTCATATCCCCGTGGTGGTGTGATTATCCCATGTTGGGGCCCCACCTTAGCAACTGTACAGTATATACTCTTTGGTGCCATCGCTGTCATTCTTTAAGTCCCCCTTGTTCACATCTGGCAGCTGTTAATTTGCCTCCAACACTTTTCCTTTCATTTTTTCCCCATTATGTAGATAGGGGCAAAATTGTTTGGTGACTTGGAAAGCGCGGGGTTAAAATTTCACCTCACAATATAGCTTTGACGCTCTCAGGGTCCAGACGTGTGACTGTGCAAAATTTTGTGCCTGTAGCTGCGACGCCTCCAACACTTTTCCTTTCACTTTTTCCCCATTATGTAGATAGGGGCAAAATTGTTTGGTGAATTGGAAAGCGCGGGGTTAAAATTTCACCTCACAACATAGCCTATGACGCTCTCGGGGTCCAGACGTGTGACTGTGCAAAATTTTGTGGCTGTAGCTGCTACGGTTCAGATGCCAATCCCGGACATACATACATACATACATACATACATACACACACACACACATTCAGCTTTATATATTAGATATATATATATATATATATATATATATATATATATATATATATATATATATATATATATATATATATATATATATATATATATATATATATATATATTTATATACAGTTGTGCTCACCAGTTTACATACCCCGGCAGAATTTTTGCTTTCTTGACCTTTTTCAAAGAATACGAATGATAATACCAAAACTTTTTCTCCACTCATTATTAGTGGTTGAGTGAAGACATTTATTGTTAAACTATTGTGTTTTCTCTTTTTAAATCATTATGACAACCCAAAATATCGAAATGATTTGCCAACAGATCTACAGGAAAAGGTAGTTAAACTGTATAAAACATTAAAGGGATACAAAAAGATATCCAAGGAATTGATAATGCCAGTCAGCTGCGTTCAAACTGTGATTAACAAATGGAAAATCAGGGGCTCTGTAAAAACGAAACCACAGTCAGGTAGATCAACAAAAATGTAATCCGCAACTGCCAGGAAAATTGCTCGGGATGCAAAGAAAATCCCAAAAATAACATCAGCTGAAATACAGGACTCTCTGAAAACTAGCGTTGTGGCTGTTTCAAGATGCACAATATGGAGGCACTTGAAGAAAATTGGGCTGCATGGTTGAGTTGGCAAAAGAAAGCCATTACTGCACAAATGCAATAAAGTATCTTGCCTACAATACGACCAATAGCATAGAGACAAGCCTCAAAACTTCTGGAACAAGGTAATTTGGATTGATGAGACCAAATTTTAACTTTTTGGCCACAACCATAAACGTTACATTTGGAGAGAGGTCAACAAGGTCTATGATGAAAGGAACACCATTCCTACGGTAAAACATGGAGGTGGATCGCTGATGTATTGGGGATGTGTGAGCTACAAAGACACAAGAACCTTGGTCAAAGTTGAAGGAAAGATGAATGCAGCACGTTATCAGCAAATACTGGAGGCAAATTTGCAGTCATCAGCCCGGAAGCTGTGCATGGGGCGTACTTGGATGATTCAACATGACAATGATACAAAACACAAGGCCAAGTTGACCTGTTATTGGCTATTGCAGAACAAAGTAAAGGATCTGGAATGGCCATCTCAGTCACCTGACCTCAATATGAATGAGCCACTCTGGGGAGATCTCAAGCCTGCAGTTCATGCTAGACAGCCCAAAAATTTACAGGAACTGGATTTTGCCAAGAAGAGTGGCAGCTTTACCATCAGAGAAAATAAAGACACTCATCCACAACTACCATAAAAGACTTCAAGCTGTCATTACATGGCAATACATGGTATTAAGAAATGGGGTATGTGAACTTTTGATCAGGGTAATTTGGATGTTTTGGTTGTTATTATTATTTAAAAAGAGAAAACACAGTAGTTTGACAATAAATGGCTTCATCCAACCACTAACTGTGAGTGGAGAAAAAGTTTTGGTGTTATCATTCACATTCTCTTAAAAAAGGCCAAGAAAGCAATTCTGCCGGGGTATGTAAACTTTTCAGCACAACTGTATATATGTATATGTGTATTGTGTGTGTGTGTGTGTGTGTGTGTGTGTGTGTGTGTGTGTGTGTGTGTGTGTGTGTGTGTATATATATATATATATATATATATATATATATATACACACACACACACACACACATTCACATCTGTACATATCCTGTTTGTGTAGCTATACCTGTTTCCTTCCAAATTCCAAGCACAGAGAGATCAATTGACTTCCTTTGAAGTTGCAACTTGTGGTATGTGTATGATAGGGAATTTAGATTGTGAGCTCCACTAGGAAAAGTGACAGACATAAGTGTAGATAATCTCTGTTCTACTCTGTGGAACATGTTGGCGATCTAAGCAACAATATATGTAGTGTTCAACATTTATGAAAATCCCCACACAGCCAAAAAGAAGCAAAAAACAATTCTGATGTATTGATCTGATTTTCGGTTGCCTCAATTTCAGCAACAAATCTTTCTTGTATTAACTTAATCTAAGGCTATATTGACACAAGTGGCATTTTGAGAAGGGATAATCCTAAAGGTTCATTCAAAAGTCCTTATTTTTCTAATACATGAAAAAAACTCATCAAAGTACTGGATCAGATGTCCATCAGTGTTTGATCAATAAGTGCTTTTTTACCATTATTGATTTTATTATATGCCAATAGAAAAACAAAATTGCAAACATTCTCCTACCCATCATAATGTTAAATACAGACAGCACACAGGTAACATACATATGCTGTCTTTTGCCTGCCTCATTCAAATGTAATGATTTTTCTGGTATGCAAAAATGTTCCGATTTTCATTAATGTTTCAGTTTTCACCATTATTGTTTAATCAATGATTTTTTTTCATATGAAAAAATAAAATAGATTTCAAATCTTCTCCTACCCATTACAATGTTAATCAGATGCCTAATCAGATGTCAGTGATTTTTCACATAAGGAAAAAAGGGTATGAGTGTCATCAGTGTTTTTTATCAGATATGTACGGATTGTCAGTTTTTACCATCAGTGTTTAAACAGTGATTTTCATGGATAAAATAATAAATAAATTGCAAAGTGTTTCCTATTCGTTGTGCAGCCAGTGACTTTAAAAAATGGACATATCTCTCCCTGTGATGTTTTTGTAGACATATGGACTGCGAAAAAAACATGAAGGTAGCACCATAAAGTATAATAGGTATGTGATTAATTTGTGAAAATCATGGACAGAACACATACGTAATTCATGGACAAGATACCAAACTACTTAGAGCGTCAGAGAGGCCCGATAACTGCGCTCTGCAGTACTTTGCTCTGTCCTCAACAGGGCAAAGTACGCCTGCACTGGAGCCACGACAGGAAGACAAGAAGAGGACATCATCGTATGAAGATGGGAGGTGCTGGACCAGGACCGCGACGCCCATCTGACCCGAAACGAACCAGGACCGCCCCTGGTTGAGTATAATCTAACCTGTCTTTTTTACTTTTCAGGTTACATCGGGGGCTTATTTACAGCATTACAGAATGCTGTAGATAAGCTCCTGATGCCGATGGACTTAGCTCATATATGATTTTTGGGGTGACAGATTAACTTTAAATTTATTTTCTATTTAAAATGTGTTGGATTCCTCCCAGTTTTTAATAACTATCAAAGTGTAAGCAGACAGCTATGGGCTGATATTAATAGTCTTAGAAGGCCCTTCCCAAATTCAAAACATAAGTCTCCATCTGTCTGCTGAGCGTTGGCTGGATAGATAAAATATGGGGGACCCCACACCATTTCTTTTCTTTAAAAAAATTAATTTGCAAAATTACAGAAGCATTGAAGCGTGGATGATGGACGGCCACATGACGAGGGGTATAGCAGCAATCGGCAGACACACACAAGTATTAGATAATATAATATAAATATTTACTAAACTTATTGGGTTTTTTTTAGGTGTCTTGCCATTGGAGTCTCCTACGCTGCACTACACTTAGATTTTCTTCTTGGAACAATGACAATATCTAATATTGTAAAACATATTTGTAACGAAATATGGGACCATCTTCAGAACAAAGTAATGCCGGAGCCCCTGAAGACTGGGAGCGCATTTCAAGGGAGATTTTTAAAAGGTGTCAGTTTCCAAATTGTTTGGGCACTTTGAATGGCAAATACAACTGTTTGAAGAAGCCATCGAACTCAGGGTCCCAATACTACAATTACAAACAATTTTTTTCTGTAATGCTTTTGGCGTTGGTTGACAGCAACTACCAGTTTGTAAATTGAGAACAAAAGTCAAAATAAGCACAGAGTAATGCCAAGGCCGTGGGAGGCAGGAGCCTCGCCCCCTAAATATATGCATAAATGCACTAAAGTACATCAATTAATGTACTACTCCTTGAATAATATGAAAAAGAGCACCACAGATTAGAACAAACACCAGGCGGTAAAATAAAAACCAAAAAATAATTTATTAAGTCAGAAATACATGCAGATACAATTTGTCCAAAACATTTGGGCACAAAAGAGGAAAATAAGTTCAAGGACGTGTTAGTATAGCGGGCTGACCAAATAGTGAAGATAGTAGTAGCGCCAAAGATGAGTAAACAAAAAAATATATATTGAGTATATACACCAATATCTCAGTAATAATAGGTACATGCAAGAGGGGGGCTGCTAATCAATGTCAAAGGGCACAACCCACGTAACAGACCTCCCAAAGTAAATCACAAGTACCCAAGGAAATGTTTATAACTCACCCATAATAGCTGGTATAAAATATAGGTCAGCCTGCTGAAACCCCTTGACGCGCATTTCGCGTATATAATTCTTCTAGAAGGGGCACGTCCAGGGGTTTCAGCAGGCTGACCTATATTTTATACCAGCTATTATAATAATAATAATAATTTTTACTTATAGCTATTATGGGTGAGTTATAAACATTTCCTGGGGTACTTGTGATTTACTTTGGGAGGTCTGTTACGTGGGATGTGCCCTTTGACACTGATTAGCAGCCCCCCTCTTGAATGTACCTATTATTACTGAGACATTGGTGTATATACTCAATATATTTAGGTCTTTTTGTTTACTCATCTTTGGCGCTACTACTATCTTCACTATTTGGTCAGCCCACTATACCAGCACATCCTTGTCCTTATTTTCCTCTTTTGTGCCCAAATGTTTTGGCTAAATAGTATCTGTATGTATTTCTGACTTAATAAATGATTTTTTGGTTTTTATTTTACTGTCTGGTGTTTGTTCTACTCCGTGGTGCTCTTTGTTCATACCAGTTTGTAAATGTATATATTGGGGCCTATGGAAGAACTGGAGATTCTCTTCAATTCTTCCTTAATGGATTGGCGGCTTCTGAACAATTAAATGGATGTGTCACCCCCAAGGATCCTCCCTGGGTCATCCAGTACAGTATGTAATCATGGCTGATGAGGCCTTTCAGCTCACCCGCCATTTGATGAGGCTTTATTTTCGGTGGTTCTTAACTGTCAGTGTCATATTTTCAATTACAGGGTTACTAGGGCACTGCGTCTGGTTGAATTTGGCTTTGGAATTTTGACCGCTAGATCCAGGATATTGGCTACAAGTGTCGCATTCCCTGTGTCAAGCCACACATGACCAATAAACAACACCAGAAGCGTCTTACATGGGCCAAAGAAAAAAAAGAACTGGACTGTTACTCAGTGGTCGAAGGTGTTGTTTTCAGATGAAAATAAATTTTTCATTTCATTTGGAATTCAAGGTTACAGAGTTTGGAGGAAGAGTGGAGAGACACACAATCCAAGCTGCTTGAGGCCTAGTGTGAAGTTTCCACAATCAGTGATGGTTTGGAGAGCCATGTCATTTGCTGGTGTAGGTCCACTGTGTTTTATCAAGACCAAAGTCAGCGCAGCCATCTACGAGGAAATTTTAATTTTAGAGCACTTAATGTTTATTTTTGCCGACAAGCTTTTTGGAGATGGAAAAACCAAGTATTGAGTGTATGTACTAAACATACATTTCAGTGGGCCAACATTTTGGATTTTAAAATAATTTTTCAAGCACGCGTTATGAAGTATTCTAATTTACTGAGATAATCACTTTTGGGTTTTCATTGGCTGTAAACCATAATCATCATTAACAGAAATAAACACTTGAAATAGATCACTCTGTTTGTAATGACTCTATATATGAGATTCACTTTTTGTATTGAAGAGCTGAAATAAGTTAAAGGGAAACTGTCACCAGGTTTAGACAATAAGAGTTACGTCCACTGTTATGATCCGGTGACTTTGGAGCTGCATGAACTTTCTCTGGAGTAGGTGGAAACTGTACTGACCGCAAAACCTGAACTAACACCGCAACTAGAAGTAGCCGTGGGGTGTGCCTAACAAACCCTAGACACCTCGACACAGCCGGAGGACTAAATACCCCTATAGATGGAAATAGGAATACTACCTTGCCTCAGAGCAGAACCCCAAAGGATAGGCAGCCCCCCACGAATATTGACTGTGAGTAGGAGAGGAAAGACACACGCAGGCAGAAAACAGGATTCAGCAAAAGAGGCCACTCTAGCTAAATAGGGAAAGATAGGACAGAATACTAAGCGGTCAGTATTAAAACCCTTCCAAAAATATCCACAGCAGATAATACAAAAAGTTCCACAATCTAACTAAAGACATGGAATGTATATCTGCCACTCCAGAGAATCCAACAAGACTGAGAAAATACTGACACAATCTAAGCTGGACAAAACAACACTGAATAGCACAGAATTATTAAGCACACAGCATGTGTGCCACAGAAACAAAACCAGACACTTATCTTTGCTGATTTGGCAGAAGGCAGAAGGAACCAAACAAGGACCAAAACCTCCCAACAACCATGGACAACTGGCAAGGCCTAATGAATCCTGCACGCCTAAATACCCCAGTCAGAACTGCAATCAGCAGATACACCTGACCAGGACTGCAACTCAGGGACAACTGCATTACCACCTACAACCACCAGAGGGAGCCCAAAAGCAGAATTCACAACAGTCCACCCCCTTTCAGGGCTTATATACAGCATTCTATATTGCTGTATATGAGCCCCCAACCCGACTTGGAAGAGAAGGAAAAATAACTTTTATTATACTCACCTGTGGAGTGGTCCGGTCCAAAGGTTGTCGCTCTTCTTGGTCCGACACCTCTCATCTTCTTGTGATGCCATCCTCCTTCTTGGTTCATGTGGATAACGCGTCCCTGCATCATCCACACAGTCTGCTCAGCATTGCGCTCCTGCACAGGCATATTTATCTGCCCTGTTGATAGCAGAGCAGGTGATTATAATATTAGATATTTTTCTTCTCTTACAGGTCGGGTTGGGGGCTTATATACAGCATTATAGAATGCTATATATAAGCCCTGAAAGCCAGTTGCCGTAACTCGTATCAGCCAAACTTGGTGACAGGTTCCCTTTAACGTTTTGATGATATTCTAATTTTTTGAGAATCCCCTCTATGGGTCAATGAAAGCTCTCAGTAGCTTAAGGCTATGTACACACGTTTTTCTGCACCATTTTCTGCAGCTCTTGGCAGGAAAAATGAAGCTGCAAAAAGGCGCGTTTGTGCCCTGCATTTTTTGACTGATGTGAGTGACATCAATGGTGAAAAACGCTGTCAAAAAAGCACAGAGAATTGACAAGCTGCAGATTATTTTTGGCACCAAATCTGCAAGTCACAAATAAGCAACGTATACATGATATTTCAGGTTTCTCATTCACTTTGCTGGCATCAGGATTGCTTCAGGTTTTGCAAGCAAATCTGCAATGCAAAAATGCACCAAAGATGCACCAAATCTCCAAAGGGTGCACAAGCCCTTATGGAAGCCTGCCAACACTTCTCTGAGTGTCACTTCCTGTCATGATATAACGGAATTTCAATTTTAAGTTTTAGGATTCTATATAAAAAAAAAAACAAATGGCATATGGATGGTCCGTGTGCCGTCCATTTTTTTTCTCGAAAGGAGGAGTATAATTAACCACTTAGTGACAGAGCCAATTTTGTACTTAATGACCAAGCCAATTTTTACAATTCTGACCACTGTCACTTTATGAGGTTATAACTCTGGAACGCTTCAATGGATCCCACTGATTCTGAGACTGTTTTTTTGCGACATTTTGTACATCATGCCAGTGGCAAAATTTCTTCAATATGGCTTGCGTTTATTTATAAAAAAAAAATGGAAATCTGGAAAATCTCGGAGAGCACTGGGCCTCTCTGACCTTTCCCAGCGCCTGCGCGCTGCAGTACTTTGCTCTGCCCTCAGGGCAGATAAGTATGCCTGCGCAGGAGCGCGATGCCGGGGAGCAATGAAGCAACAGGAGGGCGGCATCGCAAGAGGATGGGAGGTGCCAGACCCGGACCTGCGACACCCATCGGACCGGACCGGACCGCCCCCCTGGGTGAGTATAATAAAATGTATTTTTCTTATCTTTCAGGTTGGACCGTGGGCTTATCTACAGCATTATAGAATGTTGTAGATAAGCCCTGAAAGGCAGTGGCCTCATCTTATATCAGCAAAAATTGCTGACAGGTTCGCTTTAATAGTACTATATGGTTTGCGTAGAATTGGTAAAAATTCTGGAAGGTCCGGGAAAAGTAGTAAATCAAGGATGTTTGCGCTTTACATTTTACAGGGACAAATTATAGATGGAATAAGAGGTCATGGTTGTCTGGGCCAAATGAAAAATAAAAGAGAAAATTAATGATTACAAGCAGCGAGAACATCACTAGTGAGAACCTGTACAGTACACACATATATGGTCTGCTGAGCACTATATGGTGGTGATATCAGTCCTAGTACAGTGGTTTTGGTGAAAGGTTCTCCAGGCTTGAAGTAAGTCTGCAGTCACTCTATGTGCAGTCTTATTATTATTCAATCTTATATAACGATATTATTGGTATTATTAGAACTATTAATCTTGTAGTAAATCTTGATTTCCTTTAGGCAGGGTTATATTAGTAATAGACATCCCCATCTGGGGATCAGGGGCGGGAACACCATGGGCCTGTGTGCTTATGGAACGCCCGCCAGGGCCGTGGGGTACTCGGTACCGGTTCCAGTACTTAAACCATGTTAAAGGGAAAGTCTGTTTAAAGGTTTTTTTTTTAAATAAAGTTTGTGACGCGACCTGTGGTATTTGGTCAGGGATGACCAATGCTGCCTAAAGTGGTCCTCTGGGGTGATGTTATGGCAGCCAGATGGTATAACTTCCCACAGGTGAAGTAGGTCCCCAGAGCTCATGTCAAAAGGTAGATAATCTCAAAGGCCGATGCCCAAGCGTGTCCCTGCCACCCAACGCCTTCTTCGTCAGGGTACATGTCCTTCTTAGCCTTATACCTTGATGACAGTTGTTCAATTTAAGGGATACTTTTACCTAGTACCATTCTGACACCCATTATGCCGCACATGCTTTTACAATATACATGAATTTGCCCTAGGCTTTCTATGTGGGCTTTCCCTGCTAATACACAGCACCATGCTCTTATTTCACACTGTGAACTACTGTTTATCCTGGGTAATTACTATAGTATTATATTTTGGCCTGTATTTAAGCTCTTTTCCTTTTTTTGTGCTCAGTTATTTTATAAGACAAAGTGGTTTCTTGTGGTTTCATATCCTGGTATTTACTATCCATATAATTGTTCATAACAATCTTAATTTCTGTGCAAACTGCAGCTTCATCCTAAACTGCTGGTCCTGCAGCACTGAGTGTGATAACCCAGCGATCACGGACAGTCTGTCATCACAAGCTCCCAGGAGCATGAAGCTAAAGGGCAGGCAATTAGCACAAAGTCTGCCCTCTCCTCCAGAGACTCCTCCTTCCCTCACTCCGCCAGGCAATGTCACACCAGCCACCCCACCCATACGAGCAGCCCCTCACATCACCACACTGCCCACACCCCAAGCATCTTCATTACATCTACAGCCTCATGGAAAACTAGTGCCTGCAACGCCAGCCTAGCACAGAAGAAGCCTTTGATACACACATCCCCCTCCAATGTGGTTTTCTTCCTCTCCTCCCTCACACAATAAGCTCCCATCCTGACAGGAGCAGAAGTCATCTGGAAGGCGTCTTGGGAGGTGACTGCAGAAGAACTGTCACAGGTGGAGAGATGCTGGTGCTCCTGTAGAGAAGGGAGGTGGCTCCACAAGCAGCTGCCCCTTCCCTCCTGCTCCTCCAGACTAGCAGTCTGCTGCTGCTGCTGCACTGGGATACAGTGTATGACCCACATATCCACAGTGGAAGGAGACCATAGATCTGCGGAGGGGCAGCCAGATACCCATGTGCTAAGCAAGAAGCAGCAGGAGGGTGAAGCCATCTCCAGACAGTGCCCAGAGCTCTGTAAGTACATAATGGCATGTATAGTGTGACTGTGTGTGACCCCCTCCCTGCTCTGCTTGCCCATGACTGCATGTACAAGGCACATCTGCTCTCACCCTTCCCATTGATCTGTTCAGCATATATCTAATTTTAATGTGATTGTTCTGTGCTGTGTTTCACTGTGAATGTGTTCATTATTGATTCACAGAAAAGGCAGAAAATCAATTCCAGAACCACAAAGGGATCTATCTATCTATCTATCTATCTATCTATCTATCTATCTATCTATCTATCTATCTATCTATCTATCTATCTCTATTATCTATCTATCTATAGATCTATCTGTCAATCATCTATTATCTATCTATCATATATCTATCATCTATTATCTATCTATCTATCTATCTATCTTTCTATCTATCTATCTATCTATCTATCTATCTATCTATCTATCTATCTATCTATCTATCCCATATCTATTTATTCTATCTATCTATCTATCTATCTATCTATCTATCTATCTATCTATCTATCTATCTATCTATCTATCTATCTCAGTAGTTCTTGTCCTTTGTACTTTAGAATAAAATATAGGCTGAAGAGTACCTGTATCTGAAAATGTCTGCAATAATACATGAAGAAAGAACATGCCATACATCTAGGCAGCTGTGTAAGGCACATTACAAGTGTGATGTGATTTTGACCTACAAAGCCATATAGTGTATTAAACCTGCAGCGTCGTTCCTATTTTTTTTTTCTCATTCACAAAATTATGGGATAACTATAGGGTATTTTAAAAAATTTAATTGAATACTAATCACCATGGTGATATATATTTAGCAATATGACTTCTCCAAAATAAATTATTAACTGCAAGGCACACTGAACATGCGGCTCTTGGATTGTCAGGAGAGGAAGGTGTGAAAAATATCACTGGCATCATTACAATTGCTAGTTTGTTTTTTTTCTCGCGATTGCTTAATTTAAAAAGAAAAATAATCTTTTAGTCCATCACATCTATTGTATCTATCTATCTATCTATCTATCTATCTATCTATCTATCTATCTATCTATCTATCTATCTATCTAATCTATTGTATCCATCCAGATAGAGCTACATAGATATATATTTATATGTATCTGTGTTTATATATATTTATATAATTTTGAATATTTAACTATTTTTTATGCTGATGATCAGCAGTACGTTAATTACCAATGATGATCTGGAAGGGGTAGTAACTGATCTAAAGCAAAATATATTGGCATCCAGTGTCGCCCTCTTCGGTTCAAGATTTTTTGTTCCGCCAGATGACTTGTGGTTTTCTTGTGTGTTTTGTATGGTTTGGCACGTAGAACTGAGATAACACTGGCATTCATGTATTGCAGATGTTGCAATGACTTTAATTAAAGAGTGGAGCAGGGTAAAAATAGAAGGCGAGGGATCAGATTGTAGCACAGCTTATCTACATGCTGCCTTGAGCGCATGCTGACAGGCTCTAACCGTCCAGATTTAATGATAGTTTTATTTTTCTTTGCAAGCTTCAGCATTTTGAGCATTCAAGTGAAAACGACGACCAATAAAATAGGAGCCGAGTAAAATAATTCAGCTGTGAATAATGCTGATCTTTGCCATAATTACACTGCAGTGAAAATGCAATGGTTCTAGTCTGCTGACTACACGGCTGGCAGTGGATGGTATACTGCAATGCGTTGTGCCTTGAACAGCTCGGTATACTGCTATGTCCTCCGTCTAAGACACACTGCATTTTATAAGGAGGTGCCACTGTGCATGGTCTCTGTGCCCAGCACAATCTCAGTTATTTAACATATTCGTTGATTTGCTATATAAATATTGGTCAAATGTGTAATAATTATATAGACTGTGTTTACACAACCTTAGACGGGTTTATTACTGATATTTGACGACATTACTATTATTTTCACAACGAACAAGAATACAAAAGCATAACAGAGAAAGCTACAACATATACAGTCTAGAGCAGGGCTTGGCAACCTTATTTTGTACGGTGTGCAGATTTACAGCTGAAGTACTCATCTCTTCCGATATAAAAGTCATATAGGGTACCAAACTGTTATATGACTTACATGTTGGGATATTGGGCCAGCTGCCTTGTGCTGAGGTTATGTTGCCAATTGTATTTGTAACCTTGTGGTTGTTGCTTCCTACATTGAATTTGGACGCCTTAAAGACATTAAACTCCTGGATTTATGTAATTTAATGTTTTATATGGAATTCCTCACCAGGGCAGATTAATATAATTTAGGTCCTAAATGTACCGTAGTTACTTAGTAAGGTAGAAAGTTAGCCATGATGCCAGGTGCAGTGTTCCTTTATGTATGGCAGCTGCACACTTTATCAGCCTCACCTGCTTAATATATACCTTGGCATAGCACTATTACATTTTTTAGCCATTATGCCCCTTGTTACTCTAGTATCATACCCACCCAATAAAGCTGGTAAAGGTTGCCATCCTGGTACATAGTCTGACTGTTACTGCAGTCAAATCCCTGGTCATGGCCTACAGAGGTTAAACCTTCAAAATGATGTGGTCATCGGTCAACCAAAGGTTGTGCTGCAGCGATAGCTGGACTTTGTGGTTTATAAATCCAAAATAGTCTGGCCTTTGCTGTGGTTGGATCCCTGCCCACCCGCATTTAGGCCAATAGGCACAATTTTATGAGATTATTACCCAGTGTGCCAGGCAAACATGACCAACGTTCCAGCTGTTGCACACGCCCAAAGTTTCTTACCCTTAACCTAGATTTTTTTGTTTTTACCCAGATTATAGGTGCTAGCCTATAGGTGAAACTGAAGAAAGAGTAAATGATATGTTTCATATTCACTCCATGTGAGATCTTGTAGGTCCCATGAGAATCCACCCCTTAGATTTCTATATCAGCGTAGTGTATGTCACTCCTGTGGGTGCCATCCTGTGGTGTACATGTATTGTACTTTAAAGCGCCACACCAGCAGGGGGTTTTATCAGCGCTGGAGTGATGCTTCTAATCTAAGGTCGTTGACCATAGTCTTATACTTACCATCGCTGTCTTCACCTTTTATCGGCGCCACTCCGGTTCTGCGGCGCCATCTGTTGACCGCTACTTCTGACTTGCTGAAAGTCAGATGTAACGGTTCCAAGCACTCAATGTAAGTCTGTGAGAGCCAGAGCGAGGCCAGAATGAGGCTCTCATAGACTTGCATTGAAAAGCGATCTGTGGCTCGCTCCATCAAACACTGTAGTGATCCGGCAGGTCACAAACTGCTGGAGACCGACCGCAGCGGCGCTGATAGAAGATGAAGACTGCAGCAGCTAAGTATGATAGTAGGGTCCGGGATCTTAGATTAGAAGCACCACTCCAGCATTGCAATAAAAAACACTCTGAAGTGGTGCTCTAATATCTTACATATCCAGTCTTATTATGACTGTGTACAGTCTGGGTTGTACAGATTAATATGGGGTCATGGTCTATCAATATATGACTCTCATTTTCATATATGATGTGATCACTTCACTGCAGGGACACTGTGTGCTGCCATACAGACTGTAAATTAATAATAATTTTATTTCTAAAGTGCCAATATATTCTGCAGCACTTTCATGCATGCACACGACCCTTCCTATGTACATCAAAACGCCCGGTTCACCCCTTGAAACTTGAAAGAAGCCGAAAAACAGTAATATCTTCTATCACCTGCAGAGTGTTGTGTAATTACGGTTGACGGATATTAATCTCCTTCTGCGTGCCTTTAATCATTAGGTTGGTGACTTCATGGGTGCTATAAACATGTTTATGTGATTGCACATGAAGTTATTCATTGTGGTGAGAGGGAGGAGTAGGTGTGTGATGCTGGTTTGCTGCTGAACAAGGGTTGGAAAGTAGAAGAAATGTCCTGTATTTTAATTACTGTTCATTTGCATACTAATGCTCATTGTCTGAATGTTTGCAGTTTATGATCTAATAAATGGGGCACGTCTCAATCAGATAACGAGGCACGTGAAAGTTCACATGATGTGTTTGTTTTGTATCACTACATTTAGTAGACGGCGCCCAGTAGAGATTAGTGAATTGGTTCGATATGAATCAAATTCATGTTGAATTTTAGAAAATTCCCAGGACTTGGTGAATTTTAACAATTTGCTATTCATATTGCAGAACACAGTGCAAGAGATCGCATCAGACTGAGAAAGCTCACATGATCTTGGGCGTGATCAGCTAGGCTTTTCCATATGGAAAGCCATATAGTGTATTAAACCTATAGCGTCGTTCCTATTTTTTTTTCTCATTCACAAAATTATGGGATAACTATAGGGTATTTTTTGTAATTTAATTGAATACTAATCACCATGGTGATATATATTTAGCAATATGACTTCTCCAAAATAAATTATTAACTGCGAGGCACACTGAACATGCGGCTCTTGGATTGTCAGGAGAGGAACGTGTGAAAAATATCACTGGCATCATTACAATTGCTAAGGTTTTTTTTGTTTTTTGTGATTGCTTAATCTAAAAAGAAAAAATATCTTTCTTTCATTATCTATCTATCTATCTATCTATCTATCTATCTATCTATCTATCTATCTATCTCATAGTAAAGCACAGTCCATTATAGCCTGTATGAAAGCCGAGGTAGGGAATGTAGCGTAGCAACCATTTTAGGATGAATCTGCTTAGAGAGAGGGTGTCATAGCTCACATCTTAGTAATAGAAAAAAATGATACCATCCATATAGTTGTATATGTGGAGGTCATTTTGACATTTTTGAATAAGGCTGGAAACAGTTCTCGGAGACATAAGAAGAACTGTCCTCACTTTTGGGGTACTTGAGATTCCACAAAAATCACATTTTTAGGAAAAATTTGCTTAATATGGCAAATTAGAATTTTGAAAGATTCGACCACTTATAGATTATTTCATTCTACCATTTGACTTGAGTTACCGTAAGTGTTGTTACACTATTACAATAAAGAATGAATAAACATTTAATATAATTCATATAATGTCAAACTGCTACATTCAGGTGTAATCTGGTAAGAAACTTGCAGGGCATCATAAAATTAATATTCTCCATCTTGTGAAGGATTTAACAGCAAAAGCTTCCGGAGACAATACTAAATTTATCGAGATTTGGCAGCCTTGGATTCTTTTCAAATAATCTAATGAATTTCCGAGCCAGTTCTCTGTTTAGGGGCCCAGTTAGCCAGGATGCCTTCTAAGAGAGGTTACAATACCAATAATACATTAGCAAACTTATTGATTATACCTTATCATCTACCCGTCTCCACCTTCCCTTCTGCCTATTCTTGACTATATCTCTTTGTTCTTTTTCCTTACTCATTCCTCTATAGTGCCCTCTCATTGGAACTATCTTTTAGACTGTAACACAAATTACAGGGAGTGTCTGCTCATCTCTTTTATATTCAAGTTACAAAGGAACTCTTTACGGTATATTGCTTCATGATATTCTACTGATAATGTGGTCCACAATGTAGCCCTGCATGGCTATATTCTTGCTATTGACTTTATGATTGTTTTTTTCTGTTTTTATGAAAATGTTCCCTTAACAAAATATGATAAAGCTTAAAATTCATAATCTCAACCTGCCATGAATCTGTAAATAGAATTGCAGGTTGCCATTTACAGCGGCCTAGACAATTTGTGGAGCAGTACGCACTGCATGACATAACTCTTATGCCTGTTATTGGACTGGCGAGGTATTCCTAATGATTTTAATTCCACCATTTTTAATATTAATTGGTTGATTGATTGCTCTTTGTAGTGGTGTCTAGTGAGGCTTCAGTTGAGAAATGCCAGAAGATTGCAGATCAGAGAGGACAAGGGGGAAAGTGGTAACAAGTATTTTATGATTTGGTGATGGTTCAACAAGAGCCATTGTGGTACAAATGTGGATTGTAACATTCATGCAATTCAACTCTTTTGCCTTAGTCCATAGGAGTCTATAGAAACTAGCACCATTATAATAGCACATCACATGTTAAAAACTACATAACAGTCATATGTTTTGATCAAAAAAGCATAACAGCCATTCCAACACAATAAGGTGTACCCAACCGGGAAAGTCCCTAGCTCTTGTAGTACACCTCACTATGTGTCAGCAGACGTAAATGTAGATAAGGGCAGAGCAGGATCGGGTCCCAACTGTTCAGGCACCTACCCATGGAAAGCTATGTAAAAAAAATAACCTCCCAAAAAGGGGAACCATGCCCCTGTTTGTGCAAAGTACAAAAAAACTAAAACAACTAAAATCCCAAAAATCAAGCCGACACCTACGTTTGTATAAGTGCAATGCGTAGGTGAGCATTCACACTGTCACCATTTGACAGTACCTACCATAAAAACAAAGTTCAATGACAATAACAATCATATGCCAGCAATTACATTGCCACATCCTCTCTTATACAAAACTGGAATAGCTGCATGTTATTAGGTGAATTCAAAGTAATCTGTTGATGATGTTATTGAAGCCACATTGATCTGAGTATAAACAAAGGAGTAATGCTACATTGTGTTTTGCTGATTTCTAATGATTTTTTTTTTTTAATGTTCTAGTTCAATGATCTATTAGGTATATTTGACTTTTTAGGAACTATTTAAGCTGAGCAGTATTTCTAAATAATTTCAAACCAAGAACATAAGAGAACACCTGTCACCCAACTTCCATCAGAAAATCTACGACTTTCTGCTGTGCGCACAGTTTAAGGAATGGGATGACATTGTTTTTCGGTAAACACTGATTTTTGTGAACATAACACAGGATTTCCTGACGGATGTTGTTCGGTTTAAACAACATCCTGGAGGAATAATGTGAATGGGAAGTAAAGCTGACGTATCTGAGCTGACCGGTGACAATGGACTCACATTTACATCCTTCCTGATTTTCCATGTATCATACGACACCGGATCTTGCTGTTTGATTCCATTTTCCATTTATTGTCACATGGCTGCAAGTGCTTCACTGACAATTCAGCCTCCCATAGTGTGCGCCGGTGCTGGGCTTCTGATCTCAGGTTTATGAGTTCATGCTTTGAAGTAATAGAGTGGTGCTTTACGTTTAATGATTGCGTGTTTTGCCCTATTTGTGATGCCGGCCATTTAGTTAGCTTGATTTTGAAAGAATATCAATTCTGTTTGATGTTACTGGTTTAAGGGAACTCAATCTCTTTCATTTCTGTGAAATATTTCGTAATCAATCACATGATGAGTCAGGTTGTTTATTTGTAGTGTGATTAGATGCTACCAGAACCATTACTGCAGGTCCCCTCTCCAACAGGGATTACTGCATGCAGAGTGTGAATTGGCATCAAGAAATAGTTCTCTGGTATCCAGTGTCTCTTGTAGTTTAAGGGAACCTGTCATGTAAAATATTAACCAGTAGATATGGGGTTAATCTGCAGGTTAATAGCATTCTGACACCACGTGGTGCCGGAACTGGATGCCTGGAAGCAGAACACTGTTCGGGGGAACAGAGTTCATTTCCTCCCGGCATCGGGGCTCTCAGTGCCAGCACCACACAGTGTCAGAATGCTATTAATCTGCAGAGTAACCCTGACATATACAGGTTAATAGCGTACATGATAGGGTCCCTTTAAAGGGACTCTCTCAGAATTCAATATTGATGCCCTACCCTTAGTTTAACCTCTGAAACCCTTGCTGATCACCTCAATGAAACGGAGGTGTCATTTCTGCAAGCCCTGAGTCCCCTTGACTGTTTACACAGGTGCATCGGTGCATGCAAGTATCTGTACTAGTTAAAGGGAACCTGTCAGCAGGATTGTGCACAATAACCTACAGACCGTGTCAGGTCGGCACCGTTATACTGATTACAATGATACCTTGGTTGATGAAATCCATCTTGTGGTTGTTCTTTAATCTGTATTTTCAGTTTTTAGTTAATGATATGCTCGTGCCTCAGGGCGGCCTGTGGGGGTCTGCATGTGGTGCCCTGCTTAGGTATTCATAATACAGACTGCTGACAGGTCACTGATCCCTCACTGACCTGCCCCCTAGTTTGCATTATAAATATCTGTACATAAAAAACCAAAAAATCTTCTGTAGGCAGGTGGCAGCCGTGGCACCGGCTCTGCAGCGTATTTGCATGTTTCATGTCCCAATAATACATGTTCATGATGTTATTCTGCTAGAAATAAAATAAGTTTGAAAATGGCTCCCACTGTGCCTGCGCAGTAGGAGCTATCGGTGTATACAGCTGTGATACTTCAGCTGCTACAGTACATGCGCCAGCGGCGCCACCTTACTGGAGAAGATGAAAAAAATTCCTCCTCCAAGATGGGCCGGCACATGGGCAGTAGCAGCTATACCTAATCAGAGCACCACATGCAGACCCACCACAGGCCACCCCAGAGCACGAGCCTATCATTAACTCAAACCTGAAAATAAAGATTAAAGAACAACCACAAGAAAGATTTCATCAACCAAGGTATCATTTTAATCAGTATAATGGCATCGATCTGACACTGTCTGTAGTTACTGTGCACAATCTTGCTGACTGGTTCCCTTTAAGGTGCATTTACACTACATGATTATTGCGGAAAAAGTGTTCGTAGGAAGGGGAAGTCTCTTTTCCCATGGTGCAGTGTAAATGGGCTGCCGATCATCTAACAAATGAGCAAAACAATCTTTTGGCTGACTTAAAATATCATTGTTCTCTGCAGCACATCATTCTGTGTAAACAGGACATGTGCTTGCTGTCTAAACAGTCTATTAAAATGACCATAAATTGGTAAATATGTATCTATTGTCATTGTAATGCTGCACATAGTGTAAATGTATCCCCACTAGGGGCTGTGGAATAAGTAAGCCTAAGTTCCAACTGCAGCTCTTCTATTCTCTATCAGCACCCAAACACACTGGTTAAACCCGTTTTTGATAATTTGGGGCTTTAGATTGAAGAGCATAAAATATGTCTATATTAGCACTTCTAAACTTTTCTACATTCCTGTGAAAAGTCAATAAATGAATTGTACAATCTTAGTAACAGCCAATATATGGTCATTTTTAAAGCTGAAGTTTAATGTCATACCTTTCTGCCAACTCCGACTCTGGATCCATAGCCATAGCTGCAAATTTTAACTTTGAGCCTCATTCATGAAAAATAAAGCATTTTCGGTGGAAATCGCAGGACCTCCTGTCTGGACAAGCCGCTGTACATGAGTAAACAATGTATTCTACAGGGTCACCCCCACTGATCAGATATTTGTGGCCTCTTCAACCCTCAACCTATGGGGACAATTTTGTTTTGTTTTTTAACTTCAACATCTATTTGTGGCTAAAAGTCGTTTTTCCAATTAGGTTTCACTAAAAATGTTGAACCATTTACTTTCTCTAGCCTATGTGTGGCACTGTCTATTGTTGGCTGCAGAGTGAGTTAACTGTGAATCTGCCAGTCTGTCCACTGTGACAGGGAGTTTGTACATTTTTATGTTTCTTTTTTTAGGTTTTCTCAGCTGATTTATGAGTAAACCACATCAAAGTGTACGTTTCCAGGAAACAAAGAGCTTTGTAAAAGCCTAATAATGCAACATTTTTAATAAAACACAATTGCAAAAATGATGCTCCAGTGATCACCCAAGTCCCTTTATCCTGCCGTTTGCTAGAGCTCTTGGCCTCCATTTACCGTATAGAGTCTGCCCATTCTTATATAAAGCCATCAAGAAAAAAATAATTGAAGACGTAATATTATTTTTGTTACAATCACTGTAATCTGCTGACAGATTTCCTTTAATGTAATCTGAGAGTAGCATAATATAGAGAACAAGACTCTGATTCCAGTAATGTGTCACTTATTAGGCTGTGTGTTGTAGCTTCAATGCATTCAGGCTAATCTGTCCAACCCCACTCCCACCCTCGAGTAGCAGTTTGCTCACATTGCACAGTGTATGCAGGAAGCTGTCAGTCAGGGGTGTGGGCGGGTTATACACAGAGCAGAAGACTTAGCTCTGTTGCATCAGGCAAAACAGGTATTCTATGAAAACGAAACCAAGCAGTCCAGTAAGTGATACGTCTCTGGAATCAGGCTTTCTTACCGTGTATTATGCTGCTCATAGATTATATACAGTGGCATATAAAAGTTTGGGCACCCCTGGTCAAAAGTACTGTTATTGTGGAAATAAGATAAAATGATCACTAAAAGGCCTAAAGTTAAATATGGCACATTTTCTTTGTATTTTAGGCAAAAAAAAATATTGTCATGGTTTACATTTTAAAAATTACAAAAAGGTAAATGGGCTGATGTAAAAGTTGAGGCACTCTTGGAGATATGTGTGCTCAGATATCTTTGACCAAGGTTTCAGATCTTACTTAGCCTGTTGGGGTTATGGCTTGTTCACTATCATCGTTTGGAAAGCCAAGTGATGCAAATTTCACAGCTTCATAAAAACCCTGCCTTCTCCAACCTTGTGCCAAAAAACAGCAGCCATGGGCTTTTCGAAGCAGCTGCCTAGCACTCTGAAAATGAAAATGGTGGAGGTCCACAAAGCAGACGAAGGCTATAAAAAGATAACAAAGCATTTTCAAGTTACCCTTTCCTTAGTTCGAAATGTAATGAAAAAATGGCAGTTAACAGGAACAGTAGAGGTCAAGATAAGGTCTGGAAGACCAAGCTAAATTTCAGTAAGAGCTGCTCGGAGGATTGCTAGAGAGGCAAATCAGAATCCCCACTTGGCTACAAAAGACCTTCAGAAAGATTTAGCAGACTCTGGAGCTGTGGTACATTGTTCTAATGTTCAGAGACATCTGCACAGATATGACCTTCATGGAAGAGTCATCAGAAGAAAACCTCTCCTGCGTCCTCCCCATAAAATTCAGCATCAGAAGTTTGGTGATGAGGTTAAAACAGAACTATTTGACCACAATGATCAAATGTATGTGGGGAGAAAAAAAGGGTAAAGAATTTCCGGAAAAGGGCATCTCGCCAACCATTAAGCATCAATCATACTTGGGGGTTTAGTTGCAGCCAGTGGCATGGAGACGCCTTCACGGGTAGAGGGAAGAATGGATTCAATGAAATTTCAACAAATTCTTGATGCAAACATAGCACAATTTGGGAAAAAGCTGAAGTTGAAAAGATGATGGCTTTTGCAAACAGATATTGACCTAAACACACATCAAATTTCACAATAGGCTACCACCAAAGGCACAAACTGAAGGTCTTACAATGGCCCTCACAGTCCCCTGATCTGAACATAATTGAAAATCTGTGGCTAGACCTCAAAATAGAGATTATTTCATGTTCAACTTAGTAACTGTAACATAGTAATATAGTTAGCAAGGACAAAAAAAGACATTTGTCCATCCAGTTCATATATTTATATATTCCTTATAGAATATATTCCGTCAGAATAAATCCTCAGATCTACGTCCTTCTAAAGAACGTAATAACTGTAAGATACAATATTGTTACGCTCCGGGAAGACATCCAGGCCTCTCTTGAACCCCTCGACTGAGTCCGCCATCACCACCTCCTCAAGCAAGGAATTCCAGATTCTCACTGCCCTAACATTGAAGAATCCTCTTCTATCCCCAATCTATCTATTATGGTGAACGGCATCACGCCCTCTCCCGCTCCTGAAATCCGCTGCCTCGGTAACTCTTGACTCTGCCCTGTCCTTCAAACCTCACGTCCAAGCTCTTGCCACCTCCTGTCGCCTCCAACTCAAAAATATTGCCAGAGTCCGTTCCTTCCTCAGTCCACAATCTATCAAAACTCTTGTGCATGCTCTCATCATCTCCCGCCTCGATTACTGCAACACCCTCCTCTGTGGCCTCCCCGCTAACTCTCTCGCACCACTCCAGTCTGTCCTCAACTCTGCTGCCTGCCTAATCCACCTCTCTCCTCGCTACTCCCCTGCTTCTCCCCTCTGCAAATCCCTCCACTGGCTCCCAATCCCCCAACGAATCCAGTTCAAACTACTAACACTGATCTACAAAGCCATCCACAACCTGTCCCCTCCCTATATTTCTGAACTAATCTCCCACTATCTTCCCTCACGTAATCTTCGTTCATCCCAAGACCTCTTACTCTCCTCCACACTTATTCGTTCCTCACACAATCGCCTCCAAGATTTCTCCAGAATATCCCCCATCCTCTGGAATTCCATGCCTCAACACGTCCGATTATCCACCACCCTCGGATCCTTCAGACGGAACCTGAAAACCCATCTCTTCAGGAAAGCCTACAGCCTACAATAACCGAGCCGCCGCCTCACCACCGCCAGAGCCGCCGCCGCCTCACCCCTACCTTCTGTCTCTTCCCCACTATCCCATAGAATGTAAGTCCGCAAGGACAGGGTCCTCTCCCCTCTGTACCAGTCCGTCACTGTAAACCTGTTTACTGTAAATGATATCTATAACTCTGTATGTAACCCCTTTCTCATGTTACAGCACCATGGAATTAATGGTGCTATATAAATAAATAATAATAATAATAATAATATGTTGGTGGGAAAGCCTTCTCTCCTCCAGACGCACAGAATGCCCCCTTGTGACCGTCACCTTCCTTGGTATAAACAGATCCTTCGGGAGATATTTGTATTGTCCCCTTATATACTTATACATGGTTATTATATCGCCCCTCAGTCGTCTTTTTTTTTCTAGACTAAATAATCTTAATTTTGCTAATCTCGCCTTAACTGTTCACAATAATAGTAATTTTGGCCAGTGGTGCCCAAACTTTTACATGCCACTGTATCAAAAAGCTGGTGACAGATTCCCTATAATATGTAAATTCACTGCTATTTTTTAATTTTCCTCTTTACTAAATGCAGAGATCATATTAAAGGTCTCTATAGTTTCCATACAAATATGTCAGAGTGCAAGTTGTATTACAGTGGACTGTATTCTGCCTAACGACGCAGTTTGTGACTTGCTTATGTGTGTTGATGAGCTGACTGGAAGATATTACATTTCCATGTAGCTTCTGCTTGTAATTGTGCAATCCCAATAATGGACATGTGAAGGGAATTTCATGCACGTGTTGGTGAATTTAGACTTCAACCCCTCACAGATTTTATACACACAGTGAATAATCTTGTAACGTAAAAGCATGTCCTATTGATTGATTTCATTAATGTATAGAAATCTAACAACTCAGACCGTAAACATTGAGCGTTACTTATATAAGGGCAACACCTGGTATTTGTTAATGTTACAAAGCCCATGAGTGAAGGGTCTCGCCAAGTCATCCCATGTAAAGCTACTATATAAGGAAATTTCCCTGGCCACGCATCAGCTATAACACCGTATAACATATCTTGGCTGTGTTATGTTGGACATGCTGTATTTTCTCTTTGGGACGTTTGCTCGGCTTATCATAAATCACATCTGAGTTTCATTATTTCTGTTTAGGATAGAGGAATAATGGACTTAATGGTTAATATGTTTTATAGAAAGGTTATTAATTTTTCCAGGAGTCATTTCAATTTTTGTGACTGGATACATCAGTAATAAGTGAACATTTTATTCTTTTGATTCGCTACATTTGGATAGCTGAAGCTGATGTATGTGTGATTGACAGTGAATAAAATATAACACTTCATTGAATACACATATTTTCACTGGGTTTGACAATGGCTGATTTTAGTTTATGCACCACATAACATAATTTTGAATTCTTGTTATAGTTATGGCATATGTCAAAGAACATTTTTATGAACTGCTTAACGTGAACAAGACTATTTTATAAATTGTAGAAGAAATGTGATTGATCCATTGTAAAATATTTTAGAGTCTACATACACTCACCGGCCACTTTATTAGGTACACCTGTCCAACTTCTTGTTAACACTTAATTTCTAATCAGCCAATCACATGGCGGCAACTCAGTGCATTTAGGCATGTAGACATGGTCAAGACAATCTCCTGCAGTTCAAACCGAGCATCAGTATGGGGAAGAAAGGTGATTTGAGTGCCTTTGAACGTGGCATGGTTGTTGGTGCCAGAAGGGCTGGTCTGAGTATTTCAGAAACTGCTGATCTACTGGGATTTTCACGCACAACCATCTCTAGGGTTTACAGAGAATGGTCCGAAAAAGAAAAAAAATCCAGTGAGCGGCAGTTCTGTGGGCGGAAATGCCTTGTTGATGCCAGAGGTCAGAGGAGAATGGGCAGACTGGTTCGAGCTGATAGAAAGGCAACAGTGACTCTAATCGCCACCCGTTACAACCAAGGTAGGCCTAAGAGCATCTCTGAACGCACAGTGCGTCGAACTTTGAGGCAGATGGGCTACAGCAGCAGAAGACCACACCGGGTACCACTCCTTTCAGCTAAGAACAGGAAACTGAGGCTACAATTTGTACAAGCTCATCTAAATTGGACAGTAGAAGATTGGAAAAACGTTGCTTGGTCTGATGAGTCTCGATTTCTGCTGCGACATTCGGATGGTAGGGTCAGAATTTGGCGTAAACAACATGAAAGCATGGATCCATCCTGCCTTGTATGGAGCATCTTTGGGATGTGCAGCCGACAAATCTGCGGCAACTGTGTGATGCCATCATGTCAATATGGACCAAAATCTCTGAGGAATGCTTCCAGCACCTTGTTGAATCTATGCCATGAAGAATTGAGGCAGTTCTGAAGGCAAAAGGGGGTCCAACCCGTTACTAGCATGGTGTACCTAATAAAGTGGCCGGTGAGTGTATAATAGTACAGTATTTAAGGGTTCACCCACAAATATTAGGGCTTACAAAGGGAACATAAAGGAAAAGTAGTAGATTTGTAGTTGGCCCATATATAAAATCCAAGTATGTGTACCAGAACCTGAGTGGGCCCCTTACTTCTTTGTTCCATATCCGTACTATAAATTATGCCCTTCCCTCAAGGGCACTGTTTTAGATTCAGACACCCGGAACTTCAAATTACTCCTCCACATGATACATTGTGACTAGAGTGATTAATTGCAGAGCATGATTGCCGAAGTAAGAAAAGGATTTAAAGTTGTAATTGTGACACCAATGACTTAAGTACTTCCTTTTAGAGTGAGAAAGGTGGCCACAGTCCACAAAACTTACTGCCTATACAGCATAAAGTCCACTCCATCAGTTTGCTTACAGGAACAAGTTTAGCCTCAAGTAAGTGCAATTTGGTCAAAGTGCTATAGAAAAAGACAAGGGTTGTGTTACACACAACAGATCGCAATAAAGCCATCTTAAACTCTTAGAATTAAGGGACGGGGTTTATTTTCGGGCTGTTCTATATCTATCTAGATTTGAACATGTAAACTAAATCCAATGTTCATGATTTCTTCAACGGTGTATTCACATTTGGCATTCCTAGCCTGTTTTGTTTATGTTTTAGGCTAGGCTCACATTAAAGGGGTATTCCCAAGTTATTAAATTTTGTTTAATTAGACAGCATGAAAATAATCTAATTTTGAAATTGACTTGCTTTTTCTATCTGCTGTCATTCTCATGATCTAAGAGCTTTTATCTTACACAGTGTACAGCTTGTTTCCATGGACCTTGGACAGAAGAGCCCGGTTGAGTGTGTGCAATAGTTACATTCAAAGTGAGGAGTTAACGCCTAACATCCCAGTTAGCTCATTCTAGCCCATTGATTTCTATAGAGCAATTAGCTGCTCCCCTTCCTCTTCCTCCCTCCCTGCCCCTTCCACTCAGCTCCTGATAAGATTCTTATCAGAAAATTATTAGTGTATAAAAAATATAGCACATCAAGAATAGGCATGGGAAGGAACTTTTTGGAATGCTTTTTATTTTATCTCCTTATATTTAAAAAAATGACACCGCAAGGTGAAGTATAGTAATATTTTGTGTGATGTACCCTTCTTCAAGCTATAAATGGGATATGTGTGAGGTGTTTGTCTTCGATAAAAAAGCCCCCAAAATTCTCATGTACCAGTATATGAAGGGAAGGAATCGATGGGCTGTCCAGAGAGAGAATATGGAAATTACTATTACCGTAGTGGATGGGGCCCACTGATACAAAAAGCAGTGGATGTAGAGAAATGCGGTGTGACAGTCCTCCGCCAAAAAAGGAGATTGCAGAGTTTCAAGTGACAACTTGAGAATAACCCTTTAAGTTTGGGTCTTAAATTTGTCATTCGCTTGTGAAAAGTGCCACTGAATTCATTCTTCAGACATAAGTAAAAATATGCCATCATCTGACATTAAAAATGAAATTTATAGTTTGCAGTAAAGATTTTTTTCTGTTTTCTGTTTGCTGAGATGATCAGCCATTGTACCTTACAAGCTTACAAAGTATTACTTAAAAAAGTTTAAAGTAAATTACATCTACATACAATAAAGCACAAGGTGACAAAATATAACAGTAGATTAAAAACAGTCAATAATTATAAATGCTACAAAGATGTACAGGAACAGAGATGATAAAACAAGACAAGGGTTAAAGCCCATCAAGGTTCCTAGCATGTCTAGATAAGATCCAAGCTTCCCTTTTTAATGATTAGTTAAAAACTCCATTCTTAAGATTTATGGGGCTTCAAATGTCTCTATAATCAGACCCCTAAATTCTTATACTATTAATTAAAATATATTTTTGCAATTATGTTAACTACTTAAAGGGAACCTGTCACCCCCTCAGGCGTTTGTAACTAAAAGCCATCTTGTGCAGCACAAATGCTGCATTCTGACAAGGTGGCTCTTTTAGTTATGATGCCTGCACACGCTGAAATAATCACTTATAAAATGTGCCCCCTCTTACCCTAAAATCGCCAGGGAGGCGGGTCTTTCCTTCCTAATCAGACGCAGCACCGCCATCACTCCGGGCCTGTGCGCGCCGGGCGCCGCCTCCTCAGCGTTGTTTGAATCTGTCCCTGAGCCTGCACTGTGTTGTTAACCCTTGGGCATGCGCAGTGAGTGCTGCCCTTCCTCTGTCCTCATTTGCAGTCTAGCTGACTGCGCCTGTGCGGCCGCCCTGCCAGACATCCCACCCCGCAGTGTCTTCTGATTTATTCACACTGCGGGGCTGGGATTCCTGGGCATGCTCAGTGCATATCTAAGCCTCTCACTCATCTCCCTCCGCCTTCTTCAGACTGTGCGGGTCAGCTGATCCCTATTCGCATGCCACGGCGGAGTGACAGCTGTCTGCATCTGATTAGGAAGGAAAGACCCGCCTCCCTGACGATTTCACGGTATGAGGGGGCACATTTTATAAGTGATTATTTCAGCATGTCCAGGGAGCATAACTAAAAGAGCCACCTTGTCAGAATGCAGCATTTGTGCTGCACAAGGTGGCTCTTTTAGTTACAAACGCCTGAGAGGGGTGACAGGTTCCCTTTAACATGAATGTCTACTATCAATGATTTGTTTTAAACAATGAACATTTCAGCAATAATTAACTAGTTGATAGAAATATTAAACATTTATTCCACTGTTTCTAGAAAAGTTAGGTAACTGGAACTATTACTGACAGTATTCTGGTTATCATCTGGTTTTTTTCTATCTAGGTCATCATTGCATAACTTGGCAGATCTTCTTTTCAGGAATCTGGTAATGATGGGTGGCAACCCAAAAATGATAAATGTTTTAAATGTCTGATTTTTTTTACCACTTGGCAGACAAGGACACTTCAATTGATTATATTTGCAAAGTTAAATAAGCAAAATTCATGAGTTTGGAAGTTAGATGAGATGGAGAAAACTTATTGATGTGCATCTTCGCTCTATTCATTCTCAACCTCCTTTTCATTCGGGCAAAGGCTGTTTAGAACACTGTGCTCCCCGTGGGTGGACTCCCAGTGATCAAGAAGTTATCCTCTCATTTCTGAACAAGAGATAACTTTAAATTTGGGTAAAATGCTTTAACTGTTAACTATTTTAAAACAAAGAAAAAATCATTGATAACCAGTAATGCATCAAAAGCTACTACTTCCTCCAAAATATATCCTTTCCTGGCTACTGTCTTCTTTTATTCAACAGCTTTAGTAATTTCAGTATAATAATGGTGTATGTTTTCGATAACTAGGATACTTCAACTGGGAGTTGCTTGACAAACAGGAAACTGACTCTTTATAAGTATCTTCATATCATAGGAGATGTAGAAGCTTGAGTGGAGTACGTGATGGGATGCAGAAGTTGAGTGCTTAGCTAGTGGAAATGGATCCTGTAGAGTATAACTGACTGCTGACCTACTGATAAAATACATGTGCTCAAAGTATTATGCTATGAGATACAAGCACTATTCTCCCTTTGGGCAGTCGAGTAATCTTCTATTTTATTGAAAAAGACATTTTCAGACAGATGAAAGTCATCTACTCCCATCTTATGATACCATAAGAAAGTTCTGTTAAATTAATAAACTGTATTAGCCAATGTGGCAGCTATGGGTGATAAATCTTGACTAATGGTTATTGGCAGCAAATCTTATTGTCTATTTTAACTTTAATGATATTACATGGTGGCTAGTTTTAGATGCTGGACACAGATCCTTCTACTGAAGAACAAGTATGTATTGGGATTTAATCAAAAGAAACACATACACTTTATGGAAACAATGTAAACAGGACTGCAAACTCAATGAGCAGAGAGTATGACTAATGGTTGTCCCATCAAGATAACACATGCCCATATGCCTGTCTGACCGAGACTGCGTGAACTCATGATTTCCTTTATTAACCAGAGCTGCAGCTCTTGAGGCCTCAGTACAATTATGCTTTATACTAAGTTCACACTTCCTTTTTAATAACATGTTTCTCTGTTCCATTTTTAGCATTAGACAAAATATTGTAAAAAATGGATTAGCTGCATGACTGATTCAGATGGACCCCATTGATTATTATGGGTTCTCTCTGGTTTCCATTATTTGTCAATTTATAGAATGGAAGAAAATCACATCCTGAAAACTTGCAACAGGAACAGAATAGCCGGTCTCAGGAGCACAAAAAGAGAACACAGACACCAGTTAGGGTAAAACCACAACGCGTTTCAACGGCGTACGCCGTCTTCTTTAGGTGGATATTATATCCACCTGAAGAAGACGGCGTACGCTGTTGAAACGCATTGTGGTTTTACCCTAACTGGTGTCTGTGTTCTCTTTTTGCGCTCCTGAGACTGGCTATTTTGTTCCTGTTGCAAGTTTTTCTCCCCCGTTGTGGGGTATCCGGCTGAAGCTGAGGGGACCTGCGCACTTATTTCCTCCTCATTGGGACGCCCGCTAGCGCTACTTCTACAAACCGCCATTTGTTGTTCTACATCCTGAAAACAGATACATAACGGCTCAAAAATAGACCCCATAATAATCCAAGTTATCTCTCTGCTACCATTTTGCATCAGTTATGTTACGAATACATTTTTTTACATCATTGTCAAAATGGAAATGCGAACATAGCCGAACATAATCACCCATTCAGCACATAATACGATCCAGTAATGTAAGTAGAAGTAAGTGATCCTTTATTCAGTACAACCAGACAGATGTATACAGATACATATCCGACTTTTTGACCAGAATCTGTCTTTATCCAGACTTTCTGAATACATATAAAACAATTTCATGAAAATAATATACCGAAAGGACAAATGATGACTAAATAACATCAAAAAGACGTTCCGGTATATACATATTGTGACATACAGTTGTGTGAAAAAATGTTTGTCCCCTTCCTGATTTCCTTTTCTTTTGCATGTTTGTCACACTTAAATGTTTGAGATCACCAAACAAATGTAAGTATTAGACAAAGATAACACAAGTAAACACAAAATACAGTTTTTAATTGAAGGTCTTTATTATTAAGGGAAAAAGAAATCCAAACTTACAGGGCCCTGTGTTAAAAAGTGATTGCCACCTAATAACTGGTTGGGTCACCTTTATTGCAAACACTTGATTACAGTTGCTGCTGCTAACTGGCAATGAGTCTTTTAAAAAGCTCTGGAGGAAATTTGGCCCACTCATCTTTGCACAGTTGCTGTTATTCAGCCACACTGGAGGGTTTCCGAGCATTAACCACCTTTTAAGGTCATGCCATAGCATCTCAATCTTATTGCCCAGCAGTGGTTTTCGTCTTGATACTCTGCCATTTTTGCTAAGTCTCTTTCTTATGGTGGAGTCATTAATACTGACCTTAACTGAGGCCTGCATTTCTTTGGATGTTGTTGTGGGGTCTTTTGTCTCTTGAATGAGGTCGCTGCACTCTTGGGGTAATTGTGGTCGGCCAGCCACTCCTAGGAAGGTTCACCACTGTTAATAATAATAATCTCTTTATATAGCACCAACATGTTCCGCAGCGCTTTACAGTTTGCCCACCTTATAATCACTGTCCCTGATGGGGCTCACAATCTAAATTCCCTATCAGTATGTCTTTAGAATGTGGGAGGAAACTGGAGAAACCCACACAGACACAGGGAGAATATACAAACTCCTTGCAAATGTTGTCCTTGGTGGGATTTGAACCCAGGAACAAGGCTGCAGTGCTAACCACTGAGTCACCGTGCTGCTCCATGTTTTTGCCATTTATGGATAATGGCTCTAATTGTGGTTTGCTGGAGTCCCAAAGCTTGAGAAATGGCTTTACAATCTTTTCCAGACTGATAGATCTTTTGGTCTACTTCACTTTGTCAGGCAGGTCCTTTTTAAGTGGTTTCTTGCTTTAGAACAGGTGTGGCAGTAATTAGGCCTGTGTGTGGCTAGGGAATTTGAACTCAGCTTCCCAAAAAAGTGATAAACCACAGTAAATTTATGTTATGTTTTAAGGGGGTGGCAATCACTTTTTCACACAGGGCCTTCTAGGTTTGGATTTCTTTTTCCCTTAATAACAATAAAGATCTTCATTTAAAACTGCATTTTGTGTTTACTTGCATTATCTTTGACTAATATTTAGTTTTGTTTGGTGATCTGAAACAATTTAAGTGTGACAAATGCAAAAGTATAGGAAATCAGGAAGGGGCTTTTTCACACAACTGTATATAAACACACACGCATGCTTGTGTGTATATACTGGGTCGGCCATTAATATGGATACACCTAAATAAAATGGGAATGGTTGGTAATATCAACTTCCTGTTTGTGGCACATTAGTATATGGGAGGGGGAAAACTTTTCAAGATGGGTGGTGACCATGGTGGCCATTTTGAAGTCAGCCATTTTGGATCTAACTTTATTTTTTTCAATTTATTATTATTATTATTATTCATTTTTATAGCGCCATTTATTCCATGGCGCTTTACATGTGAAATACGGGGCAAATATAGACAAATACATTAGACATGAGCAAAAAAAAAAAACAACAAGGCACACGGGTACATAAGGAGGGAGGACCCTGCCCGCGAGGGCTCACAATCTGCAGGGGATGGGTGATGATACACTAGGAGAGGGCAATGGGAAGAGAGTCATGTGACTCATCAAACTGATTGAGAATTTCACAAGAAAAACAATGGTGTGCTTGGTTTCAAAGTAACGATTATTTCATGAGTTATTTACACTTTTATGACCACTTATAAAATGTGTTCAAAGTGCTGCTCATTGTGTTGGATTGTCAATGCAACCCTCTTCTCCCACTCTTGACACACTGATAGCAACCCACAGTGGATAGATCTCTCCAAGACTGTTGGAACAGAAATTGATGGTATGGTGTGGTATATGGGGTACAAAGTGGGGCCATTCTTCATCAATGGAAACCTCAATGCCACTGGATATCTGAAATTGCTACATGTTGATGTGTTGCCCTCTTTATGCACTGAAGATGGCATGTTCCCTGAGTTTTTCCAGCAAGATGGTACACCACCACATTATGGGTGTCAGGTCCGAGCATTCCTACATGAACAGTTTCCTGGAAAGTGGTTTGGTCATCGTGGGCAAGTTGAATGGCCACCAAGGTCTCCCGATCTGACCCGATTAGACTTTTATCTTTGGGGTCATCTGAAGGCAATTGTCTATGCTATGAAGATACGAGATGTGCATCATCTGAAACAACGGATACTGGAAGCCTGTGCTAGCATTTGTTCTGTGGTGTTGCTATCAGTGTGTCAAGAGTGGGAAAAGAGGGTTGCATTGACAATCCAACACAATGGGCAGCACTTGGAACACATTTTATAAGTGGTCATAAACTTGTAAATAACTCATGAAAGAATAAAGTTACATTAACCCCTTAATCCCATATGACGTACTATACCGTCGAGGTGGGGTGGGCCTTAATTCCCGGTGACGGTATAGTACGTCATACGCGATCGGCCGCGCTCACGGGGGGAGCGCGGCCGATCGCGGCCGGGTGTCGGCTGCATATCGCAGCTGACATCCGGCACTATGTGCCAGGAGCGGTCACGGACCGCCCCCGGCACATTAACCCCCGGCACACCGCGATCAAACATGATCGCGGTGTACCGGCGGTACAGGGAAGCATCGCGCAGGGAGGGGGCTCCCTGCGGGCTTCCCTGAGACGATCGGTACAAGGTGATGTACTCACCTCGTACCGAACGTCTTCTCCCTGCAGGCCCCGGATCCAAAATGGCCGAGGGGCTGTATCCGGGTCCTGCAGGGAGCACTTCCGGGTCGGAGCAGGCTGCAGATGAAAGCTGCAGCCTGCTCCGATGAAAGTATGATCACGGATCTGATAGAGTGCTGTGCACACTATCAGATCTGCGATCTGTGATGTCCCCCCCGGGACAAAGTAAAAAAGTAAAAAAAAAAATTTCCACATGTGTAAAAAAAAAAAAAAAAAAATTCCTAAATAAATAATAATAATAAAAAAAATATTATTCCCATAAATACATTTCTTTATCTAAAAAAAACAAACAAAAACAATAAAAGTACACATATTTAGTATCGCCGCGTCCGTAACGACCCAACCTATAAAATTGGCCCACTAGTTAACCCCTTCAGTAAACACCGTAAGAAAAAAAAAAAAAAAAGAGGCAAAAAACAACGCTTTATTACCATACCGCCGAACAAAAAGTGGAATAACACGCGATCAAAAAGACGGATATAAATAACCATGTTACCGCTGAAAACGTCATCTTGTCCCGCAAAAAACGAGCCGCCATGCAGCATCATCAGCAAAAAAATAAAAAAGTTATAGTCCTCAGAATAAAGCGATGCCAAAATAATTATTTTTTCTATAAAATAGTTTTTATCGTATAAAAGCGTCAAAACATAAAAAAATGATATAAATGAGGTATCGCTGTAATCGTACTGACCCGAAGAATAAAACTGCTTTATCAATTTTACCAAGCGCAGAACGGTATAAACGCCTCTCCCAAAAGAAATTCATGAATAGCTGGTTTTTGGTTATTCTGCCTCACAAAAATCGGAATAAAAAGTGATAAAAAATGGTCACGTGTCCGAAAATGTTACCAATAAAAACGTCAACTCGTCCCGCAAAAAACAAGACCTCACATGACTCTGTGGACCAAAATGTGGAAAAATTATAGGTCTCAAAATGTGGAGACGCAAAAACTTTTTTGCTATAAAAAGCGTCTTTTAGTCTGGTTTCACACTTGCGTTTTTATCTGCATGCGTTTTTTAAAAAAACCGCATGTGTGAAAAAATGCATGTAAACGCGGTAAAACGCATGCGTTTTTATAGAAAAACACAAGAAAACAAGAAAAAAACAAAAAACCCTAACCCTACCCCTAACCTGAAATACGTGGCACTGAAATACGTGGCACTGAAATATACGTTTATATACGTATATACGTATATAAGTGCCACGATATTTCAGTGGCCACGTATTTAAGTGCCACGTATTTAAGTGCCACGTATTTAAGTGCCACGTATTTAAGTGCCACGTATTTCAGTGCCACATATTTCAGTGCCACGTATTTCAGTGCCACGTATTTACGTGCCACGTATTTTTCAGTGCCTGAAATACGTGGCACTGAAATACGTGGCACTGAAATATCGTGGCACTGAAATATCGTGGCACTGAAGTATTTACGTGCCACGTATTTTTCAGTGCCTGAAATACGTGGCACTGAAATACGTGGCACTGAAATACGTGGCACTGAAATACGTGGCACTGAAATATACGTTTATATACGTATATACGTATATAAGTGCCACGATATTTCAGTGGCCACGTATATAAGTGCCACGTATTTAAGTGCCACGTATTTAAGTGCCACGTATTTAAGTGCCACGTATTTAAGTGCCACGTATTTAAGTGCCACGTATTTAAGTGCCACGTATTTACGTGCCACGTATTTACGTGCCACGTATTTTTCAGTGCCTGAAATACGTGGCACTGAAATACGTGGCACTGAAATACGTGGCACTGAAATACGTGGCACTGAAATATTGTGGCACTGAAATATCGTGGCACTTAAATACGTGGCACTTAAATACGTGGCACTTAAATACGTGGCACTTAAATACGTGGCACTTAAATACGTGGCACTTATATACGTGGCACTTATATACGTGGCACTTATGACTGTCAGAAAATGTTCAGTAAACGGTTAGGGGTAGGGTTTCAGGTAGAATTGGGGAGTTTCCACTGTTCAGGCACATCAGGGGCTCTCCAAACGCGACATGGCGTCCAATCTCAATTCCAGCCAATTCTGCGTTGAAAAAGTAAAACAGTGCTCCTTCCCTTCCGAGCTCTCCCGTGCGTCCAAAAAGGGGTTTACCCCAACATATGGGGTATCAGCGTACTAGGGACAAATTGAACAACAACTTCTGGGGTCCAAGTTCTCTTGTTATCCTTGGGAAAATAAAAATTTGGGGGGCTAAAAATCATTTTTGTGGGAAAAAAATATGTTTTATTTTCACGGCTCTGCGTTGTAAACTGTAGTGAAACACTTGGGGGTTCAAAGTTCTCACAACACATCTAGATAAGTTCCTTGGGAGGTCTAGTTTCCAATATGGGGTCACTTGTGGGGGGTTTGTACTGTTTGGGTACATCAGGGGCTCTGCAAATGCAACGTGACGCCTGCAGACCAATCCATTTAAGTCTGCATTCCAAATGGCGCTCCTTCCTGTTGTGAATTTGGATTCTGGGCTCCCCCGGTGGCCGCTTGTGGAATTGGACTTGTCATCCTCTTTCCTGTTTCACCTGGTTCCATCAGTAGTGGGTGTCGCTATTTAAGCTCATTTCTCTGGTGGTTTCTTGCCGGTCAACAATGTTATCTGATGCCTCTCAGTGCTTGTTCCTGCTTCTAGACAACTACTAGATAAGTTGGACTTTTGTCCATGTTTCGTTTTGCCTATTTGTTCCAGTTCACAGCTGAAGTTTTGTTACTGTGTCTGGAAAGCTCTCGTTGATCAGGGATTGCTACTCTGGCGTTATGAGTTAATGCCAGAGTTTAAGGTAATCTCTGGATGGTGTTTTGTTAGTGTTTTTCTGCTGACCATGAAAGTATACTATCTGTCTTCTGCTATCTAGTAAGCGGACCTCAAATTTGCTAAGACTATTTTCCTGCTGCGTTTGTTGTTTCATCTGAACTCACCGTCATTATATGTGGGGGGCTACTGTCTTCTTTGGAATATTTCTCTAGAGGTGAGCCAGGTCTTATATTTCCCTCTGCTAGCTATTTAGGTCTTAGGCCAGAGCTGGGCATCTAGCGATAAATAGGAAATGCTACCTGGCTATTTCTAGTTGCGCGGCAGGCTTAGTTCATGGTCAGTATAGTTCCATCTTCCGAGAGCTTGTCCCTCTATAGGCTTGCTATGATCTCTGCCTGCAGAGATCATGACAGTTTGACCGGCCAGTAAAGTGTTAAAGACCCAGGTTGAGAAAGGAGAGTTATAAGAAGTCTGCTGGAATTTTTTTTTTTTTTTTCCTCCAGTTTGCCTTGCTGCAGTCTTTTTTCTCTCTCTCCTCCTAATCTCTGTATGACTCTGTGTGCACCTGACAATAATGGATCTTCAGAGTGTAACTGCGGGTTTGAATAATCTCATCACGAAAGTACAAAATTTACAAGATTTTGTGGTACATGCTCCGGTATCTGAGCCGAGAATTCCTTTGCCGGAGTTCTTCACAGGGAATAGAGCTAGCTTCCAGAATTTCCGAAATAATTGTAAGCTTTATTTGTCCCTGAAGTCTCGTTCAGCTGGAGACCCTGCTCAGCAGGTTAGGATTGTGATTTCCTTGCTCAGGGGTGACCCTCAAGATTGGGCCTTCTCATTGCCAGCAGGGGATCCTGCGTTGCGCGATGTGGATGCGTTTTTTCTGGCCTTGGGCTTGCTTTATGAGGAACCTCATTTGGAACTTCAGGCAGAAAAAACTTTGATGGCACTATCTCAGGGGCAAGACGAAGCTGAAGTTTACTGCCAAAAATTCCGTAAATGGTCTGTGCTTACTCAGTGGAATGAGTGCGCCTTGGCGGCAACTTTCAGAGAAGGTCTCTCTGATCCCGTTAAGGATGTTATGGTGGGGTTCCCTGTGCCTGCAGGTCTGAATGAGTCCATGACAATGGCTATTCAGATTGATAGGCGTCTGCGGGAGCGCAAACCGGTGCACCATCTGGCGGTGTCTATGGAAAAGACGCCAGAAAGTATGCAGTGTGATAGAATTCTGTCCAGGAGCGAGCGACAGAATTTTAGACGGAAGAATGGATTGTGCTTCTATTGTGGGGATTCTACTCATGTTATATCAGCATGCTCTAGGCGTACAAAGAAGCTTGATAAGTCTGTTTCCATTGGCACCATTCAGTCTAAGTTTATTTTGTCTGTAACCCTGATTTGCTCTTTGTCATCCATTGCCACGGACGCCTATGTTGACTCTGGCGCCGCTCTGAGTCTTATGGATTGGTCCTTTGCCAATCGTTGTGGTTTTGATTTAGAGCCTTTGGAGACTCTTATTCCTCTGAAGGGGATTGACTCCACCCCATTGGCTAATAATAAACCACAATACTGGACACAAGTAACCATGCGTATCAATCCGGATCACCAGGAGATTATTCGTTTCCTGGTGCTGTATAATTTACATGACGATTTGGTACTGGGATTGCCATGGTTGCAGTCTCACAATCCAGTCTTGGACTGGAGAGCAATGTCTGTGTTGAGCTGGGGATGTAAGGGTATTCATGGGGACTTACCTTTGGTTTCTATTTCGTCGTCCATTCCCTCTGAAGTCCCTGAGTTCCTCTCTGATTATCAAGACGTCTTTGACGAACCCAAGCTTGGGTCGTTACCTCCGCACCGTGAGTGCGATTGTGCCATAGATTTGATACCGGGTTGCAAATATCCAAAGGGTCGTTTGTTTAATCTGTCTGTGCCGGAACATGCTGCTATGCGGGAATATATAAAGGAGTCTTTGGAAAAGGGACATATTCGTCCATCTTCTTCTCCCTTGGGAGCTGGGTTTTTCTTTGTCTCAAAAAAGGACGGCTCTTTGAGACCATGTATTGATTATCGGCTTCTGAATAAGATCACTGTTAAGTATCAATACCCATTGCCATTGCTTACTGATTTGTTTGCTCGTATAGAGGGTGCTAAGTGGTTCTCTAAAATTGATCTTCGTGGGGCGTATAATTTGGTGCGGATCAGGCAGGGGGATGAGTGGAAGACCGCATTTAATACGCCCGAGGGCCACTTTGAGTATTTGGTCATGCCTTTTGGTCTTTCTAATGCCCCTTCAGTTTTCCAGTCTTTTATGCATGATATTTTCCGCGATTTTCTGGATAGATTTATGATAATATATCTGGATGATATTCTGATTTTTTCTGATGACTGGGACTCTCATGTCCAGCAGGTCAGGAGAGTTTTTCAGGTTCTGCGGTCTAATTCTTTATGTGTGAAGGGGTCTAAGTGCGTTTTTGGGGTCCAGAAAATTTCCTTTTTGGGGTATATTTTTTCTCCCTCTTCCATTGAGATGGATCCCGTCAAGGTGCAAGCTATTTGTGACTGGACTCAGCCCTCCTCTCTTAAGGGTCTTCAGAGATTTTTGGGCTTTGCCAACTTTTACCGCCGATTTATTGCTGGTTTTTCGGATGTCGTTAAACCACTGACTGATTTGACCAGACAAGGCGCTGATGTTGCTAATTGGTCCCCTCATGCTGTAGAGGCCTTTCAGGAGCTTAAGCACCGTTTTGCCTCTGCCCCTGTGTTGCGTCAGCCTGATGTGAATCTGCCTTTTCAGGTTGAGGTTGACGCTTCGGAGATCGGAGCTGGGGCAGTGTTGTCGCAGAAAGGTTCCGACTGCTCCGTCATTAGGCCTTGTGCCTTCTTTTCTCGCAAATTTTCGCCCGCAGAGCGGAATTATGATGTTGGGAATCGGGAGCTTTTGGCCATGAAGTGGGCGTTTGAGGAGTGGCGCCATTGGCTAGAGGGGGCTAAGCATCAGGTGGTGGTATTGACTGACCACAAAAATTTGATTTATCTTGAGACTGCCAGGCGCCTGAATCCTAGACAGGCGCGCTGGTCTTTATTTTTTTCTCGCTTTAATTTTGTGGTGTCATACCTACCGGGTTCTAAGAATGTTAAGGCAGATGCCCTTTCTAGGAGTTTTGACCCGGACTCTCCTGGTAATTCTGAACCCACAGGTATCCTTAGGGAGGGAGTAATTTTGTCGGCCGTTTCTCCTGATCTGCGGCGGTCCTTGCAAGAGTTTCAGGCGGATAGACCGGATCGTTGTCCGCCTGATAGACTGTTTGTTCCGGATGATTGGACCAGTAGAGTCATCTCTGAGGTACATTCTTCTGCATTGGCAGGTCATCCCGGAATTTTTGGTACCAGGGATTTGGTGGCAAGATCCTTCTGGTGGCCTTCCCTGTCACGAGATGTGCGAGTCTTTGTGCAGTCATGTGACATTTGTGCTCGGGCCAAGTCTTGTAGTTCTCGGGCTAGCGGACTGCTGTTGCCCTTGCCTATTCCTAAGAGGCCTTGGACACACATCTCGATGGATTTTATTTCAGATCTGCCTGTTTCCCAGAAGATGTCTGTCATCTGGGTGGTCTGTGACCGTTTCTCTAAAATGGTCCATTTGGTTCCTCTGCCCAAGTTGCCTTCTTCTTCTGAGTTGGTTCCTCTGTTTTTTCAGAATGTTGTCCGATTGCACGGTATTCCTGAGAATATTGTTTCTGACAGAGGTACCCAATTTGTGTCTAGATTTTGGCGGGCATTCTGTGCTAGGATGGGCATAGATTTGTCTTTTTCATCTGCTTTTCACCCTCAGACTAATGGCCAGACCGAGCGGACTAATCAGACCCTGGAGACATATCTGAGGTGTTTTGTCTCTGCTGACCAGGATGATTGGGTTGCTTTTTTGCCATTGGCAGAGTTCGCCCTCAATAATCGGGCCAGCTCTTCCACCTTGGTGTCCCCGTTTTTCTGTAATTCGGGGTTTCACCCTCGATTTTCCTCCGGTCAGGTGGAATCCTCGGATTGTCCTGGAGTGGATGCGGTGGTGGAGAGATTGCATCACATCTGGGGGCAGGTTATGGACAATTTGAAGTTGTCCCAGGAGAAGACTCAGCGTTTTGCCAACCGTCATCGTCGTGTTGGTTCTCGGCTTTGTGTTGGAGATTTGGTGTGGTTGTCTTCTCGTTTTGTCCCTATGAGGGTCTCTTCTCCTAAGTTTAAACCTCGGTTCATCGGCCCTTATAGAATATTGGAGATTCTTAATCCTGTTTCTTTCCGTTTGGACCTCCCTGCGTCCTTTTCCATTCATAACGTTTTTCATCGGTCGTTATTGCGCAGGTATGAGGTACCTGTTGTACCTTCAGTTGAGCCTCCTGCTCCGGTGTTGGTTGAGGGTGAGTTGGAGTACGTTGTGGAGAAAATTTTGGACTCTCGTGTTTCCAGACGGAGACTCCAGTATCTGGTCAACTGGAAGGGTTACGGCCAGGAGGATAATTCTTGGGTCAATGCATCTGATGTTCATGCTTCTGATCTTGTTCGTGCCTTCCATAGGGCTCATCCTGGTCGCCCTGGTGGATCTGGTGAGGGTTCGGTGCCCCCTCCTTGAGGGGGGGGTACTGTTGTGAATTTGGATTCTGGGCTCCCCCGGTGGCCGCTTGTGGAATTGGACTTGTCATCCTCTTTCCTGTTTCACCTGGTTCCATCAGTAGTGGGTGTCGCTATTTAAGCTCATTTCTCTGGTGGTTTCTTGCCGGTCAACAATGTTATCTGATGCCTCTCAGTGCTTGTTCCTGCTTCTAGACAACTACTAGATAAGTTGGACTTTTGTCCATGTTTCGTTTTGCCTATTTGTTCCAGTTCACAGCTGAAGTTTTGTTACTGTGTCTGGAAAGCTCTCGTTGATCAGGGATTGCTACTCTGGCGTTATGAGTTAATGCCAGAGTTTAAGGTAATCTCTGGATGGTGTTTTGTTAGTGTTTTTCTGCTGACCATGAAAGTATACTATCTGTCTTCTGCTATCTAGTAAGCGGACCTCAAATTTGCTAAGACTATTTTCCTGCTGCGTTTGTTGTTTCATCTGAACTCACCGTCATTATATGTGGGGGGCTACTGTCTTCTTTGGAATATTTCTCTAGAGGTGAGCCAGGTCTTATATTTCCCTCTGCTAGCTATTTAGGTCTTAGGCCAGAGCTGGGCATCTAGCGATAAATAGGAAATGCTACCTGGCTATTTCTAGTTGCGCGGCAGGCTTAGTTCATGGTCAGTATAGTTCCATCTTCCGAGAGCTTGTCCCTCTATAGGCTTGCTATGATCTCTGCCTGCAGAGATCATGACACCTTCCCTTCCGAGCTCTGTCATGCGCCCAAACAGTGGTTCCCCCCCACATAGGGGGTATCAGCGTACTCAGGACAAATTGGACAACAACTTTTAGGGTCCAATTTATCCTGATACCCTTGTGAAAATACAAAACTGGGGGCTAAAAAATCATTTTTGTGAAAAAGAAAAATAATTTTTATTTTCACGGCTCTGCGTTATAAACTGTAGTGAAACACTTGGGGGTTCAAAGTTCTCACAACACATCTAGATAAGTTCCTTGGGGGGTCTAGTTTCCAATATGGGGTCACTTGTGGGGGGTTTGTACTGTTTGGGTACATCAGGGGCTCTGCAAATGCAACGTGACGCCTGCAGACCAATCCATTTAAGTCTGAATTCCAAATGGCGCTCCTTCCCTTCCGAGCTCTGTCATGCGCCCCAAACAGTGGTTCCACCCCACATAGGGGGTATCAGCGTACTCAGGACAAATTGGACAACAACTTTTAGGGTCCAATTTATCCTGATACCCTTGTGAAAATACAAAACTGGGGGCTAAATTTCATTTTTGTGAAAAAAAAAAAATATATATTTTCACGGCTCTGCGTTATAAACTGTAGTGAAACACTTGGGGGTTCAAAGTTCTCACAACACATCTAGATAAGTTCCTTGTGGGGTCTAGTTTCCAATATGGGGTCACTTGTGGGGGGTTTGTACTGTTTGGGTACATCAGGGGCTCTGCAAATGCAACGTGACGCCTGCAGACCAATCCATTTAAGTCTGCATTCCAAATGGCGCTCCTTCCCTTCCGAGCTCTGTCATGCGCCCAAACAGTGGTCCCTCCCCACAAATGGGGTATCAGCGTACTCCAGACAAATTGGACAACAACTTTTGGGGTCCAATTTATCCTGATACCCTTGTGAAAATACAAAACTGGGGGCTAAAAAATCATTTTTGTGAAAAAAAATAATAATTTTTATTTTCACGGCTCTGCGTTATAAACTGTAGTGAAACACTTGGGGGTTCAAAGCTCTCAAAACACATCTAGATAAGTTCCTTAGGGGGTCTACTTTCCAAAATGGTGTCACTTTAATGTTTAGGCACATCAGGGGCTCTCCAAACGCAACATGGCATCCCATCTTAATTCCAGTCAATTTTGCATTGAAAAGTAAAATAGCGCTTCTTCCCTTCTGAGCTCTGCTATGCGCCCAAACAATGGTTTACACCCACATATGGGGTATCGTCGTACTCAGGACAAATTGCACAACAACTTTTGTGGTATAATTTCTTCTCTTACCCTTGGGGAAATAAAAAAATGGGGGTGAAAAGATCATTTTTGTGAAAAAATATGATTTTTTATTTTTACGGCTCTGCATTATAAACTTCTGTGAAGCACTTGTTGGGTCAAAGTGCTCAACACACATCTAGATAAGTTCCTTAAGGGGTCTACTTTCCAAAATGGTGTCACTCGTGGGGGGTTTCAATGTTTAGGCACATTAGGGGCTCTCCAAACGCAACATGGCGTCCCATCTCAATTCCAGTCAATTTTGCATTGAAAAGTCAAATGGTGCTCCTTCCCTTCTGAGCTCTGCCCTGCGCCCAAACAATGGTTTACACCCACATATGGGGTATCAGTGTACTCAGGACAAATTGCACAACAATTTTTGGGGTCCAATTTCTTCTCTTACCCTTGGAAAAATAAAAAATTGGGGGTGAAAAGATCATTTTTGTGAAAAAATATGATTTTTTATTTTTACGGCTCTGCATTATAAACTTCTGTAAAGCACTTGTTGGGTCAAAGTGCTCACCACACATCTAGATAAGTTCCTTAGGGGGTCTACTTTGCAAAATGGTGTCACTTGTTAGGGGTTTCAATGTTTAGGCACATCAAGGGCTCTCTAAATGCAACATGGCGTCCCATCTCAATTCCAGTCAATTTTGCATTGAAAAGTCAAATGGCGCTCCTTCCCTTCCGAGCTCTGCCCTGCGCCCAAACAATGGTTTACACCCACATATGGGGTATCAGCGTACTCAGGACAAATTGCACAACAATTTTTGGGGTCCAATTTCTTCTCTCACCCTTGGGAAAATAAAAAATTGGGGGTGAAAAGATAATTTTTGTGAAAAAATATGATTTTTTATTTTTACGGCTCTGCATTATAAACTTCTGTAAAGCACTTGTTGGGTCAAAGTGCTCACCACACATCTAGATAAGTTCCTTAGGGGGTCTACTTTCCAAAATGGTGTCACTTGTTAGGGGTTTCAATGTTTAGGCACATCAAGGGCTCTCTAAATGCAACATGGCGTCCCATCTCAATTCCAGTCAATTTTGCATTGAAAAGTCAAATGGCGCTCCTTCCCTTCCGAGCTCTGCCCTGCGCCCAAACAATGGTTTACACCCACATATGGGGTATCAGCGTACTCAGGACAAATTGCACAACAATTTTTGGGGTCCAATTTCTTCTCTCACCCTTGGGAAAATAAAAAATTGGGGGTGAAAATATAATTTTTGTGAAAAAATATGATTTTTTATTTTTACGGCTCTGCATTATAAACTTCTGTAAAGCACTTGTTGGGTCAAAGTGCTCACCACACATCTAGATAAGTTCCTTAGGGGGTCTACTTTCCAAAATGGTGTCACTTGTTAGGGGTTTCAATGTTTAGGCACATCAGGGGCTCTCCAAATGCAACATGGCGTCCCATCTCAATTCCAGTCAATTTTGCATTGAAAAGTCAAATGGCGCTCCTTTGCTTCCAAGCTCTGCCATGCGCCCAAACTGTGGTTTACCCCCACATATGGGGTATCAGCGTACTCAGGACAAATTGTACAACAACTTTTGGGGTCTATTTTCTCCTGTTACCCTTGGTAAAATAAAACAAATTGGAGCTGAAATAAATTTTGTGTGAAAAAAAGTTAAATGTTCATTTTTATTTAAACATTCCAAAAATTCCTGTGAAACACCTGAAGGGTTAATAAACTTCTTGAAAGTGGTTTTGAGTACCTTGAGGGGTGCAGTTTTTAGAATGGTGTCACACTTGGGTATTTTCTATCATATAGACCCGTCAAAATGACTTCAAATCAGATGTGGTCCCTAAAAAAAAATGGTGTTGTAAAAATGAGAAATTGCTGGTCAACTTTTAACCCTTATAACTCCGTCACAAAAAAAAATTTTGGTTCCAAAATTGTGCTGATGTAAAGTAGACATGTGGGAAATGTTATTTATTAAGTATTTTGTGTGACATATGTCTGTGAATTAAGGGCATAAAAATTCAAAGTTGGAAAATTGCGAAATTTTCAAAATTTTCGCCAAATATTCGTTTTTTTCACAAATAAACGCAAGTTATATCGAAGAAATTTTACCACTAACATGAAGTACAATATGTCACGAGAAAACAATGTCAGAATCGCCAAGATCCGTTGAAGCGTTCCAGAGTTATAACCTCATAAAGGGACAGTGGTCAGAATTGTAAAAATTGGCCCGGTCATTAACGTGCAAACCACCCTCGGGGCTTAAGGGGTTAAAAACAAGCACACCATTGTTTTTCTTGTGAAATTCTCAATAACTTTGATGTGTCACATGACCCTCTTCCCATTGGAAAAAATAAAGTTGGATCCAAAATGGCCGCCATGGGCACCACCCATTTTGAAAAGTTTTCCCCTCCCATATACTAATGTGCCACAAACAGGAAGTTGATATCACCAACCTTTCCCATTTTATTTAGCTGTAGCTATATAAATGGCCCACCCTCAGGGGGGCCACCATTATTGGCACCCCTTCATTTTTTTCAAAGACTGTACAATATCTTCAGAAATAAATGGAAATGTACCACAGTTATATCCTCAGGATTTTTTAATTAGTGGTCCAAAGTAATACAACAATAAAACTTTGTTTTTCAATTTACATGTTGCAAATTCAAAGAAAAAACAGAATAAACAGCATATGCAGCAATAAAGGCACCCCTAATTAATACTTGGTTGCACACCCTTTGGCATTGAATCCAGTTTCCAGACTTTTATTCTAGCAATCTATAAGCATCTTGCATTTCTAAGTTGGTATTTTCTCCCACCCATTCTTTGCAGTTTGTTCAAGCTCTTGAATGTTTGCAAGCTTCTTTTCTCAATGGCAGATTTAAGCTCACCCCAACGATTTTCAATTGGACTGAGGACAGGACACATTGCTGGCTATTTTAAAATAGTCCATTCTTTTCTTTTTCAACCATTCTTGTGTACTTTTTGATGCGTGCTTTGGATCCTTGTCTTGCTGGAGGATCCATGATCTTTGACTCAAACCAAGTTTTCTTACGCTGGTTAGGACATTTTGCTTTAAAATGTCTTGATAATTCTCTGAAATCATGATTCCTGTGATAAAGTCAAGGCCTCAGTACCAGATTCAGCAAGGCAACCCCACAGAATTATAGATACTCCACCATGCTTAACTGTTTGTAGGGTGTTTTTTTCTTATAAGGGTTATTGCACCGTCTGTAAACAAACTGTTGCTCTGTAAACAAACAGTTGCTTTGCCTAGCCAAAAAGCTCTATTTTTTTTTCATCTGTCCAGAGAACATATTCCCAGAAGGATTGTGGTTTGTCAAGGTACTCATTGACAAAAGGTCAGTCGTTTCTTTTTATGTCTTTTCTTAAGCAATAGTTTCTCCTTGGGTCTTCACCTATAAAGCTGCTTGGTTTAGTGTGCGGCATTCTGTACTTATTGAAGCCATGACTTCAGACAGTTCCAGGTTTTATTTCAGGTTTTGGATATTTTATGTGGTGTTTTTTCCACCTTTCGCACTAGGCTTCTCTTGTCAATTTTCCTCTTTCCCCACGTCCAGGAAGGTTCTTCACAGTTCTATGCTTGGCAAACTTCTTAATAACATTGTGCACTGTTGAAACTGGAATACCAAGGTCTTTGGAGATAGCCTAATACCCATTGGAAGTCTTGTGTTTGCTAATAATAGCAGTTCTGATGTCCTCAGACAGCTCGTTTGTCTTCACCATTGTGAAAAAGGAACAGGGCCTACCTTGTGGCTTTTTAAAATGCTGAAGTCCTCATTCACGGTCTAATTCATGTCACATGGGCACCGACAATTAATCACAGGTTATTCTCATTGGTAATTTACCCCAGGCGAGTCAAAATGTATTTCCATACTAACTTAATGTTAAGGGTGCCCGTACCAGTGTCACAGCAAGCTTTAGGTTTTTCTATTTTTCCCTCCCATTGTTTTTTGTTTTAAATCATTGTTTATCATATGCTCTTTTGTATTTAACATGAGTGCTCTATACAAAAAAAACCTGTATCACTTGGTTCATTTTTTTTCAGGAGATATTCCACATTATGTACTAAAACTTCATGGGTGCTAATAACGAAGAGCAGGACTGTATGTGTTTATATATGTCACATTATGTATATACTTCTTTTTTATTTTATTTAGTCATCATCTGTCCTTTCATAATATTATTTGTATTCAGATAATCTTGATAAAAGCTGATTCTGGTCAAAAATATTTATCTGTATACACCTGTCTGGTTATACTGGAAAAGCGTCATTTCTACTTACCCCACTAGATGATATTTTGTGTCAAAGTTAACCCTCGATTTTTATGACTGTGATAATTTCTTCAGAGCACCATTCATCTACTGCTAGTAGTGCTAGCTTACTGTATCTACCTATAATCACCTATTCAATTCCATTTGCTCAAACCTCCATGATTAGTTTATTAGCAGTAAGGCCATGTGCACACGTTCAGTATTTTTCGTGTTTTTTTCGCGTTTTTTCACTATAAAAACGCAAAAAAAATGCTTACATATGCCTCCCATTATTTTCAGTGTATTCCGCATTTTTTGTGCACATGCTGCATTTTTTTCCGCGAAAAAATCGCATCGCGGAAAAAAAAGCAACACGTTCATTAAATTTGCAGAATTGCAGGGGTTCCGCACACCTAGGAATGCATTGATCTGCTTACTTTCCGCACGTGGCTATGCACACCATGTGGGAAGTAAGCAGATCATGTGCGGTTGGTACCCTGGGTGGAGGAGAGGAGACTCTCCTCCACAGACTGGGCACCATATAATTGGTCAAAAAAAAAGAATTAAAATAAAAAATAGTCATATACTCACCCTCTGATGGCCCCGGAGTGTTCCCGCCTCTCAGCAGTGCAAGCTCTCTCTTCCGTTCCTATAGATGGTGTGGTTCAGAACCTGCAATAACGTCACTGTCTTGTGATTGGTCATGTGACCGCTCACGTGACCGTGACGTCATCGAAGGTCCTGCACACACCATCTATAGGAACGGACGCCGCTGAGGAGGTCGGCTGTCTGCAGAGGGTGAGTATAACCATTTTTTTAATTTTTTAAATTATTTTTAACATGATATCTTTTTACTATTGATGCTGCATAAGCAGCATCTATAGTAAAAAGTTGGTCACACTTGTCAAACAGTATGTTTGACAAGTGTGACCAACCTGTCAGTCAGTTTTCGAAGCGATGCTACAGATTGCTTGGAAAACTTTAGCATTCTGCAAGCTAATTACGCTTGCAAAATGCTAAAAAAAGCAAAAAAAACGGGAAAAAAACGCAAAAACAAAAATGCTGATTTCTTGCAGAAAATTTCCGGTTTTCTTCAGGAAATTTCTGCAAGAAATCCTGACGTGTGCACATACCCTAAGTCTTCACGTTAGGTTCTACAAGTGGGACAAAATCTTTAAATGAAGCAAATCAAACATGGCTAAAGCAGACGGAGTGGTAAATTCAAGATAACAACAAACCAGCTCACATCAAGATGAACTTCCCTTCAAGACTAAGTACAGGACTATTTTCATCTGACTTAACCTACAATGTGTCTCTATTAATACTTCTACTTTGACAAGTCACTAAAGATTATAAAAATTTAATATAATATATTTTATTTAGAAAGAAAGTGTTTTGGAGGTATTTTTTGGCTGTAACGTTAAAGTTTTGGTCTAACCCTATTGTTTAGTTGTATTCCACAGCTTTTGTTCTGCCAAGTTTTAAAAGAATTATGGTGGTGTTTTGCTGCAGATTATATTAGTTATTGAAGCTAAGCTGTAAATTATACTTTCTTTGCTCAGTCTTGCAAGTTGTGTTCTTTTTCTTATGGCAACATAAATTCCGTATGTCATTACTAATCTTGTTATAAACTGTTAAGTCTCTAAGGAAGATTAAATCTTTCCAGTTTGTTTTGTGATACGTTGTCACAATTATCTATGATGATGGGTCTGTTGTCTAAATAGTTGTATTTTTTTGGGTGGAAATATAGCAGACAGTAATGATCAACAAAGTGTTTGTCAATTGGAGTTGACCTTCATGAAGGTGAACATCAAATGTGATAGCTATACTAACAGTGAACATTGACAGATCCATGGCTCCTGAATGTATTCAGATTGTTACAGTCACATTTGACCAAGTTGAATGAATAATACGCTTTTTTGCGTTATAATTGAGTGCTTTATGCAGCTTTTTTCACTTGACTATCGGGTTGTTTCATCACAGACAACAGTTACATATTTCTAGAATGTCAGAGTACTGTGATACCCACCAATCACAGGAATAAAGTGGCTGCAAAATAGCCAAATAGAACCTACTGGAAATTAAGTGGACCTGTGTTTTCCTAGCACCACTGCAGTTTGGTCTAGTAGTGTCACAAATGAGTCACGTCAACCTGGGGGTAGAAGATCACTGGGTATAGTGAATCGCAGATCTTCCATTTAGCCTGTGTGTTTGGATCCCATATTAAATTAATTTGGTTTCCTTTGGTGCTGAAGAGGTTAACAATGCTTTCTACGCTGATGAGAGACTTGCAGCTCCTTTTCCAGCTGTTTCTGATTTGGTCATTACCTCTCCCTATAAAACATGGCCAGACCCTCTCTGTCTTGCTAGTTAAAGCTTTGATTCCAATCTCCTTGGAGATGCTCTGCTGAATTGGAGATCGTTGTTGCTACTAGAGATTGTTGTGTGCTGTTTATGGTGTATTCTTTCTGCTTTATTCCTATTCCTATTTGGTTATTACCTGCCTATCCTTCCCTATATTCCTCCATACACTTGGTGAGTGTTTTTTTATGTAAGTTGCCTTTTGTTATCCCTGCTTGTCTTATGTGTTTATACTCTAACATATCTGTCCCAGGCCTCCTGGGGGAGGGGAAAGCTCTGGGTATTACAGGAGCATAGTAAGGTCGGAGACTCGGGCCGCTCTACCATCAATAGTACCCCAGGGGCAGAGATACTTAGGGTTCCAGAGACAGTTTGAGGTTCTCCTTCCTTACTGAAGACCATCACAACAGGACAAGCGGTTATTGAAGTCAGAGCAGATATGTAATAATAGGGAATTCACGGATTAGCGGTTACACTTGGAGCCTGAAGGGTCCGAAAAAGTATTCTACTCCATATGTGGTCAATACCAGCATTGTGGAGTCGGAGTCATGGTGTTGGAGTCGGTTTCCACTTTGCTGGAGTCAGGTTTTGAGTTGGTATAAAATGGACCGAGTGGGAGCCCTCATCTACATTTTGCATTGGGGCCGAGGAGCACCAGATCAAAAATGTATGGCCTATCCTAGCAATTTTTCACAGTCTTTGATGAGACAACTCATAATGAATAGCTGCTCAGTGGACACCACAGCTATTATAGAATCTACAAGGTATAAGCAAGCACATTTTCCACAAGCCCTAAATAATATATAAGTCTACATAATAGAAGTAATAATTTTCAATAACAATAACAATTTTTGTCAGGGACGGGATCTTTAGTAAATGGTATTGCTATCTATCTCCTTATTTCCTCACCTTTTTCCCACCATTCACCTTCCAATCCCTTTCCCATTGGTTTATCTCCCGCCCCTACCAATAAAGCAAAGCAAGAATACATAACTACCCTCCCCTCCCTCCTGTTATCCCTCCCCCCATTATCATATGTTTGTGTTTGTTGAAAAAATGTTTAAAATTCTTAATAAAGTGTTTGGAAACAGGATCTCTAGTAAAGTGGATGACGCCACATATTGCGCTGTAATGTCTGCTATTAGAAGCTGGAAAATAACTTCTGTTACTGATACTCATGTAGGGGGCCAAAATAACCCAAAAAGAAATTAAAGGGCCACTGTCACCCCCTCCAGCCATTCTAAACTAAAAGAGCCACCTTGTGCAGCAGTAATGCTGCAGTCTAACAAGGTGGCTCTTTTAGTTTTTGATTCAGTTATTACCTCAATAAAGCATTTTAAAAATTGGCCACAAATACCAGATTTTGTACCTGGAGGCGGTCCGAATCGTCCTCTATGAATCTCCCAACTGCTTTCACTCTTCTCTTCTGCGGCGCTGGTCGCCGCCCCCTGAGCGCTGTTTCTTCTTAAATCCGGCGCCTGCGCTGTGCGTGCCTGCCTGGGGCCTGCGCAGTCTTCATTGTCAGTCACAGCTCAGATGCAGGGTGCCTGACTGCGCCTGTGCGGGCAGTGCGGCCACCCTGTTGCTGAATCCCCGCCCCGCACTGTGTTATTCATTATGCACAGTGCGGGGCTGGCATTCCTGGGAAGGCAGGGGAGCTGGGGGAGCGTCTGAGCTGGGGGAGCGTCTGAGCTGGGGGAGCGTCTGAGCTGGGGGGCGTCTGAGCTGGGGAGCGTCTGAGCTGGGGAGCGTCTAAACAGCGCACTGCGCATGCCCAGGAACCCCAGCCCCGCACTGTGCATAATGAATAACACAGTGCGGGGCGGGGATTCAGGAACAGGGTGGCCTTACTGCCCGCACAGGCGCAGTCAGGCACCCGGCATCTGAGCTGTGACTGACAATGAAGACTGCGCCTGCCCCAGGCAGGCAAGCACAGCGCAGGCGCCGGATTTAAGAAGAAACAGCGCTCAGGGGGCGGCGACCAGCGCCGCAGAAGAGAAGAGTGACGGCAGTTGGGAGATTCATAGAGGACGATTCGGACCGCCTCCAGGTACAAAATCTGGTATTTGTGGCCAATTTTTAAAACGCTTTATTGAGGTAATAACTGAATCAAAAACTAAAAGAGCCACCTTGTTAGACTGCAGCATTACTGCTGCACAAGGTGGCTCTTTTAGTTTAGAATGGCTGGAGGGGGTGACAGTGGCCCTTTAATAGAATATTTAAAGGGGATGCACCAATGTTGAATATTATCCCCTATCCTCAGGTTATCCTCTATCCAGTTGTTATTGGTCCAACCAATGGCGCTGCGTGTCCCAACAACCTGAGAACTGTAGCACTGAAGAGCTCCATGTGAATGGAATAGTGGTCAATCATGTACAATTCCACCCCATTCACTCTTAATGGCAGTACCACAGACTTGCTGACTGCTGCATTGGATGATTTATTTTTATTGTACCCAGTGCTATATCACCATTTATTCCACAGCACTTTACAGACATTAAATATTATTTTTAACGATTGGTCTGAGAACTGCACTCTTAAGGCTCATTCACACTTGCGATGCAATTGGACTAGTGCAATCCGATGAAAAATCGGATTGCACTCGCCCCAATGTTGCTCTATGGGGCAGCTCATATCTGTGATTATTTTATCATGCCATTTTGGCATAAGAAAACAATCGCAGCATGCTGCGATTGCACCCGGGTATCGGATCGCATACACACATATAAGTCTATGGGTGCTTGCAAAACATCGCACTGCACTCGGATATCATATGAGTGCAGTGCGATTCCGGCTGATGCCAGCAGCAAAGGAGATGGAGAAATTACTTTCTCCATCTCCTCCACAACTGTGCTCCGATCCTCTCAAGCGAAAGGATCGGAGCACTGACAATCAGCTCACGCTCGCAGCAGAGCAGGAGCCGAGTGTCATTGGTATATCGTATTCGATGATCTCGGATGTGAGAATCATTGGATGCCATACGCTAATGGGACCCCGGCCTTACTGTTTTATTAGGCTCAAAAATGCATTAAATTTGAAACAGGAAAATGATGACTAAGAGGAAGTGTCATTTCTTGGTCATCATTAAACACATTCCGGACTTGGATAGGAAGTAATTTTACTGTCAGCTTTGTGATGTAATCTCAGTCCATGAGGGTTGTTTGCTGTGGGCATAGCTATTGGTCATTTCCTGGTCTCTTGCCAAAAAGTAATGTGAGGATTTGACAAAGGGTGAAGTCACCAACTGGTTGTCAGCCACTGAGGAAGTTCAATAAATTTTGTAGATACAATCATATCCTGAAAGAATTACTTCATTTAACTTTGATAGCAAATGACTACTTCAGATCTTCAAAATCCAGAATTAGTAACATGCACATTTTTATCTTAGGAGACATCATTAATTTGTGGTTGGTGTAAGTCTGACCTTCTGATCCTAAAAATAGTTTGAGGAGCCCCGCTCGCCAGTCCTTACTTTAGCTGGATCTGCGTCCTCAGACACACATCCAGTTAAAATATATTGCAGCGCACAAACTTGCTGAGTCCGTGCACCGCAATACATGCTGCTGGCCAATGAGAGGGCCAGAAGCTGACATCGGCATACCCGCGACTGGGCACGTGGCAATGACGTCATGACATTTACAAGGATGGGGGCATATATATCAGAATGAAGGGTATATGCAAGGATGGGGGCATAAACATGGATTGGGGGAGCATATATAAGGATGGGGGACCATATATACCAGAATAATGGGCATATACCAGGATGGGGTGCATATATAAGGATGGGTGAGCATATACTAGAATTGTTGAGCTTATACATGGCTTTGGGACATATACATGAATTGGGGGAGCATATACTCGGATAGGTGCATTTACATGGATGGGGGGGCATGTACATGGATTGGGGGAGCATATACCAGGATGGGGGAACATATACCAGGATGGGGGCACATATGCTAGGATGGGGGTGCATGTAACGGGATGAGGGTGCATATACCAGGATGAGGGGCATATATCAGGATGGGGAGAGTATATTCCTTTATATCTGCAGTCTGGTACCTCTGCTCCTGTCTGTGGCTGCTCTCTGCTGCCCCCGCCTGCTCTCTGCATGTGTTTTTTCTAAACTTAAACCTCAGTATTTAGGTTAAATTACCGTGTTGTGGCACTTTACAATAAATAAGGTCTCTAAAAGGTTCGCCATCACTGCTCTATGATGTTGCTATCTAATAAAAGCCACTTGGACGTAACAACGGTTAACTCATTAGATACTTTCATTGCTAATATCTCGGCAAAGGAGAAGCAAAATTGAAAACTAAATAACAAAAATGTTCAGCCACTGTTATATTGTGTGTCCACTTCAATATGAAAGTTTGGTGAAAGGTTCTAGTTCACTGATTACCCTTCAAAGGATTGTTTACATTATTCCGTTTCTGGAGCACATTGCTCCCCTGCTTCCTGCACATAACAGCAGCATTGTTGCGCTGCGAGCACGACCTGTGCACTCTTCTAGACAGCCTTATCTCTGCAGGATTGGAGGAGTGAGGTGACACTAAAGCTTGCCGGATTTGGCCAGTCTGCTAGCTGCAGAGGTGTCCTTACAGACTATATAGTAAAAGGCATGTAAGGACTGCGCTTCCTGCCTAGAAATCTGTCCACCACTGATAGACTGCAGCAGTCGCTGGTAGCCTAGTCAGCACACAGTAAAATTAAAAATATTGCTTCTTTCTTGACATTGCAAATAGTTGAAGCTGCGACTCAAGAAGAAGTCATTATTATGGGGAACTTCAACTACCCTGAAATAGATTGGGGACCAGAAACCTGCAGTTCCAGCAAAGGTAATCAGTTTTTGACAACTATGAGAGATAATTACCTTTCACAACTGGTTCAGGACCCAACAAGAAGGGGGGCACTGCTAGACCTAATATTAACCAACAGGCCAGACCACATAGCAAATATAAGGGTTGGGGGTCACTTGGGGAATAGTGATCACAAAATAATAAGTTTTTATGTATCCTTTAATAAGATGTGTAGTAGAGGGGTTACAAGGACACTAAACTTCAGGAGGGCAAATTTCCAACGGATGAGAGATGATCTTGGTGCAATTAACTGGGACGATATCCTGAGACATAAAAATAAACAAAGAAAATGGGAGATGTTTATTAGCATCCCGGATAGGACCTGTGCACAGTATATACCGTATGGGAATAAACATACTAGAAGTAGGAGGAAACCAATATGGCTAAATAGAGCTGTAAGGGGCGCAATAAGGGACAAAAAGAAAGCATTTAGAGAATTAAAGGAAGTAGGTAGTGAGGAGGCATTAAATAAATACAGAAAATTAAATAAATTCTGCAAAAAGCAAATCAAGGCAGCAAAGATTGAGACAGATAGACTCATTGCCAGAGAGAGTAAAAATAATCCCAAAATATTCTTTAACTACGTAAATAGTAAGAAGCTAAAAAATTATAGTGTTGGCGAGCTTAAAAATAGTCTGTGTAAAATGGTGGATGAGGATGAGGAAAAAGCCAATATGCTAAGTGACTTTTTTCATCAGTATTTACACAAGAAAATCCCATGGCAGACAATATGATCAGTGATAACAAAAATTCCCCATTAAGTGTCAACTGCTTAACCCAGCAGGAAGTACAGCGGCGTCTAAAAATCACTAAAATTGACAAATCTCCAGGCCCGGATGGGATACACCCTCGAGTACTGCAGGAATTAAGTACAGTCATTGATAGACCATTATTTTTAATCTTTAAAGACTCCATAATAACAGGGTCTGTACCACAGGACTGGCGTATAGCAAATGTGGTGCCAATATTCAAAAAAGGGGACAAAAACTGAACTCGGTAATTATAGGCCAGTAAACTTAACCTCTACTGTGGGTAAAATCCTGGAGGGCATTCTAAGGGATGCTATGCTGGAGTATCTGAAGAGGAATAACCTCATGACCCAGTATCAGCACGGGTTTACTAGGGACCGTTCCTGTCAGACTAATCTGATCAATTTCTATGAAGAGGTAAGTTCCAGACTGGACCAAGGGAACCCAGTGGACGTAGTGTATATGGACTTTTCCAAGGCTTTTGATACGGTGCCACACAAAAGTTTGACACATAAAATGAGAATAATGGGGATAGGGGAAAATATGTGTAAGTGGGTTAAGAGCTGGCTCAGGGATAGGAAACAAAGGGTGGTTATTAATGGAGCACACTCGGACTGGAGTGCGGTTAGCAGTGGGGTACCACAGGGGTCACTATTGGGCCCTCTTCTTTTTAACATATTTATTAATGACCTTGTAGGGGGCTTACAGAGCAGAATTTCAATATTTGCATTTGACACTAAACTCTGCAGGGTAATCAATACAGAGGAGAATAATTTTATATTACAGGATGATTTATGTAAACTAGAACCTTGGGCTGATAAATGGCAAATGAGCTTTAATGGGCATAAAGGTAAGGTCATGCACTTGGGTAGAAGTAATAAGATGTATTACTATGTGCTTAATTCTAAAACTCTGGGCAAAACCGTCAATGAAAAAGACCTGGGTGTATGGGTGGATGACAAACTCACATTTAGTGGCCAGTGTCAGGCAGCTCCTACAAAGGCAAATAAAATAATGGGATGAATTAAAAGAGGCATAGATGCTCATGAGCAGAACATAATTTTACCTCTATACAAGTCACTAGTTCGACCACACATAGAATACTGTGAACAATTCTGGTCTCCGGTGTATAGGAAAGACATAGCTGAACTAGAGCGGGTGCAGAGAAGAGTGACCAAAGTTATTAGAGGACTGAGGGGTCTGCACACCAAGATAGGTTATTTCACCTGGGGCTATTTAGTTTGGAAAAATGAAGGCTGAGGGGTGATCTTATTTTAATGTATAAATATATGAGGGGACAGTACAAAGATCTTTCTGATGATCTTTTTAATCATAGACCTGGGATGAGGGGGCATCCTCTATGTCTGGAGGAAAGAAGGTTTAAGCATAATAACAGACGCGGATTCTTTACTGTAAGAGCAGTGAGACTATGGAACTCTCTGCCATATGATGTTGTAATGAGTGATTCATTACTAAAATTTAAGAGGGGACTGGATACCTTTCTTGAAAAGTATAATGTTACAGGGTATATACACTAGATTCCTTGATAGGGTGTTGATCCAGTGAACTAGTATGACTGCCGTATGTGGAGTCGGGAAGGAATTTTTTTTCCCATTGTGGAGCTTACTCTTTGCCACATGGGTTTTGTTTGCCTTCCTCTGGATCAACATGTTAGGGCATGTTGGGTTAGGCTATGGGTTGAACAAGATGGGCTTAAAGTTCAACCTAAATAACTATGTTACTGGAGAGGGTTTTTAATAAAGTAAATTGGAAAGCTGCTTGTTTTTAGAAGCACCCTGAAATTTATACTATTTGTCATAATGAATTCTCATTATGACAAATAGTATAAATTTCAGGGTGCTTTGAATTAGCCATGTACTTGTGATTTTTGTCATCATATTCTGTTGACTTTTATTGAATCTGTAAATCTCCTGTCTATGGAACCCATACATGTTAGATTAAAGTTGTCTGGACCATCAATGTCGGTATAGGGACCAGGGCTATGGAGTCGGAGTTGTGGAGTCGGAGCAAATTTTGGTGGAGTCTGAGTCAGTGTCATGGAAATTGAGGAGTCGGAGATGGAGTTGGAGGTTTGGCTTACCGACTCCACAGCCCTGATAGGGATGTCTCTAGAGGTGTTGCTTAACTGCAACTCACAATCTTTTTGTTTTCCCACGTGATTAATTTCTACTAGAGGTGTCCGCAATGGTTGACATCTCCCTCTACAGTGAAAACCTCTGCACTCTCAGCTGTGAGTCAAAAGAGACAGCTGTTGGTCAAATAACAATATGGTTGACGACTATGGTCACCTTTTGTTAAGAGTCCAGCCTTCACTTGTTGGAAGAATGGATTGGACTATTTGGATTTTTATTCTAGTACTTTGTTAAAATGTCTTTCTAAATGAACATGGTAATAAGAGCTGGAGAAACAGACACCTACAGAAGAGGTCTCTGTGCAAGAACAATATATGAGCAATTTGCTGTCCAATAGCTCATCATAATCCACAATTCCACCTGCTTTGGAGGAAGAAGTGACCTCTTACCTATTGGGACCTTGTGAGGCTGTACAGATTGCCCCTGACGAGCAGGTCATAGCAAGGTACTTTATGCCTGTAGCTCACTTCAGTGGACAAAGCTAGTTTATACCAATGTTGGAAAACTACAGCTCCTAGAATACAATGCAGCATGTCTTCAAGTTCTGTAATCTATCTTAAAACAATATACTTAATTTATTTCAATGTGTGCCATAATAAAATATCTGAGGGTTTTTATTTTAACATGAATGAATGTGAAGAATGTGACTCATATTCTCATAGTATTCAAAAGAAAGCAGTAACTGAAGGTCTGTTTGTCTACATGCCAGAAATTGCAACCGTTGTTATTCCAGAGACATTGGTAACGTTTGCCAAGTGAAGTTATTAAAACATTTTTATCATTTGAATCACCGGCTGTATAGCTACAACATCATAATTAACCATATAAAGGAGACTTGCTGCATTTTAGGAATTAACTCACCAATTAACAGCACGTACCGTTATGTGAAACTTTTTTTTTTAATTAGAAGTTACAGGAAGTTTAGATATAATTATTGTAGACATTTATAACTTAGGGGCATAATTATAAGACTCGCAAACAGTTTAACTTTGTGTACTTTATTGGAAACAGAAATTGCTACTGAAAATATATCATAACCGATATATTACACAGGCACACAATATACCGTACACATAGAATGGCATGACATTCTATGACATACAGGAAAAAGGACCCGAAAATACTTAATATAACAGAGCTGGTACTCTCCATGGGTGTAGAGCTGGCATGCTCCAGTCTCAGTGATTTGGCTGCAGTGGTGACATTATGTCCATAGTGTGCATCACCGCAGTAGCCACTCGTTGAACTTGGTGGCTCGTGCTGTCTACCTTCAATGATTGACTGCAATAATGGGCCACAGTTCTCACATTTCTCTTGGATGTCCCAGTTTTGTCTGAGGGAAGAGTGAGAATTGCAGCCCATTAGTGACCACTAATTGACTGCAGTACTAACGTGGCATAACCACGTAACAGGAGCGCCGAGAGATGCAGCAGCGACTTAGCTAGAACGACACCGATGCATGAGGTGAATATCTGAAATTCATATATTATGCTTGGGGAGTAAAATATTTGGGAAAGATTTCTCAGAGTAGCGGATAACCCCTGATTTTGCTTTTGGTTAGATTTGAACTCTGGACCCCCTGTTTTTAAGGTGACTGTGACAAGAAACGTTTTTGCTATCCAATCTAAATAAGAGACCCGTTACACCCAGCCACATGGGTCTGTACACATATCCATTATATTATTACATGCTTATTTTCATAATTCTGTAATTTTCTCCCGTTATGGATAGTACCAGACTGCCGAACACATGACTGAGAAGAAAGCTTTCTGTATCTTCCAGGAGACAAACAAGTTCTTAAAGAATCTTTACCATCTATATCTCTATTCATACTAAATATCCATTCATCTTGTCATTAGTAATCCTTGGTAATCACCACTGCGCTCACTCATCCAGAACACTGCCCAGGGATGTTCAGCAATGTTATCTCGATCTCTGCAGATAGTCAGCAGTTGTTACTGAAGCATCCAGCACTCCTCTCATCTGTGAGGATGCTGCAGGAAGCAGCTGTTTCTGAGACATTCTTCAATCCTTTCTGTAGAAAGACTGCAGTTGTCACTAGATGCCTGGGTATGTTGTTATTGAATAGATTGTCTGTGATCATCATACCCTGGGCCATAAAACATAACAATACAATGACACTGTAGTTTAATAAATAATGATTTTGAACATAATTATAGTGTCATTATCATCACATCACTTTATTGATTGACTTTAAAGGGGTTGTCCATTACAATGATATTGACGTCATCGAATCAGCTCATCTAATTCATGACGTGCCTTGTGCCAGAAATCTTATTACAATCCCTGACAGAAGTAAGGTTTGTCGTGAAATGGATGGAGGCTCAGGCCACTTTTTAGATGCGAGGGGTTTATTAAGATGCGTGCGCCTCTTAATGAATCAGGAGCGTCTGACTTCAACATGCCTCCTCATCAAGAACGCTGTTCTTCACGCTAGGCTTAATGAATCCAGGCCATTGTCTTTGCGATAGATAAATAGTAGTTTGATATGCAAATTAGGGTGTTCGGTTCTACCTTGACATGGCCACAAGTGCTCAGTGCACTATTCTATGCTTCTCCTCCGCCTATGTTGATCGACAACACTCACTTGGTCAAAGTGAGCATGGCTTCAAAAGAAAGCTGTAGCATTTGAGGACACAGTATTACTGCAGGAGTGAATGCAGCGCTTTCTCCTCTCTGCTGTGGCCCCTCACTGGTCTATCAGTATAGCGAGCAGCCACAGTAGAGAAGAGAAAGCGCTGCACTCACTCCTGTACTAACACCAAATGCTGGAGTTTCCTTTTCTGGCAGCGCTCACTTTGTGCAAGTGAATGCTTTGTTTTGGAAGCAAGCCATGCATGGTAATTGAGAGATGCAATAGTGCACTTAGCCTTTATGGCCACATGACAGGTCCACCTAAGACTCTTATTTGCATATCAGACAAACTAGTTTTTATGCACATCAGAGACCATGTTTACTACAGAGAATGCAGGATTTTTATAGGGGCCAAGTCTACAAGTTTAAATAGTGTGTTTTTTTAGAAACTCCTTTTAAATATATTTAATGTAAAAACCTAATTTAATAGATAATTATTTAGACATATCTCCTTTAAGGCTTTGTAAGTAAACTGACCTTTGGTATTTCCATGTTTTGCTCTTTGGTTTCTTGTGTGTTAAATTATGTGCACACGTTTAAGTATTTGGGGCAGAAATTTTTACACCGTTTCGGCATCTTTTGGCAGGAAAAAAAGCATCAACAAAAAGGCACTTTTTGCTGTGTTTTTGGTGCATATTTTCCCCTACTCATTAGTATGGGTGAAATCTTCAGCAAAAACGCTGAAAGAGTTGACTTTCTGCAGATTTAAATGTGCACCAAATCTGCAAGTCACGAAGAAGCAACGTGTGCATGAGTCTTCAGGATTCTCCTTCACTTTGCTGACATCAGGAAACCATTCTGGTTTTGTGACAAATCTGCACACAGCAAAAACACCCATATGGATATGAGTACCATTACATAGATTTTAATATGACATGTAATGAATATTACCAGATCTTGTGTGAGTAGGTGGAAGGGTTATTACAATTGAATTGATTTTCCCTCCAACAAAGATGACATAAAACATAGTGTATACATAACCTAGTGTAGAAAAGTCATACAGTCAATGTCCTTTTAAAATCTGAAAATTCAATGAAACCTGTAATAACCTAATAGCCGCTATAATCATAGGCTCCCAGAATCCAATGTTCTGATGATTTAGCACTTACAGGACTGGGATAAATGTTTAGAATTATTTCATTTCACAGGCTCTTTCCTCCCATTTTTTAGAGCTGTTTTCATACCAGGAGAAAGATTACTTTGGAGAGCAACAAAGCAAGAATTTTCAGCCATCAGCATTTCTCTTAATCTTTTTATTTCTGCAAGAACAAATCGTTATGTAACGGCTTTAGGTGCAATAAATACATTGAGTAACAGCGCTTATAATGCAGTTATGTGGCTGTGGGTGACAAGGAAAACGGATTTTAAAGTATTTGTGTAATTCCACAAAATATATTTTATTGGCCACTGTCATTACAATGGATGGCCAATGCAATTCCAACATAACTGCAAAGTACTTTTTTCCTAAAAAAAACAAAAACATTTTAGGCATGAAAAATCACTCCAAATGCCAGCACTATGGTTCTGATTCATCATTGCTGTTTCTCCAGTTTTCTGTAGTAATTAGCTCTTTTTTAGAGTCTTTAGCATTGCTCCTTATTCGCTATATGTTTTACACCCTTTTCAGTTGCCTTTCTTTTTTACATCTTTTATATTTTTCGTTGACAACTTTGCTTATCCAGATGTTGCAAACAGATTCATTAAATGTGACTTTACCAAATGTCGTATTTTTGGGCTCATCTCACTCAAGTCTCTGCCTGGAGTAATGTTTCTATTGGAATTTTCAATTTGTCACATTTTTAGACAATCTTGGAACTTTTTAAAGGATTTTTGACTTTTGGTGCTGAAAAGTCCTAGTTAGGGACTAAAATAAAGAGCATTTTTTATTTTGTTCCAAATTCACGAACCACATGTACCGTTTTAAAGAATTTGGTACAAAAAATAAGCAAATACTACAACTCAAAAAAAGAGATGTAACTTCAAGAAATTGCAAATGATTAATTGGATTCTTGCTGCTTGTTTTCTGTCTAACTTGCTACACACTGTGCCTGTTGTGAAGTGCAATCCTTCTCTAACAGCAGATGTCAAGAGCTCAGAAAAAAGATTTAGAGGACACAAGTCTTGTTCTGCTTGGCCTAGTAATCAAAAGAAGCATTAGGGATGCCGGCAGGTAGAAGTTTTGCAGGCTGGACAAAGCCATCTGAAGCTTTTTGCTCACCTCTAACTAAGACACTACAGATGCACTCATAATTAATAACTAAAATAAAAAACAATGTATCACATTTTTTTTCATTTATATTTTAAGCGTTAATTTACGGTAAGTATACCTTAGCTTTTCTTTATTCCTTAAAAAAAGGTTTCTGCATTTACACAAGATCATAGCAAATGGTTAGCTCAAACTGTCAGTAAACAGCTCATTGACATTTTGGGTTTAGTGCTTCTTATTTGAAAAGCTGTTTAATTCAGTGTCAGGATTTTATTGGTAAGCCTCGGAGGGAAATTCAGTTGTCATTGGTAGTATGTGCACGCCATTAAAGTGGATTTAGAATTAAACTTTAATTGAGCTCTCCATGGAGTAATATTAACTTTATAGTAATAGTAATATTAAGTAATAGTAACATTTGGTTGTCATTATGATTGTCTTTGCTGTCTTAAGCTGTATTTACCTTGAAAGATCATCATGAATAGGCCTTCTTAAGAATTTGTTTCACAATAATTTTTGCAGTATAAACAGGCTGCCGGATACCTGATAAAGGAACAAAATTCTTGTTCATCATGTGAAATTATTATTATTTATATAGCACCATTAATTCCATGGTGCTGTACATAAGAAAGGGGTTACATATAGAGTTAGGGTATGTGCACACGTCCGGATTTCTGGCAGAAATTTCCTGAAGAAAACCGGAAATTTTCCGCGTTTTTTTAGCATTCTGCAAGCGTAATTAGCTTGCAGAATGCTAAAGTTTTCCAAGCGATCTGTAGCATCGCTTGGAAAACTGACAGACAGGTTGGTCACACTTGTCAAACATAGCGTTTGACAAGTGTGACCATCTTTTTACTATAGATGCAGCCTATGCAGCATCTATAGTAAAAGATAGAATGTTTAAAAATAATAAAAAAAATAAAAAAAATGGTTATTCTCACCTGCAGGCGTCCGTTCCTATAGATGCCGTTGTGGTTCAGGACCTTCCATGACGTCGCGGTCACGTGAGCGGTCACATGACCGGTCTCGACCAATCACAAGACAGTAACGTCATCGTAGGTCCTTCACCGCACACCAGCTTTAGAAACCGAAGCGGCAGCATGCAGCGGAGAGGCGGGAAGACATTGAAGGTGAGTATAGGACTATTTTTTATTTTAATTCTTTTTTTTTACCAATTATATGGTGCCCAGACCGTGGAGGAGAGTCTCCTCTCCTCCACCCTGGGTACCAACCGCACATAATCTGCTTACTTCCCGCATGGTGTGCACAGCCCCGTGCGGGAAGTAAGCAGATCAATGCACTCCTATGTGTGCGGAATCCCCTGCAATTCCGCATTTTAATGAACATGTTGCTTTTTTTTCCGCGATGCGATTTTTTTCGCTGAAAAAAAGGCTACATTTGCACAAAAAATGCGGAATACACTGAAAATAATGGGAGGCATATGTTAGCGTTTTTTTAGCATTTTTATCACGTTTTTATAGCGAAAAAGCGCGAAAAAAACGCGAAAAATACTGAACGTGTGCACATGGCCTTATAGATATCGTTTATAGTAAACAAATTTACAATGACAGACTGGTGCAGAGGAGAGAGGACCCTGTCCTTGCGGACATACATTCTACGGGATAATGGGGAAGAGACAGGAGGTTGGGGGTGCGGCAGCTTGGGTGGTGGTGAGGCGGTAGCTCTGGTGGTGGTGAGGAGGCAGCTCGGGTGGTGGAGAAGTGGCGGCTCGGGTGGTGGTGAGGCGGCTGCTCGGGTGGTGAGGCGGCAGCTCGGGTGGTGAGGCGGCAGCTCGGGTGGTGGTGAGGCAGCAGCTCAGGTGGTGGAGAGGCGGCAGATCAAGTGGTGGAGAGGTAGCAGCTCAGGTGGTGGTGAGGCGGCAACTCAGGTGGTGGTGAGGTGGCAGCTCAGGTGGTGGTGAAGCAGCAGAATGGTTATTGCAGGCTGTAGGCTTTCCTGAAGAGATGGGTTTTCAGGTTCCATCTGAAGGATCCAAGGGTGGTGGATAATCGGACGTGTTGAGGCATGGAATTCCAGAGAATGGGGGATATTCGGGAGAAATCTTGGAGGCGGTTGTGTGAGGAACAAATAAGTGTGGAGAAGATTAGGAGGTCTTGGGAGGATCGAAGATTACGTGAGGGAAGATATTGGGAGATTAGTTCAGAGATATAGGGAGGGGACAGGTTGTGGATGGCTTTGCAGATCAGTGTTAGTAGTTTGAACTGAATTCGTTGGAAAATTGTGAGCCAGGGGAGGGAGCAAGGGATTAAATACTTATTCCCCTACTGTATGTATATACAGTACAGACCAAAAGTTTGGACACACCTTCTCATTTAAAGATTTTTCTGTATTTTCATGACTATGAAAATTGTAAATTCACATTGAAGGCATCAAGACTATGAATTAACACATGTGGAATTATATACTTACCAAAAAAGTGTGAAACAACTGAAAATATGTCTTATATTCTAGGTTCTTCAAAGTAGCCACCTTTTGCTTTGATGACTGCTTTGCACACTCTTGGCATTCTCTTGATGAGTTTCAAGAGGTAGTCACCGGAAATGGTTTTCACTTCACAGGTGTGCCCTGTCAGGTTTAATAAGTGGGATTTCTTGCCTTATAAATGGGGTTGGGACCATCAGTTGTGTTGAGCAGAAGTCTGGTGGATACACAGCTGATAGTCCTACTGAATAGACTGTTAGAATTTGTATTATGCCAAGAAAAAAGCAGCTAAGTAAAGAGAAACGAGTGGCCATCATTACTTTAAGAAATGAAGGTCAGTCAGTCTGAAAAATTGGGAAAACTTTGAAAGTGTCCCCAAGTGCAGTTGCAAAAACCATCAAGCGCTACAAAGAAACTGGCTCACATGAGGACCGCCCTAGGAAAGGAAGACCAAGACTCACCTCTGCTTCTCTGGATAAGTTTATCCGAGTCACCAGCCTAAGAAATCGCAGGTTAACAGCAGCTCAGATTAGAGACCAAGTCAATGCCACACAGAGTTCTAGCAGCAGACACATCTCTACAACAACTGTTAAGAGGAGACTTTGTGCAGCAGGCCTTCATGGTAAAATAGCTGCTAGGAAGCCACTGCTAAGGACTGGCAACAAGCAGAAGAGACTTGTTTGGGCTAAAGAACACAAGGAATGGACATTAGACCAGTGGAAATCTGTGCTTTGGTCTGATGAGTCCAAATTTGAGATCTTTGGTTCCAACCACAGTATCTGTGCGACGCAAAAAAGGTGAACGGATGGACTCTACATGCCTGGTTCCCACCGTGAAGCATGGAGGAGGAGGTGTGATGGTGTGGGGGTGCTTTGCTGGTGACACTATTGGGGATTTATTCCAAATTAAAGGCATACTGAACCAGCATGGCAAACACAGCATCTTGCAGCGGCATGCTATTCCATCTGGTTTGCATTTAGTTGGACCATCATTTATTTTTTAACAGGACAATGACCCCCAAACACACCTCCAGGCAGTGTAAGGGCTATTTGACCAAGAGGTAGAGTGATGGGGTGCTGTGCCAGATGACCTGGCCTCCACAGTCAACAGACCTGAACCCAACTGAGATGGTTTGGGGTGAGCTGGACCGTAGAGTGAAGCCAAAAGGGCCAACAAGTGCTAAGCATCTCTGGGAACTCCTTCAAGATTGTTGGAAGACCATTTCCAAGACTACCTCTTGAAGCTCATCGAGAGAATGCCAAGAGTGTGCAAAGAAGTCATCAAAGCAAAAGGTGGCTTCTTTGAAGAACCTAGAATATAATACATATTTTCAGTTGTTTCACACTTTTTAAAGTATATAATTCCACATGTGTTAATTCATAGTTTTGATGCCTTCAGTGTGAACGTACAATTTTCATAGTCATGAAAATACAGAAAAATCTTTAAATGAGAGGGAGTGTCCAAACTTTTGATCTGCACTGTATATATATATATATATATATATATATATATATATATATATATATGTGTATATATATATATATATATATATATATATATATATATATATATATATATATATATATATATATACAGTGTTTCCATAAAGTCATGGTGCACTTTTGACCAGTCACTGGAAAGCAACAAAAAACTATACGAGTGTGAATTTGCTCGAAATAAAAGAAAAACTCTCCTAGTTTCATACCTATTCATTGCAGTTCAATGTGGGCTCCATTTGTTGCCCTACACACATCCAAGCGATAGTGAAGTTCTTGCCACACATGGGTAAGGATGTCAGGTGTAACAGAGTGAATAACGTCTGTGATTCTCTGTTTTAAGTGATTATTGTCGTTGATGCATTCAAGGTACACATGTTGCTTCACATAATTCCAAAAGTAAAAGTCTAAGGGCATCAGATTCGAGGATCATGGTGACCATGGCTTGACAGAACCCCTGCCTATCCACCGCTGGGGAAATGTTCTATCCAGAAGCTCACAGTGGTGGCGTAGTGTGGAGGAGCGCTGTCCTGTGAAAGATGACACCTTCTAGAAATTGTGGCACTGCATACAATTCCAAAATGTCAAGATACTTGTTTGCCGTCACAGAAAAAAATGGGCCTATCACGGGGTTTCTCCACCAAACTGCTGGTTTCCTTCAACTGCTTATCCCTATTCCTATGTGGTGGCGCTTCATTATAAACGAGTTGATATTCATGTGTCACTTTGGTCACGGATTTGAATTTAGTGAGCCACAGAACACACTGAACTTTCCTCTGCACCATCCACATCTCGACTGGCATGGAAAACCACACAGCTTGCATAAGCTTGTGGTTTCATGATGTCACAGACCTGGCAGTGTATTAATCAGAATTTAGTTTATCAGGGGTTAATCTGACTGGGGGCTCAGCAACAGCTTGAATAAGTTTATGTTGTTTGATTGGTTCTTGCTATCTCTCCACATGAACAAGTCTGATATGATTGGGCCACAGAAAGGGTGCCAAAATGTAAACTATAAGTAGATCCTGATCAAAAGTGCACCATGACTTTACGGACACACTGTGTATATATATACACATACATATACAAAATGTATTTGTTGATTTGATAAAAAAAAAATCTTCCAAAAGCAGGAAAAATATTCATTTATATAGCAGTGAAAGACCTTGTCCCATTTTCTTTCATGTAGCTTAGTGGAGGAAATCCACATCAGAAAGTAAAATTGCAGAGTGGAACAATCAGATTTTTCACTAATTGATGTGTTGAAAGAAAGTGACAGACCCGTGAAAAATGTGTTATTGATGTATTGTTTTCTGTGTTTTTTAGGGTTCCATAATTTACGGAAAAACATATATACATCACACAGATCGATCGCTGGCAGTTGTGTCCAGGAGATCTTAACAAGCTTTTCCAGAGAACTGAGATTATCGGAATTTCATCTACATCTTGAGAATGTCACTGAGATTGTCTTCTAAAGCAGCAGGACCAAGAATGTGACTTCTTTTTACAGAAACATAAACTTTAAATTGGGACATTTATTGTACATTGCTTCCTTAGACCATTTCAAGATGCCTGCGAAGACACCCATTTATCTAAAGGCTGGAAACAACAAAAAGGGTAAAAAATTTAAACTGAGGGATGTATTGTCCTCAGACTTGATCAGCCCACCATTAGGAGATTTTCGGCACACTATACACATTGGTAAAGATGGACAACATGATGTCTTTGGTGATATCTCATTTCTTCAAGGTAATTATGAACTATTGCCAGGAAACCAAGGAAGACCAAGAAGTCATTTAAATGGACATAATGAATTTATGAGGGCAAACAGCACTTGTGACTCAATATTTTCGGACACATCTTCACCTGTTCTTAAAAATGCCATCTCTTTACCAACAATTGGTGGTTCACAAGCTTTGGTCTTACCTTTGCTATCTGCTGTGACTTTTAACTCTAAAAGGGACTCTTACAGTCCTTCTAAGTCACCAAGACTTAGCTGTGAGCCAGTATTAGAGGAAAAGCTGATGGAAAAGTGTGAACCTTACGAAAGTGAACACCAATTTGACCGCGGAAGTTCATGGAAGGTCGGTGGCTCTGCATCATGCTCTACAAATGGAAGGTCAAGCCATTCATCTAGTCTCTCTGAACAATATAGTGATTGGCAAGGGCTTGACTTGTTTGAAGATAGTCATAGTCCTTGTGAAATTGAGAATACTGATTTAAAATCAGAGGAATCTCTTTCTGACTTGGCAGGTTCTCTTCTAACGCTGCAGCTTGACTTGGGCCCGTCTCTTTTGGATGAGGTTCTTCATGTAATGGACAAAAATAAACCATGAAATATTTGGCTTGCAGTGTACATCAGACACATGGTACATTTAAAATATTCTACATATCTAGAAAAAAGCAAGGCTTCAACTTTGGTCTACATTTTTGAGTATATTTTCATGGGGCATGTTTTTCATGATTAGTAGTAGCAATACTGGAGTGAAAGATTTTGTTTCTGTTCTTAAATCTTATGTAAATATCAAGGTCAATCTTCCCATTTTAATGTATTGTTTGAAAATTCTGTATTCCCTGGGCTGAGAGACTTTTGTAGGGCTTGACAGCGAAACATAGCTTTTTTTTCATATTCTAATCTCTCTGTATGAGAGCTATACATGCTATCCTTTCCTTAATTCTGTGGACTATACTAATATAAGGACATCTATGGGTCTTAAGATTCTACCCCAGGTTTGTACAAGAATATGTTTACAAACATGTTACCCAATTGGGGGAAAATTGAATATCTGCATACAGATGCAGACACTTCATTTTAGTTCATTTGTACTTTTCTATTCATATCAATGAATGTTACATTTTATTATATATTTCAAATGCCAATTCAGCTTCAGCAATAAGTGTCATTAAATTTCCGTTTAGGATTTATGATGCCAAGCTTTAAGCTACATGAACTGTTGCAATGATCATAAGTTATTTCTGTTTAAATATCCTTTCATGTGCCTTTGTATTTTTAATGCAAAGTTTGTATTTTTTAAATATTGCATCACCATTTGTATTGCTTGCAGATTTTTCATTGCAGGTCTAGTGTATATTTTTATGAGTGTTCAAGGAATTGTGCATCTTTTTTATTTCTTATCTACATCCTTCAAATGCTTAAAGCTTCAATGTTACATTTGTAAATGAAGCATTAGTTTAACACATTAAGTACCTACAATAAATAGTTAAACTGCTTGGTTGGAAGTCAGTATTTATAGATTGTAGCTAGTGAAAGGGAAACTAAACTCTAATTTATAGTTGGGCAAAAAATGAAATATAATATTTTGTATTGATGACATATCACTCATTGCGTTTTTTGCATATGGGATCAAAAGTTCTACCACGCCAGTATAAATTCTCACATTTTTTAACTCTGTAGGTATCTGTAGGTGTCTTTTTAGGCCCATTTATTTTAGTGTTGAGTTTCCCTTTATGAATACAACCAATACTATGTATAGTAGCTCATCTGCAATAGCATAAACAGTGTTTGTTTGGATTTACACCGCCACTTTATGAACACAAATTAAAAGCACTTGTCATTTTGTTTCCATTAACGTTTTAAATGCATTTCTTATATTTAGGAAATGTTAAATATTAAAGGTAAATAAATTTCCTTTTACATAAATTACAAAAAGTGTGTAGACAATTTTTTTTAGAATGTAGAATCTCATTGATATATCATTAAACATGATGCAATAACACTTAAAGGATAAGGATAAATATGTGGCATTGATAGGGGTAAGGAATGGTGGAATCCAGCATTGATCCATTACAAATCCAATTTTATTAGGTCTACATTAAAAACAGGAATAAAATGAACCAAAATAGGACATGGAGCCTCAATTAGATTTTTAATGGTTGCGTGTCAGATTCCATCCTCTCATACTTTGTCTACTCATGGATACTGGTCCCAAAGATCTGTGCCTTGGTCAACATCTTGAATCCATGGACATATCACTATTGTTGGTGAACTGATTACTTTTATTGATGGCATCGATATGCATCTGTGTACTGTCCATATTTAACATTGCAAAGAATAGAAGATTTGTCATTTATATATTTATCCATCTATGAAAACCACTGATGGTAAAAACAAACACACAGACCAGACGCTGATGACACACTGATCCAAAACATTGAAGACACTGGTACCATTTTTTCATGCACAAGTTTACACATGGACGTGTAAACAAGACCTTAGACAATTGATGCTAAAACATGCAAAAATGTATCAGTTGTCATCAGACTTTTTCACCATTTTCTTCCAGACACTGGTTCAGGACCTAATCATAACATTGATCAAGTGTTGTGTTTTGGCCCCGGAAATTTTTCTGCACCTATGACATCAGACAAGCAAACAATGGTATCACTTTATCAATTTTCATATGTGAGGTTGCCCTGACCAGAGAGGTTCTAACTCTTATCTTCCTTGTTCTGATCTCTTAGCTGATTTATCACCACATGAAATTTGAGACCATCTTTATGATCGTAAATCTGCTCTCTGAAGAGTGCTGTTCTTGCCTTTTAGGCCACGTTCAGATCTTCAGTATTTGATCAGTATTTTACATCCGTATTTGTAAGCCAATACCAGGAGTGGATGAAAAACGCAGAAGGGGTGACGTGTTTCTATTATAGTTTTCCTCTGATTGTTCTACTCCTGATTTTAGCTTACAAATACTGATGTAAAATACTGACCAAATACTGAACATGCTCTAATACTGTCTTATTATCCTCTTCATATTATCGTATTTTTGTTATCTTTTTTTTACTTTATGCTATTTACATTTACTTCCATTACATCTTTTTCTATTCCCTTTGATCTAAATATATCTGTCTGCAGTGGAGGAATATTGATCCTATTTGAGATTTCACCATGCACCCTACTTTTTGGGATTAGTACCTATGCAGTATCCAGGAGAACCGTTTCCTCTAGGGTTTATACTGTGGAAGTGGTGAATAATAAATAATAATAATAATCTTTATTTATATAGCGCCAACATATTCCGCAGCTCTTTACTGTTTAACAGTTCATACAGAAGTCATAAGTAACGACGTTAAAAATAATACAATAATTAAAGCAAAATAAGACGACCCTGCTCGTGAGAGCTTACAATCTACAATGAGGTGGGGGTAGACAAAGTATAGGGGCTTATTTAAAATTATGGTCCAGCCATCTTTAGGGAGTGGGGATAGGTAAAGGCTGCATGAGTTAGTCACCAGACAGTATTTGTGGTGCTATTGGTTGTTGTGAAGTTTGATGGAGGGTTATTCTTAGATAGTGAGTGGGCTATACTCACACACACAAAAGGACTTTGATTAGGGAATGTGATAGGCCACTCTAAACAGATGTGTTTTTAGGGAGCGCCTAAAACTGTAAGTTGTGGATGATCCTAATTTCTTGGGATAGAGCATTCCAGAAGATTGGCGAGATCCGGGAGAAATCTTAAAGCTGGGAGTGGGAGGTACGGATTAATGCAGAGGTTTGTTGAAAGTCGCTTGCAGAGCATAACGAGTGGGTAGGCCGATAAACAGGAATGAGGGAGGAGATGTAGGGGGGGTGCACTGTGGAGAGCTTTGTGGATGAGAGCAAGCAGTTTAAATTGGATCATATAATGAATGGGCAGCCAGTGCAATGACTGGCGAAGAGCAGATGCGTCCGAGTACTGATTAGCCAGATGGATGACCCCGGCTGCTGCATTAAGGATGGACTGGAGGGGAAAGTCAAGTGATTGGGAGGCCAGTTAATAGAGCATTACAGTAGTCCAGGCGGAAGTTGATCAAGGCAACAGTGAGGGTCTTTCTTGTTTCCATGGTGCAAAATAGGCGGATTCTAGAGATGTTGTTTAGGTGTAAACTGCAAGAACAGGCAAGAGATTGTATATGGGAGGTGAAGGAAAGATTGGTATCAAATGTAACACCCAGACAGTGCACCTGCTGATTAGGCGTTATTATGGTGCCACACATGCAGAGGAAGATGTCAAATTTAGGGAGGTTAGTAGACAGCGGGAGAAGAAGTTCATTTTTGGAAAGGTTGAGTTTCAGATAGAAATCGGAGGAGCGGTCCGAGAGATGGGAAGAGAACCAGGGGAGGGCAGTGTCCTTTATGCTTATTGATTGGAGCATACTGAGTAGGAGATGATGGTCAACGGTGTCAAAAGCTGCAGAGAGGTCGAGAAGAATGAGCAGAGAGTAGTCACTGTTACATTTTGCTGTCAGAAGATCGTTAGTCACTTTGATGAGTATAGTTTCTGTAGAATATAGGGGGCGGAAGCCAGATTGTGATGGATCTACGAGACAGTGAGTGGAGAAGTAACAGGTAAGGCGGGAGTAGACCAGGCGCTTCAAGAGTTTAGAGATGAAATGGAGATTGGAGACTGGTCTGAAGTTATGTGTGAAGAATGGATCGAAAAGGTTTTTTTTTAATAATAGAGCAATGATAGAGTGTTTGAAGGAGGAGGGGAGAATACCAGAAGAAAGGAAGAGTTTGAAAATTGTAGTTAGGTGGGTAGTGACGACAGGAGAGAGAGACTGGAGGATTTGTTAGGGAATGTGTTACACCCGGTCTGTTTACTGTACCTCCGGGGGGTCTCCATCTGGACTCTCGCTCTGTGCCGGCTTCACGCTGTCTGGGCGCGGCCCCCACCCCTCCTTCCTCTCCTGCTTCCTGGTGTGCGGCCAGCGGGTTCCCTGGCAGGGTTCTTAGGTCACACGTGTGCTCGCTCCCGGTCTCTTAAAGAGACAGTGTGCATTTTCCAAATGTTGCCTCTAACCAATGGTGTGTGTTTATCTATTATTTCTAGCCCTTCCACCATTAGGGAGGGCGCCGGAGCAACAAGTATCTACTGTTGCTAACTTCCGGTTCCTGTTATCATGCGCTTCTGTTTCTGAAGTATCTGCAAGGAACTCCGCTTATTCTGTCTGTTTCCACAGATCTTCTGCTACCAGTTACCCGGTTATTCTGGACTGCATCCACAGTATCTACGCTGGACCCGTCTAGTCCTGCCAGTCCGCCAGCCTCACTTCCGGACCACGCCAGTACCCCTGGTGCCAGCTTCTACACCCGGTATCCTCCAGTCAGCTCTGCAACACCCGCTAACCTTGCTGGTCCGTCTGTTCCGCTGGGACAGCCGCCACGAGTACGAGGTCTAACTGAAGGTAGCACCTCTGTCCTCCAGGCATTCCATTCTGTCTCTGTTCGAGGGGACTTACTATGGGTGTCTGGGGCTCACGCAGTAACACCCTCTTTGGAGCCCCCCGGACTGTGGTCTAGTGGTTCCACATCAAACCTTAATAAATACGAATGTGAACTTCTACATCTGTGCCTCCGTTTCCATTCGTTACAGATTGTTCCAGCCATGGAACCCGCTGGATCCCAGAAATCACCAGTCATGGAGTTACGTCAGGAGATCTCCCAGCTGAGGGAGCAACAGGATAAAATCATGCCTTTCCTGCACAACGTATCTGCTCGCCTGGATAGTCTGACTTCTTTGGTTGCACCTGCTCCTGCCACCTGTGTCCACCTGTGTCCAGGTATCAAACTGCACAGCAAGTAAGGATACTCGCTTAGTGGCTCCCACCCGCTTCTGAGGCGACCCCGTTTTTGTGTCGAGGGTTCATAAATCAGTGCACACTGCACTTCGAACTATTGGGGCATAGGTTTGCTTCTGATTTGGCGAAAGTTGGCTTCATTGTGTCCCACCTTGATGGAGAGGCGCTCGCCTGGATGAATCCGCTGTGGGAGATGGTGGATCCCTTGGTTACTAATCTTTAGTCTTTTCTAGAGGCATTCCACAAGACCTTTGATGAACCTGGTCGTACTACGTCGACAGCTACTGCTCTTCTTCGACTACGACAGGAGGCTCTTATGGTGGCTCAGTATGCGGTGCAGTTCCGTACTCTTTCATCTGAACTTTCCTGGAACAATGAGGCTTTGGTGGCTACCTTCTGGCAGGGACTCTCTGGACGAGTTAAGGATGAGTTGGCGGGATGAGACTTGCCTACTGTTCTGGATGACCTGATTTCCCTGGCAGTTCAGGTTGATCTACGGTTTCAGGAACGGTCCAACGAGATCAGACGTGAAAAAGAATCCAATCACCAGGTTGCTTGTGCTCCTAAATCTGTGAACTCTCCAACTTTGTATCCCGCTCCTGTGGCATGGAGGTGGATTGTGTAAATCTGGTCAACCGTCGCCAGGAGGCGCATCGCCTGGAGGTTAGCTGTTTCTATTGTGGCAGTGCCAAGCATTATATCCGCTCTTGTCCTAAGAGACCGGGAAACTCCAGTGCCTAGGGTCTGTAGGAGACGCTACCCTAGGTAAGGATCATCTCTTTCTAGCTCTGCAAATAACAATCTCTGTGGCCTTCGGCAAGATGAGATTTTCGGAGTTCTGTCACCTGGATTCTGGTGCCACCGGGAACCTTATTCGGCAGGCGGTAGTGGATCGTTATCAGATTCCAGTCCAGCATTTATCGGAACCGTTGCAAGTGACATCTGTGGATTGCAGACCCCTGTCGGAGTCCATATGATTCCAGACTGTGCCTTTGGAACTCCGGGTAGGTCTAACCCATTCTGAAAGAATCCGTTTTTATGTGTTGCAAGATTTGTCTCACCCCTTGCTTCTAGGTCTACCCTGGTTCCAGATGCATGAACCTGTTCTAAATTGGAGGACGGGAGAGATCCTGTGCTGGGGAGATTCTTGCTTTGATCGATATATCATTCTGGTTCATCCTGCTCTTCCTCCAGTACAACCTGAAGCCCTGCCGGGTTTGCCGTCTCCTTACTGGTTCTTCGCTGATGTCTTCAGGAAAAAGGAGGCAGAGAGATTACCTCCACACAGGTCGTATGATTGCCCCATTGATCTGCTTCCCGGAGCCTCTCCTCCACGTGGACGGATCTATCCTCTTTCTCAAGCAGAGACTCAGTCCATGTCTGAATACATTGAGGAGAACCTGGACAGATGATTCATCCAGAAGTCTTCCTCGCCTGCTGGAGCTGGATTCTTCTTCGTGAAGAAAAAGGATGGATCTCTACAACCCTGTATCGATTACAGGGGTCTGAACCAGATTACGGTAAAGAACAGGTATCCATTGCCGTTAATTTCAGAATTGTTTGATCGTCTTAGGGGTCTAAAATTTTCACCAAACTGGATCTCAGAGGGGCTTACAATCTGATACGCATTCGTAAGGGAGAAGAATGGAAGACCGCCTTTAACACCCGGGACGGACACTACGAATACCTGGTAATGCCATTTGGGCTAAGTAATGCACCAGCAGTGTTTCAGGAATTTGTAAATGACATTTTCAGAGATCTGCTTTATTCTTGTGTTGTTTACCTGGACGACATTCTGATCTTCTCTGCTGATTTAGCTTCCCACCGGAAATAAGTACGTATGGTCTTACAAAGACTCAGGGAGAACAGACTTTATGCTAAAATTGAAGTGTCTCTTTGAGCAATCCTCTCTGCCTTTCCTGGGTTATATTGTCTCATCTACAGGTTTAAAGATGGATCCAGAGAAGGTATCCGCCATTCTAAAGTGGCCTCGCCCATGCGGTTTGAAGGCAATACAACGGTTCCTGGGGTTCGCCAACTATTACCGTTTGTTTACTCCAAATTTTTCCACTCGAGTGGCACCCATTTCGGCTTTGACCCGGAAAGGCGCGAATGCCAAGGGATGGACACCTGAGGCTGAGGAGGCTTTTACTTTCTTAAAGCAGGCCTTCTCCTCCGCACCCGTACTTCATCGACTGGACTCCAAAAAACAATTTTTGTTTGAGGTAGACGCTTCCTCCATAGGTGCTGGCGCAGTTCTCACCCAGAAGTCGTCGTCCGCCCGGATGGTCACCTATGGATTTTTCTGGAAAGTCTTTTCTGTTTCTGAGAGGAATTACTCCATAGGAGATTGTGAATTCTTGGCTTTCAAGTTAGCTCTGCAGGAGTGGCGTCACCTTCTTGAAGGTGCTGCTCATCAGGTTATCATTTACACAGATCATAAGAATCTTGCTTATCTTCAATCTGCTCAGAGACTGAATCCTCGTCAATCTCGGTGGGCCTTGTTTTTTGCTTGATTTAATTTTGTTCTTCGTTTCTGACTAGCTGATAAGAACATTAAAGCCGATGCACTTTCCATAGCGTTTTTGCCTCCCAATTTTGTGGAAGGACCGCACCACATCATTGAACCATCCAGATTAGTGTCGGTGACCGCAGTTAATCTTGCTCGACTCCCTCCAGGTAAAACCTTTGGATCTATTTCAGATCGGAAACGAGTTCTTCGGTGGGGTCATTCTTCTAAGTTGGCCGGTCATGCCAGACAAAGGAAGACTCTGCAAGTTATCTCCCGTTACTACTGGTGGCCTACCATGGGCAAAGATGTTCAGGAGTATGTTGCTGCCTGTCCTTCGTGTGCTCACAAGACTGATAAGCGTTTGCCCTCTGGGCGGTTATTACCTCTGTTTGTTCCTTCAGTACCCTGGCAGCACATCGCAATGGACTTTATTACTGATCTCCCCGTCTCCTCTAGCTGTTCAGTGATCTGGGTTGTGGTGGATCGTTTTTCGAAGATGGCGCATTTTGTTCCATTACCTCGTCTCTCTTCTGTTTCAGAGCTCGCTGATCATTTCATTCAACATATCTTCCGTCTTCATGGGTTTCCTCTCCACATCGTATCCGACAGGGTTGTCCAGTTCACCTCCAAGTTCTGGAGAGCACTTTTTAAGTCTGTACAAGTGGAGCTGGACTTCTCTTCCGCATATCACCCTCAATCCAATGGGCAAGTAGAGAGGACCAATCAAATTCTGACAGGATTCTTGTGTCACTTCGTCAACGTACATCATGATGACTGGATCAAGTTGCTGCCTTGGGCAGAATTCTCGTACAACAATCAAGTAAGTGAGTCTTCTGGTAAATCTCCCTTTCACATTGTGTTTGGGCTCCAACCCAGGTGTCACGGAGTGACTGACCCGGTATAAAATGACCCAACTGTAGGTCTGTCACGAACAGCACAACAAACAAGGGAACACCGGGGACACAATTACAACGGTGGGCCCTGTCGGTAGGGACTGGGGGAATGGGCACCTCCTGCACTGGCCTGCAGATGTGCACTGATCTTGCTACCGTCCCTATATGGGTTCTTTCAACCCATCGCCGACCAGGATACCTAGTCCCTCACTTGCCCTGCACCTATCCCTAAGTAGGGAACTGGCAGGTGAGAGCACTGGTCCCACCGCTGCACTAATATAACACGGGGTAAGGAAATACAGACAAGGTAAAGGAAAACAACACTTAGCTTAATGCTGCAAGGCAAAGCACAGCAGGAAGAAACACCAGATTCACTGGGCACAGCAGTAGAACAACAGTTCCCAGCAAGCTCCTACTCCCAGCTTGGTCGCTGAAGAATGAACTAACACCGACAGTCAGCTGATGAACCAGGTGACCTCTTAAAGGATGGAGGGAGTGGTCACCACAAACATCAGCTGACCCAGCAGCAATGCAATAACACCAGCGGCCACCGGGAGGAAAAACTACATTAACCCCCGATGACCAGAAAGGAAAAAAGGTCTTAAACTGAGGCAAACCAGATCTGCCACAAATCCAAAATTGGATCGTGACAGTACCCCCCTTTCAATGAAGGGCCTCTGGACCCTCAACACTGGACCTCACCAGTAAACAACCTACAGTGAGAACGTCTCGATTCACCAGAGTTCACCTCCTCAGTCACCTGACCCTCAGGTTTACGGTGGACACAGCACGATGGAGATGACAACGTAGGTGGCACAAATCTCCAGAGCGCCGACCTGTGGAATGAGTTGTGTATGGGCATTACTGAGGGTAACTCAACTGGTAAGTCTTCGGACTGACAATGGCTGACACCCGATATGGCCCAATTACCCTCGAACTCCGGATTCCAGTTCCACACTTCCACCTGATATTTTTGGTGGACACCCATACATAATCATTCACACACAGGTCCGGACCTGAACGTTTATTTTCACGCATGTGTCTGCCACAAGATGGTGAACTCTTTACAGAACTGAAAACAGAGGTGTCCCCCTGTGTCACCAAACTCACACCCCCACTATGCACCGAGGGAACCACCATCCTCCTCTGACCCCTCCTCCTAAGAGGTCTTTGACATACCAGTTTAGAATGTAGTGAGGGTAGAGTCTTGCCCCTACTCCCTTCAAGCACTTCTACTAACCCCACTGGAGAAGAAGGGGTAGGTTGTAGAAGGACGACAGAGATCATAGCTCCTGGGCAGCAGTCCTCACACGACTGACCCCAGCTGACTACTTCTCTGGACCGCCAGTCTATGACCGGGTTGTGTTTTTTCAACCAAGGGAGACCTAAGACCATGGGAGTTGGTATGCCTTCCAAGACGTAGCATGACAGGGACTCTTCATGACAAGCCCCTATACACAGATGTATATTGTCTACGACTTGTGTAATGCTCCCCTGGCTGAGTGGGGCAGAGTCAATGGCCTGGACGCTTAGGGGTCTAGCTAGTGACCTACTCATCAGGCCATGGGTCTGGGCAAAATGAGCAGCCACCAAATTGACTCCTGCTCCACTGTCCACAAGCACCAAAACATTCTCAGTTACCCCACCAACAACCACCTCAGCAGGTAAGGTACACTGAGATGAGAAAATGGAGGAAATATACACTCCCTGGTCGCTTCCTTCCACACAACCAGGGGGATGCAGCTTTTTAGATGGAACAGGTATTTTGGCGCGAGCTTGGCAGACATTGATAAAATGACCAGTCTGCCCACAGCAAAAACATGCCCCCACACCACGGCGAACCCCAGTCAACCCCGTTTGGGAACCAGCTCCTCCCACCTGCATGGGTTCGTCCGCCTGCTCAGGTATGTCCTCCTCCCTAGCAAGGACTACAGGGGGCACATTTCGTGTATGCCTCTCCCTCAAGCGTCTATCCACCCGGATGGCAAGGGACATGGCAGCCTCCAACAACTTGGGGGCGGCGTACTGTACCAGAGTATCTTGCAACCTAGGGGACAGACCCTGCACAAAATGGCTCCTAAGGGCCGGGTCTTTCCACTGTGTGTCAGTGGCCCACCTCCTGAACTCTGAACAGTAGTCCTCCGCCATCCGGCCCCCCTGCTTGATCTTACGGAGTCGGGATTCTGCCAAGGAGACGCGATCCGGGTCACCATATACCAGTGCCAGAGCTGCAAAAAACTCGTCCACTGACCGTAGAGATGGTGAAGCGGTTGGCAGGGAGAAGGCCCAGGATTGGGGATCACCTTTAAGAAGGGAAACGATGATTCCCACCTGTTGTTCCTCACTCCCTGATGAACGAGGGTGGAGCCTGAAGTATAACTTGCAGGCCTCCTTAAAAACCAAAAATGTATCTCTCCCTCCAGAAAACCTGTCAGGGAGAGATATCTTGGGTTCTGGTAGAGCCTGTACCTGAGCCGAGGCCCAGAACCCCAACAACTGCTGCAGCTGCTGCACCAACTCACCACGCAGATCCTTAAGCTCAGTGGTGTGAGTCTGGAGCAGTTGGGCAAAGGCCTGCATTTGAGCCATGGCTCACCAGAGAAAATGTGATGGTCGGTGTTAATGTCACGGAGTGACTGACCCGGTATAAAATGACCCAACCGTAGGTCTGTCACTAACAGCACAACACACAAGGGAACACCGGGGACACAATTACAACGGTGGGCCCTGTCGGTAGGGACTGGGGGAATGGGCACCTCCTGCACTGGCCTGCAGATGTGCCCTGATCTTGCTACCGTCCCTATACGGGTTCTTTCAACCCATCGCTGACCAGGATACCTAGTCCCTCACTTGCCCTGCACCTATCCCTAAGTAGGGAACTGGCAGGTGAGAGCACTGGTCCCACCGCTGCACTAATACAACACGGGGCAAGGAAATACAGACAAGGTAAAGGAAAACAACACTTAGCTTAATGCTGCAAGGCACAGCACAGCAGGAAGAAACACCAGATTTACTGGGCACAGCAGTAGAACAACAGTTCCCAGCAAGCTCCTACTCCCAGCTTGGTCGCTGAAGAATGAACTAACACCGACAGTCAGCTGATGAACCAGGTGACCTCTTAAAGGATGGAGGGAGTGGTCACCATAAATATCAGCTGACCCAGCAGCAATGCAATAACACCAGCGGCCACCGGGGGGGAAAACTGCATTAACCCCCGATGACCAGAAAGGAAAAAAGGTCTTAAACTGATGCAAACCAGATCTGCCACAAATCCAAAATTGGATCGTGACACCAGGATTCTGCTTCCCATCCCTGGGTCTTCTGGCGTTCCTGCAGCTGATACCTTTACGGAGGAATTCTTGAAAGTATGGAGCGACACCAAGGTTGCTTTAGAGAGAGCTTCACTACGTATGAAGAAGCATGCAGACATAAGACGTCTGGAGGCTCCCTCCTTCTGTCCAGGGGATAAGGTATGGCTCTCCTCCAAGTATATCCGTCTGAAGATGCCCTCTTACAAACTGGGTCCCTGCTTCATCGGTCCATTTGAAGTCCTGAAACGGATTAACGCAGTCTCGTACAAATTGAAACTGCCGGCTTTCTTACATGTGCTTAATTCTTTTCATGTTTCCCTCCTCAAACCAGTACTTTTGAGTTCTTTTTTTAAAGATCCTGGTTCCACTCCAGATCCCGTCAGTGAGGAGGATGTTTTTGAGGTAGAGAATATCTTGGCCACTAAAAGGATAAGGGGTAAGATCTATTTTTTGGTGGATTGGAGGGGCTTCGGTCCTGAGGAGAGGTCATGGGAACCTAGAGAGAATATCCATGCTCCTCTTCTTCTGAAAAAATTCTACGCAGGCTTGAAAAAGAGGGAGCGTAAAGAGGGGGATACTGTTACACCCAGTCTGTTTACTGTACCTCCGGGGGGTCTCCGTCGAGACTCTCGCTCTGTGCCGGCTTCACGCTGTCTGGGTGCGGCCCCCGCCCCTCCTTCCTCTCCTGCTTCCTGGCGTGCGGCCAGCGGGTTCCCTGGCAGGGTTCTTAGGTCGCACGCGCGCTCGCTCCCGGTCTCTTAAAGAGACAGTGTGCATTTTCCAAATGTTGCCTCTAACCAATGGTGTGTGTTTATTATTTCTAGCCCTTCCACCATAGGGAGGGCGCCAGAGCAACGAGTATCTACTGTTGCTAACTTCCGGTTCCTGTTATCATGCGCTTCTGTTTCTGAAGTATCTGCAAGGAACTCCGCTTATTCTGTCTGTCTCCACAGATCTTCTGCTACCAGTTTCCCGGTTATTCTGGACTGCATCCGCAGTATCTACGCTAGACCCGTCTAGTCCTGCCAGTCCGCCAGCCTCACTTCCGGACCACGCCAGTACCCCCGGTGCCAGCTTCTACACCCGGTATCCTCCAGTCAGCTCTGCAACACCCACTAACCTTGCTGGTCCGTCTGTTCTGCTGGGACAGCCGCCACGAGTATGGGGTCTAACTGAAGGTAGCACCCGTGTCCTCCAGGCATTCCATTCTGTCCCTGTTCGAGGGGACTTACTACGGGTGTCTGGGGCTCACACAGTAATGCCCCCTTCGGAGCCCCCCAGACTGTGGTCTAGTGGTTCCACATCAAACCTTAATAAATACGAATGTGAACTTCTACATCTGTGCCTCCGTTTCCATTTGTTACAGAATGGGGTTGGTAGTGCATGCAGTAGGGTGAGAAGAACAGAGGAGCCTGGAAATTTCTTCTGTGATGGGATCAAATGTGAAGTGTGAGCCAGAGGAGATGTGGGAGGGGTGGGAGTCACGGCACCTGGTGGCTGGGAGTGGATTTCCTAAAGGTACCGTCACACTAAGCGACGCTGCAGCGATACAGACAACGATGCCGATCGCTGCAGCGTCGCTGTTTGGTCGCTGGTGATGCTGTCACACAGACCGCTCTCCAGCGACCAACTATGCCGAGGTCCCTGGGTAACCAGGGTAAACATCGGGTTGCTAAGCGCAGGGCCGCGCTTAGTAACCCGATGTTTACCCTGGTTACCAGTGTAAAATGTAAAATAACAAACAGTACATACTTACATTCGCGTCCCCCGGCGTCCGCTTCCTGCACTGACTGAGCGCCGGCCCTAACAGCAGAGCGGTGACGTCACCGCTGTGCTGTACTTTCACTTACGTCCAGCGCTCAGTCAGTGCAGGAAGCGGACGGCGAGGGACGTGTGACAGACATCAGAGGGTGAGTATGTACTGTTTGTTTTTTTACATTTTACACTGGTAACCAGGGTAAACATCGGGTTACTAAGCGCGGCCCTGCGCTTAGTAACCCGATATTTACCCTGGTTACCATTGTAAAACATCGCTGGCATCGTTGCTTTTGCTGTCAAACACAACGATACACGCCGATCTGACGACCAAATAAAGTTCTGAACTTTAATTAACGACCAGCGATATCACAGCAGGATCCTGATCGCTGCTGCGTGTCAAACACAACGATATCGCTATCCAGGACGCTGCAACGTCACGGATTGCTAGCGATATCGTTTAGTGTGACGGTACCTTAACAGATATTCTCTATTTTCTCTATAAAATGGAGGCCAGATTATCAGCACAGATGTGTGTGATAGGGGCCTGTGTTTTTTGTGAGGGAGTGAAAGGTGTCAAAAAGTTTTTTGGCTTGTTAGTGAGTAGATCAGGGTTGTGTAGTAAATCTGTTGTGCGAGGTGAAGGGCATAGGTCCATAACATAAATTTGTAGTGGATGAAGTTTTCTGGTATGCGAGTTTTCCTCCAGGTGTTCAGCACTCCTAGAACATCGCTGGAGAAATAGAGTTTGTGAACCAGGGCTGTTTTACTCTGTGTTTGGAGGTTCTAAAGGTGAGGGGCACTGCTTTGTCCAGGGTGCTTCTGAGAGTGTCATTGTAGTGGTCTACAGCCAGATCAGAACTGGAATAAGAGGAGATTGGGGACAGTGATGAGTGTAGGGAGTTTGAAAGTATATGAGGTTTAAAGGGAATCTGTCACCTACTTTTTTGTATATAAGCTGTGACCACCACCATTAGGTGCTTATCTACAGTATTCTGTAATGCTGTAGATTAGCCCCCAATGTAGCCTGAAAGATAAGAAAAACAAGTTATATTATACTCCCCTGGGGGGCGGTCCAGTCCGATGGGCGTTGCAGTCCGGGTCTGGCGCCTCCCATCTTCATGCGATGACGTCCTCTTCCTTGCTTCCTGTCTCAGCTCCTGCGCAGGCATACTTCATCTGCCCTGTTGAGGGCAGCTTAAAGTACTGCAGTGCACAGGCGCTGGGCTTCTCTGACCTTTCCCGGCGCCTGTGCACTGCAGTACTTTGCTCTGCCCTCAACAGAGCAGATAAAGTACACCTGCGCAGGAGCCGCGACAGGAAGCAAGGAAGAGGACGTCATCCCATCAAGATGGGAGGCGCTGGACCCAGACTGCGACGCCCATCGGACCGCACTGGACCGCCCCTGGGTGAATATAATATAACTTGTTTTTCTTCTCTTTCAGGTTACATCGGGGGCTTATCTACAGCATTACAGAATGCTGTAGATAAGCCCCTAATGGCGGTGGCCGCAGCTTATATACAAAGAAGTAGGTGACAGATTCCCTTTAATGGCTTGTAGATTTCTGCATGCACGGTAGGTAGGGTGTGCTGGGGTGAGCGAAGATTTGTGAGCGTAAAGGAAAGAATGTTGTGGTCAGAGAGGGGAAGAGGTGAATTATCTAAATAGGAGATTGAACAGAGTCAGAAAAATACCAGATCAAGGGTGTTACCGTCTTTGAGTGTTTCTGAGGTTGAGAGAGGTGAGAGGCCAAGAGAAGTGGTTAGAGATAGAAGCTGGGATGCAGATGGAGAAGTGGGGCTGTTTATGGGGATATCGAAGTCTCCCAGGATAATGGTTGGTAGTTCTGAGGACATGAAGTGTGACAGCCAGGCAGAGAAATGGTCAAGGAAGTAGGTGGGTGAGCCTGGTGGATCGTATATGACAGCTACACTTAGGTAGAGTGGATGGAAGAGCCTAATGGTGTGGACCTCAAAAGAAGGGAATGAGAGTGATGGAACTGGAGGCATGTTCTGGAAAGTGCATTATGAGAACAGAAGTTTGCCGACTCCACCACCAAGTCCGTTTGTGGGTCTCGTGGAATGGGAAAAATATAAGCCGCCATGAGATATGGCAGCAGGGGAGACATTATCAGAATCCTGCATCCTAGACTCAGTGATGGACAACAAATTAAGAAAGTTGGTCATAAAGTAGTTGTGCGGGAAAGGAAGCTTATTGCATACAAACCGTACATTCCAGAGTGCACAATTAAAAGAGGGAGATGAAGGAGTACAGCTAATCTTAATCAGGTTAGTAAGGTTTTGATGTGAGGTGGGGGAAGGGTTGAGGTTGGCGTAGGATGGACTGGGTTTGGGAGAGATGTCCCCTGAAATAAGTAGTAGTAGAAAGAGAAAGAGCAAGTATTGTGACAAGGTTTCTTGTGTGATGTTTTTCGCTAAGACGGCCTGAGGTTTTACAGTTAGAAGTGCATGCAAAATGTACATGGGACAGGGAAGTAGAGAGGGGCTGATGTGTTTGAGGGGGGATGGGACAGTGAATGTGGATGGCAAGGGCACACAGGGAGATAGAAATAAAGCACATGGCTAAAAGGGAGTACAAAGTGCGCGTTACCTGTCTCCTGCCCTGACTAACTACCATTGAATTAACTGCTTCTTCTGGATACTTAGCTACTGGGATACTTTGTTAAAGGGGACACCACAGGCATGCACCCCACACCCGTCATGAGATAAAGTTAATAAGTTCAAAGGTAGATGTGGTTTCAGGTTCATTTATTATTAGTAGTTTTTTTAAACTCTTTCCTTTCTAGTATGAGTGGTAAGGAACCTAATAAACTTCTAAGGCTACATTCACATTTGCGTTGTGCGCCGCAGCGTCGGCGCCGCAACGCACAACGCAAACAAAAACGCAGCAAAACGCATGCACAACGCTGCGTTTTGCGCCGCATGCGTCCTTTTTTTGATTGATTTTGGACGCAGCAAAAATGCAACTTGCTGCGTCCTCTGCGCCCGGACGCGGGCGCCGCAGGGACGCATGCGGCGCAAAACGCAAGTGCGACGCATGTCCATGCGCCCCCATGTTAAATATAGGGGCACATGACGCATGCGGCGACGCTGCGGTGCCGACCGCAAATGTGAACGTAGACTAAGTCAACCTTTTAAGTGTAAAGTGGCTTTTAGCTGTAAGCTCCAAGTGCTTTACAGTTAAATCCTTTAAATGTCAAGAACTTGGAGATCATAACTGAGATCAATTGAATCAAGCATATCACATCCACTTTGTATCACATATGTAACCTATGGCTTCCTGATCTTGTGCTGTATTTCAGATATACTGTGCCAGGTTAACTTAATACCTAGCCTTCAGTTCTGATTTGTCTGCTATGTGCCTTTTGCAGTCTTTTCATGTCTAAAATATCTATGTGCCATTCCCTATGGCATAACAGACATACAAAGTGTCAAGGCTAGACACTAGTCAGTGCCCATCAATTATGTGAAACAGGTGTGAACAAAGAGGTAATCAGGGAAAAGACTGCATAAATGACCCTTGTAAATTGAATTATCTTCTTTTATGTAATACTATACTCTGACCTGAAACCGAGAAGGTATAGACATCATTTTATGGGCTAAGACCAATGTATTAGTGCTGCATGTTCTGTCTATAAACTGACCCCCATGCAACAAATGTCACTTGATACACACCATACTTGTGATAAACGACCCAAAGCATTTCTTAGGAAAATTTAAAATGTGAATAAATTACAAATTGATAAATTCAAATAGAGTTGAAAATCAGGGGAATATGAAAAATTTGACATGAAGAATGCCATTGAACACAGTCTTTTTTTAGTAAAGTTACAACAAAATGAAAGGATTATTGTTTTTTATTTTTTATATATTCCATAGCATTTTATAGCATCAAAAATGTGTAACCATTCTAGCAATACGAAAGTGTTGATTCATGGGAATGAGATGGGAGCACTGTTCAAAGGTACTGTAGAGCAGGGTTGGGGAGGGGACCTTTTGTCTGCCAATGGGCATTTATATATTTATACCATCATTGGGGGCAATTATCAACTTAAAAATTATCCACTATTCTCAGTTTAGCAGGGTAAAGCATAGAATACTGTAATTCCAGCACACACATCCTTCTTTTTATTTCCAACAAAAAGTTTGTTTTGAGAACTTCCATTGAGAAATCCAGGAAAAGATAAATCCTCTGCCCACCAAGAGTAATGTCCTGCTTTTTTGGGGCTTTCTGTAATATAATGTCTCGGTCCTTATAATGAGGAATCTTGATCAAAACTGGTCAAGGTGTTTACTCACCGTCCCAGAACTTGTAGGGATTCTAAGGAATTTTATGCTCCCTTTCCACCGCAAACAGAGGATTGCGAATGTCTTTACTGAAAGTGACAAGCAACCATTTTTAAAAGAAAGACCCATGGCCCCCTCCTTACACCTTTTCAGGTACCCCTACAAGTCTGTTGTTATTGTGTCTGGCGATTTTTCAAATCATCCGTTTTGGCCAACAATGCAAACCACAGTATGTGTATGACTTAGAATGTACTGTTTCTCCTGTCAGGGGGAAGAGCATCTTCAAGCTCCCTAACTCGACCCTCAACTGTTGCAGGTTTTTAACATCCTGTAGGTTTATAGAAATCTACTGAATGTAGCCGACTTGCCCTTTCAGTACATCCAGCGTCGTATTACACTTATTGACTGCATTTAATAAGTTTAATGCCGGAGTCACAATAGCGTATAGCATCCAATGCGATAAGCTAATGACCCTCGACTTCTGCGATCGTAAGCCGAGTTACATTCTACTGTGCTCCAATCCTCTGACATGACAGGTTCAGAGCACAGCTGCGGAGGAGACAGGGAAAGTAATTTCTCCATCTCCTCTGCTGCCAGTGTTGGGGAGAATCGAATTGCACTCGGGTGATATCTGAGTGCACTGTGATGTTTCACTCACACCCGTAGACTTTAATGGGTGTGAGTGAGCTGAGTCTCGCTACCAATTGCAGAATGCAGCGATTGTGTTCTCATGCCGAATTGGCATGAGAAAATAATCGCATATCTGAGCTGCGCTATAGTATTACACTGGGCCGAGTGCTATGTGATGTTTTATGGTATGGCACTCGGCCATGTTATATGGTAGTGTTATTCCTTCCTAGTAGTGATTGGGAATTCAACACTTGTGCATTATCAGGATCACATTATTTTTCCATGCAGAGTTTTTCGGGAAGTTTTGTGTAGATGGGGATACCTCAGGACAATTGTCCTCTTTCTCCTCCAAGGCTTAGGCTGAAAATCAATATCCTGTTGCTAATTGCGTCTTCTGAGAAAAAGAGGACTTAAACTCTATAGCGCCACCTGTTGGAAGTAGCGATCCTACAAGTCAGAATCAACCCTGTTGCTGACGCTCTTTGTTACCACTACATAGTGGCTATCAGTCTCTAGCCTGTGGGAGTTGCAGTATGTGCTTTATACGCATATTTTTCTAACTTAGCTGCATTGCTGCTGACATCCCTTTGACTACTCTCAAAGTATTCATGGGCCCCATTTTGGGACCTCTTTTGCTGCTTCCCAACCTTCTTCACCATCCTCTTGGTGTTGGTCATTGTCTTACCGCAGCCCAATTTCTGTGTACTAGGCCCCAGAGATCCACTGACACCCTCTGCTTAAGTCCTGTACCTGTAGAGCTGTAGAGCATTGTGAGGTAAATTCAACGGTGCAAGGACCCAGGAGTCACTTCTTTACAGCTCCTTCTCACTTAGATGGGAAGCACATTCATTCTGCCGCCACCAGACCCACCGCTATCACCGCAGCTGGACTGTAGAGTCAGGAGTGTCCAGGAGCATCTGGACCGATCGAGGGACCAGCGCAACAGGTAAATGTGAAATGTCCGTGCCTCTCTTTTTCTCTCTCCACTCATATCGCACTGCTCTGTAACTGGATCCCAAGATGGCCGCTGCCTCACTTCCCACGTTCAGCTCTTCGTGAACTTTCCGGCCACTCAGTACAGGATTTCACATGCAACCACTCTCTGGCACAGCTTAGTCCCGATCTTTCACTCTCATATGCCTCCAGATCAAGTTTGGCTCCAGATAGGCTGATTTCCTCTCAGGATTTATTATAGGATAGCAGGAGCTCTGCTCACACATTACTTCTCAGCCCCAGAGTATAGTCACTCCCCCAGCAATGCCTCCCTTATCAAGCTTTGGGGTTTTGTTTACTTTCAATGATTGTTTTTGAACTCAAAGCTTATCATTGCTGGGACACAGAAGAGTGTGCCTGGAAGTCTGCCTCCGACATCTACTGTGATAAGCAGCTCACTGTCTATAGCTATGCACACTGAGAGCCTGGTGTGGCCGGGGTTAGCTTTCTCAGCTCTGCTGCATTACTAAATCCAAAAGCTCTGATTGTGTCAGAACCGCTGCACCCAGAAATCGTAGCAATCAGGGTCTCTTTGTCTACATCATAATGCTCTCATATAAGGTAGCAAAAACATGCTGATATATTCCCTTTCATGAGATTTCTGTGTTATAATGAGCTTGAGGAATGCGATACAATAGCATGCTATTCTTACCAATAGCTATAAGTAAACATAAGTCTGACATTTTCAGGTCCACTGTCAAAACAGATTAACAGGAACTGTAGTATAACCATCAACATACATGATTTCACAGGACAATTAAAGAAAGACTGGAACCTCCATAACATAGGGGCTGTTCTGCATGAGATTTAAGGGGATAACATGTGATTTTGGAAAACCCTGATCTGTAGGGTTGTGGATAACTTGCTGATAGCTAGAGGTTGCAGCAATCCCCAAAAAGCACAATAGAATAATGAGAGCAGAGTTTTGCACTGCACCTTAAATGAGATGAAGGTGCATATACTTGACCACCACTCCATTTATTGGTAAGGGAGTTACATACTAGAGTTTACACACCAACTTTGTGGCTGGTCAGAGCCTTCTAATTTTACTTCAACATACACAGGACAACTTCAAATGTAATTTATATTCAATATTCACATGAAAATAAAATGGAGCTAGCATGCAGATGCAGTTCTATACTGTATGTTCTAGTCATTTTTGTTGTGTTACCCTATGTTTTCTACTGTTTGCCTAAGGCTCCGTTTGCTCCACGCACTCCACATGTGGAGCCCAAAGATATGCATACCATAAAGTTACATATATCTGCAACTGAACCTCCGCTGTAAAAACTATGGATGGGTTGCACCACAATTCTTAATGATAAAAAAAAACTATAGGATTTTTGGTCACAAATTAGATATGACTTTGCATGCATATAAACTACTGATTTAAAGTTTTAGGAAGGTGTAGGAAAAAATACTGCAAAGTAAGAATACTTAAAAAAATGTGTGTGTTAATAGTTCATTTTTATCAATAAACAAGTGAATATACTATCTGGCACAGCCAGTATCAGTGTGCATGCAGTGCAGCATTCACTTGAGGAGTGAGTGCTGTCCATCACAAGTTAGGACAGTCCCCAAGACAAGATTGAAGGGGCTTAATGGTATACCTGGATCATAGCTACACCATTGGTGCACCAAAGCCCCCTCACTTCCATATGGATAAAATTTATTTTCATAGACACTGTACCAGTAACAGGTATAGTGCTAGTATGATTTTTATAAGAGTGAAGTCCCCTATATTGCTATATAATTAGTCTAAAAAACATGTTGAGGGTGGCAGACTCCTGTTAAGTATTAATCAGCTTGAATGACTGTGAAGAATATTGGAGATATAATATTATGTCAATCATCTGTTTCCTATTGGGCAAAGAATGTAATAAAACTCTTTCAGCACGTGCAGTGGTAACATAACACCTGGCCAGCATCAATAAAGGTATTCACCCCCCAGCTAGCTGTTATGTGACGTTCCACAGGAAGACCCCCTGTGGATCCAAGCCATGCGGTCTGAGTCATTTCATCCAGCTAGGATTTCATAAAGGAGTTATGAAAATGCTATATGTCCTAGCTGTACATCGTGTATATTTCAGAGATCCCCAAAATAGGTCAAGCGCCTGCCTGGGACTCGAGTCATTTCAGCACACATGGGAAGGGAGTTACATAGAACAGCCACTAGCTAGGTAGCCCAGAAAGGAGTTATGATCTTTCATAGGTTTTGGGAGATTTATCTCCAAATCTCCAGGGGATGGGATTTAGGTTCAGCCTAGAGGGTTAAATGCTTGTGTGCAGCATATCCTATTGCTCTTTCTCTGGGCGGTTGAAAGGACAAGTTGTGTGAGGAGAATAACACACAAAGGGGACCACAAGCTTCCCATGTGGCAGCCTCTCCCCCGCAAGCCACGCCTTTCATCTAACTGGTATCTGACCATATGTTGTCCTCAAATCTTTTGTCCTACCACTATTGTATTTGCATATCTGACCATTATATATGTATGACTTTTGTGTTTATATAGTGTATTGTCTAGTGTATCTTAAGGTGATTAAATATATCCATTTAACCTTGGGCTGCTCTTTTACATCAATCCACGAATCCACACATCTGTTTCTCGGCCTAATCTCACACGCTACTGGGGCAGGTTTTCTGGCCTGATATAACCCTGTTAACGGACCAGGAGATATATTGAACGAGGAAATAGTGGCAGTCCTGCTGGGCTGATGAGGTTCTGTTTCATTGGTGCTAGTGAAAGGGACCTCTCTGTTATGATCCCAATGGCAGAGGATCTCAGAGATTACAGCAAAGTCCGCAAACATAAATACCAGCTCATAGGGAAGTGGTAACTAGGCTGACCATATACCTGATCCTAGCACAAACAACTAACAGTAGCCGGGGAACGTGCCTACGTTGATTCTAGACGTCTCGCGCCAGCCGGAGAACTAACTAACCCTATCAGGGAAAATAAGACCTCTCTTGCCTCCAGAGAAAAGACCCCAAAGTTATAATACAAGCCCCCAACAAATAATAACGGTGAGGTAAGAAGAAAAGACAAACGTAAGAATGAACTAGATTTTAGCAAAGAGAGGCCCACTGACTAATAGCAGAAGATAGTAAGATGACTTATATGGTCAGCAAAAAACCCTGCAAAATATCCACGCTGAATATTCAAGAACCCCCGAACCGACTAACGGTGAGGGGGGAGAATATCAGCCCCCTAGAGCTTCCAGCGATATCAGGAATCACATTTTGTACAAGCTGGACAAAAATATGAACAATGCAAATAAACAAAAATAAGAAAGCAGGACTTAGCTTATCTTGCAAAGAACCAGGACCTGAAGACAGGAGCAAACAGAAATGAACTGATTACAACGATGCCAGGCACTGGACTGAGAATCCAGGAAGTTTAAATAGCAATACCCCAGGCCTAACGAACCAGGTGAGTACCAACCTGGGAAAAGACAATCCAAGTGCCAAACCACTAAAGACCACAAGAGGGAGCCAAGAAGTATAGTTCACAACAGTACCCCTCCTTTAAGGAGGGGTTACCGAACCCTCACCAAGACCACCAGGGTGATCAGGATGAGCAGCGTGGAAGGCACGAACCAAATCGGCTGCATGAACATCAGAGGCGACCACCCAGGAATTATCCTCCTGACCATAGCCCTTCCATTTGACCAAATACTGAAGCCTCCATCTAGAGAGACAAGAATCCAAGATCTTCTCCACCACGTACTCCAACTCGCCCTCAACCAACACCGGAGCAGGAGGCTCAACAGCAGGAACCACAGGCACAACGTACCGCCGCAACAAAGACCTATGGAACACGTTGTGAATGGCAAACGACACCGGAAGATCCAAACAAAAAGAAACCAGGTTAAGAACTTCCAAAATTTTATAAGGACCAATAAAGTGAGGCTTAAACTTAGGAGAGGAAACCTTCAGAGGGACATACCGAGAAGACAACCAAACCAATTCCCCAACACGAAGTCGGGGACCCACACCGCGGCGGCGGTTGGCAAAACGCTGAGCCTTCTCCTGTGACAACTTCAAGTTGTCTACCACATGATTCCAAATCCGCTGCAACCTATCCACCACGGAATCCACCCCAGGACAGTCAGAAGACTCAACATGACCCGAGGAGAAACGAGGATGAAAACCAGAGTTGCAGAAGAATGGCGAAACCAAAGTAGCGGAACTAGCCCGATTATTAAGGGCAAACTCAGCCAATGGCAAGAAGGTCACCCAATCATCCTGGTCCGCAGAAACAAAACATCTCAAATAAGCCTCCAGTGTCTGATTAGTTCGCTCCGTTTGGCCATTAGTCTGAGGATGAAAGGCAGATGAAAACGACAAATCAATGCCCATTTTAGCACAAAAAGATCGCCAGAATCTGGACACAAACTGGGATCCTCTATCGGACACGATATTCTCAGGAATGCCGTGTAAACGAACCACATTCTGAAAAAACAAAGGAACCAGATCGGAAAAGGAAGGCAACTTAAGCAAGGGCACCAAATGGACCATCTTGGAAAAACGATCACACACCACCCAGATGACAGACATTCCTTGAGACACCGGAAGATCAGAAATGAAATCCATGGAAATGTGTGTCCAAGGCCTCTTCGGGACGGGCAAGGGCAAAAGCAACCCGCTAGCACGAGAACAACAAGGCTTAGCCCGAGTACAAGTCCCACAGGACTGCACAAATGACTGCACATCCCGTGACAAGGAAGGCCACCAAAAGGACCTAGCCACCAAATCTCGGGTACCAAAAATTCCCGGATGCCCTGCCAACACCGAGGAATGAACCTCGGAAATAACTCTGCTGGTCCACTTATCAGGAACAAACAGTCTGTCGGGTGGACAAGAGTCAGGTCTACCAGCCGGAAATCTCTGCAACACACGTCGCAAATCAGGAGATATGGCCGACACGATTACTCCCTCTTTAAGAATACCAGCTGGCTCCGAGACTCCAGGAGAGTCAGGCACAAAGCTCCTAGAAAGAGCATCAGCCTTAACATTCTTCGAACCAGGCAGGTACGAGACCACAAAGTCAAAACGAGAGAAAAACAATGACCAACGAGCCTGTCTAGGATTCAGGCGCTTAGCAGACTCGAGATACATCAGATTTTTGTGATCAGTCAAGACCACCACACGATGCTTAGCACCCTCGACCCAATGACGCCACTCCTCAAATGCCCACTTCATGGCCAACAACTCCCGATTACCAACATCATAGTTCCGCTCAGCAGGCGAAAACTTCCTAGAGAAAAAAGCACATGGTCTCATCACAGAGCAACCAGAGCCTCTCTGCGACAAAACAGCCCCAGCACCGATCTCAGAAGCATCCACTTCAACCTGAAAGGGAAGTGCGACATCAGGCTGGCACAAAACAGGCGCCGAAGTAAACCGGCGCTTCAGCTCCTGGAAGGCCTCCACAGCTGCAGGAGCCCAATTAGCCACATCAGAACCTTTCTTGGTCATATCCGTCAAAGGTTTAACAACGCTAGAAAAGTTAGCGATAAAACGACGGTAGAAATTAGCAAACCCCAAGAACTTCTGAAGACTCTTAACAGATGTAGGTTGAGTCCAATCATGAATAGCTCGGACCTTGACTGGGTCCATCTCCACAGCAGAAGGGGAGAAAATAAAACCCAAAAAGGAAACCTTCTGCACTCCAAAGAGACACTTTGAGCCCTTTACAAACAAAGCATTATCACGCAAAACCTGAAACACCATCCTGACCTGCTTTACATGAGAATCCCAATCATCAGAAAAAAACAGAATATCATCCAGATAAACAATCATAAATTTATCTAGATACTTCCGGAAGATATCATGCATAAAGGACTGAAACACTGAAGGAGCATTAGAGAGCCCAAAGGGCATCACCAAGTACTCAAAATGACCTTCGGGCGTATTAAATGCAGTTTTCCATTCATCTCCCTGCCTAATGCGCACAAGGTTGTACGCACCACGAAGATCTATCTTGGTTAACCACTTGGCACCCTCAATCCGAGCAAACAAGTCTGACAATAGTGGCAAAGGATACTGAAACTTAACAGTGATTTTATTCAGAAGCCGATAGTCTATACAAGGTCTCAAAGACCCGTCTTTCTTGGCCACAAAAAAGAATCCCGCACCAAGAGGGGAAGAGGATGGACGAATATGCCCTTTCTCCAAAGACTCCTTGACATAAGAACGCATCGCGGCATGCTCGGGTACAGACAAATTAAATAATCGTCCCTTAGGAAATTTACTGCCAGGAATCAAATCTATAGCGCAGTCACAGTCCCTATGAGGAGGAAGAGCACTGGACCTGGACTCACTGAATACATCCTGATAGTCACACAAATACTCAGGAACTTCTGAAGGAGTAGAAGAAGCAATAGACACCGGCGGAGAATCGCAATGAATTCCCTGACAACCCCAACTCGACACAGACATAGCCTTCCAATCCAAAACTGGATTATGGGTCTGTAACCATGGCAGACCCAAAACGACCAAATCATTCATTTTATGCAGAACAAGAAAACGAATCACCTCCCGATGTTCAGGAGTCATGCACATGGTCACTTGTGTCCAATACTGCGGTTTATTTTCCGCCAGTGGCGTAGCATCAATTCCTCTGAGAGGAATAGGAACTTTTAAAGGCTCCAGGACAAAACCACAGCGCTTGGCAAATGACAAGTCCATAAGACTCAGGGCAGCACCTGAATCCACAAACGCCATAACAGGGTAGGAAGACAATGAACAAATTAAAGTCACAGACAAAATAAATTTAGGCTGCAAATTACCAATGGTGACAGGACTGACAACCTTGGTTAGGCGTTTAGAGCATGCTGATATAACATGTGTAGAATCACCACAGTAAAAACACAGCCCATTCTGACGTCTATGATTTTGTCGTTCGGTTCTAGTCAGGATTCTATCACATTGCATTGAGACAGGTGTCCGTTCAGACAACACCGCCAGAGGATTAGCGGATTTGCGCTCCCGTAACCGCCGATCAATCTGAATAGCCAGCGCCATAGAATCATTCAGACTTGTAGGAATTGTGAAACCCACCATCACATTCTTAATGGCTTCAGAAAGGCCATTTCTGAAATTTGCGGCCAGAGCACATTCATTCCATTGAGTAAGCACGGACCATTTCCGAAATTTTTGGCAATACACTTCAGCTTCATCCTGGCCCTGAGAGATAGCCAGTAGGGCTTTTTCTGCCTGAATTTCAAGATTAGGCTCCTCATAAAGCAATCCGAGCGCCAGAAAAAACGCATCAACATCCGCCAATGCCGGATCTCCTGGCGCCAATGAGAAAGCCCAATCCTGAGGGTCGCCACGCAAGAAGGAGATAACAATTTTAACTTGCTGAGCTGAATCTCCAGACGAACGAGGTTTCAAAGATAGAAACAATTTACAATTATTCCTAAAATTCCTAAATTTAAATCGATCTCCAGAGAACAGCTCAGGAATAGGTATCTTAGGCTCTGACATAGGACTGCTAACAACAAAATCCTGAATGCCCTGCACTCGTGCAGCAAGCTGATCCACACTAGTAATCAAGGTCTGAACATTCATGTCTGCAGCAAAGCTTCAAGCCACTCAGAGAAAAAGGGGAAGGAAGAAAGAGAAGAAAAAAAAAAAAAACTCAGAACTTCTTTTCTTTTAATCCCGCTTCTGCAATGCATTAACTATTCACTTGGCCTGGCATACTGTTATGATCCCAATGGCAGAGGATCTCAGAGATTACAGCAAAGTCCGCAAACATAAATACCAGCTCATAGGGAAGTGGTAACTAGGCTGACCATATACCTGATCCTAGCACAAACAACTAACAGTAGCCGGGGAACGTGCCTACGTTGATTCTAGACGTCTCGCGCCAGCCGGAGAACTAACTAACCCTATCAGGGAAAATAAGACCTCTCTTGCCTCCAGAGAAAAGACCCCAAAGTTATAATACAAGCCCCCAACAAATAATAACGGTGAGGTAAGAAGAAAAGACAAACGTAAGAATGAACTAGATTTTAGCAAAGAGAGGCCCACTGACTAATAGCAGAAGATAGTAAGATGACTTATATGGTCAGCAAAAAACCCTGCAAAATATCCACGCTGAATATCCAAGAACCCCCGAACCGACTAACGGTGAGGGGGAGAATATCAGCCCCCTAGAGCTTCCAGCGATATCAGGAATCACATTTTGTACAAGCTGGACAAAAATATGAACAATGCAAATAAACAAAAATAAGAAAGCAGGACTTAGCTTATCTTGCAAAGAACCAGGACCTGAAGACAGGAGCAAACAGAAATGAACTGATTACAACGATGCCAGGCACTGGACTGAGAATCCAGGAAGTTTAAATAGCAATACCCCAGGCCTAACGAACCAGGTGAGTACCAACCTGGGAAAAGACAATCCAAGTGCCAAACCACTAGTGACCACAAGAGGGAGCCAAGAAGTATAGTTCACAACACCTCTCAGCCCATCAGTGTTGTGGACGAGTGTTGTGCCAGTGACTGCAAGGTCCACCTGCCCTCGCTCCTCATGCCTCGCTGGGCACATGAGGACAGGGGTACGTCTGTGTAAAACTGTGCCAAGCTGACCTTACGTGTCCCTAAGGGGTGCAGAACGTCACTTTGGTACAAGTAGGAACACATTACTACATGATCCCGCTGACATAATATTGATGTCAGACAAGGTGGCAAGATGTGGATCTTTCATGTTTCATCACACTGACCAATAAAAATAATAATGCACTTAACAGCAGTTCATTTATGGTTTCCAAATTAATGAAAAGTTTAAAGAAAAGCTAACAAAAGGATACATAAAAATAAGTATGATAATATCTTAAAAAGTAGTTTTTCTTTGATGACTAAACAGTTATGAGTTTCAATAAATGTTATAGGAGTTAAAGTTTTAAAAATGAGCCTTAACCCCTTCATGACCCGGGGTATTTTTGTTTTTTCGTTTTCATTTTTCGCTCCCCTCCTTGCCAGAGTCAAAACATTTTTTTCCGTAAATATGGCCATGTGAGGGCTTATTTTTTGCGGGACAAGTTGTACTTTTGAACTACATTATTGGTTTTAGCATGTCATGTACTAGAAAATGGGAAAAAAATTCCAAGTGCGGTGAAATTGCAAAAAAAAGTGCATTCCCACACTGGTTTTTTGTTTGGCTTTTCTGCTAGGTTCACTAAATGCTAAAACTACCCTGCCATTATGATTCTCCAGGTCATTATGAGTTCATAGAGACCAAACATGTCTAGGTTCTCTTTTATCTAAGTGGTGAAAAAAATTGCAAACTTTGCTAAAAAAAAAATTTGCGCAATTTTCCATACTCGTAGCGTCTACATTTTTTTAAATCTCGGGTTTGGTGAGGGCTTATTTTTGCACGCTGAGCTAACGTTTTTAATAATACCACTTTTGTGCAGATACATTCTTTTGATCACCCATTATTACATTTTAATGCAGTGTCGCGTCGACCAAAAAAACAATTCTGGCGTTTCAAATTTTTTTCTCGCTATGCCATTTAGCGATCAGGTTAATCCTTTTTTTAATGATAGATCGGGCGATTCTGTACGCGGCGATACCAAATATGTGTATATTTGATTTTTTTATTGTTTTATTTTGAATGGGGTGAAAGGGGGGTGATTTAAACTTTTATTTTTCTTTTATTTTTTTTGTAATTTTTAAAACATTTTTTTTTACTTGTGCCATGCTTCAATAGCCTCCATGGGAGGCTAAAAGGTGGCATAGCCTGATTGGCTCTGCTACATAGGAGCGAAGCTCAGATCGCTCCTATGTAGTAGAATTGCTGCATTGCCATGAGCGCCGACCACAGGGTGGCGCTCACAGCAATCCAGCATCAACAACCATAGAGGTCTTCAATAGACCTCTGGTTGTCATGCCGACGCATCGCTGACTCCCAATCAGGGATCAGCGATGCACCCATTTCCGGCCCAATGGCCGGAAGCTCTAGTTAAATGCCGCTGTCAGCGTTTGACAGTGGCATTTAACTAGTTAATAGCAGCGGGTGAATCGTGATTCCACCCGCTGCTATTGCGGGCACATGTCAGCTGTTCAAAACAGCTGACATGTCCCGGCTTTGATGCAGGCTCGCCGCCTGAGCCCGCATCAAAGCGGGGGTTCTGACCTTGGATGTACTATCCTGTCCAAGGTAATGTACTTTACTTTAATGTACTTTATCTACAGGGTGGGCCATTTATATGGATACACCTAAATAAAATGGGAATGGTTGGTGATATCAACTTCCTGTTTGTGGCACTTTAGTATATGGCGGGGGAAAACTTTTCAAGCTGGGTGGTGACCATAGCAGCCATTTTGAAGTCGGCCATTTTGCATCCAACTTTATTTTATCCAATGGGAAGAGGGTCATGTGACACATGAAACTTATTGATAATTTGACCACTTATAAAATGTGTTCTATGCCCATTGTGTTGGCTTGTCAATGCAACCCTCTTAACACACTGACAGCAACACCACAGAAGGAATGCTAGCACAGGTTTCCAGTATCCGTTGTTTCAGATGATGCACATCTCGTATCTTCACAGCATAGACAATTGCCTTCAGATGACCCCAAAGATAAAAGTCTAAGGGGGTCAGATCGGGAGACCTTGGTGGCCATTCAACTGGCCCACGAAGACTAATCCACTTTCCAGGAAACTGTTCATGTAGGAATGCTCAGTCCTGACACCAATAATGTGGTGGTGCACCTACTTGCTGGAAAAACTCAGGGAATGTGCCATCTTCAGGGAACGTGCCATCTTCAGTGCAGTGACAGTTTTCTTGCGTCCACATTTTGGCAAATCCAACACTGAACCTGCTTCATGAAATTTGGCAAGCAGTTTGCTGACTGTAGCATGGGAGATGAGTGGTCTCGTAGGGTGTCTTACATTGAAATCTGCTGTAGTGACTCGGGTACTGCATTCGCCAGACATCAACACAATTTCTATCCGCTCCTCATGTGTTAACCTCTGAGATATGTCAATGGCTGTAAACAAAGATAAACTTGCAAATAACTCATGAAAGAATACAGTTACGTTAAAACCAAGCACACCAATGCTTTTTTTTGTGAAATTCTCAATAAGTTGGATGTCTCACATGGCCCTCTGTTGTGAATTTACCTTTTGGCTCCCTCTAGTGGCTACTAGTGATTTTACTCTGGGTATGTCTATCATCCCTTGTATGCTCACCTGGGTCGTTAGGTCAGGGGTGTTGCTATATTAGCTCCCTGGACCTTCAGTTCAATGCCTGGCAACGTTGATATCAGAGCTAATCTGTAGTGCTCTTGTCTACTGATCCTGGTTCCTGCGTGATTAAGCTAAGTCCGCTTTCTTGCTTTTTGCTATTTGTTTTTGTTTGCATTTTTGTCCAGCTTGTTCATTATCTGTATCCTTTCCTTGCTGGAAGCTCTAGGGAGGCTGGAGTTCTCCCCCCGGGCCGTTAGACGGTTCGGGGGTTCTTGAATCTCCAGTGTGGAATTTTGTTAGGGTTTTTGTTGACCATATAAGTTATCTTACTACATTCTGCTATTAGTAAGCGGGCCTCTCTTTGCTAAACCTAGTTCATCTCTGTGTTTGTCATTTCCTCTTACCTCACCGTTATTATTTGTGGGGGGCTTGTATCCTACTTTTGGGGTCTATTCTCTGGAGGCAAGAGAGGTCTTTGTTTTCCTCTTCTAGGGGTAGTTAGTCCTCCGGCTGGCGCGAGACATCTAGCGACCAACGTAGGCATGTTCCCCGGCTACTTCTAGTGTTGGCGTTAGGAGTAGATATATGGTCAACCCAGTTACCACTGCCCTATGAGCTGGATTTTTGTACTTCGCAGACTTGCTGATATCTCTGAGACCCTCGCCATTGGGGTCATAACAGTTTGCCAGGCCAGTATTAAATGTTAAATGCATTGCAGAAGCGGGATTATAAGAAAGAAAGTTCTGAGTTTTTTTTTTCTCTCTCTCATTTTTTTTTTTTCTTTTCCCCTTTAACTCTGAGTGGCTTGTGTTTGCTGCAGACATGAATGTCCAGACCTTGATTACAAGTGTGGACCAGCTTGCTGCTCGTGTGCAGGGCATACAAGATTATGTTATCAGAAATCCTATGTCAGAACCTAAGATACCGATTCCTGAACCATTTTCCGGAGACCGATTTAAATTTAGAAATTTCAGGAATAATTGTAAATTGTTTTTGTCCCTGAGACCCTGTTCATCTGGAGACTCCGCTCAGCAAGTAAAAATTGTTATTTCTTTTTTACGGGGCGACCCTCAGGATTGGGCCTTCTCGCTGGCGCCAGGAGATCCGGCATTGGCTGACATTGATGCGTTTTTTCTGGCGCTCGGTTTGCTTTATGAGGAACCCAATCTTGAGATTCAGGCAGAAAAAGCCTTGCTGGCGATGTCTCAGGGCCAGGACGAGGCCGAAGTGTATTGCCAAAAATTTCGGAAATGGTCCGTGCTGACCCAGTGGAACGAGTGTGCATTGGCTGCAAATTTTAGAAATGGCCTTTCTGAAGCCATTAAGAATGTGATGGTGGGTTTTCCCATTCCCACAGGTCTGAATGATTCTATGGCCCTGGCTATTCAAATCGACCGGCGGTTGCGGGAGCGCAAAACCGCAAATCCTCTCATGGTGTTGTCTGAACAGGCACCTGATTTAATGCAATGTGATAGAATCCTGACTAGAAATGAGCGGAAAATTCATAGACGCCAGAATGGCTTGTGTTACTACTGTGGTGATTCTACACATGTTATCTCAGCATGCTCTAAACGTCTTACTAAGGTTGTTAGTCCGGTCGCCATTGGTAATTTGCAACCTAAATTTATTCTATCTGTAACTTTGATTTGCTCACTGTCATCGTATCCTGTCATGGCGTTTGTGGACTCAGGTGCTGCCCTGAGCCTTATGGATCTGTCATTTGCCAAGCGCTGCGGATTTGTGCTTGAGCCATTGGAAAATCCTATCCCTCTTAGGGGCATTGACTCTACGCCATTGGCAAAAAATAAACCGCAGTTTTGGACACAGGTTACCATGTGCATGACTCCCGAACATCGGGAGGTAATACGTTTTCTTGTTCTACATAAAATGCATGATTTGGTTGTTTTGGGTTTGCCATGGTTACAGACCCATAATCCAGTCTTGGACTGGAAGGCTATGTCAGTGTCAAGCTGGGGCTGCCATGGAATTCACGGAGATTCCCTGCCCTTGTCTATTGCATCTTCTACGCCTTCGGAAGTTCCGACGTATTTGTCTGATTATCAGGATGTCTTCAGCGAGTCTAAGTCCAGTGCACTGCCTCCTCATAGGGAATGTGACTGTGCAATAGATTTGATTCCTGGCAGTAAGTTTCCTAAGGGGAGACTGTTTAATCTGTCGGTACCTGAACATACCGCGATGCGTTCATATATCAAGGAGTCTCTTGAGAAGGGGCATATCCGTCCTTCTTCTTCCCCTCTTGGAGCGGGATTCTTTTTTGTGGCCAAAAAGGACGGATCTTTGAGGCCTTGTATTGACTATCGGCTTTTAAATAAGATCACTGTCAAATTTCAGTATCCTTTGCCGCTGTTGTCAGATTTGTTTGCCCGGATTAAAGGTGCCAAGTGGTTCACCAAGATAGACCTTCGTGGTGCGTACAACCTTGTGCGCATTAGGCAGGGCGATGAATGGAAAACCGCATTCAATACGCCCGAAGGTCATTTTGAGTACTTGGTGATGCCATTTGGGCTCTCTAATGCACCTTCAGTTTTTCAGTCCTTCATGCATGACATTTTCCGGAAGTATCTGGATAAATTTTTGATTGTTTATCTAGATGATATTCTGGTTTTTTCTGATGATTGGGACTCGCATGTGGAGCAGGTCAGGATGGTTTTTGAGATTCTGCGTGAAAATTCTTTGTTTGTAAAAGGCTCAAAGTGTCTCTTTGGTGTACAGAAGGTTCCCTTTTTGGGGTTCATTTTTTCCCCTTCTGCTGTGGAGATGGATCCAGTCAAGGTCCGAGCTATTCATGATTGGACTCAACCCTCATCAGTTAAGAGTCTTCAGAAGTTCTTGGGTTTTGCTAACTTCTACCGTCGTTTTATCGCAAATTTCTCTAGCGTTGTTAAACCGCTGACGGATATGACCAAGAAAGGCTCTGATGTAGCTAACTGGGCTCCTGCTGCCGTGGAGGCTTTTCAGGAGTTGAAACGCCGGTTTACTTCGGCGCCTGTTTTGTGCCAGCCTGACGTCTCACTTCCCTTTCAGGTTGAGGTGGATGCTTTGGAGATTGGGGCAGGGGCCGTTTTGTCGCAGAGAGGCCCTGGTTGCTCTACTATGAGACCTTGTGCCTTTTTCTCTAGGAAATTTTCGCCGGCAGAGCGAAATTATGATGTGGGCAATCGGGAGTTGTTGGCCATGAAGTGGGCATTTGAGGAGTGGCGTCATTGGCTCGAGGGTGCTAAGCATCGTGTGTTGGTCTTGACTGATCACAAAAATTTGATGTATCTCGAGTCTGCTAAACGCCTGAATCCTAGACAGGCCCGCTGGTCATTGTTTTTCTCCCGTTTTGACTTTGTGGTCTCGTATTTACCAGGTTCTAAGAATGTGAAGGCCGATGCTCTGTCTAGGAGCTTTGTGCCTGATGCTCCTGGAGTCACTGAACCTGAGGGTATTCTTAAGGAAGGAGTTATCTTGTCAGCTATTTCTCCAGATCTGCGACGTGTGTTGCAGAGATTTCAGGCTGGTAGGCCTGACTCTTGTCCACCTGACAGATTGTTTGTGCCTGCTAAATGGACCAGCAGAGTCATTTCCGAGGTTCATTCCTCAGTGTTGGCAGGGCACCCGGGAATTTTTGGCACCAGAGATCTGGTGGCCAGGTCCTTTTGGTGGCCTTCCTTGTCAAGGGATGTGCGGTCATTTGTTCAGTCCTGTGGTACTTGTGCTCGAGCTAAGCCTTGCTGTTCTCGTGCCAGCGGGTTGCTCTTGCCCTTGCCTGTCCCGAAGAGACCTTGGACACACATCTCTATGGATTTCATTTCGGATCTTCCGGTATCTAAGGGCATGTCTGTCATCTGGGTGATATGTGATCGTTTCTCCAAGATGGTCCATCTGGTTCCTTTGCCTAAGCTGCCTTCCTCTTCTGATCTGGTTCCTGTGTTCTTCCAGAACGTGGTTCGTTTGCACGGCATTCCTGAGAATATTGTGTCGGACAGAGGATCCCAGTTTGTTTCCAGGTTCTGGCGATCCTTTTGTGGTAGGATGGGCATTGATTTGTCGTTTTCCTCCGCTTTTCATCCACAGACTAACGGACAAACGGAACGAACTAATCAGACTCTGGAGGCGTATTTGAGGTGTTTTGTCTCTTCTGATCAGGATGATTGGGTGACCTTCTTGCCGTTGGCTGAATTTGCCCTTAATAATCGGGCTAGTTCTGCCACCTTGGTTTCGCCATTTTTCTGCAACTCCGGTTTCCATCCTCGTTTTTCCTCGGGACATGTGGAGCCTTCTGACTGTCCTGGAGTGGATTCTGTGGTGGATAGGTTGCAGCGGATCTGGAATCATGTGGTGGACAACTTGAAGTTGTCACAGGAGAAGGCTCAGCGTTTTGCCAACCGCCGCCGCGGTGTGGGTCCCCGACTTCGTGTTGGGGATTTGGTATGGCTGTCTTCTCGATTTGTTCCTATGAAGGTCTCCTCTCCCAAATTTAAGCCTCGATTCATTGGTCCTTACAGGATATTGGAGATCCTTAATCCTGTGTCCTTTCGCCTGGATCTTCCGGTGTCGTTTGCCATTCACAACGTATTTCATAGGTCCTTGTTGCGGCGGTACGTTGTGCCTGTGGTTCCTTCTGCTGAGCCTCCTGCTCCGGTGTTGGTTGAGGGCGAGTTGGAGTACGTGGTGGAGAAGATCTTAGATTCTCGTCTCTCCAGGCGGAGGCTTCAGTACCTGGTCAAGTGGAAGGGCTATGGTCAGGAGGATAATTCCTGGGTGGTCGCCTCTGATGTGCATGCGGCCGATTTAGTTCGTGCCTTTCACGCCGCTCATCCTGATCGCCCTGGTGGTCTTGGTGAGGGTTCGGTGACCCCTCACTAAGGGGGGGGTACTGTTGTGAATTTACCTTTTGGCTCCCTCTAGTGGCTACTAGTGATTTTACTCTGGGTATGTCTATCATCCCTTGTATGCTCACCTGGGTCGTTAGGTCAGGGGTGTTGCTATATTAGCTCCCTGGACCTTCAGTTCAATGCCTGGCAACGTTGATATCAGAGCTAATCTGTAGTGCTCTTGTCTACTGATCCTGGTTCCTGCGTGATTAAGCTAAGTCCGCTTTCTTGCTTTTTGCTATTTGTTTTTGTTTGCATTTTTGTCCAGCTTGTTCATTATCTGTATCCTTTCCTTGCTAGAAGCTCTAGGGAGGCTGCAGTTCTCCCCCCGGGCCGTTAGACGGTTCGGGGGTTCTTGAATCTCCAGTGTGGAATTTTGTTAGGGTTTTTGTTGACCATATAAGTTATCTTACTACATTCTGCTATTAGTAAGCGGGCCTCTCTTTGCTAAACCTAGTTCATCTCTGTGTTTGTCATTTCCTCTTACCTCACCGTTATTATTTGTGGGGGGCTTGTATCCTACTTTTGGGGTCTATTCTCTGGAGGCAAGAGAGGTCTTTGTTTTCCTCTTCTAGGGGTAGTTAGTCCTCCGGCTGGCGCGAGACATCTAGCGACCAACGTAGGCATGTTCCCCGGCTACTTCTAGTGTTGGCGTTAGGAGTAGATATATGGTCAACCCAGTTACCACTGCCCTATGAGCTGGATTTTTGTACTTCGCAGACTTGCTGATATCTCTGAGACCCTCGCCATTGGGGTCATAACAGCCCTCTTCCCATTGGAAAAAAAAAATTGGATCCAAAATGACTGACTTCAAAATGGCCACCATGGTCACCACCCATCTTGAAAAGTTTTCCCCCTCCCATATACTAATGTGCTACAAACAGGAAGTTGATATAACCAACCATTCCCATTTTATTAAGGTGTATCCATATAAATGGCCCACCCTGTAAACTACCAAGTGATATCTATTGTATCTATACTACCAAGTGCTGAGTCACTCACAAAACCGTACTAGTATAGGTATATCTATGCATCATTAGATAATGACATCATGGAACAGTGTCGGTAAGCACCTCAGCTTTACAGCTAGGGTCTGTTTCTGCTATTTAGATTTCTAAAGCTAATTGTGTATACATTGAGAGATTAACTGTTAAAGTTCCTGTATATTATAATGTCTCCAGACATACATTCTGCCAACTTGACCTCATGTGTTTAAGTTATAAAGGACATTGACGGACTAGTAAAGTCAAGCAATCTCTAAAGTTGTAGAATTTCTACATTTAGGTAAAACAAAATAGCGCGTGTTCTGCTGTATCTCACCCTCTGCTTCCTGACATCTACCTTTTTTTACTGTCCATAATCACTATGCTAAAAATCTTTCAATTACTAGTATAAAAAAACAGAGCATGTGCTGTATTCTGTAATGAACACTCTTATCTAGAGAAGAACACATGATGTAAAATAAATGTCCTTTTTTTCCCATAGGATCTAGAACCTTGTGGAATATTTGGCTTCTGTAGACGAAGTATAATACTCATGTATTTGACCTATGGAATTAAAATATTTTTCATGTGAAGCATGATTGTGCAGGTATCATTACAAAAATTTGAATTATTATTTTTTTCTACAACTGTAGACATAAATGTGGCACAGAAAGAAATTTCGTATTTTACATGTATATTTTGGGTCAGTTTCGTTCTGACTGCTACTCTCTGTAAATGCAAATGGTAAATGCCTTCTGAGTGGACAAGATTTTCCTGGTGTGATTGTGATGTTAGAACAATGGTTTGTGCTCTGAGCTAACCAAATGTATCCTCTTGCTTTTTCTTCTTCTGTTCCACGGCATGCAGTCTCACACATTCTAAGGAAGAGAACCGGCGCTGCATCCCAATCTGTCCTTCCTTTTATTACAAGATTGCTGGTTGCATATTATACATTACATATTACTTTTCTAGTTGCTGGAGTGGTGGGCACACCCGCTTGATTGACAGTCCAGTCAACAGCTTTGTGGCACTGCTGGTCTGAACTATGCACTCTTGCGATGCTACTACATGACGCAACCTTGTCTCTGCAGCATTGGAGCTCAATGGAGCTGGAGAGAGGTGGCTAGGATTATGAGCTATGAGCTCACTAGACTTACAAGCTCTTTACACTGCTCATGCTCGTCTGATGCTGCTAGACTGTGATGATGGCTGGTGGTCCCCTTGACCATGAGCAATAAATAAAATGTTAAACAGAATGTGGGCAAATTTGTAAGCAAAGCACCACTGTAGCATTTTTTTATTGCAGGGCTGGAGTGGGACTTACTAATGTAAGATCCTTGCACTTAGTCTCATACTTACCTGTTGTCGTCTTAATTGTTTACCGCACCACTGCTGATGGATCGCTCCAGTGATTAATGGAGTGAGCCGGAGGTCAATTTTCAAGGCAAGTCAATGAAAGCCTCGTTCTGGATCTCATAGACTTGCACTGAGAGTTTGTGACCAATACCTCTGACTTCCGGTCAGTCAGAAGTTACGGTCACAAGATGGTGACGCTGGACGAGCAGGGCACTGGGAACTGCTGAAGATTGCAACTGGTATGTATAATACTAGGTGCAGAGATCTTAGATTTGTAGCACCACTCCTGGGCTGAAATATAAGAAAACCGCTGGAGTGGTGCTTTAGTGAAAAAATAATTGCAAACTTGCTTGTTCTTACAAGCAGTAAGCAATTATATCATACTAAAAAGATGTGATTAACCCTTAATATGCATACTAAAAATTATGTATGTCACATTGCTTTTATACAGCAGTATGCATAGCCCCATTGAAATCACTATATTTGAGCTCATGTAGTGAATCCCAAATATCATTTTGTGGAGGCATTGTTCTATTTTAAAGCAATTAAGCTGATTTATTTTATTTCAGAAAAGAACACTTTTTAATTTTGAGTAGTGATGAGCGAGTATACTCTTTGCTTGGGTTTTCCTGAGCACGCCCAGGTGGTCTCTGAGTATTTATGACTGCTGGGAGATTTAGTTTTCAGTGCTGCAGCTGAATGATTTACAGCTACTAGCCAGCTTGATTACACGTGGTGATTCCCTAGCAACTAGGCAACCCCCATATGTACTTATGCTGGCTAGTAGCCGTAAATCATTCAGCTGCAGCACTGAAAACTAAATCTCCCAGCAGTCATAAATACTCAGAGACCACCTGGGCGTGCTCAGGAAAACCCAAGCAAAGAGTATATTTGCTCATCACTAATTTTGAGTTTTTCTTTTGTTTTGTGAAATTATATTAGAATACTCACAGATAAATATTTTTTTTTAATTTTGAGAGTAAAACTATTTGCAAAAAGTCTTTAGAAGAAGAGGGCAAAAGATTTAAGTTTTTACTTGTTATTATAAACAAGACCCAATAATAATAATGTGATAACTCACATGTGGCCTTTTTTAATAAGTGTGGGTATTTCTCTGATGTATTCGGTCTGTTGTCTATGTTTGGGGACAAGCTAGTGAGAATACAAAATCAGTCAACTGATGAGGGCTACATTCCTCTAGAATCTGACCACAGGTCTGGTATCAGCACAGCATTCCAAGCATTTCATACAGATGATTGAATTCCAAATCCTCTTGGTAATAGAAGTCTTTCCCCCTTTCACAATATCCAAATTCCTTGTTTTAGCATGGTTACGAATCACGTATAGGCACTAATGTTATGTAACACCCCCCAGCTGAAGGAACACAACTGTATTTCCTATTAGTATATAAAATTCTCTCCCTCTTTATATTTATATAGACAGTTTGATTTCACAGAAGTTTGATTTACTTGGAGTTAGATTCTGTTGTTTAAGTGTTCCCTTTATTTTTTTGAGCAATGTATAAACATATATATATATACACTCACTGGCCACTTTATTAGGTACACCTGTCCAACTTCTTGTTAACACTTAATTTCTAATCAGCCAATCACATGGCGGCAACTCAGTGCATTTAGGCATGTAGACATGGTCAAGACAATCTCCTGCAGTTCAAACCGAGCATCAGTATGGGGAAGAAAGGTGATTTGAGTGCCTTTGAACGTGGCATGGTTGTTGGTGCTAGAAGGGCTGGTCTGAGTATTTCAGAAACTGCTGATCTACTGGGATTTTCACGCACAACCATCTCTAGGGTTTACAGAGAATGGTCCGAAAAAGAAAAAAAATCCAGTGAGCGGCAGTTCTGTGGGCGGAAATGCCTTGTTGATGCCAGAGGTCAGAGGAGAATGGGCAGACTGGTTCGAGCTGATAGAAAGGCAACAGTGACTCAAATCGCCACCCGTTACAACCAAGGTAGGCCTAAGAGCATCTCTGAACGCACAGTGCGTCGAACTTTGAGGCAGATGGGCTACAGCAGCAGAAGACCACACCGGGTACCACTCCTTTCAGCTAAGAACAGGAAACTGAGGCTACAATTTGTACAAGCTCATCAAAATTGGACAGTAGAAGATTGGAAAAACGTTGCTTGGTCTGATGAGTCTCGATTTCTGCTGCGACATTCGGATGGTAGGGTCAGAATTTGGCGTAAACAACATGAAAGCATGGATCCATCCTGCCTTGTATGGAGCATCTTTGGGATGTGCAGCCGACAAATCTGCGGCAACTGTGTGATGCCATCATGTCAATATGGACCAAAATCTCTGAGGAATGCTTCCAGCACCTTGTTGAATCTATGCCACGAAGAATTGAGGCAGTTCTGAAGGCAAAAGGGGGTCCAACCCGTTACTAGCATGGTGTACCTAATAAAGTGGCCGGTGAGTGTATATACATATATATAAAATTAGATAAATGGAGTAAAAAAAAACTGTCAAATTTAGTAGATAAAAGTTGTAACATTTATTCAATATCAAAATATATATTAAGATCATCAAATAGACTAATAATACAAAAATATACATTCAATATAGGGTTACTATGTGAACAATGGATACAGGTAACAATACCACAATCCACACCAATGGTAATACGACCTGAGGTCACAGGTTCAATGGAATAAGCACTCCATAAAGTAATTCAGTACTAAATGTCCCACTGGGAGCCCATCACAAGCAAGAGTAAAAACTGGACCTCACCCATAGTAGTCGTGGTGTGGAAGTGGAAACGCCAGCTCCTATGCGTGTTTCGCGTAGGCTTCTTCGGGGGGCGGCCGATATATGCATATACACCCAAAACAGAGGCCTATATCAAAGGCACTTCCACATTGCACAATACATCAAAATAGAGAGAAGACGGAAGCTTTGTGCCAGTAAAAACACTAAATTTTATTAATACACATAAAAAATTCTAAACAAGTCCAATAACAGTCAATGGAGATACATAAGACAGAATATACTGTCTGCATAGGAAAAGTACACCAAAAAAGACCTATAAACAATCATGTGATCCCAGAGTTTCCAAATACAAAAGAATATAAACAGGAACAAGCCTAGATAAACATGAGGTAACAAGATCTAGTTTACATAGCCCAACTAATATCAATTAGACAAAAAATAGCTAATAATTTATAAGCACATATATATGGTGCTTTATTCAAAATATACATTCAATTTAAATGTCATTCATATGTCACAGTGGACAATAAGAAGAATGTATATTGTATAAGAGCTCAAAAAAAAGATATGTAATTTATATCTAAGATATATGGGCTACAAGTAATGCGCCTAAGAGCATATAGAAAAAAAGCCTTGACTTATAGCAGATGATACAAAAAAGTAGCCTTAGTCATAAAGGGTGTGTGGCAAAAAAGAAGGAAAATGCCTACAGCATGGTATACGCAGGCCCTTGTAATCCTAAATAGGGCTAATAAGCCTACCTATATACTAGCCAGAAAGTGCATATAGTGCTAAAGTGCAAGGCATGAGGGAAGGTCAAGGTATATTTACCTGAGATTGCAGATCAGTAGATTGATAAAACATTAGTATTGTTGTTTCTAAATGATTAAGATTTTTTTTTTTTGCTTTAATTGACATCTGCAAGCAATGCATTTTTTGTTATTTTGACCATTTCTCATTTTCAGAAAATAAATACAAAATGTAAATGAACTTCGGAGACATGTTGTCAGTAGTTTATAAAATAAAAGAACAATTTACATTTTACTCAAAAATATACCTATAAAGTGAAATTTTTTGCCAGAGCTGTGTGTATATATATATATATATATATATATATATATATATATATATATATATATATATATATATATATATATACAGTACAGACCAAATGTTTGGACACACCTTCTCATTTAAAGATTTTTCTGTATTTTCATGACTATGAAAATTGTACATTCACACTGAAGGCAACAAAACTATGAATTAACACATGTGGAATTATATACTTAACAAAAAAGTGTGAAACAACTGAAATTATGTCTTATATTCTAGGTTCTTCAAAGTAGCCACCTTTTGCTTTGATGACTGCTTTGCACACTCTTGACATTCTCTTGATGAGCTTCAAGAGGAAGTCACCGGGAATGGTTTTCACTTCACAGGTGTGCCCTGTCAGGTTTAATAAGTGGGATTTCTTGCCTTATAAATGGTGTTGGGACCATCAGTTGTGTTGTGCAGAAGTCTGATGGATAGACAGCTGATAGTCCTACTGAATAGACTGTTAGCTGCTTTTTTCTTGAAATAATACAAATTCTAAGTAAAGAAAAACGAGTGGCCATCATTACTTTAAGAAATGAAGGTCAGCCAGTTCGAACAATTTGGAAAGCTTTGAAAGTGTCCCCAAGTGCAGTGGCAAAAACCATCAAGCGCTACAATGAAACTGGCTCACATGAGGACCGACCCAGGAAAGGAAGACCGAGAGTCACCTCTGTTTCTGAGGATAAGTTTATCTGAGTCACCAGCCTCAGAAATCGCAGGTTAACAGCAGCTCAGATTAGAGACCAGGTCAATGCCACACAGAGTTCTAGCAGCAGACACATCTCTACAACTGTTAAGAGGAGACTTTGTGCAGCAGTCCGTCATGGTAAAATAGCTGCTAGGAAACCACTGCTAAGGACAGGCAACAAGCAGAAGAGACTTGTTTGGGCTAAAGAACACAAGGAATGGACATTAGACCAGTGGAAATATGTGCTTTGGTCTGATGAGTCCAAATTTGAGATCTTTGGTTCCAACCACCGTGTCTTTGTGCAATGCAGAAAAGGTGAACGGATGGACTCTACATGTATGGTTCCCACCGTGAAGCATGGAGGAGGAGGTGTGATGGGGTGGGGGTGCTTTGCTGGTGAAACTGTTGGGGACTTATTCAAAAGTGAAGGCATACTGAACCAGCATGGCTACCACAGCATCTTGCAGCGGCATGCTATTCCATCCGGTTTGCATTTAGTTGGACCATCAATTATTTTTCAACAGGACAATGACCCCAAACACACCTCCAGGCTGTGTAAGGGCTATTTGACCAAGAAGGAGAGTGATGGGGTGCTACGCCAGATGACCTGGCCAACACAGTCACCAGACCTGAACCCATTCGAGATGGTTTGGGGTGAGCTGTGTGATAGAAATGTATATATCATGTAGATCTCACTTGCATGTATACTCCTCTATAATCATATATGCTCATATACTCACAGGTAATATATACATTATAATCAATGGTTTAAAATGGCTGACATAAACTTATATAAGCCAGACAGACTGTATGGGGGTTTTCCATGCAAAAGTGGAACAACGCCAGATGTATTAACTGCTGATCAGATGTCTCAACTTTGTCCTAGATGCAGAGCTACATTTTAGTTGCTTAATCAGCATCCATATGTGCATTAATCACAATATTCCATATATATTTAGATAACCAATAACAGAGGAGCTAGACAATATGGTAATTAACTAACCACCCCTAACCACTCCTTTCTATATGCAATTATAATACTATGTATGTACAATAAATGGTCAGTATTGATGGAATGTTTTTCTGTCAAAATGGTGTACAGTCCATTCTTGATGAGCGCTCAAAATACTCAGTCTTATTGTGAACGGCCGCAGCACACACAGGGATAAATTTATCCATACCAAATTTCCATAACAGCTGGACCGCAGAGTGAAGCCAAAAGGGCCAACAAGTGCTAAGCATCTCTGGGAACTCCTTCAAGATTGTTGGAAGACCATTCCCGGTGACTACCTCTTGAAGCTCATAATGAGAATGCCAAGAGTGTGCAAAGCAGTCATCAAAGCAAAAGGTGGCTACTTTGAAGAACCTAGAATATAAGACATATTTTCAGTTGTTTCACACTTTTTTGTTAAGCATATAATTCCACATGTGTTAATTCATAGTTTTGATGCCTTCAGTGTGAATGTACAATTTTCATAGTCATGAAAATACATAAAAATCTTTAAATGAGAAGGTGTGTCCAAACTTTTGGTCTGTACTGTTCATACATACATCAGGTGAAATAAGTATTGAACATATGACAATTTTTCTAAAGCTGCTATTGACATGAAATTTTCACCAGATGTCAGTAACTACCCATCCAATCCACACAGGTTTCTCTGAAACCAATAGAGTGTTTCTTTAGCTGTGTGTCTTGGATTATTGCCTTGATGAAATGTCCATCCTCATTGCATCTTCATCATACTGTTGGTATAGTGATTTTGGACTGGTATGCAGTGCCTTTTGGCCTCCAAAAATGTTGTGTTTTATGGCATCTAAAGAGTTGAATTTTGGTCTTATCTGACCAGATTATATTCTCCCATTATTTCAAGTGTGGGTCTTTATGTTGCTGCGCAAACTTTAAATTCACTTAAACATGCTTTTTGTTAAGCAATGGAGTCTTGCATGGTGAGTGTGCATACAGGACATGGACGCTGAGTGCATTACTCATTGTTTTCTTTGAAACAATTGTACCTGCTGATTCCAGGTTTTTCTGTAGTTCTCCACAGGTGGTCCATGGTTCTTGGACAACTCTTCTGATAATTATTTTCACGCCTCTGTCTGATATCTTGCAGCGAGCACCTGGTTGTGGCCGGTTTATAGTGAAATTATGTTCTTTCCACTTCTGGATTATGGCCCCAAACAGTGCTCACTGGAACCTTATGTAGTTTAGAAATTCTTCTGTAACAATGCCATCAGTATGTTTTGTAACAATAAGTTTGTGAAGGTCTTGAGACAGCTCACTGGTTTTAACCATCATGAGATGTTTTTTCTGTGGCTACTTGGTAATAAGAAACCTTTTTATAGTCCATCAGTTGAACCAGTTGATACTATTTTTCACTAAGTGGCAAAATGTGGAAGAATAGGCCAAAATACAAGAATGAGCAATGCATGCCACTAACTTTCTCCATTCAGGAGATGTCTTGAAGTTGTCATTACCAACAAACACTTTTGTACAAAGCCTTAGGAAGCGGGACCAACCTCAAGGCAACACACAAATAATGGGTAAATACCATAAATAATGCTAATACTTTCTTCCTTCTCAAGCAAACTTGCAATGTGTTCAAACATGAGTTCTTGGTAATGTGATTGACACTTGTCTATGTCCCATTTTATCATCATGGAAGGTATGTTGCCCATTAGGACAACATAGTGCAAATTATTAAGTTTGGGAGCAATTTATTACATGTACATCTCTATTAATAAAAATCACATTATCTGATATATAAACTATACTATTTATTAGTTTGACACAAACTATCTTGTCCTCTCGCCTTATCATCTGCTCTTTTTTACCTCGGGTCACGATCATGGATCTATACATGTGCCCATAAAATTCTTGTAATTGTTACGTGTTTAATATTATGGTACTTTCTATTATAATAACATTTTGTATCTATTATTAATGGCATAATTGTCTCCAATTCTCCTTGTTTAGTCAAAGGCTTTTGTACAAAGTATTACTTACATTTCAGTTAGCGTGTTCACTACTTTTTTTTTTTTTTTTCATTTATGGACATCTTCAGTATGGTTTGGTTTCTTTACCTGTGTGGTTTAGGTGGGTTCTAACCAACATCTGTTGAGAATTTCATGTAAATAGCACTTTTAGAAATATATTTACTTAGAAAAGTGGTGACTTGCTCAATACCTATTTCATTCGCTTCACACCGTGTTCCAAATTGTTATGCAAATTGGATTTAAGTGTTATAAAGATTTAATTGTTTTGTTTTTCAAACAAACTCATGGATGGTATTGTGTCTCAGGGCTCAAAGGATCACTGAAATCAATCTTAAACACATGTGATAATTAGTTTTCCAGGTGATTCTAATTAAAGGAAAACTACTTAAAAATGATGTTCCACGTTATTAAGCAGGCCACAGTTTTCAAGTAACATGGGAAAGAAAAAGTATCTCTCTGCTGCCGAAAAGCATCAAATAGTGCAATGCCTTGGTCAAGGGATGAAAACATTAGATATTTCACAAAAACTTAAGAGTGATCATCTTATTGTGAAGAGATTTGTGACTGAAACAGAGCACAGACAGAGTTCATGCAGATAAAGGCATAATGAGGAAGGTTTCTGCCAGACAAGTTCATTGGATTAAGAGAGCAGCTGCCAAAATACCACTACAAAGCAGAAAACAGATATTTAAAGCTGCTGGTGCCTCTGGAGTCCCTCGAACTTCAAGGTGTAGGATTCTTCAAAGGCTTGATGCAGTGCATAAACATACTATTCGGTCACCCCTAAATAGTGTTCACAAGCAGTAACGGTTGCAGTGGGCCCAGACATACATGAAGACAAATTTTCAAACAGTCTTTCTTACTGATGAGTCTAGTGCAACCCTGGATGGTCCAGATGGATGAAGTAGTGGATGGTTGGTGGATGGCCACCATGTCACAACAAGGCTGCCATGTCAGCAAGGAGGTGGAGGAGTCATGTTTTGGGCCAGAATCATGGGGAAATAGCTGGTAGGGCCCTTTAAGGTTCCTCAAGGTGTGAAAATGACCTCTGCAAAGTATATAGAGTTTCTGACTGACAACTTTCTTCCAAGGTATAAAAAGCAAAAATGTGCCTTCAGGAGCAAAATCATCTTTATGCATGACAATGCACCATCTCATGCTGAAAAGAATACCTCTGAGTCATGGGCTACTATGGGCATAAAAGAAGATAAACTCATGGTGTGACCATCTTCCTCTGACCTCAACCCTATAGAGAACCTTTGGAGTATCATCAAGCAAAAGATCTATGAGGGAGGGAGGCAGTTCACATCATAACAGCAGCTCTTGGAGACTATTCATACTTCATGCAAAAAAATACAAGCAGAAACTCTCCAAAAACTCACAAGTTCAAGGGATGTGAAGGTGATATCAAAGAAGGGTTCCTATGTTAACATGTAACTTGGCCTGTTAGGATGTTTTGGAGTTAAATAGTTTTTTTGTTCAGTGAATGTGACCTCCTAATGCTGCAAATTCCACAAATGAGTATTTTCAGTTCTTTTAAAATATATCAAATGTTTGGAATTTCTACCGTGCCTGATAATTTGGAACAGTGCATTTTGAGCTTTATTCATTTTGGAGATTATACTGCTATTATCGGGAGGTTTCTTCAATAAAATTCGATGTATACTCTAATCGGTCATGACTTTTATTAGACTGACTGTCATTTGCACCAACCATTTAGGAAAATCTGAGAAAAATATAATTTGCATGATAATTTGGAACATGGTGTATATATATATATATATATATATATATATATATATATATATATATATATATATATTTATACAGTTGTGCTCAAAAGTTTACATATCCCGGCAGAATTTTTGCTTTCTTGGCCTTTTTTCCAGAGAATATGAATGATAACACCAAAACTTTTGCTCCACTCATGGTTAGTGGTTGGGTGAAGCCATTTATTGTCAAACTACTGTGGTTTCTCTTTTTAAATCATAATGACAACCCAAAACATCCAAATTACCCTGATCAAAAGTTCACATACCCCCATTTCTTACTAGCGTGTATTGCCCCTCTAACATCAATGACAGCTTGAAGTCTTTTGTGGTAGTTTTGTATGATGTTCTTTATTTTCTCAGATGGTAAAGCTGCCCACACTTCTTGGCAAAAAGCCTTCAGTTCCTGTAAATTCCCGGGCTGTCTAGCATGAACAGCGTGCTTGAGATCTCCACAGAGTGGCTCAATGATATTGAAGTCAGGAGACAGAGATGACCACTCCAGAACATCACTATGTTTTGCTGTTGCCAAAGACAGGTCGATTTGGCCTTGTGTTTTGGAAGAAGTGTCATTCATCAGCACTCATTTTGCTGAAATCGCGTGAAAGTGAATTGCAAAAAATCTGCATTTTAGTGAATGTTTGTAATTTTGTAAAATTCAAGAACAATTCAATTTCATTCTAAGTTATTAGCTCATCTCTACTTCACACGTTTATTGTGCAAAAATGGTGCTGAAAAGCAATATCTACAACATCAAACATGTACTAAATATTCATCGCCAAGTTTCTTTTGCATGTAAATTTCTCAAAGTTAACATATTATTCCCTTTTGTCTTTACAATATCTTGACCAGTTTTTCTTTTTTGTATTGCATTGATAGTCACAGAAAGAGCAATTTATTAAAAAGTTTACTAAATATAGGTGTGTTATGTATGAGAACCTAATGTAGCCACATTCCAGACACTTTACTGTAAGGATGTTGAGAACCATTGCTTTATGAAAGCTCAGGAAATTCCAGTATGAATATGTTTACCATACAGGATATATCATTTCTTATAATACAGAGGCTTACAATGGACTCTGAGCTTGGTACTTGCATGATCTAATCTAAATATTCAGCAATGTTTAACAGTCATACTGCTGAGAGCACTCATATAAGCACTTTAACACTAATAGTATTTAACTTGCCAACAAATGTGTAATTTAAAGAAGTACTTCCAGCAAAGTTTTTATCCTCTTAGCATATTGCAATCATTATATTATAGAGCACTGTGTACTTACAATTGCTCATTTTGCATTTCTACCCAGTCATTTCTTCTTTTCTCTGCTCTATGTAGACACAGGAAGTCTCTTTTCCTTGCATTTACTGTATCATTCTCCTCTTCAACTCTTTACCCATCTCGCTCCACTCATTCCCCCACCAGGGATTTTTTCAAAGAGTTATGAGTCATGCAGGGAAAATTGACCTCCTGTTTCTATATAGAGCTTAGAAGGGCTCAGCTAGACACTCTTTAATTACTTAAAGACCTAATGGAAAAGAGAAAAACCTAACTGGTAATTTCTGCACAATTAAAAAACTACGTAATGTGTATAGAGATATTCTGACTCTCCCACAATATTAGGTTTCAGTGGAAAAAAAGGATTGGTTAAGTTGGGTTTATGATGACAGCGTACAGGGTGGCTTTGATGTTTGTCTACTATGCATGTCTCTTTTCTTGTGTCTCTCATTTGAAGAGAATCCTATGCACCAATTAAAAGTGTGTTTGCAGGCTAAACTAATGGCCAATTCTTTGTTGTGCCTCAGAGGGAAAAAGATAGTTGAGCGTGAAGATGACAACTGAATTACAGAAAATAGAGCAGCTAACAACCTTCATAGCTCTTAGCAGAGAGCCTGTTACATGTATTTAGCAACAAAAGGTGAGCCTTATTAAAATATTTTGAAAATGTAGTTGATGTACTCCTACACGTATAAAGGCTTTGCACAAAGTGAAAAGCCAGGAAAAAGTTATAAGGATGGAAAAACAGTCATCCATAGACCCTACAAGGCAACAACTTGCAGGCCTCATTTAAACATTTTAAAAGTGTAGTTGTTGTACTCCTGCACATGTAAGTGCAAAGCCAGGGAAAAAATTATAAGAAAGGTCATCCAGTTATCCATAGCAGGGCTGGTGTCACCACCAGGCTCACCCGGGCAAGTGACAGTGTCATGATTGGACTGGCGAGTAAACTGGGAACAGGGTCACCTTTCCTGGCCCTAACACTTGGGGGTGCCCTAACTCACCCTGTTCCCTGGGATACCTCAGATGGCGAGGATGCCGGGACCTCCGCCCTTGCCCTGTCTCCTAACTGCAGCCCTGCATCTGTCCCCTTCCCCACCCAGGGAAGAGAGGTGCTACCGTATACCGCAGTACACCAACCCAACAAACAGGGGAACCAAGACAAGGGTAAAAGAAAACTCCACTCACACAAAATATACTCTCACAAATAACAAAGGTATTCACCAGGGTGTGAAGGAAGGGGAAAAAATAAGGCAGGTAAGGATGAAGAATTTTGAAATCAAACAGCTGTCGCACAATAAACTCCTCCAGCTCTCCAGGCACCAGATCCTCACTACTCCAGGTCTATCTAGGAAGTGCTATCACAGACAAGGATCTGGCCTGAAGGCCTAACTTTTATAGGAGAGGGGAGTGGCTAACCGAGCACAGCTGAATGCAGGGATTACCACATGGCAGATTAACCCCTGTCCTGCTGAAAGAAAACAAACACATTCAATATACTGGAGACATGCTTCTTCTCAGCAGTTGAGCAGGAGCCATAAGATGCTGTGGTCTTCTGGTACTACTCTGTCGCGGTAACTCCATGACAGTGGGATCTGAGTACTCTGCACCCAGAACAGGAGGAAAAGTGAAATACTAATGGATCTGGGTACTCTGCCCCCAGAACAGGCGGAAGACAGGTATCAGCTCTCCAAGAACAGAGTGCAGACAGAGCGGGTGCTGGATACCTCACACACAAGGCTAGACTTAGAAACACAGTGCAATGTTCTGGCAACACCCAACAGGAAAGAGAGTTTATATAGGAGCTGCCCCTCAGTAATAGGCTGAGGAAAGCAACACAGATGCACACACAAACCCTAATAAATGCAGGGAAGGTGTGGCCGCGCACAGCCTAAGCACAAACAGAAACCATTACAGCATAGTCAGCACAAGAACTGAGGCTTAGGGAACCTGGCAGCAACTGCAAGCCTGAACACATGTGGAAGTCATGCACCAGCTACACAGGACCATGAAACCCACGGATAGCTTCCACAATGGCAGCCAGGGACCGCACATGCGGAGCAAAGACATCACAACACATGTGCCGCTATGCAGCGAAGCATGGAACTGAGCCACATCCATACAGGTAACAGACAATGGTATCCCTGTACATTAGGGGGAGAGGAGAAAGGGTTAAAGCAGAGACATGCAGAGTAATGCCGAAGAAACAAGGTCTAGACCCACTGGCGTTACAATAGCACTATTTATTCCATGGCGCTTTACATGTTAAAAGGGTTATACATAATAAAAGCAAGTACAGTAATCTTAAGCAATAGAAGCAATAGAAGTCACCACTGGAACAAGGGGAGAGGATTCTGTCCATGAGGACTCACAATCTAAAAGGTATGGGTAAGGATACAGAAGGTGAGGGTAGAACTCGTCATGCAGCAATTTGGTGGAACAAGGGTTAATGCAGATTGTAGGCTTGTCGGAAGAGGTAGGTCTTCAGGTTCCTTTGGAAGGTTTCCATGGTAGGCAAGAGTATGATTTCTTATGGTAGAGAGTTCCAGAGTAGGGGGGATGCGCCGGAGAAATCTTGCATGCGATTTTGAGAAGAGATAAGAGGGAAATAGAGAATAAGATCTTGTGAGGATCGGAGGTTGCATGCAGGTAAGTACTGGGAGACTAGGTCACACATGTATGGAGGAGACAGGTTGTGAATGACTTTGCATGCCATAGTTAGGGTTTTGAACTGGAGTCTGTGGCCAGTGGGAAGCCAGTGAAGGGATTGACAGAGGGGAAAGGCCAGGGAATAGCAAGGGACAGGTGGATAAAGGTACCGTCACACTAAACGATATCGCTAGCGATCCGTGACGTTGCAGCGTCCTCGCTAGCGATATCGTTTAGTTTGACACGCAGCAGCGATCAGGATCCTGCTGTGATGTCGCTGGTCGCTGAATAAAGTCCAGAACTTTATTTGGTCGTCCAATCGCCGTGTATCGTTGTGTTTGACACCAAAAGCAACGATACCAGCGATGTTTTACACTGGTAACCAGGGTAAACATCGGGTTACTAAGCGCAGGGCCGCGCTTAGTAACCCGATGTTTACCCTAGTTACCAGCGTAAAAGTAAAAAAAACAAACAGTACATGCTCACCTGCGCGTCTCCCAGCGTCTGCTTCCTGCTCTGACTGAGATCCGGCCCTAAAGTGAAAGTGAAAGCACAGCGGTGACGTCACCGCTGTGCTGTTAGGGCCGGAGCTCAGTCAGTGTCAGGAAGCAGACAGCAGGGGACGCGCAGGTGAGCATGTACTGTTTGTTTTTTTACTTTTACGCTGGTAACCAGGGTAAACATCGGGTTACTAAGCGCGGCCCTGCGCTTAGCAACCCGATGTTTACCCTGGTTACCCGGGGGCCTCGGCATCGTTGGTCGCTGGAGAGCGGTCTGTGTGACAGCTCTCCAGCGATCAAACAGCGACGCTGCAGCGATCGGCATCGTTGTCGCTATCGCTGCAGCGTCGCTTAATGTGACGGTACCTTTAGTGAGGCAGCAGAGTTTAGGATAGATTAGAGGGGTGCTGGAGAGTAAGAAGAGAGACCACAAAACAAGAGGTTGCAGTAGTCAAGGCAGGAGATGATGAATGCATGGACTAGGGTTTTTGCAGATTTTTGGTTGAGGAATGTTTGGATCCAGGAAATATTTTTGAGTTGCAGTTGGCAGGAAGTGGAAAGGCTTGGATCTGTGGTTTGAAGGAGAGATCAGAGTGAAGGGTTATCCCGAGGCAGTGAGCTTGTGGAACTGGGGAGAGTGAACAGCCATGTACTTTAAAGGATAGGTCCATGGAGGAGGTTGAGTGAGATGGGGAAAGATTATGTATTCTTTTTTGTCCATATTATGTTTTAGAAATCTAGCAGAGAAGAAGGATGAAGTAGTCAACAGACATTGTGGGATTCTGATTAGTAGGGAAGTGATTTTGTGTCCAAAGAGGTAGATATTTGTGTCATCAGCATAAATGTGATACTGAATGCTGTGAGATTCTATGAGCTGTCCCAGGATGAAAGTGTAAATGGAGAAGAGCAGGGGCCCTAGGACTGAACCTTGTGGGACACAGGCAGAAAGGGGGCGAGGTGAGGAGGTGGTGTGTGACTGGGAGATGCTGAATATCCAGTCTGTTAGGTATGACAAGATCCAAGATAGAGCCAAGTCTGTGATGCGAACAGATTGGTGAATGGTCCACTATGTCAAAAACAGAGAACAGGTCCAGGAGGAGGAGGACAGAGTAGTGTCAGTTAGTAGGTCATTGTTGACTTTAGTCAGGGCAGTTTCAATGGATTAATGCTTTCGGAAGCCTGATTGTAAGTGGTCGAAGAGGGAACAGGAGGAGAAGTGGGAGGAAAGCTAAAGATGGATGTGTTGTTCCAGTAGTTTTGAGGCATAGGGGAGATTAGGGGCGATAGCTAGATAGGATGTGTCAAGAGAGGGTTTTTTGAGGAAGGCTGTGATTGAGGCATGTTTGAAGCATGAGGGTAAAACACCAGTTGTTAGTGACAGGTTAAAGAGATGGGTTAGGGTTGGGAAGAAGACTGTGGTGAGGTTTGGTATGTGGTGGGACAGGATCGAGTTGTGTGCACAGGTGGTCAGATGTGATCTTGAGTAGAATGGAAAGTTGATCTTTGTAATGGTGGAGAAGTTGATTTTGGAGGAGGAGGGCATCGCAATTATTAAGAGGGGCTGTGGGGGTTGTAGGCCAAAGATTTCTCTGATGCCATCAATCTTCTGCTTGAAAAATGAGGTAAAGTCTTCAGCTGAGATGAGTGGAGGAGGAGATGATGCTGGGAGATGGAGGAGAGAATTGAAAGTGTTGAATAGATGTTTAGGGTTGTGAGACAGGGAGGATATGAGAGATGAGAAGTAGGTTTGTTTTACTTCAGTGAGTGTGGCTTTGAAAGTAGTGAGTGACTGTTTAAATGCGATGAAGTGCTCGTTAGAGTGGAATAATTTCCATAGCCACTCTGCAGCCCTGGATGCCCGCCTCAGTTCTTCGGTCAGGCTGGTTTGCCAGGGTTGCCTGTTGATTTTGCGAGCTTTGGTATGTGTGAGAGGGACGACCGATTTGAGAGCTATAGCTATTGTGCTGTTATATAAAGCGGCAGCAGCATCCGCATTGTGTAGGGAACTTATGTTTGTTAGAGGGAGAATGGATTCAGAAAGTGAGTGTGGTTCAAGGTGTTTAAGATTTCTGTGAGGGTGTTCAAGTTTGTGGAGTGGGGTTTGTGCACCTGGAGGGGAAAGGGAAGAGAATGTAAGTAGGTTGTGGTCAGAAAGATGGAGAGGAGAGTTAGAAAGGTTAGATAGAAAGCAGAGGCGGGAAAAGATGAGGTACAATGTGTGGCCATCTTTGTGAGTGTCTGCAGAAGACAATTGAGCGAGGCCAAATGAGGAAGTGAGAGATAGATCTTTAGTGGCAGCTGAGAGGGAAGTGTCAATGAGAATGTTGAAGTTGCCCATTATGATAGTGGGAATATCAGTGGAGAGGAAATGAAGTAGCCAGGTGGTGAAGTGGTCAAAGAAGGTGGTGGCTGGCCCTGGGGGGTGGTAAATGACAGCCAGTTGAAGGCTAGAGGGAAAGTAAATGCGCATAGATTGCACCTCAAAAGAAGGGAAGGTAACAGAGGCTGGTAGTGGAATTGGGGTAAAGGAGCAGTTGTTTGAAAGGTGAAAACAAACTCCTCCGCCATGCTTGCTACTGGGGTGGGGTGTGTGAGAAAGATGGAATCCACCATAAGAAAGTGCAGCTAGAGAGGCTGCGTCAGAGGAGGTGAGACAGGATTCAGTGATGCCAAGGAAGGTAAGTTTGTTAGTAATGAAAAGATCATGGATGTAGGAAAGTTTGTTGAAGACAGAACAAGCATTCCATAGAGCTCCTGATAGTGGGACTGGAGAAGTGGGGGCCGGGCGAATGGGTATAAGGTTAGAGAGGTTACAGAAATTTGTGATAGAGCATGGATGGGAGGTAGAAATGACTGTGGGGATGTGGTGAGGGGGGCCAGGTTTTGGAGAGATATCGCCGGCAGTGAGGAGGAGCTGAGAGAGTTAGCATGTGGGAGCAGGAGAGTGCATGAGATGGCTGTCTGTGTTTGGAGAAAAAGGATTGTATGTTTAGGAACAGTTCTGAGGAGGAGGTGAGATGGATGGAGATGATGGAGGGAGAGGTGACCAGTTCCTTACTAGGTGTAGGGATTATTGGGGTTAGTAGAAAGTGGAGGATTATTGGGGTGAGAGTGAAAACAAATATAAACATTGTTTACAGTGACTATGTATCCAGTTACCTTCAGTTCCCTTCTGGTTCAATTCAGGTAAAATTCATAGCTGCACATTCTTTGTTGCATTTGTATGGTGCACTGTGTAGACATACCAGTATTGCTCCATATACTTTATGGAGCAATATATGGGGCCATTATACTATATGGAGCATTATATGGGACCATTATATACTGTATGGAGCAATATATGGGGCCATTATACTTTATGGAGCAACATATGGGACCATTATATACTGTATGGAGCACTATGTGGGGCCATGATACACTGTATGGAGCACTATGTAGGGCCATTATAAACTGTATGGAGCAATATTTGAGGCCAATATACTGTACGGAACATTACAGGGGCCATTATATACTGTATGAAGCAATATATAGGGCAATTATATACTGTATGTAGCAATATATGGGGTCATTATACTGTATAGAGCATTATATTGGGACATTATATACCATATGGAGCAATATATGTGACCATTAAACTGCATGGAACAATATATGGGATCATTATATACTGTATGGAAAACTATGTGGTGCCATTATATACTGTATGGAGCACTATGTGGGGCCATTATAAACTGTATGGAGCAATATATGAGGCCATTATACTGTATGGAACATTATAGGGGCCATTATATACTGTACGGAGCAATATATAGGGCCATTATATACTGTATGGAGCAATATATGGGCCGAATTTAATGTATGGAGCATTATATGGGACCATTATATACCATATCGAGCAATATATAGGGCCATTATATACCATATGCAACAATACATAGGACCATTATACTGTATGGATCAAAATATGGGGCCATTATATTGTACGGAGCACTATATAGGGCCTGCTATAGTGTATGGAACATTATCTGGGGCCCATCATTCTGTATGGAGCAATATATGGGACTGATTATTCGGTATAGAGCAATGTATAGGTCCATAATACTGCATGGAGTAATATATGGGCCCTATAATACTGTATGGAGCAATATATGGGGCATATAATACTGTGTGGAACAATATATGAGGCCCATTATACTGTATGGAACACTATGTGGTGCCCATTATACTATATTGAGCACTATATGGGGCCCATTATACTGTATGAAGCACTATGTGGTTCCCATTATACTGTATGGAGCAATATATGAAGCCCATAATACTGTATGTAGCAATATATGGGCTCCATAATACTGTGTGGAGCAATATATGGGTCCCATTATACCACATGGAGCACCATATGGGGTCCATTATACTGTATGGAGTTCTATGTTGTTCCTATTATACTGTATGGAACAATATATGGGTCCCATACTACTATGTGGAGCAAAATATTGGGCCCATTATACTGTATGATATACTGTATATCTCTCTCATGTAATGTAATAAGTAAGTGAAATCTTTGACATTGTTCGATACCTATACTTATCTGTGCATCATTAATTGTAGTATGTGCTAAAGGGGTCCACTGAGACTTTTACCAGGGGCCCACGATAACCTAAACCTTGCACTGATCCATGGACTCTTGAAGGCAACAACTGGAATTCCTCATTAAAATATTTTTAAAAGTGCAGTTGATGTACTTCTACACTCATAAATGAAAAAAAATTAAGTGCTCATCCAGTCATCCATAGACCCTTGAAGGCAACAACTGGGGACCTTCATTCAAATATTGAAAAGTAAAAATACTTTATGTGCTGCTATCATCTGGTGGTGTGGAAAGTCAGGGTTAATCCGAGCCTTGTTCCTTTTTATCAGAGTGAGCCTGTCAGCATTTTCTGTTGACAGCCGAAAGCGCCTGTCTGGTATGACCTTCCCCCCGGCAGTAATAAAAACCCGCTTAGACAAGACTCTAGCAGCAGGCAAGCACAAAATATACAGGGCATAGAGGGACAGCTCATGCCAGGTGTCCAGCTTTGAGTCCCAATAGTCGCAGAGGAATAAGCTAATACTCTGTTTTTTTTGGCCAGGTATTACTTGACCATCTTTAAAAACATTTTCCTTCTTGTCAAAAATACCTGGCCATCAGGACATGGGTGATTTGAGGGTATCATAAAATGGTCCCAGGCCCTTGTCAGTGTACCCCTGCCTCTGCTGTAACTGGTGTGTGTGTCTCTCCTCCTTGGTTGGGGAAGGAACCTTGCTTCTTGCCGTTAGCGTAGTCTGAAGGGAATTTTTTCAAGTTATTTTCTGCAATGGCCTTCTGGTATAGCACCATTTTAGCATACTTCTCCACCTCCGAAAGGAGAGATGCAAAGTTCTCCTTGTAGCATGAGTCTAGCAGGGTTAACAACAAGTACTCTTTTTTTGGCCAAGATAAATGTAAAGCGAGGGTCACGGGAAAAGCAGCGATAAATAAAGTTGGCCATATGTGCCAAGCTCCGTACAGCGAACACTTCCCTGTCTCCACCATGAGGTCTACTTTCCATCTCTTCCCCATTCCCCTCCTCAGCCTATACACATAGGAGAGAAGAGATGAAGCTTCTGTGGGTGCTAGCCTCTGTTGCGCTTACAGCCAGATCCTATTCCTCCTCCTTCTCAGCCACCACCTCCTCATTGTTACTTAATCTATGCTGAGCAGATGAGATGAGGCTGGGTAGTATCTCCCTGTCTCGTTGTTCTCATACATTTCCACTGGTATGCGCATAATGACAGCGTTCCTCGTCTGCATATAACTCCACATATTTTGTGCCTCGGCACTACATATTTATTACCTTGTGGGCCTCACAGAATCTACAACTAGAGTTGTTTGAAAAAGACTCTTTAATAAGTCGAAACATCACGCTCCTTGATTCTGTGCCCTTTACATGAAAAATCGCTCTATATGATGTCACCATTCTACTTACAGTATCAAATATTCACTAGCATCACAAACTGAGAGTGCAGCTGTTTGACTTTTTATTCGATTTATCCTGGTTCAGCTTGCACCTCGCCTCCTTAAAGCTGTGTGCGCCTCCTCTCTTTTCCTAACTGAGGCCATACACCTAAGAATCTGTTCCAGACACTGATTGGGGCGTTCCGTTTGACCATTACTCTCGGGATGGCAAACAGAAGAGAAAGACAAAGAAATACCCAGTTTCTTACAGAATGCCCTCCAAAACTTGGCCACGAACTGCACACCTCTGTCAGACACCATATTCAATAGTATCCCATGCAAGCGCACCACATGTAGCACAAACAACTTAGACAAAGTTTCAGCTGAAGGTAGTGCAGGCAAAGGTTCAAAATGGGATTGTTTAGAAAACCTGTCCACCACCACCACCCATATCACAATATTACCCCTGGAAAGAGGGAGATTGCTGATATAGTCCATTGACAGGTAAGTCCATGGTCTATCCTGAACTGGGAGAGGTACCAGTTCCCCGACCAGCCGGCAATAGGAGCTCTTAGAACGGGCACAAACCCCACACGCAGATACAAATCTTTTGATATCCATACCCAGTGAGGGCCACCAAAAAATTCTTGTCACAGCCTCCCGTGTGGCCGAAATACCAGGATGAACACTAAGCTTAGACTCATGGAACTCCTGAAGGAGACTAAGCCGAAACCTCTCCAGGACAAACAATTTACCCCCCGGTTTGGAGGCAGGGGCAAGAGACTGAGCCCCCACAATCTCCTGCTCCAACTCCGATGAGACCCCAGCCACCACCACCCCAGGATGAAGAATGGAGGATGGTGGCTCGGGGGAAGACACAGAATCAAAACTTTGGGACAAAGCATCAACTTTAACATTCTTGGACCCAGGATGGAAAGTAATAGAAAACCAAAAAAACCAAGAAAAAAAGCGACCAACGGGCCTGTCTGGGAGTCAACTTTTTAGCAGACTCAATATAAGCTAAATTTTTATGATCCATAATAACAGTGATCGGATGAGCCGCCTCTTCAAAAAAGTGCCTAAAATTCTTCAAATGACAATTTGACTGTAAGAAGTTCTCTATTGCCCACATCGTAATTTCTTTCGGTTGAAGAGAACTTCCTGGAAAAGAAGACACATGGCTTGAAATAGCCTTAAATAGCTGCAGCAAGTACAGGACCTTCCTAGAAGTACCAATGAGAGGCTGCTACAGAGCCTGAGCACCTTCAGGACCTTCCTGGAGGACCAATGGATTTAGCTGCAGTATCTGAACATGTGACCCTCGATCTCCACTGAGAGATCTTACTCTGGGCATGCTCAGAATGAGAAAAGCAGGACTTAGTCCCAGAAGCGTCTGCTCGCCGCTGCCCAGCACTGACTTCAATGGCAGAAGCTGGAAAAGCAGCAGTAAACCCTTGTACAGAGTCAGACTGAGCGAGAGACGCTGGGACTGACGTCTCTGCTGAGCAGGCTCCACTGCAGCAGGAGAAGAATGGAGCAGCGCATGGAAAGCTTACCGGGACGGGGCGCAACCGCTGACGTGCAGGACCTGCAGCACGTGACTGCAAGGAGTGGAACTGGGGGCGAAGCAAGCGGCAGCAATCCCAGAGAAGACAACGAAGGATGGTGGGCACCAACAGAACAAGAGTAGGTCAGGAGAGCCAAGGTCAAAACCGAGAAGTTAGCGAGGAACAGAAGCAAGGCACAAAAGAGGAATCAAATACAGGCCAAGTGTCAGAAACCGGAGAGGGCAGCAAAAGTACCAGGGGGACAGGCAGAATGAGTAGTCAGAACAGAGCAGAATTTAGAAACCAGGCAGAACGAACGCACAGTACAGAATCAATAGACAACAGCAAAAACGGCGGACAGAACCAGGTCAGTAACAGGATAACACACAAGAGCAGGCACAAGCACAAAAGTGTCAAATTACTCAGCCGACGGCAGAAGTATAACTGACAAAGACTACAGCACAGCTGAGGCCATATAAAGCCCTAACTCAGTCAGAGAGAGGCTGAAAAGTCTTAACCCCTGAGGTCCCAGCCAAAACTTCCAAACAAACCATGACAAGGGGCAGCTGAAAGCGCATTCTGAGGCACTATCATAAGGCACTTTCACTTGTCCCAGTAGAGCAAAGACAGGTGCTAGGCTGAGAGCCATCAGCACCAGTGTCATGGACAGGGGATTGGGAAGCACCTAGCACAGAGGAAGAAACAGTGGTGTCACCCACTGGCACCAATCAATCGTGGACTCAGGCGTTCAGCCTACTGAATTGGTTGCTTAGATCTCATGTGCCTGATTATGCTGGTGATGGTTAGGCTCTTATGTGGTCAGGCCCCTGCTGATCCTGGCATGGAACAGGTTCAAAATTACCTTCTTCTGTCTCATAATTCTCTTTAAAAAAAAGTCCCAGACAGGGGAACACCTAATTCTTTGACAGAGAAATTCAGAAGTGTTGGTGATCTGTGGGACAATTGCCTGTCTTCTCCCTCTGGTCACCCCTCTGCCTCTCTGTCTGTTTCAGTACTACAGATCCCTTCCCCTCAGCACTGCTGGCCTCACTCTGCATGCCTACTTTCCAGTTTGGGTCTGTGACTTCGTCATCCACCACACTAAGGCTACTTTCACATTTCTGTCTTTCCTCTGCCATCGCAATAAGTCGATTTTTAAAAATGCAGGATCAAAAAAATCGACATATTGCGACGGCAGAGGAAAGACAGAAATGTGAAAGTAGCCTTTGCAGGATCCTGCATTTTCCCATAGACTTGTATTAGCGATGTATCATGACGGATGGACACACGTTTCGTCTGTCGTGCACTGGATCCTGCGAAATGTGACAGCCTGTCTTTTGCAAAAAACGTTCAAGGGAACGTTTTTCTGTACGTTGTATTCAGTGTTTCTGACTGCACATGCCCAGCAGGAAATCTCGCACTCACTCTCTTTCCTCCCCGGGACTACAGCCGGAAATGTGAAAGGACAAACTTCCGTCGGTACGTCTTACCGACGCTTTGTGACAGGCGAGTGCCAACGCAAATGTGAAAGTAGCCTTAGCAGGGCGTTAAAGTCTTAGGATGACTAATTGAATCCAGAAAAAACAAAAAACAAAAAAAAATGATGTGGTCACGTGCAGCAGCTTTATATTTAGCAATGGACTGCAACATCCTAAGCCCTACCTAGAGGCTGTATTCTGCCATTCTCCCTGCTCCTGCAACTGTATCTAGGCTAAATGAAGAATGTATTTGATACTAACAGCAAAGTGCAGGATTAGCCCTTAAAAGGAATGTTAGTGTGATGGTTCAGCATCATCACCAATATCACCACAAGAGGACTTAGTTAAACTGTGCACACAGGCCTCGATTATTGCTCTTTCCCTCCAATCACAATTATCCCTCAGCTGTGCAATAGTGTCAGTGAGTTGAGCATGGCAGCGCCTGTCTTTTTATAACCTCTGAATAGTTAATGCGGCCAGCCAAACACAGTAATTCTTCTACCAAGATGAATATAGCATTGCAATGACTGGCAGGCAATTCTCACATGTTTATTGGCTGTGTAACAGGCGCCAAACATCCGGAGCCGGGATTCGAGTTTCAAATCTGAGCACCAGCCAATGCACGTCGAGTGCTGAGTACATCCGAGAACTCAGATAATCGAGTGCTATCCGAATATCACCGAGCACATTCTCTCATCCCTAGTATATATCACTAGGATAAGCAATGGATCAATTTTATTATTCACTGAAAAAAAATATTAGCTTGGGCAGTGGAAGACGTGTATAGAAAAGAATAGCTGCATTTTGCCATAGAAAACATGAGAGGTGAGAGTCTTAGTCTTCTTTTCCTATGACTAAACAAAGTAACTTTTTAAATACTATTTAAATATAAACTAGAAGCTTGGGCTGTTAAATGGCAAATGGGCTTTAATGGGGATACTTGTATGGTCATGCACTTGGGTAGAAGTAATAAGATGTATAACTATGTGTTTAATTCTAAAACTCTGGGCAAAACCGTCAATGAAAAAGACCTGGGTGTATGGGTGGATGACAAACTCATATTCAGTGAGTGGCCAGTGTCAGGCAGCGGCTACAAAGGCAAATAAAATAATGGGATGCATTAAAAGAGGCATAGACGCTCATGAGGAGAACATAAATTTACCTCTATACAAGTCACTAGTTCGACCACACTTAGAATACTGTGCACAGTTCTGGTCTTCTGTGTATAAGAAAGACATAGCTGAACTAGAGCGGGTGCAGAGAAGAGCGACCAAGGTTATTAGAGGACTGGGGGGTCTGCAATACCAAGATAGGTTATTACACTTGGGGCTATTTAGTTTGGAAAAACGAAGGCTAAGGGGTGATCTTATTTTAATGTATAAATATATGAGGGGACAGTACAAAGACCTTTCTGATGATCTTTTTAATCATAGACCTGAGACAGGGACAAGGGGGCATCCTCTACGTCTGGAGGAAAGAAGGTTTAAGCACAATAACAGACGTGGATTCTTTACTGTAAGAGCAGTGAGACTATGGAACTCTCTGCCGTATGATGTAATGAGTGATTCGTTACTTAAATTTAAGAGGGGACTGGATACCTTTCTGGAAAAGTATAATGTTACAGGTTATATATACTAGATTCCTTGAAAGGGCGTTGATCCAGGGAACTAGTCTGATTGCCGTATGTGGAGTCGGGAAGGATTTTTTTTCCCCAATGTGGAGCTTACTCTTTGCCACATGGGTTTTTTTTGCCTTCCTCTGGATCAACATGTTAGGGCATGTTAGGTTAAGGTACCTTCACACTCAGCAACTTTGCAATGAGAACGACAACGATCCGTGACATTGCAGCGTCCTGGATAGCGATCTCATTGTGTTTGACATGCAGCAGCGATCTGAATTCCGCTGTGCCATCGCTGGTCGGAGCTAGAAGTCCAGAACTTTATTTCGTCGTCAGGTCGGCGTGTATCGTCATGTTTGACATCAAAAGCAACGATCTCAGCAATGTTTTACATGGAGCTAACAACCAGCGAGAACGATAAGTGAGTCACCGTTACGTCACTGGATCGCTCCTGCATCGTTCTGGAGCTGCTGTGTTTGACGTCTCTACAGCGACCTAAACAGCGACGCTGCAGCGATCGGCTCGTTGTCTATATCGCTGCAGCGTCGCTGAGTGTGACGGTACCTTTAGGCTATGTGTTGAACTAGATGGACTTAAAGTCTTCCTTCAACCTTAATAACTATGTAACTATGTAACTATGTAACTTCCTAGAGATACAACAAGATGCACCAATGCATTTTATGAGCACATTTTAAAAATAGAGTCATCTTGCCATCATAAAGCCAAAGTAATCAGTGGTTCTGCTGCAGACATTTTCCACTCAGTGTGATTTCTTTCAGGCTACATAGTGTATGCCCTGTGTCTTGTACAAAGAAGCAGTATTAAAGCTCAGTGAAATGAATTTTTAAAGCAGAATCTTTCCATTAATCGTTCCGTGTTTCAGCTTTTTTCACCTGAAATACTGGTCCATTCTACAAGTTGTAAGAGAATAACAATCAGTTCATTGTTTTCAAAGTAATACATTTAACTTCGATGAGAAGAGCCATGATATACCCTGTGGTGTTGGAACTGAATCATACATTTCATGTCTTAGCAGCAATGCTCAAGGGGCCAGTAGACAAATAATTTAAATTTAAAATGAAATCATTTTTTTTGTTTCTGGTCTTAACTTTCTATTCATATTTGGCCCAAATTCTCTTTTGAAATACGACTTTAATATATAAGAATGTACTAAAACACATTACGTATAACATAACCCAATTTCTCTTGCATGCCTGAAGAAGATAAATCCAAGTAAAGACGCAATAGAGAAAGGAAAAAACTTTTGATTTTAACCTTAAGACTGCTTTAGACATTGGTAAGGACCGTAATTAATATTGCAATAGTTCACAAGAAAACTTCAGCATTCAGCACTAATATGTATACTTTTCAAAAATGTGATTTATAGCAAAAAAAAAACATTCACTGAAGACCATGACCATACATTGATTAGATCATTACAATGATCTAATGTTTCCATTAAGTTTTTATGTTATGTAAAATTGTAAAAAAAAACAGTTAGGGTACTGTCACACAGTACCATTTTGATCGCTACGACGGTACGATTCGTGACGTTCTAGCGATATCGTTACGATATCGCAGTGTCTGACATGCAGCAGCGATCAGGGATCCTGCTGAGAATCGTACGTCGTAGCAGATCGTGTGGAACTTTCTTTCGTCGCTTGATCTCCCGCTGACATCGCTGGATCGTTGTGTGTGACAGCGATCCAGCGATGTGTTCGCTTGTAACCAGGGTAAACATCGGGTAACTAAGCGCAGGGCCGCGCTTAGTAACCCGATGTTTACCGTGGTTACCAGCGTAAACGTAAAAAAACAAACAGTACATACTTACATTCCGGTGTCTGTCCTCCAGCGTCTCAGCTTCTCTCCACTGTGTGAGCGTCTGCCAGCCGGAAAGCGAGCACAGCGGTGACGTCTGACGTCACCGCTGTGCTTGCCGGCTATGGCGCTTACACAGTGGAGAGAAGCAGAACGCCGGGGACAGACACCGGAATGTAAGTATGTACTGTTTGTTTTTTTATTACTTTTACGCTGGTAACCACGGTAAACATCGGGTTACTAAGCGCGGCCCTGCGCTTAGTTACCCGATGTTTACCCTGGTTACCGGGGACTTCGGCATCGCTCCAGCGCCGTGATTGCAACGTGTGACCGCAGTCTACGACGCTGGAGCGATATTCATACGATCGCTGCGACGTCACGGATCGTGCCGTCGTAGCGATCAAAATGGTACTGTGTGACAGTACCCTTATGTTAAGTAAATTTTTTTTTCATTTTCCATATCACTATTTATGTAAAAAAAGGTAAAGTCTTGGAATTTCCACATTGGCTACTAAGTCTAAGGGCCCCTTCACACTGTGCAATCAAAGTCTGAACGAGCGTTCGATTTGTGACGTTTATCCGTCCTCGTTCCGAGGTTGCAAAGTGTGACATGGCGTTACGATTTGCGACGCAGCCCAGCATCGTACGATGTGAAAGAAAGAGCAGAACTTTCTTTCGTCGTAAATGTCCCGCTGTGGCGGTCGAAATCGTAGTATGTGACGGCGGTCATACGAGCTCGTAATGCGACTACGTGGGTTGGGCTTCCGCATACCTGTCTCCTGATTGGGCGTGACGTTTTAGCACGCCCATGCTGGTAATACGTCACGCTCGGAGTCGTAGGACTATGGCGGTGTGAAGGGTAGCGTACGATTGCGACGCGTGACGTTCACATCGCAACTACGTCAGAAAAAGCGTTAACATCGTAGAGTGTGACCGCTGGCTACGAGCTCGTACTGCGATGTCGAATATGACGCAAATGCGTCGTAATCGTAGCAGAATCGACCAGTGTGAAGGTACCCTAATCCTAGGCTCATACTTGCTGTTTTGCACCAACCTTTTCTATGTAATTATCTCATTATCATCATAAACAGGATTACAAAGAAAGCTGAAACCTCCATATAGATAACATAAGATCACATAATTTACACTTGGTAATGGTCACAGCTCATCGCATTCCTCTTATTGCATGATGATCTGTGCATGCACAGAAAAGTCTCCTATAAACGGCATTTAATGAGCTTCAGACTGTTACTAGCTTTGATTCATTTGGCTGTAAATGCTGTTAACAGAAGATGGTTGTCTCCAAAACCATGCCCAGAAAATGGTAATTAGTTCTCACCGGTAATTGTATTTCCAGGAATCCACCTGACAGCACCATTGGAGGACGTCCTTCTTATCCTCAGTGGGACAGGAACAACAAGCAGTTAAAAGGACACTCCCCACTCCACCCACCAGTGATTTTCTAAGTACCACATCTGGAAGGATGCAAAAAGAGAGTTTATTAACAGTTATACACCAATGTTACATCACATTAGTCAATAGTATAGACTTGCAGAGGGAGGGAACTAGTAGTGCTGTCAGGTGGATTCCTGGAGATACAATTACCGGTAAGAGCTAATTACCGTTTTCCAGTTCACCACCTGACAGCACCATTGGAGAAATACGAAAGGATGTTTAACTAGGGTGGGACTACTGCATGTAACACTTTTCTACCAAAAGCTAACTGGTCTGATGCGACATCTAATTTATAGTGTCTAGCAAAGGTAGAAAGACTGGTCCAAGTCGCCTCCCTACAAATTTGCTCAGCTGAGGCTCCCCCCTTCTCCGCCCATGATGTAGAGATAGCTCGAGTTGAATGGGCTCTAAGAATATCCGGGGGATTTTTCTCTTGGTCTGTATATGCTAGGTTTATCATGGTTTTTATCAACCTAGCAATAGTTGATTTTGCTGCCTTACAACCTCTATTTGGACCCCCGTACTGAATGAACAAGTTAGTGTCTCGTCTCCAACCTTCTGTCGCCCCCAGGTATTTTAGAACAGTCTCCCTAACGTCAAGGTTATGGTAGACCCCTTCCTTTGTGTTTCTAGGGTGTTGGCAGAATGAAGGAAGGATTATCTCCTGATTTATATTTGTAGAGGACACTACCTTGGGGAGGAAGGCTGGGTTAAGTCTAAAGGTACCGTCACACATAACGATTTCATTAACGATATCGTTGCTTTTTGTGACGTAGCAACGATATCGTTAACGAAATCGTTATGCGTGACAGCGACCAACGATCAGGCCCCTGCTGGGAGATCGTTGGTCACTGCGAATGATCAGGACCTTTTTTTGGTCGCTGATCACCCGCTGTCATCGCTGGATCAGTGTGTGTGACACCGATCCAGCGATGTCTTCACTGGTAACCAGGGTAAATATCGGGTTACTAAGCGCAGGGCCGCGCTTAGTAACCCAATGTTTACCCTGGTTACCATTGTAAATGTAAAAAAAACAAACACTACATACTTACATTCCGCTGTCTGTCACCGTCCCTCGCCGTCAGCTTCCCGCACTGTGAGCGCCGGCCGTAAAGTAAAAGCAGAGCACAGCGGTGATGTCACCGCTGTGCTGTGCTTTACGGCCGGCACTGACACAGTCAGTGCGGGAAGCTGACGGCGGGGGATGTGACAGACAGCGGAATGTGAGTATGTAGTGTTTTTTTGTTTTTTTTACATTTACAATGGTAACCAGGGTAAACATCGGGTTACTAAGCGCGGCCCTGCGCTTAGTAACCCGATGTTTACCCTGGTTACCCGGGGACTTCGGCATCGTTGGTCGCTGGAGAGCTGTCTGTGTGACAGCTCTCCAGTGACCACACAACGACTTACCAACGATCACGGCCAGGTCGTATCGCTGGTCGTGATCGTTGGTAAATCGTTAAGTGTAACGGTACCTTTAAGACTATCCTGTCATCAAAGATCTGAAGATATTGGTTCTGAGTGGAAAGGGCCTGCATCTCCCCCAGCCTTTTAGCTGATGTGATGGCAATCAGGAAAGCAGTTTTAACCCCTTCATGACCCAGCCTATTTTGGCCTTAATGACCTTGCCGTTTTTTGCAATTCTGACCAGTGTCCCTTTATGATGTAATAACTCGAGAACGCTTCAACGGATCCTAGCGATTCTGAGATTGTTTTTTCGTGACATATTGGGCTTCATGTTAGTGGTAAATTTAGGTCGATAATTTCTGCGTTTATTTGTGAAAAAAATGGAAATTTGGCGAAAATTTTGAAAATTTTGCAATTTTCACATTTTGAATTTTTATTCTGTTAAACCAGAGAGCTATGTGACAAAAAATAGTTAATAAATAACATTTCTCACATGTCTAGTTTACATCAGCACAATTTTGGAAACAACATTTTTTTTTGCTAGGAAGTTATAAGGGTTAAAATTTGACCAGTGATTTCTCATTTTTACAACAAAATTTACAAAACCATTTTTTTTAGGGACCACCTCACATTTGAAGTCAATTTGAGGGTTCTATATGGCTGAAAATACCCCAAAGTGACACCATTCTAAAAACTGCACCCCTCAAGGTGCTCAAAACCACATTCAAGAAGTTTATTAACCCTTCAGGTGTTTCACAGTAGCAGAAGCAACATTTAAGGAAAAAATGAACGTTTCACTTTTTAGTCACAAAAATGATCTTTTAGCAACAATTTTTTTATTTTCCCAAGGGTAAAAGGAGAAACTGGACAACGAAAGTTGTTGTCCAATTTGTTCTGAGTACGCTGATACCTCATATGTGGGGGTAAACCACTGTTTGGGCGCACAGCAGAACTCGGAAGGGAAGGAGCGCCATTTGACTTTTTGAATGAAAAATTGGCTCCAATCTTTAGCGGACACCATGTCGCGTTTGGAGAGCCCCCGAGTGCCTAAACATTGGAGCTCCCCCACATGTGACCCCATTTTGGAAACTAGACCCCCAAAGGAACTTATCTAGATGCATAGTGAGCACTTTAAACCCCCAGGTGCTTCACAAATTGATCCGTAAAAATGAAAAAGTACTTTTTTTTCACAAAAAAATTAATTTGGCCTCAATTTTTTAATTTTCACATGGGCAACAGGATAAAATGGATCCTAAAATTTGTTGGGCAATTTCTCCTGAGTACACTGATACCTCACATGTGGGGGTAAACCACTGTTTGGGCACAAGGTAAGGCGCGGAAGGGAAGGAGCGCCATTTGACTTTTTGAATGAAAAATTATCTCCATCGTTAGCGGACACCATGTCGCGTTTGGAGAGCCCCTGTGTGCCTAAACATTGGAGCTTCCCCACAAGTGACCCCATTTTGGAAAGGAGACCCCCCAAGGAACTTATCTAGATGCATAGTGAGCACTTTGAACCCTCAGGTGCTTCACAAATTGATCCGTAAAAATGAAAAAGTACTTTTTTTTCACAAAAAAATTCTTTTAGCCTCAATTTTTTAATTTTCACATGGGCGACAGGATAAAATGGATCCTAAAATGTGTTGGGCAATTTCTCCTGAGTACGCCGATACCTCATATGTGGGGGTAAACCACTGTTTGGACGCATGGCAAGGCTCGGAAGGGAAGGCGCGCCATTTGACTTTTTGAATGGAAAATGAGCTCCAATCGTTAGCGGACACCATGTCGCGTTTGGAGAGCCCCTGTGTGCCTAAACACTGGAGCTCCCCCACAAGTGACCCCATTTTGGAAACTAGACCCCCCCAAGGAACTTATCTAGATGCATATTGAGCACTTTAACCCAACAAGTGCTTCACAGAAGTTTATAAGGCAGAGCCGTGAAAATAAAAAATAATTTTTCTTTCCTCAAAAATGATTTTTAGCCCAGAATTTTTTATTTTCCCAAGGGTAACAGGAGAAATTGGACCCCAAATGCTGTTGTGCAGTTTGTCCTGAGTGCGATGATACCCCATATGTGGGGGTAAACCACTGTTTGGGTGCACGGCAGGGCTTGGAAGGGAAGGCACGCCATTTGGCTTTTTGAATGGAAAATTAGCTCCAATCATTAGCGGACACCATGTCGCGTTTGGAGAGCCCCTGTGTGCCTAAACATTGGAGCTTCCCCATATGTGACCCCATTTTGGAAACTAGATCTCCCAAGGAACTAATCTAGATGTGTGGTGAGCACTTTGAACCCCCAAGTGCTTCACAGAAGTTTATAACGCAGAGCCATGAAAATAAAAAAAAAAAATTTCTTTTCTCAAAAAATTTTTTTTAGCCCTGAATTTTTTATTTTTCAAAGGGTAACAGGGGAAATTTGACCCCAATAGTTGTTATCCAGTTTCTCCTGAGTACGCTGATACCCCATATGTGGGGGTAAACCACTGTATGGCCACACGTCGGGGTTCGGAAGGGAAGTAGTGACGTTTTGAAATGCAGACTTTGATGGAATGCTCTGCGGGCGTCATGTTGCGTTTGCAGAGCCCCTGATGTGCCTAAACAGTAGAAACTCCCCACAAGTGACCCCATTTTGGAAACTAGACCCCAAAAGGAACTTATCTAGATGTGTGGTGAGCACTTTGAACCCCTAAGTGCTTCACAGAAGTTTATAACGCAGAGCCGTGAAAATAATAAATACGTTTTCTTTCCTCCCAAAAATTTTTTTTAGCCCTGATTTTTTTATTTTCCCAAGGGTAACAGGAGAAATTTGACCCCAAGAGTTGTTGTCCAGTTTCTCCTGAGTATGCTGATACCCCATATGTGGGGGTAAACCACTGTTTGGGCACATGCCGAGGCTTGGAAGTGAAGTAGTGATGTTTTGAAATGCAGACTTTGATGGAATGCTCTGCGGGCGTCACGTTGCGTTTGCAGAGCCCCTGATGTGCCTAAACAGTAGAAACCCCCCACAAGTGACCCCATTTTGGAAACTAAACCCCCAAGGGAACTAATCTAGATGTGTGGTGAGCACTTTGAACCCCCAAGTGCTTCACAGAAGTTTATAACGCAGAGCCATGAAAATAAAAAAAAAAAATTTCTGTTCTCAAAAAATTTTTTTTAGCCCTGAATTTTTTATTTTCCAAAGGGTAACAGGGGAAATTTGACCCCAATAGTTGTTGTCCAGTTTCTCCTGAGTACGCTTATACCCCATATGTGGGGGTAAACCACTGTTTGGGCACACGTCGGGGTTGGGAAGGGAAGTAGTGACGTTTTGAAATGCAGACTTTGATGGAATGCTCTGCGGGCGTCACGTTGCGTTTGCAGAGCCCCTGATGTGCCTAAACAGTAGAAACCCCCCACAAGTGACCCCATTTTGGAAACTAGACACCCAAAGGAACTTATCTAGATGTGTGGTGAGCACTTTGAACCCCTAAGTGCTTCACAGAAGTTTATAACGCAGAGCCGTGAAAATAATAAATACGTTTTCTTTCCTCAAAAAAAATTTTTTTAGCCCTGATTTTTTTATTTTCCTAAGGGTAACAGGAGAAATTTGACCCCAAGAGTTGTTATCCAGTTTCTCCTGAGTACGCTGATACCCCATATGTGGGGGTAAACCACTGTTTGGGCACACGTCGGGGTTCGGAAGGGAAGTAGTGACGTTTTGAAATGCAGACTTTGATGGAATGCTCTGCGGGCGTCACGTTGCATTTGCAGAGCCCCTGATGTGCCTAAACAGTAGAAACTCCCCACAAGTGACCCCATTTTGGAAACTAGACCCCCAAAGGAACTTATCTAGATGTGTGGTGAGCACTTTGAACCCCTAAGTGCTTCACAGAAGTTTATAACGCAGAGCCGTGAAAATAATAAATACGTTTTCTTTCCTCCCAAAAAAATTTTTTAGCCCTGATTTTTTTATTTTCCCAAGGGTAACAGGAGAAATTTGACCCCAAGAGTTGTTGTCCAGTTTCTCCTGAGTATGCTGATACCCCATATGTGGGGGTAAACCACTGTTTGGGCACATGCCGGGGCTTGGAAGTGAAGTAGTGATGTTTTGAAATGCAGACTTTGATGGAATGCTCTGCGGGCGTCACGTTGCGTTTGCAGAGCCCCTGATGTGCCTAAACAGTAGAAACCCCCCACAAGTGACCCCATTTTGGAAACTAAACCCCCAAGGGAACTTATCTAGATGTGTGGTGAGCACTTTGAACCCCCAAGTGCTTCACAGAAGTTTATAACGCAGAGCCGTGAAAATAAAAAATCATTTTTCTTTCCTCAAAAATAATTTTTTAGCCCGCAATTTTTTATTTTCCCAAGGGTTACAGGAGAAATTGGACCCCAATAGTTGTTGATCAGTTTCTCCTGAGTACGCTGGTACCCCATATATGGGGGTAAAGCACTGTTTGGGCACACGTCGGGGCTCGGAAGGGAGAGAGCACCATTTTACTTTTTCAACGCAAGATTGGTTGGAATCAATGGTGGCGCCGTGTCGCGTTTGGAGACCCCCTGATGTGCCTAAAAAGTGGAAACCCCTCAATTCTAACTCCAACACTAACCCCAACACACCCCTAACTCTAATCCGAACCCTAACCACAACCCTAACCCCAACACACCCCTAACCCTAGTCTTACCCCTAATTCCAACCCTAACCCTAAGGCTATGTGCTCACGTTGCGGATTTGTGTGGATTTTTCCGCAGTTTTTGAAAAATCTGCAGGTAAAACGCACTGCGCTTTACCTGCTGATTTACCGCGGATTTCCAGTGTTTTTTGTGTGGATTTCACTTGCGGATTCCTATTATGGAGCAGGTGTAAAACGCTGCGGAATTGCACAAAGAATTGACATGCTGCGGAAAATACAACGCAGCGTTTCCGCACTGTATTTTCCGCACCATGGGCACAGCGGATTTGGTTTTCCATAGGTTTACGTGGTACTGTAAACGTGATGGAAAACTGATACGAATCCGCAGCGACCAATCCGCTGCGGATCCGCAGCCAAATCCGCACCGTGTGCACATAGCCTAATTCTAACCCTAATTCCAACCCTAATTCTAACCCTAATTCTAACCCTAATTCTAACCCTAATTCTAACCCTAGCCCTAAGTGCATCCCTAGCCCTAAGTGCATCCCTAGCCCTAAGTGCATCCCTAGCCCTAAGTGCAACCTTAGCCCTAAGTGCAACCCTAAGTGCAACCCTAAGCGCAACCCTAAGCCTAAGTGCAACCCTAAGTGCAACCCTAAGTGCAACCCTAGCCCTAAGTGCAACCCTAAGTGCAACCCTAAGTGCAACCCTAAGTGCAACCCTAGCCCTAAGTGCAACCCTAAGTGCAACCCTAAGTGCAACCCTAAGTGCAACCCTAGCCCTAAGTGCAACCCTAAGTGCAACCCTAAGTGCAACCCTAGCCCTAAGTGCAACCCTAAGTGCAACCCTAAGTGCAACCCTAGCCCTAAGTGCAACCCTAAGTGCAACCCTAAGTGCAACCCTAGCCCTAAGTGCAACCCTAAGTGCAACCCTAAGTGCAACCCTAGCCCTAAGTGCAACCCTAAGTGCAACCATACCCCTAACCCTACCCCTAACCCTAACCCTAATGGAAAAACAATAAAAATAATTATATTTTCTATATTTTATTATGGGGGTGATAAAGGGGGAGATTTATTTACTATTTTTTTTTATTTTGATCGCTGTGATAGAACTTATCACAGCGACCAAAATGTGCAGGAACGAATCTGCCGGCTGGCAGATTCGGCGGGCGCACTGCGCATGCGCCCGCCATTTTCCAAGATGGCGGCGCCCATGAAGAAGACGGCCGGACACCGGGAGGGACATCGGAGCTAGGTAAGTATGGGGGGGTGGGATTGGAACACGGGGGGGGGGGATCGGAGGACCTGGGGAGCGGACAGGAGGACCGGGGGAGCCGACAGGAGGGAGGAGGGGAGCGGAACGGAGATCGGGGCAAAAAGGACGACTGGGGAGGTGATCGGTGGGGTGGGGTGGGGGCAGATCGGGGTCTCCAGCCATGGCAGATGCTATTGCAGCATCGGCCATGGCTGGATTGTAATATTTCACCATTTTCATAGGTGAAATATTACAAATCGCTCTGATTGGCAGTTTCACTTTCAACAGCCAATCAGAGCGATCGTAGCCACGGGGGGGTGAAGCCACCCCCCCTGGGCTGAAGTACCACTCCCCCTGTCTCTGCAGATCGGGTAAAATGGGAGTTAACCCCTTCACCCGATCTGCAGGGACGCGATCATTCTGTGACACAGCATATGCGTCACAGGTCGGATTGGCACCGACTTTCATGACGCATACGCTGTGTCACAGGTCGGGAAGGGGTTAAAGGAGAGATTGGCTATGCTCATATCTTCTGATAACAAGTACGGGGTTTTACACAGGGCATTAAGGACCAAGTTTAGGTCCCAAGGAGGAGTTGATTTTCTCACAAGTGGTCTCATTCTCTGTGTAGCCCTGGAAAATCTTGCTATCCAAGGATGGGAGGCTAGTGACATATCAAAAAAGACACTAAGCGTTGCAATCTGTACTTTTAAAGTACTAGGCCGGAGGCCCTTCTCAAACCCGAGTTGCAGGAAGTCGAGGATTCTGGGAATGTCCGGTTTTGAGGTATCCACAGAAACTTCTCCCAGAAAGGAACAATACCGCTTCCAGATTTTGTTGTAAATCACAGAAGTCACCGGCTTTCTGCTTGCCTGGAGTGTGGTAATGACATCTTCTGACAGGCCTCTGGATCTTAAGGTTTGCCATTCAGGATGCAAGCAGATAGGTGAAGAGAATCTGGGTTCTTGTGGAACACCGGACCTTGAAGTAGAAGGTCCTGCCTGTTCGGTAATAAGATTAGTCTCTCTGATGACATTCTGTATAGTAGAGAGAACCAGCTCCTTTTTGGCCAAAAAGGAACCACCAGGATTATGGTTGCTCTCTCGTCTCGTATCTTCCTGAGTGTCTTCGGTATCAGAGGAAGAGGCGGGAATGCATACAGGAGACCTTCTCCCCAATACTGAGACAAGGCATCTACTGCTGTGGCTCCGTCTAAAGGATTGAGTGAAAAAAATGTTCTGGTCTTTGCATTTGACCTGGTTGCAAAAAGATCCACCTGAGGTGTTGCCCATTTCTGACACAGACTGCTGAATACTTCTGGGTTCAGTTCCCATTCTCCAGGATGTACAGACGTTCTGCTTAAGAAATCTGCTACTTGATTCTTGGCACCTTCCAGGTGAACTGCCGAGATGAATTTGACAGATTTCTCTGCCCATCTGAAAATCTGGCCTGCCAGGTGTTGCAGCGGTGGATGTTTCGGACCTCCTTGGTGTCTTAGAAATGCCACTGCTGTGACATTGTCGGACAGTATTCTTACGTGTCTGCCCTGTGACTGGGCCTGGTATAACACTTTCCAGATCGCATACAGCTCCCTGAAGTTTGACGACCTCACGGCAATCTGAGGAGTCTACTCTCCCTGGTAATATGTTCTTTCTATATGACCGCCCCATCCGAATTGACTGGCGTCTGTGGTAACCGTAACACAGGGATCGAGGATCCATGGAACTCCCTCTTTTCGATTTTCTGGTGTGGTCCACCAGGTCAGGGATCTTTTTACTGACGAAGACACAATCATCTTCTTGTCTAGGGAACTCTGTTTCCTGTTCCAAGATCTCAAAATTTCTCCCTGTAATCCCCGCGAGTGGAATTGGATCCATTTCACACAAGGTATGCATGCCGTCATAAAGCCCAGAATCCTCATTGCCTTTCTTATGGAGGGGGTACTTCTTCTGAATTGGTGTATGTGCCTGATCAAGGCCTCCTGTCTGTCTTCTGGTAAGAAAGATGTTCTTAGTTTGGAGTCTAATATGACCCCCAAAAATTTCATTCTGGAATCTGGGGCCAGGCAAGATTTCTTCCAATTCGCAATCCACCCCAGCTCCTGTAGGATGGAAAGTGTGAAGCTGCAATCTATTCTGAGAAGTTTTTCTGATCTCGCCATTATCAGAAAGTCGTCCAGATATGGTACTATGGTCACATTCTGATTTATTAGATAGGCCACAACTTCTGACATCAGTTTGGTTAATATCCTGGGCGCCGAAGCAAGCCCGAAGGGGAGACATCTGAACTGGAAGTGATATAATATTCCCTTGTTCATTAGGGCAAATCTCAGAAATTTTTGGTAGGAAGCGTGTATTGGGACATGGTAGTATGCATTGCTCAGGTCTAAGGTGCACATCACCATGTCCTTGTCTATGAGAGGCGTTGTGGACTTTAAAGATTCCATCCTGAATCTTTTGTACCGGACCCACCTGTTTAGGGGTTTTAAATTTATGATCATCCAGGAGTCCCCTGACGTTTTTTTTATTGAAAATAAATGGGAGTAATGGCCCTTGCCTCTTTCTGAGATGGGTACTGGAACTATCGCATCTAACTCTATCAACTCCTGTATGTTTGTCCACATAGAGGAGTCTGAGAGAGGACAGGGTCTGGTTACTACAAATTTTTCTGGGGGACTGCTGGAGAACTCTAGCTTGTACCCCTGAGCAATTACCTGCAGAATCCAACGATTTTGGGATACTTTCTGCCAACCCCCTAGAAATTTTTGTAACCGACCACCTACCCGGATGTCATTTATTTGGCTTTCCTGCACTTGGGAAGATGGAGTATCTACCCTTTCCACCCTTGGGATAAGACCACCTCCCAGTCTTCCCTTTCCCCCTGTAGTCTGCCTTCTGACTAGGTCAGGATCTATGAAAGGGCTGGTACTTTTTTGTATTTTCCTCAGGGAAGCCTTTCTTTTTATCTGAGGCCTTTTCTAGAATGTCATCCAGAATAGGCCCAAATACTTTATTCCCTGAGAATGGGATTCTGCACAATTTATTTTTTGACTGGACATACCCCGACCAGGTCCTTAACCAGATGGCTCTTCTGGCCGCATTGGATAAGGACTCGCTTCTGGCAGCGAAGCGTACAGATTCAGCCGAAGCGTCTGCCATAAAGCCTGTTGCAAGCTTAAGTAACGGCAGGTGTTATGGTTCTCAATGGCAAGAGAACATAGCCAAGCAAACATAAGTACTAGCTCTTGGAAGGATGGAAACTAAACTGACCATGAACTAAACCTGCCGCACAACTAACAGTAGCCGGGTAGCGTTGCCTACGTTTTTTATCCCTAGACGCCCAGCGCCGGCCGGAGGACTAACTAATCCTGGCAGAGGAAAATATAGTCCTGGCTCACCTCTAGAGAAATTTCCCCGATAGGCAGACAGAGGCCCCCACATATATTGGCGGTGATTTTAGATGAAATGACAAACGTAGTATGAAAATAGGTTTAGCAAAATTGAGGTCCGCTTACTAGATAGCAGGAAGACAGAAAGGGCACTTTCATGGTCAGCTGAAAACCCTATCAAAATACCATCCTGAAACCACTCCAAGACTCTAGCATTAACTCACAACATCAGAGTGGCAATTTCAGATCACAAGAGCCCTCCAGACACAGAAACGAAACCACAGCCGTGAACCGGAACAAAACGCAAAAACAAACGAGGACTAAAGTCCAACTTAGCTGGGAGTTGTCTAGCAGCAGGAACATGCACAGAAAGGCTTCTGATTACAATGTTGACCGGCATGGAAGTGACAGAGGAGCAAGGTTAAATAGCGACTCCCACATCCTGATGGAAACAGGTGAACAGAGGGGATGATGCACACCAGTTCAATTCCACCAGTGGCCACCGGGGGAGCCCAAAATCCAATTTCACAACAGTACCCCCCCCCCTCAAGGAGGGGGCACCGAACCCTCACCAGAACCACCAGGGCGATCAGGATGAGCCCTATGAAAGGCACGGACCAGATCGGAGGCATGAACATCAGAGGCAGTCACCCAAGAATTATCCTCCTGACCGTATCCCTTCCATTTGACCAGATACTGGAGTTTCCGTCTGGAAACACGGGAGTCCAAGATTTTTTCCACAACGTACTCCAACTCGCCCTCAACCAACACCGGAGCAGGAGGCTCAACGGAAGGCACAACCGGTACCTCATACCTGCGCAACAATGACCGATGAAAAACATTATGAATAGAAAAAGATGCAGGGAGGTCCAAACGGAAGGACACAGGGTTAAGAATCTCCAATATCTTGTACGGGCCGATGAACCGAGGCTTAAACTTAGGAGAAGAAACCCTCATAGGGACAAAACGAGAAGACAACCACACCAAGTCCCCAACACAAAGCCGAGGACCAACCCGACGCCGGCGGTTGGCAAAAAGCTGAGTCTTCTCCTGGGACAACTTCAAATTGTCCACTACCTGCCCCCAAATCTGATGCAACCTCTCCACCACAGCATCCACTCCAGGACAATCCGAAGATTCCACCTGACCAGAAGAAAATCGAGGATGAAACCCCGAATTACAGAAAAAAGGAGACACCAAGGTGGCAGAGCTGGCCCGATTATTGAGGGCAAACTCCGCTAAAGGCAAAAAAGCAACCCAATCATCCTGATCTGCAGACACAAAACACCTCAAATATGTCTCCAAGGTCTGATTCATCCGCTCGGTCTGGCCATTAGTCTGAGGATGGAAAGCAGATGAGAAAGACAAATCTATGCCCATCCTAGCACAGAATGCTCGCCAAAATCTAGACACGAATTGGGTTCCTCTGTCAGAAACGATATTCTCCGGAATACCATGCAAACGGACCACATTTTGAAAAAACAGAGGAACCAACTCGGAAGAAGAAGGCAACTTAGGCAGGGGAACCAAATGGACCATCTTAGAGAAACGGTCACACACCACCCAGATGACAGACATCTTCTGAGAAACAGGAAGATCCGAAATAAAATCCATCGAGATGTGCGTCCAGGGCCTCTTCGGGATAGGCAAGGGCAACAACAATCCACTAGCCCGAGAACAACAAGGCTTGGCCCGAGCACAAACGTCACAAGACTGCACAAAGCCTCGCACATCTCGAGACAGGGAAGGCCACCAGAAGGACCTTGCCACCAAATCCCTGGTACCAAAGATTCCAGGATGACTTGTCAATGCAGAAGAATGAACCTCAGAAATGACTTTACTGGTCCAATCATCAGGAACAAACAGTCTACCAGGTGGGCAACGATCAGGTCTATCCGCCTGAAACTCCTGCAAGGCCCGCCGCAGGTCTGGAGAAATGGCAGACAATATCACTCCATCCTTAAGGATACCTGTAGGTTCAGAGTTACCAGGGGAGTCAGGCTCAAAACTCCTAGAAAGGGCATCCGCCTTAACATTCTTAGAACCCGGCAGGTAGAACACCACAAAATTAAACCGAGAGAAAAACAACGACCAGCGCGCCTGTCTAGGATTCAGGCGTCTGGCGGACTCAAGATAAATTAGATTTTTGTGGTCAGTCAATACCACCACCTGATGTCTAGCCCCCTCAAGCCAATGACGCCACTCCTCAAAAGCCCACTTCATGGCCAAAAGCTCCCGATTCCCAACATCATAATTCCGCTCGGCGGGCGAAAATTTACGCGAGAAAAAGGCACAAGGTCTCATCACGGAACAATCGGAACTTCTCTGCGACAAAACTGCCCCAGCTCCGATTTCAGAAGCGTCGACCTCAACCTGAAAAGGAAGAGCAACATCAGGCTGACGCAACACAGGGGCGGAAGAAAAGCGGCGCTTAAGCTCCCGAAAGGCCTCCACAGCAGCAGGGGACCAATCAGCAACATCAGCACCCTTCTTAGTCAGATCAGTCAATGGTTTAACAACATCAGAAAAACCAGCAATAAATCGACGATAAAAGTTAGCAAAGCCCAAAAATTTCTGAAGACTCTTAAGAGAAGAGGGTTGCGTCCAATCACAAATAGCCTGAACCTTGACAGGATCCATCTCGATGGAAGAGGGGGAAAAAATATATCCCAAAAAGGAAATCTTTTGAACCCCAAAAACGCACTTAGAACCCTTCACACACAAGGAATTAGACCGCAAAACCTGAAAAACCCTCCTGACCTGCTGGACATGAGAGTCCCAGTCATCCGAAAAAATCAAAATATCATCCAGATACACAATCAAAAATTTATCCAAATAATCACGGAAAATGTCATGCATAAAGGACTGAAAGACTGAAGGGGCATTTGAAAGACCAAAAGGCATCACCAAATACTCAAAGTGGCCCTCGGGCGTATTAAATGCGGTCTTCCACTCATCCCCCTGCTTAATTCGCACCAAATTATACGCCCCACGGAGATCTATCTTAGAGAACCACTTGGCCCCCTCTATGCGAGCAAACAAATCAGTCAGCAGTGGCAACGGATATTGATATTTAACTGTGATTTTATTCAAAAGGCGATAATCAATACACGGTCTCAAAGAGCCATCTTTCTTAGCCACAAAGAAAAAAACGGCTCCTAAGGGAGATGACGAAGGACGAATATGTCCCTTTTCCAAGGACTCCTTTATATATTCTCGCATAGCAGCATGTTCAGGCACAGACAGATTAAATAAACGACCCTTAGGGTATTTACTACCCGGAATCAAATCTATGGCACAATCGCACTCCCGGTGCGGAGGTAATGAACCAAGCTTAGGTTCTTCAAAAACGTCACGATATTCAGTCAAGAATTCAGGAATCTCAGAGGGAATAGATGCTGACATGGAAACCACAGGTACGTCCCCATGCGTCCCCTTACAACCCCAGCTTAACACAGACATAGCTTTCCAGTCAAGGACTGGGTTATGAGATTGCAGCCATGGCAATCCAAGCACCAACACATCATGTAGGTTATACAGCACAAGAAAGCGAATAATCTCCTGATGATCCGGATTTATCCGCATAGTTACTTGTGTCCAGTATTGTGGTTTATTACTAGCCAATGGGGTGGAGTCAATCCCCTTCAGGGGTATAGGAGTTTCAAGAGGCTCCAAATCATACCCACAGCGTTTGGCAAAGGACCAATCCATAAGACTCAAAGCGGCGCCAGAGTCGACATAGGCATCCGCGGTAATAGATGATAAAGAACAAATCAGGGTTACAGATAGAATAAACTTAGACTGTAAAGTGCCAATTGAAACAGACCTATCAAGCTTCTTAGTACGCTTAGAGCATGCTGATATAACATGAGTTGAATCACCGCAATAGAAGCACAACCCATTTTTTCGTCTTAAATTCTGCCATTCACTTCTGGACAGAATTCTATCACATTGCATATTCTCTGGCGTCTTCTCAGTAGACACCACCAAATGGTGCACAGGTTTGCGCTCCCGCAGACGCCTATCGATCTGGATAGCCATTGTCATGGACTCATTCAGACCCGCAGGCACAGGGAACCCCACCATAACATCCTTAATGGCATCAGAGAGACCCTCTCTGAAATTCGCCGCCAGGGCGCACTCATTCCACTGAGTAAGCACAGCCCATTTACGGAATTTCTGGCAGTATATTTCAGCTTCGTCTTGCCCCTGAGATAGGGACATCAAGGCCTTTTCCGCCTGAAGCTCTAACTGAGGTTCCTCATAAAGCAACCCCAAGGCCAGAAAAAACGCATCCACATTGAGCAACGCAGGATCCCCTGGAGCCAATGCAAAAGCCCAATCCTGAGGGTCGCCCCGGAGCAAGGAAATCACAATCCTGACCTGCTGAGCAGGATCTCCAGCAGAGCGAGATTTCAGGGACAAAAACAACTTGCAATTATTTTTGAAATTTTGAAAGCAAGATCTATTCCCCAAGAAAAATTCAGGCAAAGGAATTCTAGGTTCAGATACAGGAACATGAACAACAAAATCTTGTAAATTTTGAACTTTCGTGGTGAGATTATTCAAACCTGCAGCTAAACTCTGAATATCCATTTTAAACAGGTGAACACAGAGCCATTCCAGGATTAGAAGGAGAGAGAGAGAGAGAAAGGCTGCAATATAGGCAGACTTGCAAGAGATTCAATTACAAGCACACTCAGAACTGAAGGGAAGGGGAAAAAAAAAAAAAATCTTCAGCAGACTTCTCTTTTCTCTCCTTTCTCTGTCAATTAATTTAACCCTTTTTGGGCCGGTCAAACTGTTATGGTTCTCAATGGCAAGAGAACATAGCCAAGCAAACATAAGTACTAGCTCTTGGAAGGATGGAAACTAAACTGACCATGAACTAAACCTGCCGCACAACTAACAGTAGCCGGGTAGCGTTGCCTACGTTTTTTATCCCTAGACGCCCAGCGCCGGAGGACTAACTAATCCTGGCAGAGGAAAATATAGTCCTGGCTCACCTCTAGAGAAATTTCCCCGATAGGCAGACAGAGGCCCCCACATATATTGGCGGTGATTTTAGATGAAATGACAAACGTAGTATGAAAATAGGTTTAGCAAAATTGAGGTCCGCTTACTAGATAGCAGGAAGACAGAAAGGGCACTTTCATGGTCAGCTGAAAACCCTATCAAAATACCATCCTGAAACCACTCCAAGACTCTAGCATTAACTCACAACATCAGAGTGGCAATTTCAGATCACAAGAGCCCTCCAGACACAGAAACAAAACCACAGCCGTGAACCGGAACAAAATGCAAAAACAAACGAGGACTAAAGTCCAACTTAGCTGGGAGTTGTCTAGCAGCAGGAACATGCACAGAAAGGCTTCTGATTACAATGTTGACCGGCATGGAAGTGACAGAGGAGCAAGGTTAAATAGCGACTCCCACATCCTGATGGAAACAGGTGAACAGAGGGGATGATGCACACCAGTTCAATTCCACCAGTGGCCACCGGGGGAGCCCAAAATCCAATTTCACAACAGGCAGGGATTTGAGAATAACATGTCTGGAAGTCTTAGCTTTGAGATGTTCCTCCAAATCATCTATCCATAGATGCATTGTCGGGCTACCAATGTTGCAGCTATATTGGCCCATGTTATTGCTGCAGAGGACTCCCAAGTTCTCCTGTGCAGTCCATCTGCTTTGCGATCCATAGAATCCTTCATTGCAGAGGAGTCCTCAAATGGGATTGAGGTCTTCTTCGCCACCTTTGCCAACGGAAAATCAATCTTGGGAACTTCATCCCACACTTTAATGTCCTCTAGATTATAAGGCAAACTGAGTCTGAAATCTCTGGGTACTATTAGTCTCTTCTCCGCTTCCTGCCATTCTTCTAGGATCATGGAACGGATGTGGTTGTTGACTGGAAAAACCCTTGTGACCTGGGCATGTAATCCACCAAACATCTCATCCTGGATCGAAGTCTCCTCTGGCGTGTCCTGTAACTGCATGGTGTTACGAACAGCATGAAGAAGCTCATCTGTGTCTGCCGCAGAGAAGAGATATCTCTTCCCTCTGCCCAATGATCCGTCTCTTTCTTCCTGGTCTGAATCTTCTGAAACCTCTCCTTCGGAAGAGGGACTAGACTCTCTTGGCCTCTTCCGTGAGGTTTGTGGTTCCGACTGACTTGTCTGGGGAAGATTCAAGCTTGAGATGGATGCCTGAACTTCCTGATGAATCATTGTCCTCATACTGGTTAATAACGCAGTTTGTTCATCCCCCACAATCTTGGATGTGCGTGATTTGCATAATGGCTTTCGCCAATTTTCCGGAACCTTAGTGACACATATTGGGCATTTACTCTTCCCAGATTTTTTCCTTTCAGATGTGGGGATGGGAGGCTTTGCCTAGGATAGATATACACATTGTAGATAGAGGAGCAGGGGGAGGGGTGAGCAATGTGGTATGGCTTAATATAGCCCACTCACGTGCCCCTGAAGCTGGTCAGTCCCCTCAGGTCTGGCTGCCTCCTCCATAGTGAGGACAATTCTAGCCGTATAGCCAAGTGCTCCTTTGTCAGGATGGCCGGCAGCATAAAGACCCCCTTAGTGTGCTTATATAGGATTTACCTGGTTGATCCTGCCCTCCTTACTGCCGCTGCGGTTGATCGCACTGTACTGCCTCACCGAGGCCGGAGCTGCTGCCGGCGCCATTCTCCCTCGCTGGCCGCGACCGGAAGTGACGCGGCCGTCGTGGCCGGAAGTGACGCAGCCGCTGGACCCGGAAGTGGCTGTTTGGAAGCGGCCTGTAGGTGAAGCTGCGGCCGCACGCTGGAATTGGACGCCTGATGGAAGCGACCACCGCACTGACTCCCCGGCAGACAGACGCCCGGACCGAGAGCCCCCTATATGGAGGAAGCGGACCTGACCCCAGGAGCAGCGCTACACTGGGGAAGCTGAGGGACCCCCCATAGCAGGTATCAGCCACAGATATCTTGCTGCAGGGAAGGGAAAGGCTGGGCCCCCCGATCCCCACCATCTGCACAGCACCGTCGGAGGATACGCTTGCCGTTCCTATCCGCAGTGGGACAGGAAAAACACTTGTGGGTGGAGTGGGGAGGGTCCTTTTAACCGCTTGTTGTTCCTGTCCCATTGAGGATAAGAAGGACGTCCTCCAATGGTGCTGTCAGGTGGTGAACTGGAAAATAAGTTTAAAAAAAATCTAGAAATCAGAAAACCAAAACAAATTAGTAAAAAAAAACGTATCACTTTCTCGCTTAGTGAACAGTATTAGTAGAAACAATCTCTTTAAAGCGAACTTGTCAGCAGTTTTGGCCGATATAAGATACGGCCACCGCCTTTCAGGGCTGATGGGTTGATATACAACATTCTATAATGCTGTAGATAATTCCCTCGGTCAGACATGAAAGATAAGAAAAAAAAACGTTTTATTATACACACCTGGGGGGGGCAGTGCGATCCGGTCCGATGGGTGTCACAGGTTCGGGTCCAGCACCTCCAATCTTCTTGAGATGCTGCCCTCCTGTGGCTTCATCGCTCCCCGGCATTGTGCTCCTGCGCAGGCATACTTATATGCCCTGTTGAGGGCACACCAAAGTACTGCAGTGCACAGGCGCTGGGAGAGGTCAAAGAGGCCCTGCACCTGCACACTGCAGCACTTTACTCTGCCCTCAACAGGGCAGATAAGTACACCTGCGCAGGAGTGTGATGTGGGGGTGCGATGAAGCAACAGGAGGGTGGCATCGAAAGAAGATGGGAGGCGCTGGACCTGGACCTGCGACACCCATCGGACCTGACTGCACCACCCTCCCAGGTGAGTATAATAAAACTTATTTTTCTTATCTTTTATGTTGGACCGGGGGGCTTATCTACAGCATTATAGAATGCTGTAGATAAGCCCTCAAAGGCAGTGGCCATATCTTATATCGGCCAAAACTGCTGACAGGTTCCCTTTAAGATCTTACTGTAGGTTCAGTTTTGGGTCTTTGGGGGTATACTATACCAAGGAAATTTTTATTTGCTGTATTTATATGACAGCTGAAAAAGTTTACAGATTGCTTAACCTCTTCACGACCTTGGATGTATACGAGTCACTAGGGAGTGTAGTGCATGATCTAACTAACTTGTGTCTGCTGCACTGATATGCTTAGAAATGCAATTATACCTGTCAGGCTATGTGCACACGTTCAGGTTTTTTCGCATTTTTTTCGTGATAAAAACGCTATAAAAACTCATTAAAAATGCATACATTATGCATCCGATCATTTAGAAAGCATTCTGCATGTTTTGTGCACATGGTGCGTTTTTTTCCGCGAAAAAAATGCATCGAGGTAAAAAAAGCAGCATGTTCATTAATTTTGCGGATTTTCCATGTTTTTCCCGCAATTCTATGCATTTGGAAAAACGCACAAAAACGCGTCAAAAACGCATGAAAAAACGTGAAAAAAAACGCATGCGGTTTTCTGGCAGAAATGTCTGGTTTTTGTCAGGAAAATTTCTGCAAGAAATCCTGACGTGTGCACATACCCTCAAAGTCCCATAGTGGGACAAAGTAAAAAAGTTAAATGAAGTTAAAGAAATGATAAAAATATAAAAAAAAAAAAAATCACAAAATAAAAATATATTGTACCAATAAATAAATATTTTTACCAAGAAAAGTACACATATTTGGTTTTGCCACATCCAAAATGACCCAACCTATAAAACTGTCCCATAAGTTAACCATTTCAGTGAACAGCATAAAAAATAGTGTATATAGCACAGCCAAGTAGTATATAGCACAGCCACACTGCATATAGCAAAGCCACATTGCATATAGCACAGCCACGTAGTATATCACACAGCCCATGTAGTATATAGCACAGCCAAGTAGTGTATAACACAGTCACGTAGTATATAACACAGCCACGTAGTATATAATACAGCCCATGAAAACACGAAAAAGCACAGTTAAACCAAAAACACCCTGTTGCAAAAAAATCACAGTGGACAGCAAGTGCTAGTAAAAAGATGGAAAAACAGGGTATTTGGTTGATACGTTTTTTGCAAAAAATGTTTATTAAGCCGCTCTACCAAACGTCAAGGTATACCCATATCAGAGCAGTCCTAACTAATGTATGTAATCCCTATCTGATGTATTTAAAACCTGGTCATATGTACAATACCTGTATGAGCAGGATTCAGAAAAGGAACGTCCATGTGGGCACGCTGGACAGAACGGCTCCTGTGCGCACAGCTCAAAAACAGAGGGGTGGAGGCCTCCCCAGTCTTGTGGAAATAAGAAAACAATTATGTAAAACCAGAACACATGAGCTGCGTGCACAGTGAACAAGCCAGTTAAGACATGCCCACACCACCAAGAGACTTGAAAACACAAAAAAGCACAGTAAAACCAAAAACACTCTGTTGCAAAAAAATCTCAGTGGACAGCAAGTGCTAGTAAAAAGATAGAAAAAAACAGGGTATTTGGTTGATATGCTTTTTTGCAAAAAATGTATATTAAGCCGCTCTACCAAACGTCAAGGTATACCCATATCAGAGCAGTCCTAACTAATGTATGTAATCCCTATCTGATGTATTTAAAATCTGGTCATATGTACAATACCTGTATGAGCAGGATTCAGAAAAGGAATGTACATGTGGACACGTGACATCTTTTTACTATCACTTGCTGTCCACTGTGAGTTTTTTGCAACAGAGTGTTTTTGGTTTTGCTGTGCTTTTTTGTGCTTTCAAGTCTCTTGGTGTTGTGAACATGTCTCTACTGGCTTATTCACTGTGCACGCAAGCTCATGTGTTCTGGTTTTACATAACACAGCCCATGTAGTATATCGCACAGCCATGTAGTATATAGCACAGACCACATAGTACATAACACAGCCACATAGTATATAACACAGCCCACATAGTATATAGCACAGCCACATAGTGTATAGCACAGCCGCATTGTATAAAGCACAGCCACATAGTATATAACCCAGCTCATGTAGTAGATAGCACAGCCACATAGTATATAACACAGCCCACGTAGTATATAGCACAGCCACATAGTGTATAGCACAGCCACGTAGTATATAACACAGCTCACATAGTATATAGCACAACCCATGTAGTATATAGCACAGCCACATAGCATATAGCACAGCCACGTAATATATAACACAGCCCACGAAGTATATAGCACAGCCGCATAGCATATAGCACAGCTGCATAGCATATAGCACAGCCCACGTAGTATATAGCACAGCCTACGAAGTATATAGCACAGCCACATAGCATATAGCACAGCTGCATAGCATATAGCACAGCCCACGTAGTATATAGCACAGCCACGTAGTATATAACACAGCCCACGTAGTAAAGAGCAGTCATGTAGTATATAGCACAGCCATGTAGCATATAGCACAGCCACATAGTATATAACACAGCCCGCGTAGTATATATCACAGCCACGTAGTATATAACACAGCCACATAGCATATAGCACAGCCACATAGTATAGCACCCAGATGTGGAGGAGAGGAGACTCTCCTCCAGGGACCGGGCTCCATATCCCTGTAATTAAAATAAAAAATAGTTATATATTCACCTTCTGGCGGCCCCGGATCCAACCCAGGCCTTAGCGATGCTCCCGGCAGCTCCGGATCCCAGCTGCGGTCATGACCTGTGATGATGTAGGGTGTTGTGAATTTGGATTCTGGGCTCCCCCGGTGGCTACTGGTGGAATTGAACTGGTGTCTTCATCTTCTCTGTTCACCTGTTCCCATCAAGATGTGGGAGTCGCTATATAACCTTGCTGTTCTGTTAGTTGCTTGCCGGTCAACAATGTTATCAGAAGCCTCTCTGTGCTTGTTCCTGCTCCTAGACAACTACTAGATAAGTTGGACTCTTGTCCATGTTTGTTTTTGCATTTTTGTTCCAGTTCACAGCTGTAGTTTCGTTACTGTGTCTGGAAAGCTCTTGTGAACAGGAATTGCCACTCTGGTGTTATGAGTTAATGCCAGAGTTTTAAAGTAATTTCTGGATGGTGTTTTGATAGGGTTTTTAGCTGACCATGAAAGTGTCCTTTCTGTCTTCTGCTATGTAGTAAGTGGACCTCAAATTTGCTAAACCTATTTTCATACTACGTTTGTTATTTCATCTTAACTCACCGCCAATACATGTGGGGGGCCTCTGTCTCCTTTCGGGGTATTTCTCTAGAGGTGAGCTAGGACTAATATTTTCCTCTGCTAGCTTTATTTAGTCCTCCGGCTGGTGCTGGGCATCTAGAATCAACGTAGGCATGCTACCTGGCCACTGCTAGTTGTGCGTTAGGTTTAGTTCATGGTCAGCTCAGTTTCCATCTTCCAAGAGCTAGTTCCTATATATGCTGATGCTATGTTCTCTTGCCATTGAGATCATGACAGTTTGACCGGCCTACAAAGTGTTAATTGTTTGGGCTGAAGCAGGAGATAGAGAAGTGTTTAAGGGAATTTTTTTTTTTTTTTTTTTTTTTTTTCCCTTCAGAGTTTTGCTGCCTAGCCCTTAATTGCTGTCTAGCTGCTTCTTACCTCCTCTTAACCCTTGAATGGCTCTGTGTCCACCTGTTTGTAATGGATCTTCAGAGTGTAACTGCAGGTTTGAATAATCTCGCCACGAAGGTACAAAAATTGCAAGATTTTGTTTGTCATGCACCTGTATCTGAGCCGAGAATTCCTTTGCCGGAATTTTTCTCGGGGAATAGATCCGGGTTTCAGAATTTTCGAAATAATTGCAAATTATTTTTGTCCCTGAAATCTCGCTCTGCCGGAGACCCTGCACAGCAGGTCAGGATTGTGATTTCCTTGCTCCGGGGCGACCCTCAAGACTGGGCTTTTTCATTGACACCAGGGGATCCTGCGTTGCTCAATGTGGATGCGTTTTTTCTGGCCTTGGGGTTGCTTTATGACGAACCTCATTTGGAGCTTCAGGCAGAAAAAACTTTGATGTCCCTATCTCAGGGGCAAGATGAAGCGGAAATTTACTGCCAAAGATTCCGTAAATGGTCTGTGCTTACTCAGTGGAATGAGTGCGCCCTGGCGGCGACTTTCAGAGAGGGTCTCTCTGATGCCATTAAGGATGTTATGGTGGGGTTCCCTATGCCTTCGGGTCTGAATGAGTCCATGACAATGGCTATTCAGATCGATAGGCGTCTGCGGGAGCGCAAACCAGTGCACCATCTGGCGGTTTCCACTGAGAGGTCGCCAGAGAGTATGCAGTGTGATAGAATTCTGTCCCGAAGCGAGCGGCAGAATTTTAGACGGAAAAATGGGTTGTGTTTCTATTGTGGTGATTCTACTCATGTTATATCAGCATGCTCTAAGCGCACTAAAAAGCTTGGTAAATCTGTTTCCATTTGCACCTTACCGTCTAAGTTTATTCTATCTGTGACCCTGATTTGCTCTTTGTCATCTATTACCACGGACGCCTATGTCGACTCTGGCGCCGCTTTGAGTCTTATGGATTGGTCCTTTGCCAAACGCTGTGGGTATGATTTAGAGCCTTTGGAGACTCCTATTCCTCTGAAGGGGATTGACTCCACCCCATTGGCTAATAATAAACCACAATACTGGACACAAGTAACTATGCGTATTAATCCGGATCACCAGGAGATTATTCGCTTTCTGGTGCTGTATAATCTACATGATGATTTGGTGTTAGGATTGCCTTGGCTGCAATCTCACAACCCAGTCCTCGACTGGAGAGCTATGTCTGTGTTGAGCTGGGGATGTAAGGGGGCTCATGGGGATGTACCTGTGGTTTCCATTTCATCATCTATTCCCTCTGAAATTCCTGAGTTCCTGTCTGACTATCGTGACGTCTTTGAAGAATCCAAGCTTGGTTCGTTACCTCCGCACCGAGAGTGCGATTGTGCCATAGATTTAATCCCGGGTAGTAAATACCCAAAGGGTCGTTTATTTAATCTGTCTGTGCCTGAACATGCTGCTATGCGAGAATATATAAAGGAGTCCTTGGAAAAGGGACATATTCGTCCATCGTCATCTCCCTTAGGAGCCGGTTTTTTCTTTGTGTCAAAAAAAGACGGCTCTTTGAGACCATGTATTGATTATCGGCTTTTGAATAAAATCACTGTTAAATATCAATACCCATTGCCGTTGCTGACTGATTTGTTTGCTCGCATAAAGGGGGCCAAGTGGTTCTCTAAGATTGACCTTCGGGGGGCGTATAATTTGGTGCGAATCAGGCAGGGGGATGAGTGGAAAACCGCATTTAATACGCCCGAGGGCCACTTTGAGTATTTAGTGATGCCTTTTGGTCTTTCAAATGCTCCGTCAGTTTTCCAGTCCTTTATGCATGATATTTTTCGCGATTATTTGGATAAATTTATGATTGTGTATCTGGATGATATTCTGATTTTTTCGGATGACTGGGACTCTCATGTCCAGCAAGTCAGGAGGGTTTTTCAGGTTTTGCGGTCTAATTCTTTGTGTGTGAAGGGTTCTAAGTGTGTTTTTGGGGTACAGAGGATTTCCTTTTTGGGATATATTTTTTCCCCCTCTTCCATTGAAATGGATCCTGTCAAGGTTCAAGCCATTTGTGATTGGACGCAGCCCTCTTCTCTTAAGAGTCTTCAGAAATTTTTGGGCTTTGCTAACTTTTATCGTCGATTTATTGCTGGTTTTTCGGATATTGCTAAGCCATTGACCGATTTGACTAAGAAGGGTGCTGATGTTGCTGATTGGTCCCCTGATGCTGTGGAGGCCTTTCGGGAGCTTAAGCGCCGTTTTTCCTCTGCCCCTGTGTTGCGTCAGCCTGATGTTGCTCTACCTTTTCAGGTTGAGGTCGACGCTTCTGAGATCGGAGCTGGGGCAGTGTTGTCGCAGAAAAGTTCTGACTGCTCCGTGATGAGGCCTTGTGCCTTCTTTTCCCGTAAATTTTCGCCCGCTGAGCGGAATTATGATGTTGGGAATCGGGAGCTTTTGGCCATGAAGTGGGCTTTTGAGGAGTGGCGCCATTGGCTTGAGGGGGCCAGACATCAGGTGGTGGTATTGACTGACCACAAAAATTTGATTTATCTTGAGACCGCCAGGCGCCTGAATCCTAGACAGGCGCGCTGGTCATTATTTTTCTCTCGGTTTAATTTTGTGGTGTCATACCTACCGGGTTCTAAGAATGTTAAGGCGGATGCCCTTTCTAGGAGTTTTGAGCCTGACTCGCCTGGTAACTCTGAGCCCACAGGTATCCTTAAGGATGGAGTGGTATTGTCAGCCGTTTCTCCAGACCTGCGGCGGGCCTTGCAGGAGTTTCAGGCGGATAGACCTGATCGTTGCCCACCTGATAAACTGTTTGTTCCTGATGATTGGACCAGTAGAGTCATCTCTGAGGTTCATTCTTCTGCGTTGGCAGGTCATCCTGGCATTTTTGGTACCAGGGATTTGGTGGCAAGGTCCTTCTGGTGGCCTTCCCTGTCACGAGATGTGCGAGGCTTTGTGCAGTCTTGTGACGTTTGTGCTCGGGCCAAGCCTTGTTGTTCTCGGGCTAGTGGATTATTGTTGCCCTTGCCTATTCCTAAGAGGCCTTGGACGCACATCTCGATGGATTTTATTTCAGATCTGCCGGTTTCTCAGAAGATGTCTGTCATCTGGGTGGTGTGTGACCGTTTTTCTAAGATGGTCCATTTGGTTCCTCTGCCCAAGTTGCCTTCTTCTTCCGAGTTGGTTCCTCTGTTTTTTCAAAATGTTGTTCGTTTGCATGGTATTCCTGAGAATATCGTTTCTGACAGAGGGACCCAATTCGTGTCTAGATTTTGGCGGGCATTCTGTGCTAGGATGGGCATAGATTTATCTTTTTCGTCCGCTTTCCATCCTCAGACGAATGGCCAGACCGAGCGGATTAATCAGACCCTGGAGACATATCTGAGGTGTTTTGTGTCTGCTGACCAGGATGATTGGGTTGCTTTTTTGCCATTGGCGGAGTTCGCTCTCAATAATCGGGCCAGCTCTGCCACTTTGGTGTCCCCGTTTTTCTGTAATTCGGGGTTTCATCCTCGATTTTCCTCTGGTCAGGTGGAATCTTCGGATTGTCCTGGAGTGGATGCTGTGGTGGAGAGATTGCATCGGATCTGGGGGCAGGTGGTGGACAATTTGAGGTTGTCCCAGGAGAAGACTCAGCTTTTTGCCAACCGCCACCGTCGTGTTGGTCCTCGGCTTTGTGTTGGGGATTTGGTGTGGTTGTCTTCTCGTTTTGTCCCTATGAGGGTCTCTTCTCCTAAGTTTAAGCCTCGGTTTATCGGCCCGTATAAGATATTGGAGATTCTTAACCCTGTTTCCTTCCGTTTGGACCTCCCTGCATCCTTTTCTATTCATAACGTTTTTCATCGGTCATTATTGCGCAGGTATGAGGTACCGGTTGTGCCTTCCGTTGAGCCTCCTGCTCCGGTGTTGGTTGAGGGTGAGTTGGAGTACGTTGTGGAGAAAATCTTAGACTCTCGTGTTTCCAGACGGAGACTCCAGTATCTGGTCAAGTGGAAGGGATACGGCCAGGAGGATAATTCTTGGGTGAATGCATCTGATGTTCATGCCTCTGATCTGGTTCGTGCCTTTCATAGGGCCCATCCTGATCGCCCTGGTGGTTCTGGTGAGGGTTCGGTGCCCCCTCCTTGAGGGGGGGGTACTGTTGTGAATTTGGATTCTGGGCTCCCCCGGTGGCTACTGGTGGAATTGAACTGGTGTCTTCATCTTCTCTGTTCACCTGTTCCCATCAAGATGTGGGAGTCGCTATATAACCTTGCTGTTCTGTTAGTTGCTTGCCGGTCAACAATGTTATCAGAAGCCTCTCTGTGCTTGTTCCTGCTCCTAGACAACTACTAGATAAGTTGGACTCTTGTCCATGTTTGTTTTTGCATTTTTGTTCCAGTTCACAGCTGTAGTTTCGTTACTGTGTCTGGAAAGCTCTTGTGAACAGGAATTGCCACTCTGGTGTTATGAGTTAATGCCAGAGTTTTAAAGTAATTTCTGGATGGTGTTTTGATAGGGTTTTTAGCTGACCATGAAAGTGTCCTTTCTGTCTTCTGCTATGTAGTAAGTGGACCTCAAATTTGCTAAACCTATTTTCATACTACGTTTGTTATTTCATCTTAACTCACCGCCAATACATGTGGGGGGCCTCTGTCTCCTTTCGGGGTATTTCTCTAGAGGTGAGCTAGGACTAATATTTTCCTCTGCTAGCTTTATTTAGTCCTCCGGCTGGTGCTGGGCATCTAGAATCAACGTAGGCATGCTACCCGGCCACTGCTAGTTGTGCGTTAGGTTTAGTTCATGGTCAGCTCAGTTTCCATCTTCCAAGAGCTAGTTCCTATATATGCTGATGCTATGTTCTCTTGCCATTGAGATCATGACAGTAGGGGTCTCGCGTGATGCTATGACATCTGGGGTCATTTCGCAAGGCATTACTGGGAACGGGAGCTGCCGAGAGCATCACGAGGAGCGGGAAGGCTGCGGGGGATGCTGGAAGGTGAGAATAGCACAATTTTTTATTTTTTTTATTTTTTTTAACATTATATCTTTTTACTATTGATGCTGCATAGGCAGCATCAATAGTAAAAAGTTGGTCACACTTATCAAAATGGGCCCCCCTCATCTTGCTAGGGCCCCGGCACTTGCCCGGGTGCACCGGGTGCTGCCGCCGGCCCTGTATCCATGCCATATATCCCATGGGTGGCCTGGCAACCTCAGTACCCAGGGGAGTCACACACCCTGAGAGACTTTAAGGAGAGACTGCATAGTTTATTCGAAGTGTACCCCCTGTCAGAGAGTCAAAAAGTCAGCATCCTTATTGGCCAGCTAACCCGTGCGGCCCAGAGGGAGGTGAAGTCCTGGCCAGACATTAACAAAAGAACTGTTAGACAAAATCCTGGCAAATACTGGCCCGGCTGAAGTGGGCTGTGTTATATACTACGTGGCTGTGCTATATACTACTCGGGTTGTGCTATATACTATGTGGCTTTGCTATATGCTATGTGGCTGTGCTATATACTACGTGGCTATGCTATATGCTATGTGGGCTGTGCTATATACTATGTGGGCTGTGTTATATACTACGTGGCTGTGCTATATACTACGTGGCTGTGCTATATGCTACCCATTTTGCACTTTTACAAAAGTTCTACGTTAATAATTTCTATTGTTTACTTTAAAAAGTTTTCCATTAAAAAATTGTCATATTCAATGTATGCAGTTTTTTCTTTGCAGCAAGTTCAGCTAACAATAAAATGCCTACTGGTAACTGAAGAAGAGGGAGTAGGTCACAAAAATTGGTGTATAAGGGGTTAACTTATATAAAGCCCCTCTGCTGTATGGTATTGTGAAGTGAAATCTGGCATTGTACTATCCTTATATTCCTCTGCTGTATCTGCATCATGAATCGTGGTATGTGTTAAAGGGGGGCCCACTGAGACTCTTTTGCCTGGGGCCCTCAAAAACCTGGAGCCAACCCTGCATGGATAAATGCATTACGGTGGCTGTGGCCGCACCAGCCGCTGGATCCTCTCCTGGATTGGACATCTCCTTTCCTCCTAGTGAACCTCAGCCAGGCTCTGTGTATCATTACCGTAGTAAGCGGCTGCTCCACAGGTGGGATAGATTGAGCTCCCAGGGGTTTCCCAGTTGGGGCCACCTGCTTTCTGCATGCCATGTGGCGCAGTAATCGCGGCTATTATACAGTTCAATAAAGTCTATGGCACACAGTACCCGGTAATACCGGGCTATGAAATCCTGTTTGTGGAGCACTCGGAAACGGGTCAGACAGTTCTTTGGGGAGGTCACAGGGCTGTGACCCAACTCCGTGGTCCTGGCTGTGCCGTAAAATGGGGAATATGTATATGGGATTTAATGTGATGCCAACAGTGGTGTTCGTCAACGGATGGCTGACACTGCCAAAGGATAAAGTAGAATAATCACTGCACTCATATGGTTTTTTGTTTGCTCCAAGTGAAAAAGTTTATTTAGACAATAGTGGTGGTGAAGCGATAGGCACAAAAACGTTTCGGCCAACTCGTGGCCTTGATCACAATATCGCCTATTGGGACGTCTCACTAGACTAGTATACTGTGAGGCCGTGATGGATATTGTTATGGACACAGTTGTATGAACCAGTGTATTGCTGATGTAGCTCAAGCCAAGTACACAATAGTAATAGTTTAGTATTAGATGGTATAGCTGTCTCATATGAGAAATGTAATATGCCAAATGTGGCTGGAGGGTTCCTGTGTCGTTTTTTATGTGTCTCCAAAGAAACGGGAGAGGATAGAGATCTGTTGTGAATTTGCTTTTTGCTCCCTCTAGTGGTTACTAGTTTTTTGACTCTGGTTTTTCTGTCATTCCTTTTATCCGCACCTGGGTCGTTAGTTAGGGGTGTTGCTATATAAGCTCCCTGGACCTTCAGTTCAATGCCTGGCAACGTAGTTATCAGAGCTAGTCTGCTGTGCTCTTGTCTACTGATCCTGGTTCCAGTTATATCAGCTAAGTCTGCCTTTTGCTTTTTGCTATTTGTTTTGGTTTTGTATTTTTGTCCAGCTTGTTCCAAATCTATATCCTGACCTTTGCTGGAAGCTCTAGGGGGCTGGTGTTCTCCCCCCGGACCGTTAGACGGTTCGGGGGTTCTTGAATTTCCAGTGTGGATTTTGATAGGGTTTTTGTTGACCATTTAAGTTACCTTTCTTTATTCTGCTATCAGTCAGCGGGCCTCTCTGTGCTTAACCTGGTTCATTTCGGTGTTTGTCATTTCCTCTTACCTCACCGTCATTATTTGTGGGGGGCTTCTATCCAGCTTTGGGGTCCCCTTCTCTGGAGGCAAGAAAGGTCTTTGTTTTCCTCTACTAGGGGTAGCTAGATTCTCCGGCTGGCGCGTGTCATCTAGAATCAACGTAGGAATGATCCCCGGCTACTTCTAGTGTTGGCGTTAGGAGTAGATATATGGTCAACCCAGTTACCACTGCCCTATGAGCTGGATTTTTGTATTCTGCAGACTTCCACGTTCCTCTGAGACCCTCGCCATTGGGGTCATAACAGTTTGCCAGGCCACTGTTGTGAATTTGCTTTTTGCTCCCTCTAGTGGTTACTAGTTTTTTGACTCTGGTTTTTCTGTCATTCCTTTTATCCGCACCTGGGTCGTTAGTTAGGGGTGTTGCTATATAAGCTCCCTGGACCTTCAGTTCAATGCCTGGCAACGTAGTTATCAGAGCTAGTCTGCTGTGCTCTTGTCTACTGATCCTGGTTCCAGTTATATCAGCTAAGTCTGCCTTTTGCTTTTTGCTATTTGTTTTTGTCCCTGAGACCCTGTTCATCAGGAGATTCTGCTCAGCAAGTAAAAATTGTTATTTCGTTCTTACGGGGCGACCCTCAGGATTGGGCTTTTTCGCTGGCGCCAGGAGATCCGGCATTGGCTGATCTTGATGCGTTTTTTCTGGCGCTCGGTTTACTTTATGAGGAACCCAATCTTGAGATTCAGGCAGAAAAGGCCTTGCTGTCTATGTCTCAGGGGCAGGACGAGGCTGAAGTGTATTGCCAAAAATTTCGGAAATGGTCCGTGCTGACACATTGGAACGAGTGTGCACTGGCCGCTAATTTTAGAAATGGCCTTTCTGAAGCCATTAAGAATGTTATGGTGGGTTTTCCCATTCCCACAGGTCTGAATGATACCATGTCCCTGGCTATTCAAATTGACCGGCGGTTGCGGGAGCCCAAAACCGCAAATTCCCTCATGGCGTTGTCTGAACAGACACCTAATTCGGTGCAATGTGATAGAAAAACCGCAAATTCCCTCATGGTGTTGTCTGAACAGACACCTGATTTAATGCAATGTGATAGAATCCTGACTAGAAATGAGCGGAAAATTCATAGACGCCGGAATGGCTTGTGCTACTACTGTGGTGATTCTACACATGTTATCTCAGCATGCTCTAAACGTATAGCTAAGGTTGTTAGTCCTGTCACCGTTGGTAATTTGCAACCTAAATTTATTCTGTCTGTAACTTTGATTTGCTCACTGTCATCTTATCCTGTCATGGCGTTTGTAGATTCAGGTGCTGCCCTGAGTCTCATGGATCTCTCATTTGCTAAGCGCTGTGGATTTACTCTTGAACCATTAGAAAATCCTATTCCTCTTAGGGGTATTGATGCTACACCATTGGCAGCAAATAAACCGCAGTATTGGACTCAGGTTACCATGTGCATGACTCCTGAACACCGCGAGGTGATACGTTTCCTGGTTTTACATAAAATGCATGATTTGGTCGTTTTAGGGCTGCCATGGTTACAGACCCATAATCCAGTCCTGGACTGGAAGGCTATGTCAGTCTCAAGTTGGGGCTGTCGTGGTATTCATGAGGATTCCCTGCCTGTGTCTATTGCTTCTTCTACGCCTTCGGAAGTTCCGGAGTATTTGTCTGATTATCAGGATGTCTTCAGTGAGTCTGAGTCCAGTGCACTGCCTCCTCATAGGGACTGTGACTGTGCTATAGATTTGATCCCAGGCAGTAAATTTCCTAAGGGAAGACTGTTTAATCTGTCGGTACCTGAACATACCGCTATGCGTTCATATATCAAGGAGTCTCTGGAAAAAGGACATATTCGTCCGTCTTCTTCCCCTCTTGGTGCGGGATTCTTTTTTGTGGCAAAAAAGGACGGATCTTTGAGACCTTGTATTGATTATCGGCTTTTAAATAAGATCACTGTCAAATTTCAGTATCCTTTACCGCTGTTGTCTGACTTGTTTGCCCGGATTAAGGGTGCCAAGTGGTTCACCAAGATAGACCTTCGTGGTGCGTACCACCTTGTGCGCATTAAGCAAGGTGATGAATGGAAAACCGCATTCAATACGCCCGAAGGTCATTTTGAGTACTTGGTGATGCCTTTTGGGCTCTCCAATGCGCCTTCAGTTTTTCAGTCCTTTATGCATGACATTTTCCGGAAGTATCTGGATAAATTTTTGATTGTTTATCTGGATGATATTTTGTTTTTTTCTGATAATTGGGATTCGCATGTGGAGCAGGTCAGGTTGGTCTTTAAAATTTTGCGTGAAAATTCTTTGTTTGTCAAGGGCTCAAAGTGTCTCTTTGGTGTACAGGAGGTTCCCTTTTTGGGGTTCATTTTTTCCCCTTCTGCTGTGGAGATGGACCCAGTCAAGGTCCGAGCTATTCTTGATTGGACTCAGCCCTCGTCAGTTAAGAGTCTTCAGAAGTTCTTGGGCTTCGCTAACTTCTACCGTCGTTTTATCGCTAATTTTTCTAGCATTGTGAAACCTTTGACGGATATGACCAAGAAGGGCTCCGATGTAGCTAACTGGGCTCCTGCTGCCGTGGAGGCTTTCCAGGAGTTGAAACGCCGGTTTACTTCGGCGCCTGTTTTGTGCCAGCCTGACGTCTCACTTCCCTTTCAGGTTGAGGTGGATGCTTCAGAGATTGGGGCAGGGGCCGTTTTGTCGCAGAGAGGCCCTGGTTGCTCTGTTATGAAACCTTGTGCCTTTTTCTCTAGGAAGTTTTCGCCTGCCGAGCGAAATTATGATGTGGGCAATCGGGAGTTGTTGGCCATGAAATGGGCATTTGAGGAGTGGCGTCATTGGCTCGAGGGTGCTAAGCATCGTGTGGTGGTCTTGACTGATCATAAAAATCTGATGTATCTCGAGTCTGCTAAACGCCTTAATCCGAGACAGGCCCGCTGGTCATTGTTTTTCTCCCGCTTTGATTTTGTTGTCTCGTATTTACCAGGTTCAAAGAATGTGAAGGCCGATGCTCTTTGTAGGAGCTTTGTGCCTGATGCTCCTGGAGTCGCTGATCCTGTTGGTATTCTTAAAGATGGAGTTATCTTGTCAGCTATTTCTCCGGATCTGCGACGTGTGTTGCAGAGATTTCAGGCTGATAGGCCTGAGTCTTGTCCACCTGACAGACTGTTTGTCCCGGATAAGTGGACCAGCAGAGTCATTTCCGAGGTTCATTCCTCGGTGTTGGCAGGTCACCCGGGAATTTTTGGCACCAGAGAGCTGGTGGCCAGGTCCTTTTGGTGGCCTTCCTTGTCAAGGGATGTGCGGTCATTTGTGCAGTCCTGTGGGACTTGTGCTCGAGCTAAGCCTTGCTGTTCTCGTGCCAGCGGTTTGCTCTTGCCCTTGCCTGTCCCGAAGAGACCTTGGACACATATCTCCATGGATTTCATTTCTGATCTTCCGCTATCTCAGGGCATGTCCGTTATCTGGGTGATATGTGATCGCTTCTCCAAGATGGTCCATTTGGTTCCTTTGCCTAAGCTGCCTTCCTCTTCCGATCTGGTTCCTGTGTTTTTCCAGAACGTGGTTCGTTTGCACGGCATCCCTGAGAATATTGTGTCAGACAGAGGATCCCAGTTCGTTTCCAGGTTCTGGCGATCCTTTTGTAGTAGGATGGGCATTGATTTGTCGTTTTCGTCTGCTTTCCATCCTCAGACTAATGGACAGACGGAGCGAACCAATCAGACTTTGGAGGCTTATTTGAGGTGTTTTGTCTCTGCTGATCAGGACGATTGGGTGACATTCTTGCCGTTGGCTGAGTTTGCCCTTAATAATCGGGCTAGTTCCGCCACCTTGGTTTCGCCTTTTTTCTGCAACTCTGGTTTCCATCCTCGCTTTTCTTCGGGTCATGTGGAGCCTTCTGACTGTCCTGGGGTGGATTCTGTGGTGGATAGGTTGCAGCAGATCTGGAATCATGTGGTGGACAACTTGAAGTTGTCACAGGAGAAGGCTCAGCGCTTTGCCAACCGCCGCCGCGGTGTGGGTCCCCGACTACGCATTGGGGATTTGGTGTGGCTTTCTTCCCGCTTTGTTCCTATGAAGGTCTCCTCTCCCAAATTTAAACCTCGTTTTATTGGGCCTTACAAGATATTGGAAATCCTTAATCCTGTATCTTTTCGTCTGGATCTTCCTGTGTCGTTTGCTATTCACAATGTATTTCATAGGTCCTTGTTGCGGCGGTACATTGTGCCTGTAGTTCCTTCTGCTGAGCCTCCTGCTCCGGTGTTGGTTGAGGGCGAGTTGGAGTACGTGGTGGAGAAGATCTTGGATTCTCGCCTCTCCAGGCGGAGGCTTCAGTACCTGGTCAAGTGGAAGGGCTATGGTCAGGAGGATAATTCCTGGGTGGTCGCCTCTGATGTTCATGCGGCCGATTTAGTTCGTGCCTTTCATGCCGCTCATCCTGATCGCCCTGGTGGTCGTGGTGAGGGTTCGGTGACCCCTCACTAAGGGGGGGGGGTACTGTTGTGAATTTGCTTTTTGCTCCCTCTAGTGGTTACTAGTTTTTTGACTCTGGTTTTTCTGTCATTCCTTTTATCCGCACCTGGGTCGTTAGTTAGGGGTGTTGCTATATAAGCTCCCTGGACCTTCAGTTCAATGCCTGGCAACGTAGTTATCAGAGCTAGTCTGCTGTGCTCTTGTCTACTGATCCTGGTTCCAGTTATATCAGCTAAGTCTGCCTTTTGCTTTTTGCTATTTGTTTTGGTTTTGTATTTTTGTCCAGCTTGTTCCAAATCTATATCCTGACCTTTGCTGGAAGCTCTAGGGGGCTGGTGTTCTCCCCCCGGACCGTTAGACGGTTCGGGGGTTCTTGAATTTCCAGTGTGGATTTTGATAGGGTTTTTGTTGACCATTTAAGTTACCTTTCTTTATTCTGCTATCAGTCAGCGGGCCTCTCTGTGCTTAACCTGGTTCATTTCTGTGTTTGTCATTTCCTCTTACCTCACCGTCATTATTTGTGGGGGGCTTCTATCCAGCTTTGGGGTCCCCTTCTCTGGAGGCAAGAAAGGTCTTTGTTTTCCTCTACTAGGGGTAGCTAGATTCTCCGGCTGGCGCGTGTCATCTAGAATCAACGTAGGAATGATCCCCGGCTACTTCTAGTGTTGGCGTTAGGAGTAGATATATGGTCAACCCAGTTACCACTGCCCTATGAGCTGGATTTTTGTATTCTGCAGACTTCCACGTTCCTCTGAGACCCTCGCCATTGGGGTCATAACAGAGATCCGTCGGTAGATAATTTCGGTATGCTGCACAGGGAGCCAACGTGGGTGGATTGGTGGGAGCAGGCCGACACAGTCCGTGTCTAGGCTGTAGGAGCATATTACATTTCTCATATAATTCTAGGCATTCAGGACCTGAAAATTACGTCACGGCTTCTGATTGGTCGCGTGCCGCCCATGTGACCGCGACGCGACCAATCACACAAGCCGTGACGTAATTTTCAGGTCCTGAATGCCTAATTATAGGCATTCAGGACCTGAAAATTACGTCACGGCTTGTGTGATTGGTCGCGTCGCGGTCACATGGGCGGCACGCGACCAATCAGAAGCCGTGACTTCACGGATGGCAGTAAACGCGCGCATTTTAAGCAAAGAAGGCTGCCGGTTCCCTCGGTAAGGTGCAGGCTGCGTCGGAGAGGTGAGTATATCAATATTTTTTGTTTTAATTCTTTATTTTACACATTAATATGGATCCCAGGGCCTGAAGGAGAGTTTCCTCTCCTTCAGACCCTGGGAACCATCAGGGATACCATCCGATACTTGAGTCCCATTGACTTGTATTGGTATCGGGTATCGGTATCGGATTAGATCCGATACTTTGCTGGTATCGGCCGATACTTTCCGATACCGATACTTTCAAGTATCGGACGGTATCGCTCAACACTAGTGGCAGCTGACCCTCTACAGCGGGTAAGCTGCTACGGCCCAAAAGAGGGATGAAAAATGCAGGCAAACATTGTAGGGACTCTTGAACCACAGGTGCAGATGGGACCAGCTGAGGAACAGAAAAGCACTGGAAGATGCGGGCTGGACCGGGTGTTAGACAAATGGGTACTGGCAGGTGCGGTCTGGACCGGCTGATGGATAGAAGAGCACAGACAGGTATAAGCAGATGGGCACAGATAGGTAAGAGCAGATGGGTACAGGTAGACAAGCAGACAGGCAGACCTGGAGAACCTGACAACTAGCAAACATGCAAGGCAAACTAATAACATAGCTCAGGCACTTCCATATTGGAGAAGCCTTAAATAGAAGGTGTCACCCAGCTATAGGTTGGGAATACCTTAGGTTGATGTGGACAGTCCCTTTAAGAGGCAGGGAGCGAGTGCGTGCGCCCTCTAAGCATAGTTCCTGATCCTAAAACTGAACCCTGGTGGACACTAACACATAGGGGGCGAGATGAGTAGGTGGTGTGTGTGTAAGACACTGAATATCCTGTCTGTTAGGTATTAGGAGAGCCAGCAAAAGGCCAAGTCTGTAAAGTCAACAGATCAGAAATTCTGTAGTAAGAGGGAATGGTCCACTGTGTCAAAGACAGATGCCAGGTCCAGGAGAAGGAGAAGGACAAACTTGCGTCGCTTTCATTTGGCGGTAAGTAGGTCATGGGTGACTTTAGTCAGGGCATTTTCAGTGGAATGGTGTGATCTGAAGTCAGAGAAGAGGAGAGGAGAGATGGGAGGACAGTTCAAAATGGACGTGTTGTTATAGAAGTTTGGAGGCATAAGGGAGAAATAATATTGGATGATAGGTAGACACAGATGATGGGTCCAGAGTGGGCTTTTTGGGGATTGGTGCGATCGAGGTATGTTTCAATCAGGATCGAAGACACCAGTTGTTGGTGACAGGTTGAAAGTGGGTTAGGTTTGTGATGAAGACTGTGGCAAAGTTTGGAATGAGGTGGGACTTTATTGTGTCAAGTTCACGTATGGTGAGGCAAAGTATTCAGCTGAGATGAGAGGAGAGGGAGGGGGAACTGGTGGAGGCAGGAAAGAATTGAAGGTACTGAATAGCTGTTTAGGGTTGTGAGACAGGTATGATATGAGGGATGAGAAATTGGTTTGTTTTGCTGCAGTCCAAATTTGAGCAGCATTTTTTCAACTTCTGTTACTGGACGGGCAACTCCACTCCCTTTCTTTGGCAGCCATACAGTGGTATGCTTTGTAGATGAGGGCCAGATTGAGCATATGTGCCAGTACATGGCAAGTGCTCCATCAAGTGGCATGTCCTCCTCTTCCTCCACCTTAATATCACACACAGTACAGTCCTCATTGGTGGCACCCTAATTACCATTTTTTTCCACCACATCACAACTCACCAAGCGCCCAACTGACTGTTGGGAAACACAGATGGCTGAGTCTGCAGATCTCTTCACACATTGTATGCCATGGGCATAGGAAGTGTACTCTAAAGATTCACAGAGTCAAGAGGAGGAAATCATCTGCACCAATGGCCAAGTTTTTTCTAACTTTGATCCATGGCCGGATGAAGTTTTGTCCAAGCATGAACCAAACCCTCGTCAACAGATTTTAACCTCGTTGGATGAAGGTGATCCATTTGTGATGAGACTCAGATATTTGAGGTGCCCACAGACTGTACTCTGCTGTCAAGGCAGGAAGAGGAGGATAGTGACTCTCAGGGCAAGGAGTAAGAGAACAGAGAGGATGATGATGAGGTAGTAGATCACACTTGGTGTAAACCCAGAGGCATGCAGCTGAGTAGCTCAGAAGAGAAGGAGAAAGGTGAAGATGTTACTTAGACACACATTTATGGAACCACAACAACCAATGCATCTTGAGGCCCAACTCTGGCAGTGGACAGCAGCTTTCGCGGTTCTGCAGTTGGCTATCTTGGGTCATTTTTTCAGAAAGGTAAAAATCTAAAAAATCATATTATCTGTCAACTTTTTTTTAAAAGCAACCTAGTTGAGTAAAAAAAGAAATAATTTCAGTACTACATGAATGACCTGGCACATGCGCTATCAACATGCGTTAATCTGGGAATGTCACTGTGCTAAAATGCAGACTAGTGAGTCTCACCAACCACCATCCACCCCATCAACTGCATCTTCTGATTCTTCCTCCTCCCTCACTGTGGCAAGCGTTGTCACATAGGTCTCCGGGCGACGAACCTCCACTTGTTTACCCCCTACAGCTGGGGTGATTGAGAGCCTGTCAGCTGATATAGAATTGGACATGTCTGCTGTTTTTGACTGATCTTACATACCAGGCACACCCTATCTTCCTCAATCCACCATAACATCTCCTCCTGCTCTTCTCTCACAGTCCAGCAGCTTGTCGTGTTCACCCTACTTTACCCTGTGTCAGCACAGCAGCAAACCCTTGTTTGTGCAGTTGTGCTCATGTAAAAGATATTTTACTCCACATGGCAAAGTTAACAGCTTGAATTTCACCATCTTCAATCTACTAATAATAACCTTTATTTATATATCGCAAACACATTCTGCATAGCTTTAGGAGTCAGAAGTTCATATAAAACAGTCAAAAGTTACCAAGTTTAAGATAATAAAACAATGAAAGCAAAAATAATGACGACCCTGCTCTTCAGAGCTTACAATCTACAATGAGGTGGGGGTGACACCAATTACAGGTGCTTATTTACAATGATGGTACAACCTTCTTGAGGAAATGGGGGGTAGAGAAAGACTGCATGAGACTTTTGGGTAAGGTTGTGTTTGATGGCGAATTATGTTCAGATAAGTAGAGAAAAAGCTATATATATATATATATATATTAAAAGGACTTTGATTAGGGAACGTGATAGGCTGCCCTAAACAGATGTGTTTTTAGGGAACACCTAAAAATGTCTAAGTTGTGGTTATACTCCTAATTTCATGGGGGACAAATGGTAAGAGGTGACTCATCTAGGTAAGAAATTGAACTAAAGCGGACAAAGTCCAGATCAGGGGTGTTACCATCTTTGTGTGTCTCAGAGTTTGACATTTGTGAGATGCCACGAGAATTGTCTACAGATAGAATCTGGGATGTAGTTGGGGAGGTGGAGCTGTTTAAGTCTCCCAGGATAAGGGTCGTCAATTCTGAGGACATGAAGTGTGGCTGCAATGCATAAAAGTGGTCAAGGAAGTGAATGTGTGAGCCTGGGGACCGGTATATGACTGCTACTCTGAAAGAGAGGGGATGGAACACCCTGATGGTGTGAATCTCAAAGGAAAAATGGCATCCAATCGGCCTGCATTTATTTAATGCATTAAAAACAGCATTGTTGTTGGCCTCCTCGAATGATTCGTTGCCCAATCATGTAATTGTCAGGACAATAGGGGCCAGCTGAGAGGTATTCGCTACAAACATCACAGCACTTGTTTCTGTATGACTCATGGCCTGTGATCTCTGTGATTATTGCATGGCCACTCCAATCTGTTGGCCACGGAAATGCATCCTTTCCCCTTATGGATACAGACAGTTTCTGAAAGCTGTTAGCCGTCGCAGTCCCCCCAGTACCAGTTGCCCACTCACCATTACTTCTGTAAGAAAGATGTGCCTGCGCTACAGCAACAAGTCGCAGACAACTTCACCCGTTCCCTGAAAAATCCTATGTCTGTCAGGGTGCATTTCAACAATGACACCTGGTTGCGCAAGCGTGGACAGGGGAGTTACATCTAGACTTGGTACTGGGTGACTCTGGTGGCTGTAGGGGAAGTCGGGGAAGGGGATGCTCCACAAATCTTACAATGCCCAAGGCTTGCAGGGTGCTTGGGGATGGAGAAATAAACCACTACACACAACAAGATGTGTAACTAAACTACTAGACAACAGGGGTTGGAGAACTAAACTACTAAACAGCTATGATTGCAGAACTTAACAAATTAACACCAGAACATGGAGAACTAAACTAATAGACAACAGGGATTGGAGAACTAAACTACTAAATAGCTTGAGTTAGAGAGCACACCAGGGCATGGAGAACTAAAGCAGTAGACACCAAGGTGTCACTAGACACCAAGTCTTGGAATCCCCAGGGTGTGCAGAACAAACCTCTGTGTGTAACAATTCCTGCAGTTCTGCTTCCTCCACCTCCTCTAGGGCCTCTACCTGTACCTTCAACCTCTGCCTTAATTAAACACACATTCCAACACTGCAGAGAGAATCCCTACCTACCTCCATGCTGCACAGCCAGGGCTCACCATAATGAGGCAGTGTTTACAATAATATGCCTTGGAGATTGCAGTCATACAGATCAACAGTTGTGGACAGCTATCCATGCCGAGTTTGAGCAATGGCTGTCTACACTCAACCTGAAGCCAGGGAAGGCAGTGTGCGATAACGGTGCAAACCTGGTGGCAGCCCTATGCCTGGCCAACCTTACATACCTGCCTTGCATGGCTCACATCCTGAACCTGATGGTACAGCAATTCCTCTGCTACTGTCCCAGCCTGGATGTGCTGCTGCAGAAACCACTGTCTTGTTGACTTCCACCATTCCACTCCAGTTGATATAGAGATTTTTCGGATTACCGGTTAATCGGTTGACATGCGATATGACCACACTATGGAATTAAACTCTGCACATGTTGCAGCGACTGTGGCAGCAGTGCTAAGACCTGGTGCAAGATGACATTTTTCAAAGCCTGTCACAATGGACGTGGTGCAATTCAGACTTGTGTACTGGATACAGATGAAGGACCACTGCACCCTTCTGTATGTTTTCTTAATGGCTACTCAGATGGTTAGCAGTGAGGATGCTGTCATCAGCATCCCTATTACTGTCATCTACATGCCAGAGCACACTTTAAATAGTGTGGGCAAGCAGGTGGTAGTGGTGATCCTGGGGGAAGAGGAGGAAGCAAAAGAGGATACCTTTAGGGTTAACGATATCTATAAGTTCAGGTCTGTCATCTCACAGACATTTGCCAAGGGAGGAACAAATGGATAAGGACCATGAAAAGGATAAGAAGGAAGAGGTGATGGATCCATGTTGTCCGTGGCTGACAGGAGGGGATTGAGGAAGAAAGCTTGAGTGTAGTGATGAGCGAGTATGCTCTTTACTTGGGTTTCTCCGAGTATGCTCAGGTGGTCTATGAGTATTTCATTGTGCTCGGAGATTTAGTTTATGTCGATGCAGCTGCATGATTTGCGGCTGCTAGACAGCTTGAATACATGTGGGGATTGCCTGTTTGTTAGGCAAATGAGATTAATCATGTTACAGCAGAAAGAATTATTTCAGTGTCGATAAGGTCTGTATGACAAAGAAGATCTCCTCCAAAAAATCAAAGTGAGATGTCCCCTAGTGTATGACATTAGTAACAGACTTTTTTTGGTGTGGATGAGGCCTGTGTATAACTGACTAAATGCTACAAATAATTTCTAAGTGAGATTTACCCTACTGTATAACATTAGTAGCAGAAGAATTTTTGGGGGGCCTGTCGGTGAGGCCTGTATAACATTGACTAGATTCTCTAAACAATTTCAAAGTGACATGTCCCCTACTGTATTACATTAACAGAAGAATTTTTGGGGGGCCTGTTGATGAGACCTGTATAACATTGACTAGATGCTCCAAGCAATTTCAAAGCGAGATGTCCCTCCTGTATGACATTAGTAACAGAAGAATTTTTGGGGGCCTGACGATGAGACCTGTGTAACATTGACCAGATGCTCTAAACAGTTTCAAAGTGACATGTCCCCTACTGTATTACATTAGTATCAGAAGAATTTTTTTCGGCCTGTCGATGATGCCTGTATAACATTGACTAGATGCTCTAACCAATTTCAAATTGAGATGGCCCCTACAGTATGACATTAGTAACAGAAGAATTTTGGGGGGGCCTGTTGATGAGGCCTGTATAATATTGACTAGATGCTACAAACAATTTCAAAGTGAGATGTCCCCTACTGTATGAAGTTAGTAAGAGAAGAATGTGTTTGGGTCTGTGTTATGAGGCCTGTATAAATGAAGTCAGTAACAGAATAATTTTTTAGGCCTGTCGATAAGGCCTGTATAACATTGACTAGATGCTACAAACAATTTCAAAGTGACATGTCCTCTACTATATTACGCTAGTAACAGAAGAATTTTTTTGGGCCTGTCAACGAGGCCTGTATAACATTGACTAGATGCTTAACACAAATGCAAACTGAGATCTTCCCTTCTGTATTTGGTTAGTAACATAAAATTATTTTTTTAGTGTGGATGAGGCCTGTATAATCTAGAAGATTGTCCATGGCATTGGAACGCCCTCTTTCCTACAGTTGCTGCTGGTAAGGTGCAGGTTTTCTGGAGAAATATGGTCGACGTGTCGTTACATGAACTGATCAGGAAAAGGGCCATGACAACAGTGAGAATAGAAACGTACAACAGGATCAATAACAGGGCTGCTATGGGAAGTATGAGATCGAGGATCCAGCCTACAATGATTACTTATTTACACAACAGCAATTACCAGAGAAAGTGTGATGCTCATCAGAAGATAGGTGTAACATATGTGCGTCTCAAGCTAGGTATAAAAGATGCCTGTGAGAAACTGGATGCCAAAGATGCACATAATCTAGAAGATAGGCTCAAAACAATTTCAAACTCAGATCTCGGCTACTGTATCACTTTTGTAAAAAAAAAGTAAAATAAATTAATCTTAATGTGCAACAGCTCTGCACACAGAACAATTATCATGTTTATCAACAGAAATTTTTTTTTTTTTTAATGTGCTTGAGGTCTGCAGACAGCTTCATATTACTGCCAGAAAATGACAACGTGTGATACGGCATGCTGTATCACATTCAGCAACAGAAAATATTATAATTTTTTTTAATGCACATTAGGTCTGCAGACATGTTCATATCACCTCCACAACATGACAATGTGGGATACGGCAGGTTGTATCACATTCAGTCTCAGAAAAAATTAGAATTTTATTTTAATGTGCCTTAGGTCTGCAAACAGTTTCATATCACCACAGCACTAAATGACAAGGTGGGATACAGCAGGCTGTTTCAAATTTAGCTAGTGAAAGTACATTATTTAGAATGCTATACTAGTGTAAGGAGCACAATAGAAGCAGTGTACAACACACTTGTAGGACATGTACCCTGCTGGCTTTGTCTGTGGACCTCAATAGTGGCCAAAAAAAAGCTGAAAGGTAAATTTAACAGCCACACTGGACACCAGCTAGCTACACTATCTGACTGATATACAACCACCTAGCTAACTAGCTAAAATCTGGGATACAGCAGGCTTTTTCACATTTAGCTAGTAAAAAAATGTTAATTAGAATGCTATACTCGTTCATGGAGCGCAATAGAAGCAGTGCACAACGTACTTGTAGGACTTGTGCCTTGATGGCTTTGTCTGTGGACATCAGTAATGGGAAAAAAAGTGCTGGAAGGTAAATTTAACAGTCACACTGGACATTAGGTTGAACAACTAGCCTGTTTGTTGGGCTCTCCATGCATGTATTGTGCCTGTCACACAGCTGCGACACATGCAGCTGCGGCTCGGAACAGCTGATTATCAAAGTGCTCAAGTTAGCCGGGTTCCTGATGCAGCTTATTCGATAAGCACTATAGCTTGCCAAATAAGGATGAGCCGAAGATATTCGCTCATCTCTACTCCTGACTTTGTGACTTAACAACAAGGGCATAGCAGCAATTGTGTTTCATCATCATCATCTTTCTCATCCCAAATTTTCCATTCCTTACCATCATAATGTTGTGGCCGGGGATGCTCTAGGGTGTGTACATCACTATACAGCATGTCCTTCTGTCCCTCTTGGAGCATGCAGGTTGGGAGGCCACAAGCAAAAATTGATGTTGTAAAAAGCCAGTCGGACTGTTCTAGTGTGGGATCATTAGTCTCCTGGGACTCATCATGGTGGGAGGATGAAAGATCATGGTGAGGATTAAGTGATCCAGACTTTATGCTGGTGAGACTGGACCATGTGCAACTGTGTGGTGGTGCTGCCAAGTCTGCTGGAAGCATTATCTGCTATCCAACTGATCACCTGTTTGCACTGCTCTGGCTTCAGAAGTGGTGTATTGTGCCTCCCTACAAAGGGGGACAGGAATCTAGGTGACGTGAATAGGCATTTTTCTTGTGCTCCAGGAACAGGCATAGTCACACCTGCCCCATGTCCTCGACACTATAATCAGCACTTCCACTACCCTATCCCTTAATGCACATCTTACACATTTTCTAATTGCTAGATCTCTTGAAACCAAGTTTAATTTTAATAAAAGAAAAAAATTGTTCATCTGCAGCAATCAAAGTAGTTTTTGTGAGTTTACTCCACCGTAATGTAACAGAAAAAGCACAAAAGTTTATGGATGACAATCAAATTCAATTCAGAAACATGATTCAATGCCTTTTCCTCAGTTTTAGAGTCTAAAGAATTTTTAAAAGCTTTTTGTCAGCTTTACAGATCACAGAAATGTTCACTGACCACGTTAACACTGTATGTCTGAGAAATGTAAGCCTGCAAAATTTTTTAAAGCTTTTGTTCAATTTTAGAGATCACAGAAATGTTCACAGACCACGTAACTGCATGTCTGAGAAATGGATTATTACAACATTTTTAAAAGCTTTTTATCAGTTTTACAGATCACAGAAATGTTTACTGACCACGTAACACTGTATGTCTGAGAAATGGAATCCTACATAATTTTTAAAAGCTATTTTGCTGTTTTACAGATCACAGAAATGTTCACAGACCACTAACACTGTATGTCTGAGAAATGGAAGCCTATAACATTTTTAATGCTTTTGTTCATTTTTAGAGATCATGGTAATGTTCACAGACAAAGTAAAACTCTATGTCTGAGAAATGGAAGCCTACAACATTTTTAAAAGATTTTTAGCAGTTTTACAGATCACAGAAAAAAACCCCACACTACAAAATAATGTATGGCTGAATAATGTAGCCCAAGAAAATGTGTCAACAAGGTTTGGATTGTTATATAACACAAAAAATGACCTCAAAGCACGTAATACTTGATGGATCAAAATATATTCCATTTTTTCAGACCCCCCCAAAAAATGCAGCTTTATATTTGCTAATGGACTGCACAAGCTTAATCCCTGTCTACAGACTGGATTCTGTCACTTTTCCTGCTCCTGCGGCTCTCTCTCTCTCTCCCTATGCTAAATGCAGATTTTATGTGCTAGAAATTATTAGCCCTTAGAAGAGCTATTAGTATGATGACTCCGCTTCAGCACTAGTGTCAAAATTACAGGCCTCTGATTTATTGTACTGTGCACACAGGCCTAGATGAGCACTCTCTACCTCCAATAAGAAGTGTCACATAGTTGTGCGTTGATGTCAGTGTGCTGAGCCAGGCAACGGCTGTCATTTTATAATCCCTGATGATGTCAGATGGCCAGTCAATCACATTAATGCCACAAACAAGATGGCTACAGCATTACAGTGACTCATGGGCAATCCCTGCATGCTTATGGGCTGCATAAAAGGTGCCAAATATGCGAGGTGGGGATTTTACATCAAGCACCTCTCATTGCCGAGGAACAAGCACATCTGAGCACCGTTATACTCGAAAATCACCGAGCACTTATGTTTATTCCTACTTGCTGCACATTTATCCTGCTTTGTACTCTGAGAGCTTACTCAAGGGTTTCCATGTAAATCTCTGAAACACATGATTCAGATGGAATCCCCGGTGGAAAATTCCTTATAATAAGGCAGATGGAGGCACTATGGATACCGTCTGCCTTATGATCATATGGTGTCCCTCTTTTTAGGCGTGCATAAAAGCACGGTCTGCCACAGTTTTGTTCACCTCTTAAGAGGACAACACTGAACAGAGGTTCACATAGAGTCCAGAGTAACTCTGTTGCCTCATTATATATAGTGGCTCCCTTGGGGGTTTCATCTGAATCACTTCACTTGGAGATTTAGATGGCAACCCTGATGTAAGAGCTCAGTGTAGAGTGCAAGATAAATGTGATGCCATACGTTATGTAAAATGTTCCCAATAAAAGCTTCCACTCAAAATCCACATCTGTTAATGGAAATATAGGGTGCCTCCACATTACTAGTAGAAAAAAGGCTCTGGAAAAGCACTATGACCCCTTGCCCCTAAATGAAATCCAGCTAACTCTGCACTCCCAAATTTATATGCTCCTCTCCCTTCTGAGCCACACAGTGTGCTTAAACCACATTTAGTGTCTACATTTTTGGCATTTCTGTAGCGATGAGAGCCTGCCAAGTTTACAGTGCCTGTCTCCAGAAGCACGACCTGGGAATAATGTACTGGGCAATACAATAGCAAATTTGCAATTTTCACTCAGCAACATCCACTGCTGCTTGTTTCTGGAAAACATCCATGGAGTCAAAGTCATCACCATACCTGTAGATACATTTGCAAAGGGGTATCGTTTGCAAAATATGGTTACTGGAGGAGGATCCTACTCTTCTAGCACTTAAAGGCTCTGCATGGAGTATGGAGTTTGCGAACTATACTGGGAAAATCTGCTCTCCAGGAAGCAAATTGTGCACCATCCTACCCAAGGCTCTCTATGTGGCTAAGCAGTATTGTACAGTCACATATGGGGCATTTCCATGTTCAGCAGAATTGTGTGACACATTTTGGTGCTATTTTTGCCCATTTTTCCTTTTGAAAACATAAAATCTGGGCTAAAACAAAATTTTGAGTTTTAAAATGTAATTATTTTTTCTTCATTGCCCAATGATATAAAATTCTGTGACACACCAGTGGTGTCATGGTGCACCCTTAAGTGAATTCATTAAGAGGTGTAGTTTGTAAAACTTCTGGGAGGTTCTGCTGTTCTGGCACCTCAGGGGCTCTCCTAGTGGTTCATGGCACCCACAAACGATAACAGTAAAATCTGCACTAAATTACTGCTCTCCTTCTTTCTGAGTTGTACACTGTACTTCAAAGGTATTTCCCAATTACTTGTAAGGTATTGGCCTGCTCAGGTGCAATTGCCCAGCAAACTTAGAGGTAATTTTTTACCTATTAGTTCTTATAAAAATTAAATATTTTGGGGCTAAAACAAATTTTAGTGGGAAAAATGTAATTATTCTTTCTTTCCCGCCCAATGATATAAATTTCTGTGAGGCAGATATGGTGTCAGCATGCTCATTGCACACCTAGATGAATACATTGAGAGGTGCAGTTTGTAAAATTATGTCACTTATGGGGGTGTTTCTGCTGTTCTGGCACCTCAGGAGCTGTGACTAGGGTTGAGCGACTTTTATTTTTATAGGATCGGGTCGGGTTTCACGAAACCCGACTTTCTCAAAAGTCGGGTCGAGCAAAATCGGCCGATCCTATAAAAAAGTCGGGGTCGGGGTCGGCTGAAACACGAAACCCAATGCAGTGCAATGGGATACTATGGTTCCCAGGGTCTGAAGGAGAGGAAACTCTCCTTCAGGCCCTGGGATCCATATTAATGTGTAAAATAAAGAATTAAATTAAAAAATATTGATATACTCACCCGTCCGGAGGCTCCTGGACATCACCGCTGGTAACCGGCAGCCTTCTTTGCTTAAAATGAGCGCGTTCAGGGCCTTCCATGACGTCACGACTTCTGATTGGTCGCGTGCCGCTCATGTGACCGCCACGCGACCAATCACAAGCCGTGACGTAATTCTCAGGTCCTAAATTCCTAATTCTAGGAATTTAGGACCTGAGAATTACGTCACGGCTTGTGATTGGTCGCGTGGCGGTCACATGGGCGGCTGCGACCAATCACAAGCCGTGACGTCATCTAAGGCCCTGAACGCGCTCATTCTTAGGAAGGAAGGCTGCCGGAAAGAAGCCGAGGGTGAGTATATTCCTATTAGGTATATACTCACCCTCGGACGCGCCCTGCTTCTTTCCGGCAGCCTTCCTTCTTAAGAATGAGCGCGTTCAGGGCCTTAGATGACGTCACGGCTTGTGATTGGTCGCGTGGCGGTCACATGGGCGGCCGCGACCAATCACAAGCCGTGACGTAATTCTCAGGTCCTAAATTCCTAGAATGAGGAATTTAGGACCTGAGAATTACGTCACGGCTTGTGATTGGTCGCGTGGCGGTCACATGAGCGGCACGCAACCAATCAGAAGCCGTGACATCATGGAAGGCCGTAAACGCGCTCATTTTAATCAAAGAAGGCTGCCGGTTACCAGCGGTGATGTCCAGGGGCCTCCGGAGAGGTGAGTATATCAATATTTTGTATTTTAATTCTTTATTTTACACTTAAATGTGGATTCCGATACCGATTTCCGATATCGCAAACATATCGGAACTCGGTATCGGAATTCCGATACCAGATTCAGAAGATCGCCGACCTCATGGCCGACCCCACACAGGGGTCAGGTCGGGTTTCATGAAACCCGACTTTGCCAAAAGTCGGCAACTTCTGAAAATGGCCGACCCGTTTTGCTCAACTCTAGCTGTGACAGTGTGACATTGCAGCCTCAAACCATTTCAGCAAAATATGAACTCCAATATGGTGCTTCTACCCTTCTGAGCTTTGAACTGAGCATAGTTTTTGACCACATAAGGGGTATTGGTACTAAAGAGAAATTGCACAACAAATTTTATGTTGCAATTTCTAATGTTAACCTTGAGAAAATAAAAAAATTGGGGCTAACAGAACAAGTTTGTGGGAAAAATTTGTTTTTTTTTATTTTTACAGCTCAACGGTATAAAATTCTATGAAGCACCTTATGGTTAAAGGTACTCACCACACATTTAGATACATTCCTTGAGGGGTCTAGTCTCTAATGTGGGGTCACTTGTGGGGGGTTTCCACTGTTTAGGCACATCAGCGGCTTTCCAAATGCGACATGGCGTCTGCTAATAATTCTAGCAAATTTTGAGTTCAAAATGTCAAATGGTTCTCCTCCATTTCGAGCCCTGCTGTGTGACCAAGCAATAGTTTCCCCCACATATTGGGCATAAGTATACTCAGGAGAAATTGCACAACAAATTGTATGGTGCATTTTGTCCTTCTGCCCTTGTGGAAATGCACAATTAGGGGCTAGAAGTACATATTTGTGGGACAAATGTGATTTTTTATTTTCATTGCTCTACGTTATAAACTTCTGTGAAGCATCCGGGGGTTCATGGTGGAAAAAACCCTATTACAGATTCCCTTTAAAAGATTAATATGCCCTACGGTGCCTATTATAGCACTGGTCCTTAATTTAAATTTCCACTATCAAGTTTTATCTCCCCAACTGTTATACCTCTAAAATAGCAAACAAAGATGATACTCACCATACCGGGATCCAGCCCAATACTCTTCCTCTGCTCTAGTCCTTGTTTCCTGGCTGCAACAGAAATGTCACAACTAAATTGTACATCAACTTAGCAAAACCAGTAAGCTCAGTGATTGGTTGCATCAGTAATTCGTGGCGCCACCACCGCAACAAGTAAACAAAGACCAGCACGGCAAAAAGCCATCATTTGACCCAGGGAAGGTGAGCACCATCTGTGTTTGTTGATTTAGAAGTACATGAGCATTGGGGAACATAAAACTTGATAATGAAAAAAACTTTACCGCTTAATCTAGATTTAGACATTCTGCATTACATTACCCAATATTGCTGTGACAGCATTATACAAGAGAGTAAAAGCAAAGATTATTATATATGGATCGCCTCCCAAGGGCCGTGGGTTACTTGGTACCGGGTCCAATGTTCACTGGGTGATGACACGGTGGCTGACCCGGTCCGTGGCCCTGGGACATCCGTTTAAAAGTGAAAGGTCTTTAAAGGGATAAAATTTATGTTTGTAACGCCACCTGTGGTATTCGGTCAGGGTGACCGACGCTGCTTTAAGGGGTCCACTGGGGTGAAGTTATGGCAGCTAGATGGTATTCCTTTGCACAGGTGAAGTAAGTCCCCAGGGCTTTTCGGTGTGAAGATGGTGGTTTGGTGAGAGGTGCAGAGAAGAATGAGGACACAAGATTGCAGTCTCTTTACCTTTACTGAAGACTTCAGCATCCACAGTCCAGGGCACCAGATCACAGGGCAGGCAGAGTCCGGCCGGTTTGGAGGCAAGTCCAGAGTTCCCTTGTCCTGGTGGAAATCAGTAGCCTTCCCTTGTGCTGCGGTGGTGTAGTCCCTTACTGCCTATGGCTTCACATAAGGGTCTCACAGATGTGGTGTTCCGTTCTCTCTGTCCCCATATAGGATAGGACAAAACCCATATGACTGGTGAATTGAGCCTGTTTATAGGTTCTTTTAGATAACCCGGCTCTGTAGGTTTCACTGTGCCTCCTGGGTGTAGGTGCGGACAGGTAACCTGCAATTAGCTGTCCTGCCGGTCTCTGAAATAAGGCGTAGAGGTCCTTACTCCCTCGGTGTTCTGGCTACCAGGATGTTGCGCCTCAGAAGGAGACAGCTTGAGCGGGGCTGGTCCCCTTCTGGTATCCTCTCCTTTGCTTCGACTTCCTTCACGCTCGCTGCAATACAGTTCTGGCTTTCAATGTCTCTTTCTGGGAGCTACAGCTCTGAGGGCATGAACAGCTCCTTTAACCTTCCATTCTCCTCAGACTCTGGTCTGGAACTAACAGAACTCCTGTCTGGAGCTCTGCCAGGAACTGACTAAATCCGGAACTGACTAACTTTCCCTACAGACTACCAGTTATATATATACTAGATGGTGGCCTGATTCTAATGCATCGGGTATTCTAGAATATGTATGTATGTATATAGCAGCCACATAGTATATAGCACAGGCCACGTAGTATATAGGAGCCACGTAGTATTTAGCAGCCATGCAGTACATAACACAGCCACATAGTATATAACACAGTCCACGTAATGTATAGCACAGGTCACGCAGTATATAACACAGGCCACACAGTATATAACACAGCCCAAGCAGTATATAACACAGCCCACGCAGTATATAACATAGCCCATGTAATATATAGCACAGCCCACGCAGTATATAACACAGCCCACGCAGTATATCACACAGCCCATGCAGTATATAACACAGCCCAAGCAATATATAACACAGCCCACACAGTATATAACACAGCCCACGCAGTATATAACACAGCCCACGCAGTATATAACATAGCCCAAGCAATATAGAACACAGCCCAATTAATATATAGCACAGCCCACGCACTATATAACACAGGCCATGCAATATATAAGACAGCCCACGCAGTATATAACACAGCCCATGCATTATATAACACAGCCCACGCAATATATAACAGCCCACGTAATATGTAGCACAGCCCATTCAGTATATAACACAGCCCATATAATATATAGCACAGCCCACGCAGTACATAATACAGGCCACACAATATATAACACAGCCACGCAGTATATAACACAGCCCACGCAGTATATAACACAGGGCACGCAGTATATAACACAGCCACGCAGTATATAACACAGCCCAAGCAATATATAACACAGCCCACACAGTATATAACACAGCCCATGCAGTATATAACACAGCCCAAGCAATATATAACATAGCCCAATTAATATTTAGCACAGCCCACGCAGTATATAACACAGGCCATGCAATATATAAGACAGCCCACGCAGTATATAACACAGCCCACGCAATATATAACAGCCCACGTAATATATAGCACAGCCCATTCAGTATATAACACAGCCCATATAATATATAGCACAGCCCACGCAGTATATAATACAGGCCACACAATATATAACACAGCCACGCAGTATATAACACAGACCACGCAGTATATAGCACAGGCCATGCAGCATATAACACTGCCCATGTAGTATATAACACCGCCCACATAGTATATAGCAGCCACGCAGTATATAACACAGCGCAGGTAATATATAGCACAGCCCACACCGCATATTACACAGCCCATGTAGAGTAGAGCAGCCACGCAGTATATAACACAGCCCACGTAGTATATAGCAGTGTGGGCACCATATCCCTGTTAAAAAAAATAATTAAAATAAAAAGCGAGACCGCTAAGTCTTCTGGGTAATTTCACAATGCATCTCTGGGAACGGAAGCTGGCGGTAGCCGCACACGCATCGGCGGACGACGGAAGGTGAGAATAGCAGGTTTTTTATTATTTTTAACATTAGATTTTTTTACTATTGATTCTGCATAGGAAGCATCAATAGTAAAAAGTCGTTCACACAGGGTTAATAGCAGCGTTAACGGAGTGCATTACACCGCGGCATAATGCGGTCCGTTAACGCTGCCATTAACCCTGTGTGAGCTCTGACTGGAGGGGAGTATGGAGCGGGAGCTGGGCACTGACTGGACGGATGTAGGGAGGGACTAATTCTCAGCGATGCTTGGATTTCCGTGACAGACAGACAAACAGACAGACAGGCAGATGGAAGTACCCCTTAGACAATTATATAGATGGGGAGTGACCTAATGAATAGGAGCAGAAGCTCCCCCTGGTGGTCTGGAGTGTGAAATGTGTTGCATGTTTGTGATACCTGGATGCAGTTATCCTTCTTTGCCACCAAACGTAGCATCAGTCTCCCCGAGAGGAAAGCAATACCACTGCGATGACCAGGACCCTGGGGCGCCACATATACAGGCTAAAAGATCTAGAATATGACTTACTTCACATTAGATCCAGTCTATAATACTTTGCAGGTGCTACATTTATGATGCACTGTGACAGTAAGCTGTGATTTAACTCTCTCGACTTCAGTCATCAGATAAGGTGAAGAAGAACCAGCACATAACCAACTTTTCTCAATTTTAACTAATAATTGTCAGCACTTTAAAGTATTTCCATTACTCAAAAAAGACATTGTTTGCAAAACTTAACAATTAACCATGGGGAACAGGAATTTCACTTACAAATCACTCTCTGACAGGATATTCTCTTGCCAGTGGAGGTAAAGAATTTTCTTATTAGACATTTCCAAAAAAGGATGTTTGAGAAATCCAAGCAACAGCGATGTTGAATTACTGTTAAGTCTTAGATAAATGTCTTTCTGGATTCAGCCACACTAAGTTTAACCCCTTCATGACCTTGCCGTTGTTTGCAATTCTGACCAGTGTCCCTTTATGAGGTAATAACTCAGGAACGCTTCAACGGATCCTAGCGATTCTGAGATTGTTTTTTCGTGACATATTGGGCTTCATGTTAGTGGTAAATTTAGGTCGATAATTTCTGAGTTTATTTGTGAAAAAAACGGAAATTTGGCAAAAATTTTGAAAATTTCGCAATTTTCACATTTTGAATTTTTATTCTGTTAAACCAGAGAGTTATGTGACACAAAATAGTTAATAAATAACATTTCCCACATGTCTACTTTACATCAGCACAATTTTGGAAACAAATTTTTTTTTTGCTAGGAAGTTATAAGGGTTAAAATTTGACCAGTGATTTCTCATTTTTACAACAAAATTTACAAAACCATTTTTTTTAGGGACCACCTCACATTTGAAGTCAGTTTGAGGGTTCTATATGGCTGAAAATACCCAAAATTGACACCATTCTAAAAACTGCACCCCTCAAGGTGCTCAAAACCACATTCAAGAAGTTTATTAACCCTTCAGGTGTTTCACAGCAGCAGAAGCAACATGGAAGTAAAAAATGAACATTTAACTTTTTAGTCACAAAAATGATCTTTTAGCAACAATTTTTTATTTTCCCAAGGGTAAAAGGAGAAACTGGACCACGAACGTTGTTGTCCAATTTGTCCTGAGTACGCTGGTACCTCATATGTGGGGGTAAACCACTGTTTGGGGCACGTCAGGGCTCGGAAGGGAAGGAGCGCCATTTGACTTTTTGAATGAAAAATTGGCTCCAATCTTTAGCGGACACCATGTCGCGTTTGGAGAGCCCCCGTGTGCCTAAACATTGGAGCTCCCCCACAAGTGACCACATTTTGGAAACTAGACCCCCCAAGGAACTTATCTAGAAGCATAGTGAGCACTTTAAACCCCCAGGTGCTTCACAAATTGATCCGTAAAAATGAAAAAGTACTTTTTTTTCACAAAAAAATTATTTTAGCCTCAATTTTTTCATTTTCACATGGGCAACAGGATAAAATGGATCCTAAGTTTTGTTGGGCAATTTCTCCTGAGTACACCGATACCTCACATGTGGGAGTAAACCACTGTTTGGGCACATGGTAAGGCTCGGAAAGGAAGGAGCGCCATTTGACTTTTTGAATGAAAAATTATCTCCATCGTTAGCGGACACCATGTCGCGTTTGGAAAGCCCCTGTGTGCCTAAACATTGGAACTCCTCCACAAGTGACCCCATTTTGGAAACTAGACCCCCCAAGAAACTCATCTAGAGGCATAGTGAGCACTTTAAACCCCCAGGTGCTTCACAAATTGATCCGCAAAAATGAAAAAGTACTTTTTTTTCACACAAAATATCTTTTAGCCTCAATTCTTTCATTTTCACATGGGCAACAGGATAAAATGGATCCTAAAATTTGTTGGGCAATTTCTCCTGAGTATGCCGATACCTCATATGTGGGGGTAAACCACTGTTTGGGTGCACGGCAAGGCTCGGAAGGGGAGGCTTGCCATTTGACTTTTTGAATGGAAAATTAGCTCCAATCGTTAGCGGACACCATGTCGCGTTTGGAGAGCCCCTGTGTGCCTAAACATTGGAGCTCCCCTACAAGTGACCCCATTTTGGAAACTAGACCCCCCAAGGAACTTATCTAGATGCATAGTGAGCACTTATAACCCCCAGGTGCTTCACAGAAGTTTATAACGCAGAGCCGTGAAAATAAAAAAATAATTTTTCTTTCCTCAAAAATGATTTTTAGCCCAGAATTTTTTATTTTCCCAAGGGTAATAGGAGAAATTGGACCCCAAAAGTTGTTTTCCAGTTTCTCCTGAGTACGATGATACCCCATATGTGGGGGTAAACCACTGTTTTGGCACACGTCGAGGTTCGGAAGGGAAGTAGTGACGTTTTGAAATGCAGACTTTGATGGAATGCTCTGCGGGCGTCAGGTTGCGTTTGCAGAGCCCCTGATGTGCCTAAACAGTAGGAACTCCCCACAATTGACTCCATTTTGGAAACTGGACCCCCAAGGGAACTTATCTAGATGTGTAGTGAGCACTTTGAAACCCCAAGTGCTTCACAGAAGTTTATAACGCAGAGCCGTGAAATAAAAAATGTGTTTCCTTTCCTCAAAAATATTTTTTTAGCCCAGAATTTTTTATTTTTGCAAGAGTAACAGGAGAAATTGGACCCCAAAAGTTGTTGTCCAGTTTCTCCTGAGTACGCTGATACCCCATATGTGGGGGTAAACCACTGTTTGGGCACATGCCGGGGCTCGGAAGGGAAGTAGTGACGTTTTGGAATGCAGACTTTGATGGAATGGTCTGCGGGCATCATGTTACGTTTGCAGAGCCCCTGATATGCCTGAACAGTAGAAACGCCCCACAAGTGACCCCATTTTGGAAACTAGACCCCCCAAGGAACTTATCTAGATGTGTGGTGAGCACATTCAACCCCCAAGTGCTTCACAGAAGTTTACAACGCAGAGGCGTGAAAATAAAAAATCATTTTTCTTTCCTCAAAAAAGATATTTTAGCAAGCAATTTTTTATTTTCACAAGGGTAATAGGAGAATTTGGACCCCAATATTTGTTGCCCAGTTTGTTGTGAGTACGCTGATACCCCATATGTGGGGGTAAACCACTGTTTGGGCACACGTCAGGGCTCGGAAGGGAAGTAGTGACATTTGAAATGCAGACTTTGATGGAATGGTCTGCGGGCGTCACATTGCATTTGCAGAGCCCCTGATGTGCCTAAACAGTAGAAACACCCCACAAGTGACCCCATTTTGGAAACTAGATCCCCGAAGGAACTTATCTAGATGTGTGGTGAGCACTTTCAACCCCCAAGTGCTTCACAGAAGTTTATAACGCAGAGCCGTGAAAATAAAAAATAATTGTTCTTTCCTCAAAAATTATGTTTTAGCAAGTAATTTTTTATTTTTGCAAGGGTAACAGGAGAAATTGGACCCCAACAGTTGTTGCCCAGTTTGTCCTGAGTACGCTGGTACCCCAAATGTGGGGGTAAACCACTGTTTGGGCGCACGTCGGGGCTTGGAAGGGCGGGAGCACCATTTGACTTTTTGAACGCAAGATTGGCTGGAATCAATGGTGGCGCCATGTTGCGTTTGGAGACCCCTGATGTGCCTAAACAGTGGAAACCCCTCAATTCTAACTTCAACACTAACCCCAACACACCCCTAATCCTAATCCCAACTGTAGCCATAACCCTAATCACAACCCTAACCCCAACACACCCCTAACCACAACCCTAACCGCAACACAACCGTAACCCTAATTCCAACCCTAATCCTAACCCTAATCCCAACCGTAACCCTAATCCCAACCCTAACCACAACTGTAACCCCAACACACCCCTAACCCTATCCGTAACCCTAACCACAAGCCTAATCTGAACCCTATTTCAAACCCTAGCCCTAATTCCAACCCTAACTCTAATTCCAACCCTAACCCTAAGGCTATGTGCCCACGTTGCGGATTCGCGTGAGATTTTTCCGCACGATTTTTGAAAAATCTGCAGGTAAAAGGCACTGCGTTTTGCCTGCGGATTTACAGCAGATTTCCAGTGTTTTTTTGTGCGGATTTCACCTGCGGATTCCTATTGAGGAACAGGTGTAAAACGCTGCGGAATCCGAACAAAGAATTGACATGCTGCGGAAAATACAATGCAGCGTTTCTGCACGGAATTTTCCGCACCATGGGCACAGCGGATTTGGTTTTCCTTAGGTGTACATGGTACTGTAAACCTGATGTAAAACTGCTACGAATTCGCAGCGGCCAATCCGCTGCGGATCCGCGGCCAATCCGCTGCGGATCCGCGGCCGATCCGCTGCAGATCCGCTGCCGATCCGCTGCGGATCCGCGGCCGATCCGCTGCGGATCTGCGGCCGATCCGCTGCGGATCCGCTGCCAATCCGCGGCCGATCCGCTGCAGATCCGCTGCCGATCCACTGCGGATCCGCGGCCGATCCGCTGCGGATCCGCGGCCGATCCGCTGCGGATCCGCGGCCGATCCGCTGCCGATCCGCTGCGGATCCGCTGCGGATCCGCGGCCGATCTGCTGCGGATCTGCGGCCGATCCGCTCTGTGTGCACATGCCATAACCCTACCCCTAACCCTAACCCTACCCGTAACCCTAACCCTACCCCTAACCATACCTATCATGATCTCAATGGCAAGAGAACATAGCATCAGCATATATAGGAACTAGCTCTTGGAAGATGGGAACTGAGCTGACCATGAACTAAACCTAACACACAACTAGCAGTGGCCGGGTAGCATGCCTACGTTGATTCTAGATGCCCAGCACCAGCCGGAGGACTAAATAATGCTAGCAGAGGGAAATATTAGTCCTAGCTCACCTCTAGAGAAATACCCCGAAAGGAGACAGAGGCCCCCCACATGCATTGGCGGTGAATCAAGATGAAATAACAAACGTAGTATGAAAATAGGTTTTAGCAAATTTGAGGTCCACTTACTACATAGCAGAAGACAGAAAGGGCACTTTCATGGTCAGCTGAAAACCCTATCAAAACACCATCCAGAAATTACTTTAAAACTCTGGCATTAACTCATAACACCAGAGTGGCAATTCCTGTTCACAAGAGCTTTCCAGACACAGTAACGAAACTACAGCTGTGAACTGGAACAAAAATGCAAAAACAAACATGGACAAGAGTCCAACTTATCTAGTAGTTGTCTAGGAGCAGGAACAAGCACAGAGAGGCTTCTGATAACATTGTTGACCGGCAAGCAACTAACAGAGCAGCAAGGTTATATAGCGACTCCCACATCTTGATGGGAACAGGTGAACAGAGAAGATGAAAACACCAGTTCAATTCCACCAGTAGCCACCGGGGGAGCCCAGAATCCAAATTCACAACAGTACCCCCCCCTCAATGAGGGGGCACCGAACCCTCACCAGAACCACCAGGGCGATCAGGATGGGTCCTATGAAAGGCACGAACCAGATCAGAGGCATGAACATCAGATGCATTCACCCAAGAATTATCCTCCTGGCCGTATCCCTTCCACTTGACCAGATACTGGAGTCTCCGTCTGGAAACACGAGAGGCTAAGATTTTCTCCACAACGTACTCCAACTCACCCTCAACCAACACCGGAGCAGGAGGCTCAACGGAAGGCACAACCGGTACCTCATACCTGCGCAATAATGACCGATGAAAAACGTTATGAATAGAAAAGGATGCAGGGAGGTCCAAACGGAAGGAAACAGGGTTAAGAATCTCCAATATCTTATACGGGCCGATGAACCGAGGCTTAAACTTAGGAGAAGAGACCCTCATAGGGACAAAACGAGAAGACAACCACACCAAATCCCCAACACAAAGCCGAGGACCAACACGACGGTGGCGGTTGGCAAAAAGCTGAGTCTTCTCCTGGGACAACCTCAAATTGTCCACCACCTGCCCCCAGATCTGATGCAATCTCTCCACCACAGCATCCACTCCAGGACAATCCGAAGATTCCACCTGACCAGAGGAAAATCGAGGATGAAACCCCGAATTACAGAAAAACGGGGACACCAAAGTGGCAGAGCTGGCCCGATTATTGAGAGCGAACTCTGCCAATGGCAAAAAAGCAACCCAATCATCCTGGTCAGCAGACACAAAACACCTCAGATATGTCTCCAGGGTCTGATTAGTCCGCTCGGTCTGGCCATTCGTCTGAGGATGGAAAGCGGACGAAAAAGACAAATCTATGCCCATCCTAGCACAGAATGCCCGCCAAAATCTAGACACGAATTGGGTCCCTCTGTCAGAAATGATATTCTCAGGAATACCATGCAAACGAACAACATTTTGAAAAAACAGAGGAACCAACTCGGAAGAAGAAGGCAACTTGGGCAGAGGAACCAAATGGACCATTTTAGAGAAACGGTCACACACCACCCAGATGACAGACATCTTCTGAGAAACAGGCAGATCTGAAATAAAATCCATCGAGATGTGCGTCCAAGGCCTCTTAGGAATAGGCAAGGGCAACAATAATCCACTAGCCCGAGAGCAACAAGGCTTGGCCCGAGCACAAACGTCACAAGACTGCACAAAGCCTCGCACATCTCGTGACAGGGAAGGCCACCAGAAGGACCTTGCCACCAAATCCCTGGTACCAAAAATGCCAGGATGACCTGCCAACGCAGAAGAATGAACCTCAGAGATGACTCTACTGGTCCAATCATCAGGAACAAACAGTTTATCAGGTGGGCAACGATCCGGTCTATCCGCCTGAAACTCCTGCAAGGCCCGCCGCAGGTCTGGAGAAACGGCTGACAATACCACTCCATCCTTAAGGATACCTGTGGGCTCAGAGTTACCAGGCGAGTCAGGCTCAAAACTCCTAGAAAGGGCATCCGCCTTAACATTCTTAGAACCCGGTAGGTATGACACCACAAAATTAAACCGAGAGAAAAATAATGACCAGCGCGCCTGTCTAGGATTCAGGCGCCTGGCGGTCTCAAGATAAATCAAGTTTTTGTGGTCAGTCAATACCACCACCTGATGTCTGGCCCCCTCAAGCCAATGGCGCCACTCCTCAAAAGCCCACTTCATGGCCAAAAGCTCCCGATTCCCAACATCATAATTCCGCTCAGCGGTCGAAAATTTACGGGAAAAGAAGGCACAAGGCCTCATCACGGAGCAGTCAGAACTTTTCTGCGACAACACTGCCCCAGCTCCGATCTCAGAAGCGTCGACCTCAACCTGAAAAGGTAGAGCAACATCAGGCTGACGCAACACAGGGGCAGAGGAAAAACGGCGCTTAAGCTCCCGAAAGGCCTCCACAGCGTCAGGGGACCAATCAGCAACATCAGCACCCTTCTTAGTCAAATCGGTCAATGGCTTAGCAATATCCGAAAAACCAGCAATAAATCGACGATAAAAGTTAGCAAAGCCCAAAAATTTCTGAAGACTCTTAAGAGAAGAGGGCTGCGTCCAATCACAAATAGCTTGAACCTTGACAGGATCCATTTCAATGGAAGAGGGAGAAAAAATATATCCCAAAAAGGAAATCCTCTGTACCCCAAAAACACACTTAGAACCCTTCACACACAAAGAATTAGACCGCAAAACCTGGAAAACCCTCCTGACTTGCTGGACATGAGAGTCCCAGTCATCCGAAAAAATTAGAATATCATCCAGATACACAATCATAAATTTATCCAAATAATCGCGAAAAATATCATGCATAAAGGACTGGAAAACTGACGGAGCATTTGAAAGACCAAAAGGCATCACTAAATACTCAAAGTGGCCCTCGGGCGTATTAAATGCGGTTTTCCACTCATCCCCCTGCCTGATTCGCACCAAATTATACGCCCCACGAAGGTCAATCTTAGAGAACCACTTGGCCCCCTTTATGCGAGCAAACAAATCAGTCAGCAATGGCAATGGGTATTGATATTTTACAGTGATTTTATTCAAAAGCCGATAATCGATACATGGTCTCAAAGAGCCGTCTTTTTTTGACACAAAGAAAAAACCGGCTCCTAAGGGAGATGACGATGGACGAATATGTCCCTTTTCCAAGGACTCCTTTATATATTCTCGCATAGCAGCATGTTCAGGCACAGACAGATTAAATAAACGACCCTTTGGGTATTTACTACCCGGGATTAAATCTATGGCACAATCGCACTCTCGGTGCGGAGGTAATGAACCAAGCTTGGATTCTTCAAAGACGTCACGATAGTCAGACAGGAACTCAGGAATTTCAGAGGGAATAGATGATGAAATGGAAACCACAGGTACATCCCCATGAGCCCCCTTACATCCCCAGCTCGACACAGACATAGCTCTCCAGTCGAGGACTGGGTTGTGAGATTGCAGCCAAGGCAATCCTAACACCAAATCATCATGTAGATTATACAGCACCAGAAAGCGAATAATCTCCTGGTGATCCGGATTAATACGCATAGTTACTTGTGTCCAGTATTGTGGTTTATTATTAGCCAATGGGGTGGAGTCAATCCCCTTCAGAGGAATAAGAGTCTCCAAAGGCTCTAAATCATACCCACAGCGTTTAGCAAAGGACCAATCCATAAGACTCAAAGCGGTGCCAGAGTCGACATAGGCGTCCGTGGTAATAGATGACAAAGAGCAAATCAGGGTCACAGATAGAATAAACTTAGACGGTAAGGTGCAAATGGAAACAGATTTATCAAGCTTTTTAGTGCGTTTAGAGCATGCTGATATAACATGAGTAGAATCACCACAATAGAAACACAACCCATTTTTCCGTCTAAAATTCTGCCGCTCGCTTCGGGACAGAATTCTATCACACTGCATACTCTCTGGCGACTTCTCAGTGGACACCGCCAGATGGTGCACTGGTTTGCGCTCCCGCAAACGCCTATCGATCTGAATAGCCATTGTCATGGACTCATTCAGACCCGCAGGCACAGGGAACCCCACCATAACATCCTTAATGGCATCAGAGAGACCCTCTCTGAAAGTCGCCGCCAGGGCGCACTCATTCCACTGAGTAAGCACAGACTGTTGTGAATTTGGATTCTGGGCTCCCCCGGTGGCTACTGGTGGAATTGAACTGGTGTCTTCATCTTCTCTGTTCACCTGTTCCCATCAAGATGTGGGAGTCGCTATATAACCTTGCTGCTTTGTTAGTTGCTTGCCGGTCAACAATGTTATCAGAAGCCTCTCTGTGCTTTTTCCTGCTCCTAGACAACTACTAGATAAGTTGGACTCTTGTCCATGTTTGTTTTTGCATTTTTGTTCCAGTTCACAGCTGTAGTTTCGTTACTGTGTCTGGAAAGCTCTTGTGAACAGGAATTGCCACTCTGGTGTTATGAGTTAATGACAGAGTTTAAAGTAATTTCTGGATGGTGTTTTGATAGGGTTTTTAGCTGACCATGAAAGTGTTCTTTCTGTCTTCTGCTATGTAGTAAGTGGACCTCAAATTTGCTAAACCTATTTTCATACTACGTTTTGTTATTTCATCTTAATTCACCGCCAATACATGTGGGGGGCCTCTGTCTCCTTTCGGGGTTTTTCTCTAGAGGTGAGCTAGGACTAATATTTTCCTCTGCTAGCATTATTTAGTCCTCCGGCTGGTGCTGGGCATCTAGAATCAACGTAGGCATGCTACCCGGCCACTGCTAGTTGTGTGTTAGGTTTAGTTCATGGTCAGCTCAGTTCCCATCTTCCAAGAGCTAGTTCCTATATATGCTGATGCTATGTTCTCTTGCCATTGAGATCTTGACAGTTTGACCGGCCCACAAAGTGTTAATTGTTTGGGCTGAAGCAGGAGATAGAGAAGTGTTTAAGGGAAATTTTTTTTTTTTTTTTTTTCCCTTCAGAGTTTTGCTGCCTAGCCCTTAATTGCTGTCTAGCTGCTTCTTACCTCCTCTTAACCCTTGAATGGCTCTGTGTCCACCTGTTTGTAATGGATCTTCAGAGTGTAACTGCAGGTTTGAATAATCTCGCCACGAAGGTACAAAATTTGCAAGATTTTGTTTGTCATGCACCTGTATCTGAGCCGAGAATTCCTTTGCCGGAATTTTTCTCGGGGAATAGATCTGGGTTTCAGAATTTTCGAAATAATTGCAAATTATTTTTGTCCCTGAAATCTCGCTCTGCCGGAGACCCTGCACAGCAGGTCAGGATTGTGATTTCCTTGCTCCGGGGCGACCCTCAAGACTGGGCTTTTTCATTAACACCAGGGGATCCTGCGTTGCTCAATGTGGATGCGTTTTTCTGGCCTTGGGGTTGCTTTATGACGAACCTCATTTGGAGCTTCAGGCAGAAAAAACTTTGATGTCCCTATCTCAGGGGCAAGATGAAGCGGAAATTTACTGCCAAAGATTCCGTAAATGGTCTGTGCTTACTCAGTGGAATGAGTGCGCCCTGGCGGCGACTTTCAGAGAGGGTCTCTCTGATGCCATTAAGGATGTTATGGTGGGGTTCCCTGTGCCTGCGGGTCTGAATGAGTCCATGACAATGGCTATTCAGATCGATAGGCGTTTGCGGGAGCGCAAACCAGTGCACCATCTGGCGGTGTCCACTGAGAAGTCGCCAGAGAGTATGCAGTGTGATAGAATTCTGTCCCGAAGCGAGCGGCAGAATTTTAGACGGAAAAATGGGTTGTGTTTCTATTGTGGTGATTCTACTCATGTTATATCAGCATGCTCTAAACGCACTAAAAAGCTTGGTAAATCTGTTTCCATTTGCACCTCACCGTCTAAGTTTATTCTATCTGTGACCCTGATTTGCTCTTTGTCATCTATTTCCACGGACGCCTATGTCGACTCTGGCGCCGCTTTGAGTCTTATGGATTGGTCCTTTGCCAAACGCTGTGGGTATGATTTAGAGCCTTTGGAGACTCCTATTCCTCTGAAGGGGATTGACTCCACCCCATTGGCTAATAATAAACCACAATACTGGACACAAGTAACTATGCGTATTAATCCGGATCACCAGGAGATTATTCGCTTTCTGGTGCTGTATAATCTACATGATGATTTGGTGCTAGGATTGCCTTGGCTGCAATCTCACAACCCAGTCCTCGACTGGAGAGCTATGTCTGTGTTGAGCTGGGGATGTAAGGGGGCTCATGGGGATGTACCTGTGGTTTCCATTTCATCATCTATTCCCTCTGAAATTCCTGAGTTCCTGTCTGACTATCGTGATGTCTTTGAAGAATCCAAGCTTGGTTCGTTACCTCCGCACCGAGAGTGCGATTGTGCCATAGATTTAATCCCGGGTAGTAAATACCCAAAGGGTCGTTTATTTAATCTGTCTGTGCCTGAACATGCTGCTATGCGAGAATATATAAAGGAGTCCTTGGAAAAGGGACATATTCGTCCATCGTCATCTCCCTTAGGAGCCGGTTTTTTCTTTGTGTCAAAAAAAGACGGCTCTTTGAGACCATGTATTGATTATCGGCTTTTGAATAAAATCACTGTTAAATATCAATACCCATTGCCGTTGCTGACTGATTTGTTTGCTCGCATAAAGGGGGCCAAGTGGTTCTCTAAGATTGACCTTCGTGGGGCGTATAATTTGGTGCGAATCAGGCAGGGGGATGAGTGGAAAACCGCATTTAATACGCCCGAGGGCCACTTTGAGTATTTAGTGATGCCTTTTGGTCTTTCAAATGCTCCGTCAGTTTTCCAGTCCTTTATGCATGATATTTTTCGCGATTATTTGGATAAATTTATGATTGTGTATCTGGATGATATTCTGATTTTTTCGGATGACTGGGACTCTCATGTCCAGCAAGTCAGGAGGGTTTTTCAGGTTTTGCGGTCTAATTCTTTGTGTGTGAAGGGTTCTAAGTGTGTTTTTGGGGTACAGAGGATTTCCTTTTTGGGATATATTTTTTCCCCCTCTTCCATTGAAATGGATCCTGTCAAGGTTCAAGCTATTTGTGATTGGACGCAGCCCTCTTCTCTTAAGAGTCTTCAGAAATTTTTGGGCTTTGCTAACTTTTATCGTCGCTTTATTGCTGGTTTTTCGGATATTGCTAAGCCATTGACCGATTTGACTAAGAAGGGTGCTGATGTTGCTGATTGGTCCCCTGATGCTGTGGAGGCCTTTCGGGAGCTTAAGCGCCGTTTTTCCTCTGCCCCTGTGTTGCGTCAGCCTGATGTTGCTCTACCTTTTCAGGTTGAGGTCGACGCTTCTGAGATCGGAGCTGGGGCAGTGTTGTCGCAGAAGAGTTCTGACTGCTCCGTGATGAGGCCTTGTGCCTTCTTTTCCCGTAAATTTTCGCCCGCTGAGCGGAATTATGATGTTGGGAATCGGGAGCTTTTGGCCATGAAGTGGGCTTTTGAGGAGTGGCGCCATTGGCTTGAGGGGGCCAGACATCAGGTGGTGGTATTGACGGACCACAAAAATTTGATTTATCTTGAGACCGCCAGGCGCCTGAATCCTAGACAGGCGCGCTGGTCATTATTTTTCTCTCGGTTTAATTTTGTGGTGTCATACCTACCGGGTTCTAAGAATGTTAAGGCGGATGCCCTTTCTAGGAGTTTTGAGCCTGACTCGCCTGGTAACTCTGAGCCCACAGGTATCCTTAAGGATGGAGTGGTATTGTCAGCCGTTTCTCCAGACCTGCGGCGGGCCTTGCAGGAGTTTCAGGCGGATAGACCTGATCGTTGCCCACCTGATAAACTGTTTGTTCCTGATGATTGGACCAGTAGAGTAATCTCTGAGGTTCATTCTTCTGCGTTGGCAGGTCATCCTGGCATTTTTGGTACCAGGGATTTGGTGGCAAGGTCCTTCTGGTGGCCTTCCCTGTCACGAGATGTGCGAGGCTTTGTGCAGTCTTGTGACGTTTGTGCTCGGGCCAAGCCTTGTTGTTCTCGGGCTAGTGGATTATTGTTGCCCTTGCCTATTCCTAAGAGGCCTTGGACTCACATCTCGATGGATTTTATTTCAGATCTGCCTGTTTCTCAGAAGATGTCTGTCATCTGGGTGGTGTGCGACCGTTTCTCTAAGATGGTCCATTTGGTTCCTCTGCCCAAGTTGCCTTCTTCTTCCGAGTTGGTTCCTCTGTTTTTTCAAAATGTTGTTCGTTTGCATGGTATTCCTGAGAATATCGTTTCTGACAGAGGGACTGAATTCGTGTCCAGATTTTGGCGGGCATTCTGTGCTAGGATGGGCATAGATTTATCTTTTTCGTCCGCTTTCCATCCTCAGACGAATGGCCAGACCGAGCGGATTAATCAGACCCTGGAGACATATCTGAGGTGTTTTGTGTCTGCTGACCAGGATGATTGGGTTGCTTTTTTGCCATTGGCGGAGTTCGCTCTCAATAATCGGGCCAGCTCTGCCACTTTGGTGTCCCCGTTTTTCTGTAATTCGGGGTTTCATCCTCGATTTTCCTCTGGTCAGGTGGAATCTTCGGATTGTCCTGGAGTGGATGCTGTGGTGGAGAGATTGCATCAGATCTGGGGGCAGGTGGTGGACAATTTGAGGTTGTCCCAGGAGAAGACTCAGCTTTTTGCCAACCGCCACCGTCGTGTTGGTCCTCGGCTTTGTGTTGGGGATTTGGTGTGGTTGTCTTCTCGTTTTGTCCCTATGAGGGTCTCTTCTCCTAAGTTTAAGCCTCGGTTCATCGGCCCGTATAAGATATTGGAGATTCTTAACCCTGTTTCCTTCCGTTTGGACCTCCCTGCATCCTTTTCTATTCATAACGTTTTTCATCGGTCATTATTGCGCAGGTATGAGGTACCGGTTGTGCCTTCCGTTGAGCCTCCTGCTCCGGTGTTGGTTGAGGGTGAGTTGGAGTACGTTGTGGAGAAAATCTTAGACTCTCGTGTTTCCAGACGGAAACTCCAGTATCTGGTCAAGTGGAAGGGATACGGCCAGGAGGATAATTCTTGGGTGAATGCATCTGATGTTCATGCCTCTGATCTGGTTCGTGCCTTTCATAGGGCCCATCCTGATCGCCCTGGTGGTTCTGGTGAGGGTTCGGTGCCCCCTCCTTGAGGGGGGGGTACTGTTGTGAATTTGGATTCTGGGCTCCCCCGGTGGCTACTGGTGGAATTGAACTGGTGTCTTCATCTTCTCTGTTCACCTGTTCCCATCAAGATGTGGGAGTCGCTATATAACCTTGCTGCTTTGTTAGTTGCTTGCCGGTCAACAATGTTATCAGAAGCCTCTCTGTGCTTGTTCCTGCTCCTAGACAACTACTAGATAAGTTGGACTCTTGTCCATGTTTGTTTTTGCATTTTTGTTCCAGTTCACAGCTGTAGTTTCGTTACTGTGTCTGGAAAGCTCTTGTGAACAGGAATTGCCACTCTGGTGTTATGAGTTAATGACAGAGTTTAAAGTAATTTCTGGATGGTGTTTTGATAGGGTTTTTAGCTGACCATGAAAGTGTTCTTTCTGTCTTCTGCTATGTAGTAAGTGGACCTCAAATTTGCTAAACCTATTTTCATACTACGTTTTGTTATTTCATCTTAATTCACCGCCAATACATGTGGGGGGCCTCTGTCTCCTTTCGGGGTATTTCTCTAGAGGTGAGCTAGGACTAATATTTTCCTCTGCTAGCATTATTTAGTCCTCCGGCTGGTGCTGGGCATCTAGAATCAACGTAGGCATGCTACCCGGCCACTGCTAGTTGTGTGTTAGGTTTAGTTCATGGTCAGCTCAGTTCCCATCTTCCAAGAGCTAGTTCCTATATATGCTGATGCTATGTTCTCTTGCCATTGAGATCATGACAACAGACCATTTACGGAATCTTTGACAGTAAATTTCCGCTTCATCTTGCCCCTGAGATAGGGACATCAAAGTTTTTTCTGCCTGAAGCCCCAAATGAGGTTCGTCATAAAGCAACCCCAAGGCCAGAAAAAACGCATCCACATTGAGCAACGCAGGATCCCCTGGTGTCAATGAAAAAGCCCAGTCTTGAGGGTCGCCCCGGAGCAAGGAAATCACAATCCTGACCTGCTGTGCAGGGTCTCCGGCAGAGCGAAATTTCAGGGACAAAAATAATTTGCAATTATTTCGAAAATTCTGAAACCCAGATCTATTCCCCGAGAAAAATTCCGGCAAAGGAATTCTCGGCTCAGATATAGGTGCATGACAAACAAAGTCTTGCAAATTTTGTACCTTCGTGGCGAGATTATTCAAACCTGCAGTTACACTCTGAAGATCCATTACAAACAGGTGGACACAGAGCCATTCAAAGATTAGAAGGAGAAAAAAAAAAAAAAAATTCTCAGCAGACTTCTTATTTCTCTCCTTTCTCAGCCAAGGATTTTAACCCTTTAGTGGGCCGGTCAAACTATCATGATCTCAATGGCAAGAGAACATAGCATCAGCATATATAGGAACTAGCTCTTGGAAGATGGGAACTGAGCTGACCATGAACTAAACCTAACACACAACTAGCAGTGGCCGGGTAGCATGCCTACGTTGATTCTAGATGCCCAGCACCAGCCGGAGGACTAAATAATGCTAGCAGAGGGAAATATTAGTCCTAGCTCACCTCTAGAGAAATACCCCGAAAGGAGACAGAGGCCCCCCACATGTATTGGCGGTGAATCAAGATGAAATAACAAACGTAGTATGAAAATAGGTTTTAGCAAATTTGAGGTCCACTTACTACATAGCAGAAGACAGAAAGGGCACTTTCATGGTCAGCTGAAAACCCTATCAAAACACCATCCAGAAATTACTTTAAAACTCTGGCATTAACTCATAACACCAGAGTGGCAATTCCTGTTCACAAGAGCTTTCCAGACACAGTAACGAAACTACAGCTGTGAACTGGAACAAAAATGCAAAAACAAACATGGACAAGAGTCCAACTTATCTAGTAGTTGTCTAGGAGCAGGAACAAGCACAGAGAGGCTTCTGATAACATTGTTGACCGGCAAGCAACTAACAGAGCAGCAAGGTTATATAGCGACTCCCACATCTTGATGGGAACAGGTGAACAGAGAAGATGAAAACACCAGTTCAATTCCACCAGTAGCCACCGGGGGAGCCCAGAATCCAAATTCACAACACATACCCCTAGTTCTAACCCTAGTTCTAACCCTAACCCTAGTGGAAAAAGAAAAAAAAATATTTTCTTTATTTTATTATTGTCCCTACCTATGGGGGTGATAAAGGGGGGGGTTTATTTATTATTTTTTTATTTTGATCGCTGTGGTAGAACCTACCACAGCGATCAAAATGTACCTGTAATGAATCAGCCAGCCGGCAGATTCGGCGGGCGCACTGAGCATGCGCCCGCCATCTTGGAAGATGGCGGCGCCCAGGGAGAAGACGTACCGACTTCGGGAGGCTCGGTAAGTATGAGGGGGGGGTGGATCGGAGCACAGGGGGGGGATCAGAGGACGGGGGGAGCGGACAGGAGCACGGGGGAGTGGACAGGAGCACGGGGGAGCGAACAGGGGGACGGAGGGGGGTACCGGACAGAACGGAGGACTGGGGAGGAGATCGGGGGCGGTGGGGGGGGCAGAACATGATTTCCAGCCATGGCAGATGCTATTGCAGCATCGGCCATGGCTGGATTGCAATAGTTCACCATTTTCATAGGTGAAATATTGCAAATTGCTCTGATTGGCTGTTGCACTTTCAACAGCCAATCAGAGCGATCATAGCCACGTGGGGGCAAAGCCACCCCCCCTAGGCTGAAGTACAACTCCCCCTCTCCCTGCAGATCGGGTAAAATAGGAATTAACCCTTTCACCCAATCTGCAGGGATGCGATCATTCCATGACGCCACATAGGCGTCATGGGTCGGGAAGGGGTTAAACCTGGGATATAATACAGAGGGAAGAAACAATGGGATTCAACCAATACCCACTTGTGCTTAAACGGGCTATCCAGACCTTTTTTTTTAATTATTAAAAGTGGTCCAGTGTATAGTTACATAACTAGAATGATTGAAAAAAGACATATGTCCATAAACTTCTACTGAGGGATGGGGGAGGATATTAAACAAAGAGAATGGGTATAATATTTAAGAGGCCATTTTACCAGTTTTAAACTGTCCACAGCATGGAACAGTGACTGCTGAGCTGAATAAATCATATAATCTTCTTTGCTAAGATATTAGCTTGTAAAGTTTAGATTCTAATGTCCCCTTCAAGCTAGGGAGCATTAGCAGACATTCATCTCTGGCAGTATTTACTTTTTCCCCTTCATGATGTTGATCAATCATAAGCAGGAGGTATCATATAGGAGAGAAAAAGTACATGCGCCCAGAGAATGTATGACCTGCCTTTCTCTGTGTGAGACAAGTAATGAAGCACTCTGATCTACTGTGATTACAAGTGAGAGAAAGTAGCAGAGCAGAGATGTATGTCATTACAAACACCTCTGCATTTGCAGCTCTCATTTTACGTCACTGTCATTTACCAGTTGCTTACAGTATACAGTAACAATATTTTCTATAGCTTTGAATGAATGAATACCCCATTTGTTAATCTTCTTCTAGATTTGTTCTAGTTGACATGCATGTAGATTGCTAGTAGATAATCATAGGAAGTAATGCAAACTCTGTGCTTTTGTATACCACAAAGTACTCATGGAGTGATATGTAGTGAATGAAATAGAAGATAGAAGCTGTAATAACCTCTTCTGTTTCCTCCCCAGGGTCTCTAACTGTACATGGCAGTTGGGTACTAAACCTGCTCATGCTAAAGTACGGCAGCTTTAACCCTTTTGCAGTACCCCAGGGTTAAAGGAAAATGGACATGTCTGATAATACTATTAAACTGCAGATATAGGGTTAATCTGATGGTTATTACAGTTATGAAGGATCCCAGTATAAGTATCGAAAGTGTGGCAGACAGGAGAAAATTAACTTTCTTTCTCCCTGGAGCTGCTGGCTTTCAGTCATGCAAGCATGCCTGGAGCAATTATAGTCACCATTCAAATCACTGAGCACTGATTGACATCTGGCTCAGCAGTGTATAAGTGTAGAGCTGGCTGTCAGTCAGTGCCATGATATGCTTAGAGAAACCATTCTCAGTGCTGTGAGAGGTGACTGTAGCAGCACCAGCACACCTGCATCACTGAAAGCTGGCAGCTCCCGGAAAAAGTATTCCCGAGTGCCGCACTTTCAGTATAGCTACAGGGCACTTGACTCTTATGTTATTAAAAGAGAATTATAAATTGAACAATTACTTCCAGGATTCTGTATAGATTAAATCTCTGGGATTATTAGCAGGTTATCTGTGCGATCATCATCTTATTGTATAGGGACCTTTCTAACAAGTAGGACTTGCCCCATGCAGAGAACTACATTGCTACAAGTCTATATACTTTTTAAAGTTTACTATTTTAGGCAATTCTGATTGCTCATATGTAATAATGACCAAAGTTTCTCATTAAGCATTCACTTTTACATGCTGAGCAATGCTTAGAAGTTTCTGTTCCATGCTTCCTTCTGCTTGTGACTCAGACAGAGAAATAATAATCTACTTTAGGAAGTAATGTATTACACCATTGTAAAGCCCTTATACTGTGGGCGCCAGCTCTCAGTGTACTTCTATAGTATATTACAATAGGTCAAAATCCATAAAGTTTGTGCATCACCACCTCATTAGAGAGATAATGGCAAGAACTAGAAGTGACTTCAGTCTCTGGCAGTAAAGAGAACCATAGTAATGAGTTTTAAATGCTTCCTCGAAATAGTAACCATTTAAATAACGTTTACTCCATTCTAAGAATGTCACAAGGGTGCAGTTCATTTTAACGACTGTATGATTCACTAAATATTAAGAAGTGACAGGCTAGGCTTTCTTTTTAAGTTTTTGTTTCTTACCTTACCCTAAAAATTGTTACATATAAATCACTCTGTGCTGATCTGAATGCAGTTACTGGACTGGTATGACACGCCAGTCAAATAATTGTCAACAGATCTGATAGACAGGATTTCATGACAATCTAATAATGTATTTGGATGTAATCTGACTGCTGTAATGGAAAAGAAGAATCCTGCATCTTTCACTTTAATGTCTAATGCTTTGTACCCCACAGGTGAAGTCAGTGGTGTCCAACAAGATTTATTTTCTTATATCTATAGCATAGAAAAACGATTTCATTTTCTAGTTAGCTGTACACATCAGAGCAATCAAAAACAATAGTTATATCTAGAGATGAGGTGATCAATCCAGAGAGGATAAAGTTTGAATCCAATTTTCAGAAATTTGGCATTTTAACCAAATTCGGACACTTTGAAATTCAGTTCGCTGTTTGCAAAAAACAACTTACCTGGCCCCATTTCCCACACTGCTGATGCATCAATGAACATGCGAATGTCTTTTTGCGTTGCCACACGAGACTCCCTATAATGCCCTGCAGCTATGACATCTAGCAAATTATCATACCCTGTACAGTCATGGTGAGAATCTGATCACAGATATGTGGAGCTTTATTTGTACAACAGTCATTTTCCATCTCCAGATTAACTGGGTGAGTCTCTCTCTTCTGTAGTATATAAGCTGTTGTATGATTGTCATGATTAAGGGAGCTTAGTCTCCAGAAACGCGTTGAGAATCATACCCATATGGTTTGTGCTGAAGTTTGTATCCTCCATGTTATAAGTATGTGAATAAAGAAAACGTTTTTTCATGGATTCGGTGAAGCTGGACATTTTCTTCTTCTTTTGTTTGCTCAGTATACCAGAATCAAGGCAACTTTAGCACACAGCCATGCTCCTGCAGCAGATCTAGTAATATAATGCAAGGCATAAGAGAATGAAGCATCTAAGTTGTTTCACAGAGGGAAAGGGTTCCCTCTGTCAGCACATCGGGGACCTGTGATGCGATCGCCCGCAGAAACTGACATGCGGCGCGTATCTCAGATGTCAATTTCTCTTGCGGAGACGCAACAGAAATGTCCACGATAGAATGTATTGGATGCGGTAAATCCACATGGCTCAGTGAACACATGCAGATTTACCCGCATGAATAGAATGCTGCATCCAAAATACTGCTACTTTGTGATCGTGGGCATATAGCTTATGGGGACTACTGGAATCAGTAAAAAGTGAGAAAAAAAAGTAGATAAAAATATGAAAAAAAAACACAAAAGTTCAAATCATCCCCATTAAAAAGAAAACAATAAAGAATACACATATAATGTCAGCTCAAGCAGAAAAAAATAATCCCTCACACAGGCCCAGATCCTGAAAAATGAAAAAGCTACGAGTCTCAGAAAATGGCGACATAAGCTATTTTTTTTCTTACAAATTTCAGAATTTATTTTCATCTCTTAAATAGTGATGAGCAAAACCATGGATGTTCAGATTCGCCGGGTTCGGCTGAACATTTCAAAAACTATTATTCGGGACCCAAACAGCGAACCCTATATAAGGCAATTGGGACCAGAACTTCAGTGCTGCAAAATGGCTGTAAAATTACTGGACTAAGGGCTAGGGGGCTGCAAAAGGAATAAAAATGTGGGTAAGACCAGGATAATTGCCCTGCAAACAAAATTGGGTAGGAAAACGACTTAAAGGGTTTTCATCACCATAGCAATCATAGTAAAATAGGAAGTAAATGAATAACATTAACAATTTAACATAGCCTTCACAGAGATTGAGGTTTGCTACCGCCAGACTGGTTAGGAAGTTCACCCACAGAGCATGGGGCACATTACCCCTACAGAAGCAGCTAGCAAATTTCATCAACAGAGCATGGGGCACAGTACCCCCACAGAACCAAAATATCAGCTCCAGTAGCGTACGTTACAAATGTTGCTGATGAAAAGCTGGCAGCATGATCTTGGATTGAGCTGGCGACAGCCACAAGGCTTGCTACTGGCAGTCCAGTTAAAAATTTCACTCGCAGAGCATATATTCACATTTCCCCCATAGAAGCTGATAACAAATTTTACCCACAGAGTATGTTTTCACATTTCCCCTAAAGAAGCTGTTTAAAAATTTCACTACCAGACAATAGAGCACAGTAGCCCCACAGTCAGGGTTGCAGAGCACACACAATGGCTTAAAAGGCACAGTATGTTATGGACTAACCTGAGCTGGAGTAGTGGTATTGCAAAAACTAGGGGCAGCACTGGCAGGTAGCATAGTCAGGAATAGCCAGAAGTTGGTATACATGAGCAGCAGTATAGTTGGGAGGACAAGCAGGTTGCATATTCAAGAATAGCCAGAAGTCGATACACAGGAGCTACAAATTAGTTAAAGGATCAGCAGGTTGCATAGTCAGGAATAGCCAGAGGTTGGTACACAGTAGTTGCAGTAAAATTTTGAGGATAAGCAACAGGTGGAAAGAAGCTACACTAAAGGCTGGGAGCTCAGTAATCTCACAATGAAGGAAGAAGGTGCAATGCCAGTTTTAAGTATGGTGTACAATCAGGAGATCACAGGGTTGAGCCAATCAGGAACTCAGGGTGGAGTCAGTCAGGAACTCAGAGTGGATAGAATCAGGAACTCAGGGCGAAGACAATCAAGAACAACATAGGTACTAGTATCTGGGTTAGCAACAAACTGTCCAGCTAGCTGAATACAGTAGTTCAGAAGGAAGAGCTGCCGCCTGGTACTCAAGAGCTGCTGGGTTCGAGTCCTGACAGTACTCCCCTGTTTCTTGGATGGCCTCTGGACATCTAAAGCACTGGCTTCTCTGGATGTCTCTGATGAAAGGTTCTTGTATCCCAGGGTGCATGGACGTTGCTCTCCAGCTCCGATGAATTATCTTCTGGTCCGCAACCCTTCCATTGCACCAAATATTGTAATCTTCCTTTAAATCTTCTAGAGTCCAGAACTTTATCCACAATATTCTCTTCTTCACCATGGACTTTTTTTTCTGTTGGAGGAAGTGGCTGAGTTCTTCCTGGAAATGGGTTCTTGCTGAATGGTTTGAACAAGCATACACAAAACACAGGGTACAAGCTGTTGAGAAGTTTAAAATGGAAAGCAACTGGGTTAATTTGTACAGAAATTTGAAAAGGTCCTATGACTTTTTAACCCAATTTAGAAGATTGTACATTAGTTTTCAGATTTTTTTTTGTAGATAGCCAAACCTTGTCACCAACCTGAAGGGTAGGAGGGGCTTTGCAATGTTTATCCGCTATTTCTTTGTTATATTTTTGGGCTTTTTGTAACATCTCAATAAGTTCTTCCTGAGTTCTTCTTTCGACACTTGTGTAAGTCCGTCAGTAACAGCAGGAGCCAAAGTATTCAATGGAAGATTAGGAATAAATACCAGATGCAAGTTAGCAAAAAATTTACTTTTGGATGTACAACTGTGTTTGGAGTTATTATAGGCAAATTCTGCTGTTGGTAAATAGCCCACCCAGTCATCCTGCAGGTAAGAAATAAAACAGCATAGGTATTGTTTGAGAGTTTGGTTAGTTCTTTCAGTCTAGCCATTGGATTGTGGGTGGAAGGCAGTAATCTCGATGTAAACTTAACACCTCAATCAGAAATCACATTGTCAGGAATTCCATGCAGCCTAATTATATCTTTGACCATTAATTCTGCAGTTTGTTCAGCCATAGGAATACCTTTAGTTAGAATAAAATGGGCCATCTTTGTGAGCCGATCCACCATAACAAGGATAACAGTCATTTCTTTAGAGAGAGGTAGGTCCACGATAAAATCCTTTGACATTGATCCCCAAGGCCTGGATGGAACTGGAAGAGGTTGAAGGAGTTCTAAAGGTGGTGTCTTGCTCAGTGCACATGTTAAACATTTTCCCACATCCTTCCTAAAATTAGGCCACCAAAAAAATAATGAAGCAGTAGTTCTTGCATTTTCATGACTCTAAGGTGTCACATAAGTTTAGAATTATGGACAAGTTTGACGACTTCAAGTTGAGCAGATTCGGGGACATATATTTGATGGTTCTCCATTCAAAATCCCTCCTTAAAAAAAGATCTACGTCTTTAAAAGGATGGTTAAGAAAAAAGTCAGCTTGGTATCCATCTTTATTCTTTGTAAAAAATTCTTTAGCATCCAGTATTCCCCCAAATTTTTGGGGGTAAAATGGTACAGTCAATGTTAAACATCTCCCGAGCTTTAGTAAATATCCTGCACAGATCATGCCCAAGGTCCCAAATCCACTGCACAGGGGAGTGAAAAGAGCGCGATGTGCGTTATTTCCCTGTTGATCGGTGGGGGCGGCCATCTTCCTTTGGCCGTGCGTGCGCAGATGGAGCGCTCTGCTGCCCGCGGCTTCAGGAAAATGGCCACGCGTGCACAGATGGAGATCGTGGCGGCCATTTTCCTGAAGCAGAATTCGCATCTCGGCTTCAGGAAAATGGCCGCCGTGATCTCCATCTGCGCACGCGCAGCATCCTGCAGCCATTTTCATGAAGCCGCGGGCAGCAGAGCGCTCCATCTGCGCACGCGCGGCCAAAGGAAGATGGCCGCCCCCACCGATCAACAGGGAAATAGAACACATCGCGCTGTTTTCACTCCCCTGTGCAGTGGATTCGGGACGTTGGGCATGCGCAAACTACTACGCCGCCAACGGAAAACTGAGCAAGATCTGGGGGAAGACACCACGCCCTTTTGACCAGACCAGCCTGATTGACAGGCGAAAATGGCTACTTTGGTAACGTATTTTGGCAGTATAGGTGGGGAATCGGGGTCCACAAAATACACTGTTGTGTAATGCACAGCTCAGGCCCTATTTAACAATATTTTTATCTCATACGGAAAAAACGGGGTGACAGGTGCCCTTTAATGACCTGGCCATTTTTTGCAATTCTGACCAGTGTCCCTTTATGAGGTAATAACTCAAGAACGCTTCAACGGATCCTAGCGATTCTGAGATTTTTTTTTTCGTGACATATTGAGCTTCATGTTAGTGATAAATTTAGGTCAATAATTTTTGCGTTTATTTGTGAAAAAAACGGAAATTTGGCGAAAATTTTGAAAATGTAGCAATTTTCAAAATTTTAATTTTTATTCTATTAAACCAGAGAGTTATGTGACACAAAATAGTTAATAAATAACATTTCCCACATGTCTACTTTACATCAGCATAATTTAGGAAACACATTTTTTTTTCTAGGAAGTTATAAGGGTTAAAATTTGACCAGCGATTTCTCATTTTTACAACAAAATTTACAAAACTATTTTTTTAGGGACCACCTCACATTTGAAGTCACTTTGAAGGGTCTATATGGCTGAAAATACCCAAAAATGACACCATTCTAAAAACTGCACCCCTCAAGGTGCTCAAAACCACATTTAAGAAGTTTATTAACTCTTCAGGTGCTTCACAGCAGCAGAAGCAACATGGAAGGAAAAAAATAACATTTAACTTTTTAGTCACAAAAATGAAATTTTAACAACAATTTTTTTATTTTTCCAAGGGTAAAAGGATAAACTGGACCCCTAAACTTGTTGTACAATTTTTCCTGATTACACCGATACCTCACATGTGAGGATAAACCACTGTTTGGGCACATGGCAAGGCTCGGAGCGCCATTTGACTTTTTGAATGAAAAATTAGCTCCAATCGTTAGCGGTCACCATGTCGCGTTTGGAGAGCCCCTGTGTGCCTAAAAATTTGAATTCCCCCACAATTGACACCATTTTGGAAACTAGACCCCCCCAAGGAACTCATCTAGATGTGTGATGATCACTTTGAACCCCCAAGTGCTTCACAGAAGTTTATAACGCAGAGCTATGAAAATAAAAAATCATTTTTCTTTCCTCAAAAATTATTTTTTATTTTCACAAGGGTAACAGGAGAAATTGGAGCCCAAAAGTTGTTGTCCAGTTTGCCCTGAGTATGCTGATACCCCATATATGGGGGTAAACCACTATTTGGGTGCATAGCAGAGCTCAGAAGGGAAGTAGTGATGTTTTTTATCTCAAAAATGATATTTTAGCCTGCAATTTTTTATTTTCAAAAGGGTAACACGTGAATCTGAACCCAAATAGTTGTTGTACAGTTTGTCCTGAGTACGCTGATACCCCATATGTGGGGGTAAACCACTGTTTGGGCACGTAGGGGCTTGGAAAGGAAGTAGTGACATTTTGAAATGCAGACTTTGATGGAATGGTCTGAGGGCATCACATTGCATTTGCAGAGCCCCTGATGTACCTAAACAGTAGAAATCCACCACAAGTGACCCCATTTTGGAAACTAGACCCCCCAAGGAACTTTTTTAGATTTGTGGTGAGCACTTTGAACCCCCAAGTGCTTCGCAGAATTTTATAACGCAGAGGTGTGAAAATAAAAAATCTTTTTTTCCCCACAAAAATATTTTTTTAGCCCCCATTTTTTTATTTTTCCAAGGGTAACAGGAGAAATCAGACCCCCAAAATCGTTGTACAATTTTTCCTGAGTATGCTTATGCCCCATATGTTTGGGTAAACCACTGTTTGGGCACACGTCGGGGCTCGGAAGGGAGGGAGCACCATTTGGCTTTTTGAATGCAAGATTGGCTGGAATCAATGGTGGCGCCATGTCGTGATTGGAGACCCCCTGATGTGCCTAAACAGTGGAAACCCCTCAATTCTAACTCCAACACTAACCCCAACACACCCTAACTCTAATCTCAACTCTAACCATAACCGTAATCACAACCCTAACCCCAACACACCCCTTATCACACCTCTAACCCTAATCCCAAACCAAACCCTAATTCCTACCCTAACCCTAATTCTAACCATAACTCTAGTTCCAGCCCTAACCCTAAGGCATGTGCCCTCATTGCGGATTCGTGTGCGGATTTTTCCGCACCATTTTTGAAAAATCCGCAGGTAAAACGCACTGCGTTTTACTTGCGGATTTACTGCGGATTTCCAGTGTTTTTTGTGCAGATTTCACCTGCCTGATTACTATTGAGGAACAGGTGTAAAACGTTGCGGAATCTGCACAAAGAATTGACATGTTGCGGAAAATACAACGCAGTGTTTCCGCATGGTATTTTCCACACCATGGGCACAGCGGATTTGGTTTTCCATAGGTTTACATGGTTCTGTAAACATGACGGAAAACTGCCAAGAATCCGCAGCGGCCAATCCAATGCGGATCCGCAGCCAAATCCACACTGTGTGCACATAGCCTAATTCTAACCCTAAATGCAACCCTAACCCTAGCCCTAACCCTAACCCGATCCCTCCATGATGCCTCATAGGCATCACAGGTCGGATTGGCACAGACTTTCATGATGCCTACGTGGCGTCACAGGTCAGGAAGGGGTTAATAGCTAAAAGTTCTTTATTTCCAATGTCACAGTTATTTTTTGTAGATGACTTGGTATGAGATAGGCATGAAGCTGCATCTTGTCTCCAACTCACTGTGACAAAACGGCTACCATCGCAGAGTCTGAGGTGTCTACTTCAACAACAAACGGCAGTTTATTATTTGGATGGACTAGTAATGGTGCAGACGTAAAAAGAGTCTTTAGTTTGTCAAAAGCCACTTGTGCCTCTTAAGACTAGGAAAACACTTTGGTCTTCTTTGTGAGTGAAGTAATTGGTAAAATGATTTTTGAAAAGGTTTTAATGAATCTTCTGTAGACATTTGTAAATCTTATAAAGCGATGGACGTTTTTTAGCTTTCTTCTGGTAGGCCAGTCAACTACCACTCTGATTTTACTGGGATCCATCCTCAGACCTTCTGGGGAGACAATATATCACATAAATTGAGTCCTGGTTTGTTCCAATTCAAATTTTTTGAGTTTGATATAGAGATGATTATCCTGTAGATGTTTCAAGACTCACTGACATGCCTGCAATGCTCCTCCAAGGTATCTGAAAATATAAGAATGTCACAGATAAACGACAACAAATTGATTAAAGAAATCTTGAAAACATCATTAATGAAGTGCTGAAGGGTGGCAGGGGCGTTGCCAGGGCCAAAAGGCATAACCAGGTAGTCAAAATGTCCATATCTAGTTCTAAAGGCAGTTTTCCACTCATCCCCCTGGCGAATTCGTATGACATTTTAAGCCCTCTTAGGACGACTTTGGTGAAAATCTTGGCAGAACGCAGTCTCTCCAGCAACTCAGGAATTAAGGGGAATGGTGTTAAAAATACTTATTTTGTATATTTAATTATTCAGGACTCTTTACCAGATGCAATACTCTAAAGAAAATGTCATGATATTTCTCATAAAAAATGTAGTGGTTTATTGGATTGTTCACCAAAAAGCATCACTGCAGCAAAACATAAAATAGGTGAAATAGTTACAAAGAGATTGTCCATTTGTCCATATCAAAGTTTGTTCTTCATCTTTCCTGAGATTCTGAATGGTAAATGCCACCTGATTCTGTCATGAAGTATGGTAGAAGCCATAAAGAAGCACATGGCTAACTCACATACCAGCTGTCCATCTCATCTGAAGTCTTTTACTCTGAACTAAATATACAGGAATAGCACATGTAATGTCAGAAAAAGGCAATGTGCTCAGTATAGAATTGAGTGTAAGAAAAAGTCAATAATTAATATTTAACAAATGGGTAGCAATTTTTAATGGTAAACTTATTTATTTCCCTGTAGGCAATAAATGACCACAGGGATAAGTCCTTCTTTTCTACAAAAAACAAGCGTGCTCCAGCTGGTGAAGAGAAAGGTTGAATGAAGTTTTTCTCTACATTTTCATCTAGGTATTCCTTCAGTAATTTCAATTCTGGTTCAAAAAGATTGTAAATTTGCCCAAACGGAATGGATGCTCCATGAAGCAATTCAATGGGACAGTTGTAAGAACGATGAGGAGGCAGTCGATCGGCATTCTTCTTACAGCAGACCTCACTGAAGGGCTTCTACTGAGGTGCTGGTATCATAATTTTGATGAGAAATCTTGGATACTTGAGTTTGTGTGAGAACAGATAAATTAGCATGGCAATTGTTCTTACAGTATTCAGAGGGAAAGGTAATGGTCCTCGATGCCAAGTTGATAGACAGGCTATGGATTGAAAACCAGGGAATTCCTAGAATAACTGGAAATTTTGGAGAGAAAATAAGTAGAGAATGGGTGAGTGAATATGTTCGGAAAACGATCACCAAACATAAATTCGGCACAAATATGGCACATTTGGATTCGTGATTGGAAAAAAATGAGCATATTTTCTTAAAATTGGTAAAATTCTGTAAAAGTTCCGGAAATAATTGCGTTGCCACTAAAGTATAACACGTTGGCTAGGATAGTATTGGTGTATAATGAGTGGGGGGCATGTACTTGATGAGGGGAGGGGTGAGGAGAGCTCAGAGAAGCAGCGTGCTTGTAATTTTTGTTTTCTAACTTTATTAGTGATGAGCGAACGTGCTCGCCACTGCTCGTTACTCGCCCGAGTATAATTATGCTCGGTGTACTCGGCGCGCACCGAGCATTTCCGGGATTATTCGGCGGTAACTGGTGTCTCCACAAACGTTTTTGGCAGACTTTAGAGACCCAATGATGGTGCAGGGATTGTCTGCCAGGCCATGAAACGCCGCAGCCATCTTTGTTGTGGTCGTGCAGTGATTGGCTTGGCTGCACAGCATCATCACGAGTATGAGAGACCTGGCGCCACCCTGCTCGCCGCATTCTGTTCCTGATTCAGCGAGAGTAGAGAGAGCTGGTGCCGAGATAGGGTCTGAATCGTGTTTTTTAGAGTTAGTGTAGGTCTGCAAATCTTAAATCCACAACTCCTCAGAAACCAAAAGTCCTTTTTAGAGCTAATTCGTGGGTTCCTATATTGCAGCGATAGGTAGGCAGGGCACAGCATATCCACATCAGTGCAAGGCCTGCAGGCATTGTATGTGCATCCATTGCTCCCACTGCATCCCTCCCAAAGCTCCATAACTGTCTGCTGCTGCTGTTGCAGCTTCTTTACTATATACCTAGTTGCATTCCTTTTTTTTCCAAAAATTCACCCCCCCAAAAAAAATATATACAGTCTGTTCTGTCAGACTGATGCCTGTTGAAAAATCATAGTTTGTCAGGCATATGTAGCATAGTTGTGTGTAGGGTTGAGCGACTTTCATTTTTTTAAGATCGAGTAGGGTTTTGGGAAACCCGATTTTGTCCAGAGTCGAGTCGAGTGCAGTCGGCCGATTATCGCTAAAAGTCGGGGATCGACCGAAACACGAAACCCAATGCAAGTCAATGGGGAAGCATAGTCGGCAGTGAGTGGAGGCCAGGAAAACACCTACAGTGCCCATTTTAATGCCAAAAACATCCATTCTTGTTTCTGAAGCTTGCCAATCTTAATTAACTGTATAATAATAGTTGGGCATAGGGAATTGGGGGAAAGTTGTGGGGGGAGTAGGGCTGGCTCAAGTTTTTCGTGGGCCCAGGAAATGCGGACTACGTCACGGTGGTGTTGCAGGGAAAGGTAAGTATTTAAAAGTTGCAAGTGCTGTGATCCTGAGCAAGCAGGGGGGGGGCCCACTCGTTCGCATTGCCACTGGCACAGGGCCCCTCAAAGTACGGCGGTGTGTTTGCATGGCGGGGGCGCCTCCCACCAGCAGCGACACTTTTGCGTACTCTGAGGGGCCCTGTGCCAGTGACGTCGCCAACGAGTATGCCCCCCCACCTGATGAAGGAACCTGCACTTTCATCTGCACCTTCCTCTTTGTCCCTGTGTAAGGTGGTATAACATGCGGGAAGGGGAACCTTACTTTCAGCAGGGACAGATTCTGGCTGTGTAGAGTACAAGGGGAATGTAGTGGTCTAGGTCAATGTACCAGCAGACTCATTTAGCAGTGGCTGGGCAATGGGCAGGATGAGGAGGAAACAGATATAGGGCCAAAGAATAAAGTAGGCTACATGCAGTTCAAAATTGGTAACAGGACTAAACAGGCGGCATTGCTTTGTTCAGTGGAGTAGCAAACCCAAGAGCAGCAGACACTGTTTCAAGGGCCTAACCACACTAGTAGGCCAAATGCAGTTTAATATCTGATAGTATAGGGCGAAAGCCAGAATGTGGAAGCTCAGCTTTGTTCAGTTGAGGACAACACCAGGGAGGGGCAGACACCTTTAGTAGGCCGGAAAAGCCTATTGCATTTTTTAAAATGGTAATTTGGAGCAGAAGGTTGAAGCTCAGCTTTATTTAGTTGAGGGCAACACCAGGCAGGGGCACACAGACAGACACCTTTAGTAGGCCGGAAAAGCCTATTGCATTTTTCAAAATGGTAATTTGGAGCAGAAGGTTGAAGCTCAGCTTTATTTAGTTGAGGGCAACACCAGGGAGGGGCAGAAGCCGTTAGTAGGCCCTAACCACCATTTTTTTTTTAAAACCACTTAATGAGAGCCGGAAGGTTGAAGCTCAGCTTTATTTAGTTGAGGACAACACCAGGGAGGGGCAGAAGCCGTTAGTAGGCCCTAACCACCATTTTTTTTTTTTTTAAACCACTTAATGAGAGCCGGAAGGTTGAAGCTCAGCTTTATTTAGTTGAGGACAACACCAGGGAGGGGCAGAAGCCGTTAGTAGGCCCTAACCACCATTTTTTTTTTTAAAACCACATAATGAGAGCCGGAAGGTTGAAGCTCAGCTTTATTTAGTTGAGGACAACACCAGGGAGGGGCAGAAGCCGTTAGTAGGCCCTAACCACCATTTTTTTTTTTAAAACCACATAATGAGAGCCGGAAGGTTGAAGCTCAGCTTTATTTAGTTGAGGACAACACCAGGGAGGGGCACACAGACAGACACCTTTTGTAGGCCTGAAAAGCCTATTGCATTTTTCAAAATGGTAATTTGGAGCAGAAGGTTGAAGCTCAGCTTTATTTAGTTGAGGGCAACACCAGGGAGGGGCAGAAGCCGTTAGTAGGCCCTAACCACCATTTTTTTTTTTAAAACCACATAATGAGAGCCGGAAGGTTGAAGCTCAGCTTTATTTAGTTGAGGACAACACCAGGGAGGGGCAGAAGCCGTTAGTAGGCCCTAACCACCATTTTTTTTTTTAAAACCACATAATGAGAGCCGGAAGGTTGAAGCTCAGCTTTATTTAGTTGAGGACAACACCAGGGAGGGGCACACAGACAGACACCTTTTGTAGGCCTGAAAAGCCTATTGCATTTTTCAAAATGGTAATTTGGAGCAGAAGGTTGAAGCTCAGCTTTATTTAGTTGAGGGCAACACCAGGGAGGGGCAGAAGCCGTTAGTAGGCCCTAACCACCATTTTTTTTTTAAAACCACATAATGAGAGCTGGAAGGTTGAAGCTCAGCTTTATTTAGTTGAGGACAACACCAGGGAGGGGCAGAAGCCGTTAGTAGGCCCTAACCACCATTTTTTTTTTTAAAACCACATAATGAGAGCCGGAAGGTTGAAGCTCAGCTTTATTTAGTTGAGGACAACACCAGGGAGGGGCAGAAGCCGTTAGTAGGCCCTAACCACCATTTTTTTTTTTAAAACCACATAATGAGAGCCGGAAGGTTGAAGCTCAGCTTTATTTAGTTGAGGACAACACCAGGGAGGGGCACACAGACAGACACCTTTAGTAGGCCGGAAAAGCCTATTGCATTTTTCAAAATGGTAATTTGGAGCAGAAGGTTGAAGCTCAGCTTTATTTAGTTGAGGGCAACACCAGGGAGGGGCAGAAGCCGTTAGTAGGCCCTAACCACCATTTTTTTTTTTAAAACCACATAATGAGAGCCGGAAGGTTGAAGCTCAGCTTTATTTAGTTGAGGACAACACCAGGCAGGGGCACACAGACAGACACCTTTAGTAGGCCTGAAAAGCCTATTGCATTTTTCAAAATGGTAATTTGGAGCAGAAGGTTGAAGCTCAGCTTTATTTAGTTGAGGGCAACACCAGGGAGGGGCAGAAGCCGTTAGTAGGCCCTAACCACCATTTTTTTTTTAAAACCACTTAATGAGAGCCGGAAGGTTGAAGCTCAGCTTTATTTAGTTGAGGACAACACCAGGGAGGGGCAGAAGCCGTTAGTAGGCCCTAACCACCATTTTTTTTTTTAAAACCACATAATGAGAGCCGGAAGGTTGAAGCTCAGCTTTATTTAGTTGAGGACAACACCAGGCAGGTGCACACAGACAGACACCTTTAGTAGGCCTGAAAAGCCTATTGCATTTTTCAAAATGGTAATTTGGAGCAGAAGGTTGAAGCTCAGCTTTATTTAGTTGAGGGCAACACCAGGGAGGGGCAGAAGCCGTTAGTAGGCCCTAACCACCATTTTTTTTTTAAAACCACTTAATGAGAGCCGGAAGGTTGAAGCTCAGCTTTATTTAGTTGAGGACAACACCAGGGAGGGGCAGAAGCCGTTAGTAGGCCCTAACCACCATTTTTTTTTTTTAAAACCACTTAATGAGAGCCGGAAGGTTGAAGCTCAGCTTTATTTAGTTGAGGACAACACCAGGGAGGGGCAGAAGCCGTTAGTAGGCCCTAACCACCATTTTTTTTTTTTAAAACCACTTAATGAGAGCCGGAAGGTTGAAGCTCAGCTTTATTTAGTTGAGGACAACACCAGGCAGGGGCACACAGACAGACACCTTTAGTAGGCCTGAAAAGCCTATTGCATTTTTCAAAATGGTAATTTGGAGCAGAAGGTTGAAGCTCAGCTTTATTTAGTTGAGGGCAACACCAGGGAGGGGCAGAAGCCGTTAGTAGGCCCTAACCACCATTTTTTTTTTTAAAACCACATAATGAGAGCCGGAAGGTTGAAGCTCAGCTTTATTTAGTTGAGGACAACACCAGGCAGGGGCACACAGACAGACACCTTTAGTAGGCCTGAAAAGCCTATTGCATTTTTCAAAATGGTAATTTGGAGCAGAAGGTTGAAGCTCAGCTTTATTTAGTTGAGGGCAACACCAGGGAGGGGCAGAAGCCGTTAGTAGGCCCTAACCAAAGTTGAAGGCCAAATGCAGTTTAATTTCTGATACTATAGGCCGAAAGCCAGAAGGTGGAAGTTCCGATTTAGACAGTGGAGGACAATTTGAATTAGGGACTGCAGACAGACTTAGTAGGCTGTCCCCTGTGGACCATGCATCCACCACATTAACCCATTGCGCCGTAATGGACACGTAATCTTCCATGGCCATGCCTACAGGTCCATACGTCTGTTGTCAGGTGCACCTTTGTACTCACAGATTGCCAGAGTGCATGGACAATGCGGTCTTCTACATGCTGGTGGAGGGTTGGGATGGCTTTTCTCGCAAAAGAAGTGTCGACTGGTTAGCTTGTAGCGTGGTACAGCGTAGTCCATCATGGCCTTATTAATAGTAAATAAAATATATAACTAGGCTCTATGAACTTTTAAATAGGTTCCAGGGGTACACGGGCAGCATTGGTGTGGTCAGTGGAGGAGTATTGCAAGTAGGGGCTGCAGACAGGCTATCAAAGGCCTAAAATAACAAACAGTAGGCAGTCATGGCAGTTTTACATCGGTTACATGGATACACAGGCAGGCACTCCAGGCAGCATTGTGGTCAGTGGAGGAGTATTGCAAGTAGGGGCCGCAGACAGGCTATCAAAGGCCTAAAATAACAAACAATAGGCTCATGGCAGTTTTACAGCGGTTACATGGATACACGGGCAGGCAGCTTGGTGGTGAGTGGAGGAGTATTTAAAGTAGGGACCGCAGACAGGCTATCAAAGGCCTAAAATAACAAACAATAGGCTCATGGCAGTTTCACAGCGGTTACATGGATACACGGGCAGGCAGCTTGGTGGTGGTGAGTGGAGGAGTATTTAAAGTAGGGACCGCAGACAGGCTTCAAAGGCCTAACATAAGAAAATGGGCTGGCTGTAGGCACTTTATAATTGGTTCCAGGGGTACACGGGCAGCAGTGGTCTGGTCAGTGGAGGAGTATTTAAAGTAGGGACCGCAGACAGGCTATCAAAGGCCTAACATAACAAACAATAGGCTCATGGCAGTTTCACAGCGGTTACATGGATACACGGGCAGGCAGCTTGGTGGTGGTGAGTGGAGGAGTATTTAAAGTAGGGACCGCAGACAGGCTTCAAAGGCCTAACATAAGAAAATGGGCTGGCTGTAGGCACTTTATAATTGGTTCCAGGGGTACACGGGCAGCAGTGGTCTGGTCAGTGGAGGAGTATTTAAAGTAGGGACCGCAGACAGGCTATCAAAGGCCTAACATAACAAACAATAGGCTCATGGCAGTTTCACAGCGGTTACATGGATACACGGGCAGGCAGCTTGGTGGTGGTGAGTGGAGGAGTATTTAAAGTAGGGACCGCAGACAGGCTTCAAAGGCCTAACATAAGAAAATGGGCTGGCTGTAGGCACTTTATAATTGGTTCCAGGGGTACACGGGCAGCAGTGGTCTGGTCAGTGGAGGAGTATTTAAAGTAGGGACCGCAGACAGGCTTCAAAGGCCTAACATAAGAAAATGGGCTGGCTGTAGGCACTTTATAATTGGTTCCAGGGGTACACGGGCAGCAGTGGTCTGGTCAGTGGAGGAGTATTTAAAGTAGGGACCGCAGACAGGCTATCAAAGGCCTAACATAACAAACAATAGGCTCATGGCAGTTTCACAGCGGTTACATGGATACACGGGCAGGCAGCTTGGTGGTCAGTGGAGGAGTATTTAAAGTAGGGACCGCAGACAGGCTATCAAAGGCCTAAAATAACAAACAATAGGCTCATGGCAGTTTTACAGCGGTTACATGGATACACAGGCAGCTTGGTGGTGAGTGGAGGAGTAGTGCAAGGAGTGTCTGTCCCAGTACTCCCAAAATATAAATAGATGTTAATGTCTCGCAAAACAACCAAAACAAAAAAAAAAGGTGGCATACTTAGGTACAGGGGTGGGCTCATCTACTGAGTTTCTGACATAGTAATTTGGCAGTAACTATTTAATGGTGCCAATATAGGACACAGACACAGACTACTTTAAGTTGCATCATAGATGTCTACAAATTTGTATTGTCAGTGCCAGACATTGAATGATGTCAGCGAATAGACTAAAGATTGGTGGAGCTGTGCGACATAATTTTGCACGTGGTAGAGCACATTTTGAGCTGGGGTAGGGGGGAACTCTCTTGAGGCCGGCGGGACCGCCCCAGGGCCCCTCATGTTACAACGGTGTGTCTGACGTTGGGTGCGCACCACCACCGCCAGAGACACTACATTGTACTATGAGGGGCCCAGTAGCAATGCCGTCAACCAAAAGCGAGCACACCCACCTCTTCAGACAAACAGCAGTCTCACGGGTGCTTGCGCCAAGTCGCGATACCACGGCCCCGTGTGGGGAGTTTTGCCATTTAGGGAGGTGTAAACATGTCGTATGCTGTACAATCAGCTGCAGCAAATTAGACATTAGAAAAGTAATTCACAGGCAAGAGCTTTTCATAGGAAAGCTAGGTGTCGGCCGGGCAAGGTGGGGCAAAAGATTTCGAAATCCAGTTGTGGTTCATTTTAATGAATGTTAGATCGTCAACATTTTGGGTAGCCAGACGAGTCCTTTTTTCGGTTAATATTGAACCTGCAGCACTGAATACTCTTTCTGATAGGACACTTGCTGCCGGGCAAGCAAGCTCCTGCAATGCATATTCTGCCAATTCTGGCCAGGTGTCTAATTTGGAGGCCCAGTAATCAAATGGGAATGACGGTTGAGGGAGAACATCGATAAGGGATGAAAAATAGTTAGTAACCATACTGGACAAATGTTGTCTCCTGTCACTTTCAATTGATGCAGCAGTACCTGTCCTGTCTGCGGTCATAGCAAAATCACTCCACAACCTGGTCAGAAAACCCCTCTGTCCAACGCCACTTCTGATGTGTGCACCCCTAACACTCCTAGTCTGCTGCCCCCTGGAGCTCGTGTGAGAACGATCACGTGCGCTGTGTGCTGGGAATGCCTGAAGCAAACGGTCAACAAGAGTTGATTGTTTGGTTGCTAATATTAGTTCCAAGTTCTCATGTGGCATAATATTTTGCAATTTGCCTTTATAGCGTGGATCAAGGAGGCAGGCCAACCAGTAATCGTCATCGTTCATCATTTTCGTAATGCGTGTGTCCCTTTGTAGGATACGTAAGGCATAATCCGCCATGTGGGCCAAAGTTCCACTTGTCAAATCTCCGGTTGTGATTGGTTGAGGGGCAGTTGCAGGCAAATCTACGTCACTTGTGTCCCTCAAAAAACCAGAACCCGGCCGTGACACGCAACCAATTTCCTGTGCCCCCGTGAAAGTTTCCGCATTAAAAATATACTCATCCCCATCATCCTCCTCATCCTCCACCTCCTCTTCGCCCGCTACCTCGTCCTGTACACTGCCCTGACCAGACAATGGCTGACTGTCATCAAGGCTTCCCTCTTCCTCTGGTGCAGACGCCTGCTCCTTTATGTGCGTCAAACTTTGCATCAGCAGACGCATTAGGGGGATGCTCATGCTTATTACGGCGTTGTCTGCACTAACCAGCCGTGTGCATTCCTCAAAACACTGAAGGACTTGACACATGTCTTGTATCTTCGACCACTGCACACCTGACAACTCCATGTCTGCCATCCTACTGCCTGCCCGTGTATCCTCCCACAAATAAATAACAGCACGCCTCTGTTCGCACAGTCTCTGAAGCATGTGCAGTGTTGAGTTCCACCTTGTTGCAACGTCTATGATTAGGCGATGCTGGGGAAGGTTCAAAGACCGCTGATAGGTCTGCATACGGCTGGCGTGTACAGGCGAACGTCGGATATGTGAGCAAAGTGCACGCACTTTGAGGAGCAGGTCGGAGAACCCAGGATAAGTTTTCAATAAGCACTGCACCACCAGGTTTAAGGTGTGAGCCAGGCAAGGAATGTGTTTCAGTTGGGAAAGGGAGATGGCAGCCATGAAATTCCTTCCGTTATCACTCACTACCTTGCCTGCCTCAAGATCTACTGTGCCCAGCCACGACTGCGTTTCTTGTTGCAAGAACTCGGACAGAACTTCCGCGGTGTGTCTGTTGTCGCCCAAACACTTCATAGCCAATACAGCCTGCTGACGCTTGGCAGTAGCTGGCCCATAATGGGACAACTGGTGTGCAACAGTGTCATCTGCCGATGGAGTGGTTGGCCGACTGCGTTCTGTGGAAGAGCTGTAGCTTCTGCAGGAGGACGAGGAGGAGGAGGAGGGGGTGCGAACGCCTACAGCCAACTGTTTCCTAGACCGTGGGCTAGGCACAACTGTCCCTAAATTGATGTCGCCTGTGGACCCTGCATCCACCACATTCACCCAGTGTGCCGTGATGGACACATAACGTCCCTGGCCATGCCTACTGGTCCATGCATCTGTAGTCAGGTGCACCTTTGTACTCACAGATTGCCTGAGTGCATGGACGATGCGCTGTTTAACATGCTGGTGCAGGGCTGGGATGGCTTTTCTGGAAAAAAGTGTCGACTGGGTAGCTCGTATCGTGGTTCAGCGTACTCCATCAGGGCTTTGAAAGCTTCGCTTTCAACTAACCGGTAGGGCATCATCTCTAACGAGATTAGTCTAGCTATGTGGGCGTTAAAACCCTGTGTACGCGGATGCGAGGATAAGTACTTCCTTTTTCTAACCAGAGTCTCATGTAGGGTGAGCTGGACTGGAGAGCTGGAGATCGTGGAACTTTCGGGTGTGCCGGTGTACATGGCAGACTGAGAGACGGTTGGAGACGGTATTGTTTCCGCCGGTGCCCTAGATGCAATATTTCCTCCTACAAAACTGGTGATTCCCTGACCCTGACTGCTTTTGGCTGGCAAAGAAACCTGCACAGATACTGCCGGTGGTGCGGAAAATGGTGGCCTTACAGTGACGGAAGGGATGTTGCGTTGCTGACTAGCTTCATTGGCCGAGGGTGCTACAACCTTGAGGGACGTTTGGTAGTTAGTCCAGGCTTGAAAATGCATGGTGGTTAAGTGTCTATGCATGCAACTAGTATTTAGACTTTTCAGATTCTGACCTCTGCTTAAGCTAGTTGAACATTTTTGACAGATGACTTTGCGCTGATCAGTTGGATGTTGTTTAAAAAAATGCCAGACTGCACTCTTCCTAGACTCGGATCCCTTTTCAGGGATTGCAGACTGAGCTTTAACCGGATGGCAACGCTGTGCTCCAACAGGTTTTGGCTTTGACACGCGTTTTGGTCCAGATACGGGCCCGGCAGATGGAACCTGTTGCGATGTTGATGCCTGCTGCGGCCCCTCCTCCACCTCCGCTTCTGAACTACTGCCGCCTGCACCCTGTTCCCCCAATGGCTGCCAATCGGGGTCAATAACTGGGTCATCTATTACCTCCTCTTCGAGCTCGTGTGCAACTTCGTCTGTGTCACTGTGTCGGTCGGTGGTATAGCGTTCGTGGCGGGGCAACATAGTCTCATCAGGGTCTGATTGTGGATCTGTACCCTGAGAGGGCAATGTGGTGGTCTGAGTCAAAGGAGCAGCATAGTACTCTGGCTGTGGCTGTGCATCAGTGCACTCCATGTCAGAATCTACTTGTAATGGGCATGGCCTGTTAAATGTTTCACTTTCTAAGCCAGGGACGGTATGTGTAAAGAGCTCCATGGAGTGACCCGTTGTGTCGCCTGCTGCATCCTTCTCTCTTGTTGTAGTTTTTGCTGAGGAGGACAAGGAAGCGACTTGTCCCTGACCGTGAACATCCACAAGCGACGCGCTGCTTTTACATTTACCAGTTTCGGAAGAGGAGGCAAAAGAGCTAGAGGCTGAGTCTGCAATGTAAGCCAAAACTTGCTGTTGCTGCTCCGCCTTTAAAAGCGGTTTTCCTACTCCCAGAAAAGAGAGCGTTCGAGGCCTTGTGTAGCCTGACGACGAAACTGGCTCCACAGCTCCAGACTTAGGTGGAATATTTTTATCCCCACGACCACCTGATGCTCCACTACCACTACCATCATTACCAGCTGACAATGAACGCCCACGACGACCTCTTGCACCAGACTTCCTCATTGTTTTAAAATCTTAACCAAAGTAACTTTATTTGTTGCTGTCAAACAACTTACACGGTGAGCTATAACTTCAGTATGATTTCAATATCCCTTAACAGGTTGGTGAGACCACAAGGAAAATCAGGCACAATGTTACACACTCTGTTTTCTGTGGCACAAAATCACAGAGATGACACACACGCAGGACTGTCACTCAAGCACTAATGTCAATATTAATCTCCCACCTAATTTATTTATTTTTTTTTCTCAGGGAGACTTTAGAAACCAAATAATATTAAAAAAAAAAAAAAAAAAAGGCTTTCTATGGCCCACAATTAGAGAGAGAGAGGTGGCACAACCAGGAGTCAAGACTGGCGCACAAGCTGAAAGGGCAATATTACTCTCCCACTGTTTTTTATGTTTTTTTTGTTTTTTTCAGGGAGACTTTAGAAACCAAATAATATTAAAAAAACCAAAAAAAAAAAAGGCTTTCTATGGCCCACTGAATGAGAGGGAGAGAGGTGGCACACCCAGGAGTCAAGACTGGCACACAAGCTGAAAGGGCAATATTACTCTCCCACTGTTTTTTTAGGTTTTTTTTTTTTTTTCAGGGAGACTTTAGAAACCAAATAATATTAAAAAAAAAAAAAAAAAAAAAAATAGGCTTGCTATAGCCCACTGAATGAGAGATAGCACACACAGCAGTGGCACACAAGCCCTGACTGAGGCCAATATTTTTCTCCCACTGATTGATGTAGTGTTTTTGTGTTGAGGTAGAATTTAGAACACAAATCACGGAAAAAATAAATAGGCTTTCTATGGCCCACTGAATGAAAGGGAGAGAGGTGGCACACCCAGGAGTCAAGACTGGCACACAAGCTGAAAGGGCAATATTACTCTCCCACTGTTTTTTTATGTATTTTTTGTTTTTTCAGGGAGACTTTAGAAACCCAATAATATTTAAAAAAATAAATAAATAGGCTTTCTATGGCCCACTGAATGAGAGGGAGAGAGGTGGCACACCCAGGAGTCAAGACTGGCACACAAGCTGAAAGGGCAATATTATTCTCCCACTGTTTTTTTAGGTTTTTTTTTTTTTTTTCAGGGAGAATTAGAAACCAAATAATATTAAAAAAAAAAAATAAATAGGCTTTCTATGGCCCACTGAATGAGAGGGAGAGAGGTGGCACACCCAGGAGTCAAGACTGGCACACAAGCTGAAAGGGCAATATTACTCTCCCACTGTTTTTTTAGGTTTTTTTTTTTTTTTCAGGGAGACTTTAGAAACCAAATAATATTAAAAAAAAAAAAAAAAAAAAAAAAATAGGCTTGCTATAGCCCACTGAATGAGAGATAGGACACACAGCAGTGGCACACAAGCCCTGACTGAGGCCAATATTTTTCTCCCACTGATTGATGTAGTGTTTTTGTGTTGAGGTAGAATTTAGAACACAAATCACGGAAAAAATAAATAGGCTTTCTATGGCCCACTGAATGAAAGGGAGAGAGGTGGCACACCCAGGAGTCAAGACTGGCACACAAGCTGAAAGGGCAATATTACTCTCCCACTGTTTTTTTATGTATTTTTTGTTTTTTCAGGGAGACTTTAGAAACCCAATAATATTTAAAAAAAAAAATAAATAGGCTTTCTATGGCCCACTGAATGAGAGGGAGAGAGGTGGCACACCCAGGAGTCAAGACTGGCACACAAGCTGAAAGGGCAATATTATTCTCCCACTGTTTTTTTAGGTTTTTTTTTTTTTTTCAGGGAGAATTAGAAACCAAATAATATTAAAAAAAAAAAATAAATAGGCTTTCTATGGCCCACTGAATGAGAGGGAGAGAGGTGGCACACCCAGGAGTCAAGACTGGCACACAAGCTGAAAGGGCAATATTACTCTCCCACTGTTTTTTTAGGTTTTTTTTTTTTTTTCAGGGAGACTTTAGAAACCAAATAATATTAAAAAAAAAAAAAAAAAATAGGCTTGCTATAGCCCACTGAATGAGAGATAGCACACACAGCAGTGGCACACAAGCCCTGACTGAGGCCAATATTTTTCTCCCACTGATTGATGTAGTGTTTTTGTGTTGAGGTAGAATTTAGAACACAAATCACGGAAAAAATAAATAGGCTTTCTATGGCCCACTGAATGAAAGGGAGAGAGGTGGCACACCCAGGAGTCAAGACTGGCACACAAGCTGAAAGGGCAATATTACTCTCCCACTGTTTTTTTATGTATTTTTTGTTTTTTCAGGGAGACTTTAGAAACCCAATAATATTTAAAAAAAAAAATAAATAGGCTTTCTATGGCCCACTGAATGAGAGGGAGAGAGGTGGCACACCCAGGAGTCAAGACTGGCACACAAGCTGAAAGGGCAATATTATTCTCCCACTGTTTTTTTAGGTTTTTTTTTTTTTTTCAGGGAGAATTAGAAACCAAATAATATTAAAAAAAATAAATAAATAGGCTTTCTATGGCCCACTGAATGAGAGGGAGAGAGGTGGCACACCCAGGAGTCAAGACTGGCACACAAGCTGAAAGGGCAATATTACTCTCCCACTGTTTTTTTAGGTTTTTTTTTTTTTTCAGGGAGACTTTAGAAACCAAATAATATTAAAAAAAAAAAAAAAAAAAAAAAAATAGGCTTGCTATAGCCCACTGAATGAGAGATAGCACACACAGCAGTGGCACACAAGCCCTGACTGAGGCCAATATTTTTCTCCCACTGATTGATGTAGTGTTTTTGTGTTGAGGTAGAATTTAGAACACAAATCACGGAAAAAATAAATAGGCTTTCTATGGCCCACTGAATGAAAGGGAGAGAGGTGGCACACCCAGGAGTCAAGACTGGCACACAAGCTGAAAGGGCAATATTACTCTCCCACTGTTTTTTTATGTATTTTTTGTTTTTTCAGGGAGACTTTAGAAACCCAATAATATTTAAAAAAAAAAATAAATAGGCTTTCTATGGCCCACTGAATGAGAGGGAGAGAGGTGGCACACCCAGGAGTCAAGACTGGCACACAAGCTGAAAGGGCAATATTATTCTCCCACTGTTTTTTTAGGTTTTTTTTTTTTTTTTCAGGGAGAATTAGAAACCAAATAATATTAAAAAAAAAAAATAAATAGGCTTTCTATGGCCCACTGAATGAGAGGGAGAGAGGTGGCACACCCAGGAGTCAAGACTGGCACACAAGCTGAAAGGGCAATATTACTCTCCCACTGTTTTTTTAGGTTTTTTTTTTTTTTCAGGGAGACTTTAGAAACCAAATAATATTAAAAAAAAAAAAAAAAAAAAATAGGCTTGCTATAGCCCACTGAATGAGAGATAGCACACACAGCAGTGGCACACAAGCCCTGACTGAGGCCAATATTTTTCTCCCACTGATTGATGTAGTGTTTTTGTGTTGAGGTAGATTTTAGAACACAAATCACGGAAAAAATAAATAGGCTTTCTATGGCCCACTCAGTGAGAGATGGCACACACAGGGATGGCACTGTAGCAGAAATGCCAATCTTAATCTCCCACAAAAAACAAACAAAAAAAAAAAAAAAACTGTCCTACAATTACTATCTCCCTGCAGTAATGTAAGCCAGGTATGGCAGGCAGCAATAGGAGTGGACTGATGCACAAATTAAATAAAAAGTGTGGACAAACAAAAAAGATAGCTGTGCAGAAAGGAAGGAACAAGAGGATATGTGCTTTGAAAAAAGCAGTTGGTTTCCACAGTGGCGTACACACAGCAATACAGCTATCACGGAGCCTTCTAGGGCAGCCCAATGAGCTACAGCGCTGAGGGGAAAAAAAAAAAAAATAGCTTCCACAGTCCCTGCACACCGAAGGTGGTGTTGGACAGTGGAAATCGCTGCAGCACAAGCGGTTTGGTGGTTAGTGGACCCTGCCTAACGCTCTCCCTGCTTCTGACGAAGCGGCAGCAACCTGTCCCTAAGCTCAGATCAGCAGCAGTAAGATGGCGGTCGGCGGGAACGCCCCTTTATAGCCCCTGTGACGCCGCAGACAGCAAGCCAATCACTGCAATGCCCTTCTCTAAGATGGTGGGGACCAGGATCTATGTCATCACGCTGCCCACACTCTGCGTTCACCTTCATTGGCTGAGAAATGGCGCTTTTCGCGTCATTGAAACGCGACTTTGGCGCGAAAGTCGCGTACCGCATGGCCGACAAGCACAGGGGTCGGATCGGGTTTCATGAGACGCCGACTTAGCCAAAAGTCGGCGACTTTTGAAAATGATCGACCCGTTTCGCTCAACCCTAGTTGTGTGTGCTAGCCTTGTGCAACTTTTTTCTTTTTTGTGTGCTTTAAATTCACCGCAAAAGGCCTCAAAAATCTGCGTGCTCCAAGTTTTTGCATTTTAGGCCATTTTGCCACTGTTTCTGGTGTCTGTTACTTTAATTATATACAGCACTATTTGGCATTTTTTTAAAAAAAACAGGCCACATTCTTGCCAGTGTGGTATTTCCGTGACAGCCCTTATATATCTGCGTGGTCCAAGTTTGGGCATTGTAGGCCAGTGTACCCCTTTTTTTGCTGTCTGATATTCTAATTCTATACGGCACTATTTAGCTTCAAAAAATATAAAAAGGCCACATATTTGCCAGAGTGGTATTTCCGTGACAGCCCTCATATATCTGCGTGGTCCAAGTTTGGACATTGTAGGCCAGTGTACCCCTTTTTTTGCTGTCTGATACTCTAATTCTATACAGCACTATTTTGCTTCAAAAAATATAAAAAGGCCACATATTTGCGTGTGGTATTTCCGTGACAGCCCTCATATATCTGCGTGGTCCATGTTTGGGCATTGTAGGCCAGTATACCCCTTTTTTGCTGTCTGATACTCTAATTCTATACAGCACTATTTTGCATAAATTTACTTCACAAAAAATTTAATATAGTCTGTTATATCAGGTTGAGGCCTGCCTTTTGTTTGGGTTTTAAAAATCGTAGATTTGCAGGCATACTGATCAGATATTATTTAGCTACTAAAAATATATATTTGTGTTGAGCATTTGAAATAGTACTGTAGTCCATATAAAATGGGCAAGGCACGGGGCAAGGGACGGAGAATTGGACATGATGATGATGGTGCATGCAGAGGATGAGGCAGTGGCCAAGGTGAAAGTGGGCAACAACAAAGACCTACATCTTCTTGCTCGACCTTCCTGTCCCAGTTTATAGGTGACCACAGCACACCACTATTGAAGCCAGAGCTGTGTGAAATCGTTGTTGGTTGGATAGCGGCTAATGCTTCCAGTCACTTAGCCACCACCACCACCACCACCATGTCTTCCACCATGTCTTCTGAGTAGCCGTGAGTGTGACCCGGATATTCCTCACCCTGATCCTTCTTCCTCCCACCATACCGAGTACCCAGAAACAACTGATCCCACACTTGCACACTCTGAAGAGCTGTTCAGTTTTCTATTTCAAGATTCTGAACTCTCGGCTGGTCAACTTGAAGTGGGGACAGATGAGATCACATGTACAGATGCCCAAAGCTTTGACCAGCCCTGGTCATGCAAAGTTGATGGTGGGAAAGTGTCAGAAAAGGTAGACGATATTGAGACACAATTGCCAGAAAGTCAGGAGGAGGAGCAGGGTGTGGATGTGGAAGACGAGGTGGTTGATGACATAGTGACTGACCCAACCTGGCAGGAGGACATGCAGAGTGAGGACAGCAGCACACATGGGGGAAGGAGGCATATCACCACAACAGGCAAGAAGAAGCAGTGTGGTGGCCACAGACAGAAGGCGTGCATCCATTCTACGCAACACCAACATGAGGGAAGTAGCCATTCGAACTGCTAGATCTCCCCGAGTCTGGTTATTTTTTAAAGACTCTGCTGATAACCCCAAACAGGCCATTTGCAGCACCTGCCATGCACTCATCAGCAGGGGTAGCAGAACAACCAGCCTGACCACCACCAGCATGATCAGGCAAATGGCAGCAAAGCACCTGACTTTGTGGGCCATACTCCAGGCTCCAAGACCACTGCCTGCAGGTCACACCACTGCTTCTTGACTGTTTTGCGGAGAAGCCAATCCTAAGTACACCGTGCATGTGAAGATGCCTCTAGCCCTGCACATGTTGTGGCCCACAGTCAAGCAGCACCATCATCAAGCCCATCCACGTCCTTGTCCCAGCACAGCCTTCAGTTGTCTATGACCCAGTCTTTGGAATGCAAGCGGAAATACCCCGCCAATGCCCCACAGGCCACAGTGCTAAATTCTAATATTTCTCTTCTGCTTGCACTAGAAATTGTTATGACCCCAATGGCGAGGGTCTCAGAGGAACGTGGAAGTCTGCAGAATACAAAAATCCAGCTCCTAGGGCAGTGGTAACTGGGTTGACCATATATCTACTCCTAACGCCAACACTAGAAGTAGCCGGGGATCATTCCTACGTTGATTCTAGATGACACGCGCCAGCCGGAGAATCTAGCTACCCCTAGTAGAGGAAAACAAAGACCTTTCTTGCCTCCAGAGAAGGGGACCCCAAAGCTGGATAGAAGCCCCCCACAAATAATGACGGTGAGGTAAGAGGAAATGACAAACACAGAAATGAACCAGGTTTAGCACAGAGAGGCCCGCTTACTGATAGCAGAATAAAGAAAGGTAACTTATATGGTCAACAAAAACCCTATCAAAATCCACACTGGAAATTCAAGAACCCCCGAACCGTCTAACGGTCCGGGGGGAGAACACCAGCCCCCTAGAGCTTCCAGCAAAGGTCAGGATATAGATTTGGAACAAGCTGGACAAAAATACAAAACCAAAACAAATAGCAAAAAGCAAAAGGCAGACTTAGCTGATATAACTGGAACCAGGATCAGTAGACAAGAGCACAGCAGACTAGCTCTGATAACTACGTTGCCAGGCATTGAACTGAAGGTCCAGGGAGCTTATATAGCAACACCCCTAACTAACGACCCAGGTGCGGATAAAAGGAATGACAGAAAAACCAGAGTCAAAAAACTAGTAACCACTAGAGGGAGCAAAAAGCAAATTCACAACAGTACCCCCCCCTTAGTGAGGGGTCACTGAACCCTCACCACGACCACCAGGACGATCAGGATGAGCGGCATGAAAGGCACGAACTAAATCGGCCGCATGAACATCAGAGGCGACCACCCAGGAATTATCCTCCTGACCATAGCCCTTCCACTTGACCAGGTACTGAAGCCTCCGCCTGGAGAGGCGAGAATCCAAGATCTTCTCCACCACGTACTCCAACTCGCCCTCAACCAACACCGGAGCAGGAGGCTCAGCAGAAGGAACTACAGGCACAATGTACCGCCGCAACAAGGACCTATGAAATACATTGTGAATAGCAAACGACACAGGAAGATCCAGACGAAAAGATACAGGATTAAGGATTTCCAATATCTTGTAAGGCCCAATAAAACGAGGTTTAAATTTGGGAGAGGAGACCTTCATAGGAACAAAGCGGGAAGAAAGCCATACCAAATCCCCAATGCGTAGTCGGGGACCCACACCGCGGCGGCGGTTGGCAAAGCGCTGAGCCTTCTCCTGTGACAACTTCAAGTTGTCCACCACATGATTCCAGATCTGCTGCAACCTATCCACCACAGAATCCACCCCAGGACAGTCAGAAGGCTCCACATGACCCGAAGAAAAGCGAGGATGGAAACCAGAGTTGCAGAAAAAAGGCGAAACCAAGGTGGCGGAACTAGCCCGATTATTAAGGGCAAACTCAGCCAACGGCAAGAATGTCACCCAATCGTCCTGATCAGCAGAGACAAAACACCTCAAATAAGCCTCCAAAGTCTGATTGGTTCGCTCCGTCTGTCCATTAGTCTGAGGATGGAAAGCAGACGAAAACGACAAATCAATGCCCATCCTACTACAAAAGGATCGCCAGAACCTGGAAACGAACTGGGATCCTCTGTCTGACACAATATTCTCAGGGATGCCGTGCAAACGAACCACGTTCTGGAAAAACACAGGAACCAGATCGGAAGAGGAAGGCAGCTTAGGCAAAGGAACCAAATGGACCATCTTGGAGAAGCGATCACATATCACCCAGATAACGGACATGCCCTGAGATAGCGGAAGATCAGAAATGAAATCCATGGAGATATGTGTCCAAGGTCTCTTCGGGACAGGCAAGGGCAAGAGCAAACCGCTGGCACGAGAACAGCAAGGCTTAGCTCGAGCACAAGTCCCACAGGACTGCACAAATGACCGCACATCCCTTGACAAGGAAGGCCACCAAAAGGACCTGGCCACCAGATCTCTGGTGCCAAAAATTCCCGGGTGACCTGCCAACACCGAGGAATGAACCTCGGAAATGACTCTGCTGGTCCACTTATCCGGGACAAACAGTCTGTCAGGTGGACAAGACTCAGGCCTATCAGCCTGAAATCTCTGCAACACACGTCGCAGATCCGGAGAAATAGCTGACAAGATAACTCCATCTTTAAGAATACCAACAGGATCAGCGACTCCAGGAGCATCAGGCACAAAGCTCCTAGAAAGAGCATCGGCCTTCACATTCTTTGAACCTGGTAAATACGAGACAACAAAATCAAAGCGGGAGAAAAACAATGACCAGCGGGCCTGTCTCGGATTAAGGCGTTTAGCAGACTCGAGATACATCAGATTTTTGTGATCAGTCAAGACCACCACACGATGCTTAGCACCCTCGAGCCAATGACGCCACTCCTCAAATGCCCATTTCATGGCCAACAACTCCCGATTGCCCACATCATAATTTCGCTCGGCAGGCGAAAACTTCCTAGAGAAAAAGGCACAAGGTTTCATAACAGAGCAACCAGGGCCTCTCTGCGACAAAACGGCCCCTGCCCCAATCTCCGAAGCATCCACCTCAACCTGAAAGGGAAGTGAGACGTCAGGCTGGCACAAAACAGGCGCTGAAGTAAACCGGCGTTTCAACTCCTGGAAAGCCTCCACGGCAGCAGGAGCCCAGTTAGCTACATCGGAGCCCTTCTTGGTCATATCCGTCAAAGGTTTCACAATGCTAGAAAAATTAGCGATAAAACGACGGTAGAAGTTAGCGAAGCCCAAGAACTTCTGAAGACTCTTAACTGACGAGGGCTGAGTCCAATCAAGAATAGCTCGGACCTTGACTGGGTCCATCTCCACAGCAGAAGGGGAAAAAATGAACCCCAAAAAGGGAACCTTCTGTACACCAAAGAGACACTTTGAGCCCTTGACAAACAAAGAATTTTCACGCAAAATTTTAAAGACCAACCTGACCTGCTCCACATGCGAATCCCAATTATCAGAAAAAACCAAAATATCATCCAGATAAACAATCAAAAATTTATCCAGATACTTCCGGAAAATGTCATGCATAAAGGACTGAAAAACTGAAGGCGCATTGGAGAGCCCAAAAGGCATCACCAAGTACTCAAAATGACCTTCGGGCGTATTGAATGCGGTTTTCCATTCATCACCTTGCTTAATGCGCACAAGGTTGTACGCACCACGAAGGTCTATCTTGGTGAACCACTTGGCACCCTTAATCCGGGCAAACAAGTCAGACAACAGCGGTAAAGGATACTGAAATTTGACAGTGATCTTATTTAAAAGCTGATAATCAATACAAGGTCTCAAAGATCCGTCCTTTTTTGCCACAAAAAAGAATCCCGCACCAAGAGGGGAAGAAGACGGACGAATATGTCCTTTCTCCAGAGACTCCTTGATATATGAACGCATAGCGGTATGTTCAGGTACCGACAGATTAAACAGTCTTCCCTTAGGAAATTTACTGCCTGGGATCAAATCTATAGCACAGTCACAGTCCCTATGAGGAGGCAGTGCACTGGACTCAGACTCACTGAAGACATCCTGATAATCAGACAAATACTCCGGAACTTCCGAAGGCGTAGAAGAAGCAATAGACACAGGCAGGGAATCCCCATGAATACCACGACAGCCCCAACTTGAGACTGACATAGCCTTCCAGTCCAGGACTGGATTATGGGTCTGTAACCATGGCAGCCCTAAAACAACCAAATCATGCATTTTATGTAAAACCAGGAAACGTATCACCTCGCGGTGTTCAGGAGTCATGCACATGGTAACCTGTGTCCAATACTGTGGTTTATTTGCTGCCAATGGTGTAGCATCAATACCCCTAAGAGGAATAGGATTTTCTAATGGTTCAAGAGTAAAACCACAGCGCTTAGCAAATGAGAGATCCATGAGACTCAGGGCAGCACCTGAATCTACAAACGCCATGACAGGATAAGATGACAGTGAGCAAATCAAAGTTACAGACAGAATAAATTTAGGTTGCAAATTACCAACGTTGACAGGACTAACAACCTTAGCTATACGTTTAGAGCATGCTGAGATAACATGTGTAGAATCACCACAGTAGTAGCACAAGCCATTCCGGCGTCTATGAATTTTCCGCTCATTTCTAGTCAGGATTCTATCACATTGCATTAAATCAGGTGTCTGTTCAGACAACACCATGAGGGAATTTGCGGTTTTTCTATCACATTGCACCGAATTAGGTGTCTGTTCAGACAACACCATGAGGGAATTTGCGGTTTTGCGCTCCCGCAACCGCCGGTCAATTTGAATAGCCAGTGCCATAGTATCATTCAGACCTGTGGGAATGGGAAAACCCACCATAACATTCTTAATGGCTTCAGAAAGGCCATTTCTAAAATTAGCGGCCAGTGCACACTCGTTCCAATGTGTCAGCACGGACCATTTCCGAAATTTTTGGCAATACACTTCAGCCTCGTCCTGCCCCTGAGACATAGCCAGCAAGGCCTTTTCTGCCTGAATCTCAAGATTGGGTTCCTCATAAAGTAAACCGAGCGCCAGAAAAAACGCATCAAGATCAGCCAATGCCGGATCTCCTGGCGCCAGCGAAAAAGCCCAATCCTGAGGGTCGCCCCGTAAGAACGAAATAACAATTTTTACTTGCTGAGCAGAATCTCCAGATGAACAGGGTCTCAGGGACAAAAACAATTTACAATTATTCACGAAATTCCTAAACTTAAACCTGTCTCCGGAAAACAGTTCAGGAATCGGTATTTTAGGTTCTGACCTAGGATTTCTGATAACATAGTCTTGTATGCCCTGCACACGAGTAGCCAGCTGGTCCACACTTGTAATCAAGGTCTGGACATTCATGTCTGCAGCAAGCATAGCCACTCTGAGGTAAAGGGGAAGAAGAAAAAAAAAAAAAAAAAAACTCAGAATCTTCTTTCTTATAATCCCTCTTCTGCAATGCATTAAACATTTAATACAGGCCTGGCAAACTGTTATGACCCCAATGGCGAGGGTCTCAGAGGAACGTGGAAGTCTGCAGAATACAAAAATCCAGCTCCTAGGGCAGTGGTAACTGGGTTGACCATATATCTACTCCTAACGCCAACACTAGAAGTAGCCGGGGATCATTCCTACGTTGATTCTAGATGACACGCGCCAGCCGGAGAATCTAGCTACCCCTAGTAGAGGAAAACAAAGACCTTTCTTGCCTCCAGAGAAGGGGACCCCAAAGCTGGATAGAAGCCCCCCACAAATAATGACGGTGAGGTAAGAGGAAATGACAAACACAGAAATGAACCAGGTTTAGCACAGAGAGGCCCGCTTACTGATAGCAGAATAAAGAAAGGTAACTTATATGGTCAACAAAAACCCTATCAAAATCCACACTGGAAATTCAAGAACCCCCGAACCGTCTAACGGTCCGGGGGGAGAACACCAGCCCCCTAGAGCTTCCAGCAAAGGTCAGGATATAGATTTGGAACAAGCTGGACAAAAATACAAAACCAAAACAAATAGCAAAAAGCAAAAGGCAGACTTAGCTGATATAACTGGAACCAGGATCAGTAGACAAGAGCACAGCAGACTAGCTCTGATAACTACGTTGCCAGGCATTGAACTGAAGGTCCAGGGAGCTTATATAGCAACACCCCTAACTAACGACCCAGGTGCGGATAAAAGGAATGACAGAAAAACCAGAGTCAAAAAACTAGTAACCACTAGAGGGAGCAAAAAGCAAATTCACAACAGAAATGCTGCCTTTTAGGCTCATTGAGATGGAAGCTTTCCGCAACCTGATGGCGGCAGCTGTCCCAAGGTACTCGGTCCCCAGTTACCAGTATTTCTCCCGGTGTGCCATACCGGCATTACACCAGCATGTGTCCTACACCATTACCCGTGCCCTCAACAATGCTGTTACAGGGAAAGTCCACCAAACCACTGACATGTGGACAAGTGTTTGTGGGCAGGGACGGTACATCTCACTGACAGCACACTGGGTTAACATAGTGGAAGCCGGGACCCAGTCGGACATTGGGATGGAACACATCCTCCCCATGCCGAGGATTGCTGGCCCTACGTCAATCAGGGTTGCCCTCACAGTCTACAGCTCCTGCACCTCCTCCTCCTCTTCATCCTCTATCTCTGAAATGAACACATAAGTCAGAAGCTGGAAGCCCTGCAGCACTGCCTCAGCCAAGCGGCAACAGGCTGTGCTGAAGCTAATCTGTATAGGTGACAAACCGCACAATGCAGAAGAGTTGTGGACAGTGTTGAAGAGCAGAGAGATGTTTGGATGACACCGCTGAACCTACAGCCAGGCATGGTCGTATGTGACAATGGCCATAATCTGGTGGTGGCTCTGAGGCAAGGTGAGCTCACACACGTACCTTGTATAGCCCATGTGCTTATTTCATGGTTCAACATTTTCTGAAAAGCTACCCGGAGCTGCCGGATCTCCTAGTGAAAGTACGCCGTCTGTCTGCCAATTTTAGAAAGTCAGCTACAGCTTCAGCCACCCTTGCCATGCTTCAGCAGCATTTGCAGCTTCCAGCTCACTGGCTGGTGTGTGATGTCCCCACGCACTGAAATTCTCCGCTGCTTTTGTTGGAAAGGCTTTGTGAGCAGAAAAGGGCAGTTGTTGACTACCAACATCAACAAGGCCGTCGATAATCAGTTCAGACTCCACACATAAGACCTCAGGCGTGGATATGGATGTCCGACATATGTACCATCCTCCAAAACTTTGAGGACTGCAACAAGATGGTGAGCGACAATGACACCATAATTAGCGTCACTATACCGCTTTTCAACATTCTGAAAACCTCTCTGTTCACAATTAAAGATCATGCATTGCAGGCAGAGCATGAGGACATGGAGCAAGGAACCATACAGTGGGATTACACTCAGTCCAGCCTCATGTCTTCTCATCGTGGATTGGTAGTCAATGAGGAGGAGGAGAAGGAAGAACAGCAGCAACTTTCATGAGCTATAGACGGTACTACAAACACAGCTGTCATACTGTCTGTTCAGCGGGGATGGCCTGAGGACAAGGAGGAGGAGGATGAGGAGTAGGAGGACAGCATGGTCAGTCATCCTGTTGGTGAGGACATGGAAGTCTTGCCTGTTAGCAGGCTGACTTTATGTTGTGCTGCATTACACGTGACCCTCGCATTATAAACATTTTGGGTGACACTCATTACTGGTTGGTGACACTTCTAGACCCACGCTACAAGAACTTTCAATCACTTCTACCAGAGGCAGAGAGGTATACTAAAATGTTGCAGTACCAGAGGGCCCTTTATAGCGGAATTACTTAGAAAATTCCCATGTGAGAATGCTGGCAGCAGACGTCAGCGTTTGTTGTTCAACCAAGGAGTCACAGCGAGAGAGACAGAAGTGCAATCCAGCTCAGGCAGAGGAGCAATGGCAAAGTTCTGGGACAATTTTTTCAGATCTTCCCATCATGATGGCACAGAGGCAAGGGGTGCTGTCACAAGAAGTGCAATGTTTGTGAAGATGCTGAGGGAGTACCTTGCAGATCGTACAAACGTCCTCTGTGATTCCTCTGTGCCTTTTAATTATTGGGTATCCTAGGTGGACACGTGGCATGAACTGGCTCTCTATGCCTTAGAGGTCCTTGCCTGCCCTGCTGCTAGCATTCTGTCAGAGTGGGTTTTTAGTGCCGCTGGTGGAATTATAACAGATAAGCGCATCCGCCTATCAACTGAAAATGCTGACAGGCTGACTCTTATAAAAATGAACAAGGGCTGGATTGGGAAAGACTTCTGTACACCACCAAGTGAAAACAGCGAAACATAACCTCAAATACATTCTCTCTTTTGGGGAGGTGTATTCTCATGCACCTCTTCACAACCACACATGGGTATACGCTTCCAGATTTGGACTGTTTGTTGTTATCCTCCTCCTTATCCTCATCCTCTTCATCCGCACCCCTAGATGACTAGGGTGAATGTGCTCTGTACTGTTATAGGCCGGTGAATTTTGGGAAAGGGGTCTGTGATGCACTAGTCTTTTTTTAAAAAAAGGTACCCCCATTGGGGAAATGTTTGGCAGATCATGCACTGCATTACAAGTCTCAGAGACGCACACGACTACATTAGGCCTAATTCTTAACTCTGTCTCCTGCAATGTCTCTTCTTTAACTGCCACTAGATCAACAGGGTGAACGTGCTTTGTACTGTTATAGACCGGTGAAGTTTGGGCAAGCGGGGCTGTGATGGCAATAGTATATTTTTAAAAAAGGTACCCCACATTGGTGAAACCACATCCTTGTTGGCAAAGACTTCATAACATTTGTGTACCTTAAAGAGCTCCCTTAAAAAGCTCCTTTTTGTGTTGCCTGGTTGCTCACATTGGACACAATACACTTCATATAAATTTGATAAAGCAATGCTGTTAGTTTGGCTCAGCAGTTCATTAAAAATAAAGCTTTGTCAGTAGTTCATTAAAAATAAAGCTTTGTCCATTATATTAGTTTCTCTCCTTGAGAGCCATAACTTTGGCAGCCTCAAATGTACAAATGGCGAATATACAACTGGCGATTTGTAAACAAGATTAAAATACTGTATACTGAATGCATTCAGACAATCACATAGCTGCATTTCTTGTAAAACATTTACAGATGTGACAGACAATGCTCATAGTGACACAATCTTGATAAATGTTTGTTTATTCACTTCACAAGCAGTTCTAAGCCTCTATATGTTTGATGTTTGTCATTGTAAAACATTAAGGTTTACTGAAACTATGCCTGTGGAGGTTTGATCTAAATCCCTGTGGCTTTTATCCTTAGGGGTTTATGGACTCTCGTCTGATATCTCAGTTTCATCCAACCTTGAAAAGTGGCTACTTGAAGGTCTGGGTGAAACTATAATTACTGCATAGTGTAAATCACTATATAAGACCAGAGAAACATGACTAAGACAGATGCCAAAACTGGGGTACCTGTACATGTACAGTGTGCTGATACCTGCACAATTGTGGAAGCACATGCAGTGCAGGTAATTTCCCAGGGGTTCTCTGTCTTGGTGTTTCTTCTCTGATATTCCAGACGGATGATGTTTAAAAGCCTCTTGGTGATTATCTAAGTATACTGTATGTAGTTAATCTTCATATATACGTAATCACTATATTTATTTAATCCTTATATGTACTTATTAACCTTTGTATGTTAACATATACAACAGAATACGTACTCACACTATTCAATCATACTATTCCTTGAATTTTGTAGTTTGCAATAAAATTGCATTGTATTACAAGGATTAGCCTTTTTTAAAGCCGTATCTGAAACTTAGTTTTAAAAACATAGCAAAAAAATTTGCCATATTCTTCTGTAAATAATTCTGCAAAGAGAGAACCATCATACCATTAAAAAATGCGAGTGGATTTTCATGGGCCCATCCAGTATGTGGGCTCAAAGGCGTAATGGGGTGCATACTATGCAGCAGGGCTGGCCTTGCTGCCAATGTGTAAAACAAAGGAGTACGGGAGTACAAAATGCATATTGTGAAGTGGATTTTCCTGGGCCCATCCAGTATATGGGATCCAAGGCATAATGGGGTACATATGACTTACTATGCAGCAGGGCTGGCCTTGCTGCCAATGTGTAAAACAAAGGAGTACGGAGTACAAAATGCATATTGTCAAGTGGATTTTCATGGGCCCATCCAGTATGTGGGTTTCAAGGCATAATGAGGTGCACATGACTGACTATGCAGCAGGGCTGCCCTTGCTGCCAATGTGTAAAACAAAGGAGTACGGAGTACAAACTGCATATTGTGAAGTGGATTTTCATGGGCCTGTAATGGGGTCTACTATGCTAGAGTACATCTGTCAGTACCACCCCGTGTTTCAGGAGGTCCACTCTGCTTTGGCTGGAGTCTGAATGAAGGACGCTGGCTGGAATTGCTTGGTTACATGGGCGCATATAAAAGATCACTGCTTCTCCACGTATTTCCAGTGTGACTACACTTTACTCACAGTACACAGAATATATCACACAGATACAGAGGGTGGGCCAATTGAAAAGCGGCAGGCCAGACATACATTACAATAGCCGCAGATGGCCGGAGCATGCCGATATTTACTGTGGGAATTACAAAGGTGGGGGAGGTCAGAAGGGGGATATCTTGTCCCCTCTGCCCAGGGGCGCAGCCTGTGGGCTGATGCATTAGGGACATGCATCTCACATGGAACCTATTATACATACATATAACTGCACAACATATTCTGGGTGCTGGGGGTTTCCGTAACAGGGCCCATCCAGTATGTGGGTTCCAAGGCGTGTATATGACTGACTATGCAGCAGGGCTGGCCTTGCTGCCAATGTGTAAAACAAATGAGTACGGGAGTACAAAATTCATGTTGTGAAGTGGATTTTCAGGGGCCCGTCCAGTATGTGGGTTGAAAGGCTTATTGGGGTGCATATGAATTGGTAGCAGGGCAGGCCTTGAATTCAATGCGACACTTTTTCAGGAGTCCTACCTGGACATCTTATGAAAGAGGTATTGTGATGCGTTGTAATTCTTGGCAGCCCATACACTCACAGCATAGGCTACAACAGCTTGGAGACCCACTATTTAATAATGGCCCTTTAAGAAGATTAATGCCGCCTGATGCACCAGTAAAAATAGGCTCTGTGACTTTAAGAGTCCCTCTTTCATAAATGAAACAAGATGGGTCTGCTTATGTGTCACACACCACATGGACAGCTAGGGTTGTTAAATGTTACAATGACATTTCCCAGTGAATGCATTTGTAGTGGTTAAAAGCAATGTTAAAGTTAAAAAATGGTTCAAAAACGCTGCGTCTGAACTAAGCCCAAGTGTGGGAGGAAATTTTCGGTCTGTGGTTAAATATTTGGCCTTAGAGGCAAGTCATTAACCTGCAAAGGAGGTACCTTAACATATTTCCCAGCAAAATCCATTTTGGTTTCGTTTTAGTGTATTTTTGGTGGCACCGGGAAAAATGGCATGAATTTCGGAAAAAAAATGTTTACAGCTGTGAACTAGAAGTCAGGAATGCTTCAGGGGGCGATCCCCATGATATCCCTGTGTCATTTGAGCAGTGTTTCCATCATTTTCAGATGTTTTTAGACCTTAAAAGAACCCCGGGGGATCACGGTAAAAATACTGGGGTCTCCCATAGACTTACATTGGGCTCGTTGTTCTGGTCGAGTACCCGAGTATTCCAATCTGCTCGACCCAAGCAACGAGCACGCGAGCATTTTAGTGCTCGCTCATCACTTATTGCTATACAAAAAGTAACAAATTATTTTTATCTATGTCCTATGGACAGTTTAGTGTAGTCAAAACGTTGGAGAATTTTAGGCGATTACTTCAACATATGTGATTGGTGTCTTTCATTTTGTATCAAGGCGAGACTTTCACTCATCATTCTTGGTGAATTATTGCATATGAATAATCTCTATAACCAGCAGTACAGTTATTTTTAAACATTTGACTAAACACTTTGAATAATACGATGGTGCTTTTGACCTAAGTGTGGAAATTAAATGAAATATCTTTCTTCTTATCCCCAAATTGCAAATTGTAAGTGCAAGGATTAACTGTATATGTATTAAAATATTGATTCTTTTTTAGCTTAAGATAAAGAAATTTGTCCAAGTCAGTTTGGTTTATGGTCTCATCGCTTGTATGCACTGCATACGTTTTGAATGACATATTCAGTTTTTCTATCATTTCACACAAAATTCTTAGTTATAAAATAAAGTCATATTCTCATGATTATCATAAACTTGAGTGGGCAGATGGAAAACCAATCAGGATTTCTGTTAATCTATCCCTTAAAAAATGAATGCAACTACATTTGTGGAGAGATATACCGCGTAATATGATTCCAATAAACCCAAATGCTTGAATAACTGCATTTGTTAAAGCTGTCAACGTGATTGGCCTAACAAATTATCATTGCCACTGCCATCTATAGTGATCTATATAATCTTTGAGCGTTTCAATAATGATATACCCCATGACTAAGAGGATTTCCTCTAAAGTTCTGGTGCTGAGTTGCCAAAATCTGGAAGAGATGGAGTTAAAATGTTACAAGAAATCAACAGACTGTGACTGTGGCCCTTAAGGGTAGATTCCTCATTTAATTGACATATTACTCTGTCTTTTCAGTAAGGAAGGGGACATTAGGTTGAACTCCTTTGTAGTAACAAAAGGTAATCACGACCTGAGGGAAGACATTACAATAAGCACATTTTCTAGGGACAAAAAAAAATCCTGTAAAATATTTATTTAAAAGGAAATTCCTTAAAACCAAGGCAAATTAATTAAGGATATACATTTTTGCTTCATGAAGTCTCATAGTGTGACTGCAGGAATTTGTCTTGAGCCCAGAAAATCCCTTGAAGAAATGTTCAAGTTCATCTAGAAGTGTGATACACAGATAGTTTATGGTTATTCCCATCATACTAAGGGCTCATACTCACTTGCGAGAAACTCGGATGAGTCTCGGACGTCAATACCCGGCACTGCACCCGGAACTCAGGAGCGGAGCGTACGGCTGCATGTATTGCTACGCAGCTGCACGCTCCGATCTGAGTAGCGGGTGCAGCGCCGGGTATTGACGTGCGAGACTCATCCGAGCTTCTCGCAAGTGAGTATGAGCCCTAAGTGAGGGCACATTACTGATAAATGACATCACATGATAGAATGAAGTCCTCAAAGTTTTCCTTGAACAATAGTGTTCCCGGCCACCAGCTGTCCATGGAGGTGTGCTGTAGTTCCTTACATAGGCAGTGGCTAGAACTACAGAGAAAAACTGTTATGGGAAGCAATACTAAACTGACCCTTATGATCCCTCCATTCCCAGGATCCAGGAAAACCTGTCAATCAACCCACCTGACTACAAAATGATGACATATCTTAGCAATAGTCCATTAATTTGCGTGGTAAGAACAACTCTTTAAAGAGGACCTGTTAACAATTAACAGGTCAAAAGTGGGCAGTTTTTACCCATATTTTATTCCTACTTCTCCCCTGAGTATTCTTTTTTTGTATCCTCTGTACAGTTCCAGAAATATGACCCTTTTCATTTGATGCTAATTTTTATGGTTATTACAAAGGGGCGTTGCCCATAGTATAATGATGCAGAGCAGCCTTAAAACATGTCCTCAAACAATCCTTTGAGCTCCGCTCTCTTGAAAAAACATAAAAATTAGTACTAAGTATAAAGGCCCATATCTCTGGAATCATATAGTGGATTTGAAGAAAATTATTTTAAAAAATCCCAGAAAACCGGTTACTTTTGACCTGGCTTGAGCGCCTCTTTAAGAATCTATTTTATTAAAGACAGACTGTTTATTAGTTGGCATTACACGTTAGATAAATGTCAGCCCACAAACTAATGTTCAGGGAGGCATCCTTACTTAATCCAACTTAAATAAATCCATTGGTGTTTGCACCAATGACAAACTTTGGCAATAAACATAGCTTTTTTTTTTTCTGGGAGACAAATGTGTCAAAGGAATCTGACAGCAGATTGTGTCTTTGCTTATCGTAATATACATGATCTACTAATCCTGGTACATATTTCTAATGTTTAGTTGGGAGAAGCTGTCTTGAGGCCCCCATACTCATTAAAGTTAATGAAATTAATTATATTAACCCAAATTATTGTTCACTGGTTAAAAATTTATGAAAAAAAGATCATTTTAGTCTACCGATCACAGACCATTATCTTTTAAAGTGAAGTCAGTCATATATAATCTTTTTGCAGAAAAGTCAGTCAAAAGATTTTTCATTCAAAAAACATGTCTAGGTTAGCTTCACTGAGTCGCTGTGTAATGGTGGCCGATGGGCATGGAGGCCTTGCCTGCCGGCAGGCCATCCTCAGCAGAATAAAAAGGGTAAAGTTGTGGAAGGGTTGTAGGATGAGCCTTTCTCGATAAGCAATGTCCAGACCTCAGGTGCAACAGAAAAAAAAAAATAATCGCTTTTTCTGGAGCAGTTGACGATGATGATGATTACAGTTTTCCACAGTTATTCGGTACACTATACCAATAGCCCCTCATGGTGTGATGGACGTAGTTCTTTTCTGGCAATGTGTAATAGCTTTCCTCACTTCAGCTGCACATAGCACTATACGTGAACTAAAACTTCTCTCAGCCTGGACCTTGACATCCACGGCACCTCAGGTTTACAGAAAAGTACCTCAGCTCTCTTTCCACCACTGGAAACTAAGGATTGTATCAAGATATCTCTCCCCTGACCCCTTGAACTGCGAAGGACACTATGGTCCATGTGGCTGCAATAATTGTGCTGGAGTCCCAACAGCAAACACAGAGAAGGCACTGGCTGGCCTACTTGATATCAAGCAACACTCAATCCCAGTGGCGCAGGGTTGCTTCTCCCGTGCTTGGTAGTTCTCCTGTAGAGGCTGCTACCAACCAGACTTCCCAATGGCCCTTACTAGTGATGAGCGAGTATACTCGTTACTTGACATTTCCCGAGCATGCTTGGGTGGTCTCCGAGTATTTCGGCGTGCTCAGAGATTTAGTCTGTGTTGACACAGCTGCATGATTTGTGGTTTTTAGACAGCTTGAGTATATGTGGGGATTGCCTAACAAACAGGCAATCCCCATATGTAATTGGAGCACCCGCTAGGACCGTGGGGTACTCGGTACCGAGTCCGGTGGTACTTAAAGGGGTGGTCACAGAGGTGGTGACCCAGTCCATGGCCCTGGTCATCCAATTAAAGGGGATGAAATGCAGTGGACAATAAAGTCTATGGGGAAATGTTCGTGACGCCACCTGTGATACTCGGCCAGGGATGACCCACGCTGCTTAAAGGGGATCATTGGGGCAAATGGTGTTGCAGTAAACTTGGTATAGCTCCCCACAGGTAGAGCTTAATCCACAGGGCTACCGGTGCAGTTGATAAGGAATGATAGACTATGGGGTGCAGGACTGAGGGTGCTGGAAATAATTGGAGGAGACAGGGATTGCATTTTCCTTTACCTTTTACTGTGAAGTGCAGATGCAATCTGGGGCACAGGTTACAGGTGGTAATAGGGTCTGGGTAGCCTGGAGGTAACTTGGGATCCACCTAGCCAGGTGGATTTGGAGGCCTTCCTTCTGCTATGAATTCTCTGTCCCTTGCTGCCTGAAGCTTTACACAAGTTCCTCTCAGTGTCTGTTACTCCTAACCCATGTGGTTGACAGCATGAGCCTTTCATGGGCACTGTCTTCTCACTGGCAGCCCCAGGCTCCTCACTTGCTGTGTGTACCTCCAGGTGTTAGATTGGCCAGGAGACCTGCAATCTCCTGCCCTCTGGTTCTAGCTGCTGGGCCTTTAGTACCCAACCATGGACTCCGGTGTCCGCTTTCTTTTGTGGTTAATCCTTGGAAGAGCTCAGTCACAGCTCTACTCCCAGTCTCTCGCCTAACTCCCTTCCTCTCCCTTCACTGTCTAACATTAAACTCACTAACTCTGCCTCCAGACCAGAACTTATAGGGAAGCTACCCTGAAACTGGGTTTAGAGATCCCCCTTCTGGTCTGGAGTTAGGAAGGTGTTGTATGTTTGTGTTACCTGCTAAGTGGATCCCTTTTTACCTCCAGGCATGACATCACCCCTTCCCGTGAGGAAGGCAATGCCATTGTGGCAACCGGACTCCTGGGGTGCCACATATTCAAACTGCCTAGCAGCTGCAAATTATGCAGCTGCGTCGACATAAAGTAAATCTCTGAGCATGCCAAAATACTCAGACCTCCCGAGCATGCTCGGGAAATGTCGAGTAACGAGTATACTCACTCATCACTAGCCCTTACACTACTTACATCTGTGTGTGTGAAAATTGTTGAAAGAATATTCTTAACAAGATCGTCTATTCGTCTCCCAGTGTCATTTAACATGTATAGCTCGGTAGAACTACTACAACTGTCAATATGAACTAAATGTGTATGGCTATGTTGACATTATGTTCATTCCACCAGCAACTTACTTTAATCTAAAGTGTTTGTGCACTTTTATGTGCATGGCCAGCATTAGACCTGTTCTAATAAAGTACAGCTTTGATGAATATTTTGAATGCATTAACCCGTATTGGATCAGAGAATAGATACATTTTTACTGCATACAGGTATAAAAACCTTTTGACTCATAAAGGAAACATATGAAGAGAACCTGTCAGCAGTGGCTTAACTAGAGTCTGGTGGGCCCCATTCTGGTATATGTCTCCCATTCTGCCGCTGTTCTTTAATGCATAGAAAAAAAATAAACCATTATACTCACCAGGGGCATAAATAGAAGTCATGGGGCCCCATAGCAGAAACATAATGCACTCCCCGTATTCCTGTCCCTATAATATAATGCATCCTTATAGTCCTCCATACATTATAATGCACCCCCATAGTCCTTAATATAGTATAATGTGACCCCATAGTTCTCCATATAATATAATACATCCCATAGTTCTCTTTATAGTATAATGCACCTCACAGTCCTAAATATATATTAATGCACTTCATAGTCATCCATATAATATAATGCACCCTCCCTAGTCCTCCACAAATAATGCACAGCCCTTAGTCCTCCATATAGTATAGTGCACAACATAGTCCTCCATATAATATAATGCATCCACAATAGTCCTCCATATATAATGCACACCCCATAATCCTCCATATAGTATAATGCACCTTTATGTATAATACATAGCTTTCGATATATAATACAGTCCTCAATAGTATAATATAAAGCCCATATCCTTCATATAATATAATGCTCAGCCTATAGTTCTCTATATAATATAATGAACTACATAGTCCTCAATATAGTATATTGCACCTCCATATTAGTATAATACACAGTTCAGATCCTTCTTATAATATAAAACAGAGCATTTATCCTTCATATATTAAAATGCACAGCCCATATCCATCATATAATATACACAGCCCATAGTCTTTCATATAGTATAATGCACCTCCATATTAGTATAATACACAGTCCTCCAATTGGCCAGCAGCCTGTGTTGCTGTGCATGGAGGGTCTGTGTTCCACAATACGCTTCAGATAAATTTTCATCTGAAGAACCTGCTGGCATCGGCGGGCCCCTCACTCGCTGGGCCCAGTCGCTGTGTCACGTCCTACGATGGTAACGCTGCTCTTCATAATTATGTAATAACTCAAACCCACAAAGGTGTGATAATATGATTAGTGAGAATATTTGTAATCCACTAATTAGAATATTGCCAGACTATTTGTTCAATTGAAATGAAGCATATTCAAAATCTATAAAGAATGAAAAGGGTTTTTCTAGGAAGTATGTAAAATGATTAATATAGACTTGGTGGCAGTTTGCAGAGCCTGCGGAGCTGATAGGTTCACTTTAAAGAAAAATAAGAATATGCTTTCCTAGAGATTTAGGCTATTAGTTAATTTGGTATCTGTGAGAACTGACAATCAGTATTGTGGTACCAATACTTGTTGTTTCTTTTAATCCCATGTTAAGATTATCATACAGGGAGAAATTTTGTAATGAAGCATTCTATTTTTTTAATTAGGCAGGTTTCATACTAAAAATGTTTTAATAATTTACAAGTTTGACCACACAAAGTCAAAACAGTTCATGGCTTGTTTACTATTTATGGAAATTTTATCATGGCAGTCTTTCCTTAAAAAAGAAAAAAAAAAATTGAGACCCCTCTTGTTCCTACCATGGCTTATTGTACCTAGAAAAGAAGTTTTCTCCTTATGAACCCTGAAAAATACTTAGAGGGAAACGCGTAAAGACGAAACTTGGTTGACGGAAAATGGCGATATCAACTTTGCGAGATGGAGTTAGCTGCAATATATTTTTGTGTCTTTTAAGAGTGTTTACAATTTCTAGAGATATATTCAGGAATATGTGAGGGTTAGCCTTTTTGAGTGGGTGCGCTATATTGATATCTATTATGGTGCTGCTCTCTATGGCAAGGTAGGGTTTATAGTCTATTGGGTTTTTTAGCGCATAGATGCATTGTCTGATATCTATACCCCTTTTCTCTACTGTATGTTGAAGCACCCTCCACACTTCCTATTTATTTATTCCCCATATCCTTGGTTAATACTTTTTGATGTGGTCATGCTACATTGATATTTATATGACCATACTGACTGTGCTGCTTTCAAGTTTTGGTTTAATATCTGTATTTGTTTTAATATTAAGGATATTTTTGTGACTTTTCAAGTATTTCATGTACTAAGTATTTTAAAGCTATTTGAATAAAAGCTTTTGTATTTTATGGGTTGTTGAGTTCTGAATGCAAATTGATGGCATGCACCCCATATTATCTGATGGTACGTAAGCTATATATTTTGAGTACTGCATGTGACAACAATTTCCTGTATTTTTCATATGTCTGGCCTGTGGGGTAGGTAGGCAAAAAAAAAGCATTTCCTTGCAAAGAAAACAATCCAAAATATCCAAGCTCTGTTTTGCAAAAACCTTTGTCAAGTGTACCAAAAGCATGTAAAAAACATATAATGGTCTGATGAGACCAAGGTTGAACGTGTCAGTCATAAATCCAAAGTTATGTTTGACACAAAGTCAACACTGTGCATCACCAAAAGAACATCATGCCCATAGTGAAGCATGGTAGAAGCAGCATTATGATTTGGGGCTTTTTTTTCAGCAGCTGGAACTGAGACTTAATTCAGGATGGAGAGAATTGTGAACAGTTCCAAATATTAATCAATTTGGCAACAAAACCTTCAGACCTCACCTTTCAGCACAGCAACGACACTAAACATAAATCCAAATCAATAAAAGAATGACTTTGCCAGTAGAAGATGAAAGTTTTAGAATAGCAGAAAGCCCGGTATGAGGACTGGCAGAACGCACCAAGTTAATATTGATGTTATAATTGGTGCGCTCGCAGCCCTTGGTCCACCGTGCAGGAGACAACGAGCTGCTAGAAAATGACGGCACTATATGGCAGTATAAGTGAAATCAGTTACTTCACTGAGTCACACAGAAAAGAACACGCTGTGCCCTGATAGCGTTACAGGGGAACACTGCTAACTGCTGAGCTGATGGCAGTCAGTGGTCACGCACACAGAGAAGCACACAAAAACTCCTCACTGGAGGTGCAGGTATTCTAGGGGCTTATTTCAGCTGGGTCCCTGAATACAATCATACAAACTCCTCACCGAAGGTGTCGGTATTCTAGGGGCTTATTTCAGCCGGGTCCCTGAATACAATGATACAGGCGCGACCACATTTAGCAAGCTCATAACATGAAGTGATACTAGCGCATGGCCGTGCGGCCATACAAACCTTTTATAGCTGCAGCAGCTTCAGGATCTTCCTAGAGGACCAATGGAAGCTGCTATAATACCAGAGCAACTACAGGACCTTCCTAGAGGACCAAAGGGAGCTGCAGCAGTACCTGAGCATGTGACCCCTTGTTAGGGCTAGCGGAACACACCGAGTAAATATAGATGTTATTATTGGTACGTTCGCAGCCCGGGGTCCACCGTGCAGGAGGAACCTGCTGCTAGCAAATGATGGCACTATATGGAGATATATGCAACCTCTGTTACTTCACAGAGTCACACGGAAACAAGATACTGTGCCCTGTTAACCCCACAGGAGTTCACAGCTAACTGCCGAGCTGAAGGCAGTCTGTGGTCACACACACATACAACAATCTCCTCACCGGAGAAGCTGGTATTCTAGGGGCTTATTTCAGCCGGGGCCCTAGATCCACACACATTCTCCTCGCCGGAGGTGCCAGCATTCTAGGGGCTTATTTCAGCCGAGTCCCTGAACACACACATAAATGTGACCACACTGGTGCATGGACAAAACTGATTCAATACTAGCGCATGGCCGTGCGGTCATGAGAACCTTAAATAGCTGCAGCAAGAACAGGACCTTCCTAGAAGGACCAATGAGAGGCTGCTACAGAGCCTGAGCACCTTCAGGACCTTCCTAGAGGACCAATGGATTTAGCTGCAGTATCTGAACATGTGACCCTCGATCTCCACTGAGAGATCTTACTCTGGGCATGCTCAGAACGAGAAAAGCAGGACTTAGTCCCAGAAGCATCTGCTCGCCGCTGCCCAGTACTGGCTTTAATGGCAGAAGCTGGAAAAGCAGCAGTAACCCTTTGGACAGATTCAGACTGAGCAAGACGCTGGGACCGACGTCTCCGCTGAGCAGGCTCCACTGCAGCTGGAGAAGGATGGGAGACCACAGCGGAGATGGCTCGAGATTCCCCCTGTGCAGAGGCGGGATCTTGACCCCTAACATTACCCCCCCCCCTCTTAGGGCCCCCCCTCCTTAGACCTCGCTATGTTCGAAGGCAGCAATGAGCTGCGGAGCTCGAATATGCTCAGCATGCTCCCAGGACCTGTCCTCTGGGCCATAACCCCTCCAATCCACCAAATAAATTTTTTTGCCACGTACCACCTTGCACCCCAAGATAGCGTTCACCTCGTAATCATCCGAAGATGAACCCGATGTCCCGGCAGATGACTCGGAAAACCGGGACATGAATACGGGCTTCAAGAGGGACACATGAAAGGTGTCGGTGATACCCAGGCGTGGCGGAAGGGCTAAACGGTAGACCACAGGGTTAACCTGTTTGAGGACCTTGAAAGGACCCAAGTAGCGAGGTGCAAACTTAGTGGACTCAACTCGCAGCCTGATGTTACGGGCGGAGAGCCACACTAAATCGCCAGGAGCAAAGGTCGGAGTGGGGCGCCGATGTGTATAGGCGGAGAGCCTCATTCTCTCCTTGGAGGCCCGAATGGCATCCTGAGTGCGGTCCCAAATGTCCCGTGCCTCCACAGCCCAGTCTGCCACCCTGGAGTCGGCAGAAGACATGGGCATGGGCACAGGTACCCGCGGATGCCGCTGGGCAGTCTGAATATAGACCAAATTCTTGTGGTCTGTGAAAACTTGGAAGGGAAAATGAGCCCCCTCCAAGAGATGTCTCCACTCCGAGAAGGCCAACTTCATAGCTAGCAACTCCCTGTCCTCTGTGGAATAATTCCTCTCTGCCGGTGTGAAGGTCTTAGAGAAAAAGAAGCAGGGATGCTTCCGACCTTGAGCATCCTTTTGGAATAGGACTGCTCCAGCACCGACAGATGAGGCATCCACCTCCATTATGAAAGTTTTATCTACATTGGGCGATGTAGAATGGGAGCGTAAAGTGGGACTTAATAGAGAGGAAGGCCTTGGAGACCTCTTCAGACAACAATTTGGGATTTGCTCCCTTTTTGGTGAGGGCAACCAAAGGAGCTACCAAAGTAGATGCGAATCAGGTTGTAAGCACCCCACAGATCTAGTTTAGTAAACACTCTTGCTCCCCGAAGCCTGTCAAAAAGCTCAGATATCAGGGGCAGAGGGTACTTGTTCTTAACGGTGATGGCGTTAAGACCCCTGTAATCAATGCATGGACGTAATTCTCCACTCGACCCCGGGGAGGCTCAGCACCAGGCAAGAGGTCATAGGGGCGGTGAGGTGGAACAGTCTCCACAGCCCTTTTGGAGAACACATCCGCATAGGGCCAATATTGCTTGGGGAGAGAGGAGAGATCTGCGGGTACCTCAGTTGTAGCAACCTGAACGCATTCCCTCTGACATCTACCCCCACAAGATTTACTCCATCCCAAAATCCTGCCTGTGGACCACTCAATATGGGGAGAGTGGTACCGTAGCCAAGGTATTCCTAACAGGACCTCATCAATTCCCTCAGGAATGATGAGCAGAGATATTATCTCCTGATGAGATGGTGACATGGATAGAGTAAATGGGATGGTCTGGTGTGTAATCTGTGAGGGCAGTGTCGACCCATTCACCACTCGTACGGTCACTGGTTGGGCGAGCTGTCATGATTCCCAATGGCAGGGAAACATCAAAACACAAAAATAACGGACGAGCTCTGGGTGATGGAATCTCGAGCTGACCGTGAGCTAAATCTACCACACAACTAATAGTAGCCAGGGAGCATACCTACGACTTCCTAAATGCCACGCGCCAGCCGGAGGACTAACTACGCCTGGTAGAGGAAGGAACAGACCTGGCTTACCTCTAGGGAAATACCCCAAAAGATGATAGCAGCCCCCCACATGTAATAACGGTGAGTTTAAGATGAAAAGACATACACAGTATGAAAGTAGATTTAGCAAAGAGAGGTCCACTTACTAGATAGCAGAAGGATACAAAAGAGGACTTCACGGTCAACTGAAAACCCTTTCAAAAAAACCATCCTGAAATTACTTTAAGACTCCTGTGTCAACTCATGACACAGGAGTGGCAATTTCAGCCCGCAAGAGCTTCCAGCTACAGAGAATAACAAAAACTGCAAACTGGACAAAAGATACAAAACAAAAGGACAAAGTCCACTTAGCTGATCAGCAGACTAGTAGCAGGAACATGCAACCGAAGGCTTTGGTTACAATGATGACCGGCAAGGAAATGACTGGAGAGCAAGGCTAAATAGGAAACTCCCAAACACTGATGGGAGCAGGTGAACTGAGACAGCAAAGCACACACAAGTCACCAGTACCACCAGCAACCACAAGGGGAGCCCAAAAAGTGGATTCACAACAGTACCCCCCCCTTAAGGAGGGGGCACCGAACCCTCACGAGAACCGCCAGGGCGATCTGGATGAGCCCTATGAAAGGCATGAACCAAATCCGAGGCATGAACATCAGAGGCAGTTACCCAAGAATTATCTTCCTGACCATAGCCCTTCCATTTAACCAGATATTGAAGTCTCCGTCTGGAAATACGGGAATCCAAGATCTTCTCTACAACGTACTCCAATTCACCCTCCACCAGCACAGGAGCAGGAGGTTCAGTAGAAGGAACCACCGGTACCTCATATCTCCGCAACAACGACCGATGGAATACATTATGAATAGTGAAAGATGCCGGGAGGTCCAAACGAAAGGACACAGGGTTAAGTATCTCCAAAATCCTATAAGGACCGATGAACCAAGGCTTAAACTTAGGAGAAGAAACCCTCATAGGGACAAAACGGGAAGACAACCACACCAAGTCCCCAACACGAAGGCGAGGACCAACACGACGACGGCGGTTAGCAAACTGCTGAGTCCTCTCCTGGGACAACTTCAAATTGTCCACCACTTGTCCCCAAATCTGATGCAACCGATCCACCACCGCATCCACTCCAGGACAATCCGAAGATTCCACCTGACCAGATGAAAAACGAGGATGAAACCCTGAATTGCAAAAGAAAGGAGAAACCAAAGTGGCAGAACTAGCCCGATTATTAAGAGCAAATTCTGCCAACGGCAAAAAGGCAACCCAGTCATCCTGATCCGCAGACACAAAACACCTCAAATAAGTCTCCAAAGTTTGATTAGTTCGCTCCGTCTGGCCATTAGTCTGAGGATGGAATGCAGACGAAAAAGACAAATCAATGCCCAACCTGGCACAGAATGCCCGCCAAAATCTAGACACGAACTGGGTTCCCCTGTCAGAAACGATGTTTTCCGGAATACCATGCAAGCGCACCACATTTTGAAAAAATAGAGGAACCAACTCAGATGAGGAAGGCAACTTAGGCAATGGTACCAAATGAACCATTTTAGAAAAACGGTCACACACCACCCAGATGACAGACATCTTCTGAGAAACAGGGAGATCAGAAATAAAGTCCATAGAGATGTGCGTCCAAGGCCTCTTCGGAACAGGCAAGGGCAACAATAACCCACTAGCCCTAGAACAACAAGGCTTGGCCCGAGCACACACATCACAAGACTGCACAAAAACACGCACATCCCGAGACAGGGAAGGCCACCAGAAGGATCTAGCCACCAAATCTCTGGTACAAAAAATTCCAGGATGACCTGCCAGCGAAGAAGAATGAACTTCCGAGATGACTCTACTGGTCCAATCATCAGGAACAAGCAGTCTACCAGGCGGACAACGATCAGGTCTATCCGCCTGAAATTCTTGCAAAGCACGTCGCAGATCTGGGGAGACAGCAAACAAAACAACCCCATCCTTAAGGACACCAGCAGGTTCAGAATCCCCAGGAGAGTCAGGCTCAAAACTCCTAGAAAGAGCATCTGCCTTAACATTTTTAGAACCCGGTAAGTATGAAACCACAAAATTAAACCGAGAAAAAAACAACGACCATCGTGCCTGTCTAGGATTCAGGCGCCTGGCAGACTCCAGATAAATCAGATTCTTGTGATCAGTCAAAACTACCACCTGATGTCTGGCACCCTCAAGCCAATGACGCCACTCCTCAAATGCCCACTTCATGGCCAAAAGCTCCCGATTACCAACATCATAGTTTCGCTCGGCGGCCGAAAATTTTTGAGAAAAGAACGCACAAGGTCTCATCACTGAGCAGTCGGAACTTTTCTGCGACAAAACCGCCCCCGCTCCGATCTCGGAAGCATCGACCTCAACCTGAAAGGGAAGAGAAACATCAGGCTGGCGCAACACAGGGGCAGACAAAAAGCGGCGCTTAAGCTCCCGAAAGGCCTCCACAGCAGCAGGGGACCAATTGGCAACATCAGCACCCTTCTTGGTCAAATCCGTCAGAGGTTTAGCAACACCAGAAAAACCAGTTATAAATCGACGATAAAAATTAGCAAAGCCCAAGAATTTCTGAAGACTCTTAAGAGAAGTAGGCTGCGTCCAGTCACAAATAGCCCGAACCTTGACAGGGTCCATCTCAATAGAAGAAGGGGAAAAAATGTACCCCAAAAAGGAAATCTTTTGAACCCCAAAAACACACTTTGAACCCTTTACACACAAAGAATTCTCCCGCAAAACCTGAAAAACCCTCCTGACCTGTTGAACATGAGACTCCCAGTCATCAGAAAAAATCAAAATATCATCCAAATACACAATCATAAATTTATCCAAATATTCACGGAAAATATCATGCATTAAGGACTGAAAGACTGAAGGTGCATTAGAAAGGCCGAAAGGCATTACCAAATACTCAAAATGGCCCTCAGGCGTATTAAATGCGGTTTTCCACTCATCCCCCTGCTTAATTCGCACCAAATTATACGCCCCACGAAGATCAATCTTAGAGAACCACTTAGCCCCCCTTATGCGAGCAAACAAATCAGTCAGCAAAGGCAACGGATACTGATATTTGACTGTAATTTTATTCAGGAGTCGATAATCAATACAAGGCCTCAGAGAGCCATCCTTTTTAGATACAAAGAAAAAACCAGCTCCTAAAGGAGATGAAGAAGGACGAATATGTCCCTTTTCCAGGGACTCCTTAAAATACTCTCGCATAGCAGCATGTTCAGGTACAGATAAGTTAAACAAACGACCCTTTGGAAATTTACTGCCAGGAATCAGATCTATGGCGCAATCACAATCTCTGTGGGGAGGGAGTGAACCAATTTTTGGCTCCTCAAAAATATCACGATAATCAGACAAAAATGCCGGAATCTCAGAGGGAATAGATGACGAAATGGAAACCAAAGGTATGTCCCCATGAGCCCCCCGACATCCCCAGCTTAACACAGACATTGTTTTCCAGTCAAGGACTGGGTTATGAGATTGTAACCATGGTAATCCAAGCACCAAAACATCATGCAAATTGTACAACACAAGGAAGCGAATTACCTCCTGATGGTCTGGAGTCATACGCATAGTCAGTTGCGTCCAGAATTGTGGTTTATTACAAGCCAAAGGCGTAGAATCAATACCCTTCAGAGGTATAGGGACTTCCAGAGGCTCTAAATCAAACCCACAGCGCCTGGCAAAGGACCAATCCATAAGACTCAGAGCGGCGCCAGAGTCCACATAGGCATCCACGGTAATAACTGATAATAAACAAATCAAGGTTACAGACAGAATAAATTTAGACTGTAAAGTGCCAATTGAAATAGACTTGTCAACCTTCCTTGTACGTTTAGAGCATGCTGATATAACATGAGCAGAATCACCACAATAGAAGCATAACCCATTTTTACGCCTATAATTCTGCCGCTCGCTTCTGGACAGAATTCTGTCACATTGCATTTTCTCTGGCGTCTCTTCAGAAGATACCGCCAAATGGTGCACGGGTTTGCGCTCCCGCAAACGCCGATCAATCTGAATAGCCATTGTCATGGACTCATTCAGACCTGTGGGCGCAGGGAACCCGACCATAACATCTTTAACGGCATCAGAAAGGCCCTCTCTGAAATTTGCCGCTAGGGCGCACTCATTCCACTGAGTAAGCACAGACCATCTACGAAATTTTTGGCAGTATATCTCAGCTTCATCTTGCCCTTGAGATAGGGCTATCAAAGCTTTTTCAGCTTGAATCTCCAAATTAGGTTCCTCATAAAGCAACCCTAAAGCCAGAAAAAACGCATCCACATTGAGCAACGCAGGATCCCCTGGTGTCAATGAAAATGCCCAATTTTGAGGGTCACCTCGCAGCAAAGAGATTACAATCTTAACCTGCTGGACAGGATCTCCAGAGGAGTGAGGTCTGAGAGAAAGGAACAATTTACAATTATATTTGAAATTCAGGAACCGAGATCTATCTCCGGAAAACACCTCTGGTGTAGGAATTTTAGGTTCAGACATCGGAGTATGTATAACAAAATCTTGTAAATTTTGAACCTTGGTAGCAAGATTATTTAAACCTACAGCCAAACTCTGAGGGTCCATCTTTAAACAGGTGAGATCAGAGCCATTCAAGGATTAGAAGGAGAGAAAGGCAAAGGCTGTAATTAGAGCTGAAATGCAACTGATCCAACTATGGAGCAAGCATAGGGGAAAAAAAAAAAATATACAGACTTCTTTTTTCTCTCTTTTCTTCTGCCAATAACTTTAACATTGGCCGGTCATACTGTCATGATTCCCAATGGCAGGGAAACATCAAAACACAAAAATAACGGACGAGCTCTGGGTGATGGAATCTCGAGCTGACCGTGAGCTAAATCTACCACACAACTAATAGTAGCCAGGGAGCATACCTACGACTTCCTAAATGCCACGCGCCAGCCGGAGGACTAACTACGCCTGGTAGAGGAAGGAACAGACCTGGCTTACCTCTAGGGAAATACCCCAAAAGATGATAGCAGCCCCCCACATGTAATAACGGTGAGTTTAAGAGGAAAAGACATACACAGTATGAAAGTAGATTTAGCAAAGAGAGGTCCACTTACTAGATAGCAGAAGGATACAAAAGAGGACTTCACGGTCAACTGAAAACCCTTTCAAAAAAACCATCCTGAAATTACTTTGACTCCTGTGTCAACTCATGACACAGGAGTGGCAATTTCAGCCCGCAAGAGCTTCCAGCTACAGAGAATAACAAAAACTGCAAACTGGACAAAAGATACAAAACAAAAGGACAAAGTCCACTTAGCTGATCAGCAGACTAGTAGCAGGAACATGCAACCGAAGGCTCTGGTTACAATGATGACCGGCAAGGAAATGACTGGAGAGCAAGGCTAAATAGGAAACTCCCAAACACTGATGGGAGCAGGTGAACTGAGACAGCAAAGCACACACAAGTCACCAGTACCACCAGCAACCACCAGGGGAGCCCAAAAAGCGGATTCACAACAGCGAGCATCACCAGAGGTATTGCGTGTCGTTGGGCGAAGGCAGAAGACATAAAATTGCCCTCCGCCCTGGAGTCCACGCAAAGCTCTACCGAATGAGTGGATGGGCCAATGGTAATTGTCCCCTTAAAGGACAATTTGGAGGCAAACGTCGTCGTGTCTAGTGAACCTCCACCCACTACCACTAGACGCTGACGTTTCCCCGACCGCTGAGGACATCTGGTGGCAAAATGTCCTGACTGCCGGCAAACATGACAGACCCTAAGTGCACGAGCGGTCCGGGACTTAGGTCCCTCTCGTGGCAACTCCATGGCCTCATGTGACTCGGTTGCCTGAACCGGAGATTCCAAAGGTTTGGCGAAGGTGGGAGCCAGCCAAAACCTCTGCCTACACTGGGCTCGCTCTAACCTCCGCTCGTGAAAATGGAGGTCAATACGAGTAGATACAGCTATTAACTCCTCCAGTGTGGCCAGAGTGTCCTTAACATGGTCAGTCAGCCCGCTCCAAAATATAGGGATGAGGGCTTTATCCGACCACTCGAGCTCAGATGCTAAGGTGCGGAAGTGGACGTCAAAATGGCTGACCAAGGACGAGCCCTGAGTCAATGCCAACAGTTGGAGCGCCGTATCATGGGTGACTCGAGGTCCTAAAAAGACCTGTTTCAGAGTGCTCAGAAACAGCGGAGCACTCTGCACCACATGATCATCACGCTCCCTGTCATGATTCCCCAATGGCATGGGAACATCAGAAACACAAAATAACAGACTAGCCCTCGGGTGATGGAAACTCAAGCTGACCGTGACCTAAATCTACCACACAACTAACAGTAGCCAGGAAGCATTCCTACGGCTGCCTAGATGCCATGCGCCAGCCGGAGAACTAACTACGCCTGGAAGAGGAAGGAACAGACCTGGCTTACCTCTAGTGAAATTCCCCAAAGATGATAGTAGCCCCCACATATATTAACGGTGAGTTCAGAGGAAAAGACATACACAGTATGAAGGTAGATTTAGCAAAGCGAGGTCCACTTACTAGATAGAGGAAGGATACAAAAGAGGACTTCACGGTCAGCTGAAAAACCCTTTCAAAAACCCATCCTGAAATTACTTTAAGACTCCTGTGTCAACTCATGACACAGGAGTGGCAATTTCAGTCCACAAGAGCTTCCAGTAACAGGAAATGACAAACTGTAAACTGGACAAAAAATACAAAACAAAAAGGACAAGAGTCCATTTAGCTGATCAGCAGACTGGTAGCAGGAACATGCAACTGAAAGACTCAGGTTACAATGATGACCGGCAAGGAAGTGACTGGAGAGCAAGGCTAAATAGGGAACTCCCAAAACTGATGGAAGCAGGTGAGCTGAGGCAGAAAAGAACACACAAGTCTCCAGTACCACCAGCCACAACTAGGGAAGCCCAAAAAGCGGATCACAACAGTACCCCCCCTTAAGGAGGGGGCACCGAACCCTCACAAGAACCGCCAGGGCGACCTGGATGAGCCCTATGAAAGGCACGAACCAAATCCGAGGCATGAACATCAGAGGCAGTTACCCAAGAATTATCTTCCTGACCATAGCCCTTCCATTTAACCAGATACTGGAGTCTCCGCCTGGAAATACGGGAGTCCAAGATCTTCTCTATAACGTACTCCAATTCACCCTCAACCAGCACAGGAGCAGGAGGCTCAGCAGAAGGAACCACCGGCACCTCGTATCTCCGCAACAACGACCGATGGAACACATTATGGATAGCGAAAGATGCCGGGAGGTCCAAACGAAAGGAAACTGGGTTAATAATCTCCAAAATCCTATAGGGACCGATGAACCGAGGCTTAAATTTAGGAGAAGAAACCCTCATTGGGACAAAACGGGAAGACAACCACACCAAGTCCCCAACACGAAGGCGAGGACCAACCCGACGCTGGCGGTTAGCAAACCGCTGAGTCCTCTCCTGGGACAAATTCAAATTGTCCACCACTTGTTCCCAAATCCGATACAACCGATCCACCACAGCATCTACTCCAGGACAATCCGAAGACTCCGCCTGACCAGAAGAAAAACGGGGATGAAACCCCGAATTGCAAAAGAAAGGGGAAACCAAAGTGGCCGAACTAGCCCGATTATTAAGAGCAAACTCCGCCAACGGCAAAAAGGCAACCCAATCATCCTGATCCGCAGACACAAAACACCTCAAATACGTCTCCAAAGTTTGATTAGTTCGCTCCGTCTGGCCATTAGTCTGAGGATGGAAGGCACACGAAAAAGACAAATCAATGCCCAACCTGGCACAGAATGCCCGCCAAAATCTAGAAACGAACTGGGTACCCCTATCAGAAACGATATTTTCAGGAATACCATGCAAGCGAACCACATTTTGAAAAAACAAAGGAACCAACTCAGACGAGGAAGGCAACTTCGGCAATGGCACCAAATGAACCATCTTAGAAAAACGGTCACACACCACCCAGATAACAGACATCCTCTGAGAGACAGGAAGATCAGAAATAAAGTCCATCGAGATGTGCGTCCAAGGCCTCTTCGGAATAGGCAAGGGCAACAACAACCCGCTAGCCCTAGAACAACAAGGCTTGGCCCAAGCACACACATCACAAGACTGCACAAAAACACGCACATCTCGAGACAGAGATGGCCTTCTCTGAAAATTGCCGCTAGGGCACACTCATTCCACTGAGTAAGCACAGACCATTTACGAAATTTTTGGCAGTATATCTCAGCTTCATCTTGCCCTTGAGACAGGGCTATTAAAGCTTTTTCAGCTTGAATCTCCAAATTAGGTTCCTCATACAGCAACCCTAAAGCCAGAAAAAACGCATCCACATTGAGCAACGCAGGATCCCCTGGTGTCAATGAAAATGCCCAATTTTGAGGGTCACCTCGCAGCAAAGAAATCACAATCTTAACCTGCTGAACAGGATCTCCAGAGGAGTGAGGTCTGAGAGAAAGGAATAATTTACAATTACATTTGAAATTCAGAAACCGAGATCTATCTCCGGAAAATACCTCTGGTGTAGGAATCTTAGGTTCAGAAATAGGAGTACGTATAACATAATCTTGTAAATTCTGAACCTTCGTAGCAAGATTATTTAAACCTGCAGCCAAACTCTGAGAGTCCATCCTTAAACCGGAGAGATCAGAGCCATTCAAGGATTAGAAGGAGAGAAAGGCAAGGCTGTAAATAGAGCAGAAATACAACTGAGCCAACTAAGTAGCAAACATGTGAGGAAAAAAAAAAAAAATCTACAGACTTCTTTTACTCTCCTTTCTTCTGCCAATTACTTTAACAGTGGCCGGTCATACTGTCATGATTCCCCAATGGCATGGGAACATCAGAAACACAAAATAATAGACTAGCCCTCGGGTGATGGAAACTCAAGCTGACCGTGACCTAAATCTACCACACAACTAACAGTAGCCAGGAAGCATTCCTACGGCTGCCTAGATGCCATGCGCCAGCCGGAGAACTAACTACGCCTGGAAGAGGAAGGAACAGACCTGGCTTACCTCTAGTGAAATTCCCCAAAGATGATAGTAGCCCCCACATATATTAACGGTGAGTTCAGAGGAAAAGACATACACAGTATGAAGGTAGATTTAGCAAAGCGAGGTCCACTTACTAGATAGAGGAAGGATACAAAAGAGGACTTCACGGTCAGCTGAAAAACCCTTTCAAAAACCCATCCTGAAATTACTTTAAGACTCCTGTGTCAACTCATGACACAGGAGTGGCAATTTCAGTCCACAAGAGCTTCCAGTAACAGGAAATGACAAACTGTAAACTGGACAAAAAATACAAAACAAAAAGGACAAGAGTCCACTTAGCTGATCAGCAGACTGGTAGCAGGAACATGCAACTGAAAGACTCAGGTTACAATGATGACCGGCAAGGAAGTGACTGGAGAGCAAGGCTAAATAGGGAACTCCCAAAACTGATGGAAGCAGGTGAGCTGAGGCAGAAAAGAACACACAAGTCTCCAGTACCACCAGCCACAACTAGGGGAGCCCAAAAAGCGGATCACAACAGCTCCCACAGCGGCGTAGCCCACTACTACGCCCTGTCTGACAGGAGAGACATAATGAATCCCACCTTTGCCCGCTCTGTAGGGAAACATGCAGCCAGAAGCTCGAGGTGTATTGAGCACAGACTCACGAAACCCCTACAAGATTTGCCATCACCAGAGAATTTTTCTGGCAGCGGGAGGCGAGATAGTGTCAGGACAGGAGTGGCAGTGGACAAAATTGCTGCAGCCACGCTAGCAGCCTGAACAGCTACTGCGGAAACATCCACAGCTGAGGTTGTGTGCTTAAGAGCCGCCAAACTACCCTCCAGCTGCTGGATGTACCGCAAAGATTGCTGTTTGTCCGCCATTGCTAGCCAGACCCTGGCGCTAGTATTATGTTAGGGCCAGCGGAACGCACCGAGTAAATATAGATGTTATTATTGGTGCGTTCGCAGCCCGGGGTCCACCGTGCAGGAGGAACCTGCTGCTAGCAAATGACGGCACTATATGGCTATTTAAGCGACCTCTGTTACTTCACAGATTCGCATGGAAACAAGACGCTGTGCCCTGTTAACCCCACAGGAGTTCACAGCTAACTGCCGAGCTGAAGGCAGTCTGTGGTCACACACACATACAATCTCCTCACCGGAGAAGCCGGTATTCTAGGGGCTTATTTCAGCCGGGGCCCTAGATCCACACACACAATCTCCTCACCGGAGGTGCCAGCATTCTAGGGGCTTATTTCAGCCGAGTCCCTGAACACACACATAAATGTGACCACACTGGCGCATGCACAAAACTGATTCAACACTAGCGCATGGCCGTGCGGTCATAGAACCTTAAATAGCTGCAGCAAGAACAGGACCCTCCTAGAAGGACCAATAAGAGGCCTGAGCACCTTCTGGACCTTCCTGGAGGACCAATGGATTTAGCTGCAGTATCTGAACATGTGACCCTCGATCTCCACTGAGAGATCTTACTCTGGGCATGCTCAGAACGAGAAACGCAGGACTTAGTCCCAGAAGCGTCTGCTCGCCGCTGCCCAGTACTGGCTTTAATGGCAGAAGCTGGAAAAGCAGCAGTAACCCTTTGGACAGAGTCAGACTGAGCAAGACACTGGGACCGACGTCTCTGCTGAGCAGGCTCCACTGTGGCTGGAGAGGAATGGGAGACCGCAGAGGAGATGGCTCGAGATTCTCCCTGTGCAGAGGCGGGAACTTGACCCCTAACATTATCCCCCCTCCTAGGGCCTCACTACGCTCGAAGGCAGCAATGAGCAGTGGAGCTCGAATATTCTCAAGAGGCTCCCAGGACCTGTCCTCTGGGCCAGAACCCTTCCAGTCCACCAAATAAAACTTTTTCCCACGTACCACCTTGCACTCCAAGATAGCGTTAACCTCGTAATCGTCCGAAGATAAACCCGATGTCCCGGCAGATGACTCGGAAAACCGGGACATGTGTACGGGTTTTAAAGGGACTCTGTCACCTGAATTTGGAGGGAACAATTTTCAGTCATATGGGCGGGGTTTATGGGTGTTTGATTCACCCTTTCCTTACCCACTGGCTGCATGCTGGCTGTAATATTGGATTGAAGTTCATTCTCTGTCCTCCGTAGTACATGCCTGCACAAGGCAATCTTGCCTTACGCAGGCGTGTACTATGGAGGACAGAGAATGAACTTCAATCCAATTTTGCAGCCAGCATGCAGCCAGCGGGTAAGGAAAGGGTGAATGAAACACCCGAGAACCCCACCCATATGACTGAAAATTGTTCCCTCCAAATTCAGGTGACAGAGTCCTTTAAAGAGGGACACATGGAAGGTGTCGTGATACCTAGCTTTGGAGGAAGGGCCAGACGGTAGACCACAGGGTCCACTTACCCTGGATGTATTGGGACATAGCCTCTGTCTTCAGGAGAGAGAGGGGATAGACCCGTCCCTGAGGAGGTTCAGCTCCAGGCATAAGGTCATTAGGACAGTCATATGGGCGGTGAGGTGGAAGGGTCTCTGCAGCCTTCTTGGAGAACACGTCTGCATAGGACCAATAGCACTTGGGTAGGGTTGTGAGATCTGCGGGTATCTCTGTAGTGGAAACCTGAATGGACTCCCTCACACATCTGCCCTTACAAGATTTGCTCCAACCCAAAATTCTCCCTGAGGACCACTCTATAAGAGGAGAGTGAAAACGTAACCAGGGCATCCCAAGTAGAATCTCATCCATCCCCTCGGGAAGGACAAGCAGGGAGATAATCTCCTGATAGGAATGAGACATAGATAATGCGAAAGGGATGGACTGATGTGTAATTTGTGTGGGCAGTGTTGACACATTTACCACTTGAACAGTCACTGGCCTGGCGAGCATCACCAGGGGTATGGCGTGGCGTTGGGCAAAGGCAGAGGACTAGTGTTGAGTGATACCATCCGATACTTGAAAGTATCGGTATCGGAAAGTATCGACCGATACCGGCAAAGTATCGAATCTAATCCGATACCGATACCCGATACCAATACAAGTCAATGGGACACCAAGTATCGGACGGTATCCTGTATAGTTCCCAGGGTCTGAAGGAGAGGAAACTCTCCTTCAGGCCCTGGGATCCATATCAATGTGTAAAAGAAAGAATTAAAATAAAAAATAGGGATATACTCACCCTCCGACGCAGCCTGGACCTTACCGCGGTAACCGGGAGCCGTTGTACCTAAGAATGCGCGCTTGAAGGGCCTTAGATGACGTCACGGCACTCTGATTGGTCCGTAGCGGTCGCGTGACCGCTACGCGACAAATCACAAAGCAGTGACGTCACCTAAGGTCTTTCAAGCGCTTGAAATACCTTAGAAGACGTCCGCAGCTTCTGATTGGTCGCGTAGCGGTTGCGTGACCGCTACGCGACCAATCACAAAGCAGTGACGTCACCTAAGGTCTTTCAAGCGCTTGAAAGACCTTAGGTGATGTCACTGCTTTGTGATTGGTCGCGTAGCGTTCACGCGACCGCTACGGACCAATCAGAGCGCCATGACGTCATCTAAGGCCCTTCAAGCGCGCATTTTTAGGTACAACGGCTCCCGGTTACGGCGGTAAAGTCCAGGCTGCGTCGGAGAGGTGAGTATATCCCTATTTTTTATTTTAATTCTTTCTTTTACACATTGATATTAATCCCGATACCGATTCCCAATACCACAAAAGTATCGGATCTCGGTATCGGAATTCCGATACCCGCAAGTATCGGCCGATACCCGATACTTGCGGTATCGGAATGCTCAACACTACAGAGGACATAAAATTCCCCTCCGCCCCAGAGTTCACACAAAGCTCGACTGTGAGAGTGGAAGAGCCTAAAGTGATTGTCCCTTTAAAGGACAACTTGGAGGAAAATGTATCTAGTGAACTTCCTCCAATGGTTACTAGACGCGATAGTTTTCCCGACCGCTGAGGACATTTATTGGCATAATGTCCTAACTGTTGGCAAATATTACAAACCACAGGTACTCGAGCGGCCCGGGACTGAGGTCCCACTCGAGAAACCTCCATGGTCTCATGGGCGTCGGACGCCTGAACAGGAGATTCCAGAGGGCAGGCGAAGGTAGGAGCCAACCGTAACCTCTGCCTACACTGGGTTTGCTCTAACTTCCTCTCGTTAAAACAGAGGTCAATGCGGGTAGAGATAGCAATGAGCTCCTCCAGTATGGCAGGAATCTCCCTGATGGCCAAGGCTTCCTTCACATGGTCTGCCAATCCTTTCCAGAACACCGGAATAAAGACTTTATCTGGCCACTCCAGCTCTGATGCAGAGTCCGGAATTGGATGGCGAACTGGCTGACCATGGACGAACCCTGTGTTTTTGCCAACAGTTGGAGCGCCGTATCGTGGATGACGCGAGGTCCTAAAAAGACCTGTTTCAAAGTGTCCAGAAAGCGAGGAGCGCTCTGCACCACACGATCATCATGCTCCCACAGCGGCGTAGCCCATTCCAACGCCCTGCCGACAAAAGGGATATGATAAATCCCACCTTAGCCCGTTCCATAGGAAAATGTGCAGCCAGAAGCTCAAGATGTATAGATGTATGGTGAACTGGCTCACTGTTGTGAATTAGACTTTTTTGGCTCCCTCTTGTGGTCACTAGTGATATGACTCTGGGATTGTCTTTCCTCAGTTTGGCACCCACCTGGGTCGTTAGTCCAGGGGTGTTGCTATATGAACTTCCTGAATTCTGAGTCTGGTGCCTGGCATCGTTGTAATCAGTCCTTTCTGTTTGCTCCTGTCTGCTGGTCCTGGTTCTTGCAAAATTAAGCTAAGTCCTGCTTCCTTGTTTTTTGGTTATTTGCATTGCTCTTATTTTTTGTCCAGCTTGTACTAAATGTGATTCCTGATTTTGCTGGAAGCTCTAGGGGGCTGGTATTCTCCCCCCGGGCCATTAGACGGTTCGGGGGTTCTTGAATATCCAGCGTGGAAATTTTGATAGGGTTTTTGCTGACCATATAAGTCATCTTACTATATTCTGCTATTAGTCAGTGGGCCTCTCTTTGCTAAATACCTAGTTCATTCTTACGTTTGTCTTTTCTTCTTACCTCACCGTTATTATTTGTTGGGGGCTTGTATCCAACTTTTGGGGTCTTTTCTCTGGAGGCAAGAAAGGTCTATCTTTTCCCTTCTAGGGTTAGTTAGTTCTCTGGCTGGCGTGAGACGTCTAGAACCAACGTAGGCACGTTCCCCGGCTGCTGCTATTTGTGGTGCTAGGATTAGATATATGGTCAGCCCAGTTACCACTGCCCTATGAGCTGGTTTTTTGTGTTTGCAGACTTGGTATTTACTTCTGAGACCCTCTGTCATTGGGGTCATAACAGTATGCCAGGCCCAAAGTTGAATGTTTAATGCATTGCAGAAGTGGGATAATAAGAAAGGAAATTCTGAGTTTTTTTTTTTTTTTCCCTCTCTTTCTTCCTCCCCTTTACCTCTGAGTGGCTTAAGCTTGCTGCAGACATGAATGTTCAGACTTTGATTACAAGTGTGGATCAGCTTGCTGCTCGTGTGCAGGGCATACAAGATTTTGTTACCAGTAGTCCAATGTCTGAACCTAAAATACCTATTCCTGAACTGTTCTCTGGAGACCGATTTAAGTTTAGGAATTTCAGGAATAATTGTAAATTGTTTCTATCTCTGAGACCCCGTTCGTCTGGAGACTCAGCTCAGCAAGTTAAAATTGTTATCTCTTTCTTGCGGGGCGACCCTCAGGATTGGGCTTTCTCGCTAGCGCCAGAAGATCCGGCATTGGCGAATATTGATGCGTTTTTTCTGGCGCTCGGATTGATTTACGATGAACCCAATCTTGAAATTCAGGCAGAAAAAGCCTTGCTGGCTATTTCTCAGGGCCAGGATGAAGCTGAAGTGTATTGCCAAAAATTTCGGAAATGGTCCGTGCTTACTCAGTGGAATGAGTGTGCTCTGGCCACAAATTTCAGAAATGGCCTTTCTGAAGCCATTAAGAATGTGATGGTGGGTTTCTCCATTCCTACAAGTCTGAATGATTCCATGGCGCTGGCTATTCAAATTGACCGGCGTTTGCGGGAGCGCAAAACTGCTAATCCTCTGGTGGTGTTGTCTGAACAAACATCTGATTTAATGCAATGTGATAGAATTCAGACTAGAAATGAACGGAAAAATCATAGACGTCAGAATGGGTTGTGTTTTTACTGTGGTGATTCTACACATGTTATATCAGCATGCTCTAAACGCCTAACAAGGGTTGTTAGCCCTGTCGCCATTGGTAATTTGCAACCTAAATTTATTTTGTCTGTGACTTTAATTTGCTCATTGTCTTCCTACCCTGTTATGGCGTTTGTGGATTCAGGTGCTGCCCTGAGTCTTATGGATCTGTCATTTGCCAAGCGCTGTGGTTTTGTTCTTGAGCCGTTGGTAAATCCTATCCCTCTTAGAGGTATTGATGCTACGCCATTGGCGGAAAATAAACCGCAGTTTTGGACACAGGTAACCATGTGCATGACTCCTGAACATCGGGAGGTGATTCGTTTTCTTGTTCTGCATAAAATGCATGATTTGGTCATTTTGGGTCTGCCATGGTTACAGACCCATAATCCAGTCTTGGATTGGAAGGCAATGTCTGTGTCAAGTTGGGGCTGTCAGGGAATTCATGGTGATTCCCCGCCAGTGTCTATTGCTTCCTCTACTCCTTCGGAAGTTCCTGAGTATTTGTCTGATTATCAGGATGTATTCAGCGAGTCCAGGTCCAGTGATTTGCCTCCTCATAGGGACTGTGACTGCGCTATAGATTTAATTCCAGGTAGTAAATTTCCTAAGGGAAGATTATTTAATCTGTCTGTACCTGAGCATACCGCAATGCGTTCGTATATCAAGGAATCTCTGGATAAGGGGCATATCCGTCCATCCTCTTCCCCTCTTGGTGCGGGATTCTTTTTTGTGGCCAAGAAGGACGGATCTTTGAGACCTTGTATTGACTATCGGCTTCTGAATAAAATCACTGTTAAATTTCAGTATCCTTTGCCTCTGTTGTCGGACTTGTTTGCCCGGATTAAAGGGGCCAAGTGGTTCACCAAGATAGATCTTCGTGGTGCGTACAACCTTGTGCGTATTAAGCAAGGAGATGAATGGAAAACTGCATTTAATACGCCCGAAGGTCATTTTGAGTACTTGGTGATGCCTTTTGGGCTCTCTAATGCTCCTTCAGTGTTTCAGTCCTTTATGCATGATATTTTCCGGAAGTATCTGGATAAATTTATGATTGTTTATCTGGATGATATTCTGTTTTTTTCTGATGATTGGGACTCGCATGTGGAGCAGGTCAGGATGGTGTTTCAGGTTTTGCGTGAGAATGCTTTGTTTGTTAAGGGCTCAAAGTGTCTCTTTGGAGTACAGAAGGTTCCCTTTTTGGGTTTTATTTTTTCTCCTGCGGTGGAGATGGACCCTGTCAAGGTCCGAGCTATTCATGATTGGACTCAACCCACGTCAGTTAAGAGTCTTCAGAAGTTCTTGGGTTTTGCTAACTTCTACCGTCGTTTTATCGCTAATTTTTCTAGCGTTGTTAAACCTTTGACGGATATGACCAAGAAAGGTTCTGATGTTGCTAACTGGGCTCCTGCAGCCGTGGAAGCTTTCCAAGAGTTGAAGCGCCGGTTTACTTCGGCGCCTGTTTTGTGCCAGCCTGATGTCTCACTTCCCTTTCAGGTTGAAGTGGATGCTTCTGAGATTGGGGCAGGGGCCGTTTTGTCGCAGTGAGGCCCTGGTTGCTCTGTAATGAGACCATGTGCTTTTTTCTCTAGGAAGTTTTCGCCTGCTGAGCGGAATTATGATGTTGGCAATCGGGAGTTGTTGGCCATGAAGTGGGCATTTGAGGAGCGGCGTCATTGGCTCAAGGGTGCTAAGCATCGTGTGATGGTCTTGACTGATCACAAAAATCTGATGTATCTCGAGTCTGCTAAATGCCTGAATCCTAGACAGGCCCGTTGGTCATTGTTTTTCTCCCGTTTTGACTTTGTGGTCTCGTATTTACCAGGTTCAAAGAATGTGAAGGCTGATGCTCTTTCAAGGAGCTTTGTGCCTGACTCTCCTGGAATCGCAGAACCGGTTGGTATTCTTAAAGAGGGAGTAATCTTGTCAGCCATTTCTCCGGATTTGCGACGTGTGTTGCAGAGATTTCAGGCTGGTAGACATGACTCTTGTCCACCTGACAGACTGTTTGTTCCTGATAAGTGGACCAGCAGAGTCATTTCCGAGGTTCATTCCTCGGTGTTGGCAGGGCATCCGGGAATTTTTGGCACCAGAGATCTGGTGGCTAGGTCCTTCTGGTGGCCTTCCTTGTCACGGGATGTGCGGTCATTTGTGCAGTCCTGTGGGACTTGTGCTCGAGCTAAGCCTTGCTGTTCTCGTGCCAGCGGGTTGCTCTTGCCCTTGCCTGTCCCGAAGAGGCCTTGGACACACATTTCCATGGATTTCATTTCAGATCTTCCGGTGTCTCAGGGCATGTCTGTCATCTGGGTGGTATGTGATCGCTTTTCCAAGATGGTCCATTTGGTACCTTTGCCTAAGCTGCCTTCCTCTTCTGATCTGGTTCCTTTGTTCTTTCAGAATGTGGTTCGCTTACACGGCATTCCTGAGAATATCGTGTCTGACAGAGGATCCCAGTTTGTTTCCAGGTTCTGGCGATCCTTTTGTGCTAAGATGGGCATTGATTTGTCATTTTCGTCTGCCTTTCATCCTCAGACTAATGGACAAACGGAGCGAACTAATCAGACTCTGGAGGCTTATTTGAGGTGTTTTGTTTCTGCAGATCAGGATGATTGGGTGACCTTCTTGCCGTTGGCTGAGTTTGCCCTTAATAATCGGGCTAGTTCCGCTACTTTGGTTTCGCCATTTTTCTGCAACTCTGGTTTCCATCCTCGTTTTTCCTCAGGAAATGTGGAATCTTCTGACTGTCCTGGGGTAGATTCTGTGGTGGATAGGTTGCAGCAGATTTGGAATCATGTGGTGGACAACTTAAAGTTGTCACAGGAGAAGGCTCAGCGTTTTGCCAACCGTCGCCGCGGTGTGGGTCCCAGACTTCGTGTTGGGGATTTGGTATGGCTGTCTTCTCGATTTGTTCCTATGAAGGTCTCCTCTCCTAAATTTAAGCCTCGCTTTATTGGTCCTTACAAGATATTGGAAATCCTGTGTCCTTTCGCTTGGATCTTCCGGTGTCGTTTGCCCTTCACAACGTGTTCCATAGGTTGCAGCGGTACGTTGTACCTGTGGTTCCTTCTGTTGAGCCTCCTGCTCCGGTGTTGGTTGAGGGCGAGTTGGAGTACGTGGTGGAGAAGATCTTGGATTCTCATCTCTCCAGGCGGAGGCTTCAGTATCTGGTCAAGTGGAAGGGCTATGGTCAGGAGGATAATTCCTGGGTGGTTGCCTCTAATGTGCATGCGGCCGATTTAGTTCGTGCCTTTCACGCTGCTCATCCTGATCGCCCTGGTGGTCTTGGTGAGGGTTCGGTGACCCCTCCTTAAAGGGGGGGTACTGTTGTGAATTAGACTTTTTTGGCTCCCTCTTGTGGTCACTAGTGATATGACTCTGGGATTGTCTTTCCTCAGTTTGGCACCCACCTGGGTCATTAGTCCAGGGGTGTTGCTATATGAACTTCCTGAATTCTGAGTCTGGTGCCTGGCATCGTTGTAATCAGTCCTTTCTGTTTGCTCCTGTCTGCTGGTCCTGGTTCTTGCAAAATTAAGCTAAGTCCTGCTTCCTTGTTTTTTGGTTATTTGCATTGCTCTTATTTTTTGTCCAGCTTGTACTAAATGTGATTCCTGATTTTGCTGGAAGCTCTAGGGGGCTGGTATTCTCCCCCCGGGCCGTTAGACGGTTCGGGGGTTCTTGAATATCCAGCGTGGAAATTTTGATAGGGTTTTTGCTGACCATATAAGTCATCTTACTATATTCTGCTATTAGTCAGTGGGCCTCTCTTTGCTAAATACCTAGTTCATTCTTACGTTTGTCTTTTCTTCTTACCTCACCGTTATTATTTGTTGGGGGCTTGTATCCAACTTTTGGGGTCTTTTCTCTGGAGGCAAGAAAGGTCTATCTGTTCCCTTCTAGGGTTAGTTAGTTCTCCGGCTGGCGCGAGACGTCTAGAACCAACGTAGGCACGTTCCCCGGCTGCTGCTATTTGTGGTGCTAGGATTAGATATATGGTCAGCCCAGTTACCACTGCCCTATGAGCTGGTTTTTTGTGTTTGCAGACTTGGTATTTACTTCTGAGACCCTCTGCCATTGGGGTCATAACAGCTCACGAATCCTCGACATAGCTTACTGTCACCAGCAAACTTGTCTGGTAGCGGGAGACGGGATATTGTCGGAGCAGGGGTGGCAGAGGACAAACTGGCTGCAGCTACACTAGCAGCCTGAACAGCGACTGCGGTAACATCCACAGCCGAGGTTGTGCGCTCAAGAGCCGCCAACCTACCCTCCAGCTGCTGGATGTACCACTGTAGACGCTGATCATCTGCCATTTTCTAGCCAGATCCTGGCTCTAGTATTATGTGAGGACTGGAGGAATGCACCGAGTTAATATGGATGTTATAATTGGTGCACTCGCAGCCCTTGGTCCACCGTGCAGGAGACAACCTACTGCTAGAAAATGATGGCACTATATGGCGGTATAAGTGAACTCAGTTACTTCACTGAGTCACACAGAAAAGAACACACTGTGCCCTGTTAGCGTTACAGGGGAACACAGCTAACTGCTGAGCTGATGGCAGTCAGTGGTCACACACACAGAGAAGCACACAAAAATCCTCACCGGAGGTGCTGGTATTCTAGGGGCTTATTTCAGCTGGGTCCCTGAATACAATCATGCAAACTCCTCACCGGAGGTGCCGGTATTCTAGGGGCTTATTTCAGCTGGGTCCCTGAATACAATCATACAGGCACGACCACAATTAGCAAGCTCATAACATGAAGTGATACTAGCGCATGGCCATGCGGCCATGCAAACCTTTTATAGCTGCAGCAGCTTCAGAACCTTCCTAGAGGACCAATGGAAACTGCTATAATACCAGAGCAACTTCATGACCTTCCTAGAGGACCAATGGGAGCTGCAGCAGTACCTGAGCATGTGACTCCTGACCTCCAATAAGAGGTCTTACCTTGGGCATGCTCAGAAGGGAAAAAGCAGGACTTAGTCCCAGAGACTAGAGTTGAGCGACTTTTACTTTTTTTGGATCGAGTCGTGTTTCGTGAAACCCGACTTTGTCAAAAGTCGGGTAGGGTGAATTCGACCGATAATTGCGAAAAGTCGGGGGCCGACTGAAACACGAAACCCAATGCAAGTCAATGGGGAATCAAAGTCGGCAGTGAGTGGAGGACAGGAAAACACCTACAGTGCCCATTATATTGCCAAAAACATAAATTCTTATTACTTAAGCTTGTCAATCTTAATTTACTTTATAATAATAGTTACGCATTGAAAACTGGGGGTCATTTGGCTAAAGTTGTGGAGGGGTAGGGATGGCTCAAGATTTTCGTGGGCCCAGGAAACACAGAATATGTCACGGCGGTGGAGAAGGGAGTGGTAAGTATTTCAACTTTGCATGTGCTGTGATCCTGAGCAAGCAGGCTGGGCCCACTCGTTGGCACTCACACAGGGCCCCTCATAGTACGGCGGTGTGTTTGACGGTGGTTGGCGCCTCCCACTGGCAGAGACACTTTTGCGTACTATGAGGGGTCCTGTGCCAGTGACGTCGCCAGGAAATATGCCCCCTACCTGATGAAGGAACCTGCACTTTCATCTGCACCTTCCTCTTTGTCCCCGTGTAAGGTGGTATAGTATGCGGGAAGGGGAACCTGACTTTCAGCAGGGTCAGATTCTGGCTGTGTAGAGTGCAAGGGGAATGTAGTGGTCTGGGTCAATTGTTGTGAATTCCATTCTCGGGCTCCCTCCTGTGGTCGTGAATGGTACTTTGGTGAGTTCTGTCCTTGGACACCCTCTGGTGGCTTTGAGTGGAACTGCTGATCTTTGAGGTTGGCTTTCTCAGCTGCCCTCGTTTATTGCTGCTGCTTGCTTCCCTATTTAACTCTGCCCAGGTCGTTAGTTCATGCCAGCTGTCAATGTTTCAATACTGGTTCAGATCTCTCTTGGAATTCTCTGATGACCTGACTACTCCAGCAGAAGCTAAGTCCTTGCTAGTCATTTGCTGTTCATTGGATTTTTTAATATATTTTTCAGTACATGCTATGTTTCAGTCCAGCCTGCTATTATGATATTTCCTTGCTAGCTGGAAGCTCTGGGGGTGCAGAGCTGCACCTCCACACCGTGAGTCGGTGTGGAGGTCTTTTTGCACACTCTGCGTGGTTTTTGTAGTTTTTAATACTGACCGCATAGTTCCCTTTCCTATCCTCTGTCTTTCTAGAGAAGATTCGGCCTCCTTTGCTAAAATCTGTTTCATTCCTGTGTTTGTCACTTCCCTCTTAACTCACAGTTAATATTTGTGGGGGTCTACCTTTACTTTGGGGAATTTCTCTGAGGCAAGGTAGGCTGCTATTTCTAACTTTAGGGGTAGTTAGCTCTTAGGCTGTGAAGAGGTGTCTAGGGAGAGTTAGGTACGCTCCACGGCTATTTCTAGTGTGTGTGATAGGATTAGGGATTGCGGTCAGTAGAGTTACCACTTCCTCAGAGCTTGTCCCAGGTTTTCTGTTTTAACCATCAGGTCACTTCGGGTGCTCCTAACCACCAGGTCATAACAGTCAATGTACCAGCAGACTCATCTAGCAGTGGCTGGGCAATGGGCAGGATGAGGAGGAAACACAGATATAGGCCCAAATAAGAAAGTAGGCTAAATGCAGTTCAAAATTGGTAACAGGACTAAACAGGCGGCATTGCTTTGATCAGTGGAGGAAAATTGTAATGAGTGGCAGACACAGTTAGTAGGCCCAAATAATAAAGTAGGCTTAATGCAGTTCAAATGTGGTAACAGGACTAAACAGGCGGCATTGCTTTGTTCAGTGGAGGAAAACGGTAATGAGTGGCAGACACAGTTAGTAGGCCCAAATAATAAAGTAGGCTAAATGCAGTTCAAATGTGGTAACAGGACTAAACAGGCGGCATTGCTTTGTTCAGTGGAGGAAAACTGTAATGAGTGGCAGACACAGTTAGTAGGCCAAAATAATAAAGTGGGCTAAATGTCTGCCAAAAAATTGTTCATAAATAAACAGGTGGCATAGCTAGGTACAGGGGTGGGCTCCTCTGCTGAGTAGCAGACAGTGGTAGTAGGCGCAAAGTATTAACTGGTCTAAATGGAGGCCAGGGCCCCTGTATATTTTAACTATCATCTATCATTTTAACAAATTTGTATTGGCAGTGCCATTGAAGGATTTAACAGCACAGACTACACAGTGGTGGAGCAGGGAGAGGTAAGTATTGCAAGTGGTAGAGCACTGTTCAAGCTGGGGGAAACACTCTCTCGTGGGCGGCGGTACTGGCACAGGGCCCCTCATATTACAACGATGTGTCTGAAGTTGGTTGTGCACCACCACCGTCAGAGACACTTCATTGTACTATGAGGGACCCTGTGCCAGTGCCGTCGCCCAAGAGTGGGCCTATCCACCTGTCCAGGCAAATGGCACTCGCACGGGTGCTTGCGCCAGGTGGTGACCACTGCCCTGTGGGGAGAGTCAGCCCATTTAGGGAGGTATAAAAATAGCCTATGGTGGACATTCAGAAGCTGCAAATGGAGGAAAAGTCAGTAAGAGGAGGCCAAAAGCATGACAGTTTTCAGGCAAGCTACGTGTCAACAGGGGAAGGTGGGGCAAAATAATTTGAAATCCATGATTGGTTCATTTTAATGAAGGTTAGATCATCAACATTTTGAGTAGCCAGACGTGTCCTTTTTTCAGTCAGTATTGAACCAGCAGCACTGAAGACTCTTTCTGATAGCACACTAGCAGCTGGGCAAGCGAGCTCCTGTAATGCATATTCTGCCAATTCAGGCCAGGTGTCTATTTTAGATGCCCAGTAATCAAAGGGGAATGACCAGTGAGGGAGAACATCGATAAGGGAGGAAAAGTAGTTCGTAACCATACTGGAAAAATGCTGTCTCCTGTCACTTTAAATCGATGCAGCAGTACCTGTCGTGTCAGTGGTCATTGCGAAATCACTCCACAACCTGGTCATAAAACCCCTCTGTCCAACGCCACTTCGGATTTGTGCACCTCTAACACCTCTGCCATGTTGCCCCCAAAGGCTCGTGTGAGAACCATCACCGCCGCTGTGTGCTGGGAATGCCTGAACCAAACGGTCTGCAAGAGTTGCTTGTTTGGTAGCCAATATTTGCTCAAGGTTCTCATGTGGCATGATATTTTGTAATTTTCCTTTATATCGTGGATCCAGGAGGCAGGCCAGCCAGTAATCTGTTGTGAATTCTGCTCTTGGGCTCCCTCCGGTGGTTATAAGTGGTAGTGCTGCTGTCTCTGGATCGCAGCATTCATCAGTTGTGTCAAGTTTTTGCAATCCTGACTGGGCTATTTAGCCTTGCTTGACCCTTTAGTCAGTGCCAGTTGTCCATTGTTCCTGGAGGATTCACATCCCTGCCTGCTCTCTCCTGCTTTGCTGTTCATTTCAACAAAGATAAGTTCTGGCCTTGATTTTTGCTGTCCACATGCTGTGGCCTTATTGTTCAGTTCTTTTCCATGTTTTTGTCTTGTCCAGCTTGGTCTGTATAAGGATTTGTTTAGCCAAGCTGGTATCTCTGGAGATGCAGATATACCCTCCATATCTTTAGTTAGCTGTGGAGATTTTGTATTTTCTGTGGTGGATATTTTCTAGTGTTTTAATACTGACCGCATAGTACTCTTTCCTATCCTTTCTATTTAGCTAGAAGTGGCCTCCTTTGCTAAATTCTGATTTCAGTCTGTGTATGTTTTTTCCCTCTCCTCTCACAGTCAATATTTGTGGGGGGCTGTCTATCCTTTGGGAATTTTCTCTGAGGCAAGATAGCTTTCCCTTTTCTATCTCTAGGGGTATTAGTCCTCCGGCTGTGTCGAGATGTCTAGGGAGTGATAGGTACATTCCACGGCTACTTCTAGTTGCGGTGTTAAGTTCAGGGTCTGCGGTCAGTACAGGTACCACCTTCTCCAGAGTACGTCTCATGCTGCTCTTAGGCCACCAGATCATAACAGTACAACTGGCCAACAATGAGTTAACTGCATCTCAGAAGAAGGGAAGGAAACTGCTGAGCCATTTTTTTTTCTGTAGTCTGTTGTGTTTTTTTTTTTCCCTCTTTACCTCTGGGTGGCTCAGGAGTTCGGCGCTAGTATGGATGTTCAGGGATTGGCTTCTCGCGTGGATCAACTTGCTGCTAGAGTACAGGGTATTTCCGATTATATCGTTCAGACTCCGGTTTTAGAGCCTAGAATTCCAACTCCTGATTTGTTTCTTGGGGACAGGTCCAAATTTTTGAGCTTTAAAAATATCTGTAAACTGTTTTTTGCTCTGAAACCCCGTTCCTCTGGTGATCCCATCCAGCAGGTTAAAATTGTTATATCTCTGCTGCGTGGTGACCCCCAGGATTGGGCATTTGCCCTGGAACCTGGGAATCCGGCGTTGCTTAATGTAGACACCTTTTTTCAGGTGCTTGGGTTATTGTATGATGAACCTAATTCAGTGGATCATGCTGAGAAGACCTTGTTGGCCCTGTGTCAGGGTCAAGAAGCGGCAGAATCATATTGCCAGAAATTTAGAAAATGGTCTGTACTGACTAAATAGAATGAGGATGCCTTGGTGGCAATTTTCAGAAAGGGTCTTTCTGAATCCGTTAAAGATGTTATGGTGGGGTTCACCACGCCTGCTGGTCTGAGTGATTCTATGTCTCTGGCCATTCAGATTGATCAGCGCTTGCGCGAGCGCAGAGTTGTGCACACTATGGCATTGTCTTCCGAGCAGAGTCCTGAGCCTATGCAGTGTGATAGGATTGTGTTGTGAATTAGACTTTTTGGCTCCCTCTTGTGGTCACTAGTGATATGACTCTGGGATTGTCTTTCTTCAGTTTGGCACTCACCTGGGTCGTTAGTCCAGGGGTGTCGCTATATAAACTTCCTGGATCCTTAGTCCAGTGCCTGGCATCGTTGTAATCAGATCCTTCTGTTGCGCCTGTCTGCTGGTCCTGGTTCTTGCAAAATTAAGCTAAGTCTTGCTTCTTTGTTTTTTTGGGTTATTTGCTTTGCTTCTATTTTTGTCCAGCTTGTACTAAATGTGAGTTCTGACCTTGCTGGAAGCTCTAGGGGGCTGGTGTTCTCCCCCCGGCCGTTAGTCGGTTCGGGGGTTCTTGAATATCCAGCGTGGATATTTTAATAGGGTTTTTGCTGACCATATAAGTCATCTTACTATATTCTGCTATTAGCTAGTGGGCCTCTCTTTGCTAAATACCTAGCTCATTCTTATGTTTGTCTTTTCCTCTTACCTCACCGTTATTATTTGTTGGGGGCTTGCATCCAACTTTTGGGGTCTTTTCTCTGGAGGCAAGAAAGGTCTTTCTTTTCCCTTCTAGGGTTAGTTAGTTCTCCGGCTGGCGCGAGACGTCTAGAACCAACGTAGGCACGTTCCCCAGCTACTGCTATTTGTGGTGCTAGGATTAGATATATGGTCAGCCCAGTTACCACTGCCCTATGAGCTGTTTTTTTGTGTTTGCAGACTTGGTATTTATTCCTGAGACCCTCTGCCATTGGGGTCATAACAGTATGCCAGGCCAACATTGAATGTTTAATGCATTGCAGAAGTGGGATAATAAGAAAGGAAATTCTGAGTTTTTTTTTTTTTTTCCTCTCTTCCTCCCCTTTACCTCTGAGTGGCTTGAGCTTGCTGCAGACAAGAATGTCCAGACCTTGATTACAAGTGTGGACCAGCTTGCTGCTCGTGTGCAAAGCATACAAGATTTTGTTACCAGTAGTTCTATGTCTGAACCTAAAATACCTATTCCTGAACTGTTTTCTGGAGACCGATTTAAGTTTAGGAATTTCAGGGATAATTGTAAATTGTTTCTATCTCTGAGACCCCGTTCATCTGGAGACTCAGCTCAGCAAGTTAAAATTGTTATCTCTTTTTTACGGGGCGACCCTCAGGATTGGGCTTTCTCGCTAGCGCCAGGAGATCCGGCATTGGCAAATATTGATGCGTTTTTTCTGGCGCTCGGATTGCTTTACGAGGAACCCTATCTTGAGGTTCAGGCAGAAAAAGCCTTGCTGGCTATTTCTCAGGGCCAGGATGAAGCTGAAGTGTATTGCCAAAACCGCTAATCCTCTGGTAGTGTTGTCTAAACAAGCACCTGATTTGATGCAATGTGATAGAATTCAGACCAGAAATGAGCGGAAAAATCATAGACGTCAGAATGGGTTGTGTTTTTACTGTGGAGATTCTACACATGTTATATCAGCATGCTCTAAACGCCTAACAAGGGTTGTTAGTCCTGTCGCCATTGGTAATTTGCAACCTAAATTTATTTTGTCTGTGACTTTAATTTGCTCATTGTCCTCTTACCCTGTTATGGCGTTTGTGGATTCAGGTGCTGCCCTGAGTCTTATGGATCTGTCATTTGCCAAGCGCTGTGGTTTTGTTGAGCCGATGGTTAATCCTATCCCTCTGAGGGGTATTGATGCTACGCCATTGGCGGAAAATAAACCGCAGTTTTGGACACAGGTAACCATGTGCATGACTCCTGAACATCGGGAGGTGATTCGTTTTCTTGTTCTGCATAAAATGCATGATTTGGTCGTTTTGGGTTTGCCATGGTTACAGACTCATAATCCAGTCTTGGATTGGAAGGCAATGTCTGTGTCAAGTTGGGGCTGTCAGGGTATTCATGGTGATTCCCCGCCGGTGTCTATTGCTTCCTCTACTCCTTCGGAAGTTCCTGAGTATTTGTCTGATTATCAGGATGTGTTCAGCGAGTCCAGGTCCAGTGCTCTGCCTCCTCATAGGGACTGTGACTGTGCCATAGATTTGATTCCAGGTAGCAAATTTCCTAAGGGAAGACTATTTAATCTGTCTGTACCTGAGCATACCGCAATGCATTCGTATATCAAGGAATCTCTCGAGAAGGGGCATATCCGTCCTTCCTCTTCCCCTCTTGGTGCGGGATTCTTTTTTGTGGCCAAGAAGGACGGATCTTTGAGACCTTGTATTGACTATCGGCTTTTGAATAAAATCACTGTTAAATTTCAGTATCCTTTGCCTCTGTTGTCAGACTTGTTTGCCCGAATTAAAGGTGCCAAGTGGTTCACCAAGATAGATCTTCGTGGTGCGTACAACCTTGAGGCGAGGAGATGAATGGAAAACCGCATTTAATACGCCCGAAGGTCATTTTGAGTACTTGGTGATGCCTTTTGGGCTCTCTAATGCTCCTTCAGTGTTTCAGTCCTTTATGCATGATATTTTCCGGAAGTATCTGGATAAATTTATGATCGTTTATCTGGATGGTATTCTGTTTTTTTCTGATGACTGGGACTCGCATGTAGAGCAGGTCAGGATGGTGTTTCAGGTTTTGCGTGAGAATGCTTTATTTGTTAAGGGCTCAAAGTGTCTCTTTGGAGTACAGAAGGTTCCCTTTTTGGGGTTCATTTTTTCCCCTTCTGCGGTGGAGATGGACCCAGTCAAGGTCCGAGCTATTCATGATTGGACTCAACCCACGTCAGTTAAGAGTCTTCAGAAGTTCTTGGGTTTTGCTAACTTCTACCGTCGTTTTATTGCTAATTTTTCTAGCATTGTTAAACCTTTGACGGATATGACCAAGAAAGGTTCTGATGTTGCTAACTGGTGTCCTGCAGCCGTGGAGGCTTTCCAGGAGTTGAAGCGCCGGTTTACTTCGGCGCCTGTTTTGTGCCAGCCTGATGTCTCACTTCCCTTTCAGGTTGAAGTGGATGCTTCTGAGATTGGGGCAGGGGCCGTTTTGACGCAGAGAGGCCCTGATTGCTCTGTGATGAGACCTTGTGCCTTTTTCTCGAGGAAGTTTTCGCCTGCTGAGCAGAATTATGATGTTGGCAATCGGGAGTTGTTGGCCATGAAGTGGGCATTTGAGGAGTGGCGTCATTGGCTCGAGGGTGCTACGCATCGTGTGGTGGTTTTGACTGACCACAAAAATTTGATGTATCTCGAGTCTGCTAAACGCCTGAATCCTAGACAGGCCCGCTGGTCATTGTTTTTCTCCCGTTTTGACTTTGTGGTCTCGTATTTACCAGGTTCAAAGAATGTGAAGGCTGATGCTCTTTCAAGGAGCTTTGTGCCTGACTCTCCGGGAGTCGCAGAACCGGTTGGTATTCTTAAAGAGGGAGTTATCTTGTCAGCCATTTCTCCGGATTTGCGACTTGTGTTGCAGAGATTTCAGGCTGGTAGACCTGACTCTTGTCCACCTGACAGACTGTTTGTTCCTGATAAGTGGACCAGCAGAGTCATTTCCGAGGTTCATTCCTCGGTGTTGGCAGGGCATCCGGGAATTTTTGGCACCAGAGATCTGGTGGCTAGGTCCTTTTGGTGGCCTTCCTTGTCACGGGATGTGCGGTCGTTTGTGCAGTCCTGTGGGACTTGTGCTCGAGCTAAGCCTTGCTGTTCTCGTGCCAGCGGGTTGCTCTTGCCCTTGCCTGTCCCGAAGAGGCCTTGGACACACATTTCCATGGATTTCATTTCAGATCTCCCGGTGTCTCAGGGCATGTCTGTCATCTGGGTGGTATGTGATCGCTTTTCTAAGATGGTCCATTTGGTGCCTTTGCCTAAGCTGCCTTCCTCTTCCGATCTGGTTCCTGTGTTCTTTCAGAATGTGGTTCGTTTACACGGCATTCTTGAGAATATTGTGTCTGACAGAGGATCCCAGTTTGTTTCCAGGTTCTGGCGATCCTTTTGTGCTAGGATGGGCATTGAGTTGTCGTTTTCGTCTGCCTTTCATCCTCAGACTAATGGACAAACGGAGCGAACTAATCAGACTCTGGAGGCTTATTTGAGGTGTTTTGTTTCTGCGGATCAGGATGATTGGGTGACCTTCTTGCCGTTGGCTGAGTTTGCCCTTAATAATCGGGCTAGTTCCGCTACATTGGTTTCGCCATTTTTCTGCAAATCTGGTTTCCATCCTCGTTTTTCCTCGGGACATGTGGAGCCTTCTGACTGTCCTGGGGTAGATTCTGTGGTGGATAGGTTGCAGCAGATCTGGAATCATGTGGTGGACAACTTAAAGTTGTCACAAGAGAAGGCTCAGCGTTTTGCCAACCGCCGCCGCGGTGTGGGTCCCCGACTTCGTGTTGGGGATTTGGTATGGCTGTCTTCTCGATTTGTTCCTATGAAGGTCTCCTCTCCTAAATTTAAGCCTCGCTTCATCGGTCCTTACAAGATATTGGAAATCCTTAATCCTGTGTCCTTTCGCTTGGATCTTGCGGTGTCGTTTGCCATTCACAACGTGTTCCATAGGTCTTTGTTGCGGCGGTACGTTGTACCTGTGGTTCCTTCTGTTGAGCCTCCTGCTCCGGTGTTGGTTGAGGGCGAGTTGGAGTACGTGGTGGAGAAGATCTTGGATTCTCATCTCTCCAGGCGGAGGCTTCAGTATCTGGTCAAGTGGAAGGGCTATGGTCAGGAGGATAATTCCTGGGTGGTTGCCTCTGATGTGCATGCGGCCGATTTAGTTCTTGCCTTTCACGCTGCTAATCCTGATCGTCCTGGTGGTCTTGGTGAGGGTTCGGTGACCCCTCCTTAAGGGGGGGGTACTGTTGTGAATTAGACTTTTTGGCTCCCTCTTGTGGTCACTAGTGATATGACTCTGGGATTGTCTTTCTTCAGTTTGGCACTTACCTGGGTCGTTAGTCCAGGGGTGTCGCTATATAAACTTCCTGGATCCTTAGTCCAGTGCCTGGCATCGTTGTAATCAGATCCTTCTGTTGCGCCTGTCTGCTGGTCCTGGTTCTTGCAAAATTAAGCTAAGTCTTGCTTCTTTGTTTTTTTGGGTTATTTGCTTTGCTTCTATTTTTGTCCAGCTTGTACTAAATGTGAGTTCTGACCTTGCTGGAAGCTCTAGGGGGCTGGTGTTCTCCCCCCGGCCGTTAGTCGGTTCGGGGGTTCTTGAATATCCAGCGTGGATATTTTAATAGGGTTTTTGCTGACCATATAAGTCATCTTACTATATTCTGCTATTAGCTAGTGGGCCTCTCTTTGCTAAATACCTAGCTCATTCTTATGTTTGTCTTTTCCTCTTACCTCACCGTTATTATTTGTTGGGGGCTTGTATCCAACTTTTGGGGTCTTTTCTCTGGAGGCAAGAAAGGTCTTTCTTTTCCCTTCTAGGGTTAGTTAGTTCTCCGGCTGGCGCGAGACGTCTAGAACCAACGTAGGCACGTTCCCCGGCTACTGCTATTTGTGGTGCTAGGATTAGATATATGGTCAGCCCAGTTACCACTGCCCTATGAGCTGGTTTTTTGTGTTTGCAGACTTGGTATTTATTCCTGAGACCCTCTGCCATTGGGGTCATAACAGGATTGTGTCTAGAGCTGAACGACAAGGATTCAGACGTCAGAATAGGTTGTGTTTTTACTGCGGCGATTCTGCTCATGTTATTTCTGATTGCCCTAAGCGTACCAAGAGAATTGCTAGTTCTGTTACCATCAGTACTGTACAACCTAAATTTCTGTTATCTGTGACCCTGATCTGCTCATTATCGTCATTTTCTGTTATGGCATTTGTGGATTCAGGCGCAGCTCTAAACTTAATGGACTTAGAATTTGCCAGACATTGTGGTTTCCCCTTGCAGCCTTTGCAGAGTCCTATTCCTTTGAGGGGCATTGATGCTACACCATTGGCTTAAAATAAACCTCAGTTTTGGACACAGCTGACCATGTGCATGGCGCCAGCCCATCAGGAAGATTGTCGTTTTCTGGTGTTGCATAATTTGCATGATGCTATTGTGCTGGGTTCCCCATGGTTACAGGTGTATAATCCAGTATTAGATTGGAAATCTATGTCTGTGACTAGTTGGGGTTGTCAGGGGGTTCATGGTGACGTTCCTTTGATGTCAATTGCCTCCTCCCCCTCTTCTGAAATTCCTGAGTTTTTGTCAGATTTCCAGGATGTATTCAATGAGCCCAAGTCCAGTTCCCTTCCACCGCATAGGGATTGTGATTGTGCTATTGACTTGATTCCAGGCTGTAAGTTCCCTAAGGGCCGACTTTTCAACCTGTCTGTGCCAGAACATACCGCCATGCGGAGCTATGTTAAGGAGTCCTTGGAGAAGGGGCATATTCGGTCATCTTCTTCACCATTGGGAGCAGGTTTTTTTTTTGTTGCCAAAAAAGATGGCTCCTTGAGACCCTGTATTGATTATTGCCTCTTGAATAAGATCACGGTCAAATTCCAATACCCTTTGCCTTTGCTTTCTGATCTGTTTGCTAGGATTAAGGGGGCTAGTTGGTTTACTAAGATTGACCTTCGAGGGGCATATAATCTTGTTCGTATTAAGCAGGGTGACGAATGGAAAACTGCGTTTAATACGCCCGAAGGTCATTTTGAATACCTTGTGATGCCATTCGGACTCTCTAATGCTCCATCTGTGTTTCAGTCCTTCATGCATGATATATTTCGGAATTATCTTGATAAATTCATGATTAGTGTTGAGCGATACTTTCCGATATCGGAAAGTATCGGTATCGGAAAGTATCGGCCGATACCGTCACAGTATCGGAATCCAATCCGATACCGATACCCGATCCCAATGCAAGTCAATGGGACGAAAATATCGGAATTAAAATAAACCCTTTATACACTTGTAGGTTCATTCTACATGAAGGAAAACAACTAAGAATATTGTAGGATGTATTGGGGGACGTGGCGGAGATATTAAAGGGACAGAGGTTTAGCCCAATGTAATAGAATAGCAGGATTTTTTATTTTTTTTTATGAAGTTCGGCGTTAGAAAGAATTTGACTATGTTTTTTTTTTTTTTTTTATGTCAGATATTGATGTTTCACTACTTCCACACCCTTCACCTTCTTTTTTACTTCTCCCACGCTTTCTTCTTAATTATCCTCATCATCAGCTTCTTTGACATCAACTTCTTCACCTTATTCATCTTCTTCTTCATCTTCTACCTATTATTTTTTGGGTTACATTGTTCATATTCTTTTTATTTTACTATTATCTTCATCATATTCAACTTCTTCATCATATTCTTATTTGTGACAGGCATTCCCGTAGTTGTTATCTATAAAAGTTTGAAGATTACACCTTCCGTTCTGCCTGTCACAAAACAGTTACATTTGTCCGCGTTCAGTTTGGCCTGCAGCATCAGGCTTTATCCAGGGGCACCACGAGGAGGAACGGACTCACCCCCATACACTGCTTAGTCTTCTTCTGCTTATAATTTACATAATATTTTTTGCTCTGATATTTTGTGTTATGCTTAATGTCCTTCTGCTCTTTGTTCTGCAGCCTCTTGTTCTTCTGCTTCTCGGTCTTCCAGGTCGTCGTCGTCTCCAGGGTCGTCGTCTCCGGGGTCGTCGTCATCGGGGTGGTCTTCAGGGTCGTCGTCTCCGGGGTCGTCATCATCGGGGTGGTCTTCGGGGTCATCGTCTCCAGGGTCGTCGTCATCACGGTGGTTGTCGTCTCTGGTGTCGTCGTCATCTTAGGGGTGGTCTTCCGGGTCATTGTGTTTAGTCTCTTGAACTTGGAAATGTAGCAGAAGGTACAAGAAGGCTGAGAAAATGCCGAGAACCAGCTGATGGAACTGGAACTCGGATGGCTACCCGAAGGTCCAAGAGCCAATGGAACTACCGAGGACCAGCTGACGTTACTGGAACCCGGTTACTAAGCAGGAGGTACCTGTGCTGAAAGCACTACCAAGGACCACCTGACGTTGGTGGAACTCGGATACCCAGAGGGAGGCACCTAAGCCAAAGGCTCTGCCCGGAACCAGCTGACGGTACTGGAACCAGGATGGGGAGCAGAAGGTACAAGAGCAAAAGACACTGCCGAGAACCAGCTGACGGTGCTGGAACCCGGATGGGTAGCCGAAGGTCCAAGAGCCAATGGAACTACCGAGGACCAGCTGACGTTACTGGAACCCGGTTACTAAGCAGGAGGTACCCGTGCCTGAAAGCACTACCAAGGACCACCTGACGTTGGTGGAACTCGGATACCAAAGGGAGGCACCTAAGCCAAAGGCTCTGCCCGGAACCAGCTGACGGTACTGGAACCAGGATGGGGAGCAGAAGGTACAAGAGCAAGTGTCTGCGTGGCTTTTGCAGGACACGATGCCGGCTGCACAGCAGGGGAACAGCTGGCGGTGCTGGACCCCACTGACACATTGGCGAGGTGTTTTTCTCTGTGCAGCTAGCACATCTGGGCCCCAACTGGCGGTTTGTTAGAGCCCAGGGTCAGCAGGAGGAGGAGCAGGAGGAGGAGGAGCAGGGGGAGGGGAGTGTAGGCCGAAGCCTGCACTGGCGGCAGCTTTGGGTCTGTTGTGTCTGCGTGGCTTTTGCAGGACACGTTGCCGGCTACACAGCAGGGGAACAGCTGGCGGTGCTGGACCCCACTGACACATTGGCGAGGTGTTTGGCTCTGTGCAGCCAGCACTTCCGGACAGCAACGATCGGTGTTGGAGCCCGGGCTCTGCAGGGGGAGCAGAGTGTAGGCCGAAGCCTACTTGAACCGATTTCAAAGGTCACCTTTAACCCCCCCTCAGGGGTTAGAAAGTAGAAGAGCCACAGCTTATGCAGCAGTAGTGCTGCACAAGTCAAAGGTTGCTCTTTTAATTTTTCTCCTTGCACACGCTGAATGAAACACGTATAACATTTAGCCCTTTATACAGTCAAACTGTGTTGGAGGCGCGAGTTCCCTTTGTAATGAGACGCAGCACAGATGTCAAGAATCCCACCTTGGTGCTGGGTGCAGCCTCCCGAGCGTTGTTATTTGCTGTACAGGAGTCTGCGCTGTCGTGTTATCCCCTGGCCTAGCGCCGTTAGCGCTGCCCATCTTCTGGCATCATGTAATGTCGGCCGGTGCGGTTCGCGATGCCCATGAATCCCAGCCCCGCAGTGTCTTAACATTGTTAAAACACTGCGGGGCTGGGATTCAGGGCCTGGCGCAGCACATATGTTGGCCTCTCACACTCGGGTCCTTACACCCGCTTCAGACTGTGCGGCGTCATCTGATCCCTTATCGCATGCCACGGCCATGAAGCCGCACAGTCCGAAGAAGGCGGAAGGAGAGGAGGGACAGGCGAACTGATGCACTGATCCTGCCCATCAATCACACCCTCACAGTCCCAATAAATAAGACACCGAGGGGCGTTGTGTGGGTCAGGGCGGCCGCAGAGGCGCAGCCAGCCAAACAATGATGCCAGAAGACGGGCAGCGCTACCAAGGGGGTTGCAGCGTGTCATTACAAAGGAAAGTCACACCACCGGGACGGTTAAATGGTCACACAGAGGACACATTTCAGACGTGTTTTCAGTTCCACATGTGCGAGGAGAATACGTTTCTGAGCCACCTTGCACACATGCAGCATTACCGCTGTACAAGGTGGCTGGATAACGTAAAAACGCCTGGGGGAGGGGGGACAGGTTCCCTTCAATTTCAGTTCTTGTGTCTGCGTGGCTTTTGCAGGACACGTTGCCGGCTGCACAGCAGGGGAACAGCTGGCGGTGCTGGACCCCACTGACACATTGGCTGGTGTTTTTCTCTGTGCAGCTAGCACATCTGGGCCCCAACTGGCGGTGTGTTAGAGCCCAGGGACAGCAGGAGGAGGAGCAGGAGGAGGAGGAGCAGGGGGAGGGGAGTGTAGGCCGAAGCCTGCACTGGCGGCAGCTTTGGGTCTGTTGTGTCTGCGTGGCTTTTGCAGGACACGTTGCCGGCTACACAGCAGGGGAACAGCTGGCGGTGCTGGACCCCACTGACACATTGGCGAGGTGTTTGGCTCTGTGCAGCCAGCACTTCCGGACAGCAACGATCGGTGTTGGAGCCCGGGCTCTGCAGGGGGAGCAGAGTGTAGGCCGAAGCCTACTTGAACCGATTTCAAAGGTCACCTTTAACCCCCCCTCAGGGGTTAGAAAGTAGAAGAGCCACAGCTTATGCAGCAGTAGTGCTGCACAAGTCAAAGGTTGCTCTTTTAATTTTTCTCCTTGCACACGCTGAATGAAACACGTATAACATTTAGCCCTTTATACAGTCAAACTGTGTTGGAGGCGCGAGTTCCCTTTGTAATGAGACGCAGCACAGATGTCAAGAATCCCACCTTGGTGCTGGGTGCAGCCTCCCGAGCGTTGTTATTTGCTGTACAGGAGTCTGCGCTGTCGTGTTATCCCCTGGCCTAGCGCCGTTAGCGCTGCCCATCTTCTGGCATCATGTAATGTCGGCCGGTGCGGTTCGCGATGCCCATGAATCCCAGCCCCGCAGTGTCTTAACATTGTTAAAACACTGCGGGGCTGGGATTCAGGGCCTGGCGCAGCACATATGTTGGCCTCTCACACTCGGGTCCTTACACCCGCTTCAGACTGTGCGGCGTCATCTGATCCCTTATCGCATGCCACGGCCATGAAGCCGCACAGTCCGAAGAAGGCGGAAGGAGAGGAGGGACAGGCGAACTGATGCACTGATCCTGCCCATGAATCACACCCTCGCAGTCCCAATAAATAAGACACCGAGGGGCGTTGTGTGGGTCAGGGCGGCCGCAGAGGCGCAGCCAGCCAAACAATGATGCCAGAAGACGGGCAGCGCTACCAAGGGGGTTGCAGCGTGTCATTACAAAGGAAAGTCACACCACCGGGACGGTTAAATGGTCACACAGAGGACACATTTCAGACGTGTTTTCAGTTCCACATGTGCGAGGAGAATACGTTTCTGAGCCACCTTGCACACATGCAGCATTACCGCTGTACAAGGTGGCTGGATAACGTAAAAACGCCTGGGGGAGGGGGGACAGGTTCCCTTCAATTTCAGTTCTTGTGTCTGCGTGGCTTTTGCAGGACACGTTGCCGGCTGCACAGCAGGGGAACAGCTGGCGGTGCTGGACCCCACTGACACATTGGCTGGTGTTTTTCTCTGTGCAGCTAGCACATCTGGGCCCCAACTGGCGGTGTGTTAGAGCCCAGGGACAGCAGGAGGAGGAGCAGGAGGAGGAGGAGCAGGGGGAGGGGAGTGTAGGCCGAAGCCTGCACTGGCGGCAGCTTTGGGTCTGTTGTGTCTGCGTGGCTTTTGCAGGACACGTTGCCGGCTACACAGCAGGGGAACAGCTGGCGGTGCTGGACCCCACTGACACATTGGCGAGGTGTTTGGCTCTGTGCAGCCAGCACTTCCGGACAGCAACGATCGGTGTTGGAGCCCGGGCTCTGCAGGGGGAGCAGAGTGTAGGCCGAAGCCTACTTGAACCGATTTCAAAGGTCACCTTTAACCCCCCCTCAGGGGTTAGAAAGTAGAAGAGCCACAGCTTATGCAGCAGTAGTGCTGCACAAGTCAAAGGTTGCTCTTTTAATTTTTCTCCTTGCACACGCTGAATGAAACACGTATAACATTTAGCCCTTTATACAGTCAAACTGTGTTGGAGGCGCGAGTTCCCTTTGTAATGAGACGCAGCACAGATGTCAAGAATCCCACCTTGGTGCTGGGTGCAGCCTCCCGAGCGTTGTTATTTGCTGTACAGGAGTCTGCGCTGTCGTGTTATCCCCTGGCCTAGCGCCGTTAGCGCTGCCCATCTTCTGGCATCATGTAATGTCGGCCGGTGCGGTTCGCGATGCCCATGAATCCCAGCCCCGCAGTGCCTTAACATTGTTAAAACACTGCGGGGCTGGGATTCAGGGCCTGGCGCAGCACATATGTTGGCCTCTCACACTCGGGTCCTTACACCCGCTTCAGACTGTGCGGCGTCATCTGATCCCTTATCGCATGCCACGGCCATGAAGCCGCACAGTCCGAAGAAGGCGGAAGGAGAGGAGGGACAGGCGAACTGATGCACTGATCCTGCCCATGAATCACACCCTCGCAGTCCCAATAAATAAGACACCGAGGGGCGTTGTGTGGGTCAGGGCGGCCGCAGAGGCGCAGCCAGCCAAACAATGATGCCAGAAGACGGGCAGCGCTACCAAGGGGGTTGCAGCGTGTCATTACAAAGGAAAGTCACACCACCGGGACGGTTAAATGGTCACACAGAGGACACATTTCAGATGTGTTTTCAGTTCCACATGTGCGAGGAGAATACGTTTCTGAGCCACCTTGCACACATGCAGCATTACCGCTGTACAAGGTGGCTGGATAACGTAAAAACGCCTGGGGGAGGGGGGACAGGTTCCCTTCAATTTCAGTTCTTGTGTCTGCGTGGCTTTTGCAGGACACGTTGCCGGCTGCACAGCAGGGGAACAGCTGGCGGTGCTGGACCCCACTGACACATTGGCTGGTGTTTTTCTCTGTGCAGCTAGCACATCTGGGCCCCAACTGGCGGTGTGTTAGAGCCCAGGGACAGCAGGAGGAGGAGCAGGAGGAGGAGGAGCAGGGGGAGGGGAGTGTAGGCCGAAGCCTGCACTGGCGGCAGCTTTGGGTCTGTTGTGTCTGCGTGGCTTTTGCAGGACACGTTGCCGGCTACACAGCAGGGGAACAGCTGGCGGTGCTGGACCCCACTGACACATTGGCGAGGTGTTTGGCTCTGTGCAGCCAGCACTTCCGGACAGCAACTAGCGTTGTTGGAGCCCGGGCTCTGCAGGTGGAGCAGAGTGTAGGCCGAAGCCTAATTGAACCGATTTCAAAAGTCACCTTTAACCCCCCCTCAGGGGTTACAAAGTAGAAGAGCCACAGCTTATGCAGCAGCAGTGCTGCGCAAGTCAAAGGTTGCTCTTGTAATTTTTCTCCTTGCACACGCTGAATGGAACACGTATAACATTCAGCCCTTTATACAGTCAAACTGTGTAATGGAGGTGAGAGTTCCCTTTGTAATGAGACGCAGCACAGGTGTCAAGAATCCCACCTTGGTGCTGGGTGCAGCCTCCCGAGCGTTGTTATTTGCTGTACAGGAGTCTGCGCTGTCGTGTTATCCCCTGGCCTAGCGCCGTTAGCGCTGCCCATCTTCTGGCATCATGTAATGTCGGCCGGTGCGGTTCGCGATGCCCATGAATCCCAGCCCCGCAGTGTCTTAACATTGTTAAAACACTGCGGGGCTGGGATTCAGGGCCTGGCGCAGCACATATGTTCGCCTCTCACACTCGGGTCCTTACACCCGCTTCAGACTGTGCGGCGTCATCTGATCCCTTATCGCATGCCACGCCATGAAGCCGCACAGTCCGAAGAAGGCGGAAGGAGAGGAGGGACAGGCGAACTGATGCACTGATCCTGCCCATGAATCACACCCTCGCAGTCCCAATAAATAAGACACCGAGGGGCGTTGTGTGGGTCAGGGCGGCCGCAGAGGCGCAGCCAGCCAAACAATGATGCCAGAAGACGGGCAGCGCTACCAAGGGGGTTGCAGCGTGTCATTACAAAGGAAAGTCACACCACCGGGACGGTTAAATGGTCACACAGAGGACACATTTCAGACGTGTTTTCAGTTCCACATGTGCGAGGAGAATACGTTTCTGAGCCACCTTGCACACATGCAGCATTACCGCTGTACAAGGTGGCTGGATAACGTAAAAACGCCTGGGGGAGGGGGGACAGGTTCCCTTCAATTTCAGTTCTTGTGTCTGCGTGGCTTTTGCAGGACACGTTGCCGGCTGCACAGCAGGGGAACAGCTGGCGGTGCTGGACCCCACTGACACATTGGCTGGTGTTTTTCTCTGTGCAGCTAGCACATCTGGGCCCCAACTGGCGGTGTGTTAGAGCCCAGGGACAGCAGGAGGAGGAGCAGGAGGAGGAGGAGCAGGGGGAGGGGAGTGTAGGCCGAAGCCTGCACTGGCGGCAGCTTTGGGTCTGTTGTGTCTGCGTGGCTTTTGCAGGACACGTTGCCGGCTACACAGCAGGGGAACAGCTGGCGGTGCTGGACCCCACTGACACATTGGCGAGGTGTTTGGCTCTGTGCAGCCAGCACTTCCGGACAGCAACTAGCGTTGTTGGAGCCCGGGCTCTGCAGGTGGAGCAGAGTGTAGGCCGAAGCCTAATTGAACCGATTTCAAAAGTCACCTTTAACCCCCCCTCAGGGGTTACAAAGTAGAAGAGCCACAGCTTATGCAGCAGCAGTGCTGCGCAAGTCAAAGGTTGCTCTTGTAATTTTTCTCCTTGCACACGCTGAATGGAACACGTATAACATTCAGCCCTTTATACAGTCAAACTGTGTAATGGAGGCGAGAGTTCCCTTTGTAATGAGACGCAGCACAGGTGTCAAGAATCCCACCTTGGTGCTGGGTGCAGCCTCCCGAGCGTTGTTATTTGCTGTACAGGAGTCTGCGCTGTCGTGTTATCCCCTGGCCTAGCGCCGTTAGCGCTGCCCATCTTCTGGCATCATGTAATGTCGGCCGGTGCGGTTCGCGATGCCCATGAATCCCAGCCCCGCAGTGTCTTAACATTGTTAAAACACTGCGGGGCTGGGATTCAGGGCCTGGCGCAGCACATATGTTCGCCTCTCACACTCGGGTCCTTACACCCGCTTCAGACTGTGCGGCGTCATCTGATCCCTTATCGCATGCCACGGCCATGAAGCCGCACAGTCCGAAGAAGGCGGAAGGAGAGGAGGGACAGGCGAACTGATGCACTGATCCTGCCCATGAATCACACCCTCGCAGTCCCAATAAATAAGACACCGAGGGGCGTTGTGTGGGTCAGGGCGGCCGCAGAGGCGCAGCCAGCCAAACAATGATGCCAGAAGACGGGCAGCGCTACCAAGGGGGTTGCAGCGTGTCATTACAAAGGAAAGTCACACCACCGGGACGGTTAAATGGTCACACAGAGGACACATTTCAGACGTGTTTTCAGTTCCACATGTGCGAGGAGAATACGTTTCTGAGCCACCTTGCACACATGCAGCATTACCGCTGTACAAGGTGGCTGGATAACGTAAAAACGCCTGGGGGAGGGGGGACAGGTTCCCTTCAATTTCAGTTCTTGTGTCTGCGTGGCTTTTGCAGGACACGTTGCCGGCTGCACAGCAGGGGAACAGCTGGCGGTGCTGGACCCCACTGACACATTGGCTGGTGTTTTTCTCTGTGCAGCTAGCACATCTGGGCCCCAACTGGCGGTGTGTTAGAGCCCAGGGACAGCAGGAGGAGGAGCAGGAGGAGGAGGAGCAGGGGGAGGGGAGTGTAGGCCGAAGCCTGCACTGGCGGCAGCTTTGGGTCTGTTGTGTCTGCGTGGCTTTTGCAGGACACGTTGCCGGCTGCACAGCAGGGGAACAGCTGGCGGTGCTGGACCCCACTGACACATTGGCGAGGTGTTTTTCTCTGTGCAGCTAGCACATCTGGGCCCCAACTGGCGGTGTTAGAGCCCAGGGTCAGCAGGAGGAGCAGGGGGAGCGGAGTGTAGGCCGAAGCCTGCACTGGAGCAAGTTGAAAGGAAACCTTTAACCCCCCCCCCAGGCGTTTGTAGCTGGAAGAGCCATCGTGTACAGCACTAATGCTGGAAAAGGTAAACTTAGCTCTTTTAATTATGGTCCTTGCAGATGCTGAACCTAACACTTATGAAATGTGTCCCCTCACAGCGTTCAACCGTCCGGTCGGTGGAACTTTCCTTTGTCATGTGACGCAGCACAGCCGTCATTTTTACCCCCTTGTCGCCGTGCGCCGCCTCCTCAGCGTTGTTTGAATCTGTCCCGGAGCCTGCGCTGTTAGGTTACCCCTTGGCCATGCACACATTTTGCGCTGCCCGTCTTCTGACATCATTTGCTGTCAGGCTGGCTGCGCCTGTGCGGGTGCGCTGTCCGAGATTCAGCCTCGCGGTGTCGTCTAATGTAATCCCACCGCGGGCCTGGGATCCGTGTCCATGCGCAGTGCATATCCTCGCCTCTCACTCCCCTCCCTACGGCTTCTTAAGACTGTGCGGTGTCACGGCCGTGGCATGCTATTAGGGACCAGCTGACACCGAACAGTCTTTAGAAGCCGTAGGGAGGGGAGTGAGAGGCGAGGATATGCACTGCGCATGGACACGGATCCCAGGCCCGCGGTGGGATTACATTAGACGACACCGCGAGGCTGAATCTCGGACAGCGCACCCGCACAGGCGCAGCCAGCCTGACAGCAAATGATGTCAGAAGACGGGCAGCGCAAAATGTGTGCATGGCCAAGGGGTAACCTAACAGCGCAGGCTCCGGGACAGATTCAAACAACGCTGAGGAGGCGGCGCACGGCGACAAGGGGGTAAAAATGACGGCTGTGCTGCGTCACATGACAAAGGAAAGTTCCACCTTCCGGACGGTTGAACGCTGTGAGGGGACACATTTCATAAGTGTTAGGTTCAGCATATGCAAGGAGCACCACGAAAAGAGGCACTTTTTCCCTTTGCATCATTACTGCTGCACAAGGTGGCTCCTTCAGTAACAAACGCATGGGGGGGGGGGGGACAGGTTCCCTTAAATTTAACTTGTTGTGCCTGCGTGGTGGTCGCAGTACACGTTGCCGTATACACAGCAGGGGAACAGCTGGCGGTGCTGAACCCCACTAACACATAGGCGAGGTGTTTGGCTCTGTGCGTACAGCACTTCTGGACGGCAACTGGCGGTGTTGGAGCCCAGGGACAGGTGGAGGTTGGAGGAGGTTGGAGGAGGTAGGAGGGATTGCCACACACACAGCAGGGGAACAGCTGACGTTACTGAACCCCAATAACAGAGGAGGGACTGTTGACTGTGCGTACAGCACTTCTGGACGGCAACTGGCGGTGTTGGAGCCCAGGGACAGGTGGAGGTTGGAGGAGGTTGGAGGAGGTAGGAGGAGGTAGGAGGGATTGCCACACACACAGCAGGGGAACAGCTGACGTTACTGAACCCCAATAACAGAGGAGGGACTGTTGACTGTGCGTACAGCACTTCTGGACGGCAACTGGCGGTGTTGGAGCCCAGGGACAGGTGGAGGAGGAGGAGGTTGGAGGAGGTTGGAGGAGGTTGGAGGAGGTAGGAGGAGGTAGGAGGGATTGCCACACACACAGCAGGGGAACAGCTGACGTTACTGAACCCCAATAACAGAGGAGGGACTGTTGACTGTGCGTACAGCACTTCTGGACGGCAACTGGCGGTGTTGGAGCCCAGGGACAGGTGGAGGAGGAGGAGGTTGGAGGAGGTAGGAGGGATTGCCACACACACAGCAGGGGAACAGCTGACGTTACTGAACCCCAATAACAGAGGAGGGACTGTTGACTGTGCGTACAGCACTTCTGGACGGCAACTGGCGGTGTTGGAGCCCAGGGACAGGTGGAGGAGGAGGAGGTTGGAGGAGGTTGGAGGAGGTAGGAGGGATTGCCACACACACAGCAGGGGAACAGCTGACGTTACTGAACCCCAATAACAGAGGAGGGACTGTTGACTGTGCGTACAGCACTTCTGGACGGCAACTGGCGGTGTTGGAGCCCAGGGACAGGTGGAGGAGGAGGAGGTTGGAGGAGGTAGGAGGGATTGCCACACACACAGCAGGGGAACAGCTGACGTTACTGAACCCCAATAACAGAGGAGGGACTGTTGACTGTGCGTACAGCACTTCTGGACGGCAACTGGCGGTGTTGGAGCCCAGGGACAGGTGGAGGAGGAGGAGGTTGGAGGAGGTTGGAGGAGGTAGGAGGGATTGCCACACACACAGCAGGGGAACAGCTGACGTTACTGAACCCCAATAACAGAGGAGGGACTGTTGACTGTGCGTACAGCACTTCTGGACGGCAACTGGCGGTGTTGGAGCCCAGGGACAGGTGGAGGAGGAGGAGGTTGGAGGAGGTAGGAGGGATTGCCACACACACAGCAGGGGAACAGCTGACGTTACTGAACCCCAATAACAGAGGAGCGACTGTTGACTGTGCGTACAGCACTTCTGGACGGCAACTGGCGGTGTTGGAGCCCAGGGACAGGTGGAGGAGGAGGAGGTTGGAGGAGGTAGGAGGAGGTAGGAGGGATTGCCACACACACAGCAGGGGAACAGCTGACGTTACTGAACCCCAATAACAGAGGAGGGACTGTTGACTGTGCGTACAGCACTTCTGGACGGCAACTGGCGGTGTTGGAGCCCAGGGACAGGTGGAGGAGGAGGAGGTTGGAGGAGGTAGGAGGGATTGCCACACACACAGCAGGGGAACAGCTGACGTTACTGAACCCCAATAACAGAGGAGGGACTGTTGACTGTGCGTACAGCACTTCTGGACGGCAACTGGCGGTGTTGGAGCCCAGGGACAGGTGGAGGAGGAGGAGGTTGGAGGAGGTAGGAGGGATTGCCACACACACAGCAGGGGAACAGCTGACGTTACTGAACCCCAATAACAGAGGAGCGACTGTTGACTGTGCGTACAGCACTTCTGGACGGCAACTAGCGGTGTTGGAGCCCAGGGGCAGGTGGAAAAGCAGAGGAACACAATGTAGGCCGAAGCCTGAGAAAGTCGAAAGGGAACCTTTAACCCCCCCCCCAAGGCGTTTGTAGCTGAAAGAGCCAGCTTGTGCAGCACAAAAGATGCAAAAGGAAAAGGTGGCTCTTTTCATCATGCTCCTTGCAAACACAGAACTAAACACTTATAAAATGTGTCCCCTGAAGCCGTGAAACCGTCCCGGAGGTGGGACTTTCCTTCGTAATATGACGCAGCACAGCCATCATTACTACCCCCCCGCCGCCGTGCCCCGGCTCCTCAGCGTTGTTTGATTCCGTCCCGGAGCCTGCGCTGTTATGTTATCCCGTGGCCAGGCACACTTAGCGCTGCCCATCTTCTGACATCATTTGGTGTCAGGCTGGCTGCGCCTGTGCGGCCGCGCTGGCCGAGAGCCCGCCTCGCAGTGTCTTCTGATGTAATCCCACTGGGGGCCTGGGATCCATGGCCATGCGCAGTGCATATCCTCGCCTCTCACTCCCCTCCCTACGGCTTCTTTTTCAGACTGTGCGGTGTCACGGCCGTGGCATGCTATTAGGGACCAGCTGACACCGAACAGTCTGAAGAAGCCATAGGGAGATGAGTGAGAGGTGGAGGTTCAGATATGCACTGCACATGTCCATAGATCCCAGGCCCCCAGTGGGATTAAATCAGAAGACACTGCGAGGCGGGCTCTCGGCCAGCGTGGCCGCACAGGCGCAGCCAGCCTGACACCAAATGATGCCAGAAGACGGGCAGCGCTAAGTGTGCCTGGCCACGGGATAACATAACAGCGCAGGCTCCGGGACGGAATCAAACAACGCTGAGGAGCCGGGGCGCGGCGCCGGGGGGGTAGGAATGACGGCTGTGCTGCGTCATATTACGAAGGAAAGTCCCACCTCCGGGACGGTTTTACGGTATCAGTGGACACATTTTATAAGTGTTAAGTTTTGCGTGTGCAAGGAGCAAAACCAAAATAGCTACCTTTTTCCTTGTGCAGCATTACTGCTGCACAAGGTGGCTCTTTCAGTAACAAACGCCTTGGGGGGGGGGGGGACAGATTCCCTTACATTTCAGTTGTTGTGTCAGCGTGGCGGTCGCATGACACATTGCCGGCTACACAGCTGGGGATCAGCTGACGTTACTGAAACCCAATAACACTGGGTCGTATGTTTTGACTGTGCAGACGGCACGTCTGAGCCTCAACTGGCGGTGTTGGAGCCCAGGAATTTAAGTTCAGGTGGTAGAAAGATGAACACAACAGGAGACCTGGATAACGTATACAGTGACCTAATTATTTAATCAGGAGGAGGAGTGGCAAATTCCTGCGAGATCCAGGCCTTGTTCATTTTCAGGAAAGTAAGCCGGTCAACGTTATCGGAGGATAGTCGCATGCGACGGTCAGTTAGTACACCACCTGGAGCACTAAAGACACGTTCCGATAATACACTGGCCGCAGGGCAAGACAGCACCTCCAATGCATACTGGCTTAGCTCTGGCCATGTATCCAGCTTTGAGACCCAAAACTTGAAAGGGGAAGAGCCGTCTGGGAGTACAGCAAGAGGGCAAGACATGTAGTCTGTCACCATCTGACGGAACCGTTGCCTCCTGCTGACTGGAGCCGTCTGTGATGGTGTAGACTTTTGTGGGGGGCACACAAAACTGTGCCACAGTTGGGCCATACTGGTCTTGCCTTGGGCAGAGGCACTGCTTCTGCTCCCTCTTTGTGCAGAGCCTCCACCACTGCCTGGACGCACTGAGCTGCTTTGGAATGCAGTAGCAGCACTTCTCTCAGTTGGAATGGAGAAGATGATGGAACTGACCAGTGTGTCTTGGTACTCCCGCATTTTTCGCTCCCGGTTCAACGGTGTGATGAGGCTTTCTACGTTGTCCCGGTAGCGAGGATCGAGGAGGGTGAACACCCAATAATCAGACATGTTGAGAATGTGGTCGATGCGGCGGTCGTTTCTCAGGCACTGCAGCATGTAATCCACCATGTGCTGCAGACTGCCAACTGCCCAAGAAACGCTGTCCCCAGCTGGAGGCGTGATCTCTGCCCGCTCGTCATCACCCCACCCTCGCTGTACACACTGAGTACTGGACAATTGTGTAACTCCCTCCTCTGGACGGATGTCTTCCTCCTCCATTGACTCCTCCTCATCCTCCTCACAAACTGTCCCCTGCCTACGCGTTTGTGAGGAACCACGTGGCGCTGACTGTCCAGAAGATGATGGAAGTGGTGAATCCTCATCCTCCACCTCTTCCACAACATCATCCCTTAGCGCTTGCAGTGATTTTTCAAGCAGGCAGATAAGGGGGACAGTCATGCTGACTAGTGCATCATCTGCACTCGCCATCTGCGTGGAATAATCAAAGGGACGCAAAACCTGGCAGACATCCTTCATAGTGGCCCACTCTGTGGTTGTGAAGTCTGTACGGCGCTGACTGCGACTTTTTTGCGCCTGATACAGCTGGTACTCCATTACAGCTTGCTGCTGCTCACACAACCGCTCCAACATATGTAACGTGGAATTCCACCTGGTAGGTAGGTCACATATGATGCGATGTTCCGGCAGGCGGTGTCGGCGCTGCAGAGCCGCAATGCGCGCTTTTGCCGTGCTGGAACGCCGCAAGTGAGCACACTCTAGGCGGACCTTGTGCAGCAGTGCATCAAGATCCGGATAGTCCCTCAAAAAACTCTGCACGACCAAATTGAGCACATGTGCCAGACATGGGATGTGAGTGAGGTTGCCGAGGCCCAGGGCTGCCACCAGATTTCGGCCATTATCACACACTACCATGCCTGGCTGGAGATTCGCTGGCTCAAACCACACATCGCTCTCCTGCTTGATGGCATTCCAGAGCTCCTGCGCTGTGTGGCTACGATTCCCCAAAAAAATTAATTTCAAGACGGCCTGTTGACGTTTGGCCACGGCTGTGCTCATGTCGGTCGTAACAGGTACACGTTCATCACGGGTCCATGTGGAGGTGGACTGTGACGGCTCCTGCAGCGATGATTCTGAGGAACTGGTGTAAGAGTAGGAGTCAATGCGTACAGAATAAATTCCTGCAATCCTTGGAGTGGGCAGGACACGTCCTGCGCCACTCGCACGGTCTGTACCCGGCTCAACTACATTAACCCAATGGGCAGTGAGGGAAAGGTATCGCCCCTGTCCATGTTGACTGGTCCACGCATCGGTGGTGAGGTGGACCTTGCTACTGACGGCGTTCAGTAGCGCGTGTTTTATGTGTCCCTCAACATGCTTGTGCAGGGCAGGGACGGCTTGCCTGCTGAAGTAAAAGCGGCTGGGCACACTGTACTGTGGGACTGCCAATGACATCAAGTCACGGAAGCTGTCAGTCTCCACCAGCCTGAATGACAGCATTTCCAGTGACAGAAGTTTGGCAATGCCTGCAGTCAGAGCCTGTGCTCGTGGGTGGTTTGACGAGAAAGGCCGCCTTTTCTCCCATGCCTGTACTACCGATGGCTGTAGACTGGGCTGGGAGTGTGTGGTTGACTGGGAAAGTGGTGCTGCGGGTGGAATGACAGCGGGTCTCTGGACAACAGGGCCAGAGGTTCTTCCACGGCGATCCTGGGAGGAAGCCGAACCAGCTGCGTGTGAGCTAGAGGAAGAGGCAACACGAGCTGAAGAGGTGGTAGCTGCCGCTGTTGGTTGGCCTAGCTCTTCAGTGTGTTTGTCTAACTCCGCCGGGTGCCTGTTGCGCACATGTTTCCACATGTTGGAGGTATTGAGGTTGGCGACTTTTTGACCTCTTTTGATTTTTTGATGACACACCTTGCATCTGACATAGCAAATGTCATCTGCAACTGTGTCAAAAAAGGACCAGGCACTGCAAGTCTTGGGAGCCCCCCTTTTGACTTTTGGAAGAGACATGCTCCTTACGGGTGCCAAAGCGGAGGCTGCAGGATCCGCAGTCTTCCCCCTCCCTCTCCCTCTTTGGGCCGTACGGGGAATCTCTTCCTCAGAGCTGCTCCCACCACCTTCCTGTCCCTGACGCCAAGATGGGTCAAGGACCTCATCATCTACACTACCCTCTGCCCCCAACTGCTCCTCCTGGGTAGTCTCAGCAGCAGAGCACGCACCAGTAAGTGGCACCTGAGTGTCATCATCAGCTGATGCGGCCTGCGAGGTGGTGACCGGAGCCACTGGCCCACCCGCCTCTTCAGAGGAAGACAGAAAAAGCGGTTGGGCATCACTGCACCCTGCCTCTTCTTCCATTTCTCCAATGCTGCTTGGCTGGCCCCCTGTTTCCAAGCCAAGAGATGATTCAGAGAACAGAAGTAGAGACTGCTCCTGTCCTGGGATCTCTGTCTGCCTGGGCAATTTTGCAGGTGGTGAAGAGACAGATGGCTGCTCTCCAGTGCTCTGTGTCTGAGAGGATGTGGCACTAATGGAAGTTGATGCATTAGCTGCCATCCATCCCACAACGGCTTCAATTTGGTCTTCACGCAGCAGCGGTGTACGGCGCTCGGCGACAAAGCTGCGCATGAACGACTGTTCCCTTGTGAAAGTGGGTGCTGATGACTCACCGGTGCCCGCAGCAGGCACAGAATCCCCACGTCCCCTCCCTGCTCCGCGCCCACGCCCACGCCCACGTGCCTTACTCACTGCCTTCTTCATCTTGGTTGACTGATAAAGATAAGCAGAAAAGTACTAACGGCTTTGTGTGCTTATTCCTGAGCAACTCCTCCTAACAGGTATAAGACACACTAATTTTCTAAAGTGTGGACTAGACTTGAATATGAGCTAATGTGGCCTACACAAATGTAAAGTGGTGTAACTGGTGTGTTTGGTGAACTTTATTATTTATTTATTTTTTTGGGGCTGAACTGACAACGGATAGAGCTGCAGTCACACGGAGACCGTGCAGACAGACGTAAACGGCGCTGCAAGGCCCAAAAACCCTCCTCTACTTTATCCTATGTAGTGTTTTTCCACAAATTAGCTGGAGACGGGTGGAAAGACACTAATAGGATTTTTTTAAATTAATTAGCAGCAGACTACACTACTTGAAAACAAAATGAAAATTGATTTGGCGGTATGACGCAGTGAACAACCCTGAGCTGGAGACAACCAAGCTACGGCTGCTCACAGACTACAGGGCGAGCTGCAGTCACATGGAGACCGTGCAGACAGCCGTAAACGGCGCTGCAAGGCCCAAAAACCCTCCTCTACTTTATCCTATGTAGTGTTTTTCCACAAATTAGCTGGAGACGGGTGGAAAGACACTAATAGGATTTTTTTAAATTAATTAGCAGCAGACTACACTACTTGAAAACAAAATGAAAATTGATTTGGCGGTATGACGCAGTGAACAACCCTGAGCTGGAGACAACCAAGCTACGGCTGCTCACAGACTACAGGGCGAGCTGCAGTCACACGGAGACCGTGCAGACAGCCGTAAACGGCGCTGCAAGGCCCAAAAACCCTCCTCTACTTTATCCTATGTAGTGTTTTTCCACAAATTAGCTGGAAACGGGTGGAAAGACACTAATAGGATTTTTTTAAATTAATTAGCAGCAGACTACACTACTTGAAAACAAAATGAAAATTGATTTGGCGGTATGACGCAGTGAACAACCCTGAGCTGGAGACAACCAAGCTACGGCTGCTCACAGACTACAGGGCGAGCTGCAGTCACACGGAGACCGTGCAGACAGCCGTAAACGGCGCTGCAAGGCCCAAAAACCCTCCTCTACTTTATCCTATGTAGTGTTTTTCCACAAATTAGCTGGAGACGGGTGGAAAGACACTAATAGGAATTTTTGGAAAAAATGTGCAGCAGCCTGCACTACTTCAAAAAAAAAAAAAAAAAGGACAGTATGAGGCAATGAACCACCCTCCCTGAACTGAATACAACCAGCTATGGATGGCCTATGTGGCTGCACTCAGACTAGAGAGTGGGCTGCACTCACACACACACACACAGAGACCTTGCAGATCGCTGTGAAAACAGCGCTACAAGGCAAAAGGAAGGTGATTAGCAGGTGAACACAGCGGTTGCTAAATTAGCCTTTGGAAAGCACAAAGAAGCAAATCGCTATCTCTAAACTGTCCCTCAGTCAGCAAACAGCGTCCTGTCACTAACTGAATTCACAGCAGAGTGATCGCAAAATGGCGCCAGCGACTTTTAAACTGCATCATGACATCATTTAAGCAGCCAATCACAGCCTTGCCAGTAGTTTCATGCCCTCCATGCTAAACAGGATGTGCCCACACTTGGAATCTTTCTCATTGGCTGAATTTCTGAATTTTGAATCATGGAACTTCCGATTCCGGTATCCGATACGCGCCAAGTATCGGAATCCCGGTATCGGAATTCCGATACCGCAAGTATCGGCCGATACCCGATACTTGCGGTATCGGAATGCTCAACACTATTCATGATTGTATATTTGGATGATATTTTGATTTTTTCAGATGATTGGGAGTCTCATGTGAAACAAGTCAGGATGGTATTTCAGATCCTTCGTGATAATGCCTTGTTTGTGAAGGGGTCTAAGTGCATCTTTGGAGTACAGAAGATTTATTTTTTGGGCTTCATTTTTTCTCCCTGATCTATAGAAATGGATCCGGTTAAGGTTCAGGCCATTCATGATTGGATCCAGCCCACATCCGTGAAGAGCCTTCAGAAATTTTTGGGCTTTGCTAATTTTTATCGCCGTTTCATTGCCAACTTCTCCAGTGTGGTTAAACCCCTGACCGATTTGACCAAGAAAGGCGCTGATGTGACGAATTGGTCCTCTGCGGCTGTTTCTGCCTTTCAGGAGCTTACACGCCGATTTACTTCTGCCCCTGTGTTGCGTCAGCCGGATGTTTCTCTTCCTTTTCAGGTTGAGGTTGAGGCTTCTGAGATTGGGGCAGGGGCCGTTTTGTCTCAGAGGAATTCTGATGGTTCCTTGATGAAACCGTGTGCCTTCTTTTCTCGAAAGTTTTCGCCTGCGGAACGCAATTATGATGTCGGCAATCGTGAGTTGTTGGCTGTGAAGTGGGCATTTGAGGAGTGGCGACCTTGGCTTGAGGGGGCCAAGCACTGTATTGTGGTCTTGACCGATCATAAGAATCTGATTTACCTCGAGTCTGACAAACGGCTGAATCCTAGACAGGCCCGATGGTCCCTGTTTTTCTCCCGTTTTGATTTTGTGGTCTCGTATCTTCCGGGTTCTAAGAATGTTAAGGCTGATGCCCTCTCTAGGAGCTTTTTGCCTGATTCTCCTGGGGTCCTTGAGCCGGTCGGCATTCTGAAGGAAGGGGTGATTCTTTCTGCTATCTCCCCTGATTTACGACGGGTTCTTCAGGAATTTCAGGCTGATAAACATGACCGCTGTCCAGTGGGGAAACTGTTTGTTCCTGACAGATGGACTAGTAAAGTGATTTCGGAGGTTCATTGTTCTGTGTTGGCTGGTCATCCTGGGATTTTTGGTACCAGAGATTTGGTTGGTAGGTCCTTTTGGTGGCCTTCTTTGTCACGGGATGTGCGTTCTTTTGGATTTGCGTTCTTTTGTGCAGTCCTGTGGGACTTGTGCGCGGGCCAAGCCTTGCTGTTCCCGCGCTAGTGGGTTGCTTTTGCCTTTGCCGGTCCCTGAGGGGCCTTGGACGCATATTTCTATGGATTTTATTTAGGATCTTCCGGTTTCTCAGAGGATGTCGGTTATCTGGGTGGTTTGTGACCGGTTTTCTAAGATGGTTCATTTGGTACCTTTGCCTAAGTTGCCTTCCTCTTCTGATTTGGTTCCGTTGTTTTTTCAGCATGTGGTTCGTTTGCATGGCATTCCGGAGAATATTGTGTCCAATAGAGGTTCCCAGTTTGTTTCTAGGTTTTGGCGGGCCTTTTGTGCTAGGCTGGGCATTGATTTGTCTTTTTTTTCCGCATTTCATCCTCAGACAAATGGCCAAACCGAGCGAACTAATCAGACTTTGGAAACTTATTTGAGATGCTTTGTGTCTGCTGATCAGGATGATTGGGTGGCTTTCTTGCCATTGGCCGAGTTTGCCCTTAATAATCGGGCTAGTTCTGCTACTTTGGTTTCACCCTTCTTTTGTAACTCTGGTTTTCATCCTCGTTTTTCTTCGGGGCAGGTTGAGCCTTCTGATTGTCCTGGGGTGGACTCTGTGGTTGACAGGTTGCAGCAAATTTGGGCTCATGTTGTTGACAATTTGGTGTTGTCTCAGGAGGGAGCTCAGCGTTTTGCTAACCATCGTCGGTGTGTTGGTTCCAGGCTTCAGGTTGGGGATTTGGTCTGGTTGTCTTCCCGTCATGTTCCTATGAAGGTTTCTTCCCCTAAGTTTAAGCCTCGGTTTATTGGCCCTTATAGGATTTCTGAGATTATCAATCCAGTGTCTTTTCGTTTGGCCCTTCCAGCCTCTTTTTCCATCCATAATGTTTTTCATAGATCTTTGTTGCGGAAATATGTGGTGCCCGTTGTTCCCTCTGTTGATCCTCCTGCCCAGGTGTTGATTGATGGGGAGTTGGAGTATGTGGTTGAGAAGATTTTGGATTCTCGTTTTTAGAGGCGAAAGCTTCAGTATCTTGTCAAATGGAAGGGTTATGGCCAGGAGGATAATTCTTGGGTTGTTGCCTCCGATGTTCATGCTGAGGATTTGGTTCATGCCTTTCATTTGGCTCGTCCGGATCAGCCTGGGGGCTCTGGTGAGGGTTCGGTGACCCCTCCCCAAGGGGGGGTACTGTTGTGAATTCTGCTCTTGGGCTCCCTCCAGTGGTTATAAGTGGTAGTGCTGCTGTCTCTGGATCGCAGCATTCATCAGGTGTGTCAAGTTTTTGCAATCCTGACTGGGCTATTTAGCCTTGCTTGACCCTTTAGTCAGTGCCAGTTGTCCATTGTTCCTGGAGGATTCACATCCCTGCCTGCTCTCTCCTGCTTTGCTGCTCATTTCAACAAAGATAAGTTCTGGCCTTGATTTTTGCTGTCCACATGCTGTGGCCTTATTGTTCAGTTCTTTTCCATGTTTTTGTCTTGTCCAGCTTGGTCTGTATAAGGATTTGTTTAGCCAAGCTGGTATCTCTGGAGATGCAGATATACCCTCCATATCTTTAGTTAGCTGTGGAGATTTTGTATTTTCTGTGGTGGATATTTTCTAGTGTTTTAATACTGACTGCATAGTACTCTGTCCTATCCTTTCTATTTAGCTAGAAGTGGCCTCCTTTGCTGAATTCTGATTTCAGTCTGTGTATGTTTTTTCCCTCTCCTCTCACAGTCAATATTTGTGGGGGGCTGTCTATCCTTTGGGAATTTTCTCTGAGGCAAGATAGCTTTCCCTTTTCTATCTCTAGGGGTAATTAGTCCTCCGGCTGTGTCGAGATGTCTAGGGAGTGATAGGTACATTCCACGGCTACTTCTAGTTGCAGTGTTAAGTTCAGGGTCTGCGGTCAGTACAGGTACCACCTTCTCCAGAGTACGTCTCATGCTGCTCTTAGGCCACCAGATCATAACAGTAATCATCATCGGTCATCATTTCGATAATGCGGGGGTCCCTTTTCAGGATACGCAAGGCATACTCAGCCATGTGGGCCAATGTTCCAGGTGTCAATTCACTGCTTGTGCTGGGTTGAGGAGCACTTTCTTGCAAATCAACATCACTTGTGTCTCGCAAAAACCCTGTACCTGACCTTGCAATGCCACCAGTTTCTATTGCCCCCTGAGAAGCATCCTCCTCCCATAAATATTCATCCCCATCCTCCTCCTCCTCCTCCTCTTCGTCCGCCACCTCGTCCAGGAGAGTTCCCTGAGCAGACAATGGCTGACTGTCATCAAGGCTTCCCTCCTCCTTGGCTGCAGACGCCTGCTCCTTAATGTGCGTCAAACTTTGCATCAGCAGACGCATTAGTGGGATTCTCATGCTTATGATGGCGTCGTCTGCACTTACCAGCCGTGTGCATTCCTCAAAACACTGAAGGACTTGACAGAGGTCTTGTAGCTTCAACCACTGCACACCAGACAACTCCATGTCTACCATCCAAGTGACTGCCCGTATATGTGTATCCTCCCACAAATTAATTACAGCACGCCTCTGTTCACACAGCCTCTGAACCATGTGCAGTGTGGAGTTCCACCTTGTTGCAACGTCGATTATTAGGCGGTGCTGGGGAAGATTCAGCGATCGCTGATGGTTCAGAATACGGCTGGAGTGTATGGGCGACCGGCGGATGTGCGAGCAAAGTCTTCGCACCTTCAGGAGCAGGGCTGGTAACTCCGGATAATTTTTGAGGAAGCACTGCACCACCAGGTTCAAGGTGTGAGCCAGGCAAGGTATGTGTTTCAGTTCTGAAAGGGCTACGGCAGCCATAAAATTCCTTCCGTCATCACTGCCTACCTTGCCTGCCTCAAGATGTACACTGCCCAGCCATGACTGAGTTTCTTGCTGCAAGTACTCGGCCAGTACTTCCGCGGTGTGTCTGTTGTCGCCCAAACACTTCATTTGTAACACAGCCTGCTAACGCTTACCACTAGCTGTTCGATAATGGGACACCTTGTGTGCAACACTGGCAGCTGCGGATGGAGTGGTTGTGCGACTGCGCTCTGTGGATGAGCTTTCGCTTCTGGAGGAGGAGGAGGAGGGGTGGCGAATGCCTACAGCCAACTGTTTCCTAGACCATGGGCCAGGCAGAACTGTCCCACTATGGCTGTCCCCTGTGGACCCTGCATCCACCACATTAACCCAGTGCACCATGATGGACACGTAACGTCCCTGGCCATGCCTACTGGTCCATGCATCTGCTGTGAGGTGCACCTTTCCACTGACTGATTGCCTCAGTGCATGGACAATGCGGTCTTTGACATGCTGGTGGAGGGCTGGGATGGCTTTTCTCACAAAGAAGTGCCTACTGGGTAGGTCATAGCGTGGTACTGCGTAGGCCATCAGGTCTTTGAAAGCTTCGCTTTCAAACAACCGGTAGGGCATCATCTCTAACGAGATTAGTATAGCAATGTGGGAGTTCAAACCCTGTGTACGTGGATGAGAGGATGAGTACTTTCTTTTCCTAACGAGAGTCTCTTGTAGGGTGAGCTGGACTGGAGAGCTGCATATGGTGGAACTAGCGGTGGTGGTGGTGGAAATGGCGGATTAAGAGAGGGTTTGTGATGGTATTTTTTATGTTGGCCTACATACAGTGTTTCCCACCAATAACCTTGTGATTCCCTGACTGCTTTGGCCTTGCGACGATACCTTCACATTTGCTGCTGGTGGTGTCCTAACCAGTGGGCTTACAGTGAGGGAAGCAATGTAGCGTTCCTGACTATTTATTTAAATTTTGAAGATTCTTCCCTCTGCTAAAGGTCTTTCAGCATTTCTTACAGATAACTTTTGACTGATCATTCGGATCTTGGTTAAAAAATTGCCACACTACACTCTTCCTACTATGTAATACCTTTTCAGGCATTGCACGCTGTGCTACTTTCACCGGATGGCCACGCTGTCCTAAAACTGTTTTTGTTTTTGACAAACGTTTTTGGCCTGATACAGGCCTGCCAGATGACAGCTGTTGCAATGTAGATGGCTGCTGCGGATCATCCTCCTCCGCTTCTGAGCTACTGGCAGTGGCATCCTCTTTCTCCAATGGCTGCCAATCTGGGTCAACACCTGGGTCATGTGCATCTTCCTCTGTGTCACCGTGTAAGGTGCTTTAGCGTTCGGGATGGGGCACCATAGTCTCATCAGGATCAGATTCTGGCTCAGTACACTGTGAGGGCAATGTAGTGATCTGAGTCAATGGAACAGCATAATAATCTAGCTGTGGCTGTGCATCAGTGCACTCCATGTCCGATTCATCTTGTAATGGGCAGTTAACGATTTCCCTTTCTAACCCAGGCACGGTATGTGTAAAGAGCTCCATGGAGTAACCTGTTGTGTCGTCTGACGCATCCTTCACTTTTGGTTTGGGTGAAGGACACAAGGAAACGTCTTGTTCCTGACCGGGAGCATCCACTGACGACTCGCTGCTTTTATATTTGGAACTTTCTAAAGAGGAGGCGAAAGAGCTAGAGGCTGAGTCAGCAAGGAAAGCCAAAACTTTTTCCTGCTGCTCCGGCTTTAAAAGCGGTTTTCCTACTCCCAGATAAGGGAGCCTTCGAGGCCTTGTGTAGCCAGACGATGACGCTGGCTCAACACCTCCAGCCTTAGGTGCTATTGTGCTTTTGCCACTACCACCAGATGCACCACCACCACCATCAGTACCAGCTGGCAACCACCGCCCACGGGCTCTTCCATCAGACTTCCTCATTTTTTGGAAATCTAACCAAAATAACAACCGTTATATGGTACTGTAAAACAAGGTAGAAGGTGTATATAAACTTGTTGAGAATTTAAATCTCACTTTTTTTGGGGGAGACTGAACCAAAACTCAGGCCCAGTGTATATAATAACCCAATCTAAGTGGCAGAAAGTGGCTGGCTGACCTACGACAAACTAACAGGACTGAAGTATATCCACTTTGTGAGAATTGGAATCTCACTTTTTTTTTTGAGACTGAACCAGAACTCAGGCCCAGTGTATGCCCAGTGTATAAAACCATGCTATGTAAGTGGCAGAAAGTGGCTGGAAGATATATGAAAAAAATACAAGGACTGTAGTACAATTTCAATCTCCCTACAATGATGTCAGGACAAGTACGGCAGCAATAAAAAGGACTGCTGCACACAAAGGTGTGGACAAATAAACAAGATAACTGTGCAGAAAGGAGCAACAGGATTTTTGCTTTTAAAAAAGCAGTTGGTTTGCACAGCAGCGTGCAAACAGCAATGCAGCTATCAGGGAGCCTTATAAGGCAGCCTAATAAGCTACAGAGCTGATGCACAAAAATATAGCCTCCACTGTCCCTGCAAAAAAAAGGTGGTGTTGGACAGTGGAAATCGCTACAGCACAAGCAGTTTGGGGGTTAATCTTCCCTCCCTAACTATATCCCTTCTTCTGATGAAGCTGCAGCAACCTCTCCCTATGCTAATCGGCAGAAGTAAGATGGCGGTCGGTGTGCACGCCCCTTTATAGCCCCTGTGACGCTGAATAAAGCAAGCCAATCACTGTCATGCCCTTCTCTAAGATGGTGGGGACTGAGACCTATGTCATCACGCTGCCCACACTCTGTGTCCTCCTTCATTGGCTGAAAAATGGCGCTGAAAGCGTCATATGAAACGCGACTTTTTCGCGCAGATCGACGACCTCATGGCCAATCCCACACTAGGATCGCGTCGGGTTTCATGAAACCCGACTTTGCCGAAAGTCGGCGATTTTTGAATTTGTCCGATCCGTTTCGCTCAACCCTACCAGAGACGTCTGCTCGCCGCTGACCAGTGCTGGCTACAATGGCTGAGCCTGGGAAAGCAGCAGAAACTATCCGCACAGTATCAGGCTGCGCCAGACGCTGGGACCGACGTCTCCACTGAGCAGGCTCCACTGTGGCTGGAGAGGAATGGTAGACCGCAGAGGAGATGGCTTGAGATTCTCCCTTTGCAGAGGTGGGAAATCTACCCCTAACACCCAGACCTGAATCCCATTTAAAATCTGTTGGTTGACCTGAAGAGGGCACTGTACAAAGGATATGCTCTCGCAATCTGACAGATTTTTAGTACTACTACAAGAAAGAGTGGGTAAAGATTGCCAATTCTTGATGTGTCATGATGATAGACTCCTATCCAAAATGACTGTATGCTGTCATAAATTCAAAGGGTTCTTCAGCATAGTATTAGTTTAAATGGGTGCATATTTATGCAGTTGTAGCGCCCCCACCGCCGCAGGGCCGAGGGGTACCCGGTACCGGGCCCCTGAGTCTCTGCTCCTAGGGTTGTCACGGCGGCTAGGCCCCGGTCCGTGACCCTGCCATGGGGCGCACAGTCAATGCTAGGTGTGGATGTTGGTGGTGCAGTTGTGGGGTGCAGGTCGCGGTAAATAACAAGGACACCAGGTTGCAGTCTCTTTACCTCTTTACTGGAGATCTCTGAGTCCTCAGTCCAGAATATGGTTCACCAGGCTGCGCAAGTCCGGCCGGTCCAATGGCACCTCCAGAGTTCACTTCACAGGTGGAAATCGGTGCCTTCCTTCTTAGCGCTATGTGTTGTAGTCCTTCTCTGCTATGCTTACGGAAAGTACCCCACAACCGTTGTGTCTGTTTCTTAAGTTCCCTCACAACTCGATTAAATGATGTTCTTCTAATCTTCCATCCCTTCCTGATGTTACAGTTAGAACGGCACCCGTTTGACGGGTAGGCCTGGAGTTCTTCCGGGACCCTAGAGACGCCCCTCTCCCGCAATTGCCTCCCAAGACTTCATAGGTGATATGTGTTAGACAGCCTGCCTTAAACTGACTGTCCTGCCGCTGTTTAGAGTATTGCTTGAAGCTGATTATTGTAATACTCCCTCGGCGTTCCGGCCACCGGTAGTGCGCCTCAGTAGGATGTTGCTCCGGTCTTACAGCACGACCCCTACTGGTATTCTTCTATTGCTTGATCTCGTTTCTCACTTTAGAGTATTGCTTGAAGCTGATTATTGTAATACTCCCTCGGCGTTCCGGCCACCGGTAGTGCGCCTCAGTAGGATGTTGCTCCGGTCTTACAGCACGACCCCTACTGGTATTCTCCTATTGCTTGATCTCGTTTCTCACTCAGCACAATCTATCTCGCTTCTAGTCCTTTCTTGGGTCCCGCCGCTTCCCGGAGCTGGCGCGGACCCGTTACGTTCTTTTCAATGCCAAGCCTCTGTCAGGATCCCACCCCTGACAGAGACCCTACTGTCTCTTCCTCCACAACACCCTCTGCCACTAGGTGTTGCTTCGTCCAATCCAGTCAGCTTTCTGATCTAACTTCCTGCCAGACCCCCAGTTTACCCACTATGGTGGGGAGTGGCCTAATGAATAGCACCCTTAGCTCCCCCGGAGGCCCAGCTGTGAAATGTATTGGTGTCTGTGATACCTGATCAGATGAACTCCTTCAGTGCCATCGGACGCACCGTAGCTCCCCATAGTGGCGGTGCCACAGTACTGCAACGACCAGGACTCTGGGGCGCTGCACTCCCCCCTGGTTAAACACAGTACTCCGGGACTGGGAAGAAAACAACAATACAAGTTAGCAAAAAGACATACAATTTTGTTGAGTGCAATAACAATAAGCATATTTGAACAGAGCTTCCCTTTATGGGAGGTGAGGACACTTGAACGTTACAAACATGGTTAACATTATAAATTACAGGTTATACATAACTCCTGTTACCCAACCGGGTATTCTACTAAGTGCAAAATTGTTGAACAATAATTTAACTTTGCCTTTAAGGACATACACTCTTTATCCACTAAAGACCTTCCTATAATCACATTATAAGGCATTTTAAGTTTCTCATTCTCCTTCTTTAAATCTGCAGGACCGCCTGTCCTATCGGCACCAGACCTACTGCCTCTCCTTTCTGTTACAGGACCGCCCCGTTCAGCCAGGGCCTACTGCCTTTTCAACTACTATACACAGTATAGAACATAACATTACTTTCAGTTTAAGAGCACTGAGCCATCTCTTCATGACTCCTATGAGGACTCAGGGTTTACCTTCTATCCTAACTTTCTATCAGCATTATCAAAACATTTTCTATCGAACATTAAGCCTTCTCATTATCTTTCTTCCTTTCTTGCATGCTGGACACCCCATCTATCTCTACGGGCCCACTGCATCCTTCTTCTATCTTTCACCTTTTACTTCTCAGAGCACATCATCAGTATTCCTTCACATTTAACTAATTAAACACATATAACTTTTCTCATATAAACATTATCATCATTTCCTTTGATCAGGACATTATTGCTTCCTGTCTTAAAGCAATATCACAGTTCAAGCGTAACAAATGAACATCCCCTTTAAGAGGGGACCAAGTCTCTAGGAGGTAGCGTATCTCCTCAAGCTACCAGTCCATACTCAGTAAAGGTTCCAGTGCGGTATCTCGCAAAGAGTCTTTAAGTAAAACCAGTAGGGAGCGCCTTTAATAATGTGCAACTATTTACAAGAAGTTCGGATCATGCACTGTTCATGATTTCAGCAGTTCTTGAATAACATAGAAAAATAGAAAAATAACCAAAAACAATAGGGATCCCAGGTCCATGGAAGGATCCCCTTAAAAGTTTACCCTGAACGGGTTTTAGCAGCAATCATAAAAGGCAATAAAACAGTAACTATTTTACAAATAAGAAAGTACAGTAGAATCTTACTGTGGTGGTCTCCGGTCTGGCATCACCAGGCCAACGGATCGCACTGGTGAGCCAGGAAGCGGTTCCGGTCCCAGCAGCGATAAAATCCCTCGCTGGGAGGCCCTTCTCGTTGGCAGGCGTACACGTTCCTCCGGGGCACGGCGAGGTCGGGCTTCTCGAGGTTCCGCAGGGCCGGGCCCTGCTGCTTTCCCCATGGGATCACCTTCTGCCGGTGTTTCGGCAGCAGCCTGGAGGGCGATGCACCGCTGGACGCCTCGGGCGACCCAGCCCGTCTCGCCAGCGTCCCTCCTCCACCTCGTGTAGGTTACGGCATCACCGGGCTCCAGATCACGAGCGAACCTCCCGCTGCAGGGCTCCACCTCCTCCCGGATCACTCCTCTTCCATACTGAGGGTTAAAGGCCACCACTACACCCCAGTGTGATGGCGGGATCTCCGGGGTGCTAATTAAATCAACCTGCTCTGCAGGCTGGGGCCGGCTCCGCCATGCTGCCATCAGACGCCGTAGATGTTCGGCGTCCGGCATGATCTTCAGGCCCGGCGTCTGTAGCGTACCTTCAGCCGCGGCCAGGTGGGAAAAAGCAGGGGACACTGGGGATAAACGGATCTCCGTGGGCTGGCCTAGCCGAGTGAGCACGCGGGCATCAGCCTCCAGCCTGCGGGCTAGCTGTCGGGCCTCGGCTGCAGCCACACATTCCTCAGCGGCAAAGGGGGTCGGCTCATCGGTGACCCTGCAAGGGTCAGATCCCGCAGCGGTGGCGTTTCTGGGGCTATGTCATGTTGCGCAGCCTCAGGCCGGGCCGGGTCAGCCCCGCGTGGTACTCCTGGTGTCGCCATTTTTGCCTTTTCTCCAATGTCTTCTTCCCGCGGTCTCTTTCGTGGGCGGCCCCGTCCCCATGGTCTCCACCCTCCAACCAGGATCAGGAGGCGGACCTCGGCTGTTGACGGGCACGTCCTCAGGACACAGAAGAACTTAGACTGGGCGGCCATTGCCGTTCGCGCTCTCCAGCTTGTCTACGCCTACTTCACGCCCCTTCTCTCTCCAGCGCTGCAATGGCGGCTGATTTTGGCGGAAACTTTTGGCGGCAAACGACACAGCACACAGTCTTTGCAATAAAGTACAGTCCAAGCACAACAAATTACAGTTCCAAGGCACACATGACCTGATTCTTCAGGCTTAAGTAGATCCTGTTCGTGACGCCAAGTTGTAGCGCCCCCACCGCCGCAGGGCCGGGGGGTACCCGGTACCGGGCCCCTGAGTCTCTGCTCCTAGGGTTGTCACGGCGGCTAGGCCCCGGTCCGTGACCCTGCCGTGGGGCGCACAGTCAATGCTAGGTGTGGATGTTGGTGGTGCAGTTGTGGGGTGCAGGTCGCGGTAAATAACGAGGACACCAGGTTGCAGTCTCTTTACCTCTTTACTGGAGATCTCTGAGTCCTCAGTCCAGAATATGGTTCACCAGGCTGCGCAAGTCCGGCCGGTCCAATGGCACCTCCAGGGTTCACTTCACAGGTGGAAATCGGTGCCTTCCTTCTTAGCGCTATGTGTTGTAGTCCTTCCCTGCTATGCTTACGGAAAGTACCCCACAACCGTTGTGTCTGTTTCTTAAGTTCCCTCACAACTCGATTAAATGATGTTCTTCTAATCTTCCGTCCCTTCCTGATGTTACAGTTAGAACGGCACCCGTTTGACGGGTAGGCCTGGAGTTCTTCCGGGACCCTAGAGACGCCCCTCTCCCGCAATTGCCTCCCAAGACTTCATAGGTGATATGTGTTAGACAGCCCGCCTTAAACTGACTGTCCTGCCGCTGTTTAGAGTATTGCTTGAAGCTGATTATTGTAATACTCCCTCGGCGTTCCGGCCACCGGTAGTGCGCCTCAGTAGGATGTTGCTCCAGTCTTACAGCACGACCCCTACTGGTATTCTCCTATTGCTTGATCTCGTTTCTCACTTTAGAGTATTGCTTGAAGCTGATTATTGTAATACTCCCTCGGCGTTCCGGCCACCGGTAGTGCGCCTCAGTAGGATGTTGCTCCGGTCTTACAGCACGACCCCTACTGGTATTCTCCTATTGCTTGATCTCGTTTCTCACTCAGCACAATCTATCTCGCTTCTAGTCCTTTCTTGGGTCCCGCCGCTTCCCGGAGCTGGCGCGGACCCGTTACGTTCTTTTCAATGCCAAGCCTCTGTCAGGATCCCACCCCTGACAGAGACCCTACTGTCTCTTCCTCCACAACACCCTCTGCCACTAGGTGTTGCTTCATCCAATCCAGTCAGCTTTCTGATCTAACTTCCTGCCAGACCCCCAGTTTACCCACTATGGTGGGGAGTGGCCTAATGAATAGCACCCTTAGCTCCCCCCGGAGGCCCAGCTGTGAAATGTATTGGTGTCTGTGATACCTGATCAGATGAACTCCTTCAGTGCCATCGGACGCACCGTAGCTCCCCATAGTGGCGGTGCCACAGTACTGCAACGACCAGGACTCTGGGGCGCTGCACAATCACATTAGGTTTTTTTTCACCCGGAAAGAGTTTAGTTTACTTTTCAATTGAAGTGTACAGATTATGGAAGACATTAAGATCACATGCACATGTTGAAACCAAAACCAGAAGTGGGAAAAATATGCAGTTGTGCACATATTTCTATTGTACTTTTCTTCTGATTGTTCCACTCCTAGTTTGGGCTTACAAATATCGGTGTAAAAAACTCACCAGATACTCAAAGTATGCATGTGGAATAAAGGAAGAAAAAGTTTTCAAATGAGTCTTCATGGTATGATTCTTGTATCTACAATTTAAAAGGGATGTGCAGACTTTTAATATATACTTTATTGGTATTTTGGAAGAATGGGATGCTATTTAATTAATATGTGGGCCGAGTCCACAAGAGTGGAATCTGCTCTTAGTTAGAGCCTCCTCACTTTTGACTAATCAAGTGGGATTCAGAGAAATGGACATCTGTATCCCGTTTCCCACATACAATATACAGGTATTATATGTAGGCTCCATGACTTTGATGCAGGCTTAGAAACATTATCATCTTTATAATTGTTATTATTATTATTTATTATGCTTTATTTATATAGCACTGTCATATTACACAGTGCTTTACATACATTAGCATCGATGTCCCCAATGGGGCTCACAATCTAGATTCCCTATCAGTATGTCTTTGGAGTGTGGGAGGAAACCGGAGAACCCGGAGGAAACCCACGCTAACACGGAGAACATGCAAACTCCTGGCAGATGTTGCCCTTGGTGGGATTTGAACCCAGGATCCCTGCGCTGCAGGGCTGCAGTGCTAACCACTGAGCCACCGTGATGCCCTACTCTAATAGCTATGAATGGAGCACCATCCACAGTTATTAATCTGTTAAATGCTGCTGTCAATCTGACTGCTGCACTTACAGCAAACAGGGACTCTATGTTTTGGTGCACCAATGGGTTGTCATAAACAAATGTATGGAGTGGAGGCTGAGCATGGGCACCAGTGCTCCATTCAGAACAAGGCTATGGAACCCTGTTCTTGAGGTTTCAGTGGCCTGCACTAGCCATCTTTGAGGGTCCCATCAGTTATACCTCCAGTGATCAGTAAGTTTTCCCTTACCCTGTTCCATATAAGTGGAGGTCAACCCAATTTTTTGGTAAATAACCGCTTAATTAGACTTCAGGTTGGATGAAATTGTAATCCTAAGGGAGAATATTGATTATTGCACAAGGTATGTTGCCTTAAAGGGGGTGGATTAGTTACTATGCTGCAAGGTATTTGTGATTATAACCTGAGGAAAAGGTGTGGTTGATTACTACAGGGCGAATATGTTGATTGATTAGTTAAATAATATGGGTATTCACTGCAATGGAGCAATAATATTTTAATTGGAGGGAGGAGGGAAACAATTTATTATTATACTACGGGGGGGATTACTGCTGCAGTGGGGTAATTATGATATGGACAGTGATGCAACTTAAATCACAGTGTCTTTTTACTGTCTAATTAGAAATAAAGTACAGATTGCTTGCTTATTGTTAATGGCTACAAAGTTTTGCAGAAACGGTGTAGTCATTAACAGTAAGGGACCAAATTGTGATTGATTTTTAATGTTACAGCAGAAAGAGGCTGCGAGTTTTATGAAACTTGGAGACGAACCGAGTGCCACATGAGATTTAAGCCTAAATATGGGTCACATCACATATGGGACAGTGCTTTGAGCCAGCCAGACCCTAATTAAATGAATTAGTCTTGAAGGTTTGTGTTTTATCTTGATATGTTTTAATGGCTAGCAAAAATAAAATAAATTATCTACAAAATTATTATTTTGTTTCACTTACTAAGAGCAATCCAATTTTTTTCAACTAACACAGTATAAAAATCTTTTTTTCCTACTACATTTGAAAGAATTGATACTGTTTTGAAGGAAAATGTTGGTCACTTCACATTTTGATTTGATTTAAGTTTCTGTTTTGTTCATCACTTTGCATTTTATTAACTCATTAAAATGTATTAAGATTCATAATTTTTCATTACTTTGCAACATTTTTCCCACAACTGACCATTTGCACAGTACTACATACATGTACACACATACTATTGATATTACTTGTACAGTTGCAAAGGGGACCAAAAGGTAAGTGGGCTCACTTCCAGCTCCAAAGTAGCCAGCAGCTTTGTCACAAACACAAAAGGATAGATTATGATGAGATATTGGACATCAAACTGCCCATAAAATTTTCTTGTACAGGGGCCCTCTTCTGTTTCTGTCTGCCCCTACTCTATCTATCAATCTATCTATCTATCTATCTATCTATCTATCTATCTATCTATCTATCTATCTATCTATTATCTAGTAAGAAAAGCAGGCAGCACTCCAAAAATTCAGGTGAAAAAAGGGGGACTTTATTAGCAACATTTCAGCTGTGAAGGGCTGTTTACCTGAATTTTTTGGAGTGCTGCCTGCTTTTCTTACAAGATATTTATATGACAACGGGATAGTTGTCTGGCAGGCAAGGAAATACCGACATCTGGTGAGAATCCCATGTTAACAGCACTATTAGAAATATATTTACTTACAACATTTGACACGTGTGAAATATTTATTTCACCAGTTTTGTGTATATATATATATATATATATATATATATATATATATATATATATACACAAATACATATTCATGTAAAGCATGATAAACCTTTGTCATTTGACAGACTGACAAGAATGCTGCAGTTGAATCCCCACAGGCAATCCTATTGTATTATAGGAATACTCTCCTCATAAAGCAACTAGGTCAGTAATTTCTAATGAATCTGTGGTCTAGTATAGCAAGCAAACAGAGTATTGTCTTATAAAATATGAATTAAATTTTTAGGCCAATTGTTCTAGCCCTAACAGGTATATACTTATTGAATGACCTTTGTCTTGTCCCATGATTTTAGAATCACACAGACATTATTGCATTATCTTTGTGTTGTTATATATTGCTTTTTCGTTGCTATGAAATAAGGTTTGCTCTCTTTAGAAGTTTGTCCTTCCTCTTTCCTCTTCTCTCTCTGATGCAGCTCTGATGTCAGTTACCCCTCTTCAACGCTCAGCGAACAGCTTTTAAGAGTACGTGATTTTGATACTGAAGACCCTCTTTAGCGTACAAGAGACTGTGTACTAAGCCAAAATGGTGTACCTCTGACTCAATCATTCCTGAAGGCACAGACGTTCCTCTAAGGCAACAGGATACAGATTGGTCACCAGCATCCTGCACTCAAGGTCATTAGAACACGCTGCCAACCCTTCATCCTGATCCTCCTTCATGCACCAGAATGTACCAGGCCCCTGCACCTCACCAAACCCTATGCACAGAGGTGTACATGCAAGCCAATATGCAGACAAGTCATTATGTTCCGGTCAGCCACACAGTTCCAGCTCCTTGTATGGCAGAAACTATGCACATTATACCAGTCACTGCACTGAATGCCTATGCTGCACCATACTTTCCTGTGTTCCTAGGTCAAAACACCACAGACAATATGAATAAAACTGCAAAGCCAGCAACAGTCTTTCGAAAATCAGAGAAAACAAACACATTTGACTTTGCAAGGTACATGATTTGCCGCAAACTTACTAAAACCGGAAAAGTGATCAACCTGAAAACAACAGAGGTTGGAAATGAGCCTTTAGAACCATAATTAGTGACCTCGGCATCACTGCTACTGAAGTGCTAGATCTGCTAATCAAGTAGCTCTAGCCACAATCCACAGAATGAGTCAAGAGACTGTGAGGCAGTGAGGAGGATCATATGCAAGGGTTGATATTGGTTCCCCAGAATGCGGACGGAGTCTTATTAAACCCATTGGAACACCTTGTCTGCACTTCTGAAAGCCTGTGAATCACAAGGGAAAACAAAAGAAAGAGTGGGTTGGGTGCAAGTAGTTGACCCAGTCAGATTTTTAGGAAAACCAGTCAAGGGCTCTTATTTTTAGAGGGATTTTCAGGTTTGGTAGTGGGGCGAATCCTTCTCTCCACTCTGGGTTTTGTATGTGGCTCTATGGCCACGATTCCATTTAAAATCTGTCAGTTTGGCCTTGGGTGTGTCAGTTTGAAGTTTGCAAGCAGGAGAGCAGGAGGCTCTGTGCAACCCAGGCCTGTGTGGAGCTAACACAGAGCCAAGGACTTAAAGGCAGCGGACTCACCCAAGAGACACATGCCGGAGCCATGGCCCACAGCAACGGGTTTTGAACAGGGACTGTATTTGTGGAACCCGGCTGCAATCTGGAGGATATCACTCCTGTATGTGAGTCTGGAAATAAAGACACTGTTTATGTTGAATTTTCTGTGGTCCCTGCCTATCTATCGCACTGCACCAACCCCACTCCACTACAAAACTAAGAACTGTCTATATCTGTAATCCAGTGGTTGGCCTCATGGCTGCTTGGGAGAGACTAGAACGAAGCTATGGTAGTCCTGAAGTCATAGAAAATGCACTGTTCAAGATCAGAATGGCTGTCTCTACATGCTGCACATCTATAGCACCAAGGTTGAAGCAGAGGCCTCATCACTCTGGACGCTCCTCGAGCTGATCATCAGTTATGCAGACTGGTATTCACCAGTCTTATATCATAAAGTGCATCATTAGAGAAGGCATCACATAAAGGACATTACTACTGGACACAGCTTATGGCGGGGGGCATACCGCCATATACTTCCAGCTGTGTTAGGACATGGAACTTTCATCATTGGATTGTTGGGTTGGTGGAAACATTTGCATGTTGTGACTTCCCCAATTGGACTTCGATTATACTACTGTTGTAGACTTCATGCCATCAACCAGGAAACTGTAATTTCAACTCCTATAGTTATTGTTGCATGCTAATGTGTTTTTGTATATTTCAGGTTACAGATCACCTGTGGACATTATCAGATACATCAAAAGGATCGTTATGAAATCTAAAAATTTCAGATGAGGAGTGTTATGTCCCATGATTTGGGAATCATGCAGGCAGTATTGCATTATCTTTGTGTTGTTATGTATTGCTGCTTCGTTGCTATGCAATAAGGTTTGCTCTCTTTAGAAGTTTGTCCTTCCTCTCTCACTGTCACTCTCTGATGTAGGTCTGACGTCAGTAACTCCTCCTTTCTTCTTCATCCTTTGTCCTTATTCACCATCTATCAGCCATCTTAGAAGCTCATGTGTATGCAGTCCTGTTTCTGAAAAGTCTTTCGTACCTGCTGGATGTGTTTATATCTTCAAGAATTCAGCTGGAAAATAAACCTTCTGGAATCTTCATATGTGCCTCCTACAGTTGCATTAAAACTATCTGAGAAGATTACTACGTGTGAGTACAGTTTAAAAGAGACAGCCTAGAAATGATGTCTCACAGCGCCATATGCTTGCAGCTTAGCCATGGACTCAGAATACCTTTGATTACTTTTAGGATAACTACTTTTCATTTAAAGAGTATTATATCTCACTAAACAATCAGTTGCAAGCCTATAATATAACAGGGAAAATTTAACATTCCTTTTGTTTTCATGGTCAGCTCATTAGCTGAAATAGTGCCATTCTTGTTAAAGAGATATTATCACAGCTGAAAGTTTTCCTTGTCCAATGGATAGGGGATAACTTAATGATTACTGGAACTTCAATCGCTGGGACTCTCAATAATCTGGAGAATAGGGATCTGCAGAGGCACGTATAAGTGGAGCTTGACCTACGCTCCATTGTTTATAGGACTGCCAGGAATAGTTGAGCACTGTACTCATCTTTCTCCAGTAGTCCCATAGACAATGAACGGAGCTGACATCAAGCACAATAGGAGTTCAGTGGTCAGACCTTCAGAGATGAGTTAGATTTTACCCACCCTGTAAATAGGGGATAATTTTCAATTGTGGAACTACTGCTTTAATGCTTACAAGGGCAATGGTGAAAATCAATGTTATTTTGTTATCCCTAACAAAATAAATTGATAAAAATTACAAAGATTGATAAATTCAGTTGTGTAATTTTGTATGAAAATATAATGATACTTATGCTTAGTTTAAGGGTATGTTTCCACGGTCAGTATTCGCTGCAGATTGAACGCTGCATACAACCACAGCATCCAATCAGCAGTGGCCAGATGTTACAGCATAATGGATGGGATTTTATGAAATCCCATCTCCACTATGCATGCACGGACGCCTCTTGCATCCCTGCGTAAACGGACATGCGGTGCGTCTTTCTAGACCGCAGCATGTCAATTTATCTTGTGGAGATGCTTAGTCTCCGCAAGATAAATATCACAGTCCAATGTATAGGACGCTGGTGATTCCGCATGGTTCAATGAACACATGCGGAATCACCGTGCGTACAAAAGCCGGCAGCGCTTTGGACGGAGCTGTGTCCAAAGCGCTGTCAATACTGACCGTGGAAACATACCCTAAGGTTAGTTTAAAGTATGTTTAGTTTAGTTATTAATGAAAATAATTTTTTTTAACTATTTTTCCTTTTTTGCAGTGTTACTACCTTTGTCCTAATTAGGAACTATTGATATACTAAATTTACAGAGTGCAATGGTAATTGAAACAAGGTGGTTGTTGGAAAGTTAAAGGAAATGACCACTTTTATAACATGTTTGGTACAACATATTTTATTTTAAAAAATGTATAGATTTCCACCCCCATCACAGTGCTTTTTCTCCACACATTGCTTCATTTTTCATTGATTATGATTAATCATTGTTACCTCTATTTTGGAAGAAAGAGTCTTGCTTAGTGCAAGTTAAGCAAAATTTGTGCAACTTGTGATTTTTTGATTGTCTTCACTGAAATGAATAAGACACAGAGCTGAGTGTGCATGTGTATGGTGGGGTCAATGTGTATGGCCAGTAATATGTATGGCCATAAAGTAAATCAATAAATCAAAGTTGGGAATCGAGAAGTTACCTATACATTTTCTGTTTTCTGTTTGAATATGGTAGAATTGTTGTTTGCAGTCTCTGAAGATGGATTTGGATAGATGAAAAAACTATGATCTTTCCCTTCCTATTGAAGTTTTTGATGCAACTCTTGTTACATTGAGCGACAGCTCAATACAGTACTGCAGTTTGCTAACCACATAGCCTGTTGCAAGATACAATTTCACTCACATGTTTCGCTTGTTAATTGCAATTGTTAAAATTTGGTTATTTAATATACACACTTTTTTTAAATAATTTTTAACTTTATAAATGCACACATTTTACTGTTTTCACTTTCACTACTATTTCTGGTTAGACTAGCTATACTTTTGCAGAACTGTCAGAATGAGTTTGAAATTTTTTGTGTCCTTTTAACCTTTGTGACCCAAGATGTATGAAAGATGTGAACAGGAGCAGTATTGGACACAGATGTAAGTGGAGTTGCAATGGCTCCACTTGCCAACTTAAAAGGTGAAACAAAGGTAAAAACAACAAAGGGTGTATAGCAAATTTACAGAAACATATGAACATTAATAAAATTTAGATAGCCAAAATGTATTTCATGTTAACAACAAAGGATATGTCATCATAGAAGCAATTATCCAATGAGCCAAAAAGTATTTTTGAGCCTTTGCATTTAGAGATTTGTGCACTGTGCTTTTTTTTTTTTTACAAATTGCATAGCTAAAAACAGGATAATACAACATTGGTAATTCACTGTAAAACTACATGTGAATTTTCTGTATGGTTTTCAGCCATGCCAGCACAATCAGATATTTATATGGACAGCTTAAAAAAATACCATCAATGCACCAGAGCATACTCAATGTGAAACTTCTCAATCACTTGTATTCTCTAAATTTTCCTAATGCTAATAAAACAAGTATTTAGCCATTTTTCATTTACACTTAAGTGCATAAAGCACAGACATTTTTCATAGATTATTTAGAAAAATCTAGAGACGTGTAGGGGTGATATTACTATATTTTACATAAGAAAAATGTTTAACTCTCCTCCACCTTCAAGGACCTGTAAATCAGTAGCATAAATCCCATCCCTATACTGGAAGGTTAACATCGAATGGGGATATAACTGGTTACCTTTAAGTAATGGCTTAATTTGTGCCTCACTAAATTTGAACTAAACTAAACTAATGAAAAATAATGATTCACTATATACATTTTTTTTTTTTTTTTTAAAGTTAGAAGATATAATGAAGGAAATCTCTGTATAAAGAAAGGATGCCAGTAAATAGTTTCCTTCCAGCACAAACTAGATATGATGCACTCTTCAAAGAAATTCCTTCTTAAAACTATTGTGTTAGTGTACACAGCCATACTTTCATTTATGATTTGATGAAGGTCACCTTGCATTGATTTTACTAGATCTAATTTTCTAATTTACAAATCATGTAATAAAAATGTTTTCATGAGTCCTAAAAATACCTCTTCCTTTCTCCATGAAAGAAAAAAGACATGAAATGGAATGTTTATAAGCCTGTTTTATGTGGACACACTACATTCTGTTCGAGCTGCGTTGCCTTGTGGTTTTTATTAAAATGTATAGCATTCCTGGATGATTTGAAAAAAAAGGTTGGCTCCAAGACGAAAATTCATTCTTTCTCGTAAAACTGTGTTTACTTTGCTTGTTGATAAGGTAAACACATCATTACCAAGTCAATAATCTGTAACCATTTATACTAAGCAAATAGTGCTCCCCTTAGCAATTAAAATGCATTTGGTTTGTGTGTAAAATATATATGGCCCAATAAACCATTGTAGATCTTTAAGTGAATCCAAATGCAGCTCGAGGAATTTGCTGAACACCACACAATGCTATGTGAAAGAAAGAAAGGCAGTACAGTCCATGTTCTATATGTCTACAACTGAAGGTTACTAGACAGCACAGGGAAAACTGAACCTACAATAGTAATCACATGTATTAGAAGCCTTATTTATTTAAGGAAGCAGGAAAATGCCAGGAATTCCACATTTGTGTTGTATAATGGAGATGCCAGATTGTGTCTTGTACAATTTTATTGTTTATTTCAGTAGAGTGAATTGAGGCTGACATTTTATAATGACAAGGTCTGGATCAAATTCCGCATGATTTGTCTGCATTTTTTTGTTCTTTGTTAACATTTGCAAAAAATGAATGGAATTTATTTAGAATGTTGAGTGAAATCAGTGTGGAATATAAGAAGTACTTATGGTATATGCTTTGGTAAATCATAAGGTTTTGTAAATCTTATTAACTTTGCTAAGCATAGGTTGTTTTTTAAATGGAAACTGCCAGTTGATTCATTCTGCCGGAACCACAGGCATCATGAATCAGAGACCGGCTCCTGTATTCTAAACATCTGTTTTTTTCTGAAATACTGCAGTATTTCAGAGAAAAACACAGTTGAGAGTGCAGCTGACAGCAACGTAACGTGTCTTTGTGTCTTTAGAGTGTGAGAGGAAGCCAGAGTACCTAGAAGATATCCAGGCAAACAATTGAAGAACAGAAAGACTCCTTGGAGATGTTGTACTTAGTGGGATTTGAACCTAGGATCTTAGTGCTGCAAGGTTTCAGTACTAACCACTGAGCCACCATGCTAGATTGATAGATCTCACCCTGAACACACAATTGGGGCTTGTCCACACAACTGTAAAAATTGGACAAGTGATATCCATCGTTTTGACAGAAAGCACTAGTCTCCATGTTATTCTATGGGGCTATGCATGTATTCTTGTACCGTGGATCTAACAGCGTGGCAACCTAGTAGTCAGCACTATTTCTAATAATAACAATACGGGCATCATGTTGCAGAAGGCGCTCATGTGTCGGGCACTTCCATGAGGTCCGAATCCATGGTGTATGGTGGCGGGGTAACAACTCAAGCTTGCTTACTCCGTCCCCTCCCACCAACCACAGACAATAGAGAGGGGATCATTATCCTCTTCATCTCCTGACTGTTGAATTCCCATCACCTTTTCCTACTTGCCCTCCTCCATTTGTTCCTTGGCTCCTGCACCTTCACTAATAAAAATGCGGAATTGCGGGGATTCCGCACACCTAGGAGTGCATTGATCTGCTTACTTCCCGCACGGGGCTATGCCCACCATGCGGGAAGTAAGCAGATTATGTGCGGTTGGTACCCAGGGTGGAGGAGAGGAGACTCTCCTCCACGGACTGGGCACCATATAATTGGTAAAAAAAAAGAATTAAAATAAAAAATAGTGATATACTCACCCTCTGATGGCCCCCGAAGTGTTCCCGCCTCTCTGGTGCATGCTCTCTCTTCCGTTCCTATAGATGGTGTGGTTCAGGACCTGTGATGATGTCGCTGTCTTGTGATTGGTCGCGTGACCGCTCATGTGACTCACGCGACCAATCACAAGCCGCGACGTCATCGAAGGTCCTGAACCACACCGGCATCTATAGGAACGGACGCAGCTGAGGAGATTGGCTGTCTGCAGAGGGTGAGTATAACCATTTTTGTATTTTTTGTATTATTTTTAAACATTCTATCTTTTACTATAGATGCTGCATAAGCAGCATCTATAGTAAAAAGTCGGTCACACTTGTCAAACACTATGTTTGACAAGTGTGACCAACTTGTCAGTCAGTTTTCCAAGCGATGCTACAGATCGCTTGGAAAACTTTAGCATTCTGCAAGCTAAATACGCTTGCAGAATGCTAAAAAAACCGCAAAAAAACGGAAAAAAAACGCAAAAAAAAAATGCGGATTTCTTGCAGAAAATTTCCGGTTTTCTTCAGGATTTTTTTGCGGAAAAAAATGCAACATTTGCACAAAAAATGCGGAATACCCTGTAAATAATAGGAGGCATATGTAAGCGTTTTTTTCGCGTTTTTATATCGAAAAAACATGGAAAAAATGCAAAAAATGAACGTGTGCACATGGCCTAACAGTTGGTCTGGTACAATGAGCACCCCTTGATCATGGTAATCCACCCTCCCATGGCACCCATCTGTGCTACGACATTCAAGAACTTTGAGATATTGTTATCCCTTCCGCATCCTCCTCTGCTTTCTCCTCTTCCTCTGGGACCACCACCTCCTCCCTCAGACTACTCAAAGTGTGCTTCAGCATGTAGATGACTGGAATAGTGATGCAGATGAAGGCATCATCAGTGTTAACCACTTTAGTAGCCATTTTGAAATTGTGCAGAAGATGCACAGATCCTTATCTGTGCCCACTCCGCAAGCATAATTTGCTCCACGTCTGTACTGCATTGGCCCAGGCTATGCAAAATGATGTACTGCACCATGACTCATCGCTGCTGATATTTTTGTTGCATCTTGTGCAGAGTGGAATTCCACTGTGGTGGCACATCACATATCAACTGATTAACCGGTAAGCCAAAAGACAAAAGACCTCTGTGGAGATGCAAGTCAATTACTCGCGCGGTGCGAACGGTGCATGTGAGCACACAGTGACCATGCTTTCTGCAGCAGCGCATCCAGGCCGGGATAGTGGCAGAGAAATTGCTGCCCACCAGGCTGAGGACATGAGCCATGCAAGGCACGTGTGTGAAGTTGCTCCGCGTAGGGCAGCCACCAGGTTTTCACTATTATGACACACGGCCTTCCCTGGCTCCAGGTTCAGTGGAGACAGTCATTGCTCAAACTCGGCCTGGATTGCTATCCACAACTCTTGAGCTGTGTGATTGCAATCTCCAAGGAATATTACTTTAAACACTGCCTGATTGTGGTGAACTCTGGCGGCACAGTACAGAGGTTTGGGGGGATTTTCTCTGTACTGTTGGAATGCGCTTTTCATTAAGGGAGAGGTGGAGGGAGCAGGTAGATGCTCTAGAGGAAGTGTTCGATACAGAGGTTTGTCCCACAAGCCTTAGGGAATTGAAGATTTGTGAAGCAGCACCTTCCCCATCTGCCTCAGCAGCCCCCAGTCACCTAGTGCCCAGTCATCGAGATGTAACGCCCCTGGCCATGCTTGCTCATCCAGGTTTCAGTGGATATATGCACCTTGCCAGACAGAGATTGTTTCAAGTAAAGCGTGATATTATCTGTGAAATGCTGATGTAGTGCAGGGACAGGTTTTTTAGAGAAGTAATGGCAACTGGGCAACATGTGCTGGGGGACTGCAAAGATCATCAGCTTTCGGAAACCGTCTGTATCCACAAGGCAGAAAGACTGCATTTCCGTGGCCAACAGATTGGAGTGGCTATGCAATAATCACAGAGATCACAGGCTGTGAGTCTATATCCAACAGGCAGAAAGGCAGCATTTCTGTGGCCAACAGATTAAAGATGGTGAAGTTCATATTTCTGTCCAGCCGCTTCACAGATGCCTCCATCTTGTGCCAGTCATTACACTGGCTAGTGGCTACCCATTCGCTACAGGGTCCAGTTTAAACTCAACTCTCTCACCCACAAAGCTCTCCACAGTTCTGCACTGCCTTACATCTCCTCTCTCATCTCTGTCTATCACCCCACACGTGCCCTTTGTTCTACAAATGACCTAAGACTAATGGAACACTCCCAGACGCAGGGCTGCGGGGTACTCGGTACCGGGCTTCTCTGTCTCAGCTCTGGGGTTGTCACGGTGGCTAGACCCGGTCCGTGACCCTGCTAAGGGGCATCCAATGAAAGTTGTAAGTGGTGGTGCGTGGTGCAGGTCGCAATGAATAACGAGGACACAGGGTTGAAGTCTATTTACCTCTTTACTGAAGGCTTCAGGATCCTCAATCCAGAGTACGGTTAACAGGGCTGTAAGAGACCGGCCGGTCCGATGGCACATCCAGAGTTCCCTTTGCAGGTCGAAATCGGTGCCTACCAACTAGCGCTTGTGTGTTGTAGTACTTCCCTGCTGAGCACCACGGGATAGTCCTCACAACTGTTGTGTCTGTTTCTGATGTTCTCTCACAACTGATTCTGATGTTCTTCTCCGTCCTCCAGATGATATGGATAGGACGCACCCGTATGACGGGAAGGCCTGGAGTTCTTCCGGGACCCTAGCATCGCCCCTCTCCCACAGTTGCCCCCTATGTCTTCTTAGGTGATTTTGGTGAGACAGCCAACCTAAAATCAATTGTCCTGCCTCTGTTTGAAGTATTGCGACCAGGTCTCTGGGGCACTGCACTAACATCCCCCGTAATCCGAACCTCGCACCTCTGTCTCCAAGACTTCTCTCGTGCTGCACCAGCTCTCTGGAATGCACTTCCCCAAACAATCAGACTGATACCTATCCCTGACCTTTTCAAGTGTGCTTTGAAAACCCATCTCTTCAAACAAGCCTACCGCATCAACTACTCAGTAAACTAACTTTGCCCTGCTCCCTCCTTCCAAATATTATTCTGAATCTGCACCCTACTATTCATTTGTCTCCACACCCTCCATGCACACGATAACTGCACTTGATACTTGACTATTGCACTTAAACACACGAGCTGATGACCGGATCATGCAGCTTTATATGAAAATCCCAATTTATTATAATTGCCAGACCTGAAATAACAAACACTTTTTACCTAATGTCCCCCCCCCCATTTCCTTGTAGATTGTAAGGCTGCGAGCAGGGACCTCACTCCTAATATCACTGTTTAAATTGTCTTAACTTGTATTGAATTTATTGTTTGTACATGTCCCCGCTTAATCGTAAAGTGCTGCAGAATATGTTGGTGCTACATAAATAGAAATTATTATTATAATTATTATAAGTTCAAACTTTTAGCTTTGGCAGGTGTGGGAGAAATTTTTTTTTTACATGACCACAACTGGGGGACTGTGAGGCAAACTGCTGGACTGTGAATGAGGTGGAGATGTTATGGTGGATTGAGAAAGCAGGCATGTCCACTTACATAACAGCTGATGGGCTCTCACTCACCCTGACTGTAGCGGGTAAACAAGTGCAGGTTCTCCGGCTGGAGACCTGTGTGAGAACACTTGCCACGGTGATGCAGGAGGAAGAAATTACAGATGCAGTTGATGGGGCAGCAGGGGGTTGGCAAGGCCCACTAATCCACACTTTAGCACAATGAGATTCCAAGACTAACGCATGTTGATTGCGCATGTGCCGGTTCATGTATGTAGTAGTCAAATTATTGCAATTTTTGGCTCTACTGAGTCATTATTTACAAAGTTGGCAGATAACATGAGTTGGGTCTCAAAAAAGGCCTAGGTAGGCAACCCTTGCCGCCCTTGCAAACTGCAGACACGTGAATGCTGCTGGCCACAGCCAGAGTTGTGGCTGAGGATGCAGTGCTTGTCATGGTTGCATCACTCTGTGTCTGTGTGGGAAGCCACAATGTAATCTCCTTATCTTCCTCCTCCTCCACCTTCTCTACTGAGCTACTCAGCTGCATGCCTCTGAGTTCACTCTAAGGGCTCATTTCCACTTGCGAGAATAACAGACGAGTGCAATCCGACAAAAAATCGGATTGCACTCGGACCAATGTTTTTCAATAGGTGACATCTCATTTGCGATTTTTTTCTCAGCCAAAATCGGACTGAGAAAAAAATCACAGCATGCTGCGATTTGCTGCGAGTCTCGGACGAGAATCGCCAATGCAAATCAATGGGTGCGAGAGAAAAAAACGGACGGAATACGGACCATCCGTTTTCCGTTCATTTTTTACAGATACCTTACCATTCTGTGGCATAGAACACTGTAAATGGTCCTGTAAATGATTGTCAAAAAATAGTTGCAGAGAAAAAAACGGATTGTATATGGATGTCATACGGATGTAAAATGGATGGTGCGATTAAAAATTGCTTTGCACTCGCATGACAATCGCAAGACGATCGCATACTTTGCATCCTATTTTTTCGGGCCAGATTACGGACCTTTTTGATCTCGCAAGTGGAAATGAGCCCTAACTGGGATCTACAATCTCTTCACTCTGAGATTCACACTCCTCCTCTTCCTGACCGCAGAGTACAGTCCTTGTGCGCCTCAAGTATCTGAGTCTCATCAGGAGTTAATGTCTGGTGGTGAGAGTCTGGATTCTGCTCGGATCCTACTTTGTCCGGCCTCAGATCCAACTGAAAAAATTTTGGGCATCGGTGCAGATGCTTTCCTCCTCTTGAGTCTGAGAATCTTTGGAGTAGACCTCTGATGCCCATGGAATAGATTGTGTGAACTGCTCTGCAAACTTGCCCATCTGTGGTTCCCCACAGTCAGTTGGGTGGTTGGAGAGTTGTGATGCTGGGGGAAACAAAAGTAATTGGAGTGCTACCTCTGAGAGCTGTACTGTGTGTGATGTTAAGGTGGAGGAAGAGGAGAAGAGACAACTTGATGCAGTGCTTGCCATCCACTGGAGCACATGTTCTTCCTGGCCCTCATCAACAAGGCATACCGCTGTGCAGCTGCCAAAGAAAGGGAGTCGAGTAGCCCGTCCAGTAGCAGAAGTATTCAGTTGTCTTTGGATAGGAAGAGCCGGTGTTTGTTCAGTAGAGCTTTTAATAATATTGCCACCTAGCCCACATACACCTTGAACATCAAGCCTATTCCATCTTAATCCTTGACCACACTTTTTCCCACACGTTGGATTTACCCTTCCCCTATTTTAACCAGCTGTTTCACAACCCTAGGCCCAGACCTGTCATTTACCTGTCATTAAATTAACAATCATTATTTATTGGCGGAGATAGTGTGGCTGCAACACAGAATTAGCACAAGATTTATATGCAGAAATGTGGACTGGTAGCTGGACCACACAATTAGCACAAAGGATTTATATGCTTAAATGTGGAGAGGTGGCGGGATCACAAAATTAGCACTTAAGATTTATTTGCTGGAAGGTTGATTTGACATAGGATCCTATCTATGTGAACCAGCTAAAAATAAACCGCCTAGCTAATTATCTGACTACGTGCAGCAGCATCAGCCTTACTATGCTGCTAGTGACAAAATGGTGCCAAAGCCACATGTCCCTTTTTTATATGGAGAGAGAAATGTGCTGGAATCTCCACAAATTAGTTAATAAAAAAATAAATAACAGACCGTCGCTCTGCTGACCTCTCCCCCCTCATGAAACCCCCCCCCCCCCCCCGCTCATCATACAGCAACACTATCCTAGCCAAAGTCCTAACAAAAGCATTAGTGGAAACTCAATCATTTACCAAACTTTGGCCGAATTCTGCAGATTTTGAGGAAAATGCTCGGGAGTCTAAACACAAATCTGAATGTGTAACATTCGTGCCAAATTTGAGACTGGCGAACGCTTTCCGAACAAGGTCACTAATTTCTATTTGTGAGCAGCAGAGGACAGTAGTTGAATATCAGCTGAAACATGCCAGTCGGTATTCCGGTCAGTCTCTGCACATAAGTGCTGATGAGTGGGCATGGCTGTCTGACATCTGTGAGATTCTATAAAACTTTGAGGACTCGACCAAGATGGTGAGTGGTGATGACACCATAATCATCATAACCATCCCGCTTCTCTATCTACTGAAACACTCACTGTCCAAAATTAAAGGGAACCTGTCTCCCCGTTTTTTCAGTATGAGATAAAAATACAGTTAAATAGGGCCTGAGCTGTGCTTTACAATAGTGTATTTTTTGTCCCCTGGTTCCCCACCTATGCTGCCGAAATACCTTACCAAAGTTGCCATTTTCGCCTGTCAATCACGCTGGTCTGGTCAAAAGGGCGTGGCGTGGCTGTTTCTCCCCCACCTCTTGCTTATCTTCCCGGCATTGACGTAGTGTTTTGCGCATGTGCAACTGCCGAATGCACTGCGCAGCGGCAGACAAAGAGCACGATCTGCATTATTCACCGGCTTTTCCGTGGCGGCAGCCATCTTCCTGAGGCCGCGCGTGTGCAGATGGAGTGCCCTGCTGCCCGGGGCTTCAGGAAAATGGCCGCGGGATGCCGCACATGCGCAGATGGAGATCGCGGCGGCAATTTTCCTGAAGCAGAGATGCGAACTCGGCTACAGGAAAATGGCCACCGCGATCTTCATCTGCGCATGCGTGGCATCCCGTGGCCATTTTTCTGAAGCCCCGGGAAGCAGAGCACTCCATCTGCGCATGCGCGGCCTCAGGAAGATGGCTGCCACCACAGAAAAGCCGGAGAATAGCGCAGATCGCGCTCTTTGTCTGCCGCTGCGCAGTGCATTTGGCAGTTGCGCATGCGCAAAACACTACGCCAACGCTGGGAAGATAAGCAAGAGGTGGGGGAGAAACAGCCATTTCACCACGCCCTTTTGACCCGACCAGCGTGATTGACAGGCGAAAACGGCGACTTTGGTAAGGTATTTCGGCAGCATAGGTGGGGAATCAGGGTACAAAAAATACACTATTGTAAAGCACAGCTCAGGCCCTATTTAACGGTATTTTTATCTCATACTGAAAAAACTGGGTGACAGGTTCCCTTTAAATAGGAGGTTTTGCAGGTGAAGCAAGCTGAGATGGAGCAAGAAACTATACACTTTGCTCTACCAAAAAGCTCTATCATGGTCTCATCTGTCCACAAGATGCCTGCTGACCCACTAAAAATAGTGGGCACGGCCTGATGGCCCTCTATAAATTGTGAGGGCCGACTGCTGGCCCTCTAACAATAGTAAGGGCTGCCTGATAGCCATCTACAAATAGTGAGGGCCGCCTTATAGCTCTGAAAAAAAAAATTGTGACTTTCAGAGTTCTTTCTTCATTAATTAAACAGGATGGGTCTGATCATATCTCACAAACCACATGGCCAGATAAGGCAGTAAAATGCTAAAATTACATTTCCTGGTGAATGTTTTTTTTTTTCACCATTGAAAGCAATGCAAATGTGAAAAAATGCAGCAAAAACAATATGTGTAAGCATAGCCCAAGGTGTGGAGGAGCATTTTTCTTCTTATTTATTTTGCCTTATATATAATCCATTATCAAGGAAATATGCAAATTGTCTCTTCAGAGAGGAAGAGGACTAGAACTCTAGTGCCACCTATTGGAAGTAGCAATCTTAACAGTCAATGTCGACCCTTTAACGAGCCTTGTCACATGACTTAGGATAAAAGCTAAACCAGAATCTCAATTTGCAGACACTGTGTTTCGAGGTACTGCCCCTCGTCAGTGCAAAGTGGAGATCTGGTTTGGTTGAGTGAGAGGTGTCTGACTGGGATCCAAGAAGTATCATTTCTCCTTGCGGAGAGTTACATGTTAAGCATGTCCAGATGCCAGAGGAGCATTGTGGCTTTAAGTCTCCTCATCTCGACATGCTTAACATGTCACTCTCCACAAGGAGAAACAATACTTCTTGGATTATCAAGGAAAGAATGTTTCAGTAAAATCCATTTAATCTTCGATTTTGTATGTTTTATTATCAGTCCTTAAAAGTGGCGTAAAATTCTGACACATTGTTCCCAGCAGCGACCTGGGAATCCGAGGTGCTTCCAGGGGTATTCCCATGCTGTTTCCATGCCATTTCAGCACGGTTTTCATTGATTTGAGCAATTTTTAGACCCCTCCAGAGCCAGGGGGGAGGGGGGTACCGCAAAAATGCTTTAATTTCCCACTGACTTCCATTATATGCGTTACTCGGGTCGAGCACCTAAGCATTTTAGTGCTCGCTCATCACTAGTTCCTTTTAAATCCATTTGTCATATGTGACTGTGACAACATTTCTTGCTGTGCTTTCAAGTCACATCAAACTTAGGGCAAAAGCAACCTGAGTGGCTATATTGCTTGATGAAAAGTATTGGATCATGCAGTGGTTAGATGCAAGTTCCACAAAGGCTTTCTGCTGAGGATCATCAGATTGCAGAACATACAAGAGAACTAAATAGATGCATGCAGAATACTCAGCTAATATAACCTGCAAATTGCAGGACATTTATATTTACTGTTACCTGTTTACATTGTTATGTTATATACCTCTATATGATATTGCAATGGTCACCATTATGTCAGCTTTTTGAAGGTCTGAAGGTCTGGTGCAGCACGGTGCCTGTTTTTGGCACCAGGGAAATATCACAGTTGACTACGTGGGACTAAAAGTCTGATTTAAAAGAGCTGGAACAGGAAACTGTGGTACTATTGATAGATGTTTGCAGTGGCGTAGGAAGGTGGGTGCGGGGGGGCGGTCCGCCCCGGGCGGCACAATGTCAGCGGGCAGCACAATGTCATCGGGCCGCGGCCGGTGCTGCGGCGGTTTCCTATTGACGTGCGGGCGCGCGCCCGCACGTCAATAGTTAACAACAGCCGCCAGCCAATTGGAGGCTGGCAGCTGAAGTCGGCCGCAGGCGCAGCAGCGCACACGTCACCGGCATCTGACGTCACTGTCAGTCGCCAGCGAGTCCACGCTGCTGGAGGGAGCTCGCCGCTGGAGCGCCGGTCAGGTGAGGAGAACTCGTTTTTTTGGGGGTTTTTTTTGCGAACGGCAATCCGGGGGGCCCGGGGCAATATGCTGGACACACTGGGGCAGATTGCTGGACACACTGGGGCAATGCTGGAGGACACACTGGGGCAGATGATTGCTGGAGACACTGGGGGGAATGCTGGAGACACTGGGGGCAATGCTGGAGACACTGGGGCAGATTGCTGGACACACTGGGGGCAATGCTGGAGGACACACTGGGGCAAATGATTGCTGGAGACACTGGGGCAGATTGCTGGAGACACTGTGGCAATGTTGGGGACACTGGGGCAGATGATTGCTGGAGACACTGGGGGGAATGCTGGAGACACTGGGGCAATGCTGGAGACACTGGGGCAGATTGCTGGACACACTGGGGGCAATGCTGGAGGACACACTGGGGCAAATGATTGCTGGAGACACTGGGGCAGATTGCTGGAGACACTGGGGCAATGTTGGGGACACTGGGGCAGATTGCTGGAGACACTGGGGGCAATGCTGGAGACACTGGGGCAGATTGCTGGACACACTGGGGCAATGCTGGAGGACACACTGGGGCAGATGATTGCTGGAGACACTGGGGGGAATGCTGGAGACACTGGGGGCAATGCTGGAGACACTGGGGCAGATTGCTGGACACACTGGGGGCAATGCTGGAGGACACACTGGGGCAAATGATTGCTGGAGACACTGGGGCAGATTGCTGGAGACACTGTGGCAATGTTGGGGACACTGGGGCAGATGATTGCTGGAGACACTGGGGGGAATGCTGGAGACACTGGGGCAATGCTGGAGACACTGGGGCAGATTGCTGGACACACTGGGGGCAATGCTGGAGGACACACTGGGGCAAATGATTGCTGGAGACACTGGGGCAGATTGCTGGAGACACTGGGGCAATGTTGGGGACACTGGGGCAGATTGCTGGAGACACTGGGGGCAATGCTGGAGACACTGGGGCAGATTGCTGGACACACTGGGGCAATGCTGGAGGACACACTGGGGCAGATGATTGCTGGAGACACTGGGGGGAATGCTGGAGACACTGGGGGCAATGCTGGAGACACTGGGGCAGATTGCTGGACACACTGGGGGCAATGCTGGAGGACACACTGGGGCAAATGATTGCTGGAGACACTGGGGCAGATTGCTGGAGACACTGTGGCAATGTTGGGGACACTGGGGCAGATGATTGCTGGAGACACTGGGGGGAATGCTGGAGACACTGGGGCAATGCTGGAGACACTGGGGCAGATTGCTGGACACACTGGGGGCAATGCTGGAGGACACACTGGGGCAAATGATTGCTGGAGACACTGGGGCAGATTGCTGGAGACACTGGGGCAATGTTGGGGACACTGGGGCAGATTGCTGGAGACACTGGGGGCAATGCTGGAGACACTGGGGCAATGCTGGAGACACTGGGGCAATGCTGGAGACACTGGGGCAGAGCTGGAAACACTGGGGCAATGCTGGAGACACTGGGGCAGATTGCTGGACACACTGGGGGCAATGCTGAAGGACACACTGGGGCAGATGATTGCTGGACACACTCGGGCAATGCTGGAGACACTGGGGCAATGCTCGAGACACTGGGGCAGATTGCTAGACACTGGGGGCAATGCTGGAGACACTGAGGCAATGCTGGAGACACTGGGGCAATGCTGGAGACACTGGGGCAGATTGCTGGAGACACTGGGGCAATGCTGGAGACACTGGGGCAGATTGCTGGACACACTGGGGGCAATGCTGGAGACACTGGGGCAATGCTGGAGACACTGGGGCAGATTGCTAGACACTGGGGGCAATGCTGGAGACACTGAGGCAATGCTGAAGACACTGGGGCAATGCTGGAGACACTGGGGCAGATTGCTGGAGACACTGGGGCAATGCTGGAGACACTGGGGCAGATTGCTGGACACACTGGGGGCAATGCTGGAGGACACACTGGGGCAATGCTGGAGACACTGGGGCAATGCTGGAGACACTGGGGCAATGCTGGAGACACTGGGGCAGATTGCTAGACACTGGGCGCAATGCTGGAGACACTGGGGCAATGCTGGAGACACTGGGGCAGATTGCTAGACACTGGGGGCAATGCTGGAGACACTGGGGCAGATTGCTGGACACACTGGGGGCAATGCTGGAGGACACCCTGGGGCAGATTGCTGGACACACTGTCTGGGGGAAATGCTGGACACTCTGGGGCAATATGCTGGACATACTGTTGTTGAACACACTGTCTGGGGGCAATGCTGGACATAGGGGCTAATTAAGGGATATTATTACTGCAGTGATGTATTTATTTTATTTTTTGAGGACATTGTTTTAAATGGGGGGGTGGTCCTGTTACTGTGTAGAGTGACACTATATCGCCTTTTTTTCTTCATGTGGTGTAATGTAGAACTTGTGAAAAATTAAGTAATGTGTTCTGCAAGCGGAGCTCGAGATAACTGTGTTATTTCCTGCAGAAACGAGTCCTGGCTGGAAGAAATGATGGCGGTCTGTGCTGGATGAAAGATGGAGGACTTCACCTAGAGACGTCACTGGTGAGTCAGTGTTACCTATACACTGACACTATACACTGTATACTATACACAGAGGTCCTGTGTATAATGTCACCAGTGATCACTGTATTACCTATATACTATATACAAAGGTCATGTGTAACATGTCACCAGTGATCGCTGTATTACCTCTACACAGACACTGCATACTAAGTACAGATCTCCTGTGAATACTGGCACATATGGTGATAGTATTGTGTTGTTTTTTTTATTACCGATCAGTATTGTAGTATTCAGTCACTATGTGGTGGTAATATGTGGTCGGGAAATGGTGTTGTGGTATTTGACCCTTGTATGTGCTATTTGGTCACCAAGTGGTGGTAATATGTGGTCTTGATATGGTGCAGTGGTACTTGTTCCTTGTATGTGATATTATTCGATCACTGTGGTTGTAATTTGTGGTCTGGTCATGGCGCGGTGGTATTTGTTCCTTGTATGTGATATTGGTCAAAATATACCTAAATTGTATTGCATATTTTAACAAATATTTAATAGGTTACAGTAGAGTAGGGCCCAACCATTTTTCTGGAATAATCTGGTTCAGGTATCACATGACCCCCGTCACATGACCCCCGTCACATGACCCCTGTCACATGACCCCCATCACATGACCGGGGGGGCACCAAACTTGGGAACAGCCCGGGCGGCAAAAGCTCTAGCTACGCCCCTGGATGTTGGGTAAGAGAAGCAGTGCTATAATAAGCAGGGCAGATTTGCCAAATTTGCCAAAACTACTGAGAGTGTGTCAAGCAGAGTACAAGCTGCCAGTAGCAGAAGAAATGAGAAGAAAATAGTTGTGTTCTTTGTTGTACTGCATATGGCAGTAAAAGAAGAAATACTCATTGTGGGTTGAACAAGCCATCTCCTGTGTACTGCAAGTTGAGATTTTACTGTACTGTCCAGTTGTGCTTTAGAAGTGAAACCACTAAGCATTAAAATATAAAATCTGCATCTTGAAAAGTATAAGTGCTTGTGCCTCTTGTATGTCTTGCGCAATTCCTCTGCTGGGTTATATAAGGGCCAACACCCCATTCTCTTACTACCTACCCTACCATTACAAGTTCTTTGCTTCCTTACATACATTACTTCTACAGTTGCCTGTTTGCCTCTTTATTGCAAGATATAAAGTAAAAGTGGTGCTGTAATACCTCACTGTGTTACTACACAACAGATCCACTGCTGAAATATTGTTCTGGCACTACCCTTCTTACTTGTTACTTGTACCTGAATTTCTATTTAAACAAGGAAGGGTGAGTGAAGAAGTGGAAATAATTGACATGTAATATTACATGACAATCAATTAGAGTGGGGCACATTTTAAGGGGAACATCACACAATCTGTAGATCTATATCAGACACACACACCTGTTAGACAGTCTAGAACTGGCTCACCAAAACAGTTCAATGAAACCATTGGGATCTATAAGGTAGCGTTTCTCCTTGTGGTGAGTGACATGCTTGGCATGTCAGTGTAAGGAGGCTTACATACCATGCATGCTCCTCTGGGAAATGAAATACAAATTGCCTCTTCAGAGAGGAAGAGGACTTGAACTCTAGGGCCACCTATTGGAAGGAGTCAATATCGACCCTATAAAGAACCTTGCTATGTGACTCAGGATTTTTCTTAACCCCTTCATGACCTTGGGATTTTCCATTTTTCCGTGTTTGTTTTTCGCTCCCCTCCTTCCCAGAGCCATAACTTTTTTATTTTTCTGTCAATTTGGCCATGTGAGGGCTTATGTTTTGCGGGACGAGTTGTACTTTTGAACGACATCATTGGTTTTACCATTTCATGTACTAGAAAACAGGAAAAAAATTCCAAGTGCAGTGAAATTGCAAAAAAAAGTGCAGCCCCACACTTCTTTTTTGTTTGGCTTTTTTGCTAGGTTCACTAAATGCTAAAACTGACCTGCCACTATGATTCTCCAGGTCAGTACGAGTTCATAAACATAAGGATGAATGACCTCGGGGAGAGCAAAACATCCAACACCGCGGAGACACCATCATGTGTTTCTCAATGCAGTGATCCAGAACACTGCCCCCATCCCTTATGAGAAATATGCAAATGCATGTAGAAAAGCCGCAGAGACACCATCACGTGTTTCTCAATGCAAGCAATGAATAGCCAGGTCTTTCACCAGGAAGGAAGAACCACGGGAAGGGCAGCATCCAATAAAGTAAAACCACCTTTGCCAAAACATGGTATCCATCCACAGACAGCTGTTTCGGGGTATTTGCCCCTCATCAGTGTGGAGTAGGAGTAGTACTCCACACTGATGAGGGGCAAATACCCCGAAACAGAAAAGCACAGAGTGGCGCTCACAGCTACCGGCGATCAGTAACCATAGAGGTCTCAAGGACCTCTATGGTTACAATGCAGAAGCATCGCTGACCCCCGATCATGTGACGGGGGTCGGCGATGCGCTCATTTCCGGCCGCCCGGCCGGAAGCGCAGGTTAAATGCCGCTGTCTACGTTTGACAGCAGCATTTATCTAGATAATAGCGGCGGGTGAATCGCGATTTCACCCGCCGCTATTGCGGGCACATGTCAGCTGTTCAAAACAGCTGACATGTCCCGGCTTTGATGCGGGCTCACCGCCAGAGCCCGCATCAAAGCGGAGCTTCTGACCTCGGACGTACTATCCCGTCCGAGGTCAGAAATGGGTTTTAAAATAGAAAACCTTCTTTAATAATGAAAGGGGAAGAAAAAGCTAACTTAATTTATGTGTCAAATGCATATAAACAGAACCCATCATATTGAAGATAAATTTAAGGCTAATTTTTGAACACAGTATACCTTTTTCACTCGCAAAGTTAAATCTTGGCAAATGTCATGTGAACGTATTGAAAAAAATCCTAGGCAAATATTCCCAGTAAACATAGATCTAACTTTGATCACTTTCCTTAATATACTTTGCTGTTTATTACTTTTGTCCTTTTTTGTGGCAGACAGGCTTTTGGGCCCCCTCCGACACATGGGTCCTGGTATGACTGACACCTCTGCACTCTACATAGCTACATGTTTTTGATTTCACATCTTGCCTTGCTAACTTTTCCACCTTGGAATATGTGCCAGTTTGCTGTATTATTGCACAATGTACCCTATTGTACTATACAGCATGTACAGCTTCATCAAGGCCATGTGTCCGTTTCCTTTTCGTGTTTGTTTTTCTGAAACTGAAGAAGTTATCCTAATCATTCAGGAAATACTTTGGATTTTCTTTTGATCTGCTTACTGCAGGCAATAATTATTTAGGGTGTGGCTGGGAATTACTGTACATGAAATGTATTTTAAATGATTCACAGAGAAAAGATTTTCTCATGTTTTAGTATAAAAGAGCATATTCAAAGTGCCCATGTTGAGCATTGCCAGGTTCCCAGGGGACCTGCCAATCATGTTAACTACAATTACTACTGGAACATAGTCACGGTCTGCTGGCAATCTATGAATATAACTTTTATTTCTGGTATCCATTTTATTCTTTTGCAGTTAAGACCTTATACTGATTCTTTGAAAAAATCTCATTGGCACAATACAAGATACAAGATACAAGATTTCCATTTTTTCCTATGCTGTCAGATTTTAATTTAAAAACCTGCTTCTCATATTTGATAGTAATATATTTTGCATATTTACTTGAAAAAAGGTCCAACCTTTTGTGGTTAAATTCCTTTAAAGGGAATCTGTCACCCCATTTTTCACCTATAAGCAGGGCCGTATTTGCCACTAGGCACGTGAGGGCACGTGCCTAGGGCGGGGACAATGCAGGGGGCGGCACCTGAGCAAGGTTTTTTTTTTTTTTAAAGCTGGGTCACCTCCCGACCGACCCTGCCCCCCGCGACCCCCGCACCCCCCCCTGACCTCCTGGCCGCCTCCCACCCACCCTCCTTGAAGACGATACTCACCCTGCTCCAGCGATGCCTGGTCTCAGCGTCTGGAGCTCATCCTGAATGAGCGGTCACGTGGTACCGCTCATTAAGGTCATGAATATGCGCACATTCATGACCTTAATGAGCGGTATCACCTGACCGCTTACGCAGGAAGAAGGTGCAGCGCCGGGAGTTGGGACAGCCAGAGGGATGTCGCTGCCACGTGGTGAGGAACAGGTGAGTATGAGGGATGGGGGGACAGGGGAGGGGGGATGAAGGAGGATGGTAAGCCGCGCCATTCAAGATGGGGGGGTGGAATATGAGCCCTGCATACAGGGGGGGGTGGAGAGATGAGCCATGCATACAGGGGGGGTGGAATATGAGCCATGCATACAGGGGGGTGGAATATGAGCCATGCATACAGGGGGGGTGGAATATGAGCCATGCATACAGAGGGGGTGAATATGTGCCATGCATACAGGGGGGTGAATATGTGCCATGCATGCAGGAGGGGGGAATATGAGCCATGCATATAGGGGGGGTGAATATGTGCCATGCATACAGGAGGGGGTGAATATGAGCCATGCATACAGGGGGGGAACATGAGCCATGCATACAGGAGGGGGGTGAATATGAGCCATGCATACAGGGGGGGAATATGAGCCATGCATACAGGGGGGGTAAATATGTGCCATGCATACAGGAGGGGGGGGTGAATATGAGCCATGCATACGGGGGGGTGAATATGAGCCATGCATACGGGGGGGAAATATGAGCCATGCATATAGGGAGGGGGGTGAATATGAGTCATGCATACGGGGGGGGTGAATATGTGCCATGCATACAGGAGGGGGGTGAATATGAGCCATGCATACAGGGGGGGAAATATGAGCCATGCATATAGGGGGGGAAATATGAGCCATGCATACAGTAGGGGGGGAATATGAGCCATGCATACAGGGGGGGAATATGAGCCATGCATACGGGGGGGGTGAATATGAGCCATGCATACAGGGGGGGAATATGAACCATGCATACAGGGGGGATATGAGCCATGCATACAGGAGGGGGAATATGAGCCATGCATACAGGAGGGGGGGTCATTATACAGTATGGAGAACTGTGTGTGGCCATTATACAGTATTGAGCATCATGTGTGGCCATTATACAGTATGGAGCACCATGTGTGGCCATTATACAGTATGGAACATCATGTGTGGCCATTATACAGTATGGAGCACTGTGGCCATATTTTTTCATTTATAATTGTATATAAAACAGTGTGATCAGCAGTGCTAAATGGCTGTGGTTGGGATGTGGATATGGGTGTGACTAGTTGTGAAATGGGTGTGGTCAGAGGCGTGGCCTAAAATTTGCCGCGGCGCACTACGTGCACCGCAAACTTTATATCTCCTTCCCTTCTTCAAAAGTTGGGAGGTATGGTACGGCATTTGCCAGATCATGGCAAGTGCCGCAAATCCCATAGGGAATGAATGAGGCCGAACACAGTGTTGCTGTAAGTGATCCGTTACGTGGCACATGCAGAAAAAATGACGGATATGCTGCAAAAGGTGACTTTCACATCAGCGATTCTTGCCAAAGTCACTACCGATAGTGTCATACTCACCAAAGGGGGAGGCAGCACTAAAAGTGCCTAGGGCAGCAGAAACTCTAAATACGGCCCTGCCTATAAGCTAAGGCCACCGCATTCAGGGGCTTATTTATAGCATTCTGTAATGCTGTAGATAAGCCCCCGATGTAACCTGAAAGATAAGAAAAACAAGTTAGATTATACTCACCCAGGGGCGGTCCCGGTGCGGTCTGGTCTGATGGGCGTCGCGGTTCGGGTCCGGCACCTCCCATCTTCATACGATGACATCCTCTTCTTTGCTTCCTGTCATGGCTTCTGCGCAGGCATACTTTGTCTGCCCTGTTGAGAGCAGAGCAAAGTACGGCAGTGCGCAGGCACCAGGAAAGGTCAGAGAGACCTTATAAAATGCTGTAGATAAGCCCCTGGTGGTGGTGGCCTTAGCTTATAGGCGAAAAATAAGGTGACAGATTCCCTTTAATCTAGTACTTGTTGATCTGCAAATTCAAAACAAAGCAACGATTGTCTTAATTTTTTTTTTCCTCAGATGAGACATTTACAGTCAAACCTCAACAACCAAAAGGTCAAATCAAAATAGCATAGCTAACATGATGTTCCATCATCATAGGAAAAACACTTAATTCACTTTATGTGAATTATTATTATTATTATTATTACTTATTATTATAGCGCCATTTATTCCATGGCGCTTTCCATGTGAGGAGGGGTATACATAATAAAAAGAAGTACAATAATCTTGAACAATACGAGTCACAACTGGTACAGGAGGAGAGAGGACCCTGCCCGCGAGGGCTCACAATCTACAAGGGATGGGTGAGGATACAGTAGGTGAGGATAGAGCTGGTCGTGCAGCGGTTTGGTCGATCGGTGTTTACTGCAGGTTGTAGGCTTGTCGGAAGAGGTGGGTCTTCAGGTTTTTTTTTTAAGGTTTCAATGATAGGTGAGAGTCTGATATGTTGTGGTAGAGAGTTCCAGAGTAGGGGTGATGTGCGAGAGAAATCTTGCATGCGATTGTGGGAAGAGGCGATAAGAGGGGAGTAGAGAAGGAGATCTTGTGAGGATCGGAGGTTGTGTGCAGGAAAGTACCGGGAGCCAAGGTCACAGACGTATGGAGGAAACAGGTTGTGGATGGCTTTGTATGTCATGGTGAATACAAAGTAACACAGAAAACATAATTAAGAGACGTTAAGAATGCAAAGATTGTCTTACTGCTAAACCAACTTCCAATAGCCTGAGATATGATGCTGGACAGTGATCAGTATCAGGGCATCTAAGGGGGAATACTTCTTCCTGTGAATATTGCCAAGCCGGCGTAAGGAGACCTATAGGCTATGTAATGCTCCTCTTGGAAATTAAATGTGCAAATAGCTTCTTCAGAGAGAAAGAGTACTAGAACTTGTTACATTCGCACGTGGACTGTGTGGCGCAAGGGTGGATTGTCGTCCCACGTTGCTGTGGACCGAGAAGAGCCTTTAGTGGGGTGACTAAGTGCCTCCCCAAGACTGACCCCAGGTGCATGGCAACTGAGGGGGCCATGATCCGTGAAGAGCTTGGGGAATCTTGACCAGGTGGTACACCAGGACTGACCTTGGCCACACGACAGTTGAGCCCTCAATGAGATGTGAAGGTGCTGGAAAACATGATTGCTATACAGACCGGCAGCTGTAGTACCCAGTTCAGACAGGATGGACAGGAGCGGCTTCAGGGAGAACTGGGTCACTGGCAAGGTGCACTGGACTGCAAGTGCGGACAGACAGGGAACCACAGATGCAGACAGATAGGGAACTGCAGACACAGGCAGGCGAGACAGGACTCTTTTCACAATGAGTAGGTAGATAGGGTCAGGTTCTCACAGGATGCAGACAAAGATAAGTATAGACAGGGCAGACTGGAACAAGTTCACACAGGGTACTTACAAAGAAGAAGCAAGTGTACTCACTAAACACTAATGTTGCACAGCAACAACAGATTATAGATGGGCACTCGTTCAGACACTGCAGGTTTCAGAGACAGGAGCAAGTTCAGACAATGCAAGTTTTAGGGATAGATGTAGGTTCAGACACTGCAGGTTTTAGGAATAGGTACAGGTAAAGGCACAGCATGTTCAAGGAAAGATTCAGACTTGGATACAAACATGTTCAAGGATAGTTCCTAATTCAAACAAGGGCAGACACAGGTATAGGTTCAGGGTTCAAGCCTGGGTACTCAGCCTCCTGGTTGGCGGATACAAGAAAGATCAAATACAGGTACAGGTACAGGGTTCAGGTCTGGGTTTTCAGTCTTCAGGGTGGCAGACACAGGAGAATACCTGGCAACTCAGCCGTTGCACAAACACATTGAAATATAATTAAATAATCACAGAGAAAATCGAGTCTAAATAGCCAATAAAATTTTATAAAAATTCATTTATACAACAAAATAGCACCAATAAATGACAAATTAACCTCCCAAAAAATGATAATGGTACAATACATGAGTTTTTTAGAATCAGTAGGTGATTAAATCCACAGGTGTGAAAAAATGAGGCCAAAGAAAGGTCAGGACATATGTATATGTGGGGTGCAGCTGCAAGGCATATAATGTGTCACCATGGACTGCAGCATATCTGTTGTGAATTCTGCTCTTGGACTCCCTCCGGTGGTTGTTGGTGGTAGTGCAGTTGTCTTGGGGTTGTAATCCAGGGCAGGTGTTTCTGCTGATTGCAGCTCTATTAGGTATGTAGGTGTGCAGGATCCATTAGTCAATGCCAGTTGTCCATTGTACTTGGAGGGATTGCATCTCTCTCTGGCTCCTCATGCCCTGCTGCCAATTCAGCTAAGATAAGTGTCTGGTTTTTTGTCTCTGTGCACACATGCAGTGTGCTTTGCAATTCAGTGCAATTATTGTGTTTTTGTCCAGCTTAGACATTGTTTGGATTTTTCAGTCATGCTGGATTCTCAGGAGATGCAGATATACTTTCTATGTCTTTAGTTAGATGTAGTATATTTCTATAATTTGCTGTGGATATTTTTAGGATTTTAATACTGTCTGCTTAGAATTCTGTCCTATCCTTTTCTGTTTAGCTAGAAGTGCCTCTTTTGCTAAATCCTGTTTTTCTGCCTGCGTGTGTTTTTCCTCTTATACTCACAGTCAATATTTGTGGGGGGCTGCCTATCCTCTGGGGTTCTGCTCTGAGGCAAGATAGAATTCCCATTTCCATCTATAGGGGTATTTAGTCCTCCGGCTGTGTCGAGGTGTCTAGGACGTGTTAGGTACATCCCACGGCTACTTCTAGTTGCGGTGTTAGTTTAGGGTTTGCGGTCAGTACAAGTACCACCTACTCCTGAGAAAGTCTCTCATGCGGCTCCAAGGTCACCGGATCATAACAGTACAACTGGCCCACAATGAGTTAAGTGCATCTCAGAAGAAGGGAAGAAAGAGCCATTTTTTTTTCTGTAGCCTGCTTTGTCTTTTCTTCCCTCTTTTCCTCTGGGTGACTGAGGAGTCTTGTGCTAGCATGGATGTTCAGGGATTAGTTTCTCGTATAGACCAGCTTGCTGCTAGGGTACAGGGTATTTCTGATTATATTGTTCAGACTCCGCTGTTAGAGCCTAGGATTCCTACTCCTGATTTGTTTTTTGGGGACAGGTCCAAATTTTTGAGTTTTAAAAACAATTGTAAACTGTTTTTTGCTCTGAAGCCTCGTTCCTCTGGTGATCCCATTCAGCAGGTTAAAATTGTCATTTCCCTGCTGTGTGGCGACCCTCAGGATTTTGCATTTTCCCTGGAATCTGGGAATCCGGCCTTGCATAATGTAGATGCCTTTTTTCAGGCTCTAGGATTATTATATGATGAACCAAATTCTGTGGATCAAGCGGAGAAGACCTTGTTGGCCCTGTCTCAGGGTCAAGAAGCGGCAGAATTGTATTGTCAGAAATTTAGAAAATGGTCTGTGCTGACTAAATGGAATGAGGATGCTTTGGTGGCAATTTTCAGAAAGGGTCTTTCTGAATCTGTTAAATATGTTATGGTGGGGTTTCCCACGCCTGTTGGTCTGAGTGATTCTATGTCTCTGGCCATTCAGATTGATCGGCGCTTGCGGGAGCGCAGGACTGTGCGCGCTGTGGTGTTGTCCTCAGAGCAGATGCCTGAGCCTATGCAGTGTGATAGGATTCTGTCTAGAATGGAACGACAAGGATTCAGACGTCAGAATAGGTTGTGTTTTTATTGTGGCGATGCTTCTCATGTCATTTCAGTCTGCCCAAAGCGTACAAAGAGAATCGCTAGTTCAGTTACCATCGAAACTGTACAACCTAAATTTCTGTTATCTGTGACCTTGATCTGCTCATTGTCGTCATTTTCTTTCATGGCGTTTGTGCATTCGGACGCCGCTTTGAACTTAATGGACTTTGAATTTGCCAGGCGTTGTGGTTTCCCCTTGCAGTCTTTGCAGAACCCTATTCCTTTAAGGGGCATTGATGCTACACCTTTGGCTAAAAATAAACCCCAGTTTTGGACACAGGTGACCACGTGCATGGCGCCAGCCCATCAGAAAGATTGTCGTTTTCTGATGTTGCATAATTTGCATGATGCTATTGTGCTGGGCTTTCCATGGTTGCAGATACATAATCCTGTGTTGGATTGGAAGTCTATGTCTGTGAATATCCAACCAATTAAATCAGGCCTCTTTAAGGTGACACTTCCCAAAAATCATGAAAATACCAAAAAAGACAAAACTGACGGAAGCAAAGTCACAAGTATTCAAAATCTAACAAATTTTATTCAATATTGATAGAAACAGTAGCTAAACATATATATATAAAAACAATTGTCTAGTGCTGTCCTCTGGGGAATACACATACATCTGAAACTGCAAGTGCAGGGCTACATGCAGCAACCACATCCAAAATGCACAAAAATAAATAGTCAATTTATAGGCAGGTATTGTTACTGTTAGAATTAGACCCAAGTTATTTACTGTATGTCACTTATTAGTAGGGGTATCACCCCTTACCACACTATGCCTGGATCAGTGCCAGAGAGTGTATATATGAACATAAGGTAAAGTGCTATGTGCTTAGTGAGCCTATTAGTGTTTCTGCCAAAAAAGAACAATTTAAACCATAACCATGCTGTGCACCAGGGGCTGGCGATCACGTCATGCCCCAATTTAAACTCATATTACTAATAAGGATAGTAGACGCAATACATGACCTGCACGTGCAGTCCTGAAGGCCCCAACGCGCGTTTCGCGTCTTGCTTCTTCCGGGGGAATGTGTATACACATGTTCATATATACCCTCTCTGGCACTGATCCAGGCATAGTGTGGTAAGGGGTGATACCCCTACTAATAAGTGACATACAGTAAATAACTTGGGTCTAATTCTAACAGTAACAATACCTGCCTATAAATTGACTATTTATTTTTGTGCATTTTGGATGTGGTTGCTGCATGTAGCCCTGCACTTGCAGTTTCAGATGTATGTGTATTCCCCAGAGGACAGCACTAGACAATTGTTTATATATATATATATATATATATATATATATATATATATATATATGTTTAGCTACTGTTTCTATCAATATTGAATAAAATTTGTTAGATTTTGAATACTTGTGACTTTGCTTCCGTCAGTCATGTCTGTGACTAGTTGGGGTTGTCAGGGGGTTCATAATGACGTTCCTGTGATGTCAATCTCCTCTTCCTCCCCTTCTGAAGTTCCAGAGTTTTTGTCTGATTTTCAGGATGTATTCGATGAGCCCAAGTCCAGTTCCCTTCCACCGCATAGGGACTGTGATTGTGCTATTGACTTGATTCCAGGCTGTAAGTTTCCTAAAGGCCGACTTTTCAACCTGTCTGTGCCGGAACATACCGCAATGCGGAGTTATGTTAAGGAGTCTTTGGAGAAAGGGCATATTCGGCCATCTTCTTCACCATTGGGAGCGGGATTTTTTTTTGTTGCTAAGAAGGAAGGCTCCTTGAGACCCTGTATTGATTATCGCCTCTTGAATAAGATCACGGTCAAGTTTCAATACCCTTTACCTTTGCTTTCCGATTTGTTTGCCAGGATTAAGGGGGCTAGTTGGTTTACTAAAATTGACCTTCGGGGGCATATAATCTTGTTCGTATTAAGCAGGGTGACGAATGGAAAACTGCGTTTAATACGCCCGAAGGCCATTTTGAATACCTTGTGATGCCATTTGGGCTCTCTAATGCTCCATCTGTTTTTCAGTCCTTCATGCATGATATCTTCCGGAATTATCTTGATAAATTCATGATTGTATATTTGGATGACATCTTAATTTTTTCCGATTATTGGGAGTCTCATGTGAAACAGGTCAGGATGATACTTCAGATCCTTCGTGATAATGCTTTGTTTGTGAAGGGGTCTAAGTGTCTCTTTGGAGTGCAGAAGGTTTCTTTTTTGGGCTTCATTTTTTCTCCCTCATCTATAGAGATGGATCCGGTTAAGGTTCAGGCCATTCATGATTGGATTCAGCCCACATCTGTGAAGAGCCTTCAGAAATTTTTGAGCTTTGCTAATTTTTATCGCCGTTTCATTGCTAACTTCTCCAGTGTGGTTAAACCCCTGACCGATTTGACGAAGAAAGGCGCTGATGTAACGAATTGGTCCTCTGTGGCTGTCTCTGCCTTTCAGGAGCTTAAACGCCGATTTACTTCTGCCCCGGTGTTGCGTCAGCCAGATGTTTCTCTTCCGTTTCAGGTTGAGGTTGACGCTTCTGTGATTGGGGCAGGGGCCGTTTTGTCTCAGAGGAATTCTGATGGTTCCTTGATGAAACCGTGTGCCTTTTTTTCCCGTAGGTTTTCGCCTGCTGAACGCAATTATGATGTCGGCAATCAGGAGTTGTTGGCTATGAAGTGGGCGTTTGAGGAATGGCGACATTGGCTTGAGGGAGCCAAGCACCGTACTGTGGTCTTGACCGATCATAAAAATCTCATTTACCTCGAATCTGCCAAACGGCTGAATCCTAGACAGGCTCGATGGTCCCTGTTTTTCTCCCGTTTTGATTTCGTGGTCTCGTATCTTCCGGGTTCTAAGAATTTTAAGGCTGATGCCCTCTCTAGGAGTTTTTTGCCTGATTCTCCTGAGGTATTGGAGCCGGTCGGCATTCTGAAGGAAGGGGTGGTCCTTTCTGCCATTTCCCCTGATTTGCGACGAGTTCTGCAGGAATTTCAGGCTGACAAACCTGACCGCTGTCCAGTGGGGAAACTGTTTGTTCCTGATAGATGGACTAGTAGAGTGATTTCTGACGTTCATTGTTCTGTGTTGGCTGGCCATCCTGGTATTTTTGGTACCAGAGATTTAGTTGGTAGGTCCTTTTGGTGGCCTTCTTTGTCGCGTGATGTGCATTCTTTTGTGCAGTCCAGTGGGACTTGTGCGCGGGCCAAGCCTTGTTGTTCCCGTGCTAGTGGGTTGCTTTTGCCTTTGCCGGTCCCTGAGAGGCCCTGGACGCATATTTCTATGGATTTTATTTCAGATCTTCCGGTTTCCCAGAGGATGTCGGTTATCTGGGTGGTTTGTGACCGGTTTTCTAAGATGGTTCATTTGGTGCCTTTGCCTAAATTGCCTTCTTCTTCTGATTTGGTTCCGTTGTTTTTTCAGCATGTAGTTCATTTGCACGGTATTCCGGAGAATATTGTGTCCGACAGAGGTTCCCAGTTTGTTTCTAGGTTTTGGCGGGCCTTTTGTGCTAGGCTGGGCATTGATTTGTCTTTTTCTTCCGCATTTCATCCTCAGACAAATGGCCAGACCGAGCGAACTAATCAGACTTTGGAAACTTATTTGAGATGCTTTGTGTCTGCTGATCAGGATGATTGGGTGGCTTTCTTGCCATTGGCCGAGTTTGCCCTTAATAATCGGGCTAGTTCGGCTACCTTGGTTTCGCCCTTCTTTTGTAATTTTGGTTTTCATCCTCGTTTTTCTTCGGGGCAAGTTGAACCTTCTGATTGTCCTGGTGTGGATTCTGTGGTTGACAGGTTGCAGCAGATTTGGGCTCATGTGGTGGACAATTTGGTGTTGTCTCAGGAGGAGGCTCAGCGTTTTGCTAACCGTCGTCGGTGTGTTGGTTCCCGGCTTCAGGTTGGGGATTTGGTCTGGTTGTCTTCCCGTCATGTTCCTATGAAGGTTTCTTCCCCTAAGTTTAAGCCTCGGTTTATTGGTCCTTATAGGATTTCTGAGATTATCAATCCTGTGTCCTTTCGTTTGGCCCTTCCGGCCTCTTTTGCTATCCATAATGTTTTCCATAGATCTTTATTATGGAAATATGTGGTGCCCGTTGTTCCCTCGGTTGATCCTCCTGCTCCTGTGTTGTTTGATGGGGAGTTGGAGTATGTGGTTGAGAAGATTTTGGATTCTCGCTTTTCGAGGCGGAGGCTTCAGTACCTTGTCAAATGGAAGGGTTGTGGCCAGGAGGATAATTCTTGGGTTTTTGCCTCTGATGTCCATGCTGCTGATTTGGTCCGTGCCTTTCATCTGGCTCGTCCTGATCGGCCCTGGGGGCTCTGGTGAGGGTTCGGTGACCCCTCTTCAAGGGGGGGTACTGTTGTGCATTCTGCTCTTGGGCTCCCTCCGGTGGTTGTTGGTGGTAATGCAGTTGTCTTGGGGTTGTAATCCAGGGCAGGTGTTTCTGCTGATTGCAGCTCTATTAGGTATTTAGGTGTGCAGGATCCATTAGTCAATGCCAGTTGTCCATTGTACTTGGAGGGATTGCATCTCTCTCTGGCTCCTCATGCCCTGCTGCCAATTCAGCTAAGATAAGTGTCTGTTTTTTTGTCTCTGTGCACACATGCAGTGTGCTTTGCAATTCAGTGCAATTATTGTGTTTTTGTCCAGCTTAGACATTGTTTGGATTTTTCAGTCATGCTGGATTCTCAGGAGATGCAGATATACTTTCTATGTCTTTAGTTAGATGTAGTATATTTGTATTATCTGCTGTGGATATTTTTAGGATTTTAATACTGACTGCTTAGAATTCTGTCCTATCCTTTTCTGTTTAGCTAGAAGTGCCTCTTTTGCTAAATCCTGTTTTTCTGCCTGCGTGTGTTTTTCCTCTTATACTCACAGTCAATATTTGTGGGGGGCTGCCTATCCTCTGGGGTTCTGCTCTGAGGCAAGATAGAATTCCCATTTCCATCTATAGGGGTATTTAGTCCTCCGGCTGTGTCGAGGTGTCTAGGACGTGTTAGGTACATCCCACGGCTACTTCTAGTTGCGGTGTTAGTTTAGGGTTTGCGGTCAGTACAGGTACCACCTACTCCTGAGAAAGTCTCTCATGCGGCTCCAAGGTCACCGGATCATAACACATATCATATACTTATAGCTAAATGTGCTCAAATTGACCGCCGTGACATGTGGTACAACGATCCCCACTGCTGCCCCCAACATCAATATAAAGACATATTTAAGTGAGACAAAGATAGTTACCCATAGTGATGATTAGTCCTGCTTTAACCTCGGCCACATACCCCGATGCACGTTTTGTGTTCAAAATCCGGCTTCCTCACTGATGGGATGCCATGCTGGGATGTGGGCAGTGACCTTACAGAAATCTAATGTCACCTATGGTGGGTAGTAATCCTAAAAGTCAATATTGACCTTTAACAAGCCATGCCGCATGACTTAAAAGCCAAAGCAGACAATCCATTTGCAGACGCATGTTTTGGGGTGTTTGCCCTTCATCAATGCAAAGCAAGGACAGCAAACAGGAGTATAGACAAGTTTAGGAATTCAATGAAATTTCTTCAGATATTGTATTGTGCTTTTCTCAAAATGGACTCACAATGGAGTTTGGCAGTAAGTAAATCACTTTGATATAATGGTCTATGTAGTGTGCAAGTGTGGTATTTACTCTTATTTATCCTTAAAGATGCCCTTTCACCAGTTTTAACATCATTGAACAGTGGCTGCCCAGCTAATTATAAAATGTTTTTTTTTCTAATTTCTTATCTCCTCTTCTCATTGTGGAGATATTAGCTCATAAAGTTTATATGCTTACTTCCACTATAAGGCCTGTTTCACACATCAGTGCCTCCGGTACGTGTGGTGACAGTTTTCTCACGTACCGGAGACACTGACTCACGTAGACACATTAAAATCAATGTGTCTCTGCACATGTCAGCATGTTTTCACGGACCGTGTGTCCGTTTGAAAAACATGGAGACATGTCAGTGTTTGTGGGAGCGCACGTATCACACGGACCCATTAAAGTCAATGGGTCCATGTAAAACACGTACCGCACACGGATGCTGTCCGTGTGCCGTCCGTGTGCCATGCAGGAGACAGCGCTACAGTAAGTGCTGTCCCCCCAGCTTGTGGTGCTGAAGCCGCCATTCATTTCTTCTCTCCAGCAACGTTCGCCGGAGAGAAGGAATGAAAAATCATTGTTTTTTTATTTTTTTTGTGTTTAAAATAAAGATCCTTGTCACTACCCCCCTCCCACCCCCTGTGCGCCCGCCTGCTGGAAATAAAATACCCACCCAACTCCCTCGATGCTTCCTCTCAGCGCCGCAGCTTGTCTTGTATGAGCGGTCACGTGGTGCCGCTCATTACAGTGATGAATATGCGGGTCCACCTCCCAAAATCACACCTTAAACCAAATAAACACTAAATCTTTGCATACTGTCTCTGTGTGTGTGCCACACTAAACATAGAGACTAGAAAGAGGAGAACAGAACAGTCTGAGGACTTCAGAACCAAAATTGTTCTAAAATATCAACAATCTCAAAGTTACAAGTCCTTCTCCAGAGATCTTGATGTTCCTTTGTCTACGTTGTGCAACGTAATCAATAAGTTTACATCCTATGGCACTGTAGCTAATCTCCCTGGGTGGGGACAACAGAGAAAAATTTATGAAATGTTGCAATGCAGAAAAATCCAGATGGTGGATAATCAGCCCCAATCAAATTGTAAAGAAATTCAAGCTATCATGTAGGCTCAGGGTGAATTAATGTCACTACAATCTATCTGTCGACATTTTAATAAAATGAAATGCTATGGCAGGTGACCGAGTAGAATCCCACTGCTGCCAGTGAGGCATAGAAAAAGCTAGACTGCAGTTTGCCAAAATGTAAGTAAGCCAAATTCTTCTGGGGATTTCTTCTGGGGAAGTGTCTAGTGGAAAGATAGGACCAAGCGAGAGCTTTTTGGTAAAGCAAGTCATTCTACTGTTTAACAAAAACTGAATGAGGCATACAAAGAAAAGAACACAGTAGCTTCAGTCAAATATGGTGGAGGTTCAAAGATGTTTTGGGGTTGTTTTGTTGCCTCCAGCACTGAGTGACTTGACTGTGTGCAAGGCATCATGAAATCTTAATATTACCAAAGGATTTGGGGTCACGATGTAGGGGCTAGTGTCAGTAAGCTGGGTTTGCATCTTAACTCATGGGTCTTCCAGCAGGACAATGACCCCAAACGTACTTCAACGAGTACCCAGAAATGGATGGAAACAAAGTGCTGGAGAGTTCTGAAATGACCAGCAATGAGTACAGATCTAAATCCCATTGAATATCTGTGGATAGATCTTAATATTGGTGATGGGAGAAGGCCTTCAAATATGAGACACATGCAGCAGGTTCCATAAAAAGAGTGGTCCAAAATTCCAGTTAAGAGGTGCAAGAAGCTTGTTGATGGTTATAGGAAGCAATTGACTGCAGTTATTAGGAAGCGATTGATTGCAGTTACTTATTCCAGAGTATGCAACCAGATATTAAATTAAGGGTGCCAACAATTTTGTCAGGCTCATTTCTAGGGTTTCAGAGAAGAGCAACCAGGATGGCTAAGAGGAGACTTTATAGCTGTCTACAAATATCTGAAGGGATGTCACACTATAGAAGAATCATGCTTATTTTCATTTTCACATCGAAACCTGAGAAGCAATGAAATAAAACTGAAAGGGAGAAGATACAGGTTAGATATTAGAAAAAATGTATTGACAGTAAGGTTGATCAATGAGTGGAACAGTCTGTCACGAGAGGTAGTGAGTTCTCCTCTGATGGAAGTCTTCAAACAGAGGTTGGACAGACATCTGTCTGAGATGGTTTAGTGAATCCTGCATTGAGCAGGTGGTTGGGTTGGACACAATGACCCTGGAGGTTCCATCCAACTCTAATATTCTATGATTCTAAGTAAACATGTGTTTAACAAAACGTGTATTTGCAATAATTTTCTTGGAGACATACTTAATTTTCTAGAACAATTTCAAGGGTACCAACACTTTAGGCCATGACTTTATATGTTGCTATAGACAGTGACATCTAAGGGTTAAATGGCCTGGATTTGTGCTATCACTAACTGTGGCCTTTGCAGCAGGGGGTCACCTGTAGTATACAGCTGATACCCATTCAGCTACTGCTAGCACTAGAGTGCTTTATATTTTTCAGGTCTGTAAAAGCCACACTGAAAAATAAGGCCTTTTTATGACTGCTGTAAATATATGTATCAATGGCATAACATGGTTAATAATGGCAGCTGTGAGGCTGTGGCCTCTGTTAAAGCTAGGGGGCGCAGTTTGTTCTCCCCTGATTGTGCAAGCAGATGGATGAAGTCCATAGGTGTGCATGAGAGTCACAGATTTCCAGTCCGGGTTTTCCATGTGGCTGAAGGCCACAGGTTTGTGTGTGTTGAAAAGCCTTGCAGTAAGGGGTATGGGTGTGTCAGGTGTCAGGTGTGTGAGGTGCACGTCAGTGTCAGTCTGGTGTGTGCTGGAGTGCAGAGCAGAGGCCTGCACAGTGCTGGCAGAGTGCATGGAGGCACAGGCCAGCAGAGCCAGCACCCAGGGCAGCTGAATAGCTTGGCACCTGCAGCATACACAGAGATGCAAGTTGTCATGGTACTTGTCTCACAGCGATGCAGGACACCCACAAGAACTAGTCAGAGGAAGGCTGGCGTGTGTAGTGTCTGCAACATATGAGGCTATGTGTATGGAGACGTATGGAGAATGTAATATGGCATGCGGTCGCCCAGGGAAACTGGACAAGGGAAGTCTGGCCTGTTTAGGGACCGCAACTCTAAAGTCATATGATTTGTATTGCTATGAACTGGTGTAAACGGAACACTGATAATTTACACTAAAGGTATATGCATTTATGTGAATTGGACTTAAATGCTGTGAGGAAACACATTAAACAGACTTTTGTGTTGGAACTTTGTGGGTCACTGCCTCTTCACTGCTTACACAGCTATTTGGCTTCTGACATGCAAACTACATATTTAGGCAATCAAATAATCCCAATAATTCCCAATTATCAGTATAAATGGGCCATAAGGAATTGAATGTTTTGAGTGTCAAATGCTGATTTTTGGTTTCCAGTCCCTTTATAGTGACAATCATAAATATCAAATGCAGCACCGATCAAAATACCTAAATACAGTGATCATCAGTACCCTTAACAATGGCAGCCTTGATGTTCCGGGACTTCCTATGTTCCAGGTAATATGTTTCTAAAACAGGCTGAAAACTCATTTTAAACACTACACACTTGTACTAAATAGATATGAATAATGAGCTCTGTCAACAGTACAAAACCTTCTGGTTTCCCGGGACAAATGTCATTTTTTTTTATTTAAGAAAACATAAGTGAAAGCAGAGAATAAATGGTAATATAGACTGTATAGTCAGCAATAATCAAAAGCATGCCTACGATATTTTTGCATAAATGTATGTCATAGGTGCTTGGGCACTTTAAGGGATTTAACAGGGAAATGAAGCATAGGAATTATGTAGTCATGAAAATCACTTCTTAGTAGCTATAAATAAATAATTAGATCTGTATTGCCAGTGCACAGAGCTGGTGTGAAAGGTATAAAATAAAGCTGTTATAATTCCTGTGATACAGAATTCACCGAAGAGCTGTAAAGCAGCTGCCAGGAATTGTATGTATTTTGTAGATATTTCCTTTTCATATAACTGACACTAAGCCGTGAAATGTGTTAGTTAACTACAACAACCTGAAATAACGAAATAGTATGGCATTGGCATTAATAAAAAATATGAAAATTTAAAACAATAACTTACCAGGTACCTATGAAAAAAATCAAATATTTAGAAAAATTCAAATTAGGAAGGAAGTAGAGAACACATTTTGATGCTAAAGCACTTGAGGTGTAAAACTAACTTTCTCTGGGAATTAAATATTCTTTTCTACGATTGTACAGAATATGATGAATCCATCACACAATAAGAACCTGTCCTGGATATATTTCCACTAATCATTTCCAACAACCTCATGTCTATTTCTCTACAAATACCTATCAGAACGAAATGTTTGAATCTCTTGAGTATTATAGCTTACACTTTTTTTTTTTTTTTTAAGGATTTTTTTGACTATAAAAAGAAGTAAGTGATTTAACAGAAACTCACTTTTGTGTTGGCCACAAGAATTTCTGATTTAAAAGGTGTTCTGTCAGCATGGTGTAGCCTGTGTGAATGTATTCATTTTTCTCTGGCATTACAATATTTGATTTGCATCGTAAAAATATGTATGAATTACATCATCAAATGTAGAAGGTAAAGCAGAACGGGATTTATTACGGGACATTCATTTTATGAATATGCCTATGTTACATAGTACAGTTGAAAAAAAGACATGTATAACAGTTCAATGTTTGCAATGTATGTTAGATATATGTGGCTGGGAAAAGTTATTCTAGCCTCCACCATATGCCACTGAATAGGCATACAGTGAAATATGTCACTTACTGACTCCTATTATAGTATATATATATATATATATATATATATATATATATATATATATATATATATATATATATATATAGCCAAATTTGTGTTTTGTTTTTTGTTTTTTTTCCGCGTGTCTCTGTGTTAAATAACACAATCAAACATACTATTTAAATAAGTTAAATAAGTATACCAACCAGGATGGCAACCTCCTCTTTAGTTATTTTTGGACAACTCAGCTAAATATCACAGCCTAATAAAGATTTTCTATGCACAGAACAAAATTAAAAGTTGTAACATTTGTTTTATCTTTGTTAAGGAAAAACAGCAGCATAAATATGTTTGGCATATATTATGGGAGCTTTTTCCAGTTGATACACTAACCTTATGGCTTGTAAACATCATGATTAATTAGGACAGGATGGCATCACTCACTCATGAAAAAATAATGGCAGACAGTTCAGCTGTAGTCAGTGGAACAACACTAGTAAATCTTTCCCAGCATTGTTTTGTAATCATTTTATATTGGGTGCTAGATATTGGTACATGTGGAATGAATCCTTGTGGAATGACTGCAAAGTTATATTTCTATTTCGAAGCCTGTGAAACGTATCCAGGAGGAAGATACCAAGAAACACAAAGGCTTGCATATGCTCCACCAGTGAACCGGATACTGACCAGATCCCAAGGCGAAAGGTTTTCCCACTCCTTAGGACACTAGCAGTCATTTGCCTTCTCCCTTTCTTCCCAACTCTGGCTTGCACTCACCAATGACCTATAATGACTGAAGGTACTGCAGCCTGAGTCCCAGGCGACCGCACTTAACACCTTATAGGGATTGCTTGGTCTCAAAAGGAGAAAAGTCTTCAGTTATTTTATGTCTCTACAAACTTCCAAATCTTGACAGTGTGCAATCTCTTATATTCTCTTATACGGGTAGGCAGTTATGTGAACACATATATGTGATTTGCATACATGTGGTCACATGCCGACTAGACTCCTGCTCTTCTCTCAGTTCTATTCTATTGAAAGAAGTTTGACTAAGCTATTTGACATGTGACCATAAGCATGAAAATCACATACATTCAGTCTCGTAACCATACTGAGAATACTGGGCAAAGGTGATAGTGTACACATTGCACAATCCCAATTCTGCAGTCACATAGAGTGACCGCACACTTCATCTGGGACCGGACAACCTCTTTAACTCAACCTCTATCAGAATAAAATGTTAACACAACATACAGCAGGTGAGACTGGTATTGAATACGTCACCAATTTTCTAGGTAAATATATTTTTAAAGATGCTATTGACATGAAACTGTCACCAGATGTCAATAACCACCCATCCAATCCACACTGGCAAAGTAATCAAACCATAGCTGTCCATAAATTAAGTTCTGAGAAATTACACTGGAAAAATGTATTGAGCACATGAAGGAAGAGAGGTGCAAAACGCCATGTAAAGTCATGTCGTAGCTGTTTGCTTCTGAGCCAATGTCAGTACGCCAGATCACCAGTGAGGCCAAATTGTGGAAGGTTACACCCGTCATTTTACAAGCGCGCTTGGAGACAAAAAGACACCTCACACATATTCTGTGAGCAAGTCACTTTTATCTGATATATCAAAAACCAAGGCAATGTTTTATACCATTTTCAACAAACGCATTTCAATGTAACTCATGTAGCCCCCACCATCACCCAGGGTCATACTTTATTTACCACGCACCCAGAACATGTTGTGGCTGACTATTGAAAGCAAACATGATAAGAAGTATAGTATAGAAGAGGAGACCATCAGACTACTGCGTCAACAGATTCTAGTAATTCTAGCAATTAAAGGCAAAAGGCACTTAAAGGCAAACTATTAACCCTTCTATATCAGTCATAACACCTTCTGAAATCTATCAGTAATTAGAAACCAATTATGTCACTTATTGATAAATGATGTCAGCTGGTACAACTGTCTATAAAAAGTTGTCTCATTACCAAAATGTCACACAAGAAACATCTCATGATGGGTAAAACCAGTGAGCTGTCTCAAAATCTGCACAACCCTATTGTTGCAAAACATACTGATGGTATTGGTTATAGAAGAATTTCTAAACTACTGAAGGGTCCAGTGAACACTGTTGCGGCCATAATCCGAAAGTTGAAAAAACATAATTTCACCATAAACCAGCCATGACCAGGTGCTCCCTGCAAGATTTCAGACAGAGAAGTGTAAATAATTATCAGAAGAGTTGTCCAAGATCCAAGGACCACCTGTGGAGAACTACAGAAATACCTGGAATCAGCAAGAACAATTGTTTCATAGAAAACAATAAATAATGCATTCAACCTTCATGGCCTGAATGCACGCTCAACACGCAAGACTCCAGTGCTGAACTAAAAGCATAGTTAAGCACGTTTAAACTTTGCTTAACATCATTTAGACAAGCCTTTGAAATACAAGGAGAATTAGTCTGGTCAGATGTGACCAAAACTGAATTCTTTGGATGCCATAACCCCAAAAATACAATACCAACCGAGAAGTTTCAAGGTAGGAACATCATGATGTGGGACTGTTATTCATCATACTGCACTGGCAAACTTCAATTAATTAAATGAAGGATGAATGGACAAAAGTACATTCTTGATAAAAATCTGCTGCCATCTACCAGGATCATGAAGATGAAACAAGAGTGGACATTTCAGAAAGACAGTGATCTCAAACACACAGGCAAGGAAACCCTCAATTGGTTGCAGAGAAAGAAAATAAAGCTGCAAGAATGGCCAAGCCAATCACTTGACCTGAATTTGATAGAAAATTTATGGATGGAATGATGGTTTGATTTCTTTAATTGTGTAGATATTTACATAGCAAATTGGGAACAGATGCCGAAATGCGTGTCTGGGTGGACACATCCATGAACAGTTCTACAGGGTGGGCCATTTATATGGATACACCTAAATAAAATGGGAATGGTTGGTGATATCAACTTCCTGTTTGTGGCACATTAGTATATGGGTGGGGTGAAACTTTTCAAGATGGGTGGTGACCATGTTGACCATTTTGAAGTTGGCCATTGTGGATCCAACTTTATTTTTTCCAATGGGAAGCAGGTCATGTGACACATCAAACTTATTGAGAATTTCACAAGAAAAACAATGGTGTGCTTGGTTTTAATGTAACTTTATTCTTTCATGAGTAATTTACAAGTTTATGACCACTTATAAAATGTTTTCAAAGTGCTGCCCATTGCGTTGAATTGTCAATGCAACCCTCGTCTCCCACTCTTGACACACTGATAGCAACACTGCAGAAGAAATGTTAGCACAGGCTTTCAGTATCCATTGTTTCAGATGCTGCGTATCTCGTATCTTCACAGCTACCCTAATATTCCACATCATCTCATCAGCCAGAGCCACCAGACTACTACCCCTAATATCCCACAGCATCCCGTCAGCCAGAGCCACCGGATTACTACCCCTAATATCCCAATCATCCCATCAGCCAAAGCCATCATACTACTACCCCTAATATCCCACATCATCCTGTCAGCCAGAGCCTCCAGACTACTACCCCTAATATCCCAATCATCCCATCAGCCAGAGCCACCAGACAACTACCCTTAATATCCCATATCATCCTGTCAGAGCCACCAGATTACTACCCCTAATATGCCACATCATCCGTCAGCCAGAGCAACTGGACTACTACCCCTAATACCCCACATCATCCCGTCAGAGCCACCAGATTACTACAACTAAAATCCCACATCATCCCGTTAGCCAGAGCTACCAGATTACTAACCCTAATATCCCACATCATCCCATCAGCCAGAGCAACCGGACTACTACCACTAATATCCCACATCATCCCATCAGAGCCAACATTGTCAGGTTGGTGCTGTTACTTCGATTAAAATGATACCTGGGTTGGAGAAATTCGTCTTGTGTTTCTTTTTTTAATCTGTGTTTGAAGTTTTAAGTTAATGAGGATGCTTCATGCCAGTCAAAGAGAAGTTCCTGATTCTGGGCTCCCCCTTGTTAAGGCTAGCGGACCGCACCAAATAATTAGAGAAAAGGAATAAGGTGCACTCGCAGCCCGGGGTCCACCGTGCAGAGATGGAACCTGCTGCTAAGCAATGAAAGACTATTTGGTAGTTCAATGAAGATACACACACGGGTTAGCTTCACCCTGTGTGAAAGAAGCGAACCCTGTTGCGTTACAGGGCCACAGTACCGCACGTAACAGAAATAATAATTAAGTAGCAAGAGAGTGCATGCGGTGCCGCACTGGCGGATGCCACTAACCACTCAGACTTGGGTTTGGAAAGCGCGGTGATAGCGCATGGAGCCTCTCTGGCGGTCACAGTAATAGACGCTGTTTGTGTACCAGTGTTGGTAACAAGTCGGGCGCTAGATTACAATCATCCTCCTTACGCGAGCATTCAAACCCAAGGGAGGGGATGATTAAAGAGCGACTTTCACTCACAACACACACACATAAACAAGTGTATACTAGCGCATGGCCATGCGGCCATGCAAACCTTTTATAGCTGCAGCAAGTTCAGGACCTTCCTAGAGGACCAACGAGAACTGCTATAGTAACTGAGCAACTTCAGGACCTTCCTAGAGGACCAATAGGAGCTACTGCAGTACCTGAGCATGTGACCCCAGACCTCCACTGAGAGGTCTTCCTTTGGGCATGCTCAGAAGGGGAAAAGCAGGACTTAGTCCCAAAAACGTCTGCTCGCTGCTGATCAGTACAGGCTACAATGGCAGAGCCTGGAAAGGCAGCAGTAACCCTTTGCACAGAATCAGACTGAGTGAGACACTGGGACTGATGTCTCCACTGAGCAGGCTCCACTGCGGCTGATGCAGAATGAGAGACCGCAGTAGACATGGTTCGAGATTCCCCCTGTGCAGCAGCAGGAACTCGACTCCCAACACCCCTACAGTCTGTGGCAGAGGGTGGTCTGTGTCGGCATGGTAATAAATTGTGTTATTTCCAGCTTTACAGAAGGATGATAACACCATAGAAATGATAAGAATAATAGGCTTCAATTACCACAACTGTCTACAAGGAAAACTGTTGCTCATAGCAACCAATCACAGCTCAGCTTTTTTTAAACAGCTCTGGTGAAATGAAAGCTGCTTAGTGATAGGTTGGGGCTATGTGGAGTGGGAGTGACTGATTCACACACAGATACACACACACATACTGTTAGGGCTAGCGGAACGCACCGAGTAAATATAGATGTTATTATTGGTGCGTTCGCAGCCCGGGGTCCACCGTGCAGAAGGCACTTGCTGCTAGCAAATGACGGCACTATATGGCGGTTTAAGCAAACTCTGTTACTTCACAGAGTCGCATTGAAACAAGATGCTGTGCCCTGTTAACCCCACAGGAGTTCACAGCTAACTGCCGAGCTGAAGGCAGTCTGTGGTCATGCAAACATACAATCTCCTCACCGGAGGAGCTGGTATTCTAGGGAATTATTTCAGCCGGGGCCCTAAATCCACGCACACAATCTCCTCGCCGGAGGTGCCGGCATTCTAGGGGCTTATTTCAGCCGAGTCCCTGGACACACATAAATGTGACCACACTGGCGCATGCACATAACAGATTTGATACTAGCGCATGGCCATGCGAACCCTTTATAGCTGCAGCAGGTACATGAAATTCCAAGAAGGACCAATGAGAGGCTACCACAGAGCCTGAGCAACTTCAGGACCTTCCTGGAGGACCAATGGGTTTTGCTGCAGTATCAAAGCATGTGACCCTCGACCTCCAATAAGAGATCCCACCCTGGGCATGCTCAGAAGGTGAAAAGCAGGACTTAGTCCCAAAAGCGTCTGCTCACCGCTGCCCAGCACTGGTCTTAATGGCAGAACCTGGAAGAACAGCAGTATCCAGGTGCAGAGTATCTGCCTGAGTCAGACGCTGGGACCGACGTCTCCGCTGAGCAGGCTCCACTGCGGCTGGATAAGGATGGGAGACCGCAGTGGAGATGGCTCGAGATTCCCCCTGTGCAGAGGCGGGAACTCGACACATACCCCCATTTTTATATACACTGCTCAAAAAAATATAGGGAACTTAAACAACAGAATATAACTCTAAGTAAATCAAACTTCTGTGAAATCAAACTGTCCACTGAGGGAGCAACACTGTTTGACAATCAATTTCACATGCTGTTGTGCAAATCAAATAGACAACAGATGGAAATTATTGGCAATTATCAAGACACACTCAATAAAGAAGTGGTTCTGCAGGTGGGGACCACAGACCACATCTCAGTACCAATGCTTTCTGGCTGATGTTTCGGTCACTTTTGAATGTTGTTGTGCTTTCACACTCATGGTAGCATGAGACAGACTCTACAACCCACACAGGTAGTGCAGCTTATCCAGGATGGCACATCAATGCGAGCTGTGGCAAGAAGGTTTGCTGTGTCTGTTAGCATAGTGTCCACAGGCTGGAGGTGCTACCAGGAGACAGGCCAGTACACCAGGAGACAGGCCAGTACACCAGGAGATGGAGAGGGGGCCATAGGAGGGCAACAACCCAGCAGCAGGACCGCTCCCTCAGCCTTTTTGCAAAAAGGAACAGGAGGAACACTGCCAGAGCCCTGCAAAATGACCTCCAGCAGGCCACAAATGTGCATGTGTCTGCACAAACGGCTAGAAACCGACTCCATGAGGATGGTCTGAGTGCCCTACATCCACAGATCCCCCATTGCCCTACATCCACAGATCCATTGTGATCACAGCCCAACAGCAGGATGCTTGGTATTTGCCACAGAACACCAGGATTGGCAAATTCACCACTGGTGCCCTGTGCTCTTCACACATGAAAGCAGGTTCACACTGAGCACATGTGACAGACGTGACAGAGTCTGGAGACACTGTGGAGAGCGATCTGCTGCCTGCAACATTGTTCAGCATGACCGGTTTGACAGTGGGTCAGTAATGGTGTGGGGTGGCATTTCTTTGGAGGGCCGCACAGCCCTCCATGTGCTCGCCAGAGGTAGCCTGACTGTCATTAGGTACCGAGATGAGATCCTCAGACCCCATATGCTGGTGCGGTTGTCCCTGGGTTCCTCCTAATGCAGGACAATGCCAGACCTCATGTGGCTGGAGTATGTCAGCAGTTCCTGCAAGATGAAGGCATTGAAGCTATGGACTGGCCCGCCTGTTCCCCAAACCTGAATCCGATTGAACACATCTGGGACATCATGTCTCGCACCATCCACCAACGTCACGTTGCACCACAGACTGTCCAAGAGTGGTGGATGCTTTAGTCCAGGTCTGGGAGGAGATCCCTCAAGAGACCATCCGCCGCCTTATCAGGAGCATGCCCACGCATTGTAGGGAGGTCATACAGGCACGTGGAGGCCACACACACTACTGAGCATCATTTCCTTGTCTTGAGGCATTTGCATTGAAGTTGGATCAGCCTGTAACTTTATTTTCCACTTTGATTTTGAGCATCATTCCAACTCCAGACCTCAGTGGGATATTAGTTGTGATTTACGCTGATCATTTTTAGGTTTTATTGTTCTCAACACATTCCACTATGTAATGAATAAAGGTTTACAACTGGAATATTTCATTCAGTGATATCTAGGATGTGGGATTTTAGTGTTCCCTTTATTTTTTTGAGCAGTGTATATAGATATGTACCTTGTGCATAATGCACTCTATTTAGGACATCCATCTTCTCATTACCTGTACCATAATATATGCATTTTGTCACATCTTGTTCAGAAATGTTCTATCCAGGCACTCGGTCTATTCTATGTTTATGCAATTTGCACTTTATATAGTATACAATCATAGGTATTGTGCTTTGTGATATAACTGTTCCTGGATTTTACGTCTGCTTCTTTCTGGTTATTTCCCCCACCCCTCTCCAAATTTTAATTACTATGTAAGTAATAAAATATCACTTCATGTTCTTACAAAGACTCTTGTATTCGGTTTGTTTCTTCTCTTTTTTTTCATAATTTCACTGATGGGTCGTGATTTATCCTATATACATATGTGGTGGTGATTTTGATTCATTTTCACCTTTTGATACCCTCATTTTTGATTAGTTTTATTATACCTCATGTGTTTCTACTTTTTGATATTTATTTTTAATTATTTCATCAGGTGTATTATGGATTTATGAAACAATGGTATATAGGCACAAATTTGTAATATTTTTTCCATACTTTTTTACATCTTAGTGGCCATGTGTTTACTTAAGACATTCAACATTAATGTCCCTACTAGTGTTGAGCGATACCGTCCGATACTTGAAAGTATCGGTATCGGAAAGTATCGGCCGATACCGGCAAAGTATCGGATCCAATCCGATACCGATACCCGATACCAATACAAGTCAATGGGACTCATGTATCGGACGGTATCCCTGATGGTTCCCAGGGTCTGAAGGAGAGGAAACTCCCCTTCAGGCCCTGGGATCCATATAAATGTGTAAAATAAAGAATTAAAATAAAAAATATTGCTATACTCACCTCTCCGACGCAGCCCGGACCTCAGCGAGGGAACCGGCAGCGTTGTTTGTTTAAAATTCGCGCTTTTACTTGGTTACGTGAAGTCCCGGCTTGTGATTGGTCAGGGCGGCCATGTTGCCGGGACGCGGACCAATCACAGCAAGCCGTGACGAAATTACGTCACGGCTTGCTGTGATTGGTCCGCGTCCCGGCAACATGGCCGCCATTAACCAATCACAAGCCGTGACGTCACGGGAGGCTGGAAACGCGCGCTTTTTAAAAAGCGCGCGTGTCCAGCCTCCAGTGACGTCCCGGCTTATGATTGGTCACGGCGCCATGTTGCCGGGACGCGGACCAATCACAGCAAGCCGTGACGAAATTACGTCACGGCTTGCTGTGATTGGTCCGCGTCCCGGCAACATGGCCGCCATTAACCAATCACAAGCCGTGACGTCAAGGGAGGCTGGACACGCGCGCTTTTTAAAATGGGCGCGTGTCCAGCCTCCCGTGACGTCCCGGCTTGTGATTGGTTGCGCCGCGGTCAACCAATCACAAGCCGGGAGGCTGGACACGCGCGCATTTTAAAATTTTAAAATGGGCGCGTGTCCAGCCTCCCGTGACGTCCCGGCTTGAGATTGGTTGCGGCGCGGTCAACCAATCACAAGTGTGTACCAAGCTCACAATCAAGACCTGAGCCTCGCAATACATCAAAAAGTGCCAAGCTAAGCCAAACTACAGGGTTGAAAACATCATACTTCTGTATACATATAAATAAGTGTACAATTTGGACACGCGCGCATTTTAAAACGCATTTTAAAATGCGCGCGTGTCCAGCCTCCCGGCTTGTGATTGGTTGACCGCGCCGCAACCAATCACAAGCCGGGACGTCACGGGAGGCTGGACACGCGCCCATTTTAAAATGCGCGCGTGTCCAGCCTCCCGTGACGTCACGGCTTGTGATTGGTTGCGTCTCCCATGTGACTGCGACGCAACCAATCACAAAGCCGGGACGTAATTTTAAAATCCTTAAGGACCTTTAATTACGTCACGGCTTGCTGTGATTGGTTGCGTCGCCCATGTGACTGCGACGCAACCAATCACAACGCCGGAACGTAATTTTAAAATCCTGAAGGACCTGAAATTACGTCACGGCTTGCTGAGATTGGTTGCGTCCCGGTCACATGGGCGGCACGCAACCAATCACAAGCCGGGAGTCACGTAAAGGAAAGAAAAGCGCAAATTTTAAACAAAGAACGCTGCCGCTTCCCTCGGTAAGGTGCAGGCTGCGTCGGAGAGGTGAGTATAGCAATATTTTTTATTTTAATTCTCTCTTTTACACATTTTTACATTAATGTTGTTTCGATACCGATACCCGATATCACAAAAATATCGGATCTCGGTATCGGAATTCCGATACAGCAAGTATCGGCCGATACCCGATACTTGCAGTATCGGAATGCTCAACACTAGTCCCTACTATTCAAAATGTTTCATTAGTGACGTAAAAAAAATGCAGCAAGGGTGGTTTTACTCTACATACCAAAATTGCCAGCACATAGGCATTATACTCTCTTTAATCTCTCTCTATTACCCAACCACTAATAACCAAAATGAGCAGAAGATTTATGGTTTAAGACCACCTTGTTTTTACAATCTGGCATTTGTGTCCAGTGATATAAGTGGGAATACAGCAGGGCTGTTTAGTTATATTTTAATTTCCTTCATTGATGCCCAAGGTTTCCCATGACTTCACAACTCAGCTTTCATATTGCCAGATTGTGTGTTCAGTTGATATTTGTAGTATTTCCTCTGCTGACTGTCAAATGCCTGATAGCCGTAATGCATCATGCTTTAGTTGTGGCCTAGTAGACAATAGATAGATATTTCTAGAGGACTTTGGGCCTGATTCATGTAAGAGGTTGTCCACAACCAACAGTGAATTTCATATTAAATGTTTAACTATTTAATTTAATGATCAAACCATTTTTTTCCAATATACTTCAATTAAACATTCCCTACACTTCGCTCTCTGCTCTAGTTTCCTGTCTTTTTTCACTTCCTATGATGTTTTGTTTGAGTATCCCAGCCTGCAGTGGGGATTCTAAAACGAATGATCAGGGGGCTGACACTGCAGTCTCTACCTCTGCGGTTCTCACCATCCTGACATGAGACATCAGTGACTATCTTTTCAGGGGCTGGGCTAATCTCTGCTTTACAGAGGTCAGGTGGACAGGAAATGTTTCTGCCATCTCTTCTGGTAGGAGGAAGAGACAGTGAGACAGGAAGTTAAATTTTTCAATAACTCCTCCCTCCCAACAGTAATACAAAACCATCCATATCAATATACTGCTGTTTCTAAAAGGGGGAAATATCCAGCCTAGTACAATCAATATAAATATTAATAATAAAAACTCCAGGATTTGATGGTCCTCTTCACCTAGTACTCCAGGAAGTTCATTACAGAAGCTGTATTGGTCTCTAGTCTCCCTGATTGAGGTGTTATCTTTCTATCATTGCGAACTGAAGATGTGCTCTCTTGCAGGCTCATCACTTCTAATTAAGTACTGGAGAAGGAACACAATGTCAGTGTGCATTGAAAGGAATATGACACTGTGAGCAGGGAGCACATACTGACTATATATCAGAATTGACAACCCACGTATACTCAGCAGAGCAGACACTAGCCCAAACACTAAAACAGACGTCCCATTTCAAGCTGATGACAGCAGCTGGGTCATGTCTATAGCCTCAGGCCCCTGATCACTCATTTGAGAATCCCCAATGCATGCTGGGATACTCAAATTAAACATCATTGAAAGTTTAGGAAAAACAGTCAGTTAGAGATGAAACATTACGAAATATTTAATTACAGTACACTAGAAAAGTGGTGAGACTGTCAAATTACATAGACATTTAGTATGAAATTCACTTAGTTTCAGATAACCCCTTTAAGACGGAAAGATGCATTTGAAGGTGGAGTGAACGCCTTTATGAATTAGGGCCAGAGTGTTCTTGACAGAAAAGAGAATTTTCAGCTTTTTGATGAAGCTAGGTTTGAAGTTATTCTATGGAACCTTGTCCTTGGGAATATAGACAACAATTATGACTATTTATTGAAATTATTTTAGCAGAGACTTCATGCTGTATTCATTGTATACTGAATTCCTTGTGTTTAAAATGCAACTTGCATTCATAGATCATTATTTTTTAATATTCAGAACAAATAGGCTAGTATGAGGTATATGATGAAACAGCAACTTTCAGATGGACATTGTCACATTTATTTTGACAAACTCCTTTGTGAAGACTCTTTTTTAATCTTGTATTTTTGGAACCAAAGCCTCATGACACTGAGCACAAGCCACAGGAATGTGATGTTGATATAGGCTGACAGCTCTGATGCAAGCGGAAGGCTTTCGGAATTGAGTTAGTCAAATTGTGCTCCAACATGTTAAAGAAATTGTGATATACTGTGTACATCTCATTGAATAAAAAAGAATGACTGCAACAGCACAGCCCAGTTTCCAGATCAAAAAGAATGGCTAGGATATGGATATTACCATCTCCAGTAATGTTCCACTGTACAGCTGGATCACATTTAAAGAATACTTCACATTTACTCCTGTCTTGTTCATGTCAGCAGCTGCTCTGGATCAGTATCCTATCTAGCTCAAATTGCCCAAGCGATATAATTCATGTCAAGAACCGATTGCTCAAAATAAAACTAATAAAAATGAAGCCAAATTAATACTTCATATCAAGTTACTTGCACTAAAACAGAGACTTAGACCATGAAACCTGTGAAATGTGAATTTTACCCCCTTTTTAAGGAGACCATTATCGGGTCTCACAGCTTTAATTTATTAAATTTATTGATTATTAAAAGAAAGATGGGCATAAGGGTCTGTTTACATAGACTTTTACCAATCAGTGGTCATTTAATAGCCTGTTTATACAGGGAGACCAAGGTACAAGAGTACTGTACTGTAATATAATATATATAATAGCTTTAAAATATATAATATAATACTAAATAATGTAATAGATTGCTCAATTTGCATAGGCTTACATGGTTTTTAGCTCTGCAAGTCCTGTTTACAGTGCTCAATGCACCGCCAAGAATGATGATTTTTTTTTTTTGCTCTGTGCAAAAGTTTTCAACCGATGAAGAAGTGTTATTTGATTCATCGAGTGATTGGCAGCTTGATTCCACTGAAAAATAATTATGAAGCAAATGATTTTTAAAAAATGGTCATTCACAATTGTCTGTCAATGTAAAAGTAGTTTAAAGGGAATCTGTCGCTAGGTTTTTGCTATCTTACCTGAGAGTAGCATAACATAGGAAAAGAGACCCTGATTCCAATTACATATGATCACATCACTTAAAGAGAACCTGTCACCTGAATTTGGCGGGACCAGTTTTGGGTCATATGGGCGGGGTTTTCGGGTGTTTGATTCACCATTTCCTTATATTATTATATTCCTTATATTATATTATATTGCCTTGCGCAGGCGTGTACTCTGGAGGACAGAGAATAAACTTCAATCCAATTTTGCAGCCAGCATGCAGCCAGCGGGTAAGGAAAGGGTGAATCAAACACCCGAAAACCCCGCCCATATGACCCCAAACTGGTCCCGCCAAATTCAGGTGACAGGTTCCCTTTAAGTTTACTGGATGCAGCAGTTGGAACACAATCAGAGTTGTTAGATTATATCCCAAGCAACAGACTAAAGCAAAAAGCCGTATAAATTTATGTTCTTTAAAAGTAAATTTTTATTGAAATATTCAAATATAAAAACTATCTAAAACAAGGAGAAGTGTCAGTGAGTGCCACATCACCGGAAGTATATGGGATTCCCCAAAAGTAAATGTAAATCATTCAATGCTATGTTTTATGTCAGTCCAATAGTTTGATTGGCTTTTGTGGGCCTCATGGCTCCTGGCCACTATAGACACTTGTTCTTATGTTTACTTACTTGTCCCATCACCTGTGCCTATGATGCCTGGGCTTCTGTTGGCGTGCCGGGTCTTGGTTGCTATGGACATGTGTCCCTATGTAAAAAGAAAATGGCTGACAGCACTCACTAGTCAGAGCAGCCGTTCACTGTCCCAGTGAACCATCCAGGACCATCAGGTAATTTCAGGAAAAAGGATCACAGCGCTCCATCCAGGTGAAATATATACAAGGGATTTTATTTATGCCATCAAAGCAAGCGACGTTTCGACCTGAGCAGGTCTTTATCAAGCATACACACAGTAAAAGAGGACGGCCTTAAATAGTGTGGATACCACGCAGGGCACCAATCACTATCAAGACGCCACCCACAGATTATACATCGAAAAACCATGTTCAAAACAGACATCAGACATCATAGTGTTAACAATCACCAAACATAAAAATACTCAATAGCAATAAATTAAAAAAGTACATCAAACTTCATAGATACAACAAATGTAAATACCACACCGTGCAATCCGCTCTGTGCATCGTCCGGTTGTCATGGAGATGAAGGCCAATCCGCTTAAAGTAGGGGAATAGATAGAGCCAATGACCTATGTACTAGCCCACCCCCAAATTATACCTATCAGCAGTATCCGGACATTCCGTCCTGTCATGCTATCCAATAGGAAAAGCCGTACCTTCAAACTCTCACTAGCAGCAACATCCGGCATTCAGACCCGGTCATCGTTCGGCGGCGGTGTAGGAGCGCAGGCGCACCGCAGTCCGGAAATGCCCACAATCCCACAGCAAAGTGCGGGCCATCCGGCGATGTCAGACCTCGCTCCACCCCCTGCCGCATCATATGACACAGGATCATGCCGGTCACCTAGGCAACATGTAAACACCAAACCCAATCAATGCAATATAGACATTACATGAGGCAATGTGTAATTAAACGACAATCGAGGGACATAGAACAAAATCCCACGGAGAGTATCAAATATATAGCTAGTCCATCATAATGATGCACTAATAACACACATACAATTTAGAGAAGCAATGTGTAATTGAACGACAGTCGGGGGGTATAAGGAGGAGAACACAGGGAGATTGCCAATCAATACGGACGATCCATCCATTAAAAGTATTCCCAGGTAATCCTACCTCACGACGCCCGACTGAAGCCGTTCAATCTAAAGATTAAAAACAAAAAGGTTATACATATAATACAGTGTCAATATTAAAAACAAATACCGAAAATGACTACATAGCGCATTCAGGAAACACAAGTATGCAAATTAAAGTCTATATTTAAACCTCTTGGTTGTAAGGACCCCAGCGTATAAATCCATCGTAGTTCTTTCTTTCTTAGGATTTGTGTCCTATCCCCACCTCTTCTCAGAGGCGGGACACTGTCTATTACCCTGAACCTAAGTTGATTTACTGAATGTCTGTTTTCAATAAAATGTTTCGGAACAGGTAACTCCGTACGGCCGGTCCTTACTGTGCTCTTATGCTTGCTGATGCGGGCCCTTATCTCCATGGTTGTTTCTCCCACATAGATAAGCCCGCATGGGCACACTATCATATACACCACATAGCTTGAAGAGCAAGTATATCTCTCATTCAAAGAGAACTTCTTGCCAGTATGTGGGTGATGAAAAGTTTCCCCTTTTAGCATGTTATTACAACAAGCACAGCTCAAACACGGAAAATTTCCATGTCTGGCTGTGCTTAGAGTTTTTTGAACCGAAGATTTAGACGGCCCCACATCAGACTTCACCAGCCTATCTCTCAAGTTACGTCCCCGTCTGTACGACATCATTGGGTACAAGGCAAAACTCTGGACAGTGGGTAAACCTCGTTGTAATAGGGTCCAATGTCTCCTAAGAACATTACCAATGTCATTACTTGCTGAATTATATGTGGATACGAAGGGAATCCGTTCACCTGTTTGACTCGAGTATTTTTACGAGTACTCTCCCGAGTACACATCAAGGCCCTCTCTTTGTATTTAGTCACCTCTCTACCAGGATATCCCCTCGCTACAAACTTAGAGCACATCCCGTCCAATCTTTTATCAATTCTCCCTTCATCCGAAACTATTCTCCTTACTCTTAGCAGTTGGCTCCATGGTAAAGAGCCAACCATTTTCCTCGGATGGTTGCTGTCAAATGCCAAGAGTCCATTCCTATCAGTTTCTTTGACAAAAATATCGGTACACAATTTGTTCTCATTTTTATATACCAGCGTGTCAAGAAACTGAATCTGTGCTAGGGATGATGTTAACGTAAATTGTACTTCAGGATATATCTGATTCAGCTCTGAATGGAACCTATCTAGGTCATCCGAACTCCCTTCCCAGATTACAAAAATGTCGTCTATATAGCGCCACCAGGCTCTGACGTGGTGCCAGAGGTTGGATTTGTACACAAACCTGTCCTCAAGTACCGCCATAAAGATGTTAGCATAGGTGGGGGCCACATTGGACCCCATGGCGGTACCCCTCAACTGCAGGAAAAACTCATCCCCAAACAGAAAAAAATTCCGCCTGAGGATAAATTCCAGCAGTGTGAGGACAAGTTGTGCACACTCAGGGGCCACGTCAGAGCCCGATAGCACAGTAGACACCGCCTCCAGTCCTTTATTGTGTTCAATCGACGTGTATAAAGATACCACGTCGAAAGATGCCAAAATAGTGGTCTCTGATACAGTTAAATCTTCAATCTTATCAAGGAAGTCGTTCGTATCCCTAATGTAGGATTTAGCAGAGGTAGCATGGGGTCGCAACACACGATCAAGAAAAATAGCCGGTTTGTAATGTCTATATTGCATTGATTGGGTTTGGTGTTTACATGTTGCCTAGGTGACCGGCATGATCCTGTGTCATATGATGCGGCAGGGGGTGGAGCGAGGTCTGACATCGCCGGATGGCCCGCACTTTGCTGTGAGATTGTGGGCATTTCCGGACTGCGGTGCGCCTGCGCTCCTACACCGCCGCCGAACGATGACCGGGTCTGAATGCTGGATGTTGCTGCTAGTGAGAGTTTGAAGGTACGGCTTTTTCTATTGGATAGCATGACAGGACGGAATGTCCGGATACTGCTGATAGGTATAATTTGGGGGTGGGCTAGTACATAGGTCATTGGCTCTATCTATTCCCCTACTTTAAGCGGATTGGCCTTCATCTCCATGACAACCGGACGATGCACAGAGCGGATTGCACGGTGTGGTATTTACATTTGTTGTATCTATGAAGTTTGATGTACTTTTTTAATTTATTGCTATTGAGTATTTTTATGTTTGGTGATTGTTAACACTATGATGTCTGATGTCTGTTTTGAACATGGTTTTTCGATGTATAATCTGTGGGTGGCGTCTTGATAGTGATTGGTGCCCTGCGTGGTATCCACACTATTTAAGGCCGTCCTCTTTTACTGTGTGTATGCTTGATAAAGACCTGCTCAGGTCGAAACGTTGCTTGCTTTGATGGCATAAATAAAATCCCTTGTATATATTTCACCTGGATGGAGCGCTGTGATCCTTTTTCCTGAAATTACCTGATGTGTCCCTATGTGTCACACTCTCAGACCACCGGCTGACACGTCACTAGTGGGCGGGGACATGTGACGTGAGATGTCAACTCTGTGGCTTCCGATCCCCGGCTCAGTTGCTGCAATGCTGCAGCTTTTGTCTAACATGAGGTTGGATGGTCTACACCAGAGGTGTCAAACTGCATTCCTCGAGGGCCGCCAACAGGTCATGTTTTCAGGATTTCCTTGTATTGCACAGGTGATAATTTAATCACCTGCACAGAATGATTCCTGCACCTTGTGGAATGCTAAGGAAATCCTGAAAACATGACCTGTTGGCGGCCCTCGAGGAATGCAGTTTGACACCTCTGGTCTACACTATATAAGGAACCCCCGCTGTAAGGACACATACCCCCCAAAGAAGCCGAATCAAAACGTACGTTGGGGTTAGCTGCATTCCACCATCAGGTTGTATACGGTTACTTTATGTATTTTTCTGAAATCTATCTAATATATTTAATAATTTTGATGCTGGGACCGGTCTTATACAGGGTTTTTGCATGTGACAGGTCTGGATATATAAAATTATTTAAGATCTTCCTTTGACCTAGAGCACTGTTTATATAGAACACTGCTTGCTGTCACATACTGACCTCTTGCCCTAAATATCCACACTCAGTCCATATTCTCTTGGGTTATATGAATATTGGTCTCCTGTTATTGTCAAGATTGTACTGTTTTTTGAGTAATTTATTTTTACATTGCACACTTGATGATTATTGACTGCAGTGTATACCAACCTGCCACCAGACTATTGGACTGATATATAACATTGAATAAGTTATATTTATTTTTGGGAAATCCCATGTACCTCCAGTGATGTGGCACTCACTGATACTTCTCCCTGTTTTAGATGTGTGTATTATAGCAGAACTATTGTAGTCCAGGCAGTGATAGTCTCCTGGTGATAGAGCCTTAATTGTAAGTAAGTCAACAACAGCACACAGCCAAAAAGAGTGACACTTGGCTGAAATCTGCATTTCAGCCCGTCTACTTCTGTGCTTTAGATAACTGAAAAAACAGAGTTTTGATAGTTATAGGAAAAAACAGCAGATCAATTTCCTTTACAGCACTGCTAGACTGTGATTTATTTTACTGAGAACAAAATGATTCATCTGTTGGAATCCATATGCCCAGACCTTCCTCTTTATCTCATGTGACATCAGATCTCATGGAATCAGTTAATATATGTCTAATGTGTATGTCTTACTTAACCCAATGAAGATGTACTTAGTTTCTACTTTTCCTTAATTTCTTCCATCATGTCTTTTAAGTGCCATGACATTTTTTTTTTAATCAAAAGAGTTGTAGTTTTGAATTACACCATTCATTTTACAATGTAATGTTCTAAAAAAAACAGGAAAAACGTGAGGTGAGACTGATAAAAACACCGTAAAACTAATTTTTTTTGTGACAGTGGTGGTGGGGGTGTGTTCAATTCTACCATAAATTAAATGTTGTAAAATTAAAGTTCTGTTTGCTTAAGGTGTCACCAAAGTTATACAGGTTTGTTTAGTTTTACTACGTAAAGTGAATTTGTCACTAGGTTTTTACTCCCCGTCTCCCTATTTGAGCATAACATGATTTAGGGGCAGATACCCTGATTACAGATATATGTCACATACTGGACTGTTTGCTGTAGTTTTGATAAAATCACTGTTTTGTCTGCTGAAGATCTCCAGTTCTCTGAATGCTGAGCTCTGTATAACCCCACCCACCCCATCCATTGGTAGCTTTTTGTTCATCGTGCATAGGCAGAAAGCCAATCAGTGGTGAGGGTGGAGTTAAATAGAGCTCATAAATATAGAGGACTATACCGCAGCAGGCTTACTAGTCTTCAAGTGATAATTTCTTGCTCATGAAACAGTGATTTTTTAAAAACTTCCCCAAATGGCCCAGTAAGTGACAAATCTTTGGAATTTGGGGCTGTCCATACACTATACTTCTCTTAGATGGTGACAGATTCCCTAAAATTCCCTTTGTTTTTTTATGAGAGAAGTACTTTTAATGGTAGCATTTTGAGATCCTTACAACTTTCTGTTCTCTTTTTATTACATTTTTGCGGGGAGGTGAAGTGACCACAAAGAAGTTCGCCATGTAGGATAATTATAATGATATTCTATTAGTTTAGACAATTGCACACGCAGCAATATCTGATACATTATTTTAGTTTTTAGACTTTGAACTTTTACATTGTTGCAATTTTTATATAATTTTTTAAAAGTAGTTTTAAATGTTTTTTTTTACCCTTTCTTAGACCTTCTATTGCACTTGGATTTGTGATTGTTTATACGCTAGTAATGCAGTCTGTTATATATATACCTACAAAGAAGGCACCACGCATTATTAATATACAAAAACCACTTTATTAATATCAATAAAAGACCATGAATGGTCAAAAAAGGCCTAAAATAGGCAGCAGGTAAGAGACAACAAACACAGAACAAAGAGGTAGACGCCTGGCAAAAAAGTTTTTTCAATATGTACATAAATGTACTAATATATGCAAAATGCTCACATTGTAAATAATTGTCATATACACAATGAGATGATTAAGTGTAGCATATTGTGTATATGACAATTATTTACAATGTGAGCATTTTGCATATATTAGTACATTTATGTACATATTGAAAAAACTTTTTTGCCAGGCGTCTACCTCTTTGTTCTGTGTTTGTTGTCTCTTACCTGCTGCCTATTTTAGGCCTTTTTTGACCATTCATGGTCTTTTATTGATATTAATAAAGTGGTTTTTGTATATTATTAATGCGTGGTGCCTTCTTTGTAGGTATATATTTAATGTGCGGCTAACCACCGTAGGGTATATTATTGGTGTTGTGTAATGCAGTCTGTTGTAAAACCAGCTGGGTTTCATTAGAGTACAAAGATTCCAAAGACTGGGATCATCAGCAGACCCCAAGCTGCCATCATCATCTGCCACCAGCTGACAACACCATCAGCATCATGTGATAATATTATGGAGAGGAGGTAGCTTCAATCTTAGCAGTTACACTTGGGTGCTATCTGTATATTACAACCAGGACTTATGTTGTATGGAGCAATCTCAGCTCATTAGCCAGCTCCAAGTATTCAGGGCCCAAGTATACTGTATATTTCACGCATCTCAATTCATTGGTTAGAGTGAGTATTTCACTCCAAAATTAAACTACTTTATACACTTATATAGGTGACTTAGCTCCTGTTAAAATCATGGATCGCCTGTCAGGGCAGCGAGGTACTCAGTACTGGGTCCTTCGGTTCACAGGGGAATGTCATGGTGGCTGACCCGGTCCGTGGCCCTGGGACGTCCATGTAAAAGGGAAAGATCTTTAAAGGGGAAATGTTCGTGATGCCACCCGTGGTATTCGGTCAGGGTGACCGACGCTGCTCTAAGGGGTCAGCTGGGGTGATGTTATGGCAGCTAGATGGTAAACCTTCCCACAGGTGAAGTATATCCCCAGGGCTTCCCAGTATGTAGATGATGGATGGTGAGAGGCGCAGTGAAGAACGAGGACACAAGGTTGCAGTCTCTTTACCTTTACTGAAGACTCCAGCATCCACAATCCAGAGCACCAGATCACAGGGCAGGCAGAGTCCGGCCGGTTTGGAGGCAAGTCCAGAGTCCCCTTGTCCAAGTAGAAATCAGTAGCCTTCCTCTAGCGCAGTGGTGTTGTAGTACCTTACTGCTAAGCTTCTCATAAGGTCCTCACAGATGTTGTAGATGTTATGTCTCTCTCTTTGTCCCCCAGATGGATAGGACAAACCCATATGTCCGGTGGCTTGAGGCGTTTTACAGGGACTCTATCATGCCCCAGCCTCTAAGGGGTGCCACCTTGCCTCCTGGGTGTAGGGGCGGACAGGTAATGTGAAATTAGCTGTCCTGCCGGTCTCTGGAGCAAGGCATAAAGAACTGTTGCTCCCTCATTGTTCTGGCTACCGGGATCCTGCGCCTCAGAAGGAAGCAGCCTGTGTAGGGCAGAACTCCTCCTGGTATCCACTTCTTTGCTATGACTTCTTCACCCTCTCTACGATACAGTTCTCCTTCAGTGTCTCTTTCTAGAAGCTGTCACACTTAGGGCAGGCACAGCTCCGTGTCCTTCTCTCTCGATCTCTGACAGGCTCCCACCCCTGCCAGTGACCAACTACCTGAGCGAAGCTCAGCCAGCAACTCTCTAACTTCCTCCCCAGGCAACCAGTTTTACCTAAGTGTGAGAAGTGCCCTAGTAAATAGGAGCATAGCTCCCCCTGGTGGCCTGGAGTGTGAAATGTGTTGCATGTTTGTGATACCTGGATGCGGTTGTTCTTCTTTGCCTCCAAACGTAACATCACTCTCCCCTAGAGGAAAATGACATTGCTGCAACGATCAGGACCCTGGGGCGCTGCACCCCCCCCCTTCACGTTGAATCCAGTACTCCCGGACTGGGAAAAGAAAACAATACATTAGCAAAACGACATACAAAATTTGAATGCAGTAAAATAAGTTAATATAAACTAAGGCTTCCCTTTATGGGAGGTGAGGTCTCTTGAACGTTGCATAACAATAACATTTGTACATGGTAGGCCTACTTTTGAAAATAGAACAATGTAGCAAAACAGTACTTTAACTAACTATGAAGTGCAATTACCCATACGGGTATACTATCTTAAAACCTTAAAGTGCAAATCAACATTTTCCTTTATTCAAGTACAAATCAACATTTTATTACTCCTACTCTTCTTCACATGCAGGACTGTCTATCTACCCCCACGGGCTCACCGCATTTTCCTTCTCTTTATTTTATTCAAAAGTGCATCACTAACATTTTCTATTATCTGTTTTAATCTCACTTTTATTCAAGGTGCTCTATATCTCTAGCTACATACTACCGCCATTGTAAACACCATTCTGTCTATTATATTAACTCTTTAATATACTCTTTCAAAGGCAACAATGGAACTTCCCCTTTAAGGGCAAACTCAAGTCTTTTCTTAGGTAGTGCAAAATAATCAATATTCAAGTCAATTAATAACATTATAACAGCAGGAACGATGCAAGGTGTTATGACCCCAGTGGACAGGGTCTCAGAGGAACGTGTAAGTCTGCGAGATACAAAAATCCAGCTCATAGGGCTGTGGTAACTGGGTTGACCAAATAGCTACTCCTAACGCCAACACTAGAAGTAGCCGGGGATCATGCCTACGGTGATCGCTAGATGACACGCGCCAGCCGGAGAATCTAACTACCCCTAGGAGAAGAAAACAAAGACCTCTCTTGCCTCCAGAGAAAGGGACCCCAAAGCAAGATACAAGCCCCCCACAAATAATAACGGTGAGGTAAGAGGAAATGACAAACACAGAAATGAACCAGGTTCAGCAAAGAGAGGCCAGCTTACTAATAGCAGAATAAAGCAAGATAACTTATCTGGTCAACAAAAACCCTATAAAAATCCACGCTGGAGATTCAAGAACCCCCGAACCGTCTAACGGTCCGGGGGGAGAACACCAGCCCCCTAGAGCTTCCAGCAAAGGTCAGGATACAGATTGGAACAAGCTGGACAAAAATACAAAACAAAACCAAAGCAAAAAGCAAGGAAGCAGACTTAGCTTGAAATACAGGAACCAGGATCAAAGGACAAGAGCACAACAGATTAGCTCTGAATTCAACGATGCCAGGCATAGAACTGAAGGTCCAGAGAGCTTATATAGCAACGCCCCTGAACTAACGGCCCAGGTGAGCAAATAGGAGAAGACAGAAGCTCCAGTGTCAAATCACTAATGACCACTAGAGGGAGCAAAACGCAATTCACAACAGTACCCCCCCCTTAGTGAGGGGTCACCGAACCCTCACCACGACCACCAGGGCGATCAGGATGAGCGGCGTGAAAGGCACGAACTAAATCGGCCGCATGAACATCAGAGGCGACCACCCAGGAATTATCTTCCTGACCATAGCCCTTCCACTTGACCAGGTACTGAAGCCTCCGCCTGGAGAGAGGAGAATCCAAGATCTTCTCCACCACGTACTCCAACTCGCCCTCAACCAACACCGGAGCAGGAGGCTCAGCAGAAGGAACTACAGGCACAACGTACTGCCGCAACAAGGACCTATGAAACACGTTGTGGATAGCAAACGACACAGGAAGATCCAGACGAAAGGATACAGGATTAAGGATTTCCAATATCTTGTAAGGACCAATAAAACGAGGTTTAAATTTGGGAGAGGAAACCTTCATTGGAACAAAGCGGGAAGAAAGCCACACCAAATCCCCAACACGTAGTCGGGGACCCACACCGCGGCGGCGGTTGGCAAAGCGCTGAGCCCTCTCCTGTGACAACTTCAAGTTGTCCACCACAAGATTCCAGATCCGCTGCAACCTATCCACCACAGAATCCACCCCAGGACAGTCAGAAGGTTCCACATGACCCGAAGGAAAACGAGGGTGGAAACCAGAGTTGCAGAAAAACGGCGAAACCAAAGTGGCGGAACTAGCCCAATTATTAAGGGCAAACTCAGCCAACGGCAAGAAGGTCACCCAATCGTCCTGATCAGCAGAGACAAAACACCTCAAATAAGCCTCCAAAGTCTGATTAGTTCGCTCCGTCTGTCCATTAGTCTGAGGATGGAAAGCAGACGAAAACGACAAATCAATGCCCATCCTACTACAAAAGGATCGCCAGAATCTGGAAACGAACTGGGATCCTCTGTCTGACACAATATTCTCAGGGATGCCGTGCAAACGAACCACGTTCTGGAAAAACACAGGAACCAGATCGGAAGAGGAAGGCAGCTTAGGCAAAGGAACCAAATGGACCATCTTGGAGAAGCGATCACATATCACCCAGATAACAGACATGCCTTGAGACACCGGAAGATCAGAAATGAAATCCATGGAGATATGTGTCCAAGGTCTCTTAGGGCCAGGCAAGGGCAAGAGCAACCCGCTGGCACGAGAACAGCAAGGCTTAGCTCGAGCACAAGTCCCACAGGACTGTACAAATGACCGCACATCCCTTGACAAGGAAGGCCACCAAAAGGATCTGGCCACCAGATCTCTGGTGCCAAAAATTCCTGGGTGACCTGCCAACACCGAGGAATGAACCTCGGAAATGACTCTGCTGGTCCACTTATCAGGCACAAACAGTCGGTCAGGTGGACAAGAATCAGGCCTATCAGCCTAAAATCTCTGCAACACACGTCGCAGATCTGGAGAAATAGCTGACAAGATAACTCCATCCTTAAGAATACCAACAGGTTCAGCGACTCCAGGAGCATCAGGCACAAAGCTCCTGGAAAGAGCATCGGCCTTCACATTCTTTGAACCTGGTAAATACGAGACAACTAAGTCAAAACGGGAGAAAAACAATGACCAGCGGGCCTGTCTAGGATTCAGGCGTTTAGCAGACTCGAGATACATCAGATTTTTGTGATCAGTCAAGACCACCACACGATGCTTAGCACCCTCGAGCCAATGACGCCACTCCTCAAATGCCCATTTCATGGCCAACAACTCCCGATTGCCCACATCATAATTTCGCTCAGCAGGCGAAAACTTCCTAGAGAAAAAGGCGCAAGGTCTCATAACAGAGCAACCAGGGCCTCTCTGCGACAAAACGGCCCCTGCTCCAATCTCTGAAGCATCCACCTCAACCTGAAAGGGAAGCGAGACATCAGGCTGGCACAAAACAGGCGCCGAAGTAAACCGACGTTTCAACTCCTGGAAAGCCTCCACGGCAGCAGGAGCCCAATTAGCCACATCGGAGCCCTTCTTGGTCATATCCGTCAAAGGTTTCACAATGCTAGAAAAATTAGCGATAAAACGACGGTAGAAGTTAGCGAAACCTAAGAACTTCTGAAGACTCTTAACTGACGAGGGCTGAGTCCAATCAAGAATAGCTCGGACCTTGACTGGGTCCATCTCCACAGCAGAAGGGGAAAAAATGAACCCCAAAAAGGGAACCTTCTGTACACCAAAAAGACACTTTGAGCCCTTGACAAACAAAGAATTTTCACGCAAAATTTTAAAGACCATCCTGACCTGCTCCACATGCGAGTCCCAATTATCAGAAAAAAACAGAATATCATCCAGATAAATGATCAAAAATTTATCCAGATAGTTCCGAAAAATGTCATGCATAAAGGACTGAAAAACTGAAGGGGCATTAGAGAGCCCAAAAGGCATCACCAAGTACTCAAAATGCCCTTCGGGCGTATTGAATGCGGTTTTCCATTCATCACCTTGCTTAATGCGCAAAAGGTTGTACGCACCACGAAGGTCTATCTTGGTGAACCACTTGGCACCTTTAATCCGGGCAAACAAGTCAGACAACAGCGGCAAAGGATACTGAAATTTGACAGTGATCTTATTTAAAAGCCGATAGTCAATACAAGGCCTCAAAGATCCGTCCTTTTTAGCCACAAAAAAGAATCCCGCACCAAGAGGGGAAGAAGACGGACGGATGTGTCCTTTCTCCAGAGACTCCTTGATATATGAACGCATAGCGGTATGTTCAGGTATCGACAGATTAAACAGTCTTCCCTTAGGAAACTTACTGCCTGGAATCAAATCTATTGCACAGTCACATTCCCTATGAGGAGGCAATGCACTGGACCTGGACTCGCTAAAGACATCCTGATAATCAGACAAATACTCCGGAACTTCCGAAGGCGTAGAAGAAGCAATAGACACAGGCAGGGAATCCTCATGAATACCACGACAGCCCCAACTTGACACTGACATAGCCTTCCAGTCCAGGACTGGATTATGGGTCTGTAACCATGGCAGCCCCAAAACAACCACATCATGCATTTTATGCAAAACAAGAAAACGTATCACCTCGCAGTGTTCAGGAGTCATGCACATGGTAACCTGTGTCCAATACTGCGGTTTATTTTCTGCTAATGGCGTAGCATCAATACCCCTAAGAGGTATAGGATTTTCTAATGGTTCAAGAATAAAACCACAGCGCTTAGCAAATGAGAGATCCATAAGACTCAGGGCAGCACCTGAATCTACAAACGCCATGACAGGATAAGATGACAGTGAGCAAATCAAAGTTACAGACAGAATAAACTTAGGATGCAAATTACCAACGGTGACAGGACTAACAACCTTAGATATACGTTTAGAGCATGCTGAGATAACATGTGTAGAATCACCACAGTAGTAGCACAAGCCATTCTGGCGTCTATGAATTTTCCTCTCATTTCTAGTCAGGATTCTATCACATTGCATCAAATCAGGTGTCCGTTCAGACAACACCATGAGGGAATTTGCGGTTTTTCTATCACATTGCATCAAATCAGGTGTCCGTTCAGACAACACCATGAGGGAATTTGCGGTTTTGCGCTCCCGCAACCGCCGGTCAATTTGAATAGCCAGGGCCATGGTATCATTCAGACCTGTGGGAATAGGAAAACCCACCATAACATTCTTAATGGCTTCAGAAAGGCCATTTCTAAAATTAGCAGCCAGTGCACACTCGTTCCAATGTGTCAGCACGGACCATTTCCGAAATTTTTGGCAATACACTTCAGCCTCGTCCTGGCCCTGAGACATAGCCAGCAAGGCTTTTTCAGCCTGAATCTCAAGATTGGGTTCCTCATAAAGTAAACCGAGCGCCAGAAAAAACGCATCAATATCAGCCAATGCCGGATCTCCTGGCGCCAACGAAAAAGCCCAATCTTGAGGGTCACCCCGTAAGAATGAAATAACAATTTTTACTTGTTGAGCAGAGTCTCCAGACGAACAGGGTCTCAGGGACAAAAACAATTTACAATTATCCCTGAAATTCCTAAACTTAAATCGGTCTCCTGAAAACGGTTCAGGAATCGGTATCTTGGGTTCAGACCTAGGATTTCTGATAACATAATCTTGTATACCCTGCACACGAGCAGCAAGCTGGTCCACACTTGTAATCAAGGTCTGGACATTCATGTCTGCAGCAAGCTTAAGCCACTCTGAGGTAAAGGGGAAAAGAAAAAAAAAAAAAAAAAAAAAATGAGAGAAAAAAAAAAACTCAAAATTTTCTTTCTTATAATCCCACTTCTGCAATGCATCAAACATTCAATACAGGCCTGGCATACTGTTATGACCCCAGTGGACAGGGTCTCAGAGGAACGTGTAAGTCTGCGAGATACAAAAATCCAGCTCATAGGGCTGTGGTAACTGGGTTGACCAAATAGCTACTCCTAACGCCAACACTAGAAGTAGCCGGGGATCATGCCTACGGTGATCGCTAGATGACACGCGCCAGCCGGAGAATCTAACTACCCCTAGGAGAAGAAAACAAAGACCTCTCTTGCCTCCAGAGAAAGGGACCCCAAAGCAAGATACAAGCCCCCCACAAATAATAACGGTGAGGTAAGAGGAAATGACAAACACAGAAATGAACCAGGTTCAGCAAAGAGAGGCCAGCTTACTAATAGCAGAATAAAGCAAGATAACTTATCTGGTCAACAAAAACCCTATAAAAATCCACGCTGGAGATTCAAGAACCCCCGAACCGTCTAACGGTCCGGGGGGAGAACACCAGCCCCCTAGAGCTTCCAGCAAAGGTCAGGATACAGATTGGAACAAGCTGGACAAAAATACAAAACAAAACCAAAGCAAAAAGCAAGGAAGCAGACTTAGCTTGAAATACAGGAACCAGGATCAAAGGACAAGAGCACAACAGATTAGCTCTGAATTCAACGATGCCAGGCATAGAACTGAAGGTCCAGAGAGCTTATATAGCAACGCCCCTGAACTAACGGCCCAGGTGAGCAAATAGGAGAAGACAGAAGCTCCAGTGTCAAATCACTAATGACCACTAGAGGGAGCAAAACGCAATTCACAACAGCAAGGGACCCGTTATCAACCCCCAACGTTGGTCTTGGGCGGGCTACAAGACGTGTTTCCTGACCCGGAATTCGGCCACACCAACGGGTTTTTCTTCAGGTCTCTGAAAAACAAAGCAATTCTCCCAGCAAGATTAGCAACATGCTCTGTTGGAGGCAGTCTCTGTAAAAGCCTCGGTTGTAAAACCAGTAGGAAGCACCTTTAAGAAGGTGCAAACTATATACATGTAAGTTCCGATCATGCACAGTCCATGATTCTGCAGTTCTTTAGGGCAACAGGCAATGAGTAACTTGTGCAAAACACAGGATCCCTTTAACCCCTTCATGACCCAGCCTATTTTGACCTTAATGACCTGGCCGTTGTTTGCAATTCTGACCAGTGTACCTTTATGAGGTAGTAACTCAGGAACGCTTCAACGTATCCTAGCGATTCTGAGTTTTGTTTTTTTGTGACATATTGGGCTTCATGTTAGTGGTAAATTTAGGTCGATAATTTCTGAGTTTATTTGTGAAAAAAATGGAAAATTGTCGAAAATTTGGAAAATTTCGCAATTTTCATATTTTGAATTTTTATTCTGTTAAACCAGAGAGCTATGTGACACAAAATAGTTAATAAATAACATTTCCCACATGTCTACTTTACATCAGCACAATTTTGGAAACAATTTTTTTTTTTGCTAGGAAGTTATAAGGGTTAAAATTTGACCAGCGATTTCTCATTTTTACAACAAAATTTACAAAACCATTTTTTTTAGGGACCACCTCACATTTGAAGTCAGTTTGAGGGTTCTATATGGCTGAAAATACCCAAAAGTGACACCATTCTAAAAAAAACTGCACCCCTCAAGGTGCTCAAAACCACATTCAAGAAGTCTATTAACCCTTCAGGTGTTTCACAGCAGCAGAAGCAACATGGAAGTAAAGAATGAACATTTAACTTTTTAGTCACAAAAATGATCTTTTAGCAACAATTTTTTTATTTTCCCAAGGGTAAAAGGAGAAACTGGACCACGAACGTTGTTGTACAATTTGTCCTGAGTACGCTGATACCTCATATGTGGGGGTAAACCACTGTTTGGGCGCACGGCAGGGCTCGGAAGGGAAGGAGCGCCATTTGACTTTTTGAATGAAAAATTGGCTCCAATCTTTAGCGGACCCCATGTCGCGTTTGGAGAGCCCCTGTGTGCCTAAACATTGGAGGTCCCCCACAAGTGACCCCATTTTGGAAACTAGACCTCCCAAAGAACTAATCTAGATGTGTGGTGAGCACTTTGAACTCCCAAGTGCTTCACAGAAGTTTATAACGCAGAGCCGTGAAAATAATAAATGTGTTTTCTTTCCTCAAAAATATTTTTTTAGACCAGAATTTTTTAATTTTCCCAAGGGTAGCAGGAGAAATTTGACCCCAAAATAGATCCTAAAATTTGTTGGGAAATTTCTCCTGAGTACGCCGATACCTCATATGTGGGGGTAAACCACTGTTTGGGTGCACGGCAAAGCTCGGAAGGGAAGGCGCGCCATTTGACTTTTTGAATGGAAAATTAGCTCCAATCGTTAGCGGACACCATGTCGTGTTTGGAGAGCCCCTGTGTGCCTAAACATTGGAGCTCCCCTACAAGTGACCCCATTTTGGAAACTAGACCCCCCAAGGAACTTATCTAGATGCATAGTGAGCACTTAAAACCCCCAGGTGCTTCACAGAAGTTTATAACGCAGAGCCGTGAAAATAAAAAATAATTTTTCTTTCCTCAAAAATGATTTTTAGCCTGGAATTTTTTATTTTCCCAAGGGTAATAGGAGAAATTGGACCCCAAATGTTGTTGTCCAGTTTGTCTTGAGTATGATGATACCCCATATGTGGGGGTAAACCACTGTTTGGGCGCACGGCAGGGCTCGGAAGGGAAGGCACGCCATTTGGCTTTTTGAATGGAAAATTAGCTCCAATCATTAGCGGACACCATGTCGCGTTTGGAGAGCCCCTGTGTGCCTAAACATTGGAGGTCCCCCACAAGTGACCCCATTTTGGAAACTAGACCTCCCAAAGAACTAATATAGATGTGTGGTGAGCACTTTGAACTCCCAAGTGCTTCACAGAAGTTTATAACGCAGAGCCGTGAAAATAATAAATGTGTTTTCTTTCCTCAAAAATATTTTTTTAGCCCAGAATTTTTTAATTTTCCCAAGGGTAGCAGGAGAAATTTGACCCCAAAAGTTGTTGTCCAGTTTCTCCCGAGTACGCTGATACCCCATATGTGGGGGTAAACCACTGTTTGGGCACATGCCGGGGCTCGGAAGGGAAGTTGTTGTGAATTTGGTTTCTGGGCTCCCCCGGTGGTCACTGGTGGTACTGAACTTGTGTGCTTCATCTCCTCTGTTCACCTGTTTCCATCAGGATGTGGGAGTTTTCTATTTAACCTTGCTCCTCAGTCATTTCTATGCCGGCCAACAATGTTACCAGAAGCCTTTCTGTTGCATGTTCCTGCTCCTAGACTACTATCAGCTAAGTTGGACTTTTAGTCCCAAGTTTGTTTTGCATTTTTGTTCCAGTTCTCTGTGATTGAATATTTCTGAGGCTGGAAGCTCTTGTGAGCTGAAATTGCCACTCTGGTGTCATGAGTTGATATTAGAGTCTTAAAGTAATTTCAGGATGGTGTTTTGAAAGGGTTTTCAGCTGACTGTGTAGTTCCCTTTTCTGTCTTCCTACTATCTAGTAAGCGGACCTCAATTTGCTAAACCTATTTTCATACTTCGTATGTCAATTTCCTGTGAAATCACCGACAATATATGTGGGGGCTACTGTCTGCCTTTTGGGGAAAATTTCTCTAGAGGTAAGTCAGATCTGTATTTTCCTCTGCTAGGGTCAGTCAGTCCTCCGGCTGGCGTTGGGCGTCTAGGGATAAAACGTAGGCACGCTACCCGGCCACTGTTAGTTGTGCGGTAGGTTTAGCTCACAGTCAGCTCGAGTTCCCATCTTCCAAGAGCTAGTCCTTTTGTATGCTTTACTACGTTCTCTTGCCATTGAGATCATGACAGTTTGGCCGGCCAAGGGTTAAAATAATTGGCAGAAGAAAGGAGAGAAAAGAAGTCTGCAGAGAATTTTTTTTTTTCTGAGTTTGCTCATTAGTTGATTCACTTGCATCTCTGCTTACTGCAGCCTTCGTCTCTCTCTCCTTCTAATCCTTGAATGGTTCTGATTTCACCTGATAAAAATGGATCAGCAGAGTTTAGCTACAGGTTTGAATAATCTCGCTATGAAGGTTCAAAGTTTACAGGATTTTGTAATTCATGCTCCTATATCTGAACCTAGAATTCCTTTACCTGAATTTTTCTCCGGGGATAGATCTCGCTTCCAGAATTTCAAACATAATTGTAAATTATTTTTGTCTCTGAGATCTCGCTCCGCTGGAGATCCTGCACAGCAGGTCAGGATTGTAATTTCCTTGCTCCGGGGCGACCCTCAGGATTGGGCATTTGCTTTGGCACCAGGGGATCCTGCGTTGCTCAATGTGGATGCGTTTTTCCTGGCATTGGGGTTGCTTTATGAGGAACCTCATTTAGAGATTCAGGCTGAAAAAGCCTTGATGGCCCTGTCTCAGGGGCAAGATGAGGCTGAAATATACTGCCAAAAATTTCGTAAGTGGTCTGTGCTTACTCAGTGGAATGAGTGCGCCCTGGCGGCGAATTTCAGAGAGGGTCTCTCTGATGCCATTAAAGATGTTATGGTGGGGTTCCCTGTGCCTACAGGTCTGAATGAGTCCATGACAATGGCCATTCAGATTGATCGGCGTTTGCGGGAGCGCAAACCTGTGCACCATTTGGCGGTGTCTACTGAGAAGGCGCCAGAGATTATGCAATGTGATAGAATTCTGTCCAGAAGCGAACGACAGAATTTTAGGCGAAAAAATGGGTTATGCTTCTATTGTGGTGATTCAACTCATGTTATATCAGCATGCTCTAAACGTACTAAGAAGGTTGATAAGTCTGTTTCAATTGGCACTTTACAGTCTAAGTTTATTCTATCTGTGACCCTGATTTTCTCTTTATCGTCTATTACCGCGGACGCCTATGTCGACTCTGGCGCCGCTTTGAGTCTTATGGATTGGTCCTTTGCCAAACGCTGTGGGTTTAATTTAGAGCCTCTGGAAGTTCCTATACCTCTGAAGGGTATTGACTCCACGCCATTGGCTAGTAATAAACCACAATACTGGACACAAGTAACTATGCGTATTAATCCGGATCACCAGGAGATTATTCGCTTCCTTGTGTTGTATAATCTACATGATGTGTTGGTGCTTGGATTGCCATGGCTGCAATCTCATAACCCAGTCCTCGACTGGAAAGCAATGTCTGTGTTAAGCTGGGGATGTCAGGGGACTCATGGGGACGTACCTTTGGTTTCCATTTCGTCATCTATTCCCTCTGAGATTCCGGAATTTTTATCTGATTATCATGACGTTTTTGAGGAGCCTAAACTTGGTTCACTACCTCCGCACAGAGATTGCGATTGTACTATAGATCTGATTCCGGGCAGTAAGTTTCCAAAGGGTCGTTTATTTAATCTATCTGTGCCTGAACATGCTGCTATGCGGGAATATATTAAGGAGTCCTTGGAAAAGGGACATATTCGTCCTTCGTCACCTCCCTTAGGAGCCGGTTTTTTCTTTGTATCTAAAAAAGATGGCTCTTTGAGGCCGTGTATTGATTATCGGCTTTTGAATAAAATCACGGTTAAATATCAGTATCCTTTGCCACTGCTTACTGATTTGTTTGCTCGAATAAAGGGGGCCAAGTGGTTCTCTAAGATTGATCTTCGTGGGGCGTATAATTTAGTGCGAATTAAGCAGGGGGATGAGTGGAAAACCGCATTTAATACGCCTGAGGGCCATTTTGAGTATTTAGTAATGCCTTTTGGTCTTTCAAATGCCCCTTCAGTCTTTCAGTCTTTTACGCATGACATTTTCCGTGAATATTTGGATAAATTTATGATTGTGTATCTGGATGATATTTTGATTTTTTCGGATGACTGGGACTCTCATGTCCAACAGGTCAGGAGGGTTTTTCAGGTTTTGCGCTCTAATTCCTTGTGTGTAAAGGGTTCTAAGTGTGTTTTTGGGGTTCAAAAGATTTCGTTTTTGGGGTACATTTTTTCCCCCTCTTCCATTGAGATGGACCCTGTCAAGGTTCAGGCTATTTGTGATTGGACGCAACCCTCTTCTCTTAAGAGCCTTCAGAAGTTTTTGGGCTTTGCTAATTTTTATCGTCGATTTATAACTGTTTTTTCTGATGTTGCTAAGCCGTTGACTGATTTGACTAAGAAGGGTGCTGATGTTGCTGATTGGTCCCCTGCTGCTGTGGAGGCCTTTCGGGAGCTTAAGCGCCGCTTTTCTTCCGCCCCTGTATTGCGTCAGCCTGATGTTACTCTTCCTTTTCAGGTTGAGGTCGACGCTTCAGAAATCGGAGCTGGGGCGGTTTTGTCGCAGAAAAGTTCCGACTGCTCCGTGATGAGACCTTGCGCGTTCTTTTCTCGTAAATTTTCACCCGCTGAGCGAAATTATGATATTGGTAATCGGGAGCTCTTGGCTATGAAGTGGGCTTTTGAGGAGTGGCGTCATTGGCTTGAGGGGGCTAGACATCAGGTGGTGGTATTGACCGACCACAAGAATTTGATTTATCTTGAGTCTGCCAGGCGCTTGAATCCTAGACAGGCGCGCTGGTCGTTATTTTTCTCTCGGTTTAATTTTGTGGTTTCTTACCTACCGGGTTCTAAAAATGTGAAGGCGGATGCCCTTTCTAGGAGTTTTGAGCCTGATTCCCCTGGTAATTCTGAACCTACAGGTATCCTTAAGGATGGAGTGATATTATCTGCTGTTTCCCCAGACTTGCGACGGGTCTTGCAGGAGTTTCAGGCGGATAGACCTGATCGTTGCCCGCCTGGTAGACTGTTTGTTCCGGATGATTGGACCAGTAGAGTCATCTCGGAGGTCCATTCTTCTGCGTTAGCTGGTCATCCTGGAATCTTTGGTACCAGGGATTTGGTGGCTAGGTCATTCTGGTGGCCTTCCCTGTCGCGAGATGTGCGAGGTTTTGTGCAGTCTTGTGATGTTTGTGCTCGGGCCAAGCCTTGTTGTTCTCGGGCTAGTGGATTGTTGTTATCTTTGCCTATTCCGAAGAGGCCTTGGACTCACATCTCCATGGATTTTATTTCTGATCTCCCTGTTTCTCAGAAGATGTCTGTCATCTGGGTGGTGTGTGACCGTTTCTCTAAGATGGTCCATTTGGTCCCCTTGCCTAAATTGCCTTCCTCATCCGAGCTGGTTCCTCTGTTTTTTCAAAATGTGGTTCGCTTGCATGGTATTCCGGAGAATATCGTTTCTGACAGGGGAACTCAATTAATGTCTAGATTTTGGCGAGCATTCTGTGCTAGGATGGGCATTGATTTGTCTTTTTCGTCTGCTTTCCATCCTCAGACTAATGGCCAGACCGAGCGAACTAATCAGACCTTGGAGACTTATTTGAGGTGTTTTGTGTCTGCGGATCAGGATGATTGGGTTGCCTTTTTGCCCTTGGCGGAGTTTGCCCTCAATAATCGGGCTAGTTCTGCCACCTTGGTGTCTCCTTTCTTCTGTAATTCGGGGTTTCATCCTCGTTTCTCTTCCGGTCAGGTGGAGTCTTCGGATTGTCCTGGAGTGGATGCTGTGGTGGAGAGGTTGCATCAGATTTGGGGGCATGTGGTGGACAATTTGAAGTTGTCCCAGGAGAAGACTCAGCAGTTTGCCAACCGCCGTCGTCGTGTTGGTCCTCGTCTTTGTGTTGGGGACTTGGTGTGGTTGTCTTCTCGTTTTGTCCCTATGAAGGTTTCTTCTCCTAAGTTTAAGCCTCGGTTCATCGGCCCGTACAAGATATTGGAGATTCTTAACCCTGTGTCCTTTCGTTTGGACCTCCCTGCATCTTTTTCTATTCATAATGTCTTCCATCGGTCATTGTTGCGCAGGTATGAGGTACCGGTTGTGCCTTCCGTTGAGCCTCCTGCTCCGGTGTTGGTTGAGGGTGAGTTGGAGTACGTTGTCGAGAAGATCTTGGACTCCCGTGTTTCCAGACGGAGACTTCAGTATCTGGTCAAGTGGAAGGGCTACGGTCAGGAGGATAATTCTTGGGTGACAGCCTCTGATGTTCATGCCTCCGATTTGGTCCGTGCCTTTCATAGGGCTCATCCTGATCGCCCTGGTGGTTCTGGTGAGGGTTCGGTGTCCCCTCCTTGAGGGGGGGGTACTGTTGTGAATTTGGTTTCTGGGCTCCCCCGGTGGTCACTGGTGGTACTGAACTTGTGTGCTTCATCTCCTCTGTTCACCTGTTTCCATCAGGATGTGGGAGTTTTCTATTTAACCTTGCTCCTCAGTCATTTCTATGCCGGCCAACAATGTTACCAGAAGCCTTTCTGTTGCATGTTCCTGCTCCTAGACTACTATCAGCTAAGTTGGACTTTTAGTCCCAAGTTTGTTTTGCATTTTTGTTCCAGTTCTCTGTGATTGAATATTTCTGAGGCTGGAAGCTCTTGTGAGCTGAAATTGCCACTCTGGTGTCATGAGTTGATATTAGAGTCTTAAAGTAATTTCAGGATGGTGTTTTGAAAGGGTTTTCAGCTGACTGTGTAGTTCCCTTTTCTGTCTTCCTACTATCTAGTAAGCGGACCTCAATTTGCTAAACCTATTTTCATACTTCGTATGTCAATTTCCTCTGAAATCACCGACAATATATGTGGGGGCTACTGTCTGCCTTTTGGGGAAAATTTCTCTAGAGGTAAGTCAGGTCTGTATTTTCCTCTGCTAGGGTCAGTCAGTCCTCCGGCTGGCGCTGGGCGTCTAGGGATAAAACGTAGGCACGCTACCCGGCCACTGTTAGTTGTGCGGTAGGTTTAGCTCACAGTCAGCTCGAGTTCCCATCTTCCAAGAGCTAGTCCTTTTGTATGCTTTACTACGTTCTCTTGCCATTGAGATCATGACAGGAAGTAGTGACGTTTTGAAATGCAGACTTTGATGGAATGCTCTGCGGGCGTCACGTTGCGTTTGCAGAGCCCCTGATGTGCCTAAACAGTAGGAACTCCCCACAAGTGACCCCATTTTGGAAACTAGACCCCCAAGGGAACTTATCTAGATGTGTGGTGAGCACTTTGAACCCCCAAGTGCTTCACAGAAGTTTATAACGCAGAGCCGTGAAAATAATAAATGTGTTTTCTTTCCTCAAAAATATTTTTTTAGCCCAGAATTTTTTAATTTTCCCAAGGGTAACAGGAGAAATTTGACCCCAAAAGTTGTTGTCAAGTTTCTCCTGAGTACGCTGATACCCCATATGTGGGGGTAAACCACTGTTTAGGCACATGCCGGGGCTCGGAATGGAAGTAGTGGCGTTTTGGAATGCAGACTTTGATGGAATGGTCTGCGGGCATCATGTTACATTTGCAGAGCCAATGATGTGCCTAAACAGTAGAAACCCCCCACAAGTGACCCCATTTTGGAAACTAAACCCCCAAAGGAACTTATCTAGATGTGTGTTGAGCACGTTCAACCCCCAAGTGCTTCACAGAAGTTTACAACGCAGAGCCGTGAAAATAAAAAATCATTTTTCTTTCCTCAAAAAAGATGTTTTAGCAAGCAATTTTTTATTTTCACAAGGGTATCAGGAGAAATTGGACCCCAATATTTGTTGCCCAGTTTGTTGTGAGTACGCTGATATCCCATATGTGGGGGTAAACCACTGTTTGGGCGCACGTCAGGGCTCGGAAGGGAAGTAGTTTCATTTGAAATGCAGACTTTGATGGAATGGTCTGCGGGCGTCACGTTGCATTTGCAGAGCCCTGTTATGGTCTGGTGATTAAGGAGCGACATGTGACTAGCTCTGAGCAGGTGGTAACTATACCGACCGCAGTTCCTAATCTTAACACAGACACTAGCAGTAGCCGTGGGATGTTCCTGTCACTCCCTAGACACCTCGTCACAGCCGGAGATCTAGCTACCCCTAAAGGTAGAAACAGGAAAGCTATCTTGCCTCAGAGAAAATCCCCAAAGGATAGGACAGCCCCCCACAAATAATGACTGTGAGAGGAGAAGGAAATTACATACGTAGTATGAAACAAGATTTAGCAAAGGAGGCCACTACTAGCTAGACAGAATTAGTACAGAACAGAAAACTGTGCGGTCAGTAATAAAAACTAGAAAAAGTCCATCGCAGAGAAATGCAAAAATCTCCACACCTGACTAAAGGTGTGGAGGGCAAACTCTGCTGCCCAGAGCTTCCAGCTTAGCTAAATAGATCCATACTAATAAGCTGGACAAATGAGCAAAACATAGAAAATGCCAAACAACAAAGTCCACAACAAGTGAACTGCAAAAAGACAAGCAAGGACTTAGCTTTGCTGAAATGTTCAGAGTGGCAGGGAAATCCTCAGAGAGCCATGACTCCAAGCTCAACAATTGACAACTGGCATTGAATTAGGGATAAGGCCAGACTAATATAGCCGAGCCAGAAAGACGATCAGTGAGAACAGCTGCTGATGCTAAATCCAAGAAGCAGCCATACCACTCAAAACCACAGGAGGGAGCCCAAGAGCAGAATTCACAAAAATGCTACTTATAACCACCGGAGGGAGCCCAAGAGCAGAATTCACAACAGTACCCCCCCCTTGAGGAGGGGTCACCGAACTCTCACCAGAGCCCCCAGGCCGATCAGGACGAGCCAAATGGAAAGCATGAACCAAATCAGCGGCATGGACATCGGAGGCAACCACCCAAGAATTATCCTCCTGGCCATAACCCTTCCACTTGACAAGATACTGAAGCCTCCGCCTCGAAAAACGAGAATCCAAAATTTTCTCAACCACATATTCCAACTCCCCCTCAACCAACACCGGGGCAGGAGGATCAACAGATGGAACAACGGGTACCACATATCTCCGCAACAAAGATCTATGGAAAACATTGTGGATGGCAAAAGAGGCTGGAAGGGCCAAACGAAAAGAAACTGGATTGATAATCTCAGAAATCTTATAAGGACCAATAAACCGAGGCTTGAACTTAGGGGAAGAAACCTTCATAGGAACATGACGAGAGGATAACCAGACCAAATCCCCCACACGAAGCCGAGGACCAACACACCGACGGCGGTTAGCAAAACGCTGAGCCTTTTCCTGGGACAATGTCAAATTGTCTACCACATGAGTCCAAATCTGCTGCAACCTGTCCATCACAGAATCCACACCAGGACAATCAGAAGGCTCAACCTGCCCTGAAGAAAAACGAGGATGGAAACCAAAATTACAAAAGAAAGGTGAAACCAAAGTAGCCGAACTGGCCCGATTATTAAGGGCAAACTTATCATCCTTAACATCCTGATCAGCAGACACAAAGCATCTCAAATAGGTTTCCAAGGTTTGATTAGTTCGCTCAGTTTGGCCATTTGTCTGAGGATGGAACGCCAAAGAAAAAGACAAATTAATGCCCATCTTAGCACAAAAGGCCCGCCAAAACCTGGAAACAAACTGGGAACCTCTGTCAGACACAATATTCTCTGGAATGCCATGCAAACGAACCACATGCTGAAAAAATAATGGAACCAAATCAGAGGAGGAAGGCAATTTAGGCAAAGGTACCAAATGGACCTTTTTAGAGAACCGGTCACAAACCACCCAGATAACAGACATCCTCTGGGACACAGGAAGATCCGAAATAAAATCCATGGAAATATGCATCCAAGGCCTCTCCGGGACAGGCAAAGGCAAAAGCAACCCACTAGCGCGGGAACAGTAAGGCTTAGCCCGGGCACAAGTCCCACAGGACTGCACAAAAGAACGCACATCCCGCGACAAGGAAGGCCACCAAAAGGACCTAGCAACCAAATCTCTGGTACCAAAAATCCCAGGATGACCAGCCAACACAGAACAATGGACCTCAGAAATTACCTTACTTGTCCATCTATCAGGAACAAACAGCTTCCCCACAGGACAGCGGTCAGGTTTATCAGCCTGAAATTCATGAAGCGCCCGCCGCAAATCAGGGGAGATGGCAGACAGAATCTCCCCTTCCCTAAGAATGCCAACCGGCTCAAGGACTCCAGGAGAATCAGGCAAAAAACTCCTAGAGAGGGCATCCGCCTTAACATTCTTAGATCCTGGAAGATATGAGACCACAAAATCAAAATGGGAGAAAAACAGGGACCACCGAGCCTGTCTAGGGTTCAGCCACTTGGCCGACTCGAGGTAAATCAGATTCTTATGATCGGTCAAGACAGTCTAGCTACCCCTAAAGGTAGAAACAGGAAAGCTATCTTGCCTCAGAGAAAATCCCCAAAGGATAGGACAGCCCCCCACAAATAATGACTGTGAGAGGAGAAGGAAATGACATACATAGTATGAAACAAGATTTAGCAAAGGAGGCCACTACTAGCTAGACAGAATTAGTACAGAACAGAAAACTGTGCGGTCAGTAATAAAAACTAGAAAAAGTCCACCGCAGAGAAATGCAAAAATCTCCACACCTGACTAAAGGTGTGGAGGGCAAACTCTGCTGCCCAGAGCTTCCAGCTTAGCTAAATAGATCCATACTGATAAGCTGGACAAATGAGCAAAACATAGAAAATGCCAAACAACAAAGTCCACAACAAGTGAACTGCAAAAAGACAAGCAAGGACTTAGCTTTGCTGAAATGGTCAGAGTGGCAGGGAAATCCTCAGAGAGCCATGACTCCAAGCTCAACAATTGACAACTGGCATTGAATTAGGGATAAGGCCAGACTAATATAGCCGAGCCAGAAAGACGATCAGTGAGAACAGCTGCTGATGCTAAATCCAAGAAGCAGCCATACCACTCAAAACTACAGGAGGGAGCCCAAGAGCAGAATTCACAAAAATGCTACTTATAATCACCGGAGGGAGCCCAAGAGCGGAATTCACAACAGAGCCCCTGATGTGCCTAATCAGTAGAAACACCCCACAAGTGACCCCATTTTGGAAACTAGACCCCCCAAGGAACTTATCTAGATGTGTGGTGAGTAGGGTTGAGCGAAACGGGTCGGCCATTTTCAGAAGTCGCCGACTTTTGGCAAAGTCGGGTTTCATGAAACCCGACCCCTGTGTGGGGTCGGCCATGAGGTCGGCGATCTTCTGAATCTGGTATCGGAATTCCAATACCGAGTTCCTATATCTTTGCGATATCGGGAATCGGTATCGGAATCCATATTTAAGTGTAAAATAAAGAATCAAAATAAAAAATATTGATATACGGTACTCACCCTCGGACGCGCCCTGGTACTAATCGGCAGGCTTCCTTCCTAAGAATGAGCGCGTGAAGGACCTTAGATGACGTCGCGGCTTGTCCATGTGACCGCTCGCGACCAATCACAAGCCGCGACGTCACCGCAGGTCATTCACGCGCTCATTCTTAGGAAGGAAGCCTGCCGATTAGTACCAGGGCACGTCCGAGGGTGAGTATATCAATATTTTTTATTTTGATTCTTTATTTTACACATTAATATGGATCCCAGGTCCTGAAGGAGAGTTTCCTCTCCTTCAGACCCTGGGAACCATAGTATCCCATTGCACTGCATTGGGTTTCGTGTTTCGGCCGACCCCGACCTCGACTTTTTTATAGGATCGGCCGATTTCACTCGACCCGACTTTTGAGAAAGTCGGGTTTCGTGAAACCCGACCCGATCCTATAAAAATAAAAGTCGCTCAACCCTAGTCGTGAGCACTTTCAACCCCCAAGTGCTTCACAGAAGTTTATAACGCAGAGCCGTGAAAATAAAAAATAATTGTTCTTTCCTCAAAAATTATGTTTTAGCAAGTAATTTTTTATTTTCGCAAGGGTAACAGGAGAAATTCGACCCCAATAGTTGTTGCCCAGTTTGTCCTGAGTAACCTGGTACCCCATATGTGGGGGTAAACCACTGTTTGTGCGCACGTCGGGGCTTGGAAGGGAGGGAGCACCATTTGACTTTTTGAACGCAAGATTGGCTGGAATCAATGGTGGCGCCATGTTGCGTTTGGAGACCCCTGATGTGCCTAAACAGTGGAAACCCCTCAATTCTAACTTCAACACTAACCCCAACACACCCCAAACCCTAATCCCAACTGTAGCCATAACCCTAATCACAACCCTAACCACAACACACCCCTAACCACAACCCTAACCCCAACACACCCGTAACCCTAGTCACAACCCTAACCCTAATCCCAACCCTAATCCTAAACCTAATCCCAACCCTAACCCTAATCCCAACCCTAACCACAACTGTAACCCCAACACACCCCTAACCCTATCCGTAACCCTAACCACAAGCCTAATCTTAACCCTATTTCCAACCCTAGCCCTAATTCCAACCCTAACTCTAATTCCAACCCTAACCCTAAGGCTATGTGCCCACGTTGCGGATTCGTGTGACAATGTTTGAAAAATCCGCAGGTAAAAGGCACTGCGTTTTACCTGCGGATTTACAGCGGATATCCAGTGTTTTTTGTGCGGATTTCCCCTGCGGATTCCTATTGAGGAACAGGTGTAAAACGCTGCGGAATCCGCACAAAATTGACATGCTGCGGAAAATACAACGCAGCGTTTCTGCACGGTATTTTCCACAGCATGGGCACAGCGGATTTGGTTTTCCAAAGGTGTACATGGTACTGTAAACCTGATGGAAAACTGCTACGAATTCGCAGCTGCCAATCCGCTGCGGATCCGCGGCCAATCCGCTGCGGATCCGCAGCCAATCCGCTGCAGATCCGCAGCCAAATCCGCACTGTGTGCACATGCCCTAACCCTAACCCTACCCCTAACCCTACCCCTAGCCCTAACCCTACCCCTAGCCCTAACCCTAGTTCTAACCCTAGTTCTGACCCTAACCCTAACCCTAGTGGAAAAAGAAAAAAAAATATTTTCTTTTTTTTTATTATTGTCCCTACCTGTGGGGGTGATAAGGGGGGGGTCATTTACTATTTTTTTTATTTTGATCACTGTGATAGGTTATATCTCAGTGATCAAAATATACCTGGAACGAATCTGCCGGCCGGCAGATTCGGCGGGCGCATTGCCGATGCGCCCGCCATTTTGGAAGATGGCGGCGCCCATGGAGAAGACGGACGGACACCGGGAGCCTCGGTAAGTATGAGGGGGGATCTGAGCATGGGGGGTGGATCAGAGGACGGGGGGGTGGCATCGGAGCACGGGGGGAGCGGGCAGGAGGATGTGGGAGCGGACAGGATGACGGAGGGGAGCGGAGCACCGGACAGAGGACTGGGGAGGAGATCGGTGGTGGTGGGGGGGTACATAAGTGTTTCCAGCCATGGCCGATGATATTGCAGCATCGGCCATGGCTGGATTGTAATATTTCACCAGTTTTTTAGGTGAAATATTACAAATCGCTCTGATTGGCAGTTTCACTTTCAACAGCCAATCAGAGCGATCGTAGCCACGGGGGGGTGAAGCCACCCCCCCTGGGCTGAAGCACCACTCCCCCTGTCCCTTCAGATTGGGTGAAATTGGAGTTAACCCTTTCACCCGATCTGCAGGGACGCGATCATTCCATTACGCCACATAGGCGTCACAGGTCGGATTGGCACCGACTTTCATGACGCCTACGTGGCGTAAAAGGTCGGGAAGGGGTTAACATGGGACCCCTTTAAGAAATACCCTGGCCGGGTGCAGAACTTGGAATCCTCCTATAACTGAGGACCCCATTAAGGCACAACCCCAGATGGGTTTAAAGCAGCTAAAAGAGTTAAAGAACTATATACAGTCAGTGTCCCAGTTTGGTGGGTTCTATTGCAGTTCTGGAGGTAGCACTGGTGGAGGTAGCCATTTAGGGTACTGGCGGCTACCAGGTGCTACATAGGGGGCTCCCTCACTCCAGATGGGGGTCTGAGTGCCCACTGAGTTTTGTTCCAGTACAACGGCTTTGGTGCTGGCGACAGTGGGTTCGGTGGTAACCGCAGTCTCTGTGGTAGTGATGGTGTGCATGGTGGTCTTTGTAAGGGTGCAGGCAGGAGTAACTGTTGGAGTAGTGGTGGTGACAGCTGTTCTTGTGCAAAGCGGCGCTGTTGCAACATGAAGAGGCATGGCTGGTGTTTTGGAGCTGGGTGTCATAGAGTCTCTACACTTGTGTACATTCAAAGCAAACCAACCCTTTTCACCAAGGTGCCTGGTGTAGGTGACACTATCTCCTGGATACAGGTCCCTGTCCGGGTGCCCTTCCCAGAGATGGGATTCCACATCCCTCCGATTGACGAATATTTCAGAGTACAACCCCTGCTCCTTTATGAAGCCCCAGCCTCCTTGCAGTTTGAAAGCGACCACAGTGCACTGCTGACGTGGGGCCTGGTTAGCGGTGCGGTCCTTGTGGGCCTGGGCTTTGACCTGCAGATCCCGCTTGTGAAAGGCCCTGCGCTGGGCCTGGTGTTTCTCCTCTTTTTCTTCCCACCTGCGGGAGAGCTGGGACTGGTAGTCCTCCCAACTTAAGATCTCTACAGTCTCTCCCTTCTGCTTCTCCACCCCGAGGAACCCCATAAAGTCTGGTCCGGGATTCACTTAGCGGTACACGACACTCTCCGCATGGATTTCACTAGGCAGGCTGGTGGGTTGGATCGGGGCCTTTAAAAACTGCTCCATCCCCGTAGCCTGGTCCCAGGGCTTGAGATGTTGGAGCCGGTTGGAACCGCGGGGAGGTGGCGCTGCCACGGGGCCTATCAGTGGTCCCTCAGTCACCAGGGCAGGGTCGGCATCCTTACCTGCTGCATTGGTGTCTTCGGTGCTGGTCGGTTGGTGGCGGAGTCTGCAGCGGTGCTGGAAGCGGGTCCAGAAGCAGTGCTGGAAGTGGTGCTGGAAGCGATGCAGGAAGCGGTGCTGGTGGGCCCTCCGCAGGTGCCGTCCGACATGTGGTCTTAGCGCTCAGCCGCATCTGTAGGACCTGGTCTATTAACTCCTCCACGTCGGTCTGCAGGAAGTAGGGGCCAATGGGTGATGCCTGGCCGTGGTGTCTCTCCAGGTGGCTGGGGGAGTCCTCTGCTTCCACCCCACCATGGCCATGGCATCCTCCTTGTGGCTGGCTCCTTCCTGGTCTTTTTCCCGCTCTCTCCTCCGGGGGCGGTTTCTTTTTCTTGGTCTCCTCCCTCCATTGAGGATCAGGAGGTGAATCTCAGCTGCTGACGGACACGTCCTCAAGGTACAGAGGTATTTGGACTGGGAGGCCATTATCTTTCACGCTTCTCAGTTCGTTCACGCACACGACGGCACACCCTTCTTCTCCTGCGCTCCTTGTGGCGCTGTAATGGCGGTGGTGATATAGAAGGGTTAATAGTTTGCCTTTAAGTGCCTTTTGCCTTTAATTGCTAGAATTACTAGAATCTGTTGTTACAGTAGTCTGCTAGTCTCCTCTTCAAGGAGACTATGCTTCTTATCATGTATGTTCTCAATAGTCAGCCACAACATGCTCTGGGTACGTGAGAAATAAAGGTCAGTATGACCCCGGGTGATGGTGGGGGCTATATGAATTACATTGAGAGTTACATTTGTTGTAAATGGTATAAAATATTGCCTCTTGCTGCATTACATCAGATAAAAGTGACTTGCTCACAGAAATATGTGTGCGGTGTCCTTTGTCTCCAAGCGTGCTTGTAAAATGACAGGCGTAACCTCCTGATTTGGCCTCACTGGTGATCTGACGTACTGACATTGGGTCAGAACGCAAACAGCTACAACAGTGGTTTGGGTAGGAATTTTGGCGGTCTTTTGCAATACACAGTCCTTCAATAAATCACAGTTCAAGCACAATTCTGGCACAGTTCTTAGGTGCACATGACCCAATTTTCAGGCTTAAGTAGATCCTGTTTGTGACGCCAAAGATGGATCACCCCGTCAGGGCAGCGGGGTACTCGGTACCGAGTCCTTCGGTTCACAGGGGGATGTCATGGTGGCTGACACGGTCCGTGGCCCTGGGACATCCATGTAAAAGGGAAAGGTCTTTAAAGGGGAAATGTTCATGACGCCACCTGTGGTATTCAGTCAGGGTGACTGACACTGCTTTAACCCCTTCACCCCCAAGGGTGGTTTGCACGTTAATGACCGGGCCAATTTTTACAATTCTGACCACTGTCCCTTTAGGAGGTTATAACTCTGGAACGCTTCAACGGATCTTGGCGATTCTGACATTGTTTTCTTCTGACATATTGTACTTCATGATAGTGGTAAAATTTCTTCGATATAACTTGCGTTTATTTGTGAAAAAAATGGAAATTTGGCGAAAATTTTGAAAATTTTGCAATTTTCCAACTTTGAATTTTTATGCCCTTAAATCACAGACATATGTCACGCAAAATACTTAATAAGTAACATTTCCCACATGTCTACTTTACATCAGCACAATTTTGGAAATAACATTTTTTTTTGTTAGGGAGTTATAAGGGTTAAAAGTTGACCAGAAATTTCTCATTTTTACAACACCATTTTTTTTTAGGGACCACATCTCATTTGAAGTCATTTTGAGGGGTCTGTATGATAGAAAATACCCAAGTGTGACACCATTCTAAAAACTGCACCCCTCAAGGTGCTCAAAACCACACTCAAGAAGTTTATTAACCCTTCAGGTGTTTCACAGGAATTTTTGGAATGTTTAAATAAAAATGAACATTTAATTTTTTTTCACACAAAATTTATTTCAGCTCCAATTTGTTTTATTTTACCAAGGGTAACAGGAGAAAATAGACTGCAAAAGTTGTTGTACAATTTGTCCTGAGTACGCTGATACCCCATATGTGGGTGTAAACCATTGTTTGGGCGCATGGCAGAGCTTGGAAGGGAAGGAGCGCCATTTGACTTTTCAATGCAAAATTTACTGGAATTGAGATGGGACGCCATGTTGCGTTTGGAGAGCCCCTGATGTGCCTAAACATTGAAACCCCCTACAAGTGACACCATTTTGGAAAGTAGACCCCCTAAGGAACTTATCTAGATGTGTGGTGAGCACTTTGACCCACCAAGTGCTTCACAGAAGTTTATAATGCAGAGCCGTAAAAATAAAAAATCATATTTTTTCACAAAAATGATCTTTTCGCCCCCAATTTTTTATTTTCCCAAGGGTAAGAGAAGAAATTGGTCCCCAAAAAATGTTGTGCAATTTGTCCTGAGTACGCAGATACCCCATATGTTGGGGTAAACCACTGTTTGGGCGCATGGCAGAGCTTGGAAGGGAAGGAGCGCCATTTGACTTTTCAATGCAAAATTGACTGGAATTGAGATGGGACGCCATGTTGCGTTTGGAGAGCCCCTGATGTGCCTAAACATTGAAACCCCCTACAAGTGACACCATTTTGGAAAGTAGACCCCCTAAGGAACTTATCTAGATGTGTGGTGAGCACTTTGACCCACCAAGTGCTTCACAGAAGTTTATAATGCAGAGACGTAAAAATAAAAAATCATATTTTTTCACAAAAATGATCTTTTCGCCCCCAATTTTTTATTTTCCCAAGGGTAAGAGAAGAAATTGGTCCCCAAAAAATGTTGTGCAATTTGTCCTGAGTACGCAGATACCCCATATGTTGGGGTAAACCACTGTTTGGGCGCATGGCAGAGCTCGGAAGTGAAGGAGCGCCATTTGACTTTTCAATGCAAAATTGACTGGAATTGAGATGGGACGCCATGTTGCGTTTGGAGAGCCCCTGATGTGCCTAAACATTGAAACCTCCTACAAGTGACACCATTTTGGAAAGTAGACCCCCTAAGGAACTTATCTAGATGTGTGGTGAGCACTTTGACCCACCAAGTGCTTCACAGAAGTTTATAATGCAGAGCCGTAAAAATAAAAAATCATATTTTTTCACAAAAATGATCTTTTCGCCCCCAATTTTTTATTTTCCCAAGGGTAAGAGAAGAAATTGGTCCCCAAAAAATGTTGTGCAATTTGTCCTGAGTACGCAGATACCCCATATGTTGGGGTAAACCACTGTTTGGGCGCATGGCAGAGCTTGGAAGGGAAGGAGCGCCATTTGACTTTTCAATGCAAAATTGACTGGAATTGAGATGGGACGCCATGTTGCGTTTGGAGAGCCCCTGATGTGCCTAAACATTGAAACCCCCCACAAATGACACCATTTTGGAAATTAGACCCCCTAAGGAACTTATCTAGATGTGTTTTGAGAGCTTTGCACCCCCAAGTGTTTCACTACAGATTATAACGCAGAGCCATGAAAATAAAAATTCTTTTTTTTTTTCACAAAAATGATTTTTTAGCCCCCAGCTTTTGTATTTTTACAAGAGTAACAGAATAAACTGGACCCAAAAAGTTGTTGTCCAATTTGTCCTGAGTACGTTGATACCCCATATATGGAGGGTAACCACTGTTTGGGCGCATGACAGAGCTCGGAAGGGAAGGAGCGCCATTTGGAATGCAGACTTAAATGGATTGGTCTGCAGGCGTCACGTTGCATTTGCAGAGCCCCTGATGTACCCAAACAGTACAAACCCCCCACAAGTGACCCCATATTGGAAACTAGACCTCCCAAGGAACTTATCTAGATGTGTTGTGAGAACTTTGAACCCCCAAGTGTTTCACTACAGTTTGTAACGCAAAGCCGTGAAAATAAAAATTCTTTTTTTTTTCACAAAAATGATTTTTTAGCCCCCAGCTTTGTATTTTTACAAGGGTAACAGAATAAATTGGACCCTACAAGTTGTTGTCCAATTTGTCCTGAGTACGCTGATACCCCCTATGTGGGGGGTAACCACTGTTTGGGCACATGACAGAGCTCGGAAGGGAAGGAGCGCCATTTGGAATGCAGACTTAAATGGATTGGTCTGCAGGCGTCACGTTGCATTTGCAGAGCCCCTGATGTACCCAAACAGTACAAACCCCCCACAAGTGACCCCATATTGGAAACTAGACCTCCCAAGGAACTTATCTAGATGTGTTGTGAGAACTTTGAACCCCCAAGTGTTTCACTACAGTTTACAACGCAGAGCCGTGAAAATAAAACATATTTTTTTCCCACAAAAATGATTTTTAGCCCCCCAAATTTTTATTTTCCCAAGGATAACAAGAGAACTTGGACCGCAGAAGTTGTTGTTCAATTTGTCCCGAGTACGCTGATAACCCATATGTTGGGGTAAACCCCTTTTTGGACGCACGGGAGAGCTCGGAAGGGAAGGAGCACTGTTTTACTTTTTCAACGCAGAATTGGCTGGAATTGAGATCGGACGCCATGTCGCGTTTGGAGAGCCCCTGATGTGCCTGAACAGTGGAAACTCCCCAATTCTACCTGAAACCCTAACCCAAACACACCCCTAACCCTAATCCCAACGGTAACCCTAACCCTACCCCTAACCTCACCTCTAACCGTTTAATGAACATTTTCTGACAGTCATAAGTGCCACGTATTTAAGTGCCACGTATTTAAGTGCCACATATTTAAGTGCCACGTATTTCAGTGCCACGTGTTTCAGTGCCACGTGTTTCAGTGCCACGTGTTTCAGTGCCACGATATTTCAGTGCCACGTATTTCAGTGCCACGTACTATAAATACTATAACTATGTGGTTATACGTGGCACTGAAATATCGTGGCACGTAAATACGTGGCACTTAAGTACGTGGCACTTAAGTACGTGGCACTTAAATACGTGGCACGTAAATACGTGGCACGTAAATACGTGGCACGTAAATACGTGGCACTTATGTACGTGGCACTTATGTACGTGGCACTTATATACGTGGCACTTATATACGTGGCACTTATATACGTGGCACTTATATACGTGGCCACTGAAATATCGTGGCACTTATATACGTATATAAACGTATATTTTAGTGCCACGTATTTCAGGTTAGGGGTAGGGTTAGGGGTAGGGTTTTTTTTTTTTGTTTGTTTTCTTGTGTTTTTCTATAAAAACGCATGCGTCTAAAAACGCATGCGTTTTACCACGTTTACATGCGTTTTTTCACACATGCGTTTTTTAAAAAAACGCATGCAGATAAAAACGCAAGTGTGAAACCAGCCTAAAAGACGCTTTTTATAGCAAAAAAGTTTTTGCGTCTCCACATTTTGAGACCTATAATTTTTCCACATTTTGGTCCACAGAGTCATGTGAGATCTTGTTTTTTGTGGGACGAGTTGACGTTTTTATTGGTAACATTTTCGGACATGTGACCATTTTTGATCACTTTTTATTCCGATTTTTGTGAGGCAGAATGACCAAAAACCAGCTATTCATGAATTTCTTTTGGGAGAGGCGTTTATACCGTTCCGCGTTTGGTAAAATTGATAAAGCAGTTTTATTCGTCGGGTCAGTACGATTACAGCGATATCTCATTTATATAATTTTTTTATGTTTTGGCGCTTTTATACGATAAAAACTATTTTATAGAAAAAATAATTATTTTGGTATCGCTTTATTCTCAGGACTATAACTTTTTTATTTTTTTGCTGATGATGCTGTATGGCAGCTCGTTTTTTGCGGGACAAGATGACGTTTTCAGCGGTACCATGGTTATTTATATCCGTCTTTTTGATCGCGTGTTATTCCACTTTTTGTTCGGCGGTATGGTAATAAAGCGTTGTTTTTTGCCTCGTTTTTTTTTTTTTTTTCTTACGGTGTTTACTGAAGGGGTTAACTAGTGGGGCAGTTTTATAGGTTGGGTCGTTACGGACGCGGCGATACTAAATATGTGTACTTTTATTGTTTTTTTTATTTTATTTAGATAAAAAATGTATTTATGGGAATAATATTTTATTTTTTTTTTCATTATTTTGGAATATTTTTTTTTTTTTTTTACACATTTGGAAAAATTTTTTTTTAACTTTTTTACTTTGCCCCAGGGGGGGACAATACAGATCGGTGATCTGCCAGTTTGCATAGCACTCTGACAGATCACCGATCTGAGGAAAGTGCAGGCTGCTTCACAGTGCCTGCTCTGAGCAGGCGTCTGTGAAGCCACCTCCCTCCCTGCAGGACCCGGATCCGCGGCCATCTTGGATCCGGGTCTGGGAGCTGCAGGGAGGGAGGTAAGACCCTCGCAGCAACGCGATCACATCGCGTTGCTGCGGGGGGCTCAGGGAAGCCCGCAGGGAGCCCCCTCCCTGCGCGATGCTTCCCTGCACCGCCGGCACATCGCGATCATGTTTGATCGCGGTGTGCCGGGGGTTAATGTGCCGGGGGCGGTCCGTGACCGCTCCTGGCACATAGTGCCGGATGTCAGCTGTGATAATCAGCTGACACCCGGCCGCGATCGGCGGCGCTCCCCCCGTGAGCGCCGCTGATCGCGTATGACGTACTATCCCGTCGGCGGTCATACGGGCCCACCCCACCTCGACGGGATAGTACGTCGGATGTCAGGAAGGGGTTAAGGGGTCCGCTGGGGTGATGTTATGGCAGCTAGATGGTATACCTTCCCACAGGTGAAGTATATCTCCAGGGCTTCCCAGTATGTAGATGGATGGTGAGAGGCACAGTGAAGAACGAGGACACAAGGTTGCAGTCTCTTTACCTTTACTGAAGATTCCAGCATCCACATTCCAGAGCACCAGATCACAGGGCAGGCAGAGTCCGGCCGGTATGGAGGCAAGTCCAGAGTCCCCTTTGTCCAGGTGGAAATCAGTAGCCTTCCTCTAGCGCCGTGGTGTTGTAGTCCCTTACTGCTAAGCTTCTCATAAGGTCCTCACAGATGTTGTAGATGTTATGTCTCTCTCTCTCTGTCCCCCAGATGGATAGGACAAACCCATATGACCAGTGGCTTGAGGAGTTTTACAGGGACTCTATCATGCCCCAGCCTCTAAGGGGTGCCACCTTGCCTCCTGGGTGTAGGGGCGGACAGGTAATGTGAAATTAGCTGTCCTGCGGGTCTCTGGAGCAAGGCATAAAGGACTATTGCTCCCTCGGTGTTCCGGCTACCGGGATCCTGTGCCTCAGTAGGAGTCAGCCTGTGTAGGGCAGAACTCCTCCTTGTATCCACTCCTTTGCTATGACTTCTTCACCCTCTCTACAATACAGTTCTCCTTCAGTGTCTCTTTCTAGAAGCTGTCGCACTTAGGGCAGGCACAGCTCCGTGTCCTTCTGTCTCGATCTCTGACAGGCTCCCACCCCTGCCAGGGACCAGCTACCTGAGTGAAGCTCAGCCAGCAACTCTAACTTCCTCCCCAGGCAACCAGTTTTACCTAAGTGTGAGAAGTGCCCTAGTAAATAGGAGCATAGCTCCCCCTGGTGGCCTGGAGTGCGAAATGTGTTGCTTGTTTGTGATATCTGGATGAGGTTGTCCTTCTTTGCCTCCAAACGTAACATCACTCTCCCCTAGAGGAAAATGACATTACTGCAATGAACAGGACCCTGGGGCGCTGCAATCACAGTTACAGTAAAAGTTTTAATGGTTGAGTAAAAGGGTTTTATTTCATATGCAAAAAAAGAAATGAAATGAATAAAACAATTTTTTCAGTAATGGAACTACAGATTATTTAAGTAAAGGTGCAGATTACTTTATTTGTCAAAGACCTTCATACATACTGTATACTGGAAGTTTGGGATGTGGGTATGGATTTCACTCATAGTTTCCCTTTAGAGTGCCATTCCTATCATAAGAAGCTAGCCCTATCCAGAGGATAGGAGATAATGTGCTGTTTTCTGTGGGTCTGAATGCTGGTACCTCAGTGATTGCAAGGGGCTCTGTTGCCCTAGCTTAAGTAAAATACATGTGCAAGGACTAAACCCTGTTTCCTCTCCCTCGCTCCTCCATATGTGTTGTCTTTCAAAAAAAAGCTTCAGGCCTTTGATTTTCCCCCTTTCTATCCCTTCCTTTCCTTTACCCTTCTCCTATCAGATATTTTATTGTTTGACTTGCTTTTCTTTTCCACTTGCTTCTTTTGCATAGCACAGCAGTTTGATGTTTACTGTTAGGGTACCGTCACACAGTGCAATTTTGATCGCTACGACGGTACGATTCGTGACGTTCTAGCGATATCGTTACGATATCGCAGTGTCTGACACGCAGCAGCGATCAGGGATCCTGCTGAGAATCGTACGTCGTAGCAGATCGTTTGGAACTTTCTTTCGTCGCTTGATCACCCGCTGACATCGCTGGATCGTTGTGTGTGACAGCGATCCAGCGATGCGTTCGCTGGTAACCAGGGTAAACATCGGGTAACTAAGCGCAGGGCCGCGCTTAGTAACCCGATGTTTACCGTGGTTGCCAGCGTAAAAGTAAAAAAAAACAAACCGTACATGCTCACCATCTGATGTCCGTCTGGTCCCTTGCCGTCCGCTTCCCGCTCTGACTGTCTGCCGGCCGGAAAGTGAGAGCAGATCACAGCGGTGACGTCACCGCTGCACTCTGCTCTCACTGTACGGCCGGATCTGTCAGAGCAGGAAGCGGACGGCAAGGGACCGGACGGACATCAGATGGTGAGCATGTACGGTTTGTTTTTTTTTACTTTTACGCTGGTAACCACGGTAAACATCGGGTTACTAAGCGCGGCCCTGCGCTTAGTAACCCGATGTTTACCCTGGTTACCCGGGGACTTCGGCATCGCTCCAGCGCCGTGATTGCAACGTGTGACCGCAGTCTACGACGCTGGAGCGATAATCATACGATCGCTGCGACGTCACGGATCGTGCCGTCGTAGCGATCAAAATTGCACTGTGTGACGGTACCCTAAGTGTACCTGTCCAGTACATTATATTCTTATGCCATGTACGAATGATGTAGAATAATGTGAATAGGGGGTTGCAGCACAGTACACTGTTACTTTTATGATGAGTGCTTGTCAATAAATTTATATTCAATAAAAAAAAAGGTGCGCATAATCGACCTACGCTCTATTTTTTGTCTACGGGTCTGCCGGAAAAAATCGAGTACAGTGCTTAGCTATTTCATATAGCTATAAATGGAACTAGAAAATTAAGAACCTGCATGTTTTTTCAGGCACCAATGTCTAATAAGAATGCTATCTTACCTCTACACTGAGCAATGGGCACATAATCTGCTGTGTATCTTCTAGTTCATACATGTCAAACTCTGGCACGTTGGCCAAATCTGGCCCACAGGGTGATTATATTTGGCCTTCGTCGTCATTTGTGACTGTGCTTATTTTATTCTGAGGTCTACTAAATAAAATGTACTTTGTTCGTGGGACATCTCTTTAAGTTTGTTTCCAAATGAAAAAGTTAATCTTTGTATTAGATGATAAGGAAAAACTTCCTCAATTTTAGCCATTACTTTTTAAATTTCAAGGTTGGTCCTCGGCTTTGTCCAAGTTCTTCATTTTTGCCCTCTGTGTATTTGAGCTTGACATCCCTGCTTTTGTTGAATGTCAACTTTGTTCCACATATTTGATGTTCCTTTTTCCATTACAAGTAACATGTTTTGGTCTATGATTTCTAATATTAAACTACATAGTAATGTTGAGACAAGGTAAATTATAATGCCACAACTATATTAATCTGCCATCTTCAATTATGGTTCGGGGGAAGTTCTGTAATGATTTATTATATCTCCATACAATTTATACATATTCAGGAAAGCCACGTAAATTTATGGCAATATTTATTTAAAACAGTGGTAAAGAATGGGCTGTTTCACGGCGCACTGTTAAATCACTCAGTATTTTCACAGTTCATTTTTACAACATGTAAGCTATTTATGGAAGTGTTAAGCTGAGTTTCTTTTTCTTCCTGTTACAAGACAAAAAAAAATGTTTAAGAAAGAAAAATGCAGAACTTCACATGTCAAAAGTTGTTATAGGCCTGATATGTTTCAAATTAGGCTGTATGGACAGTCGTCTATAAAAAAAAAAGGTGTTGTGTCCCTTATTATTTTGAAAAAATATCTGTCATAAAAATGTGTCCAAAAATGTCACACTTTCTTTTACATACTGTATATATATATATATATATATATATATATATATATATATATATAAATAAAAGGACAAGGACATTAAAGGACATCACGCTTTCCCCCATACTGGAAGTCCGCTGCCTCGGAGTAACCCTCGAATCTGCCCTGTCCTTCAAACTGCACATCCAAGCTCTTTCCACCTCCTGTGGCCTCCAGCTCAAAAATATCTCCAGAATTCGCCCTTTCCTCAACCATCAATCTACTAAAATTCTTGTGCATGCCCTCATCATCTCCCACCTTGACTACTGCAACACCCTTTTCTGTAGCCTCCCTGCTAACACCCTTGCACCTCTCCAGTCCATCCTTAACTCTGCTGCCTGACTAATTCATCTCTCTCCTCGCTACTCCTCCACTTCCCCCCCTCTGCAAATCTCTTCACTGGCTCCCATTCCCTCAGCGTATCCAATTCAAATTACTAATACTGACCTACAAAGCCATCCATAACCTGTCTCCTCCATATATCTCTGAACTAATCTCCCGATATCTTCCCTCAAGTAATCTCCGGTCTTCCCAAGACCTCCTTCTCTCCTCCACACTTATTCGCTCCTCACCCAACCACCTCCAAGACTTCTCCCGAATATCCCCCATCCTCTGGAATTCTTTACCCAACACGTCCGACAATCAACCACATTCGGATCCTTCAGACGGAACCTGAAAACCCACCTCTTCAGGAAAGCCTACAGCCTGCACTGACCTGCTGCGTCCTCACCACTACCAAAGCTACCGCCTCACCAACACCAGAGCTCCTGCAACCCTCAACCTATTGTCTTCATCCCCACCATCCTCTAGAATGTAAGCCCGCAAGGGCAGGGTCCTCGCCCCTCTGTATCAGTCTGTAATTGTTAGTTTGCTTACTGTAAGTGATATGTGTAATTTGTATGTAACCCCTTCTCATGTACAGCACCATGGAATGAATGGTGCAATATAAATAAATAATAATAAATGTATATATTCTCATCTTTATGAAAAATACAAACAAGACCACTTAAAAGAAGAAAAGAACAAAATTAATCAACTCAATAGACGTCATTTTTTAAATAAGGGAAATTATCAAATAATGCAGGATTATGAGTGACAAAGTGAACCTTTGCTGTCAGTATCAGGTGCAAACTTTTGTGCACTAAATAATAATAATAATAATCTTTATATAGCGCTAACATATTACGCAGCGCTTTACAGTTTGCACACATTATCATCGCTGTCCCCGATGGGGGCTTACAATCTAAATTCCCTATCAGTATGTCTTTGGAATGTGGGAGGAAACCAGAGTGCCCGGAGGAAACCCACGCAAACTCTTTGCAGATGTTGTCCAAGGTGAGATTAGAACCCAGGACTCCAGCGCTGCAAGGCTGCTGTGCTAACCAATGTGCACTATATTTTTTTTGAAATATGGTCAGGACTTTGACTTGGCCATTCCAAAATGTTAAGTACATACTTCTTTGCAAAATTCTTTTTTATAATGACTTGTGCATTTTGGGTCATTGTCTTGCTGAATTACCCACATTCTATTGAGATTCATCTCATGGACAGATGGCCTGACATTTTCTTTTAGTATTTACTGATAAAATTTAGAACTCATTGTTCCATTAATGTCTACAAAACATTGTACCAATTGCCACTTGGCTTGTCCACAGAACTGAACTAGTCATATGGCAATGGGCTATGGGTAGCAACAATTGCGACTATGTTAACGGTATTGGCATCGTCAGAACGCCAGTATTGTTAATATCTGTGGCAGAGAACGCTGCATTGCTTAGTGCAGCAGTCCTCAGGATACTTTTGACCTTGCTCAAGGCTGGCATAATGCAGGTGACATTGGATACTTGATGACATCACTGCATTGCACCACTGGTATTCACTGCAAGACACAATTGAACAGGAAGCTGCAGCTGTGGTGAATGTGGAGACTGGATTAGGTGAGTATAAGGTTTTGGGGGTGTTTTGTGAGCAGTGGTGCCAATAATACTGTTGGAGCACCACAGTACAATACTGGGGCTGTAAAGGGGACCATCATACTGTATGGGCACTGTAAAATGGCTCATCATCTTATATGGAGGCTGTAGGGATCAATATACTTTATTGGTGCTTTAAAAGGGACCCTCATGCTATATAGGGGCTGTTGGGGACCATTATACTATAAGGGGGTTATGGGGACCATCATACTGTATTGAGTCTTTGAGGGGAACCATTGTACAATATGTGGGTGTTATGGGAGGTCAATAATACTGTGTGGCGACTGGGGCTATCATGATATTATATGGGGGACTATTGGTTGAACATTATACTGCTATGTTTGTGGATAATCATACTGTGTGGGGCAATGGAGGGGAACCACAATACTGTGTGGAGACCATCATAATGTGTGGGAGACTGTGATGGGACCATTATCCTGTGTGGAAGAACAATCATACTGTGTGGGAGCAGTGGAAACTATCAGTGTGTGGGGGCCATCATGTTATACTGGAATTGTGGGAGACCATCATACTACGTGGAGGGCTATGAGGGAATTTCACAGGGAACCGATGTCTCTAATTTCTCCAAAATAAATGGAATTTTCAATTTTTCACTGACTAATCCAATTGGAGTAAAGAAAGGTTAAATTTTAAAATGTAACTTTTAATGACCAATTTTATATAAAATATTTTTTCTTATATGCTAATATTAAAACACAGAACTCGACTCCTAACATACTGTACAAAAATTGAACACACCTTCTAATTTAAAGATTTTTCTGTATTTTCATGACTATGAAAATTGTACATTCACACTGAAGGCATCAGAACTATGAATTAACACATGTGGAATTATATACTTAACAAAAAAGTGTGAAACAACTGAAATTATGTCTTATATTCCAGGTTCTTTAAAGTTGCCACCTTTTGCTTTGATGACTGCTTTGCACACTCTTGGCATTCTCTTGATGAGCTTCAAGAGGTAGTCACCGGGAATGGTTTTCACTTCACAGGTGTGCCCTGTCAGGTTTAATAAGTGGGATTTCTTGCCTTATAAATGGGGTTGGGACCATCAGTTGTGTTGTGCAGAAGTCTGGTGGATACACAGTTGATAGTCCTACTGAATAGACTGTTACAATTTGTATTATGGCAAGAAAAAAGCAGTTAAGTAAAGAAAAATGAGAGGCCATCATTACTTTAAGAAATGAAGGTCAGTCAGTCCAAAAAATTGGGCAAACTTTGAAAGTGTCCCCAAGTGCAGGGGCAAAAACCATCAAGCGCTACAAAGAAGCTGTCTCACATGAGGACCGCCCCAGGAAAGGAAGACCAAGGGTCATCTCTGCTTCTGAGGATAAGTTTATCCGAGTCACCAGCCTCAGAAATCGCAGGTTAACAGCAGCTCAGATTAGAGACCAGGTCAATGCCACACCGAGTTCTAGCAGCAGACACATCTCTACAACAACTGTTAAGAGGAGACTTTGTGCAGCAGGCCTTCATGGTAAAATAGCTGCTAGGAAACCACTGCTAAGGAGAGGCAACAAGCAGAAGAGACTTGTTTGGGCTAAAGAACACAAGGAATGGACATTAGACCAGTGGAAATCTGTGCTTTGGTCTGATGAGTCAAAATTTGAGATCTTTGGCTCCAACCACCGGGTCTTTGTGCGATGCAGAAAAGGTGAACGGATGGACTCTATATGCCTGGTTCCCACCGTGAAGCATGGAGGAGGAGGTGTGATGGTGTGGGGGTGCATTGCTGGTGACACTGTTGGGGATTTATTCAAAATTGAAGGCATACTGAACCAGCATGGCTACCACAGCATCTTGCAGTGGCATGCTATTCTATCCGATTTGCGTTTAGTTGGACCATCATTTATTTTTCAACAGGACAATGACCCCAAACACACCTCCAGGCTGTGTAAGGGCTATTTGACCAAGAAGGATAGTGATGGGGTGGTATGCCAGTTGACCTGGCCTACACAGTCACCAGACCTGAACCCAATCGAGATGGTTTGGGTTGAGCTGGACCGCATAGTGAAGGCAAAAGGGCCAACAAGTGCTAAGCATCTCTGGGAACTCCTTCAAGATTGTTGGAAGACCATTCCCAGTGACTACCTCTTGAAGCTCATCAAGAGAATGCCAAGAGTGTGCAAAGTAGTCATCAAAGCAAAAGGTGGCTACTTTGAAGAACCTAGAATATAAGACATATTTTCAGTTGTTTCACACTTTTTTGTTAAGTATATAATTCCTCATGTGTTAATTCATAGTTTTGATGCCTTCAGTGTGAATGTACAATTTTCATAGTCATGAAAATACATAAAAATCTTTAAATTAGAAGGTGTGTCCAAACTTTTGGTCTGTACTGTACGTTACATCAGAATGATATTAGAATTAAAATGAATGCTTTGTGCATAACTGCTAGCTAGCCCCTGATGATCATGGCAGTAATCAATCATGATGAAATATGAAAACTCATATTTGATGAAAAAAGGCCAAGAAAGCAAAATTTCTTGCCGGGGTATGTAAATTTTTGAGCACATATACACATATTTAATTAAAAATATAGATGGGAGTACTTCTTTAACCCCTTCTCGACATGTGCCGTAAAACCGCCATACATACTGTATAATTCTTCATGATCGAGCGGGCGCTGCCACTATCAAATACAAGTGTCAGCTCTGTATGACAGCTGGCACCATGCCACAATGCCCATGGTCGGTGCTAGCAGATGTTATCATCCCTGTTAATTTTATTAATACAATTTTAGTTATGTCATTTACCTTAATGTGCTCTCAAGAAAAATGTCATCTTTCTTTTCATTCTTCACACTTCTCTTACTTTTATAACCGCAGTTGTATCTGCATCTCATGTCCATCTGGCTCCCTGCTGTGTGGCAGCTTACCTTCACACGCAGCGAATCACGCCGAGTCTTTTGACTGACTTTATCCTGAAGTCTATGTCACATTTACATCTATAACTCAATTTACACTGGCAGCGTCCTTTTCTTTCTGCAACTCACGTCGATCTGGATCCCGGCCATGCAGTAGAGAGTTTTCACACACAGTGAATCATACTGAGTTCTTTGAGGGGCTCTGTTCCATGTCACACCTCTACCTCTTTTTGGTGGTAAAAATGTAATTATTTTTTTCTTCACAGCCAGTGGTACACAAATCTGTGACACACCTCTGGTGTCAATATGATCACTGCATCCCTAGATGAATTTATTTGAAGGTCTAGTTTGTAAAATGGGGTCTTTTATGAGGGATTCTGCTATTCTGGCTCCTTATGGGCTCTGCCAGTGTGACATCGTACTCACAAACCAGTCCGGCAAAATCGGAACTCCAATATGGTGCTTCTTCCCTTCTGAGCTTTGCTCTGTGCCTCACAATTGGTTTTTGACCACATATGGAGTATTGGTGTACTCAGGAGAAATTGAGCAACAAATTTTATCGTCCATTTCCTCCTGCTATCATTGTGAAAATTCAAAATCTAGATAGACTTCTTGAGGGAAATAGTTTCCAAAATGGAGTCAACTGCAGGGGTCTATATGACAGAAAATACCACAAATTGACACTATTCTAAAAACTGCACAACTCAAGGTGCCCAAAACCACATTCAAGAAATGTATTAACCTTTCAGGTGCTTCTCAGGAATTTTTAGAATGTGGAAGGAAAAAATTGACATTTAACTTTTTTTCACAAAAATTTTACTTTAGACCCAATTTTTTTTTTCACAAGGATAACAGGAAAATGTGGATCCCAACATTTGTTGTGCAATTTCTCCTGAGCATGGCAGTAACCCATATGTGGGGGGAAACCACTGTTTGGGTGCATGGCAGGGCTTGGAAGGGAAGAAGCAAAATTTGCCTAAACAGTGTAAACACCTCATAAGTGCCACCATTATGGAAACTAAACCACTCATGGAACTTTTCTAGATGTGTGGTGAGCACCTTGAACCCCAAAGTGATTAACAGAAGTTTATAAGTTGATCCATGAAAATAAAAAAATTACATTTTTCCCCAAAAAATGTTTTTGTAGCCCCAAATTTTGCATTTTTAATGAAGATAAAAGGAGAAATTGCACCATAAGATTTGTTGTGTAATTTCGCCTGAGTACGCTGATACCCAATATGTGGAAGAAAACTAATGTTTGGGAGCATAGCATGGCTTGGAAGGGAAGCAGACCCATTTTTGGAAAGCAGATTTTTATGGAATGGTCTGCAGGTGTCATGTCGCATTTGGAGTACCCCTGATGTGCCTAAAAGGGAAACTTCCCCCCCCCAAAGTCACTTCAAATGTAATGTCAAATTTTGTTGAATAAAATAGAAATCACTGATCAACTTGTAACCCTTATAACTTCCTAACAAATAAAATTATGTTTAAAAAATTGTGCTGATGTAAAGTATACATGTGCAAAATGTTATTTATGAACTAGTTTGTGTGACATAACTCTCTGATTTAAGGGCATAAAAATTAAGTTTAAAAATTGCTACATTTTCTACATCAATCCCTGATGCTATCGGGAGCCCTCCCAACCAGGGTTCTGACCAGCTATGCCGCATCACGGGCTCCACCGCAGCACCAGCCTGACTAGGCCTTTGAGGCCTACCAAACCTGGAAGACCCAACTCTACAGTGAAGGGGCGGATTCCTCTTCCCTGCCTCCCAATCCCCGGGATAAAGCTCTGAACAGAATCCCCTCCAGGAAGGCCTGCAAGCTACAGGCCGAAGGATTCCCTGGCTGACTGCCTCCGGTAAGCGGACACAGAGGGCAGACTCAGGCGGCATTGATCTGACCACCGACCGCAGACCGCGGCTCCGGATAATCCCGGCGTGCAGCGCTGCTGAGGACCCGCTCTAAATGGCTAACAGCTGCAGGCAGCGAATGCGGTGCTGCAGCGGCGCCGCTTGCTAAGCAGGATTCACCACAGTTCCCCAGGTGCCGGCGCCAGAGGATCGGCTGGTCCCGGACCTCCGCACCAGGAGCACTGCGGACTGCGGCTCTGCATGAGAGCCGCCGGTGACCCTGTTCAGACTCACCCTTCCCTCCGCAGCAGTTGCGGACCTCCTGGGAAGATCCCTTGGCGATAAACCGCAAGGTCAGTGGACTAAAAAAATCGAGCCCCTGGCTCCAAACCGGCAAAGCCTGGAGGCCCGACCTCAGAAAATAGTCCCCTAAAAATCTCTTAATATATCACAGAAATCGCAGCAATAAAAGGGATAAATTCAACAGTGATCTCCTCATATCGCCCCTATAATAATCATTTAGGGGAAGGGAGCATAAGTACTACTCTATAAAAAATTCCAAGCGCCCATAATAAGCGCCTATGGGAAGTAGTTCCGGCCGCCCTAAATAGGAATCACTCCGCTGGCACCATCTTTCTTTTCTAAGAAGCGGATAACAGAGCAGAGGCTGCAAAACCGGGTCACTGCACTCAATATAAAAGATAAACTGCAATTAAGCTCTCAAAAGGCTAACAAACACAGGAGTGCCTGCCTCTCATTACCCCCCACAGAAAATTTACCCCTGGAAAGGAGTAAAAGAATTTTCTTTCAATCCCAGCCGCACACATCATAACGGAGAGAATCATTCCTTTCTGCTCAATACATTAGAAACTGCTCCACTAGTGTCTCTTAACTGCAACCATGAACAACTCAAAACTTAAAGGGAAAGTAACCCCCCACTACCCCAATGAAAACACATCACAGCTAAAAACAAGACAAACCCCTAGGTCGCAGAGAGCAAGAAAGAAACAGACCTAACCCCTTTTCCTCCTCGACGCAGATCTAGATCTCCCAGGAGGGATTTACCCAATTTACTGGATTATGGGCCCTACACCAAATCCTCCGACAGCAAATCTTCTCCTCCTAAAATGGACTCTTCTACCAGTTTGAAGAGATTGAACCCAGGAGCTATAAGTGAGAAATATATCTCTTCTGGGAATTATTCAGAAGCAGAGGAAGATGTTGAATCTAGCGACACATCTCCTAATCCATCACCACTAAAGAGCAAAACAAAATATGATGACCTTGAATCTCATAAAGATTTAAAATCAACAAACTCATACTCACTCATTCTGTAGGCCCAAGCCAGCCAGTTCAAGACGATCTAATAAACAAATTTACGAATGGACAAAAAACTAAACTCTTGTTAAAACAATGAAAATAGAAATGGATTCCAATTTCCAAAGATATTGTGACAAACTTGACAAGATTGATAAACAACTGTCAAAACACGAGGAGAGGATAAATAGACTTGAACACAGGTCGTCAAGTGTTGAGCATTCCGATACCGCAAGTATCGGGTATCGGCCGATACTTGCGGGTATTGGAATTCCGATACCGAGATCCGATACTTTTGTGGTATCGGGAATCGGTATCAGGATTAATATCAATGTGTAAAAGAAAGAATTAAAATAAAAAATAGGGATATACTCACCTCTCCGACGCAGCCTGGACTTTACCGCCGTAACCAGGAGCCGTTGTACCTAAAAATGCGCGCTTGAAGGGCCTTAGATGATGTCACGGCGCTCTGACGTCATCTAAGGCCCTTCAAGCGCGCATTTTTAGGTACAACAGCTCCTGGTTACGGCGGTAAAGTCCAGGCTGCGTCGGAGAGGTGAGTATATCCCTATTTTTTATTTTAATTCTTTCTTTTACACATTGATATGGATCCCAGGGCCTGAAGGAGAGTTTCCTCTCCTTCAGACCCTGGGAACCATACAGGATACCGTCCAATACTTGGTGTCCCATTGACTTGTATTGGTATCGGGTATCGGTATCGGATTAGATCAGATACTTTGCCGGTATCGGCCGATACTTTCCGATACCGATACTTTCAAGTATCGGACGGTATCGCTCAACACTAGTCGTCAATCTCTTTCGACGAACTGGATCGGATCAACATAGAGATGAAACACCTACGCTCCAAAATGGCAGACCTCGAAGACAGAGGAAGATGAAACAACTTAAAAATTAGGGGCATACCAGAGGATGTGTCCCAGGACCAACTGTCAACTTATCTCAAAAACATCTTTAAATCAGCTATGCCTGATCTCTCAGATCTAGACCCAACAATCGACAGGGCCCACCGGCTGCCTAAGCCTCCCAAAATCTCTGCAGAATTACCAAGAGACACTATCCTCAAACTTTTTTTAAAACCAAAGAATCTATACTCACCTACCTAAATGAAAGAAAAACCTTTCCAGAGCCCTACAAGGACCTAAAGATTTTCCCCGACTTCTGAAAAGAAACTTTGGAAGGCCAGAGAGAATTCAGGCCAGTGACTTCAGCCCTACGTGACAAAGGAATCAACTACAAATGGGGTGTCCCGTTGAAACTGTTAATCTTATACTGGGGAAGAACCAAACCGATCCTCTCTGTTGAAGAAGGTTTAAATTTCGTTAGATCACTTGACCGCTGAATAGAAACCTTCCAAACACATGGTTGCTACCACCTCCTAATGATGGGGGTCTCCCTCTCAATTTTCATTTGGGATGTCTCCCCTATTCCCGTCCACTCTTAATAACCCCATCTCTTTTTCCAGGTAGTTCTGTAGACCTACTTGTGTAGTCACTGTTATATTTTATATATTTTATCTTTAAGGTTCCAACCAAGAACCTGCTGACTCAGAGATTCGCAGGAAGAAAGTTATAATAAAGTTCACAGGTTTTCACTATATTTTGTTCCCCTATTTGACTTTTCCTTTTCAGGCTACTGTGACCATAAGGTTTTAAATGTTATCTTGATCATCAATTTGGTTAAAATGTTGTTCAAAATTTTATCTTACAATATCAGAGGGCTAAATAGCCCCCAAAAGAGACACGCTTTATGGAGAGAGTTACTTAAATCCCAAGCAGACATTGCGTGTATTCAGGAGATGAAGTTTTCGGCAGGAAACCTCCCCTACTTTAAACATCGCAGCTTCCCTCACAGTTTCGAAGCCTGCAATTCCAGTAAAAGAGCTGGGGTGATCACCTTGGTTAAAAATACCGTCCCCTTTGAGATCCTTGAGGAGCATGTTGATGCCAGAGGCAGATACCATATATTGATTTGTAACATCAATGGTCAAACATGCACCTTGGCTAATGTTTACGCTCCAAATAGGAATCAGGTCAGATTCTTATCGAAACTACTGAAGAAGGTAAATGAGGTTTAAGGCCCCGTCTCACATAGCGAGATCGCTAGCGAGATCGCTGCTGAGTCACAAGTTTTGTGACGCAACAGCGACCTCCATAGCGATCTCGCTATGTGTGACACGTACCAGCGATCAGGCCCCTGCTGCGAGATCGCTGGTCGTGTCGGAATGGCCTGGACCTTTTTTTGGTCGTTGAGGCCCCGCTGACATTGCTGAATCGGTGTGTGTGACACCGATCCAGCGATGTCTTCACTGGTAACCAGGGTAAACATCGGGTTACTAAGCGCAGGGCCGCGCTTAGTAACCCGATGTTTACCCTGGTTACCAGCGTAAATGTAAAAAAAAACAAACAGTACATACTCGCCTTCTGATGTCCGTCAGGTCCCTTGCCGTCTGCTTCCTGCTCTCACTGACTGCCGGCCGTACAGTGAGAAGTGAGAGCACAGCAGTGACGTCACCGCTGCGCTCTCAGTGTACGGCGGCTCAGTCAGAGCAGGAAGCAGATGGCAAGGGACCTGGACACCGAAAGGCGAGTATGTACTGTTTGTTTCTTTTGGTAACCAGGGTAAACATCGGGTTACTAAGCGCGGCCCTGCGCTTAGTAACCCGATGTTTACCCTGGTTACCGGGTGCTGCAGGGGGACTTCGGCATCGTTGATGACAGTTTCAACGATGCCGAAGTCGTTCCCCTGATCGTTGGTCGCTGGGGAGAGCGGTCTGTGTGACAGCTCCCCAGCGACCACACAGCGACTTACCAACGATCACGGCCAGGTCGTATCGCTGGTCGTGATCGTTGGTAAATCGCTATGTGAGACGGGGCCTTAAGAGAGGAACTCTCATTCTCTTGGGAGATTTCAATATCACCCCAGACAGTGTACTAGACTCCTCTTCTGGCTCCAGACCAGCTTCAAACAACCTGAATTGGTGGCTGGACAGAAATGAACTCTACGACACATTTAGATGTCTGAATTCCTCATCCAAGGAATATACCCATTTCTCTTCAGTCCACCAATCGGCATCCAGGATTGACCTGATACTTTCAGACATCTTCTCTCTTGAGAAATTTAAAAAGGTATTCATTGGTGATAGGACGTTATCGGACCACTCCCCTGTTATTGGCGAGATTCTCATTGGTCTTTCCTTACAAAATGCGAGGATGTGGAAATGCAGCTCCTCCATTATCCATGACTCCATCCATATGACCACAATCCAGAATGCTATAACCAATTATTTCAACGAAAACACCCCAGAAACTACTAATCCATCCGTTAATTGGTGCTCCCATAAGGCTGTCATCAGAGGCACCTTAATAAATATTTCCACCAATATTAAAAAAGAAAACAGGGAAAAAATACAAAAACTACAAAAATCTATACGCGAACTAGAAAAAACCTTAATTGGTCTACCCTCTCCCTCGCCTAAGGTTCAGTCAGACCTAAACTCTCTAAGACAGGACTTAAGATCCCTACTTTACTCACCATATGAAGCAGCCCTTAATTCTTCTAAATACAAGGTATATTCATCGTTGAACATGCCCACCAGGTACATGGCAAACAGAATTAAAAAATTAAGAACCCAAAACAAAATAAACAGAATTTTCTCCCTGACAGATAATGCTATTTTATCCCACCCTCAGGACATAGCAAATGAGTTCTCCAAATACTACACTAAACTATATGGAGCGCCCCCAGACGCAGGGCCGTGGGGTACTCGGTACCGGGCCTCTCTGTCTCGGTCCTGGGGTTGTCACGGTGGCTAGACCCGGTCCGTGACCCTGCTAAGGGGTGTCCAATGAAAGGTGTGATGATGGTGTGTGGTGCAAGGTGCAATGAATAACGAGGACACAGGGTTGCAGTCTCTTTACCTCTTTACTGAAGGCTTCAGGATCCGCAATCCAGAGCACTGCTAACAGGGCTGGCTGAGACCGGCCGGTCCAAAGGCACATCCAGAGTACCTCCCTGCTGAGCACCACGGGATAGTCCTCACAACTGTTGTGTCTGTTTCTGATGTTCTTTCCCACAACTCTCGTTCTGTTCTGATGTTCTTCTCCGTCCCCCAGATGATTTGGCTAGGACGCACCCATATGACGGGTAGGCCTGGAGTTCTTCCGGGACCCTAGAGTCGCCCCTCTCCCATAATTGCCTCCTATGTCTGCTTAGGTGATTTAGGTGAGACAGCCAACCTAAAGTCAACTGCCCTGCCGCTGTTTGAAGTAATGCTTGGAGCCCAATACTTCCTTGGCGTTCCGGCCACCGGCTACGCGCCTCAGTAGGATGTTGCCACGATCTTAAGGCACGACTCCTACTGGTTCTATTCTCCTTTGTGCTGTGATCTCGTTTCTCACTTCTCCACAATAAACCTCGCTTCTTATCCTTTCTTAAGATACCGCGCAATCAGGTGCAGGCGCGGTTCCGTATCGATCTGTCCTTTTTGCTAGGCCTCTGTCAGGATCCCACCCCTGACAGGGACCCCCCTGAATCTTCCCCTGCAACACCCCCTGCCACAGGATGTTGCCTGGATCAAACCCAGTCAGCTTCTCTCTAACTTCCTATCCAACCCCCAGTTTTACCAGATTGTGAGGTGTGGCCTAATACATAGAACCCTTTGCTCCCCCTGGAGGCCAGAGTGTGAAATGTAATGTGTGACTGTGATACCTGGTCAGGTGAACTCCTTAAGTGCCATCAGACGTACCATCACTCCCCTTAGTGGCGGAACGTCAGTACTGCAATGACCAGGACTCTGGGGCGATGCACTATATAACCTAAACTCAGACCCCTCCTCTCCCCCTCCAAAAGAACTTGACATCAAAACATACCTCGCTAATATTAAACTACCATCTCTAACGAAAGAGGATGCAGAATCCTTGTCAACTCCCTTCTCCACCCAGGAGGTTGAAGAAACCATCAACCATCTCAAATCTCATAAGTCACCTGGGCCTGACGGCTTCAACAATGCTTATTATAAAGCCTTTTGCAAAAATTTATCCCCTCACCTGGTAAAACTTTTCAACTATGCCACCGAATCAGGATCCTTCCCACCAGAAATGTTGGAGGCATCTATTGTACTAATCCCGAAGCAATCAGGGGATCCCACATCCCCTAACAACTACAGACCGATTTCCCTTTTGAACACCGACATAAAAATATTTTCAAAAATTCTGGCCAACAGGCTTAGCTATTTCCTATCCAATTTAATAGCAAACGACCAAATGGGTTTCATCAAGAATAGGCAGCCAGCTGATGCTACAAGAAGAATATTGAACTCTATTAAACTCACCAACTTATCCAGGTCCCCAACAGTATTTATATCACTAGATGCTGAGAAGGCTTTTGACCATATTGACTGGTGTTTTCTCAGACAGGCCCTAATTAAATTTGGTTTCAACAACAATCTCGTCTCCACATTCATGTCACTATACAATGGCCCTACAGCTAGAATTATCTGCAATAATCATGTCTCAGTCGCATTTGCCATCAATAATGGTACGAGACAGGGTTGCCCCCTTTCCCCATTACTCTTTAATTTAGCATTAGAACCCCTGGTGGAACATATAAGACAAAACCCCAATATCACTGGTATACTTACCAACAAATGCCAGCATAAGCTTAGCCTATTCGCAGACGACATAATTCTGACTCTTACTAACCCGGTAACTTCCACCCTGGAAACCCTTAATGAATTGGATAATTTTGCGGCCCTTTCTAAATTTAAGATTAACAATTTAAAATCCAACATCCTACCCATTCACGTCAATTTAAAAGAAATCAACCATCTAAAAAACTCTACATCATTTAACTGGTGTAGTGAGGAACTACCATACCTAGGGATTATTATTAACAAAAGCCTAGACAAGACCGTCACATCAAATATTAAAAATCTAACTGACTCAATTTTAAAAGTTAGCATTTCCTTTAAAGATAGAGACCTGTCCTGGTGGGGGAGAAATGTGGCAATTAGATTATTCACACTCCCTAAAATTCTGTACATTTTTAGATGTATACCACTTTCTATCTCCACGTCCCACCTGATGGCGATCCAAACTCAACTGAACAACATTGTTTGGAATAACAAAAAACCCAGAACGGACACTAGATCTTTATACAAAAAGAAAATCCATGGTGGAATGAATCTTCCAAACATACACGCTCATTACCATACGCTCTTACTTAAACAGAGCTCATATTGGTTTTCAGACCAAAACGTCCCAGCATGGTATGGCATGCAGATGGAAATTAACAAGGGCAAACCCCCCAAATCTCTGGTTTTTAAGGCCATAGCTACTTCTAACCTAAACAATCCCACACACCCAATATTTCATGCAATTTCTCTTGCCTGGTCCAGAATCTCCAGATTAGAAGGTCGCTGTCAAAACGGATCCACACTACACAAACTACCTCTACCTTTCATTTACTCAGTACTGAACCAAACTTTACCCCCCCTTTGGGCGGACCTAAAAATTCAAACCCTGGGTGACATTTCGGATGGACCTAAACTTTTGAATTTCAGCTCCATAAAAAATAAATTTAAAGCCCCTTCATCCTCCTTCCTCGAGTACATGGTACTGAGAGAAAATACAAAACTTTTCCTAGACCTCAAACTGAGATTTTCGGAGTCATCCCTAAAAATCCTAACAAACCCAAACCACCAAATTTTCTGGAGTCATAAGTTTATTTACGATAGCTTTAATAAAGACACATCTTTTGTCAAAAATGCTTACTTAATAGCTTGGGAGAAATCCCTTAACCACTTTGCCTCCATAGACGACTGGGAAGAGGCATTCTCAGCATCATATCACTCTACAATTTCTATGTCCCTCCTAGTATCTCACTTCAAAGTATGCTCCAGATGGTACTACACACCAGCAAGGTTGTCTCACATCAACTCATCCAATACCCCTCTATGCTGGAGAGAGTGTGGCCATAGAGGAGACTTATTACACATTTTCTGGAACTGTCCTACTGCTGTCACCTTTTGGTTGGACATTTCCTCAATATTCTCCAAATTATCAGGACCTACCTTCACCCTATCACCCCAACTGGCCCTTCTCTCTTTGGATACTTACCTTCTTGACAGATCTCTACTACATATAATTTTACACTTATGCATGGTCGCCAAGAATTCCATTGCCTATCATTGGAAAAAAGTTACGCTACCCAACGCTGATTTCATTATTAAACTAATGTTACAGCATAGTGAACTTGAGCTCAAATTCGCCTTGTCCAACAACGAATTTGGCAAGTTCTATCAGAAATGGTATAAATGGGATCATTGTTTTACACCTTGACCACTTATTATCTTATCTCTCTTGCATTTAATTTCCAGCGTATTCTGCCACGGTTTGAACATGTCTCACCAAGATACTCTCAGCCTTCTAATTTTTACATAGCAATTGCCAATCTCAAGGAGGTTTGCTACAAAGGTTTGCATCCCCGGCTTTATTCAGGTTAAAATGCGGCCAATCCGCTTTTCTATATATAACCCTCATATTCCCAATACCACCCTTTATAGCTGCCTACCTCATCAAGGAACTCTTTGCCTATTGAACTTTGTTCTATAGTTGCCAATTATAAGTAAACTCATCTCAAGGGCTGCGTCCCTTGTTCTACTCAGGCTAAAATGTAGCCAATCTGCACTCATATATATGATATGCTCATTATAGTTGCCAATATAAGGCGGTTCGTTCCAAGGGCTGCGTCCCTTGAGTTATTTAGGCTAAAATGTTGCCACCCGCACTCTTATGTGTGATCTGTTTGTTATACACCCCTTACTTCCTATTACCACCCCAACAAAAATTCCTCCCCCCCCCCTCCCTTCCCCCCCCCTTTTGTTCTTTATATTTGTTAAAACAAATAAAAATATTGGGAAAAGAAAATTGCTACATTTTCAAAATTTTTGCCAAATTTCAGTTTTTTTATAAACGCAAGTCATGGTGAAGAAATTTTACCACTATCATGAAGTGCAGTATGTCATGAAATAAAAACAGTCACAGAATCAGTGGGATCCGTTGAAGCGTTCCAGAGTTATTATGACATAAATGGACACTGGTCAGAATTGTAAAATTTGGCCTGGTCATGAAGATGCAAATAGCCTTGAAGGGTGAAGGGGTTAATAGTATTGGCCTGGAGAATGATGTTACCTAGAAGATTTTAAGGCGCAATGAACACTAAATAAAACCCCAAAAAACAATTGCAGTATTTCAATTTTACTGCACAAGTAATTTTTTTACTGTTTTCCAGTACATTAAATAGGGAAATGAATGGTGTATTTTAAAACTACAGCTCATTTTGCAAGGTTTTCATTTTTTCTTTTTAACATAGATTATGATATAAAATAAAACTGGCAAAAATGTTAATAAGATACATTTAGCTTAACCCTGCTGTTCTGTTCCATCAAAATTGACCGTTTTTGAACTTTGATATTTTTAAAAAAATTCATTATGCGGTTCTGAAACTTGTGGTTACTTCTATTTTCCTAATTAGAGGGGTTCTTTCTAAGGGTACCTTTTTTTTTTTTGGTTTAGTTTTTGCATCACATTTTTTTTTACACTTGTACTGTTCCCGGTCAAAAATGACCGAATAGCATTTTATGCTATTTCAGCCATTTTTTGAGTAAAACAAATGAGTTATAATTTCTTTTGAGACTACTTATTGCATCTACTATTGTTTATGAAGTAAACAGTTGCTTTATGTGCAGATTTACACATGCTTTCAGTACAATCCATACGCATTGGCTTTCAGTATAGTTCTGTGCAATTTTTTTTCTCTGTATGTTATTTACCCTGCTTTTTTTTATTTTCCTTGTGTTGGAGCTCTGTGCAAAGCAGACCTTGTGGTGTTGGAGCCCAAGGGGCTAAACAGTGGTTTATTATTTTTACTATTTACTATTACTATTTTTTTCAAAATGTTTGCACGCAGTTAAATTTTATACTATAGTTAATTTTCGTTATAGTTACAGTTAGTTATAGTTGTTATAGTAGTAGTTGTTATAGTTAGTTTAGCTTAAATTTGTAATTTCTGTGCAGAATTCAATGAGCCCTTGTAACCTTTATAAACACAAAATAAATAAAAAAATTGAGTTTTTTTACGTATTTTTTTTTTTTTATAATGACCAACCATGTTCACATACAGTATAATAATGCAACAGGTATTCAAAAAAAAAATTTTTTAGTAGATAAAACAGCATTTTAATAGGTCCGGTCAAAAATGACTGGAGCAGTACAAGTGTATAGTGGAAACGAATAAAACAGCAGGGTTAAGAACTGGATATGAACAATAGGCCATTGTCTATTGATAGCTTCACTTTAAATGTAGTTGTTCCTACTGGCTTCAGAAACTTTTTTTTAGTCTCTTAGGGCTTGATCTTATGATATAGCATTCCCTTTTGTTATGTATAGTGACATCCATTATTCCATAGCATCCCCTCTTTTTATGAATAGTGCTTTCTCTCATTACAAAGTAATCTTTAACGTTATGCATATCGCTGTACATCAGAGGATAAATTTGGCTCGGTGCTCTATGCACGCCACTGTATATGCCTCTTTGCATATGTACATGTGCTCCAGAACATCTGTGTGTTTCTGTAAGACTGTAGCCATGTTTTTGAATCCTGCAAAACCTTTTAGACTAATTTATTTTAATCTCCTATCTAGGAATATGATGTATGTAAATGAATTTTGGACATCTACTAACAAAGGTAATCAATCAGTCATGTGATTTTTGTATAATATGCTAATAGTATCCTAAAATGTCGATTGGGCAGTCCTTTCAGAATATGTAGCGTTTATTGCTGTACGTTGCCCTGTTGTATTGCTGTAAGCTGTAAAATTCATAGGTACATGCAGCTAGTCAAGTGTATGTAAATATGTAAATGCAAAATGAATATTCACCCCTACCCCCACCCATAATCCCACCCTCCCCTCTGTGTCAACGTCAGTGATTGGGTGCAGTCATACTCCTGTATTACTCGGGCAAGGATCACATAGAAATCCTCGGACTGGCCATTGGCTCTCCAGACATGAGCGTGAAAGCATGTATTTCTATGCAATGTACAGCAATAAATGTTAAATATTCTGAAAGGGCTGCCAAAGCCCTATTTCAGGATACTATGAGTATACTATTCAAAGATCACTTGTTAGATTCCCTTTAAAGGCATTGTGAATATCTACTATTAAGGGTTTGCCTTAATAAAAGCTAACCACTGCCATCTTCTGTTTAACTGATTTAGTACTACATCTCACACCATGTACTTTGATACTTCAGGGTACTGCCATGCAAATAACATTTAAAGCATATTTCATATATTAATTTATTTATTTTACTCATTTATATAGCGACATTAATTCCACAGCACTTTACAAGCACGTGTCTAACATCTACAAATATGTTAGGTAAGTGTTCACACTAGGCAGTCAGGTCAGGTACCCATCCGATCTGAGATTACCTTGACGTTTGGTGGATGGGCTCACAATTTTTGGCCAAATCTTGTGCTAAGCATCTCATGTGTTTTTTCATAGATTTCACAAGCCACTATGCTATTCACATTTCATGTACCGCACATTTCCTTGCTTAAGTACAGTAAAATTGAGTGCAGCCATTGATCTATTTGATATATATACAGTTAGGTCCATATATATTTGGACAGAGACAAAATTTTTCTAATTTTGGTTATAGACATTACCACAATGAATTTTAAACAAAACAATTCAGATGCAGTTAAAGTTTAGACTTTCAGCTTTCCTTTGAGGGTATCCACATTAAAATTGGATGAAGGGTTTAGGAGTTTCAGCTCCTTAACATGTGCCACCCTGTTTTTAAAGGGACCAAAAGTAATTGGACAATTGACTCCAAGGCTATTTCATGGACGGTTGTGGGCAATCCCTTCGTTATGTCATTCTCAATTAAGCAGATAAAAGGCCTGGAGTTGATTTGAGGTGTGGTGCTTGCATTTGGAAGGTTTTGCTGTGAAGTAAACATGCGGTCAAAGGAGCTCTCCATGCAGGTGAAACAAGCCATCCTTAAGCTGCGAAAACAGAAAAAAAACATCTGAGAAATTGCTACAATATTAGGAGTGGCAAAATCTACAGTTTGGTACATCCTGAGAAAGAAAGAAAGCACTGGTGAACCCATCAATGCAAAAAGACCTGGGCGCCCATGGAAGACAACAGTGGTGGATGATCACAGAATAATCTCCATGGTGAAGAGAAACCCCTTCACAACAGCCAACCAAGTGAACAACACTCTCCAGGAGGTAGGCGTATCAATATCCAAATCTACCATAAAGAGAAGACTGCATGAAAGTAAATACAGAGGGTTCACTGCATGGTGCAAGCCACTCATAAGCATCAAGAAGAAAAAGGCTAGACTGGACTTTGCTAAAAAACATCTAAAAAAGCCAGCACAGTTCTAGAAGAACATTCTTTGGACAGATAAAACCAAGATCAACCTCTACCAGAATGATGGAAAGAGAAATGTATGGCGAAGGCGTGACAGGTCATGATCCAAAGCATACCACATCATCTGTAAAACACGGCGGAGGCAGTATGATGGCTTGGGCATGCATGGCTGCCAGTGGCACTGGGTCACTAGTGTTTATTGATGATGTGACACAGGACAGAGGCAGCCGAATGAATTCTGAGGTATTAAGAGCCGTACTGTGTGCTCAGATCCAGCCAAATGCAGCAAAACTGATTGGTCGTCGTTTCATACTACAGATGGACAATGACCCAAAACATAAAGCCAAAGCAACCTAGGAGTTTATTAAAGCAAACAAGTGGAATATTCTTGAATGGCCAAGTCAGTCACCTGATCTCAACCCAATTGAGCATGCATTTCACTTGTGAAAGACTAAACTTCAGACAGAAAGGCCCGCAAACAAACAGCAACTGCAAACCACTGCAGTGAAGGCCTGGCAGAGCATCAAAAAGGAGAAAACACAGCGTCTGGTGATGTCCATGAGTTCAAGACTTCAGGCAGTCATTGCCAACAAAGGGTTTTCAACCAAGTACTAAAAATGAACATTTTATTTAAAATTATTGAATCTGTCCAATTACTTTTGGTCCCTTTAAAAACAGGGTGGCACATGTTAAGGAGCTGAAACTCTTAAACCCTTCATCCGATTTTAATGTGGATACCCTCAAATGAAAGCTGAAAGTCTGAACTTCAACTGCATCTGAATTGTTTTGTTTAAAATTCATTGTGGTAATGTCTATAACCAAAATTAGGAAAATGTTGACTCTGTCCAAATATATATGGACCTAACTGTATATATATATATATATATATATATATATATATATATATATATATATATATATATATATATATACATATATACACACACATACATACACACATACATAGATTTATATAGATATACATATATATCTATATACATTATATATCTATATATATATATAAATATATATCTATCTATATCTATATCTATATATATATTAGACGTTAGCCACATTCATGTAAAGTGCTGTGGAATTAATATTAATGGCGCTATATGAATGTGTAAAACAAATAAATGAATAAATAAAATATGCTTTAAATGTATATAATATTACAAACTCATAACTAGTGTTGAGCATTCTGATACTGCAAATATCGGGTATCGCCGATATTCGCTGTATCGGAATTCCGATACCGAGTTCCGATATTTTTGCGATATCGGAATCAGAAGTTCCCATAGTGCAATAATGCACTATAATGGAGTGTGGGCGGTGCGTGGGTGGAGACTGCATGTCTGTGCGGGCGGGGTCTGTGCAGGACCGTGGGGGGGTCTGTGCGTGCCTGTCGGGGCTCTGTGTGGGTTGCCGGGGCTCTGTGCAGCGTGCCGGGGCTCTGTGCGGGCTGCCGGGGCTCTGTGCGGGCTGCCGGGGCTCTGTGCGGCATGCCGGGGCTCTGTGCGGAATGCCGGGGCTCTGTGCGGCGTGCTGGGGCTCTGTGCGGCGTGCTGGGGCTCTGTGCATGTGTGCAGGCATCGTCCAATGGGACTACAAGTCCCATCGGACGATGCCTGCTACAGTGACAGTGATTGACACATTAGCCAATGATGGGTCAGTAGTAGTCCCATCATCCGGCTAATGTGTTGAATGTAAAAAAAAAAAATACTACATACATGCTACATACATACTACATACATACTACATGCCACATACATGCTACATACATACTACATACATACTTTCCCCCTTTTCCTCATAGATTGTAAGCTCGTGAGCAGGGCCCTCACTCCTCCTGGTATCTATTTCAAACTGTGATTTGTTATGCTGTAATGTCTATTGTCTGTACAAGTCCCCTCTATAATGTGTAAAGCGCTGTGGAATATGTTGTCGCTATATAAATAAAATTATTATTATTATTATTATACTACATACAATACATTCATACATTACATACAATACAGACATACAGTACATATAACATAGAGTACATACTCACCATTACTTGTCACTTTGTTCCCCGAAGCCAGTGTCATCTGTAAAAAAAGATTAAAATAACAAACAACCAATATACTCCCTGTCCGCAGAAATCCATGAGTGTCCCACGACGATCTCCCATGGAGAACGGCAGCATCAGCTGATGCGACCACTCTCTAGGGGCTTCAGGAACACAATGACGGGAGAAAGGTATCCTTCCGCACTGTATTCCTCCGCCGCTGTAAAAAAAAGTCCCTAGTCTCACTTTATGCCATTGCTGTGTGAGAAATTTTCCCATGCAGCAATTGACATAAAGTAAGACTCAGAGGTTACTATAGTTCAGTGATGCACTGCAGGAGCCATTGTCTCCTGTCAGTGTGTCACTGAAGGTCCTATAGAGCAGTGACATCACCTGATGTCACTGTTCTATAGGGGAGATCGTCGTGGGACACTCGTTATTAATTGGACTACGGCGGACAGGTAGTATACGGTTTATTATTTTATGTTTTTTGCAGGCGCTGAAGTATGGTAAGTATGGTGAAATGAAGAATATTAAAATGCTTTTTTCCTAGTGTGTGTGTTTTATTAACCCCTTATTACTTTTGGATTAATAATGGATAGGCATCTTATTGACACCTCTCCGTTATTAACCCGGCTTAATGTCACCTTACAATACCAAGGTGACATTAACCCCTTATTACCCCATATCCCACCGCTACACGGGAGTGGGAAAAGAGGGGCTAAGTGCCGGAATTGGCACATCTCACAGATGCGCCATTTCCGGGGCGGCTGTGGACTGGTATTTGTAGCCGGGGGGCCAATATCCATGGCCCCACTCTAGGCTATGAATATCAGCCCGCAGCTGTCTGCATAGCCTTTCTGGCTATAAAATATAGGGGGACCCCACATCATTTTTTGGGGGGGTCCCCCTATTTTAATAGGCAGTAAAGGCTACGCAGACAGCTGCGGGCTGATATTCATAGCTAAAGTTACAAATATTGGCCACCGGCCGTCGGCTTTCCCCCTCTGATGCAGAAAATTGTGCAGGAGCCCACGCCGTTTTTTTCCATTTTTTTTTTAAATTCAACGCTCATTAAGGCCTCTTTCATACTTGCATCGGTACAAGCCGTCGCTATGCGACACTGACTGACTTGACACTGGCTTCGGGGAACAAAGTGACAAGTAATGGTGAGTATGAAATCTGTTTAATGTACTGTATGTCTATATGTATGTATTGTATGTAATGTATGAATGTATTGTATGTAATGTATGAATGTATTGTATGTAGTATGTATGTATGTAGCATGTATGTAGCATGTACGTAGCATGTACGCAGCATGTAGTATGTATGTAGCATGTAGTATGTAGCATGTATGCAGCATGTATGCAGCATGTAGTATGTATGTAGCTTGTATGTAGCATGTATGCAGCATGTATGCAGCATGTAGTACGTGTGTAGCATGTAGCATGTATGCAGCATGTATGCAGCATGTATGCAGCATGTAGTATGTATGTAGTATGTAGCATGTATGCAGCATGTAGTATGTATGTAGTATGTAGCGTGTATGTAGCATGTATGCAGCACGTATGTAGCATGTAGTATGTATGTAACATGTAATGCCCTTGTACCCATATGTCCTGTCTGGTCTGACTCTTTGTCATTTTGTCTGCTACAGGGTCTCCCACTTAGGTCACTTAGCCCTGAGCTAACTGAGGCATCACTGCTTCTACCTGTTTCATCAGGCCACCTTCTCCCATGGTCTTTATTGCCTGGAGAGCAATCCATCCATTTTTCTCTATGTCCTCTGTTAGCTTCAGCTTGAGGACTTCCGGTCTTATGCAAACTTCTTTGCCTCTCTGGCAGCTGTTTATTAACTTGCAGTCTCTCAAGTCTCAGCTGCTCTACCTCCCTTAGGTATGCCATGCGATATTCCAGGAGCATGCAGATATTCCTAAGACTCTCTCTGGATCCGACAACCAGGAATGGAACCATCCCATCTTCACCCATGACCTGGACCTCTTCATCAGCCGGTATCCTCAGTCTCTTCAGACCGGATTTCTCCTGCATCACTCTCCCAAGTTTCCCAATGACTTTCGCCACCAGAACTTTGGGTACTTGGACTTTGTCTTCCACTAAGCCCAGCCGACTAAGTCTACGTTCACATTGCGTCATGCGCCCCTATATTTAACATGGGGGCGCATGGACATGCGTTGTGCTGCGTTTTGCGACGCATGCGTTTTTTCGGCCGCAAGCGTTGGGCGCAGATAACGCAACAAGTTGCATTTTTTTTGCGTCCAACTTTCGGCCAAAAAGGACGCATGCGTCGCAAAACGCAGCGTTTTAGCGTGTGTTTTGTTGCGGTTTTGTTTGCGTTGTGCGTTGCGTCGCCGACACTGCGGCGCACAACGCAAATGTGAACGTAGCCTAAGAGCTTTCCTTTCACGCTCCAAACGTCGAATGGCTTCATCATTCTTCAAAATGATCCTCTGTTTTGTACGGAGGCAGTGTAGGTGCATATCTCTCAGGACAGGCACCCGCTTCACTGTGACTTCCCTAGTCGACAGTATGACCAATTGCTGAGTCTCAGGCGCCCAGTGCACACTACACGCCTCTACTGCCTTTCTAAATGCCTCATGCACACCCTTCCTGGCGCACGCTTCTCGCATGTCTTTGGGTACTTCTATTATGCTCTTGAAAAGCGGGGTCTCATCTTCACGGGCATCTGCCATGACCGGGTGACTGTCTTGTTCCGCTTTTAGCACGATCTCAGTCTTTTCTTCTGCTTGAGCCTTCGCCACGATGGGCATTGGCAACTCCTCTGCCAGGCAGCGACGCTCCTCCTCTCTCTGGAGAAGCTCCTGCTGATGCTTTTCTTGAGCCATTCTGAGCACGTCCATATCTTTCAATATGGCCCTATTCATGGCCTGACACACCGACAGGTGATGTCTGAGTTCAAAGACCTCCTTCTCTAGGTCACCCACTTTGTGCTCAATTGCTTGCCTCAGGACCCTTTCTCGTTCGACTGTTTCTTTAAGGAGCTCTATGTTATGGTTCTGCTCTCTTTTGGCTAGCACATGTCGCACCACCAGTTCTTTAATTAAACTTTCAGACGGGGTCTCTTGCCCACCCACACTCTGCCTCTTCAGAGTTCCACTTGTTTCTGCATCCACCTCTATGGTCTCTCCTGGGCTCTCTGTCTGTTTACTCTTAGGTACCTCTGGACTCTTGGTAACTTCAGAGTTCTCCATCTCTTCAGCATCAGGTACTCTGGAGTTTTCAAACTGAGCCACTTCACCCTTTCCGGGCATTGCAGATCTGGGACTACCACAGGTCTGTTTTAATTCCAGCCCTACCTCTGTGCTAGGATTTGTCAGCAGTAAAGTAACCTCCTTATCAAGGACAGTAACCTGATCTGTACCTGACCCTGTCTCTTCCTCATCATCTCTCTTCTCAGAGGGTGTAACCTGTCCCGCCTTTCTGCGGCCCCCACGACGAGATGAAGATCGGTGATTTTTACTCTGCTCCTCCTTACTGCACTCTTTTCCCTTTACGCTCGAGTCACAGTCTGGATAGGAGTCACCCCCTCTCACTCTGTCATCCTGGAACAGCAATTCCCCATTTAAACAAATGTCAAACCCACACTTTCTTCCAGTCACCTGGAACTCTGGACTATCGACCCTAGGTGGCGCTATCTCCTTTTCACACATCACACGATCCGGAATCACTACAGCCGCCTGTTGTGGTGGGGCTCCCTTAGGGTCATTCCGACTCCGTTCTGATCAATCAGTCACTCCCCTTTCCTCCCACAAGTCCCAAAACCTTTCAAAGTCCTGGCCTATTACAACAGGGAATGGCAAGTCTGGGACTACAGGTACATCATGGCTGGCAATAAGAGTGGGCGTCTCAATGATTACCCTGGACACCGGATAATCCCTAGCGACCCCATGAACGCAGTGGACTTCCATCTTCCTTCCGGGAATCAGATAGACAGGGAGTGTGGCACTCACCAGCGTCACCAGGCTCACTGAGTCCAGAAGTCCAGTCACGCACACTCCATTGACTTCTACAGAACAGCTCTGTGTCATCTTGTCAGACGAAAAGTCAGTACAATATTCTGAACATGCGCTGTTCGAACACTGAATCCGGCAACAGTCCAACAGTGCATTCGCCGCCGCCCCTTTTTGGGCCACCACCCCTATTTGGATTGCCGCCCCTTTTGGAACTCCACCCCCTTTTGGGTTACCGCCCCCCTTTTGGGTCACCACCCCCTTGTGGGCCATTTTCTCCTTTAGGGCCACCACCCCATTTAGGGACTCCACCCCCTTCTGGGCAACTACCCCCTTTTGTGATGCCGCCCCTTTTTGGACAACCATAATTATTTGGGGCACCACTCTGTTTTTTTTTTTTTTTGGACTCCACCCCCTTTAGGGACACCACCCCACTCTGGGGTACACCCTGTGGACTTCCCCAGTATATATCTCTTTAGGTCGGCACTGGCCCTTTAAGAGTCTGCACGACCTAGTCCAGCAATACCTTTCCGACACATCACCAGTTCCTATTGGTGCTACCACAGCTCCCGCTGCAGACACAAACCACCGGTACCTCCGGATGCCGATCACAAGCCGCTGCTGCTGCCACCGCAACTCCGGCTGCTGCAGAACCCCTTGCTGCAACTGCACTGTACACAACCACCACAGACTTCAAGGACCCACCGATCCACAGCAAACTTAGTAACCCCGCCGAGTTACCGCCAGACGCCTTCAGTCTTCGTGGCCCCGCTGAGCCACAGCAAGTTGATCAGAGAAGGAAAAGAGAAAAAAAAAAGAAATACATGGACTCGCTGGTCCACAGCAAGCACCTGCACACGTGCTTTTTAAAAAACACAGTCTCTCACTGACCCCGGTCAGTATCACACAGACTCCTGTTTGTTACACACCCGGCTTTACAGCCCAAACACAGTTTCTCACTGACCCCGGTCAGTATCACACGGACTCCTGTCCGTTACCTGTTGGTGCAGGCCACACAGGATCCGGGAATCCTCTTCTCCTCAGAGATATCCCATAAACAGCAATTCTCACTGACCCCGGTCAGTATTTACTCACGGTTTTCAAGACCGTCCACTCTTCTGGCTCAGACCAGCCAGCGCTGCAACATGTGCTCCTTGGATCGTATGCCCACATTCGAAACACCAAATGTAAGGTTTGTACCCGCTCAGGTGCGTAGGAGGAAACAGGAGGCACATTCTCTTTAATGTCCATGTGGGTTTATTTGCTCCATAAACCAGCAAGGCAGCAACAAAAAGGAAAACAGGAAAATCAGGCCGACATAGCATAAAAGTCCATAGAAGAGCTCTGCTCTTCTCAGGCCTGACGTCACACAGGCTGTGCAATGTCCAGCACTCAGGCTCTATCTGAAGCCACAGACACAGAAAGGCTTCTCCCTCTCTTTACACAGACTCCTGTCTGTAGTGTCCAGCCTAGACACATGGAAATCTGTCCACACTGACAGACTCCCAAACACTCACTCCATGTGCTACACACACACCTCTTTACATAGGTGTAACCACACCCAGGAACCCATCACATGATTAGACATGTGGTTGTGACATCACCACAGGTCCTGAAACACACATAGATATTATTATTATTATTATTATTATTATTATTATTATTATTTATTTATATAGCACCATTAATTCCATGGTGCTGTACATGAGAAAGGGGTTACATACAGGGTTATAGATATCATTTACAGTAAACAGGTTTACAGTGACACACTGGTATAGAGGGGAGAGGACCCTGTCCTTGCGGACTTACATTCTATGGGATAGCGGGGAAGAGACAGAAGGTAGGGGTGAGGCGGCGGCGTGTCATGATCTCAATGGCAAGAGATCATAGCATAAGCATATATAGGAACTAGCTCTTGGAAGATGGGAACTGAGCTGACCATGAACTAAACCTAACACACAACTAGCAGTGGCCGGGTAGCATGCCTACGTTGATTCTAGATGCCCAGCACCAGCCGGAGGACTAAATAATGCTAGCAGAGGAAAATATTAGTCCTAGCTCACCTCTAGAGAAATACCCCAAAAGGAGACAGAGGCCCCCCACATGTATTGGCGGTGAATTAAGATGAAATAACAAACGTAGGATGAAAATAGGTTTAGCAAATTTGAGGTCCACTTACTACATAGCAGAAGACAGAAAGGACACTTTCATGGTCAGCTGAAAACCCTAATCAAAAACACCATCCAGAAATTACTTTAAAACTCTGTCATTAACTCATAACACCAGAGTGGCAATTCCTGTTCACAAGAGCTTTCCAGACACAGTAACGAAACTACAGCTGTGAACTGGAACCAAAATGCAAAAACAAACATGGACAAAAGTCCAACTTAACTAGTAGTTGTCTAGGAGCAGGAACAAGCACAGAGAGGCATCTGATAACATTGTTGACCGGCAAGCAACTAACAGAGCAGCAAGGTTATATAGCGACTCCCACATCTTGATGGGAACAGGTGAACAGAGAAGATGAAGACACCAGTTCAATTCCACCAGTAGCCACCGGGGGAGCCCAGAATCCAAATTCACAACAGTACCCCCCCCTCAAGGAGGGGGCACCGAACCCTCACCAGAACCACCAGGGCGATCAGGATGGGCCCTATGAAAGGCACGAACCAGATCAGAGGCATGAACATCAGATGCATTCACCCAAGAATTATCCTCCTGGCCGTATCCCTTCCACTTGACCAGATACTGGAGTCTCCGTCTGGAAAAACGAGAGTCTAAGATTTTCTCCACAACGTACTCCAACTCACCCTCAACCAACACCGGAGCAGGAGGCTCAACGGAAGGCACAACCGGTACCTCATACCTGCGCAACAATGACCGATGAAAAACGTTATGAATAGAAAAGGATGCAGGGAGGTCCAAACGGAAGGAAACAGGGTTAAGAATCTCCAATATCTTATACGGGCCAATGAACCGAGGCTTAAACTTAGGAGAAGAGACCCTCATAGGGACAAAACGAGAAGACAACCACACCAAATCCCCAACACAAAGCCGAGGACCAACACGACGGTGGCGGTTGGCAAAAAGCTGAGTCTTCTCCTGGGACAACCTCAAATTGTCCACCACCTGCCCCCAGATCTGATGCAATCTCTCCACCACAGCATCCACTCCAGGACAATCCGAAGATTCCACCTGACCAGAGGAAAATCGAGGATGAAACCCCGAATTACAGAAAAACGGGGACACCAAAGTGGCAGAGCTGGCCCGATTATTGAGAGCGAACTCCGCCAATGGCAAAAAAGCAACCCAATCATCCTGGTCAGCAGACACAAAACACCTCAGATATGTCTCCAGGGTCTGATTAATCCGCTCGGTCTGGCCATTCGTCTGAGGATGGAAAGCGGACGAAAAAGATAAATCTATGCCCATCCTAGCACAGAATGCCCGCCAAAATCTAGACACGAATTGGGTCCCTCTGTCAGAAACGATATTCTCAGGAATACCATGCAAACGAACAACATTTTGAAAAAACAGAGGAACCAACTCGGAAGAAGAAGGCAACTTGGGCAGAGGAACCAAATGGACCATCTTAGAGAAACGGTCACACACCACCCAGATGACAGACATCTTCTGAGAAACAGGCAGATCTGAAATAAAATCCATCGAGATGTGCGTCCAAGGCCTCTTAGGAATAGGCAAGGGCAACAACAATCCACTAGCCCGAGAACAACAAGGCTTGGCCCGAGCACAAACGTCACAAGACTGCACAAAGCCTCGCACATCTCGTGACAGGGAAGGCCACCAGAAGGACCTTGCCACCAAATCCCTGGTACCAAAAATGCCAGGATGACCTGCCAACGCAGAAGAATGAACCTCAGAGATGACTCTACTGGTCCAATCATCAGGAACAAACAGTTTATCAGGTGGGCAACGATCAGGTCTATCCGCCTGAAACTCCTGCAAGGCCCGCCACAGGTCTGGAGAAACGGCTGACAATACCACTCCATCCTCAAGGATACCTGTGGGCTCAGAGTTACCAGGTGAGTCAGGCTCAAAACTCCTAGAAAGGGCATCCGCCTTAACATTCTTAGAACCCGGTAGGTATGACACCACAAAATTAAACCGAGAAAAAAATAATGACCAGCGCGCCTGTCTAGGATTCAGGCGCCTGGCGGTCTCAAGATAAATCAAATTTTTGTGGTCAGTCAATACCACCACCTGATGTCTGGCCCCCTCAAGCCAATGGCGCCACTCCTCAAAAGCCCACTTCATGGCCAAAAGCTCCCGATTCCCAACATCATAATTCCGCTCAGCGGGCGAAAATTTACGGGAAAAGAAGGCACAAGGCCTCATCACGGAGCAGTCAGAACTTTTCTGCGACAACACTGCCCCAGCTCCGATCTCAGAAGCGTCGACCTCAACCTGAAAAGGTAGAGCAACATCAGGCTGACGCAACACAGGGGCAGAGGAAAAACGGCGCTTAAGCTCCCGAAAGGCCTCCACAGCATCAGGGGACCAATCAGCAACATCAGCACCCTTCTTAGTCAAATCGGTCAATGGTTTAGCAATATCCGAAAAACCAGCAATAAATCGACGATAAAAGTTAGCAAAGCCCAAAAATTTCTGAAGACTCTTAAGAGAAGAGGGCTGCGTCCAATCACAAATAGCTTGAACCTTGACAGGATCCATTTCAATGGAAGAGGGGGAAAAAATATATCCCAAAAAGGAAATCCTCTGTACCCCAAAAACACACTTAGAACCCTTCACACACAAAGAATTAGACCGCAAAACCTGAAAAACCCTCCTGACTTGCTGGACATGAGAGTCCCAGTCATCCGAAAAAATCAGAATATCATCCAGATACACAATCATAAATTTATCCAAATAATCGCGAAAAATATCATGCATAAAGGACTGGAAAACTGACGGAGCATTAGAAAGACCAAAAGGCATCACTAAATACTCAAAGTGGCCCTCGGGCGTATTAAATGCGGTTTTCCACTCATCCCCCTGCCTGATTCGCACCAAATTATACGCCCCACGAAGGTCAATCTTAGAGAACCACTTGGCCCCCTTTATGCGAGCAAACAAATCAGTCAGCAACGGCAATGGGTATTGATATTTAACAGTGATTTTATTCAAAAGCCGATAATCAATACATGGTCTCAAAGAGCCGTCCTTTTTTGACACAAAGAAAAAACCGGCTCCTAAGGGAGATGACGATGGACGAATATGTCCCTTTTCCAAGGACTCCTTTATATATTCTCGCATAGCAGCATGTTCAGGCACAGACAGATTAAATAAACGACCCTTTGGGTATTTACTACCCGGGATTAAATCTATGGCACAATCGCACTCTCGGTGCGGAGGTAACGAACCAAGCTTGGATTCTTCAAAGACGTCACGATAGTCAGACAGGAACTCAGGAATTTCAGAGGGAATAGATGATGAAATGGAAACCACAGGTACATCCCCATGAGCCCCCTTACATCCCCAGCTCAACACAGACATAGCTCTCCAGTCGAGGACTGGGTTGTGAGATTGCAGCCAAGGCAATCCTAGCACCAAATCATCATGTAGATTATACAGCACCAGAAAGCGAATAATCTCCTGGTGACCCGGATTAATACGCATAGTTACTTGTGTCCAGTATTGTGGTTTATTATTAGCCAATGGGGTGGAGTCAATCCCCTTCAGAGGAATAGGAGTCTCCAAAGGCTCTAAATCATACCCACAGCGATTGGCAAAGGACCAATCCATAAGACTCAAAGCGGCGCCAGAGTCGACATAGGCGTCCGTGGTAATAGATGACAAAGAGCAAATCAGGGTCACAGATAGAATAAACTTAGACGGTAAGGTGCAAATGGAAACAGATTTACCAAGTTTTTTAGTGCGCTTAGAGCATGCTGATATAACATGAGTAGAATCACCACAATAGAAACACAACCCATTTTTCCGTCTAAAATTCTGCCGCTCGCTTCGGGACAGAATTCTATCACACTGCATACTCTCTGGCGATTTCTCAGTGGACACCGCCAGATGGTGCACTGGTTTGCGCTCCCGCAAACGCCTATCGATCTGAATAGCCATTGTCATGGACTCATTCAGACCCGCAGGCACAGGGAACCCCACCATAACATCCTTAATGGCATCAGAGAGACCCTCTCTGAAAGTCGCCGCCAGGGCGCACTCATTCCACTGAGTAAGCACAGACCATTTACGGAATCTTTGGCAGTAAATTTCCGCTTCATCTTGCCCCTGAGATAGGGACATCAAAGTTTTTTCTGCCTGAAGCTCCAAATGAGGTTCGTCATAAAGCAACCCCAAGGCCAGAAAAAACGCATCCACATTGAGCAACGCAGGATCCCCTGGTGTCAATGAAAAAGCCCAGTCTTGAGGGTCGCCCCGGAGCAAGGAAATCACAATCCTGACCTGCTGTGCAGGGTCTCCGGCAGAGCGAGATTTCAGGGACAAAAATAATTTGCAATTATTTCGAAAATTCTGAAACCCAGATCTATTCCCCGAGAAAAATTCCGGCAAAGGAATTCTCGGCTCAGATACAGGTGCATGACAAACAAAATCTTGCAAATTTTGTACCTTCGTGGCGAGATTATTCAAACCTGCAGTTACACTCTGAAGATCCATTACAAACAGGTGGACACAGAGCCATTCAAAGGAGAGAAAAAAAAAAAAAATATCAGCAGACTACTTATTTCTCTCCTTTCTCAGCCAAGGATTTTAACCCTTTAGTGGGCCGGTCAAACTGTCATGATCTCAATGGCAAGAGATCATAGCATAAGCATATATAGGAACTAGCTCTTGGAAGATGGGAACTGAGCTGACCATGAACTAAACCTAACACACAACTAGCAGTGGCCGGGTAGCATGCCTACGTTGATTCTAGATGCCCAGCACCAGCCGGAGGACTAAATAATGCTAGCAGAGGAAAATATTAGTCCTAGCTCACCTCTAGAGAAATACCCCAAAAGGAGACAGAGGCCCCCCACATGTATTGGCGGTGAATTAAGATGAAATAACAAACGTAGGATGAAAATAGGTTTAGCAAATTTGAGGTCCACTTACTACATAGCAGAAGACAGAAAGGACACTTTCATGGTCAGCTGAAAACCCTAATCAAAAACACCATCCAGAAATTACTTTAAAACTCTGTCATTAACTCATAACACCAGAGTGGCAATTCCTGTTCACAAGAGCTTTCCAGACACAGTAACGAAACTACAGCTGTGAACTGGAACCAAAATGCAAAAACAAACATGGACAAAAGTCCAACTTAACTAGTAGTTGTCTAGGAGCAGGAACAAGCACAGAGAGGCATCTGATAACATTGTTGACCGGCAAGCAACTAACAGAGCAGCAAGGTTATATAGCGACTCCCACATCTTGATGGGAACAGGTGAACAGAGAAGATGAAGACACCAGTTCAATTCCACCAGTAGCCACCGGGGGAGCCCAGAATCCAAATTCACAACAGCGGCGGCTCTGGCGGTGGTGAGGCGGCGGCTCGGTTATTGTAGGCTGTAGGCTTTCCTGAAGAGATCGGTTTTCAGGTTCCGTCTGAAGGTTCCGAGGGTGGTGGATAATCGGACGTGTTGAGGCATGGAATTCCAGAGGATGGGGGATATTCGGGAGAAATCTTGGAGGCAATTGTGTGAGGAACGAATAAGTGTGGAGGAGAGTAGGAGGTCTTGGGATGAACAAAGATTACGTGAGGGAAAATAGTGGGAGATTAGTTCAGTGATATAGGGAGGGGACAGGTTGTGGATGGCTTTGTAGATCAGTGTTAGTAGTTTGAACTGGATTCGTTGGGGATTGGGAGCCAGTGGAGGGATTTGCAGAGGGGAGAATGTTGTGAATTCTGTTCTCGAGCTCCCTCCTGTGGTTATGAATGGTACTTCGGCGAGTTCTGTTCATGGACTCCCTCTGGTGGCTGTGAGTGGAGCTGCTGGTTCTGAGGTTCCTTTTCCAGCTGATCTCGTTTAGGCCTTGGCTGGCTGCTCTATTTAACTCCACTCAGATTTTTATCTGATGCCTGCTGTCAATGTCCTAGTACTGGTTCAGTTCTTTTGGATCTTTCAGATGACCTGTCTACTTCAGCAAAAGCTAAGTCCCTGCTAGCTTATTTGTTACCACTGTGTTTTTGTCCAGCTTGCTATTATGATTTTGTCTTGTTAGCTGGAAGCTCTGGGATGCAGAGTGACACCTCCACGCCGTGAGTCGGTGTGGGGTCTCTTTTGCACACTCTGCGTGGTTTTTTGTTAGTTTTTTATGCTGACCGCAAAGATACCTTTTCTATCCTCAGTCTGTTTAGTTAAGTCTGGCCTCCTATGCTGAAACCTATTTCATTCCTGTGTTTGTGACTTCCATCTTAACTCACAGTCAATATATGTGGGGGCTGCCTATTTATTTGGGGAATTTCTCTGAGGCAAGGTAGGCTGTATTTTCTATCTTTAGGGGTAGTTAACTTAGGCTGTGAAGAGGCGTCTAGGCAGAGTCAGGAACGCTCCACGGCTATTTCTAGTTGTTGTGATAGGATTAGGGGTTGCGGCCAGCAGAGCTCCCACTTCCCAGAGCTCGTCCTGTATTGCTAGTTTGCTCATCTGGTCATTTCTAGTGCTCCTAACCACCAGCTCAACATAACAGTACAGCTGGCCCACAAAGTGTTAATGCATCTCAATAGAGGGATAAGAGAAGTTCTGAGACCATTTTTTTTTCTCTGCAGTGTGTTTTGTCTTTCTTTTCCCCTTAACCTCTGGGTGGTTCAGGACACAGGTGTAGATATGGATATTCAAGGTCTGTCCTCTTGTGTGGATCAACTCACTGCAAGGGTACAAAGCATTCAAGATTATGTAGTTCAGAACCCGATGTTAGAACCCAGAATTCCAATTCCTGATTTGTTTTCTGGGGATAGATCTAAGTTCCTGAATTTCAAAAATAATTGTAGACTGTTTTTTGCTTTGAAACCCCGCTCCTCTGGTGACCCCATTCAGCAATTAAAAATCATTATTTCTTTGCTACGTGGCGACCCTCAAGACTGGGCATTTTCCCTTGCGCCAGGAGATCCTGCATTGCGTAATGTAGATGCGTTTTTTCTGGCGCTTGGATTGCTTTATGATGAACCAGATTCAGTGGATCAGGCAGGGAAAATTTTGCTGGCTTTGTGTCAGGGTCAGGATGAAGCGGAGGTATATTGTCAGAAGTTTAGAAAGTGGTCTGTGCTTACTCAGTGGAATGAGTGTGCCCTGGCGGCAATTTTCAGAAAGGGTCTGTCTGAAGCCCTTAAGGATGTTATGGTGGGATTCCCCACGCCTGTTGGTCTGAATGAGTCTATGACCTTGGCCATTCAGATTGATCGACGCTTATGTGAGCGTAAAAATGTTCACCATTTGGCGGTGTTTTCTGAGCAGAAGCCTGAGCCTCTGCAATGTGATAGGACCTTGACCAGAGCTGAACGGCAAGAATACAAACGTCAGAATGGGCTGTGTTTTTACTGTGGTGACTCCACTCATGCTATCTCTGATTGTCCTAAGCGCACTAAATGGTTCGCTAGGTCTGCCACCATTGGTACGGTACAGCCAAAATTTCTTTTGTCCGTTACTCTGATTTGCTCTTTGTCGTCCTATTCTGTTATGGCATTTGTGGATTCAGGCACTGCCCTGAATTTGATGGACTTGGAGTTTGCCAGGTGCTGTGGTTTTTTCTTGGAGCCCTTACAGTATCCTATTCCATTGAGAGGAATTGATGCTACACCTTTGGCCAAGAATAAGCCTCAGTACTGGACTCAATTGACCATGTGCATGGCTCCTGCACATCAGGAGGATATTCGCTTTTTGGTGTTGCATAATCTGCATGATGTGGTCGTTTTGGGTTTGCCATGGCTACAGGTCCATAATCCAGTATTGGATTGGAAATCAATGTCTGTATCCAGTTGGGGTTGTCAAGGGGTACATGGGAATGTCCCATTGTTGTCTATTTCGTCTTCCCATCCTTCTGAAGTCCCTGAGTTCTTGTCAGATTACCGGGATGTATTTGATGAGCCCAAATCCAGTGCCCTACCTCCTCATAGGGATTGTGATTGTGCTATTAATTTGATTCCTGGTAGTAAGTTTCCGAAGGGCCGACTGTTCAATTTATCTGTGCCAGAACACGCCGCAATGCGGAGTTATATAAAGGAGTCCTTGGAGAAAGGGCATATTCGCCCGTCGTCGTCACCGTTGGGAGCAGGGTTCTTTTTTGTGGCCAAGAAGGATGGTTCTCTGAGACCTTGTATAGATTACCGCCTTCTCAATAAAATCACCGTCAAATTTCAGTACCCTTTGCCGCTACTGTCTGATTTGTTTGCTCGGATTAAGGGGGCTAGCTGGTTCACCAAGATAGATCTTCGAGGGGCATATAATCTTGTGCGTATTAAACAGGGCGACGAATGGAAAACAGCATTTAATACGCCCGAGGGCCATTTTGAGTACTTGGTGATGCCATTCGGGCTTTCTAATGCTCCATCTGTGTTTCAGTCCTTTATGCATGACATCTTCCGAAAGTACCTGAATAGATTCATGATTGTATATTTGGATGATATTTTGGTCTTTTCGGACGATTGGGAGTCTCATGTGAAGCAGGTCAGAATGGTGTTCCAGGTCCTTCGTGCTAATTCCTTGTTTGTGAAGGGGTCTAAATGTCTCTTTGGAGTCCAGAAGGTTTCATTTTTGGGCTTCATTTTTTCCCCTTCTACTATCGAGATGGACCCTGTTAAAGTTCAGGCCATTTATGATTGGACTCAGCCTACTTCTGTGAAGAGCCTTCAGAAATTTCTGGGCTTTGCTAATTTTTACCGTCGCTTCATCGCTAATTTTTCTAGTGTTGTTAAACCATTGACTGATTTAACCAAGAAAGGTGCTGATGTGGTCAATCGGTCCTCTGCGGCCGTTGAGGCTTTTCAGGAGCTGAAGTGTCATTTTTCTTCTGCCCCTGTGTTGTGTCAGCCAGATGTTTCGCTCCCGTTTCAGGTCGAGGTGGATGCTTCTGAGATTGGAGCAGGGGCTGTTTTGTCTCAAAGAGGTTCTGATGGCTCTGTGATGAAACCATGTGCTTTCTTTTCTAGAAAGTTTTTGCCTGCTGAGCGCAATTATGATGTGGGCAATCGAGAGTTGTTGGCTATGAAGTGGGCGTTTGAGGAGTGGCGACATTGGCTTGAAGGAGCCAAACATCGCGTGGTGGTCTTGACGGATCACAAGAATCTGACTTATCTCGAGTCTGCCAAGCGGTTGAATCCTAGACAGGCTCGATGGTCGCTGTTTTTCTCCCGCTTCAATTTTGTGGTTTCGTACCTTCCGGGTTCTAAGAATGTGAAGGCTGATGCCCTTCAAGGAGTTTTGTGCCTGATTCTCCGGGAGTTCCTGATCCGGCTGGTATTCTCAAAGAGGGGGTAATTTTGTCTGTCATCTCCCCTGATTTGCGGCGGGTGCTGCAGGAGTTTCAGGCTGATAGACCTGACCGTTGCCCAGCGGAGAAGCTGTTTGTCCCTGATAGATGGACTAGTAGAGTTATCTCTGAGGTTCATTGTTCGGTGTTGGCTGGTCATCCTGGAATCTTTGGTACCAGAGATTTGGTGGCTAGATCCTTTTGGTGGCCTTCCTTGTCACGAGATGTGCGTTCTTTTGTGCAGTCCTGTGGGACTTGTGCTCAGGCTAAGCCCTGCTATTCTCATGCCAGTGGGTTGCTTTTGCCCTTGCCGGTCCCAAAAAGGCCCTGGACGGATATTTCCATGGATTTTATTTCAGATCTCCCTGTCTCTCAGAGGATGTCAGTTATCTGGGTGGTTTGTGATCGCTTCTCTAAGATGGTCCATTTGGTACCTTTGCCTAAATTGCCTTCCTCCTCTGATTTGGTTCCATTGTTTTTCCAGCATGTGGTTCGTTTGCATGGCATTCCGGAGAACATCGTGTCGGACGGAGGTTCCCAGTTTGTTTCAAGATTTTGGCGGTCCTTTTGTGCTAAGATGGGCATTGATTTGTCTTTTTCTTCAGCTTTCCATCCTCAGTCAAATGGCCAAACCGAACGAACCAATCAGACTTTGGAAACATATCTGAGATGCTTTGTTTCTGCTGATCAGGATGATTGGGTGTCCTTCTTGCCTTTGGCTGAGTTCGCCCTTAATAATCGGGCCAGCTCGGCCACTTTGGTTTTGCCTTTTTTCTGTAATTCTGGTTTCCACCCTCGTTTTTCTTCAGGGCAGGTTGAGCCTTCGGACTGTCCTGGTGTGGATTCTGTGGTGGACAGGTTGCAGCAAATTTGGACTCACGTAGTGGACAATTTGACATTGTCCCAGGAGAAGGCTCAACGTTTCGCTAACCGCCATCGCTGTGTTGGTCCCCGACTTCGTGTTGGGGATTTGGTTTGGTTGTCGTCTCGTTTTGTTCCTATGAAGGTTTCATCTCCTAAGTTTAAGCCTCATTTCATTGGTCCTTATAAGATTTCTGAAATTCTTAATCCTGTGTCATTTCGTTTGGACCTTCCATCTTCTTTCGCCATCCATAATGTGTTCCATAGGTCATTATTGCGGAGATATGTGGCTCCTATGGTTCCCTCCGTTGATCCTCCTGCCCCGGTGTTGGTTGAGGGGGAGTTGGAGTATGTGGTGGAGAAGATTTTGGATTCTCGTATTTCGAGACGGAAACTTCAGTACCCAGTTAAGTGGAAAGGTTATGGTCAGGAGGATAATTCCTGGGTGGTTGCCTCTGATGTTCATGCTGCCGATCTTGTTCGTGCCTTTCATTTGGCTCGTCCGGATCGGCCTGGAGGCTCTGGTGAGGGTTTGGTGACCCCTCCTCAAGGAGGGGGTACTGTTGTGAATTCTGTTCTCGAGCTCCCTCCTGTGGTTATGAATGGTACTTCGGCGAGTTCTGTTCATGGACTCCCTCTGGTGGCTGTGAGTGGAGCTGCTGGTTCTGAGGTTCCTTTTCCAGCTGATCTCGTTTAGGCCTTGGCTGGCTGCTCTATTTAACTCCACTCAGATCGTTATCTGATGCCAGCTGTCAATGTCCTAGTACTGGTTCAGTTCTCTTGGATCTTTCAGATGACCTGTCTACTTCAGCAAAAGCTAAGTCCCTGCTAGCTTATTTGTTACCACTGTGTTTTTGTCCAGCTTGCTATTATGATTTTGTCTTGTTAGCTGGAAGCTCTGGGATGTAGAGTGGCACCACCGCGCCGTGAGTCGGTGCGGTGGTTTCTTTTGCACACTCTGCGTGGTTTTTTGTTAGTTTTTTATGCTGACCGCAAAGATACCTTTTCTATCCTCAGTCTGTTTAGTTAAGTCTGGCCTCCTATGCTGAAACCTATTTCATTCCTGTGTTTGTGACTTCCATCTTAACTCACAGTCAATATATGTGGGGGCTGCCTATTTCTTTGGGGAATTTCTCTGAGGCAAGGTAGGCTGTATTTTCTATCCTTAGGGGTAGTTAACTCTTAGGCTGTGAAGAGGCGTCTAGGCAGAGTCAGGAACGCTCCACGGCTATTTCTAGTTGTTGTGATAGGATTAGGGGTTGCGGTCAGCAGAGCTCCCACTTCCCAGAGCTCGTCCTGTATTGCTAGTTTGCTCATCTGGTCATTTCTAGTGCTCCTAACCACCAGCTCAACATAACAGGAGAAGCAGGGGAGTAGTGGGGAGAGAGGTGGATTAGGCGGGCAGCAGAGTTGAGGACAGACTGGAGTGGTGCAAGAGAGTTAGCGGGGAGGCCACAGAGGAGGGTGTTGCAGTAATCAAGGCAGGAGATGATGAGAACATGCACAAGAGTTTTGGTAGATTGTGGGCTGAAGATAGATAGATAGGCATGGTTATGCCCCTTACCCAGGGGTGAGGTATATGGGTAGCCAGACCCTCCCATCTCTCATAGCTACCCGTAACCCAGACCCAAATATACTAAGCAACTCCTTATTGCTTTATGTGCAAAACCACTCCAGGTTACATCGCAGGGAGCATCCATCCCTGTGATACATACCTCTCATTAACCACGTGACCACCAGTCACACCACAATATATACATATATCTACTATATAATTGTCTGAGGGTCACTTCCGTCTGTCTGTCCTTCTGTCTGTCTGTCACGGATATTCATTGGTCGCGGCCTCTGTCTGTCATGGAATCCAAGTCGTTGATTGGTCGTGGCAAAACAGCCACGACCAATCAGCGATGGGCACAGTCCGGCGGAAAAATGGCCGCTCCTTCCTCCCCGCAGACAGTGCCCGCTCCGTACTCCCCTCCAGTCTGCCCTCACACAGGGTTAATGGCAGCGGTAACGGACCGTGTTATGCCGTGGTGTAATGCACTCCGTTACCGCTGCTATTAACCCTGTGTGACCAACTTTTTACTATTCATGCTGCCTATGCAGCATGAATAGTAAAACGATCTAATGTTAAAAATAATAAAAAATCGTTATATACTCACCGTCCGTCGGCCCCCGGATCGACAACAGGCCTTTCCCGCTCGCGACGCTCCGGTAACCGGTCCATGCTGCGATCTCGCGAGACCACTACGTCATCATCTCGCGAGACCGCAATGCACTCTTGGGACCGGAGCTCACGAGCAGCGTCGGTAACCGCTTCGCTTGGATCCGGGGGCTCCGGAAGGTGAGAACATAACTTTTTTATTTTATTTCTTTTTTTTAACAGGGATATGATGCCCACATTGCTATATACTACATGGGCTGGGCAATGTACTACGTGGGCTGTGCAATATAATACCTGGGCTGTGCAATATACTGCATGGGCTGTGCAATATACTACGTGGCTGTGCAATATACTACGTGGCTGGGCAATATACTACGTGGCTGGGCAATATACTACATGGGCTGGGCAATATACTACGTGGCTGGGCAATATACTACATGGGCTGTGCTATATACTACGTGGCTGGGCAATATACTACGTGGGCTGGGCAATATACTACATGGGCTGCGCTATATACTACGTGGCTGGGCAATATACTACATGACTATAGAACGTGGGCTGCACAATATACTACCTGGACTGCCAATATACTACGTGGGCTGCGCAATATACTACGTGGGCTGCGCAATATACTACGTGGGCTGCGCAATATACTACATGGGCTGCGCAATATACTATGTGGGCTGTGCAATATACTACGTGGGCTGCACAATATACTAGGTGGGCTGCGCAATATACTACATGGGCTGCGCAATGTACAACGTGGGCTGCGCAATGTACAATGTGGGCTGCGCAATGTACAATGTGGGCTGCGCAATATACAACGTGGGCTGCGCAACATACTACGTGGGCTGCGCAATGTACTACGTGGGCTGTGCAATGTACTACGAGGGCTGCGCAATGTTCTGCGTTGGCTGCGCAATGTACTGCGTGGGCTGCGCAATGTACTGCATGGGCTGCGCAATGTACTGCGTGGGCTGCGCAATGTACTGTGTGGGCTGTGCTATACACTAGGCATACATATTCTAGAATACCCGATGAGTTAGAATCGGACCACCATCTAATATATATATATATATATATATATATATATATATATATATATATATATATATATATATATATATATACACACACACACATACACAGTATATATATAGTAGCGTGGCTAAAGGTTGTATAGTCGACGGGAGGTATGTATCACAGAGAAAGCTTGTCGCTGTGATGTAACCCGGAGTGTTTTCTGTAATACACATAAAGCAATAAGGAATTGTTTAGTATATTTGGGTCCGGGTTACGAGTAGCTATGAGAGATGGGAGGGTCTGGCTACCCATATACCTCACCCCTAGGTAAGGGGCATAACCATACCTATCTATATGTGTTTCAGGACCTGTGGTGATGTCACAACCACATGTCTAATCATGTGATGGGTTCCTGGGTGTGGTTATACCTATGTAAAGAGTAGGGTTGAGCGACTTTTCATTTTTTGAGATCGAGTCGGGTTTCACGAAACCCGACTTTCTCAAAAGTCGGGTCGAGTGAAATCGGCCGATCTTATTGAAAAGTCGGGGTCGGGGATAGGCCAAAACATGAAACCCAATGCAATTCAATGGGAAAGCATACTTTTTTAATATTTGCTTCAGCGCGATAATGTTGAAAAGCCGGTAATTCAATTGCCGGCTTTTCATTTCTCCTGCCTAAACCCGACATGATATAAGACATGGTTTACATACAGTAAACCATGTCATATCCCCCTTTTTTTGCATATTGCACACTACTAATGTTAGTAGTGTGTATGTGCAAAATTTCGGCGCTGTAGCTATTAAATTTAAGGGTTAAATCGCGGAAAAAATTGGCGTGGGCTCCCGCGCAATTTTCTCCGCCAGAGTGGTAAAGCCAGTGACTGAGGGCAGATATTAATAGCCTAGAGAGGGTCCATGGTTATTGGCCCCCCCTGGCTACAAACATCTGCCCCCAGCCACCCCAGAAAAGGCACATCTGGAAGATGCGCCAATTCTGGCACTTGGCCACTCTCTTCCCACTCCCGTGTAGCGGTGGGATATGGGGTAATGAAGGGTTAATGCCACCTTGCTATTGTAAGGTGACATTAAGACAGATTAATAATGGAGAGGCATCAATTCTGACACCTATCCATTATTAATCCAATTGTATGAAAGGGTTAAAAAAACACACACACATGATTAAAAAGTATTTTAATGAAATAAACACACAGGTTGTTTTAATATTTTATTGCTCTCTCAATCCACCTGAAGACCCTCGCTTGGAAAAATAATAAACCAACAATATACATACCCTCTGATGAACTGTCATGTCCCACGAGGTAAATCCATCTGAAGGGGTTAAAATATTTTACAGGCAGGAGCTCTGCTAATGCAGCTGTACTCGTGCCTGTAAACCCTGGGGAATGAAGGAAATGTAGGTCAATGACCTATAGTTACCTTCATTCGCGGTGATGCGCCCCCCTGCTGGATGTCCTCATGAACTGCAGCCTGGGAACTTTTTCCCACGCTTGAGGTCATATGAGGACATCCAGCAGGGGGGCGCATCACCGCGAATGTGCACATATTTATGGTATACTCGTATGGGCATAATTATACCACTTAAAGATTGACATCCTACATTTATGCATATCAGTAATATAATTAATCTTTTCCTATTAAATATGCCTAATTCCATATTCCTTTTCACTCGCCAGTAGGGTTGAGCGACTTTCATTTTTTTAAGATCGAGTCTGGTTTTGTGAAACCCGATTTAGTCCAGAGTCGAGTCGAGTGAAGTCGGCCGATTATCGCTAAAAGTCGGGGATCGACCGAAACACGAAACCCAATGCAAGTCAATGGGGAAGCATAGCCGGCAGTGAGTGGAGGCCAGGAAAACACCTACAGTGCACATTTTACTGCCAAAAACATCCATTCTTGTTTTCTAAAGCTTGTCAATCTTAATTAACTTTATAATAATAGTTGGGCACTGGAAATTGGGGGTCATTTGGCAAAAGTTGTGGGGGTAGGGCTGGTTCAAGGTTTTAGTGGGCCCAGGAAACATGGACTACGTCATGGCGGTGGAGCAGGGAGAGGTAAGTATTTCAACGTTGCAAGTGCTGTGATCCTGAGCAAGCAGGGGGGGCCCACTCGTTCGCATTGGCACTGGCACAGGGCCCCTCAAAGTACGGTGGTGTGTTTGCATGGCGGGGGCGCCTCCCACCAGCAGCGACACTTTTGCGTACTCTGAGTGGCCCTGTGCCAGTGACGTCGCCAACGAGTATGCCCCCCCACCTGATGAAGGAACCTGCACTTTCATCTGCACCTTCCTCTTTGTCCCTGTGTAAGGTGGTATAATATGCGGGAAGGGGAACCTTACTTTCAGCAGGGTCAGATTCTGGCTGTGTAGAGTACAAGGGGAATGTAGTGGTCTAGGTCAATGTACCAGCAGACTCATCTAGCAGTGGCTGGGCAATGGGCAGGATGATGAGGAAACAGATATAGGGCCAAAGAATAAAGTAGGCTAAATGCAGATCAAAATTGGTAACAGGACTAAACAGGCGGCATTGCTTTGTTCAGTGGAGTAGCAAACCCAAGAGCAGCAGACACTGTTTCAAGGGCCTAACCACACTAGTAGGCCAAATGCAGTTTAATATCTGATAGTATAGGCCGAAAGCCAGAATGTGGAAGCTCAGCTTTGTTCAGTTGAGGACAACACCAGGGAGGGGCAGACACCGTTAGTAGGCCCTAACCACCATTTTGTTTTTTAAAAAACACTTAATGAGAGCCAGAAGGTTGAAGCTCAGCTTTATTCAGTTGAGGGCAACACCAGGGAGGGGCAGACACCGTTAGTAGGCCCTAAACACCATTTTGTTTTTTAAAAAACACTTAATGAGAGCCAGAAGGTTGAAGCTCAGCTTTATTCAGTTGAGGGCAACACCAGGCAGGGGCAGACACCGTTAGTAGGCCGGAACCACCATTTTGTTTTTTAAAAAACACTTAATGAGAGCCAGAAGGTTGAAGCTCAGCTTTATTCAGTTGAGGGCAACACCAGGCAGGGGCAGACACCGTTAGTAGGCCGGAACCAGCAATGTGTTTAAAAACAGCAGTTAATCAGAGCCGGAAGGTAGAAGCTCAGCTTTATTCAGTTGAGGGCAACACCAGGGAGGGGCAGAAGCCGTTAGTAGGCCCTAACCACCATTTTGTTTTTTAAAAAACACTTAATGAGAGCCAGAAGGTTGAAGCTCAGCTTTATTCAGTTGAGGGCAACACCAGGCAGGGGCAGACACCGTTAGTAGGCCGGAACCAGCAATGTGTTTAAAAACAGCAGTTAATCAGAGCCGGAAGGTAGAAGCTCAGCTTTATTCAGTTGAGGGCAACACCAGGGAGGGGCAGAAGCCGTTAGTAGGCCCTAACCACCATTTTGTTTTTTAAAAAACACTTAATGAGAGCCAGAAGGTTGAAGCTCAGCTTTATTCAGTTGAGGGCAACACCAGGCAGGGGCAGACACCGTTAGTAGGCCGGAACCAGCAATGTGTTTAAAAACAGCAGTTAATCAGAGCCGGAAGGTAGAAGCTCAGCTTTATTCAGTTGAGGGCAACACCAGGCAGGGGCAGACACCGTTAGTAGGCCGGAACCACCAATGTGTTTAAAAACAGCAGTTAATCAGAGCCGGAAGGTAGAAGCTCAGCTTTATTCAGTTGAGGACAACTTGAATTAGGGACTGCATACAGACTTAGCAGGCTGTCCCCTGTGTGGACCATGCATCCAATACATTAACCCATTGAGCCACAAAGGACACGTAACCTTCCGTGGCCATGCCTACAGGTCCATGTGTCTGTTGTCAGGTGTACCTTTGTCAGTGTAGGCCTATTGGAAGGAGGGACCGCAGACAGGCTTCGAAGGCCTAACACAATAAAATGGGCTGGCTGTAGGCACTTTAAAATTGGTTCCAGGGGTACATGGGCAGCAGTGGTCTGGTCAGTGGAGGCCTAGTGGAAGGAGGGACCGCAGACAGGCTTCGAAGGCCTAACACAATAAAATGGGCTGGCTGTAGGCACTTTAAAATTGGTTCCAGGGGTACACGGGCAGCAGTGGTCTGGTCAGTGGAGGCCTAGTGGAAGGAGGGACCGCAGACAGGCTTCGAAGGCCTAACACAATAAAATGGGCTGGCTGTAGGCACTTTAAAATTGGTTCCAGGGGTACATGGGCAGCAGTGGTCTGGTCAGTGGAGGCCTAGTGGAAGGAGGGACCGCAGACAGGCTTCGAAGGCCTAACACAATAAAATGGGCTGGCTGTAGGCACTTTAAAATTGGTTCCAGGGGTACACGGGCAGCAGTGGTCTGGTCAGTGGAGGCCTAGTGGAAGGAGGGACCGCAGACAGGCTTCGAAGGCCTAAAATAACAAACAATAGGCTCATGGCAGTTTTACAGCGGTTACATGGATACACGGGCAGGCAGCTGGTGATGAGTGGAGGAGTATTTAAAGTAGGGACCGCAGACAGGCTATCAAAGGCCTAAAATAACAAACAATAGGCTCATGGCAGTTTTACAGCGGTTACATGGATACACGGGCAGGCAGCTTGGTGGTGAGTGGAGGAGTATTTAAAGTAGGGACCGCAGACAGGCTATCAAAGGCCTAAAATAACAAACAATAGGCTCATGGCAGTTTTACAGCGGTTACATGGATACACGGGCAGGCAGCTTGGTGGTGAGTGGAGGAGTATTTAAAGTAGGGACCGCAGACAGGCTATCAAAGGCCTAAAATAACAAACAATAGGCTCATGGCAGTTTTACAGCGGTTACATGGATACACGGGCAGGCAGCTGGTGATGAGTGGAGGAGTATTTAAAGTAGGGACCGCAGACAGGCTATCAAAGGCCTAAAATAACAAACAATAGGCTCATGGCAGTTTTACAGCGGTTACATGGATACACAGGCAGCTTGGTGGTGAGTGGAGGAGTATTTAAAGTAGGGACCGCAGACAGGCTATCAAAGGCCTAAAATAACAAACAATAGGCTCATGGCAGTTTTACAGCGGTTACATGGATACACGGGCAGGCAGCTTGGTGGTGAGTGGAGGAGTATTTAAAGTAGGGACCGCAGACAGGCTATCAAAGGCCTAAAATAACAAACAATAGGCTCATGGCAGTTTTACAGCGGTTACATGGATACACGGGCAGGCAGCTGGTGATGAGTGGAGGAGTATTTAAAGTAGGGACCGCAGACAGGCTATCAAAGGCCTAAAATAACAAACAATAGGCTCATGGCAGTTTTACAGCGGTTACATGGATACACGGGCAGGCAGCTGGTGATGAGTGGAGGAGTATTTAAAGTAGGGACCGCAGACAGGCTATCAAAGGCCTAAAATAACAAACAATAGGCTCATGGCAGTTTTACAGCGGTTACATGGATACACGGGCAGGCAGCTGGTGATGAGTGGAGGAGTATTTAAAGTAGGGACCGCAGACAGGCTATCAAAGGCCTAAAATAACAAACAATAGGCTCATGGCAGTTTTACAGCGGTTACATGGATACACGGGCAGGCAGCTGGTGATGAGTGGAGGAGTATTTAAAGTAGGGACCGCAGACAGGCTATCAAAGGCCTAAAATAACAAACAATAGGCTCATGGCAGTTTTACAGCGGTTACATGGATACACGGGCAGGCAGCTGGTGATGAGTGGAGGAGTATTTAAAGTAGGGACCGCAGACAGGCTATCAAAGGCCTAAAATAACAAACAATAGGCTCATGGCAGTTTTACAGCGGTTACATGGATACACGGGCAGGCAGCTTGGTGGTGAGTGGAGGAGTATTTAAAGTAGGGACCGCAGACAGGCTATCAAAGGCCTAAAATAACAAACAATAGGCTCATGGCAGTTTTACAGCGGTTACATGGATACACGGGCAGGCAGCTTGGTGGTGAGTGGAGGAGTATTTAAAGTAGGGACCGCAGACAGGCTATCAAAGGCCTAAAATAACAAACAATAGGCTCATGGCAGTTTTACAGCGGTTACATGGATACACGGGCAGGCAGCTGGTGATGAGTGGAGGAGTATTTAAAGTAGGGACCGCAGACAGGCTATCAAAGGCCTAAAATAACAAACAATAGGCTCATGGCAGCTTTACAGCGGTTACATGGATACACAGGCAGCTTGGTGGTGAGTGGAGGAGTATTTAAAGTAGGGACCGCAGACAGGCTATCAAAGGCCTAAAATAACAAACAATAGGCTCATGGCAGTTTTACAGCGGTTACATGGATACACAGGCAGCTTGGTGGTGAGTGGAGGAGTATTTAAAGTAGGGACCGCAGACAGGCTATCAAAGGCCTAAAATAACAAACAATAGGCTCATGGCAGTTTTACAGCGGTTACATGGATACACGGGCAGGCAGCTGGTGATGAGTGGAGGAGTATTTAAAGTAGGGACCGCAGACAGGCTATCAAAGGCCTAAAATAACAAACAATAGGCTCATGGCAGCTTTACAGCGGTTACATGGATACACGGGCAGGCAGCTGGTGATGAGTGGAGGAGTATTTAAAGTAGGGACCGCAGACAGGCTATCAAAGGCCTAAAATAACAAACAATAGGCTCATGGCAGCTTTACAGCGGTTACATGGATACACAGGCAGCTTGGTGGTGAGTGGAGGAGTAGTGCAAGGAGTGTCTGTCCCAGTACTCCCAAAATATAAATAGATGATAATGTCTCGCAAAACAACCAAAACAAAAAAAAAGGTGGCATACTTAGGTACAGGGGTGGGCTCATCTACTGAGTTTCTGACATAGTAATTTGGCAGTAACTATTTAATGGTGCCAATATAGGACACAGACACAGACTACTTTAAGTTGCATCATAGATGTCTACAAATTTGTATTGTCAGTGCCAGACATTGAATGATGTCAGCGAATAGACTAAAGATTGGTGGAGCTGTGCGACATAATTTTGCACGTGGTAGAGCACATTTTGAGCTGGGGTAGGGGGGAACTCTCTTGAGGCCGGCGGGACCGCCCCAGGGCCCCTCATGTTACAACGGTGTGTCTGACGTTGGGTGCGCACTAGGGTTGAGCGACTTTCATTTTTTTAAGATCGAGTAGGGTTTTGGGAAACCCGATTTTGTCCAGAGTCGAGTCGAGTGCAGTCGGCCGATTATCGCTAAAAGTCGGGGATCGACCGAAACACGAAACCCAATGCAAGTCAATGGGGAAGCATAGTCGGCAGTGAGTGGAGGCCAGGAAAACACCTACAGTGCCCATTTTAATGCCAAAAACATCCATTCTTGTTTCTGAAGCTTGCCAATCTTAATTAACTGTATAATAATAGTTGGGCATAGGGAATTGGGGGAAAGTTGTGGGGGGAGTAGGGCTGGCTCAAGTTTTTCGTGGGCCCAGGAAATGCGGACTACGTCACGGCGGTGTTGCAGGGAAAGGTAAGTATTTAAAAGTTGCAAGTGCTGTGATCCTGAGCAAGCAGGGGGGGGCCCACTCGTTCGCATTGCCACTGGCACAGGGCCCCTCAAAGTACAGCGGTGTGTTTGCATGGCGGGGGCGCCTCCCACCAGCAGCGACACTTTTGCGTACTCTGAGGGGCCCTGTGCCAGTGACGTCGCCAACGAGTATGCCCCCCCACCTGATGAAGGAACCTGCACTTTCATCTGCACCTTCCTCTTTGTCCCTGTGTAAGGTGGTATAACATGCGGGAAGGGGAACCTTACTTTCAGCAGGGTCAGATTCTGGCTGTGTAGAGTACAAGGGGAATGTAGTGGTCTAGGTCAATGTACCAGCAGACTCATTTAGCAGTGGCTGGGCAATGGGCAGGATGAGGAGGAAACAGATATAGGGCCAAAGAATAAAGTAGGCTACATGCAGTTCAAAATTGGTAACAGGACTAAACAGGCGGCATTGCTTTTTTCAGTGGAGTAGCAAACCCAAGAGCAGCAGACACTGTTTCAAGGGCCTAACCACACTAGTAGGCCAAATGCAGTTTAATATCTGATAGTATAGGGCGAAAGCCAGAATGTGGAAGCTCAGCTTTGTTCAGTTGAGGACAACACCAGGGAGGGGCAGACACCTTTAGTAGGCCGGAAAAGCCTATTGCATTTTTTAAAATGGTAATTTGGAGCAGAAGGTTGAAGCTCAGCTTTATTTAGTTGAGGGCAACACCAGGGAGGGGCAGAAGCCGTTAGTAGGCCCTAACCACCATTTTTTTTTTTTAAAACCACTTAATGAGAGCCGGAAGGTTGAAGCTCAGCTTTATTTAGTTGAGGACAACACCAGGCAGGGGCACACAGACAGACACCTTTAGTAGGCCGGAAAAGCCTATTGCATTTTTTAAAATGGTAATTTGGAGCAGAAGGTTGAAGCTCAGCTTTATTTAGTTTAGGGCAACACCAGGGAGGGGCAGAAGCCGTTAGTAGGCCCTAACCACCCTTTTTTTTTTTTAAAACCACTTAATGAGAGCCGGAAGGTTGAAGCTCAGCTTTATTTAGTTGAGGACAACACCAGGCAGGGGCACACAGACAGACACCTTTAGTAGGCCGGAAAAGCCTATTGCATTTTTTAAAATGGTAATTTGGAGCAGAAGGTTGAAGCTCAGCTTTATTTAGTTGAGGACAACACCAGGCAGGGGCACACAGACAGACACCTTTAGTAGGCCGGAAAAGCCTATTGCATTTTTTAAAATGGTAATTTGGAGCAGAAGGTTGAAGCTCAGCTTTATTTAGTTGAGGACAACACCAGGCAGGGGCACACAGACAGACACCTTTAGTAGGCCGGAAAAGCCTATTGCATTTTTTAAAATGGTAATTTGGAGCAGAAGGTTGAAGCTCAGCTTTATTTAGTTGAGGACAACACCAGGCAGGGGCACACAGACAGACACCTTTAGTAGGCCGGAAAAGCCTATTGCATTTTTTAAAATGGTAATTTGGAGCAGAAGGTTGAAGCTCAGCTTTATTTAGTTGAGGACAACACCAGGCAGGGGCACACAGACAGACACCTTTAGTAGGCCGGAAAAGCCTATTGCATTTTTTAAAATGGTAATTTGGAGCAGAAGGTTGAAGCTCAGCTTTATTTAGTTGAGGGCAACACCAGGGAGGGGCAGAAGCCGTTAGTAGGCCCTAACCACCATTTTTTTTTTTTAAAACCACTTAATGAGAGCCGGAAGGTTGAAGCTCAGCTTTATTTAGTTGAGGACAACACCAGGCAGGGGCACACAGACAGACACCTTTAGTAGGCCGGAAAAGCCTATTGCATTTTTTAAAATGGTAATTTGGAGCAGAAGGTTGAAGCTCAGCTTTATTTAGTTGAGGACAACACCAGGCAGGGGCACACAGACAGACACCTTTAGTAGGCCGGAAAAGCCTATTGCATTTTTTAAAATGGTAATTTGGAGCAGAAGGTTGAAGCTCAGCTTTATTTAGTTGAGGACAACACCAGGCAGGGGCACACAGACAGACACCTTTAGTAGGCCGGAAAAGCCTATTGCATTTTTTAAAATGGTAATTTGGAGCAGAAGGTTGAAGCTCAGCTTTATTTAGTTGAGGGCAACACCAGGGAGGGGCAGAAGCCGTTAGTAGGCCCTAACCACCATTTTTTTTTTTTAAAACCACTTAATGAGAGCCGGAAGGTTGAAGCTCAGCTTTATTTAGTTGAGGACAACACCAGGCAGGGGCACACAGACAGACACCTTTAGTAGGCCGGAAAAGCCTATTGCATTTTTTAAAATGGTAATTTGGAGCAGAAGGTTGAAGCTCAGCTTTATTTAGTTGAGGGCAACACCAGGGAGGGGCAGAAGCCGTTAGTAGGCCCTAACCACCATTTTTTTTTTTTTAAAACCACTTAATGAGAGCCGGAAGGTTGAAGCTCAGCTTTATTTAGTTGAGGACAACACCAGGCAGGGGCACACAGACAGACACCTTTAGTAGGCCGGAAAAGCCTATTGCATTTTTTAAAATGGTAATTTGGAGCAGAAGGTTGAAGCTCAGCTTTATTTAGTTGAGGGCAACACCAGGGAGGGGCAGAAGCCGTTAGTAGGCCCTAACCACCATTTTTTTTTTTTAAAACCACTTAATGAGAGCCGGAAGGTTGAAGCTCAGCTTTATTTAGTTGAGGACAACACCAGGCAGGGGCACACAGACAGACACCTTTAGTAGGCCGGAAAAGCCTATTGCATTTTTTAAAATGGTAATTTGGAGCAGAAGGTTGAAGCTCAGCTTTATTTAGTTGAGGGCAACACCAGGGAGGGGCAGAAGCCGTTAGTAGGCCCTAACCACCATTTTTTTTTTTTAAAACCACTTAATGAGAGCCGGAAGGTTGAAGCTCAGCTTTATTTAGTTGAGGACAACACCAGGCAGGGGCACACAGACAGACACCTTTAGTAGGCCGGAAAAGCCTATTGCATTTTTTAAAATGGTAATTTGGAGCAGAAGGTTGAAGCTCAGCTTTATTTAGTTGAGGGCAACACCAGGGAGGGGCAGAAGCCGTTAGTAGGCCCTAACCACCATTTTTTTTTTTTAAAACCACTTAATGAGAGCCGGAAGGTTGAAGCTCAGCTTTATTTAGTTGAGGACAACACCAGGCAGGGGCACACAGACAGACACCTTTAGTAGGCCGGAAAAGCCTATTGCATTTTTTAAAATGGTAATTTGGAGCAGAAGGTTGAAGCTCAGCTTTATTTAGTTGAGGGCAACACCAGGGAGGGGCAGAAGACGTTAGTAGGCCCTAACCACCATTTTTTTTTTTTAAAACCACTTAATGAGAGCCGGAAGGTTGAAGCTCAGCTTTATTTAGTTGAGGACAACACCAGGCAGGGGCACACAGACAGACACCTTTAGTAGGCCGGAAAAGCCTATTGCATTTTTTAAAATGGTAATTTGGAGCAGAAGGTTGAAGCTCAGCTTTATTTAGTTGAGGGCAACACCAGGGAGGGGCAGAAGCCGTTAGTAGGCCCTAACCACCATTTTTTTTTTTTAAAACCACTTAATGAGAGCCGGAAGGTTGAAGCTCAGCTTTATTTAGTTGAGGACAACACCAGGCAGGGGCACACAGACAGACACCTTTAGTAGGCCGGAAAAGCCTATTGCATTTTTTAAAATGGTAATTTGGAGCAGAAGGTTGAAGCTCAGCTTTATTTAGTTGAGGGCAACACCAGGGAGGGGCAGAAGCCGTTAGTAGGCCCTAACCACCATTTTTTTTTTTTAAAACCACTTAATGAGAGCCGGAAGGTTGAAGCTCAGCTTTATTTAGTTGAGGGCAACACCAGGGAGGGGCAGAAGCCGTTAGTAGGCCCTAACCAAAGTTGAAGGCCAAATGCAGTTTAATTTCTGATACTATAGGCCGAAAGCCAGAAGGTGGAAGCTCCGATTCAGACAGTGGAGGACAATTTGAATTAGGGACTGCAGACAGACTTAGTAGGCTGTCCCCTGTGGACCATGCATCCACCACATTAACCCATTGCGCCGTAATGGACACGTAATCTTCCGTGGCCATGCCTACAGGTCCATGCGTCTGTTGTCAGGTGCACCTTTGTACTCACAGATTGCCAGAGTGCATGGACAATGCGGTCTTCTACATGCTGGTGGAGGGTTGGGATGGCTTTTCTCGCAAAAGAAGTGTCGACTGGTTAGCTTGTAGCGTGGTACAGCGTAGTCCATCATGGCCTTATTAATAGTAAATAAAATATATAACTAGGCTCTATGAACTTTTAAATAGGTTCCAGGGGTACACGGGCAGCATTGGTGTGGTCAGTGGAGGAGTATTGCAAGTAGGGGCTGCAGACAGGCTATCAAAGGCCTAAAATAACAAACAGTAGGCAGTCATGGCAGTTTTACATCGGTTACATGGATACACAGGCAGGCACTCCAGGCAGCATTGTGGTCAGTGGAGGAGTATTGCAAGTAGGGGCCGCAGACAGGCTATCAAAGGCCTAAAATAACAAACAATAGGCTCATTGCAGTTTTACAGCGGTTACATGGATAGACGGGCAGGCAGCTTGGTGGTGAGTGGAGGAGTATTTCAAGTAGGGACCGCAGACAGGCTATCAAAGGCCTAACATAACAAACAATAGGCTCATGGCAGTTTTACAGCGGTTACATGGATACACGGGCAGGCAGCTTGGTGGTCAGTGGAGGAGTATTTAAAGTAGGGACCGCAGACAGGCTTCAAAGGCCTAACATAACAAACAATAGGCTCATGGCAGTTTTACAGCGGTTACATGGATACACGGGCAGGCAGCTTGGTGGTCAGTGGAGGAGTATTTAAAGTAGGGACCGCAGACAGGCTTCAAAGGCCTAACATAAGAAAATGGGCTGGCTGTAGGCACTTTATAATTGGTTCCAGGGGTACACGGGCAGCAGTGGTCTGGCCAGTGGAGGACTAGTGGAAGGAGGGACCGCAGACAGGCTTCAAAGGCCTAAAATAACAAACAATAGGCTCATGGCAGTTTTACAGCGGTTACATGGATACACGGGCAGGCAGCTTGGTGGTCAGTGGAGGAGTATTTAAAGTAGGGACCGCAGACAGGCTTCAAAGGCCTAACATAAGAAAATGGGCTGGCTGTAGGCACTTTATAATTGGTTCCAGGGGTACACGGGCAGCAGTGGTCTGGTCAGTGGAGGACTAGTGGAAGGAGGGACCGCAGACAGGCTTCAAAGGCCTAACATAAAAAAATGGGCTGGCTGTAGGCACTTTATAATTGGTTCCAGGGGTACACGGGCAGCAGTGGTCTGGTCAGTGGAGGACTAGTGGAAGGAGGGACCGCAGACAGGCTTCAAAGGCCTAAAATAACAAACAATAGGCTCATGGCAGATTTACAGCGGTTACATGGATACACGGGCAGGCAGCTTGGTGGTCAGTGGAGGAGTATTTAAAGTAGGGACCGCAGACAGGCTTCAAAGGCCTAACATAAGAAAATGGGCTGGCTGTAGGCACTTTATAATTGGTTCCAGGGGTACACGGGCAGCAGTGGTCTGGCCAGTGGAGGACTAGTGGAAGGAGGGACCGCAGACAGGCTTCAAAGGCCTAAAATAACAAACAATAGGCTCATGGCAGTTTTACAGCGGTTACATGGATACACGGGCAGGCAGCTTGGTGGTCAGTGGAGGAGTATTTAAAGTAGGGACCGCAGACAGGCTTCAAAGGCCTAACATAAGAAAATGGGCTGGCTGTAGGCACTTTATAATTGGTTCCAGGGGTACACGGGCAGCAGTGGTCTGGTCAGTGGAGGACTAGTGGAAGGAGGGACCGCAGACAGGCTTCAAAGGCCTAACATAAAAAAATGGGCTGGCTGTAGGCACTTTATAATTGGTTCCAGGGGTACACGGGCAGCAGTGGTCTGGTCAGTGGAGGACTAGTGGAAGGAGGGACCGCAGACAGGCTTCAAAGGCCTAAAATAACAAACAATAGGCTCATGGCAGTTTTACAGCGGTTACATGGATACACGGGCAGGCAGCTTGGTGGTCAGTGGAGGAGTATTTAAAGTAGGGACCGCAGACAGGCTTCAAAGGCCTAACATAAGAAAATGGGCTGGCTGTAGGCACTTTATAATTGGTTCCAGGGGTACACGGGCAGCAGTGGTCTGGCCAGTGGAGGACAAGTGGAAGGAGGGACCGCAGACAGGCTTCAAAGGCCTAACATAAAAAAATGGGCTGGCTGTAGGCACTTTATAATTGGTTCCAGGGGTACACGGGCAGCAGTGGTCTGGTCAGTGGAGGACTAGTGGAAGGAGGGACCGCAGACAGGCTTCAAAGGCCTAAAATAACAAACAATAGGCTCATGGCAGTTTTACAGCGGTTACATGGATACACGGGCAGGCAGCTTGGTGGTCAGTGGAGGAGTATTTAAAGTAGGGACCGCAGACAGGCTTCAAAGGCCTAACATAAGAAAATGGGCTGGCTGTAGGCACTTTATAATTGGTTCCAGGGGTACACGGGCAGCAGTGGTCTGGTCAGTGGAGGACTAGTGGAAGGAGGGACCGCAGACAGGCTTCAAAGGCCTAACATAAAAAAATGGGCTGGCTGTAGGCACTTTATAATTGGTTCCAGGGGTTCACGGGCAGCAGTGGTCTGGCCAGTGGAGGACTAGTGGAAGGAGGGACCGCAGACAGGCTTCAAAGGCCTAACATAAAAAAATGGGCTGGCTGTAGGCACTTTATAATTGGTTCCAGGGGTACACGGGCAGCAGTGGTCTGGTCAGTGGAGGACTAGTGGAAGGAGGGACCGCAGACAGGCTTCAAAGGCCTAAAATAACAAACAATAGGCTCATGGCAGTTTTACAGCGGTTACATGGATACACGGGCAGCTTGGTGGTGAGTGGAGGAGTAGTGCAAGGAGTGTCTGTCCCAGTACTCCCAAAATATAAATAGATGTTAATGTCTCGCAAAACAACCAAAACAAAAAAAAAGGTGGCATACTTAGGTACAGGGGTGGGCTCATCTGCTGAGTTTCTGACATAGTAATTTGGCAGTAACTATTTAATGGTGCCAATATAGGACACAGACACAGACTACTTTAAGTTGCATCGTAGATGTCTACAAATTTGTATTGTCAGTGCCAGACATTGAATGATGTCAGCGAATAGACTAAAGATTGGTGGAGCTGTGCGACATAATTTTGCATGTGGTAGAGCACATTTTGAGCTCGGGTAGGGGGGAACTCTCTAGAGGCCGGCGGGACCGCCCCAGGGCCCCTCATGTTACAACGGTGTGTCTGACGTTGGGTGTGCACCACCACCGCCAGAGACACTACATTGTACTATGAGGGACCCAGTAGCAATGCCGTCAACCAAAAGCGAGCACACCCACCTCTTCAGACAAACAGCAGTCTCACGGGTGCTTGCGCCAAGTCGCGATACCACGGCCCCGTGTGGGGAGTTTGGCCATTTAGGGAGGTGTAAACATGTCGTATGCTGTACAATCAGCTGCAGCAAATTAGACATTAGAAAAGTAATTCACAGGCAAGAGCCTTTCATAGGAAAGCTAGGTGTCGGCCGGGCAAGGTGGGGCAAAAGATTTCGAAATCCAGTTGTGGTTCATTTTAATGAATGTTAGATCGTCAACATTTTGGGTAGCCAGACGAGTCCTTTTTTCGGTTAATATTGAACCTGCAGCACTGAATACTCTTTCTGATAGGACACTTGCTGCCGGGCAAGCAAGCTCCTGCAATGCATATTCTGCCAATTCTGGCCAGGTGTCTAATTTGGAGGCCCAGTAATCAAATGGGAATGACGGTTGAGGGAGAACATCGATAAGGGATGAAAAATAGTTAGTAACCATACTGGACAAATGTTGTCTCCTGTCACTTTCAATTGATGCAGCAGTACCTGTCCTGTCTGCGGTCATAGCAAAATCACTCCACAACCTGGTCAGAAAACCCCTCTGTCCAACGCCACTTCTGATGTGTGCACCCCTAACACTCCTAGTCTGCTGCCCCCTGGAGCTCGTGTGAGAACGATCACGTGCGCTGTGTGCTGGGAATGCCTGAAGCAAACGGTCAACAAGAGTTGATTGTTTGGTTGCTAATATTAGTTCCAAGTTCTCATGTGGCATAATATTTTGCAATTTGCCTTTTTAGCGTGGATCAAGGAGGCAGGCCAACCAGTAATCGTCATCGTTCATCATTTTCGTAATGCGTGTGTCCCTTTTTAGGATACGTAAGGCATAATCCGCCATGTGGGCCAAAGTTCCAGTTGTCAAATCTCCGGTTGTGATTGGTTGAGGGGCAGTTGCAGGCAAATCTACGTCACTTGTGTCCCTCAAAAAACCAGAACCCGGCCGTGACACGCAACCAATTTCCTGTGCCCCCGGGAAAGGTTCGGCATTAAAAATATACTCATCCCCATCATCCTCCTCGTCCTCCAACTCCTCTTCGCCCGCTACCTCGTCCTGTACACTGCCCTGACCAGACAATGGCTGACTGTCATCAAGGCTTTCCTCTTCCTCTGGTGCAGACGCCTGCTCCTTTATGTGCGTCAAACTTTGCATCAGCAGACGCATTAGGGGGATGCTCATGCTTATTACGGCGTTGTCTGCACTAACCAGCCGTGTGCATTCCTCAAAACACTGAAGGACTTGACACATGTCTTGTATCTTAGACCACTGCACACCTGACAACTCCATGTCGGCCATCCTACTGCCTGCCCGTGTATCCTCCCACAAATAAATAACAGCACGCCTCTGTTCGCACAGTCTCTGAAGCATGTGCAGTGTTGAGTTCCACCTTGTTGCAACGTCTATGATTAGGCGATGCTGGGGAAGGTTCAAAGACCGCTGATAGGTCTGCATACGGCTGGCGTGTACAGGCGAACGTCGGATATGTGAGCAAAGTGCACGCACTTTGAGGAGCAGGTCGGAGAACCCAGGATAAGTTTTCAATAAGCACTGCACCACCAGGTTTAAGGTGTGAGCCAGGCAAGGAATGTGTTTCAGTTGGGAAAGGGAGATGGCAGCCATGAAATTCCTTCCGTTATCACTCACTACCTTGCCTGCCTCAAGATCTACTGTGCCCAGCCACGACTGTGTTTCTTGTTGCAAGAACTCGGACAGAACTTCCGCGGTGTGTCTGTTGTCGCCCAAGCACTTCATAGCCAATACAGCCTGCTGACGCTTGGCAGTAGCTGGCCCATAATGGGACAACTGGTGTGCAACAGTGTCATCTGCCGATGGAGTGGTTGGCAGACTGCGTTCTGTGGAAGAGCTGTAGCTTCTGCAGGAGGACGAGGAGGAGGAGGAGGAGGGGGTGCGAACGCCTACAGCCAACTGTTTCCTAGACCGTGGGCTAGGCACAACTGTCCCTAAATTGATGTCGCCTGTGGACCCTGCATCCACCACATTCACCCAGTGTGCCGTGATGGACACATAACGTCCCTGGCCATGCCTACTGGTCCATGCATCTGTAGTCAGGTGCACCTTTGTACTCACAGATTGCCTGAGTGCATGGACGATGCGCTGTTTAACATGCTGGTGCAGGGCTGGGATGGCTTTTCTGGAAAAAAAGTGTCAACTGGGTAGCTCGTATCGTGGTTCAGCGTACTCCATCAGGGCTTTGAAAGCTTCGCTTTCAACTAACCGGTAGGGCATCATCTCTAACGAGATTAGTCTAGCTATGTGGGCGTTAAAACACTGTGTACGCGGATGCGAGGATAAGTACTTCCTTTTTCTAACCAGAGTCTCATGTAGGGTGAGCTGGACTGGAGAGCTGGAGATCGTGGAACTTTCGGGTGTGCCGGTGTACATGGCAGACTGAGAGACGGTTGGAGACGGTATTGTTTCCGTCGGTGCCCTAGATGCAATATTTCCTCCTGCAAAACTGGTGATTCCCTGACCCTGACTGCTTTTGGCTGGCAAAGAAACCTGCACAGATACTGCCGGTGGTGCGGAAAATGGTGGCCTTACAGTGACGGAAGGGATGTTGCGTTGCTGACTAGCTTCATTGGCCGAGGGTGCTACAACCTTGAGGGACGTTTGGTAGTTAGTCCAGGCTTGAAAATGCATGGTGGTTAAGTGTCTATGCATGCAACTAGTATTTAGACTTTTCAGATTCTGACCTCTGCTTAAGCTAGTTGAACATTTTTGACAGATGACTTTGCGCTGATCAGTTGGATGTTGTTTAAAAAAATGCCAGACTGCACTCTTCCTAGACTCGGATCCCTTTTCAGGGATTGCAGACTGAGCTTTAACCGGATGGCAACGCTGTGCTCCAACAGGTTTTGGCTTTGACACGCGTTTTGGGCCAGATACGGGCCCGGCAGATGGAACCTGTTGCGATGTTGATGCCTGCTGCGGCCCCTCCTCCACCTCCGCTTCTGAACTACTGCCGCCTGCACCCTGTTCCCCCAATGGCTGCCAATCGGGGTCAATAACTGGGTCATCTATTACCTCCTCTTCGAGCTCGTGTGCAACTTCGTCTGTGTCACTGTGTCGGTCGGTGGTATAGCGTTCGTGGCGGGGCAACATAGTCTCATCAGGGTCTGATTGTGGATCTGTACCCTGAGAGGGCAATGTGGTGGTCTGAGTCAAAGGAGCAGCATAGTACTCTGGCTGTGGCTGTGCATCAGTGCACTCCATGTCAGAATATACTTGTAATGGGCATGGCCTGTTAAATGTTTCACTTTCTAAGCCAGGGACGGTATGTGTAAAGAGCTCCATGGAGTGACCCGTTGTGTCGCCTGCTGCATCCTTCTCTCTTGTTGTAGTTTTTGCTGAGGAGGACAAGGAAGCGACTTGTCCCTGACCGTGAACATCCACAAGCGACGCGCTGCTTTTACATTTACCAGTTTCGGAAGAGGAGGCAAAAGAGCTAGAGGCTGAGTCTGCAATGTAAGCCAAAACTTGCTGTTGCTGCTCCGCCTTTAAAAGCGGTTTTCCTACTCCCAGAAAAGAGAGCGTTCGATGCCTTGTGTAGCCTGACGACGAAACTGGCTCCACAGCTCCAGACTTAGGTGGAATATTTTTATCCCCACGACCACCTGATGCTCCACTACCACTACCATCATTACCAGCTAACAATGAACGCCCACGACGACCTCTTGCACCAGACTTCCTCATTGTTTTAAAATCTTAACCAAAGTAACTTTATTTGTTGCTGTCAAACAACTTACACGGTGAGCTATAACTTCAGTATGATTTCAATATCCCTTAACAGGTTGGTGAGACCACAAGGAAAATCAGGCACAATGTTACACACTCTGTTTTCTGTGGCACAAAATCACAGAGATGACACACACGCAGGACTGTCACTCAAGCACTAATGTCAATATTAATCTCCCACCTAATTTATTTATTTTTTTTTCTCAGGGAGACTTTAGAAACCAAATAATATTAAAAAAAAAAAAAAAAAGGCTTTCTATGGCCCACAATTAGAGGGAGAGAGGTGGCACACCCAGGAGTCAAGACTGGCGCACAAGCTGAAAGGGCAATATTACTCTCCCACTGTTTTTTTAAGTTTTTTTTTTATTTCAGGGAGACTTTAGAAACCAAATAATATTAAAAAAACCAAAAAAAAAATAGCCTTTCTATGGCCCACTGAATGAGAGACAGAGGTGGCACACCCAGGAGTCAAGACTGGCACACAAGCTGAAAGGGCAATATTACTCTCCCACTGTTTTTTTATGTATTTTTTGTTTTTTAAGGGAGACTTTAGAAACCCAATAATATTTAAAAAAAAAAATAAATAGGCTTTCTATGGCCCACTGAATGAGAGGGAGAGAGGTGGCACACCCAGGAGTCAAGACTGGCACACAAGCTGAAAGGGCAATATTACTCTCCCACTGTTTTTTTATTTATTTATTTTTTTTCAGGGAGACTTTAGAAACCAAATAATAAGAAAAAAAATAAATAAATAAATAGGCTTTCTATAGCCCACTGAATGAGAGATAGCACACACAGCAGTGGCACACAAGCCCTGACTGAGGCCAATATTTTTCTCCCACTGATTGATGTAGTGTTTTTGTGTTGAGGTAGATTTTAGAACACAAATCAAGGAAAAAAAAAATGCTTTCTATGGCCCACTGAATGAGAGAGAGGTGGCACACCCAGGAGTCAAGACTGGCACACAAGCTGAAAGGGCAATATTACTCTCCCACTGTTTTTTTATGTATTTTTTGTTTTTTAAGGGAGACTTTAGAAACCCAATAATATTTAAAAAAAAAAATAAATAGGCTTTCTATGGCCCACTGAATGAGAGGGAGAGAGGTGGCACACCCAGGAGTCAAGACTGGCACACAAGCTGAAAGGGCAATATTACTCTCCCACTGTTTTTTTATGTATTTTTTTTTTTTCAGGGAGACTTTAGAAACCCAATAATATTTAAAAAAAAAAATAAATAGGCTTTCTATGGCCCACTGAATGAGAGGGAGAGAGGTGGCACACCCAGGAGTCAAGACTGGCACACAAGCTGAAAGGGCAATATTACTCTCCCACTGTTTTTTTATGTATTTTTTTTTTTTCAGGGAGACTTTAGAAACCCAATAATATTTAAAAAAAAAATAAATAGGCTTTCTATGGCCCACTGAATGAGAGGGAGAGAGGTGGCACACCCAGGAGTCAAGCCTGGCACACAAGCTGAAAGGGCAATATTACTCTCCCACTGTTTTTTTATGTATTTTTTGTTTTTTAAGGGAGACTTTAGAAACCCAATAATATTTAAAAAAAAAAAATAAATAGGCTTTCTATGGCCCACTGAATGAGAGGGAGAGAGGTGGCACACCCAGGAGTCAAGACTGGCACACAAGCTGAAAGGGCAATATTACTCTCCCACTGTTTTTTTATGTTTTTTTTTTTTTTTTCAGGGAGACTTTAGAAACCAAATAATAAGAAAAAAAATAAATAAATAAATAGGCTTTCTATAGCCCACTGAATGAGAGATAGCACACACAGCAGTGGCACACAAGCCCTGACTGAGGCCAATATTTTTCTCCCACTGATTGATGTAGTGTTTTTGTGTTGAGGTAGATTTTAGAACACAAATCAAGGAAAAAAAAAAAAAATGCTTTCTATGGCCCACTGAATGAGAGAGAGGTGGCACACCCAGGAGTCAAGACTGGCACACAAGCTGAAAGGGCAATATTACTCTCCCACTGTTTTTTTATGTATTTTTTGTTTTTTAAGGGAGACTTTAGAAACCCAATAATATTTTTTAAAAAAAATTAATAGGCTTTCTATGGCCCACTGAATGAGAGGGAGAGAGGTGGCACACCCAGGAGTCAAGCCTGGCACACAAGCTGAAAGGGCAATATTACTCTCCCACTGTTTTTTTATGTATTTTTTGTTTTTTAAGGGAGACTTTAGAAACCCAATAATATTTTAAAAAAAAAAATAAATAGGCTTTCTATGGCCCACTGAATGAGAGGGAGAGAGGTGGCACACCCAGGAGTCAAGACTGGCACACAAGCTGAAAGGGCAATATTACTCTCCCACTGTTTTTTTATGTATTTTTTTTTTTTCAGGGAGACTTTAGAAACCCAATAATATTTAAAAAAATAAATAAATAGGCTTTCTATGGCCCACTGAATGAGAGGGAGAGAGGTGGCACACCCAGGAGTCAAGACTGGCACACAAGCTGAAAGGGCAATATTACTCTCCCACTGTTTTTTTAGGTTTTTTTTTTTTTTTCAGGGAGACTTTAGAAACCAAATAATATTAAAAAAAAAAAAAAAAAAATAGGCTTGCTATAGCCCACTGAATGAGAGATAGCACACACAGCAGTGGCACACAAGCCCTGACTGAGGCCAATATTTTTCTCCCACTGATTGATGTAGTGTTTTTGTGTTGAGGTAGAATTTAGAACACAAATCACGGAAAAAATAAATAGGCTTTCTATGGCCCACTCAGTGAGAGATGGCACACACAGGGATGGCACTGTAGCAGAAATGCCAATCTTAATCTCCCACAAAAAAAACAAAAAAAAAACAGGGACTGTCCTACAATTACTATCTCCCTGCAGTAATGTAAGCCAGGTATGGCAGGCAGCAATAGGAGTGGACTGATGCACAAATTAAATAAAAAGTGTGGACAAACAAAAAAGATAGCTGTGCAGAAAGGAAGGAACAAGAGGATATGTGCTTTGAAAAAAGCAGTTGGTTTCCACAGTGGCGTACACACAGCAATACAGCTATCACGGAGCCTTCTAGGGCAGCCCAATGAGCTACAGCGCTGAGGGGAAAAAAAAAAAAAAATAGCTTCCACAGTCCCTGCACACCGAAGGTGGTGTTGGACAGTGGAAATCGCTGCAGCACAAGCGGTTTGGTGGTTAGTGGACCCTGCCTAACGCTCTCCCTGCTTCTGACGAAGCGGCAGCAACCTGTCCCTAAGCTCAGATCAGCAGCAGTAAGATGGCGGTCGGCGGGAACGCCCCTTTATAGCCCCTGTGACGCCGCAGACAGCAAGCCAATCACTGCAATGCCCTTCTCTAAGATGGTGGGGACCAGGATCTATGTCATCACGCTGCCCACACTCTGCGTTCACCTTCATTGGCTGAGAAATGGCGCTTTTCGCGTCATTGAAACGCGACTTTGGCGCGAAAGTCGCGTACCGCATGGCCGACAAGCACAGGGGTCGGATCGGGTTTCATGAGACGCCGACTTAGCCAAAAGTCGGCGACTTTTGAAAATGATCGACCCGTTTCGCTCAACCCTAGTGCGCACCACCACCGCCAGAGACACTACATTGTACTATGAGGGACCCAGTAGCAATGCCGTCAACCAAAAGCGAGCACACCCACCTCTTCAGACAAACAGCAGTCTCACGGGTGCTTGCGCCAAGTCGAGATACCACGGCCCCGTGTGGGGAGTTTTGCCATTTAGGGAGGTGTAAACATGTCGTATGCTGTACAATCAGCTGCAGCAAATTAGACATTAGAAAAGTAATTCACAGGCAAGAGCTTTTCATAGGAAAGCTAGGTGTCGGCCGGGCAAGGTGGGGCAAAAGATTTCGAAATCCAGTTGTGGTTCATTTTAATGAATGTTAGATCGTCAACATTTTGGGTAGCCAGACGAGTCCTTTTTTCGGTTAATATTGAACCTGCAGCACTGAATACTCTTTCTGATAGGACACTTGCTGCCGGGCAAGCAAGCTCCTGCAATGCATATTCTGCCAATTCTGGCCAGGTGTCTAATTTGGAGGCCCAGTAATCAAATGGGAATGACGGTTGAGGGAGAACATCGATAAGGGATGAAAAATAGTTAGTAACCATACTGGACAAATGTTGTCTCCTGTCACTTTCAATTGATGCAGCAGTACCTGTCCTGTCTGCGGTCATAGCAAAATCACTCCACAACCTGGTCAGAAAACCCCTCTGTCCAACGCCACTTCTGATGTGTGCACCCCTAACACTCCTAGTCTGCTGCCCCCTGGAGCTCGTGTGAGAACGATCACATGCGCTGTGTGCTGGGAATGCCTGAAGCAAACGGTCAACAAGAGTTGATTGTTTGGTTGCTAATATTAGTTCCAAGTTCTCATGTGGCATAATATTTTGCAATTTGCCTTTATAGCGTGGATCAAGGAGGCAGGCCAACCAGTAATCGTCATTGTTCATCATTTTCGTAATGCGTGTGTCCCTTTTTAGGATACGTAAGGCATAATCCGCCATGTGGGCCAAAGTTCCAGTTGTCAAATCTCCGGTTGTGATTGGTTGAGGGGCAGTTGCAGGCAAATCTACGTCACTTGTGTCCCTCAAAAAACCAGAACCCGGCCGTGACACGCAACCAATTTCCTGTGCCCCCGGGAAAGGTTCGGCATTAAAAATATACTCATCCCCATCATCCTCCTCGTCCTCCACCTCCTCTTCGCCCGCTACCTCGTCCTGTACACTGCCCTGACCAGACAATGGCTGACTGTCATCAAGGCTTTCCTCTTCCTCTGGTGCAGACGCCTGCTCCTTTATGTGCGTCAAACTTTGCATCAGCAGACGCATTAGGGGGATGCTCATGCTTATTACGGCATTGTCTGCACTAACCAGCCGTGTGCATTCCTCAAAACACTGAAGGACTTGACACATGTCTTGTATCTTAGACCACTGCACACCTGACAACTCCATGTCTGCCATCCTACTGCCTGCCCGTGTATCCTCCCACAAATAAATAACAGCACGCCTCTGTTCGCACAGTCTCTGAAGCATGTGCAGTGTTGAGTTCCACCTTGTTGCAACGTCTATGATTAGGCGATGCTGGGGAAGGTTCAAAGACCGCTGATAGGTCTGCATACGGCTGGCGTGTACAGGCGAACGTCGGATATGTGAGCAAAGTGCACGCACTTTGAGGAGCAGGTCGGAGAACCCAGGATAAGTTTTCAATAAGCACTGCACCACCAGGTTTAAGGTGTGAGCCAGGCAAGGAATGTGTTTCAGTTGGGAAAGGGAGATGGCAGCCATGAAATTCCTTCCGTTATCACTCACTACCTTGCCTGCCTCAAGATCTACTGTGCCCAGCCACGACTGCGTTTCTTGTTGCAAGAACTCGGACAGAACTTCCGCGGTGTGTCTGTTGTCGCCCAAACACTTCATAGCCAATACAGCCTGCTGACGCTTGGCAGTAGCTGGCCCATAATGGGACAACTGGTGTGCAACAGTGTCATCTGCCGATGGAGTGGTTGGCAGACTGCGTTCTGTGGAAGAGCTGTAGCTTCTGCAGGAGGACGAGGAGGAGGAGGAGGAGGGGGTGCGAACGCCTACAGCCAACTGTTTCCTAGACCGTGGGCTAGGCACAACTGTCCCTAAATTGATGTCGCCTGTGGACCCTGCATCCACCACATTCACCCAGTGTGCCGTGATGGACACATAACGTCCCTGGCCATGCCTACTGGTCCATGCATCTGTAGTCAGGTGCACCTTTGTACTCACAGATTGCCTGAGTGCATGGACGATGCGCTGTTTAACATGCTGGTGCAGGGCTGGGATGGCTTTTCTGGAAAAAAAGTGTCGACTGGGTAGCTCGTATCGTGGTTCAGCGTACTCCATCAGGGCTTTGAAAGCTTCGCTTTCAACTAACCGGTAGGGCATCATCTCTAACGAGATTAGTCTAGCTATGTGGGCGTTAAAACCCTGTGTACGCGGATGCGAGGATAAGTACTTCCTTTTTCTAACCAGAGTCTCATGTAGGGTGAGCTGGACTGGAGAGCTGGAGATCGTGGAACTTTTGGGTGTGCCGGTGTACATGGCAGACTGAGAGACGGTTGGAGACGGTATTGTTTCCGCCGGTGCCCTAGATGCAATATTTCCTCCTACAAAACTGGTGGTTCCCTGACCCTGACTGCTTTTGGCTGGCAAAGAAACCTGCACAGATACTGCCGGTGGTGCGGAAAATGGTGGCCTTACAGTGACGGAAGGGATGTTGCGTTGCTGACTAGCTTCATTGGCCGAGGGTGCTACAACCTTAAGGGACGTTTGGTAGTTAGTCCAGGCTTGAAAATGCATGGTGGTTAAGTGTCTATGCATGAAACTAGTATTTAGACTTTTCAGATTCTGACCTCTGCTTAAGCTAGTTGAACATTTTTGACAGATGACTTTGCGCTGATCAGTTGGATGTTGTTTAAAAAAATGCCAGACTGCACTCTTCCTAGACTCGGATCCCTTTTCAGGGATTGCAGACTGAGCTTTAACCGGATGGCCACGCTGTCCTCCAACAGGTTTTGGCTTTGACACGCGTTTTGGGCCAGATACGGGCCCGGCAGATGGAACCTGTTGCGATCTTGATGCCTGCTGCGGCCCCTCCTCCACCTCCGCTTCTGAACTACTGCCGCCTGCACCCTGTTCCCCCAATGGCTGCCAATTGGGGTCAATAACTGGGTCATCTATTACCTCCTCTTCAAGCTCGTGTGCAACTTCGTCTGTGTCACTGTGTCGGTCGGTGGTATAGCGTTCGTGGCGGGGCAACATAGTCTCATCAGGGTCTGATTGTGGATCTGTACCCTGAGAGGGCAATGTGGTGGTCTGAGTCAAAGGAGCAGCATAGTACTCTGGCTGTGGCTGTGCATCAGTGCACTCCATGTCAGAATCTACTTGTAATGGGCATGGCCTGTTAAATGTTTCACTTTCTAAGCCAGGGACGGTATGTGTAAAGAGCTCCATGGAGTGACCCGTTGTGTCGCCTGCTGCATCCTTCTCTCTTGTTGTAGTTTTTGCTGAGGAGGACAAGGAAGCGACTTGTCCCTGACCGTGAACATCCACAAGCGACGCGCTGCTTTTACATTTACCAGTTTCGGAAGAGGAGGCAAAAGAGCTAGAGGCTGAGTCTGCAATGTAAGCCAAAACTTGCTGTTGCTGCTCCGCCTTTAAAAGCGGTTTTCCTACTCCCAGAAAAGAGAGCGTTCGAGGCCTTGTGTAGCCTGACGACGAAACTGGCTCCACAGCTCCAGACTTAGGTGGAATATTTTTATCCCCACGACCACCTGATGCTCCACTACCACTACCATCATTACCAGCTGACAATGAACGCCCACGACGACCTCTTGCACCAGACTTCCTCATTGTTTTAAAATCTTAACCAAAGTAACTTTATTTGTTGCTGTCAAACAACTTACACGGTGAGCTATAACTTCAGTATGATTTCAATATCCCTTAACAGGTTGGTGAGACCACAAGGAAAATCAGGCACAATGTTACACACTCTGTTTTCTGTGGCACAAAATCACAGAGATGACACACACGCAGGACTGTCACTCAAGCACTAATGTCAATATTAATCTCCCACCTAATTTATTTATTTTTTTTTCTCAGGGAGACTTTAGAAACCAAATAATATTTAAAAAAAAACAAAAAAAAAAAGGCTTTCTATGGCCCACAATTAGAGAGAGAGAGGTGGCACACCCAGGAGTCAAGACTGGCGCACAAGCTGAAAGGGCAATATTACTCTCCCACTGTTTTTTTAAGTTTTTTTTTTTTATTTTCAGGGAGACTTTAGAAACCAAATAATATTAAAAAAACCAAAAAAATAAATAGCCTTTCTATGGCCCACTGAATGAGAGAGAGAGGTGGCACACCCAGGAGTCAAGACTGGCACACAAGCTGAAAGGGCAATATTACTCTCCCACTGTTTTTTTATGTATTTTTTGTTTTTTAAGGGAGACTTTAGAAACCCAATAATATTTAAAAAAAAAAAAAAAAAGGCTTTCTATGGCCCACATTAGAGAGAGAGGTGGCACACCCAGGAGTCAAGACTGGCACACAAGCTGAAAGGGCAATATTACTCTCCCACTGTTTTTTTATGTATTTTTTGTTTTTTAAGGGAGACTTTAGAAACCCAATAATATTTAAAAAAAAAAAAAAAAAAAAAGGCTTTCTATGGCCCACAATTAGAGAGAGAGGTGGCACACCCAGGAGTCAAGACTGGCACACAAGCTGAAAGGGCAATATTACTCTCCCACTGTTTTTTTATGTATTTTTTGTTTCTTAAGGGAGACTTTAGAAACCAAATAATATTAAAAAAAAAACAAAAAAAAAAAAGGCTTTCTATGGCCCACAATTAGAGAGAGAGAGGTGGCACACCCAGGAGTCAAGACTGGCGCACAAGCTGAAAGGGCAATATTACTCTCCCACTGTTTTTTTAAGTTTTTTTTTTTTTATTTTCAGGGAGACTTTAGAAACCAAATAATATTAAAAAAACCAAAAAAATAAATAGCCTTTCTATGGCCCACTGAATGAGAGAGAGAGGTGGCACACCCAGGAGTCAAGACTGGCACACAAGCTGAAAGGGCAATATTACTCTCCCACTGTTTTTTTATGTATTTTTTGTTTTTTAAGGGAGACTTTAGAAACCCAATAATATTTAAAAAAAAAAAAAAAAAAGGCTTTCTATGGCCCACAATTAGAGAGAGAGGTGGCACACCCAGGAGTCAAGACTGGCACACAAGCTGAAAGGGCAATATTACTCTCCCACTGTTTTTTTATTTTTTTTTTTTTTTCAGGGAGACTTTAGAAACCAAATAATAAGAAAATAAATAAATAAATAAATAGGCTTTCTATAGCCCACTGAATAAGAGATAGCACACACAGCAGTGGCACACAAGCCCTGACTGAGGCCAATATTTTTCTACCACTGATTGATGTAGTGTTTTTGTGTTGAGGTAGAATTTAGAACACAAATCACGGAAAAAATAAATAGGCTTTCTATGGCCCACTCAGTGAGAGATGGCACACACAGGGATGGCACTGTAGCAGAAATGCCAATCTTAATCTCCCACAAAAAAAAAAAAAAAACAGGGACTGTCCTACAATTACTATCTCCCTGCAGTAATCTAAGCCAGGTATGGCAGGCAGCAATAGGAGTGGACTGATGCACAAATTAAATAAAAAGTGTGGACAAACAAAAAAGATAGCTGTGCAGAAAGGAACAAGAGGATATGTGCTTTGAAAAAAGCAGTTGGTTTCCACAGTGGCGTACACACAGCAATACAGCTATCACGGAGCCTTCTAGGGCAGCCCAATGAGCTACAGCGCTGAGGAAAAAAAAAAAAAATAGCTTCCACTGTTCCTGCACACCGAAGGTGGTGTTGGACAGTGGAAATCGCTACAGCACAAGCGGTTTGGTGGTTAGTGGACCCTGCCTAACACTCTCCCTGCTTCTGACGAAGCGGCAGCAACCTCTCCCTAAGCTCAGATCAGCAGCAGTAAGATGGCGGTCGGCGGGAACGCCCCTTTATAGCCCCTGTGACGCCGCAGACAGCAAGCCAATCACTGCAATGCCCTTCTCTAAGATGGTGGGGACCAGGATCTATGTCATCACGCTGCCCACACTCTGCGTTCACCTTCATTGGCTGAGAAATGGTGCTTTTCGCGTCATTGAAACGTGACTTTGGCGCGAAAGTCGCGTACCGCATGGCCGACAAGCACAGGGGTCGGATCGGGTTTCATGAGACGCCGACTTAGCCAAAAGTCGGCGACTTTTGAAAATGATCGACCCGTTTCGCTCAACCCTACTCGCCAGTGATAATCTGGTTCAATTATTTAGATCCTAAATTATCATATATATGTTCATCACTTTTATAATGCAGCTAGCTCATGTAACCGTCTTCACAATTTCCTCCCAGTCCTGACAACTCCGCTGGCCAGGGGCGTACATAGAAATCATGGGGCCCAAGCAAACAAAATAATCAACATGTGCTCTTAGCTCCAAGCATGCATGTTATAGATATAGGTCAAACATTGCCCTAGAGATTGCCTTGTTTTAGAAGACATATACACAGGTACGTGCACATACACACATATTTGAACACAGTCATACATAGATATTAACATCATACATGTACACACACATACACATTACAAATATTTTTAATATGGGGATTGGGGAAGCTTGCACCAAGCCTCGCTCACCTGACCCCAGCCTGTGTGTGTCTCATCCAGCTCCTCAGGCATGTGGTAGTGTAAGGAGGTGGAACACAAGATGAGTCCGGGGGCGGTTACCTTCTCTGCTCCGTGCCTGGAACCATTGAGCTGTGCTACAGGTTCCCCGGGGGGGCAGACTTAGAGACTGGGACAGGAAGGAAGCCAGGCAGGGAGCAGGAAAGGCGCGCATGCAAGTGGGAGAGCAGCTTGTGCAGCGGTCAGGGCAGGATGCAGCTGTGCTTCGGGGAGGAGAGAGAGTGCTCCCGGTTAGAGGACAAATGCAGGGAGATTGCCCAGAAAGACTGCATCTTGTGAGTACATGAAAGTGGACTCTGCTGTGATTGGAGAAGGGCACCTTGACACCCATGCAAAGACAGTGGCCCGTGCAGAGACTGTGACCTATGGTACCCACGGTATCAGTGCAGAGCCCCTGATTCCTGTTAAGAGACTTAATAATAGACTGAGCATTGTTTTCCCAGGATAGGCTGTGCTGCAAAAGCTAAAGACTCAGCCTGTGCATATCACATTAACTCCCGAAACCTCAGCCAGCGGGCACCTAGAGACTACTCAGCCCACGGATAACAGAGGGACGACAACTGTTTCTCGGCGCCTGCGTTGGAGAAGACGACCCTTCAAGCAAGTCCTCATCAGACTGATAAGTGTTCTTTTTGTCAAGAAATCATGCTTAATTCTGTTACACTGTTTGACTCCCATAATTTGCACCATTATCTTTTCAGTTCATATTCCACTGTTTTCTCCCTGTGAGGAGAATATTGCCCCTGTTAATAGATTCCCCCCAATAGTTGGTCTGTCTGTTCCATGGTGACATACTCAACCCTGCACTCTATTACACTTGGCGTAGTCAGCAGGATGTCACACGGTAGCGCGGAAGGGGAAGACCAAGCAGTTTCTGCCCCAGGTCTAGCATCTCCCTGGGAGCCATGTTAGTTAACCTGCCAAAATTTTTGGGGAGCAATGTGATGTTGTGGAGTTGGACGGAGCGCATCTGAGGGATGATGCGGGTGCATCCTACGATGCCGGCTCTGCAGGCGGAAATAGCTGTGATGGCCCTAGAGGAGGATGCACGGGATTCGGTTATGCTCAGACCCCCCAGGTGAGAGATACCCTGGACAAAGTATTACGTATACTTGAGGAGATGCATAGGGACCCCACTGACGTAGGGGAGCTGCGCATGCGACTGTTTTGCTGGGTACAAAGAGAGGGGGAGACCATGACACAATATATAAATGCCCTGCAGGAGCTTCATATTGCCATCATATGGAAGGACGGCGTAGGTGTGGGGTCAATTGATGTTGTGCTGCGAGACCAACTGGTGACAGGCTTGCGAGATGTGTTGATGAAACAGGCCGTGCGAGAGCGCATGCGCGTAAAGCCAGATATGACTTTCTCTGAGGTCGGGAGTGAAGCACGCACGCGCGAGCAAGAGCAAGGGGTGATAGTGCCAGTGGGGAAGGTCTGGAGCGAGGAGGTAACTGCCCCTCAATGGGTAGAAGACTTGAAGGAGGTTGAGCGAGTCCGTGAGGAAGTCGCTGAATATAAGAAGACCCCTGCTGCAGAGTACAGCCCTGTGGTGCGAGAAAGAGAGACCGGCCCCCCAAAGTGAGACTAGTGCCGCTCGGCGAAGAAGACTGCCTACATGCTACAACTGCGGAGCATCCAGTCAAAATGAAGAGGAGGCAATGTGGACCCGAGATTCCCAGCTGAAGATAAGAAGAATCTGGGAGGAGATTGAGAGTCTGGGGAAAGCCCTTACTGCCTTTTTGGGAACCAGCGGCATACCCCGAGGTAACATGCGGAAGCCGCCAGAAAGAGATAGAGGAGAGGTGGGTAGCATGAAGAAGGCTTCCGTGGTGGCCCCAGAGTGTAACTCCGTATTCTGGGGTGAAGAACAACCGCAGATGAGAGATGTCTCCCGCCGAGGTCGACAATACAGACTGAAGCACCCTCCAGACAGACACAGACGTGAGTGCTGGTCATGCAGAAGGGTGGAACACATGTCCAGAAATTGCCCTACCCGAGAAGAGCAGTGGCAGAGATCCGCTCACCCCTCTGAGGGTCCTGCTAACTGGAGGGAACGTCACCCCTGGAGAGAATGGTATGGCAGGAAGACAAGAGTTCCATCTAAGGCAAGACAGTACCACAATGTCGGACGCCAAGGAGAGGTGGAGAAGGTGTCAAGCATCTCTGGTGGAATGACTGTGCTGTCCCGACGCGTGAAGGCAAGCCTGGTGGAACTCCAGCCTGTGTCTGAAGGTTTTGTCTGTGAGACTCAGCCCAGAGGAAAGAAAGGGGTGTCCACTCGAGAAGACCACTGAAGTGCTTTACTACCATGCCCAGCACGAGTTCCCGAAGAAGGAGAGAAAGTTCCAAGTGTACCTGCGACACTCGTTTTCGAGGTCCTCGTCGATGAGAAGAAGGAACCACTAATATCATCCCCTGAGGTGAAAAGTGTGCTGGCTGTCAGCTCACAAGATCCTGATCGGATGGAGGACGTGGAACAGTTGTGTGAGACTGGGCGTGTGGCTGAGAAGCCCTGGGAAGTGATGCCCGCAAAGCCCGGCGCAGATGACGAAGAATCCGGCTTGCATGGTCTTAATTCATCTGATTCTACTTTGGACAAGAATGCTCCTGTCAAAGAGAGGGGGAGCTATGGAGAAGAATTACTTGTACTAAGCCCCCAAACTGAGGAGCCCAAGCAAGAAGCCCCTAGAGTTTCCAATGGTGACAAGGAAGAGGATGAATCATCTACTCAGACACCTGCTAGCGGCAAAGCTAAGACGAAGATGAAAAAGAAGAAGAGGCCAGCAGCTGTCGATGAAGTAAAGGAGGCATATCTCAACCTGACTGATAAACAACTCCTCGACTATTTAGTTTGGCAGTATGTGCAAGGAGAAAGGCAGAAGGAGATGCGAGAATTGCAGGAAACTGTCTCCCCTCAAAAGAGCAAGGAGAAGCATGAAGAGTCCTCGTCCGTGGAATGGCGAGCTTTAAGAGAGGGGGAATGTAAGAAGGTGGAACACAAGGAGAGTCCAGGGGCGGTTACCTTCTCTGCTCCATGCCTGGAACCATTGAGCTGTGCTACAAGTTCCCCGGGGGCAGACTTAGAGACTGGGACAGGAAGGAAGCTGGGCAGAGAGCAGGAAAGGTGCGCACGCAAGTGTGAGAGCACAGTGTGCAGCCGTCAGGGCAGGACGCAGCTGCGCTCCGGGGAGGAGAGAGGGCTCACGGTAAGAGGACAAATGCAGGGAGATTTCCCAGAAAGACTGCATCTTGTGAGTACATGAAAGCGGACTCTGCTGTGACTGGAGAGGGGCGCCTTGACACCCATGCAAAGACAGTGGCCCATGCAGAGACTATGACCCCTGGTACCCACGGTATCAGTGCAGAGCCCCTGATTCCTGTTAAGAGACTTAATAATAGACTGAGCATTGTTTTCCCGGGATAGGCTGTGCTGCAAAAGCTAAAGACTCAACCTGTGCATATCACATTAACTCCTGAAACCTCAGCCAGCGGGCTCCTAGAGACTACTCAGCCCGCAGATAACAGAGGGACGACAAGTGCCACTGTTTCTCGTTCCTACGTTGGAGAAGACGACCCTTCAAGCAAGTCCTCATCAGACTGATAAGTGTTCTTTTTCTCAAGAAATCCCGCTTAATTCTGTTACACTGTTTGACTCCCATATTTTGCACCATTATCTTTTTTAGTTCATATTCCACTGTTTTCTCCCTGTGAGGAGAATATTGTCCCTGTTAATAAATTCCCCCCAACAGTTGGTCTGTCTGTTCCGTGTTGACATACTCAACCCTGCACTCTATTACAGTAGTGCAGGACCGCCACAGTCACAGACATGACCCTGGACCATCAGAGAGGCCCACTCGCTGTCGGGGCCCTGGGCCGCTCCCCCAGCCACAGAAGAAGAACACCTTCAGGACCTTCCTAAAGGACCAATGGGATTTGCTGCAGTATCTAAGCATGTGACCCTTGATCTCCAACGAGAGATCTTGCCCTGGGCATGCTCAGAAACGGTAGAGCAGGACTTAGTCCCAAACACGTCTGCTCGCCGCAGCTCAGTACTGGCTACAATGGCAGAAGCTGGAAGGGCAGCAGTAACCAATCATCCAGTATCAGCCTGAGCTAGACGCTGGGACCGATGTCTCCGCTGAGCAGACTCCACTGCGGCTGGAGAAGAATGAGAGACCGCAGCGGAGATGGTTCGAGATTCCCCCTGTGCAGAGGTGGGATCTCGACACCTAACACTTATATGCTATTTGTGTCCTTATGGTTACAGATTGACTCTATTCTTATCTGGTTCTCTCAATAGAAGATTCAGAGAAGTGGCTGAGACTCTAATATACTCAATATAAAAGATGTGTGAGTGCAACACCCAGCACCAATGCCGCTCAGCCTTTTCTGGTGTCAGCGGCAGCCAGTTGTGATTAGATCAGTTGCAGAGTACAGTCCTGGCACCTGTACAATGGGTAGCTTGATGGTTCAGTGGTCAGCACTGTTGATTTTCAGCACTAGGGTCCTGCGTTTTAATCCCATCAAGAACAACATCTGCAAGGAGTTTGTACGTTCTCCCATCATTTGTGTGGGCTTCATGTGGGTTCTCTGATTTCTGTCCACACTTCAAAGACATATTTATAGGGAATGTAGATTGTGAGCCCCATTGGGACAGTGATCTTGTCTGTGAAATTAATGGCACTATTTGAAAGTAAAATAAATATATAGTAGCAGTGGGCTGGGGATAGTACATCTGCCACTGTTCAAATGATAGAAGTGGATCTTTAATACCATGCTGTGGCCAATATACAATTAGTGGAGCTTAACTGTAGGTCTGCAACTGAACACATCCATCAGGTATTGGAAATAGCTGATGGGCAGGGTGTCAGATGTGGCCAATCAAGTTCTGATGACCTCTGCTAAGTCCGCATTCAGTATTTTACATCAGTATTTGTAAGCCAAAGCCAGGAATGGAGCAATAAGAAGAAAAGCCTGACTTTGGCTTACAAATACTTATGTAAAATACTCTTGACATGGCCTTAGGATAGGCTATCAATATAGAAGTAGTGGACAAACACTTTTAGTGCCTGTTTGGGCACTGATTATATTTATTTATTTTTATTTTATTTTGCTTGCCCAAGTTGTTTTTTCTACTATGTATCTGGTTCTTCTGGTTTGGCATAACTATGTGGGCACAGCTAAGTGTCTGGCACTTTGTTGTGGGTAATGATACATCCCTGATTGAGGTGTGTGTCATTGTCCACAACAAAGTCATACACAGTGATGCCCTTACATAAGCAGTAATGCAAAACCAGAAGCACCAAATACATAGTACTCATAATATTCTGTCATTTGTACAACAGATCCTAAGCAAAGACACTCACTTGTAATGCTTATGTACAATAGTGTCAATTCAGGCTAACACTGGATAATTAAATGCAAGGTGGAGACACCGTCACTATATCCGGCACACCAGAGGAGTAGCTAAGGTTTTGGTTCAGGGAGGTTAAACTATCGAGTGGGCCGCCTAACCAGATAACCTTGATTACAACTGCACCCCAATAGTGGAGGAGCACCTCAGCAGATGACCGTGCTATTACTGAAGATAATCTCTATATATCGATCAACATGGATATTACCGCCATATGGTCAGTGGTAGATACCAGTCCTACAGAACATATAAGAGATCACAGCACAGTTACAGATAATGACTTACCGCCGACGTCCTTTCCGATGGAGTCGTCACTTTTCCCGTCTTTTCCATCTGGCCCTGACAACTTCTTCCAGCAACGACTCACTTGCAGAGAATACAACAAAGACACATTTCACTTCTCACATTCCAGCCCATCACTATCTATTCCCAACCTGCAAAAACTCCTCATCCTGCTGATTCCCCAAATACTGAGCTGCTACTGCCATATGTGTCCCTATTACTGCCCCTGATACCCCAATACTGAGGCACTGCTGCCGTATGTGTCCCCATTACTGCCCCTGATACCCCAATACTGAGCCGCTGCTGCCATATGTGTCCCTATTACGCCCCTGATACCCCAATACTGAGGCACTGCTGCCGTATGTGTCCCCATTACTGTCCCTGATACCCCAATACTGAGCCGCTACTGCCGTATGTGTCCCTATTACGACCCTGATACCCCAATACTGAGCCGCTGCTGCCGTATGTGTCCTTATTACTGCACCTGATACCCCAATACTGAGCTGCTGCCATATGTATCCCTATTACTGCACCTGCTGTGTGATTCTCTGTGCCCTCTAAATTCTAAAGCACCCCTCTATAATATAGTAATGCCGGGTGCAAGTGCCCTAGAAAACAGTGCCCACATTTTGCTCCCTAGAATGTAATATTGCCCTGTGTGCCCCTTTAATAGTCACAGTAACCTGAGTTCCCCTATAACAATAAGTGCCAACTTAACATTTAATAATGTCCCGAGTGTCCCCCCTTGTACAGCTCCCCTATACACAGTATGATACTCTCATATACACAGTATAATGCCCTCTCACTGTATAGTACCACCCACACAGTATACTGACCCCTTAGCCTCCAAACTGTTTGATGGCTCCAGCACTGTATTATTCCCCCTTCACTATAATCCCCACACTGTACGATGGCCCGCTCACTGTAATCACCACACTCTACGATGGCCTCCAAATAGTAAAATGCCCCATATAGTCCTCAATATAGTATAATGCACTCCCCATAAGCAGACCCTGTAGTATAACACAGCACCCCCATTGGCAAACTCTGTAGTATAAGGCAGCACCCCATAGGCAGACCCTGTAGTAAAAGGCAGCACCCCATACGCAGACCCTGTAATAAAAGGCAGCACCCCATAGGCAGACCCCGTAGTAAAGGCAGCACCCCATAGGCAGACCCTGTAGTATAAGGCAGCACCCCATAGGCAGACCCTGTAGTATAAGGCAGAACCCCAAAGACAGATCCTAAAGTATAAGGCAGCACCTCATAGGGAGACCGTAGTATAAGGCAGTACCCCTATAGGAAGACCCTGTAAGTATAAGCCAGTACCCCCATAGGCAGACCCTGTAAGTATAAGACAGTACCCCCATTGGCAGATCCTGTTATAAAGACAGTACCCTCATAGGCAGATTCTGTAGTACAAGACATTACCCTTATAGGCAGACCCTGTAAGTATAAGAAAGTACCCCCATAGGCAGATCCTGTAGTATAAGACAGTATCCCTATAGGCAAACCCTGTAAGTATAATACAGTACCCCCATAGGCAGACCCTGTAAGTATAAGACAGTAACCCTATAGGCAGATTCTGTAGTACAAGACATTAACCCTATAAGCAGACCCTGTAAGTATAATACAGTACCCCTATAGGCAGACCCTGTAAGTATAATACAGTACCCCTATAGGCAGACCCTGTAAGTATAAGACAGTACCCCCATAGGCAGACCCTGTAGTATAAGACAGTACCCCTATAGGCAGACCCTGTAAGTATAAGACAGTACCCCCATAGGCAGACCCTGTAGTATAAGACAGTACCCCATAGCCAGATCCTGTAGTATAAGGCAGCACCCCCATAGGCAGACCCTGTAGTTTAAGGCAGCCCCCATTTAAAAAAACAATAAATAAATACTCACCTCTCTTCCTCCTTGTTCCAGCGGTGCTCCAAGCTCCGGCTCCTCTCCTGACAGTGGGCGCCGGGTGGTGATGTCACCGCGCCCACTGTTAGTGTCGGTGTCGGTGACGTCAGCCGCTGACAGGAGGGTGATGGGAGAAGGAGTGCTGTGCACTCCTTCTCACATGAATGCGGTCAGCTGTATCGGCTAAATGCTGATACAGCTGACCTTGTGGTGACGGGCAGGTGGCCCACTGCTGGCATCGGGCCCCCCCCCCTGCCTGCTCAGGGGCCCCATAGCGGCCGGGCGGCAGAGCAGGGAGACAATTCTCCCTGCTCTGCAGCAGAATGTAACTGTATCGGCACACTGCGCACGCCGATACAATTACTGTAGCGTAGCTCCAGGTGGGCCCCCTCTGAGCTCCGGGCCCGGGGCCACAGCACCCTCTGCCCCCCTGTAGCTTCGCTACTGCAGCCCACATTATTTAATGAATTAAATAAAGACTTTTTACCGGATAGCAGAGTGCCATCTCTTCACAACTTCGTTTGGATTCTTCCTAACACTGGCTAATGCTGTTAGGATATGGGCACTGGTGGCACTTTCCAAATCTAAAGGGTTGTTTAGCTGTGTATCACTAGGTAATGAGTAGTGTTGAGCGATACCGTCCGATACTTGAAAGTATCGGTATCGGATAGTATCGGCCGATACCCGAAAAGTATCGGATATCGCCGATACCGATACCCGATACCAATACAAGTCAATGGGACACCAAGTATCGGAAGGTATCCTGATGGTTCCCAGGGTCTGAAGGAGAGGAAACTCCCCTTCAGGCCCTGGGATCCATATTAATGTGTAAAATAAAGAATAAAAAAAATATATATTGATATACTCACCCTCTGACACGCCCTGGTTGTAACCGCCAGCCTCCGTTCATAAGAATGAGCGCTTGAAAGTCCTTAGATGACGTCGCGGCCTGTGATTGGTCGCGGAGCGGTCACGTGACCGCAACGCGACCAATCACAGGCCACGATGTCATCTAAGGTCTTTCAAGCGCTTGAAAGTCCTTAGATGACGTCGCGGCCTGTGATTGGTCGCGGAGCGGTCACGTGACTGCAACGCGACCAATCACAGGCCGCGACGTCATCTAAGGTCTTTCAAGCGCTTGAAAGACCTTAGATGACTTCACGGCTTGTGATTGGTCGCGTTGCGGTCACATGACCGTTCCGCGACCAATCACAGGCCGCGATGTCATCTAAGGACTTTCAAGTGCTCATTCTTATGAACGGAGGCTGGCGGTTACAACCAGGGCACGTCAGAGGGTGAGTATATCAATATTTTTTATTTTTATTCTTTATTTTACACATTAATATCGATCCCGATACCGATTCCCGATACCACAAAAGTATCGGATCTCGGTATCAGAATTCCGATACAGCAAATATCGGCCGATACCTGATACTTGCGGTATCGGAATGCTCAACACTAGTAATGAGTAGAATAAACTCATTCACTAATGCACTGGTTTTAATGATGTGTACGCGAACTGGCTACTGCCTGCTGCAAGAGAATGAGGACAGTAGAGCAAACAAGTTAGTAGGGCCAACACTAGGGGCGACAGACAGATGTGAGCTTCATTTAGATAATTGTGAGGCTGGGTTCACATTGCATTAATGGTAACTAATGTCAGAACAATTTTTAGGAAAAAAATAAAAAACAATCTGAAAGACATCTTATTAAAGGGTAGAGTATACAAATCGTCGGCACTCTGTCCTGATAATGGTGTACATGGGGATAATGAACGCACAGGAGAAAAGAGACCCTGACACTCATGTGTAAATGGTTAATGCATTTAATCGTAATTCACACGATCCAAACAAAATGTTTCAGCCTATCCTAGGCATTTTGTCAATTGACAAAAGCCTGTTATTGTCTGAAACGTTTTGTTTGGATCGTGAGGAATACGATTACATGCATTAACTACCTTACTAAAGGGAACCTGTCATGTGTAAAAATAGTATTAACTTGCAGATATGGGGTTAATCTGCAGGTTAAGGCCGGCGTCACACTAGGCGTAAGACAATACGGTCCATTTTTTACGGCCGTTATACGCAGTAATTGTCCCAAAACACTGTTCCGTATTCAATGCGAGGATGCGATTTTTACGCACAAATTTATCTGTGTGTCATCCGTATGGCATCTGTATGGCAATTTTTTTGCACAGGTTTGCAAAATGGACATATCATGGATCCATCGGCTCAAATATTCTTAAAAACATATATACAGTATATATATATATATATATATATATATATATATATATATATATATATATATATATACACACACACACACACATATATACAAACATATTTATATATATATATACACATATATACCCACACATATACATATACATATATTTATATTTCATATTTATATATTTTCTGAAAAGTTCCCACGCTCGAGTTCATATGAGTTCATCCAGCAGAGGGCGCATCACCGCGACTCGAGGTAAGAACAGGACATTCCCCTGCATTCCATTCATTCACAAAGTTTTACAGACAGGAGCACAGCTGCTTTAGCAGAGCTCCTGGGTGTAAAATGATTTAACCTCTTCAGATGGATTTACAGCGTGGGACAAGACTGAACGACAGAAGGTATGGAATATTGTTGTTTGTTTTGTTTAACTTTATTTCAGATGACAAGGGTCTTCAGGTGGATTAAGAGTATAATAAAATATTAAAACACCATGTGTCTTTATTTCATTAAAATACTTTTTAATAATGTGTGTGTGTTTTATTAACCATTTCGTACTAATGGATTAATAATGGATAGGTGTCATAATTGATGCCTCTCCATTATTAACCTGGCTTAATGTCACCTTACAATAGCAAGGTGACATTAACCCTTCATTACCCCATATCCCACCGCTACACGGGAGTGGGAAGAGATAGGCTAAGTGCCAGAATAGGTGCATCTTCCAGATGTGCCTTTTCTGGGGTGGCTGGGGGCAGATGTTTTTAGCCGGGGGGGGGGGTCCTATAACCATGGTACCGCCCTACGCTATTAATATCTGCCCTCTGTCACTGGCTTTCCCACTCTGGTGGAGAAAATTGCCAAATTGCCAATTTTTTCCTGGATTTAACCCTTTATTTTAATAGCTAGAGACCCCAAATTTTACACAGAGACACTTGTTACATTAGTAAAGAGGAATATGTAATAAAAGAAGGGATATGACATGGTTCACTGTATGTAAACCATGTCTCATATCCTGTCGGGTTTGTGAAGGAGAGAGCAAAAGCCGGCAATTGAATTACCGGCTTTTATGCTATCTAGCGCTGAATTAAATATAAATATATATATATATATATGTGTCTCACTGACATTATAATTATATATATATATATATATATATATATAATCTATGTGTACACATTTATTCTACCTATTCTATTCTGTCAGTGTGATTTTACTGTGCACCGCACTGAATTGCCGGCTTTTCTATAGAACACTGATGCGTATTTCTCGCAAGTCACACTCATGGTCCGTGTGTAATTTGTAATTTTCTCGCCCCCATAGACTTTCATTGGCATATTTTTTGCGCAATACGCTGACAAACGCAGCATGCTGCGATTTTCTACGCCGTAACATGCCGTATATTACGGATGCGTAATATACGGCAGATAGGAGCTGCCCCATAGAGAATCAATGGGCCGTGTGCAATGCGTATTTCCTGGACGTATTTTCTGCGCTCATACGTCCGTAAAACTCGCTAGTGTGACGCCGGCCTAATAATGGTTCTGAAGCTGTGTGGCTGCTGCACTGAAGGCTTGGCTTGCTGGGAGGAAATTAATTTTATTTCATCCCAGAGCCTTGGGCTTTCAGTCATTGAGGCGTGGCCGGCAAGGCTTCATTCACTGCTCAGTACATTGTGAGTGATAGCTGTAACCACACCCTGGCAGTGACTGGCAGTCTGCTTAGCACTAATGTACTATAGAGCTGGCTGTCAGTCAGTGCCAGGGGCGCGATTACAGCCTCTGCTCAATGACTAAAAAGGGACACCTCTATGACTGAAAGCGACAGGTTGCCAGGAAGACTAAAATTAATTTCTTCTTGGTCTCAGGGATTTTAATGTGGTGGCCATAAGGCTTCAGATCACTATTACCTGCAGATTAACCCTATATCTGCAAGTTAATAGCATTTGTTCACATGACAGGTTCCCTTTATTGGCCCCGTCAAGGCTGTGAAAAAAAAAACAAAAACTAAACCTACCCAAAATCATTATGATCACACAGGGATGAACGTAAAAATTTGAAAACTTTCCTAAACGTTATAAATGTAAAATATCCAATTTCATGAAAGTTACACTGATGTGGGGACAGCTATTCATATAGCTAATAATCATAAAAAGTGTTTATTTGCCAGATACTCAAGATTACCTACACTATATGGTGGCACAAATTTTATATTCCTTCAAACAGCTATTTTATGTAGTTTTCTCCTTAGATATCTGCAATCTCTGAGCCCCATCTAGTGGCAACTAGTAAAAATGCTTTTATTACAAAAAGATTGAAAATTTAGAAAGAGCTCTTCCATAAAATAAGTGTAAAATATAGCCTGTTATAAACTTTACACATGTCCAAAAAATGTTTTTGCAAGGATTATTTTTTATTTTGCTTTATTTGTAGCATGCATTTTTCGTGCTTTTCAATAGAGCAGTTCATTGGACAAACTCTGGTTAAAAAAAAAAAAAAAAAAAAGTGATATCAAAACCATGCTGAGTTTTTTTTTTTTTTTGTTTAAATGCCACAAACCTCAAAGAGTGGAGTTGAGCAAAAGTCCCATCATTTGATTTAGACACATGTTATTCAGGTTCGCTCAATTCTCACATCACTTGTTTCATTTTTTACAACTTAATAGCGGTGCCACATTCACTCACACTGACATCGCCTGCGGGTCAATCCGGAGCTACCACATCACTGTACAGATTACATCCGAGCACCAATGAGAAGGTGCCACCTCATGTACATGCTCAGTAAGGTGATTTCTGGACTTAGACTCCAGAGTGTCCGATCGCCGCTGCCTATGGGGGACTGCATGGGCAGACAAGGCTTGTGATCTACCCTGTGAAGCTGGAGATTCCAGCGCCTAACTTTATCCCCCTCCCGGCAATGTTCGCCATGCTTGAAAGCCGCAATAAGCTGAGGGGCACAAATATGTTCTATAGGCTCCCAGGTCCTATTCTCCAGTCCATGACCGCTCCAGTCAACTAGATATTTTTTTTTACCACGCACCACCTTAGACCCGAAAATGGTATTGACCTCAAAGTCGTCCAAGGACGTATCCGAACTCCCTGCAGGGGTCCCAGAAAACCCGGCCATGTACACAGATTTAAGAAGAGACACATGAAAAGTGGTGGAGATCCTCAGGTGGGGTGAAAGACTGAGGCAGTAAACTACAGGATTTATTTGCTCAAGGACCTAAATAGCAGAGAGCAAATTTAGTGAACTCTACACGCAGCTTGATGAGCTGAGAGCCACACTAAATCTCCCCGGGGCAAAGACTGGAGTGCGACGACGATGCGTGTCAGCGGACACCCTCATCCTCTCCTTCAACAGTTTATTTGCATCCTGCGTGCGATTCCAGATGTCATGAGCCTCCACTGCCCAATCTACCACCCTCGGGTCAGAAGACAAAATGAACATGTGGCTGCTGACCATAATTCAAGAGGCTAGGAGTCTGCCCCATGGAATCAGAGACGGCGTTGTTTAACGCAGACTCTGCCCATGGCAGCAGGGACAACCAATAATCATGCCTGGTGGACACAAAATGCCAGAGATACATGACCAGCATCTGATTGGTCCTCTCCAGCAGTCCATTTGTCTCAGGATGGTACGCAGAGGACAAATTAAGCTCAATACTAAGTAGACTACAGAGCTCCCTCCAGAACCGAGATGTGAACTGGGGACTCCGGTCACTGACAATCTTGTCAGGCATCCTATGTAGGCAGAAAATATGTTTTATGAACAATACCGCCAACGCTCGTGCAGAAGGTAGACGCAGAAGAGGGACCAAATGCACCATTTTAGAGAAATGGTTGGTGATGACTCAGATAACTGTATTATTACGGGACTTCGGCAGGTCCACAATGAAGTCCATCCCGACCATCTTTCAAGGTCTATCTGCTACTGGCAAAGGATAAAACAAGCCCGCAGGTCTCTGCCTGGATGATCGATTCTTGGCACATTAGACACAGGTTTGCACATAGTCTCTTACGTCACAGACCATCCGAGGCCTCCAGTACGACCTTGCCAGAAGCTCAGTGGTCCTCTTGGTGCCGAAAATGACCCCCCAATTTGGACATATACTGCTAGTGACGAGATGACCTCCGGCTGCAGATTTGGAGGAAAACACCAGTCTTGCCCGGTGGTAACTGCTCGAGCACTACCAGAGCCACCGTCTGAACATTCTCAGTAATGACAATGCGATGTGGCTCATCCCCATCTTCGAACAATACTACAGAATGGGACAGAGCATCAGCGAATAAATTCTTCTTTCCGGACAAAAAATGAATAGTAAAATTGAACCGAGAGAAGAACAAGGACCACCTGGCCTGATAGGAGTTCAGCCATTGGGCGGTCTGTAAATAGAGGAGATTTTTGTGATCTGTAAAAACTTGAAAGGGGTATCGAGACCCCTCCAATAGACGTCTCCAGTCTGAAAAGGCTAACTTCATTGCCTTCAACTCCTTGTCCCCAATGGAATAGTTCCTCTCCACTAGTGAAAAGGTCTAACAGAAAAAGAAGAAGGGATGCTTTTGACCTTGAGTGTTCTTTTGATATAGGACTGCTCCAGCACCAACGGAAGAGGCACCCACCTCCAGGATGAAAGGCTTATCAACATCAGGTTGATGCAGCACTGGCGCCCTAGTGAAATGGGAATTTAGAGATGTAAATGCACTGGAGACCTCCTGAGACCACTGCTTAGGGTTAGCTCCCTTTTTGCTCAGGGCTACCAAAGGGGCCGCCAAAGTAGAGAAGTGAGGTATGAACTGACGGTAGTAAAATCCCATAAATCGCTGCACCGCATTAAGAGAGTGAGGCTCTTGCCAGTTCAAAATGACTTCAGCTTGGCAGGGTCCATAGTTTGACTCTGAGCAGAAATTATATACCCTAAGAATAGTAGGGACTCTTGCTCAAAAACACATTTCTCCAGTTTTGTGTAAAGAGAGTTTGCCCGCAAGAGCTTAAAGACCGGACATTCATCTTTTTGGTGGGAGCCGATATCTGGAGAAAAGATTAGAATGTCTTCCAGATATACCACCACCGACGTAGATAACATCTCCCAAAAAATGTCATTCACAAAATCCTGGAAGACTGCGGGGGCATTACAGAGACCGAATGGCATAACTAGGTACTTGTTAGACATGCCCACAAGAAGGCTCTGCCCCAGGAATGAAGTCTATGGGGCAATCATATGGGCGATGGGGAGGAAGAGTCTCCATGGCCCTCTTGAAGAACACATCGGCATATGGCCAGTATTGCTTGGGTAGAGAAGTTAGATCCATAGAGAGCTCTGAGGATGCAATCTGAACTTGAGAACCCAAGCATTGCCCCTCACACAACTTACTCAACCCCAGTATGTTTCTGCAGTATGTAGGCTTCTAAAATCTCATTAACGTTTCTGTTAATGTGTTGCACTGAGTTTCCACACACAAATCTTTTTGCAAAAAGTGCACCAAATATGCACTGTGTGTATTTACTCCAAGGCTGTCTGAATAGATCCTCATGTTGCATTTTGGTGTATTATTATGTTTCATTTTTGCTTATTGCAGTATCCAAATTTTACATATTTTATGTATTTTATGCAAGTTTTCTTTTTCAGTGCAGAATATTCTATTAGTTGCTGTCATGAATCCCCCCGGATATGTCAGTGATCCTACCAATCTGTCACGGTTAGAATACAGGCACCTCCGGTGAGGAGTTTTGTGTGTATGAATTCAGGGCTGACGTATAGCCACTAGAATTCCGGCTCCTCCGGAGAGGAGTTGTTCGTGTGCTAGGCTGACTGCATGACCACTGTTGCTTTCTGCTCTGTTAGGTAGCTGTGATCCTCTGTGAGGTTAACAGGGCACAGCGTTTTCCTATCTTAGCGATTCTGTGAAGTAACAGAGTTCGCTTATACCGCCATATAGTGCCGCCAATTGCTAGCAGCAGGTTCTCTCCTGCACGGTGGACCCCGGTTTGCGAACACACCTATTATAACTCATATATACTCGGTGCATTCCGCCAACCCTAACAAAAGTTTACTTTTTTTCACTTTTTGTGCTGTTTTCCTTTTTTTACTTATATCTATCTATCTATCTATCTATCTATCTATCTATATCTATCTACAGTATCTGTCTATCTAAAAAAAGAATAGCTGAAGCAGCATTACAGAGGAAAAGGTGCAAATCCCTGGACTTTAATCAAGTTCACATGTGGATATATTATCAAAAACTACAGCACTCCAAAATTTCAATCAAGAAGTAGCTGTGCCTTTATTAAGACATATGTGTAAAAGTGGCAGACTGTTTTCGCATTTCTACCCATGAAGGCATCAATCGCGTCATGTGTTTCATTTTTGCTTATTGCAGTATCCAAATGTTACATATTTTATGTATTTTATGCAAGTTTTCTTTTTCAGTGCAGAATATTCTATTAGTTGCTGTCATGAATCCCCCCAGATATGTCAGTGATCCCACCAATCTGTCACGGTTCACGAGGAAGATACCTTTATCATCCCCACCACTCACACCAATTTGTCACGAACCAGGGTTGTTTGGTTCCCTCTGGTAATTCAGAAGGGGATTTATCTATATCCCACTTCCCAGTTCCAGTTTGAGACTTGCAGTTCTCTGGCGCCCCCATACCTTCAGGTCAGTCAGGGTACTGCACCTAGGGTAATTAGTCGCCAGAAAGGCTGCTTGCTATGTACTGGCTATTGGGCACGCTGCAGCGAGGGCGATATAACTACTCCCACTAAGGCGGGAACAATAATTATCAACGCCACCGATTGCTGCAACAACTCCCAATTGCACAGGACAAATTAGCTGCCACCAGCTCTGATTTTCCAAGTATTAACAGGTCCAGAGCCAACCCAAATCAGTAGCGTAATTCACCTCAGAGGATGCAACAGCTCGTTATAGAGCATAGAGAGACAAGCTAGTAATTTTATATTTTACTCCAAAAAAAGGCAGTGTTTACAAAGTATAAAAAGATATTATAAAGGAAACAAATTTCATATGTACAATACAATTACAAATAAAATGGTATTAACATTGAAAAGAACACTTACATGTCGTTATGTCATGTTATCTCATGGCTGGCCGTGTGTTTTGGAGGAGAAGGACAACCATATATCCAGATGCATCATACATCTGACCAGCAGCTAGACCCCGGACAAAAGATTCATACTTAACTCAGCAGGGTTAAGATAAGCCTTCTTTTCGTGACATCACTGAGTGGGCTGAGTTAGGAAATGCACTCCTCTTTTCTACTCTTTATGTTTTTGCTTCACAGGGCAAACAAAGACATTCCTGTTAGAGGGGGGGAAATGAGTGGCTTTAATTCCACTGAGCTGCAGCAGAGAAAAGAAGGGGGGTCGAATCTGCAGCGTGTGTGTCTGTGCCATGGTACCTTCTAGAACTAATCTCACATTATGACATTTTTACATTATCGTGACAGTTGCTGTTTTGCTTAGCTTTTTTCTCATTGACAACAAAGGGAAACTGCAGTTTTCTCATATGTGAGACAATTGTTGCAGGTTTAAGTTATAGAAAAAAAAATTCACAAATGCAACAATAAGAAAACTGATTTTCCCCTTTCGTGGTTGTGAAACTTCGTTGAGCTAAACAAATGTTTTTTAGTATCATGTTCAGGTTTGTTCATACAATAATGTTGCATGTTGTCACTACACCTGCAAAATACAAATCCATACTTAGGTTTGATTGGTTATCTGACCAGTAAGGCATGCTAGAAGCAAGAAGATCAATGAGATCACAATCAGTACTTCAATATATTTAACAAGTTATGCAATATCATGCTGTTTAATTCTATATGTAAACTATTCAATGGTTAAACTTTTGCATCTGATTTATTGCGTGAGAACACTGGGCACAGCAAATGTAAATTAGGAACAACTGGATTTATTCCAAGGATTTGCTTGTGAGAATGAGAATGCTCTTTGTTTCAGATTAAATTCTTACTTTCTTGTAATCCTTCTTTCCTCTTTCAAAATGGTCCAACTATAACTCCCCTATGTTGTTTTTTATTACCTTGTTAGATTATAGTTCCATTTCATGATTGCTGCATTTCATAGTTTGTTGAATTTGTGCCAGTATCAAAGAAAAGTTATCTATCTATCTATCTATCTATCTATCTATCTATCTATCTATCTATCTATCTATCTATCTATCTATCTATCTATCTATCTATCTATCTATCTAGAAAGCAAAAAGTTGGAACAGAATCTGGTATTACCTCAAGTATCATGCAAAGCTTTCCCAACCAGTAGTCAAATGGGTTCCAATAATAAAAGTAAAAAAAGGAAAACCGCACAAAAAAATGAAAAAAAGTGGGCTTGTGATATCACATCCGAAACGTTACTATGCAATTTGGGCAATAAAGTTGTTAGGTCTCGAGTTCCCGCCGCTGCACAGGGGGAATCTCGAACCATGTCTGCTGCAGTCTCCCATTCTCCTCCAGCCACAGTGGAATCTGCTCAGCGGAGACATCGGTCTCAGCGTCTGGCTCAGGCAGATAACACTGGCCAACAGTGAAAATGTGTCTGAAATGAAAATAGCTGGTTTGTAATAATTTTAGCATCCTAAAATCCTAAAAACGAATATGTTACTTAAAAATCATTATTAGCTCTTGTTGCTGAGATACATGTCATCCCTTCACCCCCGGAGCTTTTTCCGTTTTTCCGTTTTCGTTTTTCGCTCCCCTCCTTCCCAGAGCCATAACTTTTTTATTTTTCCGTCAATTTGGCCATGTGAGGGCTTATTTTTTGCGGGACGAGTTGTACTTTTGAACGACATCATTGGTTTTACCATGTCGTGTACTAGAAAACGGGAAAAAAATTCCAAGTGCAGTGAAATTGCAAAAAAAGTGCAATCCCACACTTGTTTTTTGCTTGCCTATTTTGCTAGGTTCACTAAATGCTAAAACTGACCTGCCATTATGATTCTCCAGGTCATTACGAGTTCATAGACACCTAACATGACTAGGTTATTTTTCACCTAAGTGGTGAAAAAAAATTCCAAACTTTGCAAAAAACAAAACAAAACAAAATTGCGCCATTTTCCGATACCCGTAGCGTCTCCATTTTTCGTGATCTGGGGTCGGGTGAGGGTTTATTTTTTGCGTGCCGAGCTGGCGTTTTTAATGATAGCATTTTGGTGCAGATACGTTCTTTTGATCGCCCGTTATTGCATTTTAATGCAATGTCGTGGCGACCAAAAAAACGTAATTCTGGCGTTCTGATTTTTTTTCTCGTTACGCCGTTTTGCGATAAGGTTAATGCTTTTTTTTTATTGCTAGATCGGGCGATTCTGAACGCGGCGATACCAAATATGTGTAGGTTGGGGGTTTTTTTTATTGATTTATTTTGATTGGGGCGAAAGGGGGGTGATTTAAACTTTTATGTTTTTTTTATTTTTTTCACATTTTTAAAAACTTTTTTTTTTTACTTTTGCCATGCTTCTATAGCCTCCATGGGAGGCTAGAAGCAGGCACAGCCCGATCGGCTCTGCTATGCAGCAGCGATCATAAGATCGCTGTTACACAGCAGAATTGCAGGTGTGCTGTGAGCGCCGACCACAGGGGGGCGCTCACAGCCACCGGCAATCAGTAACCATAGAGGTCTCCAGGACCTCTATGGTTACCTTCCTGATGCATCGCCGACCCCCGATCATGTGACGGGGGTCGGCGATGCGCTCATATCCGGCCGCACGGCCGGATGCGGTAGTTAAATGCCGCTGTCTGTGTTTGACAGCGGCATTTAACTAGTTAATAGCGGCGGGTGATCGCGATTTCACCCGCCGCTATTGCGCGCACATGTCAGCTGTAAAAAACAGCTGACATGTCGCGACTTTGATGTGCGCTCACCGCCGGAGCGCACATCAAAGCGGGGGTCCCGACATGTGACATACTATACCGTCACATGTCGGGAAGGGGTTAAGATTATTATGCAGGAAAATAGGGAAATTTTGAATTTTCAACAAATGTGTATTGGTAAACCTGATTACAGACCTGTTGAACCAATGTCAGCCATTTTATTCATTGTGTCTGCATAGTTTGTACTAATTGAAGTCTCTTTCTCTTGTTGCAGTAATTTTGTGGAGAGAATTTACACTTTGAAAATGCCTCGTAAATGTGCAAATATTGTTAACAATTTTTGTTACGTGTGTGGTTATGTGACATTTGCCAACCAAAGAAGACCAATTACTCCACTTGTGAAGACTGCTTACCATCATTACTTTGGTGTAAAGGTTGGTGATCAGGAGAAGCCCTGGGCTCCACACATTTGCTGCAATAGTTGTTCAGTAAATCTGGTTGCATGGTTGAAGAATAAAGGACGTTCTATGCGTTTTGGTGTGCCAATGATTTGGAGGGAGCCAAGAAATCATGTAGACGACTGCTATTTCTGCATGGTTGCTCCTCTTCAGCATGGCATGTCAAGAAAAAAGAAGGGGACTATTGAGTACCCTAACATCCCCTCGGCTATAAGACCAGTCCCACATGGGAAAGATCTTCCCGTTCCTCGCCCTCCAAAGGAATATGTACTGGAATCAGATCAGGAGGAAGAATCGCCCGGAAGTTCATCACAAGATCTTGAATATGATTCACAGTCTGCATCAAATGAACCACATTTGCTTTCTCAGGGTGAACTCAATGATCTGATACGCGACCTGGACCTGTCGAAAGAAAAGGCAGAGCTTCTGGCTTCAAGATTAAAACAATGGAACTTTCTACTGTACAATGTTAAAGTGACTGCCTATAGGCATCGACAAAGAGATTTACATGTTTATTTTAAAAAGCAAGACAATCTCGTTTTCTGCACCAGTGTTGATGGTTTAATGTCCGCTATGAATGTTCAGTACAACCCACTAGATTGGAGACTTTTCATCGACGGTTCAAAGGTTAGTTTAAAAGCTGTACTATTGCACAATGGAAATGTTCTTCCTTCCGTTCCTGTAGGCCATGCTGTTTGCATGAAAGAAACCTACAACAATATGAAACTGCTTCTGGACGCAATAAAATACAGTGACCACCAATGGCAGATCTGTGCAGACTTGAAAGTGGTTGCAATATTGTTAGGCATGCAGTTGGGATACACAAAATATTGCTGTTTCCTATGTGAGTGGGACAGCCGTGCTAGATCTTCTCACTACAATATAAAAGTGTGGCCTACAAGGGACAAAATGTGTCCTGGAATTAAGAATGTTCAACACTGTCCACTTGTTGAACGCAGTAAAATCATTCTGCCGGCGCTACACATTAAACTTGGTCTTATGAAAAATTTTGTTAAGGGAATGAACCAAGAAGGAAATGCTTTTAAGTACCTCAGAGGGAAGTTTCCACAACTCAGTGATGCTAAAGTGAAAGAAGGTGTCTTCATTGGTCCTCAAATTCGTGACCTACTTAGGGATGGAAATTTTGACGAGATCCTACAAGGCAATGAGAAGGCGGCATGGCAAGCCTTCAGAGATGTTGTACGTGGCTTCTTGGGAAACAGACGAGTTGATAACTATGTTGATATTGTGAATAACCTTCTTACGAAGTATCATAAATTAGGCTGCAACATGTCATTAAAAATACACTTTCTGGACTCTCATCTGGATTTCTTCCCGGACAATTGTGGTGCAGTAAGCGATGAGCATGGTGAGCGATTCCACCAAGATATTTTAAATATGGAACAAAGATATCAGGGCAAGTGGAATGCTTCCATGCTTGCAGACTACTGTTGGACATTAATCAGAGATGTACCAGAAGAAAACTTCAATAGACAAGCAAAAAGAAAGCGTTCTCGTGAATAAGTCTTGTCTGAACTGTTGTGTTCAGTTAATGTATTGTGTTCTTGCTATTTTAATCATATTTTAAACAATATTTCAAGTTTGAACATGACATTTGTGTGCAATTTATACTCTTGTAATGAATGCTTCTCGCTACCTACAGCACATACATCCATGGCGTGTATCTAAAAAACGAGAGCTAATTAAACAATTCTGTGGGTATATTTGAGTTTCTCGACCCAAAATTAGTAATATTTGCCTATTTTCATCAAAGAAACATAAAAAAAGTTGTTTTTTGTTGGCCTGTGTAATGTGCACTTGGTTTCTACTGGTCTTCCAGGCTCAGCCATTGTAACTAGCACTATTCTTCAGCAGGCAGATGCTCCTGGGACTATGGATCGTCCCCAGGTGCAGGGCAATGGGGTACTTGGCATCGGGTCTCTCTGTCTGGATTCTGGGGATGTCACGGTGGCCCGACCCGGTCCGTGGCCCGGCTAAGAGGCGCCCAATTAAAGGTGAAGAAAGTTTGTCAAGTGTTCGTGACGCCACCTGTGGTGTTCGGTCAGGATGACCGACGCTGCTTAGGGGTCCGCTGGGGTGATGGAATGGCAGCTAGATGGTATACCTTCCCACAGGTGAAGTATGTCCCCAGGGCTTCCCAGATATGTAGGTAGTGATGGTGGACGTTGTAAGGTGCGGTGAATAACGAGGACACAAAGGTTGCAGTCTCTTTACCTTTTACTGAAGACTTCAGCGTCCACAGTCCAGAGCACTGTTCACAGGGCTAGCTGAGTCCGGCCGGTCCGAAGGCACATCCAGAGTTCCCTTTGCAGGTGGAAATCAGTAGCCTTCCTACTAGCGCCTGAGTGTTGTAGTACCTCCCTGCCGAGCACCACGGGATATTCCTCACAACTTTCATGTACGTTTCTCATGTTCTCTGTTCGTCCCCCAGATGGTATGGATAGGACGCAACCGTATGACTGGGTAGGCCTGGAGCTATTTTATAGTGACCCTAGTGACGCCCCTCTCCCACAATTTGCCTCCGTTGTATTCATTAGGTGTAAAGGTTGGGCAGCCAACTTGGAATTAACTGTCCTGCCGTGTTTCAAAGTAATGCGCAGAGCCAATTACTCCCTCGGTGTTCCGGCCACCGGCTACGCGCCTCAGAAGGAGGGCGCCGATCTTGGGGCAGACCCTCCTCCCGGTGTTATCTCCTTGTGCTGTGATCTCGTTTCTCACTCTTCACAATATACTTCGCTTCGTGTCCTTTCTTAGGATGCTGCCACAATGAGGTGCAGGCGCAGCTCCGTAACGTTCTATCTCGTTCTCTGTCTCTGCCAGGATCCCACCCCTGACAGGGACCTCTGTCTGCAGCTTCGATGTTCCTCCTTCTCCCCCTGTCTGCCTGACAGGTCTTCTCTGGGTCAAACCCAGGAGCTTTCTCACTAACTTCCTATCCAACCCCCAGTTTTACCAGAGTGTGAGGAGTGGCCTAACAGAACCCTTTGCTCCCCCTGGTGGCTGGAGTGTGAGTGAAATGTAGTGTGTGACTGTGATACCTGGTCAGGTGAACTCTTTTAGTGCAATCAAACGTACCATCACTCCCCCTGGTGGGAGAGCGACATTACTGCAACGACCAGGACTCTGGGGCGCTGCACTCCCCCCGTTAAATCCAGTACTCCCGGACTGGGAAAAGAAGGACCACAATACATATTAGCAAAAGACATACAAAATTTTTGAAATGCTATAAACAAATTAATTTAACAATGCTTCCCTTTATGGCAGGTGAGAACACTTGAACATTGCAAACAAAAACATATTTACATTATGCATAAGGCAAATTAAGAACAGTTATTATCTACAACCTATTCTGGTTATAATCCAGCCAAATCAGAGACTTATAAAACCCATCCACCATCTGGGAAGGCACATCTCACTATATTTACACCCAGAGAGTGTTTCAGAACATTTTGGAGTGCGGTTCCGTGCTGGGATCGCGGGGGAGCCCCGACACTCTCAGAGGGCCCTGGCGCCGCTGAAGGCACATCTCACCCACCCGCTTCTGCTGAGTTTGGAGTGGGGATCGTGCTAGGCATCTCATGAGGGAGATCCCCCCCATGTCGCTGGAGACCGAGGTCTGCCCGGTTGTGCAGCCGCGCCCGAAGTGTTGCTTCTTCTAGCGCCCACCTGGAGGGTAAGAGGACGAGACGGGGAGGCGCCATCTTGCTGCTGCCACGAAGCGAGGTGAACCGCTACGCAGTGAACTTACCTCGGGGTGCCGTCGCCGCTACGTCCCTTCCTGGCCCGGTTGGGTTGCGCCTGTTGGTCCCCGCGCTCGTCCTGGCGCCGATCTTGCAGGTACGCCCGCCGGGGCTCTTCGCGGTCTCCCCTGCCTGCTGCCGTGGTCCCCTTGTGCCGGAGACTTCCGCGGTTCGCGGCCGCTTCGGGCGGGAGCTGAAGACTTGTGGCTGAGGTGTGCGCGGCTCTCCTGGACCCGGTGTCGGACCCTGGCGAGCGGCGGCCTGACGGTGAGGTGATACACCTTCCTCTTCTCAGTGACCTCCTTTCCCGCCACACGCCGCCATCTTGGCCCCTTCTGAGCAAATCCTGCTCTAACTCCACAAGTGTGTGCTGATATCTCCCACGGAACTCTTGCCCTTTGTTGCTTCAAGCTGGGCTTAACATCTTATATGTTGTTCATCGCCTGACTCACCATATACCGCCCTCATCTTAACACTCACATGTGGAAGTTCCTATTCTTTTCTTTTTTTTTGAGTTTTTTCTATTTTCTTTTTCTCTTTTATTTCTTTTTTTTTTCTTCCCTGCACAGTTACAGAATGCTACCCTAAACTAAGGTAGAAGCGACACCCTCTGCCTGAGTTGATATACATCATTTTATTCACAGCCAGTGCTAAAGAATCTCTTCTAAGAGCACAGCCTCTAATAACCAACAATAAAGAGACTATTCTATGATGCTACTCTGCCATCTAGTGGCAGCATAAAAGACCTACATCTTTTTTCTTTAACTGACCATCATAGAGTTTTTTGGTGCTATTAATCCACCCTACTCAAATGGCATCAATGTCTAGCTTTTTTCAACTGTAAATATGGATATGAAGAACTAAAGGTGTTGCTGGCGCACAGGCGGTATTCTTGAGGGCAAGCGCTATATTTAGATAGAATGGTAAAAATTCATAAAGAGCGCCGGAAACCGTCTCTACCTGTTACACAACAAGACAAACAAAGTGCCATGGAAAAATATTTGAAACATAAACCTTCGTCAGCCCGATCTGCCCGGAGGATCTCTCACCCTAGCACGAAAATGGACGACCCTGCAGAGGACTTTGATTCCAGCGAGGAAGCTTCAGGAAGCGACACTACACAAATAGACTCTGGAGGTATCTCAAAATCCTTCCTTAAAAAAGCCCTAATTCAAGCAATGAAGCCATTATTGCAGAAGTCTCAGGCTTACGACAAGATTTTCAACAAATTGGTAATAGGGTAGAATCCCTAGAAGCCACTCAGTCCTCTCTCATAAGTCAGTCTAATAAAATTAAAGATCACTTGGATTTTCACAAGCCTCAATTAAACACGGTGGCTCTGAATATAGAGGACCAGGAAAATAGGAGCCGCAGGAAAAATGTCAGAATTAAAGGAATCCCTGAGAGCGTCTCTAATGAGATACTTGAAAAGTCAGCCAAAGAAATATTTTCTTCTCTTTTGCCTCAGGAACGATGCGATCAAATGGTCATTGAGAGGATACATCGCTCGCTTAGACCCAAACCCAAACTCACGGACCCCCCAAGAGACGTGATATGCGGTCTTTTGAACTATTTAGATACCTCGGCCATTTTAAATGCTTCCAGAGACAACAAAAATTTATCCTACGAAGGATCATCCATCCAGTTGTATCAAGACTTGGCTCCTTCGACGCCTGCTAAACGAAGGGCCCTGAAGCCCCTGCTGGATGTTCTACGTACAAATAAGATACTTTACAAGTGGCTATTCCCCTTCGGTTTGGTTATACATGGAGGAGGTAAGCAAGTCACAATCCGCCATCCAGACGACCTCAACAAAGTCTGGTCCACGTTCAATATTGAGGCGGTTGCTGTCCCCTCTTGGCTGCCTATGGACATGATGCTAGATGTCCCTCCCAATCTCCGCCCTTTGCTAGACCAGGGTGAGTGGTCTCCAGCCAAGTCTCCGAAACAGAGCAAGGTTGGACCCAAGAAGAAACTCCCCCCTTGAGAAGATTGCGTAAAACTTTTGCTCCTCATTTTGGTTTGCTGGGTAAATCCGATCTCTTTACTATGTTCAGATCGGAGATAGATCCAAAAAATATAATAGGTTGATAAAGAAAGAAAAATTTTTTTTTTTTTTTTTTTTTTTCTCTTTCTCCACATGGCCTTTATTATAGAATTCATTATAGAATTTTCTAACAAGTAAAATTAACCTTTTGTTTGCTGCTTGTGCGCCTGCAATGGACTGTCCAGTCTGTTTTAGGAGGATGTTTCGTGCCCCGACCTCCGCCATAGACGGGATCTATATTGGTTATATGTTATACTTATTCCCCCATGCTGTTCTTACTGTTGTTATACTTAAATTGTTTGTTCATCGCACGTGCATAGATGTCACCCTAGTTTATTCTACAATTCATGACCGGTAGTGTTCCAAGTACAGCCACCCTGGTGTTGGCTTCCTATAATGTGAAGGGCATGCGCTCCCCAAGGAAAAGAGGGCAACTGTTGAGATTTCCGCATTCTAAAAATTCTAGTATCGCATTTTTCCAAGAAACGCATTTTAAAAAAGGTAGGACCCCAGACATGTCTAGAACGCAATTCCCCACATGGTATCATAATACTGGATCCACTGCTTCAAGAGGAGTTAGCATAGCATTTAAAAGAAATGTTCCCTTTACCCTGATGGACACCCTGTCGGATGCGGAGGGGAGATATACAGGGTGGAGCGCGGTAATTTGCTGATTTGGGAATGAAATAAAAAAATTATGATCATTAGAAAAATTTATTTTATATTTTAATTATACTGAACAGTAATGGAATTTTTAAATTACATGGTTTTAAATAGTGTATCTGGCAAATGTCGACCGCTATCCACACACTGCTGCATACGTTTTCTGAAGTTTTCATGAACTCTAACAAGCATGTCCACTGGTATTCTGCCAATTTCAGCTTCAATATTGTTCCTTAGGTCTTCCAAGGTGTTGGGACGGTTGATATACACCTTAGACTTCAGGTAACCCCAAAGGAAAAAATCGCATGGGGCTAAATCTGGTGAGCGTGCTGGCCAGTTCACATCTCCCCTCAAAGAGATAAGCCGTCCAGGAAACATTTGCCTCAAACAATTCATGGTAACCCTCGCTGTGTGTGCAGTGGCACCATCCTGTTGGAACCATGTATCCTCTAGTTCCATTGCCTCAAGAGCCGGCTGAAAATAATCCTGTATCATAGACAAGTACCGTTCGGAGTTCACAGTTATGGCACGACCGTTATCCTGAAAAAAGTAAAGACCAATGATGCCTACTCGTGATATGGCGCACCACACAGTGACGCGTTCCGAATGCAGAGGTCTCTCGTGAACTTCTCTGGGGTTTGTTTCACTCCAGTAACGCATATTTTGTTTGTTTACACACCCACTGAGGTGAAAATGTGCCTCATCAGAAAAAAACACAATTGCGTCACGGGGTATCGTTGCTAACATGTCTTCACAAGAGGTCCGCCGTGTCAAATAGTCCCGTGCTGACAATAGTTGGACCACGCACATTTTATACGAGTGAAAATTCAGTTCATCATGAAGAATCCGGTGGAGAGAACGTCTTGAAATGCCAAGAGCAAATGATTGCTTCCGAGCAGAGCGTTTCGGAGATTGCAGTACTGCTGCTCTAACTCTCTCGATGTTTTGTGGTGTTGTAATCCTTCTCTCAGGTCCCCTTCGTACACATGACACATTCCCTGCTGTTCTGAATGCATTCACCCAATTTACAATTGATTGCCGTCCAGGAACACGTCCGCGTGGAGGAACAGCGAATTGTAAACGAAAAGCACGCTGCACTGCAATGATCGAGTGGGCATTTGAAAAATACGCTTCAACACAAAATGACCTCTCCTCACGTGTCCACTGCATGATGGCAACTGAAAGGCGGAGGAATACAAATCTCCCATCAGCCACTGTAAGCCACACCCACTCTCCCCTCTCTTCGACCGACAGTGCCGCCACAGCATGCAGTGCAAAAAAGCAAATTACCGCGCTCCACCCTGTATAATATTAAAAGGCCTATTAGCAAACACAAAAGTCACCCTTTGCAACATATACGCCCCGAATCAAAACCAAATTGGTTGGTTATGTCAGGTTTTGAATACCCTCAAACAATTTAAAGAAGGGATCGTAGTCCTGGGGGGCGACTTCAACTTCACTTTCAATCCATTGTTAGATTCTTCATCAGGTAAATCTTCTATTTCACAAAAAGCACTTAGGAAACTCCATATCAATCTACAATCTTTAAATTTAATTGACCCATGGAGAACGTTACACCCAACAACTAAAGATTTCACTTTCTTCTCCACACCCCATAATAATTACCACAGATTAGACTATTTTCTAATTCAATCCTGTCACCTCCAATTGGTGAAATCCACAAAAATAGACGTCATATCCCTTTCAGACCATGCTCCGATTCTTTTAGAAGTGCATATTAAAACCCTTCCCTCTACTTCTTTTACCTGGACACTAAACGAAACCCTACTGGGATCTAATTCTTATGTGACTAAGTTCTCTACCTCAATCAACCTTTTCTTCAAAGAGAACTGTCTTCCGGGCACTCCCATGTCTCTGGTTTGGGAGACTCATAAGGCTGTTTTGAGGGGAGAATTTATAGCCTTGGGCTCATATTTGAAAAAGGAAAGGTCCAAAGAGGTAGTGGCTATTCTACACCAGATTAGCTCTGTGGAAAAGTTACACAAACGTTCTCAGACAGATAAATATCAAACGGAACTTGTCTCACTCGGAAGATCACTGAAAGATCTTTTGAACATACACTCAGCTAAGGCTTATATGAGAAGCCAACAACAGTTTTACCTTCATGGCAATAGAGGGAGCAAGCTTATGACTTCTCTTTTGAAAAAACGTAGAGGACGTACTTTCATCACACAGCTGAAGGGTTCAAATGGCCGGATTATCTCTGAGACCAAAGATATTTCTAATGAATTCAAACGCTTCTATGAGAATCTTTATAATTTAGATACACCTGAAGACATGGGGGATCCCGGTACAGCTCTGGAAACAATAGATTCCTTCCTATCATCCTTAAAACTCCCCTCCTTATCCCTAGAAGATTCTTCATCTCTAATGGCCCCAATAACCCCTGAAGGAGTACTGGAGATTCTTTCTGGTATTCCTAATGGGAAAGCCCCAGGCCCTGATGGCCTCCCCATCATTTACTACAAGAAATTAATAAAAACCCTTCTACCCCACATAGTAACATTATTTAATTCTTTCCTAGCAGGGCAACCACTCTCAAGACAAGCCTTAGAAGCCTTTATTACAGTGCTACCAAAAGAAGGGAAAGACCCTAATTGCTGCTCTAGCTATAGGCCTATATCTCTCCTCAACACGGATACGATGCTATGGGCGAAACTTTTAGCGACTAGGTTAGGTAACATACTCCCCAGATTGATTCGCTCGGACCAGGTGGGTTTTGTACGGGGTAGGGAGGGAAGGGACAATTCGACAAAAGTTCTTCAATCTATAATGTACGTTAAAAAGAGGAATCTACCACTGACCCTTCTATCTACTGACGCCGAGAAGGCGTTTGACAGGGTAAGCTGGAGGTACATGGAGAGAGTCTTACATAGGTTTGGTTTCCCTCCCCAGTATGTCACAGCGGTCTTGTCCCTTTACTCTCTCCCCACTGCCAGAGTCCGGGTGAATGGTGTCCTATCAGATGCCTTTAATATTAGTAACGGCACCAGGCAGGGTTGCCCCTTATCCCCATCCTTATTTATATTAATTATAGAAATGCTAATTCAGAGAATTAGGCAAGATAATCAAGTCCAGGGACTACGGATAGGTAGATTGGAATTAAAAACACTGGCTTTCGCGGATGACCTGCTTTTTCTTATTTCCAACCCGCTAGAAGCATTTCCCATTATCATAGATATACTAAATTATTTTGGCAAATTATCAAACTTTAAAATTAATAACACTAAATCAGAAGCACTCAACATTACCCTACCAGCTTCCCAGCTTACAAATTTGCGTAAGCTAACTCCCTTCTCCTGGTCCACGTCATCGATCAAATATTTGGGCATCCATATTACCAGCGACCCCATAAACCTATTTGATTCCAATTTTTCACCCTTACTTAAGAAAATAGAAGTACAGATGAAATTATATAACTTGCCCACACTATCGTGGATGGGACGTGTCAATGTATTTAAAGCCTATCTTATGCCGCTGATATTGTATTTTATGAACATGGTTCCCATTCGTCTTCCCCTCGCTGTCTTTAAAAACATGAAGACCTTAATATCCAAATTCATATGGAGAAATAAACCTGCCAGGCTACCTTTTAAATTATTGTCATACCCTATCTCATGTGGTGGTTTGGGATTACCTGACCCGCACGTCTATTACAAAGCCATACATTTAAGCAGATGGCTGAGAATGGCAGCTAGCCTTGAGAAAGACATAATAGACACGGTTGACACGGCATTATTAGACAGGAGAGGAATTCCATTCGTCTGGTCGCGTTCAGAGCCGGCGTCTTGCTTAGGTCTAGATGAAATAACTTTAGCAACCCTACATATTAGGCGCTCTGTTTTGAACGATTTGCCTCCAGAATCATTTCCATCATCCTTAACCCCTATCACAACTATTCCATATTTAATTGACCCTAACTTTGTGGACTCTTATAACCTGTGGTCAAAGCTCCCTATGGAATCTCTCTCTAATTTCTACGATGGTAAAACCCTCAAAAATAACATTTGGCCTAACAATGCCTTGGCTTCTCCGAGAAATTTTTTACAAGAACGTCACATCAAACGTACGCTTATTCAATTCAGAGATCGGTTCCCACACAAGTCCAGCTGGTCGTGGCTGGACCTCATGTTTAAGACAGGTTCAATCAGATATAAAGTCATATCACGCGTATACTCCCGACTCATTACTCCTTCTCTATCACTTAAACCCTCTTTCATATACTCTTGGGAATCTGAGTTGAATTACACTTTCTCGGATGATCAGGTTTCTAAGATGTTGAGGTTTGCCCGAGGTTTCTCCCGTTGCATTCTGCTTCAGGAGAACTCATATAAGATACTAACCAGATGGCACATGACGCCAGTCAAGCTTCTTCATCTTGGTTTGTTTGACTCCGACTTGTGCTGGAGGTGTCGGGCTGCCCAGGGAGGCCATTCACACATATTCTGGGAATGTCCTATCATTAGAAAGTTCTGGGAGGAGGTGGATTCAACACTTAAAAAATTAAAACTTACTAAAACTAATCTTATTGCTGTTGAGGCTATTCTCTCGTGCCCGACAATTAATTTCAGACCATCCAGACATGGCCTCCTTTCCCTAATGCTTAGTACGGCAAAGCTTTTAATTACCACTCGGTGGAAGAGCGAATATCCCCCCACACTAGGTGAATGGCTCAGCAAAATTGACCATATTTATAGACTAGAGGAACTCTCAAGCTGGGAAGCGCATGCCCATGAACGTTTTACCTCGACTTGGCTCCCCTGGAAAATATTTAGATCAGGGGTGCCCTAAGGTTGCTATTTAACTGCACTGTTTTTTGCTTTCTTGAGAGGCTATACTACTGTATTGTATTTTATTGGACATTAAGTTCACGTGTGTATGATCTGTTCTGTTAATTGTTCTCCCCCCTTCCCCCTTCTTCCCCAATTTTCCCTCCCCTAATCATTTTCACCCAGGCCCTTTTCCCTCCCCCCGTCCTTCCTTTCCCTCCCCCCCCCGTCCTTCCTTTCCCCCCCTCCTTTCCCTTTTTTACCTTCTCTTTTCCTTCCTTTCCCAATGCTGTTAGTCTGAGTTCACATATTGTTATTATTGAATTGGTAACGCCTTTATTTACTCTTTCATAAACTGTATGTAACGTTCTCAGCCTTTTCTTTAAATAAAGAATTTATTTAAAAAAAAAGAACAGTTATTATCTATCTATGAAATGCTATTACCCATACAGGTATTCTACTTACTAACTACAAGTGCAAAAACAGTACTTTTCCTTTAAGGACGTGTATCCACTAAAGGTATACTATAAAACTTCAAAAGTGCAAATCAATATTTTCTTCATTTCTCTTTCTCGTATGCAGGACTATCTGTCTACCCCTACGGGCCTACTGCATCTTTCTTTAGCTGTCTATCATCAATTCTAATAATTACTTTATCTTCAATTTTATTCAAAAACATTACTAATGTTTCTACTTCTAGCTACATACTATTAGCTATGCATGAACATTATTACCCTTAAGCTGAGTGCAATAACCAACATTCCCTTTAAGAGAGAACCAAGTCTCTTCTGAGGTAGTGCAAACAATTTGCAAGTCAGTTTTAAGCAAGGACTTACACGCTGTAATCAGGAACAGTCTCTTCAAAAAGCTCTTCTTTTTGTAAAACCAGTAGAGGGCACCTTTAAGAAGGTGCAAACTATATACAGCGACAGTTTGTGAACCATTCACCGTCCATGATTCAGCAGTCTTTTAGTGTAAAACAGTGATAAAACTTGTGCAAAACTGAAAACAATAAGGATCCCGGGTCAACAAAGGGATCCCTTTAAGAAGAATAACCCTGGATGAGTTTAAAGCAGCAAAAAGCAGAAAAAAACAAACAGTTAACTATATACATTCTCGTGGCTCCGAGGTTTATTCTCGTAGTAGGTTGCAAGGCATCAGTCGCTAGCGGGCACTTCCTGACCGGGAAGCGTTGGTTCCGTATTCATGTCTGATGCGGTGGCAACGTCTTGGGCTTGTCTCTCAGGTGCGGTCAAGTAATTAGTGGTCTGGTTTCGAATGTCAGTTTTGGTAGCAGATTCAGTAGTAGAAATCATACACACAGTGGTGGTCGTATTGGGATTTGTCAGTTCAGAGTTAGTCTTAGTCATGGCAGCAGGTGGCGCTGCTTCGGGGCCTACCAGCAGGTCTTCAGTCACCGGGGCAGGGTCAGCGTTCTTACCTGCCGCAGTGGTGTCCTGGATGTCGGCTGGCTCTGCCAGCAGCGTCATCCGCAACGGTGCCGGCAGCGGCTCCTGGAGCGGTGCAGGGAGTAGTGGCAGTGTCGAGGAATCCTCCGCAGGTGACGTCCGGTATGCGGCCTTGGTGTTTACCCGCATCTGCAGGAGCTGGTCAATCAACTGCTCCATTCCGGCCTGCAGGAGAACAGCATCAGCGGTGGAGGTCTGGTTATAGTGCCCCTCCGGGTAGCTTGAGGAGTCTTCTGCTCTGACCCCACGCTCTGGCCCTGGGCAGCTCGCCATGGCGTCCTCCACGTGGTTCATCTCTTCCTGGTCTTTTTCTTGCTCTCTCCTCCGTGGGCGGTTTCGTTTTCTTTGTCTCCACCCACCATTGAGGATCAGGAGTCGGATCTCGGCTGCTGACGGACACGTCCTCAGGATACAGAAATATCTAGACTGGGCGGCCATTATTTTTCGCGCTTCTAAGTTCGTTCACGCCCACAACTCCACGCCCTTCTTCTTCTCCTGCTCTCCTCGTGGCGCGGTAATGGCGGTGGCTTTGGCGGGAATTTTTGGCAGCAAATGGCAATACACAGTCTTTGCAATAAATCACAGTTCAAGCACAATTCAGACACAGTTCCAAGGCCCACATGACCTGATTCTTCAGGCTTAGGTAGATCCTGTTCCTGACGCCAAAGTTGGATCGCCCCCAGGTGCAGGGCAATAGGGTACTTGGCACCGGGTCTTTCTGTCTGGATTCTGGGGATGTCACGGTGGCCCGACCTGGTCCGTGGCCCTGCTAAGGGGCGCCCAATTAAAGGCGAAGAAAGTTTGTCAAGTGTTCGTGACGCCACCTGTGGTGTTCGGTCAGTGGTGTTCCTATTAGCGCCTGTGTGTTGTAGTACCTCCCTGCTGAGCACCACGGGATAGTCCTCACAACTTTCATGTACGTTTCTGATGTTCTCTCTCCGTCCCCCAGATGGTATGGATAGGACGCACCCGTATGACTGGGTAGGCCTGGAGCTATTTTATAGTGACCCTAGTGATGCCCCTCTCCCACAATTTGCCTCCGTTGTCTTCATTAGGTGTAAAGGTTGGGCAGCCAACTTGGAATTAACTGTCCTGCCGTGTTTCAAAGTAATGCGTAGAGCCAATTACTCCCTCGGTGTTCAGAAGGAGGGCGCCGATCTTGGGGCAGACCCTCCTCCCGGTGTTATCTCCTTGTGCTGTGATCTCGTTTCTCACTCTCCACAATATACTTCGCTTCGTGTCCTTTCTTAGCAGGCTGCCGCAATGAGGTGCAGGCGCAGCTCCGTAGTGTTCTATCTCGTGCTCTGTCTCTGCCAGGATCCCACCCCTGACAGGGACCTCTGTCTGCAGCTTCGATGTTCCTCCTTCTCCCCCTGTCTGCCTGACAGGTCTTCTCTGGGTCAAACCCAGGAGCTTTCTCACTAACTTCCTATCCAACCCCCAGTTTTACCAGAGTGTGAGGAGTGGCCTAATAGATAGAACCCTTTGCTCCCCCTGGTGGCTGGAGTGTGAAATGTAGTGTGTGACTGTGATACCTGGTCAGGTGAACTCTTTTAGTGCAATCAGACGTACCATCACTCCCCCTAGTGGGAGGGTGACATTACTGCAATGACCTCTGGGGCGCTGCAACCAAGTCCTGCTTTTCCTCTACTGAGCATGCTCAAGGGTCAACCTTCCATTGGAGGTCTAAGGTCACACGCTCAGGTCCTGCAGCGGCTCCTATTGGACCGCTAGGAAGGTCCTTGTCAGCTACAGCTATAAAAGGTTCGCATGGCCGCACGGCCATGTGCTAGTATCAACCTATGTAATGAGCTTTGCTATTTTGTGGTCATGTCTGCATGTGGTCATGTTTGGCTGAAATAAGCTCCTAGAATACAGGCACCTCCGGTGAGGAGTTTTGTGTGTATGAATTCAGGGCTGGCGTATAGCCACTAGAATTCCGGCTCCACCGGAGAAGAGTTGTTCGTGTGCAAGGCTGACTGCATGACCACTGTTTGCTTTCTGCTTTGTTAGGTAGCTGTGATCCTCTGTGAGGTTAACAGGGCACAGCGTTTTCCAATCTTAGCGATTCTGTGAAGTAACAGAGTTCGCTTATACCGCCATATAGTGCCGCCAATTGCTAGCAGCAGGTTCTCTCCTACACGGTGGACCCCGGTTTGCGAACACACCTATTATAACTCATATATATACTCGGTGCATTCCGCCAACCCTAACAAAAGTTTACTTTTTTTCATTTTTTTGTGCTGTTTTCCTTTTTTTTACTTCTATCTATCTACCTGTCTATATTTCTGTCTATCTATCTGTCTATCTACAGTATCTGTCTATCTAAAAAAAGAATAGCTGAAGCAGCATTACAGAGGAAAGGGTGCAAATCCCTGGACTTTAATCAAGTTCACATGTGGATATATTATCAAAAACTACAGCCCTCCAAAATTTCAATCAAGAAGTAGCTGTGCTTTAATTAAGACATATGTGTAAAGGTGGCAGACTGTTTTCGCATTTCTACCCATGAAGGCATCAATTGCGTCATGTGTATTATGTCATGCATCTTTGCATATATTGTGTCATGTAAATTGCATTGCATTGTGGTGTTTTCCTGTGTAATGTATAGAGTGTGCTAAGTATTGTTATTATATTATGTGTGGTATGTAGCAGTGTTGTAGGGACTGTATAGTGTAAGATAAATAATATAATGCATAGTGTGTTGTGTAAGGAAGGTCTGCCTAGCAACAGACAGCAGGGTGAGAAGTAGTTAAGTGTTGGGAATAGCCCACAGGGGGAGTGCTTAGTGATAGGGACAGGACTGTACTTCCTGGATAGAGTGAGATAGATTTTGGAGAGTAACAAGTGTGCAGTGCTGCAAAGGGGTGATCCACAGCTAGAATAGAGTGGAGAAAGGAATAGCAAGATCCTAAAGAGAGTTACTGACGAGAGTGAGAGACCTTCCAGAAGGTGTTATCAGATAAGACGCCAAGTTACGAGAAACCTGAGGGCATGCTAGTGCCAAAGGTAACAGGTCTAAAGAGGACTGAGAGCGTGGGACTAGTGGGGGTCCTGAGCAGTAGATCCAGGGCACGGAATGGCTGAGCAAGTAGAGAGAAACCCACTGATCAGGACTATGGACTAGAAGCTGGGTTGTGGCAACGCAGAGACAATACATGTAAGCTGCAGAGCCTGGAGTAGCCTACAAAGGAAAGAAAAGGCTTCTTACTGTGAAAGAAACAGGCTTAAGATTGTGTACCTGCTATCCCTTGTACATAACCCTTACCAAGTTTAGTAAAGCCCCATGTTTGAACCAAAGTCTCCTTCATTAATCTGTGGAATTTGGGGTTTTGGCCAGCTAACACCATCAGCTAAAGGTGGCCTGCACAGGCAAACAGTCCACACAACTTCAACACCCAGCCAAGACCCAATCCTTCATGTAGTTAGCCTTGGCATGACAGGAGAAGACAAGTTTCTCGCCAGCGGCTACCTCCCTGTGCTGTGTAACATATGCAAACATTGAATATATGATGTTTGGACTGTATTACTGCTATGTAGAATATACGTATAAATTGAAGTGCACAAATGGCTCAATTCTTGTGAGCTCACCAGCCTATCATTTACTGAAGTACTGAAGGTAATTCTAATTCTAGGCATTCAGGATTTGAAAATTACGTCACGGCTTGTGATTGGTTGCGTGCCGCCCATGTGACCGCGACGCGACCAATCACAGCAAGCCGTGACGTAATTTTAAAATGTGCGCATTTCCTGCCTCCCGTGACGTCACGGCTTGTGATTGGTCGCGTCACCCATGTGACCGCGACGCGACCAATCACAAGCCGGAACGTAATTTTCAAATCCTGAATGCCTAGAATTAGGCATTCAGGACCTGAAAATTACGTCACGGCTTGCTGTGATTGGTCGCGTCGCGGCCACATGGGTGGCACGTGACCAATCACAAGCCGTGACGTCACGGAAGGCAGTAAACGCGCGCATTTTAAGCAAAGAACGCTGCCGGTTCCCTCGGTGAGGTCCAGGCTGCGTCGGAGAGGTGAGTATAGCAATATTTTTTATTTTAATTCTTTATTTTACAAATGAATATGGATCCCAGGGCCTGAAGGAGAGTTTCCTCTCCTTCAGACCCTGGGAACCATCAGGGATACCGTCCGATACTTGAGTCCCATTGACTTGTATTGGTATCGGGTATCGGTATCGGATTAGATCCGATACTTTGCCGGTATCGGCCGATACTTTCCGATACCGATACTTTCAAGTATCGGACGGTATCGCTCAACACTAGTCACGAACAGGTTCTACTTAAGCCTGAAAATCGGGTCATGTGCGCCTAGAGACTGTGCCAGAATCATGCTTGAACTGTGATTTACTAAAGGACTGTGTATTGCAAAAGACCACCAAAATTCCCGCCAAAACCACCACCATTACAGTTCCACGAGGAGCGCAGGAGGAGAAGAAGGGCATGTCAACATGGGACCACCAAAGCGGCACCAAAAGTGACGACTGCCCCTTCCGACTGCTGCTATGAGATGAAGATGTGCCCAGCAGCCAAGGAGGTCTGCCCCCTTATTGGCAATTTCAAAAAACTGACCGTCACATCCAAACATAGACTAAGTGTGAACAGGTGCTGAACCTTAGAGTCACCAACTCCTATACAGTCAAGCAAATAAGGCAGCACACTGCAGCGCTAAAACATGCAAACATGAAACACGAAAATTGAACTGCATTACTGCACTAGAAATATGAAAAATGAGAGCGTTTAGCGCATAAAAAAGGCCAATTTTATGTGTACCTGGTAGCCACTTTACGGCATCTCTCTTATACCAGGTCCTACGCTTTCCTTTCCTCGCTGAGAATAAACGTCTCCATCTGAATGGGTACCTATGAAAACCTCTTATGAGACTAACATTCTCTCTCTCTGTGGAGGGGTACTGGACCTGTTGCAATTAAAACACCTGTGACTAGGAGGCGGAGTGCTCGGTCAGAAGGCTAAATAATACATTTCAAAAAACTGACCGTCACATCCAAACATAGACTAAGTGTGAACAGGTGCTGAACCTTAGAGTCACCAACTCCTATACAGTCAAGCAAATAAGGCAGCATACTGCAGCGCTAAAACATGCAAACATGAAACACGAAAATGGCTGGGCAATGGGCAGGATGAGGAGGAAACACAGATATAGGCCCAAATAATAAAGTAGGCTAAATGCAGTTCAAAATTGGTAACAGGACTAAACAGGCGACATTGCTTTGTTCAGTGGAGGACAAATGTAATGAGAGGCTGACACAGTGAGTAGGCCCAAATAAGTAACTAGGCTAAATGCAGTTCAAAATTGGTAACAGGACTAACCAGTCGGCATTGCTTTGCTCAGTGGAGGACAACTGTAATGAGTGGCAGACACAGTTAGTAGGCCCAAATAATAAAGTGGGCAAAATGAAGTTCAAAATTGGTAACAGGAGAAAACAGGCGGCACTGCTTTGTTCAGTGGAGGAGAAAAGCAAGGAGCGGCAGACACCGTTAGTAGGGCCCAACCAAACAAGTAGGCCAAATGCAGTTTAATATCTGATCTAGGCCGAAAGCCTGAAAATTGAAGGTCAGCTTTTTTCAGTGGAGGACAAAAACAAGCAGCGGTAGACACCGTTACTAGGGCCCAACCAAACTAGTAGGCCAAATGCAGTTTAATATCTGATCTAGGCTGAAAGCCTGAAAATTGAAGGTCAGCTTTTTTCAGTGGAGGACAAAAACAAGCAGCGGTAGACACCGTTACTAGGGCCCAACCAAACTAGTAGGCCAAAGGCAGTTTAAAATTTCCTATAGGCCGAAAGCCTGAAGATTGACGCTCAGCTTTGTTCAGTGGAGGACAACACCAAGGAGCGGCAGACACCGTTAGTAGGGCCTAACCAAACTAGTAGGCCAAATGCAGTTTCATATTCAAAATATAGGCCAAAAGCCTGAAGATTGAAGCTCAGCTTTGTTCAGTGGAGGACAACACCAAGGAGCGGCAGACACCGTTAGTAGGGCCCAACCAAACTAGTAGGCCAAATGCAGTTTAAAATTTCCTATAGGCTGAAAGCCTGAAGATTGAAGCTCAGCTTTGTTCAGTGGAGGACAACACCAAAGAGCGGCAGACACCGTTAGTAGGGCCCAACCAAATTAGTAGGCCAAATGCAGTTTCATATTCAAAATATAGGCCGAAAGCCTGAAGTTTGAAGCTCAGCTTTGTTCAGTGGAGGACAACACCAAGGAGCGGCAGACACCGTTAGTAGGGCCCAACCAAACTAGTAGGCCAAATGCAGTTTAAAATTTCCTATAGGCCGAAAGCCTGAAGATTGAAGATCAGCTTTGTTCAGTGGAGGACAACACCAAGGAGCGGCAGACACCGTTAGTAGGGCCCAACCAAACTAGTAGGCCAAATGCAGTTTCATATTCAAAATATAGGCCGAAAGCCTGAAGATTGAAGCTCAGCTTTGTTCAGTGGAGGACAACACCAAGGAGCGGCAAACACCATTAGCAGGGCCCAACCAAACTAGTAGGCCAAATGCAGTTTAAAATTTCCTATAGGCCGAAAGCCTGAAGATTGAAGCTCAGCTTTGTTCAATGGAGGACAGCTGTAATGACTCGAGTGGCGCAGACAGACACATGTAGTAGGCCTAAAATAAAAAAGTAGGCTCAATGCAGTTTAAAATGGGTTACAGGGGTACACAGGCAGCATTAGTTTGGTCAGCGGAGGATGATTGCAAGAAGTGGCGCAGACTTACTAGTCCTAAAATAGAAAAGTAGGCTCAATGCAGTTTAAAATAAGTTACTGGGGTACACAGGCAGCATTGGTTTGGTCAGCGGAGGACAATTGCAAGGAGTGGCGCAGACTTACTAGGCCTAAACTAGAAAAGTAGGCTCAATGCAGTTTAAAATGGGTTACAGGGGTACACAGGCAGCATTGGTTTGGTCAGCGGAGGACGATTGCAAGGAGTGGCGCAGACTTACTAGGCCTAAACTAGAAAAGTAGGCTCAATGCAGTTTAAAATGGGTTACAGGGGTACACAGGCAGCATTGGTTTGGTCAGCGGAGGACGATTGCAAGGAGTGGCACAGACTTACTAGGCCTAAAATAGAAAAGTAGGCTCAATGCAGTTTAAAATAGGTTACAGGGGTACACAGACAGCATTGGTTTGGTCAGCGGAGGACGATTGCAAGGAGTGGAGCAGACAGACTTCGTAGGCCTAAAATAAAAAAGTAGGTTCAATGCAGTTCTAAACTGGTAACAGGAGTAAACTGGCGGCACTGCTTTGTTCGGTGGAGGACAACTGGAAACAAGTGGCTGACACAGTAAGTAGGCCAAAATAGTAAAGTGGGCTTAATGTCTGCAAAAAAATGTTCCTAAATAAACAGGTGGCAAAGCTAGGTACAGGGGTGGGTTCCTCTGCTGAGTAGCAGACAGTGGTAGTTCGCGCACAGTATTCAAAGGTCTAAATGGAGGGTAGAGCCCCTGTATATTTTTACTATCATCTATCATTTCAACAAATTTGTATTGGCAGTGCCATTGAAGGATTTAACAGCACAGACTACACAGTGGTGGAGCAGTGAGAGGTAAGTTCTGAAAGTGGAATAGCACTGTTTGAGCTGGGGGGGAACAATCTCTCGTGGGCGGCGGTACTGGCCCAGGGCCCCTTATGTTACGATGGTGTGTCTGACGTTGGGTGTGCACCACCACCGCCAGAGACACTTCATTGTACTATGAGGGACCCTGTGCCAGTGCCGTCGGCCAAAAGTGAGCACATCCACCTGTCCAGGCAAACGGCACTCGCACGGGTGCTTGCGCCAAGTGGTGGCCGTGGCACGGGTGCTTGCGCCAAGTGGTGACCATGGCCCCGTGGGGGGAGTCAGCCCATTTAGGGAGGTGTAAAAATGGCCTATGGTGGACAGTCAGCAGCTGCAAAAGGAGGAATTGGAGCAGTCAGTAAGAGGAGTCCAAAAGCAAGACCTTTTTACAGGAAAGCTATGTGTCAGCAGGGGAAGGTGGGACAAAATAATTAGAAATCCATGATTGGTTCATTTTAATGAAGGTTAGATCATCAACATTTTGGGTAGCCAGACGAGTCCATTTTTCAGTCAGTTTTGAACCAGCAGCACTGAAGACTAGGGTTGAGCGAAACGGGTCGGCCATTTTCAGAAGTCGCCGACTTTTGGCAAAGTCGGGTTTCATGAAACCCGACCCCTGTGTGGGGCCGGCCATGAGGTCGGCGATCTTCTGAATCTGGTATCGGAATTCCGATACCGAGATCCCATATGTTTGCAATATCAGAAATCGGTATCGGAATCCACATTTAAGTGTAAAACAAAGAATTAAAATAAAAAATATTGATATACTCACCTCTCCGGAGGCCCCTGGACATCGCCGCTGGTAACCGGCAGCCTTCTTTGCTTAAAATGAGCGCGTTTACGGCCTTCCATGACGTCACGGCTTCTGATTGGTCGCGTGCCGCTCATGTGACCGCCACGCGACCAATCACAAGCCGTGACGTAATTCTCAGGTCCTAAATTCCTCATTCTAGGAATTTAGGACCTGAGAATTACGTCACGGCTTGTGATTGGTCGCATGAGCGCTCACATGGGCGGCCGCGACCAATCACAAGCCGTGACGTCATCTAAGGCCCTTCACGCGCTCATTCTTAAGAAGGAAGGCTGCCGGAAAGAAGCAGGGCGCGTCCGAGGGTGAGTATATACCTAATAGGAATATATTCACCCTCGGCTTCTTTCCGGCAGCCTTCCTTCCTAAGAATGAGCGCGTTCAGGGCCTTAGATGACGTCACGGCTTATGATTGGTCGCGGCCGCCCATGTGACCGCCACGCGACCAATCACAAGCCATGACGTAATTCTCAGGTCCTAAATTCCTAGAATTAGGAATTTAGGACCTGAGAATTACGTCACGGCTTGTGATTGGTCGCGTGGCGGTCACATGAGCGGCACGCAACCAATAAGAAGCCGTGACGTCATGGAAGGCCCTGAACGTGCTCATTTTAAGCAAAGAAGGCTGCCGGTTACCAGCGGTGATGTCCAGGGGCCTCCGGACGGGTGAGTATATCAATATTTTTTATTTTAATTCTTTATTTTACACATTAATATGGATCCCAGGGCCTGAAGGAGAGTTTCCTCTCCTTCAGACCCTGGGAACCATAGTATCCCATTGCACTGCATTGGGTTTCGTGTTTCGGCCGACCCCGACTTTTTTATAGGATCGGCCGATTTTGCTTTTGAGAAAGTCGGGTTTCGTGAAACCCGACCCGATCTTATAAAAATAAAAGTCGCTCAACCCTACTGAAGACTCTTTCTGATAGCACACTAGCAGCTGGGCAAGCGAGCTCCTGTAAAGCATATTCTGCCAATTCAGGCCAGGTGTCTATTTTAGATGCCCAGTAATCAAAGGGGAATGACATGTGAGGGAGAACATCGATAAGGGAGGAAAAATAGTTCGTAACCATACTGGACAAATGTTGTCTCCTGTCACTTTGAATTGATGCAGCAGTACCTGTCGTGTCTGTGGTCATTGCGAAATCACTCCACAACCTGGTCATAAAACCCCTCTGTCCAACGCCACTTCTGATTTGTGCACCTCTAACACCTCTGCCATGTTGCCCCCTGCAGCTCGTGTGAGAACCATCACCGCTGCTGTGTGCTGGGAATGCCTGAACCAAAGGGTCTACAAGAGTTGATTGTTTGGTAGCCAATATTTGTTCAAGGTTCTCATGTGGCATATTTTGCAATTTCCTTTTGTAGCGTGGATCCAGGAGGCAGGCCAACCAGTAATCGTCATCAGTCATCATTTTGATAATGAGGGGGTCCCTTTTTAGGATACGCAAGGCATAATCAGCCATGTGGGCCAATGTTCCAGGTGTCAAATCACTGCTTGTGCTGGGTTGAGGAGCACTTTCTGTCAAATCAACATCACTTGTCTCCCGCAAAAACCCTGTACCTGACCTTGCAATGCCACCAGTATCTATTGCCCCCTGAGAAGCTTCCTCCTCCCATAAATATTCATCCCCATCATCCTCCTCCTCTTCATCTGCCACCTCGTCCTGGAGAGTTCCCTGAGCAGACAATGGCTGACTGTCATCAAGGCTTCCCTCATCCTCGGCTGCAGACGCCTGCTCCTTAATGTGCGTCAAACTTTGCATCAGCAGACGTATTAGTGGGATGCTCATGCTTACGATGGCGTCGTCTGCACTTACCAGCCATGTGCATTCCTCAAAACACTGAAGGACTTGACAGAGGTCTTGTAGCTTCGACCACTGCACACCTGACAACTCCATGTCTGCCATCCAACTGCCTGCCCGTGTATGTGTATCCTCCCACAAATACATTACAGCACGCCTCTGTTCACACAGCCTCTGAAGCATGTGCAGTGTGGAGTTCCACCTTGTTGCAACGTCGATTATTAGGCGGTGTTGGTGAAGCTTCAGCGATCGCTGATGGTTCTGCATATGGCTGGAGTGTACGGGCGACCGGCGGATGTGCGAGCAAAGTCTTTGCACCTTCAGGAGCAGGGCTGGTAACCCCGGATAATTTTTCAGGAAGCACTGCACCACCAGGTTCAAGGTGTGAGCCAGGCAAGGTATGTGTTTCAGTTCTGAAAGGGCTATGGCAGCCATAAAATTCCTTCCGTTATCACTGACTACCTTGCCTACCTCAGGATGTACACTGCCCAGCCAGGACTGAGTTTCTTGCTGCAAGAACTCGGCCAGAACTTCCGCGGTGTGTCTGTTGTCACCCCAACACTTTAATTTCCAACACAGCCTGCTGAGGCTTGCCACTAGCTGTTCCATAATGGGACACCTCGTGTGCAACACTGGCAGCTGCGGATAGAGTGGTCGTGCGACTGCGCTCTGTGGACAAGCTTTCGCTTCTGCTGGAGGAGGAGGGGTGGTGAACGACTACAGCCAACTGTTTCCTAGACCGTGGGCTAGGCAGAACTGTCCCACTATGGCTGTCCCCTGTGGACCCTGCATCCACCACATTAACCTTGTGTGCCGTGATGGACACGTAACGTCCCTGGCCATGCCTACTGGTCCATCCATCTGTTGTGAGGTTCACCTTTCTACTGACTGATTGCCTGAGTGCATGAACAATGCGGTCTTTGACATGCTGGTGAAGGGCTGGGATGGCTTTCCTCGCAAAGAAGTGTCGACTGGGTAGGTCATAGCGTGGTACTGCGTAGGCCATCAGGACTTTGAAAGCTTCGCTTTCAACCAACCGGTAGGGCATCATCTCTAACGAGATTAGTCTAGCAATGTGGGCGTTCAAACCCTGTGTACGCGGATGAGAGGATGAGTACTTCCTTTTCCTAACGAGAGTCTCTTGTAGGGTGAGCTGGCCTAGAGAGCTGCATATGGTGGAACTAGCGGGGGTGGTGGTGGACGTGGCAGATTGAGAGAGGGTTGGTGAGGGTACTCTTGCTGTTGGCCTACATACAGTGTTTCCTACCAACAACCTGGTGATTCCCTGACTGCTTTATCCTTGCGACGATACCTCCACATTTGCTGCAGGTGGTGTCCTAAATGGTGGGCTTACAGTGAGGGAAGCAATGTAGCGTTGCTGACTAGCTTCATGCAGAGCGGGTGCACCTACGTTACGGGATGTTTGGTAGTTAGTCCAGGCTTGCAAGTGCATGCTGGTTAAATGTCTACGCATGCACATCGTATTTAAATTTTTAACATTCTGCCCTCTGCTAAAGGTCCTTGAGCATTTTTTACAGATAACTTTGCACTGATCATTCGGATCTTGGTTAACAAATTGCCAGACTGCACTCTTCCTACTATCGAATACCTTTTCAGGCATTGCACGCTGTGCTACTTTCACCGGATGACCACACTGTCCTAAAACTGTTGCGATGTTGATGCATGCTGCGGCTCATACTCCTCCGCTCCAGAGCTACTGCCAGAGGCACCCTGTTCCCCCAATGGCTGCCAATCGGGGTCAACAACTGGGTCATCTATCACCTCCTCTTCAATGTCCTGTGCACCTTCCTCTGTGTCACCGTGTAAGGTGCTATAGCGTTTGGGACAGGGCACCATAGTCTCATCAGGGTCAGATTCTGGCTCAGTACACTGCGAGGGCAATGTAGTGATCTGAGTCAATGGAACAGCATAATAATCTAGTTGTGGCTGTGCATCTGTGCACTCCATGTCCGATTCATCTTGTAATGGCCTGTTAATAATTTCTCTTTCTAATCCAGGCACGGTATGTGTAAATAGCTCCATGGAGTAACCTGTTGTGTCGCCTGAGGCATCCTTTACTGTTGTTCTGGGTGAAGGACACAAGGAAGCGACTTGTTCCTGACTGGGAGTATCCACTAACGACTCGCTTTTTTTAAATTTTGAACTTTCCGAAGAGGAGGCGAAAGAGCTAGAGGCTGAGTCAGCAAGGAAGGCCAAAACTTTTTCCTGCTGCTCCGGCTTTAAAAGCGGTTTTCCTACTCCCAGAAAAGTGAGCATTCGAGGCCTTGTGTAGCCAGACGATGATGCTGGCTCAACAACTTGAGCCTTAGGTGCTATTTTGCTTTTCCCACTACCACCAGATGCTCCACCACCATTACCAGCTGGCAATGATCGCCCACGGCCACAACCTCTTCCACCAGACTTCCACATTCTTGGGAAAATGTAACCAAACTAACAACCATTATATGGTACTGTAAAACAAGGTAGAAGGTGTATGTAAACTTGTTGTGAATTTAAATCTCCCTTTTCTATATGTGTGAGAGAAGGCTGCAAAAATCAGGCCCACTGTATTACACTACACAGTGTACGTGGCAGAAAGTGGCTGGCAGATATACGCCAAACAGAACTGACGCAGATGCACTTAGTGGCAATATTAATCCCCTTTTTTACGTGTGGGACACTGCAGCAAAAAACAAAACAGGCCCACTGTATTACACTACACAGTATAAGTGGCAGAAAGTGGCAGGCAGATAAACGCCAAACAGAACTGACGCAGATGCACTTAGTGGCAATATAAATCTCCCTTTTTATGTGTAGGACACTGCTGCAAATAAAAAACAGGCCCACTGTATTACACTACACAGTATAAGTGGCAGAAAGTGGCAGGCAGATATACGCCAAACAGAACTGACGCAGATGCACTTATTGGCAATATAAATCTCCCTTTTATGTGTGGGACACTGCTGCAAATAAAAAACAGGCCCACTGTATTACACTACACGGTATAAGTGGCAGAAAGTGGCTGGCAGATATACGCCAAACAGAACTGACGCAGATGCACTTAGTGGCAATATTAATCTCCCTTTTTATGTGTGGGACACTGCTGCAAAATTCAGGCCCACTGTATTACACTACACGGTATAAGTGGCAGAAAGTGGCTGGCAGATATACGCCAAACAGAACTGACGCAGATGCACTTAGTGGCAATATTAATCTCCCTTTTTATGTGTGGGACACTGCAGCAAAAAACAAAACAGGCCCACTGTATTACACTACACGGTATAAGGGGTGGAAAGTGGCAGGCAGATATACACCAAACAGAACTGACGAAGATGCACTTAGTGGCAATATTAATCTCCCTTTTTATATGTGGGACATTGCTGCAAAATTCAGGCCCACTGTATTACACTACACGGTATAAGTGGCAGAAAGTGGCTGGCAGATATACGCCAAACAGAACTGACGCAGATGCACTTAGTGGCAATATTAATCTCCCTTTTTATGTGTGGGACACTGCAGCAAAAAAACAAAACAGGCCCACTGTATTACACTACACGGTATAAGTGGCAGAAAGTAGCTGGAAATATATTTTAAAAAAAATGGACTGTACTACAATAACAATCTCCCTACAATGATCTCAGGAGTCAGGACAAGTATGGCAGCCAGCAATAAAAATGACTGCTGCACACAAAAGTGGGGACAAATAAACAATAGAACTGTGCAGAAAGGAGCATCAGGACTTTTGCTTTTAAAAAAGCAGTTGGTTTGCACAGCGGCGTACAAACAGCAATGCAGCTGTCAGGGAGCCTTATAAGCTACAGAGCTGATGCACAGAAATCTAGCCTCCACTGTCCCTGCAAAGAATAGGTGGTGTTGGACAGTGGAAATCGCTACAGCACAAGTGGTTTGGGGGTTAATCTTCCCTCCCTAACGCTATCCCTGCTTCTGACTAACTGCAGCAACCTCTCCCTATGCTCAGATCGGCAGAAGTAAGATGGCAGTCGGCGTGCACGCCCCTTTATAGCCCCTGTGATGCCGCAGAAAGCAAGCCAATCACTGTCCTGCCCTTCTATAAGATGGTGGGGACCGAGGCCATCACGCTGCCCACACTCTGCATCCACCTTCATTGGCTGAGAAATGGCGCTGAAAGCGTCATACGAAACGTGACTTTGGCACGAAGATCGCCGACAGCATGGCCAATCCCATGCTGGAATCGGGTCGGGTTTCACGAAACCCGACTTTGCCGAAAGTTGGCGATTTTTGAAAATGTCCGATCCGTTTAGCTCAACCCTAATAATTACTACTACTGAACCTGTCGCTGTGGCAAATGCTAAAGATGATATCCGTACTCAGGCAGTTAATGACCTGACCACTCCTGAGAGACAAACCAATGACGTTGATACAGCATCAGATGAGAAATCGGATACAAACCTTCCCAGGCCAGGAAGTGTTCATTACGGACTGATGCCTTGCCAACTACTTAAAGGGAACCACACAAATCTGAAAATGACTGTATATAGTTGTTTAGCTCTTTTGCTGCTGTTGCTGAAGTTTATTAAACCCGACTAGGGTTATGCCTTAAAGCGGTCCTCAGTTATAGGATTCCAAGTTCTGCACCCATCCAGGGTATTTCTTAAAGGGGTCCCGTGTTAAAGGGATCCTTGGTTTGCACAGTTGCTTTCCGTTTTTAGAGACACTGGATTCATGGACAGTGAATGGCTCACAAACTTTGCTGTATATAGTTTGCACCTTCTTAAAGGTGCTTCCTACTGGTTTTACAACAGAAGCTTTTACAGAGACTGCTTCTAAGAGACTGTTGCTAATCTTGTTGTGAGAACTGCTCTTGTTTTTCAGAGACCTGAAGAAAAACCCATTGGTGTGGCAGAATTCTGGGTCTGGAAACACGCCTTGTAGCCCGCCCAAGTCCACTGTTGGGGGTTAATAACGGGTCTCTCGCATCGTTCCTGCTGTTATTATGTTATTGATTTGCACTTTAATATTGATTATTTTGCACTACCTCAGAAAATACTTGAGTTCGCCCTTAAAGCGAATGTTTAACTGTTGTATTTGAAAGAGTATATTAAAGAGTTAATATAATAGAAAAAATTGTGGTTTACATAGTTTATAGTATGTAGTTGAGAATATAGAGCACTTTGAATAAAATTGAAGAAAATGCAGTAAGCCCGTGGGGTTGATAGACTGTTCTGCATCTGAATAAAGTAAACCCATGGGGGTTGGTTGAAACCTTGCACTTAGAAAAGAATAGGAGTAATAAAATGTTGGTTTGCACTTAAGAGATAGTATACCCGTATGGGTAATTGTATTTCATAATTAGTAACTGTTTTCTACTTTTATTAAAATGGGCCCATGATGTACATATGTTTGTTATGCAACGTTCAAGTGTCCTCACCTCCCATAAAGGGAAGCACAGTTATATCAATTTGTTTTACAGCATTTAAAAATTTGTATGTCTTTTGCTAATGTATTGTTGTTTTCTTTTCCCAGTCTGGGAGTACTGGATTTAATGGGGGGAGTGCAGTGCCCCAGGGTCCTGGTCATTGCAGTAATGTTATTTTCCTCTAGGGGAGAGTGATATTACGTTTGGAGACAAAGAAGGACAACTGAATCCAGGTATCACAAACATGTAACACATTTCACACTCCAGGCCACCAGGGGGAGCTCTGCTCCTATTTATTAGGGCACTCTTCACACTTAGGTAAAACTGGTTGCCTGGGAGGAAGTTAGTTAGTTGCTGGCTGAGCGACATGCAATACCCCTGGTGATGCTCGCCAAACCTGTGACCATTTGAGTGGTAAATGGGTCGACACTACCCTCACAGATTACACACCAAACCATTCCATTCACTCTCTCCATGTCTCCATCTCATCAGGACATTATTTCACTACTTGTCATTCCTGAGGGATTTGATGATGTCCTGTTGGGGATACCATGGTTACGCTACCATTCTCTTCATATAGAGTGGTCCTCAGGGAGAATTCTGGGATGGAGTAAATCCTGTGAGGGTAGATGTCAGAGGGAGTGCATTCAGGTTGCTACAACTGAGGTACCCGCAGATCTTTCCTCTCTTCCCAAGCACTATTGGTCCTATGCGGATGTGTTCTCCAAAAGGGCTGCAGAGACCCTTCCGCCTCACGCCCCTATGACTGTCCTATTGACCTCCTGCCTGGTGCAGAGCCTCCCCGGGGTCGAGTCTATCCGTTATCTCTTCCGGAGACCGAAGCATGTCCCCGCTACAGGGCAAGTGGGAAGAGCCAGGAAAAGTGCCAGAATTGGTGCATCTAATAGATGTGCCTTTTCTGGGCAGCTGCGGTCTGCTTTTTTTAGGATAGGGGGGTCAATATCCATGGCAGCCTGACAATTCCAGCCACCAGCTGTCAGTTTTAGCAAGGCTGGTTGTCAAAAATAAAGGGGACCCCACACCGCTTTTTTAAATTATTTATTTTAATAATAATAAATATGGCATGGGGACCCCTCTATTCTTGATAACCAGCCTTATTAATGCTGGCAGCTGAAGATTGCATCCCCCAACTGTGATTGTTGCCTGGATGGTTGTAGAACATACAGGGGAACCCACACTGTTTTTTCATTTATTTATTTATAGCCCAAGCAGCGGGTGATGAATACTCACATCAGCCGCCGCTGCTGTCATTGTTCTCACTTGAATATAATTCTCATCATTCTTCCCAGCTCGCGGTGATTGCTGGCAGAGCAGGGGAGAATGATGAGAGCCAACTTCAGCTTCTGGAGCTGGGGAACAGCGCTTACTGTAACACTGCTTCTCTGGTGCCGGAACGTGTCACACAGATGATATCCCAGTGTGTCATCTCTGAGCACGTGTGCGGGATGTTTTGCAGCCCAGGCTGCCAGTAATATAATGGGCATGTCTACGTGTAGGTCACACGGACACACGATCCATGGAAGCACACTGACATGTGCACAGACCCATTCACTTGAATGGGTCTACGTGTGTCAGTGTCTCCGGTACTTGTGAAAACTGTCACCACATGTACCGGAGACACGTGAAAGAGAACTTAGAGATGGGTGAACCCGAACGCTAGAGTTCGGGGTTTGTATCAAACACCTAATGTTCTGGCACAGATCCCAAACACGGACTTCCCCAGGAAGTCCATGTTTCTGTACTGAGTGTTTCTCGCACTGTCATCTACTTGGGAGAAACACCGGCGGATCTGGTCGGCAGTAAGATCATTATTGCTGGTCAGAAAACTGCGGTTCCCATGTTGTTAGATGACAGCATGAGCCAGCAGCTCTGACTGGAGGTAAAAAGTTTACCTACGGTCACAGGCATCGGCTGATTGGACTACTACTTCCATCAGCCTACACCTGCTGCCACTAATAACCGCAAAAGCAGGCCGTGGCTGATGGGAGTATTCATCAGCTGGAGCCTGCATTATAAATTTTTATAAAAAATTATGTGGGTTTCCCAGTATTTTTGATAACCAGCCAGGCAAAACTGACAGCTGCTGGTTGCAACCTTCAGCTTTCAGTTTTATCATGGCTTGTTATCAAGACTAGAGGGGTCCCCACATAGTTTTTTTAATTATTTAAATAAATAATTTTAAAAAAGGCACGGGATCCCCCCACATTTTTGACAACAAGCCAAGCTAAAGCAGACAGCTGCAGGCTGATATTCTCAGGCTGGTAAGGGGCCATGGATATTGGTCCACTTCAACCTAAAAATAGAAGCCCGCATCCAATCCAGAAAAGGTGTATCTATTAGATGGGGCAATTCTGGAGCTTTGCCATGCTCTTCCCACTTGCCCTGTGGCTCTGGCAAGAGGGGTTCATATTTGAGTGGTTGAAGTCACCTTTCTATTAACAGCACTTCTGGAATTAAGGTGGTGCACAAATAGGATAACCAAATTCGCCAGCTGTAATATAAGGACACTTGGCACTCATACAGGTGTATTCAAAAGAAATTTATTGAATGTAGAAAATCCAGAGAAATTAAGAGACGTTTTAGTCAACAAATGACCTCCATCAGTCTTTAGGCAAAAAAAACATAAACTAACATACAGAAAAAGAAACGATAGTAGAAAACAGAAAAAAAAACACCATCACTCAATTATATCACTGAATGAAAAAGCAGACTGTAATAACATAACAGAGCATGATCAATACATCAAAAAGAAAAAACAACAAAATACAAAACAAAACAACTGGCATAAAGGTCCCAAATAGCACCTTTGGTGCTAATCATGGAGAAATAGAAACATTGGAACACAGGAGTGGAGAATCAGTTACGAAAAAACAGGAAAAACAGTGTCTTGCATTCCTAGCAGCACCCAGTAACCATTCAAAATAAGGTGCAGCAATAAGTTTAATATGACAATAGTACTGGAAACAATGGGTGTTGTGGATATAGGGTGCCACACAAGCCTGTGAACGCCAAGATAGCCAGAGAAACGATAATAGGCTGGGTTCACATTAGCATATGTGTGCGCAGAGTATACCTGCGTACCGATCTGCATGCGTCTTGCGTACATATATTTAACATTGTGTACAAAGGGACATGCGTTTGCATCAGTTCGCATGCAATTTTTTGATGTGTCAAATATCTGCAGGCAACGCATGCGGATGAGTGCATATAAACAACGTATTACTGTCTATGGGAACGCATTGGTACACAAGGACATGCGTATGCATGCGTTCGATGCGCTTCCCTACTTCGGACTGCGCATGTCCAGGAATTGATTGAGACATGCCCATTGAGACACACCCTCCTGGAAATATCGAACCCATGCGCATAAACAACGCAAGCACAGGCAAAAACACATACAAACGCATGCACACGCAGCTTTTTTTTGGCATCATGCATAAGCTGATGCGGATAAAAAACACAGCGTAACCATGCGTTTGAAAAATGGAAAAATGGCCATACATAGCTAGAACTTGAGATTTGCAACAAGAGCGAATAGCGGTATTATTTTTTTATTTTTTTTTTTACAAATTTAAATTATTTCTGCTATGATTATGAAAAGCATTATGTTTATGCAAAAGCATGCAGTCCTAGTGAGACCTTGGAAGTAAGAGATTTTAATAAAAATATTAAAATAATTTGTTTTTGCCAACAAGAAAGAGGGCATTCCATTCCACAGTTCTAAATCTGTAAAACATCAGGTTCATGTCAAGTACCAAATGCTTTCTGTCTAGAGTGTTCCTGTCTAAGTATTTAATCTAAATAGAGTTCGATACTTAAGGCTTGCCTCCATGTTTGCATGCAAACAGTGGAGCACAAGCACGATAATGAGCTCTTTGCGTGCTAACATGGTTTTAGCAAGTTGAAATGAACAGAGAATACTTGTCACATGTCCAACAAAATATGATTTAAAAGAACTGTCACCTCCTGTTAGGCAGGTTAGTCTGAAAGTGAGCCAAGTTCCTTTTTAAGAATTTTAATTAGCAATAAGTAGGACAAAATCCATAAGCTTCTCAAAGTTTACATGTGCTACTGTTTGAGATTTACTCTTTAACCCAGTTAGTTCAGGCTCCCCTCCAAAGCGTGGATTAGCTGTCCAATGCAATGTTATCTACAAACCTAGCAGTCATACCCATAATCCTATTAACAAACTCCTTGGGAATATTAAGAACACATTTATACAGGATATGGGAACAACTCCAAATTATGTTTAACTGCAGTACAAACTCACAATTTCCATATATTTACAGTGGATATACAAAGTATGCATGCCTCTGTTAAAATGTCAGGTTTTTGTCATATAAAAAAAATCACACCAAGTAGAATAATTTCAGAACTTTTACCATCTTCAATGTTACCCACAATCTGTTCAATTCAATTGAAAAATAAACTGAAATATTTTGGGGTGGAAAAATAAAAATAGAAATCTAAAATAATGTAATTGCATAAATATTCACACCCTTAAACTAATACTTTTGTTCACCCTTTGAATTTATGACCACCTTCATTTTTTTTCTAAGTAGGTGTCTATCAATGTGGCACATTAGATTTGGGAAATGTTGTCCACTCTTCCTTGCAATAGCGGACATCTACTGTGTACAGCTCACTTCAGGGCAACCTACAGAATTTCAATTGGATTCAGGTCTGGGGTCTAGCTGGGCCTCTCCAAAACTTTGATGCACTTCTGGTAAAGCCAATCTTTTGTTGATTTGCAGGTGTGCCTAGGTACATTGTCATACTGAAATGTGAAATTCCTCTTCACCGTCAGCTTTTTAAAAGAAGTCTGAAGGTTTTTCTGCATAATTGATTTTACTTTGAAAAGTTCCAGCTGCTAAAAATGTCCTCAAATGCTAATGTTGCTCCAACATGCTTCACAGTGGGGAAAGTGTTCTTTTGATAATGCGCAGGCTGGCTTTGCACCATACATACCTTTTAGAGTTCTGAACAAAAATTTCAACTTTGTTCTCCATAAAGTCTGTCAAAAGCGTGTGGGAAAATGTTGTGTTGTCTGATGAGCTTTTGGCAAAACACAGCTTGGATGTTTTCTTCGTAAGAAAAAAACCCTCTTCCATCTTGTCATCATACTACACAGGCCAAGTCACATAAAGAATACAGGAGATTGTTGTCACATGCAGTATACAACCAGTACTTGACAAATTCCTGCAGCTGTCTCTTGGCGGCCCCCAATTTGTTTAAAGTCTTTTCATCCAGTTCTAGGTAATGTTATTGGTGTACCAAATTTAAGCCACTTTTTGATGACCGTCTTCACAGTGCTCCATGGTACATCTAGTACCTTGGAAACATTTTTGTGCCATTCTTCTGATAGCAAAGCAATCTCATTGTTGAAAGTTACCTAGCAAGCTGTAAAATGCATCTAAGAATTTGTCAGGAAAATCCGACTATGATAAATAAACTTTATATGAAGTTAATCAGAATCAGTGTAAATGATGACCACTGTGTACTGCCTTCTATTTAGCATTAGTTTAAGGCCTGTTTCACACGTCAGTGGCTCCGGTACGTGTGGTGACAGTTTTCTCACGTACCGGAGACACTGACTCACGTAGACACATTAAAATCAATATGTCTCTGCACCTGTCAGCGTGTTTTCGCAGACTGTGTGTCCGTTTGAAAAACACGGAGACATGTCAGTGTTCGTGGGAGCGCACGGATAACACGGACCCATTAAAGTCAATGGGTCCATGTTAAACACGTATCGCACACGGATGCTGTCCATGTGCCATCCATGTGCCATGCAGGAGACAGCGCTACAGTAAGCGCTGTCCCCCAGCTTGTGGTGGTGAAGTCGCCATTCATCCCTTCTCTCCAGCAGCGTTCGCTGGAGAGAAGGAATGAGAAATCATTGTTTTTTAATTTTTTTGTGGTTAAAATAAACTTCCCGACAACCTCCCCCCTCCCAGCCCCTGTGCGCTCGCCCGCTGGAAATAAAATACTCACCCAGCTCCCTCGATGCTTCCTCTCAGCGCCGCAGCTTGTCCTGTATGAGCGGTCACGTGGTGCCGCTCATTACAGTGATGAATATGCGGCTCCATCTCCCATAGGGGTGGAGCCACATATTCATCACTGTAATGAGCGGCACCACGTGACCGCTCATACAGGACAAGCTGTGGCGCTGAGAGGAAGCATCGAGGGAGCTGGGTGAGTATTTTATTTCCAGCGGGCGGGTGCACAGGGGGTGGGAGGGGGGAGGTTGCCGGGAAGTTTATTTTAACCAGAAAAAAAAAATATATAAAAACAATGATTTTTCATTCCTTCTCTCCAGCGAATGCTGCTGGAGAGAAGGGATGAATGGCTGCTTCAGCATCACACTGGGGACAGCGCTTACTTTAGCGCTGTCTCGTGCCCGGTCTGTGTGGTACTCAGTCAGCACACAGGCGGCACACGGCTGTCGCACGTGTGCCACACTGATGTGCCACGTGAGCTCACGGACACACGGACACGGATAACTCCGGTACCGATTTTTCCGGTACCGGAATTATCTGGACGTGTGAGACTGGCCTAAATGTGATTGGCTAATTCTGAACATATCCCCAGTTATAAGAGGGTGTTCACACTTATAATTATTTTAGTTTTGTTATTTTTATTTACCTCATTTTTTTCTCAATTGATTTGTACCAATTATGGGTGACATTAAAGGTGGAAAAAGTTCTGAAATGATTCTTCTTTGTATGATTCTTATTTGTATGATGGGAAAAAACAGTGTATTTTAACAGGTGTATGGCCTTTTTATATCCACTCTACCCATATATCTATATATTTATATACAAGCCCAATACCAAAATGTTGGTACACTTTGTATAAAGTAAAGAAAAGACAAATTAAATGATTTGGAAATCTTTTATAACCATATTTTATTTGCAACAGAACATAGAACACCTATCAGAAATTGAAAGATATTTTTTTTTCCAGTGTATTTGAAAAAATTAACTCATTTAGAAATTGATAGCAGCAAAACACATCATAAAAGTTGGGACAAGGCCATGTCTAACATTGTGTAGCATCTCTTTTTCCTTTTGCAAGAGTCTGTAAATGTCTGGGAAGTGAGGAGACCAAATTGCTGGAGTTTTAGGAGAGGATTGTTTTCACACTCTTGCCTGATGTAGGATTCACACTGCTCAACAGTTTTCTTTCCTGGATTTTACATTTCATAACGCGCCAAATGTATTCTATTGGTTAAAAGTCTAGACTGTAGGCTGTGATTTTATCACCTGAACTCTTCTGCTGCAAAGCCATGCTCATTTGATGAATGCAGTGTGTGGTTTATCATTGTCTTGCCTTCTCTGCCATTGTCAAGGCCTTCTCTGGCATAGACGATGTCTGGATGGGAGAATATGTTGTGCTAAAATTTCTACATATTGCTCAGCATTGATATACCTATAGTCTCTAATCTAACCCTATACCAACAGAGATGTAGAATTTTGAACTGTGAGCTGATAACAAGAGTCCCCAGGACACTGTTTGTGTTTTCCATAAAAAAAATGTCAAATTTTGATTCATCTGACCATGGAACAATTTTCAATTTTAAAATGTGAGATGGGACAATGGCCATTGTCCTATCCCCTGATGACGCCGCACACACAGTGAAGCATGTTGGGGGTACAAGTGCTTTAATAATGTTTGTCCTATTCAGCCAATAAGTATTGACAACCCGGGATGCCATTCTATTTAAATGTCCCAACGCAGTTAAAAGACTAACATAATCCTCAGGCAGATTGGGGGCAATCTTTTAACTCACTTTTTGTGTACCCACTTTTAGTGGATTTAATAAAAGTAATTTTTTATGGTTTAATAGAGAGGGATTTTTGGGGGGGTTCTCTGAAGCCCTGCAATGTGTAGCACATGAGATCGGATGATCGCAGCTTCTAGTCTCCTATGGGGACTATTGAAGCAAGTGTAACGTGAAAAAAAAATGTTTTTATAAATATTTACACATTTTTAAAAATTAAAAGTTCAAATCACCCCCATTTGCCCCATTCAAAATAAAACAATAAAAAAAACTTAAAAGACACATATTAGGAATAACTCGATCTAGCAATATATAAAAAGAAACAATTAATATGATCCATAAATGGAGTAACGAGGAAAAAAATGAAAATTAATGAATTATGTTTTTTTGGTCGATGCAACATTGCATTAAAATGCAATAACGGGCGATAAAAATATTGTATCTACACCAAATTGGTATCAATTAAAGCATCAGCTCAGCACAAAGAAAAATAAGCCCTCACCTAACCCCAGATCATGAAAAATGGAGAAGCTATGTGTTTTGGAAAATGGTGCCTTTTCTTTTTCTTTTTCTAGAAGCTTTGAATTTTTTTCCCCACTTAAATAAAAAAGAACCTAGACATGTTTGGTATCTTCAAACTCATAATGACCTGGATAATCATAATGACAAGTCAGTCTTAGCATTTGGTTAGCATGGTAAAAAAAACAACTCAAGAATTGTGGAATTGCACTTTTTTTGGAACTTCACCACACTTTGAATTTTATTCCTGTTTTACAGTACACAATATGGCAAAACCAAATAGTGCCGTTCAAAAGTACAACTCGTCCCTCAAAAAACAAGCCCTCATATGGTCATATTGATGGAAAAATAAAAAAATGTATGGCTCTGGGAAGAAGGGCAGCAAAAAATGGAAATGGTGAAGGGGTTAAAGGACATTTGAAAAGATCGTATGACATTTGCTCTGAATAGGCACAAAAAGGGTAAAAGACAAACAATAAAAGCATGTTTTTTGATTTTGCACAAAACTCGTCACCCCGTGTGAAACATTTTAAAGCATTTGGCATAAAAACGGCAACCAACACCACAGGACAAAAGAGAAGTCCCTTCAAAACGGAATGCAAATAATGAATAATGGCTTTAGAATATAGATAAGAGAGCCACATGATGGCAACAAGAAGAGATAGCCATACACCACTTATTTACTGTGACAAGTATTCTCAGCTACAAGCTCTACAGTATATTTAAAAAAATGTAAATTGTATCGGATATATCAATTGTGAACAATATTTATTAGGCCCCTAGAAAATTGTACAATTTACACTGTGGTCAAATGATTGCTCTAAGTTCAAATTACCGTAGTTGCTTGAAACCTTCTTTTTTCATGTTCCTAGCTCTTTGAATATTCACATAGGTAGTTTTGCGTTATTATTTTCTAATTTTACAATCTTATTATTTATTCCAAAATGAGTTTGAAATTTCTGCATAAGAATAAGACGAGTAAAGTTGACAATGTGAGCTAATATTCAAATAGTTGCTCTTTGTGGCTTTTAGTATCAGACGTGACTACTTTTATTTTATTTAAACTGCATTTTGTTCCTTCTCTCACTACTTAACCAGCATTTTGATACAGGAAAGATAAATATCTTGGTACCGTGTTAGCCAGTAGATAGAAAAATATTTAGAATTGAGAGTCCTCAGTGGTTGATACCTTCAGAATTTCTTTTAATCTGTGCCTGATGAAGAGACCTGAGTAGTCTCGAAAGCTTGCAATTTGTTACCATCTTTTCAGTTAGCTATTAAAAGGTATCAACCACTGAGGACTCTCATCTAAATATTTTTCTACTTAACCAGCTACATTTACAATCGCCTTCAGTGTCTTGTAGGCCGTTTTCTATGGCTTTGCTGTCAAGTTCATTTTCATTACAGCCTTAAGTTTCAGTCTACTGGATCAGAAATGTAGTACAATACTGCCACCTGCTGTTCATCTTTCATTTAAAATTTAAAGCTGCTTTTCCTACAACTTCTTTCTAACTTGCTTATAACTAGTGTTGAGCATTCCGATACCGCAAGTATCGGGTATCGGCCGATACTTGCGGGTATCGGAATTCCGATACCGAGATCCGATACTTTTGTGGTATCGGGTATCGGTATCGAAACAACATTAATGTAAAAATGTGTAAAAGAGAGAATTAAAATAAAAAAATATTGCTATACTCACCTCTCCGACGCAGCCTGGACCTCAGCGAGGGAACCGGCAGCGTTGTTTGCTTAAAATTCGCGCTTTTCCTTCCTTACGTGAAGTCCCGGCTTGTGATTGGTCGCGTGCCGCCCATGTGGCCGCGACGCGACCAATCACAGCAAGCCGTGACGTAATTTTAGGTCCTTCAGGATTTTAAAATTACGTTCTGGCTTGTGATTGGTCGCGTCGCGGTCACATGGGCGACGCGACCAATCACAAGCCGTGACGTCACGGGAGGCAGGACACGCGCGCATTTTAAAATGCGCGCGTGTCCAGCCTCCCGTGACGTCACGGCTTGTGATTGGTCGCGTCGCCCATGTGACCGCGACGCGACCAATCACAAGCCAGAACGTAATTTTAAAATCCTGAAGGACCTAAAATAACGTCACGGCTTGCTGTGATTGGTCGCGTCGCGACCACATGGGCGGCACGCGACCAATCACAAGCCGGGACTTCACGTAAGGAAGGAAAAGCGCGAATTTTAAGCAAACAACGCTGCCGGTTCCCTCGCTGAGGTCCAGGCTGCGTCGGAGAGGTGAGTATAGCAATATTTTTTATTTTAATTCTTTCTTTTACACATTAATATGGATCCCAGGGCCTGAAGGAGAGTTTCCTCTCCTTCAGACCCTGGGAACCATCAGGAATACCGTCCGATACTTGAGTCCCATTGACTTGTATTGGTATCGGGTATCGGTATCGAATTGGATCCGATACTTTGCCAGTATCGGCCAATACTTTCCGATACCGATACTTTCAAGTATCGGACAGTATCGCTCAACACTACTTATAACATATTACAAATATTTCTTATTACATTACAAGTTATTGATTTACTTAGATACATTCTTGTCTATTTTCAGTATACAATAAAAACTATTTGCTTAAACCAGAAATACCACTTTAAAACATTACCCCTTAACCCCTTAACGACCGCCGATACGCCTTTTAACGGCGATCATTAAGGGTACTTAAACCACAGCACCGTTAATTAACGGCGCTGTGGAAAAAGTGAATAGTGCCCCCCAGAGTCCGATTTTCTTCGGGGTCTCGGCTGCCGGGGGTAGCCGAGACCCCAGAGAACATGATTCGGGTCGGTTTTTACCGACCCCGCTTTTGCGATCGCCGGTAATTAACCGTTTACCGGTGATCGCAAAAAAAATAAAAAATCCGGTTTTGCATTTATTTTCTCTCCCCTCTGATGTGATCGCACATTAGAGGGGAGAGAAATAGGGTCCCCCGAGCCCCCCACAGTACCTTATGTACTGAAAACGCTGTCCCCCGGTCCCCGGCCCTCCTCCGTCTCCTCCGGCATTAACAAAATGGCGGGCGCATGTACAGATGCGCCTGCCAAAATCTAGCTTCCCCCGGAATTGGCAGTTGATTGGGGTCGGTTTTTACCAACCCCAGGAGCGATTGCAATCCCCGGGGTCTTTACAGACCCCCGGGGTTGCGATCGCCCCATATAGCATATATATATATATATATATATATATATATATATATATATATATAAAAGTTTCTTTTGCATTTTCTCTCCCCTCTGATGTGATCGCACATCAGAGGGGAGAGAAATAGGGTCCCCCGAGCCTCCCACGGTACCCATTAGTCCCTGCAGATGATGTCCCCCGGTCCCCGGCCCACAGCTCCCGGCACCCTTCTTCTTCTCGGCTGTAAGAAAATAGCGGGCGCACTGCGCATGCAAGATCTGCCAGCAGACACCCGGCAACCAGTGAGAATTTTCTCATTGTCTGCTGGGTTTTGATTACTGTGATATGTCCTATCACAGTGATCAAAACCCCTAATATTTGATAAATATGGCAGCACTTGGGATTTACCTGTCTCTTCTCAATTGTAGTTGTTCTGGGAGAGAAGAGAGAGAGACTACATTTCAAGTGCTGCCCTGTCAGTGATAAAAAACATCATTTCTGCATCTGCCAGCATCCCATTTATCCACCCCCGTTTACTATAATCCCTGCATCATCAGCAGAGGATTATAAAAAAAATATATATTTTTTTTTAATTTTTTAGGGTTAGGGTTAGGGTTACACATATTAGGGTTAGGGTTATGCATATTAGGGTTACGCATATTAGGGTTAGGGTTACGCATCTTAGGGTTACGCATATTAGGTTTAGGGTTATGCATATTAGGGTTACGCATATTAGGGATAGGGTTAAGTATCTTAGGGTTACGCATATTAGGGTTAGGGTTACGCATCTTAGAGTTATGCATATTAGGTTTCGGGTTACGCATATTAGGGTTAGGGTTACACATTAGGGTTAGGGTTACACATATTAGGGTTAGCAGAGGAAATAAATAAAATGGCCCGCAGAACTTTCAGCGTGGAGCAAGCTTACAGCCTGCTTTGCTCCGGCAGCTCTGGCAGTGAAACAGAATCTGCCTCTGAAGCTGAGCAGCTTTCAGATGGCTCTTCCTCCACGGGATCCCCCAGCCCAGTGGTAGCGGAGTTGGTCGTCACTGCTGAAGTTTCAGAGGCAGGACCAAGTACCGCAGTCCCCCCACCGCTGTGGTATAATGACACCTCATTTTCCCCTCAAATTTCCCCTTTTTCTGCAGTCCCTGGAATAAGAGTAGATGCCGCCAATTTTACCCCCATTGATTTTTTTCACATTTTCATTAGCCCCGAAGTCCTGCAATTAATCGTCCACCAAACAAACGTATATGCCCGGCAATATATTTCCCAAAAACCCTGTCATGCTCGCGCCCAGACTGGTTGGTGCGGGCGTGCGGGGGAGTGGCCCCACTGGACCACAGACCAAACCTCCCTGGAAGGGGCGTAACTAAGTAGCTTCCTAGGTGTTCGCTGGAGCCTCTGATGGTGAGGTCAGACTTGTGCAATAGGAAGCTACCAGGTACCTGTCATGAATCCCAATGGCTAGGGATAGCACAGGACAAGCAAGGTACAAATATATAACGGACGAGCTCTAGGGTGATGGAACCTGGGCTGACCGCTGCCCTACGCCTGACAAACGCAACTAGAGATAGCCAGGGAGCGTGCCTACGTTGGTTCTAGATGCCACGCACCAGCCTAAGAGCTAACTAGTACTGCAGAGAAAATAAAGACCTCACTTGCCTCCAGAGGAATGAACCCCCAAAAGGTATAGTTGCCCCCCACATGTATTGACGGTGAAATGAGAGGAAGGCACACACATAGAGATGATATATATAGGTTTAGCAAATTGAGGCCCGCTGTAAACTAGAAAGCAGAACGATACAAAAGGGGTCTGAGCGGTCAGCAAAAAACCCTAATCAAAAAACCATCCTGAGATTACAAGAACCCATGTGCCAACTCATGGCACATGGGGAGAACCTCAGTCCACTAGAGCTACCAGCTAGCATAGAGACATAATAAGCAAGCTGGACAAAAAACCAAACAACTGAAAATCAGCACTTAGCTTATCCTGAAAGATCTGGGAGCAGGTAGGCAGGAACAAAACAGAGCACATCTGAATACATTGATAGCCGGCAAGGGAATGACAGAAAGGCCAGGTAAAATAGGAAACACCCAGCCTCTGATGGACAGGTGGAAACCAAAGGCCGCAACCCACCAAAGTCACCCAGTACCAGCAGTAACCACCAGAGGGAGCCCACAAACAGAATCCACAACAGTACCACTCCAGGGTGGAGTCTGGTTGTGGCTGATGATCCCACCGGGGAACGGAACATAGACAAGCAAGCGGGCACGGCTGGCACATAGGCAGGCAGACGGGTACAACAGGAACACTGTCAGGCAGGCGGGCACGGCTGGCTCTCTGGTAGGCAGGCAGGCACGGCTGGCTCTCTGGCAGGACTGGTAGACAAGACTGGTACACTGGAAGAACCGGTAGGGACCGGTCTGCAGGCAGGTATGTAGAACGGGTAAGAACCTGTTCAGACACGAGGACCTAGGAATAAGTAGATAAAGACCGCAAGAGCGGATGCAGAGCGAAAGCACAGGAGCTAGAGCCAAGAACAGAAATGCAGGAGGCGGAGCCAAGAGCAGGAGGCGGAGCCAAGTGCAAAACTGCAGGAGGCGGAGCCAAGAGCTGGAGGCGGAGCCAAGTGCAAAACCGCAGGAGGCGGAGCCAAGAGCTGGGGGCGGAGCCAGATAGAACCGCAAGGAGCGGAGCCAGGTAGAACCGCAAGGAGCGGAGCCAGGTAGAACCGCAAGAGCGGAGCCAGGTAGAACCGCAAGGAGCAGAGCCAGGTAGAACCGCAAGGAGCGGAGCCAGGTAGAACCGCAAGGAGCGTAGCCAGGTAGAACCGCAAGGAGCGGAGCCAGGTAGAACCGCAAGGAGCGGAGCCAGGTAGAACCGCAAGGAGCGGAGCTAGGTAGAACCGCAAGGAGCGGAGAGGTGCTGCGGGAGGGGTCTCTACAGCAAAGCTGAGCAGAGCCACAAAGAATGTGGAGAGAAGCTGCAGCAAGGGATAACTGCAACAGCAGAAGATAAGCTGAGAAGAAAGGAGCAGAAACGCAGAAGTGAGGAGCAGAGGTAAAGTAACAAAGGTTCAGAGCAGGCAGAGCTGCAAGAGTGCGGAGTGAAAACAGACTGAGAATACAAGGAAAGACAACAGGGAAGGAAGCCAAAGACTAGGAGACTGAGGTAAGACTAAGTGCAGACAAGGCAATGGAACAAGACACAAGGACAAAGACACTGGGACCAGGATATTCTGCCTCCTGGTGGGCGGACAACAAGACCTAGGAAATAACACAGAGAATCCTCCAGAGAGGGAGTAACTGAGAGCAAGGCCAGGCAAACTCAGAAGCAAGACACTAACTGAGCTAACACATTGCACAGGCCCAGACCACTGAACTAAATACTGGAGGTCTCCTGGCAATTGGTCAGGAACAGATTGGACAGATGCACCTGATTCCTCTAAGAACCAGAGAGTTCAGGCGCCGCCCCTCTATACACAGAACTATGAAGCATGCAGAGAGCAGAGACACAGAACATGGAGCTGGCAAGAAACAGAAACCACATTATGGCCTGGAGCAGTGGGTAAGATAGTGTGAGAAATGCGAGGCCATGCCGTGATGCCAGCAGAGTTGTTACAAACCCACTGCCTTTCATTCTCGTTCCTGGATCCCCACAAATGTCCCCGAAATACAAAAATTCTTAGGCCTCACCCTGAAAATGGGTTTAGTAAAAAAAAACACACTTCGCCCTTACTGGGCAACAAAAGCTGTCCACTATAGTTGAGCGACTTTTACTTTTTTCGGATCGAGTTGGGTTTCGCGAAACCCGACTTTGTCAAAAGTCGAGTCGGGTGAAATCAGTCGATTATTGCGAAAATTCGAGGGCCGACTGAAACACAAAACCCAATGCAAGTCAATGGGGAATCAAAGTCGGCAGTGAGTGGAGGACAGGAAAACACCTACAGTGCCCATTTTAATGCCAAAAACATCAATTCTTATTACTGAAGCTTGTCAATCTTAATTTACTTTATAATAATAGTTAGGCATTGAAAACTGGGGGGGGCATTTGGCTAAAGTTGTGGGGGGGGTAGGGCTGGCTGAAGATTTTCGTGGGCCCAGGAAACGCGGAATACGTCACGGCGGTGGAGCAAGGAGAGGTAAGTATTTCAACTTTGCAAGTGTTGTGATCCTGAGCAAGCAAGGGGGCCCACTCATTGGCACTGGCACAGGGCCCCTCAAAGTACGGCGGTGTGTTTGATGGCATGTGGCGCCTCCCACTGGCAGAGACACTTTTGCGTACTATGAGGGGCCCTGTGCCAGTGACGTTGCCAACGAGTATGCCCCCCCACCTGATGGAGGAACCTGCACTTTCATCTGCACCTTCCTCTTTGTCCCGGTGTAAGGTGGTATAGTATGCAGGAAGGGGAACCTGACTTTCAGCAAGGTCAGATTCTGGCTGTGTAGAGTGCAAGGGGAATGTAGTGGTCTGGGTCAATGTACCAGCAGACTCATCTAGCAGTGGCTGGGCAATGGGCAGGATGAGGAGGAAACACAGATATAGGCCCAAATAATAAAGTAGGCTAAATGCAGTTCAAAATTGGTAACAGGACTAAACTGGCGGCATTGCTTTGTTCAGTGGAGGACAACTGTAATGTGAGGCTGACACAGTTAGTAGGCCCAAAAAAGTAAGTAGGCTAAATGTAGTTCAAAATTGGTAACAGGACTAAACTGGCGGCATTGCTTTGTTCAGCGGAGGACAACTGTAAGTAGTTGGTGACACAGTTAGTAGGCCCAAAAAAGTAGGTTAAATGCAGTTCAAAATTGGTAACAGGACTAAACTGGCCGCATTCCTTTGTTCAACGGAGGACAACTGTAATGTGAGGCTGACAGTTAGTAGGCCCAAAAAAGTAAGTAGGCTAAATGCAGTTCAAAATTGGTAACAGGACTAAACTGGCGGCATTGCTTTGTTCAGCGGAGGGCTACTGTAATGTGAGGCTGACACAGTTAGTAGGCCCAAAAAAGTAAGTAGCTTGAATGCAGTTCAAAATTGGTAACAGGACTAAACTGGCGGCATTGCTTTGTTCAGCGGAGTACATCTGTGATGTGAGGCTGACACAGTTAGTAGGCCCAAAAAAGTAAGTAGGCTAAATGCAGTTCAAATTTGGTAACAGGACTAAACTGGCGGCATTGCTTTGTTCAGCGGAGGACAACTGTAATGAAAGGCTGACACAGTTAGTAGGCCCAAAAAAGTAAGTAGGCTAAACGCAGTTCAAAATTGGTAACAGGACTAAACTGGCGGCATTGCTTTGTTCAGCGGATGACAACTGTAAGCAGTTGGTGACACAGTTAGTAGGCCCAAATAATAAAGTGGGCTAAATGTCTGCCAAAAAATTGTTCATAAATAAACAGGTGGCATAGCTAGGTACAGGGGTGGGCTCCTCTGCTGAGTAGCAGACAGTGGTAGTAGGCGCAAAGTATTAACTGGTTTAAATAGAGGCCAGGGCCCCTGTATATTTTAACTATCATCTATCATTTCAACAAATTTGTATTGGCAGTGCCATTGAAGAATTTAACAGCACAGACTACACAGTGGTGGAGCAGGGAGAGGTAAGTATTGCAAGTGGTAGAGCACTGTTTGAGCAGGGGGGAAACACTCTCGTGGGCGGCGGTACTGGCACAGGGCCCCTCATATTACGACGGTGTGTCTGACGTTGGTTGTGCACCACCACCGTCAGAGACACTTCATTGTACTATGAGGGACCCTGTGCCAGTGCCGTCGCCCAAGAGTGGGTACACCCACCTGTCCAGGCAAACGGCACTCGCACGGGTGCATGTGCCAGGTGGTGAGCACGGCCCTGTGGGGGGAGTCAGCCCATTTAGGGAGGTATAAAAATGGCCTATGGTGGACATTCAGCAGCTGCAAATGGAGGAATTGGAGCAGTCAGTAAGAGGAGGCCAAAAGCAAGACATTTTTCAGGCAAGCTATGTGTCAGCTGGGGAAGGTGGGGCAAAATAATTTGAAATCCATGATTGGTTCATTTTAATGAAGGTTAGATCATCAACATTTCGGGTAGCCAGACGTGTCCTTTTTTAGGTCAGTATTGAACCAGCAGCACTGAAGACTCTTTCTGATAGCACACGAGCAGCAGGGCAAGCGAGCTCCTGTAATGCATATTCTGTCAATTCAGGCCAGGTGTCTATTTTAGATGCCCAGTAATCAAAGGGGAATGACCTGTGAGGGAGAACATCGATAAGGGAGGAAAAGCATTTCGTAACCATACTGGACAAATGCTGTCTCCTGTCACTTTGAATCGATGCAGCAGTACCTGTCGTGTCAGCGGTCATTGCAAAATCACTCCACAACCTGGTCATAAAACCCCTCTGTCCAACGCCACTTCGGATTTGTGCACCTCTAACACCTCTGCCATGTTGCCCCTTACGGCTCGTGTGAGAACCATCACCGCCGCTGTGTGCTGGGAATGCCTGAACCAAGCGGTCTAAAAGAGTTGATTGTTTGGTAGCCAAGAATTGCTCAAGGTTCTCATGTGGTATGATATTTTGTAATTTTCCTTTATATCGTGGATCTAGGAGGCAGGCCAACCAGTAATCATCGGCCATCATTTTGATAATGCGGGGGTCCCTTTTTAGGATATGCAAGGCATACTCAGCCATGTGGGCCAATGTTCCAGGAGTCCATTCACTGCTTGTGCTGGGTTGAGGAGCACTTTCTTGCAAATCAACATCACTTGTGTCCCGCCAAAACCCTGTATCTGACCTTGCAACGCCACCAATTTCTATTGCCCCGAGAAGCATCCTCCTCCCATAAATATTCATCCCCATCATCCTCCTCCTCCTCCTCTTTGTCAGCCACCTCGTCCAGGAGAGTTCCCTGAGCAGACAATGGCTGACTGTCATCAAGGCTTCCCTCCTCCTCGGCTGCAGACGCCTGCTCCTTAATGTGCGTCAAACTTTGCATCAGCAGACGCATTAGTGGGATACTCATGCTTATGATGGTGTCGTCTGCACTTACCAGGCGTGTGCATTCCTCAAAACACTGAAGGACTTGACAGAGGTCTTGTAGCTTTGACCACTGCACACCAGACAACTCCATGTCTGCCATCCAGGTGCCTGCCCATGTATGTGTATCCTCCCACAAATAAATTACAGCACGCCTCTGTTCGCACAGCCTCTGAAGCATGTGCAGTGTTGAGTTCCACCTTGTTGCAATGTCGATTATTAGGCGGTGCTGGGGAAGATTCATCGATCGCTGATGGTTCAGCATACGGCTGGAGTGTAAAGTCTTCGCACCTTCAGGAACAGGGCTGGTAACCCTGGATAATTTTTCAGGAAGCACTGCACCATCAGGTTCAAGGTGTGAGCCAGGCAAGGTATGGGTTTCAGTTCTGAAAGGGCTATGGCAGCCATAAAATTCTTTCCGTTATCACTGACCACCTTGCCTGCCTCAATATGTACACTGTCCAGCCATGACTGAGTTTCTTGCTGCAAGTACTCGGCCAGAACTTCCGCGGTGTGTTTGCTGTCGCCCAAACGCTTCATTTGTAACACAGCCTGCTGACGCTTACCACTAGCTGTTCGATAATGGGACACCTCGTGTGCAACACTGGCAGCTGCAGATGAAGTGGTCATGCGACTGAGCTCTGTGGACGAGCTTTCGCTTCTGGAGGAGGAGGAGGAGGAGGAGGGGTGGCGAATGCCTACAGCCAACTGTTTCCTAGACCGTGGGCTAGGCAGAATTGTCCCACTATGGCTGTCCCCTGTGGACCCTGCATCCACCACATTAACCCAGTGCGCCGTGATGGACACGTAACGTTCCTGGCCGTGCCTACTGGTCCATGCATCTATTGTGAGGTGCACCTTTCCACTGACTGATTGCCTCAGGGCATGGACAATGCGGTCTTTGACATGCTGGTGGACGGCTGGGATGGCTTTTCTCAAAAAAAATGTGCCGACTGGGTAGGTCATAGCGTGGTTCTGCGTAGGCCATCAGGACTTTGAAAGCTTCGCTTTCAACCAACCGGTAGGGCATCATCTCTAACGAGATTAGTCTAGCAATGTGGGCGTTCAAACCCTGTGTACGCGGATGAGAGGATGAGTACTTTCTTTTCCTAACGATAGTCTCTTGTAGGGTAAGCTGGACTGGAGAGCTGCATAGGGTGGGACTACCGGTGGTGGTGATGGTGGACATGGTAGATTGAGAGAGGGTTGGTGATGGTATTCTTGATGTTGGCCTACATACAGTGTTTCCTACCAAAAACCTTGTGATTCCCTGACTGCTTTGGCTTTGCGACGATACCTCCACATTTGCTGCAGGTGGTGTCCTAACCGGTGGGCTTACAGTGAGGGAAGCAATGTAGCGTTGCTGACTACCTTCATTCTGAGCAGGTGCACCAACGGTACGGGACATTTTGTAGTTAGTCCAGGCTTGCAAGTGCATGCTGTTTAAATGTCTAAACATGCACGTTGTATTTAAATTGTGAAGATTCTTCCCTCTGCTAAAGGTCTTTGAGCATTTCTTACAGATAACTTTTGACTGATCATTTGGATCTTGATTAAAAAATTGCCACACTATTCCTACTATGGAATACCTTTTCAGGCATTGCACGCTGTGCTACTTTCACCAGATGGCCACGCTGTCCTAAAACTGTTTTTGTTTTTGACAAACGTTTTTGGACCGATATGGGCCTGCCAGATGACAGCTGTTGCGATGTAGATGGCTGCTGCGGATCATCCTCCTCCGCTTCTGAGCTACTGGCAGTGGCACCCTCTTACCCCAATGGCTGCCAATCTGGGTCAACAACTGGGTCATCTATCACCTCCTCTTCAATGTCATGTGCACCTTCCTCTGTGTCACTGTGTAAGGTGCTATAGCGTTCGGGACGGGGCACCATAGTCTCATCAGGGTCATATTCTGGCTGAGTACACTGCGAGGGCAATGTAGTGATCTGAGTCAATGGAACAGCATAATAATCTAGCTGTGGCTGTGCATCAGTGCACTCCATGTCCGATTCATCTTGTAATGGGCAGTTAACAATTTCCCTTTCTAACCCAGGCACGGTATGTGTAAAGAGCTCCATGGAGTAACCTGTAGTGTCGCCTGACGCATCCTTCACTTTTGGTTTGGGTGAAGGACACAAGGAAACGTCTTGTTCCTGACCGGGAGCATCCACTGACGACTCGCTGCTTTTATATTTGGAACTTTCTGAAGAGGAGGTGAAAGAGCTAGAGGCTGAGTCAGCAAGGAAAGCCAAAACTTTTTCCTGCTGCTCCGGCTTTAAAAGCGGTTTTCCTACTCCAAGATAAGGGAGCCTTCGAGGCCTTGTAGCCAGACGATGACGCTGGCTCAACACCTCCAGCCTTAGGTGCTATTTTGCTTTTCCCACTACCACCAGATGCTCCCCCACCACCACCATCAGTACCAGCTGGCAACGACCGCCCACGGCCTCTTCCACCAGACTTCCTCATTTTTGGGAAAATGTTACCAAAATAACAACCGTTATATGGTACTGTAAAACCAGGTAGAAGGTGTATATAAACTTGTTGAGAATTTAAATCTCCCTTTTTATTTTGGGGAGACTGAACAAAAACTCAGGCCCAGTGTATAACACAACACAATGTAAGTGGCAGAACGTGGCTGGCTGATATACGACAAACTAACAGAACTGACGTATATCCACTTTGTGACAATTTGAATCTCCCTTTTTTTTTGGGGGGGGAGACAGCACCACAACTCAGGCCCAGTGTGTAACACAACACAATGTAAGTGGCAGAAAGTGGCTGGAAGATATCTGAAAAAATCCAAGGACTGTAGTACAATTTCAATCTCCCTACAATGATCTCAGGACAAGTATGGCAGCAATACAAAGGACTGCTGCACACAAAAGTGTGGACAAATAAACAAGATAACTGTGCAGAAAGGATCAACAGGATTTTTGCTTTTAAAAAGCAGTTGGTTTGCACAGCAGTGTGCAAACAGCAATGCAGCTATCAGGCAGCCTTATAAGGCAGCCTAATAAGCTACAGAACTGATGTACGAAAAAATAGCCTCCACTGTCCCTGCAAAAAAAGGTGGTGTTGGACAGTGGAAATCGCTACAGCACAAGCGGTTTGGGGGTTAATCTTCCCTCCCTAACTATATCCCTTCTTCTGACGAAGCTGCAGCAACCTCTCCCTATGCTCAGATCGGCAGAAGTAAGATGGCGGTTGGCGTGCGCGCCCCTTTATAGCCCCTGTGATGCCGCAGAAAGCAAGCCAATCACTGTCTTGCCCTTCTCTAAGATGGTGGGGACCGAGACTTATGTCATCACGCTGCCCACACTCTGCGTCCTCCTTCATTGGCTGAGAAATGGGGCTGAACGCGTCATATGAAACGTGACTTTGGCGCGAAGATCGCCGACCTCATGGCCAATCCCACACTAGGATCGGGTCGGGTTTCATGAAAACCGACTTTGCCGAAAGTCGGCGATTTTTGAATTTGTCCGATCTGTTTCGCTCAACCCTAGTCAGCCATGATGAGCTATGATTCCACCTCCTTGGCATTCAAAAATATAATTTCGAAATACTGGCATATTTTAAAACAGGACAAGATTATTGTGGAGCTACTACCAACTCATCCCAGATTTGTCTTAAAGGGACTCTGTCACCTGAATTTGGAGGGAACAATCTTCAGCCATAGGCAATCTTGCCTTGCGCAGGCGTGTACTATGGAGGACAGAGAATGGACTTCAATCCAATATTGCAGCCAGCATGCAGCCAGCGGGTAAAGAAAGGGTGAATCAAACACCCAAAAACCCCGCTCCTATGGCTAAAGATTGTTCCTTCCAAATTCAGGTGACAGAGTCCCTTTAAGGTGGGCACCAACTTTGGCATTCAAATTACTCCTACTAACAAAGACGTTGTCACGGGGAGACTAGGTGGGTGAGAGCTAATAACCCGGGCCCCTGCAATTTCCCTCAGACTAGGGAAATGCTGACTGACCCTCTACCTGAAGTTTACACTGATGGTGTGCATGTCCAGGCCTCGAACCTCACCCTGCCTCCTGTTACAACCCTAAGCTGAAAACCTCCGCCCTCCACCCAGTGAATGCAATACACCAATACCCACAGTTAGCACAGACAAGGATAAAGGAAAATATACACCACGCCGCAGTCACTCAGGAATACACTATAAATGTGCAGGGCAAAATAAACACAAATATAGGAAGGAGTAAATAAGACAAAGGAAAATACACCACCAGCAACGATACTCCAACAACCAGCTCTCCACTCCAGACCGAGATAACAACGAAAGACAGAAGCTATAATCGGCAACGCCCAAAGATCAGGAAAGCTATTTAAAGGCAATGGGCATGGCCCAGCTTCCAATCCGAGGATCAGGTAAATTAACCCCGGAACAGCTAGACAAAATCTAGCCGACGCCAATGAGCAAATAGTGGTCAAAAGCGGAACTACCGCTGTCTGTCGGATGACCTGGTCTGAACGGCGTATGACATGACAGTACCCCGCCTTCTACGAGGGACCCCAGGGCCCTCACGGCTTATAGGACCCGGCTTGTCCGGATGGCGACGATGAAAAAACCTGACCAGCCGATCCGCATGAACGTCCGAGGCTGGTACCCAGGACCTCTCCTCAGGCCCATAACCATGCCAGTGTACCAAGTACTGTAAAGTACGACGCACTACACGAGAGTCAACCGCCTTGGAGACTTCAGACTCCAAATTACCATCCACCAAGACTGGAGGTGGCATAGGCGCCACGTCCACAGAACCCACCACCTTCTTTAGAAGAGACCTGTGGAACACGTTGTGTATCTTATACACTGTAGGGAGCTCTAATCGGTACGCTACTGGGTTAATGACGGCGGTGACCCTAAATGGACCAATAAACCGTGGACCCAATTTAAGGGATGGTATTTTGAGTCTTATGTTTTTTGTGGATAACCACACCCAGTCATCCACACTCAGGTCCGGACCTGGCACACGCCTACTGTCAGCCACACGTTTGAACCTAGCACCCACACTCATCAGGCGCTGTTTAACTCTCCTCCAGACTGATGATAATTGTGCTCCTAACTGATCCTCCTCCGGAACGCCGGAAGAGCCCCTCTGACTCAAGGTATAAAATTGAGGATGTAGCCAGTAAACACAAAAAAACGAAGACTCCCCAGATGACTCCTGGCGGTGATTATTGATGGCAAACTCGGCCAAAGGAAGAAAGGTAGACCACTCCTCCTGGTTATCAGAGACAAAGCAGCGTAAGTACTGTTCCAAATTTTGGTTCATACGCTCAGTCTGACCATTTGACTGAGGATGGAACGCCGAAGAATGAGACAACTTGATCCCCAGCTGTGAGCAAAATGCTCTCCAAAATTTTGCCACAAACTGAGACCCCCTATCAGACACGATGTCAGACGGAACCCCATGAAGTCTGACCACCTCCTTCACAAATACCTGAGCCAGAGTCTTAGCGTTAGGCAACGAAGGCAAAGGCACAAAGTGCGACATTTTTGAAAACCGATCAACAATCACCAAGATGACCGTGTTCCCAGCTGATGAGGGCAAATCAGTGATGAAATCCATGGAGATTTCCGTCCATGGCTTACTAGGTACTTCAAGAGGAAGTAGTGTGCCAACAGGATGGGAGCGGGGCGTCTTAGCCCTAGCGCACGTGGTACAAGCTGACACGTAGGAGACCACATCCTGTCGGATCTTGGGCTACCAAAACCGACGTGACACCAACTCCAAGGTACCTCTAACCCCTGGGTGGCCAGCCAGGACAGCATCATGATGCTCCACCAAAACCTTTAGGCGGAGATGAAGTGGTACAAAAGATTTGTTGATGGGAAGCTCAGATGGTACCTCCTCCTGAGCCTCGGCAATCTCAGCCTCAACCTCGGTAGTGAGATCCGAAACCACAACACCCTTTTGGAGGATGGGTACTGGATCCTCCCGAGGTTCACCCCCCGGAAAACACCTGGACAGAGCATCCGCCTTAGTGTTTTTAGACCCCGGTCTGTAAGTGACAACAAAATTGAACCGCGTGAAAAACAATGCCCAGCGAGCCTGCCTGGGGGACAGACGCTTGGCTGACTCCAAATACAGCAGATTCTTATGATTGGTAATAACAGTAACCTGATGTACCGACCCCTCCAAGAAGTGTCGCCATTCCTCAAAGGCCAACTTGATTGCCAACAACTCCCTGTTGCCGATATCGTAGTTACGTTCGGCGGACAACAGTTTCTTGGAGAAATAGGCGCACGGACGCAAACCACTCAAAGATGAGCCTTGAGATAGTACCGCCCCCACACCAACCTCAGACGCATCGACTTCCACAACAAAGGGTTTTGATACGTCTGGCTGCACAAGAATGGGGGCTGAAACAAAACTGTTCTTAAGAAATTCAAATGCGTGCACAGCAGCCTCAGGCCAAACGGAGAAATTGGTACCCTTGTTAGTCATGTCAGTTAGCGGTTTAGCAATGATGGAAAAATCCTTGATAAATTTCCTATAGTAGTTAGAAAACCCAAGGAACCGCTGAAGTGCTTTCAGGTTATCAGGACGTTCCCAATGCAGCACCTTTTGCACCTTAGCGGCGTCCATTTTAAAACCAGAAGCAGACACAATATAACCCAAGAAAGGCAACTCTTGAACAGAAAATACACATTTCTCAAGTTTAGCATACAGCTTATTCTCTCTGAGAAGCTGTAACACCTGCCTGACATGATCTAAATGAGCATCACGGTCGCAAGAATATATGAGGATGTCATCTAGGTACACGATAATGAATTTCCCCAAAACATGCGAGAACACATCATTGATGAAATGTTGGAACACTGCAGGTGCGTTAGTCAACCCAAAAGGCATCACCAAATTTTCAAAATGACCCTCAGGGGTATTAAAAGCCGTCTTCCACTCATCACCTTGATGGACTCTTATGAGGTTGTACGCCCCCCTGAGGTCAAGCTTGGTAAACCACTTAGCACCCGCCACCTGGTTGAACAAATCTGGTATCAGTGGCATCGGGTATGGATCACGAACCGTAATCTGGTTCAACTCCCTGAAATCCAAACACGGGCGTAATCCGCCATCTTTCTTCTTCATGAAGAACAACCCTGCTGCCACCGGCGAGGATGACGGCCTGATGTGCCCTTTGCTCAAGCTTTCAGCAATATAATATTTTAACGCTTGTATCTCTGGACCGGAGATGTTAAACATCCTTGCTTTAGGCAACTTGGCCCCTGGTTTAAACCTGATAGAACAGTCATAGGGACGATGTGGCGGCAACTCTGAGCAACCCTTTTCAGAGAACACATCCACAAAATCCAGAAGTGACTCCGGAACGCTTGAAGTCACCGCAGGCACACATGTAGCCAGGCAATTCTCCTGGCAGAACTCGCTCCACTGAATTATGTCCTGAGTTTTCCAGTCAATTACCGGGTTGTGCATGGACAACCAAGGAAAACCCAAAACCACCTGAGCAGGAAGATTCCTGAGCACCTTACATGTAACCCGCTCGGAATGTAGAACCCCAAGGTGGAGTTTCACCTCAGCCACAAATTCAGTAATCTCCCCCTGAGAGAGAGGAGCAGCATTGATGGTGACCACACGGATAGGATGAGACAGTTTTTCAATCCCAAAACCTGCTGTGCGCGCAAGCTCCTCATCAATGAGATTTGTGGCTGAACCACTATCCACAAAAACAGTAATTGGCAGCTCACTGCCAGCGATAAAAACCTTAGCAGGGAGCATGCATTGAGAAACCACCATGGAGGATATACATAAGCTCAGATTGGTCTCCTCCACACCATCTGAGTTAAAAGTTTTCCGCCGTTGCGTTTTTCTTAGACAGCAGAGGACAGATGTTAATAAAATGACCAGTTTTACCACAGTAAAAACAGGCTCCCTGCTTCCTGAGCTCAGGGGCTCGATTCTTAACATGTGATGCCCCTGCGATTTGCATAGGTTCCGTGGGCTCACCTGCAGCAACCTCATGTGAACCCAAACCCTCTCCCATAGGCGGTGTCTCATGCTCCCCCTGACGCAAACGGCGATCAATGCGGACAACCAGACTCATAGCGGAATCTAGAGAAGCAGGAGTCTCGTACATCAGAAGAGCTTTTTTAACCCTTCCAGAAACCCCATGAATAAACTGACCCCGCAATGCTGGATCATTCCATTGGGTATCGATCGCCCAGTGGCAGAATTCAGAACAGTAATCCTCTGCTACTCGCTCCCCCTGGCGAATAGAGCGTATCTTAGATTCTGCCAGAGTCATTCTGTCAGGTTCATCGTAGATTTTCCCAAGAGAAGAAAACAAACTCTCCACAGAGTCAAATGCAGCAGAATCAGATGGCAAAGAAACGCCCGCTTAACAATGACAACACCAGGCCCACACGCTGAGCCTCATTACCCGAGGAGATCAGGCGCATGCGGAAATATAGTTTGCAAGCTTCACGAAAAGAAGCAAATTTACTGCGTTCCCCAGCAAATTTTTCAGGCAAAGGAAATATAGGCTCAGCAACTCTTTCTGTCGCTCTAGCTTGCACATTAGATACTGCTAGTCCCTGTTGCTGTACTGCCCCCCTCAACTCCGTGACCTGTAGGGACAGCGCCTCCAACTGGCGGGTTATGGAAATCATGGGATCCATGACAAAACACAACAAAAAAAAAGGAAACACTCTTTTTTTTTGTTGGGCCGATTATAATGTCACGGGGAGACTAGGTGGGTGAGAGCTAATAACCCGGGCCCCTGCAATTTCCCTCAGACTAGGGAAATGCTGAATGCTGACTGACCCTCTACCTGAGGTTTACACTGATGGTGTGCATGTCCAGGCCTCGAACCTCACCCTGCCTCCTGTTACAACCCTAAGCTGAAAACCTCCGCCCTCCACCCAGTGAATGCAATACACCAATACCCACAGTTAGCACAGACAAGGATAAAGGAAAATATACACCACGCCACAGTCACTCAGGAATACACTATAAATGTGCAGGGCAAAATAAACACAAATATAGGAAGGAGTAAATAAGACAAAGGAAAATACACCACCAGCAACGATACTCCAACAACCAGCTCTCCACTCCAGACCGAGATAACAACGAAAGACAGAAGCTATAATTGGCGACGCCCAAAGATCAGGAAAGCTATTTAAAGGCAATGGGCATGGCCCAGCTTCCAATCCGAGGATCAGGTAAATTAACCCCGGAACAGCTAGACAAAATCTAGCCGACGCCAATGAGCAAATAGTGGTCAAAAGCGGAACTACCGCTGTCTGTCGGACGACCTGGTCTGAACGGCGTCCGACATGACAGACGTGCCTTCAATCGGTACGCAGATGCGCTCGCCTAACCTGGAAGGCTTGAGCGCAGACTGCACCCCTGATGTACCTCCTGATGACAGACGACCTGGAAGGGGTGAGAACTTTCTGGTACCAGTATCTTTATGTAATTCAGATCTAAAACACATTTTAAAGAATGTGCTTTCTGAGGCTTTGGGGGAAGCCTTTAAATCTGCTTCCCCTTTAACTCCTACTATAGATTTATCTAATGATTCTTCTTTAGTTTCTCTGCCTCCTCAAAATACTTTTAAGGAGGCTCTCATGTGTGAACTCTCCCCTCTAGGCTTCCATCTAAGTTCTTCTACAAAATAGCTTATATGGAACAAGCATTATGTAGATTTATTCTCACTTCTCCCTTGCAGAGAACAGCTAGTTGAGCTGGATAAGAAGGATGATAAACCAGAGCCTGATGACACTAAGCGTGGTTCTATCAAATCCTTCAATAATTGGATTCAGGCTTTTGCTATATATTTAGCTATTCTTGGCGAGAAATCCCCACATTTATGTAGCAAGCTATTTCAGCATGTTGACATTATTCTGGAGGCATACCGGAATTTTGGCGGATTTGCTTGGCTTAGTTATGATGAAGCTTTCCGCCAAAAACTAGCAGTACATCCTGAGGTACATTGGGGTAGCAAGGATGTGGGATTATGGCTCAATTTAATGCTTCCCCAAAGACACTTTTCTAATAGATCATCATCCACATCCCTCCCAAAAAAAGGCTTTTGCTTTGCCTTCAATGAATCTGTTTGTAAGTGGGGTAGTAGTTGCAGGTTCCGTCATGAGTGTTCCTTTTGTGGAAACTCACACCCCGTTTCCAAATACTTTAAAAAACAAGTAGCCCAGTCTTTATCTAAAGTTGCTAATGCAAAAGGCACAGACCCCGGTGATGGTGGAAAGAATGGCTTCTTGACTAAACCTTTATCCAGATCAAATGATCAGTGATCTGCTTTTTAATGGTTTTTTAAAAGGTTTTTTCATTCCTCCATTCAAGGGGTCTGGCTGCAAGATCGTTAAAAATTTACATTCAGTTTTTATTCATCCTGAGTAGTGTTGAGCATTCCGATACCGCAAGTATCGGGTATCGGCCGATACTTGCGGTATCGGAATTCCGATACCGAGTTCCGATACTTTTGTGGTATCGGGAATCGGTATCGGATCCATATTAATGTGTAAAATAAAGAATTAAAATAAAAAATATTGATATACTCACCTCTCCGGAGGCCCCTGCACCTTACCGCTTTTAACCGGCAGCCTTCTTTGCTTAAAATGAGCGCGTTTAGGGCCTTCCATGACGTCACGGCTTCTGATAGGTCGCGTGCCGCTCATGTGACCGCCACGCGACCAATCACAAGCCGCGACGTCATTCTCAGGTCCTAAATTCCTAGAATTAGGAATTTAGGACCTGAGAATGACGTCGCGGCTTCTGATTGGTCGCGTGCCGCTCATGTGACCGCCACGCGACCAATCACAAGCCGTGACGTCATGGAAGGCCCTAAACGCGCTCATTTTAAGCAAAGAAGGCTGCCGGTTAACAGCGGTAAGGTGCAGGGGCCTCCGGAGAGGTGAGTATTTCAATATTTTTTATTTTAATTCTTTATTTTACACATTAATATGGATCCCAGGGCCTGAAGGAGAGTTTCCTCTCCTTCAGACCCTGGGAACCATCAGGATACCTTCCGATACTTGGTGTCCCATTGACTTGTATTGGTATCGGGTATCGGTATCGGCGATATCCGATACTTTTTGGGTATCGGCCGATACTATCCGATACCGATACTTTCAAGTATCGGACGGTATCGCTCAACACTAATCCTGAGGTAGTCAAAGAAAAAAGTTAGAGTGAATTGGTGTTAGGTAGGGTAGCTGGTCCTTTTGCTTCACCCCCTTTTCCTAATTTCAGAATTTCCCCATTGGGCGTAGTCCCTAAGGGTACTTTCACACTAGCATTTTTTTCAATACGTCGCAATGCGTCGTTTTGGCAAAAAAACGCATCCTGCAAAAGTGCTTGCAGGATGCGTTTTTTTCCCATTGACTAACATTAGCGACGCATTTGCGGCGCATTGACACACGTCGCAACCGTCGTGCGACGGTTGCTCGTGTTGTGGCGGACCGTCGGCTGCAAAAAACGTTGCTTGTAACGTTTTTTGCTCCCGACGGACCGCCATTTCCGACCGCGCATGCGCGGCCGGAACTCCGCCCCCACCTCCCTGCACCTCACAATGGGGCAGCGGATGCATGGAAAAACTGCGGCGCATTCACTGCTAGCGTCGGTACGTCGGCCCGACGCTCTGCGACGGGCCGAGTACGACGCTAGTGTGAAAGTAGCCTAAGAAAGAGGCTGGTTCTTTTCGCCTTATTCATGACCTGTCATATCCTCTTGGTGCTTCATTAAATGATGAGGTAGATAAAGCGACTTGTTCGGTAACCTACTCATCCTTTGATGTGGCAATTGACATACTAAGACATTTTGGTCGCAGGGCTTTAATGTCAAAATCTGACATTAAATCCGCTTTTAGGCTTCTTCCAGTGCACCCTGACGGATTTTCTTCATTGGGTTTTCATTTTGAGAATAATTTTTTCTTTGATAAATGTCTTCCCATGGGTTTTTCTCTATCCTGTTTTTATTTTGAGAGCTTCTCCTCTTTTTTTACACTGAGTTTTGGTCTCGCAATCTTCGGATGTTGGTATATTACACTACCTTGATGACTTCCTTTTTATAGGTCTCCCTTCCTCTTCAAAGTGTCTGCATACGCTGAATATTTTTATTGGCATGTGCAGGTATTTTGGTGTCCCAATCGCTGATGAAAAAACTGTTCTGCCATCTAAAGTTATTGAATTTTTGGGGATCACTTTAGATTCTTCTACAATGAAATGTAGGCTTCCTGAGGAGAAAATTATTAAATTGCGTGCTGCTTTGAATAATTTTCTCACTAAAAAGAAAATTACCCTAAAAGAATTAGTCTTTATTGGGTTTATTGAATTTTGCCTTAAGGATTATACCAATTGGCCGTGCATTTTCCCGGTGCCTTTATGATGCTACCAGAGGTTTTTCATCCCCAAACTCCCATATTAGAATCAGTTCGGATTTAAAGGAGGATGCCAAAATTTGGCTTTCTTTCCTTTCTAATTTTAATGGTAAATCTTCTGGCAATCCCCTTTTGTTTCCTCTGGTTCTTTTCCGTTTGTTTTTTCAGTGCAAAGTTTTTCCGGTTGCGGTATTTTTTTCCATCACATTGGATCTCTCAGCAATGGCCTAATTCATGGGTTGTCAGCAGGGTAACTAAGAATACGATGGTTTTGGAAATTTTTTCCATTTTTGTAGCCGTTGCCTTATGGGGGTCATTTATGCAAAACTCGAGAATAAGTCATCTATCTATGGACCAAGGTGTGATTCTTTCCGTTAACACATTATCATAGAAAAACAAATGGGCTGCTAGCATTTTAAGACTAAGTACAAAGAAAGAAAAAAAGCCAGCTCACCGATATATGCAAGAAGCACGGAACTTCGTCCTGACTCGACGTGATGCAAATCCAAGTAAAAGAGAAAAATGTTCCAGCTTCTTTGATAAAATGTAAAACTTTAATCCATCATATAAAATAGTAGAGGACACACTCCTGGGACAATGCCATATCACAAGTGAAGAAAGCTACGCGTTTCGATCATACGGTCTTTGTCACAGCTGATCTGCTCAGCAGTCCATCTGGTATAAGAAGGACTGACCTACCAATGGAAAGGTAAAGCAAAAAAAAAAGAAAAAAAAAAGGAGCTCACCTGACCAACAGTACTTTGAATCACAAACAGATTCAAAGTACTGTTGGTCAGGTGAGCTCCTTTTTTTTTTTTTTTTTTGCTTTACCTTTCCATTGGTAGGTCAGTCCTTCTTATACCAGATGGACTGCTGAGCAGATCAGCTGTGACAAAGACCGTATGGTCGAAACGCGTAGCTTTCTTCACTTGTGATATGGCATTGTCCCAGGAGTGTGTCCTCTACTATTTTATATGATGGATTAAAGTTTTACATTTTATCAAAGAAACTGGAGCATTTTAAGACAACTGGTCTTGGTGTGCCTTAAATTCAACATTTGGCTGAAAGTAAATTCTGGCAAAAGCAAATGGAGCTCTGCAACCGATGCCCTCTGTGAACGTCATTGGTCGATTTCTCATTTGCAGGTGATGCGGACCCGGATGAGACGCCATGCCCCCAGTATATTTGGGAAGTGATTCCAATTTGATCCCTCATTTTAATCAAAATTCCTTATCCGTAAGATCATGGGCCAGTTATTCGGCTGCATGGAAATTGTGGCTTAATTTTTGTAGCTTAAATGCTTTCAATCCCAAGGTAGCTAGCCCCATTTCTGGTTTGAAATTTGCGGAGTCTTTAAATGTTCAAGGCCTATCGTATTCTGCTGTAACCAAATATTTAGCTGGTGTTTCATTTTTTCTTAGACTTTTCGGTGAACCATCTTTGGCTTCCCTTTTTCAAATTAAGCAATTTTTGAAAGGCTTCAAGAAGGGTAGTTTTCAGCCTGACAACAGACGCCCGATTTCTTTTCCACTTTTAAAGGACCTTTGCTCGGCCTTAAGCCAAGTTTGTTTAAACTCGGATGAGGTTTTATTATTTTCTGCAGCATTTTGCCTGTCATTTTTTGGGGCCCTCCGGATAGGAGAATTGGTATCTTGTAAGAAATCTCAGCCCTCTGGATTGATGATCTCAGACTTAAAGGTCTATGACGATTTTATTGTTTTATCAATTAGAAGATCTAAAACTGATCAATTGGCCAGGGGATCAAGTTTGAAGATTGTTTCTTTTTCTGACCCTATTATTTGTCCAGTCTTAAGCATTAAAAGGTGGTGGCTTGTTAGACCTAAAACGGAAGGTCCTTTATTTTTGCATAAGGATGGTTCACCAGCTAGTTTTTCAATTTAACTTTATTTTAAAGAGCTGTTTGAGAGTGTTAGGGAAACAACATCTTAGAATCACATCTCATTCCTTTAGAATTGGAGCTGCTACTGAAGCTTCTAAGGCCGGCCTTTGCGATTCTCAAATCAGGCAAATAGGAAGATGGGAGTCAGGGAGGTTTAAATTATATGTTCGCCATGATTTATATGATGACTAATCTCTATTTCAATTTCAGGTCCATTCATAATTTGGGTCATCGTACACTCTTTTATTTATTGGGCCCAGAAGACAGCTTTACAACGATGCTATTCTGAAAATTTGTCCTTCAAACTTTCTAAGGTGCAGATCTTCTGGCATGGAGTTCGTGGTTTAAGATGGTTTAATTTGGTTTTAGAATTAAAAAAAATTTTTAAACAGTTTCCATTCCCGGATCTGGTAGTGTTTCATGCGGGCGGGAATGATCTTGGGAAATTAAAAACCCTGGATTTGCTAGCCATTATGCGTTCTGATATTGTGAATCTTAGACAATCTTTTCCTTATCCGGGTTTTGTTTTTTCTGAGATTGTTCCTAGGCTTATGTGGAATACACCAGAATTCAGATTTCTGGACAAAATTCGTAAGCGGGTTAATAAAGACATGGAGAAATTCTTACCACTAGTTAACGGATTTTCCTTTAGGCACGATGACCTTGAAGGCTTCTTACCTGGGCTTTATCGCCAGGATATGATTCATTTATCTAACATTGGTCTCGATATTTTTAATCTGAATTTACAAAATATTGTGGAAAAATGGCTGTGTGTTTTTTGGGGGGCCTCAACTCTTTGAGTGGAGGCTCTTGGGAAAATCACCCAGTCTCTGGGCGGATTGTTTAATGGAGTTTTGGAGTGTTTGGACATTTATACTAATCGTTCACTTGGTATTATGCTGTTTTGTTATAAAGTTACCCAAGAATAAACATCACGGCCAATTTTATTCCACAAAATGTTGTTGTGTCTTTATTTTGTATGAATGAGGCTTGTGCTGCCATGTGATATCACAATCAATATGCTAAAGTAGTATGTCTGTCCCTGATCTCAATGAAGCAAGAGATTAAACATTATAGTAGATAAACTACAAAATGGGAAATCAATCAGGTTATAACAGAAGCTACGTATTCCCTAATAATTACAACATCCACAATGGGACATATTTGAGGCCAATTTATTTAAAAATGCCGCTGTGTATTAAGGACTATAAATCCCTTGAGATGTTAGTAATTGTATAGCTGGATATTTCCCCTACTTATATGTTCCAAGCATATATTTTAAAGTGTGATTTTCAGGCATAATAAATGGAGGATAAGCTTAACTCTACAGGTTTCTTTGCATCCATAAGGTACTATACTGAAATTAGCATTGAAAAGATAATTTCTATAATTTTCAGATATATATCCTTACTAGAAAATATGTGATTATTTCTACAGGAAAAGCAAACAAACCAGCGTACCATGCTTATCTGGATTATAGCATGGGCAAAAAATGCACCTGACCTGGAGTCTCCAAAAGAATAGAAACCTGCAACATCCCTACCATAGTATAATAGTAGTAAGTACCTAATCTACAAGTCCTTCATGATAGCTTGCCATGTAACTCGTTATAGAGCTATTTATGGCAAATCTTTCTTTATTGAAATGATAAATGCTGAATCTACAAGCATTAATAGGGTATGACGGAATAAATTTGTATACTGTAAGGCACAGTTATGTTTACTTTAAGCCCTTTTTTTTGCGCAATAATTTTCAAGTAATTTGGGCAATTATTTGGGCATTTCTATGACACCAATACTCTATTTCTTACCTTCCCTTTTCTTCCATACAGAATTTCCCAGCAACCTTCCATATGTAGGGTGAAAATAAAATTATGTACTGTATATATTTTTCATTAAGCAGATTTTTTTTTTCTTTTGAACTTCTTGCTGTTGTATTAGGCACCGGACATATAATGGTTCCTAGCAGATGACAACAGAAATACCCGGAAGCAACTAGGCCTTGAAGCAAAAACTATTACAACACCGCCAACCATTATCTCCTACCTTATTTAGGTCCTTTAGGGCCAGGATTAGGCTACAACCTCGGAAATCTACAAAAACTATGTGAGGATTTTCATATTAAAAATCTTCAAGGGAAGCCACAGCAATTTCCCCTTCTGCCTTTATTATCTTCCAATTACCCGATCTATAGACTTAAAGAGGACCTGTCACTAGCTCAAAAGTGACCAGTTTTTGCTCTTATTTTATTCCTGCTGCTCCCCTCCGAATGCTGATTTTTTTTTTTTTAATCCGCGATACTATTCCAAAGATATGGGCGCTCATTGCTAGTGCTAATTTTAAGGTGTTTACTAAAAGGGTGTAGCTCACAACACACTTTAGGGGCACGTCTTTAAGCTGCTCTGTATTATCCTGTGAGTAAAGCCCTGTTGGTAAAATAAATAAAAAGTAGCAATGCATAAAAAAACATATCAGAAAAAATATTCTGAGTACTCAAGGGAGCAGCAGGAAAAGCACAGGCTACTTTTGATTTAGTAACAGGTCCCCTTTAAAGCCGGAAGATGTAATTTGATCCCCCACTGCAAACAGATTTGTAGACAGGTTCAAGCAGTTTTGAGGATGCAGGTTTTTCAGTGCAGAAGACAAAAATGATCTATATCTGATAAAATATAATACAAAGTTTCTTATCTTCACTTGCACTGTTGATTAATGAAAACAAAGAAGTGTAATTACTTTTTAACTTTGATGTTTTTGTACTCATTAAGATAAATGTCATCTTTGCAAGTGTTAATGTTGGCTTCAAATCACCAAAGCAAAAACCTTGATTCATTAAGGGGTGTACACCAGAATTCTGGCATAAAACACTTTATTAAGTTTAAAAAAAAAAAACAGTGACATTTGCCCTTTACATACTAGTCCTGGCCAGCTACGCCAATATAGGCATAGCTTGGGTGGGATATATGCTGGACAGGCCGTGGCTATGATTGTTGTCAAATTCATGAGAAGTTATGCCACTTTAGTAGAGTATCTTACTCTAGAAATGTACATCAATCGCTGATAATGTGATCATAAAATTTTACAAATCACATTACATGTAAACATTATTCAAAACATATAGCCTTTCTTCCCATCAAAAATTCAATAAATCCATTGAGACAAACATCCCCTTAATCATTGACATTTTTTAAACAACTTGCACGTAAACACCCATATTTCATAGAATCATAGAATGTTAGAGTTGGAAGGGACCTCCTTGGTCATCTGGTCCAACCCCCTGCTCAAAGCAGGAGTCACTAAATCATCCCAGACAGATATCTGTCCAGCCTCTGTTTGAAGACTTCCATTGACGGAGAACTCACCACTAGGGTTGAGCGACTTTGACTTTTTTAGGGTCGAGTCATGTTTCGCGAAACCCGACTTTTTGAAAAATCGAGTCGGGCGAAATCGGCCGATTACTGCGAAAAGTCGAGGATCGGCCGGAACACGAAATCCTATGCACGTCAATGGGTATTTTTTTTTTATTCCTCTCTCTCTCTCCCCTCCGTCCCAGCATAGAAAATCTCGTGTTACACATTGCAAATCCCTACTGCGCACAAGCGATAAAATGATGATAGCCGTGCACGCCCCTAACCCTATGTCATCACTCTGCCCACACTCCTTCATTGGCTGAAAAAATGGCGCTAAACGCGTCATACGAAACGCGACTTTGGCGCCAAGATCGCGTACCGCATGGCCGACCCCACACAGGGATCGGGTCGGGTTTCATGAGACGCCGACTTTGCTAAAAGTCGGCAACTTATGAAAATGAACGATCCGTTTCGCTCAACCCTACTCACCACCTCTCGTGGCAGTCTGTTCCACTCATTGATCACCCCGTCAAAAAATGTTTTCTAATATCTAATCTGTGTCTCCTCCCATTCAGTTTCATCCCATTGCTTCTAGTCTTTTCTTGTGCAAATGAGAATAAAGATGATCCTTCTACAATGTGACAGCCCTTGAGATATTTGTAGACAGCAATTAAGTCTCCTCTCAGTCTACTTTTATCAAGCTAAACATTTCCAAATCCTGTAAACGTTCCTCATAGGACATGGTTTGCAGACCGGTCACCATTCTGGTCGCTCTTCTCTGAACTTGCTCCAGTTTGTTGATGTCTTTTTTAAAATGTGGTGCCCAAAACTGGACACAGTATTCCAGATGAGATCTGACCAAAGAGGAGTAAAGGGCAATATTGACTTCACGTGATCTAGACTGCATGCTTTGGTTAATATATCCCAGAATCCAGTTTGCTGATATCATCTTTTATCAATTTGACAAAGATCTCCACTGAGGGACATGCCGACAAGGGGGGAAAAAACTGTGACTGTCTATGGAGATGTACTGGGACCGGGAGGGTCTCTATCTGTTCATTCTCAGGTTCAAGAGATTCTAGATCGTTTAATGTCTGCAAATCTGTCGCCGACATCGAAGGGTCAGTTTGAGATGAAAAGTATTTTTTGAGTATCAATTTGCGGGCAAAAAGCTCCAGGTCTTTTAGGAGCGTAAACCTATGAGATCCCTCCACCGGTGAAAAAGAGAGGCCTCTAGAGAGGACCTCTTTCTGAGCGGGTGATAGTATATAATGAGAGGTTTATTACCTTTAAGGTCTCTTCTCCTTGTGTTTCCTCATGTTGTATGAATGCTTTTTTCGTTGTATGGCTGGTGTATATTGGTTTTGAGGATGGGTTGCTATCGGACCGCCACTTTGTGTGGGTCCATTTTTTCCCCCCTAAAAAATAGTCTCCACCTGTTCCTTCTGATGTGGTGGAAAAGCTAGAAATGGAGTGTGATCTAGATTGAGCTCTTGATGGTTTCTTACACCAGCAATATACTTGTTTTAGTTGGTAATCCTCCAGATCTTGTAAATATTTCTTAGTTCTATTACATTGAATTTCTGATTCCCACTTGGAAAGATCCGTTTCCAGTGAGGAATCAAACTTGTTATATTCGTCACTGGAGAGTTTCCTGAAGTTTATCACGTATTGATTCGATCTCCTTCTCTATGTTTTCTAGTGTCCTTTTATCCGAGCCAATTAAAAGCTCTAGTAGTGTACGTGAGCATTTAGAGAGGGCTTCCTCCCATTTACTGGTAAAGGAAGAGTCTTCTACATTTAGTGTGGGAAAGAGTTGAATACGTAATCCCCTAGGTATGATGTCCTTTTGTAGGTAATTTTCTAGGGCGGCTTTGTTCCACCAGGTTTTTATCCTCTTTTTCAGGAGTTCCCTAATTTTCAGCTTCAACTCCTTTACATCTGGTTTTTCTCTGTCAATCAGCTGCTTCTCACCTAATACCGCCCCGAGTTGTGTCACCCAGGTTTTGTCCCGTTTTTTGTAGTCCATGAAACCTGTAAGGGAGTCTGTAGACACAATATAATAAAGAGAACTATAAACCTAAAAAAGGGGGGGCAATATTGTCATTCGGCCTGTAAAAATGTACGAGGCGGAGGTGTTTAAACAACTCAACAATAAAGATTATTATCGTAAACTTGACGCATTACCCCAGAGGTGTCAAACTGCATTCCTCGAGGGCCGCCAAAAGGTCATGTTTCCAGGATTTCCTTGTATTGCACAGGTGATAACTTAATCACCTGCACAGAATGATTCCAGCACCTTGTGGAATGCTAAGGAAATCCTGAAAACATTACCTGTTGGCGGCCCTTGAGGAATGCAGTGTGACACCTCTGCATTACCCACTATAACTTTTAAACGCCAACTCACTCATCTATTGGATGAGGGAATGGAGTACAACACCATCAATAATAAAATGGGAGAGGCCTTGTTACCAGAATTTCCGGTAGTCCCCACTTTTTATATACTTCCTAAAGTTCACAAAGACCCCCTATGCCCACCAGGGAGACCTATTGTCTCGGGCATTGGGGGTCTTTGTGAGCCTGCATGTAGATTCATTGATTTCTATCTGCAAAAATGCGTAGAAACTTAACCGTCTTTCGTCAAAGACACTACAGACGTACTGAGAAGGCTGGAGGGCCTTAATTTGGAGGAGGACATGTGGCTGGTGACCTGCGACGTGGAGTCCCTATACACGTCGATTGACCACAGCCACGGGATACGGGCTGTTCAATTTTTCCTTAAAATGACTAATTTGGATCCCAAATTGATCCAGTTTATACTTGATTTATTACATTATATACTCACTCATAATTACTTTGTGTTCAAGCACCGCCCCTTCCTACAGCTCCGGGGAACAGCAATGGGGACGTCTTGTGCGCCCTCATATGCTAATCTTTTCCTGGGGCTGTGGGAGAGGGATACAGTCCTTGACACACCTGGACACAGTTCCGTTGTCTCGTGGCTGCGGTACATCGATGATGTACTTTTTATCTGGCAGGGCTCCACGTCGCGGCTCGAGCAGTTCCTTGGCCTCAACAATAACCCACTAAATATCAAAATGACTTGGAAATTTAGCCAAACCACAATTTATTTTCTTGATCTACAAATCACCAAATTTGAGGACGGTAGTGTCTGTACTGATATTTTCAGAAAAGCCACAGCAACGAATACGTTGCTGCACTTCTCATCCTCACACCCACCAAAACTTAAAAGCTCCATCCCTACGGGACAATTTTTAAGAGCTCGTCGCATCTGCTCCAATGATATGACGTTTCATAGACAAGCTAAAGATTTAGAATGGAGGTTCAAAAAAAGCCGGATTACTCACCGGTAATGCTCTTTTAGTGAGTCCACGACAGCACCCCACTGGAGAGAGGGATCCGCCCCGCAGGAACAGGAAACCTACCGAGAAATAAAAGGGGGCGGTCCGCCTCTCCTCCTCAGTTTTGATTTCAGAGTACCCGGAGGACCGCCAGTATTAGGCAAATCATTTATTTCATTTTTCAAACTTATTTGCTTATGATTAAAAGAATTTTTACTCAATAGTATGTACTATATTAATCTAGGGAGGGATGTAAGAGGGTGCTGTCGTGGACTCACTAAAAGAGCATTACCGGTGAGTAATCCGGCTTTTTACTCTTCGCCACGACAGCACCCCACTGGAGATCTTTCAGAGACCATCACCTAGGGGGGGGAACCACCGTGCGGAGGACAGTCCTGCCAAAGTCTAGGTCAGAAGTTGACGATAGGTCAAGCCTATAGTGATTATAGAAGGTAGAGGGATTTGACCAAGTTGCGGCCTTACATATAGTCTCAATTGGGACCTCTCCCCTTTCTGCCCAGGAGGATGCCATAGCTCTGGTAGAGTGCGCTGTTATGCCTTCCGGAGGGTTTTCTTTCCTCGCGGAATAAGCCAGTCTGATAGACTCTCTGATCCACCGGGATAAGGTGCTTTTTGTTACTCCATGACCCTTCTTGTGACCCTGGAAGGAAATAAACAGAGCCCTACACTGTCGCCAGCTACTGGTCCTTTCAATGTATTTTAACACTACTCTTTTAACATCTAGAGTGTGGTACTTCTGTTCTTCAGGAGTGGAGGGATTACTGAAGAAAGTGGGAAAAATTATTTCCTGAGACCTATGGAATTTCTTTGCTACTTTGGGAAGGAAGGAAGGAAGGGTCTGGTTTAAGGATCAACTTATCCTGAAAGGTTAACAGGAAAGGTGGATCTACAGAGAGAGCTTGGATGTCACTGATTCTCCTAGCTGAAGTCAGTGCTACCAATAGGGCCGTTTTTAGTGATAGGCTTTTGATTGGTATTGAATCTATTGGTTCAAATGGAGAGTCTGTTAGGGCTTGTAAAACTAAATTTAGATCCCAGGGAGGAATTCTAGGTATATTAACTGGATTTATCCGTTCGCAGGCTGTAATAAATCGGGATACCCATCTATCTCCCGCAATATTATGGCCATAGAGGGCTCCTAGTGCTGAAACATGAACCTTTAAGGTGTTTACAGATAAACCTAGTTCTCTCCCTTTTTGAAGAAATTCCAGGATAGACTGTATCGGAATTTCTGACGTGTTTGAAGATGTATGGAATTGTAGGAATTTTTTCCATATTCTTGCATAGATTCTTGTAGTGGAAGGTTTTCTACTTTGGAGGAGTGTCAATCAATCCCTCCGAGAACCCCCTTGATTTTAGCATCTGCCTCTCAAATTCCAGGCCGTCAGATGGAGATTGTCCACCTGAGGGTGGAAAAACGGACCCTGGAAGAGAAGGTAGGGTGTTGAGGGGAGGACCCAAGGATCTGAGACCGACATGGTTTGTAGCCACGAGAGCCATGGTCTCTTGGGCCAGAATGGAGCTATCAGTATCACTTTTGCTCCTTCTGATTTTGCATATGATTGGGGTAGTAATATGATCGGAGGAAAAGCGTACGCCAGACTGAACTGCCAAGGGGCTTGGAGAGCGTCCAGAATGTCCGGATGATCCGCTGGAGACAAGGAGGCAAACCTCCGGACTTTTCTGTTTCTTCTTGTGGCGAAGAGATCTATTTGAGGACGGCCCCATAGGGATATTATGTCCAGAAAAATCTGCTGGTTTAGGCACCACTCCCCTTGTCTCAAGGTGTGTCGACTTAAGAAGTCCTGCTGATTGTTTTCTCCTCTTATGTGCAGCGCAGTAAGGGATGTTAGGCGACTTTCTGCTAGATTCAAGATTTCTGTAGTAGAAGACATCAGAGTCTCTGATCGCGTGCCTCCTTGCCTGTTTAGATACGCCACTGTGGTGGTGTTGTCGGAAAGGATTCGGACGTCTTTCCCCCGAAGCTGTGGGTGGAAATGGTATAAGGCGTATTTTACTGCATTTAGTTCTTTAACGTTAGAGGAGCTGCAGCTTTCCTCCATGTTCCATAACCCTTGGCAAAAATCATTCCCCATATGAGCGCCCCATCCATGAGGACTGGCGTCAGTGGTTATGGTATGAGATGGCGTTATTACCCATGGAACACCACTCATCAAATGATTTGAGTCTAGCCACCACGCTAAGGAAGACAAAACCTCCTGAGATAAGGTTATTTTTGCATTTAGGTGACCAAATAACCGTCTATCTTGTAAAATTTGATGTTGTAGTGTTCGAGTATGGTATTGAGCCCATCTTACTGCAGGTATACAAGAGATAAGAGACCCTAGTAAAGACATAGCTTGTCTTAGGGATATACGTGGATTATTTATCGCGGCTAGGACTTTGTGTCTGATCAGTAGTATCTTTACCTGAGGCAGAAGACACTTTTGAGATATGGAGTTTAGATGGAACCCCAAGAACGCCTGACGGGAAAGCGGAGTGAGTCTGGATTTGTTGGTATTGATGATCCAGCCCAAGTCCTGTAGAGAGGAAATTGCGTAAGCTAAACGATCAGTACATTGAGTAACTGAATTTCCTATTACCAAAAAGTCATCCAGATAGGGATAACGTTTCCTTCTGGCGAAGGTAGGCCATCACCTCTAGCATTATCTTGGTGAAGATCCTCGGAGCTGTTGAAAGGCTGAAGGGCAAGGCCACATACTGGAAATGACGAATCTCGTTGTTGATTATTACCGCCACCCTGAGGAATTTTTGGTATCTGTCATGAATAGGGAGATGATAGCAAGCATCTTTTAGATCAATGCCCCCCCATCATACAGTTTGGAAAGAGGAGTTTTATAGTGGACCTAATGGATTCCATCTTAAATGTATAGTTTTCAATAAATGAATTGAGTTTTTTAAGGTTTATGATTGTCCTGAAAGAACCGTCGGGCTTGGAAATTAGGAATAAGGGAGAGTAGAATCCCCTACCTTCCTGTCCCACCGGAACTTGGACTAAGACCCGTTTTGATAATAGGGTTTGAATTTCAAGCTCTAGAGCCTGTTGTTGTATAGGCGAGCTGAGGGATGTTATAATATAAGACTCGTGGGGAACACGAGAGAATTTTAGTTTAATTCCATCTCGGATTATATTTAAAACCCACGAGCTAGATGTTATTTTTTCCCATTGAGTGGTGAAAAACTTCAGTCTGCCCCCAACTGGTATATCCTCAGTATTTGTTGTCTTTTGGGGGGTTTGGTCTTCTAAACATGGTACCTCTCTGCTTGTCGTCTTTAGCGGTCCATGTTGTAGACCTATCCGTTTGCCTCCTTTTGCCAAACGGTCTCCTTTTAAAGGCTCTCCTGTAAAAGGGAATAGAGGAATCAGGAAAGGCTTTCTTCCTGTCCTTTGCCTTTTTGAGTATTTCGTCTAAGGTTTTACCAAAGAGGTACTCACCCTCACATGGGATTGCGCATATTTTAGATTTAGATTGCGCGTCCCCTTTCCAGCTTTTCATCCATAGCGCTCGTCTTACGTTATTCACGAGGCCTGCAGATCTTGCTGCCAAACGGAGTGAGTCGGCGGAAGCGTCTGCCATAAAGGCCGCTGCTCCTCGTATTAAGGGGATGGCCGCCCGTAGTTTTGCTCTTGAACTTTTATTTTCAATTTGCTGGTCTAACTGATCAATCCAGATGATCATTGACCGGGCAGCGCAAGTGCTGACTACTGCAGGTTTGAATATTCCTGTAGCCGCTTCCCAAGAACGTTTAAGGGATGATTCAGCCTTACGATCCAAAGGATCGACCAGTAGTCCCGCATCCTCCACAGGTAGAGTGGATTGCTTAGAGGTAGAGGCTACAGCTGTGTCGACCTTAGGGACTTTGGTCCATGTAAGAAGCTCCTCGTCACTAAACGGATATTTTCGTTTTGACGCTGAGGGTAGAAAGCTTCTCTCATCCTGCTTCTCCCACTCTCTTTTAATTAATGCTTTCACTGCTGGTATAACTGGAAAACATCTCCTCTTTCTCTCTGCCAAACCCGCGAACATTGTCCTGCGTGGTTTGCGCACCCTTAGTTTCCTCACACCCCATGGTATTTTGAATTGACTTTACCAAGTTGTCCACACTAAGGGAAAACATGAGCGTCCCTCGATCTCTGATGAGGATGATGATGAACATGATGATAGGGAGGCGTCTGACAGTACAGGTTGGTCACTATCGGAGTCTGACACAGGTGTCGGTGTTTTGGACTTAGTACTACGTGGTTTGTCCTGGGCCATATTTTTTAGTTCCTCCCTAATAATGGCCCGTAAGTCCGTAATGGACACTGCTGCTCCCTGTGTTGTTTCCTTAAAACAGTCCTTGCAAAGTTTTTTGGGGTATGAGTCTGGAAGGGGCTGGCTACACAAGGCACATTCCTTATGCTTCGTTTTTTGTCGCTTTTTGGACTAAGCGTAATAAGTAGAGAAAGAGAAAAGAGAGAAGTAGGGAGACAACGTCAGCTTAATAGGCAGAGTTCACAAACTCACCCAGTGAAGCAAATAATACCGGATCAGAAGGCCGAGATCCTGTTCTGGATCCGTCGCTTTTACGAGTGGTCTCCGAGGATCCTCTGGGGTGATCTTTGGCGGGGGGTACTGGATCTCGAGCTGTGGGGTCCATGGCACCTGGGGATGACATCTCTGCATCGCCGTATTACCGTTCATGTGCGGTTTAAATAGTGCGCCCATTTTTTTTTTTTTTTGCAGTGCGCATGCACAGATCGGCGCTGGCTCCCCCGCCCTAGATCCGGCCTAGGCGCCCCGGAAGTCCACCATCCATTTCCGGGGTAGCCTGTATTGCGGCGGTCGGCGCATGTGCGGTCCGGGATTTCCGCATCGGACCGCAATAGGAGTGCAGCCGCTCTCTTACCTCCAGCCGGCTTCCTCTTACTGCCGTACCGCCACCGCAGATGATGCCAGGCGGCCTTCCCCGGCCGTCTGCGTGCTCCTTCAGACGAGGAGGGAGCCGTCTAACGGAACTCCCCCGACGCTGCTTCTGAGCCGCAGCCCCTGCCGTTCTCATGGATACCGCGCAGGCGGCATGCTAGCCCAGGTATGCCGTGTAGTCCTGTTGTTCCTGTACATTCCCGCAGGAACAGGAAACCTAAACTGAGGAGAGGCGGACCGCCCCCTTTTATTTCTCGGTAGGTTTCCTGTTCCTGCGGGGCGGATCCCTCTCTCCAGTGGGGTGCTGTCGTGGCGAAGAGTAAAATAGAGGATATCCATCTAAGGACATAATAAGGGGTTATTCTCGCGCTTTGCAAGAAGACAGACTACATCTTCTGTCAAAACCCCCTCGAAACCAAATCACACTGACAGATACACGGCCAAGATTTATTACTAAATTCAATTCAAACTGGATGGAGATCAATCGTATCTTTAAAAAGCATTGGCCAATCTTACTAACCGATAGAGACCTACAAAAACAACTCACGCCCTATCCTTCCATTACATGGCGTAAATCCCAGACTTTAGGCGATACATTATGCAGAAGTCACTACATACCTCCCAAAAGCAATCCCTTTTTAATCAACAGCAAAGGACCACCTTGGGGATGTTTCCCTTGTGGAAACTGCTCTGCATGCCGTAACATTATCAGGACAAAGGAATTTTCAAACTCAAAGGGTGACAAGATATACAAAATAGTACATCACATGCAATACAAGAAGCAGTAGTATATCACATAAGTTGCCCCTGTGGCCTTATTTATATTGGCATGACGACCAGAGCATTCAAAATTCGGATCCAAGAGCATATAAGAGACATCAAAAACGCAGCAGAATGCCTAGAACCACACCTTTTAAAAACTATCCCAAAGCACTTCCGAGATGTCCATCAATGCAATCCAAAGGGACTTATAGCCCGCGGTATCAATCACGTGTATATGGGCATTCGGGGAGGGAATCTTAAAAACTTATGCAGAAAGAAACACGGTGGATAGTGATCCTTGACACCATGACACCTAATGGCCTTAATGAGGCCATCAGCTTCAAGCCCTTTCTTTAAACATCTATTTGTGTGCTAATTTTATTTGGGTCATGGATTATGTTGTTTTTATTTTCTGATATTTACTGTTTGTTTTGATTTTCTAGATGTTATCCTGTCTTATTATCAAGCATATTGCCTTTCCTGTTTCGGTGATTTAGCCATGAACATCATCGCTATTGGACCAATTTGAAAGAACATCTTGAGTTCCTGATGTATTTAATGAACGCTACTAAGAGGCCTGGACCTATAGTAACATCGAGTTTACATAACGTTTATTGCTATTCTGTGGTCTATGTGACACCTGTAAAGTATGCTATTGTTATATTTATAAGCTTAGATGTTCCTAACTGTTATGGTTTGTGGTAGTGGTAGTATGACTACGGACAGTATATAATTACCCTATCTTAACATGGATAAATACATTTTTCTCATTCATAGTTATATTTTCGTTTACTTATTTATCTATCATTATTTTTTGTGATACTTTATTGTTAAAAAACCTTTATCTAATTTTTTTTATGTTTTCATTATGTTAGTATCTGCATGCTGTTTACGGCCGGCACCCGTGCGTCAGCTGACCTGAGCGGCTCTCATTATAGTGCTGCTTATGTACTTCTTACCACTAACATTCGGTAAACAACTTTTCCCAATCGTACACATCCCTTGGCACCGACGCACTACAGTATGTTTGTGCGCTGCGCCTGGCCGGCACCCATGTGTCAGCTGATTTGAGTTGCCCTTACTATGGTGCTACCTTTTTACCTTTTACTACCGACATCCGGGAACCAGCTCAATCCAATTGCACACATCTCCTGACGCAGACGCGCTCTGCTCGCGCGCTGCACCCGTCCAGTTTTGGGGGCGGCCCGTGCTCGTTACCGCGGTGATGGGAAGTGATGACGGAAGTCCTCCTTCCCATTGTCTGCGTCACGCGCCGGGCCTCTCCCCCACGGGGCGGGGCATCGCGGGCAGCAGCGCGTCGATTCGCTGATTAGCCCCTTCAGTCATATACTTATACCCATGACCCCTATCTTTTAACCACGCCTCCTGACGAAGCCGTAGGAGGTGAAACGCGCGTCGGGGCTTAGCGTGTCCCATAGACACGGCGGCATACAGAGTATCATGTCACAAGGTAAAGCAACGGAATTTATTATTATGACTGATCTATCTTTGATACGGACGTCCATTTTAGATAGAGAGCATTGTCTCTTACCGGACACAAGTAAATTAATTATCCGAAGTCATTTGCTCACATGGTCACATATCCTGACAGCACTCAGTGAAGCATACAGCTTTCCAGTTTAACTGACAAATGTGCAGTCTAATCAGGCATGTTAAATAGAGAATTTAATGATATCTCTTTTGTCCCATTTAATACGATTCTGTTCTTTATACATTGCAGACCATTTGTATTCCTTGTCTCTCATAATATTGTATGTGCGGCCGTGGTTCTTGGGAAGCGTCTACCTATTTTTCTACATTCTGGCGCCTACTGATGTCATCTTGTATGGCGCCAGCGTGTATGTATTTTGGCTATATTCTACCCATACACTCTTGTCCTTTAATTGTATTTATACATGTTCAATAAAATTTGAATTGTTTATTGTATTCACTTCCTCTGGTCATTCTATGATCTCTTGAGATACATACCTTATTAGGGTTTCAATATGGTTACCAATTATTTATTTAAATATGGAGATCTTAGCTTATATTGCTCTCTTTTTTTAGCACATTTTTGGTATATAAAAGAAATGAAAGCTGTTGTGTGATTGGCTTCTATGGGCAGTTTCAATCGTTTCCCCAGTGATATACATTTTTATCAGACAACTGCACACCACACCAATTGGTTGCACAACAAACACTGATAAAGGTGTTTGTTTTTGGGAAATATTTATTTGGGCAGAACTTTTACAGCTTAATCTTTCTTGGCAGCAGCCTTTCTCATTGCAGCCAGCACATTGCTGAGTTCTTCTCTCTTTCTCTTGGCCCGAATGTGAGTTCCAATCTAAAAACAAAGAGAAAGGTGGCTCAATAGTGTTGTTAAAATCCATACATGAAGTACTGCACATTACTTCATACAGCTCAGAGCAGGTGTTTGCATTGCTGAAGTTAGCCATCAATATGTATTCTCAGTTCTGCTATCATGTCAACATCCTATATCCAAATACCACTATCAGATGCAAAATATTTGGCCCCCTTACACCACATTTTGAAAAGCTGAAAGACTGCTGTCTCAAATCCTGACAAATTCACCACAATTTACAGCAGTGTCAATTTTATTAAAAACCCCTACGAAAGTGCTTAGCTAGTGTAAATTTCTCTTACTGGCACTCAGGGCTATGGAGTTGGGAGACGTGGAGTCGGATGAGTTGTAGTGTCAGTATAAAATGGACAGACTCCGAAAATAAATAAAATTGGGTTCAGTAGTTCAGTGCAGGATTTGCTGTAAATGTTTTCATACGAATTTGGGAAAGTTATGAAATGTCCCATAAATGTCTGTTCTGTTCCTGATCGTAGGATCTCGGCTTTTAGTGGAGATGAATCTGTGCTGCACTTTACACTGTGTTCCAAATTATTATGCAAATTGGATTTAAGTGTGATAAAGATTTAATTGTTTTGTTTTTCAAATAAACTCGTGGATGGTATTGTGTCTCAGGGCTCAATGGATCACTGAAATCAATCTTAAACACATGGGATAATTAGCTTTCCAGGTGATTCTAATTAAAGGAAAACTACTTAAAAATGATGTTCCACATTATTAAGCAGGTCACAGTTTTCAAGTAACATGGGAAAGAAAAAGGATCTCTCTGCTGCTAAAAAGCATCAAATAGTGCAATGCCTTGGTGAAGGGATGAAAACATTAGAAATTTCCCAAAAAACTTAAGCGTGATCATCGTACTGTTAGGGTATGTGTCCACGTTCAGGATTGCATCAGGATTTGGTCAGGATTTTTCATCAGTATTTGTAAGCCAAAACCAGGAGTGGGTGATAAATGCAGAAGTGGAGCATATGTTTCTATTATACTTTTCCTCTAATTGATCCACTCCTGGTTTGGTTTTGGCTTACAAATAATGATGAAAAATCCTGACCAAATCCTGATGCAATCCTGAATGTGGACACATACCCTTAAGAGATTTGTGGCTGTATCTGAGCACAGATGTGTTTGTGCTGATAAAGGCATGATGAGGAAGATTTCTGCCAGGCAAGTTCATCGGATTAAGAGAGCAGCTGCTAAAAAGCCATTACAAAGCAGCAAACAGATATTTGAAGCTGATGGTGCCTCGAGTCCCTCGTACCTCAAGGTGTAGGCTCCTTTCAAAGGCTTCCTGTGGTGCATAAACCTACTATTCGGCCACCCTTAAACAGTGTTCACAAGCAGAAATGGTTGCATTGGGCCCACACATACATGAAGACTAATTTCCAAACAGTCTTGTTTACTGATAAGTGTTGAGCAACCCTGGATGGTCCAAATGGATGGAGTAGTGGATGGTTGGTGGATGGCCACCATGTCCCAACAAGGCTGCAACAACAGCAAGGAGGTGGAGGAGTCATGTTTTGGGCCGGAATCATGGAGAAAAAGCTGGTAGGGGCCTTTAAAGTTCCTGAAGGTGTGAAAATGACCTCTGCAAAGTATATAGAGTTTCTGACTGACAACTTTCCTCAATGGTATAAAAAGCAGAAACGTGCCTTCAGGAGCAAAATCATCTTCATACATGACAATGCACCATCTCATGCTGCAAAGAAAACCTCTGACTCATTGGCTGCTATGGGCATAAAAGGAGATGAACTCATGGTGTGGCCACCATCTTCCCCTGACCTCAACCCTATCGAGAACCTTTGGAGTATCATCAAGCAAAAGACCTATGAGGGTGGGAGGCAGTTCACATCAAAACAGCAGCTCTGGGAGGCTATTCTGACTTCATGCAAAAAAATACAAGCAGAAACTCAATGGATGCAGGAATTGTGAAGGTGATATCAAAGAAGGGTTCCTATGGTAACATGTAACTTGGCCTGTTAGGAGGTTTTGGAGTTAAATAGCTTTTTTGTTCAGTGAATGTGACCTCCTAATGCTGCAAATTCCACAAATGAGCATTTTCAGTTCTTTAAAACATATCAAACATATTCTACTGTGCCTAATAATTTGGAACAGTGCATTTTACGTTTTTATTCATTTTGGAGATTATACTGTTATCATTGGGAGGTTTATTCAATAAAATTCGATGTATACTCTAACAGGTGATTACTTTTATTAGACCGACTCATTTGCACCAACCATTTAGGAAAATCAGAAAAATGTCATTTGCATAATAATTTGGAACATAGTGTATGTACATGCTCAGTAGTGACCAGGGCTGTGGAGATGAATCTGTGCTGCACTCTATGTACATGCTCAGTAGTGACCAGGGCTGTGGAGATGAATCTGTGCTGCACTTTATGTACATGCTCAGTAGTGACCAGGGCTGTAGAGATGAATCTGTGATGCACTCTATGTACATGCTCAGTAGTAAGGCAGTGCTGTGGGGTCAAAGTCTGAAGTCAGAGATATGGAGGAGTTGGAGGTTTGGCTTACTGACTCCACAGCCCTGCTGGCACTAGACCATCAAAGTTTATTGAGAGATGCAAGTCTCTTAATAAATTAGGCAAATACTCCAGCTCACTTAATATATGAACCAGCACTAGTAAATTCCCTCCAAAAACACCACATGCAACCACACATGTCAACTAAAATATGGATCATACCACATACCCTTTTCTTAATGAACTTAAGAGCTCTTTTATCCTTGGACACCTTCAGCAACTCCATGGCACGTCTCTCATAAGGAGCAAAGCCACAAACTTCACGAATCATGTCACGGACAAATTTGGTGTGCTTTGTCAGGCGCTACAAGAAAAACATTACAGAACATGGTATTTATAATGGTTCTCGGTGATAAGAGCTTACATTAATAAATCCTTGCCTTTCAAGAATTTGACTAACATCCACAGTACATATAAGGGCCTTAAGCAAATTAAAATGGGACTGAGCTGCAGTGCCAACCACATGCAGACACCAGTAGATTAACATTATGCCATACAGTCTGATATACCTCTTTGTTATGCTTCATGCACAGGAAAGAACAGCAGGACGCACTTTCCTGTGCAGTGAAGACATTCCACTGTATACAAATGCTCAGCAGTTACCAAGATGATACTTGGCAACTGCTGAGACCATAGTGGCCAATGGAGATGTATGGCATATGCGTTGTGTGCAGGTACAAGGCAGGTAGGAATTGTGCAGAACATGCCAATAGTATGGCTATTGGAAAAAAAAAACTCCCTGTAGCTTAGAGGTTGCCCAGGAATTAAACATTGATGGTCTATAGCTAGCATGGCTCATCAATGTCTGATCGGGGCGCGACACCCAACACTCTCGCAGATCAGCTGTTCACGGTGTTGGTGGGGGCCAGAACTGCTATGATTGTATAGTGGCCACAGCCAGGTATTGCTTGTGTCACCTATTGAAATCAATAGGGGGCAGATATGCAGTACACAGCCACCATCCTGTCAACCGAGCAGTTCTGGCCTCTGCCGACACTGGGAAAACTTATTGGTGGGGAGATGCTGGGCGTCGCTCCCCCACCAATCACTTATTGATGATCACATTGATGACATTCTAATAGGCCAATGTTTAAGTGTTGGACAACACCTTTAATATCGGGAGGAAGGTGTAGACTCTAATCTTAGCAACATAAATGTCACCAATAGAATGTATTGGAAGCGCGGAATCGGCACGATTCAGTGAACACATGCGGATTCACCTGCGTTCAATAGATGGTAGGGATTTGGACACAGTGAACATGTGATGTGTCCATAGCGTTGCTACTTCCGGATCATGGGCACACGGCCCTACACTTTTCCAACATTGCTCCAGTCAGTCTCTGGAAAAAAAATGACCTGCCGGCAACTCCAGTGTTTCATGGAGCTGCACAGAGGTCACTTTTCAATACATTTCTTTATGAGCCTCTTCTGGCTCTCAGACTTGCATTGAGAGTGTGTGAAACAGCTTCTCACTTCTGACCAGGCACAAGCTGGCACTGCAGGACTGGAGCAGCATTGGTAAAAGGTAAAACCGCCACAAGGTGATCGAAGAAGGGGACTTGCATATAAAGCGCCATTCCAGAACTGAAAAAACATTAGTATGCTAAAATATGACTAGACAAGACCCTTTACAGCATTAATTGCAATGTGCTGGGGAAAGGGTGAACAAAGGAACTATTCAACATTTATACTCACCCCTCTCCTGCGGGAGTGTCTGATCTTTGCAACATTCTTAGTTACTTTATGGCCTTTATTAAGGCCCACAGCCATAGGATACCTGATAGCCATTCTGAAAATGAAGAAGAGATTTTACATATAGCACATAAGCAAATCTCAGTGTAGTATAGAACATAAGCACACTACAAAACTACATATTGGTTCTACAAATGGGTATAAAAAAATATAATACACAAATGTAATAAGCATTTAGAGATGGAGAATTTATTTGCAGGACTCCAAGCCCATCCACCATGTCTGTCATCTGAACACTGGACAGGAGGCCAGTGAATTTTCTTAACTCCTCCTTTGATTAGCCGTGTGTGTCATGACACAATGTTGATGCATCAGCCTAGCTAATCAAAAGCAAGGAGATTTACAGGGCTCCCTTCCAGCAGTGAGATGATGGACCGGAATGCTGCGAATCAATGCAAGATTTCTGCAGATAAATGATCGCATTGGATTTAAAGGGTTATGTTCCAATTCGCACTGCTCTGCAACCATCATTGTGACAGTTGGTAATTAGAGGGCAGCTCAGCCTCCAGAATCTCACTCAAAGCACAATGGAATAAACAATGGGTAACCTCACCGATCCCCTGCAACATCCCTGTGGTCGCACACAACCACTGAGGTGACCACCACAGACAGTGATTGCTACAGCCAGCATGGCCATAGGTGAAAATTATTAACTTCCATCACTTGAGATTTTGTATTAAATTAACATAAAGACCTGACAACTCCATTAATTCACATCCAACAGGCTTTTAGCGCACAGTGTTACAAGCATGATTTTTCTATAAAGGTTTCATTCCCAAAGCACCACTCCAGCGGTTTATTGCACAGCTGGAGAAGTACTTTAAATGAACTCACTCTCCTGTCATCCCCTTAAGGGCATGTGCCCACAGTCAGTAATCGTTGCGGGTTGGACGCTGCGTACAGCATCAAACCCGCAGCGTCCAGATGTTGCAGCATAGTGGATGGGATTTCAAGAAGTCACATGTCCACTATGTGTCCACAGACGCGCTAAGCTCACCCGTGGAGACGCACACGTGGCACGTCTTTCCGGACCGCAGCATGTCGACTTCTCTTGCATTTCAACCATACAATGTATTGGACGCGGTGAATCCGCACGGTTCAGTAATCACAGAGGAATCACCTGCGCTCAATAGACGGCAGCGCTATGGACACAGTGAACATGCACTGCTAGCTCCGGATCGTTTACACCCAACCTCACCTTTTTCCAGCGTCCCATAAGTCTCTGGTGAAAAACGACCTACTGGCAACTCCACCGTTCCATGGAGCTGCGCAGAGGTCACTTGTCACTACATCTCTAGGAGATCCTCGTTCTGGCTCCCAGACTGGTATTGAGAGTGTGTGACATAGGACCAGTCAGAAGTTACAGGCACAAGCTGGCGCTGCAGGACTGGAGCAGGGGCGGTAATAGGGGAAGCAGCCGGAAGGTGACCGGAGACTTACAATTACACGTCACTCCAGAGCAGAAAAAAAACAAAAAAAAACCACACTATAGAGTGGTGCATTAAAAGGGGTTGTCCCATTTCAGTAAAGCTTTTCCTAAACGCTTCATTAGTAAAAACAGACTGAGCTTTCCTCCCCCTCCTTGGGTCCAGCACAGAGTCCCCACTGCTGCTCCCCTCGTCTGATGCAGAGCCAGGACCCCAGCACTATAGGCGGGAGACCACGCTGGACACAGGAGGATGCAGAAAGGACGGCGGGCCTCCATTAATGGGAATTACAGGAAAAAGGACGACTCCGAGAATCACACACAGCGTGCAGACACGGCGGGGAGGACGGGCCCCAAAGGAGAGCCAGCACCAACAGAGCGCCGTACACACGGCCCCCGCCAGGAGCTAACGCACACCCAGACCCCCGTATACACGGCCCCCGCCAGGAGCTAACGCACACCCAGACCCCCGGACACACGGCCCCCGCCAGGAGCTAACGCACACCCAGACCCCCGTACACACGGCCCCCGAGAGGAGCTAACACACACCCAGACCCCCGTACACACGGCCCCCGCCAGGAGATAACGCACACCCAGACCCCCGTACACACTGCCCCCGCCAGGAGATAACGCACACCCAGACCCCCGTACACACGGCCCCCGCCAGGAGATAACGCACACCCAGACCCCCGTACACACGGCCCCCGCCAGGAGATAACGCACACCCAGACCCCCGTACACACGGCCCCCGCCAGGAGATAACGCACACCCAGACCCCCGTACACACTGCCCCCGCCAGGAGATAACGCACACCCAGACCCCCGTACACACGGCCCCCGCCAGGAGATAACGCACACCCAGACCCCCGTACACACGGCCCCCGCCAGGAGATAACGCACACCCAGACCCCCGTACACACGGCCCCCGAGAGGAGATAACGCACACCCAGACCCCCGTACACACGGCCCCCGCCAGGAGCTAACGCACACCCAGACCCCCGTACACATGGCCCCCGCCAGGAGATAACGCACACCCAGACCCACGTACACACTGCCCCCGCCAGGAGATAACGCACACCCAGACACCCGTACACACGGCCCCCGAGAGGAGATAACGCACACCCAGACCCCCGTACACACAGCCCCCGCCTGGAGATAACGCACACCCAGACCCCCGTACACACGGCCCCCGAGAGGAGATAACGCACACCCAGACACCCGTACACACGGCCCCCGCCAGGAGCTAACGCACACCCAGACCCCCGTACACATGGCCCCCGCCAGGAGATAACGCACACCCAGACCCCCGTAGACACGGCCCCCGAGAGGAGATAACGCACACCCAGACCCCCGGGGACGCGCCCCACCTAAGCACACTGACATGCGGCCGCTCAGGAAAAGGATGGCAGAGATATTACACAGATCTTACCAGCCGCTGCTAGGCACGTACCTGTACAGTCTGATGGCGGACACACCGGAAGGAAGGAGCTGAACCGGAAGTGTTTTATTTAATACGTCGGCTGAGACCTCCAGAGCCTGGGAGGTAAATGCTAGAGTGTATGGGCTCCTTCCAGGTGTGACGTCATTTCCGGGGCGTGTCCTATCGGGAGGGGGCGTGTTGTGAGTTCAGAGCAATAAGACCAGACCAATAAGCAGCCAGGTGTTCTGAAAATTGTCGGCATGTCGTAGATAGTAGGGATGGGCGAGGCTACGGAGTCACGTGGCGCAAACTGACCAATCACGGCCAAGCAACAGCTGAAGATGCAGGGTGGAGAGAAGAGGAGCTCTGGGCGTCAACATGCCTGAAAATTTCAGGGAGGGGCGTGAGTATGGCACCTGGGGGCCTGGTTAAAACCACAATAGTGAGGGAGGGGGCGTGACAAAGGGAGGGGGGCGTTACTATGCCCAGAAATTTCAGGGCGTCTTCATTTCTGCAAAGGGGGGTGATTAAAGCAGCGGGGAGTGACTACATGCCGAGAAGGGGAGTGTATACATGCCCAGGAAGGAATGTCAGTCCTGAACGTGCATTCATTGAACACTCAGGACAGATAGCCGAGAGGAGAAAAGCAGTTATGGAGGACGCTACGGCGGTGAGTGCGATTATCGTGCCGTGTGGATGAGCCCCTATCTCTTCACGATGCTGAAGTTGGTTTCTTATTCGTTCAGTTTCTTATTCGGCTATTTTTTATTTTCTGTTTTTTTCAGGTTTTTCAATAAAAATAAACCATTCTAAGTATATAATATTATGCGGTCATGTGCCCTCTTGTGAATACACATAAAAACAGATAAAAATATTAGAAGGCTGGCACAAAAATGGGCATCAAAGTGGGCACTGAGGTATGGTATTAAAGGTGTTAAATGGCTTTGTGCCACTGATCTGACACCTGACTTGCATACCTTGTGATGCCACACATCAAGTTCCTGTCAATCCAGCCTGGCACAAATGGGTTCTGGGCATCAGAACTGGCATCAAAGTGGGCAGAGAACCAATTTTCACACATGCGAATAAGTAACAGCTATTTTTAAGGGGTTAAATGCCTTTGTGCCACTTATTAAACACCTGATTTACATACCTACTGATGCCCCACATGAAATCCATGTCACTCCAGCCTGGCACAAATGGGTTCTGGGCATCAAAACTGGCATCAAATGGGGCAAATCGCCCATTTTCACAGATTTGAATAAGTAACAGCTATTTTTGAGGGGTTAAATGCCTTTGTGCCACTGATCTAACACCTGATTTACATACCTACTGATGCCCCACATGAAATCCATGTCACTGCAGCCTGGCACAAATGGGTTCTGGGCATCAGAACTGGCATCAAAGTGGGCAAATCGTACATTTTCACAAATTTGAATAAGTAACAGCAATTTTTAAGGGGTTAAATGCCTTTGTGCCACTAATCTAACACCTGATTTACATACCTAGTGATGCCCCACATCAAAGTCAAATCACTTCAGCCTGGCACAAATGGGTTCTGGGCATCAAAACTGGCATCAAAGGGGGCAAATTGCACATTTTCACAGATTTGAATAAGTAACAGCTATTTTTAAGGGGTTAAATGCCTTTGTGCCACTAATCTAACACCTGATTTACATACCTACTGGTACCCCACATGAAATCCATGTCACTGCAGCCTGGCACAAATGGGTTCTGGGCATCAGAACTGGCATCAAAGGGGGCAAACAGCTCATTTTCACAGATTTGAATAAGTAACTGATGTTTTTAAGGGGTTAAATGCCTTTGTGCCACTAATCTAACACCTGATTTACATACCTACTGATGCCCCACATGAAATACATGTCACTCCAGCCTGGCATAAATGGGTTCTGGGCATCAGAACTGGCATCAAATTGGGCAAATCACCCATTTTCACAGATTTGAATAAGTAACAGCTATTTTTAAGGGGTTAAATGCCTTTGTGCCACTAATCTAACACCTGATTTACATACCTACTGGTACCCCACATGAAATCCATGTCACTGCAGCCTGGCACAAATGGGTTCTGGGCATCAGAACTGGCATCAAAGTGGGCAAACAGCTCATTTTCACAGATTTGAATAAGTAACTGATGTTTTTAAGGGGTTAAATGCCTTTGGGCCACTGATCTGACACTTAAAATACACAGACAGTGATGCCCTGCATCAAACCCAGGTCCCTTCAGCCTGGCCCAAATGGGTTCTGGGCACCAGAACTGGCATCAAAGTGGGCAAACAGCCTATTTTCACAGATTTGAATAAGTAACTGATGTTTTTAAGGGGTTAATTGCCTTTGGGCCACTGATCTGACACTTAAAATACACAGACAGTGATGCCCTGCATCAAACCCAGGTCTCTCCAGCCTGGCCCAAATGGGTTCTGGGCACCAGAACTGGCATCAAAGTGGGCAAACAGCCCATTTTCACAGATTTGAATAAGTAACTGATGTTTTTAAGGGGTTAAATGCCTTTGGGCCACTAATACGACACTTAAAATACACAGACAGTGATGCCCTGCATCAAACCCAGGTCTCTCCAGCCTGGCCCAAATGGGTTCTGGGCACCAGAACTGGCATCAAAGTGGGCAAACAGCCCATTTTCACAGATTTGAATAAGTGGTGTTTTTAACGGGTTAAATTCCTTTGTGCCACTGATACCAGAGTGCATACATATAGAACAGGGAGCCCCACAATAAAACCAGGTCTCTTCAGCCTGGCCCTAATTAGTTCTGGGCATCAGAACTGTCATCAAACTGGGCAAACAGCCAATTTTAACAGATTTGAATAGGGACCTGCTGTTTTTAACCCCTTCATGACCCAGCCTATTTTGGCCTTAATGACCTTGCCGTTTTTTGCAATTCTGACCAGTGTCCCTTTATGAGGTAATAACTCAGGAACGCTTCAACGGATCCTAGCGATTCTGAGATTGTTTTTTCGTGACATATTGGGCTTCATGATAGTGGTAAATTTAGGTCGATAATTTCTGAGTTTATTTGTGAAAAAAACGGAAATTTGGCGAAAATTTTGAAAATTTCGCAATTTTCACATTTTTAATTTTTATTCTGTTAAACCAGAGAGGTATGTGACACAAAACAGTTAATAAATAACATTTCTCACATGTCTACTTTACATCAGCACAATTTTGGAAACAAATTTTTTTTTTGCTAGGAAGTTATAAGGGTTAAAATTTGACCAGTGATTTCTCATTTTTACAACAAAATTTACAAAACCATTTTTTTTAGGAACCACCTCACATTTGAAGTCAATTTGAGGGTTCTATATGGCTGAAAATACCCCAAAGTGACACCATTCTAAAAACTGCACCCCTCAAGGTGCTCAAAACCACATTCAAGAAGTTTATTAACCCTTCAGGTGTTTCACAGCAGCAGAAGCAACATGGAAGGAAAAAATGAACATTTAACTTTTTAGTCACAAAAATGATATTTTAGCAACAATTTTTTTATTTTCCCAAGGGTAAAAGGAAAAACTGGACCACGAACGATGTTGTCCAATTTGTCCTGAGTACGCTGATACCTCATATGTGGGGGTAAACCACTGTTTGGGCGCACGGCAGAATTCGGAAGGGAAGGAGAGCCATTTGACTTTTTGAATGAAAAATTGGCTCCAATCTTTAGCGGACACCATGTCGCGTTTGGAGAGCCCCCGTGTGCCTAAACATTGGAGCTCCCCCACAAGTGACCCCATTTTGGAAACTAGACCCCCCAAGGAACTTATCTAGAAGCATAGTGAGCACTTTAAACCCCCAGGTGCTTCACAAATTGATCCGTAAAAATGAAACAGTACTTTTTTTTCACAAAAAAATTATTTTAGCCTCAATTTTTTCATTTTCACATGGGCAACAGGATAAAATGGATCCTAAAATTTGTTGGACAATTTCTCCTGAGTACACTGATACCTCACATGTGGGGGTAAACCACTGTTTGGGCACATGGTAAGGCTCGGAAGGGAAGGAGCGCCATTTGACTTTTTGAATGAAAAATGATCTCCATCGCTAGCAGAGACCATGTCACGTTTGGAGAGCCCCCGTGTGCCTAAACATTGGAGCGCTCCCACAAGTGACCCCATTTTGGAAAGTAGACCCCCCAAGGAACTTATCTAGAAGCATAGTGAGCACTTTAAACTCTCAGGTGCTTCACAAATTGATCCGTAAAAATGAAAAAGTACTTTTTTTTCACACAAAATTTCTTTTAGCCTCAATTTTTTCATTTTCACATGGGCAACAGGATAAAATGGATCCTAAAATTTGTTGGGCAATTTCTGCTGAGTATGTTGATACCTCATATGTGGGGGTAAACCACTGTTTGGGTGCACGGCAAGGCTCGGAAGGGGAGGCGTGCCATTTGACTTTTTGAATGGAAAATTAGCTCCAATCGTTAGCGAACACCATGTCGCGTTTGGAGAGCCCCTGTGTGCCTAAACATTGGAGCTCCCCTACACGTGACCCCATTTTGGAAACTAGACCCCCCAAGGAACTTATCTAGATGCATAGTGAGCACTTATAACCCCCAGATGCTTCACAGAAGTTTATAACGCAGAGCCGTGAAAATAAAAAATAATTTTTCTTTCCTCAAAAATGATTTTTAGCCCAGGATTTTTTAATTTTCCAAGGGTAATAGGAGAAATTGGACCCCAAATGTTGTTGTCCAGTTTGTCCTGAGTACGATGATACCCCATATGTGGGGGTAAACCACTGTTTGGGCACACGGCAGGGCTCGGAAGGGAAGGCACGCCATTTGGCTTTTTGAATGGAAAATTAGCTCCAATCATTAGCGGACACCATGTCACGTTTGGAGAGCCCCTGTGTGCCTAAACATTGGAGCTCCCTAACAAGTGACCCCATTTTGGAAACTAGACCTCCCAAGGAACTAATCTAGATGTGTGGTGAGCACTTTGAACCCCCAAGTGCTTCGCAGAAGTTTATAACGCAGAGCCGTGAAAATAATAAATGTGTTTCCTTTCCTCAAAAATATTTTTTTAGCCCAGAAATTTTTATTTTTGCAAGGGTAACAGGAGAAATTGGACCCCAAAAGTTGTTGTCCAGTTTCTCCTGAGTACGCTGATACCCCATATGTGGGGGTAAACCACTGTTTGGGCACATGCCGGGGCTCGGAAGGGAAGTAGTGACGTTTTGGAATGCAGACTTTGATGGAATGCTCTGCGGGCGTCACGTTGCATTTGCAGAGCCCCTGATGTGCCTAAACAGTAGGAACTCCCCACAAGTGACTCCATTTTGGAAACTAGACCCCCCAAGGAACTTATTTAGATGTGTGGTGAGCACTTTGAACCCCCAAGTGCTTCACAGAAGTTTACAACGCAGAGCCGTGAAAATAAAAAATCATTTTTCTTTCCTCAAAAAAGATGTTTTAGCAAGCAATTTTTTATTTTCACAAGGGTAACAGGAGAAATTGGGCCCCAATGTTTGTTGCCCAGTTTGTTGTGAGTACAGTGATACCCCATATGTGGGGGTAAACCACTGTTTGGGCGCACGTCAGGGCTCGGAAGGGAAGTAGTGACATTTGAAATGCAGACTTTGATGGAATGGTCTGCGGGCGTCACGTTGCATTTGCAGAGCCCCTGATGTGCCTAAACAGTAGAAACACCCCACAAGTGACCCCATTTTGGAAACTAGACCCCCCAAGGAACTTATCTAGATGTGTGATGAGCACGTTCAACCCCCAAGTGCTTCACAGAAGTTTACAACGCAGAGCCGTGAAAATAAAAAATCATTCTTCTTTCCTCAAAAATTATGTCTTAGCAAGTAATTTTTTATTTTTGCAAGGGTAACAGGAGAAATTGGACCCCAACAGTTGTTGCCCAGTTTGTCCTGAGTACGCTGGTACCCCAAATGTGGGGGTAAACTACTGTTTGGGCACACGTCGGGGCTTGGAAGGGAGGGAGCACCATTTGACTTTTTGAATGCAAGATTGGCTGGAATCAATGGTGGCGCCATGTTGCGTTTGGAGACCCCTGATGTGCCTAAACAGTGGAAACCCCTCAATTCTAACTTCAACACTAACCCCAACACACCCCTAACCCTAATCCCAACTGTAGCCATAACCCTAATCCCAACCCTAACCCCAACACACCCCTAACCACAACCCTAACCCCAACACACCCGTAACCCTAATTCCAACCCTAGCCCTAATTCCAACCCTAACCCTAAGGCTATGTGCCCACGTAGCGGATTCGTGTGAGATTTTTCCGCACGACTTTTGAAAAATCTGCAAGTAAAAGGCACTGCGTTTTACCTGCGGATTTACAGCAGATTTCCAGTGTTTTTTTGTGCGGATTTCACCTGCGGATTCCTATTGAGGAACAGGTGTAAAACGCTGCGGAATCCGCACAAAGAATTGACATGCTGTGGAAAATACAACGCAGCGTTTCTGCACGGAATTTTCCGCATTATGGGCACAGCGGATTTGGTTTTCCATAGGTGTACACGGTACTGTAAACCTGATGGAAAACTGCTACGAATTCGCAGCGGCCAATCCGCTGCGGATCCGCGGCCGATCCGCTGCGGATCCGCGGCCGATCCGCTGCGGATCCGCGGCCGATCCGCTGCGGATCCGCGGCCGATCCGCTGCGGATCCGCGGCCGATCCGCTGCGGATCCGCTGCCAAATCCGCACATGCCATAACCCTAACCCTACCCGTAACCCTAACCCTAGTTCTAACCCTAACCCTAGTGGAAAAAAAAAAAAATATATATTTTCTTTATTTTATTATTGTCCCTATCTATGGGGGTGATAAAGGGGGGGGTTTATTTATTATTTTTTTTATTTTGATCGCTGTGGTAGAACCTACCACAGCGATCAAAATGTACCTGTAAGGAATCTGCCGGCCGGCGGGCGTACTGAGCATGCGCCCGCCATTTTGGAAGATGGCGGCGCCCAGCGAGGAGACGGCCGGACACCGGGAGGATCGGTAAGTATGAAAGGGTGGTGGGGGGGGTGGATCTGAGCACAGGGGGAGTGATCGGAGGACGGGGGGAGCGGACAGCAGGACGGGGGAGCGGGCAGGAGCACGGGGCAGCGGAGCACAGGACGGAGGGGACCGGACCACGCACCGGAGCACTGGGGGGGCGATCGGTGGGGTGGGGGGTGGTCACTTCAGGTTTTCCAGCCATGGCCGATGATATTGCAGCATCGGCCATGGCTGGATTGTAATATTTCACCTGTTTAGGTGAAATATTACAAATCGCTCTGATTGGCAGTTTCACTTTCAACAGCCAATCAGAGCGATCGTAGCCACGGGGGGGTGAAGCCACCCCCCCTGGGCTGAAGCACCACTCCCCCTGTCTCTGCAGATCGGGTAAAATGGGAGTTAACCCCTTCACCCGATCTGCAGGGACGCGATCCCTCCATGACGCATACGCTGCGTCATAGGTCGGGAAGGCACAGACTTTCATGACGCAGCGTATGCGTCAAAGGTCGGGAAGGGGTTAAGGGGTTTTTGGGCCACTGATCTGACACTTAAAATACACAAATAGCGATGCCCTGCATCAAACCCAGGTCCCTCCAGCCTAGCCCAAATGGGTTCTGGGCACCAGAATTAGCCCCAAAGTGGGCAAATATAGTGGGTTGGTGTCGGGAATGCCTTGGTTACAGCATCAAAACCCTGTTATTAACTGGGTTACTGAGGAAATTGTTCAATGGTCCTTATCTAAGTCCTTGAAGTGTGTATCTGTGTTGTCTGTCGGTCTGGAAGCTATTCCGGAGTATCTGAAGGTCTTTGAAGACGTGTTCTCTGAAAGCGAGGCTGAGGTTCTACCGCCACATCCATCTTTTAATTGTGCCATCAATTTAATCTGTCTTGTCCTGAGCGGCTGGCCATGAAGGAGTATATTGCCGAGAGTCTTCGTAAGGGGCATATCCGCCCTTATGTTTCTCCTATGGCAGCTGGCTTTTTCTTTGTAAAGAAAAAAGATGGTGGTTTGAGTCCTTGCCTCGACTTTCGGGAACTCAACAAAATCACTGTGAGAAACACGTACCCACTTCCTCTCATTCCTGACTTGTGTAACCAGTTGTCTGGGGCCAAATGATTTTCAAAGTTGGATTTGTGGGGAGCCTATAATTGGATAAGTGTTTGAGAGGGAGACGAGTGGAAGACGGTGTTTCTCACGTGAGAAGTTCTTTTTGAGAATCTTTTTACGTCCTTCGGGCTAACAAACACCCCTGGCCATTTTTCAAAATTTTATTAATATTGTGTTTGCTGATCTGATCGGTCACTTTGCGATTATTTACCTTGACGACATCTTGGTTTACTCCCCTGACAGTGAAACCCATTTTCACTATTCGCGTACTGTCCTTCATAGACTCAGGGAAAAACTACTTTTTTCAAAATTTGAAATGTTAATTTTTTGTACAGGAGTTATCATTTTTGGGTTTGATTGTTTCCAATGAGGGGTTTCACATGGATCCCAAGAAGGTGCAGGCTATTAGTGATTGGGTTCAGCCCCGTGACTTGAAGGGTTTGCAACTAGTGATGAGTGAGTATACTCGTTACTTGGGTTTTCCCAAGCACACTCGGGTGGTCTCCAAGTATTTATGTCTGATCAGAGATTTAGTTTTCCTTGCCGCAGCTGCATGATTTACAGCTACTAGACAGCTTGATTACATGTGGGGATTCCCTGGCAAACAGGCAACCCCCACATGTACTCAGGCTGGCTAGCAGCCATTCATTATGCAGCTGCATCAACAAAAACTAAATCTCTGAGCAGTCACAAATACTCGGGAGACCACCCGAGCGTGCTCGGGAAAGCCCGAGCAACGAGTATACTCGCTCATCACTATTTGCAACGCTTCTTGGGGTTTGCAAACTACTATCGAAAGTTCATCAAGTGTTTTTTGCAGGTAGTTAATAGTGATGAGCGAATATACTTGTTGCTCGGGAAATCTCCGAGTATTTGTGACTGCTCAGAGATTTAGTTTTTGTTGACGGAGCTGCATGATTTATGGCAATTATGGCACTTAGCCTCTCTCTTCCCACTGCCCTGTAGCGGTGGCAATGGGGTAATAGTTGGGTGGTTGATGTGACCTTTGAATTGTAAGGTCACATCAAGCCCGGCTTAGTAATGGAGAGGTGTCAATAAGACAGCTATCCATTACTAATCCTATAGATCTCCTGTAATGAATAAAAAAAAAAAAAAACAACAATATACCTGTCCGTTGTTCTGTCCCACGCAGTAATCCATATCTGGGGAAAATACAGTTTGCAACCAGGACTGTGCTAAGATGCTACCAGCTCAGCTGCAAACTACTGGGGAATGAGGAGATGCTGCCAGCGCAGCCTCAGTGACTAGCGGTGAAGTCACTGAGTCTACCCTCCCTGCTTGCCTGACCCGCGCTGAACTCTGGAGCGTGGGAAAATGCCAGTTCATTTTCCCACGCTGCAGAGTTCATTGCAGTTCAAGCCGGAAGGGAGGGCAGACTATGTGACATCAGCACTAGTCTCTGTAGCTGCACTGGCAGCATCTCCTCATTCCCCAGTAGTTTGCAGCCATGGCGGTTGCATTTCAGCACCGCTCCTAGTTGCAAACTGTATTTTCCCCAGATATTGATTACTGCGTGGGACAGAACGACTGACAGGTATGGTATATTGTTGGGTTTTTGTTTTTGTTTTTTTTTAATTACAGGAGAACAAGGGCGTTGTATGTATTAGCTGCATAATAAGGATGAAAAACTGTGTTTAGTGTTTTATTTCATTAAAAGACTTTATCCTGGCTGCGTCTTTATTGAACCTGTAACAACTATAGGATTAGCAATGGATAGGTGTCTTCTTGACACTTCTCCATTACTAAGCCGGGCTTGATGTGACCTTACAATATAAAGGTCACATCAACCCCCAAACTATTACCCCATATACCACCGATACAGGGCAGCGGGAAGAGAGAGGCTAAGTGCTGAAATTGGTGAATCTTAAAAATGTGACATTTCTGGGGAGGCTGAGAGCTAGTGTTTGTAGCCATGAGGGGTCAATATCCATGGCCCCTTCCTAGGCTATGAATATCAGCCCGCAGCTGTCTGCATAGCTTTTTCTGGAATTTAATTATAAGGGTACCCCATGTCATTTTTGGGGGGCCACCCTATTTTAATAGCCAGTAAACACTAAAAATACAGCTGTGGGCTCATATTCATAGCCTGGGGAGATCCATGGGTATTAACCCCTTCTTAGGCTATAAACATTGGCCTCCAGTCGCTGGCTTTCCCTCTCTGGATTGGAAAATTATGCGGGAGCCCGCAACATTTTTTCCCCCCAAAATAATCTTTTATTAATTACATACATGTCCTCTAATTTGCACACACACTATACTAATTGTATTGATCACTGACATATACAGTACATATCTAACTATTCTGCATCTACTTAGTGTATGTAAACCATGTCTTCTATCCTGTCGGCTCCAGCAGTGATTTTAGAGAGGCTGACAAATGAATTACCGGCTATTCTTCTATGTATCTCTCTCTGCAATATAAAGACTATATATATATACAGTGTGTGTATATATATATATATATATATATATATATATATATATATATATATATATATATATAACCATATGCAAGAAGAAAGAGAAGGCACTCACCGATCTAAATTTCCCAACTTTATTTAATCTCAAACACTCTCGCACCCCTCCAATCTATTCTAAACTCTGCTGCCCGACTAATCCACCTGTCCCCCCGCTATTCTCCGGCCTCTCCCCTCTGTCAATCCCTTCACTGGCTCCCCATTGCCCAGAGACTCCAGTACAAAACCCTAACCATGACGTACAAAGCCATCCACAACCGGTCTCCTCCTTACATCTGTGACCTCATCTCCCGGTACTTTCCTACACGCAACCTCCGATCCTCACAAGATCTCCTTCTCTACTCCCCTCTTATCTCCTCTTCCCACAATCGTATACAAGATTTCTCTCGCGTATCACCCCTACTCTGGAACCCTCTACCACAACACATCAGACTCTCGCCCACCATCGAAACCTTCAAAAAGAATCTGAAGACCCACCTCTTCCGACAAGCCTACAACCTGCAGTAACCACCGATCGACCAAACCGCTGCATGACCAGCTCTACCCTCACCTACTGTATCCTCACCCATCCCTTGTAGATTGTGAGCCTTCGCGGGCAGGGTCCTCTCTCCTACTGTACCTATTATGACTTGTATTGTTCAAGATTATTGTACTTGTTTTTATTATGTATACCCCTCCTCACTTGTAAAGCGCCATGGAATAAATGGCGCTATAACAATAAATAATAATAATAATCTTAATGTTAAAAAAATTCTATGGCCGGGGGAGTGAGGAGCGGAGTTCTTGTGAGCAGGGATAGACGACGGCCGTTTGTGCTTGTGCTTCCACGGGTCAGTATTTTTTTTAACATGAAGATGAAATAAAGTTGGGAATTTTAGATCGGTGAGTGCCTTCTCTTTCTTCTTGCATATGGTCATGGATTTTCGTGTATTTTCAGAAGAGCACCTATGATCTTGATGCATGGCTGATGCTAGGACTATTATTCATTAATACCTGAACCCGAAATTTTTGGATAACCTCGTTTCACAGACAGTGCCGTTCGTTTTTGGTCTTCTTGGCGTTAGATTATATATATATATATATATATATATATATATATATATATATATATATATATATATATACACACCCACTAGCTATTGAACCTGTTCTACGCCCGGGTGGTGAGCATTTATATTGGTATATGGTCTCCATCCTGGTATGCGCCTCTTCCATCCTGCCCCCTAATCTTGTCATGTGCTGCTACCATCTTGCACCCCCATCCTGTCATACGCTGCTCCCATCCTGCGCCCCCTTCCTGTCATGTGCAGCCCCATCCTGCACCCTCATCCTGTTTTGTGCGCCTCCATCTTGTCATGTGCTACTCTTCCTGTGCCCTCATCCTGTCATGTGCTGCTCCCGTCCTACGCCCCCATCCTGTCATGTGCTGCTTTCATCCTGCGCCCCATCCTGTCATGTGCTGCTCCCATTCTGCGCCCCCATTCTGTAATGTGCTGCTCCCATCCTGCGCCCCCATTCTGTCATGTGCTGCAACCATTCTGCGCCCCCATTCTGTCATGTGCTGCTCCCATCCTGTGCCCCCATTCTGTCATGTGCTGCTCCCATCCTGCGCCCCATACTGTAATGTTCTGCACCCATTCTGCGCCCCCATTCTGTCATGTGCTGCTCCCATCGTTGATGGCCCCCATAAGATGCTCCATAGCATAATATGCCCCGTATGCTGATGCTGCGATTTCAAAAAAAAAAATGACAGACTCACCTCTCGTCGCTGGGCGCCGAGTGCCTAAGCAGGCGGGAACACCAGCGCACTATGGGGGTCAGGTGCTGGAGTCGCCGCTGGCTAAGGCCCCCGGTGTAACAGCGTGTCCCTCCCACGGCCTGTGTCCCTGGACTGCTATGTAATCAGGCTTGAGTCAACAACCAGAAGGGGGAGCTTTCCCTCATGGAGGGATGGATCCCAGGACACAGAACAATAGACTCATGTGTTGGCTGATTCAATTGTGTGGTGACTTGCGAAGGGCTGGGATCGTATGCTGAGGCGAGATCCTGGTGCCCGTGTGTGGAGGATTAAAAGCTGCCACGTGGAATGGTGTTGTGTCCCTCATCTGCTGGATCCAGTAAACCCATCCCAGGATTATTTTTCTTTTTCCTGGCTTCGAATTGCCAGGTGGCGCCCCCGGATCTGCTCCCTTTGTGTGGACTCATTGTAGACTAATTACGGACGCTGCAGAATTACTTTGATTTGTGTTGTCCCAGTTCCCTGTTCCGATAAATTTTATTGGATTGATTACTGGCGTGGTGTCTCTTCCTGCTCTGTCGCATGCCCCGTCACACCCGGCACTTGTGATATTCACCTGTCCCTGTTCCACCGCCGCGCGCCACTCTGTCATCCGTGTCCTCTGGCTGTGACTGTTGAGGCAGGGGGCGCGCACTGACCACGTCATCGCGCCCTATGACCTGAACGTCACAGCCAGAGGATGCGGAAGACCCGGCGGTGGAACGGGGACAGGTGAATATAGCATGGCTCACCCTCCCCCTTCATACTCACCCTCCTGGTGCGTCTCTGCTTCTCCGTTGGAGATAGCGGTATGCGTTCAGTGCTTACTCATACCGCGATCTCCTGGGCCACAATCCTCCTCCCCGGATGTGTCACACTGTGGGATCCAGACTGTGCAGACGCGTCGCGCTTGCGCAGTCTATAAAGGCTTTGGACAGAGTGACGCTATCAGCGTTATAATATATATATATATATATATATATATATATATATATATATATATATATATATACTGTATATATATATACTGTATATATGTATACACACACACACACCACACATTTATTCTATGTGTATATCTCTATTCTATCGTAATCTAACCTGTCACTCTGATTAAAATGTACGTGGCTGATCATTTGCCGGCTTTTAATCTATCTATCTATCTAGAATATATATATACGTTTTGAAGAATATTACGTTTTAAAACTATGTGTAAATGATTAATAACATTTCTGTATGTAAAATCTCATGTTAAAATCGCACTGCAGTCGGATGTAGATCGGGTGTTAGGTGTGAAAAGTCAGATTGTACTCGCACAAAAAACGCCTGACACTCACATGACACTTGCATTGCACTCGTCAGACTTTCCTGCAATAAATCGGACCGATTTTTAAATCGCTAGTGTGTCTCCAGCCTGTGTATGTAATAGTGGTGTGAGATCAGTGGCCAAGGTCATTTAACCCCTTAAAATTCAGTTACTTATTCAAATCATTAAAATCAATGCCAACTTTGATGCCAATTCTCACGGCCAGAACCCATTTGGGAAAAGCTAAAGTGACATGAATTTCATGCAGGGCATCAAAATGCATGTAATAATGGTGTCAGATCAGTGGCCCAAAGTCATTTAACCTCTTAAAAAATCACTTACTTATTCAAATATGTGAAAATGGGCTGTTTGCCCACTTTGATGCCAGTTCTGATGCCCAGTACCCATTTGGGCCAGGCTAAAGGGACCTGAGTTTGATGCAGGGCATCACTATCTGTGAATTGTAATCGTCAGATCAGTGGCCCAAAGTCATTTAACCCCTTGAAAACACCAGTTGCTTATTCAAATCTGTGAAAATGGGCTGTTTGCCGACTTTGATGCCAATTCTGGTGCCCAAAACCCATTTGGGCCAGGCTGAAGGGACCTGGGTTTGATGCAGGGCATCACTTTCTCTGTATTTTAAGTGTCAGATCAGTGGCCTAAAGGCATTTAACCCCTTAAAAACATCAGTTACTTATTCAAATCTGCGAAAATGGGCTGTTTGCCTAAATTGATGCCAGTTCTGATGCCCAGAAAACATTTGGGCCAGGCTGAAGGGACCTGGGTTTGATGCAGGGCATCACTTTCTGTGTATTTTAAGTGTCAGATCAGTGGCCCAAAGGCAATTAACCCCTTAAAAACATCAGTTACTTATTCAAATCTGTGAAAATGAGCTGTTTGCCCACTTTGATGCCAGTTCTGATGCCCAGAACCCATTTGTGCCAGGCTGCAGTGACATGGATTTCATGTGGGGTACCAGTAGGTATGTAAATCAGGTGTTAGATTAGTGGCACAAAGGCATTTAACCCCTTAAAAATAGCTGTTACTTATTCAAATCTGTGAAAATGTGCAATTTGCCCCCTTTGATGCCAGTTCTGATGCCCAGAACCCATTTGTGCCAGGCTGCAGTGACATGGATTTCATGTGGGGTACCAGTAGGTATGTAAATCAGGTGTTAGATTAGTGGCACAAAGGCATTTAACCCCTTAAAAATAGCTGTTACGTATTCAAATCTGTGAAAATGGGCGATTTGACCACTTTGATGCCAGTTTTGATGCCCAGAACCCATTTGTGCCAGGCTGGAGTGACATGGATTTCATGTGGGGCATCATTAAATATGTAAATCAGGTGTTAAATCAGTGGCACAAAGGCATTTAACCCCTTAAAAATAGCTGTTACTTATTCAAATCTGTGAAAATGTGCAATTTGCCCACTTTGATGCCAGTTCTGATGCCCAGAACCGATTTGTGCCAGGCTGCAGTGACTTGGATTTCATGTGGGGCATCAGTAGTTATGTAAATCAGGTGTTAGATCAGTGGCACAAAGCTATTTAACCCCTTAAAAATAGCTGTTACTTATTCAAATCTGTGAAAATGGGCGATTTGCCCCCTTTGATGCCAGTTTTGATGCCCAGAACCCATTTGTGCCAGGCTGAAGTGATTTGACTTTGATGTGGGGCATCACTAGGTATGTAAATCAGGTGTTAGATTAGTGGCACAAAGGCATTTAACCCCTTAAAAATTGCTGTTACTTATTCAAATTTGTGAAAATGTACGATTTGCCCACTTTGATGCCAGTTCTGATGCCCAGAACCCATTTGTGCCAGGCTGCAGTGACATGGATTTCATGTGTGGCATCAGTAGGTATGTAAATCAGGTGTTAGATCAGTGGCACAAAGGCATTTAACCCCTCAAAAATAGCTGTTACTTATTCAAATCTGTGAAAATGGGCGATTTGACCATTTTGATGCCAGTTTTGATGCCCAGAACCCATTTGTGCCAGGCTGGAGTGACATGGATTTCATGTGGGGCATCAGTAGGTATGTAAATCAGGTGTTTAATAAGTGGCACAAAGGCATTTAACCCCTTAAAAATAGCTGTTACTTATTCGCATGTGTGAAAATTGGTTCTCTGCCCACTTTGATGCCAGTTCTGATGCCCAGAACCCATTTGTGCCAGGCTGGATTGACAGGAACTTGATGTGTGGCATCACAAGGTATGCAAGTCAGGTGTCAGATCAGTGGCACAAAGCCATTTAACACCTTTAATACCATACCTCAGTGCCCACTTTGATGCCCATTTTTGTGCCAGCCTTCTAATATTTTTATCTGTTTTTATGTGTATTCACAAGAGGGCACATGACCGCATAATATTATATACTTAGAATGGTTTATTTTTATTGAAAAACCTGAAAAAAACAGAAAATAAAAAATAGCCGAATAAGAAACTGAACGAATAAGAAACCAACTTCAGCATCGTGAAGAGATAGGGGCTCATCCACACGGCACGATAATCGCACTCACCGCCGTAGCGTCCTCCATAACTGCTTTTCTCCTCTCGGCTATCTGTCCTGAGTGTTCAATGAATGCACGTTCAGGACTGACATTCCTTCCTGGGCATGTATACACTCCCCTTCTCGGCATGTAGTCACTCCCCGCTGCTTTAATCACCCCCCTTTGCAGAAATGAAGACGCCCTGAAATTTCTGGGCATAGTAACGCCCCCCTCCCTTTGTCACGCCCCCTCCCTCACTATTGTGGTTTTAACCAGGCCCCCAGGTGCCATACTCACGCCCCTCCCTGAAATTTTCAGGCATGTTGACGCCCAGAGCTCCTCTTCTCTCCACCCTGCATCTTCAGCTGTTGCTTGGCCGTGATTGGTCAGTTTGCGCCACGTGACTCCGTAGCCTCGCCCATCCCTACTATCTACGACATGCCGACAATTTTCAGAACACCGGTGTTCTGAAAATTGTCGGCATGTCGTAGATAGTAGGGATGGGCGAGGCTACGGAGTCACGTTCCGCAAACTGACCAATCACGGCCAAGCAACAGCTGAAGATGCAGGGTGGAGAGAAGAGGAGCTCTGGGCGGGGCTCTGGGCGGCAACATGCCTGAAAATTTCAGGGACGGGCGTGATTATGGCACCTGGGGGCCTGGTTAAAACCACAATAGTGAGGGAGGGGGCGTGACAAAGGGAGGGGGGCGTTACTATGCTCAGAAATTTCAGGGCGTCTTCATTTCTGCAAAGGGGGGTGATTAAAGCAGCGGGGAGTGACTACATGCCGAGAAGGGGAGTGTATACATGCCCAGGAAGGAAGGTCAGTCCTGAACGTGACACTCAGGACAGATAGCCGAGACAGATAGCCGAGAGTAGGAAAGCAGTTATGGAGGACGCTACGGCGGTGAGTGCGATTATCGTGCCGTGTGGATGAGCCCCTATCTCTTCGCGCTGAGATAGGGGCTCATTCAGATGGAGCGATGATCGCGTGTTCACGCAGAGCGAAGAGATAGGGGCTCTTCCACACGGCACGATAATCGCACTCACCGCCGTAGCGTCCTCCATAACTGCTTTTCTCCTCTCGGCTATCTGTCTCGGCTATCTGTCCTGAGTGTTCAATGAATGCACGTTCAGGACTGACATTCCTTCCTGGGCATGTATATACTCCCCCCTGCTTTAGGGGGGTGCCAACACTGCTACCCGTAGTAACCCTTTGGTGGGGTGCCAACACTGCTACCCGTAGTAACCCTTTAGGGGGGGGCCAACACTGCTACCCGTGGTAACCCTTTAGGGGGGTGCCAACACTGCTACCCGTAGTAACCCTTTAGGGGGGGCCAACACTGCTACCCGTAGTAACCCTTTAGGGGGGGGCCAACACTGCTACCTGTTGTAACCCTTTAGGGAGGTGAGGGCGCGGGGGGCTGTGTATGGATGGATAGGGGGTCCCTTATGGCGGGTGCCCGTGTATGGATGGATGGGGGTCCCTTACTGCGGGGGGCCTGTTTATGGATAGATAGGGGGTCCCTTACTGTGGGAGGCCTGTGTATCTCTGCCCACAATGCCTAGTTTGCAATATGGAAGGAGCACATTCAGGAGCGCGCATTTCTGGCGACGCGCAATTCCCGCATTTCTGCCGGTGCGCATTCAGGAGCGCGCATTTATGCCTTTTGGCGTGCATTTTGCATGTAAGGAGGTGCGCATTCAGGATCGCGGATACCTATTCTGCCTGAAGTAACCTGTTGCCTTTATTCCCAGCGGATCCATATTCTGCCTGTAGTAACCTGTTGCCTTTATTCCCAGCAGATCCGTATTCTGCCTGTAGTAACCTGTTGCCTGTATTCCCAGCGGATCCGTATTCTGCCTGTAGTAACCTGTTGCCTTTATTCCCAGCAGATGCGTATTCTGCTTGTAGTAACCTGTTGCGTTTATTCCCAGTATATCCGTATTCCCCTTATTACCCCATATCCCACCGCTAAAGGGGAGTGGGAAGAGAGAGGCTCAGTGCCAGAATAGGCTCATCTTCCAGATGTGCCTTTTCTGGGGTGGCTGGGGGCAGGTGTTTTTAGCCAGGGGCAAGCCAATAACCATGGTCCCTCTCTAGGCTATTAACCCCTTAATCCCATATGACGTACTATCCCGGCAAGGTAACCTGGGACTTAATTGCCAGTGACGGGATAGTACGTCATACTGTTTAATGCGACATCGCGACTTAAGTCGCGGTGAACGCATTAAATTTCTGGCGCCATCTTACCTGCAGGAAGATGGCGTCGGCATCCCAAGGCCTGGCTCGGCCCCCCCGGTCTCACGATCGCTGTGATTGGCTGTTCAATTCTGAACAGCCAATCACACCGTTTCTCATTGTTTCAGCCAGTCGGGGCAGCTGAAATAAAGAGGTCCCAGGCTAGGATCGAGTAGCGATGTACTCTATCCTAGGGCCGGTGCCTGGCAAGACCCCCGGATTGGCATGATCGCCGATAGATTCGATCACGCCAATCGCAGGGCACAGCGGCGGTATTACCGAGCTGTGCCCTGCTGTACCCGGCTGTCCCCTGCTGTAGCGGGCCTGGATCGGTGCTGCAATCGCACCTATCGCAGGCCAGAGACTAGTGCAGGCCCAGCAGGACTATCGACGATTGCGCCAATCATAGGGCACAGCGGCGGTCACGTTGTGACCCCTGTGTGACCTGCTGGTGACCTGCCTAGGATCGGAGGGACCCTAGGCAGTTGCCATGGTCACCAGGGCCTGCAGGGATTGGTGGGATCGTTGTTATCATTCGACCCCACCAATGACAGCTCACATCAGCGGTGTGACCGCTCTGTGACCTGTCTGTCACCTGCAGGTGACCTGTCTGACCGCTCTGCAGGGGTCCCCACTCTAGCTGAGGACTCCTGCAGAGTGGTCACACAGCCAGATCTTGTCTTGCTGGGCCTTGTGGTGCTACAGAAGCCTGTAACACCACAATCCCCTGCGTTAGAAAAGAGGGAAAGAAAACCGAAGAAAGAAGAGAGACTACAAACGTAAGTGTTAACAGCCCCTCCCCCCTCTTTTTTAACCCCCTTCGTCCCTCTTTGCGCCGCCTCCGTGCGCACGTTTAGCAGCCGCCGAGCGTTGATTGTTGACGCAGTTCACCGATCACTCGTGCTCGCTTTTTTTTCATCAGCCCCCTTTGAACAATTCCGTACACCCATCCCGCAGCCGCCAAACTTTGATAAGTGACGCAGTTCACTTATCAGAGCTTGTGCCTGCGGTTTTCCTTTTTTTTGTTTTTCACATCTCCTTGCGCTCACCCAGCCGCCGCGTCAAACCCGTGCCTTCCTTTTTTTTTTTTTAACATCTCCGTGCGCACACCCAGCAGCCGCTGAACTTTGATAAGTGACGCGGTTCACTTATCAGAGCTAGGGCCTGCTGTTTTAGACTTTTCTTTCACAGTTATTTTTTTTCCCTTTAGCTTTTTCTTTTCAGAGTAGTTTGCACCAAGCACTATCCCCCCCCCACTTACACAGTTACCAATAAAGTACACCCAAGCACCACACTTACAAAAAAAAAGTCCCGCTCGTCCCAAGAGCGCTATTCAGCGCAGGAGGCATATTCTTTCCTTGCCTCCGACACTGATAGCGAGGATCCCACTTTTCTTTATTTTTCAGATTCTTCCTCATCCTCTTCCCACTCCTCATCTTCCTCCTCCGGCCCTGCGGAACCACCACGCAGACGCCGCAGGACAGAAGATGAGGCAAGGCCCATCATTGATGATGAAGATGATGAAGCGCCCACCATTAGTGAAGATGAACCAGCGCACCCCACTGCAGACCCCATATGGACCCCACCACCTGAAAATTAAAAGCCACTGATTCCTGATTTTGTGGCAGAATCAGGAATCAAGTTTGACACCACCGGCCTCACAGAACTAGACTTTTTCAAAGTCTTTTTCTCTGAGGCTTTCTTTAACCTCATGGTGGAGCTAACAAACTTGTATGCTCAGCAATTTTTGGACCAAAACTTGGGTTCATCATATTCTAACTGGTCTCCTGTAGCCGCAGTTGAAATGATGCACTTTTGGGGCCTGGTCCTCCACATGGGGATCCTGAAGAAGCCTGAACTTCGGCAATATTGGAGTGTGGATATTTTGTATAACACTCCAGTGTTCCGAATGGTCATGACCCGGACGCGTATTGAGGCCATCCATGAGGCCAAGTTCCTGCATTAGGGCTCATTTCCACATGCGAGGCATACGTCCGTATCTCGCATGTGGAAACCAAGCTGTGGAGCCGACACTCCAGAGCGGAGCGTGCGACAGCATAAGAACACATGTAGCTGCACGCTCCGCTCCAAAGTGCCGGCTCCACAGCTTGGTTTCCACATGCGAGATATGGACGTGTGCCTCGCATGTGGAAATGAGCCCTTACAACGATAATGCACGGTGTCCCGCACGAGATGACCCCAACTTTGACCGTCTGTTCAAAGTTCGGCTGGTCATTGAACACTTCAACAAAAACTTTGCTGAAGTGTACGTGCCTCAAAGGGACATCTGCATGGATGAGTCCTTAATTCATTTTAAGGGGCTGCTCAAATTCCATCAATACCTGCACAGCAAAAGGGCCAGGTACGGAATCAAACTGTCCAAGCTGTGTGAGAGTACCTCAGGGTACACCCACAGCTTTACAGTTTACGAAGGGAAGGACACCAGGATTGAACCGCCTGAGTGTCCTTTCTAACCTGTGAGGGAGTGTGAAAATTGTGTGGGATTTGGTGCACCCACTGCTGGATAAAGGTTATCACCTCTATACCGATAACTTTTACACCAGCATCCCACTCTACAAATCCCTCTCTGCGCGAGGTACCGCAGCCTGCAGTACTGTCCGCAAAAAACAGAAAGGTCTCCCGAAGACGCTAGTTGGGCCGACTCTCACAAAAGGTGAGAGCAAAGCCCATTGTAGCGACCACCTGCTGGTGGTCAAGCACAAGGACAAAAGGGATGTCCTATTGACCACCATACACGGTGATGGCAGCGCCCTCAGCACTGTAAGGGGTACCTCTACAGAGGTCAGCCAACCGACCAGTGTACTGGGGTACAACAAAAACATGGGGGGCGTTGATCTCTCTGATCACCTAACTCCTCCAACCGTACAGTGCTTTGAGAAAGGCCAGGGTATGGTACAAAAAGCTGTCCGTGCACATTGTACAAATGGCAATGCTCAACGCTTTCCTGCTGTCACGATGTGCACACAACACCGATACGTCGTACCTTCGTTTCCAGGAGGTAGTGGTTAAGGCCTTGATGTTTGGCACGAGGGAAGAAGCGGGCCCCAGTACTTCTGGAACTGAAGGTACACGTATTGTACCAGGTCAGTATTTTCCGGGGGTGGTCCCGCCAACTGGAAGAAAATGAAAGCCGCAAAAAAGGAGCCAAGTGTGCTCCAAATGAGGAATACGCAAGGACACCATCTATCAATGCGACACCTGCCCCAAAAAACCTGGCCTGTGTATGAAGGATTGCTTTAAATGGTACCACACCTCCATGCACTACTAATTTACAGGAAACAGATTCATTCCAAAGGAGGCACATCTACACAAGTTCTTTGGGGGCCTACTTTCCAAAATGTTGTCACTTGTGGGTTTTTTCCCTGTTAAGGCACATCAGGGGTTCTGCAAACGGAACATGACGCCTCGCAGACGATTCCATCAAAGTCTGCATTCCAAAACTTCAGTACTTCCCTTTCGAGCCCCAACTTGTGCCCAAACAGTTTTTTCCAACATATGGGGTATCAGCGTACTCAGGACAAATTGGACAACAACTTTTGCAGTCCAATTTCTCCTGTTACCTTTGGGAAAATAAAAAAATTGTTGCTAAAAGATCTTTTCCATGACTAAGAAGTTAAATTTTCATATTTTCCTTCAACATTGCTTTAGCTCTCAAGAAGCACCTGAAGGGTTAAAAAACTTCTTGAATGTGGTTTTGATCAGCTTGAGGGGTGCAGTTTTTAGAATGGTGTCATTTTGGGTATTTTTTGCTATATAGACTCCTAAATGTGAGGTGGAACCTAATCAAAATAGTTTTTTAAATTTTGTTTTAAAAATGTGAAATTGCTGGTCAATTTTAACCCTTATAACTCCCTAACAACCAAAAAAATTGTTTCCAAAATTGTTCTGATGTAAAGTAGACTTGTGGGAAATGTTACTTATTAAGTATTTTGGGTGACATATCGCTGTGATTTAAGGGAATACAAATTCAAAGTTGGGAAATTGCGAAATTTTTTGTCAAATTTACATTTTTTACACAAATAAAAGCAGGTAATATCAAATAAATTTAACCACTATCATGAAGTAGAATATGTCACGACAAAACAACGTCAGAATTGCCAAGATCCGTTGACGCGTTCCAGAGTCATAACCTCATAAAGGGACAGTGGTCAGAAATGTAAAAATTGCCTTGGTCAATAAGGGGTTAACATTGATAGCCTGTCTTTACCACTGGTTACACCCGCCATCTTGGCTGTTAGCTCTTCCCTGGTGTCAGCCGGAGCTGCTCAGTCACCGACACCCACAGCACAGCGGCGTCACCGGGGCTGTGTCCAAGGTCGGGTACAGCACGTCTGTCGGCGGAGCTGTGCAGCGCAGGGACTGACAAGTTCCATCGAACAACTTAAAAGGCGGAGGTGCTGGTGTCGCACCCCCACAGATCACACACAGATGACATACTCTAATGAGAGACCATCAATGTCACAGTCATGGACAACCCCTTTAAAAAGAGAACAGTTTAAGGGATGAAACCTCATGGCCACCATGGCAGGGCCTCCAACGCTGCTGCAGCAGATCAGCACTACATCGTCGGCTGTACCGTTGACATCTGGACACAAGAGACCCATGAGGACCAGGAGCCGCTCGTGTTTATATCGTGGCAGTTGTGAAAATGCAAGAACGGGGATGTTTCAATTCACTGCTTGCAAGCAGCTACAAAGAGCCATTACTTACGCTCTGCCAGCTGGGCCCACCTTTATGACAGAGTTCTAAAAAGTGGGAATGTCTTAATGGGAGGGGCAGAGTCTGCAAGCGGTTTAATTAATATAAGCTATAAACTTGATGTAAATTATCTAACGCTGAGGACACGGCCCATTACCGAGAAACCAGCGACTCAGTATCGCAAAAACATAGAAAATATAAAATTTTATTATACAAAAATGACTAAATACAGATATAAAGGGGAAAACCATGGAGCACATAGTGGTTCTCGCTTCTCCAACGGAGCAGATGCGACGTGGAGTCTTCCAACTTCTTAAAGTAGTAGTTGAGTTTGTCACTGAGCTTCTCCCGCAGCTGTAAAGGAAATGGAGGAAGACATTAATGGTGCACACATGGTCTGAGCCCGGCTGCCATGGCTCTAATCCCTCACAGTTTCTGAGTGTGGCATTACGTCACCATGAATGACATCACCATTAGTCACGACGGTCATGTGATGTGAATTCTCACCATAAACGGTCAGGGAGTCCAGGCGCATGTGGAGGAAAAGCTTTGGCTTTGCCGGTTCTCATCCTTAGGCTTCATACCCATTTGCGATAAAAAAAAAAAAAAAAAGTTTGATTTCCGGACAGAAAAAAAGAAAGAAACATAAGCGAGTGTCATGCGAGGTCAATGCAATTTTTTAATTGCAACATCCATATGCAATGCACCAGGCAGCACAGACTTAGAATGGGGTCTACTGTGGCATCCGGTAAGTATGGTGGCAGAATGTGCAGCGCCTAATGGAGGACAAGTTCTATAATTGGAGCATATACCAAGCCCTCCGAACACCACACACGTGTGACGGGGACTGCGGCTCTTACCTCTCGGTTTAGCCGACTGTTATTTTCTTCCAGCGCTTGCAGAAGGTGATCGATGGACGAATACAGCAGTCAAACCAAAGGAGACAAGACAGACAGAGGCCACTGGGGAGGAGTATACTGGATCGCTAAGAATAAAAATTTATAACAGAAGTTTCTAGAAGGAGAAGTTTATCAATCGGGATCATGCAAAATAAATGGCTCTGGTTATGTGGGGTAAATAGAAGGGACTTTCTTATGTCACTCACTGATGGGAATATGTCAAGTGTTCAGAGTTACAGACACATCGGCCGTAGCCCATCCACTTACAGGAATGGCATTGCACGACCAGCTCAGCCATTTCCACAGCTCCGACCAGCGCATAGACAGAGTTCGATCACAGCTTGGACCCCAATATAAGTTTAAGGGTTGAAGCTACGGATATGGGTGTGCTGCGCCGGTTCTGTGACTCTTAATGAAGAGTTTGGTAAATGGCGTATTATAGTGTACTGCAATAAATGGACACAGGTCTCCCTGATCTGCAGCTCCTTTTCGAAACCACATTTAACTCAGCCGCATCTAAAGCCATGCGTTCCCATTCACACGTAGCAGTCTTCATACCAGCTGCAGGCCCCGCCTCCCCATCAACTGCCGATGCCATCTGCTCGCTCCAACCGATGGCGAGGGCCTGCTGCGCACATACACCACTGTAACTGCCGTCCCCGTCATCCGCTGACATCCTCTCAGCAGCACGTGTTTACCGGGGATCAGACACCACTGCCGCACTATCAGACACGGCCTCTGCACGTGTGCCAAGGCCCGCCCTACCGGGGACATCATGCAGGCCCAGCACATGTGCCGAGTCCGCTTCCAGCGCTGGGGCACTCACCGCTGCCGCCGTATCCACGTCCAGCAATCGATCGCCCTCCCCAAGGACCGGCGCCACACACATACCGGCCGCTGCGCTGCTTCCTGCTTCGCTCTGCGCCGGTGCCATTACCGCTCCCCGTCACGCCAGAAAGAAGGCCTCAGCCCTCCCTCCCGCAGCGCCATACTCACCACCTGAAGGAGCTCCATCCAGCGCCAGGAGAAGCCATCCAGGTCCCTCCTAAGCGATCCTCCTTCTGACTTGCTCCAGCAAGGCATCTAAAAAAGCAGACATACTTAACAAGGTACAACTCAGTGGCTGGCGGCAACGAAGTGAGGGCGCTGGCACCTCCTCCCCTTCTTAAAAGGGAAGCGGGCCACGTGACCGCCGCCAGCCAGTCAGGGCCCGGCCTTACGTCATCATTGTCTCCTCTTCTCCCATCCAGGCTGTATGCTGACCCTACTGCCTACTCAAGGGGCGCCAACCTGAGGGATTTTAAAAGGAAAGACATTTTTAATTATACATGTCACTGATGGTTATAACAATAATTGTGAGACATAGAAAATAGAATGGTAGTATAATGTTCTGAGAATGTGGGGTTATACCTTTAGATACTGTATCAGGGAGCACGCTATGTCCATTCGTGCTTCCTCTACAGCTTTTCCAGTTGTGTCCACGCCATCAATTTGTTTTTTCCGAAGAAATTCTTCTGCAAACTAAAAAAACAATTGCACATGTTATGGTACATGTAAACCTTATTTCACAATTGTAGGAAACCAAAAAACATTTTCTATGATAGTTTCTCACTATCTATTGGCCAAGGACCTCTGCATTTGTAGATGTCATCAATTTCTATATTCCAACATTTATTTATGATGAGACAAACAGGGCCTTTTTATATGCAAAGCTGGGCCCTGGGCATAATTACAGGTGGGGCCGTAGGTTTGGAAATTTAGTACTGACACAGTATAGTTGAGTCAACTTGCCCCGCATATAGAACGTATTTCCTCATACGTGGCAATTGCAGCAGGCGCATCCGCGTTGGATTAGGAACAGGTTGTAATACCATATGCCTGCTTTTTGACGGCTAACCAAGGTGCGTATATGTATACCGCTACACTTACCATACACGTTGATACACGTAGCGAAGCGTTTCGGCGTTAAAATATCGGCTCAACTCTTTTGGAATGTAGGCGAATACGCTTGCGTTTAGGAGTATGTTTACATACATTTCGAGAATACGGAAGTGTGAAAGGAGCCACAGAGATAAATCTAGATTTTAGCAGTAATAATAGATAAATATGATAAAATAAACGACTCCCATAATTGACCTGCTTTATTAGTTATGAGTTGTATAATGTGCTGCATTATTACTTATGGTGGTATAATGGACTGCATTATTATTTATGGGGGTATAACGGAATGCATTATTAGTTTAGGTGGTGGGTGTATAATGGGCCTGCATTATTAGCTATGGTGGCCTAATGGACTGCATTATTAGTTATGTTCGGCTATAATGGGGTTCATTATTATTTGTCGTGGTATAATGGGCCTTCAAATTATCATTTATCGTGGGCAGTAATGGGCTGCATTATTGTAGTTATGATGGCCATACGGTTATAGGCTATAAATAGTAATGCGCCACCGTTTACAACAAAAATAATAGTGAAGGATAATAAACAATAATAACCTGTCTTAGGCTCCAAAAAATAGTAATGTGCCACCATAAAGAGGTAATGCAGCCCCGTTAAGGCCGACATACAGTAATAGCGCGGCAGTTAGGCCACATACAGTAGTAACGCAGCTTTTATACCACATAAATTAATAGTGCAGCATTTATGCACCACAGCAATAGCGCATAAGTTATTCCCCATACAGTAATAGTGCAGGATTATTATGGTCCTATTCAGTAATATTGCTGCATTGTTATGCCCTAAATTCAGTAATAGTGCACATAGTTAAGCTCCATATACAGTAAATAGTGCTGCCTAGTTAAGCCCATACAGTAAATAGTAATAAGCATTTTTGCACCATATACAGCAACAGTACAGCAAATTTATTCACATACATATAGTAATAGTGCCAAATAGTTATGTCCAAACATACAATTATAGGGCCAGATAGTTTTGCCCCATATACAGTAATAGTCCTGCATAGTTAAGCCTACAAATATAGTAAAAGTGCCGCATATTTATGCAACATCTAATATATAAAGCTGAATGTGGGCGTGTGTGTATGTGTGTATGTATGTGTGTATGTCCGGGATTGGCATCTACACCGTCGCAGCTACAGCCACAAAATTTGGCACAGTCACACATCTGGACCGCCAGAAGCGTCATAGGCTATGTTGTGAGTCGAAATTTTAACCCCGCGCGTTCCAATTCACGAAACAATTTTGCCCCTATCTACATAATGGGGAAAAAGTGAAAGGGAAATTGTTGGAGGCAAATTGACAGCCAGGAGGAGATGGCATACAGGTATATACTTTATACAGGGAATATGACATACACATATATACTATATACAGGGGAGATGGCATACAGGTTTATACTATATACAGGGGAGATGACATACAGGTGTATACTATATACAGGGGAGAGGGCATACACGTATATACTATATAGAGGGGAGATGGCATACAGGTATTTACTATATACAGGTGACATGACATACAGGTATATACTATATACAGGAGGATATGACATACAGGTATATACTATATACAGGAGCAGATGACATACAGGTATATACTGAGGGGAAAATGAGAGGTGTGAGGTGAAAGTGAAGAGGTGCGAGTGCAAAAGGAGAGGAGTGAGGGGAAAATAGTGGAGTGATTGGAAAAAGACAGGTGTGAGGTCAAAATAACAGGTGTTAGGGGGGAAATGATAGAAGTGAGGGGAGAAAATGAGAGGTGTGAGGGGGAAAATGAGGTGTGAGGGGGAAAATGAGAGGAGTGAGGGAAAAATGAGAGACGTGAGGGGGAAAATGAGAGATGTGACCGGGAAAAAGAGAGAAGTGAGGTGCTATAACTAACAGTTACTGTGAAAGGAAAAGTGTGTGTGTATCAACGGAAATGTCATAATGGTGGCCACGGCGACGATGTCATAATAGGTTGCAGTGGTGACAATAATGTCATAATAGGTTGTAATGTTGGCGGTTATTTAATATAGGTTGCCATGGTTACGATGTTGTCAGAATGGTTGCCATGGTGAAGATGTCATAATGAGTATATGGTCACGGAACTATGGGATGGAGGATGTGTGATGGGTATATGGGCACGGGACTATGGGATGGAGGATGGGTATATGAGAATGGGACTATGGAATGGAGGATGTGTATGATGGGTATATGGGCACGGGACTATGGGATGGGTATATGGGCACAGGACTATGGGATGGAGGATGTATGATGGGAATATGGACACGGGGCTTAGTTAGGATCCGCTGGGAATACAGGCAACAGGTTACTACAGGCAGAATACGGATCTGCTGGGAATAAAGGCAACAGGTTACTACAGGCAGAATACGGATCCGCTGGGAATACAGGCAACAGGTTACTACAGGCAGAATACGGATCTGCTGGGAATAAAGGCAACAGGTTACTACAGGCAGAATATGGATCCGCTGGGAATAAAGGCAACAGGTTACTTCAGGCAGAATAGGTATCTGCGATCCTGAATGCGCACCTCCTTACATGCAAAATGCACGCCAAAAGGCATAAATGCGCGCTCCTGAATGCGCACCGGCAGAAATGCGGGAATTGCGCGTCGCCAGAAATGCGCGCTCCTGAATGTGCTCCTTCCATATTGCAAACTAGGCATTGTGGGCAGAGATACACAGGCCTCCCACAGTAAGGGACCCCCTATCTATCCATAAACAGGCCCCCCGCAGTAAGGGACCCCCATCCATCCATACACGGGCACCCGCCATAAGGGACCCCCTATCCATCCATACACAGCCCCCCGCGCCCTCACCTCCCTAAAGGGTTACAACAGGTAGCAGTGTTGGCCCCCCCCTAAAGGGTTACTACGGGTAGCAGTGTTGGCCCCCCCTAAAGGGTTACTACGGGTAGCAGTGTTGGCACCCCCCTAAAGGGTTACCACGGGTAGCAGTGTTGGCCCCCCCCTAAAGGGTTACTACGGGTAGCAGTGTTGGCACCCCACCAAAGGGTTACTACGGGTAGCAGTGTTGGCACCCCCCTAAAGCAGGGGGGAGTATATACATGCCCAGGAAGGAATGTCAGTCCTGAACGTGCATTCATTGAACACTCAGGACAGATAGCCGAGACAGATAGCCGAGAGGAGAAAAGCAGTTATGGAGGACGCTACGGCGGTGAGTGCGATTATCGTGCCGTGTGGAAGAGCCCCTATCTCTTCGCTCTGCGTGAACACGCGATCATCGCTCCATCTGAATGAGCCCCTATCTCAGCGCGAAGAGATAGGGGCTCATCCACACGGCACGATAATCGCACTCACCGCCGTAGCGTCCTCCATAACTGCTTTCCTACTCTCGGCTATCTGTCTCGGCTATCTGTCCTGAGTGTTCAATGAATGCACGTTCAGGACTGACCTTCCTTCCTGGGCATGTATACACTCCCCTTCTCGGCATGTAGTCACTCCCCGCTGCTTTAATCACCCCCCTTTGCAGAAATGAAGACGCCCTGAAATTTCTGAGCATAGTAACACCCCCCTCCCTTTGTCACGCCCCCTCCCTCACTATTGTGGTTTTAACCAGGCCCCCAGGTGCCATAATCACGCCCGTCCCTGAAATTTTCAGGCATGTTGCCGCCCAGAGCCCCGCCCAGAGCTCCTCTTCTCTCCACCCTGCATCTTCAGCTGTTGCTTGGCCGTGATTGGTCAGTTTGCGGCACGTGACTCCGTAGCCTCGCCCATCCCTACTATCTACGACATGCCGACAATTTTCAGAACACCGGCACAACGTGCGGCACTCTGGACTGGTAATAGGACGCTCCGCCACAGCCCCGCCCCTCCCCGCAGAGCTCCGCCCACTCCTCACAATGGGGCGCCGACAGTGGTGCATAGAAGAGTCTAATTCTATCACAGAGCGCTGTGTAAGACTGGTTAGTGCAAAAAGCGAGGAGCCAAGCGGGGGGCAGGGTCCGCACTATTCTGCAGCCTAGCGGTTTATCTCGCTACTACCTTAAAGCGCACTGCTGCTTTCTCGGCGTCACAGCTCCTCCCTTTTCTGTTCACGTACGGCCATTTAAACTATTAACCGCGCCCACGTAGTTCATATTTCTTGATGTCACGCCGTCACCGCCTGCCCTTTCTGATTGGCTCACACTTTCACATTTCTGAAAGCTCTTCGTCGCTATGGCAATAGTTGCACGCAGCAATTTCATTGGCAGAGCAAAAGCCAATGGGTATTGACAGTGGGCGTGTCCGCGAGATTCAAACGTGTGTGTGTATCTATGGGCTGAAGGAAGCCCCAGCAAGCTGGAGCATGCAAAAATTGCCACAAAACTCAGTTTTGCTCCTCTCCACGGAAATCTTTAGTAAAAGGCAAAAGATTTTTACGTTCTGAAGAGAAGCCAGAGTATATTGGGCAAGGGCCTCCTCCCGACCTACCACCATTGCAGCAGCCCTCACTTGGCCCAGGGAGAGCACCTAGAAGTGGGTGCGTGGTTTGGTGATGGAAAAACAAAAACGGCAACAGCCCATCGTCCGCAGGCTGCTCTGTTCTCAGCTCTATGCTGCTGACAGAGCATCACCTGTTCCGCTGCCTGGAAGAAGGCCATCCATGGCTACAATATGCAAATGAGGGCCTCTTCCCAGCAACCCCAGGGTTCAGTCTCCCACCGAAACCCCACCCACCCATTCCTTTATTCTGTTGTTGAACCCAATTAAGGAAGCCCCAGCAAGCTGGAGCATGCAAAAATTGCCACAAAACTCAGTTTTGCTCCTCTCCACGGAAATCTTTAGTAAAAGGCAAAAGATTTTTATGTTCTGAAGAGAAGCCAGAGTATACTGGGCAAGGGCCTTCTCCCGACCTACCACCATGGCAGCAGCCCTCACTTGGCCCAGGGAGAGCACCTAGAAGTGGGTGCGTGGTTTGGTGATGGAAAAACAAAAACGGCAACAGCCCATCGTCCGCAGGCTGCTCTGTTCTCAGCTCTATGCTGCTGACAGAGCATCACCTGTTCCGCTGCCTGGAAGAAGGCCATCCATGGCTACAATATGCAAATGAGGGCCTCTTCCCAGCAACCCCAGGGTTCAGTCTCCCACCGAAACCCCACCCACCCATTCCTTTATTCTGTTGTTGAACCCAATTAAGGCTACGTTCACATTAGCGGCGGGCGCCGTAGCGGCGCCGCATGCGTCATGCGCCCCTATATTTAACATGGGGGCGCATGGACATGCGTCGCACTTGCGTTTGCGCCGCATGCGTCACTGCGGCGCCCGCTTCCGGGCGCAGAGGACGCAGCAAATTGCATTTTTGCTGCGTCCAAAATCAATAAAAAAAAGGACGCATGCGGCGCAAAACGCAGCGTTGTGCATGCGTTTTGCTGCGTTTTGCGCTGCAGCGCCGACGCTGCGGCGCACAATGCAAATGTGAACGTAGCCTTAGGAAGCCCCAGCAAGCTGGAGCATGCAAAAATTGCCACAAAACTCAGTTTTGCTCCTCTCCACGGAAATCTTTAGTAAAAGGCGAAAGATTTTTACGTTCTGAAGAGAAACCAGATTATACTGGGCTAGGGCCTCCTCCCGACCTACCACCATGGCAGCAGCCCTCACTTGGCCCAGGGAGAGCACCTAGAAGTGGGTGCGTGGTTTGGTGTTGGAAAAACAAAAACGGCAACAGCCCATCGTCCGCAGGCTGCTCTGTTCTCAGCTCTATGCTGCTGACAGAGCATCACCTGTTCCGCTGCCCGGAAGAAGGCCATCCATGGCTACAATATGCAAATGAGGGCCTCTTCCCAGCAACCCCAGGGTTCAGTCTCCCACCGAAAAAACCCCACCCACCCATTCCTTTATTCTGTTGTTGAACCCAATTAAGGAAGCCCCAGCAAGCTGGAGCATACAAAAATTGCCAAAATACTCAGTTTTGCTCCTCTCCACGGAAATCTTTAGTACAAGGCAAAAGTTTTTTATGTTCTGAAGAGAAGCCAGAGTATCCTGGGCAAGGGCCTTCTCCCGACCTACCACCATGGCAGCAGCCCTCACTTGGCCCAGGGAGAGCACCTAGAAGTGGGTGCGTGGTTTGGTGATGGAAAAACAAAAACGGCAACAGCCCATCGTCCGCAGGCTGCTCTGTTCTCAGCTCTATGCTGCTGACAGAGCATCACCTGTTCCGCTGCCTGGAAGAAGGCCATCCATGGCTACAATATGCAAATGAGGGCCTCTTCCCAGCAACCCCAGGGTTCAGTCTCCCACCGAAACCCCACCCACCCATTCCTTTATTCTGTTGTTGAACCCAATTAAGGAAGCCCCAGCAAGCTGGAGCATGCAAAAATTGCCACAAAACTCAGTTTTGCTCCTCTCCACGGAAATCTTTAGTAAAAGGCGAAAGATTTTTACGTTCTGAAGAGAAGCCGGATTATACTGGGCAAGGGCCTCCTCCCGACCTACCACCATGGCAGCAGCCCTAACTTGGCCCAGGGAGAGCACCTAGAAGTGGGTGCGTGGCTTGTTGTTGGAAAAACAAAAACAGGAACAGCCCATCGTCCGCAGGCTGCTCTGATCTCAGCTCTATGCTGCTGACAGATCATCACCTGTTCCGCTGCCCGGAAGAAGGCCATCCATGGCTACAATATGCAAATGAGGGCCTCTTCCCAGCAACCCCAGGGCTCAATCTCCCACCGAAATCCCACCCACCCATTCCTTTATTCTGTTGTTGAACCCAATTAAGGAAGCCCCAGCAAGCTGGAGCATGCAAAAATTGCCACAAAACTCAGTTTTGCTCCTCTCCACGGAAATCTTTAGTAAAAGGCAAAAGATTTTTACGTTCTGAAGAGAAGCCGGAGTACACTGGGCAAGGGCCTCCTCCCGACCTACCACCATGGCAGCAGCCCTAACTTGGCCCAGAGAGAGCACCTAGAAGTGGGTGCGTGGTTTGTTGTTGGAAAAACAAAAACGGCAACAGCCCATCGTCCGCAGGCTGCTCTGTTCTCAGCTCCATGCTGCTGACAGAGCATCACCTGTTCCGCTGCCCGGAAGAAGGCTATCCATGGCTACAATATGCAAATGAGGGCCTCTTCCCAGCAACACCAGGGTTCAGTCTCCCACCGAAAAAAGCCCACCCATTCCTTTATTCTGTTGTTGAACCCAATTAAGGAAGCCCCAGCAAGCTGGAGCATGCAAAAATTGCCACAAAACTCAGTTTTGCTCCTCTCCACGGAAATCTTTAGTAAAAGGCAAAAGATTTTTATGTTCTGAAGAGAAGCCGGAGTATACTGGGCAAGGGCCTTCTCCCGACCTACCACCATGGCAGCAGCCCTCACTTGGCCCAGGGAGAGCACCTAGAAGTGGGTGCGTGGTTTGGTGATGGAAAAACAAAAACGGCAACAGCCCATCGTCCGCAGGCTGCTCTGTTCTCAGCTCTATGCTGCTGACAGAGCATCACCTGTTCCGCTGCCCGGAAGAAGGCCATCCATGGCTACAATATGCAAATGAGGGCCTCTTCCCAGCAACCCCAGGGTTCAGTCTCCCACCGAAACCCCACCCACCCATTCCTTTATTCTGTTGTTGAACCCAATTAAGGAAGCCCCAGCAAGCTGGAGCATGCAAAAATTGCCACAAAACTCAGTTTTGCTCCTCTCCACGGAAATCTTTAGTAAAAGGCGAAAGATTTTTACGTTCTGAAGAGAAGCCGGATTATACTGGGCAAGGGCCTCATCCCGACCTACCACCATGGCAGCAGCCCTAACTTGTCCCAGGGAGAGCACCTAGAAGTGGGTGGTGGCTTGTTGTTGGAAAAACAAAAACAGGAACAGCCCATCGTCCGCAGGCTGCTCTGATCTCAGCTCTATGCTGCTGACAGATCATCACCTGTTCCGCTGCCCGGAAGAAGGCCATCCATGGCTACAATATGCAAATGAGGGCCTCTTCCCAGCAACCCCAGGGCTCAATCTCCCACCGAAACCCCACCCACCCATTCCTTTATTCTGTTGTTGAACCCAATTAAGGAAGCCCCAGCAAGCTGGAGCATGCAAAAATTGCCACAAAACTCAGTTTTGCTCCTCTCCACGGAAATCTTTAGTAAAAGGCAAAAGATTTTTATGTTCTGAAGAGAAGCCAGAGTATACTGGGCAAGGGCCTTCTCCCGACCTACCACCATGGCAGCAGCCCTCACTTGGCCCAGGGAGAGCACCTAGAAGTGGGTGCGTGGTTTGGTGATGGAAAAACAAAAACGGCAACAGCCCATCGTCCGCAGGCTGCTCTGTTCTCAGCTCTATGCTGTTGACAGAGCATCACCTGTTCCGCTGCCTGGAAGAAGGCCATCCATGGCTACAATATGCAAATGAGGGCCTCTTCCCAGCAACCCCAAGGTTCAGTCTCCCACCGAAACCTCACCCACCCATTCCTTTATTCTGTTGTTGAACCCAATTAAGGAAGCCCCAGCAAGCTGGAGCATGCAAAAATTGCCACAAAAATCAGTTTTGCTCCTCTCCACGGAAATCTTTAGTAAAAGGCGAAAGATTTTTACGTTCTGAAGAGAAGCCAGAGTATGCTGGGCAAGGGCCTCCTCCCGACCTACCACCATGGCAGCAGCCCTCACTTGGCCCAGGGAGAGCACCTAGAAGTGGGTGCGTGGTTTGGTGATGGAAAAACAAAAACGGCAACAGCCCATCGTCCGCAGGCTGCTCTGTTCTCAGCTCTATGCTGCTGACAGATCATCACCTGTTCCGCTGCCCGGAAGAAGGCCATCCATGGCTACAATATGCAAATGAAGGCCTCTTCCCAGCAACCCCAGGGTTCAGTCTCCCACCGAAACCCCACCCACCCATTCCTTTATTCTGTTGTTGAACCCAATTAAGGAAGCCCCTGCAAGCTGGAGCATGCAAAAATTGCCACAAAACTCAGTTTTGCTCCTCTCCACGGAAATCTTTAGTAAAAGGCGAAAGATTTTTACGTTCTGAAGAGAAGTCAGAGTATACTGGGCAAGGGCCTCCTCCCGACCTACCACCATGGCAGCAGCCCTCACTTGGCCTAGGGAGAGCACCTAGAAGTGGGTGCGTGGTTTGGTGATGGAAAAACAAAAACGGCAACAGCCCATCGTCCGCAGGCTGCTCTGTTCTCAGCTCTATGCTGCTGACAGAGCATCACCTGTTCCGCTGCCCGGAAGAAGGCCATCCATGGCTACAATATGCAAATAAGGGCCTCTTCCCAGCAACCCCAGGGTTCAGTCTCCCACCGAAACCCCACCCACCCATTCCTTTATTCTGTTGTTGAACCCAATTAAGGAAACCCCAGCAAGCTGGAGCATGCAAAAATTGCCACAAAACTCAGTTTTGCTCCTCTCCACGGATATCTTTAGTAAAAGGCGAAAGATTTTTACGTTCTGAAGTGAAGCCAGAGTATACTGGGCAAGGGCCTCCTCCCGACCTACCACCATGGCAGCAGCCCTCACTTGGCCCAGGGAGAGCACCTAGAAGTGGGTGCGTGGTTTGGTGATGGAAAAACAAAAACGGCAACAGCCCATCGTCCGCAGGCTGTTCTGTTCTCAGCTCTATGTGCTGACAGAGCATCACCTGTTCCGCTCTCCGGAAGAAGGCCATCCATGGCTACAATATGCAAATGAGGGCCTCTTCCCAGCAACCCCAGGATTCAGTCTCCCACCGAAACCCCACCCACCCATTCCTTTATTCTGTTGTTGAACCCAGTTAAGGAAGCCCCAGCAAGCTGGAGCATGCAAAAATTGCCACAAAACTCAGTTTTGCTCCTCTCCACGGAAATCTTTAGTAAAAGGCGAAAGATTTTTACGTTCTGAGGAGAAGCCAGAGTATACTGGGCAAGGGCCTCCTCCCGACCTACCACCATGGCAGCAGCCCTCATTTGGCCCAGGGAGAGCACCTAGAAGTGGGTGCGTGGTTTGGTGATGGAAAAACAAAAACGGCAACAGCCCATCGTCCGCAGGCTGCTCTGTTCTCAGCTCTATGCTGCTGACAGAGCATCACCTGTTCCGCTGCCCGGAAGAAGGCCATCCATGGCTACAATATGCAAATGAGGGCCTCTTCCCAGCAACCCCAGGGTTCAGTCTCCCACCGAAACCCCACCCACCCATTCCTTTATTCTGTTGTTGAACCCAATTAAGGAAGCCCCAGGAAGCTGGAGCATGCAAAAATTGCCACAAAACTCAGTTTTGCTCCTCTCCACGGAAATCTTTAGTAAAAGGCGAAAGATTTTTACGTTCTGAAGAGAAACTAGAGTATACTGGGCAAGGGCCTCCTCCCGACCTACCACCATGGCAGCAGCCCTCACTTGGCCCAGGGAGAGCACCTAGAAGTGGGTGCGTGGTTTGGTGATGGAAAAACAAAAACGGCAACAGCCCATCGTCCGCAGGCTGCTCTGTTCTCAGCTCTATGCTGCTGACAGAGCATCACCTGTTCCGCTGCCCGGAAGAAGGCCATCCATGGCTACAATATGCAAATGAGGGCCTCTTCCCAGCAACCACAGGGTTCAGTCTCCCACCGAAACCCCACCCACCCATTCCTTTATTCTGTTGTTGAACCCAATTAAGGAAGCCCCAGGAAGCTGGAGCATGCAAAAATTGCCACAAAACTCAGTTTTGCTCCTCTCCACGGAAATCTTTAGTAAAAGGCAAAAGATTTTTACGTTCTGAAGAGAAGCCAGAGTATACTGGGCAAGGGCCTCCTCCCGACCTACCACCATGGCAGCAGCCCTCACTTGGCCCAGGGAGAGCACCTAGAAGTGGGTGCGTGGTTTGGTGATGGAAAAACAAAAACGGCAACAGCCCATCGTCCGCAGGCTGCTCTGTTCTCAGCTCTATGCTGCTGACAGAGCATCACCTGTTCCGCTGCCCGGAAGAAGGCCATCCATGGCTACAATATGCAAATGAGGGCCTCTTCCCAGCAACCACAGGGTTCAGTCTCCCACCGAAACCCCACCCACCCATTCCTTTATTCTGTTGTTGAACCCAATTAAGGAAGCCCCAGGAAGCTGGAGCATGCAAAAATTGCCACAAAACTCAGTTTTGCTCCTCTCCACGGAAATCTTTAGTAAAAGGCGAAAGATTTTTACGTTCTGAAGAGAAACCAGAGTATACTGGGCAAGGGCCTCCTCCCGACCTACCACCATGGCAGCAGCCCTCACTTGGCCCAGGGAGAGCACCTAGAAGTGGGTGCGTGGTTTGGTGATGGAAAAACAAAAACGGCAACAGCCCATCGTCCGCAGGCTGCTCTGTTCTCAGCTCTATGCTGCTGACAGAGCATCACCTGTTCCGCTGCCCGGAAGAAGGCCATCCATGGCTACAATATGCAAATGAGGGCCTCTTCCCAGCAACCACAGGGTTCAGTCTCCCACCGAAACCCCACCCACCCATTCCTTTATTCTGTTGTTGAACCCAATTAAGGAAGCCCCAGCAAGCTGGAGCATGCAAAAATTGCCACAAAACTCAGTTTTGCTCCTCTCCACGGAAATCTTTAGTAAAAGGCGAAAGATTTTTACGTTCTGAAGAGAAGCCAGAGCATACTGGGCAAGGGCCTCCTCCCGACCTACCACCATGGCAGCAGCCTTCACTTGGCCCAGGGAGAGCACCTAGAAGTGGGTGCGTGGTTTGGTGATGGAAAAACAAAAACGGCAACAGCCCATCGTCCGCAGGCTGCTCTGTTCTCAGCTCTATGCTGCTGACAGAGCATCACCTGTTCCGCTGCCCGGAAGAAGGCCATCCATGGCTACAATATGCAAATGAAAGCCTCTTCCCAGCAACCCCAGGGTTCAGTCTCCCACCGAAACCCCACCCACCCATTCCTTTATTCTGTTGTTGAACCCAATTAAGGAAGCCCCTGCAAGCTGGAGCATGCAAAAATTGCCACAAAACTCAGTTTTGCTCCTCTCCACGGAAATCTTTAGTAAAAGGCGAAAGATTTTTACGTTCTGAAGAGAAGTCAGAGTATACTGGGCAAGGGCCTCCTCCCGACCTACCACCATGGCAGCAGCCCTCACTTGGCCTAGGGAGAGCACCTAGAAGTGGGTGCGTGGTTTGGTGATGGAAAAACAAAAACGGCAACAGCCCATCGTCCGCAGGCTGCTCTGTTCTCAGCTCTATGCTGCTGACAGAGCATCACCTGTTCCGCTGCCCGGAAGAAGGCCATCCATGGCTACAATATGCAAATAAGGGCCTCTTCCCAGCAACCCCAGGGTTCAGTCTCCCACCGAAACCCCACCCACCCATTCCTTTATTCTGTTGTTGAACCCAATTAAGGAAACCCCAGCAAGCTGGAGCATGCAAAAATTGCCACAAAACTCAGTTTTGCTCCTCTCCACGGATATCTTTAGTAAAAGGCGAAAGATTTTTACGTTCTGAAGTGAAGCCAGAGTATACTGGGCAAGGGCCTCCTCCCGACCTACCACCATGGCAGCAGCCCTCACTTGGCCCAGGGAGAGCACCTAGAAGTGGGTGCGTGGTTTGGTGATGGAAAAACAAAAACGGCAACAGCCCATCGTCCGCAGGCTGTTCTGTTCTCAGCTCTATGTGCTGACAGAGCATCACCTGTTCCGCTGCCCGGAAGAAGGCCATCCATGGCTACAATATGCAAATGAGGGCCTCTTCCCAGCAACCCCAGGGTTCAGTCTCCCACCGAAACCCCACCCACCCATTCCTTTATTCTGTTGTTGAACCCAGTTAAGGAAGCCCCAGCAAGCTGGAGCATGCAAAAATTGCCACAAAACTCAGTTTTGCTCCTCTCCACGGAAATCTTTAGTAAAAGGCGAAAGATTTTTACGTTCTGAGGAGAAGCCAGAGTATACTGGGCAAGGGCCTCCTCCCGACCTACCACCATGGCAGCAGCCCTCATTTGGCCCAGGGAGAGCACCTAGAAGTGGGTGCGTGGTTTGGTGATGGAAAAACAAAAACGGCAACAGCCCATCGTCCGCAGGCTGCTCTGTTCTCAGCTCTATGCTGCTGACAGAGCATCACCTGTTCCGCTGCCCGGAAGAAGGCCATCCATGGCTACAATATGCAAATGAGGGCCTCTTCCCAGCAACCCCAGGGTTCAGTCTCCCACCGAAACCCCACCCACCCATTCCTTTATTCTGTTGTTGAACCCAATTAAGGAAGCCCCAGGAAGCTGGAGCATGCAAAAATTGCCACAAAACTCAGTTTTGCTCCTCTCCACGGAAATCTTTAGTAAAAGGCGAAAGATTTTTACGTTCTGAAGAGAAACTAGAGTATACTGGGCAAGGGCCTCCTCCCGACCTACCACCATGGCAGCAGCCCTCACTTGGCCCAGGGAGAGCACCTAGAAGTGGGTGCGTGGTTTGGTGATGGAAAAACAAAAACGGCAACAGCCCATCGTCCGCAGGCTGCTCTGTTCTCAGCTCTATGCTGCTGACAGAGCATCACCTGTTCCGCTGCCCGGAAGAAGGCCATCCATGGCTACAATATGCAAATGAGGGCCTCTTCCCAGCAACCACAGGGTTCAGTCTCCCACCGAAACCCCACCCACCCATTCCTTTATTCTGTTGTTGAACCCAATTAAGGAAGCCCCAGGAAGCTGGAGCATGCAAAAATTGCCACAAAACTCAGTTTTGCTCCTCTCCACGGAAATCTTTAGTAAAAGGCAAAAGATTTTTACGTTCTGAAGAGAAGCCAGAGTATACTGGGCAAGGGCCTCCTCCCGACCTACCACCATGGCAGCAGCCCTCACTTGGCCCAGGGAGAGCACCTAGAAGTGGGTGCGTGGTTTGGTGATGGAAAAACAAAAACGGCAACAGCCCATCGTCCGCAGGCTGCTCTGTTCTCAGCTCTATGCTGCTGACAGAGCATCACCTGTTCCGCTGCCCGGAAGAAGGCCATCCATGGCTACAATATGCAAATGAGGGCCTCTTCCCAGCAACCCCAGGGTTCAGTCTCCCACCGAAACCCCACCCACCCATTCCTTTATTCTGTTGTTGAACCCAATTAAGGAAGCCCCAGCAAGCTGGAGCATGCAAAAATTGCCACAAAACTCAGTTTTGCTCTTCTCCACGGAAATCTTTAGTAAAAGGCGAAAGATTTTTACGTTCTGAAGAGAAGCCAGAGTATACTGGGCAAGGGCCTCCTCCCGACCTACCACCATGGCAGCAGCCTTCACTTGGCCCAGGGAGAGCACCTAGAAGTGGGTGCGTGGTTTGGTGATGGAAAAACAAAAACGGCAACAGCCCATCGTCCGCAGGCTGCTCTGTTCTCAGCTCTATGCTGCTGACAGAGCATCACCTGTTCCGCTGCCCGGAAGAAGGCCATCCATGGCTTCAATATGCAAATGAGGGCCTCTTCCCAGCAACCCCAGGGTTCAGTCTCCCACCAAAACCCCACCCACCCATTCCTTTATTCTGTTGTGGAACCCAATTAAGGAAGCCCCAGGAAGCTGGAGCATGCAAAAATTGCCACAAAACTCAGTTTTGCTCCTCTCCACGGAAATCTTTAGTAAAAGGCGAAAGATTTTTACGTTCTGAAGAGAAACCAGAGTATACTGGGCAAGGGCCTCCTCCCGACCTACCACCATGGCAGCAGCCCTCACTTGGCCCAGGGAGAGCACCTAGAAGTGGGTGCGTGGTTTGGTGATGGAAAAACAAAAACGGCAACAGCCCATCGTCCGCAGGCTGCTCTGTTCTCAGCTCTATGCTGCTGACAGAGCATCACCTGTTCCGCTGCCCGGAAGAAGGCCATCCATGGCTACAATATGCAAATGAGGGCCTCTTCCCAGCAACCCCAGGGTTCAGTCTCCCACCGAAACCCCACCCACCCATTCCTTTATTCTGTTGTTGAACCCAGTTAAGGAAGCCCCAGCAAGCTGGAGCATGCAAAAATTGCCACAAAACTCAGTTTTGCTCCTCTCCACGGAAATCTTTAGTAAAAGGCGAAAGATTTTTACGTTCTGAAGAGAAGCCAGAGTATAATGGGCAAGGGCCTCCTCCCGACCTACCACCATGGCAGCAGCCCTCACTTGGCCCAGGGAGAGCACCTAGAAGTGGGTGCGTGGTTTGGTGATGGAAAAACAAAAACGGCAACAGCCCATCGTCCGCAGGCTGCTCTGTTCTCAGCTCTATGCTGCTGACAGAGCATCAACTGTTCCGCTGCCCGGAAGAAGGCCATCCATGGCTACAATATGCAAATGAGGGCCTCTTCCCAGCAACCACAGGGTTCAGTCTCCCACCGAAACCCCACCCACCCATTCCTTTATTCTGTTGTTGAACCCAATTAAGGAAGCCCCAGCAAGCTGGAGCATGCAAAAATTGCCACAAAACTCAGTTTTGCTCCTCTCCACGGAAATCTTTAGTAAAAGGCGAAAGATTTTTACGTTCTGAAGAGAAGCCAGAGTATACTGGGCAAAGGGCCTCCTCCCGACCTACCACCATGGCAGCAGCCTTCACTTGGCCCAGGGAGAGCACCTAGAAGTGGGTGCGTGGTTTGGTGATGGAAAAACAAAAACGGCAACAGCCCATCGTCCGCAGGCTGCTCTGTTCTCAGCTCTATGCTGCTGACAGAGCATCACCTGTTCCGCTGCCCGGAAGAAGGCCATCCATGGCTTCAATATGCAAATGAGGGCCTCTTCCCAGCAACCCCAGGGTTCAGTCTCCCACCAAAACCCCACCCACCCATTCCTTTATTCTGTTGTTGAACCCAATTAAGGAAGCCCCAGCAAGCTGGAGCATGCAAAAATTGCCACAAAACTCAGTTTTGCTCCTCTCCACGGAAATCTTTAGTAAAAGGCGAAAGATTTTTACGTTCTGAAGAGAAGCCAGAGTATACTGGGCAAGGGCCTCCTCCCGACCTACCACCATGGCAGCAGCCCTCACTTGGCCCAGGGAGAGCACCTAGAAGTGGGTGCGTGGTTTGGTGATGGAAAAACAAAAACGGCAACAGCCCATCGTCCGCAGGCTGCTCTGTTCTCAGCTCTATGCTGCTGACAGAGCATCACCTGTTCCGCTGCCCGGAAGAAGGCCATCCATGGCTACAATATGCAAATGAGGGCCTCTTCCCAGCAACCACAGGGTTCAGTCTCCCACCGAAACCCCACCCACCCATTCCTTTATTCTGTTGTTGAACCCAATTAAGGAAGCCCCAGCAAGCTGGAGCATGCAAAAATTGCCACAAAACTCAGTTTTGCTCCTCTCCACGGAAATCTTTAGTAAAAGGCGAAAGATTTTTACGTTCTGAAGAGAAGCCAGAGTATACTGGGCAAGGGCCTCCTCCCGACCTACCACCATGGCAGCAGCCTTCACTTGGCCCAGGGAGAGCACCTAGAAGTGGGTGCGTGGTTTGGTGATGGAAAAACAAAAACGGCAACAGCCCATCGTCCGCAGGCTGCTCTGTTCTCAGCTCTATGCTGCTGACAGAGCATCACCTGTTCCGCTGCCCGGAAGAAGGCCATCCATGGCTTCAATATGCAAATGAGGGCCTCTTCCCAGCAACCCCAGGGTTCAGTCTCCCACCAAAACCCCACCCACCCATTCCTTTATTCTGTTGTTGAACCCAATTAAGGAAACCCCAGCAAGCTGGAGCATGCAAAAATTGCCACAAAACTCAGTTTTGCTCCTCTCCACGGATATCTTTAGTAAAAGGCGAAAGATTTTTACGTTCTGAAGTGAAGCCAGAGTGTACTGGGCAAGGGCCTCCTCCCGACCTACCACCATGGCAGCAGCCCTCACTTGGCCCAGGGAGAGCACCTAGAAGTGGGTGCGTGGTTTGGTGATGGAAAAACAAAAACGGCAACAGCCCATCGTCCGCAGGCTGCTCTGTTCTCAGCTCTATGTGCTGACAGAGCATCACCTGTTCCGCTGCCCGGAAGAAGGCCATCCATGGCTACAATATGCAAATGAGGGCCTCTTCCCAGCAACCCCAGGGTTCAGTCTCCCACCGAAACCCCACCCACCCATTCCTTTATTCTGTTGTTGAACCCAGTTAAGGAAGCCCCAGCAAGCTGGAGCATGCAAAAATTGCCACAAAACTCAGTTTTGCTCCTCTCCACGGAAATCTTTAGTAAAAGGCGAAAGATTTTTACGTTCTGAAGAGAAGCCAGAGTATAATGGGCAAGGGCCTCCTCCCGACCTACCACCATGGCAGCAGCCCTCACTTGGCCCAGGGAGAGCACCTAGAAGTGGGTGCGTGGTTTGGTGATGGAAAAACAAAAACGGCAACAGCCCATCGTCCGCAGGCTGCTCTGTTCTCAGCTCTATGCTGCTGACAGAGCATCAACTGTTCCGCTGCCCGGAAGAAGGCCATCCATGGCTACAATATGCAAATGAGGGCCTCTTCCCAGCAACCACAGGGTTCAGTCTCCCACCGAAACCCCACCCACCCATTCCTTTATTCTGTTGTTGAACCCAATTAAGGAAGCCCCAGCAAGCTGGAGCATGCAAAAATTGCCACAAAACTCAGTTTTGCTCCTCTCCACGGAAATCTTTAGTAAAAGGCAAAAGATTTTTACGTTCTGAAGAGAAGCCAGAGTATACTGGGCAAAGGGCCTCCTCCCGACCTACCACCATGGCAGCAGCCTTCACTTGGCCCAGGGAGAGCACCTAGAAGTGGGTGCGTGGTTTGGTGATGGAAAAACAAAAACGGCAACAGCCCATCGTCCGCAGGCTGCTCTGTTCTCAGCTCTATGCTGCTGACAGAGCATCACCTGTTCCGCTGCCCGGAAGAAGGCCATCCATGGCTTCAATATGCAAATGAGGGCCTCTTCCCAGCAACCCCAGGGTTCAGTCTCCCACCAAAACCCCACCCACCCATTCCTTTATTCTGTTGTTGAACCCAATTAAGGAAGCCCCAGCAAGCTGGAGCATGCAAAAATTGCCACAAAACTCAGTTTTGCTCCTCTCCACGGAAATCTTTAGTAAAAGGCGAAAGATTTTTACGTTCTGAAGAGAAGCCAGAGTATACTGGGCAAAGGGCCTCCTCCCGACCTACCACCATGGCAGCAGCCTTCATTTGGCCCAGGGAGAGCACCTAGAAGTGGGTGCGTGGTTTGGTGATGGAAAAACAAAAACGGCAACAGCCCATCGTCCGCAGGCTGCTCTGTTCTCAGCTCTATGCTGCTGACAGAGCATCACCTGTTCCGCTGCCCGGAAGAAGGCCATCCATGGCTTCAATATGCAAATGAGGGCCTCTTCCCAGCAACCCCAGGGTTCAGTCTCCCACCAAAACCCCACCCACCCATTCCTTTATTCTGTTGTTGAACCCAATTAAGGAAGCCCCAGCAAGCTGGAGCATGCAAAAATTGCCACAAAACTCAGTTTTGCTCCTCTCCACGGAAATCTTTAGTAAAAGGCGAAAGATTTTTACGTTCTGAAGAGAAGCCAGAGTATACTGGGCAAGGGCCTCCTCCCGACCTACCACCATAGCAGCAGCCCTCACTTGGCCCAGGGAGAGCACCTAGAAGTGGGTGCGTGGTTTGGTGATGGAAAAACAAAAACGGCAACAGCCCATCGTCCGCAGGCTGCTCTGTTCTCAGCTCTATGCTGCTGACAGAGCATCACCTGTTCCGCTGCCCGGAAGAAGGCCATCCATGGCTACAATATGCAAATAAGGGCCTCTTCCCAGCAACCCCAGGGTTCAGTCTCCCACCGAAACCCCACCCACCCATTCCTTTATTCTGTTGTTGAACCCAATTAAGGAAACCCCAGCAAGCTGGAGCATGCAAAAATTGCCACAAAACTCAGTTTTGCTCCTCTCCACGGATATCTTTAGTAAAAGGCGAAAGATTTTTACGTTCTGAAGTGAAGCCAGAGTATACTGGGCAAGGGCCTCCTCCCGACCTACCACCATGGCAGCAGCCCTCACTTGGCCCAGGGAGAGCACCTAGAAGTGGGTGCGTGGTTTGGTGATGGAAAAACAAAAACGGCAACAGTCCATCGTCCGCAGGCTGCTCTGTTCTCAGCTCTATGCTGCTGACAGAGCATCACCTGTTCCGCTGCCCGGAAGAAGGCCATCCATGGCTACAATATGCAAATGAGGGCCTCTTCCCAGCAACCCCAGGGTTCAGTCTCCCACCGAAACCCCACCCACCCATTCCTTTATTCTGTTGTTGAACCCAATTAAGGAAACCCCAGCAAGCTGGAGCATGCAAAAATTGCCACAAAACTCAGTTTTGCTCCTCTCCACGGATATCCTTAGTAAAAGGCGAAAGATTTTTACGTTCTGAAGTGAAGCTAGAGTATACTGGGCAAGGGCCTCCTCCCGACCTACCACCATGGCAGCAGCCCTCACTTGGCCCAGGGAGAGCACCTAGAAGTGGGTGCGTGGTTTGGTGATGGAAAAACAAAAACGGCAACAGCCCATCGTCCGCAGGCTGCTCTGTTCTCAGCTCTATGTGCTGACAGAGCATCACCTGTTCCGCTGCCCGGAAGAAGGCCATCCATGGCTACAATATGGAAATGAGGGCCTCTTCCCAGCAACCCCAGGGTTCAGTCTCCCACCGAAACCCCACCCACCCATTCCTTTATTCTGTTGTTGAACCCAGTTAAGGAAGCCCCAGCAAGCTGGAGCATGCAAAAATTGCCACAAAACTCAGTTTTGCTCCTCTCCACGGAAATCTTTAGTAAAAGGCGAAAGATTTTTACGTTCTGAAGAGAAGCCAGAGTATACTGGGCAAGGGCCTCCTCCCGACCTACCACCATGGCAGCAGCCCTCACTTGGCCCATGAAGAGCACCTAGAAGTGGGTGCGTGGTTTGGTGATGGAAAAACAAAAACGGCAACAGCCCATCGTCCGCAGGCTGCTCTGTTCTCAGCTCTATGTGCTGACAGAGCATCACCTGTTCCGCTGCCCGGAAGAAGGCCATCCATGGCTACAATATGCAAATGAGGGTCTCTTCCCAGCAACCCCAGGGTTCAGTTTCCCACCGAAACCCCACCCACCCATTCCTTTATTCTGTTGTTGAACCCAATTAAGGAAGCCCCAGCAAGCTAGAGCATGCAAAAATTGCCACAAAACTCAGTTTTGCTCCTCTCCACGGAAATCTTTAGTAAAAGGCGAAAGATTTTTACGTTCTGAAGAGAAGCCAGAGTATACTGGGCAAGGGCCTCCTCCCGACCTACCACCATGGCAGCAGCCCTCACTTGGCCCAGGGAGAGCACCTAGAAGTGGGTGCGTGGTTTGGTGATGGAAAAACAAAAACGGCAACAGCCCATCGTCCGCAGGCTGCTCTGTTCTCAGCTCTATGCTGCTGACAGAGCATCACCTGTTCCGCTGCCCGGAAGAAGGCCATCCATGGCTACAATATGCAAATAAGGGCCTCTTCCCAGCAACCCCAGGGTTCAGTCTCCCACCGAAACCCCACCCACCCATTCCTTTATTCTGTTGTTGAACCCAATTAAGGAAACCCCAGCAAGCTGGAGCATGCAAAAATTGCCACAAAACTCAGTTTTGCTCCTCTCCACGGATATCTTTAGTAAAAGGCGAAAGATTTTTACGTTCTGAAGTGAAGCCAGAGTATACTGGGCAAGGGCCTCCTCCCGACCTACCACCATGGCAGCAGCCCTCACTTGGCCCAGGGAGAGCACCTAGAAGTGGGTGCGTGGTTTGGTGATGGAAAAACAAAAACGGCAACAGTCCATCGTCCGCAGGCTGCTCTGTTCTCAGCTCTATGCTGCTGACAGAGCATCACCTGTTCCGCTGCCCGGAAGAAGGCCATCCATGGCTACAATATGCAAATGAGGGCCTCTTCCCAGCAACCCCAGGGTTCAGTCTCCCACCGAAACCCCACCCACCCATTCCTTTATTCTGTTGTTGAACCCAATTAAGGAAACCCCAGCAAGCTGGAGCATGCAAAAATTGCCACAAAACTCAGTTTTGCTCTTCTCCACGGATATCCTTAGTAAAAGGCGAAAGATTTTTACGTTCTGAAGTGAAGCTAGAGTATACTGGGCAAGGGCCTCCTCCCGACCTACCACCATGGCAGCAGCCCTCACTTGGCCCAGGGAGAGCACCTAGAAGTGGGTGCGTGGTTTGGTGATGGAAAAACAAAAACGGCAACAGCCCATCGTCCGCAGGCTGCTCTGTTCTCAGCTCTATGTGCTGACAGAGCATCACCTGTTCCGCTGCCCGGAAGAAGGCCATCCATGGCTACAATATGCAAATGAGGGCCTCTTCCCAGCAACCCCAGGGTTCAGTCTCCCACCGAAACCCCACCCACCCATTCCTTTATTCTGTTGTTGAACCCAGTTAAGGAAGCCCCAGCAAGCTGGAGCATGCAAAAATTGCCACAAAACTCAGTTTTGCTCCTCTCCACGGAAATCTTTAGTAAAAGGCGAAAGATTTTTACGTTCTGAAGAGAAGCCAGAGTATACTGGGCAAGGGCCTCCTCCCGACCTACCACCATGGCAGCAGCCCTCACTTGGCCCATGGAGAGCACCTAGAAGTGGGTGCGTGGTTTGGTGATGGAAAAACAAAAACGGCAACAGCCCATCGTCCGCAGGCTGCTCTGTTCTCAGCTCTATGTGCTGACAGAGCATCACCTGTTCCGCTGCCCGGAAGAAGGCCATCCATGGCTACAATATGCAAATGAGGGTCTCTTCCCAGCAACCCCAGGGTTCAGTTTCCCACCGAAACCCCACCCACCCATTCCTTTATTCTGTTGTTGAACCCAATTAAGGAAGCCCCAGCAAGCTGGAGCATGCAAAAATTGCCACAAAACTCAGTTTTGCTCCTCTCCACGGAAATCTTTAGTAAAAGGCGAAAGATTTTTACGTTCTGAAGAGAAGCCAGAGTATACTGGGCAAGGGCCTCCTCCCGACCTACCACCATGGCAGCAGCCCTCACTTGGCCCAGGGAGAGCACCTAGAAGTGGGTGCGTGGTTTGGTGATGGAAAAACAAAAACGGCAACAGCCCATCGTCCGCAGGCTGCTCTGTTCTCAGCTCTATGCTGCTGACAGAGCATCACCTGTTCCGCTGCCCGGAAGAAGGCCATCCATGGCTACAATATGCAAATGAGGGCCTCTTCCCAGCAACCCCAGGGTTCAGTCTCCCACCGAAACCCCACCCACCCATTCCTTTATTCTGTTGTTGAACCCAATTAAGGAAGCCCCAGCAAGCTGGAACATGCAAAAATTGCCACAAAACTCAGTTTTGCTCCTCTCCACGGAAATCTTTAGTAAAATGCGAAAGATTTTTACGTTCTGAAGAGAAGCCAGAGTATACTGGGCAAGGGCCTCCTCCCGACCTACCACCATGGCAGCAGCCTTCACTTGGCCCAGGGAGAGCACCAAGAAGTGGGTGCGTGGTTTGGTGATGGAAAAACAAAAACAGCAACAGCCCATCGTCCGCAGGCTGCTCTGTTCTCAGCTCTATGCTGCTGACAGAGCATCACCTGTTCCGCTGCCCGGAAGAAGGCCATCCATGGCTTCAATATGCAAATGAGGGCCTCTTCCCAGCAACCCCAGGGTTCAGTCTCCCACCAAAACCCCACCCACCCATTCCTTTATTCTGTTGTTGAACCCAATTAACGAAGCCCCAGCAAGCTGGAGCATGCAAAAATTGCCACAAAACTCAGTTTTGCTCCTCTCCACGGAAATCTTTAGTAAAAGGCGAAAGATTTTCACGTTCTGAAGAGAAGCCGGAGTATCCTGGGCAAGGGCCTCCTCCCGACCTACCACCATGGCAGCAGCCCTCACTTGGCCCAGGGAGAGCACCTAGAAGTGGGTGCGTGGTTTGGTGATGGAAAAACAAAAACGGCAACAGCCCATCGTCCGCAGGCTGATCTGTTCTCAGCTCTATGCTGCTGACAGAGCATCACCTGTTCCGCTGCCCGGAAGAAGGCCATCCATGGCTACAATATGCAAATGAGGGCCTCTTCCCAGCAACCCCAGGGTTCAGTCTCCCACCGAAACCCCACCCACCCATTCCTTTATTCTGTTGTTGAACCCAATTAAGGAAGCCCCTGCAAGCTGGAGCATGCAAAAATTGCCACAAAACTCAGTTTTGCTCTTCTCCACGGAAATCTTTAGTAAAAGGCGAAAGATTTTTACGTTCTGAAGAGAAGCCAGAGTATACTGGGCAAGGGCCTCCTCCCGACCTACCACCATGGCAGCAGCCCTCACTTGGCCCAGGGAGAGCACCTAGAAGTGGGTGCGTGGTTTGGTGATGGAAAAACAAAAACGGCAACAGCCCATCGTCCGCAGGCTGCTCTGTTCTCAGCTCTATGCTGCTGACAGAGCATCACCTGTTCCGCTGCCCGGAAGAAGGCCATCCATGGCTACAATATGCAAATAAGGGCCTCTTCCCAGCAACCCCAGGGTTCAGTCTCCCACCGAAACCCCACCCACCCATTCCTTTATTCTGTTGTTGAACCCAATTAAGGAAACCCCAGCAAGCTGGAGCATGCAAAAATTGCCACAAAACTCAGTTTTGCTCCTCTCCACGGATATCTTTAGTAAAAGGCGAAAGATTTTTACGTTCTGAAGTGAAGCCAGAGTATACTGGGCAAGGGCCTCCTCCCGACCTACCACCATGGCAGCAGCCCTCACTTGGCCCAGGGAGAGCACCTAGAAGTGGGTGCGTGGTTTGGTGATGGAAAAACAAAAACGGCAACAGTCCATCGTCCGCAGGCTGCTCTGTTCTCAGCTCTATGCTGCTGACAGAGCATCACCTGTTCCGCTGCCCGGAAGAAGGCCATCCATGGCTACAATATGCAAATGAGGGCCTCTTCCCAGCAACCCCAGGGTTCAGTCTCCCACCGAAACCCCACCCACCCATTCCTTTATTCTGTTGTTGAACCCAATTAAGGAAACCCCAGCAAGCTGGAGCATGCAAAAATTGCCACAAAACTCAGTTTTGCTCCTCTCCACGGATATCCTTAGTAAAAGGCGAAAGATTTTTACGTTCTGAAGTGAAGCTAGAGTATACTGGGCAAGGGCCTCCTCCCGACCTACCACCATGGCAGCAGCCCTCACTTGGCCCAGGGAGAGCACCTAGAAGTGGGTGCGTGGTTTGGTGATGGAAAAACAAAAACGGCAACAGCCCATCGTCCGCAGGCTGCTCTGTTCTCAGCTCTATGTGCTGACAGAGCATCACCTGTTCCGCTGCCCGGAAGAAGGCCATCCATGGCTACAATATGCAAATGAGGGCCTCTTCCCAGCAACCCCAGGGTTCAGTCTCCCACCGAAACCCCACCCACCCATTCCTTTATTCTGTTGTTGAACCCAGTTAAGGAAGCCCCAGCAAGCTGGAGCATGCAAAAATTGCCACAAAACTCAGTTTTGCTCCTCTCCACGGAAATCTTTAGTAAAAGGCGAAAGATTTTTACGTTCTGAAGAGAAGCCAGAGTATACTGGGCAAGGGCCTCCTCCCGACCTACCACCATGGCAGCAGCCCTCACTTGGCCCATGAAGAGCACCTAGAAGTGGGTGCGTGGTTTGGTGATGGAAAAACAAAAACGGCAACAGCCCATCGTCCGCAGGCTGCTCTGTTCTCAGCTCTATGTGCTGACAGAGCATCACCTGTTCCGCTGCCCGGAAGAAGGCCATCCATGGCTACAATATGCAAATGAGGGTCTCTTCCCAGCAACCCCAGGGTTCAGTTTCCCACCGAAACCCCACCCACCCATTCCTTTATTCTGTTGTTGAACCCAATTAAGGAAGCCCCAGCAAGCTAGAGCATGCAAAAATTGCCACAAAACTCAGTTTTGCTCCTCTCCACGGAAATCTTTAGTAAAAGGCGAAAGATTTTTACGTTCTGAAGAGAAGCCAGAGTATACTGGGCAAGGGCCTCCTCCCGACCTACCACCATGGCAGCAGCCCTCACTTGGCCCAGGGAGAGCACCTAGAAGTGGGTGCGTGGTTTGGTGATGGAAAAACAAAAACGGCAACAGCCCATCGTCCGCAGGCTGCTCTGTTCTCAGCTCTATGCTGCTGACAGAGCATCACCTGTTCCGCTGCCCGGAAGAAGGCCATCCATGGCTACAATATGCAAATAAGGGCCTCTTCCCAGCAACCCCAGGGTTCAGTCTCCCACCGAAACCCCACCCACCCAATTAAGGAAACCCCAGCAAGCTGGAGCATGCAAAAATTGCCACAAAACTCAGTTTTGCTCCTCTCCACGGATATCTTTAGTAAAAGGCGAAAGATTTTTACGTTCTGAAGTGAAGCCAGAGTATACTGGGCAAGGGCCTCCTCCCGACCTACCACCATGGCAGCAGCCCTCACTTGGCCCAGGGAGAGCACCTAGAAGTGGGTGCGTGGTTTGGTGATGGAAAAACAAAAACGGCAACAGTCCATCGTCCGCAGGCTGCTCTGTTCTCAGCTCTATGCTGCTGACAGAGCATCACCTGTTCCGCTGCCCGGAAGAAGGCCATCCATGGCTACAATATGCAAATGAGGGCCTCTTCCCAGCAACCCCAGGGTTCAGTCTCCCACCGAAACCCCACCCACCCATTCCTTTATTCTGTTGTTGAACCCAATTAAGGAAACCCCAGCAAGCTGGAGCATGCAAAAATTGCCACAAAACTCAGTTTTGCTCTTCTCCACGGATATCCTTAGTAAAAGGCGAAAGATTTTTACGTTCTGAAGTGAAGCTAGAGTATACTGGGCAAGGGCCTCCTCCCGACCTACCACCATGGCAGCAGCCCTCACTTGGCCCAGGGAGAGCACCTAGAAGTGGGTGCGTGGTTTGGTGATGGAAAAACAAAAACGGCAACAGCCCATCGTCCGCAGGCTGCTCTGTTCTCAGCTCTATGTGCTGACAGAGCATCACCTGTTCCGCTGCCCGGAAGAAGGCCATCCATGGCTACAATATGCAAATGAGGGCCTCTTCCCAGCAACCCCAGGGTTCAGTCTCCCACCGAAACCCCACCCACCCATTCCTTTATTCTGTTGTTGAACCCAGTTAAGGAAGCCCCAGCAAGCTGGAGCATGCAAAAATTGCCACAAAACTCAGTTTTGCTCCTCTCCACGGAAATCTTTAGTAAAAGGCGAAAGATTTTTACGTTCTGAAGAGAAGCCAGAGTATACTGGGCAAGGGCCTCCTCCCGACCTACCACCATGGCAGCAGCCCTCACTTGGCCCATGGAGAGCACCTAGAAGTGGGTGCGTGGTTTGGTGATGGAAAAACAAAAACGGCAACAGCCCATCGTCCGCAGGCTGCTCTGTTCTCAGCTCTATGTGCTGACAGAGCATCACCTGTTCCGCTGCCCGGAAGAAGGCCATCCATGGCTACAATATACAAATGAGGGTCTCTTCCCAGCAACCCCAGGGTTCAGTTTCCCACCGAAACCCCACCCACCCATTCCTTTATTCTGTTGTTGAACCCAATTAAGGAAGCCCCAGCAAGCTGGAGCATGCAAAAATTGCCACAAAACTCAGTTTTGCTCCTCTCCACGGAAATCTTTAGTAAAAGGCGAAAGATTTTTACGTTCTGAAGAGAAGCCAGAGTATACTGGGCAAGGGCCTCCTCCCGACCTACCACCATGGCAGCAGCCCTCACTTGGCCCAGGGAGAGCACCTAGAAGTGGGTGCGTGGTTTGGTGATGGAAAAACAAAAACGGCAACAGCCCATCGTCCGCAGGCTGCTCTGTTCTCAGCTCTATGCTGCTGACAGAGCATCACCTGTTCCGCTGCCCGGAAGAAGGCCATCCATGGCTACAATATGCAAATGAGGGCCTCTTCCCAGCAACCCCAGGGTTCAGTCTCCCACCGAAACCCCACCCACCCATTCCTTTATTCTGTTGTTGAACCCAATTAAGGAAGCCCCAGCAAGCTGGAACATGCAAAAATTGCCACAAAACTCAGTTTTGCTCCTCTCCACGGAAATCTTTAGTAAAATGCGAAAGATTTTTACGTTCTGAAGAGAAGCCAGAGTATACTGGGCAAGGGCCTCCTCCCGACCTACCACCATGGCAGCAGCCTTCACTTGGCCCAGGGAGAGCACCTAGAAGTGGGTGCGTGGTTTGGTGATGGAAAAACAAAAACAGCAACAGCCCATCGTCCGCAGGCTGCTCTGTTCTCAGCTCTATGCTGCTGACAGAGCATCACCTGTTCCGCTGCCCGGAAGAAGGCCATCCATGGCTTCAATATGCAAATGAGGGCCTCTTCCCAGCAACCCCAGGGTTCAGTCTCCCACCAAAACCCCACCCACCCATTCCTTTATTCTGTTGTTGAACCCAATTAACGAAGCCCCAGCAAGCTGGAGCATGCAAAAATTGCCACAAAACTCAGTTTTGCTCCTCTCCACGGAAATCTTTAGTAAAAGGCGAAAGATTTTCACGTTCTGAAGAGAAGCCGGAGTATCCTGGGCAAGGGCCTCCTCCCGACCTACCACCATGGCAGCAGCCCTCACTTGGCCCAGGGAGAGCACCTAGAAGTGGGTGCGTGGTTTGGTGATGGAAAAACAAAAACGGCAACAGCCCATCGTCCGCAGGCTGATCTGTTCTCAGCTCTATGCTGCTGACAGAGCATCACCTGTTCCGCTGCCCGGAAGAAGGCCATCCATGGCTACAATATGCAAATGAGGGCCTCTTCCCAGCAACCCCAGGGTTCAGTCTCCCACCGAAACCCCACCCACCCATTCCTTTATTCTGTTGTTGAACCCAATTAAGGAAGCCCCTGCAAGCTGGAGCATGCAAAAATTGCCACAAAACTCAGTTTTGCTCTTCTCCACGGAAATCTTTAGTAAAAGGCGAAAGATTTTTACGTTCTGAAGAGAAGCCAGAGTATACTGGGCAAGGGCCTCCTCCCGACCTACCACCATGGCAGCAGCCCTCACTTGGCCCAGGGAGAGCACCTAGAAGTGGGTGCGTGGTTTGGTGATGGAAAAACAAAAACGGCAACAGCCCATCGTCCGCAGGCTGCTCTGTTCTCAGCTCTATGCTGCTGACAGAGCATCACCTGTTCCGCTGCCCGGAAGAAGGCCATCCATGGCTACAATATGCAAATAAGGGCCTCTTCCCAGCAACCCCAGGGTTCAGTCTCCCACCGAAACCCCACCCACCCATTCCTTTATTCTGTTGTTGAACCCAATTAAGGAAACCCCAGCAAGCTGGAGCATGCAAAAATTGCCACAAAACTCAGTTTTGCTCCTCTCCACGGATATCTTTAGTAAAAGGCGAAAGATTTTTACGTTCTGAAGTGAAGCCAGAGTATACTGGGCAAGGGCCTCCTCCCGACCTACCACCATGGCAGCAGCCCTCACTTGGCCCAGGGAGAGCACCTAGAAGTGGGTGCGTGGTTTGGTGATGGAAAAACAAAAACGGCAACAGTCCATCGTCCGCAGGCTGCTCTGTTCTCAGCTCTATGCTGCTGACAGAGCATCACCTGTTCCGCTGCCCGGAAGAAGGCCATCCATGGCTACAATATGCAAATGAGGGCCTCTTCCCAGCAACCCCAGGGTTCAGTCTCCCACCGAAACCCCACCCACCCATTCCTTTATTCTGTTGTTGAACCCAATTAAGGAAACCCCAGCAAGCTGGAGCATGCAAAAATTGCCACAAAACTCAGTTTTGCTCCTCTCCACGGATATCCTTAGTAAAAGGCGAAAGATTTTTACGTTCTGAAGTGAAGCTAGAGTATACTGGGCAAGGGCCTCCTCCCGACCTACCACCATGGCAGCAGCCCTCACTTGGCCCAGGGAGAGCACCTAGAAGTGGGTGCGTGGTTTGGTGATGGAAAAACAAAAACGGCAACAGCCCATCGTCCGCAGGCTGCTCTGTTCTCAGCTCTATGTGCTGACAGAGCATCACCTGTTCCGCTGCCCGGAAGAAGGCCATCCATGGCTACAATATGCAAATGAGGGCCTCTTCCCAGCAACCCCAGGGTTCAGTCTCCCACCGAAACCCCACCCACCCATTCCTTTATTCTGTTGTTGAACCCAGTTAAGGAAGCCCCAGCAAGCTGGAGCATGCAAAAATTGCCACAAAACTCAGTTTTGCTCCTCTCCACAGAAATCTTTAGTAAAAGGCGAAAGATTTTTACGTTCTGAAGAGAAGCCAGAGTATACTGGGCAAGGGCCTCCTCCCGACCTACCACCATGGCAGCAGCCCTCACTTGGCCCATGGAGAGCACCTAGAAGTGGGTGCGTGGTTTGGTGATGGAAAAACAAAAACGGCAACAGCCCATCGTCCGCAGGCTGCTCTGTTCTCAGCTCTATGTGCTGACAGAGCATCACCTGTTCCGCTGCCCGGAAGAAGGCCATCCATGGCTACAATATGCAAATGAGGGTCTCTTCCCAGCAACCCCAGGGTTCAGTTTCCCACCGAAACCCCACCCACCCATTCCTTTATTCTGTTGTTGAACCCAATTAAGGAAGCCCCAGCAAGCTGGAGCATGCAAAAATTGCCACAAAACTCAGTTTTGCTCCTCTCCACGGAAATCTTTAGTAAAAGGCGAAAGATTTTTACGTTCTGAAGAGAAGCCAGAGTATACTGGGCAAGGGCCTCCTCCCGACCTACCACCATGGCAGCAGCCCTCACTTGGCCCAGGGAGAGCACCTAGAAGTGGGTGCGTGGTTTGGTGATGGAAAAACAAAAACGGCAACAGCCCATCGTCCGCAGGCTGCTCTGTTCTCAGCTCTATGCTGCTGACAGAGCATCACCTGTTCCGCTGCCCGGAAGAAGGCCATCCATGGCTACAATATGCAAATAAGGGCCTCTTCCCAGCAACCCCAGGGTTCAGTCTCCCACCGAAACCCCACCCACCCATTCCTTTATTCTGTTGTTGAACCCAATTAAGGAAACCCCAGCAAGCTGGAGCATGCAAAAATTGCCACAAAACTCAGTTTTGCTCCTCTCCACGGATATCTTTAGTAAAAGGAGAAAGATTTTTACGTTCTGAAGTGAAGCCAGAGTATACTGGGCAAGGGCCTCCTCCCGACCTACCACCATGGCAGCAGCCCTCACTTGGCCCAGGGAGAGCACCTAGAAGTGGGTGCGTGGTTTGGTGATGGAAAAACAAAAACGGCAACAGTCCATCGTCCGCAGGCTGCTCTGTTCTCAGCTCTATGCTGCTGACAGAGCATCACCTGTTCCGCTGCCCGGAAGAAGGCCATCCATGGCTACAATATGCAAATGAGGGCCTCTTCCCAGCAACCCCAGGGTTCAGTCTCCCACCGAAACCCCACCCACCCATTCCTTTATTCTGTTGTTGAACCCAATTAAGGAAACCCCAGCAAGCTGGAGCATGCAAAAATTGCCACAAAACTCAGTTTTGCTCCTCTCCACGGATATCCTTAGTAAAAGGCGAAAGATTTTTACGTTCTGAAGTGAAGCTAGAGTATACTGGGCAAGGGCCTCCTCCCGACCTACCACCATGGCAGCAGCCCTCACTTGGCCCAGGGAGAGCACCTAGAAGTGGGTGCGTGGTTTGGTGATGGAAAAACAAAAACGGCAACAGCCCATCGTCCGCAGGCTGCTCTGTTCTCAGCTCTATGTGCTGACAGAGCATCACCTGTTCCGCTGCCCGGAAGAAGGCCATCCATGGCTACAATATGCAAATGAGGGCCTCTTCCCAGCAACCCCAGGGTTCAGTCTCCCACCGAAACCCCACCCACCCATTCCTTTATTCTGTTGTTGAACCCAGTTAAGGAAGCCCCAGCAAGCTGGAGCATGCAAAAATTGCCACAAAACTCAGTTTTGCTCCTCTCCACGGAAATCTTTAGTAAAAGGCGAAAGATTTTTACGTTCTGAAGAGAAGCTAGAGTATACTGGGCAAGGGCCTCCTCCCGACCTACCACCATGGCAGCAGCCCTCACTTGGCCCATGGAGAGCACCTAGAAGTGGGTGCGTGGTTTGGTGATGGAAAAACAAAAACGGCAACAGCCCATCGTCCGCAGGCTGCTCTGTTCTCAGCTCTATGTGCTGACAGAGCATCACCTGTTCCGCTGCCCGGAAGAAGGCCATCCATGGCTACAATATGCAAATGAGGGTCTCTTCCCAGCAACCCCAGGGTTCAGTTTCCCACCGAAACCCCACCCACCCATTCCTTTATTCTGTTGTTGAACCCAATTAAGGAAGCCCCAGCAAGCTGGAGCATGCAAAAATTGCCACAAAACTCAGTTTTGCTCCTCTCCACGGAAATCTTTAGTAAAAGGCGAAAGATTTTTACGTTCTGAAGAGAAGCCAGAGTATACTGGGCAAGGGCCTCCTCCCGACCTACCACCATGGCAGCAGCCCTCACTTGGCCCAGGGAGAGCACCTAGAAGTGGGTGCGTGGTTTGGTGATGGAAAAACAAAAACGGCAACAGCCCATCGTCCGCAGGCTGCTCTGTTCTCAGCTCTATGCTGCTGACAGAGCATCACCTGTTCCGCTGCCCGGAAGAAGGCCATCCATGGCTACAATATGCAAATGAGGGCCTCTTCCCAGCAACCCCAGGGTTCAGTCTCCCACCGAAACCCCACCCACCCATTCCTTTATTCTGTTGTTGAACCCAATTAAGGAAGCCCCAGCAAGCTGGAACATGCAAAAATTGCCACAAAACTCAGTTTTGCTCCTCTCCACGGAAATCTTTAGTAAAATGCGAAAGATTTTTACGTTCTGAAGAGAAGCCAGAGTATACTGGGCAAGGGCCTCCTCCCGACCTACCACCATGGCAGCAGCCTTCACTTGGCCCAGGGAGAGCACCTAGAAGTGGGTGCGTGGTTTGGTGATGGAAAAACAAAAACAGCAACAGCCCATCGTCCGCAGGCTGCTCTGTTCTCAGCTCTATGCTGCTGACAGAGCATCACCTGTTCCGCTGCCCGGAAGAAGGCCATCCATGGCTTCAATATGCAAATGAGGGCCTCTTCCCAGCAACCCCAGGGTTCAGTCTCCCACCAAAACCCCACCCACCCATTCCTTTATTCTGTTGTTGAACCCAATTAACGAAGCCCCAGCAAGCTGGAGCATGCAAAAATTGCCACAAAACTCAGTTTTGCTCCTCTCCACGGAAATCTTTAGTAAAAGGCGAAAGATTTTTACGTTCTGAAGAGAAGCCGGAGTATCCTGGGCAAGGGCCTCCTCCCGACCTACCACCATGGCAGCAGCCCTCACTTGGCCCAGGGAGAGCACCTAGAAGTGGGTGCGTGGTTTGGTGATGGAAAAACAAAAACGGCAACAGCCCATCGTCCGCAGGCTGATCTGTTCTCAGCTCTATGCTGCTGACAGAGCATCACCTGTTCCGCTGCCCGGAAGAAGGCCATCCATGGCTACAATATGCAAATGAGGGCCTCTTCCCAGCAACCCCAGGGTTCAGTCTCCCACCGAAACCCCACCCACCCATTCCTTTATTCTGTTGTTGAACCCAATTAAGGAAGCCCCTGCAAGCTGGAGCATGCAAAAATTGCCACAAAACTCAGTTTTGCTCTTCTCCACGGAAATCTTTAGTAAAAGGCGAAAGATTTTTACGTTCTGAAGAGAAGCCAGAGTATACTGGGCAAGGGCCTCCTCCCGACCTACCACCATGGCAGCAGCCCTCACTTGGCCCAGGGAGAGCACCTAGAAGTGGGTGCGTGGTTTGGTGATGGAAAAACAAAAACGGCAAAAGCCCATCGTCCGCAGGCTGCTCTGTTCTCAGCTCTATGCTGCTGACAGAGCATCACCTGTTCCGCTGCCCGGAAGAAGGCCATCCATGGCTACAATATGCAAATGAGGGCCTCTTCCCAGCAACCCCAAGGTTCAGTCTTCCACCGAAACCCCACCCACCCATTCCTTTATTCTGTTGTTGAACCCAATTAAGGAAGCCCCAGCAAGCTGGAGCATGCAAAAATTGCCACAAAACTCAGTTTTGCTCCTCTCCACGGAAATCTTTAGTAAAAGGCGAAAGATTTTTACGTTCTGAAGAGAAGCCAAAGTACACTGGGCAAGGGCCTCCTCCTGACCTACCACCATGGCAGCAGCCCTCACTTGGCCCAGGGAGAGTACCTAGAAGTGGGTGCGTGGTTTGGTGATGGAAAAACAAAAACGGCAACAGCCCATCGTCCGCAGGCTGCTCTGTTCTCAGCTCTATGCTGCTGGCAAAGCATCACCTGTTCCGCTGCCCGGAAGAAGGCCATCCATGGCTACAATATGCAAATGAGGGCCTCTTCCCAGCAACCCCAGGGTTCAGTCTCCCACCGAAACCCCACCCACCCATTCCTTTATTCTGTTGTTGAACCCAATTAAGGAAGCCCCAGCAAGCTGGAGCATGCAAAAATTGCCACAAAACTCAGTTTTTCTCCTCTCCACAGAAATCTTTAATAAAAGGCGAAAGATTTTTACGTTCTGAAGAGAAGCCAGAGTATACTGGGCAAGGGCCTCCTCCCGACCTACCACCATGGCAGCAGCCCTCACTTGGCCCAGGGAGAGCACCTAGAAGTGGGTGCGTGGTTTGGTGATGGAAAAACAAAAACGGCAACAGCCCATCGTCCGCAGGCTGCTCTGTTCTCAGCTATATGCTGCTGACAGAGCATCACCTGTTCCGCTGCCCGGAAGAAGGCCATCCATGGCTACAATATGCAAATGAGGGCCTCTTCCCAGCAACCCCAGGGTTCAGTCTCCCACCGAAACCCCACCCACCCATTCCTTTATTCTGTTGTTGAACCCAATTAAGGAAGACCCAGCAAGCTGGAGCATGCAAAAATTGCCACAAAACTCAGTTTTGCTCCTCTCCACGGAAATCTTTAGTAAAAGGCGAAAGATTTTTACGTTCTGAAGAGAAGCCAGAGTATACTGGGCAAGGGCCTCCTCCCGACCTACCACCATGGCAGCAGCCCTCACTTGGCCCAGGGAGAGCACCTAGAAGTGGGTGCGTGGTTTGGTGATGGAAAAACAAAAACGGCAACAGCCCATCGTCCGCAGGCTGCTCTGTTCTCAGCTCTATGCTGCTGACAGATCATCACCTGTTCCGCTGCCCGGAAGAAGGCCATCCATGGCTACAATATGCAAATGAAGGCCTCTTCCCAGCAACCCCAGGGTTCAGTCTCCCACCGAAACCCCACCCACCCATTCCTTTATTCTGTTGTTGAACCCAATTAAGGAAGCCCCAGCAAGCTGGAGCATGCAAAAATTGCCACAAAACTCAGTTTTGCTCCTCTCCACGGAAATCTTTAATAAAAGGCGAAATATTTTTACGTTCTGAAGAGAAGCTAGAGTATACTGGGCAAGGGCCTCCTCCCGACCTACCACCATGGCAGCAGCCCTCACTTGGCCTAGGGAGAGCACCTAGAAGTGGGTGCGTGGTTTGGTGATGGAAAAACAAAAACGGCAACAGCCCATCGTCCGCAGGCTGCTCTGTTCTCAGCTCTATGTGCTGACAGAGCATCACCTGTTCCGCTGCCCGGAAGAAGGCCATCCATGGCTACAATATGCAAATGAGGGCCTCTTCCCAGCAACCCCAGGGTTCAGTCTCCCACCGAAACCCCACCCACCCATTCCTTTATTCTGTTGTTGAACCCAGTTAAGGAAGCCCCAGCAAGCTGGAGCATGCAAAAATTGCCACAAAACTCAGTTTTGCTCCTCTCCACGGAAATCTTTAGTAAAAGGCGAAAGATTTTTACGTTCTGAAGAGAAGCCAGAGTATACTGGGCAAGGGCCTCCTCCCGACCTACCACCATGGCAGCAGCCCTCACTTGGCCCATGGAGAGCACCTAGAAGTGGGTGCGTGGTTTGGTGATGGAAAAACAAAAACGGCAACATCCCATCGTCCGCAGGCTGCTCTGTTCTCAGCTCTATGTGCTGACAGAGCATCACCTGTTCCGCTGCCCGGAAGAAGGCCATCCATGGCTACAATATGCAAATGAGGGTCTCTTCCCAGCAACCCCAGGGTTCAGTTTCCCACCGAAACCCCACCCACCCATTCCTTTATTCTGTTGTTGAACCCAATTAAGGAAGCCCCAGCAAGCTGGAGCATGCAAAAATTGCCACAAAACTCAGTTTTGCTCCTCTCCACGGAAATCTTTAGTAAAAGGCGAAAGATTTTTACGTTCTGAAGAGAAGCCAGAGTATACTGGGCAAGGGCCTCCTCCCGACCTACCACCATGGCAGCAGCCCTCACTTGGCCCAGGGAGAGCACCTAGAAGTGGGTGCGTGGTTTGGTGATGGAAAAATAAAAACGGCAACAGCCCATCGTCCGCAGGCTGCTCTGTTCTCAGCTCTATGCTGCTGACAGAGCATCACCTGTTCCGCTGCCCGGAAGAAGGCCATCCATGGCTACAATATGCAAATGAGGGCCTCTTCCCAGCAACCCCAGGGTTCAGTCTCCCACCGAAACCCCACCCACCCATTCCTTTATTCTGTTGTTGAACCCAATTAAGGAAGCCCCAGCAAGCTGGAACATGCAAAAATTGCCACAAAACTCAGTTTTGCTCCTCTCCACGGAAATCTTTAGTAAAATGCGAAAGATTTTTACGTTCTGAAGAGAAGCCAGAGCATACTGGGCAAGGGCCTCCTCCCGACCTACCACCATGGCAGCAGCCTTCACTTGGCCCAGGGAGAGCACCTAGAAGTGGGTGCGTGGTTTGGTGATGGAAAAACAAAAACAGCAACAGCCCATCGTCCGCAGGCTGCTCTGTTCTCAGCTCTATGCTGCTGACAGAGCATCACCTGTTCCGCTGCCCGGAAGAAGGCCATCCATGGCTTCAATATGCAAATGAGGGCCTCTTCCCAGCAACCCCAGGGTTCAGTCTCCCACCAAAACCCCACCCACCCATTCCTTTATTCTGTTGTTGAACCCAATTAACGAAGCCCCAGCAAGCTGGAGCATGCAAAAATTGCCACAAAACTCAGTTTTGCTCCTCTCCACGGAAATCTTTAGTAAAAGGCGAAAGATTTTTACGTTCTGAAGAGAAGCCGGAGTATCCTGGGCAAGGGCCTCCTCCCGACCTACCACCATGGCAGCAGCCCTCACTTGGCCCAGGGAGAGCACCTAGAAGTGGGTGCGTGGTTTGGTGATGGAAAAACAAAAACGGCAACAGCCCATCGTCCGCAGGCTGCTCTGTTCTCAGCTATATGCTGCTGACAGAGCATCACCTGTTCCGCTGCCCGGAAGAAGGCCATCCATGGCTACAATATGCAAATGAGGGCCTCTTCCCAGCAACCCCAGGGTTCAGTCTCCCACCGAAACCCCACCCACCCATTCCTTTATTCTGTTGTTGAACCCAATTAAGGAAGACCCAGCAAGCTGGAGCATGCAAAAATTGCCACAAAACTCAGTTTTGCTCCTCTCCACGGAAATCTTTAGTAAAAGGCGAAAGATTTTTACGTTCTGAAGAGAAGCTAGAGTATACTGGGCAAGGGCCTCCTCCCGACCTACCACCATGGCAGCAGCCCTCACTTGGCCCAGGGAGAGCACCTAGAAGTGGGTGCGTGGTTTGGTGATGGAAAAACAAAAACGGCAACAGCCCATCATCCGCAGGCTGCTCTGTTCTCAGCTCTATGCTGCTGACAGATCATCACCTGTTCCGCTGCCCAGAAGAAGGCCATCCATGGCTACAATATGCAAATGAAGGCCTCTTCCCAGCAACCCCAGGGTTCAGTCTCCCACCGAAACCCCACCCACCCATTCCTTTATTCTGTTGTTGAACCCAATTAAGGAAGCCCCAGCAAGCTGGAGCATGCAAAAATTGCCACAAAACTCAGTTTTGCTCCTCTCCACGGAAATCTTTAGTAAAAGGCGAAATATTTTTACGTTCTGAAGAGAAGCTAGAGTATACTGGGCAAGGGCCTCCTCCCGACCTACCACCATGGCAGCAGCCCTCACTTGGCCTAGGGAGAGCACCTAGAAGTGGGTGCGTGGTTTGGTGATGGAAAAACAAAAACGGCAACAGCCCATCGTCCGCAGGCTGCTCTGTTCTCAGCTCTATGCTGCTGACAGAGCATCACCTGTTCCGCTGCCCGGAAGAAGGCCATCCATGGCTTCAATATGCAAATGAGGGCCTCTTCCCAGCAACCCCAGGGTTCAGTCTCCCACCAAAACCCCACCCACCCATTCCTTTATTCTGTTGTTGAACCCAATTAAGGAAACCCCAGCAAGCTGGAGCATGCAAAAATTGCCACAAAACTCAGTTTTGCTCCTCTCCACGGATATCTTTAGTAAAAGGCGAAAGATTTTTACGTTCTGAAGTGAAGCCAGAGTATACTGGGCAGGGGCCTCCTCCCGACCTACCACCATGGCAGCAGCCCTCACTTGGCCCAGGGAGAGCACCTAGAAGTGGGTGCGTGGTTTGGTGATGGAAAAACAAAAACGGCAACAGCCCATCGTCCGCAGGCTGCTCTGTTCTCAGCTCTATGTGCTGACAGAGCATCACCTGTTCCGCTGCCCGGAAGAAGGCCATCCATGGCTACAATATGCAAATGAGGGCCTCTTCCCAGCAACCCCAAGGTTCAGTCTCCCACCGAAACCCCACCCACCCATTCCTTTATTCTGTTGTTGAACCCAGTTAAGGAAGACCCAGCAAGCTGGAGCATGCAAAAATTGCCACAAAACTCAGTTTTGCTCCTCTCCACGGAAATCTTTAGTAAAAGGCGAAAGATTTTTACGTTCTGAAGAGAAGCCGGAGTATACTGGGCAAGGGCCTCCTCCCGACCTACCACCATGGCAGCAGCCCTCACTTGGCCCAGGGAGAGCACCTAGAAGTGGGTGTGTGGTTTGGTGATGGAAAAACAAAAACGGCAACAGCCCATCGTCCGCAGGCTGCTCTGTTCTCAGCTCTATGCTGCTGACAGATCATCACCTGTTCCGCTGCCCGGAAGAAGGCCATCCATGGCTACAATATGCAAATGAAGGCCTCTTCCCAGCAACCCCAGGGTTCAGTCTCCCACCGAAACCCCACCCACCCATTCCTTTATTCTGTTGTTGAACCCAATTAAGGAAGCCCCAGCAAGCTGGAGCATGCAAAAATTGCCACAAAACTCAGTTTTGCTCCTCTCCACGGAAATCTTTAGTAAAAGGCGAAATATTTTTACGTTCTGAAGAGAAGCTAGAGTATACTGGGCAGGGGCCTCCTCCCGACCTACCACCATGGCAGCAGCCCTCACTTGGCCCAGGGAGAGCACCTAGAAGTGGGTGCGTGGTTTGGTGATGGAAAAACAAAAACGGCAACAGCCCATCGTCCGCAGGCTGCTCTGTTCTCAGCTCTATGTGCTGACAGAGCATCACCTGTTCCGCTGCCCGGAAGAAGGCCATCCATGGCTACAATATGCAAATGAGGGCCTCTTCCCAGCAACCCCAAGGTTCAGTCTCCCACCGAAACCCCACCCACCCATTCCTTTATTCTGTTGTTGAACCCAGTTAAGGAAGCCCCAGCAAGCTGGAGCATGCAAAAATTGCCACAAAACTCAGTTTTGCTCCTCTCCACGGAAATCTTTAGTAAAAGGCGAAAGATTTTTACGTTCTGAAGAGAAGCCAGAGTATACTGGGCAAGGGCCTCCTCCCGACCTACCACCATGGCAGCAGCCCTCACTTGGCCCAGGGAGAGCACCTAGAAGTGGGTGCGTGGTTTGGTGATGGAAAAACAAAAACGGCAACAGCCCATCGTCCGCAGGCTGCTCTGTTCTCAGCTCTATGCTGCTGACAGATCATCACCTGTTCCGCTGCCCGGAAGAAGGCCATCCATGGCTACAATATGCAAATGAAGGCCTCTTCCCAGCAACCCCAGGGTTCAGTCTCCCACCGAAACCCCACCCACCCATTCCTTTATTCTGTTGTTGAACCCAATTAAGGAAGCCCCAGCAAGCTGGAGCATGCAAAAATTGCCACAAAACTCAGTTTTGCTCCTCTCCACGGATATCTTTAGTAAAAGGCGAAAGATTTTTACGTTCTGAAGTGAAGCCAGAGTATACTGGGCAAGGGCCTCCTCCCAACCTACCACCATGGCAGCAGCCCTCACTTGGCCCAGGGAGAGCACCTAGAAGTGGGTGCGTGGTTTGGTGATGGAAAAACAAAAACGGCAACAGCCCATCGTCCGCAGGCTGCTCTGTTCTCAGCTCTATGTGCTGACAGAGCATCACCTGTTCCGCTGCCCGGAAGAAGGCCATCCATGGCTACAATATGCAAATGAGGGCCTCTTCCCAGCAACCCCAGGGTTCAGTCTCCCACCGAAACCCCACCCACCCATTCCTTTATTCTGTTGTTGAACCCAGTTAAGGAAGCCCCAGCAAGCTGGAGCATGCAAAAATTGCCACAAAACTCAGTTTTGCTCCTCTCCACGGAAATCTTTAGTAAAAGGCGAAAGATTTTTACGTTCTGAAGAGAAGCCAGAGTTTAATGGGCAAGGGCCTCCTCCCGACCTACCACCATGGCAGCAGCCCTCACTTGGCCCAGGGAGAGCACCTAGAAGTGGGTGCGTGGTTTGGTGATGGAAAAACAAAAACGGCAACAGCCCATCGTCCGCAGGCTGCTCTGTTCTCAGCTCTATGCTGCTGACAGAGCATCACCTGTTCCGCTGCCCGGAAGAAGGCCATCCATGGCTACAATATGCAAATGAGGGCCTCTTCCCAGCAACCACAGGGTTCAGTCTCCCACCGAAACCCCACCCACCCATTCCTTTATTCTGTTGTTGAACCCAATTAAGGAAGCCCCAGCAAGCTGGAGCATGCAAAAATTGCCACAAAACTCAGTTTTGCTCCTCTCCACGGAAATCTTTAGTAAAAGGCGAAAGATTTTTACGTTCTGAAGAGAACCGGAGTATACTGGGCAAGGGCCTCCTCCCGACCTACCACCATGGCAGCAGCCTTCACTTGGCCCAGGGAGAGCACCTAGAAGTGGGTGCGTGGTTTGGTGATGGAAAAACAAAAACGGCAACAGCCCATCGTCCGCAGGCTGCTCTGTTCTCAGCTCTATGCTGCTGACAGAGCATCACCTGTTCCGCTGCCCGGAAGAAGGCCATCCATGGCTACAATATGCAAATGAGGGCCTCTTCCCAGCAACCCCAGGTTTCAGTCTCCCACCGAAACCCCACCCACCCATTCCTTTATTCTGTTGTTGAACCCAATTAAGGAAGCCCCAGCAAGCTGGAACATGCAAAAATTGCCACAAAACTCAGTTTTGCTCCTCTCCACGGAAATCTTTAGTAAAAGGCGAAAGATTTTTACGTTCTGAAGAGAAGCCAGAGTTTACTGGGCAAGGGCCTCCTCCCGACCTACCACCATGGCAGCAGCCTTCACTTGGCCCAGGGAGAGCACCTAGAAGTGGGTGCGTGGTTTGGTGATGGAAAAACAAAAACAGCAACAGCCCATCGTCCGCAGGCTGCTCTGTTCTCAGCTCTATGCTGCTGACAGAGCATCACCTGTTCCGCTGCCCGGAAGAAGGCCATCCATGGCTTCAATATGCAAATGAGGGCCTCTTCCCAGCAACCCCAGGGTTCAGTCTCCCACCAAAACCCCACCCACCCATTCCTTTATTCTGTTGTTGAACCCAATTAACGAAGCCCCAGCAAGCTGGAGCATGCAAAAATTGCCACAAAACTCAGTTTTGCTCCTCTCCACGGAAATCTTTAGTAAAAGGCGAAAGATTTTTACGTTCTGAAGAGAAGCCGGAGTATACTGGGCAAGGGCCTCCTCCCGACCTACCACCATGGCAGCAGCCCTCACTTGGCCCAGGGAGAGCACCTAGAAGTGGGTGCGTGGTTTGGTGATGGAAAAACAAAAACGGCAACAGCCCATCGTCCGCAGGCTGCTCTGTTCTCAGCTCTATGCTGCTGACAGAGCATCACCTGTTCCGCTGCCCGGAAGAAGGCCATCCATGGCTACAATATGCAAATGAGGGCCTCTTCCCAGCAACCCCAGGGTTCAGTCTCCCACCGAAACCCCACCCACCCATTCCTTTATTCTGTTGTTGAACCCAATTAAGGAAGCCCCTGCAAGCTGGAGCATGCAAAAATTGCCACAAAACTCAGTTTTGCTCTTCTCCACGGAAATCTTTAGTAAAAGGCGAAAGATTTTTACGTTCTGAAGAGAAGCCGGAGTATACTGGGCAAGGGCCTCCTCCCGACCTACCACCATGGCAGCAGCCCTCACTTGGCCCAGGGAGAGCACCTAGAAGTGGGTGCGTGGTTTGGTGATGGAAAAACAAAAACGGCAACAGCCCATCGTCCGCAGGCTGCTCTGTTCTCAGCTCTATGCTGCTGACAGAGTATCACCTGTTCCGCTGCCCGGAAGAAGGCCATCCATGGCTACAATATGCAAATGAGGGCCTCTTCCCAGCAACCCCAAGGTTCAGTCTTCCACCGAAACCCCACCCACCCATTCCTTTATTCTGTTGTTGAACCCAATTAAGGAAGCCCCAGCAAGCTGGAGCATGCAAAAATTGCCACAAAACTCAGTTTTTCTCCTCTCCACAGAAATCTTTAGTAAAAGGCGAAAGATTTTTACGTTCTGAAGAGAAGCCGGAGTATACTGGGCAAGGGCCTCCTCCCGACCTACCACCATGGCAGCAGCCCTCACTTGGCCCAGGGAGAGCACCTAGAAGTGGGTGCGTGGTTTGGTGATGGAAAAACAAAAACGGCAACAGCCCATCGTCCGCAGGCTGCTCTGTTCTCAGCTCTATGCTGCTGACAGAGCATCACCTGTTCCGCTGCCCGGAAGAAGGCCATCCATGGCTACAATATGCAAATGAGGGCCTCTTCCCAGCAACCCCAGGGTTCAGTCTCCCACCGAAACCCCACCCACCCATTCCTTTATTCTGTTGTTGAACCCAATTAAGGAAGACCCAGCAAGCTGGAGCATGCAAAAATTGCCACAAAACTCAGTTTTGCTCCTCTCCACGGAAATCTTTAGTAAAAGGCGAAAGATTTTTACGTTCTGAAGGGAAGCCGGAGTATACTGGGCAAGGGCCTCCTCCCGACCTACCACCATGGCAGCAGCCCTCACTTGGCCCAGGGAGAGCACCTAGAAGTGGGTGCGTGGTTTGGTGATGGAAAAACAAAAACGGCAACAGCCCATCGTCCGCAGGCTGCTCTGTTCTCAGCTCTATGCTGCTGACAGATCATCACCTGTTCCGCTGCCCGGAAGAAGGCCATCCATGGCTACAATATGCAAATGAAGGCCTCTTCCCAGCAACCCCAGGGTTCAGTCACCCACCGAAACCCCACCCACCCATTCCTTTATTCTGTTGTTGAACCCAATTAAGGAAGCCCCAGCAAGCTGGAGCATGCAAAAATTGCCACAAAACTCAGTTTTGCTCCTCTCCACGGAAATCTTTAGTAAAAGGCGAAAGATTTTTACGTTCTGAAGAGAAGCCAGAGTATACTGGGCAAGGGCCTCCTCCCGACCTACCACCATGGCAGCAGCCCTCACTTGGCCTAGGGAGAGCACCTAGAAGTGGGTGCGTGGTTTGGTGATGGAAAAACAAAAACGGCAACAGCCCATCGTCCGCAGGCTGCTCTGTTCTCAGCTCTATGCTGCTGACAGAGCATCACCTGTTCCGCTGCCCGGAAGAAGGCCATCCATGGCTTCAATATGCAAATGAGGGCCTCTTCCCAGCAACCCCAGGGTTCAGTCTCCCACCAAAACCCCACCCACCCATTTCTTTATTCTGTTGTTGAACCCAATTAACGAAGCCCCAGCAAGCTGGAGCATGCAAAAATTGCCACAAAACTCAGTTTTGCTCCTCTCCACGGAAATCTTTAGTAAAAGGCGAAAGATTTTTACGTTCTGAAGAGAAGCCAGAGTATACTGGGCAAGGGCCTCCTCCCGACCTACCACCATGGCAGCAGCCCTCACTTGGCCCAGGGAGAGCACCTAGAAGTGGGTGCGTGGTTTGGTGATGGAAAAACAAAAACGGCAACAGCCCATCGTCCGCAGGCTGCTCTGTTCTCAGCTCTATGCTGCTGACAGAGCATCACCAGTTCCGCTGCCCGGAAGAAGGCCATCCATGGCTACAATATGCAAATAAGGGCCTCTTCCCAGCAGCCCCAGGGTTCAGTCTCCCACCGAAACCCCACCCACCCATTCCTTTATTCTGTTGTTGAACCCAATTAAGGAAACCCCAGCAAGCTGGAGCATGCAAAAATTGCCACAAAACTCAGTTTTGCTCCTCTCCACGGATATCTTTAGTAAAAGGCGAAAGATTTTTACGTTCTGAAGTGAAGCCAGAGTATACTGGGCAAGGGCCTCCTCCCGACCTACCACCATGGCAGCAGCCCTCACTTGGCCCAGGGAGAGCACCTAGAAGTGGGTGCGTGGTTTGGTGATGGAAAAACAAAAACGGCAACAGCCCATCGTCCGCAGGCTGCTCTGTTCTCAGCTCTATGTGCTGACAGAGCATCACCTGTTCCGCTGCCCGGAAGAAGGCCATCCATGGCTACAATATGCAAATGAGGGCCTCTTCCCAGCAACCCCAGGGTTCAGTCTCCCACCGAAACCCCACCCACCCATTCCTTTATTCTGTTGTTGAACCCAGTTAAGGAAGCCCCAGCAAGCTGGAGCATGCAAAAATTGCCACAAAACTCAGTTTTGCTCCTCTCCACGGAAATCTTTAGTAAAAGGCGAAAGATTTTTACGTTCTGAAGAGAAGCCAGAGTTCAATGGGCAAGGGCCTCCTCCCGACCTACCACCATGGCAGCAGCCCTCACTTGGCCCAGGGAGAGCACCTAGAAGTGGGTGCGTGGTTTGGTGATGGAAAAACAAAAACGGCAACAGCCCATCGTCCGCAGGCTGCTCTGTTCTCAGCTCTATGCTGCTGACAGAGCATCACCTGTTCCGCTGCCCGGAAGAAGGCCATCCATGGCTACAATATGCAAATGAGGGCCTCTTCCCAGCAACCACAGGGTTCAGTCTCCCACCGAAACCCCACCCACCCATTCCTTTATTCTGTTGTTGAACCCAATTAAGGAAGCCCCAGCAAGCTGGAGCATGCAAAAATTGCCACAAAACTCAGTTTTGCTCCTCTCCACGGAAATCTTTAGTAAAAGGCGAAAGATTTTTACGTTCTGAAGAGAACCGGAGTATACTGGGCAAGGGCCTCCTCCCGACCTACCACCATGGCAGCAGCCCTCACTTGGCCTAGGGAGAGCACCTAGAAGTGGGTGCGTGGTTTGGTGATGGAAAAACAAAAACGGCAACAGCCCATCGTCCGCAGGCTGCTCTGTTCTCAGCTCTATGCTGCTGACAGAGCATCACCTGTTCCGCTGCCCGGAAGAAGGCCATCCATGGCTTCAATATGCAAATGAGGGCCTCTTCCCAGCAACCCCAGGGTTCAGTCTCCCACCAAAACCCCACCCACCCATTCCTTTATTCTGTTGTTGAACCCAATTAACGAAGCCCCAGCAAGCTGGAGCATGCAAAAATTGCCACAAAACTCAGTTTTGCTCCTCTCCACGGAAATCTTTAGTAAAAGGTGAAAGATTTTTACGTTCTGAAGAGAAGCCAGAGTATACTGGGCAAGGGCCTCCTCCCGACCTACCACCATGGCAGCAGCCCTCACTTGGCCCAGGGAGAGCACCTAGAAGTGGGTGCGTGGTTTGGTGATGGAAAAACAAAAACGGCAACAGCCCATCGTCCGCAGGCTGCTCTGTTCTCAGCTCTATGCTGCTGACAGAGCATCACCAGTTCCGCTGCCCGGAAGAAGGCCATCCATGGCTACAATATGCAAATAAGGGCCTCTTCCCAGCAGCCCCAGGGTTCAGTCTCCCACCGAAACCCCACCCACCCATTCCTTTATTCTGTTGTTGAACCCAATTAAGGAAGCCCCAGCAAGCTGGAGCATGCAAAAATTGCCACAAAACTCAGTTTTGCTCCTCTCCACGGATATCTTTAGTAAAAGGCGAAAGATTTTTACGTTCTGAAGTGAAGCCAGAGTATACTGGGCAAGGGCCTCCTCCCGACCCACCACCATGGCAGCAGCCCTCACTTGGCCCAGGGAGAGCACCTAGAAGTGGGTGCGTGGTTTGGTGATGGAAAAACAAAAACGGCAACAGCCCATCGTCCGCAGGCTGCTCTGTTCTCAGCTCTATGTGCTGACAGAGCATCACCTGTTCCGCTGCCCGGAAGAAGGCCATCCATGGCTACAATATGCAAATGAGGACCTCTTCCCAGCAACCCCAGGGTTCAGTCTCCCACCGAAACCCCACCCACCCATTCCTTTATTCTGTTGTTGAACCCAGTTAAGGAAGCCCCAGCAAGCTGGAGCATGCAAAAATTGCCACAAAACTCAGTTTTGCTCCTCTCCACGGAAATCTTTAGTAAAAGGCGAAAGATTTTTACGTTCTGAAAAGAAGCCAGAGTATACTGGGCAAGGGCCTCCTCCCGACCTACCACCATGGCAGCAGCCCTCACTTGGCCCAGGGAGAGCACCTAGAAGTGGGTGCGTGGTTTGGTGATGGAAAAACAAAAACGGCAACAGCCCATCGTCCGCAGGCTGCTCTGTTCTCAGCTCTATGCTGCTGACAGAGCATCACCTGTTCCGCTGCCCGGAAGAAGGCCATCCATGGCTACAATATGCAAATGAGGGCCTCTTCCCAGCAACCCCAGGGTTCAGTCTCCCACCGAAACCCCACCCACCCATTCCTTTATTCTGTTGTTGAACCCAATTAAGGAAGACCCAGCAAGCTGGAGCATGCAAAAATTGCCACAAAACTCAGTTTTGCTCCTCTCCACGGAAATCTTTAGTAAAAGGCGAAAGATTTTTACATTCTGAAGAGAACCGGAGTATACTGGGCAAGGGCCTCCTCCCGACCTACCACCATGGCAGCAGCCCTCACTTGGCCTAGGGAGAGCACCTAGAAGTGGGTGCGTGGTTTGGTGATGGAAAAACAAAAACGGCAACAGCCCATCGTCCGCAGGCTGCTCTGTTCTCAGCTCTATGCTGCTGACAGAGCATCACCTGTTCCGCTGCCCGGAAGAAGGCCATCCATGGCTTCAATATGCAAATGAGGGCCTCTTCCCAGCAACCCCAGGGTTCAGTCTCCCACCGAAACCCCACCCACCCATTCCTTTATTCTGTTGTTGAACCCAATTAAGGAAGCCCCAGCAAGCTGGAGCATGCAAAAATTGCCACAAAACTCAGTTTTGCTCCTCTCCACGGAAATCTTCAGTAAAAGGCGAAAGATTTTTACGTTCTGAAGAGAACCGGAGTATACTGGGCAAGGGCCTCCTCCCGACCTACCACCATGGCAGCAGCCCTCACTTGGCCCAGGGAGAGCACCTAGAAGTGGGTGCGTGGTTTGGTGATGGAAAAACAAAAACGGCAACAGCCCATCGTCCGCAGGCTGCTCTGTTCTCAGCTCTATGCTGCTGACAGAGCATCACCTGTTCCGCTGCCCGGAAGAAGGCCATCCATGGCTACAATATGCAAATAAGGGCCTCTTCCCAGCAACCCCAGGGTTCAGTCTCCCACCAAAACCCCACCCACCCATTCCTTTATTCTGTTGTTGAACCCAATTAAGGAAAACCCAGCAAGCTGGAGCATGCAAAAATTGCCACAAAACTCAGTTTTGCTCCTCTCCACGGATATCTTTAGTAAAAGGCGAAAGATTTTTACGTTCTGAAGTGAAGCCAGAGTATACTGGGCAAGGGCCTCCTCCCGACCTACCACCATGGCAGCAGCCCTCACTTGGCCCAGGGAGAGCACCTAGAAGTGGGTGCGTGGTTTGGTGATGGAAAAACAAAAACGGCAACAGCCCATCGTCCGCAGGCTGCTCTGTTCTCAGCTCTATGCTGCTGACAGAGCATCACCTGTTCCGCTGCCCGGAAGAAGGCCATCCATGGCTACAATATGCAAATAAGGGCCTCTTCCCAGCAACCCCAGGGTTCAGTCTCCCACCGAAACCCCACCCACCCATTCCTTTATTCTGTTGTTGAACCCAATTAAGGAAACCCCAGCAAGCTGGAGCATGCAAAAATTGCCACAAAACTCAGTTTTGCTCCTCTCCACGGATATCTTTAGTAAAAGGCGAAAGATTTTTACGTTCTGAAGTGAAGCCAGAGAATACTGGGCAAGGGCCTCCTCCCGACCTACCACCATGGCAGCAGCCCTCACTTGGCCCAGGGAGAGCACCTAGAAGTGGGTGCGTGGTTTGGTGATGGAAAAACAAAAACGGCAACAGCCCATCGTCCGCAGGCTGCTCTGTTCTCAGCTCTATGTGCTGACAGAGCATCACCTGTTCCGCTGCCCGGAAGAAGGCCATCCATGGCTACAATATGCAAATGAGGGCCTCTTCCCAGCAACCCCAGGGTTCAGTCTCCCACCGAAACCCCACCCACCCATTCCTTTATTCTGTTGTTGAACCCAGTTAAGGAAGCCCCAGCAAGCTGGAGCATGCAAAAATTGCCACAAAACTCAGTTTTGCTCCTCTCCACGGAAATCTTTAGTAAAAGGTGAAAGATTTTTACGTTCTGAAGAGAAGCCAGAGTAAACTGGGCAAGGGACTCCTCCCGACCTACCACCATGGCAGCAGCCCTCACTTGTCCCAGGGAGAGCACCTAGAAGTGGGTGCGTGTTTTGGTGATGGAAAAACAAAAACGGCAACAGCCCATCGTCCGCAGGCTGCTCTGTTCTCAGCTCTATGCTGCTGACAGATCATCACCTGTTCCGCTGCCCGGAAGAAGGCCATCCATGGCTACAATATGCAAATGAAGGCCTCTTCCCAGCAACCCCAGGGTTCAGTCTCCCACCGAAACCCCACCCACCCATTCCTTTATTCTGTTGTTGAACCCAATTAAGGAAGCCCCAGCAAGCTGGAGCATGCAAAAATTGCCACAAAACTCAGTTTTGCTCCTCTCCACGGAAATCTTTAGTAAAAGGCGAAAGATTTTTACGTTCTGAAGAGAAGCCGGAGTATACTGGGCAAGGGCCTCCTCCCGACCTACCACCATGGCAGCAGCCCTCACTTGGCCGAGGGAGAGCACCTAGAAGTGGGTGCGTGGTTTGGTGATGGAAAAACAAAAACGGCAACAGCCCATCGTCCGCAGGCTGCTCTGTTCTCAGCTCTATGCTGCTGACAGAGCATCACCTGTTCCGCTGCCCGGAAGAAGGCCATCCATGGCTTCAATATGCAAATGAGGGCCTCTTCCCAGCAACCCCAGGGTTCAGTCTCCCACCAAAACCCCACCCACCCATTCCTTTATTCTGTTGTTGAACCCAATTAACGAAGCCCCAGCAAGCTGGAGCATGCAAAAATTGCCACAAAACTCAGTTTTGCTCCTCTCCACGGAAATCTTTAGTAAAAGGCGAAAGATTTTTACGTTCTGAAGAGAAGCCAGAGTATACTGGGCAAGGGCCTCCTCCCGACCTACCACCATGGCAGCAGCCCTCACTTGGCCCAGGGAGAGCACCTAGAAGTGGGTGCGTGGTTTGGTGATGGAAAAACAAAAACGGCAACAGCCCATCGTCCGCAGGCTGCTCTGTTCTCAGCTCTATGCTGCTGACAGAGCATCACCAGTTCCGCTGCCCGGAAGAAGGCCATCCATGGCTACAATATGCAAATAAGGGCCTCTTCCCAGCAGCCCCAGGGTTCAGTCTCCCACCGAAACCCCACCCACCCATTCCTTTATTCTGTTGTTGAACCCAATTAAGGAAACCCCAGCAAGCTGGAGCATGCAAAAATTGCCACAAAACTCAGTTTTGCTCCTCTCCACGGATATCTTTAGTAAAAGGCGAAAGATTTTTACGTTCTGAAGTGAAGCCAGAGTATACTGGGCAAGGGCCTCCTCCCGACCTACCACCATGGCAGCAGCCCTCACTTGGCCCAGGGAGAGCACCTAGAAGTGGGTGCGTGGTTTGGTGATGGAAAAACAAAAACGGCAACAGCCCATCGTCCGCAGGCTGCTCTGTTCTCAGCTCTATGTGCTGACAGAGCATCACCTGTTCCGCTGCCCGGAAGAAGGCCATCCATGGCTACAATATGCAAATGAGGGCCTCTTCCCAGCAACCCCAGGGTTCAGTCTCCCACCGAAACCCCACCCACCCATTCCTTTATTCTGTTGTTGAACCCAGTTAAGGAAGCCCCAGCAAGCTGGAGCATGCAAAAATTGCCACAAAACTCAGTTTTGCTCCTCTCCACGGAAATCTTTAGTAAAAGGCGAAAGATTTTTACGTTCTGAAGAGAAGCCAGAGTATAGTGGGCAAGGGCCTCCTCCCGACCTACCACCATGGCAGCAGCCCTCACTTGGCCCAGGGAGAGCACCTAGAAGTGGGTGCGTGGTTTGGTGATGGAAAAACAAAAACGGCAACAGCCCATCGTCCGCAGGCTGCTCTGTTCTCAGCTCTATGCTGCTGACAGAGCATCACCTGTTCCGCTGCCCGGAAGAAGGCCATCCATGGCTACAATATGCAAATGAGGGCCTCTTCCCAGCAACCCCAGGGTTCAGTCTCCCACCGAAACCCCACCCACCCATTCCTTTATTCTGTTGTTGAACCCAATTAAGGAAGCCCCAGGAAGCTGGAGCATGCAAAAATTGCCACAAAACTCAGTTTTGCTCCTCTCCACGGAAATCTTTAGTAAAAGGCGAAAGATTTTTACGTTCTGAAGAGAAGCCAGAGTATACTGGGCAAGGGCCTCCTCCCGACCTACCACCATGGCAGCAGCCCTCACTTGGCCCAGGGAGAGCACCTAGAAGTGGGTGCGTGGTTTGGTGATGGAAAAACAAAAACGGCAACAGCCCATCGTCCGCAGGCTGCTCTGTTCTCAGCTCTATGCTGCTGACAGAGCATCACCTGTTCCGCTGCCCGGAAGAAGGCCATCCATGGCTACAATATGCAAATGAGGGCCTCTTCCCAGCAACCACAGGGTTCAGTCTCCCACCGAAACCCCACCCACCCATTCCTTTATTCTGTTGTTGAACCCAATTAAGGAAGCCCCAGGAAGCTGGAGCATGCAAAAATTGCCACAAAACTCAGTTTTGCTCCTCTCCACGGAAATCTTTAGTAAAAGGCGAAAGATTTTTACGTTCTGAAGAGAAGCCGGAGTGTACTGGGCAAGGGCCTCCTCCCGACCTACCACCATGGCAGCAGCCCTCACTTGGCCCAGGGAGAGCACCTAGAAGTGGGTGCGTGGTTTGGTGATGGAAAAACAAAAACGGCAACAGCCCATCGTCCGCAGGCTGCTCTGTTCTCAGCTCTATGCTGCTGACAGAGCATCACCTGTTCCGCTGCCCGGAAGAAGGCCATCCATGGCTACAATATGCAAATGAGGGCCTCTTCCCAGCAACCACAGGGTTCAGTCTCCCACCGAAACCCCACCCACCCATTCCTTTATTCTGTTGTTGAACCCAATTAAGGTAGCCCCAGCAAGCTGGAGCATGCAAAAATTGCCACAAAACTCAGTTTTGCTCCTCTCCACGGAAATCTTTAGTAAAAGGCGAAAGATTTTTACGTTCTGAAGAGAAGCCAGAGTATCCTGGGCAAGGGCCTCCTCCCGACCTACCACCATGGCAGCAGCCTTCACTTGGCCCAGGGAGAGCACCTAGAAGTGGGTGCGTGGTTTGGTGATGGAAAAACAGAAACGGCAACAGCCCATCGTCCGCAGGCTGCTCTGTTCTCAGCTCTATGCTGCTGACAGAGCATCACCTGTTCCGCTGCCCGGAAGAAGGCCATCCATGGCTTCAATATGCAAATGAGGGCCTCTTCCCAGCAACCCCAGGGTTCAGTCTCCCACCAAAACCCCACCCACCCATTCCTTTATTCTGTTGTTGAACCCAATTAACGAAGCCCCAGCAAGCTGGAGCATGCAAAAATTGCCACAAAACTCAGTTTTGCTCCTCTCCACGGAAATCTTTAGTAAAAGGCGAAAGATTTTTACGTTCTGAAGAGAAGTCAGAGTATACTGGGCAAGGGCCTCCTCCCGACCTACCACCATGGCAGCAGCCCTCACTTGGCCCAGGGAGAGCACCTAGAAGTGGGTGCGTGGTTTGGTGATGGAAAAACAAAAACGGCAACAGCCCATCGTCCGCAGGCTGCTCTGTTCTCAGCTCTATGCTGCTGACAGAGCATCACCTGTTCCGCTGCCCGGAAGAAGGCCATCCATGGCTACAATATGCAAATAAGGGCCTCTTCCCAGCAACCCCAGGGTTCAGTCTCCCACCGAAACCCCACCCACCCATTCCTTTATTCTGTTGTTGAACCCAATTAAGGAAACCCCAGCAAGCTGGAGCATGCAAAAATTGCCACAAAACTCAGTTTTGCTCCTCTCCACGGATATCTTTAGTAAAAGGCGAAAGATTTTTACGTTCTGAAGTGAAGCCAGAGAATACTGGGCAAGGGCCTCCTCCCGACCTACCACCATGGCAGCAGCCCTCACTTGGCCCAGGGAGAGCACCTAGAAGTGGGTGCGTGGTTTGGTGATGGAAAAACAAAAACGGCAACAGCCCATCGTCCGCAGGCTGCTCTGTTCTCAGCTCTATGTGCTGACAGAGCATCACCTGTTCCGCTGCCCGGAAGAAGGCCATCCATGGCTACAATATGCAAATGAGGGCCTCTTCCCAGCAACCACAGGGTTCAGTCTCCCACCGAAACCCCACCCACCCATTCCTTTATTCTGTTGTTGAACCCAATTAAGGTAGCCCCAGCAAGCTGGAGCATGCAAAAATTGCCACAAAACTCAGTTTTGCTCCTCTCCACGGAAATCTTTAGTAAAAGGCGAAAGATTTTTACGTTCTGAAGAGAAGCCAGAGCATCCTGGGCAAGGGCCTCCTACCGACCTACCACCATGGCAGCAGCCTTCACTTGGCCCAGGGAGAGCACCTAGAAGTGGGTGCGTGGTTTGGTGATGGAAAAACAGAAACGGCAACAGCCCATCGTCCGCAGGCTGCTCTGTTCTCAGCTCTATGCTGCTGACAGAGCATCACCTGTTCCGCTGCCCGGAAGAAGGCCATCCATGGCTTCAATATGCAAATGAGGGCCTCTTCCCAGCAACCCCAGGGTTCAGTCTCCCACCAAAACCCCACCCACCCATTCCTTTATTCTGTTGTTGAACCCAATTAAGGAAGCCCCAGCAAGCTGGAGCATGCAAAAATTGCCACAAAACTCAGTTTTGCTCCTCTCCACGGAAATCTTTAGTAAAAGGCGAAAGATTTTTACGTTCTGAAGAGAAGTCAGAGTATACTGGGCAAGGGCCTCCTCCCGACCTACCACCATGGCAGCAGCCCTCACTTGGCCCAGGGAGAGCACCTAGAAGTGGGTGCGTGGTTTGGTGATGGAAAAACAAAAACGGCAACAGCCCATCGTCCGCAGGCTGCTCTGTTCTCAGCTCTATGCTGCTGACAGATCATCACCTGTTCCGCTGCCCGGAAGAAGGCCATCCATGGCTACAATATGCAAATGAAGGCCTCTTCCCAGCAACCCCAGGGTTCAGTCTCCCACCGAAACCCCACCCACCCATTCCTTTATTCTGTTGTTGAACCCAATTAAGGAAGCCCCAGCAAGCTGGAGCATGCAAAAATTGCCACAAAACTCAGTTTTGCTCCTCTCCACGGAAATCTTTAGTAAAAGGCGAAAGATTTTTTTGTTCTGAAGAGAAGCCAGAGTATACTGGGAAAGGGCCTCCTCCCGACCTACCACCATGGCAGCAGCCCTCACTTGGCCTAGGGAGAGCACCTAGAAGTGGGTGCGTGGTTTGGTGATGGAAAAACAAAAACGGCAACAGCCCATCGTCCGCAGGCTGCTCTGTTCTCAGCTCTATGCTGCTGACAGAGCATCACCTGTTCCGCTGCCCGGAAGAAGGCCATCCATGGCTTCAATATGCAAATGAGGGCCTCTTCCCAGCAACCCCAGGGTTCAGTCTCCCACCAAAACCCCACCCACCCACCCATTCCTTTATTCTGTTGTTGAACCCAATTAACGAAGCCCCAGCAAGCTGGAGCATGCAAAAATTGCCACAAAACTCAGTTTTGCTCCTCTCCACGGAAATCTTTAGTAAAAGGCGAAAGATTTTTACGTTCTGAAGAGAAGCCAGAGTATACTGGGCAAGGGCCTCCTCCCGACCTACCACCATGGCAGCAGCCCTCACTTGGCCCAGGGAGAGCACCTAGAAGTGGGTGCGTGGTTTGGTGATGGAAAAACAAAAACGGCAACAGCCCATCGTCCGCAAGCTGCTCTGTTCTCAGCTCTATGCTGCTGACAGAGCATCACCAGTTCCGCTGCCCGGAAGAAGGCCATCCATGGCTACAATATGCAAATAAGGGCCTCTTCCCAGCAGCCCCAGGGTTCAGTCTCCCACCGAAACCCCACCCACCCATTCCTTTATTCTGTTGTTGAACCCAATTAAGGAAACCCCAGCAAGCTGGAGCATGCAAAAATTGCCACAAAACTCAGTTTTGCTCCTCTCCACGGATATCTTTAGTAAAAGGCGAAAGATTTTTACGTTCTGAAGTGAAGCCAGAGTATACTGGGCAAGGGCCTCCTCCCGACCTACCACCATGGCAGCAGCCCTCACTTGGCCCAGGGAGAGCACCTAGAAGTGGGTGCGTGGTTTGGTGATGGAAAAACAAAAACGGCAACAGCCCATCGTCCGCAGGCTGCTCTGTTCTCAGCTCTATGTGCTGACAGAGCATCACCTGTTCCGCTGCCCGGAAGAAGGCCATCCATGGCTACAATATGCAAATGAGGGCCTCTTCCCAGCAACCCCAGGGTTCAGTCTCCCACCGAAACCCCACCCACCCATTCCTTTATTCTGTTGTTGAACCCAGTTAAGGAAGCCCCAGCAAGCTGGAGCATGCAAAAATTGCCACAAAACTCAGTTTTGCTCCTCTCCACGGAAATCTTTAGTAAAAGGCGAAAGATTTTTACGTTCTGAAGAGAAGCCAGAGTATAGTGGGCAAGGGCCTCCTCCCGACCTACCACCATGGCAGCAGCCCTCACTTGGCCCAGGGAGAGCACCTAGAAGTGGGTGCGTGGTTTGGTGATGGAAAAACAAAAACGGCAACAGCCCATCGTCCGCAGGCTGCTCTGTTCTCAGCTCTATGCTGCTGACAGAGCATCACCTGTTCCGCTGCCCGGAAGAAGGCCATCCATGGCTACAATATGCAAATGAGGGCCTCTTCCCAGCAACCCCAGGGTTCAGTCTCCCACCGAAACCCCACCCACCCATTCCTTTATTCTGTTGTTGAACCCAATTAAGGAAGCCCCAGGAAGCTGGAGCATGCAAAAATTGCCACAAAACTCAGTTTTGCTCCTCTCCACGGAAATCTTTAGTAAAAGGCGAAAGATTTTTACGTTCTGAAGAGAAGCCAGAGTATACTGGGCAAGGGCCTCCTCCCGACCTACCACCATGGCAGCAGCCCTCACTTGGCCCAGGGAGAGCACCTAGAAGTGGGTGCGTGGTTTGGTGATGGAAAAACAAAAACGGCAACAGCCCATCGTCCGCAGGCTGCTCTGTTCTCAGCTCTATGCTGCTGACAGAGCATCACCTGTTCCGCTGCCCGGAAGAAGGCCATCCATGGCTACAATATGCAAATGAGGGCCTCTTCCCAGCAACCACAGGGTTCAGTCTCCCACCGAAACCCCACCCACCCATTCCTTTATTCTGTTGTTGAACCCAATTAAGGAAGCCCCAGGAAGCTGGAGCATGCAAAAATTGCCACAAAACTCAGTTTTGCTCCTCTCCACGGAAATCTTTAGTAAAAGGCGAAAGATTTTTACGTTCTGAAGAGAAGCCAGAGTGTACTGGGCAAGGGCCTCCTCCCGACCTACCACCATGGCAGCAGCCCTCACTTGGCCCAGGGAGAGCACCTAGAAGTGGGTGCGTGGTTTGGTGATGGAAAAACAAAAACGGCAACAGCCCATCGTCCGCAGGCTGCTCTGTTCTCAGCTCTATGCTGCTGACAGAGCATCACCTGTTCCGCTGCCCGGAAGAAGGCCATCCATGGCTACAATATGCAAATGAGGGCCTCTTCCCAGCAACCACAGGGTTCAGTCTCCCACCGAAACCCCACCCACCCATTCCTTTATTCTGTTGTTGAACCCAATTAAGGAAGCCCCAGCAAGCTGGAGCATGCAAAAATTGCCACAAAACTCAGTTTTGCTCCTCTCCACGGAAATCTTTAGTAAAAGGCGAAAGATTTTTACGTTCTGAAGAGAAGCCAGAGTATACTGGGCAAGGGCCTCCTCCCGACCTACCACCATGGCAGCAGCCTTCACTTGGCCCAGGGAGAGCACCTAGAAGTGGGTGCGTGGTTTGGTGATGGAAAAACAGAAACGGCAACAGCCCATCGTCCGCAGGCTGCTCTGTTCTCAGCTCTATGCTGCTGACAGAGCATCACCTGTTCCGCTGCCCGGAAGAAGGCCATCCATGGCTTCAATATGCAAATGAGGGCCTCTTCCCAGCAACCCCAGGGTTCAGTCTCCCACCAAAACCCCACCCACCCATTCCTTTATTCTGTTGTTGAACCCAATTAAGGAAGCCCCAGCAAGCTGGAGCATGCAAAAATTGCCACAAAACTCAGTTTTGCTCCTCTCCACGGAAATCTTTAGTAAAAGGCGAAAGATTTTTACGTTCTGAAGAGAAGCCAGAGTATACTGGGCAAGGGCCTCCTCCCGACCTACCACCATGGCAGCAGCCCTCACTTGGCCCAGGGAGAGCACCTAGAAGTGGGTGCGTGGTTTGGTGATGGAAAAACAAAAACGGCAACAGCCCATCGTCCGCAGGCTGCTCTGTTCTCAGCTCTATGCTGCTGACAGAGCATCACCTGTTCCGCTGCCCGGAAGAAGGCCATCCATGGCTACAATATGCAAATAAGGGCCTCTTCCCAGCAACCCCAGGGTTCAGTCTCCCACCAAAACCCCACCCACCCATTCCTTTATTCTGTTGTTGAACCCAATTAAGGAAACCCCAGCAAGCTGGAGCATGCAAAAATTGCCACAAAACTCAGTTTTGCTCCTCTCCACGGATATCTTTAGTAAAAGGCGAAAGATTTTTACGTTCTGAAGTGAAGCCAGAGTATACTGGGCAAGGGCCTCCTCCCGACCTACCACCATGGCAGCAGCCCTCACTTGGCCCAGGGAGAGCACCTAGAAGTGGGTGCGTGGTTTGGTGATGGAAAAACAAAAACGGCAACAGCCCATCGTCCGCAGGCTGCTCTGTTCTCAGCTCTATGTGCTGACAGAGCATCACCTGTTCCGCTGCCCGGAAGAAGGCCATCCATGGCTACAATATGCAAATGAGGGCCTCTTCCCAGCAACCCCAGGGTTCAGTCTCCCACCGAAACCCCACCCACCCATTCCTTTATTCTGTTGTTGAACCCAGTTAAGGAAGCCCCAGCAAGCTGGAGCATGCAAAAATTGCCACAAAACTCAGTTTTGCTCCTCTCCACGGAAATCTTTAGTAAAAGGCGAAAGATTTTTACGTTCTGAAGAGAAGCCAGAGTATACTGGGCAAGGGCCTCCTCCCGACCTACCACCATGGCAGCAGCCCTCACTTGGCCCAGGGAGAGCACCTAGAAGTGGGTGCGTGGTTTGGTGATGGAAAAACAAAAACGGCAACAGCCCATCGTCCGCAGGCTGCTCTGTTCTCAGCTCTATGCTGCTGACAGAGCATCACCTGTTCCGCTGCCCGGAAGAAGGCCATCCATGGCTACAATATGCAAATGAGGGCCTCTTCCCAGCAACCACAGGGTTCAGTCTCCCACCGAAACCCCACCCACCCATTCCTTTATTCTGTTGTTGAACCCAATTAAGGAAGCCCCAGGAAGCTGGAGCATGCAAAAATTGCCACAAAACTCAGTTTTGCTCCTCTCCACGGAAATCTTTAGTAAAAGGCGAAAGATTTTTACGTTCTGAAGAGAAGCCAGAGTATACTGGGCAAGGGCCTCCTCCCGACCTACCACCATGGCAGCAGCCCTCACTTGGCCCAGGGAGAGCACCTAGAAGTGGGTGCGTGGTTTGGTGATGGAAAAACAAAAACGGCAACAGCCCATCGTCCGCAGGCTGCTCTGTTCTCAGCTCTATGCTGCTGACAGAGCATCACCTGTTCCGCTGCCCGGAAGAAGGCCATCCATGGCTACAATATGCAAATGAGGGCCTCTTCCCAGCAACCACAGGGTTCAGTCTCCCACCGAAACCCCACCCACCCATTCCTTTATTCTGTTGTTGAACCCAATTAAGGAAGCCCCAGGAAGCTGGAGCATGCAAAAATTGCCACAAAACTCAGTTTTGCTCCTCTCCACGGAAATCTTTAGTAAAAGGCGAAAGATTTTTACATTCTGAAGAGAAGCCAGAGTGTACTGGGCAAGGGCCTCCTCCCGACCTACCACCATGGCAGCAGCCCTCACTTGGCCCAGGGAGAGCACCTAGAAGTGGGTGCGTGGTTTGGTGATGGAAAAACAAAAACGGCAACAGCCCATCGTCCGCAGGCTGCTCTGTTCTCAGCTCTATGCTGCTGACAGAGCATCACCTGTTCCGCTGCCCGGAAGAAGGCCATCCATGGCTACAATATGCAAATGAGGGCCTCTTCCCAGCAACCACAGGGTTCAGTCTCCCACCGAAACCCCACCCACCCATTCCTTTATTCTGTTGTTGAACCCAATTAAGGAAGCCCCAGGAAGCTGGAGCATGCAAAAATTGCCACAAAACTCAGTTTTGCTCCTCTCCACGGAAATCTTTAGTAAAAGGCGAAAGATTTTTACGTTCTGAAGAGAAGCCAGAGTATACTGGGCAAGGGCCTCCTCCCGACCTACCACCATGGCAGCAGCCCTCACTTGGCCCAGGGAGAGCACCTAGAAGTGGGTGCGTGGTTTGGTGATGGAAAAACAAAAACGGCAACAGCCCATCGTCCGCAGGCTGCTCTGTTCTCAGCTCTATGCTGCTGACAGAGCATCACCTGTTCCGCTGCCCGGAAGAAGGCCATCCATGGCTACAATATGCAAATGAGGGCCTCTTCCCAGCAACCACAGGGTTCAGTCTCCCACCGAAACCCCACCCACCCATTCCTTTATTCTGTTGTTGAACCCAATTAAGGAAGCCCCAGGAAGCTGGAGCATGCAAAAATTGCCACAAAACTCAGTTTTGCTCCTCTCCACGGAAATCTTTAGTAAAAGGCGAAAGATTTTTACGTTCTGAAGAGAAGCCAGAGTGTACTGGGCAAGGGCCTCCTCCCGACCTACCACCATGGCAGCAGCCCTCACTTGGCCCAGGGAGAGCACCTAGAAGTGGGTGCGTGGTTTGGTGATGGAAAAACAAAAACGGCAACAGCCCATCGTCCGCAGGCTGCTCTGTTCTCAGCTCTATGCTGCTGACAGAGCATCACCTGTTCCGCTGCCCGGAAGAAGGCCATCCATGGCTACAATATGCAAATGAGGGCCTCTTCCCAGCAACCACAGGGTTCAGTCTCCCACCGAAACCCCACCCACCCATTCCTTTATTCTGTTGTTGAACCCAATTAAGGAAGCCCCAGCAAGCTGGAGCATGCAAAAATTGCCACAAAACTCAGTTTTGCTCCTCTCCACGGAAATCTTTAGTAAAAGGCGAAAGATTTTTACGTTCTGAAGAGAAGCCAGAGTATACTGGGCAAGGGCCTCCTCCCGACCTACCACCATGGCAGCAGCCTTCACTTGGCCCAGGGAGAGCACCTAGAAGTGGGTGCGTGGTTTGGTGATGGAAAAACAGAAACGGCAACAGCCCATCGTCCGCAGGCTGCTCTGTTCTCAGCTCTATGCTGCTGACAGAGCATCACCTGTTCCGCTGCCCGGAAGAAGGCCATCCATGGCTTCAATATGCAAATGAGGGCCTCTTCCCAGCAACCCCAGGGTTCAGTCTCCCACCAAAACCCCACCCACCCATTCCTTTATTCTGTTGTTGAACCCAATTAAGGAAGCCCCAGCAAGCTGGAGCATGCAAAAATTGCCACAAAACTCAGTTTTGCTCCTCTCCACGGAAATCTTTAGTAAAAGGCGAAAGATTTTTACGTTCTGAAGAGAAGCCAGAGTATACTGGGCAAGGGCCTCCTCCCGACCTACCACCATGGCAGCAGCCCTCACTTGGCCCAGGGAGAGCACCTAGAAGTGGGTGCGTGGTTTGGTGATGGAAAAACAAAAACGGCAACAGCCCATCGTCCGCAGGCTGCTCTGTTCTCAGCTCTATGTGCTGACAGAGCATCACCTGTTCCGCTGCCCGGAAGAAGGCCATCCATGGCTACAATATGCAAATGAGGGCCTCTTCCCAGCAACCCCAGGGTTCAGTCTCCCACCGAAACCCCACCCACCCATTCCTTTATTCTGTTGTTGAACCCAGTTAAGGAAGCCCCAGCAAGCTGGAGCATGCAAAAATTGCCACAAAACTCAGTTTTGCTCCTCTCCACGGAAATCTTTAGTAAAAGGCGAAAGATTTTTACGTTCTGAAGAGAAGCCAGAGTATACTGGGCAAGGGCCTCCTCCCGACCTACCACCATGGCAGCAGCCCTCACTTGGCCCAGGGAGAGCACCTAGAAGTGGGTGCGTGGTTTGGTGATGGAAAAACAAAAACGGCAACAGCCCATCGTCCGCAGGCTGCTCTGTTCTCAGCTCTATGCTGCTGACAGAGCATCACCTGTTCCGCTGCCCGGAAGAAGGCCATCCATGGCTACAATATGCAAATGAGGGCCTCTTCCCAGCAACCACAGGGTTCAGTCTCCCACCGAAACCCCACCCACCCATTCCTTTATTCTGTTGTTGAACCCAATTAAGGTAGCCCCAGCAAGCTGGAGCATGCAAAAATTGCCACAAAACTCAGTTTTGCTCCTCTCCACGGAAATCTTTAGTAAAAGGCGAAAGATTTTTACGTTCTGAAGAGAAGCCAGAGTATCCTGGGCAAGGGCCTCCTCCCGACCTACCACCATGGCAGCAGCCTTCACTTGGCCCAGGGAGAGCACCTAGAAGTGGGTGCGTGGTTTGGTGATGGAAAAACAGAAACGGCAACAGCCCATCGTCCGCAGGCTGCTCTGTTCTCAGCTCTATGCTGCTGACAGAGCATCACCTGTTCCGCTGCCCGGAAGAAGGCCATCCATGGCTTCAATATGCAAATGAGGGCCTCTTCCCAGCAACCCCAGGGTTCAGTCTCCCACCAAAACCCCACCCACCCATTCCTTTATTCTGTTGTTGAACCCAATTAAGGAAGCCCCAGGAAGCTGGAGCATGCAAAAATTGCCACAAAACTCAGTTTTGCTCCTCTCCACGGAAATCTTTAGTAAAAGGCGAAAGATTTTTACGTTCTGAAGAGAAGTCAGAGTATACTGGGCAAGGGCCTCCTCCCGACCTACCACCATGGCAGCAGCCCTCACTTGGCCCAGGGAGAGCACCTAGAAGTGGGTGCGTGGTTTGGTGATGGAAAAACAAAAACGGCAACAGCCCATCGTCCGCAGGCTGCTCTGTTCTCAGCTCTATGCTGCTGACAGAGCATCACCTGTTCCGCTGCCCGGAAGAAGGCCATCCATGGCTACAATATGCAAATAAGGGCCTCTTCCCAGCAACCCCAGGGTTCAGTCTCCCACCGAAACCCCACCCACCCATTCCTTTATTCTGTTGTTGAACCCAATTAAGGAAACCCCAGCAAGCTGGAGCATGCAAAAATTGCCACAAAACTCAGTTTTGCTCCTCTCCACGGATATCTTTAGTAAAAGGCGAAAGATTTTTACGTTCTGAAGTGAAGCCAGCGTATACTGGGCAAGGGCCTCCTCCCGACCTACCACCATGGCAGCAGCCCTCACTTGGCCCAGGGAGAGCACCTAGAAGTGGGTGCGTGGTTTGGTGATGGAAAAACAAAAACGGCAACAGCCCATCGTCCGCAGGCTGCTCTGTTCTCAGCTCTATGTGCTGACAGAGCATCACCTGTTCCGCTGCCCGGAAGAAGGCCATCCATGGCTACAATATGCAAATGAGGGCCTCTTCCCAGCAACCACAGGGTTCAGTCTCCCACCGAAACCCCACCCACCCATTCCTTTATTCTGTTGTTGAACCCAATTAAGGTAGCCCCAGCAAGCTGGAGCATGCAAAAATTGCCACAAAACTCAGTTTTGCTCCTCTCCACGGAAATCTTTAGTAAAAGGCGAAAGATTTTTACGTTCTGAAGAGAAGCCAGAGTATCCTGGGCAAGGGCCTCCTCCCGACCTACCACCATGGCAGCAGCCCTCACTTGGCCCAGGGAGAGCACCTAGAAGTGGGTGCGTGGTTTGGTGATGGAAAAACAAAAACGGCAACAGCCCATCGTCCGCAGGCTGCTCTGTTCTCAGCTCTATGCTGCTGACAGAGCATCACCTGTTCCGCTGCCCGGAAGAAGGCCATCCATGGCTACAATATGCAAATGAGGGCCTCTTCCCAGCAACCACAGGGTTCAGTCTCCCACCGAAACCCCACCCACCCATTCCTTTATTCTGTTGTTGAACCCAATTAAGGTAGCCCCAGCAAGCTGGAGCATGCAAAAATTGCCACAAAACTCAGTTTTGCTCCTCTCCACGGAAATCTTTAGTAAAAGGCGAAAGATTTTTACGTTCTGAAGAGAAGCCAGAGTATCCTGGGCAAGGGCCTCCTCCCGACCTACCACCATGGCAGCAGCCTTCACTTGGCCCAGGGAGAGCACCTAGAAGTGGGTGCGTGGTTTGGTGATGGAAAAACAGAAACGGCAACAGCCCATCGTCCGCAGGCTGCTCTGTTCTCAGCTCTATGCTGCTGACAGAGCATCACCTGTTCCGCTGCCCGGAAGAAGGCCATCCATGGCTTCAATATGCAAATGAGGGCCTCTTCCCAGCAACCCCAGGGTTCAGTCTCCCACCAAAACCCCACCCACCCATTCCTTTATTCTGTTGTTGAACCCAATTAAGGAAGCCCCAGCAAGCTGGAGCATGCAAAAATTGCCACAAAACTCAGTTTTGCTCCTCTCCACGGAAATCTTTAGTAAAAGGCGAAAGATTTTTACGTTCTGAAGAGAAGTCAGAGTATACTGGGCAAGGGCCTCCTCCCGACCTACCACCATGGCAGCAGCCCTCACTTGGCCCAGGGAGAGCACCTAGAAGTGGGTGCGTGGTTTGGTGATGGAAAAACAAAAACGGCAACAGCCCATCGTCCGCAGGCTGCTCTGTTCTCAGCTCTATGCTGCTGACAGAGCATCACCTGTTCCGCTGCCCGGAAGAAGGCCATCCATGGCTACAATATGCAAATAAGGGCCTCTTCCCAGCAACCCCAGGGTTCAGTCTCCCACCGAAACCCCACCCACCCATTCCTTTATTCTGTTGTTGAACCCAATTAAGGAAACCCCAGCAAGCTGGAGCATGCAAAAATTGCCACAAAACTCAGTTTTGCTCCTCTCCACGGATATCTTTAGTAAAAGGCGAAAGATTTTTACGTTCTGAAGTGAAGCCAGAGAATACTGGGCAAGGGCCTCCTCCCGACCTACCACCATGGCAGCAGCCCTCACTTGGCCCAGGGAGAGCACCTAGAAGTGGGTGCGTGGTTTGGTGATGGAAAAACAAAAACGGCAACAGCCCATCGTCCGCAGGCTGCTCTGTTCTCAGCTCTATGTGCTGACAGAGCATCACCTGTTCCGCTGCCCGGAAGAAGGCCATCCATGGCTACAATATGCAAATGAGGGCCTCTTCCCAGCAACCACAGGGTTCAGTCTCCCACCGAAACCCCACCCACCCATTCCTTTATTCTGTTGTTGAACCCAATTAAGGTAGCCCCAGCAAGCTGGAGCATGCAAAAATTGCCACAAAACTCAGTTTTGCTCCTCTCCACGGAAATCTTTAGTAAAAGGCGAAAGATTTTTACGTTCTGAAGAGAAGCCAGAGTATCCTGGGCAAGGGCCTCCTCCCGACCTACCACCATGGCAGCAGCCTTCACTTGGCCCAGGGAGAGCACCTAGAAGTGGGTGCGTGGTTTGGTGATGGAAAAACAGAAACGGCAACAGCCCATCGTCCGCAGGCTGCTCTGTTCTCAGCTCTATGCTGCTGACAGAGCATCACCTGTTCCGCTGCCCGGAAGAAGGCCATCCATGGCTTCAATATGCAAATGAGGGCCTCTTCCCAGCAACCCCAGGGTTCAGTCTCCCACCAAAACCCCACCCACCCATTCCTTTATTCTGTTGTTGAACCCAATTAAGGAAGCCCCAGCAAGCTGGAGCATGCAAAAATTGCCACAAAACTCAGTTTTGCTCCTCTCCACGGAAATCTTTAGTAAAAGGCGAAAGATTTTTACGTTCTGAAGAGAAGTCAGAGTATACTGGGCAAGGGCCTCCTCCCGACCTACCACCATGGCAGCAGCCCTCACTTGGCCCAGGGAGAGCACCTAGAAGTGGGTGCGTGGTTTGGTGATGGAAAAACAAAAACGGCAACAGCCCATCGTCCGCAGGCTGCTCTGTTCTCAGCTCTATGCTGCTGACAGATCATCACCTGTTCCGCTGCCCGGAAGAAGGCCATCCATGGCTACAATATGCAAATGAAGGCCTCTTCCCAGCAACCCCAGGGTTCAGTCTCCCACCGAAACCCCACCCACCCATTCCTTTATTCTGTTGTTGAACCCAATTAAGGAAGCCCCAGCAAGCTGGAGCATGCAAAAATTGCCACAAAACTCAGTTTTGCTCCTCTCCACGGAAATCTTTAGTAAAAGGCGAAAGATTTTTTTGTTCTGAAGAGAAGCCAGAGTATACTGGGAAAGGGCCTCCTCCCGACCTACCACCATGGCAGCAGCCCTCACTTGGCCTAGGGAGAGCACCTAGAAGTGGGTGCGTGGTTTGGTGATGGAAAAACAAAAACGGCAACAGCCCATCGTCCGCAGGCTGCTCTGTTCTCAGCTCTATGCTGCTGACAGAGCATCACCTGTTCCGCTGCCCGGAAGAAGGCCATCCATGGCTTCAATATGCAAATGAGGGCCTCTTCCCAGCAACCCCAGGGTTCAGTCTCCCACCAAAACCCCACCCACCCACCCATTCCTTTATTCTGTTGTTGAACCCAATTAACGAAGCCCCAGCAAGCTGGAGCATGCAAAAATTGCCACAAAACTCAGTTTTGCTCCTCTCCACGGAAATCTTTAGTAAAAGGCGAAAGATTTTTACGTTCTGAAGAGAAGCCAGAGTATACTGGGCAAGGGCCTCCTCCCGACCTACCACCATGGCAGCAGCCCTCACTTGGCCCAGGGAGAGCACCTAGAAGTGGGTGCGTGGTTTGGTGATGGAAAAACAAAAACGGCAACAGCCCATCGTCCGCAGGCTGCTCTGTTCTCAGCTCTATGCTGCTGACAGAGCATCACCAGTTCCGCTGCCCGGAAGAAGGCCATCCATGGCTACAATATGCAAATAAGGGCCTCTTCCCAGCAGCCCCAGGGTTCAGTCTCCCACCGAAACCCCACCCACCCATTCCTTTATTCTGTTGTTGAACCCAATTAAGGAAACCCCAGCAAGCTGGAGCATGCAAAAATTGCCACAAAACTCAGTTTTGCTCCTCTCCACGGATATCTTTAGTAAAAGGCGAAAGATTTTTACGTTCTGAAGTGAAGCCAGAGTATACTGGGCAAGGGCCTCCTCCCGACCTACCACCATGGCAGCAGCCCTCACTTGGCCCAGGGAGAGCACCTAGAAGTGGGTGCGTGGTTTGGTGATGGAAAAACAAAAACGGCAACAGCCCATCGTCCGCAGGCTGCTCTGTTCTCAGCTCTATGTGCTGACAGAGCATCACCTGTTCCGCTGCCCGGAAGAAGGCCATCCATGGCTACAATATGCAAATGAGGGCCTCTTCCCAGCAACCCCAGGGTTCAGTCTCCCACCGAAACCCCACCCACCCATTCCTTTATTCTGTTGTTGAACCCAGTTAAGGAAGCCCCAGCAAGCTGGAGCATGCAAAAATTGCCACAAAACTCAGTTTTGCTCCTCTCCACGGAAATCTTTAGTAAAAGGCGAAAGATTTTTACGTTCTGAAGAGAAGCCAGAGTATAGTGGGCAAGGGCCTCCTCCCGACCTACCACCATGGCAGCAGCCCTCACTTGGCCCAGGGAGAGCACCTAGAAGTGGGTGCGTGGTTTGGTGATGGAAAAACAAAAACGGCAACAGCCCATCGTCCGCAGGCTGCTCTGTTCTCAGCTCTATGCTGCTGACAGAGCATCACCTGTTCCGCTGCCCGGAAGAAGGCCATCCATGGCTACAATATGCAAATGAGGGCCTCTTCCCAGCAACCCCAGGGTTCAGTCTCCCACCGAAACCCCACCCACCCATTCCTTTATTCTGTTGTTGAACCCAATTAAGGAAGCCCCAGGAAGCTGGAGCATGCAAAAATTGCCACAAAACTCAGTTTTGCTCCTCTCCACGGAAATCTTTAGTAAAAGGCGAAAGATTTTTACGTTCTGAAGAGAAGCCAGAGTATACTGGGCAAGGGCCTCCTCCCGACCTACCACCATGGCAGCAGCCCTCACTTGGCCCAGGGAGAGCACCTAGAAGTGGGTGCGTGGTTTGGTGATGGAAAAACAAAAACGGCAACAGCCCATCGTCCGCAGGCTGCTCTGTTCTCAGCTCTATGCTGCTGACAGAGCATCACCTGTTCCGCTGCCCGGAAGAAGGCCATCCATGGCTACAATATGCAAATGAGGGCCTCTTCCCAGCAACCACAGGGTTCAGTCTCCCACCGAAACCCCACCCACCCATTCCTTTATTCTGTTGTTGAACCCAATTAAGGAAGCCCCAGGAAGCTGGAGCATGCAAAAATTGCCACAAAACTCAGTTTTGCTCCTCTCCACGGAAATCTTTAGTAAAAGGCGAAAGATTTTTACGTTCTGAAGAGAAGCCAGAGTGTACTGGGCAAGGGCCTCCTCCCGACCTACCACCATGGCAGCAGCCCTCACTTGGCCCAGGGAGAGCACCTAGAAGTGGGTGCGTGGTTTGGTGATGGAAAAACAAAAACGGCAACAGCCCATCGTCCGCAGGCTGCTCTGTTCTCAGCTCTATGCTGCTGACAGAGCATCACCTGTTCCGCTGCCCGGAAGAAGGCCATCCATGGCTACAATATGCAAATGAGGGCCTCTTCCCAGCAACCACAGGGTTCAGTCTCCCACCGAAACCCCACCCACCCATTCCTTTATTCTGTTGTTGAACCCAATTAAGGAAGCCCCAGCAAGCTGGAGCATGCAAAAATTGCCACAAAACTCAGTTTTGCTCCTCTCCACGGAAATCTTTAGTAAAAGGCGAAAGATTTTTACGTTCTGAAGAGAAGCCAGAGTATACTGGGCAAGGGCCTCCTCCCGACCTACCACCATGGCAGCAGCCTTCACTTGGCCCAGGGAGAGCACCTAGAAGTGGGTGCGTGGTTTGGTGATGGAAAAACAGAAACGGCAACAGCCCATCGTCCGCAGGCTGCTCTGTTCTCAGCTCTATGCTGCTGACAGAGCATCACCTGTTCCGCTGCCCGGAAGAAGGCCATCCATGGCTTCAATATGCAAATGAGGGCCTCTTCCCAGCAACCCCAGGGTTCAGTCTCCCACCAAAACCCCACCCACCCATTCCTTTATTCTGTTGTTGAACCCAATTAAGGAAGCCCCAGCAAGCTGGAGCATGCAAAAATTGCCACAAAACTCAGTTTTGCTCCTCTCCACGGAAATCTTTAGTAAAAGGCGAAAGATTTTTACGTTCTGAAGAGAAGCCAGAGTATCCTGGGCAAGGGCCTCCTCCCGACCTACCACCATGGCAGCAGCCCTCACTTGGCCCAGGGAGAGCACCTAGAAGTGGGTGCGTGGTTTGGTGATGGAAAAACAAAAACGGCAACAGCCCATCGTCCGCAGGCTGCTCTGTTCTCAGCTCTATGCTGCTGACAGAGCATCACCTGTTCCGCTGCCCGGAAGAAGGCCATCCATGGCTACAATATGCAAATAAAGGCCTCTTCCCAGCAACCCCAGGGTTCAGTCTCCCACCGAAACCCCACCCACCCATTCCTTTATTCTGTTGTTGAACCCAATTAAGGAAGCCCCAGCAAGCTGGAGCATGCAAAAATTGCCACAAAACTCAGTTTTGCTCCTCTCCACGGATATCTTTAGTAAAAGGCGAAAGATTTTTACGTTCTGAAGTGAAGCCAGAGTATACTGGGCAAGGGCCTCCTCCCGACCTACCACCATGGCAGCAGCCCTCACTTGGCCCAGGGAGAGCACCTAGAAGTGGGTGCGTGGTTTGGTGATGGAAAAACAAAAACGGCAACAGCCCATCGTCCGCAGGCTGCTCTGTTCTCAGCTCTATGTGCTGACAGAGCATCACCTGTTCCGCTGCCCGGAAGAAGGCCATCCATGGCTACAATATGCAAATGAGGGCCTCTTCCCAGCAACCCCAGGGTTCAGTCTCCCACCGAAACCCCACCCACCCATTCCTTTATTCTGTTGTTGAACCCAGTTAAGGAAGCCCCAGCAAGCTGGAGCATGCAAAAATTGCCACAAAACTCAGTTTTGCTCCTCTCCACGGAAATCTTTAGTAAAAGGCGAAAGATTTTTACGTTCTGAAGAGAAGCCAGAGTATACTGGGCAAGGGCCTCCTCCCGACCTACCACCATGGCAGCAGCCCTCACTTGGCCCAGGGAGAGCACCTAGAAGTGGGTGCGTGGTTTGGTGATGGAAAAACAAAAACGGCAACAGCCCATCGTCCGCAGGCTGCTCTGTTCTCAGCTCTATGCTGCTGACAGAGCATCACCTGTTCCGCTGCCCGGAAGAAGGCCATCCATGGCTACAATATGCAAATGAGGGCCTCTTCCCAGCAACCACAGGGTTCAGTCTCCCACCGAAACCCCACCCACCCATTCCTTTATTCTGTTGTTGAACCCAATTAAGGAAGCCCCAGCAAGCTGGAGCATGCAAAAATTGCCACAAAACTCAGTTTTGCTCCTCTCCACGGAAATCTTTAGTAAAAGGCGAAAGATTTTTACGTTCTGAAGAGAAGCCAGAGTATACTGGGCAAGGGCCTCCTCCCGACCTACCACCATGGCAGAAGCCTTCACTTGGCCCAGGGAGAGCACCTAGAAGTGGGTGCGTGGTTTGGTGATGGAAAAACAGAAACGGCAACAGCCCATCGTCCGCAGGCTGCTCTGTTCTCAGCTCTATGCTGCTGACAGAGCATCACCTGTTCCGCTGCCCGGAAGAAGGCCATCCATGGCTTCAATATGCAAATGAGGGCCTCTTCCCAGCAACCCCAGGGTTCAGTCTCCCACCAAAACCCCACCCACCCATTCCTTTATTCTGTTGTTGAACCCAATTAAGGAAGCCCCAGCAAGCTGGAGCATGCAAAAATTGCCACAAAACTCAGTTTTGCTCCTCTCCACGGAAATCTTTAGCAAAAGGCGAAAGATTTTTACGTTCTGAAAAGAAGCCAGCGTATACTGGGCAAGGGCCTCCTCCCGACCTACCGCCATGGCAGCAGCCCTCACTTGGCCCAGGGAGAGCACCTAGAAGTGGGTGCGTGGTTTGGTGATGGAAAAACAAAAACGGCAACAGCCCATCGTCCGCAGGCTGCTCTGTTCTCAGCTCTATGTGCTGACAGAGCATCACCTGTTCCGCTGCCCGGAAGAAGGCCATCCATGGCTACAATATGCAAATGAGGGCCTCTTCCCAGCAACCACAGGGTTCAGTCTCCCACCGAAACCCCACCCACCCATTTCTTTATTCTGTTGTTGAACCCAATTAAGGAAGCCCCAGCAAGCTGGAGCATGCAAAAATTGCCACAAAACTCAGTTTTGCTGCTCTCCACGGAAATCTTTAGTAAAAGGCGAAAGATTTTTACGTTCTGAAGAGAAGCCAGAGTATACTGGGCAAGGGCCTCCTCCCGACCTACCACCATGGCAGAAGCCTTCACTTGGCCCAGGGAGAGCACCTAGAAGTGGGTGCGTGGTTTGGTGATGGAAAAACAGAAACGGCAACAGCCCATCGTCCGCAGGCTGCTCTGTTCTCAGCTCTATGCTGCTGACAGAGCATCACCTGTTCCGCTGCCCGGAAGAAGGCCATCCATGGCTTCAATATGCAAATGAGGGCCTCTTCCCAGCAACCCCAGGGTTCAGTCTCCCACCAAAACCCCACCCACCCATTCCTTTATTCTGTTGTTGAACCCAATTAAGGAAGCCCCAGCAAGCTGGAGCATGCAAAAATTGCCACAAAACTCAGTTTTGCTCCTCTCCACGGAAATCTTTAGCAAAAGGCGAAAGATTTTTACGTTCTGAAAAGAAGCCAGCGTATACTGGGCAAGGGCCTCCTCCCGACCTACCGCCATGGCAGCAGCCCTCACTTGGCCCAGGGAGAGCACCTAGAAGTGGGTGCGTGGTTTGGTGATGGAAAAACAAAAACGGCAACAGCCCATCGTCCGCAGGCTGCTCTGTTCTCAGCTCTATGCTGCTGACAGAGCATCACCTGTTCCGCTGCCCGGAAGAAGGCCATCCATGGCTACAATATGCAAATGAGGGCCTCTTCCCAGCAACCACAGGGTTCAGTCTCCCACCGAAACCCCACCCACCCATTCCTTTATTCTGTTGTTGAACCCAATTAAGGAAGCCCCAGGAAGCTGGAGCATGCAAAAATTGCCACAAAACTCAGTTTTGCTCCTCTCCACGGAAATCTTTAGTAAAAGGCGAAAGATTTTTACGTTCTGAAGAGAAGCCAGAGTATACTGGGCAAGGGCCTCCTCCCGACCTACCACCATGGCAGCAGCCCTCACTTGGCCCAGGGAGAGCACCTAGAAGTGGGTGCGTGGTTTGGTGATGGAAAAACAAAAACGGCAACAGCCCATCGTCCGCAGGCTGCTCTGTTCTCAGCTCTATGCTGCTGACAGAGCATCACCTGTTCCGCTGCCCGGAAGAAGGCCATCCATGGCTACAATATGCAAATGAGGGCCTCTTCCCAGCAACCACAGGGTTCAGTCTCCCACCGAAACCCCACCCACCCATTCCTTTATTCTGTTGTTGAACCCAATTAAGGAAGCCCCAGCAAGCTGGAGCATGCAAAAATTGCCACAAAACTCAGTTTTGCTCCTCTCCACGGAAATCTTTAGTAAAAGGCGAAAGATTTTTACGTTTTGAAGAGAAGCTACAGTATACTGGGCAAGGGCCTCCTCCGGACCTACCACCATGGCAGCAGCCCTCACTTGGCCCAGGGAGAGCACCTAGAAGTGGGTGCGTTGTTTGGTGATGGAAAAACAAAAACGGCAACAGCCCATCGTCCGCAGGCTGCTCTGTTCTCAGCTCTATGTGCTGACAGAGCATCACCTGTTCCGCTGCCCGGAAGAAGGCCATCCATGGCTACAATATGCAAATGAGGGCCTCTTCCCAGCAACCCCAGGGTTCAGTCTCCCACCGAAACCCCACCCACCCATTCCTTTATTCTGTTGTTGAACCCAGTTAAGGAAGCCCCAGCAAGCTGGAGCATGCAAAAATTGCCACAAAACTCAGTTTTGCTCCTCTCCACGGAAATCTTTAGTAAAAGGCGAAAGATTTTTACGTTCTGAAGAGAAGCCAGATTATACTGGGCAAGGGCCTCCTCCCGACCTACCACCATGGCAGCAGCCCTCACTTGGCCCAGGGAGAGCACCTAGAAGTGGGTGCGTGGTTTGGTGATGGAAAAACAAAAACGGCAACAGCCCATCGTCCGCAGGCTGCTCTGTTCTCAGCGCTATGCTGCTGACAGAGCATCACCTGTTCCGCTGCCCGGAAGAAGGCCATCCATGGCTACAATATGCAAATGAGGGCCTCTTCCCAGCAACCCCAGGGTTCAGTCTCCCACCGAAACCCCACCCACCCATTCCTTTATTCTGTTGTTGAACCCAATTAAGGAAGCCCCAGGAAGCTGGAGCATGCAAAAATTGCCACAAAACTCAATTTTGCTCCTCTCCACGGAAATCTTTAGTAAAAGGCGAAAGATTTTTACGTTCTGAAGAGAAGCCAGAGTATACTGGGCAAGGGCCTCCTCCCGACCTACCACCATGGCAGCAGCCCTCACTTGGCCCAGGGAGAGCACCTAGAAGTGGGTGCGTGGTTTGGTGATGGAAAAACAAAAACGGCAACAGCCCATCGTCCGCAGGCTGCTCTGTTCTCAGCTCTATGCTGCTGACAGAGCATCACCTGTTCCGCTGCCCGGAAGAAGGCCATCCATGGCTACAATATGCAAATGAGGGCCTCTTCCCAGCAACCACAGGGTTCAGTCTCCCACCGAAACCCCACCCACCCATTCCTTTATTCTGTTGTTGAACCCAATTAAGGAAGCCCCAGGAAGCTGGAGCATGCAAAAATTGCCACAAAACTCAGTTTTGCTCCTCTCCACGGAAATCTTTAGTAAAAGGCGAAAGATTTTTACGTTCTGAAGAGAAGCCAGAGTGTACTGGGCAAGGGCCTCCTCCCGACCTACCACCATGGCAGCAGCCCTCACTTGGCCCAGGGAGAGCACCTAGAAGTGGGTGCGTGGTTTGGTGATGGAAAAACAAAAACGGCAACAGCCCATCGTCCGCAGGCTGCTCTGTTCTCAGCTCTATGCTGCTGACAGAGCATCACCTGTTCCGCTGCCCGGAAGAAGGCCATCCATGGCTACAATATGCAAATGAGGGCCTCTTCCCAGCAACCACAGAGTTCAGTCTCCCACCGAAACCCCACCCACCCATTCCTTTATTCTGTTGTTGAACCCAATTAAGGAAGCCCCAGCAAGCTGGAGCATGCAAAAATTGCCACAAAACTCAGTTTTGCTCCTCTCCACGGAAATCTTTAGTAAAAGGCGAAAGATTTTTACGTTCTGAAGAGAAGCCAGAGTATACTGGGCAAGGGCCTCCTCCCGACCTACCACCATGGCAGCAGCCTTCACTTGGCCCAGGGAGAGCACCTAGAAGTGGGTGCGTGGTTTGGTGATGGAAAAACAGAAACGGCAACAGCCCATCGTCCGCAGGCTGCTCTGTTCTCAGCTCTATGCTGCTGACAGAGCATCACCTGTTCCGCTGCCCGGAAGAAGGCCATCCATGGCTTCAATATGCAAATGAGGGCCTCTTCCCAGCAACCCCAGGGTTCAGTCTCCCACCAAAACCCCACCCACCCATTCCTTTATTCTGTTGTTGAACCCAATTAAGGAAGCCCCAGCAAGCTGGAGCATGCAAAAATTGCCACAAAACTCAGTTTTGCTCCTCTCCACGGAAATCTTTAGTAAAAGGCGAAAGATTTTTACGTTCTGAAGAGAATCCAGAGTATACTGGGCAAGGGCCTCCTCCCGACCTACCACCATGGCAGCAGCCCTCACTTGGCCCAGGGAGAGCACCTAGAAGTGGGTGCGTGGTTTGGTGATGGAAAAACAAAAACGGCAACAGCCCATCGTCCGCAGGCTGCTCTGTTCTCAGCTCTATGCTGCTGACAGAGCATCACCTGTTCCGCTGCCCGGAAGAAGGCCATCCATGGCTACAATATGCAAATAAGGGCCTCTTCCCAGCAACCCCAGGGTTCAGTCTCCCACCGAAACCCCACCCACCCATTCCTTTATTCTGTTGTTGAACCCAATTAAGGAAACCCCAGCAAGCTGGAGCATGCAAAAATTGCCACAAAACTCAGTTTTGCTCCTCTCCACGGATATCTTTAGTAAAAGGCGAAAGATTTTTACGTTCTGAAGTGAAGCCAGAGTATACTGGGCAAGGGTCTCCTCCCGACCTACCACCATGGCAGCAGCCCTCACTTGGCCCAGGGAGAGCACCTAGAAGTGGGTGCGTGGTTTGGTGATGGAAAAACAAAAACGGCAACAGCCCATCGTCCGCAGGCTGCTCTGTTCTCAGCTCTATGTGCTGACAGAACATCACCTGTTCCGCTGCCCGGAAGAAGGCCATCCATGGCTACAATATGCAAATGAGGGCCTCTTCCCAGCAACCCCAGGGTTCAGTCTCCCACCGAAACCCCACCCACCCATTCCTTTATTCTGTTGTTGAACCCAGTTAAGGAAGCCCCAGCAAACTGGAGCATGCAAAAATTGCCACAAAACTCAGTTTTGCTCCTCTCCACGGAAATCTTTAGTAAAAGGCGAAAGATTTTTACGTTCTGAAGTGAAGCCAGAGTATACTGGGCAAGGGCCTCCTCCCGACCTACCACCATGGCAGCAGCCCTCACTTGGCCCAGGGAGAGCACCTAGAAGTGGGTGCGTTGTATGGTGATGGAAAAACAAAAACGGCAACAGCCCATCGTCCGCAGGCTGCTCTGTTCTCAGCTCTATGTGCTGACAGAGCATCACCTGTTCCGCTGCCCGGAAGAAGGCCATCCATGGCTACAATATGCAAATGAGGGCCTCTTCCCAGCAACCCCAGGGTTCAGTCTCCCACCGAAACCCCACCCACCCATTCCTTTATTCTGTTGTTGAACCCAGTTAAGGAAGCCCCAGCAAGCTGGAGCATGCAAAAATTGCCACAAAACTCAGTTTTGCTCCTCTCCACGGAAATCTTTAGTAAAAGGCGAAAGATTTTTACGTTCTGAAGAGAAGCCAGATTATACTGGGCAAGGGCCTCCTCCCGACCTACCACCATGGCAGCAGCCCTCACTTGGCCCAGGGAGAGCACCTAGAAGTGGGTGCGTGGTTTGGTGATGGAAAAACAAAAACGGCAACAGCCCATCGTCCGCAGGCTGCTCTGTTCTCAGCGCTATGCTGCTGACAGAGCATCACCTGTTCCGCTGCCCGGAAGAAGGCCATCCATGGCTACAATATGCAAATGAGGGCCTCTTCCCAGCAACCCCAGGGTTCAGTCTCCCACCGAAACCCCACCCACCCATTCCTTTATTCTGTTGTTGAACCCAATTAAGGAAGCCCCTGGAAGCTGGAGCATGCAAAAATTGCCACAAAACTCAGTTTTGCTCCTCTCCACGGAAATCTTTAGTAAAAGGCGAAAGATTTTTACGTTCTGAAGAGAAGCCAGAGTATACTGGGCAAGGGCCTCCTCCCGACCTACCACCATGGCAGCAGCCCTCACTTGGCCCAGGGAGAGCACCTAGAAGTGGGTGCGTGGTTTGGTGATGGAAAAACAAAAACGGCAACAGCCCATCGTCCGCAGGCTGCTCTGTTCTCAGCTCTATGCTGCTGACAGAGCATCACCTGTTCCGCTGCCCGGAAGAAGGCCATCCATGGCTACAATATGCAAATGAGGGCCTCTTCCCAGCAACCACAGGGTTCAGTCTCCCACCGAAACCCCACCCACCCATTCCTTTATTCTGTTGTTGAACCCAATTAAGGAAGCCCCAGGAAGCTGGAGCATGCAAAAATTGCCACAAAACTCAGTTTTGCTCCTCTCCACGGAAATCTTTAGTAAAAGGCGAAAGATTTTTACGTTCTGAAGAGAAGCCAGAGTGTACTGGGCAAGGGCCTCCTCCCGACCTACCACCATGGCAGCAGCCCTCACTTGGCCCAGGGAGAGCACCTAGAAGTGGGTGCGTGGTTTGGTGATGGAAAAACAAAAACGGCAACAGCCCATCGTCCGCAGGCTGCTCTGTTCTCAGCTCTATGCTGCTGACAGAGCATCACCTGTTCCGCTGCCCGGAAGAAGGCCATCCATGGCTACAATATGCAAATGAGGGCCTCTTCCCAGCAACCACAGGGTTCAGTCTCCCACCGAAACCCCACCCACCCATTCCTTTATTCTGTTGTTGAACCCAATTAAGGAAGCCCCAGCAAGCTGGAGCATGCAAAAATTGCCACAAAACTCAGTTTTGCTCCTCTCCACGGAAATCTTTAGTAAAAGGCGAAAGATTTTTACGTTCTGAAGAGAAGCCAGAGTATACTGGGCAAGGGCCTCCTCCCGACCTACCACCATGGCAGCAGCCTTCACTTGGCCCAGGGAGAGCACCTAGAAGTGGGTGCGTGGTTTGGTGATGGAAAAACAGAAACGGCAACAGCCCATCGTCCGCAGGCTGCTCTGTTCTCAGCTCTATGCTGCTGACAGAGCATCACCTGTTCCGCTGCCCGGAAGAAGGCCATCCATGGCTTCAATATGCAAATGAGGGCCTCTTCCCAGCAACCCCAGGGTTCAGTCTCCCACCAAAACCCCACCCACCCATTCCTTTATTCTGTTGTTGAACCCAATTAAGGAAGCCCCAGCAAGCTGGAGCATGCAAAAATTGCCACAAAACTCAGTTTTGCTCCTCTCCACGGAAATCTTTAGTAAAAGGCGAAAGATTTTTACGTTCTGAAGAGAATCCAGAGTATACTGGGCAAGGGCCTCCTCCCGACCTACCACCATGGCAGCAGCCCTCACTTGGCCCAGGGAGAGCACCTAGAAGTGGGTGCGTGGTTTGGTGATGGAAAAACAAAAACGGCAACAGCCCATCGTCCGCAGGCTGCTCTGTTCTCAGCTCTATGCTGCTGACAGAGCATCACCTGTTCCGCTGCCCGGAAGAAGGCCATCCATGGCTACAATATGCAAATAAGGGCCTCTTCCCAGCAACCCCAGGGTTCAGTCTCCCACCGAAACCCCACCCACCCATTCCTTTATTCTGTTGTTGAACCCAATTAAGGAAACCCCAGCAAGCTGGAGCATGCAAAAATTGCCACAAAACTCAGTTTTGCTCCTCTCCACGGATATCTTTAGTAAAAGGCGAAAGATTTTTACGTTCTGAAGTGAAGCCAGAGTATACTGGGCAAGGGTCTCCTCCCGACCTACCACCATGGCAGCAGCCCTCACTTGGCCCAGGGAGAGCACCTAGAAGTGGGTGCGTGGTTTGGTGATGGAAAAACAAAAACGGCAACAGCCCATCGTCCGCAGGCTGCTCTGTTCTCAGCTCTATGTGCTGACAGAACATCACCTGTTCCGCTGCCCGGAAGAAGGCCATCCATGGCTACAATATGCAAATGAGGGCCTCTTCCCAGCAACCCCAGGGTTCAGTCTCCCACCGAAACCCCACCCACCCATTCCTTTATTCTGTTGTTGAACCCAGTTAAGGAAGCCCCAGCAAGCTGGAGCATGCAAAAATTGCCACAAAACTCAGTTTTGCTCCTCTCCACGGAAATCTTTAGTAAAAGGCGAAAGATTTTTACGTTCTGAAGTGAAGCCAGAGTATACTGGGCAAGGGCCTCCTCCCGACCTACCACCATGGCAGCAGCCCTCACTTGGCCCAGGGAGAGCACCTAGAAGTGGGTGCGTGGTTTGGTGATGGAAAAACAAAAACGGCAACAGCCCATCGTCCGCAGGCTGCTCTGTTCTCAGCTCTATGTGCTGACAGAACATCACCTGTTCCGCTGCCCGGAAGAAGGCCATCCATGGCTACAATATGCAAATGAGGGCCTCTTCCCAGCAACCCCAGGGTTCAGTCTCCCACCGAAACCCCACCCACCCATTCCTTTATTCTGTTGTTGAACCCAGTTAAGGAAGCCCCAGCAAGCTGGAGCATGCAAAAATTGCCACAAAACTCAGTTTTGCTCCTCTCCACGGAAATCTTTAGTAAAAGGCGAAAGATTTTTACGTTCTGAAGAGAAGCCAGAGTATACTGGGCAAGGGCCTCCTCCCGACCTACCACCATGGCAGCAGCCCTCACTTGGCCCAGGGAGAGCACCTAGAAGTGGGTGCGTGGTTTGGTGATGGAAAAACAAAAACGGCAACAGCCCATCGTCCGCAGGCTGCTCTGTTCTCAGCTCTATGCTGCTGACAGAGCATCACCTGTTCCGCTGCCCGGAAGAAGGCCATCCATGGCTACAATATGCAAATGAGGGCCTCTTCCCAGCAACCACAGGGTTCAGTCTCCCACCGAAACCCCACCCACCCATTCCTTTATTCTGTTGTTGAACCCAATTAAGGAAGCCCCAGCAAGCTGGAGCATGCAAAAATTGCCACAAAACTCAGTTTTGCTCCTCTCCACGGAAATCTTTAGTAAAAGGCGAAAGATTTTTACGTTCTGAAGAGAAGCCAGAGTATACTGGGCAAGGGCCTCCTCCCGACCTACCACCATGGCAGAAGCCTTCACTTGGCCCAGGGAGAGCACCTAGAAGTGGGTGCGTGGTTTGGTGATGGAAAAACAGAAACGGCAACAGCCCATCGTCCGTAGGCTGCTCTGTTCTCAGCTCTATGCTGCTGACAGAGCATCACCTGTTCCGCTGCCCGGAAGAAGGCCATCCATGGCTTCAATATGCAAATGAGGGCCTCTTCCCAGCAACCCCAGGGTTCAGTCTCCCACCAAAACCCCACCCACCCTTTCCTTTATTCTGTTGTTGAACCCAATTAAGGAAGCCCCAGCAAGCTGGAGCATGCAAAAATTGCCACAAAACTCAGTTTTGCTCCTCTCCACGGAAATCTTTAGCAAAAGGCGAAAGATTTTTACGTTCTGAAAAGAAGCCAGAGTATACTGGGCAAGGGCCTCCTCCCGACCTACCGCCATGGCAGCAGCCCTCACTTGGCCCAGGGAGAGCACCTAGAAGTGGGTGCGTGGTTTGGTGATGGAAAAACAAAAACGGCAACAGCCCATCGTCCGCAGGCTGCTCTGTTCTCAGCTCTATGCTGCTGACAGAGCATCACCTGTTCCGCTGCCCGGAAGAAGGCCATCCATGGCTTCAATATGCAAATGAGGGCCTCTTCCCAGCAACCCCAGGGTTCAGTCTCCCACCGAAACCCCACCCACCCATTCCTTTATTCTGTTGTTGAACCCAATTAAGGAAGCCCCAGGAAGCTGGAGCATGCAAAAATTGCCACAAAACTCAGTTTTGCTCCTCTCCACGGAAATCTTTAGTAAAAGGCGAAAGATTTTTACGTTCTGAAGAGAATCCAGAGTATACTGGGCAAGGGCCTCCTCCCGACCTACCACCATGGCAGCAGCCCTCACTTGGCCCAGGGAGAGCACCTAGAAGTGGGTGCGTGGTTTGGTGATGGAAAAACAAAAACGGCAACAGCCCATCGTCCGCAGGCTGCTCTGTTCTCAGCTCTATGCTGCTGACAGAGCATCACCTGTTCCGCTGCCCGGAAGAAGGCCATCCATGGCTACAATATGCAAATGAGGGCCTCTTCCCAGCAACCACAGGGTTCAGTCTCCCACCGAAACCCCACCCACCCATTCCTTTATTCTGTTGTTGAACCCAATTAAGGAAGCCCCAGGAAGCTGGAGCATGCAAAAATTGCCACAAAACTCAGTTTTGCTCCTCTCCACGGAAATCTTTAGTAAAAGGCGAAAGATTTTTACGTTCTGAAGAGAATCCAGAGTATACTGGGCAAGGGCCTCCTCCCGACCTACCACCATGGCAGCAGCCCTCACTTGGCCCAGGGAGAGCACCTAGAAGTGGGTGCGTGGTTTGGTGATGGAAAAACAAAAACGGCAACAGCCCATCGTCCGCAGGCTGCTCTGTTCTCAGCTCTATGCTGCTGACAGAGCATCACCTGTTCCGCTGCCCGGAAGAAGGCCATCCATGGCTACAATATGCAAATGAGGGCCTCTTCCCAGCAACCACAGGGTTCAGTCTCCCACCGAAACCCCACCCACCCATTCCTTTATTCTGTTGTTGAACCCAATTAAGGAAGCCCCAGCAAGCTGGAGCATGCAAAAATTGCCACAAAACTCAGTTTTGCTCCTCTCCACGGAAATCTTTAGTAAAAGGCGAAAGATTTTTACGTTCTGAAGAGAAGCCAGTGTATACTGGGCAAGGGCCTCCTCCCGACCTACCACCATGGCAGCAGCCTTCACTTGGCCCAGGGAGAGCACCTAGAAGTGGGTGCGTGGTTTGGTGATGGAAAAACAGAAACGGCAACAGCCCATCGTCCGCAGGCTGCTCTGTTCTCAGCTCTATGCTGCTGACAGAGCATCACCTGTTCCGCTGCCCGGAAGAAGGCCATCCATGGCTTCAATATGCAAATGAGGGCCTCTTCCCAGCAACCCCAGGGTTCAGTCTCCCACCAAAACCCCACCCACCCATTCCTTTATTCTGTTGTTGAACCCAATTAAGGAAGCCCCAGCAAGCTGGAGCATGCAAAAATTGCCACAAAACTCAGTTTTGCTCCTCTCCACGGAAATCTTTAGTAAAAGGCGAAAGATTTTTACGTTCTGAAGAGAAGCCAGAGTATACTGGGCAAGGGCCTCCTCCCGACCTACCACCATGGCAGCAGCCCTCACTTGGCCCAGGGAGAGCACCTAGAAGTGGGTGCGTGGTTTGGTGATGGAAAAACAAAAACGGCAACAGCCCATCGTCCGCAGGCTGCTCTGTTCTCAGCTCTATGCTGCTGACAGAGCATCACCTGTTCCGCTGCCCGGAAGAAGGCCATCCATGGCTACAATATGCAAATGAGGGCCTCTTCCCAGCAACCCCAGGGTTCAGTCTCCCACCGAAACCCCACCCACCCATTCCTTTATTCTGTTGTTGAACCCAATTAAGGAAGCCCCAGCAAGCTGGAGCATGCAAAAATTGCCACAAAACTCAGTTTTGCTCCTCTCCACGGAAATCTTTAGTAAAAGGCGAAAGATTTTTACGTTCTGAAGAGAACCGGAGTATACTGGGCAAGGGCCTCCTCCCGACCTACCACCATGGCAGCAGCCCTCACTTGGCCCAGGGAGAGCACCTAGAAGTGGGTGCGTGGTTTGGTGATGGAAAAACAAAAACGGCAACAGCCCATCGTCCGCAGGCTGCTCTGTTCTCAGCTCTATGCTGCTGACAGAGCATCACCTGTTCCGCTGCCCGGAAGAAGGCCATCCATGGCTACAATATGCAAATAAGGGCCTCTTCCCAGCAACCCCAGGGTTCAGTCTCCCACCAAAACCCCACCCACCCATTCCTTTATTCTGTTGTTGAACCCAATTAAGGAAACCCCAGCAAGCTGGAGCATGCAAAAATTGCCACAAAACTCAGTTTTGCTCCTCTCCACGGATATCTTTAGTAAAAGGCGAAAGATTTTTACGTTCTGAAGTGAAGCCAGAGTATACTGGGCAAGGGCCTCCTCCCGACCTACCACCATGGCAGCAGCCCTCACTTGGCCCAGGGAGAGCACCTAGAAGTGGGTGCGTGGTTTGGTGATGGAAAAACAAAAACGGCAACAGCCCATCGTCCGCAGGCTGCTCTGTTCTCAGCTCTATGCTGCTGACAGAGCATCACCTGTTCCGCTGCCCGGAAGAAGGCCATCCATGGCTACAATATGCAAATAAGGGCCTCTTCCCAGCAACCCCAGGGTTCAGTCTCCCACCGAAACCCCACCCACCCATTCCTTTATTCTGTTGTTGAACCCAATTAAGGAAACCCCAGCAAGCTGGAGCATGCAAAAATTGCCACAAAACTCAGTTTTGCTCCTCTCCACGGATATCTTTAGTAAAAGGCGAAAGATTTTTACGTTCTGAAGTGAAGCCAGAGTATACTGGGCAAGGGCCTCCTCCCGACCTACCACCATGGCAGCAGCCCTCACTTGGCCCAGGGAGAGCACCTAGAAGTGGGTGCGTGGTTTGGTGATGGAAAAACAAAAACGGCAACAGCCCATCGTCCGCAGGCTGCTCTGTTCTCAGCTCTATGTGCTGACAGAGCATCACCTGTTCCGCTGCCCGGAAGAAGGCCATCCATGGCTACAATATGCAAATGAGGGCCTCTTCCCAGCAACCCCAGGGTTCAGTCTCCCACCGAAACCCCACCCACCCATTCCTTTATTCTGTTGTTGAACCCAGTTAAGGAAGCCCCAGCAAGCTGGAGCATGCAAAAATTGCCACAAAACTCAGTTTTGCTCCTCTCCACGGAAATCTTTAGTAAAAGGTGAAAGATTTTTACGTTCTGAAGAGAAGCCAGAGTAAACTGGGCAAGGGACTCCTCCCGACCTACCACCATGGCAGCAGCCCTCACTTGTCCCAGGGAGAGCACCTAGAAGTGGGTGCGTGTTTTGGTGATGGAAAAACAAAAACGGCAACAGCCCATCGTCCGCAGGCTGCTCTGTTCTCAGCTCTATGCTGCTGACAGATCATCACCTGTTCCGCTGCCCGGAAGAAGGCCATCCATGGCTACAATATGCAAATGAAGGCCTCTTCCCAGCAACCCCAGGGTTCAGTCTCCCACCGAAACCCCACCCACCCATTCCTTTATTCTGTTGTTGAACCCAATTAAGGAAGCCCCAGCAAGCTGGAGCATGCAAAAATTGCCACAAAACTCAGTTTTGCTCCTCTCCACGGAAATCTTTAGTAAAAGGCGAAAGATTTTTACGTTCTGAAGAGAAGCCGGAGTATACTGGGCAAGGGCCTCCTCCCGACCTACCACCATGGCAGCAGCCCTCACTTGGCCTAGGGAGAGCACCTAGAAGTGGGTGCGTGGTTTGGTGATGGAAAAACAAAAACGGCAACAGCCCATCGTCCGCAGGCTGCTCTGTTCTCAGCTCTATGCTGCTGACAGAGCATCACCTGTTCCGCTGCCCGGAAGAAGGCCATCCATGGCTTCAATATGCAAATGAGGGCCTCTTCCCAGCAACCCCAGGGTTCAGTCTCCCACCAAAACCCCACCCACCCATTCCTTTATTCTGTTGTTGAACCCAATTAACGAAGCCCCAGCAAGCTGGAGCATGCAAAAATTGCCACAAAACTCAGTTTTGCTCCTCTCCACGGAAATCTTTAGTAAAAGGCGAAAGATTTTTACGTTCTGAAGAGAATCCAGAGTATACTGGGCAAGGGCCTCCTCCCGACCTACCACCATGGCAGCAGCCCTCACTTGGCCCAGGGAGAGGACCTAGAAGTGGGTGCGTGGTTTGGTGATGGAAAAACAAAAACGGCAACAGCCCATCGTCCGCAGGCTGCTCTGTTCTCAGCTCTATGCTGCTGACAGAGCATCACCAGTTCCGCTGCCCGGAAGAAGGCCATCCATGGCTACAATATGCAAATAAGGGCCTCTTCCCAGCAGCCCCAGGGTTCAGTCTCCCACCGAAACCCCACCCACCCATTCCTTTATTCTGTTGTTGAACCCAATTAAGGAAACCCCAGCAAGCTGGAGCATGCAAAAATTGCCACAAAACTCAGTTTTGCTCCTCTCCACGGATATCTTTAGTAAAAGGCGAAAGATTTTTACGTTCTGAAGTGAAGCCAGAGTATACTGGGCAAGGGCCTCCTCCCGACCTACCACCATGGCAGCAGCCCTCACTTGGCCCAGGGAGAGCACCTAGAAGTGGGTGCGTGGTTTGGTGATGGAAAAACAAAAACGGCAACAGCCCATCGTCCGCAGGCTGCTCTGTTCTCAGCTCTATGTGCTGACAGAGCATCACCTGTTCCGCTGCCCGGAAGAAGGCCATCCATGGCTACAATATGCAAATGAGGGCCTCTTCCCAGCAACCCCAGGGTTCAGTCTCCCACCGAAACCCCACCCACCCATTCCTTTATTCTGTTGTTGAACCCAGTTAAGGAAGCCCCAGCAAGCTGGAGCATGCAAAAATTGCCACAAAACTCAGTTTTGCTCCTCTCCACGGAAATCTTTAGTAAAAGGCGAAAGATTTTTACGTTCTGAAGAGAAGCCAGAGTATAGTGGGCAAGGGCCTCCTCCCGACCTACCACCATGGCAGCAGCCCTCACTTGGCCCAGGGAGAGCACCTAGAAGTGGGTGCGTGGTTTGGTGATGGAAAAACAAAAACGGCAACAGCCCATCGTCCGCAGGCTGCTCTGTTCTCAGCTCTATGCTGCTGACAGAGCATCACCTGTTCCGCTGCCCGGAAGAAGGCCATCCATGGCTACAATATGCAAATGAGGGCCTCTTCCCAGCAACCCCAGGGTTCAGTCTCCCACCGAAACCCCACCCACCCATTCCTTTATTCTGTTGTTGAACCCAATTAAGGAAGCCCCAGGAAGCTGGAGCATGCAAAAATTGCCACAAAACTCAGTTTTGCTCCTCTCCACGGAAATCTTTAGTAAAAGGCGAAAGATTTTTACGTTCTGAAGAGAAGCCAGAGTATACTGGGCAAGGGCCTCCTCCCGACCTACCACCATGGCAGCAGCCCTCACTTGGCCCAGGGAGAGCACCTAGAAGTGGGTGCGTGGTTTGGTGATGGAAAAACAAAAACGGCAACAGCCCATCGTCCGCAGGCTGCTCTGTTCTCAGCTCTATGCTGCTGACAGAGCATCACCTGTTCCGCTGCCCGGAAGAAGGCCATCCATGGCTACAATATGCAAATGAGGGCCTCTTCCCAGCAACCACAGGGTTCAGTCTCCCACCGAAACCCCACCCACCCATTCCTTTATTCTGTTGTTGAACCCAATTAAGGAAGCCCCAGGAAGCTGGAGCATGCAAAAATTGCCACAAAACTCAGTTTTGCTCCTCTCCACGGAAATCTTTAGTAAAAGGCGAAAGATTTTTACGTTCTGAAGAGAAGCCGGAGTGTGCTGGGCAAGGGCCTCCTCCCGACCTACCACCATGGCAGCAGCCCTCACTTGGCCCAGGGAGAGCACCTAGAAGTGGGTGCGTGGTTTGGTGATGGAAAAACAAAAACGGCAACAGCCCATCGTCCGCAGGCTGCTCTGTTCTCAGCTCTATGCTGCTGACAGAGCATCACCTGTTCCGCTGCCCGGAAGAAGGCCATCCATGGCTACAATATGCAAATGAGGGCCTCTTCCCAGCAACCACAGGGTTCAGTCTCCCACCGAAACCCCACCCACCCATTCCTTTATTCTGTTGTTGAACCCAATTAAGGTAGCCCCAGCAAGCTGGAGCATGCAAAAATTGCCACAAAACTCAGTTTTGCTCCTCTCCACGGAAATCTTTAGTAAAAGGCGAAAGATTTTTACGTTCTGAAGAGAAGCCAGAGTATCCTGGGCAAGGGCCTCCTCCCGACCTACCACCATGGCAGCAGCCTTCACTTGGCCCAGGGAGAGCACCTAGAAGTGGGTGCGTGGTTTGGTGATGGAAAAACAGAAACGGCAACAGCCCATCGTCCGCAGGCTGCTCTGTTCTCAGCTCTATGCTGCTGACAGAGCATCACCTGTTCCGCTGCCCGGAAGAAGGCCATCCATGGCTTCAATATGCAAATGAGGGCCTCTTCCCAGCAACCACAGGGTTCAGTCTCCCACCAAAACCCCACCCACCCATTCCTTTATTCTGTTGTTGAACCCAATTAAGGTAGCCCCAGCAAGCTGGAGCATGCAAAAATTGCCACAAAACTCAGTTTTGCTCCTCTCCACGGAAATCTTTAGTAAAAGGCGAAAGATTTTTACGTTCTGAAGAGAAGCCAGAGTATCCTGGGCAAGGGCCTCCTCCCGACCTACCACCATGGCAGCAGCCTTCACTTGGCCCAGGGAGAGCACCTAGAAGTGGGTGCGTGGTTTGGTGATGGAAAAACAGAAACGGCAACAGCCCATCGTCCGCAGGCTGCTCTGTTCTCAGCTCTATGCTGCTGACAGAGCATCACCTGTTCCGCTGCCCGGAAGAAGGCCATCCATGGCTTCAATATGCAAATGAGGGCCTCTTCCCAGCAACCCCAGGGTTCAGTCTCCCACCAAAACCCCACCCACCCATTCCTTTATTCTGTTGTTGAACCCAATTAAGGAAGCCCCAGCAAGCTGGAGCATGCAAAAATTGCCACAAAACTCAGTTTTGCTCCTCTCCACGGAAATCTTTAGTAAAAGGCGAAAGATTTTTACGTTCTGAAGAGAAGTCAGAGTATACTGGGCAAGGGCCTCCTCCCGACCTACCACCATGGCAGCAGCCCTCACTTGGCCCAGGGAGAGCACCTAGAAGTGGGTGCGTGGTTTGGTGATGGAAAAACAAAAACGGCAACAGCCCATCGTCCGCAGGCTGCTCTGTTCTCAGCTCTATGCTGCTGACAGATCATCACCTGTTCCGCTGCCCGGAAGAAGGCCATCCATGGCTACAATATGCAAATGAAGGCCTCTTCCCAGCAACCCCAGGGTTCAGTCTCCCACCGAAACCCCACCCACCCATTCCTTTATTCTGTTGTTGAACCCAATTAAGGAAGCCCCAGCAAGCTGGAGCATGCAAAAATTGCCACAAAACTCAGTTTTGCTCCTCTCCACGGAAATCTTTAGTAAAAGGCGAAAGATTTTTTTGTTCTGAAGAGAAGCCAGAGTATACTGGGAAAGGGCCTCCTCCCGACCTACCACCATGGCAGCAGCCCTCACTTGGCCTAGGGAGAGCACCTAGAAGTGGGTGCGTGGTTTGGTGATGGAAAAACAAAAACGGCAACAGCCCATCGTCCGCAGGCTGCTCTGTTCTCAGCTCTATGCTGCTGACAGAGCATCACCTGTTCCGCTGCCCGGAAGAAGGCCATCCATGGCTTCAATATGCAAATGAGGGCCTCTTCCCAGCAACCCCAGGGTTCAGTCTCCCACCAAAACCCCACCCACCCACCCATTCCTTTATTCTGTTGTTGAACCCAATTAACGAAGCCCCAGCAAGCTGGAGCATGCAAAAATTGCCACAAAACTCAGTTTTGCTCCTCTCCACGGAAATCTTTAGTAAAAGGCGAAAGATTTTTACGTTCTGAAGAGAAGCCAGAGTATACTGGGCAAGGGCCTCCTCCCGACCTACCACCATGGCAGCAGCCCTCACTTGGCCCAGGGAGAGCACCTAGAAGTGGGTGCGTGGTTTGGTGATGGAAAAACAAAAACGGCAACAGCCCATCGTCCGCAGGCTGCTCTGTTCTCAGCTCTATGCTGCTGACAGAGCATCACCAGTTCCGCTGCCCGGAAGAAGGCCATCCATGGCTACAATATGCAAATAAGGGCCTCTTCCCAGCAGCCCCAGGGTTCAGTCTCCCACCGAAACCCCACCCACCCATTCCTTTATTCTGTTGTTGAACCCAATTAAGGAAACCCCAGCAAGCTGGAGCATGCAAAAATTGCCACAAAACTCAGTTTTGCTCCTCTCCACGGATATCTTTAGTAAAAGGCGAAAGATTTTTACGTTCTGAAGTGAAGCCAGAGTATACTGGGCAAGGGCCTCCTCCCGACCTACCACCATGGCAGCAGCCCTCACTTGGCCCAGGGAGAGCACCTAGAAGTGGGTGCGTGGTTTGGTGATGGAAAAACAAAAACGGCAACAGCCCATCGTCCGCAGGCTGCTCTGTTCTCAGCTCTATGTGCTGACAGAGCATCACCTGTTCCGCTGCCCGGAAGAAGGCCATCCATGGCTACAATATGCAAATGAGGGCCTCTTCCCAGCAACCCCAGGGTTCAGTCTCCCACCGAAACCCCACCCACCCATTCCTTTATTCTGTTGTTGAACCCAGTTAAGGAAGCCCCAGCAAGCTGGAGCATGCAAAAATTGCCACAAAACTCAGTTTTGCTCCTCTCCACGGAAATCTTTAGTAAAAGGCGAAAGATTTTTACGTTCTGAAGAGAAGCCAGAGTATAGTGGGCAAGGGCCTCCTCCCGACCTACCACCATGGCAGCAGCCCTCACTTGGCCCAGGGAGAGCACCTAGAAGTGGGTGCGTGGTTTGGTGATGGAAAAACAAAAACGGCAACAGCCCATCGTCCGCAGGCTGCTCTGTTCTCAGCTCTATGCTGCTGACAGAGCATCACCTGTTCCGCTGCCCGGAAGAAGGCCATCCATGGCTACAATATGCAAATGAGGGCCTCTTCCCAGCAACCCCAGGGTTCAGTCTCCCACCGAAACCCCACCCACCCATTCCTTTATTCTGTTGTTGAACCCAATTAAGGAAGCCCCAGGAAGCTGGAGCATGCAAAAATTGCCACAAAACTCAGTTTTGCTCCTCTCCACGGAAATCTTTAGTAAAAGGCGAAAGATTTTTACGTTCTGAAGAGAAGCCAGAGTATAATGGGCAAGGACCTCCTCCCGACCTACCACCATGGCAGCAGCCCTCACTTGGCCCAGGGAGAGCACCTAGAAGTGGGTGCGTGGTTTGGTGATGGAAAAACAAAAACGGCAACAGCCCATCGTCCGCAGGCTGCTCTGTTCTCAGCTCTATGCTGCTGACAGAGCATCACCTGTTCCGCTGCCCGGAAGAAGGCCATCCATGGCTACAATATGCAAATGAGGGCCTCTTCCCAGCAACCACAGGGTTCAGTCTCCCACCGAAACCCCACCCACCCATTCCTTTATTCTGTTGTTGAACCCAATTAAGGAAGCCCCAGGAAGCTGGAGCATGCAAAAATTGCCACAAAACTCAGTTTTGCTCCTCTCCACGGAAATCTTTAGTAAAAGGCGAAAGATTTTTACGTTCTGAAGAGAAGCCAGAGTGTACTGGGCAAGGGCCTCCTCCCGACCTACCACCATGGCAGCAGCCCTCACTTGGCCCAGGGAGAGCACCTAGAAGTGGGTGCGTGGTTTGGTGATGGAAAAACAAAAACGGCAACAGCCCATCGTCCGCAGGCTGCTCTGTTCTCAGCTCTATGCTGCTGACAGAGCATCACCTGTTCCGCTGCCCGGAAGAAGGCCATCCATGGCTACAATATGCAAATGAGGGCCTCTTCCCAGCAACCACAGGGTTCAGTCTCCCACCGAAACCCCACCCACCCATTCCTTTATTCTGTTGTTGAACCCAATTAAGGAAGCCCCAGCAAGCTGGAGCATGCAAAAATTGCCACAAAACTCAGTTTTGCTCCTCTCCACGGAAATCTTTAGTAAAAGGCGAAAGATTTTTACGTTCTGAAGAGAAGCCAGAGTATACTGGGCAAGGGCCTCCTCCCGACCTACCACCATGGCAGCAGCCTTCACTTGGCCCAGGGAGAGCACCTAGAAGTGGGTGCGTGGTTTGGTGATGGAAAAACAGAAACGGCAACAGCCCATCGTCCGCAGGCTGCTCTGTTCTCAGCTCTATGCTGCTGACAGAGCATCACCTGTTCCGCTGCCCGGAAGAAGGCCATCCATGGCTTCAATATGCAAATGAGGGCCTCTTCCCAGCAACCCCAGGGTTCAGTCTCCCACCAAAACCCCACCCACCCATTCCTTTATTCTGTTGTTGAACCCAATTAAGGAAGCCCCAGCAAGCTGGAGCATGCAAAAATTGCCACAAAACTCAGTTTTGCTCCTCTCCACGGAAATCTTTAGTAAAAGGCGAAAGATTTTTACGTTCTGAAGAGAAGCCAGAGTATACTGGGCAAGGGCCTCCTCCCGACCTACCACCATGGCAGCAGCCCTCACTTGGCCCAGGGAGAGCACCTAGAAGTGGGTGCGTGGTTTGGTGATGGAAAAACAAAAACGGCAACAGCCCATCGTCCGCAGGCTGCTCTGTTCTCAGCTCTATGCTGCTGACAGAGCATCACCTGTTCCGCTGCCCGGAAGAAGGCCATCCATGGCTACAATATGCAAATAAGGGCCTCTTCCCAGCAACCCCAGGGTTCAGTCTCCCACCGAAACCCCACCCACCCATTCCTTTATTCTGTTGTTGAACCCAATTAAGGAAACCCCAGCAAGCTGGAGCATGCAAAAATTGCCACAAAACTCAGTTTTGCTCCTCTCCACGGATATCTTTAGTAAAAGGCGAAAGATTTTTACGTTCTGAAGTGAAGCCAGAGTATACTGGGCAAGGGCCTCCTCCCGACCTACCACCATGGCAGCAGCCCTCACTTGGCCCAGGGAGAGCACCTAGAAGTGGGTGCGTGGTTTGGTGATGGAAAAACAAAAACGGCAACAGCCCATCGTCCGCAGGCTGCTCTGTTCTCAGCTCTATGTGCTGACAGAGCATCACCTGTTCCGCTGCCCGGAAGAAGGCCATCCATGGCTACAATATGCAAATGAGGGCCTCTTCCCAGCAACCCCAGGGTTCAGTCTCCCACCGAAACCCCACCCACCCATTCCTTTATTCTGTTGTTGAACCCAGTTAAGGAAGCCCCAGCAAGCTGGAGCATGCAAAAATTGCCACAAAACTCAGTTTTGCTCCTCTCCACGGAAATCTTTAGTAAAAGGCGAAAGATTTTTACGTTCTGAAGAGAAGCCAGAGTATACTGGGCAAGGGCCTCCTCCCGACCTACCACCATGGCAGCAGCCCTCACTTGGCCCAGGGAGAGCACCTAGAAGTGGGTGCGTGGTTTGGTGATGGAAAAACAAAAACGGCAACAGCCCATCGTCCGCAGGCTGCTCTGTTCTCAGCTCTATGCTGCTGACAGAGCATCACCTGTTCCGCTGCCCGGAAGAAGGCCATCCATGGCTACAATATGCAAATGAGGGCCTCTTCCCAGCAACCACAGGGTTCAGTCTCCCACCGAAACCCCACCCACCCATTCCTTTATTCTGTTGTTGAACCCAATTAAGGTAGCCCCAGCAAGCTGGAGCATGCAAAAATTGCCACAAAACTCAGTTTTGCTCCTCTCCACGGAAATCTTTAGTAAAAGGCGAAAGATTTTTACGTTCTGAAGAGAAGCCAGAGTATCCTGGGCAAGGGCCTCCTCCCGACCTACCACCATGGCAGCAGCCTTCACTTGGCCCAGGGAGAGCACCTAGAAGTGGGTGCGTGGTTTGGTGATGGAAAAACAGAAACGGCAACAGCCCATCGTCCGCAGGCTGCTCTGTTCTCAGCTCTATGCTGCTGACAGAGCATCACCTGTTCCGCTGCCCGGAAGAAGGCCATCCATGGCTTCAATATGCAAATGAGGGCCTCTTCCCAGCAACCCCAGGGTTCAGTCTCCCACCAAAACCCCACCCACCCATTCCTTTATTCTGTTGTTGAACCCAATTAAGGAAGCCCCAGCAAGCTGGAGCATGCAAAAATTGCCACAAAACTCAGTTTTGCTCCTCTCCACGGAAATCTTTAGTAAAAGGCGAAAGATTTTTACGTTCTGAAGAGAAGCCAGAGTATACTGGGCAAGGGCCTCCTCCCGACCTACCACCATGGCAGCAGCCCTCACTTGGCCCAGGGAGAGCACCTAGAAGTGGGTGCGTGGTTTGGTGATGGAAAAACAAAAACGGCAACAGCCCATCGTCCGCAGGCTGCTCTGTTCTCAGCTCTATGCTGCTGACAGAGCATCACCTGTTCCGCTGCCCGGAAGAAGGCCATCCATGGCTACAATATGCAAATAAGGGCCTCTTCCCAGCAACCCCAGGGTTCAGTCTCCCACCGAAACCCCACCCACCCATTCCTTTATTCTGTTGTTGAACCCAATTAAGGAAACCCCAGCAAGCTGGAGCATGCAAAAATTGCCACAAAACTCAGTTTTGCTCCTCTCCACGGATATCTTTAGTAAAAGGCGAAAGATTTTTACGTTCTGAAGTGAAGCCAGAGTATACTGGGCAAGGGCCTCCTCCCGACCTACCACCATGGCAGCAGCCCTCACTTGGCCCAGGGAGAGCACCTAGAAGTGGGTGCGTGGTTTGGTGATGGAAAAACAAAAACGGCAACAGCCCATCGTCCGCAGGCTGCTCTGTTCTCAGCTCTATGTGCTGACAGAGCATCACCTGTTCCGCTGCCCGGAAGAAGGCCATCCATGGCTACAATATGCAAATGAGGGCCTCTTCCCAGCAACCCCAGGGTTCAGTCTCCCACCGAAACCCCACCCACCCATTCCTTTATTCTGTTGTTGAACCCAGTTAAGGAAGCCCCAGCAAGCTGGAGCATGCAAAAATTGCCACAAAACTCAGTTTTGCTCCTCTCCACGGAAATCTTTAGTAAAAGGCGAAAGATTTTTACGTTCTGAAGAGAAGCCAGAGTATACTGGGCAAGGGCCTCCTCCCGACCTACCACCATGGCAGCAGCCCTCACTTGGCCCAGGGAGAGCACCTAGAAGTGGGTGCGTGGTTTGGTGATGGAAAAACAAAAACGGCAACAGCCCATCGTCCGCAGGCTGCTCTGTTCTCAGCTCTATGCTGCTGACAGAGCATCACCTGTTCCGCTGCCCGGAAGAAGGCCATCCATGGCTACAATATGCAAATGAGGGCCTCTTCCCAGCAACCACAGGGTTCAGTCTCCCACCGAAACCCCACCCACCCATTCCTTTATTCTGTTGTTGAACCCAATTAAGGTAGCCCCAGCAAGCTGGAGCATGCAAAAATTGCCACAAAACTCAGTTTTGCTCCTCTCCACGGAAATCTTTAGTAAAAGGCGAAAGATTTTTACGTTCTGAAGAGAAGCCAGAGTATCCTGGGCAAGGGCCTCCTCCCGACCTACCACCATGGCAGCAGCCTTCACTTGGCCCAGGGAGAGCACCTAGAAGTGGGTGCGTGGTTTGGTGATGGAAAAACAGAAACGGCAACAGCCCATCGTCCGCAGGCTGCTCTGTTCTCAGCTCTATGCTGCTGACAGAGCATCACCTGTTCCGCTGCCCGGAAGAAGGCCATCCATGGCTTCAATATGCAAATGAGGGCCTCTTCCCAGCAACCCCAGGGTTCAGTCTCCCACCAAAACCCCACCCACCCATTCCTTTATTCTGTTGTTGAACCCAATTAAGGAAGCCCCAGCAAGCTGGAGCATGCAAAAATTGCCACAAAACTCAGTTTTGCTCCTCTCCACGGAAATCTTTAGTAAAAGGCGAAAGATTTTTACGTTCTGAAGAGAAGTCAGAGTATACTGGGCAAGGGCCTCCTCCCGACCTACCACCATGGCAGCAGCCCTCACTTGGCCCAGGGAGAGCACCTAGAAGTGGGTGCGTGGTTTGGTGATGGAAAAACAAAAACGGCAACAGCCCATCGTCCGCAGGCTGCTCTGTTCTCAGCTCTATGCTGCTGACAGAGCATCACCTGTTCCGCTGCCCGGAAGAAGGCCATCCATGGCTACAATATGCAAATAAGGGCCTCTTCCCAGCAACCCCAGGGTTCAGTCTCCCACCGAAACCCCACCCACCCATTCCTTTATTCTGTTGTTGAACCCAATTAAGGAAACCCCAGCAAGCTGGAGCATGCAAAAATTGCCACAAAACTCAGTTTTGCTCCTCTCCACGGATATCTTTAGTAAAAGGCGAAAGATTTTTACGTTCTGAAGTGAAGCCAGAGAATACTGGGCAAGGGCCTCCTCCCGACCTACCACCATGGCAGCAGCCCTCACTTGGCCCAGGGAGAGCACCTAGAAGTGGGTGCGTGGTTTGGTGATGGAAAAACAAAAACGGCAACAGCCCATCGTCCGCAGGCTGCTCTGTTCTCAGCTCTATGTGCTGACAGAGCATCACCTGTTCCGCTGCCCGGAAGAAGGCCATCCATGGCTACAATATGCAAATGAGGGCCTCTTCCCAGCAACCACAGGGTTCAGTCTCCCACCGAAACCCCACCCACCCATTCCTTTATTCTGTTGTTGAACCCAATTAAGGTAGCCCCAGCAAGCTGGAGCATGCAAAAATTGCCACAAAACTCAGTTTTGCTCCTCTCCACGGAAATCTTTAGTAAAAGGCGAAAGATTTTTACGTTCTGAAGAGAAGCCAGAGTATCCTGGGCAAGGGCCTCCTCCCGACCTACCACCATGGCAGCAGCCTTCACTTGGCCCAGGGAGAGCACCTAGAAGTGGGTGCGTGGTTTGGTGATGGAAAAACAGAAACGGCAACAGCCCATCGTCCGCAGGCTGCTCTGTTCTCAGCTCTATGCTGCTGACAGAGCATCACCTGTTCCGCTGCCCGGAAGAAGGCCATCCATGGCTTCAATATGCAAATGAGGGCCTCTTCCCAGCAACCCCAGGGTTCAGTCTCCCACCAAAACCCCACCCACCCATTCCTTTATTCTGTTGTTGAACCCAATTAAGGAAGCCCCAGCAAGCTGGAGCATGCAAAAATTGCCACAAAACTCAGTTTTGCTCCTCTCCACGGAAATCTTTAGTAAAAGGCGAAAGATTTTTACGTTCTGAAGAGAAGTCAGAGTATACTGGGCAAGGGCCTCCTCCCGACCTACCACCATGGCAGCAGCCCTCACTTGGCCCAGGGAGAGCACCTAGAAGTGGGTGCGTGGTTTGGTGATGGAAAAACAAAAACGGCAACAGCCCATCGTCCGCAGGCTGCTCTGTTCTCAGCTCTATGCTGCTGACAGATCATCACCTGTTCCGCTGCCCGGAAGAAGGCCATCCATGGCTACAATATGCAAATGAAGGCCTCTTCCCAGCAACCCCAGGGTTCAGTCTCCCACCGAAACCCCACCCACCCATTCCTTTATTCTGTTGTTGAACCCAATTAAGGAAGCCCCAGCAAGCTGGAGCATGCAAAAATTGCCACAAAACTCAGTTTTGCTCCTCTCCACGGAAATCTTTAGTAAAAGGCGAAAGATTTTTTTGTTCTGAAGAGAAGCCAGAGTATACTGGGAAAGGGCCTCCTCCCGACCTACCACCATGGCAGCAGCCCTCACTTGGCCTAGGGAGAGCACCTAGAAGTGGGTGCGTGGTTTGGTGATGGAAAAACAAAAACGGCAACAGCCCATCGTCCGCAGGCTGCTCTGTTCTCAGCTCTATGCTGCTGACAGAGCATCACCTGTTCCGCTGCCCGGAAGAAGGCCATCCATGGCTTCAATATGCAAATGAGGGCCTCTTCCCAGCAACCCCAGGGTTCAGTCTCCCACCAAAACCCCACCCACCCACCCATTCCTTTATTCTGTTGTTGAACCCAATTAACGAAGCCCCAGCAAGCTGGAGCATGCAAAAATTGCCACAAAACTCAGTTTTGCTCCTCTCCACGGAAATCTTTAGTAAAAGGCGAAAGATTTTTACGTTCTGAAGAGAAGCCAGAGTATACTGGGCAAGGGCCTCCTCCCGACCTACCACCATGGCAGCAGCCCTCACTTGGCCCAGGGAGAGCACCTAGAAGTGGGTGCGTGGTTTGGTGATGGAAAAACAAAAACGGCAACAGCCCATCGTCCGCAGGCTGCTCTGTTCTCAGCTCTATGCTGCTGACAGAGCATCACCAGTTCCGCTGCCCGGAAGAAGGCCATCCATGGCTACAATATGCAAATAAGGGCCTCTTCCCAGCAGCCCCAGGGTTCAGTCTCCCACCGAAACCCCACCCACCCATTCCTTTATTCTGTTGTTGAACCCAATTAAGGAAACCCCAGCAAGCTGGAGCATGCAAAAATTGCCACAAAACTCAGTTTTGCTCCTCTCCACGGATATCTTTAGTAAAAGGCGAAAGATTTTTACGTTCTGAAGTGAAGCCAGAGTATACTGGGCAAGGGCCTCCTCCCGACCTACCACCATGGCAGCAGCCCTCACTTGGCCCAGGGAGAGCACCTAGAAGTGGGTGCGTGGTTTGGTGATGGAAAAACAAAAACGGCAACAGCCCATCGTCCGCAGGCTGCTCTGTTCTCAGCTCTATGTGCTGACAGAGCATCACCTGTTCCGCTGCCCGGAAGAAGGCCATCCATGGCTACAATATGCAAATGAGGGCCTCTTCCCAGCAACCCCAGGGTTCAGTCTCCCACCGAAACCCCACCCACCCATTCCTTTATTCTGTTGTTGAACCCAGTTAAGGAAGCCCCAGCAAGCTGGAGCATGCAAAAATTGCCACAAAACTCAGTTTTGCTCCTCTCCACGGAAATCTTTAGTAAAAGGCGAAAGATTTTTACGTTCTGAAGAGAAGCCAGAGTATAGTGGGCAAGGGCCTCCTCCCGACCTACCACCATGGCAGCAGCCCTCACTTGGCCCAGGGAGAGCACCTAGAAGTGGGTGCGTGGTTTGGTGATGGAAAAACAAAAACGGCAACAGCCCATCGTCCGCAGGCTGCTCTGTTCTCAGCTCTATGCTGCTGACAGAGCATCACCTGTTCCGCTGCCCGGAAGAAGGCCATCCATGGCTACAATATGCAAATGAGGGCCTCTTCCCAGCAACCCCAGGGTTCAGTCTCCCACCGAAACCCCACCCACCCATTCCTTTATTCTGTTGTTGAACCCAATTAAGGAAGCCCCAGGAAGCTGGAGCATGCAAAAATTGCCACAAAACTCAGTTTTGCTCCTCTCCACGGAAATCTTTAGTAAAAGGCGAAAGATTTTTACGTTCTGAAGAGAAGCCAGAGTATACTGGGCAAGGGCCTCCTCCTGACCTACCACCATGGCAGCAGCCCTCACTTGGCCCAGGGAGAGCACCTAGAAGTGGGTGCGTGGTTTGGTGATGGAAAAACAAAAACGGCAACAGCCCATCGTCCGCAGGCTGCTCTGTTCTCAGCTCTATGCTGCTGACAGAGCATCACCTGTTCCGCTGCCCGGAAGAAGGCCATCCATGGCTACAATATGCAAATGAGGGCCTCTTCCCAGCAACCACAGGGTTCAGTCTCCCACCGAAACCCCACCCACCCATTCCTTTATTCTGTTGTTGAACCCAATTAAGGAAGCCCCAGGAAGCTGGAGCATGCAAAAATTGCCACAAAACTCAGTTTTGCTCCTCTCCACGGAAATCTTTAGTAAAAGGCGAAAGATTTTTACGTTCTGAAGAGAAGCCAGAGTGTACTGGGCAAGGGCCTCCTCCCGACCTACCACCATGGCAGCAGCCCTCACTTGGCCCAGGGAGAGCACCTAGAAGTGGGTGCGTGGTTTGGTGATGGAAAAACAAAAACGGCAACAGCCCATCGTCCGCAGGCTGCTCTGTTCTCAGCTCTATGCTGCTGACAGAGCATCACCTGTTCCGCTGCCCGGAAGAAGGCCATCCATGGCTACAATATGCAAATGAGGGCCTCTTCCCAGCAACCACAGGGTTCAGTCTCCCACCGAAACCCCACCCACCCATTCCTTTATTCTGTTGTTGAACCCAATTAAGGAAGCCCCAGCAAGCTGGAGCATGCAAAAATTGCCACAAAACTCAGTTTTGCTCCTCTCCACGGAAATCTTTAGTAAAAGGCGAAAGATTTTTACGTTCTGAAGAGAAGCCAGAGTATACTGGGCAAGAGCCTCCTCCCGACCTACCACCATGGCAGCAGCCTTCACTTGGCCCAGGGAGAGCACCTAGAAGTGGGTGCGTGGTTTGGTGATGGAAAAACAGAAACGGCAACAGCCCATCGTCCGCAGGCTGCTCTGTTCTCAGCTCTATGCTGCTGACAGAGCATCACCTGTTCCGCTGCCCGGAAGAAGGCCATCCATGGCTTCAATATGCAAATGAGGGCCTCTTCCCAGCAACCCCAGGGTTCAGTCTCCCACCAAAACCCCACCCACCCATTCCTTTATTCTGTTGTTGAACCCAATTAAGGAAGCCCCAGCAAGCTGGAGCATGCAAAAATTGCCACAAAACTCAGTTTTGCTCCTCTCCACGGAAATCTTTAGTAAAAGGCGAAAGATTTTTACGTTCTGAAGAGAAGCCAGAGTATACTGGGCAAGGGCCTCCTCCCGACCTACCACCATGGCAGCAGCCCTCACTTGGCCCAGGGAGAGCACCTAGAAGTGGGTGCGTGGTTTGGTGATGGAAAAACAAAAACGGCAACAGCCCATCGTCCGCAGGCTGCTCTGTTCTCAGCTCTATGCTGCTGACAGAGCATCACCTGTTCCGCTGCCCGGAAGAAGGCCATCCATGGCTACAATATGCAAATAAGGGCCTCTTCCCAGCAACCCCAGGGTTCAGTCTCCCACCGAAACCCCACCCACCCATTCCTTTATTCTGTTGTTGAACCCAATTAAGGAAGCCCCAGCAAGCTGGAGCATGCAAAAATTGCCACAAAACTCAGTTTTGCTCCTCTCCACGGATATCTTTAGTAAAAGGCGAAAGATTTTTACGTTCTGAAGTGAAGCCAGAGTATACTGGGCAAGGGCCTCCTCCCGACCTACCACCATGGCAGCAGCCCTCACTTGGCCCAGGGAGAGCACCTAGAAGTGGGTGCGTGGTTTGGTGATGGAAAAACAAAAACGGCAACAGCCCATCGTCCGCAGGCTGCTCTGTTCTCAGCTCTATGTGCTGACAGAGCATCACCTGTTCCGCTGCCCGGAAGAAGGCCATCCATGGCTACAATATGCAAATGAGGGCCTCTTCCCAGCAACCCCAGGGTTCAGTCTCCCACCGAAACCCCACCCACCCATTCCTTTATTCTGTTGTTGAACCCAGTTAAGGAAGCCCCAGCAAGCTGGAGCATGCAAAAATTGCCACAAAACTCAGTTTTGCTCCTCTCCACGGAAATCTTTAGTAAAAGGCGAAAGATTTTTACGTTCTGAAGAGAAGCCAGAGTATACTGGGCAAGGGCCTCCTCCCGACCTACCACCATGGCAGCAGCCCTCACTTGGCCCAGGGAGAGCACCTAGAAGTGGGTGCGTGGTTTGGTGATGGAAAAACAAAAACGGCAACAGCCCATCGTCCGCAGGCTGCTCTGTTCTCAGCTCTATGCTGCTGACAGAGCATCACCTGTTCCGCTGCCTGGAAGAAGGCCATCCATGGCTACAATATGCAAATGAGGGCCTCTTCCCAGCAACCACAGGGTTCAGTCTCCCACCGAAACCCCACCCACCCATTCCTTTATTCTGTTGTTGAACCCAATTAAGGAAGCCCCAGCAAGCTGGAGCATGCAAAAATTGCCACAAAACTCAGTTTTGCTCCTCTCCACGGAAATCTTTAGTAAAAGGCGAAAGATTTTTACGTTCTGAAGAGAAGCCAGAGTATACTGGGCAAGGGCCTCCTCCCGACCTACCACCATGGCAGAAGCCTTCACTTGGCCCAGGGAGAGCACCTAGAAGTGGGTGCGTGGTTTGGTGATGGAAAAACAGAAACGGCAACAGCCCATCGTCCGCAGGCTGCTCTGTTCTCAGCTCTATGCTGCTGACAGAGCATCACCTGTTCCGCTGCCCGGAAGAAGGCCATCCATGGCTTCAATATGCAAATGAGGGCCTCTTCCCAGCAACCCCAGGGTTCAGTCTCCCACCAAAACCCCACCCACCCATTCCTTTATTCTGTTGTTGAACCCAATTAAGGAAGCCCCAGCAAGCTGGAGCATGCAAAAATTGCCACAAAACTCAGTTTTGCTCCTCTCCACGGAAATCTTTAGCAAAAGGCGAAAGATTTTTACGTTCTGAAAAGAAGCCAGCGTATACTGGGCAAGGGCCTCCTCCCGACCTACCGCCATGGCAGCAGCCCTCACTTGGCCCAGGGAGAGCACCTAGAAGTGGGTGCGTGGTTTGGTGATGGAAAAACAAAAACGGCAACAGCCCATCGTCCGCAGGCTGCTCTGTTCTCAGCCTTATGTGCTGACAGAGCATCACCTGTTCCGCTGCCCGGAAGAAGGCCATCCATGGCTACAATATGCAAATGAGGGCCTCTTCCCAGCAACCACAGGGTTCAGTCTCCCACCGAAACCCCACCCACCCATTCCTTTATTCTGTTGTTGAACCCAATTAAGGAAGCCCCAGCAAGCTGGAGCATGCAAAAATTGCCACAAAACTCAGTTTTGCTCCTCTCCACGGAAATCTTTAGCAAAAGGCGAAAGATTTTTACGTTCTGAAAAGAAGCCAGCGTATACTGGGCAAGGGCCTCCTCCCGACCTACCGCCATGGCAGCAGCCCTCACTTGGCCCAGGGAGAGCACCTAGAAGTGGGTGCGTGGTTTGGTGATGGAAAAACAAAAACGGCAACAGCCCATCGTCCGCAGGCTGCTCTGTTCTCAGCTCTATGTGCTGACAGAGCATCACCTGTTCCGCTGCCCGGAAGAAGGCCATCCATGGCTACAATATGCAAATGAGGGCCTCTTCCCAGCAACCACAGGGTTCAGTCTCCCACCGAAACCCCACCCACCCATTCCTTTATTCTGTTGTTGAACCCAATTAAGGAAGCCCCAGGAAGCTGGAGCATGCAAAAATTGCCACAAAACTCAGTTTTGCTCCTCTCCACGGAAATCTTTAGTAAAAGGCGAAAGATTTTTACGTTCTGAAGAGAAGCCAGAGTGTACTGGGCAAGGGCCTCCTCCCGACCTACCACCATGGCAGCAGCCCTCACTTGGCCCAGGGAGAGCACCTAGAAGTGGGTGCGTGGTTTGGTGATGGAAAAACAAAAACGGCAACAGCCCATCGTCCGCAGGCTGCTCTGTTCTCAGCTCTATGCTGCTGACAGAGCATCACCTGTTCCGCTGCCCGGAAGAAGGCCATCCATGGCTACAATATGCAAATGAGGGCCTCTTCCCAGCAACCACAGGGTTCAGTCTCCCACCGAAACCCCACCCACCCATTCCTTTATTCTGTTGTTGAACCCAATTAAGGAAGCCCCAGCAAGCTGGAGCATGCAAAAATTGCCACAAAACTCAGTTTTGCTCCTCTCCACGGAAATCTTTAGTAAAAGGCGAAAGATTTTTACGTTCTGAAGAGAAGCCAGAGTATACTGGGCAAGGGCCTCCTCCCAACCTACCACCATGGCAGCAGCCTTCACTTGGCCCAGGGAGAGCACCTAGAAGTGGGTGCGTGGTTTGGTGATGGAAAAACAGAAACGGCAACAGCCCATCGTCCGCAGGCTGCTCTGTTCTCAGCTCTATGCTGCTGACAGAGCATCACCTGTTCCGCTGCCCGGAAGAAGGCCATCCATGGCTTCAATATGCAAATGAGGGCCTCTTCCCAGCAACCCCAGGGTTCAGTCTCCCACCAAAACCCCACCCACCCATTCCTTTATTCTGTTGTTGAACCCAATTAAGGAAGCCCCAGCAAGCTGGAGCATGCAAAAATTGCCACAAAACTCAGTTTTGCTCCTCTCCACGGAAATCTTTAGTAAAAGACGAAAGATTTTTACGTTCTGAAGAGAAGCCAGAGTATACTGGGCAAGGGCCTCCTCCCGACCTACCACCATGGCAGCAGCCCTCACTTGGCCCAGGGAGAGCACCTAGAAGTGGGTGCGTGGTTTGGTGATGGAAAAACAAAAACGGCAACAGCCCATCGTCCGCAGGCTGCTCTGTTCTCAGCTCTATGCTGCTGACAGAGCATCACCTGTTCCGCTGCCCGGAAGAAGGCCATCCATGGCTACAATATGCAAATAAGGGCCTCTTCCCAGCAACCCCAGGGTTCAGTCTCCCACCGAAACCCCACCCACCCATTCCTTTATTCTGTTGTTGAACCCAATTAAGGAAACCCCAGCAAGCTGGAGCATGCAAAAATTGCCACAAAACTCAGTTTTGCTCCTCTCCACGGATATCTTTAGTAAAAGGCGAAAGATTTTTACGTTCTGAAGTGAAGCCAGAGTATACTGGGCAAGGGCCTCCTCCCGACCTACCACCATGGCAGCAGCCCTCACTTGGCCCAGGGAGAGCACCTAGAAGTGGGTGCGTGGTTTGGTGATGGAAAAACAAAAACGGCAACAGCCCATCATCCGCAGGCTGCTCTGTTCTCAGCTCTATGTGCTGACAGAGCATCACCTGTTCCGCTGCCCGGAAGAAGGCCATCCATGGCTACAATATGCAAATGAGGGCCTCTTCCCAGCAACCCCAGGGTTCAGTCTCCCACCGAAACCCCACCCACCCATTCCTTTATTCTGTTGTTGAACCCAGTTAAGGAAGCCCCAGCAAGCTGGAGCATGCAAAGATTGCCACAAAACTCAGTTTTGCTCCTCTCCACGGAAATCTTTAGTAAAAGGCGAAAGATTTTTACGTTCTGAAGAGAAGCCAGAGTATACTGGGCAAGGGCCTCCTCCCGACCTACCACCATGGCAGCAGCCCTCACTTGGCCCAGGGAGAGCACCTAGAAGTGGGTGTGTGGTTTGGTGATGGAAAAACAAAAACGGCAACAGCCCATCGTCCGCAGGCTGCTCTGTTCTCAGCTCTATGCTGCTGACAGAGCATCACCTGTTCCGCTGCCCGGAAGAAGGCCATCCATGGCTACAATATGCAAATGAGGGCCTCTTCCCAGCAACCACAGGGTTCAGTCTCCCACCGAAACCCCACCCACCCATTCCTTTATTCTGTTGTTGAACCCAATTAAGGAAGCCCCAGCAAGCTGGAGCATGCAAAAATTGCCACAAAACTCAGTTTTGCTCCTCTCCACGGAAATCTTTAGTAAAAGGCGAAAGATTTTTACGTTCTGAAGAGAAGCCAGAGTATACTGGGCAAGGGCCTCCTCCCGACCTACCACCATGGCAGAAGCCTTCACTTGGCCCAGGGAGAGCACCTAGAAGTGGGTGCGTGGTTTGGTGATGGAAAAACAGAAACGGCAACAGCCCATCGTCCGCAGGCTGCTCTGTTCTCAGCTCTATGCTGCTGACAGAGCATCACCTGTTCCGCTGCCCGGAAGAAGGCCATCCATGGCTTCAATATGCAAATGAGGGCCTCTTCCCAGCAACCCCAGGGTTCAGTCTCCCACCAAAACCCCACCCACCCATTCCTTTATTCTGTTGTTGAACCCAATTAAGGAAGCCCCAGCAAGCTGGAGCATGCAAAAATTGCCACAAAACTCAGTTTTGCTCCTCTCCACGGAAATCTTTAGCAAAAGGCGAAAGATTTTTACGTTCTGAAAAGAAGCCAGCGTATACTGGGCAAGGGCCTCCTCCCGACCTACCGCCATGGCAGCAGCCCTCACTTGGCCCAGGGAGAGCACCTAGAAGTGGGTGCGTGGTTTGGTGATGGAAAAACAAAAACGGCAACAGCCCATCGTCCGCAGGCTGCTCTGTTCTCAGCTCTATGTGCTGACAGAGCATCACCTGTTCCGCTGCCCGGAAGAAGGCCATCCATGGCTACAATATGCAAATGAGGGCCTCTTCCCAGCAACCACAGGGTTCAGTCTCCCACCGAAACCCCACCCACCCATTCCTTTATTCTGTTGTTGAACCCAATTAAGGAAGCCCCAGGAAGCTGGAGCATGCAAAAATTGCCACAAAACTCAGTTTTGCTCCTCTCCACGGAAATCTTTAGTAAAAGGCGAAAGATTTTTACGTTCTGAAGAGAAGCCAGAGTGTACTGGGCAAGGGCCTCCTCCCGACCTACCACCATGGCAGCAGCCCTCACTTGGCCCAGGGAGAGCACCTAGAAGTGGGTGCGTGGTTTGGTGATGGAAAAACAAAAACGGCAACAGCCCATCGTCCGCAGGCTGCTCTGTTCTCAGCTCTATGCTGCTGACAGAGCATCACCTGTTCCGCTGCCCGGAAGAAGGCCATCCATGGCTACAATATGCAAATGAGGGCCTCTTCCCAGCAACCACAGGGTTCAGTCTCCCACCGAAACCCCACCCACCCATTCCTTTATTCTGTTGTTGAACCCAATTAAGGAAGCCCCAGCAAGCTGGAGCATGCAAAAATTGCCACAAAACTCAGTTTTGCTCCTCTCCACGGAAATCTTTAGTAAAAGGCGAAAGATTTTTACGTTCTGAAGAGAAGCCAGAGTATACTGGGCAAGGGCCTCCTCCCGACCTACCACCATGGCAGCAGCCTTCACTTGGCCCAGGGAGAGCACCTAGAAGTGGGTGCGTGGTTTGGTGATGGAAAAACAGAAACGGCAACAGCCCATCGTCCGCAGGCTGCTCTGTTCTCAGCTCTATGCTGCTGACAGAGCATCACCTGTTCCGCTGCCCGGAAGAAGGCCATCCATGGCTTCAATATGCAAATGAGGGCCTCTTCCCAGCAACCCCAGGGTTCAGTCTCCCACCAAAACCCCACCCACCCATTCCTTTATTCTGTTGTTGAACCCAATTAAGGAAACCCCAGCAAGCTGGAGCATGCAAAAATTGCCACAAAACTCAGTTTTGCTCCTCTCCACGGAAATCTTTAGTAAAAGGCGAAAGATTTTTACGTTCTGAAGAGAAGCCAGAGTATACTGGGCAAGGGCCTCCTCCCGACCTACCACCATGGCAGCAGCCCTCACTTGGCCCAGGGAGAGCACCTAGAAGTGGGTGCGTGGTTTGGTGATGGAAAAACAAAAACGGCAACAGCCCATCGTCCGCAGGCTGCTCTGTTCTCAGCTCTATGCTGCTGACAGAGCATCACCTGTTCCGCTGCCCGGAAGAAGGCCATCCATGGCTACAATATGCAAATAAGGGCCTCTTCCCAGCAACCCCAGGGTTCAGTCTCCCACCGAAACCCCACCCACCCATTCCTTTATTCTGTTGTTGAACCCAATTAAGGAAACCCCAGCAAGCTGGAGCATGCAGAAATTGCCACAAAACTCAGTTTTGCTCCTCTCCACGGATATCTTTAGTAAAAGGCGAAAGATTTTTACGTTCTGAAGTGAAGCCAGAGTATACTGGGCAAGGGCCTCCTCCCGACCTACCACCATGGCAGCAGCCCTCACTTGGCCCAGGGAGAGCACCTAGAAGTGGGTGCGTGGTTTGGTGATGGAAAAACAAAAACGGCAACAGCCCATCGTCCGCAGGCTGCTCTGTTCTCAGCTCTATGTGCTGACAGAGCATCACCTGTTCCGCTGCCCGGAAGAAGGCCATCCATGGCTACAATATGCAAATGAGGGCCTCTTCCCAGCAACCCCAGGGTTCAGTCTCCCACCGAAACCCCACCCACCCATTCCTTTATTCTGTTGTTGAACCCAGTTAAGGAAGCCCCAGCAAGCTGGAGCATGCAAAAATTGCCACAAAACTCAGTTTTGCTCCTCTCCACGGAAATCTTTAGTAAAAGGCGAAAGATTTTTACGTTCTGAAGAGAAGCCAGAGTATACTGGGCAAGGGCCTCCTCCCGACCTACCACCATGGCAGCAGCCCTCACTTGGCCCAGGGAGAGCACCTAGAAGTGGGTGCGTGGTTTGGTGATGGAAAAACAAAAACGGCAACAGCCCATCGTCCGCAGGCTGCTCTGTTCTCAGCTCTATGCTGCTGACAGAGCATCACCTGTTCCGCTGCCCGGAAGAAGGCCATCCATGGCTACAATATGCAAATGAGGGCCTCTTCCCAGCAACCACAGGGTTCAGTCTCCCACCGAAACCCCACCCACCCATTCCTTTATTCTGTTGTTGAACCCAATTAAGGAAGCCCCAGCAAGCTGGAGCATGCAAAAATTGCCACAAAACTCAGTTTTGCTCCTCTCCACGGAAATCTTTAGTAAAAGGCGAAAGATTTTTACGTTCTGAAGAGAAGCCAGAGTATACTGGGCAAGGGCCTCCTCCCGACCTACCACCATGGCAGAAGCCTTCACTTGGCCCAGGGAGAGCACCTAGAAGTGGGTGCGTGGTTTGGTGATGGAAAAACAGAAACGGCAACAGCCCATCGTCCGCAGGCTGCTCTGTTCTCAGCTCTATGCTGCTGACAGAGCATCACCTGTTCCGCTGCCCGGAAGAAGGCCATCCATGGCTTCAATATGCAAATGAGGGCCTCTTCCCAGCAACCCCAGGGTTCAGTCTCCCACCAAAACCCCACCCACCCATTCCTTTATTCTGTTGTTGAACCCAATTAAGGAAGCCCCAGCAAGCTGGAGCATGCAAAAATTGCCACAAAACTCAGTTTTGCTCCTCTCCACGGAAATCTTTAGCAAAAGGCGAAAGATTTTTACGTTCTGAAAAGAAGCCAGCGTATACTGGGCAAGGGCCTCCTCCCGACCTACCGCCATGGCAGCAGCCCTCACTTGGCCCAGGGAGAGCACCTAGAAGTGGGTGCGTGGTTTGGTGATGGAAAAACAAAAACGGCAACAGCCCATCGTCCGCAGGCTGCTCTGTTCTCAGCTCTATGCTGCTGACAGAGCATCACCTGTTCCGCTGCCCGGAAGAAGGCCATCCATGGCTACAATATGCAAATGAGGGCCTCTTCCCAGCAACCCCAGGGTTCAGTCTCCCACCGAAACCCCACCCACCCATTCCTTTATTCTGTTGTTGAACCCAATTAAGGAAGCCCCAGGAAGCTGGAGCATGCAAAAATTGCCACAAAACTCAGTTTTGCTCCTCTCCACGGAAATCTTTAGTAAAAGGCGAAAGATTTTTACGTTCTGAAGAGAATCCAGAGTATACTGGGCAAGGGCCTCCTCCCGACCTACCACCATGGCAGCAGCCCTCACTTGGCCCAGGGAGAGCACCTAGAAGTGGGTGCGTGGTTTGGTGATGGAAAAACAAAAACGGCAACAGCCCATCGTCCGCAGGCTGCTCTGTTCTCAGCTCTATGCTGCTGACAGAGCATCACCTGTTCCGCTGCCCGGAAGAAGGCCATCCATGGCTACAATATGCAAATGAGGGCCTCTTCCCAGCAACCACAGGGTTCAGTCTCCCACCGAAACCCCACCCACCCATTCCTTTATTCTGTTGTTGAACCCAATTAAGGAAGCCCCAGGAAGCTGGAGCATGCAAAAATTGCCACAAAACTCAGTTTTGCTCCTCTCCACGGAAATCTTTAGTAAAAGGCGAAAGATTTTTACGTTCTGAAGAGAAGCCAGAGTATACTGGGCAAGGGCCTCCTCCCGACCTACCACCATGGCAGCAGCCCTCACTTGGCCCAGGGAGAGCACCTAGAAGTGGGTGCGTGGTTTGGTGATGGAAAAACAAAAACGGCAACAGCCCATCGTCCGCAGGCTGCTCTGTTCTCAGCTCTATGCTGCTGACAGAGCATCACCTGTTCCGCTGCCCGGAAGAAGGCCATCCATGGCTACAATATGCAAATGAGGGCCTCTTCCCAGCAACCACAGGGTTCAGTCTCCCACCGAAACCCCACCCACCCATTCCTTTATTCTGTTGTTGAACCCAATTAAGGAAGCCCCAGCAAGCTGGAGCATGCAAAAATTGCCACAAAACTCAGTTTTGCTCCTCTCCACGGAAATCTTTAGTAAAAGGCGAAAGATTTTTACGTTTTGAAGAGAAGCTAGAGTATACTGGGCAAGGGCCTCCTCCGGACCTACCACCATGGCAGCAGCCCTCACTTGGCCCAGGGAGAGCACCTAGAAGTGGGTGCGTTGTTTGGTGATGGAAAAACAAAAACTGCAACAGCCCATCGTCCGCAGGCTGCTCTGTTCTCAGCTCTATGTGCTGACAGAGCATCACCTGTTCCGCTGCCCGGAAGAAGGCCATCCATGGCTACAATATGCAAATGAGGGCCTCTTCCCAGCAACCCCAGGGTTCAGTCTCCCACCGAAACCCCACCCACCCATTCCTTTATTCTGTTGTTGAACCCAGTTAAGGAAGCCCCAGCAAGCTGGAGCATGCAAAAATTGCCACAAAACTCAGTTTTGCTCCTCTCCACGGAAATCTTTAGTAAAAGGCGAAAGATTTTTACGTTCTGAAGAGAAGCCAGAGTATACTGGGCAAGGGCCTCCTCCCGACCTACCACCATGGCAGCAGCCCTCACTTGGCCCAGGGAGAGCACCTAGAAGTGGGTGCGTGGTTTGGTGATGGAAAAACAAAAACGGCAACAGCCCATCGTCCGCAGGCTGCTCTGTTCTCAGCGCTATGCTGCTGACAGAGCATCACCTGTTCCGCTGCCCGGAAGAAGGCCATCCATGGCTACAATATGCAAATGAGGGCCTCTTCCCAGCAACCCCAGGGTTCAGTCTCCCACCGAAACCCCACCCACCCATTCCTTTATTCTGTTGTTGAACCCAATTAAGGAAGCCCCAGGAAGCTGGAGCATGCAAAAATTGCCACAAAACTCAGTTTTGCTCCTCTCCACGGAAATCTTTAGTAAAAGGCGAAAGATTTTTACGTTCTGAAGAGAAGCCAGAGTATACTGGGCAAGGGCCTCCTCCCGACCTACCACCATGGCAGCAGCCCTCACTTGGCCCAGGGAGAGCACCTAGAAGTGGGTGCGTGGTTTGGTGATGGAAAAACAAAAACGGCAACAGCCCATCGTCCGCAGGCTGCTCTGTTCTCAGCTCTATGCTGCTGACAGAGCATCACCTGTTCCGCTGCCCGGAAGAAGGCCATCCATGGCTACAATATGCAAATGAGGGCCTCTTCCCAGCAACCACAGGGTTCAGTCTCCCACCGAAACCCCACCCACCCATTCCTTTATTCTGTTGTTGAACCCAATTAAGGAAGCCCCAGGAAGCTGGAGCATGCAAAAATTGCCACAAAACTCAGTTTTGCTCCTCTCCACGGAAATCTTTAGTAAAAGGCGAAAGATTTTTACGTTCTGAAGAGAAGCCAGAGTGTACTGGGCAAGGGCCTCCTCCCGACCTACCACCATGGCAGCAGCCCTCACTTGGCCCAGGGAGAGCACCTAGAAGTGGGTGCGTGGTTTGGTGATGGAAAAACAAAAACGGCAACAGCCCATCGTCCGCAGGCTGCTCTGTTCTCAGCTCTATGCTGCTGACAGAGCATCACCTGTTCCGCTGCCCGGAAGAAGGCCATCCATGGCTACAATATGCAAATGAGGGCCTCTTCCCAGCAACCACAGGGTTCAGTCTCCCACCGAAACCCCACCCACCCATTCCTTTATTCTGTTGTTGAACCCAATTAAGGAAGCCCCAGCAAGCTGGAGCATGCAAAAATTGCCACAAAACTCAGTTTTGCTCCTCTCCACGGAAATCTTTAGTAAAAGGCGAAAGATTTTTACGTTCTGAAGAGAAGCCAGAGTATACTGGGCAAGGGCCTCCTCCCGACCTACCACCATGGCAGCAGCCCTCACTTGGCCCAGGGAGAGCACCTAGAAGTGGGTGCGTGGTTTGGTGATGGAAAAACAAAAACGGCAACAGCCCATCGTCCGCAGGCTGCTCTGTTCTCAGCTCTATGCTGCTGACAGAGCATCACCTGTTCCGCTGCCCGGAAGAAGGCCATCCATGGCTACAATATGCAAATGAGGGCCTCTTCCCAGCAACCACAGGGTTCAGTCTCCCACCGAAACCCCACCCACCCATTCCTTTATTCTGTTGTTGAACCCAATTAAGGAAGCCCCAGCAAGCTGGAGCATGCAAAAATTGCCACAAAACTCAGTTTTGCTCCTCTCCACGGAAATCTTTAGTAAAAGGCGAAAGATTTTTACGTTCTGAAGAGAAGCCAGAGTATACTGGGCAAGGGCCTCCTCCCGACCTACCACCATGGCAGAAGCCTTCACTTGGCCCAGGGAGAGCACCTAGAAGTGGGTGCGTGGTTTGGTGATGGAAAAACAGAAACGGCAACAGCCCATCGTCCGCAGGCTGCTCTGTTCTCAGCTCTATGCTGCTGACAGAGCATCACCTGTTCCGCTGCCCGGAAGAAGGCCATCCATGGCTTCAATATGCAAATGAGGGCCTCTTCCCAGCAACCCCAGGGTTCAGTCTCCCACCAAAACCCCACCCACCCATTCCTTTATTCTGTTGTTGAACCCAATTAAGGAAGCCCCAGCAAGCTGGAGCATGCAAAAATTGCCACAAAACTCAGTTTTGCTCCTCTCCACGGAAATCTTTAGCAAAAGGCGAAAGATTTTTACGTTCTGAAAAGAAGCCAGCGTATACTGGGCAAGGGCCTCCTCCCGACCTACCGCCATGGCAGCAGCCCTCACTTGGCCCAGGGAGAGCACCTAGAAGTGGGTGCGTGGTTTGGTGATGGAAAAACAAAAACGGCAACAGCCCATCGTCCGCAGGCTGCTCTGTTCTCAGCTCTATGCTGCTGACAGAGCATCACCTGTTCCGCTGCCCGGAAGAAGGCCATCCATGGCTACAATATGCAAATGAGGGCCTCTTCCCAGCAACCCCAGGGTTCAGTCTCCCACCGAAACCCCACCCACCCATTCCTTTATTCTGTTGTTGAACCCAATTAAGGAAGCCCCAGGAAGCTGGAGCATGCAAAAATTGCCACAAAACTCAGTTTTGCTCCTCTCCACGGAAATCTTTAGTAAAAGGCGAAAGATTTTTACGTTCTGAAGAGAAGCCAGAGTATACTGGGCAAGGGCCTCCTCCCGACCTACCACCATGGCAGCAGCCCTCACTTGGCCCAGGGAGAGCACCTAGAAGTGGGTGCGTGGTTTGGTGATGGAAAAACAAAAACGGCAACAGCCCATCGTCCGCAGGCTGCTCTGTTCTCAGCTCTATGCTGCTGACAGAGCATCACCTGTTCCGCTGCCCGGAAGAAGGCCATCCATGGCTACAATATGCAAATGAGGGCCTCTTCCCAGCAACCACAGGGTTCAGTCTCCCACCGAAACCCCACCCACCCATTCCTTTATTCTGTTGTTGAACCCAATTAAGGAAGCCCCAGGAAGCTGGAGCATGCAAAAATTGCCACAAAACTCAGTTTTGCTCCTCTCCACGGAAATCTTTAGTAAAAGGCGAAAGATTTTTACGTTCTGAAGAGAAGCCAGAGTATACTGGGCAAGGGCCTCCTCCCGACCTACCACCATGGCAGCAGCCCTCACTTGGCCCAGGGAGAGCACCTAGAAGTGGGTGCGTGGTTTGGTGATGGAAAAACAAAAACGGCAACAGCCCATCGTCCGCAGGCTGCTCTGTTCTCAGCTCTATGCTGCTGACAGAGCATCACCTGTTCCGCTGCCCGGAAGAAGGCCATCCATGGCTACAATATGCAAATGAGGGCCTCTTCCCAGCAACCACAGGGTTCAGTCTCCCACCGAAACCCCACCCACCCATTCCTTTATTCTGTTGTTGAACCCAATTAAGGAAGCCCCAGCAAGCTGGAGCATGCAAAAATTGCCACAAAACTCAGTTTTGCTCCTCTCCACGGAAATCTTTAGTAAAAGGCGAAAGATTTTTACGTTTTGAAGAGAAGCTAGAGTATACTGGGCAAGGGCCTCCTCCGGACCTACCACCATGGCAGCAGCCCTCACTTGGCCCAGGGAGAGCACCTAGAAGTGGGTGCGTTGTTTGGTGATGGAAAAACAAAAACGGCAACAGCCCATCGTCCGCAGGCTGCTCTGTTCTCAGCTCTATGTGCTGACAGAGCATCACCTGTTCCGCTGCCCGGAAGAAGGCCATCCATGGCTACAATATGCAAATGAGGGCCTCTTCCCAGCAACCCCAGGGTTCAGTCTCCCACCGAAACCCCACCCACCCATTCCTTTATTCTGTTGTTGAACCCAGTTAAGGAAGCCCCAGCAAGCTGGAGCATGCAAAAATTGCCACAAAACTCAGTTTTGCTCCTCTCCACGGAAATCTTTAGTAAAAGGCGAAAGATTTTTACGTTCTGAAGAGAAGCCAGAGTATACTGGGCAAGGGCCTCCTCCCGACCTACCACCATGGCAGCAGCCCTCACTTGGCCCAGGGAGAGCACCTAGAAGTGGGTGCGTGGTTTGGTGATGGAAAAACAAAAACGGCAACAGCCCATCGTCCGCAGGCTGCTCTGTTCTCAGCGCTATGCTGCTGACAGAGCATCACCTGTTCCGCTGCCCGGAAGAAGGCCATCCATGGCTACAATATGCAAATGAGGGCCTCTTCCCAGCAACCCCAGGGTTCAGTCTCCCACCGAAACCCCACCCACCCATTCCTTTATTCTGTTGTTGAACCCAATTAAGGAAGCCCCAGGAAGCTGGAGCATGCAAAAATTGCCACAAAACTCAGTTTTGCTCCTCTCCACGGAAATCTTTAGTAAAAGGCGAAAGATTTTTACGTTCTGAAGAGAAGCCAGAGTATACTGGGCAAGGGCCTCCTCCCGACCTACCACCATGGCAGCAGCCCTCACTTGGCCCAGGGAGAGCACCTAGAAGTGGGTGCGTGGTTTGGTGATGGAAAAACAAAAACGGCAACAGCCCATCGTCCGCAGGCTGCTCTGTTCTCAGCTCTATGCTGCTGACAGAGCATCACCTGTTCCGCTGCCCGGAAGAAGGCCATCCATGGCTACAATATGCAAATGAGGGCCTCTTCCCAGCAACCACAGGGTTCAGTCTCCCACCGAAACCCCACCCACCCATTCCTTTATTCTGTTGTTGAACCCAATTAAGGAAGCCCCAGGAAGCTGGAGCATGCAAAAATTGCCACAAAACTCAGTTTTGCTCCTCTCCACGGAAATCTTTAGTAAAAGGCGAAAGATTTTTACGTTCTGAAGAGAAGCCAGAGTGTACTGGGCAAGGGCCTCCTCCCGACCTACCACCATGGCAGCAGCCCTCACTTGGCCCAGGGAGAGCACCTAGAAGTGGGTGCGTGGTTTGGTGATGGAAAAACAAAAACGGCAACAGCCCATCGTCCGCAGGCTGCTCTGTTCTCAGCTCTATGCTGCTGACAGAGCATCACCTGTTCCGCTGCCCGGAAGAAGGCCATCCATGGCTACAATATGCAAATGAGGGCCTCTTCCCAGCAACCACAGGGTTCAGTCTCCCACCGAAACCCCACCCACCCATTCCTTTATTCTGTTGTTGAACCCAATTAAGGAAGCCCCAGCAAGCTGAAGCATGCAAAAATTGCCACAAAACTCAGTTTTGCTCCTCTCCACGGAAATCTTTAGTAAAAGGCGAAAGATTTTTACGTTCTGAAGAGAAGCCAGAGTATACTGGGCAAGGGCCTCCTCCCGACCTACCACCATGGCAGCAGCCTTCACTTGGCCCAGGGAGAGCACCTAGAAGTGGGTGCGTGGTTTGGTGATGGAAAAACAGAAACGGCAACAGCCCATCGTCCGCAGGCTGCTCTGTTCTCAGCTCTATGCTGCTGACAGAGCATCACCTGTTCCGCTGCCCGGAAGAAGGCCATCCATGGCTTCAATATGCAAATGAGGGCCTCTTCCCAGCAACCCCAGGGTTCAGTCTCCCACCAAAACCCCACCCACCCATTCCTTTATTCTGTTGTTGAACCCAATTAAGGAAGCCCCAGCAAGCTGGAGCATGCAAAAATTGCCACAAAACTCAGTTTTGCTCCTCTCCACGGAAATCTTTAGTAAAAGGCGAAAGATTTTTACGTTCTGAAGAGAATCCAGAGTATACTGGGCAAGGGCCTCCTCCCGACCTACCACCATGGCAGCAGCCCTCACTTGGCCCAGGGAGAGCACCTAGAAGTGGGTGCGTGGTTTGGTGATGGAAAAACAAAAACGGCAACAGCCCATCGTCCGCAGGCTGCTCTGTTCTCAGCTCTATGCTGCTGACAGAGCATCACCTGTTCCGCTGCCCGGAAGAAGGCCATCCATGGCTACAATATGCAAATAAGGGCCTCTTCCCAGCAACCCCAGGGTTCAGTCTCCCACCGAAACCCCACCCACCCATTCCTTTATTCTGTTGTTGAACCCAATTAAGGAAACCCCAGCAAGCTGGAGCATGCAAAAATTGCCACAAAACTCAGTTTTGCTCCTCTCCACGGATATCTTTAGTAAAAGGCGAAAGATTTTTACGTTCTGAAGTGAAGCCAGAGTATACTGGGCAAGGGTCTCCTCCCGACCTACCACCATGGCAGCAGCCCTCACTTGGCCCAGGGAGAGCACCTAGAAGTGGGTGCGTGGTTTGGTGATGGAAAAACAAAAACGGCAACAGCCCATCGTCCGCAGGCTGCTCTGTTCTCAGCTCTATGTGCTGACAGAACATCACCTGTTCCGCTGCCCGGAAGAAGGCCATCCATGGCTACAATATGCAAATGAGGGCCTCTTCCCAGCAACCCCAGGGTTCAGTCTCCCACCGAAACCCCACCCACCCATTCCTTTATTCTGTTGTTGAACCCAGTTAAGGAAGCCCCAGCAAGCTGGAGCATGCAAAAATTGCCACAAAACTCAGTTTTGCTCCTCTCCACGGAAATCTTTAGTAAAAGGCGAAAGATTTTTACGTTCTGAAGTGAAGCCAGAGTATACTGGGCAAGGGCCTCCTCCCGACCTACCACCATGGCAGCAGCCCTCACTTGGCCCAGGGAGAGCACCTAGAAGTGGGTGCGTGGTTTGGTGATGGAAAAACAAAAACGGCAACAGCCCATCGTCCGCAGGCTGCTCTGTTCTCAGCTCTATGTGCTGACAGAACATCACCTGTTCCGCTGCCCGGAAGAAGGCCATCCATGGCTACAATATGCAAATGAGGGCCTCTTCCCAGCAACCCCAGGGTTCAGTCTCCCACCGAAACCCCACCCACCCATTCCTTTATTCTGTTGTTGAACCCAGTTAAGGAAGCCCCAGCAAGCTGGAGCATGCAAAAATTGCCACAAAACTCAGTTTTGCTCCTCTCCACGGAAATCTTTAGTAAAAGGCGAAAGATTTTTACGTTCTGAAGAGAAGCCAGAGTATACTGGGCAAGGGCCTCCTCCCGACCTACCACCATGGCAGCAGCCCTCACTTGGCCCAGGGAGAGCACCTAGAAGTGGGTGCGTGGTTTGGTGATGGAAAAACAAAAACGGCAACAGCCCATCGTCCGCAGGCTGCTCTGTTCTCAGCTCTATGCTGCTGACAGAGCATCACCTGTTCCGCTGCCCGGAAGAAGGCCATCCATGGCTACAATATGCAAATGAGGGCCTCTTCCCAGCAACCACAGGGTTCAGTCTCCCACCGAAACCCCACCCACCCATTCCTTTATTCTGTTGTTGAACCCAATTAAGGAAGCCCCAGCAAGCTGGAGCATGCAAAAATTGCCACAAAACTCAGTTTTGCTCCTCTCCACGGAAATCTTTAGTAAAAGGCGAAAGATTTTTACGTTCTGAAGAGAAGCCAGAGTATACTGGGCAAGGGCCTCCTCCCGACCTACCACCATGGCAGAAGCCTTCACTTGGCCCAGGGAGAGCACCTAGAAGTGGGTGCGTGGTTTGGTGATGGAAAAACAGAAACGGCAACAGCCCATCGTCCGCAGGCTGCTCTGTTCTCAGCTCTATGCTGCTGACAGAGCATCACCTGTTCCGCTGCCCGGAAGAAGGCCATCCATGGCTTCAATATGCAAATGAGGGCCTCTTCCCAGCAACCCCAGGGTTCAGTCTCCCACCAAAACCCCACCCACCCTTTCCTTTATTCTGTTGTTGAACCCAATTAAGGAAGCCCCAGCAAGCTGGAGCATGCAAAAATTGCCACAAAACTCAGTTTTGCTCCTCTCCACGGAAATCTTTAGCAAAAGGCGAAAGATTTTTACGTTCTGAAAAGAAGCCAGAGTATACTGGGCAAGGGCCTCCTCCCGACCTACCGCCATGGCAGCAGCCCTCACTTGGCCCAGGGAGAGCACCTAGAAGTGGGTGCGTGGTTTGGTGATGGAAAAACAAAAACGGCAACAGCCCATCGTCCGCAGGCTGCTCTGTTCTCAGCTCTATGCTGCTGACAGAGCATCACCTGTTCCGCTGCCCGGAAGAAGGCCATCCATGGCTACAATATGCAAATGAGGGCCTCTTCCCAGCAACCCCAGGGTTCAGTCTCCCACCGAAACCCCACCCACCCATTCCTTTATTCTGTTGTTGAACCCAATTAAGGAAGCCCCAGGAAGCTGGAGCATGCAAAAATTGCCACAAAACTCAGTTTTGCTCCTCTCCACGGAAATCTTTAGTAAAAGGCGAAAGATTTTTACGTTCTGAAGAGAATCCAGAGTATACTGGGCAAGGGCCTCCTCCCGACCTACCACCATGGCAGCAGCCCTCACTTGGCCCAGGGAGAGCACCTAGAAGTGGGTGCGTGGTTTGGTGATGGAAAAACAAAAACGGCAACAGCCCATCGTCCGCAGGCTGCTCTGTTCTCAGCTCTATGCTGCTGACAGAGCATCACCTGTTCCGCTGCCCGGAACAAGGCCATCCATGGCTACAATATGCAAATGAGGGCCTCTTCCCAGCAACCACAGGGTTCAGTCTCCCACCGAAACCCCACCCACCCATTCCTTTATTCTGTTGTTGAACCCAATTAAGGAAGCCCCAGGAAGCTGGAGCATGCAAAAATTGCCACAAAACTCAGTTTTGCTCCTCTCCACGGAAATCTTTAGTAAAAGGCGAAAGATTTTTACGTTCTGAAGAGAATCCAGAGTATACTGGGCAAGGGCCTCCTCCCGACCTACCACCATGGCAGCAGCCCTCACTTGGCCCAGGGAGAGCACCTAGAAGTGGGTGCGTGGTTTGGTGATGGAAAAACAAAAACGGCAACAGCCCATCGTCCGCAGGCTGCTCTGTTCTCAGCTCTATGCTGCTGACAGAGCATCACCTGTTCCGCTGCCCGGAAGAAGGCCATCCATGGCTACAATATGCAAATGAGGGCCTCTTCCCAGCAACCACAGGGTTCAGTCTCCCACCGAAACCCCACCCACCCATTCCTTTATTCTGTTGTTGAACCCAATTAAGGAAGCCCCAGCAAGCTGGAGCATGCAAAAATTGCCACAAAACTCAGTTTTGCTCCTCTCCACGGAAATCTTTAGTAAAAGGCGAAAGATTTTTACGTTCTGAAGAGAAGCCAGAGTATACTGGGCAAGGGCCTCCTCCCGACCTACCACCATGGCAGCAGCCCTCACTTGGCCCAGGGAGAGCACCTAGAAGTGGGTGCGTGGTTTGGTGATGGAAAAACAAAAACGGCAACAGCCCATCGTCCGCAGGCTGCTCTGTTCTCAGCTCTATGTGCTGACAGAGCATCACCTGTTCCGCTGCCCGGAAGAAGGCCATCCATGGCTACAATATGCAAATGAGGGCCTCTTCCCAGCAACCCCAGGGTTCAGTCTCCCACCGAAACCCCACCCACCCATTCCTTTATTCTGTTGTTGAACCCAGTTAAGGAAGCCCCAGCAAGCTGGAGCATGCAAAAATTGCCACAAAACTCAGTTTTGCTCCTCTCCACGGAAATCTTTAGTAAAAGGCGAAAGATTTTTACGTTCTGAAGAGAAGCCGGAGTATACTGGGCAAGGGCCTCCTCCCGACCTACCACCATGGCAGCAGCCCTCACTTGGCCCAGGGAGAGCACCTAGAAGTGGGTGCGTGGTTTGGTGATGGAAAAACAAAAACGGCAAAAGCCCATCGTCCGCAGGCTGCTCTGTTCTCAGCTCTATGCTGCTGACAGAGCATCACCTGTTCCGCTGCCCGGAAGAAGGCCATCCATGGCTACAATATGCAAATGAGGGCCTCTTCCCAGCAACCACAGGGTTCAGTCTCCCACCGAAACCCCACCCACCCATTCCTTTATTCTGTTGTTGAACCCAATTAGGCTACGTTCACATTTGCGGCCAGCGCCGCAGCGTCGGGCGCCGCAGCGGCGCCGCATGCGTCATGCGCCCCTATATTTAACATGGGGGCGCATGGACATGCGGCGCACTTGCGTTTTGCGCCGCATGCGTCGCTGCGGCGCCCGCGTCGGGGCGCAGAGGATGCAGCAAGTTGCATTTTTGTTGCGTCCAAATTCAATGAAAAAAACGACGCATGCGGCGCAAAACGCAGCGTTGTGCATGCGTTTTGCTGCGTTTTTGTTTGCGTTGTGCGCTGCGGCGCACAACGCAAATGTGAACGTAGCCTTAAGGAAGCCCCAGCAAGCTGGAGCATGCAAAAATTGCCACAAAACTCAGTTTTGCTCCTCTCCACGGAAATCTTTAGTAAAAGGCGAAAGATTTTTACGTTCTGAAGAGAAGCCAGAGTATACTGGGCAAGGGCCTCCTCCCGACCTACCACCATGGCAGAAGCCTTCACTTGGCCCAGGGAGAGCACCTAGAAGTGGGTGCGTGGTTTGGTGATGGAAAAACAGAAACGGCAACAGCCCATCGTCCGCAGGCTGCTCTGTTCTCAGCTCTATGCTGCTGACAGAGCATCACCTGTTCCGCTGCCCGGAAGAAGGCCATCCATGGCTACAATATGCAAATGAGGGCCTCTTCCCAGCAACCACAGGGTTCAGTCTCCCACCGAAACCCCACCCACCCATTCCTTTATTCTGTTGTTGAACCCAATTAGGCTACGTTCACATTTGCGGCCAGCGCCGCAGCGTCGGGCGCCGCAGCGGCGCCGCATGCGTCATGCGCCCCTATATTTAACATGGGGGCGCATGGACATGCGGCGCACTTGCGTTTTGCGCCGCATGCGTCGCTGCGGCGCCCGCGTCGGGGCGCAGAGGATGCAGCAAGTTGCATTTTTGTTGCGTCCAAATTCAATGAAAAAAACGACGCATGCGGCGCAAAACGCAGCGTTGTGCATGCGTTTTGCTGCGTTTTTGTTTGCGTTGTGCGCTGCGGCGCACAACGCAAATGTGAACGTAGCCTTAAGGAAGCCCCAGCAAGCTGGAGCATGCAAAAATTGCCACAAAACTCAGTTTTGCTCCTCTCCACGGAAATCTTTAGTAAAAGGTGAAAGATTTTTACGTTCTGAAGAGAAGCCAGAGTATACTGGGCAAGGGCCTCCTCCCGACCTACCACCATGGCAGAAGCCTTCACTTGGCCCAGGGAGAGCACCTAGAAGTGGGTGCGTGGTTTGGTGATGGAAAAACAGAAACGGCAACAGCCCATCGTCCGCAGGCTGCTCTGTTCTCAGCTCTATGCTGCTGACAGAGCATCACCTGTTCCGCTGCCCGGAAGAAGGCCATCCATGGCTTCAATATGCAAATGAGGGCCTCTTCCCAGCAACCCCAGGGTTCAGTCTCCCACCAAAACCCCACCCACCCATTCCTTTATTCTGTTGTTGAACCCAATTAAGGAAGCCCCAGCAAGCTGGAGCATGCAAAAATTGCCACAAAACTCAGTTTTGCTCCTCTCCACGGAAATCTTTAGCAAAAGGCGAAAGATTTTTACGTTCTGAAAAGAAGCCAGCGTATACTGGGCAAGGGCCTCCTCCCGACCTACCGCCATGGCAGCAGCCCTCACTTGGCCCAGGGAGAGCACCTAGAAGTGGGTGCGTGGTTTGGTGATGGAAAAACAAAAACGGCAACAGCCCATCGTCCGCAGGCTGCTCTGTTCTCAGCTCTATGCTGCTGACAGAGCATCACCTGTTCCGCTGCCCGGAAGAAGGCCATCCATGGCTACAATATGCAAATGAGGGCCTCTTCCCAGCAACCCCAGGGTTCAGTCTCCCACCGAAACCCCACCCACCCATTCCTTTATTCTGTTGTTGAACCCAATTAAGGAAGCCCCAGGAAGCTGGAGCATGCAAAAATTGCCACAAAACTCAGTTTTGCTCCTCTCCACGGAAATCTTTAGTAAAAGGCGAAAGATTTTTACGTTCTGAAGAGAATCCAGAGTATACTGGGCAAGGGCCTCCTCCCGACCTACCACCATGGCAGCAGCCCTCACTTGGCCCAGGGAGAGCACCTAGAAGTGGGTGCGTGGTTTGGTGATGGAAAAACAAAAACGGCAACAGCCCATCGTCCGCAGGCTGCTCTGTTCTCAGCTCTATGCTGCTGACAGAGCATCACCTGTTCCGCTGCCCGGAAGAAGGCCATCCATGGCTACAATATGCAAATGAGGGCCTCTTCCCAGCAACCACAGGGTTCAGTCTCCCACCGAAACCCCACCCACCCATTCCTTTATTCTGTTGTTGAACCCAATTAAGGAAGCCCCAGGAAGCTGGAGCATGCAAAAATTGCCACAAAACTCAGTTTTGCTCCTCTCCACGGAAATCTTTAGTAAAAGGCGAAAGATTTTTACGTTCTGAAGAGAAGCCAGAGTATACTGGGCAAGGGCCTCCTCCCGACCTACCACCATGGCAGCAGCCCTCACTTGGCCCAGGGAGAGCACCTAGAAGTGGGTGCGTGGTTTGGTGATGGAAAAACAAAAACGGCAACAGCCCATCGTCCGCAGGCTGCTCTGTTCTCAGCTCTATGCTGCTGACAGAGCATCACCTGTTCCGCTGCCCGGAAGAAGGCCATCCATGGCTACAATATGCAAATGAGGGCCTCTTCCCAGCAACCACAGGGTTCAGTCTCCCACCGAAACCCCACCCACCCATTCCTTTATTCTGTTGTTGAACCCAATTAAGGAAGCCCCAGCAAGCTGGAGCATGCAAAAATTGCCACAAAACTCAGTTTTGCTCCTCTCCACGGAAATCTTTAGTAAAAGGCGAAAGATTTTTACGTTTTGAAGAGAAGCTAGAGTATACTGGGCAAGGGCCTCCTCCGGACCTACCACCATGGCAGCAGCCCTCACTTGGCCCAGGGAGAGCACCTAGAAGTGGGTGCGTTGTTTGGTGATGGAAAAACAAAAACGGCAACAGCCCATCGTCCGCAGGCTGCTCTGTTCTCAGCTCTATGTGCTGACAGAGCATCACCTGTTCCGCTGCCCGGAAGAAGGCCATCCATGGCTACAATATGCAAATGAGGGCCTCTTCCCAGCAACCCCAGGGTTCAGTCTCCCACCGAAACCCCACCCACCCATTCCTTTATTCTGTTGTTGAACCCAGTTAAGGAAGCCCCAACAAGCTGGAGCATGCAAAAATTGCCACAAAACTCAGTTTTGCTCCTCTCCACGGAAATCTTTAGTAAAAGGCGAAAGATTTTTACGTTCTGAAGAGAAGCCAGAGTATACTGGGCAAGGGCCTCCTCCCGACCTACCACCATGGCAGCAGCCCTCACTTGGCCCAGGGAGAGCACCTAGAAGTGGGTGCGTGGTTTGGTGATGGAAAAACAAAAACGGCAACAGCCCATCGTCCGCAGGCTGCTCTGTTCTCAGCTCTATGCTGCTGACAGAGCATCACCTGTTCCGCTGCCCGGAAGAAGGCCATCCATGGCTACAATATGCAAATGAGGGCCTCTTCCCAGCAACCACAGGGTTCAGTCTCCCACCGAAACCCCACCCACCCATTCCTTTATTCTGTTGTTGAACCCAATTAAGGAAGCCCCAGGAAGCTGGAGCATGCAAAAATTGCCACAAAACTCAGTTTTGCTCCTCTCCACGGAAATCTTTAGTAAAAGGCGAAAGATTTTTACGTTCTGAAGAGAAGCCAGAGTATACTGGGCAAGGGCCTCCTCCCGACCTACCACCATGGCAGCAGCCCTCACTTGGCCCAGGGAGAGCACCTAGAAGTGGGTGCGTGGTTTGGTGATGGAAAAACAAAAACGGCAACAGCCCATCGTCCGCAGGCTGCTCTGTTCTCAGCTCTATGCTGCTGACAGAGCATCACCTGTTCCGCTGCCCGGAAGAAGGCCATCCATGGCTACAATATGCAAATGAGGGCCTCTTCCCAGCAACCACAGGGTTCAGTCTCCCACCGAAACCCCACCCACCCATTCCTTTATTCTGTTGTTGAACCCAATTAAGGAAGCCCCAGCAAGCTGGAGCATGCAAAAATTGCCACAAAACTCAGTTTTGCTCCTCTCCACGGAAATCTTTAGTAAAAGGCGAAAGATTTTTACGTTCTGAAGAGAAGCCAGAGTATACTGGGCAAGGGCCTCCTCCCGACCTACCACCATGGCAGCAGCCTTCACTTGGCCCAGGGAGAGCACCTAGAAGTGGGTGCGTGGTTTGGTGATGGAAAAACAGAAACGGCAACAGCCCATCGTCCGCAGGCTGCTCTGTTCTCAGCTCTATGCTGCTGACAGAGCATCACCTGTTCCGCTGCCCGGAAGAAGGCCATCCATGGCTTCAATATGCAAATGAGGGCCTCTTCCCAGCAACCCCAGGGTTCAGTCTCCCACCAAAACCCCACCCACCCATTCCTTTATTCTGTTGTTGAACCCAATTAAGGAAGCCCCAGCAAGCTGGAGCATGCAAAAATTGCCACAAAACTCAGTTTTGCTCCTCTCCACGGAAATCTTTAGTAAAAGGCGAAAGATTTTTACGTTCTGAAGAGAATCCAGAGTATACTGGGCAAGGGCCTCCTCCCGACCTACCACCATGGCAGCAGCCCTCACTTGGCCCAGGGAGAGCACCTAGAAGTGGGTGCGTGGTTTGGTGATGGAAAAACAAAAACGGCAACAGCCCATCGTCCGCAGGCTGCTCTGTTCTCAGCTCTATGCTGCTGACAGAGCATCACCTGTTCCGCTGCCCGGAAGAAGGCCATCCATGGCTACAATATGCAAATAAGGGCCTCTTCCCAGCAACCCCAGGGTTCAGTCTCCCACCGAAACCCCACCCACCCATTCCTTTATTCTGTTGTTGAACCCAATTAAGGAAACCCCAGCAAGCTGGAGCATGCAAAAATTGCCACAAAACTCAGTTTTGCTCCTCTCCACGGATATCTTTAGTAAAAGGCGAAAGATTTTTACGTTCTGAAGTGAAGCCAGAGTATACTGGGCAAGGGTCTCCTCCCGACCTACCACCATGGCAGCAGCCCTCACTTGGCCCAGGGAGAGCACCTAGAAGTGGGTGCGTGGTTTGGTGATGGAAAAACAAAAACGGCAACAGCCCATCGTCCGCAGGCTGCTCTGTTCTCAGCTCTATGTGCTGACAGAACATCACCTGTTCCGCTGCCCGGAAGAAGGCCATCCATGGCTACAATATGCAAATGAGGGCCTCTTCCCAGCAACCCCAGGGTTCAGTCTCCCACCGAAACCCCACCCACCCATTCCTTTATTCTGTTGTTGAACCCAGTTAAGGAAGCCCCAGCAAGCTGGAGCATGCAAAAATTGCCACAAAACTCAGTTTTGCTCCTCTCCACGGAAATCTTTAGTAAAAGGCGAAAGATTTTTACGTTCTGAAGTGAAGCCAGAGTATACTGGGCAAGGGCCTCCTCCCGACCTACCACCATGGCAGCAGCCCTCACTTGGCCCAGGGAGAGCACCTAGAAGTGGGTGCGTGGTTTGGTGATGGAAAAACAAAAACGGCAACAGCCCATCGTCCGCAGGCTGCTCTGTTCTCAGCTCTATGTGCTGACAGAACATCACCTGTTCCGCTGCCCGGAAGAAGGCCATCCATGGCTACAATATGCAAATGAGGGCCTCTTCCCAGCAACCCCAGGGTTCAGTCTCCCACCGAAACCCCACCCACCCATTCCTTTATTCTGTTGTTGAACCCAGTTAAGGAAGCCCCAGCAAGCTGGAGCATGCAAAAATTGCCACAAAACTCAGTTTTGCTCCTCTCCACGGAAATCTTTAGTAAAAGGCGAAAGATTTTTACGTTCTGAAGAGAAGCCAGAGTATACTGGGCAAGGGCCTCCTCCCGACCTACCACCATGGCAGCAGCCCTCACTTGGCCCAGGGAGAGCACCTAGAAGTGGGTGCGTGGTTTGGTGATGGAAAAACAAAAACGGCAACAGCCCATCGTCCGCAGGCTGCTCTGTTCTCAGCTCTATGCTGCTGACAGAGCATCACCTGTTCCGCTGCCCGGAAGAAGGCCATCCATGGCTACAATATGCAAATGAGGGCCTCTTCCCAGCAACCACAGGGTTCAGTCTCCCACCGAAACCCCACCCACCCATTCCTTTATTCTGTTGTTGAACCCAATTAAGGAAGCCCCAGCAAGCTGGAGCATGCAAAAATTGCCACAAAACTCAGTTTTGCTCCTCTCCACGGAAATCTTTAGTAAAAGGCGAAAGATTTTTACGTTCTGAAGAGAAGCCAGAGTATACTGGGCAAGGGCCTCCTCCCGACCTACCACCATGGCAGAAGCCTTCACTTGGCCCAGGGAGAGCACCTAGAAGTGGGTGCGTGGTTTGGTGATGGAAAAACAGAAACGGCAACAGCCCATCGTCCGCAGGCTGCTCTGTTCTCAGCTCTATGCTGCTGACAGAGCATCACCTGTTCCGCTGCCCGGAAGAAGGCCATCCATGGCTTCAATATGCAAATGAGGGCCTCTTCCCAGCAACCCCAGGGTTCAGTCTCCCACCAAAACCCCACCCACCCTTTCCTTTATTCTGTTGTTGAACCCAATTAAGGAAGCCCCAGCAAGCTGGAGCATGCAAAAATTGCCACAAAACTCAGTTTTGCTCCTCTCCACGGAAATCTTTAGCAAAAGGCGAAAGATTTTTACGTTCTGAAAAGAAGCCAGAGTATACTGGGCAAGGGCCTCCTCCCGACCTACCGCCATGGCAGCAGCCCTCACTTGGCCCAGGGAGAGCACCTAGAAGTGGGTGCGTGGTTTGGTGATGGAAAAACAAAAACGGCAACAGCCCATCGTCCGCAGGCTGCTCTGTTCTCAGCTCTATGCTGCTGACAGAGCATCACCTGTTCCGCTGCCCGGAAGAAGGCCATCCATGGCTACAATATGCAAATGAGGGCCTCTTCCCAGCAACCCCAGGGTTCAGTCTCCCACCGAAACCCCACCCACCCATTCCTTTATTCTGTTGTTGAACCCAATTAAGGAAGCCCCAGGAAGCTGGAGCATGCAAAAATTGCCACAAAACTCAGTTTTGCTCCTCTCCACGGAAATCTTTAGTAAAAGGCGAAAGATTTTTACGTTCTGAAGAGAATCCAGAGTATACTGGGCAAGGGCCTCCTCCCGACCTACCACCATGGCAGCAGCCCTCACTTGGCCCAGGGAGAGCACCTAGAAGTGGGTGCGTGGTTTGGTGATGGAAAAACAAAAACGGCAACAGCCCATCGTCCGCAGGCTGCTCTGTTCTCAGCTCTATGCTGCTGACAGAGCATCACCTGTTCCGCTGCCCGGAAGAAGGCCATTCATGGCTACAATATGCAAATGAGGGCCTCTTCCCAGCAACCACAGGGTTCAGTCTCCCACCGAAACCCCACCCACCCATTCCTTTATTCTGTTGTTGAACCCAATTAAGGAAGCCCCAGGAAGCTGGAGCATGCAAAAATTGCCACAAAACTCAGTTTTGCTCCTCTCCACGGAAATCTTTAGTAAAAGGCGAAAGATTTTTACGTTCTGAAGAGAATCCAGAGTATACTGGGCAAGGGCCTCCTCCCGACCTACCACCATGGCAGCAGCCCTCACTTGGCCCAGGGAGAGCACCTAGAAGTGGGTGCGTGGTTTGGTGATGGAAAAACAAAAACGGCAACAGCCCATCGTCCGCAGGCTGCTCTGTTCTCAGCTCTATGCTGCTGACAGAGCATCACCTGTTCCGCTGCCCGGAAGAAGGCCATCCATGGCTACAATATGCAAATGAGGGCCTCTTCCCAGCAACCACAGGGTTCAGTCTCCCACCGAAACCCCACCCACCCATTCCTTTATTCTGTTGTTGAACCCAATTAAGGAAGCCCCAGCAAGCTGGAGCATGCAAAAATTGCCACAAAACTCAGTTTTGCTCCTCTCCACGGAAATCTTTAGTAAAAGGCGAAAGATTTTTACGTTCTGAAGAGAAGCCAGAGTATACTGGGCAAGGGCCTCCTCCCGACCTACCACCATGGCAGCAGCCTTCACTTGGCCCAGGGAGAGCACCTAGAAGTGGGTGCGTGGTTTGGTGATGGAAAAACAGAAACGGCAACAGCCCATCGTCCGCAGGCTGCTCTGTTCTCAGCTCTATGCTGCTGACAGAGCATCACCTGTTCCGCTGCCCGGAAGAAGGCCATCCATGGCTTCAATATGCAAATGAGGGCCTCTTCCCAGCAACCCCAGGGTTCAGTCTCCCACCAAAACCCCACCCACCCATTCCTTTATTCTGTTGTTGAACCCAATTAAGGAAGCCCCAGCAAGCTGGAGCATGCAAAAATTGCCACAAAACTCAGTTTTGCTCCTCTCCACGGAAATCTTTAGTAAAAGGCGAAAGATTTTTACGTTCTGAAGAGAAGCCAGAGTATACTGGGCAAGGGCCTCCTCCCGACCTACCACCATGGCAGCAGCCCTCACTTGGCCCAGGGAGAGCACCTAGAAGTGGGTGCGTGGTTTGGTGATGGAAAAACAAAAACGGCAACAGCCCATCGTCCGCAGGCTGCTCTGTTCTCAGCTCTATGTGCTGACAGAGCATCACCTGTTCCGCTGCCCGGAAGAAGGCCATCCATGGCTACAATATGCAAATGAGGGCCTCTTCCCAGCAACCCCAGGGTTCAGTCTCCCACCGAAACCCCACCCACCCATTCCTTTATTCTGTTGTTGAACCCAGTTAAGGAAGCCCCAGCAAGCTGGAGCATGCAAAAATTGCCACAAAACTCAGTTTTGCTCCTCTCCACGGAAATCTTTAGTAAAAGGCGAAAGATTTTTACGTTCTGAAGAGAAGCCGGAGTATACTGGGCAAGGGCCTCCTCCCGACCTACCACCATGGCAGCAGCCCTCACTTGGCCCAGGGAGAGCACCTAGAAGTGGGTGCGTGGTTTGGTGATGGAAAAACAAAAACGGCAAAAGCCCATCGTCCGCAGGCTGCTCTGTTCTCAGCTCTATGCTGCTGACAGAGCATCACCTGTTCCGCTGCCCGGAAGAAGGCCATCCATGGCTACAATATGCAAATGAGGGCCTCTTCCCAGCAACCACAGGGTTCAGTCTCCCACCGAAACCCCACCCACCCATTCCTTTATTCTGTTGTTGAACCCAATTAAGGAAGCCCCAGCAAGCTGGAGCATGCAAAAATTGCCACAAAACTCAGTTTTGCTCCTCTCCACGGAAATCTTTAGTAAAAGGCGAAAGATTTTTACGTTCTGAAGAGAAGCCAGAGTATACTGGGCAAGGGCCTCCTCCCGACCTACCACCATGGCAGAAGCCTTCACTTGGCCCAGGGAGAGCACCTAGAAGTGGGTGCGTGGTTTGGTGATGGAAAAACAGAAACGGCAACAGCCCATCGTCCGCAGGCTGCTCTGTTCTCAGCTCTATGCTGCTGACAGAGCATCACCTGTTCCGCTGCCCGGAAGAAGGCCATCCATGGCTTCAATATGCAAATGAGGGCCTCTTCCCAGCAACCCCAGGGTTCAGTCTCCCACCAAAACCCCACCCACCCATTCCTTTATTCTGTTGTTGAACCCAATTAAGGAAGCCCCAGCAAGCTGGAGCATGCAAAAATTGCCACAAAACTCAGTTTTGCTCCTCTCCACGGAAATCTTTAGCAAAAGGCGAAAGATTTTTACGTTCTGAAAAGAAGCCAGCGTATACTGGGCAAGGGCCTCCTCCCGACCTACCGCCATGGCAGCAGCCCTCACTTGGCCCAGGGAGAGCACCTAGAAGTGGGTGCGTGGTTTGGTGATGGAAAAACAAAAACGGCAACAGCCCATCGTCCGCAGGCTGCTCTGTTCTCAGCTCTATGCTGCTGACAGAGCATCACCTGTTCCGCTGCCCGGAAGAAGGCCATCCATGGCTACAATATGCAAATGAGGGCCTCTTCCCAGCAACCCCAGGGTTCAGTCTCCCACCGAAACCCCACCCACCCATTCCTTTATTCTGTTGTTGAACCCAATTAAGGAAGCCCCAGGAAGCTGGAGCATGCAAAAATTGCCACAAAACTCAGTTTTGCTCCTCTCCACGGAAATCTTTAGTAAAAGGCGAAAGATTTTTACGTTCTGAAGAGAATCCAGAGTATACTGGGCAAGGGCCTCCTCCCGACCTACCACCATGGCAGCAGCCCTCACTTGGCCCAGGGAGAGCACCTAGAAGTGGGTGCGTGGTTTGGTGATGGAAAAACAAAAACGGCAACAGCCCATCGTCCGCAGGCTGCTCTGTTCTCAGCTCTATGCTGCTGACAGAGCATCACCTGTTCCGCTGCCCGGAAGAAGGCCATCCATGGCTACAATATGCAAATGAGGGCCTCTTCCCAGCAACCACAGGGTTCAGTCTCCCACCGAAACCCCACCCACCCATTCCTTTATTCTGTTGTTGAACCCAATTAAGGAAGCCCCAGGAAGCTGGAGCATGCAAAAATTGCCACAAAACTCAGTTTTGCTCCTCTCCACGGAAATCTTTAGTAAAAGGCGAAAGATTTTTACGTTTTGAAGAGAAGCTAGAGTATACTGGGCAAGGGCCTCCTCCGGACCTACCACCATGGCAGCAGCCCTCACTTGGCCCAGGGAGAGCACCTAGAAGTGGGTGCGTTGTTTGGTGATGGAAAAACAAAAACGGCAACAGCCCATCGTCCGCAGGCTGCTCTGTTCTCAGCTCTATGTGCTGACAGAGCATCACCTGTTCCGCTGCCCGGAAGAAGGCCATCCATGGCTACAATATGCAAATGAGGGCCTCTTCCCAGCAACCCCAGGGTTCAGTCTCCCACCGAAACCCCACCCACCCATTCCTTTATTCTGTTGTTGAACCCAGTTAAGGAAGCCCCAGCAAGCTGGAGCATGCAAAAATTGCCACAAAACTCAGTTTTGCTCCTCTCCACGGAAATCTTTAGTAAAAGGCGAAAGATTTTTACGTTCTGAAGAGAAGCCAGAGTATACTGGGCAAGGGCCTCCTCCCGACCTACCACCATGGCAGCAGCCCTCACTTGGCCCAGGGAGAGCACCTAGAAGTGGGTGCGTGGTTTGGTGATGGAAAAACAAAAACGGCAACAGCCCATCGTCCGCAGGCTGCTCTGTTCTCAGCGCTATGCTGCTGACAGAGCATCACCTGTTCCGCTGCCCGGAAGAAGGCCATCCATGGCTACAATATGCAAATGAGGGCCTCTTCCCAGCAACCCCAGGGTTCAGTCTCCCACCGAAACCCCACCCACCCACCCATTCCTTTATTCTGTTGTTGAACCCAATTAAGGAAGCCCCAGGAAGCTGGAGCATGCAAAAATTGCCACAAAACTCAGTTTTGCTCCTCTCCACGGAAATCTTTAGTAAAAGGCGAAAGATTTTTACGTTCTGAAGAGAAGCCAGAGTATACTGGGCAAGGGCCTCCTCCCGACCTACCACCATGGCAGCAGCCCTCACTTGGCCCAGGGAGAGCACCTAGAAGTGGGTGCGTGGTTTGGTGATGGAAAAACAAAAACGGCAACAGCCCATCGTCCGCAGGCTGCTCTGTTCTCAGCTCTATGCTGCTGACAGAGCATCACCTGTTCCGCTGCCCGGAAGAAGGCCATCCATGGCTACAATATGCAAATGAGGGCCTCTTCCCAGCAACCACAGGGTTCAGTCTCCCACCGAAACCCCACCCACCCATTCCTTTATTCTGTTGTTGAACCCAATTAAGGAAGCCCCAGGAAGCTGGAGCATGCAAAAATTGCCACAAAACTCAGTTTTGCTCCTCTCCACGGAAATCTTTAGTAAAAGGCGAAAGATTTTTACGTTCTGAAGAGAAGCCAGAGTGTACTGGGCAAGGGCCTCCTCCCGACCTACCACCATGGCAGCAGCCCTCACTTGGCCCAGGGAGAGCACCTAGAAGTGGGTGCGTGGTTTGGTGATGGAAAAACAAAAACGGCAACAGCCCATCGTCCGCAGGCTGCTCTGTTCTCAGCTCTATGCTGCTGACAGAGCATCACCTGTTCCGCTGCCCGGAAGAAGGCCATCCATGGCTACAATATGCAAATGAGGGCCTCTTCCCAGCAACCACAGGGTTCAGTCTCCCACCGAAACCCCACCCACCCATTCCTTTATTCTGTTGTTGAACCCAATTAAGGAAGCCCCAGCAAGCTGGAGCATGCAAAAATTGCCACAAAACTCAGTTTTGCTCCTCTCCACGGAAATCTTTAGTAAAAGGCGAAAGATTTTTACGTTCTGAAGAGAAGCCAGAGTATACTGGGCAAGGGCCTCCTCCCGACCTACCACCATGGCAGCAGCCTTCACTTGGCCCAGGGAGAGCACCTAGAAGTGGGTGCGTGGTTTGGTGATGGAAAAACAGAAACGGCAACAGCCCATCGTCCGCAGGCTGCTCTGTTCTCAGCTCTATGCTGCTGACAGAGCATCACCTGTTCCGCTGCCCGGAAGAAGGCCATCCATGGCTTCAATATGCAAATGAGGGCCTCTTCCCAGCAACCCCAGGGTTCAGTCTCCCACCAAAACCCCACCCACCCATTCCTTTATTCTGTTGTTGAACCCAATTAAGGAAGCCCCAGCAAGCTGGAGCATGCAAAAATTGCCACAAAACTCAGTTTTGCTCCTCTCCACGGAAATCTTTAGTAAAAGGCGAAAGATTTTTACGTTCTGAAGAGAATCCAGAGTATACTGGGCAAGGGCCTCCTCCCGACCTACCACCATGGCAGCAGCCCTCACTTGGCCCAGGGAGAGCACCTAGAAGTGGGTGCGTGGTTTGGTGATGGAAAAACAAAAACGGCAACAGCCCATCGTCCGCAGGCTGCTCTGTTCTCAGCTCTATGCTGCTGACAGAGCATCACCTGTTCCGCTGCCCGGAAGAAGGCCATCCATGGCTACAATATGCAAATAAGGGCCTCTTCCCAGCAACCCCAGGGTTCAGTCTCCCACCGAAACCCCACCCACCCATTCCTTTATTCTGTTGTTGAACCCAATTAAGGAAACCCCAGCAAGCTGGAGCATGCAAAAATTGCCACAAAACTCAGTTTTGCTCCTCTCCACGGATATCTTTAGTAAAAGGCGAAAGATTTTTACGTTCTGAAGTGAAGCCAGAGTATACTGGGCAAGGGTCTCCTCCCGACCTACCACCATGGCAGCAGCCCTCACTTGGCCCAGGGAGAGCACCTAGAAGTGGGTGCGTGGTTTGGTGATGGAAAAACAAAAACGGCAACAGCCCATCGTCCGCAGGCTGCTCTGTTCTCAGCTCTATGTGCTGACAGAACATCACCTGTTCCGCTGCCCGGAAGAAGGCCATCCATGGCTACAATATGCAAATGAGGGCCTCTTCCCAGCAACCCCAGGGTTCAGTCTCCCACCGAAACCCCACCCACCCATTCCTTTATTCTGTTGTTGAACCCAGTTAAGGAAGCCCCAGCAAGCTGGAGCATGCAAAAATTGCCACAAAACTCAGTTTTGCTCCTCTCCACGGAAATCTTTAGTAAAAGGCGAAAGATTTTTACGTTCTGAAGTGAAGCCAGAGTATACTGGGCAAGGGCCTCCTCCCGACCTACCACCATGGCAGCAGCCCTCACTTGGCCCAGGGAGAGCACCTAGAAGTGGGTGCGTGGTTTGGTGATGGAAAAACAAAAACGGCAACAGCCCATCGTCCGCAGGCTGCTCTGTTCTCAGCTCTATGCTGCTGACAGAGCATCACCTGTTCCGCTGCCCGGAAGAAGGCCATCCATGGCTACAATATGCAAATGAGGGCCTCTTCCCAGCAACCACAGGGTTCAGTCTCCCACCGAAACCCCACCCACCCATTCCTTTATTCTGTTGTTGAACCCAATTAAGGAAGCCCCAGCAAGCTGGAGCATGCAAAAATTGCCACAAAACTCAGTTTTGCTCCTCTCCACGGAAATCTTTAGTAAAAGGCGAAAGATTTTTACGTTCTGAAGAGAAGCCAGAGTATACTGGGCAAGGGCCTCCTCCCGACCTACCACCATGGCAGAAGCCTTCACTTGGCCCAGGGAGAGCACCTAGAAGTGGGTGCGTGGTTTGGTGATGGAAAAACAGAAACGGCAACAGCCCATCGTCCGCAGGCTGCTCTGTTCTCAGCTCTATGCTGCTGACAGAGCATCACCTGTTCCGCTGCCCGGAAGAAGGCCATCCATGGCTTCAATATGCAAATGAGGGCCTCTTCCCAGCAACCCCAGGGTTCAGTCTCCCACCAAAACCCCACCCACCCTTTCCTTTATTCTGTTGTTGAACCCAATTAAGGAAGCCCCAGCAAGCTGGAGCATGCAAAAATTGCCACAAAACTCAGTTTTGCTCCTCTCCACGGAAATCTTTAGCAAAAGGCGAAAGATTTTTACGTTCTGAAAAGAAGCCAGAGTATACTGGGCAAGGGCCTCCTCCCGACCTACCGCCATGGCAGCAGCCCTCACTTGGCCCAGGGAGAGCACCTAGAAGTGGGTGCGTGGTTTGGTGATGGAAAAACAAAAACGGCAACAGCCCATCGTCCGCAGGCTGCTCTGTTCTCAGCTCTATGCTGCTGACAGAGCATCACCTGTTCCGCTGCCCGGAAGAAGGCCATCCATGGCTACAATATGCAAATGAGGGCCTCTTCCCAGCAACCCCAGGGTTCAGTCTCCCACCGAAACCCCACCCACCCATTCCTTTATTCTGTTGTTGAACCCAATTAAGGAAGCCCCAGGAAGCTGGAGCATGCAAAAATTGCCACAAAACTCAGTTTTGCTCCTCTCCACGGAAATCTTTAGTAAAAGGCGAAAGATTTTTACGTTCTGAAGAGAATCCAGAGTATACTGGGCAAGGGCCTCCTCCCGACCTACCACCATGGCAGCAGCCCTCACTTGGCCCAGGGAGAGCACCTAGAAGTGGGTGCGTGGTTTGGTGATGGAAAAACAAAAACGGCAACAGCCCATCGTCCGCAGGCTGCTCTGTTCTCAGCTCTATGCTGCTGACAGAGCATCACCTGTTCCGCTGCCCGGAAGAAGGCCATCCATGGCTACAATATGCAAATGAGGGCCTCTTCCCAGCAACCACAGGGTTCAGTCTCCCACCGAAACCCCACCCACCCATTCCTTTATTCTGTTGTTGAACCCAATTAAGGAAGCCCCAGGAAGCTGGAGCATGCAAAAATTGCCACAAAACTCAGTTTTGCTCCTCTCCACGGAAATCTTTAGTAAAAGGCGAAAGATTTTTACGTTCTGAAGAGAATCCAGAGTATACTGGGCAAGGGCCTCCTCCCGACCTACCACCATGGCAGCAGCCCTCACTTGGCCCAGGGAGAGCACCTAGAAGTGGGTGCATGGTTTGGTGATGGAAAAACAAAAACGGCAACAGCCCATCGTCCGCAGGCTGCTCTGTTCTCAGCTCTATGCTGCTGACAGAGCATCACCTGTTCCGCTGCCCGGAAGAAGGCCATCCATGGCTACAATATGCAAATGAGGGCCTCTTCCCAGCAACCACAGGGTTCAGTCTCCCACCGAAACCCCACCCACCCATTCCTTTATTCTGTTGTTGAACCCAATTAAGGAAGCCCCAGCAAGCTGGAGCATGCAAAAATTGCCACAAAACTCAGTTTTGCTCCTCTCCACGGAAATCTTTAGTAAAAGGCGAAAGATTTTTACGTTCTGAAGAGAAGCCAGAGTATACTGGGCAAGGGCCTCCTCCCGACCTACCACCATGGCAGCAGCCTTCACTTGGCCCAGGGAGAGCACCTAGAAGTGGGTGCGTGGTTTGGTGATGGAAAAACAGAAACGGCAACAGCCCATCGTCCGCAGGCTGCTCTGTTCTCAGCTCTATGCTGCTGACAGAGCATCACCTGTTCCGCTGCCCGGAAGAAGGCCATCCATGGCTTCAATATGCAAATGAGGGCCTCTTCCCAGCAACCCCAGGGTTCAGTCTCCCACCAAAACCCCACCCACCCATTCCTTTATTCTGTTGTTGAACCCAATTAAGGAAGCCCCAGCAAGCTGGAGCATGCAAAAATTGCCACAAAACTCAGTTTTGCTCCTCTCCACGGAAATCTTTAGTAAAAGGCGAAAGATTTTTACGTTCTGAAGAGAAGCCAGAGTATACTGGGCAAGGGCCTCCTCCCGACCTACCACCATGGCAGCAGCCCTCACTTGGCCCAGGGAGAGCACCTAGAAGTGGGTGCGTGGTTTGGTGATGGAAAAACAAAAATGGCAACAGCCCATCGTCCGCAGGCTGCTCTGTTCTCAGCTCTATGCTGCTGACAGAGCATCACCTGTTCCGCTGCCCGGAAGAAGGCCATCCATGGCTACAATATGCAAATAAGGGCCTCTTCCCAGCAACCCCAGGGTTCAGTCTCCCACCGAAACCCCACCCACCCATTCCTTTATTCTGTTGTTGAACCCAATTAAGGAAACCCCAGCAAGCTGGAGCATGCAAAAATTGCCACAAAACTCAGTTTTGCTCCTCTCCACGGATATCTTTAGTAAAAGGCGAAAGATTTTTACGTTCTGAAGTGAAGCCAGAATATACTGGGCAAGGGCCTCCTCCCGACCTACCACCATGGCAGCAGCCCTCACTTGGCCCAGGGAGAGCACCTAGAAGTGGGTGCGTGGTTTGGTGATGGAAAAACAAAAACGGCAACAGCCCATCGTCCGCAGGCTGCTCTGTTCTCAGCTCTATGTGCTGACAGAGCATCACCTGTTCCGCTGCCCGGAAGAAGGCCATCCATGGCTACAATATGCAAATGAGGGCCTCTTCCCAGCAACCCCAGGGTTCAGTCTCCCACCGAAACCCCACCCACCCATTCCTTTATTCTGTTGTTGAACCCAGTTAAGGAAGCCCCAGCAAGCTGGAGCATGCAAAAATTGCCACAAAACTCAGTTTTGCTCCTCTCCACGGAAATCTTTAGTAAAAGGCGAAAGATTTTTACGTTCTGAAGAGAAGCCAGAGTATACTGGGCAAGGGCCTCCTCCCGACCTACCACCATGGCAGCAGCCCTCACTTGGCCCAGGGAGAGCACCTAGAAGTGGGTGCGTGGTTTGGTGATGGAAAAACAAAAACGGCAAAAGCCCATCGTCCGCAGGCTGCTCTGTTCTCAGCTCTATGCTGCTGACAGAGCATCACCTGTTCCGCTGCCCGGAAGAAGGCCATCCATGGCTACAATATGCAAATGAGGGCCTCTTCCCAGCAACCACAGGGTTCAGTCTCCCACCGAAACCCCACCCACCCATTCCTTTATTCTGTTGTTGAACCCAATTAAGGAAGCCCCAGCAAGCTGGAGCATGCAAAAATTGCCACAAAACTCAGTTTTGCTCCTCTCCACGGAAATCTTTAGTAAAAGGCGAAAGATTTTTACGTTCTGAAGAGAAGCCAGAGTATACTGGGCAAGGGCCTCCTCCCGACCTACCACCATGGCAGCAGCCTTCACTTGGCCCAGGGAGAGCACCTAGAAGTGGGTGCGTGGTTTGATGATGGAAAAACAGAAACGGCAACAGCCCATCGTCCGCAGGCTGCTCTGTTCTCAGCTCTATGCTGCTGACAGAGCATCACCTGTTCCGCTGCCCGGAGGAAGGCCATCCATGGCTTCAATATGCAAATGAGGGCCTCTTCCCAGCAACCCCAGGGTTCAGTCTCCCACCAAAACCCCACCCACCCATTCCTTTATTCTGTTGTTGAACCCAATTAAGGAAGCCACAGCAAGCTGGAGCATGCAAAAATTGCCACAAAACTCAGTTTTGCTCCTCTCCACGGAAATCTTTAGTAAAAGGCGAAAGATTTTTACGTTCTGAAGAGAAGCCAGAGTATACTGGGCAAGGGCCTCCTCCCGACCTACCGCCATGGCAGCAGCCCTCACTTGGCCCAGGGAGAGCACCTAGAAGTGGGTGCGTGGTTTGGTGATGGAAAAACAAAAACGGCAACAGCCCATCGTCCGCAGGCTGCTCTTTTCTCAGCTCTATGCTGCTGACAGAGCATCACCTGTTCCGCTGCCCGGAAGAAGGCCATCCATGGTTACAATATGCAAATAAGGGCCTCTTCCCAGCAACCCCAGGGTTCAGTCTCCCACCGAAACCCCACCCACCCATTCCTTTATTCTGTTGTTGAACCCAATTAAGGAAACCCCAGCAAGCTGGAGCATGCAAAAATTGCCACAAAACTCAGTTTTGCTCCTCTCCACGGATATCTTTAGTAAAAGGCGAAAGATTTTTACGTTCTGAAGTGAAGCCAGAGTATACTGGGCAAGGGCCTCCTCCCGACCTACCACCATGGCAGCAGCCCTCACTTGGCCCAGGGAGAGCACCTAGAAGTGGGTGCGTGGTTTGGTGATGGAAAAACAAAAACGGCAACAGCCCATCGTCCGCAGGCTGCTCTGTTCTCAGCTCTATGTGCTGACAGAGCATCAACTGTTCCGCTGCCCGGAAGAAGGCCATCCATGGCTACAACATGCAAATGAGGGCCTCTTCCCAGCAACCCCAGGGTTCAGTCTCCCACCGAAACCCCACCCACCCATTCCTTTATTCTGTTGTTGAACCCAGTTAAGGAAGCCCCAGCAAGCTGGAGCATGCAAAAATTGCCACAAAACTCAGTTTTGCTCCTCTCCACGGAAATCTTTAGTAAAAGGCGAAAGATTTTTACGTTCTGAAGAGAAGCCAGAGTATACTGGGCAAGGGCCTCCTCCCGACCTACCACCATGGCAGCAGCCCTCACTTGGCCCAGGGAGAGCACCTAGAAGTGGGTGCGTGGTTTGGTGATGGAAAAACAAAAACGGCAACAGCCCATCGTCCGCAGGCTGCTCTGTTCTCAGCTCTATGCTGCTGACAGAGCATCACCTGTTCCGCTGCCCGGAAGAAGGCCATCCATGGCTACAATATGCAAATGAGGGCCTCTTCCCAGCAACCACAGAGTTCAGTCTCCCACCGAAACCCCACCCACCCATTCCTTTATTCTGTTGTTGAACCCAATTAAGGAAGCCCCAGGAAGCTGGAGCATGCAAAAATTGCCACAAAACTCAGTTTTGCTCCTCTCCACGGAAATCTTTAGTAAAAGGCGAAAGATTTTTACGTTCTGAAGAGAATCCAGAGTATACTGGGCAAGGGCCTCCTCCCGACCTACCACCATGGCAGCAGCCCTCACTTGGCCCAGGGAGAGCACCTAGAAGTGGGTGCGTGGTTTGGTGATGGAAAAACAAAAACGGCAACAGCCCATCGTCCGCAGGCTGCTCTGTTCTCAGCTCTATGCTGCTGACAGAGCATCACCTGTTCCGCTGCCCGGAAGAAGGCCATCCATGGCTACAATATGCAAATGAGGGCCTCTTCCCAGCAACCACAGGGTTCAGTCTCCCACCGAAACCCCACCCACCCATTCCTTTATTCTGTTGTTGAACCCAATTAAGGAAGCCCCAGCAAGCTGGAGCATGCAAAAATTGCCACAAAACTCAGTTTTGCTCCTCTCCACGGAAATCTTTAGTAAAAGGCGAAAGATTTTTACGTTCTGAAGAGAAGCCAGAGTATACTGGGCAAGGGCCTCCTCCCGACCTACCACCATGGCAGCAGCCTTCACTTGGCCCAGGGAGAGCACCTAGAAGTGGGTGCGTGGTTTGGTGATGGAAAAACAGAAACGGCAACAGCCCATCGTCCGCAGGCTGCTCTGTTCTCAGCTCTATGCTGCTGACAGAGCATCACCTGTTCCGCTGCCCGGAAGAAGGCCATCCATGGCTTCAATATGCAAATGAGGGCCTCTTCCCAGCAACCCCAGGGTTCAGTCTCCCACCAAAACCCCACCCACCCATTCCTTTATTCTGTTGTTGAACCCAATTAAGGAAGCCCCAGCAAGCTGGAGCATGCAAAAATTGCCACAAAACTCAGTTTTGCTCCTCTCCACGGAAATCTTTAGTAAAAGGCGAAAGATTTTTACGTTCTGAAGAGAAGCCAGAGTATACTGGGCAAGGGCCTCCTCCCGACCTACCACCATGGCAGCAGCCCTCACTTGGCCCAGGGAGAGCACCTAGAAGTGGGTGCGTGGTTTGGTGATGGAAAAACAAAAACGGCAACAGCCCATCGTCCGCAGGCTGCTCTGTTCTCAGCTCTATGTGCTGACAGAGCATCACCTGTTCCGCTGCCCGGAAGAAGGCCATCCATGGCTACAATATGCAAATGAGGGCCTCTTCCCAGCAACCCCAGGGTTCAGTCTCCCACCGAAACCCCACCCACCCATTCCTTTATTCTGTTGTTGAACCCAGTTAAGGAAGCCCCAGCAAGCTGGAGCATGCAAAAATTGCCACAAAACTCAGTTTTGCTCCTCTCCACGGAAATCTTTAGTAAAAGGCGAAAGATTTTTACGTTCTGAAGAGAAGCCAGAGTATACTGGGCAAGGGCCTCCTCCCGACCTACCACCATGGCAGCAGCCCTCACTTGGCCCAGGGAGAGCACCTAGAAGTGGGTGCGTGGTTTGGTGATGGAAAAACAAAAACGGCAAAAGCCCATCGTCCGCAGGCTGCTCTGTTCTCAGCTCTATGCTGCTGACAGAGCATCACCTGTTCCGCTGCCCGGAAGAAGGCCATCCATGGCTACAATATGCAAATGAGGGCCTCTTCCCAGCAACCACAGGGTTCAGTCTCCCACCGAAACCCCACCCACCCATTCCTTTATTCTGTTGTTGAACCCAATTAAGGAAGCCCCAGCAAGCTGGAGCATGCAAAAATTGCCACAAAACTCAGTTTTGCTCCTCTCCACGGAAATCTTTAGTAAAAGGCGAAAGATTTTTACGTTCTGAAGAGAAGCCAGAGTATACTGGGCAAGGGCCTCCTCCCGACCTACCACCATGGCAGAAGCCTTCACTTGGCCCAGGGAGAGCACCTAGAAGTGGGTGCGTGGTTTGGTGATGGAAAAACAGAAACGGCAACAGCCCATCGTCCGCAGGCTGCTCTGTTCTCAGCTCTATGCTGCTGACAGAGCATCACCTGTTCCGCTGCCCGGAAGAAGGCCATCCATGGCTTCAATATGCAAATGAGGGCCTCTTCCCAGCAACCCCAGGGTTCAGTCTCCCACCGAAACCCCACCCACCCATTCCTTTATTCTGTTGTTGAACCCAATTAAGGAAGCCCCAGCAAGCTGGAGCATGCAAAAATTGCCACAAAACTCAGTTTTGCTCCTCTCCACGGAAATCTTTAGCAAAAGGCGAAAGATTTTTACGTTCTGAAAAGAAGCCAGCGTATACTGGGCAAGGGCCTCCTCCCGACCTACCGCCATGGCAGCAGCCCTCACTTGGCCCAGGGAGAGCACCTAGAAGTGGGTGCGTGGTTTGGTGATGGAAAAACAAAAACGGCAACAGCCCATCGTCCGCAGGCTGCTCTGTTCTCAGCTCTATGCTGCTGACAGAGCATCACCTGTTCCGCTGCCCGGAAGAAGGCCATCCATGGCTACAATATGCAAATGAGGGCCTCTTCCCAGCAACCCCAGGGTTCAGTCTCCCACCGAAACCCCACCCACCCATTCCTTTATTCTGTTGTTGAACCCAATTAAGGAAGCCCCAGGAAGCTGGAGCATGCAAAAATTGCCACAAAACTCAGTTTTGCTCCTCTCCACGGAAATCTTTAGTAAAAGGCGAAAGATTTTTACGTTCTGAAGAGAATCCAGAGTATACTGGGCAAGGGCCTCCTCCCGACCTACCACCATGGCAGCAGCCCTCACTTGGCCCAGGGAGAGCACCTAGAAGTGGGTGCGTGGTTTGGTGATGGAAAAACAAAAACGGCAACAGCCCATCGTCCGCAGGCTGCTCTGTTCTCAGCTCTATGCTGCTGACAGAGCATCACCTGTTCCGCTGCCCGGAAGAAGGCCATCCATGGCTACAATATGCAAATGAGGGCCTCTTCCCAGCAACCACAGGGTTCAGTCTCCCACCGAAACCCCACCCACCCATTCCTTTATTCTGTTGTTGAACCCAATTAAGGAAGCCCCAGGAAGCTGGAGCATGCAAAAATTCCCACAAAACTCAGTTTTGCTCCTCTCCACGGAAATCTTTAGTAAAAGGCGAAAGATTTTTACGTTCTGAAGAGAAGCCAGAGTATACTGGGCAAGGGCCTCCTCCCGACCTACCACCATGGCAGCAGCCCTCACTTGGCCCAGGGAGAGCACCTAGAAGTGGGTGCGTGGTTTGGTGATGGAAAAACAAAAACGGCAACAGCCCATCGTCCGCAGGCTGCTCTGTTCTCAGCTCTATGCTGCTGACAGAGCATCACCTGTTCCGCTGCCCGGAAGAAGGCCATCCATGGCTACAATATGCAAATGAGGGCCTCTTCCCAGCAACCACAGGGTTCAGTCTCCCACCGAAACCCCACCCACCCATTCCTTTATTCTGTTGTTGAACCCAATTAAGGAAGCCCCAGCAAGCTGGAGCATGCAAAAATTGCCACAAAACTCAGTTTTGCTCCTCTCCACGGAAATCTTTAGTAAAAGGCGAAAGATTTTTACGTTTTGAAGAGAAGCTAGAGTATACTGGGCAAGGGCCTCCTCCGGACCTACCACCATGGCAGCAGCCCTCACTTGGCCCAGGGAGAGCACCTAGAAGTGGGTGCGTTGTTTGGTGATGGAAAAACAAAAACGGCAACAGCCCATCGTCCGCAGGCTGCTCTGTTCTCAGCTCTATGTGCTGACAGAGCATCACCTGTTCCGCTGCCCGGAAGAAGGCCATCCATGGCTACAATATGCAAATGAGGGCCTCTTCCCAGCAACCCCAGGGTTCAGTCTCCCACCGAAACCCCACCCACCCATTCCTTTATTCTGTTGTTGAACCCAGTTAAGGAAGCCCCAGCAAGCTGGAGCATGCAAAAATTGCCACAAAACTCAGTTTTGCTCCTCTCCACGGAAATCTTTAGTAAAAGGCGAAAGATTTTTACGTTCTGAAGAGAAGCCAGAGTATACTGGGCAAGGGCCTCCTCCCGACCTACCACCATGGCAGCAGCCCTCACTTGGCCCAGGGAGAGCACCTAGAAGTGGGTGCGTGGTTTGGTGATGGAAAAACAAAAACGGCAACAGCCCATCGTCCGCAGGCTGCTCTGTTCTCAGCGCTATGCTGCTGACAGAGCATCACCTGTTCCGCTGCCCGGAAGAAGGCCATCCATGGCTACAATATGCAAATGAGGGCCTCTTCCCAGCAACCCCAGGGTTCAGTCTCCCACCGAAACCCCACCCACCCATTCCTTTATTCTGTTGTTGAACCCAATTAAGGAAGCCCCAGGAAGCTGGAGCATGCAAAAATTGCCACAAAACTCAGTTTTGCTCCTCTCCACGGAAATCTTTAGTAAAAGGCGAAAGATTTTTACGTTCTGAAGAGAAGCCAGAGTATACTGGGCAAGGGCCTCCTCCCGACCTACCACCATGGCAGCAGCCCTCACTTGGCCCAGGGAGAGCACCTAGAAGTGGGTGCGTGGTTTGGTGATGGAAAAACAAAAACGGCAACAGCCCATCGTCCGCAGGCTGCTCTGTTCTCAGCTCTATGCTGCTGACAGAGCATCACCTGTTCCGCTGCCCGGAAGAAGGCCATCCATGGCTACAATATGCAAATGAGGGCCTCTTCCCAGCAACCACAGGGTTCAGTCTCCCACCGAAACCCCACCCACCCATTCCTTTATTCTGTTGTTGAACCCAATTAAGGAAGCCCCAGGAAGCTGGAGCATGCAAAAATTGCCACAAAACTCAGTTTTGCTCCTCTCCACGGAAATCTTTAGTAAAAGGCGAAAGATTTTTACGTTCTGAAGAGAAGCCAGAGTGTACTGGGCAAGGGCCTCCTCCCGACCTACCACCATGGCAGCAGCCCTCACTTGGCCCAGGGAGAGCACCTAGAAGTGGGTGCGTGGTTTGGTGATGGAAAAACAAAAACGGCAACAGCCCATCGTCCGCAGGCTGCTCTGTTCTCAGCTCTATGCTGCTGACAGAGCATCACCTGTTCCGCTGCCCGGAAGAAGGCCATCCATGGCTACAATATGCAAATGAGGGCCTCTTCCCAGCAACCACAGGGTTCAGTCTCCCACCGAAACCCCACCCACCCATTCCTTTATTCTGTTGTTGAACCCAATTAAGGAAGCCCCAGCAAGCTGGAGCATGCAAAAATTGCCACAAAACTCAGTTTTGCTCCTCTCCACGGAAATCTTTAGTAAAAGGCGAAAGATTTTTACGTTCTGAAGAGAAGCCAGAGTATACTGGGCAAGGGCCTCCTCCCGACCTACCACCATGGCAGCAGCCTTCACTTGGCCCAGGGAGAGCACCTAGAAGTGGGTGCGTGGTTTGGTGATGGAAAAACAGAAACGGCAACAGCCCATCGTCCGCAGGCTGCTCTGTTCTCAGCTCTATGCTGCTGACAGAGCATCACCTGTTCCGCTGCCCGGAAGAAGGCCATCCATGGCTTCAATATGCAAATGAGGGCCTCTTCCCAGCAACCCCAGGGTTCAGTCTCCCACCAAAACCCCACCCACCCATTCCTTTATTCTGTTGTTGAACCCAATTAAGGAAGCCCCAGCAAGCTGGAGCATGCAAAAATTGCCACAAAACTCAGTTTTGCTCCTCTCCACGGAAATCTTTAGTAAAAGGCGAAAGATTTTTACGTTCTGAAGAGAATCCAGAGTATACTGGGCAAGGGCCTCCTCCCGACCTACCACCATGGCAGCAGCCCTCACTTGGCCCAGGGAGAGCACCTAGAAGTGGGTGCGTGGTTTGGTGATGGAAAAACAAAAACGGCAACAGCCCATCGTCCGCAGGCTGCTCTGTTCTCAGCTCTATGCTGCTGACAGAGCATCACCTGTTCCGCTGCCCGGAAGAAGGCCATCCATGGCTACAATATGCAAATAAGGGCCTCTTCCCAGCAACCCCAGGGTTCAGTCTCCCACCGAAACCCCACCCACCCATTCCTTTATTCTGTTGTTGAACCCAATTAAGGAAACCCCAGCAAGCTGGAGCATGCAAAAATTGCCACAAAACTCAGTTTTGCTCCTCTCCACGGATATCTTTAGTAAAAGGCGAAAGATTTTTACGTTCTGAAGTGAAGCCAGAGTATACTGGGCAAGGGTCTCCTCCCGACCTACCACCATGGCAGCAGCCCTCACTTGGCCCAGGGAGAGCACCTAGAAGTGGGTGCGTGGTTTGGTGATGGAAAAACAAAAACGGCAACAGCCCATCGTCCGCAGGCTGCTCTGTTCTCAGCTCTATGTGCTGACAGAACATCACCTGTTCCGCTGCCCGGAAGAAGGCCATCCATGGCTACAATATGCAAATGAGGGCCTCTTCCCAGCAACCCCAGGGTTCAGTCTCCCACCGAAACCCCACCCACCCATTCCTTTATTCTGTTGTTGAACCCAGTTAAGGAAGCCCCAGCAAGCTGGAGCATGCAAAAATTGCCACAAAACTCAGTTTTGCTCCTCTCCACGGAAATCTTTAGTAAAAGGCGAAAGATTTTTACGTTCTGAAGTGAAGCCAGAGTATACTGGGCAAGGGCCTCCTCCCGACCTACCACCATGGCAGCAGCCCTCACTTGGCCCAGGGAGAGCACCTAGAAGTGGGTGCGTGGTTTGGTGATGGAAAAACAAAAACGGCAACAGCCCATCGTCCGCAGGCTGCTCTGTTCTCAGCTCTATGTGCTGACAGAACATCACCTGTTCCGCTGCCCGGAAGAAGGCCATCCATGGCTACAATATGCAAATGAGGGCCTCTTCCCAGCAACCCCAGGGTTCAGTCTCCCACCGAAACCCCACCCACCCATTCCTTTATTCTGTTGTTGAACCCAGTTAAGGAAGCCCCAGCAAGCTGGAGCATGCAAAAATTGCCACAAAACTCAGTTTTGCTCCTCTCCACGGAAATCTTTAGTAAAAGACGAAAGATTTTTACGTTCTGAAGAGAAGCCAGAGTATACTGGGCAAGGGCCTCCTCCCGACCTACCACCATGGCAGCAGCCCTCACTTGGCCCAGGGAGAGCACCTAGAAGTGGGTGCGTGGTTTGGTGATGGAAAAACAAAAACGGCAACAGCCCATCGTCCGCAGGCTGCTCTGTTCTCAGCTCTATGCTGCTGACAAAGCATCACCTGTTCCGCTGCCCGGAAGAAGGCCATCCATGGCTACAATATGCAAATGAGGGCCTCTTCCCAGCAACCACAGGGTTCAGTCTCCCACCGAAACCCCACCCACCCATTCCTTTATTCTGTTGTTGAACCCAATTAAGGAAGCCCCAGCAAGCTGGAGCATGCAAAAATTGCCACAAAACTCAGTTTTGCTCCTCTCCACGGAAATCTTTAGTAAAAGGCGAAAGATTTTTACGTTCTGAAGAGAAGCCAGAGTATACTGGGCAAGGGCCTCCTCCCGACCTACCACCATGGCAGAAGCCTTCACTTGGCCCAGGGAGAGCACCTAGAAGTGGGTGCGTGGTTTGGTGATGGAAAAACAGAAACGGCAACAGCCCATCGTCCGCAGGCTGCTCTGTTCTCAGCTCTATGCTGCTGACAGAGCATCACCTGTTCCGCTGCCCGGAAGAAGGCCATCCATGGCTTCAATATGCAAATGAGGGCCTCTTCCCAGCAACCCCAGGGTTCAGTCTCCCACCAAAACCCCACCCACCCTTTCCTTTATTCTGTTGTTGAACCCAATTAAGGAAGCCCCAGCAAGCTGGAGCATGCAAAAATTGCCACAAAACTCAGTTTTGCTCCTCTCCACGGAAATCTTTAGCAAAAGGCGAAAGATTTTTACGTTCTGAAAAGAAGCCAGAGTATACTGGGCAAGGGCCTCCTCCCGACCTACCGCCATGGCAGCAGCCCTCACTTGGCCCAGGGAGAGCACCTAGAAGAAGTGGGTGCGTGGTTTGGTGATGGAAAAACAAAAACGGCAACAGCCCATCGTCCGCAGGCTGCTCTGTTCTCAGCTCTATGCTGCTGACAGAGCATCACCTGTTCCGCTGCCCGGAAGAAGGCCATCCATGGCTACAATATGCAAATGAGGGCCTCTTCCCAGCAACCCCAGGGTTCAGTCTCCCACCGAAACCCCACCCACCCATTCCTTTATTCTGTTGTTGAACCCAATTAAGGAAGCCCCAGGAAGCTGGAGCATGCAAAAATTGCCACAAAACTCAGTTTTGCTCCTCTCCACGGAAATCTTTAGTAAAAGGCGAAAGATTTTTACGTTCTGAAGAGAAGCCAGAGTATACTGGGCAAGGGCCTCCTCCCGACCTACCACCATGGCAGCAGCCCTCACTTGGCCCAGGGAGAGCACCTAGAAGTGGGTGCGTGGTTTGGTGATGGAAAAACAAAAACGGCAACAGCCCATCGTCCGCAGGCTGCTCTGTTCTCAGCTCTATGCTGCTGACAGAGCATCACCTGTTCCGCTGCCCGGAAGAAGGCCATCCATGGCTACAATATGCAAATGAGGGCCTCTTCCCAGCAACCACAGGGTTCAGTCTCCCACCGAAACCCCACCCACCCATTCCTTTATTCTGTTGTTGAACCCAATTAAGGAAGCCCCAGGAAGCTGGAGCATGCAAAAATTGCCACAAAACTCAGTTTTGCTCCTCTCCACGGAAATCTTTAGTAAAAGGCGAAAGATTTTTACGTTCTGAAGAGAATCCAGAGTATACTGGGCAAGGGCCTCCTCCCGACCTACCACCATGGCAGCAGCCCTCACTTGGCCCAGGGAGAGCACCTAGAAGTGGGTGCGTGGTTTGGTGATGGAAAAACAAAAACGGCAACAGCCCATCGTCCGCAGGCTGCTCTGTTCTCAGCTCTATGCTGCTGACAGAGCATCACCTGTTCCGCTGCCCGGAAGAAGGCCATCCATGGCTACAATATGCAAATGAGGGCCTCTTCCCAGCAACCACAGGGTTCAGTCTCCCACCGAAACCCCACCCACCCATTCCTTTATTCTGTTGTTGAACCCAATTAAGGAAGCCCCAGCAAGCTGGAGCATGCAAAAATTGCCACAAAACTCAGTTTTGCTCCTCTCCACGGAAATCTTTAGTAAAAGGCGAAAGATTTTTACGTTCTGAAGAGAAGCCAGAGTATACTGGGCAAGGGCCTCCTCCCGACCTACCACCATGGCAGCAGCCTTCACTTGGCCCAGGGAGAGCACCTAGAAGTGGGTGCGTGGTTTGGTGATGGAAAAACAGAAACGGCAACAGCCCATCGTCCGCAGGCTGCTCTGTTCTCAGCTCTATGCTGCTGACAGAGCATCACCTGTTCCGCTGCCCGGAAGAAGGCCATCCATGGCTTCAATATGCAAATGAGGGCCTCTTCCCAGCAACCCCAGGGTTCAGTCTCCCACCAAAACCCCACCCACCCATTCCTTTATTCTGTTGTTGAACCCAATTAAGGAAGCCCCAGCAAGCTGGAGCATGCAAAAATTGCCACAAAACTCAGTTTTGCTCCTCTCCACGGAAATCTTTAGTAAAAGGCGAAAGATTTTTACGTTCTGAAGAGAAGCCAGAGTATACTGGGCAAGGGCCTCCTCCCGACCTACCACCATGGCAGCAGCCCTCACTTGGCCCAGGGAGAGCACCTAGAAGTGGGTGCGTGGTTTGGTGATGGAAAAACAAAAATGGCAACAGCCCATCGTCCGCAGGCTGCTCTGTTCTCAGCTCTATGCTGCTGACAGAGCATCACCTGTTCCGCTGCCCGGAAGAAGGCCATCCATGGCTACAATATGCAAATAAGGGCCTCTTCCCAGCAACCCCAGGGTTCAGTCTCCCACCGAAACCCCACCCACCCATTCCTTTATTCTGTTGTTGAACCCAATTAAGGAAACCCCAGCAAGCTGGAGCATGCAAAAATTGCCACAAAACTCAGTTTTGCTCCTCTCCACGGATATCTTTAGTAAAAGGCGAAAGATTTTTACGTTCTGAAGTGAAGCCAGAATATACTGGGCAAGGGCCTCCTCCCGACCTACCACCATGGCAGCAGCCCTCACTTGGCCCAGGGAGAGCACCTAGAAGTGGGTGCGTGGTTTGGTGATGGAAAAACAAAAACGGCAACAGCCCATCGTCCGCAGGCTGCTCTGTTCTCAGCTCTATGTGCTGACAGAGCATCACCTGTTCCGCTGCCCGGAAGAAGGCCATCCATGGCTACAATATGCAAATGAGGGCCTCTTCCCAGCAACCCCAGGGTTCAGTCTCCCACCGAAACCCCACCCACCCATTCCTTTATTCTGTTGTTGAACCCAGTTAAGGAAGCCCCAGCAAGCTTGAGCATGCAAAAATTGCCACAAAACTCAGTTTTGCTCCTCTCCACGGAAATCTTTAGTAAAAGGCGAAAGATTTTTACGTTCTGAAGAGAAGCCAGAGTATACTGGGCAAGGGCCTCCTCCCGACCTACCACCATGGCAGCAGCCCTCACTTGGCCCAGGGAGAGCACCTAGAAGTGGGTGCGTGGTTTGGTGATGGAAAAACAAAAACGGCAAAAGCCCATCGTCCGCAGGCTGCTCTGTTCTCAGCTCTATGCTGCTGACAGAGCATCACCTGTTCCGCTGCCCGGAAGAAGGCCATCCATGGCTACAATATGCAAATGAGGGCCTCTTCCCAGCAACCACAGGGTTCAGTCTCCCACCGAAACCCCACCCACCCATTCCTTTATTCTGTTGTTGAACCCAATTAAGGAAGCCCCAGCAAGCTGGAGCATGCAAAAATTGCCACAAAACTCAGTTTTGCTCCTCTCCACGGAAATCTTTAGTAAAAGGCGAAAGATTTTTACGTTCTGAAGAGAAGCCGGAGTATACTGGGCAAGGGCCTCCTCCCGACCTACCACCATGGCAGCAGCCTTCACTTGGCCCAGGGAGAGCACCTAGAAGTGGGTGCGTGGTTTGATGATGGAAAAACAGAAACGGCAACAGCCCATCGTCCGCAGGCTGCTCTGTTCTCAGCTCTATGCTGCTGACAGAGCATCACCTGTTCCGCTGCCCGGAGGAAGGCCATCCATGGCTTCAATATGCAAATGAGGGCCTCTTCCCAGCAACCCCAGGGTTCAGTCTCCCACCAAAACCCCACCCACCCATTCCTTTATTCTGTTGTTGAACCCAATTAAGGAAGCCACAGCAAGCTGGAGCATGCAAAAATTGCCACAAAACTCAGTTTTGCTCCTCTCCACGGAAATCTTTAGTAAAAGGCGAAAGATTTTTACGTTCTGAAGAGAAGCCAGAGTATACTGGGCAAGGGCCTCCTCCCGACCTACCGCCATGGCAGCAGCCCTCACTTGGCCCAGGGAGAGCACCTAGAAGTGGGTGCGTGGTTTGGTGATGGAAAAACAAAAACGGCAACAGCCCATCGTCCGCAGGCTGCTCTTTTCTCAGCTCTATGCTGCTGACAGAGCATCACCTGTTCCGCTGCCCGGAAGAAGGCCATCCATGGCTACAATATGCAAATAAGGGCCTCTTCCCAGCACCCCCAGGGTTCAGTCTCCCACCGAAACCCCACCCACCCATTCCTTTATTCTGTTGTTGAACCCAATTAAGGAAACCCCAGCAAGCTGGAGCATGCAAAAATTGCCACAAAACTCAGTTTTGCTCCTCTCCACGGATATCTTTAGTAAAAGGCGAAAGATTTTTACGTTCTGAAGTGAAGCCAGAGTATACTGGGCAAGGGCCTCCTCCCGACCTACCACCATGGCAGCAGCCCTCACTTGGCCCAGGGAGAGCACCTAGAAGTGGGTGCGTGGTTTGGTGATGGAAAAACAAAAACGGCAACAGCCCATCGTCCGCAGGCTGCTCTGTTCTCAGCTCTATGTGCTGACAGAGCATCACCTGTTCCGCTGCCCGGAAGAAGGCCATCCATGGCTACAACATGCAAATGAGGGCCTCTTCCCAGCAACCCCAGGGTTCAGTCTCCCACCGAAACCCCACCCACCCATTCCTTTATTCTGTTGTTGAACCCAGTTAAGGAAGCCCCAGCAAGCTGGAGCATGCAAAAATTGCCACAAAACTCAGTTTTGCTCCTCTCCACGGAAATCTTTAGTAAAAGGCGAAAGATTTTTACGTTCTGAAGAGAAGCCAGAGTATACTGGGCAAGGGCCTCCTCCCGACCTACCACCATGGCAGCAGCCCTCACTTGGCCCAGGGAGAGCACCTAGAAGTGGGTGCGTGGTTTGGTGATGGAAAAACAAAAACGGCAACAGCCCATCGTCCGCAGGCTGCTCTGTTCTCAGCTCTATGCTGCTGACAGAGCATCACCTGTTCCGCTGCCCGGAAGAAGGCCATCCATGGCTACAATATGCAAATGAGGGCCTCTTCCCAGCAACCACAGGGTTCAGTCTCCCACCGAAACCCCACCAACCCATTCCTTTATTCTGTTGTTGAACCCAATTAAGGAAGCCCCAGCAAGCTGGAGCATGCAAAAATTGCCACAAAACTCAGTTTTGCTCCTCTCCACGGAAATCTTTAGTAAAAGGCGAAAGATTTTTACGTTCTGAAGAGAAGCCAGAGTATACTGGGCAAGGGCCTCCTCCCGACCTACCACCATGGCAGCAGCCTTCACTTGGCCCAGGGAGAGCACCTAGAAGTGGGTGCGTGGTTTGGTGATGGAAAAACAAAAACGGCAACAGCCCATCGTCCGCAGGCTGCTCTGTTCTCAGCTCTATGCTGCTGACAGAGCATCACCTGTTCCGCTGCCCGGAAGAAGGCCATCCATGGCTACAATATGCAAATTAGGGCCTCTTCCCAGCAACCACAGGGTTCAGTCTCCCACCGAAACCCCACCCACCCATTCCTTTATTCTGTTGTTGAACCCAATTAAGGAAGCCCCAGCAAGCTGGAGCATGCAAAAATTGCCACAAAACTCAGTTTTGCTCCTCTCCACGGAAATCTTTAGTAAAAGGCGAAAGATTTTTACGTTCTGAAGAGAAGCCAGAGTATACTGGGCAAGCGCCTCCTCCCGACCTACCACCATGGCAGCAGCCCTCACTTGGCCCAGGGAGAGCACCTAGAAGTGGGTGCGTGGTTTGGTGATGGAAAAACAAAAACGGCAACAGCCCATCGTCCGCAGGCTGCTCTGTTCTCAGCTCTATGCTGCTGACAGAGCATCACCTGTTCCGCTGCCCGGAAGAAGGCCATCCATGGCTACAATATGCAAATGAGGGCCTCTTCCCAGCAACCACAGGGTTCAGTCTCCCACCGAAACCCCACCCACCCATTCCTTTATTCTGTTGTTGAACCCAATTAAGGAAGCCCCAGCAAGCTGGAGCATGCAAAAATTGCCACAAAACTCAGTTTTGCTCCTCTCCACGGAAATCTTTAGTAAAAGGCGAAAGATTTTTACGTTCTGAAGAGAAGCCGGAGTATACTGGGCAAGGGCCTCCTCCCGACCTACCACCATGGCAGCAGCCTTCACTTGGCCCAGGGAGAGCACCTAGAAGTGGGTGCGTGGTTTGGTGATGGAAAAACAAAAACGGCAACAGCCCATCGTCCGCAGGCTGCTCTGTTCTCAGCTCTATGCTGCTGACAGAGCATCACCTGTTCCGCTGCCCGGAAGAAGGCCATCCATGGCTACAATATGCAAATGAGGGCCTCTTCCCAGCAACCCCAGGGTTCAGTCTCCCACCGAAACCCCACCCTCCCATTCCTTTATTCTGTTGTTGAACCCAATTAAGGCTACGTTCACATTTGCGGTGTGCGCCGCAGCGTCGCCGCCGCAACGCACAGCGCAAATGTGAACACATGCACAACGCTGCTTTTTGCGCCGCATGCGTCCTTTTTTCCATTGATTTTGGACGCAGCAAAAATGCAACTTGCTGCGTCCTCTGCGCCCCGACGCGGGCGCCGCAGGGACGCATGCGGTGCAAAAAGCAAGTGCACCGCATGTCCATGCGCCCCCATGTTAAATATAGGGGCGCATAATGCATGCGGCGCCCGACGCTGCGGCGCTAGCCGCAAATGTGAACGTAGCCTTAGGAACCCCCAGCAAGCTGGAGCATGCAAAAATTGCCACAAAACTCAGTTTTGCTCCTCTCCACGGAAATCTTTAGTAAAAGGCGAAAGATTTTTACGTTCTGAAGAGAAGCCAGAGTATACTGGGCAAGCGCCTCCTCCCGACCTACCACCATGGCAGCAGCCCTCACTTGGCCCAGGGAGAGCACCTAGAAGTGGGTGCGTGGTTTGGTGATGGAAAAACAAAAACGGCAACAGCCCATCGTCCGCAGGCTGCTCTGTTCTCAGCTCTATGCTGCTGACAGAGCATCACCTGTTCCGCTGCCCGGAAGAAGGCCATCCATGGCTACAATATGCAAATGAGGGCCTCTTCCCAGCAACCACAGGGTTCAGTCTCCCACCGAAACCCCACCCACCCATTCCTTTATTCTGTTGTTGAACCCAATTAAGGAAGCCCCAGCAAGCTGGAGCATGCAAAAATTGCCACAAAACTCAGTTTTGCTCCTCTCCACGGAAATCTTTAGTAAAAGGCGAAAGATTTTTACGTTCTGAAGAGAAGCCAGAGTATACTGGGCAAGGGCCTCCTCCCGACCTACCACCATGGCAGCAGCCTTCACTTGGCCCAGGGAGAGCACCTAGAAGTGGGTGCGTGGTTTGGTGATGGAAAAACAAAAACGGCAACAGCCCATCGTCCGCAGGCTGCTCTGTTCTCAGCTCTATGCTGCTGACAGAGCATCACCTGTTCCGCTGCCCGGAAGAAGGCCATCCATGGCTTCAATATGCAAATGAGGGCCTCTTCCCAGCAACCCCAGGGTTCAGTCTCCCACCAAAACCCCACCCACCCATTCCTTTATTCTGTTGTTGAACCCAATTAAGGAAGCCCCAGCAAGCTGGAGCATGCAAAAATTGCCACAAAACTCAGTTTTGCTCCTCTCCACGGATATCTTTAGTAAAAGGCGAAAGATTTTTACATTCTGAAGTGAAGCCAGAGTATACTGGGCAAGGGCCTCCTCCCGACCTACCACCATGGCAGCAGCCCTCACTTGGCCCAGGGAGAGCACCTAGAAGTGGGTGCGTGGTTTGGTGATGGAAAAACAAAAACGGCAACAGCCCATCGTCCGCAGGCTGCTCTGTTCTCAGCTCTATGTGCTGACAGAGCATCACCTGTTCCGCTGCCCGGAAGAAGGCCATCCATGGCTACAATATGCAAATGAGGGCCTCTTCCCAGCAACCCCAGGGTTCAGTCTCCCACCGAAACCCCACCCACCCATTCCTTTATTCTGTTGTTGAACCCAGTTAAGGAAGCCCCAGCAAGCTGGAGCATGCAAAAATTGCCACAAAACTCAGTTTTGCTCCTCTCCACGGAAATCTTTAGTAAAAGGCGAAAGATTTTTACGTTCTGAAGAGAAGCCAGAGTATACTGGGCAAGGGCCTCCTCCCGACCTACCACCATGGCAGCAGCCCTCACTTGGCCCAGGGAGAGCACCTAGAAGTGGGTGCGTGGTTTGGTGATGGAAAAACAAAAACGGCAACAGCCCATCGTCCGCAGGCTGCTCTGTTCTCAGCTCTATGCTGCTGACAGAGCATCACCTGTTCCGCTGCCCGGAAGAAGGCCATCCATGGCTACAATATGCAAATGAGGGCCTCTTCCCAGCAACCACAGGGTTCAGTCTCCCACCGAAACCCCACCCACCCATTCCTTTATTCTGTTGTTGAACCCAATTAAGGAAGCCCCAGCAAGCTGGAGCATGCAAAAATTGCCACAAAACTCAGTTTTGCTCCTCTCCACGGAAATCTTTAGTAAAAGGCGAAAGATTTTTACGTTCTGAAGAGAAGCCAGATTATACTGTGCAAGGGCCTCCTCCCGACCTACCACCATGGCAGCAGCCTTCACTTGGCCCAGGGAGAGCACCTAGAAGTGGGTGCGTGGTTTGGTGATGGAAAAACAAAAACGGCAACAGCCCATCGTCCGCAGGCTGCTCTGTTCTCAGCTCTATGCTGCTGACAGAGCATCACCTGTTCCGCTGCCCGGAAGAAGGCCATCCATGGCTTCAATATGCAAATGAGGGCCTCTTCCCAGCAACGCCAGGGTTCAGTCTCCCACCAAAACCCCACCCACCCATTCCTTTATTCTGTTGTTGAACCCAATTAAGGAAGCCCCAGCAAGCTGGAGCATGCAAAAATTGCCACAAAACTCAGTTTTGCTCCTCTCCACGGAAATCTTTAGTAAAAGGCAAAAGATTTTTACGTTCTGAAGAGAAGCCGGAGTATACTGGGCAAGGGCCTCCTCCCGACCTACCACCATGGCAGCAGCCCTCACTTGGCCCAGGGAGAGCACCTAGAAGTGGGTGCAAGGTTTGGTGATGGAAAAACAAAAACGGCAACAGCCCATCGTCCGCAGGCTGCTCTGTTCTCAGCTCTATGCTGCTGACAGAGCATCACCTGTTCCGCTGCCCGGAAGAAGGCCATCCATGGCTACAATATGCAAATGAGGGCATCTTCCCAGCAACCCCAGGGTTCAGTCTCCCACCAAAACCCCACCCACCCATTCCTTTATTCTGTTGTTGAACCCAGTTAAGGAAGCCCCAGCAAGCTGGAGCATGCAAAAATTGCCACAAAACTCAGTTTTGCTCCTCTCCACGGAAATCTTTAGTAAAAGGCGAAAGATTTTTACGTTCTGAAGAGAAGCCAGAGTGTACTGGGCAAGGGCCTCCTCCCGACCTACCACCATGGCAGCAGCCCTCACTTGGCCCAGGGAGAGCACCTAGAAGTGGGTGCGTGGTTTGGTGATGGAAAAACAAAAACGGCAACAGCCCATCGTCCGCAGGCTGCTCTGTTCTCAGCTCTATGCTGCTGACAGAGCATCACCTGTTCCGCTGCCCGGAAGAAGGCCATCCATGGCTACAATATGCAAATAAGGGCCTCTTCCCAGCAACCCCAGGGTTCAGTCTCCCACCGAAACCCCACCCACCCATTCCTTTATTCTGTTGTTGAACCCAATTAAGGAAACCCCAGCAAGCTGGAGCATGCAAAAATTGCCACAAAACTCAGTTTTGCTCCTCTCCACGGATATCTTTAGTAAAAGGCGAAAGATTTTTACGTTCTGAAGTGAAGCCAGAGCATACTGGGCAAGGGCCTCCTCCCGACCTACCACCATGGCAGCAGCCCTCACTTGGCCCAGGGAGAGCACCTAGAAGTGGGTGCGTGGTTTGGTGATGGAAAAACAAAAACGGCAACAGCCCATCGTCCGCAGGCTGCTCTGTTCTCAGCTCTATGTGCTGACAGAGCATCACCTGTTCCGCTGCCCGGAAGAAGGCCATCCATGGCTTCAATATGCAAATGAGGGCCTCTTCCCAGCAACCCCAGGGTTCAGTCTCCCACCGAAACCCCACCCACCCATTCCTTTATTCTGTTGTTGAACCCAGTTAAGGAAGCCCCAGCAAGCTGGAGCATGCAAAAATTGCCACAAAACTCAGTTTTGCTCCTCTCCACGGAAATCTTTAGTAAAAGGCGAAAGATTTTTACGTTCTGAAGAGAAGCCAGAGTATAGTGGGCAAGGGCCTCCTCCCGACCTACCACCATGGCAGCAGCCCTCACTTGGCCCAGGGAGAGCACCTAGAAGTGGGTGCGTGGTTTGGTGATGGAAAAACAAAAACGGCAACAGCCCATCGTCCGCAGGCTGCTCTGTTCTCAGCTCTATGCTGCTGACAGAGCATCACCTGTTCCGCTGCCCGGAAGAAGGCCATCCATGGCTACAATATGCAAATGAGGGCCTCTTCCCAGCAACCCCAGGGTTCAGTCTCCCACCGAAACCCCACCCACCCATTCCTTTATTCTGTTGTTGAACCCAATTAAGGAAGCCCCAGGAAGCTGGAGCATGCAAAAATTGCCACAAAACTCAGTTTTGCTCCTCTCCACGGAAATCTTTAGTAAAAGGCGAAAGATTTTTACGTTCTGAAGAGAAGCCAGAGTATACTGGGCAAGGGCCTCCTCCCGACCTACCACCATGGCAGCAGCCCTCACTTGGCCCAGGGAGAGCACCTAGAAGTGGGTGCGTGGTTTGGTGATGGAAAAACAAAAACGGCAACAGCCCATCGTCCGCAGGCTGCTCTGTTCTCAGCTCTATGCTGCTGACAGAGCATCACCTGTTCCGCTGCCCGGAAGAAGGCCATCCATGGCTACAATATGCAAATGAGGGCCTCTTCCCAGCAACCACAGGGTTCAGTCTCCCACCGAAACCCCACCCACCCATTCCTTTATTCTGTTGTTGAACCCAATTAAGGAAGCCCCAGGAAGCTGGAGCATGCAAAAATTGCCACAAAACTCAGTTTTGCTCCTCTCCACGGAAATCTTTAGTAAAAGGCGAAAGATTTTTACGTTCTGAAGAGAAGCCAGAGTGTACTGGGCAAGGGCCTCCTCCCGACCTACCACCATGGCAGCAGCCCTCACTTGGCCCAGGGAGAGCACCTAGAAGTGGGTGCGTGGTTTGGTGATGGAAAAACAAAAACGGCAACAGCCCATCGTCCGCAGGCTGCTCTGTTCTCAGCTCTATGCTGCTGACAGAGCATCACCTGTTCCGCTGCCCGGAAGAAGGCCATCCATGGCTACAATATGCAAATGAGGGCCTCTTCCCAGCAACCACAGGGTTCAGTCTCCCACCGAAACCCCACCCACCCATTCCTTTATTCTGTTGTTGAACCCAATTAAGGTAGCCCCAGCAAGCTGGAGCATGCAAAAATTGCCACAAAACTCAGTTTTGCTCCTCTCCACGGAAATCTTTAGTAAAAGGCGAAAGATTTTTACGTTCTGAAGAGAAGCCAGAGTATCCTGGGCAAGGGCCTCCTCCCGACCTACCACCATGGCAGCAGCCTTCACTTGGCCCAGGGAGAGCACCTAGAAGTGGGTGCGTGGTTTGGTGATGGAAAAACAGAAACGGCAACAGCCCATCGTCCGCAGGCTGCTCTGTTCTCAGCTCTATGCTGCTGACAGAGCATCACCTGTTCCGCTGCCCGGAAGAAGGCCATCCATGGCTTCAATATGCAAATGAGGGCCTCTTCCCAGCAACCCCAGGGTTCAGTCTCCCACCAAAACCCCACCCACCCATTCCTTTATTCTGTTGTTGAACCCAATTAAGGAAGCCCCAGGAAGCTGGAGCATGCAAAAATTGCCACAAAACTCAGTTTTGCTCCTCTCCACGGAAATCTTTAGTAAAAGGCGAAAGATTTTTACGTTCTGAAGAGAAGCCAGAGTGTACTGGGCAAGGGCCTCCTCCCGACCTACCACCATGGCAGCAGCCCTCACTTGGCCCAGGGAGAGCACCTAGAAGTGGGTGCGTGGTTTGGTGATGGAAAAACAAAAACGGCAACAGCCCATCGTCCGCAGGCTGCTCTGTTCTCAGCTCTATGCTGCTGACAGAGCATCACCTGTTCCGCTGCCCGGAAGAAGGCCATCCATGGCTACAATATGCAAATGAGGGCCTCTTCCCAGCAACCACAGGGTTCAGTCTCCCACCGAAACCCCACCCACCCATTCCTTTATTCTGTTGTTGAACCCAATTAAGGTAGCCCCAGCAAGCTGGAGCATGCAAAAATTGCCACAAAACTCAGTTTTGCTCCTCTCCACGGAAATCTTTAGTAAAAGGCGAAAGATTTTTACGTTCTGAAGAGAAGCCAGAGTATCCTGGGCAAGGGCCTCCTCCCGACCTACCACCATGGCAGCAGCCTTCACTTGGCCCAGGGAGAGCACCTAGAAGTGGGTGCGTGGTTTGGTGATGGAAAAACAGAAACGGCAACAGCCCATCGTCCGCAGGCTGCTCTGTTCTCAGCTCTATGCTGCTGACAGAGCATCACCTGTTCCGCTGCCCGGAAGAAGGCCATCCATGGCTTCAATATGCAAATGAGGGCCTCTTCCCAGCAACCCCAGGGTTCAGTCTCCCACCAAAACCCCACCCACCCATTCCTTTATTCTGTTGTTGAACCCAATTAAGGAAGCCCCAGCAAGCTGGAGCATGCAAAAATTGCCACAAAACTCAGTTTTGCTCCTCTCCACGGAAATCTTTAGTAAAAGGCGAAAGATTTTTACGTTCTGAAGAGAAGTCAGAGTATACTGGGCAAGGGCCTCCTCCCGACCTACCACCATGGCAGCAGCCCTCACTTGGCCCAGGGAGAGCACCTAGAAGTGGGTGCGTGGTTTGGTGATGGAAAAACAAAAACGGCAACAGCCCATCGTCCGCAGGCTGCTCTGTTCTCAGCTCTATGCTGCTGACAGAGCATCACCTGTTCCGCTGCCCGGAAGAAGGCCATCCATGGCTACAATATGCAAATAAGGGCCTCTTCCCAGCAACCCCAGGGTTCAGTCTCCCACCGAAACCCCACCCACCCATTCCTTTATTCTGTTGTTGAACCCAATTAAGGAAACCCCAGCAAGCTGGAGCATGCAAAAATTGCCACAAAACTCAGTTTTGCTCCTCTCCACGGATATCTTTAGTAAAAGGCGAAAGATTTTTACGTTCTGAAGTGAAGCCAGAGCATACTGGGCAAGGGCCTCCTCCCGACCTACCACCATGGCAGCAGCCCTCACTTGGCCCAGGGAGAGCACCTAGAAGTGGGTGCGTGGTTTGGTGTTGGAAAAACAAAAACGGCAACAGCCCATCGTCCGCAGGCTGCTCTGTTCTCAGCTCTATGTGCTGACAGAGCATCACCTGTTCCGCTGCCCGGAAGAAGGCCATCCATGGCTTCAATATGCAAATGAGGGCCTCTTCCCAGCAACCCCAGGGTTCAGTCTCCCACCGAAACCCCACCCACCCATTCCTTTATTCTGTTGTTGAACCCAGTTAAGGAAGCCCCAGCAAGCTGGAGCATGCAAAAATTGCCACAAAACTCAGTTTTGCTCCTCTCCACGGAAATCTTTAGTAAAAGGCGAAAGATTTTTACGTTCTGAAGAGAAGCCAGAGTATAGTGGGCAAGGGCCTCCTCCCGACCTACCACCATGGCAGCAGCCCTCACTTGGCCCAGGGAGAGCACCTAGAAGTGGGTGCGTGGTTTGGTGATGGAAAAACAAAAACGGCAACAGCCCATCGTCCGCAGGCTGCTCTGTTCTCAGCTCTATGCTGCTGACAGAGCATCACCTGTTCCGCTGCCCGGAAGAAGGCCATCCATGGCTACAATATGCAAATGAGGGCCTCTTCCCAGCAACCCCAGGGTTCAGTCTCCCACCGAAACCCCACCCACCCATTCCTTTATTCTGTTGTTGAACCCAATTAAGGAAGCCCCAGGAAGCTGGAGCATGCAAAAATTGCCACAAAACTCAGTTTTGCTCCTCTCCACGGAAATCTTTAGTAAAAGGCGAAAGATTTTTACGTTCTGAAGAGAAGCCAGAGTATACTGGGCAAGGGCCTCCTCCCGACCTACCACCATGGCAGCAGCCCTCACTTGGCCCAGGGAGAGCACCTAGAAGTGGGTGCGTGGTTTGGTGATGGAAAAACAAAAACGGCAACAGCCCATCGTCCGCAGGCTGCTCTGTTCTCAGCTCTATGCTGCTGACAGAGCATCACCTGTTCCGCTGCCCGGAAGAAGGCCATCCATGGCTACAATATGCAAATGAGGGCCTCTTCCCAGCAACCACAGGGTTCAGTCTCCCACCGAAACCCCACCCACCCATTCCTTTATTCTGTTGTTGAACCCAATTAAGGAAGCCCCAGGAAGCTGGAGCATGCAAAAATTGCCACAAAACTCAGTTTTGCTCCTCTCCACGGAAATCTTTAGTAAAAGGCGAAAGATTTTTACGTTCTGAAGAGAAGCCAGAGTGTACTGGGCAAGGGCCTCCTCCCGACCTACCACCATGGCAGCAGCCCTCACTTGGCCCAGGGAGAGCACCTAGAAGTGGGTGCGTGGTTTGGTGATGGAAAAACAAAAACGGCAACAGCCCATCGTCCGCAGGCTGCTCTGTTCTCAGCTCTATGCTGCTGACAGAGCATCACCTGTTCCGCTGCCCGGAAGAAGGCCATCCATGGCTACAATATGCAAATGAGGGCCTCTTCCCAGCAACCACAGGGTTCAGTCTCCCACCGAAACCCCACCCACCCATTCCTTTATTCTGTTGTTGAACCCAATTAAGGTAGCCCCAGCAAGCTGGAGCATGCAAAAATTGCCACAAAACTCAGTTTTGCTCCTCTCCACGGAAATCTTTAGTAAAAGGCGAAAGATTTTTACGTTCTGAAGAGAAGCCAGAGTATCCTGGGCAAGGGCCTCCTCCCGACCTACCACCATGGCAGCAGCCTTCACTTGGCCCAGGGAGAGCACCTAGAAGTGGGTGCGTGGTTTGGTGATGGAAAAACAGAAACGGCAACAGCCCATCGTCCGCAGGCTGCTCTGTTCTCAGCTCTATGCTGCTGACAGAGCATCACCTGTTCCGCTGCCCGGAAGAAGGCCATCCATGGCTTCAATATGCAAATGAGGGCCTCTTCCCAGCAACCCCAGGGTTCAGTCTCCCACCAAAACCCCACCCACCCATTCCTTTATTCTGTTGTTGAACCCAATTAAGGAAGCCCCAGCAAGCTGGAGCATGCAAAAATTGCCACAAAACTCAGTTTTGCTCCTCTCCACGGAAATCTTTAGTAAAAGGCGAAAGATTTTTACGTTCTGAAGAGAAGTCAGAGTTTACTGGGCAAGGGCCTCCTCCCGACCTACCACCATGGCAGCAGCCCTCACTTGGCCCAGGGAGAGCACCTAGAAGTGGGTGCGTGGTTTGGTGATGGAAAAACAAAAACGGCAACAGCCCATCGTCCGCAGGCTGCTCTGTTCTCAGCTCTATGCTGCTGACAGAGCATCACCTGTTCCGCTGCCCGGAAGAAGGCCATCCATGGCTACAATATGCAAATAAGGGCCTCTTCCCAGCAACCCCAGGGTTCAGTCTCCCACCGAAACCCCACCCACCCACCCACCCATTCCTTTATTCTGTTGTTGAACCCAATTAAGGAAACCCCAGCAAGCTGGAGCATGCAAAAATTGCCACAAAACTCAGTTTTGCTCCTCTCCACGGATATCTTTAGTAAAAGGCGAAAGATTTTTACGTTCTGAAGTGAAGCCAGAGAATACTGGGCAAGGGCTTCCTCCCGACCTACCACCATGGCAGCAGCCCTCACTTGGCCCAGGGAGAGCACCTAGAAGTGGGTGCGTGGTTTGGTGATGGAAAAACAAAAACGGCAACAGCCCATCGTCCGCAGGCTGCTCTGTTCTCAGCTCTATGTGCTGACAGAGCATCACCTGTTCCGCTGCCCGGAAGAAGGCCATCCATGGCTACAATATGCAAATGAGGGCCTCTTCCCAGCAACCACAGGGTTCAGTCTCCCACCGAAACCCCACCCACCCATTCCTTTATTCTGTTGTTGAACCCAATTAAGGTAGCCCCAGCAAGCTGGAGCATGCAAAAATTGCCACAAAACTCAGTTTTGCTCCTCTCCACGGAAATCTTTAGTAAAAGGCGAAAGATTTTTACGTTCTGAAGAGAAGCCAGAGTATCCTGGGCAAGGGCCTCCTCCCGACCTACCACCATGGCAGCAGCCTTCACTTGGCCCAGGGAGAGCACCTAGAAGTGGGTGCGTGGTTTGGTGATGGAAAAACAGAAACGGCAACAGCCCATCGTCCGCAGGCTGCTCTGTTCTCAGCTCTATGCTGCTGACAGAGCATCACCTGTTCCGCTGCCCAGAAGAAGGCCATCCATGGCTTCAATATGCAAATGAGGGCCTCTTCCCAGCAACCCCAGGGTTCAGTCTCCCACCAAAACCCCACCCACCCATTCCTTTATTCTGTTGTTGAACCCAATTAAGGAAGCCCCAGCAAGCTGGAGCATGCAAAAATTGCCACAAAACTCAGTTTTGCTCCTCTCCACGGAAATCTTTAGTAAAAGGCGAAAGATTTTTACGTTCTGAAGAGAAGTCAGAGTATACTGGGCAAGGGCCTCCTCCCGACCTACCACCATGGCAGCAGCCCTCACTTGGCCCAGGGAGAGCACCTAGAAGTGGGTGCGTGGTTTGGTGATGGAAAAACAAAAACGGCAACAGCCCATCGTCCGCAGGCTGCTCTGTTCTCAGCTCTATGCTGCTGACAGAGCATCACCTGTTCCGCTGCCCGGAAGAAGGCCATCCATGGCTACAATATGCAAATAAGGGCCTCTTCCCAGCAACCCCAGGGTTCAGTCTCCCACCGAAACCCCACCCACCCATTCCTTTATTCTGTTGTTGAACCCAATTAAGGAAACCCCAGCAAGCTGGAGCATGCAAAAATTGCCACAAAACTCAGTTTTGCTCCTCTCCACGGATATCTTTAGTAAAAGGCGAAAGATTTTTACGTTCTGAAGTGAAGCCAGAGAATACTGGGCAAGGGCCTCCTCCCGACCTACCACCATGGCAGCAGCCCTCACTTGGCCCAGGGAGAGCACCTAGAAGTGGGTGCGTGGTTTGGTGATGGAAAAACAAAAACGGCAACAGCCCATCGTCCGCAGGCTGCTCTGTTCTCAGCTCTATGCTGCTGACAGAGCATCACCTGTTCCGCTGCCCGGAAGAAGGCCATCCATGGCTACAATATGCAAATAAGGGCCTCTTCCCAGCAACCCCAGGGTTCAGTCTCCCACCGAAACCCCACCCACCCATTCCTTTATTCTGTTGTTGAACCCAATTAAGGAAACCCCAGCAAGCTGGAGCATGCAAAAATTGCCACAAAACTCAGTTTTGCTCCTCTCCACGGATATCTTTAGTAAAAGGCGAAAGATTTTTACGTTCTGAAGTGAAGCCAGAGCATACTGGGCAAGGGCCTCCTCCCGACCTACCACCATGGCAGCAGCCCTCACTTGGCCCAGGGAGAGCACCTAGAAGTGGGTGCGTGGTTTGGTGATGGAAAAACAAAAACGGCAACAGCCCATCGTCCGCAGGCTGCTCTGTTCTCAGCTCTATGTGCTGACAGAGCATCACCTGTTCCGCTGCCCGGAAGAAGGCCATCCATGGCTACAATATGCAAATGAGGGCCTCTTCCCAGCAACCCCAGGGTTCAGTCTCCCACCGAAACCCCACCCACCCATTCCTTTATTCTGTTGTTGAACCAAATTAAGGAAACCCCAGCAAGCTGGAGCATGCAAAAATTGCCACAAAACTCAGTTTTGCTCCTCTCCACGGATATCTTTAGTAAAAGGCGAAAGATTTTTACGTTCTGAAGTGAAGCCAGAGAATACTGGGCAAGGGCCTCCTCCCGACCTACCACCATGGCAGCAGCCCTCACTTGGCCCAGGGAGAGCACCTAGAAGTGGGTGCGTGGTTTGGTGATGGAAAAACAAAAACGGCAACAGCCCATCGTCCGCAGGCTGCTCTGTTCTCAGCTCTATGCTGCTGACAGAGCATCACCTGTTCCGCTGCCCGGAAGAAGGCCATCCATGGCTACAATATGCAAATAAGGGCCTCTTCCCAGCAACCCCAGGGTTCAGTCTCCCACCGAAACCCCACCCACCCATTCCTTTATTCTGTTGTTGAACCCAATTAAGGAAACCCCAGCAAGCTGGAGCATGCAAAAATTGCCACAAAACTCAGTTTTGCTCCTCTCCACGGATATCTTTAGTAAAAGGCGAAAGATTTTTACGTTCTGAAGTGAAGCCAGAGCATACTGGGCAAGGGCCTCCTCCCGACCTACCACCATGGCAGCAGCCCTCACTTGGCCCAGGGAGAGCACCTAGAAGTGGGTGCGTGGTTTGGTGATGGAAAAACAAAAACGGCAACAGCCCATCGTCCGCAGGCTGCTCTGTTCTCAGCTCTATGTGCTGACAGAGCATCACCTGTTCCGCTGCCCGGAAGAAGGCCATCCATGGCTACAATATGCAAATGAGGGCCTCTTCCCAGCAACCCCAGGGTTCAGTCTCCCACCGAAACCCCACCCACCCATTCCTTTATTCTGTTGTTGAACCCAGTTAAGGAAGCCCCAGCAAGCTGGAGCATGCAAAAATTGCCACAAAACTCAGTTTTGCTCCTCTCCACGGAAATCTTTAGTAAAAGGCGAAAGATTTTTACGTTCTGAAGAGAAGCCGGAGTATACTGGGCAAGGGCCTCCTCCCGACCTACCACCATGGCAGCAGCCCTCACTTGGCCCAGGGAGAGCACCTAGAAGTGGGTGCGTGGTTTGGTGATGGAAAAACAAAAACGGCAACAGCCCATCGTCCGCAGGCTGCTCTGTTCTCAGCTCTATGCTGCTGACAGATCATCACCTGTTCCGCTGCCCGGAAGAAGGCCATCCATGGCTACAATATGCAAATGAAGGCCTCTTCCCAGCAACCCCAGGGTTCAGTCTCCCACCGAAACCCCACCCACCCATTCCTTTATTCTGTTGTTGAACCCAATTAAGGAAGCACCAGCAAGCTGGAGCATGCAAAAATTGCCACAAAACTCAGTTTTGCTCCTCTCCACGGAAATCTTTAGTAAAAGGCGAAAGATTTTTTTGTTCTGAAGAGAAGCCAGAGTATACTGGGAAAGGGCCTCCTCCCGACCTACCACCATGGCAGCAGCCCTCACTTGGCCTAGGGAGAGCACCTAGAAGTGGGTGCGTGGTTTGGTGATGGAAAAACAAAAACGGCAACAGCCCATCGTCCGCAGGCTGCTCTGTTCTCAGCTCTATGCTGCTGACAGAGCATCACCTGTTCCGCTGCCCGGAAGAAGGCCATCCATGGCTTCAATATGCAAATGAGGGCCTCTTCCCAGCAACCCCAGGGTTCAGTCTCCCACCAAAACCCCACCCACCCATTCCTTTATTCTGTTGTTGAACCCAATTAACGAAGCCCCAGCAAGCTGGAGCATGCAAAAATTGCCACAAAACTCAGTTTTGCTCCTCTCCACGGAAATCTTTAGTAAAAGGCGAAAGATTTTTACATTCTGAAGAGAAGCCAGAGTATACTGGGCAAGGGCCTCCTCCCGACCTACCACCATGGCAGCAGCCCTCACTTGGCCCAGGGAGAGCACCTAGAAGTGGGTGCGTGGTTTGGTGATGGAAAAACAAAAACGGCAACAGCCCATCGTCCGCAGGCTGCTCTGTTCTCAGCTCTATGCTGCTGACAGAGCATCACCAGTTCCGCTGCCCGGAAGAAGGCCATCCATGGCTACAATATGCAAATAAGGGCCTCTTCCCAGCAGCCCCAGGGTTCAGTCTCCCACCGAAACCCCACCCACCCATTCCTTTATTCTGTTGTTGAACCCAATTAAGGAAACCCCAGCAAGCTGGAGCATGCAAAAATTGCCACAAAACTCAGTTTTGCTCCTCTCCACGGATATCTTTAGTAAAAGGCGAAAGATTTTTACGTTCTGAAGTGAAGCCAGAGCATACTGGGCAAGGGCCTCCTCCCGACCTACCACCATGGCAGCAGCCCTCACTTGGCCCAGGGAGAGCACCTAGAAGTGGGTGCGTGGTTTGGTGATGGAAAAACAAAAACGGCAACAGCCCATCGTCCGCAGGCTGCTCTGTTCTCAGCTCTATGTGCTGACAGAGCATCACCTGTTCCGCTGCCCGGAAGAAGGCCATCCATGGCTACAATATGCAAATGAGGGCCTCTTCCCAGCAACCCCAGGGTTCAGTCTCCCACCGAAACCCCACCCACCCATTCCTTTATTCTGTTGTTGAACCCAGTTAAGGAAGCCCCAGCAAGCTGGAGCATGCAAAAATTGCCACAAAACTCAGTTTTGCTCCTCTCCACGGAAATCTTTAGTAAAAGGCGAAAGATTTTTACGTTCTGAAGAGAAGCCAGAGTATACTGGGCAAGGGCCTCCTCCCGACCTACCACCATGGCAGCAGCCCTCACTTGGCCCAGGGAGAGCACCTAGAAGTGGGTGCGTGGTTTGGTGATGGAAAAACAAAAACGGCAACAGCCCATCGTCCGCAGGCTGCTCTGTTCTCAGCTCTATGCTGCTGACAGAGCATCACCTGTTCCGCTGCCCGGAAGAAGGCCATCCATGGCTACAATATGCAAATGAGGGCCTCTTCCCAGCAACCCCAGGGTTCAGTCTCCCACCGAAACCCCACCCACCCATTCCTTTATTCTGTTGTTGAACCCAATTAAGGAAGCCCCAGGAAGCTGGAGCATGCAAAAATTGCCACAAAACTCAGTTTTGCTCCTCTCCACGGAAATCTTTAGTAAAAGGCGAAAGATTTTTACGTTCTGAAGAGAAGCCAGAGTATACTGGGCAAGGGCCTCCTCCCGACCTACCACCATGGCAGCAGCCCTCACTTGGCCCAGGGAGAGCACCTAGAAGTGGGTGCGTGGTTTGGTGATGGAAAGACAAAAACGGCAACAGCCCATCGTCCGCAGGCTGCTCTGTTCTCAGCTCTATGCTGCTGACAGAGCATCACCTGTTCCGCTGCCCGGAAGAAGGCCATCCATGGCTACAATATGCAAATGAGGGCCTCTTCCCAGCAACCACAGGGTTCAGTCTCCCACCGAAACCCCACCCACCCATTCCTTTATTCTGTTGTTGAACCCAATTAAGGAAGCCCCAGCAAGCTGGAGCATGCAAAAATTGCCACAAAACTCAGTTTTGCTCCTCTCCACGGAAATCTTTAGTAAAAGGCGAAAGATTTTTACGTTCTGAAGAGAAGCCAGAGTATACTGGGCAAGGGCCTCCTCCCGACCTACCACCATGGCAGCAGCCTTCACTTGGCCCAGGGAGAGCACCTAGAAGTGGGTGCGTGGTTTGGTGATGGAAAAACAGAAACGGCAACAGCCCATCGTCCGCAGGCTGCTCTGTTCTCAGCTCTATGCTGCTGACAGAGCATCACCTGTTCCGCTGCCCGGAAGAAGGCCATCCATGGCTTCACTATGCAAATGAGGGCCTCTTCCCAGCAACCCCAGGGTTCAGTCTCCCACCAAAACCCCACCCACCCATTCCTTTATTCTGTTGTTGAACCCAATTAAGGAAGCCCCAGCAAGCTGGAGCATGCAAAAATTGCCACAAAACTCAGTTTTGCTCCTCTCCACGGAAATCTTTAGTAAAAGGCGAAAGATTTTTACGTTCTGAAGAGAAGCCAGAGTATACTGGGCAAGGGCCTCCTCCCGACCTACCACCATGGCAGCAGCCCTCACTTGGCCCAGGGAGAGCACCTAGAAGTGGGTGCGTGGTTTGGTGATGGAAAAACAAAAACGGCAACAGCCCATCGTCCGCAGGCTGCTCTGTTCTCAGCTCTATGCTGCTGACAGAGCATCACCTGTTCCGCTGCCCGGAAGAAGGCCATCCATGGCTACAATATGCAAATAAGGGCCTCTTCCCAGCAACCCCAGGGTTCAGTCTCCCACCGAAACCCCACCCACCCATTCCTTTATTCTGTTGTTGAACCCAATTAAGGAAACCCCAGCAAGCTGGAGCATGCAAAAATTGCCACAAAACTCAGTTTTGCTCCTCTCCACGGATATCTTTAGTAAAAGGCGAAAGATTTTTACGTTCTGAAGTGAAGCCAGAGTATACTGGGCAAGGGCCTCCTCCCGACCTACCACCATGGCAGCAGCCCTCACTTGGCCCAGGGAGAGCACCTAGAAGTGGGTGCGTGGTTTGGTGATGGAAAAACAAAAACGGCAACAGCCCATCGTCCGCAGGCTGCTCTGTTCTCAGCTCTATGTGCTGACAGAACATCACCTGTTCCGCTGCCCGGAAGAAGGCCATCCATGGCTACAATATGCAAATGAGGGCCTCTTCCCAGCAACCCCAGGGTTCAGTCTCCCACCGAAACCCCACCCACCCATTCCTTTATTCTGTTGTTGAACCCAGTTAAGGAAGCCCCAGCAAGCTGGAGCATGCAAAAATTGCCACAAAACTCAGTTTTGCTCCTCTCCACGGAAATCTTTAGTAAAAGGCGAAAGATTTTTACGTTCTGAAGAGAAGCCAGAGTATCCTGGGCAAGGGCCTCCTCCCGACCTACCACCATGGCAGCAGCCCTCACTTGGCCCAGGGAGAGCACCTAGAAGTGGGTGCGTGGTTTGGTGATGGAAAAACAAAAACGGCAACAGCCCATCGTCCGCAGGCTGCTCTGTTCTCAGCTCTATGCTGCTGACAGAGCATCACCTGTTCCGCTGCCCGGAAAAAGGCCATCCATGGCTACAATATGCAAATGAGGGCCTCTTCCCAGCAACCACAGGGTTCAGTCTCCCACCGAAACCCCACCCACCCATTCCTTTATTCTGTTGTTGAACCCAATTAAGGAAGCCCCAGCAAGCTGGAGCATGCAAAAATTGCCACAAAACTCAGTTTTGCTCCTCTCCACGGAAATCTTTAGTAAAAGGCGAAAGATTTTTACGTTCTGAAGAGAAGCCAGAGTATACTGGGCAAGGGCCTCCTCCCGACCTACCACCATGGCAGAAGCCTTCACTTGGCCCAGGGAGAGCACCTAGAAGTGGGTGCGTGGTTTGGTGATGGAAAAACAGAAACGGCAACAGCCCATCGTCCGCAGGCTGCTCTGTTCTCAGCTCTATGCTGCTGACAGAGCATCACCTGTTCCGCTGCCCGGAAGAAGGCCATCCATGGCTTCAATATGCAAATGAGGGCCTCTTCCCAGCAACCCCAGGGTTCAGTCTCCCACCAAAACCCCACCCACCCATTCCTTTATTCTGTTGTTGAACCCAATTAAGGAAGCCCCAGCAAGCTGGAGCATGCAAAAATTGCCACAAAACTCAGTTTTGCTCCTCTCCACGGAAATCTTTAGCAAAAGGCGAAAGATTTTTACGTTCTGAAAAGAAGCCAGAGTATACTGGGCAAGGGCCTCCTCCCGACCTACCGCCATGGCAGCAGCCCTCACTTGGCCCAGGGAGAGCACCTAGAAGTGGGTGCGTGGTTTGGTGATGGAAAAACAAAAACGGCAACAGCCCATGGTCCGCAGGCTGCTCTGTTCTCAGCTCTATGCTGCTGACAGAGCATCACCTGTTCCGCTGCCCGGAAGAAGGCCATCCATGGCTACAATATGCAAATGAGGGTCTCTTCCCAGCAACCCCAGGGTTCAGTCTCCCACCGAAACCCCACCCACCCATTCCTTTATTCTGTTGTTGAACCCAATTAAGGAAGCCCCAGGAAGCTGGAGCATGCAAAAATTGCCACAAAACTCAGTTTTGCTCCTCTCCACGGAAATCTTTAGTAAAAGGCGAAAGATTTTTACGTTCTGAAGAGAATCCAGAGTATACTGGGCAAGGGCCTCCTCCCGACCTACCACCATGGCAGCAGCCCTCACTTGGCCCAGGGAGAGCACCTAGAAGTGGGTGCGTGGTTTGGTGATGGAAAAACAAAAACGGCAACAGCCCATCGTCCGCAGGCTGCTCTGTTCTCAGCTCTATGCTGCTGACAGAGCATCACCTGTTCCGCTGCCCGGAAGAAGGCCATCCATGGCTACAATATGCAAATGAGGGCCTCTTCCCAGCAACCACAGGGTTCAGTCTCCCACCGAAACCCCACCCACCCATTCCTTTATTCTGTTGTTGAACCCAATTAAGGAAGCCCCAGGAAGCTGGAGCATGCAAAAATTGCCACAAAACTCAGTTTTGCTCCTCTCCACGGAAATCTTTAGTAAAAGACGAAAGATTTTTACGTTCTGAAGAGAAGCCAGAGTATACTGGGCAAGGGCCTCCTCCCGACCTACCACCATGGCAGCAGCCCTCACTTGGCCCAGGGAGAGCACCTAGAAGTGGGTGCGTGGTTTGGTGATGGAAAAACAAAAACGGCAACAGCCCATCGTCCGCAGGCTGCTCTGTTCTCAGCTCTATGTGCTGACAGAGCATCACCTGTTCCGCTGCCCGGAAGAAGGCCATCCATGGCTACAATATGCAAATGAGGGCCTCTTCCCAGCAACCCCAGGGTTCAGTCTCCCACCGAAACCCCACCCACCCATTCCTTTATTCTGTTGTTGAACCCAGTTAAGGAAGCCCCAGCAAGCTGGAGCATGCAAAAATTGCCACAAAACTCAGTTTTGCTCCTCTCCACGGAAATCTTTAGTAAAAGGCGAAAGATTTTTACGTTCTGAAGAGAAGCCAGAGTATACTGGGCAAGGGCCTCCTCCCGACCTACCACCATGGCAGCAGCCCTCACTTGGCCCAGGGAGAGCACCTAGAAGTGGGTGCGTGGTTTGGTGATGGAAAAACAAAAACGGCAACAGCCCATCGTCCGCAGGCTGCTCTGTTCTCAGCTCTATGCTGCTGACAGAGCATCACCTGTTCCGCTGCCCGGAAGAAGGCCATCCATGGCTACAATATGCAAATGAGGGCCTCTTCCCAGCAACCCCAGGGTTCAGTCTCCCACCGAAACCCCACCCACCCATTCCTTTATTCTGTTGTTGAACCCAATTAAGGAAGCCCCAGGAAGCTGGAGCATGCAAAAATTGCCACAAAACTCAGTTTTGCTCCTCTCCACGGAAATCTTTAGTAAAAGGCGAAAGATTTTTACGTTCTGAAGAGAAGCCAGAGTATACTGGGCAAGGGCCTCCTCCCGACCTACCACCATGGCAGCAGCCCTCACTTGGCCCAGGGAGAGCACCTAGAAGTGGGTGCGTGGTTTGGTGATGGAAAAACAAAAACGGCAACAGCCCATCGTCCGCAGGCTGCTCTGTTCTCAGCTCTATGCTGCTGACAGAGCATCACCTGTTCCGCTGCCCGGAAGAAGGCCATCCATGGCTACAATATGCAAATAAGGGCCTCTTCCCAGCAACCCCAGGGTTCAGTCTCCCACCGAAACCCCACCCACCCATTCCTTTATTCTGTTGTTGAACCCAATTAAGGAAACCCCAGCAAGCTGGAGCATGCAAAAATTGCCACAAAACTCAGTTTTGCTCCTCTCCACGGATATCTTTAGTAAAAGGCGAAAGATTTTTACGTTCTGAAGTGAAGCCAGAGAATACTGGGCAAGGGCCTCCTCCCGACCTACCACCATGGCAGCAGCCCTCACTTGGCCCAGGGAGAGCACCTAGAAGTGGGTGCGTGGTTTGGTGATGGAAAAACAAAAACGGCAACAGCCCATCGTCCGCAGGCTGCTCTGTTCTCAGCTCTATGCTGCTGACAGAGCATCACCTGTTCCGCTGCCCGGAAGAAGGCCATCCATGGCTACAATATGCAAATAAGGGCCTCTTCCCAGCAACCCCAGGGTTCAGTCTCCCACCGAAACCCCACCCACCCATTCCTTTATTCTGTTGTTGAACCCAATTAAGGAAACCCCAGCAAGCTGGAGCATGCAAAAATTGCCACAAAACTCAGTTTTGCTCCTCTCCACGGATATCTTTAGTAAAAGGCGAAAGATTTTTACGTTCTGAAGTGAAGCCAGAGCATACTGGGCAAGGGCCTCCTCCCGACCTACCACCATGGCAGCAGCCCTCACTTGGCCCAGGGAGAGCACCTAGAAGTGGGTGCGTGGTTTGGTGATGGAAAAACAAAAACGGCAACAGCCCATCGTCCGCAGGCTGCTCTGTTCTCAGCTCTATGTGCTGACAGAGCATCACCTGTTCCGCTGCCCGGAAGAAGGCCATCCATGGCTACAATATGCAAATGAGGGCCTCTTCCCAGCAACCCCAGGGTTCAGTCTCCCACCGAAACCCCACCCACCCATTCCTTTATTCTGTTGTTGAACCCAGTTAAGGAAGCCCCAGCAAGCTGGAGCATGCAAAAATTGCCACAAAACTCAGTTTTGCTCCTCTCCACGGAAATCTTTAGTAAAAGGCGAAAGATTTTTACGTTCTGAAGAGAAGCCAGAGTATACTGGGCAAGGGCCTCCTCCCGACCTACCACCATGGCAGCAGCCCTCACTTGGCCCAGGGAGAGCACCTAGAAGTGGGTGCGTGGTTTGGTGATGGAAAAACAAAAACGGCAACAGCCCATCGTCCGCAGGCTGCTCTGTTCTCAGCTCTATGCTGCTGACAGATCATCACCTGTTCCGCTGCCCGGAAGAAGGCCATCCATGGCTACAATATGCAAATGAAGGCCTCTTCCCAGCAACCCCAGGGTTCAGTCTCCCACCGAAACCCCACCCACCCATTCCTTTATTCTGTTGTTGAACCCAATTAACGAAGCCCCAGCAAGCTGGAGCATGCAAAAATTGCCACAAAACTCAGTTTTGCTCCTCTCCACGGAAATCTTTAGTAAAAGGCGAAAGATTTTTACATTCTGAAGAGAAGCCGGAGTATACTGGGCAAGGGCCTCCTCCCGACCTACCACCATGGCAGCAGCCCTCACTTGGCCCAGGGAGAGCACCTAGAAGTGGGTGCGTGGTTTGGTGATGGAAAAACAAAAACGGCAACAGCCCATCGTCCGCAGGCTGCTCTGTTCTCAGCTCTATGCTGCTGACAGAGCATCACCAGTTCCGCTGCCCGGAAGAAGGCCATCCATGGCTACAATATGCAAATAAGGGCCTCTTCCCAGCAGCCCCAGGGTTCAGTCTCCCACCGAAACCCCACCCACCCATTCCTTTATTCTGTTGTTGAACCCAATTAAGGAAACCCCAGCAAGCTGGAGCATGCAAAAATTGCCACAAAACTCAGTTTTGCTCCTCTCCACGGATATCTTTAGTAAAAGGCGAAAGATTTTTACGTTCTGAAGTGAAGCCAGAGTATACTGGGCAAGGGCCTCCTCCCGACCTACCACCATGGCAGCAGCCCTCACTTGGCCCAGGGAGAGCACCTAGAAGTGGGTGCGTGGTTTGGTGATGGAAAAACAAAAACGGCAACAGCCCATCGTCCGCAGGCTGCTCTGTTCTCAGCTCTATGTGCTGACAGAGCATCACCTGTTCCGCTGCCCGGAAGAAGGCCATCCATGGCTACAATATGCAAATGAGGGCCTCTTCCCAGCAACCCCAGGGTTCAGTCTCCCACCGAAACCCCACCCACCCATTCCTTTATTCTGTTGTTGAACCCAGTTAAGGAAGCCCCAGCAAGCTGGAGCATGCAAAAATTGCCACAAAACTCAGTTTTGCTCCTCTCCACGGAAATCTTTAGTAAAAGGCGAAAGATTTTTACGTTCTGAAGAGAAGCCAGAGTATACTGGGCAAGGGCCTCCTCCCGACCTACCACCATGGCAGCAGCCCTCACTTGGCCCAGGGAGAGCACCTAGAAGTGGGTGCGTGGTTTGGTGATGGAAAAACAAAAACGGCAACAGCCCATCGTCCGCAGGCTGCTCTGTTCTCAGCTCTATGCTGCTGACAGAGCATCACCTGTTCCGCTGCCCGGAAGAAGGCCATCCATGGCTACAATATGCAAATGAGGGCCTCTTCCCAGCAACCCCAGGGTTCAGTCTCCCACCGAAACCCCACCCACCCATTCCTTTATTCTGTTGTTGAACCCAATTAAGGAAGCCCCAGGAAGCTGGAGCATGCAAAAATTGCCACAAAACTCAGTTTTGCTCCTCTCCACGGAAATCTTTAGTAAAAGGCGAAAGATTTTTACGTTCTGAAGAGAAGCCAGAGTATACTGGGCAAGGGCCTCCTCCCGACCTACCACCATGGCAGCAGCCCTCACTTGGCCCAGGGAGAGCACCTAGAAGTGGGTGCGTGGTTTGGTGATGGAAAAACAAAAACGGCAACAGCCCATCGTCCGCAGGCTGCTCTGTTCTCAGCTCTATGCTGCTGACAGAGCATCACCTGTTCCGCTGCCCGGAAGAAGGCCATCCATGGCTACAATATGCAAATGAGGGCCTCTTCCCAGCAACCACAGGGTTCAGTCTCCCACCGAAACCCCACCCACCCATTCCTTTATTCTGTTGTTGAACCCAATTAAGGAAGCCCCAGGAAGCTGGAGCATGCAAAAATTGCCACAAAACTCAGTTTTGCTCCTCTCCACGGAAATCTTTAGTAAAAGGCGAAAGATTTTTACGTTCTGAAGAGAAGCCAGAGTGTACTGGGCAAGGGCCTCCTCCCGACCTACCACCATGGCAGCAGCCCTCACTTGGCCCAGGGAGAGCACCTAGAAGTGGGTGCGTGGTTTGGTGATGGAAAGACAAAAACGGCAACAGCCCATCGTCCGCAGGCTGCTCTGTTCTCAGCTCTATGCTGCTGACAGAGCATCACCTGTTCCGCTGCCCGGAAGAAGGCCATCCATGGCTACAATATGCAAATGAGGGCCTCTTCCCAGCAACCACAGGGTTCAGTCTCCCACCGAAACCCCACCCACCCATTCCTTTATTCTGTTGTTGAACCCAATTAAGGAAGCCCCAGCAAGCTGGAGCATGCAAAAATTGCCACAAAACTCAGTTTTGCTCCTCTCCACGGAAATCTTTAGTAAAAGGCGAAAGATTTTTACGTTCTGAAGAGAAGCCAGAGTATACTGGGCAAGGGCCTCCTCCCGACCTACCACCATGGCAGCAGCCTTCACTTGGCCCAGGGAGAGCACCTAGAAGTGGGTGCGTGGTTTGGTGATGGAAAAACAGAAACGGCAACAGCCCATCGTCCGCAGGCTGCTCTGTTCTCAGCTCTATGCTGCTGACAGAGCATCACCTGTTCCGCTGCCCGGAAGAAGGCCATCCATGGCTTCACTATGCAAATGAGGGCCTCTTCCCAGCAACCCCAGGGTTCAGTCTCCCACCAAAACCCCACCCACCCATTCCTTTATTCTGTTGTTGAACCCAATTAAGGAAGCCCCAGCAAGCTGGAGCATGCAAAAATTGCCACAAAACTCAGTTTTGCTCCTCTCCACGGAAATCTTTAGTAAAAGGCGAAAGATTTTTACGTTCTGAAGAGAAGCCAGAGTATACTGGGCAAGGGCCTCCTCCCGACCTACCACCATGGCAGCAGCCCTCACTTGGCCCAGGGAGAGCACCTAGAAGTGGGTGCGTGGTTTGGTGATGGAAAAACAAAAACGGCAACAGCCCATCGTCCGCAGGCTGCTCTGTTCTCAGCTCTATGCTGCTGACAGAGCATCACCTGTTCCGCTGCCCGGAAGAAGGCCATCCATGGCTACAATATGCAAATAAGGGCCTCTTCCCAGCAACCCCAGGGTTCAGTCTCCCACCGAAACCCCACCCACCCATTCCTTTATTCTGTTGTTGAACCCAATTAAGGAAACCCCAGCAAGCTGGAGCATGCAAAAATTGCCACAAAACTCAGTTTTGCTCCTCTCCACGGATATCTTTAGTAAAAGGCGAAAGATTTTTACGTTCTGAAGTGAAGCCAGAGTATACTGGGCAAGGGCCTCCTCCCGACCTACCACCATGGCAGCAGCCCTCACTTGGCCCAGGGAGAGCACCTAGAAGTGGGTGCGTGGTTTGGTGATGGAAAAACAAAAACGGCAACAGCCCATCGTCCGCAGGCTGCTCTGTTCTCAGCTCTATGTGCTGACAGAACATCACCTGTTCCGCTGCCCGGAAGAAGGCCATCCATGGCTACAATATGCAAATGAGGGCCTCTTCCCAGCAACCCCAGGGTTCAGTCTCCCACCGAAACCCCACCCACCCATTCCTTTATTCTGTTGTTGAACCCAGTTAAGGAAGCCCCAGCAAGCTGGAGCATGCAAAAATTGCCACAAAACTCAGTTTTGCTCCTCTCCACGGAAATCTTTAGTAAAAGGCGAAAGATTTTTACGTTCTGAAGAGAAGCCAGAGTATACTGGGCAAGGGCCTCCTCCCGACCTACCACCATGGCAGCAGCCCTCACTTGGCCCAGGGAGAGCACCTAGAAGTGGGTGCGTGGTTTGGTGATGGAAAAACAAAAACGGCAACAGCCCATCGTCCGCAGGCTGCTCTGTTCTCAGCTCTATGCTGCTGACAGAGCATCACCTGTTCCGCTGCCCGGAAAAAGGCCATCCATGGCTACAATATGCAAATGAGGGCCTCTTCCCAGCAACCACAGGGTTCAGTCTCCCACCGAAACCCCACCCACCCATTCCTTTATTCTGTTGTTGAACCCAATTAAGGAAGCCCCAGCAAGCTGGAGCATGCAAAAATTGCCACAAAACTCAGTTTTGCTCCTCTCCACGGAAATCTTTAGTAAAAGGCGAAAGATTTTTACGTTCTGAAGAGAAGCCAGAGTATACTGGGCAAGGGCCTCCTCCCGACCTACCACCATGGCAGAAGCCTTCACTTGGCCCAGGGAGAGCACCTAGAAGTGGGTGCGTGGTTTGGTGATGGAAAAACAGAAACGGCAACAGCCCATCGTCCGCAGGCTGCTCTGTTCTCAGCTCTATGCTGCTGACAGAGCATCACCTGTTCCGCTGCCCGGAAGAAGGCCATCCATGGCTTCAATATGCAAATGAGGGCCTCTTCCCAGCAACCCCAGGGTTCAGTCTCCCACCAAAACCCCACCCACCCATTCCTTTATTCTGTTGTTGAACCCAATTAAGGAAGCCCCAGCAAGCTGGAGCATGCAAAAATTGCCACAAAACTCAGTTTTGCTCCTCTCCACGGAAATCTTTAGCAAAAGGCGAAAGATTTTTACGTTCTGAAAAGAAGCCAGAGTATACTGGGCAAGGGCCTCCTCCCGACCTACCGCCATGGCAGCAGCCCTCACTTGGCCCAGGGAGAGCACCTAGAAGTGGGTGCGTGGTTTGGTGATGGAAAAACAAAAACGGCAACAGCCCATGGTCCGCAGGCTGCTCTGTTCTCAGCTCTATGCTGCTGACAGAGCATCACCTGTTCCGCTGCCCGGAAGAAGGCCATCCATGGCTACAATATGCAAATGAGGGTCTCTTCCCAGCAACCCCAGGGTTCAGTCTCCCACCGAAACCCCACCCACCCATTCCTTTATTCTGTTGTTGAACCCAATTAAGGAAGCCCCAGGAAGCTGGAGCATGCAAAAATTGCCACAAAACTCAGTTTTGCTCCTCTCCACGGAAATCTTTAGTAAAAGGCGAAAGATTTTTACGTTCTGAAGAGAATCCAGAGTATACTGGGCAAGGGCCTCCTCCCGACCTACCACCATGGCAGCAGCCCTCACTTGGCCCAGGGAGAGCACCTAGAAGTGGGTGCGTGGTTTGGTGATGGAAAAACAAAAACGGCAACAGCCCATCGTCCGCAGGCTGCTCTGTTCTCAGCTCTATGCTGCTGACAGAGCATCACCTGTTCCGCTGCCCGGAAGAAGGCCATCCATGGCTACTAGGGTTGAGCGAAACGGGTCGATCATTTTCAAAAGTCGCCGACTTTTGGCTAAGTCGGCGTCTCATGAAACCCGATCCGACCCCTGTGCTTGTCGGCCATGCGGTACGCGACTTTCGCGCCAAAGTCGCGTTTCAATGACGCGAAAAGCGCCATTTCTCAGCCAATGAAGGTGAACGCAGAGTGTGGGCAGCGTGATGACATAGATCCTGGTCCCCACCATCTTAGAGAAGGGCATTGCAGTGATTGGCTTGCTGTCTGCGGCGTCACAGGGGCTATAAAGGGGCGTTCCCGCCGACCGCCATCTTACTGCTGCTGATCTGAGCTTAGGGACAGGTTGCTGCCGCTTCATCAGAAGCAGGGAGAGCGTTAGGCAGGGTCCACTAACCACCAAACCGCTTGTGCTGCAGCGATTTCCACTGTCCAACACCACCTTCGGTGTGCAGGGACTGTGGAAGCTATTTATTTATTTTTTTCCCCTCAGCGCTGTAGCTCATTGGGCTGCCCTAGAAGGCTCCGTGATAGCTGTATTGCTGTGTGTACGCCACTGTGGAAACCAACTGCTTTTTTCAAAGCACATATCCTCTTGTTCCTTCCTTTCTGCACAGCTATCTTTTTTGTTTGTCCACACTTTTTATTTAATTTGTGCATCAGTCCACTCCTATTGCTGCCTGCCATACCTGGCTTACATTACTGCAGGGAGATAGTAATTGTAGGACAGTTTTTTTTTTTTTTTTGTTTTTTTTTTGTGGGAGATTAAGATTGGCATTTCTGCTACAGTGCCATCCCTGTGTGTGCCATCTCTCACTGAGTGGGCCATAGAAAGCCTATTTATTTTTTCCGTGATTTGTGTTCTAAAATCTACCTCAACACAGAAACACTACATCAATCAGTGGGAGAAAAATATTGGCCTCAGTCAGGGCTTGTGTGCCACTGCTGTGTGTGCGCTATCTCTCATTCAGTGGGCTATAGCAAGCCTATATTTTTTTTTTTTTTTTTTTTTTAATATTATTTGGTTTCAAAAGTCTCCCTGAAAAAAAAAAAAAACCTAAAAAAACAGTGGGAGAGTAATATTGCCCTTTCAGCTTGTGTGCCAGTCTTGACTCCTGGGTGTGCCACCTCTCTCCCTCTCATTCAGTGGGCCATAGAAAGCCTATTTATTTTTTTTTTTAAATATTATTGGGTTTCTAAAGTCTCCCTGAAAAAAACAAAAAATACATAAAAAAACAGTGGGAGAGTAATATTGCCCTTTCAGCTTGTGTGCCAGTCTTGACTCCTGGGTGTGCCACCTCTCTCCCTTTCATTCAGTGGGCCATAGAAAGCCTATTTTTTTTTTTTTTTTAATATTATTTGGTTTCTAATTCTCCCTGAAAAAAAAAAAAAAACCTAAAAAAACAGTGGGAGAGTAATATTGCCCTTTCAGCTTGTGTGCCAGTCTTGACTCCTGGGTGTGCCACCTCTCTCCCTCTCATTCAGTGGGCCATAGAAAGCCTATTTATTTTTTTTTTTAAATATTATTGGGTTTCTAAAGTCTCCCTGAAAAAACAAAAAATACATAAAAAAACAGTGGGAGAGTAATATTGCCCTTTCAGCTTGTGTGCCAGTCTTGACTCCTGGGTGTGCCACCTCTCTCCCTCTCATTCAGTGGGCCATAGAAAGCCTATTTATTTTTTTTTTTAAATATTATTGGGTTTCTAAAGTCTCCCTGAAAAAACAAAAAAAAACCTAAAAAAACAGTGGGAGAGTAATATTGCCCTTTCAGCTTGTGTGCCAGTCTTGACTCCTGGGTGTGCCACCTCTCTCCCTCTCATTCAGTGGGCCATAGAAAGCCTATTTATTTTTTTTTTTTAAATATTATTGGGTTTCTAAAGTCTCCCTGAAAAAAACAAAAAATACATAAAAAAACAGTGGGAGAGTAATATTGCCCTTTCAGCTTGTGTGCCAGTCTTGACTCCTGGGTGTGCCACCTCTCTCCCTTTCATTCAGTGGGCCATAGAAAGCCTATTTTTTTTTTTTTTTTAATATTATTTGGTTTCTAATTCTCCCTGAAAAAAAAAAAAAAACCTAAAAAAACAGTGGGAGAGTAATATTGCCCTTTCAGCTTGTGTGCCAGTCTTGACTCCTGGGTGTGCCACCTCTCTCCCTCTCATTCAGTGGGCCATAGAAAGCCTATTTATTTTTTTTTTTAAATATTATTGGGTTTCTAAAGTCTCCCTGAAAAAACAAAAAATACATAAAAAAACAGTGGGAGAGTAATATTGCCCTTTCAGCTTGTGTGCCAGTCTTGACTCCTGGGTGTGCCACCTCTCTCCCTCTCATTCAGTGGGCCATAGAAAGCCTATTTATTTTTTTTTTAAAATATTATTGGGTTTCTAAAGTCTCCCTGAAAAAACAAAAAAAACCTAAAAAAACAGTGGGAGAGTAATATTGCCCTTTCAGCTTGTGTGCCAGTCTTGACTCCTGGGTGTGCCACCTCTCTCCCTCTCATTCAGTGGGCCATAGAAAGCCTATTTTTTTTTTTTTTAATATTATTTGGTTTCTAATTCTCCCTGAAAAAAAAAAAAAAACCTAAAAAAACAGTGGGAGAGTAATATTGCCCTTTCAGCTTGTGTGCCAGTCTTGACTCCTGGGTGTGCCACCTCTCTCCCTCTCATTCAGTGGGCCATAGAAAGCCTATTTATTTTTTTTTTTAAATATTATTGGGTTTCTAAAGTCTCCCTGAAAAAACAAAAAAAACCTAAAAAAACAGTGGGAGAGTAATATTGCCCTTTCAGCTTGTGTGCCAGTCTTGACTCCTGGGTGTGCCACCTCTCTCCCTCTCATTCAGTGGGCCATAGAAAGCCTATTTATTTTTTTTTTTAAATATTATTGGGTTTCTAAAGTCTCCCTGAAAAAACAAAAAATACATAAAAAAACAGTGGGAGAGTAATATTGCCCTTTCAGCTTGTGTGCCAGTCTTGACTCCTGGGTGTGCCACCTCTCTCCCTTTCATTCAGTGGGCCATAGAAAGCCTATTTTTTTTTTTTTTTTAATATTATTTGGTTTCTAATTCTCCCTGAAAAAAAAAAAAAAACCTAAAAAAACAGTGGGAGAGTAATATTGCCCTTTCAGCTTGTGTGCCAGTCTTGACTCCTGGGTGTGCCACCTCTCTCCCTCTCATTCAGTGGGCCATAGAAAGCCTATTTATTTTTTTTTTAAAATATTATTGGGTTTCTAAAGTCTCCCTGAAAAAACAAAAAATACATAAAAAAACAGTGGGAGAGTAATATTGCCCTTTCAGCTTGTGTGCCAGTCTTGACTCCTGGGTGTGCCACCTCTCTCCCTTTCATTCAGTGGGCCATAGAAAGCCTATTTATTTTTTCCGTGATTTGTGTTCTAAATTCTACCTCAACACAAAAACACTACATCAATCAGTGGGAGAAAAATATTGGCCTCAGTCAGGGCTTGTGTGCCACTGCTGTGTGTGCTATCTCTCATTCAGTGGGCTATAGCAAGCCTATTTTTTTTTTTTTTTTTTTTTTTTTAATATTATTTGGTTTCTAAAGTCTCCCTGAAAAAAAAAAAAAACCTAAAAAAACAGTGGGAGAGTAATATTGCCCTTTCAGCTTGTGTGCCAGTCTTGACTCCTGGGTGTGCCACCTCTCTCCCTCTCATTCAGTGGGCCATAGAAAGCCTATTTATTTTTTTTTTTAAATATTATTGGGTTTCTAAAGTCTCCCTGAAAAAACAAAAAATACATAAAAAAACAGTGGGAGAGTAATATTGCCCTTTCAGCTTGTGTGCCAGTCTTGACTCCTGGGTGTGCCACCTCTCTCCCTTTCATTCAGTGGGCCATAGAAAGCCTATTTTTTTTTTTTTTAATATTATTTGGTTTCTAATTCTCCCTGAAAAAAAAAAAAAAACCTAAAAAAACAGTGGGAGAGTAATATTGCCCTTTCAGCTTGTGTGCCAGTCTTGACTCCTGGGTGTGCCACCTCTCTCCCTCTCATTCAGTGGGCCATAGAAAGCCTATTTATTTTTTTTTTTAAATATTATTGGGTTTCTAAAGTCTCCCTGAAAAAACAAAAAATACATAAAAAAACAGTGGGAGAGTAATATTGCCCTTTCAGCTTGTGTGCCAGTCTTGACTCCTGGGTGTGCCACCTCTCTCCCTTTCATTCAGTGGGCCATAGAAAGCCTATTTTTTTTTTTTTTTTAATATTATTTGGTTTCTAATTCTCCCTGAAAAAAAAAAAAAACCTAAAAAAACAGTGGGAGAGTAATATTGCCCTTTCAGCTTGTGTGCCAGTCTTGACTCCTGGGTGTGTCACCTCTCTCCCTCTCATTCAGTGGGCCATAGAAAGCCTATTTATTTTTTTTTTTAAATATTATTGGGTTTCTAAAGTCTCCCTGAAAAAACAAAAAATACATAAAAAAACAGTGGGAGAGTAATATTGCCCTTTCAGCTTGTGTGCCAGTCTTGACTCCTGGGTGTGCCACCTCTCTCCCTCTCATTCAGTGGGCCATAGAAAGCCTTTTTTTTTTTTGGTTTTTTTAATATTATTTGGTTTCTAAAGTCTCCCTGAAAAAAACAAAAAAAACATAAAAAACAGTGGGAGAGTAATATTGCCCTTTCAGCTTGTGCGCCAGTCTTGACTCCTGGTTGTGCCACCTCTCTCTCTCTAATTGTGGGCCATAGAAAGCCTTTTTTTTTTTTTTTTTTTAATATTATTTGGTTTCTAAAGTCTCCCTGAGAAAAAAAAATAAATAAATTAGGTGGGAGATTAATATTGACATTAGTGCTTGAGTGACAGTCCTGCGTGTGTGTCATCTCTGTGATTTTGTGCCACAGAAAACAGAGTGTGTAACATTGTGCCTGATTTTCCTTGTGGTCTCACCAACCTGTTAAGGGATATTGAAATCATACTGAAGTTATAGCTCACCGTGTAAGTTGTTTGATAGCAACAAATAAAGTTACTTTGGTTAAGATTTTAAAACAATGAGGAAGTCTGGTGCAAGAGGTCGTCGTGGGCGTTCATTGTCAGCTGGTAATGATGGTAGTGGTAGTGGAGCATCAGGTGGTCGTGGGGATAAAAATATTCCACCTAAGTCTGGAGCTGTGGAGCCAGTTTCGTCGTCAGGCTACACAAGGCCTCGAACGCTCTCTTTTCTGGGAGTAGGAAAACCGCTTTTAAAGGCGGAGCAGCAACAGCAAGTTTTGGCTTACATTGCAGACTCAGCCTCTAGCTCTTTTGCCTCCTCTTCCGAAACTGGTAAATGTAAAAGCAGCGCGTCGCTTGTGGATGTTCACGGTCAGGGACAAGTCGCTTCCTTGTCCTCCTCAGCAAAAACTACAACAAGAGAGAAGGATGCAGCAGGCGACACAACGGGTCACTCCATGGAGCTCTTTACACATACCGTCCCTGGCTTAGAAAGTGAAACATTTAACAGGCCATGCCCATTACAAGTATATTCTGACATGGAGTGCACTGATGCACAGCCACAGCCAGAGTACTATGCTGCTCCTTTGACTCAGACCACCACATTGCCCTCTCAGGGTACAGATCCACAATCAGACCCTGATGAGACTATGTTGCCCCGCCACGAACGCTATACCACCGACCGACACAGTGACACAGACGAAGTTGCACACGAGCTCGAAGAGGAGGTAATAGATGACCCAGTTATTGACCCCGATTGGCAGCCATTGGGGGAACAGGGTGCAGGCGGCAGTAGTTCAGAAGCGGAGGTGGAGGAGGGGCCGCAGCAGGCATCAACATCGCAACAGGTTCCATCTGCCGGGCCCGTATCTGGACCAAAACGCGTGTCAAAGCCAAAACCTGTTGGAGCACAGCGTTGCCATCCGGTTAAAGCTCAGTCTGCAATCCCTGAAAAGGGATCAGAGTCTAGGAAGAGTGCAGTCTGGCATTTTTTTAAACAACATCCAACTGATCAGCGCAAAGTCATCTGTCAAAAATGTTCAACTAGCTTAAGCAGAGGTCAGAATCTGAAAAGTCTAAATACTAGTTGCATGCATAGACACTTAACCACCATGCATTCTCAAGCCTGGACTAACTACCAAACGTCCCTCAAGGTTGTAGCACCCTCGGCCAATGAAGCTAGTCAGCAACGCAACATCCCTTCCGTCACTGTAAGGCCACCATTTTCCGCACCACCGGCAGTATCTGTGCAGGTTTCTTTGCCAGCCAAAAGCAGTCAGGGTCAGGGAATCACCAGTTTTGTAGGAGGAAATATTGCATGTAGGGCACCGGCGGAAACAATACCGTCTCCAACCGTCTCTCAGTCTGCCATGTCCACCGGCACACCCGAAAGTTCCACGATCTACAGCTCTCCAGTCCAGCTCACCCTACATGAGACTCTGGTTAGAAAAAGGAAGTACTTATCCTCGCATCCGCGTACACAGGGTTTTAACGCCCACATAGCTAGACTAATCTCGTTAGAGATGATGCCCTACCGGTTAGTTGAAAGCGAAGCTTTCAATGCCCTGATGGAGTACGCTGAACCACGATACGAGCTACCCAGTCGACACTTTTTTTCCAGAAAAGCCATCCCAGCCCTGCACCAGCATGTTAAACAGCGCATCGTCCATGCACTCAGGCAATCTGTGAGTACAAAGGTGCACCTGACTACAGATGCATGGACCAGTAGGCATGGCCAGGGACGTTATGTGTCCATCACGGCACACTGGGTGAATGTGGTGGATGCAGGGTCCACAGGCGACATCAATTTAGGGACAGTTGTGCCTAGCCCACGGTCTAGGAAACAGTTGGCTGTAGGCGTTCGCACCCCCTCCTCCTCCTCCTCGTCCTCCTGCAGAAGCTACAGCTCTTCCACAGAACGCAGTCGGCCAACCACTCCATCGGCAGATGACACTGTTGCACACCAGTTGTCCCATTATGGGCCAGCTACTGCCAAGCGTCAGCAGGCTGTATTGGCTATGAAGTGTTTGGGCGACAACAGACACACCGCGGAAGTTCTGTCCGAGTTCTTGCAACAAGAAACGCAGTCGTGGCTGGGCACAGTAGATCTTGAGGCAGGCAAGGTAGTGAGTGATAACGGAAGGAATTTCATGGCTGCCATCTCCCTTTCCCAACTGAAACACATTCCTTGCCTGGCTCACACCTTAAACCTGGTGGTGCAGTGCTTATTGAAAACTTATCCTGGGTTCTCCGACCTGCTCCTCAAAGTGCGTGCACTTTGCTCACATATCCGACGTTCGCCTGTACACGCCAGCCGTATGCAGACCTATCAGCGGTCTTTGAACCTTCCCCAGCATCGCCTAATCATAGACGTTGCAACAAGGTGGAACTCAACACTGCACATGCTTCAGAGACTGTGCGAACAGAGGCGTGCTGTTATTTATTTGTGGGAGGATACACGGGCAGGCAGTAGGATGGCAGACATGGAGTTGTCAGGTGTGCAGTGGTCGAAGATACAAGACATGTGTCAAGTCCTTCAGTGTTTTGAGGAATGCACACGGCTGGTTAGTGCAGACAACGCCGTAATAAGCATGAGCATCCCCCTAATGCGTCTGCTGATGCAAAGTTTGACGCACATAAAGGAGCAGGCGTCTGCACCAGAGGAAGAGGGAAGCCTTGATGACAGTCAGCCATTGTCTGGTCAGGGCAGTGTACAGGACGAGGTAGCGGGCGAAGAGGAGGTGGAGGACGAGGAGGATGATGGGGATGAGTATATTTTTAATGCGGAAACTTTCACGGGGGCACAGGAAATTGGTTGCGTGTCACGGCCGGGTTCTGGTTTTTTGAGGGACACAAGTGACGTAGATTTGCCTGCAACTGCCCCTCAACCAATCACAACCGGAGATTTGACAAGTGGAACTTTGGCCCACATGGCGGATTATGCCTTACGTATCCTACAAAGGGACACACGCATTACGAAAATGATGAACGATGACGATTACTGGTTGGCCTGCCTCCTTGATCCACGCTATAAAGGCAAATTGCAAAATATTATGCCACATGAGAACTTGGAACTAATATTAGCAACCAAACAATCAACTCTTGTTGACCGTTTGCTTCAGGCATTCCCAGCACACAGCGCACGTGATCGTTCTCACACGAGCTCCAGGGGGCAGCAGACTAGGAGTGTTAGGGGTGCACACATCAGAAGTGGCGTTGGACAGAGGGGTTTTCTGACCAGGTTGTGGAGTGATTTTGCTATGACCGCAGACAGGACAGGTACTGCTGCATCAATTGAAAGTGACAGGAGACAACATTTGTCCAGTATGGTTACTAACTATTTTTCATCCCTTATCGATGTTCTCCCTCAACCGTCATTCCCATTTGATTACTGGGCCTCCAAATTAGACACCTGGCCAGAATTGGCAGAATATGCATTGCAGGAGCTTGCTTGCCCGGCAGCAAGTGTCCTATCAGAAAGAGTATTCAGTGCTGCAGGGTCAATATTAACCGAAAAAAGGACTCGTCTGGCTACCCAAAATGTTGACGATCTAACATTCATTAAAATGAACCACAACTGGATTTCAAAATCTTTTGCCCCACCTTGCCCGGCCGACACCTAGCTTTCCTATGAAAAGCTCTTGCCTGTGAATTACTTTTCTAATGTCTAATTTGCTGCTGCAGATTGTACAGCATACGACATGTTTACACCTCCCTAAATGGCCAAACTCCCCACACGGGGCCGTGGTATCGCGACTTGGCGCAAGCACCCGTGAGACTGCTGTTTGTCTGAAGAGGTGGGTGTGCTCGCTTTTGGTTGACGGCATTGCTACTGGGTCCCTCATAGTACAATGTAGTGTCTCTGGCGGTGGTGGTGCGCACCCAACGTCAGACACACCGTTGTAACATGAGTGGCCCTGGGGCGGTCCCGCCGGCCTCAAGAGAGTTCCCCCCTACCCCAGCTCAAACTGGGCTCTACTACGTGCAAAATTATGTCGCACAGCTCCACCAATCTTTAGTCTATTCGCTGACATCATTCAATGTCTGGCACTGACAATACAAATTTGTAGACATCTATGATGCAACTTAAAGTAGTCTGTGTCTGTGTCCTATATTGGCACCATTAAATAGTTACTGCCAAATTACTATGTCAGAAACACAGCAGATGAGCCCACCCCTGTACCTAAGTATGCCATCTTTTTTTTTGTTTTGGTTGTTTTGCGAGACATTAACATCTATTTATATTTTGGGAGTACTGGGACAGACACTCCTTGCACTACTCCTCCACTCAGCACCAAGCTGCCTGCCCGTGTATCCATGTAACCGCTGTAAAACTGCCATGAGCCTATTGTTTGTTATTTTAGGCCTTTGATAGCCTGTCTGCGGTCCCTACTCCTCCACTGACCACCAAGCTGCCTGCCCGTGTATCCATGTAACCGCTGTAAAACTGCCATGAGCCTATTGTTTGTTATTTTAGGCCTTTGAAGCCTTTCTGCGCTCCCTCCTTCCACTAGTCCTCCACTGACCAGACCACTGCTGCCCGTGTACCCCTGGAACCAATTTTAAAGTGCCTACAGCCAGCCCATTTTATTGTGTTAGGCCTTCGAAGCCTGTCTGCGGTCCCTCCTTCCACTAGGCCTCCACTGACCAGACCACTGCTGCCCGTGTACCCCTGGAACCAATTTTAAAGTGCCTACAGCCAGCCCATTTTATTGTGTTAGGCCTTCGAAGCCTGTCTGCGGTCCATACTTTAAATACTCCTCCACTCACCACCAAGCTGCCTGCCCGTGTATCCATGTAACCGCTGTAAAACTGCCATGAGCCTATTGTTTGTTATGTTAGGCCTTTGATAGCCTGTCTGCGGTCCCTACTTTAAATACTCCTCCACTCACCACCACCAAGCTGCCTGCCCGTGTATCCATGTAACCGCTGTGAAACTGCCATGAGCCTATTGTTTTTTTATGTTAGGCCTTTGATAGCCTGTCTGCGGTCCCTACTTTAAATACTCCTCCACTCACCACCACCAAGCTGCCTGCCCGTGTATCCATGTAACCGCTGTAAAACTGCCATGAGCCTATTGTTTGTTATGTTAGGCCTTTGAAGCCTTTCTGCGCTCCCTCCTTCCACTAGTCCTCCACTGACCAGACCACTGCTGCCCGTGTACCCCTGGAACCAATTTTAAAGTGCCTACAGCCAGCCCATTTTATTGTGTTAGGCCTTCGAAGCCTGTCTGCGGTCCATACTTCCACTAGTCCTCCACTGACCAGACCACTGCTGCCCGTGTACCCCTGGAACCAATTTTAAAGTGCCTACAGCCAGCCCATTTTATTGTGTTAGGCCTTCGAAGCCTGTCTGCGGTCCATACTTCCACTAGGCCTCCACTGACCAGACCACTGCTGCCCGTGTACCCCTGGAACCAATTTTAAAGTGCCTACAGCCAGCCCATTTTATTGTGTTAGGCCTTCGAAGCCTGTCTGCGGTCCATACTTCCACTAGTCCTCCACTGACCAGACCACTGCTGCCCGTGTACCCCTGGAACCAATTTTAAAGTGCCTACAGCCAGCCCATTTTATTGTGTTAGGCCTTCGAAGCCTGTCTGCGGTCCCTCCTTCCACTAGGCCTCCACTGACCAGACCACTGCTGCCCGTGTACCCCTGGAACCAATTTTAAAGTGCCTACAGCCAGCCCATTTTATTGTGTTAGGCCTTCGAAGCCTGTCTGCGGTCCATACTTTAAATACTCCTCCACTCACCACCAAGCTGCCTGCCCGTGTATCCATGTAACCGCTGTAAAACTGCCATGAGCCTATTGTTTGTTATGTTAGGCCTTTGATAGCCTGTCTGCGGTCCCTACTTTAAATACTCCTCCACTCACCACCACCAAGCTGCCTGCCCGTGTATCCATGTAACCGCTGTGAAACTGCCATGAGCCTATTGTTTTTTTATGTTAGGCCTTTGATAGCCTGTCTGCGGTCCCTACTTTAAATACTCCTCCACTCACCACCACCAAGCTGCCTGCCCGTGTATCCATGTAACCGCTGTAAAACTGCCATGAGCCTATTGTTTGTTATGTTAGGCCTTTGAAGCCTTTCTGCGCTCCCTCCTTCCACTAGTCCTCCACTGACCAGACCACTGCTGCCCGTGTACCCCTGGAACCAATTTTAAAGTGCCTACAGCCAGCCCATTTTATTGTGTTAGGCCTTCGAAGCCTGTCTGCGGTCCATACTTCCACTAGTCCTCCACTGACCAGACCACTGCTGCCCGTGTACCCCTGGAACCAATTTTAAAGTGCCTACAGCCAGCCCATTTTATTGTGTTAGGCCTTCGAAGCCTGTCTGCGGTCCATACTTCCACTAGGCCTCCACTGACCAGACCACTGCTGCCCGTGTACCCCTGGAACCAATTTTAAAGTGCCTACAGCCAGCCCATTTTATTGTGTTAGGCCTTCGAAGCCTGTCTGCGGTCCATACTTCCACTAGGCCTCCACTGACCAGACCACTGCTGCCCGTGTACCCCTGGAACCAATTTTAAAGTGCCTACAGCCAGCCCATTTTATTGTGTTAGGCCTTCGAAGCCTGTCTGCGGTCCCTCCTTCCACTAGGCCTCCACTGACCAGACCACTGCTGCCCGTGTACCCCTGGAACCAATTTTAAAGTGCCTACAGCCAGCCCATTTTATTGTGTTAGGCCTTCGAAGCCTGTCTGCGGTCCATACTTTAAATACTCCTCCACTCACCACCAAGCTGCCTGCCCGTGTATCCATGTAACCGCTGTAAAACTGCCATGAGCCTATTGTTTGTTATGTTAGGCCTTTGATAGCCTGTCTGCGGTCCTTACTTTAAATACTCCTCCACTCACCACCTAGCTGCCTGTGTATCCATGTAACCGATGTAAAACTGCCATGACTGCCTACTGTTTGTTATTTTAGGCCTTTGATAGCCTGTCTGCGGCCCCTACTTGCAATACTCCTCCACTGACCACAATGCTGCCTGGAGTGCCTGTCTGTGTATCCATGTAACCGATGTAAAACTGCCATGACTGCCTACTGTTTGTTATTTTAGGCCTTTGATAGCCTGTCTGCGGCCCCTACTTGCAATACTCCTCCACTGAGCACAATGCTGCCTGGAGTGCCTGCCTGTGTATCCATGTAACCGATGTAAAACTGCCATGACTGCCTACTGTTTGTTATTTTAGGCCTTTGATAGCCTGTCTGCAGCCCCTACTTGCAATACTCCTCCACTGACCACACCAATGCTGCCCGTGTACCCCTGGAACCTATTTAAAAGTTCATAGAGCCTAGTTATATATTTTATTTACTATTAATAAGGCCATGATGGACTACGCTGTACCACGCTACAAGCTAACCAGTCGACACTTCTTTTGCGAGAAAAGCCATCCCAACCCTCCACCAGCATGTAGAAGACCGCATTGTCCATGCACTCTGGCAATCTGTGAGTACAAAGGTGCACCTGACAACAGACGCATGGACCTGTAGGCATGGCCACGGAAGATTACGTGTCCATTACGGCGCAATGGGTTAATGTGGTGGATGCATGGTCCACAGGGGACAGCCTACTAAGTCTGTCTGCAGTCCCTAATTCAAATTGTCCTCCACTGTCTAAATCGGAACTTCCACCTTCTGGCTTTCGGCCTATAGTATCAGAAATTAAACTGCATTTGGCCTTCAACTTTGGTTAGGGCCTACTAACGGCTTCTGCCCCTCCCTGGTGTTGCCCTCAACTAAATAAAGCTGAGCTTCAACCTTCTGCTCCAAATTACCATTTTGAAAAATGCAATAGGCTTTTCAGGCCTACTAAAGGAGTCTGTCTGTGTGCCCCTGCCTGGTGTTGTCCTCAACTAAATAAAGCTGAGCTTCAACCTTCCGGCTCTCATTAAGTGGTTTTTAAAAAAAAATGGTGGTTAGGGCCTACTAACGGCTTCTGCCCCTCCCTGGTGTTGTCCTCAACTAAATAAAGCTGAGCTTCAACCTTCCGGCTCTCATTAAGTGGTTTTAAAAAAAAAAAAAATGGTGGTTAGGGCCTACTAACGGCTTCTGCCCCTCCCTGGTGTTGTCCTCAACTAAATAAAGCTGAGCTTCAACCTTCCGGCTCTCATTAAGTGGTTTTAAAAAAAAAATGGTGGTTAGGGCCTACTAACGGCTTCTGCCCCTCCCTGGTGTTGTCCTCAACTAAATAAAGCTGAGCTTCAACCTTCCGGCTCTCATTATGTGGTTTTAAAAAAAAAAATGGTGGTTAGGGCCTACTAACGGCTTCTGCCCCTCCCTGGTGTTGTCCTCAACTAAATAAAGCTGAGCTTCAACCTTCCGGCTCTCATTATGTGGTTTTAAAAAAAAAAATGGTGGTTAGGGCCTACTAACGGCTTCTGCCCCTCCCTGGTGTTGTCCTCAACTAAATAAAGCTGAGCTTCAACCTTCCGGCTCTCATTATGTGGTTTTAAAAAAAAAAAAATGGTGGTTAGGGCCTACTAACGGCTTCTGCCCCTCCCTGGTGTTGTCCTCAACTAAATAAAGCTGAGCTTCAACCTTCCGGCTCTCATTAAGTGGTTTTAAAAAAAAAATGGTGGTTAGGGCCTACTAACGGCTTCTGCCCCTCCCTGGTGTTGTCCTCAACTAAATAAAGCTGAGCTTCAACCTTCCGGCTCTCATTATGTGGTTTTAAAAAAAAAAATGGTGGTTAGGGCCTACTAACGGCTTCTGCCCCTCCCTGGTGTTGTCCTCAACTAAATAAAGCTGAGCTTCAACCTTCCGGCTCTCATTATGTGGTTTTAAAAAAAAAAATGGTGGTTAGGGCCTACTAACGGCTTCTGCCCCTCCCTGGTGTTGTCCTCAACTAAATAAAGCTGAGCTTCAACCTTCCGGCTCTCATTATGTGGTTTTAAAAAAAAAAATGGTGGTTAGGGCCTACTAACGGCTTCTGCCCCTCCCTGGTGTTGTCCTCAACTAAATAAAGCTGAGCTTCAACCTTCCGGCTCTCATTATGTGGTTTAAAAAAAAAAATGGTGGTTAGGGCCTACTAACGGCTTCTGCCCCTCCCTGGTGTTGTCCTCAACTAAATAAAGCTGAGCTTCAACCTTCCGGCTCTCATTAAGTGGTTTTTAAAAAAAAATGGTGGTTAGGGCCTACTAACGGCTTCTGCCCCTCCCTGGTGTTGTCCTCAACTAAATAAAGCTGAGCTTCAACCTTCCGGCTCTCATTAAGTGGTTTTAAAAAAAAAAAAAATGGTGGTTAGGGCCTACTAACGGCTTCTGCCCCTCCCTGGTGTTGTCCTCAACTAAATAAAGCTGAGCTTCAACCTTCCGGCTCTCATTAAGTGGTTTTAAAAAAAAAATGGTGGTTAGGGCCTACTAACGGCTTCTGCCCCTCCCTGGTGTTGTCCTCAACTAAATAAAGCTGAGCTTCAACCTTCCGGCTCTCATTAAGTGGTTTTAAAAAAAAAAAAAATGGTGGTTAGGGCCTACTAACGGCTTCTGCCCCTCCCTGGTGTTGTCCTCAACTAAATAAAGCTGAGCTTCAACCTTCCGGCTCTCATTATGTGGTTTAAAAAAAAAAAATGGTGGTTAGGGCCTACTAACGGCTTCTGCCCCTCCCTGGTGTTGTCCTCAACTAAATAAAGCTGAGCTTCAACCTTCCGGCTCTCATTAAGTGGTTTTAAAAAAAAAATGGTGGTTAGGGCCTACTAACGGCTTCTGCCCCTCCCTGGTGTTGTCCTCAACTAAATAAAGCTGAGCTTCAACCTTCCGGCTCTCATTAAGTGGTTTTAAAAAAAAAAAAAATGGTGGTTAGGGCCTACTAACGGCTTCTGCCCCTCCCTGGTGTTGTCCTCAACTAAATAAAGCTGAGCTTCAACCTTCCGGCTCTCATTATGTGGTTTTAAAAAAAAAATGGTGGTTAGGGCCTACTAACGGCTTCTGCCCCTCCCTGGTGTTGTCCTCAACTAAATAAAGCTGAGCTTCAACCTTCCGGCTCTCATTAAGTGGTTTTAAAAAAAAAAAAAATGGTGGTTAGGGCCTACTAACGGCTTCTGCCCCTCCCTGGTGTTGCCCTCAACTAAATAAAGCTGAGCTTCAACCTTCTGCTCCAAATTACCATTTTAAAAAATGCAATAGGCTTTTCCGGCCTACTAAAGGTGTCTGCCCCTCCCTGGTGTTGTCCTCAACTGAACAAAGCTGAGCTTCCACATTCTGGCTTTCGCCCTATACTATCAGATATTAAACTGCATTTGGCCTACTAGTGTGGTTAGGCCCTTGAAACAGTGTCTGCTGCTCTTGGGTTTGCTACTCCACTGAACAAAGCAATGCCGCCTGTTTAGTCCTGTTACCAATTTTGAACTGCATGTAGCCTACTTTATTCTTTGGCCCTATATCTGTTTCCTCCTCATCCTGCCCATTGCCCAGCCACTGCTAAATGAGTCTGCTGGTACATTGACCTAGACCACTACATTCCCCTTGTACTCTACACAGCCAGAATCTGTCCCTGCTGAAAGTAAGGTTCCCCTTCCCGCATGTTATACCACCTTACACAGGGACAAAGAGGAAGGTGCAGATGAAAGTGCAGGTTCCTTCATCAGGTGGGGGGGCATACTCGTTGGCGACGTCACTGGCACAGGGCCCCTCAGAGTACGCAAAAGTGTCGCTGCTGGTGGGAGGCGCCCCCGCCATGCAAACACACCGCCGTACTTTGAGGGGCCCTGTGCCAGTGGCAATGCGAACGAGTGGGCCCCCCCTGCTTGCTCAGGATCACAGCACTTGCAACTTTTAAATACTTACCTTTCCCTGCAACACCGCCGTGACGTAGTCCGCATTTCCTGGGCCCACGAAAAACTTGAGCCAGCCCTACTCCCCCCACAACTTTCCCCCAATTCCCTATGCCCAACTATTATTATACAGTTAATTAAGATTGGCAAGCTTCAGAAACAAGAATGGATGTTTTTGGCATTAAAATGGGCACTGTAGGTGTTTTCCTGGCCTCCACTCACTGCCGACTATGCTTCCCCATTGACTTGCATTGGGTTTCGTGTTTCGGTCGATCCCCGACTTTTAGCGATAATCGGCCGACTGCACTCGACTCGACTCTGGACAAAATCGGGTTTCCCAAAACCCTACTCGATCTTAAAAAAATGAAAGTCGCTCAACCCTAATGGCTACAATATGCAAATGAGGGCCTCTTCCCAGCAACCACAGGGTTCAGTCTCCCACCGAAACCCCACCCACCCATTCCTTTATTCTGTTGTTGAACCCAATTAAGGAAGCCCCAGGAAGCTGGAGCATGCAAAAATTGTCACAAAACTCAGTTTTGCTCCTCTCCACGGAAATCTTTAGTAAAAGGCGAAAGATTTTTACGTTCTGAAGAGAAGCCAGAGTATACTGGGCAAGGGCCTCCTCCCGACCTACCACCATGGCAGCAGCCCTCACTTGGCCCAGGGAGAGCACCTAGAAGTGGGTGCGTGGTTTGGTGATGGAAAAACAAAAACGGCAACAGCCCATCGTCCGCAGGCTGCTCTGTTCTCAGCTCTATGCTGCTGACAGAGCATCACCTGTTCCGCTGCCCGGAAGAAGGCCATCCATGGCTACAATATGCAAATGAGGGCCTCTTCCCAGCAACCACAGGGTTCAGTCTCCCACCGAAACCCCACCCACCCATTCCTTTATTCTGTTGTTGAACCCAATTAAGGAAGCCCCAGCAAGCTGGAGCATGCAAAAATTGCCACAAAACTCAATTTTGCTCCTCTCCACGGAAATCTTTAGTAAAAGGCGAAAGATTTTTACGTTCTGAAGAGAAGCCAGAGTATACTGGGCAAGGGCCTCCTCCCGACCTACCACCATGGCAGCAGCCCTCACTTGGCCCAGGGAGAGCACCTAGAAGTGGGTGCGTGGTTTGGTGATGGAAAAACAAAAACGGCAACAGCCCATCGTCCGCAGGCTGCTCTGTTCTCAGCTCTATGTGCTGACAGAGCATCACCTGTTCCGCTGCCCGGAAGAAGGCCATCCATGGCTACAATATGCAAATGAGGGCCTCTTCCCAGCAACCCCAGGGTTCAGTCTCCCACCGAAACCCCACCCACCCATTCCTTTATTCTGTTGTTGAACCCAGTTAAGGAAGCCCCAGCAAGCTGGAGCATGCAAAAATTGCCACAAAACTCAGTTTTGCTCCTCTCCACGGAAATCTTTAGTAAAAGGCGAAAGATTTTTACGTTCTGAAGAGAAGCCAGAGTATACTGGGCAAGGGCCTCCTCCCGACCTACCACCATGGCAGCAGCCCTCACTTGGCCCAGGGAGAGCACCTAGAAGTGGGTGCGTGGTTTGGTGATGGAAAAACAAAAACGGCAACAGCCCATCGTCCGCAGGCTGCTCTGTTCTCAGCTCTATGCTGCTGACAGAGCATCACCTGTTCCGCTGCCCGGAAGAAGGCCATCCATGGCTACAATATGCAAATGAGGGCCTCTTCCCAGCAACCCCAGGGTTCAGTCTCCCACCGAAACCCCACCCACCCATTCCTTTATTCTGTTGTTGAACCCAATTAAGGAAGCCCCAGGAAGCTGGAGCATGCAAAAATTGCCACAAAACTCAGTTTTGCTCCTCTCCACGGAAATCTTTAGTAAAAGGCGAAAGATTTTTACGTTCTGAAGAGAAGCCAGAGTATACTGGGCAAGGGCCTCCTCCCGACCTACCACCATGGCAGCAGCCCTCACTTGGCCCAGGGAGAGCACCTAGAAGTGGGTGCGTGGTTTGGTGATGGAAAAACAAAAACGGCAACAGCCCATCGTCCGCAGGCTGCTCTGTTCTCAGCTCTATGCTGCTGACAGAGCATCACCTGTTCCGCTGCCCGGAAGAAGGCCATCCATGGCTACAATATGCAAATGAGGGCCTCTTCCCAGCAACCACAGGGTTCAGTCTCCCACCGAAACCCCACCCACCCATTCCTTTATTCTGTTGTTGAACCCAATTAAGGAAGCCCCAGGAAGCTGGAGCATGCAAAAATTGCCACAAAACTCAGTTTTGCTCCTCTCCACGGAAATCTTTAGTAAAAGGCGAAAGATTTTTACGTTCTGAAGAGAAGCCAGAGTGTACTGGGCAAGGGCCTCCTCCCGACCTACCACCATGGCAGCAGCCCTCACTTGGCCCAGGGAGAGCACCTAGAAGTGGGTGCGTGGTTTGGTGATGGAAAGACAAAAACGGCAACAGCCCATCGTCCGCAGGCTGCTTTGTTCTCAGCTCTATGCTGCTGACAGAGCATCACCTGTTCCGCTGCCCGGAAGAAGGCCATCCATGGCTACAATATGCAAATGAGGGCCTCTTCCCAGCAACCACAGGGTTCAGTCTCCCACCGAAACCCCACCCACCCATTCCTTTATTCTGTTGTTGAACCCAATTAAGGAAGCCCCAGCAAGCTGGAGCATGCAAAAATTGCCACAAAACTCAGTTTTGCTCCTCTCCACGGAAATCTTTAGTAAAAGGCGAAAGATTTTTACGTTCTGAAGAGAAGCCGGAGTATACTGGGCAAGGGCCTCCTCCCGACCTACCACCATGGCAGCAGCCTTCACTTGGCCCAGGGAGAGCACCTAGAAGTGGGTGCGTGGTTTGGTGATGGAAAAACAGAAACGGCAACAGCCCATCGTCCGCAGGCTGCTCTGTTCTCAGCTCTATGCTGCTGACAGAGCATCACCTGTTCCGCTGCCCGGAAGAAGGCCATCCATGGCTTCACTATGCAAATGAGGGCCTCTTCCCAGCAACCCCAGGGTTCAGTCTCCCACCAAAACCCCACCCACCCATTCCTTTATTCTGTTGTTGAACCCAATTAAGGAAGCCCCAGCAAGCTGGAGCATGCAAAAATTGCCACAAAACTCAGTTTTGCTCCTCTCCACGGAAATCTTTAGTAAAAGGCGAAAGATTTTTACGTTCTGAAGAGAAGCCAGAGTATACTGGGCAAGGGCCTCCTCCCGACCTACCACCATGGCAGCAGCCCTCACTTGGCCCAGGGAGAGCACCTAGAAGTGGGTGCGTGGTTTGGTGATGGAAAAACAAAAACGGCAACAGCCCATCGTCCGCAGGCTGCTCTGTTCTCAGCTCTATGCTGCTGACAGAGCATCACCTGTTCCGCTGCCCGGAAGAAGGCCATCCATGGCTACAATATGCAAATAAGGGCCTCTTCCCAGCAACCCCAGGGTTCAGTCTCCCACCGAAACCCCACCCACCCATTCCTTTATTCTGTTGTTGAACCCAATTAAGGAAACCCCAGCAAGCTGGAGCATGCAAAAATTGCCACAAAACTCAGTTTTGCTCCTCTCCACGGATATCTTTAGTAAAAGGCGAAAGATTTTTACGTTCTGAAGTGAAGCCAGAGTATACTGGGCAAGGGCCTCCTCCCGACCTACCACCATGGCAGCAGCCCTCACTTGGCCCAGGGAGAGCACCTAGAAGTGGGTGCGTGGTTTGGTGATGGAAAAACAAAAACGGCAACAGCCCATCGTCCGCAGGCTGCTCTGTTCTCAGCTCTATGTGCTGACAGAACATCACCTGTTCCGCTGCCCGGAAGAAGGCCATCCATGGCTACAATATGCAAATGAGGGCCTCTTCCCAGCAACCCCAGGGTTCAGTCTCCCACCGAAACCCCACCCACCCATTCCTTTATTCTGTTGTTGAACCCAGTTAAGGAAGCCCCAGCAAGCTGGAGCATGCAAAAATTGCCACAAAACTCAGTTTTGCTCCTCTCCACGGAAATCTTTAGTAAAAGGCGAAAGATTTTTACGTTCTGAAGAGAAGCCAGAGTATACTGGGCAAGGGCCTCCTCCCGACCTACCACCATGGCAGCAGCCCTCACTTGGCCCAGGGAGAGCACCTAGAAGTGGGTGCGTGGTTTGGTGATGGAAAAACAAAAATGGCAACAGCCCATCGTCCGCAGGCTGCTCTGTTCTCAGCTCTATGCTGCTGACAGAGCATCACCTGTTCCGCTGCCCGGAAGAAGGCCATCCATGGCTACAATATGCAAATGAGGGCCTCTTCCCAGCAACCACAGGGTTCAGTCTCCCACCGAAACCCCACCCACCCATTCCTTTATTCTGTTGTTGAACCCAATTAAGGAAGCCCCAGCAAGCTGGAGCATGCAAAAATTGCCACAAAACTCAGTTTTGCTCCTCTCCACGGAAATCTTTAGTAAAAGGCGAAAGATTTTTACGTTCTGAAGAGAAGCCAGAGTATACTGGGCAAGGGCCTCCTCCCGACCTACCACCATGGCAGAAGCCTTCACTTGGCCCAGGGAGAGCACCTAGAAGTGGGTGCGTGGTTTGGTGATGGAAAAACAGAAACGGCAACAGCCCATCGTCCGCAGGCTGCTCTGTTCTCAGCTCTATGCTGCTGACAGAGCATCACCTGTTCCGCTGCCCGGAAGAAGGCCATCCATGGCTTCAATATGCAAATGAGGGCCTCTTTCCAGCAACCCCAGGGTTCAGTCTCCCACCAAAACCCCACCCACCCTTTCCTTTATTCTGTTGTTGAACCCAATTAAGGAAGCCCCAGCAAGCTGGAGCATGCAAAAATTGCCACAAAACTCAGTTTTGCTCCTCTCCACGGAAATCTTTAGCAAAAGGCGAAAGATTTTTACATTCTGAAAAGAAGCCAGAGTATACTGGGCAAGGGCCTCCTCCCGACCTACCACCATGGCAGCAGCCCTCACTTGGCCCAGGGAGAGCACCTAGAAGTGGGTGCGTGGTTTGGTGATGGAAAAACAAAAACGGCAACAGCCCATCGTCCGCAGGCTGCTCTGTTCTCAGCTCTATGCTGCTGACAGAGCATCACCTGTTCCGCTGCCCGGAAGAAGGCCATCCATGGCTACAATATGCAAATGAGGGCCTCTTCCCAGCAACCCCAGGGTTCAGTATCCCACCAAAACCCCACCCACCCATTCCTTTATTCTGTTGTTGAACCCAATTAAGGAAGCCCCAGCAAGCTGGAGCATGCAAAAATTGCCACAAAACTCAGTTTTGCTCCTCTCCACGGAAATCTTTAGCAAAAGGCGAAAGATTTTTACGTTCTGAAAAGAAGCCAGAGTATACTGGGCAAGGGCCTCCTCCCGACCTACCGCCATGGCAGCAGCCCTCACTTGGCCCAGGGAGAGCACCTAGAAGTGGGTGCGTGGTTTGGTGATGGAAAAACAAAAACGGCAACAGCCCATCGTCCGCAGGCTGCTCTGTTCTCAGCTCTATGCTGCTGACAGAGCATCACCTGTTCCGCTGCCCGGAAGAAGGCCATCCATGGCTACAATATGCAAATGAGGGCCTCTTCCCAGCAACCCCAGGGTTCAGTCTCCCACCGAAACCCCACCCACCCATTCCTTTATTCTGTTGTTGAACCCAATTAAGGAAGCCCCAGCAAGCTGGAGCATGCAAAAATTGCCACAAAACTCAGTTTTGCTCCTCTCCACGGAAATCTTTAGTAAAAGGCGAAAGATTTTTACGTTCTGAAGAGAAGCCAGAGTATACTGGGCAAGGGCCTCCTCCCGACCTACCACCATGGCAGCAGCCCTCACTTGGCCCAGGGAGAGCACCTAGAAGTGGGTGCGTGGTTTGGTGATGGAAAAACAAAAACGGCAACAGCCCATCGTCCGCAGGCTGCTCTGTTCTCAGCTCTATGCTGCTGACAGAGCATCACCTGTTCCGCTGCCCGGAAGAAGGCCATCCACGGCTACAATATGCAAATAAGGGCCTCTTCCCAGCAACCCCAGGGTTCAGTCTCCCACCGAAACCCCACCCACCCATTCCTTTATTCTGTTGTTGAACCCAATTAAGGAAACCCCAGCAAGCTGGAGCATGCAAAAATTGCCACAAAACTCAGTTTTGCTCCTCTCCACGGATATCTTTAGTAAAAGGCGAAAGATTTTTACGTTCTGAAGTGAAGCCAGAGTATACTGGGCAAGGGCCTCCTCCCGACCTACCACCATGGCAGCAGCCCTCACTTGGCCCAGGGAGAGCACCTAGAAGTGGGTGCGTGGTTTGGTGATGGAAAAACAAAAACGGCAACAGCCCATCGTCCGCAGGCTGCTCTGTTCTCAGCTCTATGTGCTGACAGAACATCACCTGTTCCGCTGCCCGGAAGAAGGCCATCCATGGCTACAATATGCAAATGAGGGCCTCTTCCCAGCAACCCCAGGGTTCAGTCTCCCACCGAAACCCCACCCACCCATTCCTTTATTCTGTTGTTGAACCCAGTTAAGGAAGCCCCAGCAAGCTGGAGCATGCAAAAATTGCCACAAAACTCAGTTTTGCTCCTCTCCACGGAAATCTTTAGTAAAAGGCGAAAGATTTTTACGTTCTGAAGAGAAGCCAGAGTATACTGGGCAAGGGCCTCCTCCCGACCTACCACCATGGCAGAAGCCTTCACTTGGCCCAGGGAGAGCACCTAGAAGTGGGTGCGTGGTTTGGTGATGGAAAAACAGAAACGGCAACAGCCCATCGTCCGCAGGCTGCTCTGTTCTCAGCTCTATGCTGCTGACAGAGCATCACCTGTTCCGCTGCCCGGAAGAAGGCCATCCATGGCTTCAATATGCAAATGAGGGCCTCTTCCCAGCAACCCCTGGGTTCAGTCTCCCACCAAAACCCCACCCACCCTTTCCTTTATTCTGTTGTTGAACCCAATTAAGGAAGCCCCAGCAAGCTGGAGCATGCAAAAATTGCCACAAAACTCAGTTTTGCTCCTCTCCACGGAAATCTTTAGCAAAAGGCGAAAGATTTTTACGTTCTGAAAAGAAGCCAGAGTATACTGGGCAAGGGCCTCCTCCCGACCTACCGCCATGGCAGCAGCCCTCACTTGGCCCAGGGAGAGCACCTAGAAGTGGGTGCGTGGTTTGGTGATGGAAAAACAAAAACGGCAACAGCCCATCGTCCGCAGGCTGCTCTGTTCTCAGCTCTATGCTGCTGACAGAGCATCACCTGTTCCGCTGCCCGGAAGAAGGCCATCCATGGCTACAATATGCAAATGAGGGCCTCTTCCCAGCAACCCCAGGGTTCAGTCTCCCACCAAAACCCCACCCACCCATTCCTTTATTCTGTTGTTGAACCCAATTAAGGAAGCCCCAGCAAGCTGGAGCATGCAAAAATTGCCACAAAACTCAGTTTTGCTCCTCTCCACGGAAATCTTTAGCAAAAGGCGAAAGATTTTTACGTTCTGAAAAGAAGCCAGAGTATACTGGGCAAGGGCCTCCTCCCGACCTACCGCCATGGCAGCAGCCCTCACTTGGCCCAGGGAGAGCACCTAGAAGTGGGTGCGTGGTTTGGTGATGGAAAAACAAAAACGGCAACAGCCCATCGTCCGCAGGCTGCTCTGTTCTCAGCTCTATGCTGCTGACAGAGCATCACCTGTTCCGCTGCCCGGAAGAAGGCCATCCATGGCTACAATATGCAAATGAGGGCCTCTTCCCAGCAACCCCAGGGTTCAGTCTCCCACCGAAACCCCACCCACCCATTCCTTTATTCTGTTGTTGAACCCAATTAAGGAAGCCCCAGGAAGCTGGAGCATGCAAAAATTGCCACAAAACTCAGTTTTGCTCCTCTCCACGGAAATCTTTAGTAAAAGGCGAAAGATTTTTACGTTCTGAAGAGAATCTAGAGTATACTGGGCAAGGGCCTCCTCCCGACCTACCACCATGGCAGCAGCCCTCACTTGGCCCAGGGAGAGCACCTAGAAGTGGGTGCGTGGTTTGGTGATGGAAAAACAAAAACGGCAACAGCCCATCGTCCGCAGGCTGCTCTGTTCTCAGCTCTATGCTGCTGACAGAGCATCACCTGTTCCGCTGCCCGGAAGAAGGCCATCCATGGCTACAATATGCAAATGAGGGCCTCTTCCCAGCAACCACAGGGTTCAGTCTCCCACCGAAACCCCACCCACCCATTCCTTTATTCTGTTGTTGAACCCAATTAAGGAAGCCCCAGGAAGCTGGAGCATGCAAAAATTGCCACAAAACTCAGTTTTGCTCCTCTCCACGGAAATCTTTAGTAAAAGGCGAAAGATTTTTACGTTCTGAAGAGAAGCCAGAGTATACTGGGCAAGGGCCTCCTCCCGACCTACCACCATGGCAGCAGCCCTCACTTGGCCCAGGGAGAGCACCTAGAAGTGGGTGCGTGGTTTGGTGATGGAAAAACAAAAACGGCAACAGCCCATCGTCCGCAGGCTGCTCTGTTCTCAGCTCTATGCTGCTGACAGAGCATCACCTGTTCCGCTGCCCGGAAGAAGGCCATCCATGGCTACAATATGCAAATGAGGGCCTCTTCCCAGCAACCACAGGGTTCAGTCTCCCACCGAAACCCCACCCACCCATTCCTTTATTCTGTTGTTGAACCCAATTAAGGAAGCCCCAGCAAGCTGGAGCATGCAAAAATTGCCACAAAACTCAGTTTTGCTCCTCTCCACGGAAATCTTTAGTAAAAGGCGAAAGATTTTTACGTTCTGAAGAGAAGCCAAAGTATACTGGGCAAGGGCCTCCTCCCGACCTACCACCATGGCAGCAGCCTTCACTTGGCCCAGGGAGAGCACCTAGAAGTGGGTGCGTGGTTTGGTGATGGAAAAACAGAAACGGCAACAGCCCATCGTCCGCAGGCTGCTCTGTTCTCAGCTCTATGCTGCTGACAGAGCATCACCTGTTCCGCTGCCCGGAAGAAGGCCATCCATGGCTTCAATATGCAAATGAGGGCCTCTTCCCAGCAACCCCAGGGTTCAGTCTCCCACCAAAACCCCACCCACCCATTCCTTTATTCTGTTGTTGAACCCAATTAAGGAAGCCCCAGCAAGCTGGAGCATGCAAAAATTGCCACAAAACTCAGTTTTGCTCCTCTCCACGGAAATCTTTAGTAAAAGGCGAAAGATTTTTACGTTCTGAAGAGAAGCCGGAGTATACTGGGCAAGGGCCTCCTCCCGACCTACCACCATGGCAGCAGCCCTCACTTGGCCCAGGGAGAGCACCTAGAAGTGGGTGCGTGGTTTGGTGATGGAAAAACAAAAACGGCAACAGCCCATCGTCCGCAGGCTGCTCTGTTCTCAGCTCTATGCTGCTGACAGAGCATCACCTGTTCCGCTGCCCGGAAGAAGGCCATCCATGGCTACAATATGCAAATGAGGGCCTCTTCCCAGCAACCACAGGGTTCAGTCTCCCACCGAAACCCCACCCACCCATTCCTTTATTCTGTTGTTGAACCCAATTAAGGAAGCCCCAGGAAGCTGGAGCATGCAAAAATTGCCACAAAACTCAGTTTTGCTCCTCTCCACGGAAATCTTTAGTAAAAGGCGAAAGATTTTTACGTTCTGAAGAGAAGCCAGAGTATACTGGGCAAGGGCCTCCTCCCGACCTACCACCATGGCAGCAGCCCTCACTTGGCCCAGGGAGAGCACCTAGAAGTGGGTGCGTGGTTTGGTGATGGAAAAACAAAAACGGCAACAGCCCATCGTCCGCAGGCTGCTCTGTTCTCAGCTCTATGCTGCTGACAGAGCATCACCTGTTCCGCTGCCCGGAAGAAGGCCATCCATGGCTACAATATGCAAATGAGGGCCTCTTCCCAGCAACCACAGGGTTCAGTCTCCCACCGAAACCCCACCCACCCATTCCTTTATTCTGTTGTTGAACCCAATTAAGGAAGCCCCAGCAAGCTGGAGCATGCAAAAATTGCCACAAAACTCAGTTTTGCTCCTCTCCACGGAAATCTTTAGTAAAAGGCGAAAGATTTTTACGTTCTGAAGAGAAGCCAAAGTATACTGGGCAAGGGCCTCCTCCCGACCTACCACCATGGCAGCAGCCTTCACTTGGCCCAGGGAGAGCACCTAGAAGTGGGTGCGTGGTTTGGTGATGGAAAAACAGAAACGGCAACAGCCCATCGTCCGCAGGCTGCTCTGTTCTCAGCTCTATGCTGCTGACAGAGCATCACCTGTTCCGCTGCCCGGAAGAAGGCCATCCATGGCTTCAATATGCAAATGAGGGCCTCTTCCCAGCAACCCCAGGGTTCAGTCTCCCACCAAAACCCCACCCACCCATTCCTTTATTCTGTTGTTGAACCCAATTAAGGAAGCCCCAGCAAGCTGGAGCATGCAAAAATTGCCACAAAACTCAGTTTTGCTCCTCTCCACGGAAATCTTTAGTAAAAGGCGAAAGATTTTTACGTTCTGAAGAGAAGCCGGAGTATACTGGGCAAGGGCCTCCTCCCGACCTACCACCATGGCAGCAGCCCTCACTTGGCCCAGGGAGAGCACCTAGAAGTGGGTGCGTGGTTTGGTGATGGAAAAACAAAAATGGCAACAGCCCATCGTCCGCAGGCTGCTCTGTTCTCAGCTCTATGCTGCTGACAGAGCATCACCTGTTCCGCTGCCCGGAAGAAGGCCATCCATGGCTACAATATGCAAATAAGGGCCTCTTCCCAGCAACCCCAGGGTTCAGTCTCCCACCGAAACCCCACCCACCCATTCCTTTATTCTGTTGTTGAACCCAATTAAGGAAACCCCAGCAAGCTGGAGCATGCAAAAATTGCCACAAAACTCAGTTTTGCTCCTCTCCACGGATATCTTTAGTAAAAGGCGAAAGATTTTTACGTTCTGAAGTGAAGCCAGAGTATACTGGGCAAGGGCCTCCTCCCGACCTACCACCATGGCAGCAGCCCTCACTTGGCCCAGGGAGAGCACCTAGAAGTGGGTGCGTGGTTTGGTGATGGAAAAACAAAAACGGCAACAGCCCATCGTCCGCAGGCTGCTCTGTTCTCAGCTCTATGTGCTGACAGAGCATCACCTGTTCCGCTGCCCGGAAGAAGGCCATCCATGGCTACAATATGCAAATGAGGGCCTCTTCCCAGCAACCCCAGGGTTCAGTCTCCCACCGAAACCCCACCCACCCATTCCTTTATTCTGTTGTTGAACCCAGTTAAGGAAGCCCCAGCAAGCTGGAGCATGCAAAAATTGCCACAAAACTCAGTTTTGCTCCTCTCCACGGAAATCTTTAGTAAAAGGCGAAAGATTTTTACGTTCTGAAGAGAAGCCAGAGTATACTGGGCAAGGGCCTCCTCCCGACCTACCACCATGGCAGCAGCCCTCACTTGGCCCAGGGAGAGCACCTAGAAGTGGGTGCGTGGTTTGGTGATGGAAAAACAAAAACGGCAAAAGCCCATCGTCCGCAGGCTGCTCTGTTCTCAGCTCTATGCTGCTGACAGAGCATCACCTGTTCCGCTGCCCGGAAGAAGGCCATCCATGGCTACAATATGCAAATGAGGGCCTCTTCCCAGCAACCACAGGGTTCAGTCTCCCACCGAAACCCCACCCACCCATTCCTTTATTCTGTTGTTGAACCCAATTAAGGAAGCCCCAGCAAGCTGGAGCATGCAAAAATTGCCACAAAACTCAGTTTTGCTCCTCTCCACGGAAATCTTTAGTAAAAGGCGAAAGATTTTTACGTTCTGAAGAGAAGCCAGAGTATACTGGGCAAGGGCCTCCTCCCGACCTACCACCATGGCAGCAGCCTTCACTTGGCCCAGGGAGAGCACCTAGAAGTGGGTGCGTGGTTTGATGATGGAAAAACAGAAACGGCAACAGCCCATCGTCCGCAGGCTGCTCTGTTCTCAGCTCTATGCTGCTGACAGAGCATCACCTGTTCCGCTGCCCGGAAGAAGGCCATCCATGGCTTCAATATGCAAATGAGGGCCTCTTCCCAGCAACCCCAGGGTTCAGTCTCCCACCAAAACCCCACCCACCCATTCCTTTATTCTGTTGTTGAACCCAATTAAGGAAGCCCCAGCAAGCTGGAGCATGCAAAAATTGCCACAAAACTCAGTTTTGCTCCTCTCCACGGAAATCTTTAGTAAAAGGCGAAAGATTTTTACGTTCTGAAGAGAAGCCAGAGTATACCGGGCAAGGGCCTCCTCCCGACCTACCGCCATGGCAGCAGCCCTCACTTGGCCCAGGGAGAGCACCTAGAAGTGGGTGCGTGGTTTGGTGATGGAAAAACAAAAACGGCAACAGCCCATCGTCCGCAGGCTGCTCTTTTCTCAGCTCTATGCTGCTGACAGAGCATCACCTGTTCCGCTGCCCGGAAGAAGGCCATCCATGGCTACAATATGCAAATAAGGGCCTCTTCCCAGCAACCCCAGGGTTCAGTCTCCCACCGAAACCCCACCCACCCATTCCTTTATTCTGTTGTTGAACCCAATTAAGGAAACCCCAGCAAGCTGGAGCATGCAAAAATTGCCACAAAACTCAGTTTTGCTCCTCTCCACGGATATCTTTAGTAAAAGGCGAAAGATTTTTACGTTCTGAAGTGAAGCCAGAGTATACTGGGCAAGGGCCTCCTCCCGACCTACCACCATGGCAGCAGCCCTCACTTGGCCCAGGGAGAGCACCTAGAAGTGGGTGCGTGGTTTGGTGATGGAAAAACAAAAACGGCAACAGCCCGTCGTCCGCAGGCTGCTCTGTTCTCAGCTCTATGTGCTGACAGAGCATCACCTGTTCCGCTGCCCGGAAGAAGGCCATCCATGGCTACAACATGCAAATGAGGGCCTCTTCCCAGCAACCCCAGGGTTCAGTCTCCCACCGAAACCCCACCCACCCATTCCTTTATTCTGTTGTTGAACCCAGTTAAGGAAGCCCCAGCAAGCTGGAGCATGCAAAAATTGCCACAAAACTCAGTTTTGCTCCTCTCCACGGAAATCTTTAGTAAAAGGCGAAAGATTTTTACGTTCTGAAGAGAAGCCAGAGTATACTGGGCAAGGGCCTCCTCCCGACCTACCACCATGGCAGCAGCCCTCACTTGGCCCAGGGAGAGCACCTAGAAGTGGGTGCGTGGTTTGGTGATGGAAAAACAAAAACGGCAACAGCCCATCGTCCGCAGGCTGCTCTGTTCTCAGCTCTATGCTGCTGACAGAGCATCACCTGTTCCGCTGCCCGGAAGAAGGCCATCCATGGCTACAATATGCAAATGAGGGCCTCTTCCCAGCAACCACAGGGTTCAGTCTCCCACCGAAACCCCACCAACCCATTCCTTTATTCTGTTGTTGAACCCAATTAAGGAAGCCCCAGCAAGCTGGAGCATGCAAAAATTGCCACAAAACTCAGTTTTGCTCCTCTCCACGGAAATCTTTAGTAAAAGGCGAAAGATTTTTACGTTCTGAAGAGAAGCCAGAGCATACTGGGCAAGGGCCTCCTCCCGACCTACCACCATGGCAGCAGCCTTCACTTGGCCCAGGGAGAGCACCTAGAAGTGGGTGCGTGGTTTGGTGATGGAAAAACAAAAACGGCAACAGCCCATCGTCCGCAGGCTGCTCTGTTCTCAGCTCTATGCTGCTGACAGAGCATCACCTGTTCCGCTGCCCGGAAGAAGGCCATCCATGGCTACAATATGCAAATGAGGGCCTCTTCCCAGCAACCACAGGGTTCAGTCTCCCACCGAAACCCCACCAACCCATTCCTTTATTCTGTTGTTGAACCCAATTAAGGAAGCCCCAGCAAGCTGGAGCATGCAAAAATTGCCACAAAACTCAGTTTTGCTCCTCTCCACGGAAATCTTTAGTAAAAGGCGAAAGATTTTTACGTTCTGAAGAGAAGCCAGAGCATACTGGGCAAGGGCCTCCTCCCGACCTACCACCATGGCAGCAGCCTTCACTTGGCCCAGGGAGAGCACCTAGAAGTGGGTGCGTGGTTTGGTGATGGAAAAACAAAAACGGCAACAGCCCATCGTCCGCAGGCTGCTCTGTTCTCAGCTCTATGCTGCTGACAGAGCATCACCTGTTCCGCTGCCCGGAAGAAGGCCATCCATGGCTACAATATGCAAATGAGGGCCTCTTCCCAGCAACCACAGGGTTCAGTCTCCCACCGAAACCCCACCAACCCATTCCTTTATTCTGTTGTTGAACCCAATTAAGGAAGCCCCAGCAAGCTGGAGCATGCAAAAATTGCCACAAAACTCAGTTTTGCTCCTCTCCACGGAAATCTTTAGTAAAAGGCGAAAGATTTTTACGTTCTGAAGAGAAGCCAGAGCATACTGGGCAAGGGCCTCCTCCCGACCTACCACCATGGCAGCAGCCTTCACTTGGCCCAGGGAGAGCACCTAGAAGTGGGTGCGTGGTTTGGTGATGGAAAAACAAAAACGGCAACAGCCCATCGTCCGCAGGCTGCTCTGTTCTCAGCTCTATGCTGCTGACAGAGCATCACCTGTTCCGCTGCCCGGAAGAAGGCCATCCATGGCTACAATATGCAAATGAGGGCCTCTTCCCAGCAACCACAGGGTTCAGTCTCCCACCGAAACCCCACCCACCCATTCCTTTATTCTGTTGTTGAACCCAATTAAGGAAGCCCCAGCAAGCTGGAGCATGCAAAAATTGCCACAAAACTCAGTTTTGCTCCTCTCCACGGAAATCTTTAGTAAAAGGCGAAAGATTTTTACGTTCTGAAGAGAAGCCAGAGTATACTGGGCAAGCGCCTCCTCCCGACCTACCACCATGGCAGCAGCCCTCACTTGGCCCAGGGAGAGCACCTAGAAGTGGGTGCGTGGTTTGGTGATGGAAAAACAAAAACGGCAACAGCCCATCGTCTGCAGGCTGCTCTGTTCTCAGCTCTATGCTGCTGACAGAGCATCACCTGTTCCGCTGCCCGGAAGAAGGCCATCCATGGCTACAATATGCAAATGAGGGCCTCTTCCCAGCAACCACAGGGTTCAGTCTCCCACCGAAACCCCACCCACCCACCCACCCATTCCTTTATTCTGTTGTTGAACCCAATTAAGGAAGCCCCAGCAAGCTGGAGCATGCAAAAATTGCCACAAAACTCAGTTTTGCTCCTCTCCACGGAAATCTTTAGTAAAAGGCGAAAGATTTTTACGTTCTGAAGAGAAGCCGGAGTATACTGGGCAAGGGCCTCCTCCCGACCTACCACCATGGCAGCAGCCTTCACTTGGCCCAGGGAGAGCACCTAGAAGTGGGTGCGTGGTTTGGTGATGGAAAAACAAAAACGGCAACAGCCCATCGTCCGCAGGCTGCTCTGTTCTCAGCTCTATGCTGCTGACAGAGCATCACCTGTTCCGCTGCCCGGAAGAAGGCCATCCATGGCTACAATATGCAAATGAGGGCCTCTTCCCAGCAACCCCAGGGTTCAGTCTCCCACCGAAACCCCACCCACCCATTCCTTTATTCTGTTGTTGAACCCAATTAAGGCTACGTTCACATTTGCGGTGTGCGCCGCAGCGTCGCCGCCGCAACGCACAGCGCAAATGTGAACACATGCACAACGCTGCTTTTTGCGCCGCATGCGTCCTTTTTTCCATTGATTTTGGACGCAGCAAAAATGCAACTTGCTGCGTCCTCTGCGCCCCGACGCGGGCGCCGCAGGGACGCATGCGGTGCAAAAAGCAAGTGCACCGCATGTCCATGCGCCCCCATGTTAAATATAGGGGCGCATAATGCATGCGGCGCCCGACGCTGCGGCGCTAGCCGCAAATGTGAACGTAGCCTTAGGAACCCCCAGCAAGCTGGAGCATGCAAAAATTGCCACAAAACTCAGTTTTGCTCCTCTCCACGGAAATCTTTAGTAAAAGGCGAAAGATTTTTACGTTCTGAAGAGAAGCCAGAGTATACTGGGCAAGCGCCTCCTCCCGACCTACCACCATGGCAGCAGCCCTCACTTGGCCCAGGGAGAGCACCTAGAAGTGGGTGCGTGGTTTGGTGATGGAAAAACAAAAACGGCAACAGCCCATCGTCCGCAGGCTGCTCTGTTCTCAGCTCTATGCTGCTGACAGAGCATCACCTGTTCCGCTGCCCGGAAGAAGGCCATCCATGGCTACAATATGCAAATGAGGGCCTCTTCCCAGCAACCACAGGGTTCAGTCTCCCACCGAAACCCCACCCACCCATTCCTTTATTCTGTTGTTGAACCCAATTAAGGAAGCCCCAGCAAGCTGGAGCATGCAAAAATTGCCACAAAACTCAGTTTTGCTCCTCTCCACGGAAATCTTTAGTAAAAGGCGAAAGATTTTTACGTTCTGAAGAGAAGCCAGAGTATACTGGGCAAGGGCCTCCTCCCGACCTACCACCATGGCAGCAGCCTTCACTTGGCCCAGGGAGAGCACCTAGAAGTGGGTGCGTGGTTTGGTGATGGAAAAACAAAAACGGCAACAGCCCATCGTCCGCAGGCTGCTCTGTTCTCAGCTCTATGCTGCTGACAGAGCATCACCTGTTCCGCTGCCCGGAAGAAGGCCATCCATGGCTTCAATATGCAAATGAGGGCCTCTTCCCAGCAACCCCAGGGTTCAGTCTCCCACCAAAACCCCACCCACCCATTCCTTTATTCTGTTGTTGAACCCAATTAAGGAAGCCCCAGCAAGCTGGAGCATGCAAAAATTGCCACAAAACTCAGTTTTGCTCCTCTCCACGGATATCTTTAGTAAAAGGCGAAAGATTTTTACGTTCTGAAGTGAAGCCAGAGTATACTGGGCAAGGGCCTCCTCCCGACCTACCACCATGGCAGCAGCCCTCACTTGGCCCAGGGAGAGCACCTAGAAGTGGGTGCGTGGTTTGGTGATGGAAAAACAAAAACGGCAACAGCCCATCGTCCGCAGGCTGCTCTGTTCTCAGCTCTATGTGCTGACAGAGCATCACCTGTTCCGCTGCCCGGAAGAAGGCCATCCATGGCTACAATATGCAAATGAGGGCCTCTTCCCAGCAACCCCAGGGTTCAGTCTCCCACCGAAACCCCACCCACCCATTCCTTTATTCTGTTGTTGAACCCAGTTAAGGAAGCCCCAGCAAGCTGGAGCATGCAAAAATTGCCACAAAACTCAGTTTTGCTCCTCTCCACGGAAATCTTTAGTAAAAGGCGAAAGATTTTTACGTTCTGAAGAGAAGCCAGAGTATACTGGGCAAGGGCCTCCTCCCGACCTACCACCATGGCAGCAGCCCTCACTTGGCCCAGGGAGAGCACCTAGAAGTGGGTGCGTGGTTTGGTGATGGAAAAACAAAAACGGCAACAGCCCATCGTCCGCAGGCTGCTCTGTTCTCAGCTCTATGCTGCTGACAGAGCATCACCTGTTCCGCTGCCCGGAAGAAGGCCATCCATGGCTACAATATGCAAATGAGGGCCTCTTCCCAGCAACCACACGGTTCAGTCTCCCACCGAAACCCCACCCACCCATTCCTTTATTCTGTTGTTGAACCCAATTAAGGAAGCCCCAGCAAGCTGGAGCATGCAAAAATTGCCACAAAACTCAGTTTTGCTCCTCTCCACGGAAATCTTTAGTAAAAGGCGAAAGATTTTTACGTTCTGAAGAGAAGCCAGATTATACTGGGCAAGGGCCTCCTCCCGACCTACCACCATGGCAGCAGCCTTCACTTGGCCCAGGGAGAGCACCTAGAAGTGGGTGCGTGGTTTGGTGATGGAAAAACAAAAACGGCAACAGCCCATCGTCCGCAGGCTGCTCTGTTCTCAGCTCTATGCTGCTGACAGAGCATCACCTGTTCCGCTGCCCGGAAGAAGGCCATCCATGGCTTCAATATGCAAATGAGGGCCTCTTCCCAGCAACCCCAGGGTTCAGTCTCCCACCAAAACCCCACCCACCCATTCCTTTATTCTGTTGTTGAACCCAATTAAGGAAGCCCCAGCAAGCTGGAGCATGCAAAAATTGCCACAAAACTCAGTTTTGCTCCTCTCCACGGAAATCTTTAGTAAAAGGCAAAAGATTTTTACGTTCTGAAGAGAAGCCAGAGTATACTGGGCAAGGGCCTCCTCCCGACCTACCACCATGGCAGCAGCCCTCACTTGGCCCAGGGAGAGCACCTAGAAGTGGGTGCGTGGTTTGGTGATGGAAAAACAAAAACGGCAACAGCCCATCGTCCGCAGGCTGCTCTGTTCTCAGCTCTATGCTGCTGACAGAGCATCACCTGTTCCGCTGCCCGGAAGAAGGCCATCCATGGCTACAATATGCAAATAAGGGCCTCTTCCAAGCAACCCCAGGGTTCAGTCTCCCACCGAAACCCCACCCACCCATTCCTTTATTCTGTTGTTGAACCCAATTAAGGAAACCCCAGCAAGCTGGAGCATGCAAAAATTGCCACAAAACTCAGTTTTGCTCCTCTCCACGGATATCTTTCGTAAAATGCGAAAGATTTTTACGTTCTGAAGTGAAGCCAGAGTATACTGGGCAAGGGCCTCCTCCCGACCTACCACCATGGCAGCAGCCCTCACTTGGCCCAGGGAGAGCACCTAGAAGTGGGTGCGTGGTTTGGTGATGGAAAAACAAAAACGGCAACAGCCCATCGTCCGCAGGCTGCTCTGTTCTCAGCTCTATGCTGCTGACAGAGCATCACCTGTTCCGCTGCCCGGAAGAAGGCCATCCATGGCTACAATATGCAAATGAGGGCCTCTTCCCAGCAACCCCAGGGTTCAGTCTCCCACCGAAACCCCACCCACCCATTCCTTTATTCTGTTGTTGAACCCAATTAAGGCTACGTTCACATTTGCGGTGTGCGCCGCAGCGTCGCCGCCGCAACGCACAGCGCAAATGTGAACACATGCACAACGCTGCTTTTTGCGCCGCATGCGTCCTTTTTTCCATTGATTTTGGACGCAGCAAAAATGCAACTTGCTGCGTCCTCTGCGCCCCGACGCGGGCGCCGCAGGGACGCATGCGGTGCAAAAAGCAAGTGCACCGCATGTCCATGCGCCCCCATGTTAAATACAGGGGCGCATAATGCATGCGGCGCCCGACGCTGCGGCGCTAGCCGCAAATGTGAACGTAGCCTTAGGAACCCCCAGCAAGCTGGAGCATGCAAAAATTGCCACAAAACTCAGTTTTGCTCCTCTCCACGGAAATCTTTAGTAAAAGGCGAAAGATTTTTACGTTCTGAAGAGAAGCCAGAGTATTCTGGGCAAGCGCCTCCTCCCGACCTACCACCATGGCAGCAGCCCTCACTTGGCCCAGGGAGAGCACCTAGAAGTGGGTGCGTGGTTTGGTGATGGAAAAACAAAAACGGCAACAGCCCATCGTCCGCAGGCTGCTCTGTTCTCAGCTCTATGCTGCTGACAGAGCATCACCTGTTCCGCTGCCCGGAAGAAGGCCATCCATGGCTACAATATGCAAATGAGGGCCTCTTCCCAGCAACCACAGGGTTCAGTCTCCCACCGAAACCCCACCCACCCATTCCTTTATTCTGTTGTTGAACCCAATTAAGGAAGCCCCAGCAAGCTGGAGCATGCAAAAATTGCCACAAAACTCAGTTTTGCTCCTCTCCACGGAAATCTTTAGTAAAAGGCGAAAGATTTTTACGTTCTGAAGAGAAGCCAGATTATACTGGGCAAGGGCCTCCTCCCGACCTACCACCATGGCAGCAGCCTTCACTTGGCCCAGGGAGAGCACCTAGAAGTGGGTGCGTGGTTTGGTGATGGAAAAACAAAAACGGCAACAGCCCATCGTCCGCAGGCTGCTCTGTTCTCAGCTCTATGCTGCTGACAGAGCATCACCTGTTCCGCTGCCCGGAAGAAGGCCATCCATGGCTTCAATATGCAAATGAGGGCCTCTTCCCAGCAACCCCAGGGTTCAGTCTCCCACCAAAACCCCACCCACCCATTCCTTTATTCTGTTGTTGAACCCAATTAAGGAAGCCCCAGCAAGCTGGAGCATGCAAAAATTGCCACAAAACTCAGTTTTGCTCCTCTCCACGGAAATCTTTAGTAAAAGGCAAAAGATTTTTACGTTCTGAAGAGAAGCCAGAGTATACTGGGCAAGGGCCTCCTCCCGACCTACCACCATGGCAGCAGCCCTCACTTGGCCCAGGGAGAGCACCTAGAAGTGGGTGCGTGGTTTGGTGATGGAAAAACAAAAACGGCAACAGCCCATCGTCCGCAGGCTGCTCTGTTCTCAGCTCTATGCTGCTGACAGAGCATCACCTGTTCCGCTGCCCGGAAGAAGGCCATCCATGGCTACAATATGCAAATGAGGGCCTCTTCCCAGCAACCCCAGGGTTCAGTCTCCCACCGAAACCCCACCCACCCATTCCTTTATTCTGTTGTTGAACCCAATTAAGGCTACGTTCACATTTGCGGTGTGCGCCGCAGCGTCGCCGCCGCAACGCACAGCGCAAATGTGAACACATGCACAACGCTGCTTTTTGCGCCGCATGCGTCCTTTTTTCCATTGATTTTGGACGCAGCAAAAATGCAACTTGCTGCGTCCTCTGCGCCCCGACGCGGGCGCCGCAGGGACGCATGCGGTGCAAAAAGCAAGTGCACCGCATGTCCATGCGCCCCCATGTTAAATATAGGGGCGCATAATGCATGCGGCGCCCGACGCTGCGGCGCTAGCCGCAAATGTGAACGTAGCCTTAGGAACCCCCAGCAAGCTGGAGCATGCAAAAATTGCCACAAAACTCAGTTTTGCTCCTCTCCACGGAAATCTTTAGTAAAAGGCGAAAGATTTTTACGTTCTGAAGAGAAGCCAGAGTATTCTGGGCAAGCGCCTCCTCCCGACCTACCACCATGGCAGCAGCCCTCACTTGGCCCAGGGAGAGCACCTAGAAGTGGGTGCGTGGTTTGGTGATGGAAAAACAAAAACGGCAACAGCCCATCGTCCGCAGGCTGCTCTGTTCTCAGCTCTATGCTGCTGACAGAGCATCACCTGTTCCGCTGCCCGGAAGAAGGCCATCCATGGCTTCAATATGCAAATGAGGGCCTCTTCCCAGCAACCCCAGGGTTCAGTCTCCCACCAAAACCCCACCCACCCATTCCTTTATTCTGTTGTTGAACCCAATTAAGGAAGCCCCAGCAAGCTGGAGCATGCAAAAATTGCCACAAAACTCAGTTTTGCTCCTCTCCACGGATATCTTTAGTAAAAGGCGAAAGATTTTTACGTTCTGAAGTGAAGCCAGAGTATACTGGGCAAGGGCCTCCTCCCGACCTACCACCATGGCAGCAGCCCTCACTTGGCCCAGGGAGAGCACCTAGAAGTGGGTGCGTGGTTTGGTGATGGAAAAACAAAAACGGCAACAGCCCATCGTCCGCAGGCTGCTCTGTTCTCAGCTCTATGTGCTGACAGAGCATCACCTGTTCCGCTGCCCGGAAGAAGGCCATCCATGGCTACAATATGCAAATGAGGGCCTCTTCCCAGCAACCCCAGGGTTCAGTCTCCCACCGAAACCCCACCCACCCATTCCTTTATTCTGTTGTTGAACCCAGTTAAGGAAGCCACAGCAAGCTGGAGCATGCAAAAATTGCCACAAAACTCAGTTTTGCTCCTCTCCACGGAAATCTTTAGTAAAAGGCGAAAGATTTTTACGTTCTGAAGAGAAGCCAGAGTATACTGGGCAAGGGCCTCCTCCCAACCTACCACCATGGCAGCAGCCCTCACTTGGCCCAGGGAGAGCACCTAGAAGTGGGTGCGTGGTTTGGTGATGGAAAAACAAAAACGGCAACAGCCCATCGTCCGCAGGCTGCTCTGTTCTCAGCTCTATGCTGCTGACAGAGCATCACCTGTTCCGCTGCCCGGAAGAAGGCCATCCATGGCTACAATATGCAAATGAGGGCCTCTTCCCAGCAACCACAGGGTTCAGTCTCCCACCGAAACCCCACCCACCCATTCCTTTATTCTGTTGTTGAACCCAATTAAGGAAGCCCCAGCAAGCTGGAGCATGCAAAAATTGCCACAAAACTCAGTTTTGCTCCTCTCCACGGAAATCTTTAGTAAAAGGCGAAAGATTTTTACGTTCTGAAGAGAAGCCAGATTATACTGTGCAAGGGCCTCCTCCCGACCTACCACCATGGCAGCAGCCTTCACTTGGCCCAGGGAGAGCACCTAGAAGTGGGTGCGTGGTTTGGTGATGGAAAAACAAAAACGGCAACAGCCCATCGTCCGCAGGCTGCTCTGTTCTCAGCTCTATGCTGCTGACAGAGCATCACCTGTTCCGCTGCCCGGAAGAAGGCCATCCATGGCTTCAATATGCAAATGAGGGCCTCTTCCCAGCAACCCCAGGGTTCAGTCTCCCACCAAAACCCCACCCACCCATTCCTTTATTCTGTTGTTGAACCCAATTAAGGAAGCCCCAGCAAGCTGGAGCATGCAAAAATTGCCACAAAACTCAGTTTTGCTCCTCTCCACGGAAATCTTTAGTAAAAGGCAAAAGATTTTTACGTTCTGAAGAGAAGCCAGAGTATGCTGGGCAAGGGCCTCCTCCCGACCTACCACCATGGCAGCAGCCCTCACTTGGCCCAGGGAGAGCACCTAGAAGTGGGTGCGTGGTTTGGTGATGGAAAAACAAAAACGGCAACAGCCCATCGTCCGCAGGCTGCTCTGTTCTCAGCTCTATGCTGCTGACAGAGCATCACCTGTTCCGCTGCCCGGAAGAAGGCCATCCATGGCTACAATATGCAAATGAGGGCATCTTCCCAGCAACCCCAGGGTTCAGTCTCCCACCAAAACCCCACCCACCCATTCCTTTATTCTGTTGTTGAACCCAATTAAGGAAGCCCCAGCAAGCTGGAGCATGCAAAAATTGCCACAAAACTCAGTTTTGCTCCTCTCCACGGAAATCTTTAGTAAAAGGCGAAAGATTTTTACGTTCTGAAGAGAAGCCAGAGTATACTGGGCAAGGGCCTCCTCCCGACCTACCACCATGGCAGCAGCCCTCACTTGGCCCAGGGAGAGCACCTAGAAGTGGGTGCGTGGTTTGGTGATGGAAAAACAAAAACGGCAACAGCCCATCGTCCGCAGGCTGCTCTGTTCTCAGCTCTATGCTGCTGACAGAGCATCACCTGTTCCGCTGCCCGGAAGAAGGCCATCCATGGCTACAATATGCAAATAAGGGCCTCTTCCCAGCAACCCCAGGGTTCAGTCTCCCACCGAAACCCCACCCACCCATTCCTTTATTCTGTTGTTGAACCCAATTAAGGAAACCCCAGCAAGCTGGAGCATGCAAAAATTGCCACAAAACTCAGTTTTGCTCCTCTCCACGGATATCTTTAGTAAAAGGCGAAAGATTTTTACGTTCTGAAGTGAAGCCACAGTATACTGGGCAAGGGCCTCCTCCCGACCTACCACCATGGCAGCAGCCCTCACTTGGCCCAGGGAGAGCACCTAGAAGTGGGTGCGTGGTTTGGTGATGGAAAAACAAAAACGGCAACAGCCCATCGTCCGCAGGCTGCTCTGTTCTCAGCTCTATGTGCTGACAGAGCATCACCTGTTCCGCTGCCCGGAAGAAGGCCATCCATGGCTTCAATATGCAAATGAGGGCCTCTTCCCAGCAACCCCAGGGTTCAGTCTCCCACCGAAACCCCACCCACCCATTCCTTTATTCTGTTGTTGAACCCAATTAAGGAAACCCCAGCAAGCTGGAGCATGCAAAAATTGCCACAAAACTCAGTTTTACTCCTCTCCACAGATATCTTTAGTAAAAGGCGAAAGATTTTTACGTTCTGAAGTGAAGCCAGAGTATACTGGGCAAGGGCCTCCTCCCGACCTACCACCATGGCAGCAGCCCTCACTTGGCCCAGGGAGAGCACCTAGAAGTGGGTGCGTGGTTTGGTGATGGAAAAACAAAAACGGCAACAGCCCATCGTCCGCAGGCTGCTCTGTTCTCAGCTCTATGTGCTGACAGAGCATCACCTGTTCCGCTGCCCGGAAGAAGGCCATCCATGGCTACAATATGCAAATGAGGGCCACTTCCCAGCAACCTCAGGGTTCAGTCTCCCACCGAAACCCCACCCACCCATTCCTTTATTCTGTTGTTGAACCCAGTTAAGGAAGCCCCAGCAAGCTGGAGCATGCAAAAATTGCCACAAAACTCAGTTTTGCTCCTCTCCACGGAAATCTTTAGTAAAAGGCGAAAGATTTTTACGTTCTGAAGAGAAGCCAGAGTATACTGGGCAAGGGCCTCCTCCCGACCTACCACCATGGCAGCAGCCCTCACTTGGCCCAGGGAGAGCACCTAGAAGTGGGTGCGTGGTTTGGTGATGGAAAAACAAAAACGGCAACAGCCCATCGTCCGCAGGCTGCTCTGTTCTCAGCTCTATGTGCTGACAGAGCATCACCTGTTCCGCTGCCCGGAAGAAGGCCATCCATGACTACAATATGCAAATGAGGGTCTCTTCCCAGCAACCCCAGGGTTCAGTTTCCCACCGAAACCCCACCCACCCATTCCTTTATTCTGTAGTTGAACCCAATTAAGGAAGCCCCAGCAAGCTGGAGCATGCAAAAATTGCCACAAAACTCAGTTTTGCTCCTCTCCACGGAAATCTTTAGTAAAAGGCGAAAGATTTTTACGTTCTGAAGAGAAGCTAGAGTATACTGGGCAAGGGCCTCCTCCCGACCTACCACCATGGCAGCAGCCCTCACTTGGCCCAGGGAGAGCACCTAGAAGTGGGTGCGTGGTTTGGTGATGGAAAAACAAAAACGGCAACAGCCCATCGTCCGCAGGCTGCTCTGTTCTCAGCTCTATGCTGCTGACAGAGCATCACCTGTTCCGCTGCCCGGAAGAAGGCCATCCATGGCTACAATATGCAAATGAGGGCCTCTTCCCAGCAACCCCAGGGTTCAGTCTCCCACCGAAACCCCACCCACCCATTCCTTTATTCTGTTGTTGAACCCAATTAAGGAAGCCCCAGCAAGCTGGAGCATGCAAAAATTGCCACAAAACTCAGTTTTGCTCCTCTCCACGGAAATCTTTAGTAAAAGGCGAAAGATTTTTACGTTCTGAAGAGAAGCCGGAGTATACTGGGCAAGGGCCTCCTCCCGACCTACCACCATGGCAGCAGCCCTCACTTGGCCCAGGGAGAGCACCTAGAAGTGGGTGCGTGGTTTGGTGATGGAAAAACAAAAACGGCAACAGCCCATCGTCCGCAGGCTGCTCTGTTCTCAGCTCTATGCTGCTGACAGAGCATCACCTGTTCCGCTGCCCGGAAGAAGGCCATCCATGGCTACAATATGCAAATGAGGGCCTCTTCCCAGCAACCCCAGGGTTCAGTCTCCCACCGAAACCCCACCCACCCATTCCTTTATTCTGTAGTTGAACCCAATTAAGGAAGCCCCTGCAAGCTGGAGCATGCAAAAATTGCCACAAAACTCAGTTTTGCTCTTCTCCACAGAAATCTTTAGTAAAAGGCGAAAGATTTTTACGTTCTGAAGAGAAGCCAGAGTATACTGCGCAAGGGCCTCCTCCCGACCTACCACCATGGCAGCAGCCCTCACTTGGCCCAGGGAGAGCACCTAGAAGTGGGTGCGTGGTTTGGTGATGGAAAAACAAAAACGGCAACAGCCCATCGTCCGCAGGCTGCTCTGTTCTCAGCTCTATGCTGCTGACAGAGCATCACCTGTTCCGCTGCCCGGAAGAAGGCCATCCATGGCTACAATATGCAAATGAGGGCCTCTTCCCAGCAACCCCAGGGTTCAGTCTCCCACCGAAACCCCACCCACCCATTCCTTTATTCTGTTGTTGAACCCAATTAAGGCTACGTTCACATTTGCGGTGTGCGCCGCAGCGTCGCCGCCGCAACGCACAGCGCAAATGTGAACACATGCACAACGCTGCTTTTTGCGCCGCATGCGTCCTTTTTTCCATTGATTTTGGACGCAGCAAAAATGCAACTTGCTGCGTCCTCTGCGCCCCGACGCGGGCGCCGCAGGGACGCATGCGGTGCAAAAAGCAAGTGCACCGCATGTCCATGCGCCCCCATGTTAAATATAGGGGCGCATGATGCATGCGGGGTCCGACGCTGCGGCGCTAGCCGCAAATGTGAACGTAGCCTTAGGAAGCCCCAGCAAGCTGGAGCATGCAAAAATTGCCACAAAACTCAGTTTTGCTCCTCTCCACGGAAATCTTTAGTAAAAGGCGAAAGATTTTTACGTTCTGAAGAGAAGCCAGAGTATACTGGGCAAGCGCCTCCTCCCGACCTACCACCATGGCAGCAGCCCTCACTTGGCCCAGGGAGAGCACCTAGAAGTGGGTGCGTGGTTTGGTGATGGAAAAACAAAAACGGCAACAGCCCATCGTCCGCAGGCTGCTCTGTTCTCAGCTCTATGCTGCTGACAGAGCATCACCTGTTCCGCTGCCCGGAAGAAGGCCATCCATGGCTACAATATGCAAATGAGGGCCTCTTCCCAGCAACCACAGGGTTCAGTCTCCCACCGAAACCCCACCCACCCATTCCTTTATTCTGTTGTTGAACCCAATTAAGGAAGCCCCAGCAAGCTGGAGCATGCAAAAATTGCCACAAAACTCAGTTTTGCTCCTCTCCACGGAAATCTTTAGTAAAAGGCGAAAGATTTTTACGTTCTGAAGAGAAGCCGGAGTATACTGGGCAAGGGCCTCCTCCCGACCTACCACCATGGCAGCAGCCTTCACTTGGCCCAGGGAGAGCACCTAGAAGTGGGTGCGTGGTTTGGTGATGGAAAAACAAAAACGGCAACAGCCCATCGTCCGCAGGCTGCTCTGTTCTCAGCTCTATGCTGCTGACAGAGCATCACCTGTTCCGCTGCCCGGAAGAAGGCCATCCATGGCTACAATATGCAAATGAGGGCCTCTTCCCAGCAACCCCAGGGTTCAGTCTCCCACCGAAACCCCACCCACCCATTCCTTTATTCTGTTGTTGAACCCAATTAAGGCTACGTTCACATTTGCGGTGTGCGCCGCAGCGTCGCCGCCGCAACGCACAGCGCAAATGTGAACACATGCACAACGCTGCTTTTTGCGCCGCATGCGTCCTTTTTTCCATTGATTTTGGACGCAGCAAAAATGCAACTTGCTGCGTCCTCTGCGCCCCGACGCGGGCGACGCAGGGACGCATGCGGTGCAAAAAGCAAGTGCACCGCATGTCCATGCGCCCCCATGTTAAATATAGGGGCGCAAAATGCATGCGGCGCCCGACGCTGCGGCGCTAGCCGCAAATGTGAACGTAGCCTTAGGAACCCCCAGCAAGCTGGAGCATGCAAAAATTGCCACAAAACTCAGTTTTGCTCCTCTCCACGGAAATCTTTAGTAAAAGGCGAAAGATTTTTACGTTCTGAAGAGAAGCCAGAGTATACTGGGCAAGCGCCTCCTCCCGACCTACCACCATGGCAGCAGCCCTCACTTGGCCCAGGGAGAGCACCTAGAAGTGGGTGCGTGGTTTGGTGATGGAAAAACAAAAACGGCAACAGCCCATCGTCCGCAGGCTGCTCTGTTCTCAGCTCTATGCTGCTGACAGAGCATCACCTGTTCCGCTGCCCGGAAGAAGGCCATCCATGGCTACAATATGCAAATGAGGGCCTCTTCCCAGCAACCCCAGGGTTCAGTCTCCCACCGAAACCCCACCCACCCATTCCTTTATTCTGTTGTTGAACCCAATTAAGGCTACGTTCACATTTGCGGTGTGCGCCGCAGCGTCGCCGCCGCAACGCACAGCGCAAATGTGAACACATGCACAACGCTGCTTTTTGCGCCGCATGCGTCCTTTTTTCCATTGATTTTGGACGCAGCAAAAATGCAACTTGCTGCGTCCTCTGCGCCCCGACGCGGGCGCCGCAGGGACGCATGCGGTGCAATAAGCAAGTGCACCGCATGTCCATGCGCCCCCATGTTAAATATAGGGGCGCATAATGCATGCGGCGCCCGACGCTGCGGCGCTAGCCGCAAATGTGAACGTAGCCTTAGGAACCCCCAGCAAGCTGGAGCATGCAAAAATTGCCACAAAACTCAGTTTTGCTCCTCTCCACGGAAATCTTTAGTAAAAGGCGAAAGATTTTTACGTTCTGAAGAGAAGCCAGAGTATACTGGGCAAGCGCCTCCTCCCGACCTACCACCATGGCAGCAGCCCTCACTTGGCCCAGGGAGAGCACCTAGAAGTGGGTGCGTGGTTTGGTGATGGAAAAACAAAAACGGCAACAGCCCATCGTCCGCAGGCTGCTCTGTTCTCAGCTCTATGCTGCTGACAGAGCATCACCTGTTCCGCTGCCCGGAAGAAGGCCATCCATGGCTACAATATGCAAATGAGGGCCTCTTCCCAGCAACCACAGGGTTCAGTCTCCCACCGAAACCCCACCCACCCATTCCTTTATTCTGTTGTTGAACCCAATTAAGGAAGCCCCAGCAAGCTGGAGCATGCAAAAATTGCCACAAAACTCAGTTTTGCTCCTCTCCACGGAAATCTTTAGTAAAAGGCGAAAGATTTTTACGTTCTGAAGAGAAGCCAGAGTATACTGGGCAAGGGCCTCCTCCCGACCTACCACCATGGCAGCAGCCTTCACTTGGCCCAGGGAGAGCACCTAGAAGTGGGTGCGTGGTTTGGTGATGGAAAAACAAAAACGGCAACAGCCCATCGTCCGCAGGCTGCTCTGTTCTCAGCTCTATGCTGCTGACAGAGCATCACCTGTTCCGCTGCCCGGAAGAAGGCCATCCATGGCTTCAATATGCAAATGAGGGCCTCTTCCCAGCAACCCCAGGGTTCAGTCTCCCACCAAAACCCCACCCACCCATTCCTTTATTCTGTTGTTGAACCCAATTAAGGAAGCCCCAGCAAGCTGGAGCATGCAAAAATTGCCACAAAACTCAGTTTTGCTCCTCTCCACGGATATCTTTAGTAAAAGGCGAAAGATTTTTACGTTCTGAAGTGAAGCCAGAGTATACTGGGCAAGGGCCTCCTCCCGACCTACCACCATGGCAGCAGCCCTCACTTGGCCCAGGGAGAGCACCTAGAAGTGGGTGCGTGGTTTGGTGATGGAAAAACAAAAACGGCAACAGCCCATCGTCCGCAGGCTGCTCTGTTCTCAGCTCTATGTGCTGACAGAGCATCACCTGTTCCGCTGCCCGGAAGAAGGCCATCCATGGCTACAATATGCAAATGAGGGCCTCTTCCCAGCAACCCCAGGGTTCAGTCTCCCACCGAAACCCCACCCACCCATTCCTTTATTCTGTTGTTGAACCCAGTTAAGGAAGCCCCAGCAAGCTGGAGCATGCAAAAATTGCCACAAAACTCAGTTTTGCTCCTCTCCACGGAAATCTTTAGTAAAAGGCGAAAGATTTTTACGTTCTGAAGAGAAGCCAGAGTATACTGGGCAAGGGCCTCCTCCCGACCTACCACCATGGCAGCAGCCCTCACTTGGCCCAGGGAGAGCACCTAGAAGTGGGTGCGTGGTTTGGTGATGGAAAAACAAAAACGGCAACAGCCCATCGTCCGCAGGCTGCTCTGTTCTCAGCTCTATGCTGCTGACAGAGCATCACCTGTTCCGCTGCCCGGAAGAAGGCCATCCATGGCTACAATATGCAAATAAGGGCCTCTTCCCAGCAACCCCAGGGTTCAGTCTCCCACCGAAACCCCACCCACCCATTCCTTTATTCTGTTGTTGAACCCAATTAAGGAAACCCCAGCAAGCTGGAGCATGCAAAAATTGCCACAAAACTCAGTTTTGCTCCTCTCCATGGATATCTTTAGTAAAAGGCGAAAGATTTTTACGTTCTGAAGTGAAGCTAGAGTATACTGGGCAAGGGCCTCCTCCCGACCTACCACCATGGCAGCAGCCCTCACTTGGCCCAGGGAGAGCACCTAGAAGTGGGTGCGTGGTTTGGTGATGGAAAAACAAAAACGGCAACAGCCCATCGTCCGCAGGCTGCTCTGTTCTCAGCTCTATGCTGCTGACAGAGCATCACCTGTTCCGCTGCCCGGAAGAAGGCCATCCATGGCTACAATATGCAAATGAGGGCCTCTTCCCAGCAACCCCAGGGTTCAGTCTCCCACCGAAACCCCACCCACCCATTCCTTTATTCTGTTGTTGAACCCAATTAAGGAAGCCCCTGCAAGCTGGAGCATGCAAAAATTGCCACAAAACTCAGTTTTGCTCTTCTCCACGGAAATCTTTAGTAAAAGGCGAAAGATTTTTACGTTCTGAAGAGAAGCCAGAGTATACTGCGCAAGGGCCTCCTCCCGACCTACCACCATGGCAGCAGCCCTCACTTGGCCCAGGGAGAGCACCTAGAAGTGGGTGCGTGGTTTGGTGATGGAAAAACAAAAACGGCAACAGCCCATCGTCCGCAGGCTGCTCTGTTCTCAGCTCTATGCTGCTGACAGAGCATCACCTGTTCCGCTGCCCGTAAGAAGGCCATCCATGGCTACAATATGCAAATGAGGGCCTCTTCCCAGCAACCCCAGGGTTCAGTCTCCCACCGAAACCCCACCCACCCATTCCTTTATTCTGTTGTTGAACCCAATTAAGGAAGCCCCAGCAAGCTGGAACATGCAAAAATTGCCACAAAACTCAGTTTTGCTCTTCTCCACGGAAATCTTTAGTAAAAGGCGAAAGATTTTTACGTTCTGAAGAGAAGCCAGAGTATACTGGGCAAGGGCCTCCTCCCGACCTACCACCATGGCAGCAGCCCTCACTTGGCCCAGGGAGAGCACCTAGAAGTGGGTGCGTGGTTTGGTGATGGAAAAACAAAAACGGCAACAGCCCATCGTCCGCAGGCTGCTCTGTTCTCAGCTCTATGCTGCTGACAGAGCATCACCTGTTCCGCTGCCCGGAAGAAGGCCATCCATGGCTACAATATGCAAATGAGGGCCTCTTCCCAGCAACCCCAGGGTTCAGTCTCCCACCGAAACCCCACCCACCCATTCCTTTATTCTGTTGTTGAACCCAATTAAGGAAGCCCCAGCAAGCTGGAGCATGCAAAAATTGCCACAAAACTCAGTTTTGCTCCTCTCCACGGAAATCTTTAGTAAAAGGCGAAAGATTTTTACGTTCTGAAGAGAAGCCAGAGTATACTGGGCAAGGGCCTCCTCCCGACCTACCACCATGGCAGCAGCCTTCACTTGGTCCAGGGAGAGCACCTAGAAGTGGGTGCGTGGTTTGGTGATGGAAAAACAAAAACGGCAACAGCCCATCGTCCGCAGGCTGCTCTGTTCTCAGCTCTATGCTGCTGACAGAGCATCACCTGTTCCGCTGCCCGGAAGAAGGCCATCCATGGCTTCAATATGCAAATGAGGGCCTCTTCCCAGCAACCCCAGGGTTCAGTCTCCCACCAAAACCCCACCCACCCATTCCTTTATTCTGTTGTTGAACCCAATTAAGGAAGCCCCAGCAAGCTGGAGCATGCAAAAATTGCCACAAAACTCAGTTTTGCTCCTCTCCACGGAAATCTTTAGTAAAAGGCGAAAGATTTTTACGTTCTGAAGAGAAGCCAGAGTATACTGGGCAAGGGCCTCCTCCCGACCTACCACCATGGCAGCAGCCCTCACTTGGCCCAGGGAGAGCACCTAGAAGTGGGTGCGTGGTTTGGTGATGGAAAAACAAAAACGGCAACAGCCCATCGTCCGCAGGCTGCTCTGTTCTCAGCTCTATGCTGCTGACAGAGCATCACCTGTTCCGCTGCCCGGAAGAAGGCCATCCATGGCTACAAGATGCAAATAAGGGCCTCTTCCCAGCAACCCCAGGGTTCGGTCTCCCACCGAAACCCCACCCACCCATTCCTTTATTCTGTTGTTGAACCCAATTAAGGAAACCCCAGCAAGCTGGAGCATGCAAAAATTGCCACAAAACTCAGTTTTGCTCCTCTCCACGGATATCTTTAGTAAAAGGCGAAAGATTTTTACGTTCTGAAGTGAAGCTAGAGTATACTGGGCAAGGGCCTCCTCCCGACCTACCACCATGGCAGCAGCCCTCACTTGGCCCAGGGAGAGCACCTAGAAGTGGGTGCGTGGTTTGGTGATGGAAAAACAAAAACGGCAACAGCCCATCGTCCGCAGGCTGCTCTGTTCTCAGCTCTATGTGCTGACAGAGCATCACCTGTTCCGCTGCCCGGAAGAAGGCCATCCATGGCTTCAATATGCAAATGAGGGCCTCTTCCCAGCAACCCCAGGGTTCAGTCTCCCACCGAAACCCCACCCACCCATTCCTTTATTCTGTTGTTGAACCCAATTAAGAAAACCCCAGCAAGCTGGAGCATGCAAAAATTGCCACAAAACTCAGTTTTGCTCCTCTCCACGGATATCTTTAGTAAAAGGCGAAAGATTTTTACGTTCTGAAGTGAAGCCAGAGTATACTGGGCAAGGGCCTCCTCCCGACCTACCACCATGGCAGCAGCCCTCACTTGGCCCAGGGAGAGCACCTAGAAGTGGGAGCGTGGTTTGGTGATGGAAAAACAAAAACGGCAACAGCCCATCGTCCGCAGGCTGCTCTGTTCTCAGCTCTATGTGCTGACAGAACATCACCTGTTCCGCTGCCCGGAAGAAGGCCATCCATGGCTACAATATGCAAATGAGGGCCTCTTCCCAGCAACCCCAGGGTTCAGTCTCCCACCGAAACCCCACCCACCCATTCCTTTATTCTGTTGTTGAACCCAGTTAAGGAAGCCCCAGCAAGCTGGAGCATGCAAAAATTGCCACAAAACTCAGTTTTGCTCCTCTCCACGGAAATCTTTAGTAAAAGGCGAAAGATTTTTACGTTCTGAAGAGAAGCCAGAGTATACTGGGCAAGGGCCTCCTCCCGACCTACCACCATGGCAGAAGCCTTCACTTGGCCCAGGGAGAGCACCTAGAAGTGGGTGCGTGGTTTGGTGATGGAAAAACAGAAACGGCAACAGCCCATCGTCCGCAGGCTGCTCTGTTCTCAGCTCTATGCTGCTGACAGAGCATCACCTGTTCCGCTGCCCGGAAGAAGGCCATCCATGGCTTCAATATGCAAATGAGGGCCTCTTCCCAGCAACCCCTGGGTTCAGTCTCCCACCAAAACCCCACCCACCCTTTCCTTTATTCTGTTGTTGAACCCAATTAAGGAAGCCCCAGCAAGCTGGAGCATGCAAAAATTGCCACAAAACTCAGTTTTGCTCCTCTCCACGGAAATCTTTAGCAAAAGGCGAAAGATTTTTACGTTCTGAAAAGAAGCCAGAGTATACTGGGCAAGGGCCTCCTCCCGACCTACCGCCATGGCAGCAGCCCTCACTTGGCCCAGGGAGAGCACCTAGAAGTGGGTGCGTGGTTTGGTGATGGAAAAACAAAAACGGCAACAGCCCATCGTCCGCAGGCTGCTCTGTTCTCAGCTCTATGCTGCTGACAGAGCATCACCTGTTCCGCTGCCCGGAAGAAGGCCATCCATGGCTACAATATGCAAATGAGGGCCTCTTCCCAGCAACCCCAGGGTTCAGTCTCCCACCAAAACCCCACCCACCCATTCCTTTATTCTGTTGTTGAACCCAATTAAGGAAGCCCCAGCAAGCTGGAGCATGCAAAAATTGCCACAAAACTCAGTTTTGCTCCTCTCCACGGAAATCTTTAGCAAAAGGCGAAAGATTTTTACGTTCTGAAAAGATGCTAGAGTATACTGGGCAAGGGCCTCCTCCCGACCTACCGCCATGGCAGCAGCCCTCACTTGGCCCAGGGAGAGCACCTAGAAGTGGGTGCGTGGTTTGGTGATGGAAAAACAAAAACGGCAACAGCCCATCGTCCGCAGGCTGCTCTGTTCTCAGCTCTATGCTGCTGACAGAGCATCACCTGTTCCGCTGCCCGGAAGAAGGCCATCCATGGCTACAATATGCAAATGAGGGCCTCTTCCCAGCAACCCCAGGGTTCAGTCTCCCACCGAAACCCCACCCACCCATTCCTTTATTCTGTTGTTGAACCCAATTAAGGAAGCCCCAGGAAGCTGGAGCATGCAAAAATTGCCACAAAACTCAGTTTTGCTCCTCTCCACGGAAATCTTTAGTAAAAGGCGAAAGATTTTTACGTTCTGAAGAGAATCTAGAGTATACTGGGCAAGGGCCTCCTCCCGACCTACCACCATGGCAGCAGCCCTCACTTGGCCCAGGGAGAGCACCTAGAAGTGGGTGCGTGGTTTGGTGATGGAAAAACAAAAACGGCAACAGCCCATCGTCCGCAGGCTGCTCTGTTCTCAGCTCTATGCTGCTGACAGAGCATCACCTGTTCCGCTGCCCGGATGAAGGCCATCCATGGCTACAATATGCAAATGAGGGCCTCTTCCCAGCAACCACAGGGTTCAGTCTCCCACCGAAACCCCACCCACCCATTCCTTTATTCTGTTGTTGAACCCAATTAAGGAAGCCCCAGGAAGCTGGAGCATGCAAAAATTGCCACAAAACTCAGTTTTGCTCCTCTCCACGGAAATCTTTAGTAAAAGGCGAAAGATTTTTACGTTCTGAAGAGAAGCCAGAGTATACTGGGCAAGGGCCTCCTCCCGACCTACCACCATGGCAGCAGCCCTCACTTGGCCCAGGGAGAGCACCTAGAAGTGGGTGCGTGGTTTGGTGATGGAAAAACAAAAACGGCAACAGCCCATCGTCCGCAGGCTGCTCTGTTCTCAGCTCTATGCTGCTGACAGAGCATCACCTGTTCCGCTGCCCGGAAGAAGGCCATCCATGGCTACAATATGCAAATGAGGGCCTCTTCCCAGCAACCACAGGGTTCAGTCTCCCACCGAAACCCCACCCACCCATTCCTTTATTCTGTTGTTGAACCCAATTAAGGAAGCCCCAGCAAGCTGGAGCATGCAAAAATTGCCACAAAACTCAGTTTTGCTCCTCTCCACGGAAATCTTTAGTAAAAGGCGAAAGATTTTTACGTTCTGAAGAGAAGCCAAAGTATACTGGGCAAGGGCCTCCTCCCGACCTACCACCATGGCAGCAGCCTTCACTTGGCCCAGGGAGAGCACCTAGAAGTGGGTGCGTGGTTTGGTGATGGAAAAACAGAAACGGCAACAGCCCATCGTCCGCAGGCTGCTCTGTTCTCAGCTCTATGCTGCTGACAGAGCATCACCTGTTCCGCTGCCCGGAAGAAGGCCATCCATGGCTTCAATATGCAAATGAGGGCCTCTTCCCAGCAACCCCAGGGTTCAGTCTCCCACCAAAACCCCACCCACCCATTCCTTTATTCTGTTGTTGAACCCAATTAAGGAAGCCCCAGCAAGCTGGAGCATGCAAAAATTGCCACAAAACTCAGTTTTGCTCCTCTCCACGGAAATCTTTAGTAAAAGGCGAAAGATTTTTACGTTCTGAAGAGAAGCCGGAGTATACTGGGCAAGGGCCTCCTCCCGACCTACCACCATGGCAGCAGCCCTCACTTGGCCCAGGGAGAGCACCTAGAAGTGGGTGCGTGGTTTGGTGATGGAAAAACAAAAACGGCAACAGCCCATCGTCCGCAGGCTGCTCTGTTCTCAGCTCTATGCTGCTGACAGAGCATCACCTGTTCCGCTGCCCGGAAGAAGGCCATCCATGGCTACAATATGCAAATGAGGGCCTCTTCCCAGCAACCACAGGGTTCAGTCTCCCACCGAAACCCCACCCACCCATTCCTTTATTCTGTTGTTGAACCCAATTAAGGAAGCCCCAGCAAGCTGGAGCATGCAAAAATTGCCACAAAACTCAGTTTTGCTCCTCTCCACGGAAATCTTTAGTAAAAGGCGAAAGATTTTTACGTTCTGAAGAGAAGCCGGAGTATACTGGGCAAGGGCCTCCTCCCGACCTACCACCATGGCAGCAGCCCTCACTTGGCCCAGGGAGAGCACCTAGAAGTGGGTGCGTGGTTTGGTGATGGAAAAACAAAAACGGCAACAGCCCATCGTCCGCAGGCTGCTCTGTTCTCAGCTCTATGCTGCTGACAGAGCATCACCTGTTCCGCTGCCCGGAAGAAGGCCATCCATGGCTACAATATGCAAATGAGGGCCTCTTCCCAGCAACCACAGGGTTCAGTCTCCCACCGAAACCCCACCCACCCATTCCTTTATTCTGTTGTTGAACCCAATTAAGGAAGCCCCAGCAAGCTGGAGCATGCAAAAATTGCCACAAAACTCAGTTTTGCTCCTCTCCACGGAAATCTTTAGTAAAAGGCGAAAGATTTTTACGTTCTGAAGAGAAGCCAAAGTATACTGGGCAAGGGCCTCCTCCCGACCTACCACCATGGCAGCAGCCTTCACTTGGCCCAGGGAGAGCACCTAGAAGTGGGTGCGTGGTTTGGTGATGGAAAAACAGAAACGGCAACAGCCCATCGTCCGCAGGCTGCTCTGTTCTCAGCTCTATGCTGCTGACAGAGCATCACCTGTTCCGCTGCCCGGAAGAAGGCCATCCATGGCTTCAATATGCAAATGAGGGCCTCTTCCCAGCAACCCCAGGGTTCAGTCTCCCACCAAAACCCCACCCACCCATTCCTTTATTCTGTTGTTGAACCCAATTAAGGAAGCCCCAGCAAGCTGGAGCATGCAAAAATTGCCACAAAACTCAGTTTTGCTCCTCTCCACGGAAATCTTTAGTAAAAGGCGAAAGATTTTTACGTTCTGAAGAGAAGCCGGAGTATACTGGGCAAGGGCCTCCTCCCGACCTACCACCATGGCAGCAGCCCTCACTTGGCCCAGGGAGAGCACCTAGAAGTGGGTGCGTGGTTTGGTGATGGAAAAACAAAAATGGCAACAGCCCATCGTCCGCAGGCTGCTCTGTTCTCAGCTCTATGCTGCTGACAGAGCATCACCTGTTCCGCTGCCCGGAAGAAGGCCATCCATGGCTACAATATGCAAATAAGGGCCTCTTCCCAGCAACCCCAGGGTTCAGTCTCCCACCGAAACCCCACCCACCCATTCCTTTATTCTGTTGTTGAACCCAATTAAGGAAACCCCAGCAAGCTGGAGCATGCAAAAATTGCCACAAAACTCAGTTTTGCTCCTCTCCACGGATATCTTTAGTAAAAGGCGAAAGATTTTTACGTTCTGAAGTGAAGCCAGAGTATACTGGGCAAGGGCCTCCTCCCGACCTACCACCATGGCAGCAGCCCTCACTTGGCCCAGGGAGAGCACCTAGAAGTGGGTGCGTGGTTTGGTGATGGAAAAACAAAAACGGCAACAGCCCATCGTCCGCAGGCTGCTCTGTTCTCAGCTCTATGTGCTGACAGAGCATCACCTGTTCCGCTGCCCGGAAGAAGGCCATCCATGGCTACAATATGCAAATGAGGGCCTCTTCCCAGCAACCCCAGGGTTCAGTCTCCCACCGAAACCCCACCCACCCATTCCTTTATTCTGTTGTTGAACCCAGTTAAGGAAGCCCCAGCAAGCTGGAGCATGCAAAAATTGCCACAAAACTCAGTTTTGCTCCTCTCCACGGAAATCTTTAGTAAAAGGCGAAAGATTTTTACGTTCTGAAGAGAAGCCAGAGTATACTGGGCAAGGGCCTCCTCCCGACCTACCACCATGGCAGCAGCCCTCACTTGGCCCAGGGAGAGCACCTAGAAGTGGGTGCGTGGTTTGGTGATGGAAAAACAAAAACGGCAAAAGCCCATCGTCCGCAGGCTGCTCTGTTCTCAGCTCTATGCTGCTGACAGAGCATCACCTGTTCCGCTGCCCGGAAGAAGGCCATCCATGGCTACAATATGCAAATGAGGGCCTCTTCCCAGCAACCACAGGGTTCAGTCTCCCACCGAAACCCCACCCACCCATTCCTTTATTCTGTTGTTGAACCCAATTAAGGAAGCCCCAGCAAGCTGGAGCATGCAAAAATTGCCACAAAACTCAGTTTTGCTCCTCTCCACGGAAATCTTTAGTAAAAGGCGAAAGATTTTTACGTTCTGAAGAGAAGCCAGAGTATACTGGGCAAGGGCCTCCTCCCGACCTACCACCATGGCAGCAGCCTTCACTTGGCCCAGGGAGAGCACCTAGAAGTGGGTGCGTGGTTTGATGATGGAAAAACAGAAACGGCAACAGCCCATCGTCCGCAGGCTGCTCTGTTCTCAGCTCTATGCTGCTGACAGAGCATCACCTGTTCCGCTGCCCGGAAGAAGGCCATCCATGGCTTCAATATGCAAATGAGGGCCTCTTCCCAGCAACCCCAGGGTTCAGTCTCCCACCAAAACCCCACCCACCCATTCCTTTATTCTGTTGTTGAACCCAATTAAGGAAGCCCCAGCAAGCTGGAGCATGCAAAAATTGCCACAAAACTCAGTTTTGCTCCTCTCCACGGAAATCTTTAGTAAAAGGCGAAAGATTTTTACGTTCTGAAGAGAAGCCAGAGTATACTGGGCAAGGGCCTCCTCCCGACCTACCGCCATGGCAGCAGCCCTCACTTGGCCCAGGGAGAGCACCTAGAAGTGGGTGCGTGGTTTGGTGATGGAAAAACAAAAACGGCAACAGCCCATCGTCCGCAGGCTGCTCTTTTCTCAGCTCTATGCTGCTGACAGAGCATCACCTGTTCCGCTGCCCGGAAGAAGGCCATCCATGGCTACAATATGCAAATAAGGGCCTCTTCCCAGCAACCCCAGGGTTCAGTCTCCCACCGAAACCCCACCCACCCATTCCTTTATTCTGTTGTTGAACCCAATTAAGGAAACCCCAGCAAGCTGGAGCATGCAAAAATTGCCACAAAACTCAGTTTTGCTCCTCTCCACGGATATCTTTAGTAAAAGGCGAAAGATTTTTACGTTCTGAAGTGAAGCCAGAGTATACTGGGCAAGGGCCTCCTCCCGACCTACCACCATGGCAGCAGCCCTCACTTGGCCCAGGGAGAGCACCTAGAAGTGGGTGCGTGGTTTGGTGATGGAAAAACAAAAACGGCAACAGCCCGTCGTCCGCAGGCTGCTCTGTTCTCAGCTCTATGTGCTGACAGAGCATCACCTGTTCCGCTGCCCGGAAGAAGGCCATCCATGGCTACAACATGCAAATGAGGGCCTCTTCCCAGCAACCCCAGGGTTCAGTCTCCCACCGAAACCCCACCCACCCATTCCTTTATTCTGTTGTTGAACCCAGTTAAGGAAGCCCCAGCAAGCTGGAGCATGCAAAAATTGCCACAAAACTCAGTTTTGCTCCTCTCCACGGAAATCTTTAGTAAAAGGCGAAAGATTTTTACGTTCTGAAGAGAAGCCAGAGTATACTGGGCAAGGGCCTCCTCCCGACCTACCACCATGGCAGCAGCCCTCACTTGGCCCAGGGAGAGCACCTAGAAGTGGGTGCGTGGTTTGGTGATGGAAAAACAAAAACGGCAACAGCCCATCGTCCGCAGGCTGCTCTGTTCTCAGCTCTATGCTGCTGACAGAGCATCACCTGTTCCGCTGCCCGGAAGAAGGCCATCCATGGCTACAATATGCAAATGAGGGCCTCTTCCCAGCAACCACAGGGTTCAGTCTCCCACCGAAACCCCACCAACCCATTCCTTTATTCTGTTGTTGAACCCAATTAAGGAAGCCCCAGCAAGCTGGAGCATGCAAAAATTGCCACAAAACTCAGTTTTGCTCCTCTCCACGGAAATCTTTAGTAAAAGGCGAAAGATTTTTACGTTCTGAAGAGAAGCCAGAGCATACTGGGCAAGGGACTCCTCCCGACCTACCACCATGGCAGCAGCCTTCACTTGGCCCAGGGAGAGCACCTAGAAGTGGGTGCGTGGTTTGGTGATGGAAAAACAAAAACGGCAACAGCCCATCGTCCGCAGGCTGCTCTGTTCTCAGCTCTATGCTGCTGACAGAGCATCACCTGTTCCGCTGCCCGGAAGAAGGCCATCCATGGCTACAATATGCAAATGAGGGCCTCTTCCCAGCAACCACAGGGTTCAGTCTCCCACCGAAACCCCACCCACCCATTCCTTTATTCTGTTGTTGAACCCAATTAAGGAAGCCCCAGCAAGCTGGAGCATGCAAAAATTGCCACAAAACTCAGTTTTGCTCCTCTCCACGGAAATCTTTAGTAAAAGGCGAAAGATTTTTACGTTCTGAAGAGAAGCCAGAGTATACTGGGCAAGCGCCTCCTCCCGACCTACCACCATGGCAGCAGCCCTCACTTGGCCCAGGGAGAGCACCTAGAAGTGGGTGCGTGGTTTGGTGATGGAAAAACAAAAACGGCAACAGCCCATCGTCCGCAGGCTGCTCTGTTCTCAGCTCTATGCTGCTGACAGAGCATCACCTGTTCCGCTGCCCGGAAGAAGGCCATCCATGGCTACAATATGCAAATGAGGGCCTCTTCCCAGCAACCACAGGGTTCAGTCTCCCACCGAAACCCCACCCACCCACCCACCCACCCATTCCTTTATTCTGTTGTTGAACCCAATTAAGGAAGCCCCAGCAAGCTGGAGCATGCAAAAATTGCCACAAAACTCAGTTTTGCTCCTCTCCACGGAAATCTTTAGTAAAAGGCGAAAGATTTTTACGTTCTGAAGAGAAGCCGGAGTATACTGGGCAAGGGCCTCCTCCCGACCTACCACCATGGCAGCAGCCTTCACTTGGCCCAGGGAGAGCACCTAGAAGTGGGTGCGTGGTTTGGTGATGGAAAAACAAAAACGGCAACAGCCCATCGTCCGCAGGCTGCTCTGTTCTCAGCTCTATGCTGCTGACAGAGCATCACCTGTTCCGCTGCCCGGAAGAAGGCCATCCATGGCTACAATATGCAAATGAGGGCCTCTTCCCAGCAACCCCAGGGTTCAGTCTCCCACCGAAACCCCACCCACCCATTCCTTTATTCTGTTGTTGAACCCAATTAAGGCTACGTTCACATTTGCGGTGTGCGCCGCAGCGTCGCCGCCGCAACGCACAGCGCAAATGTGAACACATGCACAACGCTGCTTTTTGCGCCGCATGCGTCCTTTTTTCCATTGATTTTGGACGCAGCAAAAATGCAACTTGCTGCGTCCTCTGCGCCCCGACGCGGGCGCCGCAGGGACGCATGCGGTGCAAAAAGCAAGTGCACCGCATGTCCATGCGCCCCCATGTTAAATATAGGGGCGCATAATGCATGCGGCGCCCGACGCTGCGGCGCTAGCCGCAAATGTGAACGTAGCCTTAGGAACCCCCAGCAAGCTGGAGCATGCAAAAATTGCCACAAAACTCAGTTTTGCTCCTCTCCACGGAAATCTTTAGTAAAAGGCGAAAGATTTTTACGTTCTGAAGAGAAGCCAGAGTATACTGGGCAAGCGCCTCCTCCCGACCTACCACCATGGCAGCAGCCCTCACTTGGCCCAGGGAGAGCACCTAGAAGTGGGTGCGTGGTTTGGTGATGGAAAAACAAAAACGGCAACAGCCCATCGTCCGCAGGCTGCTCTGTTCTCAGCTCTATGCTGCTGACAGAGCATCACCTGTTCCGCTGCCCGGAAGAAGGCCATCCATGGCTACAATATGCAAATGAGGGCCTCTTCCCAGCAACCACAGGGTTCAGTCTCCCACCGAAACCCCACCCACCCATTCCTTTATTCTGTTGTTGAACCCAATTAAGGAAGCCCCAGCAAGCTGGAGCATGCAAAAATTGCCACAAAACTCAGTTTTGCTCCTCTCCACGGAAATCTTTAGTAAAAGGCGAAAGATTTTTACGTTCTGAAGAGAAGCCAGAGTATACTGGGCAAGGGCCTCCTCCCGACCTACCACCATGGCAGCAGCCTTCACTTGGCCCAGGGAGAGCACCTAGAAGTGGGTGCGTGGTTTGGTGATGGAAAAACAAAAACGGCAACAGCCCATCGTCCGCAGGCTGCTCTGTTCTCAGCTCTATGCTGCTGACAGAGCATCACCTGTTCCGCTGCCCGGAAGAAGGCCATCCATGGCTTCAATATGCAAATGAGGGCCTCTTCCCAGCAACCCCAGGGTTCAGTCTCCCACCAAAACCCCACCCACCCATTCCTTTATTCTGTTGTTGAACCCAATTAAGGAAGCCCCAGCAAGCTGGAGCATGCAAAAATTGCCACAAAACTCAGTTTTGCTCCTCTCCACGGATATCTTTAGTAAAAGGCGAAAGATTTTTACGTTCTGAAGTGAAGCCAGAGTATACTGGGCAAGGGCCTCCTCCCGACCTACCACCATGGCAGCAGCCCTCACTTGGCCCAGGGAGAGCACCTAGAAGTGGGTGCGTGGTTTGGTGATGGAAAAACAAAAACGGCAACAGCCCATCGTCCGCAGGCTGCTCTGTTCTCAGCTCTATGTGCTGACAGAGCATCACCTGTTCCGCTGCCCGGAAGAAGGCCATCCATGGCTACAATATGCAAATGAGGGCCTCTTCCCAGCAACCCCAGGGTTCAGTCTCCCACCGAAACCCCACCCACCCATTCCTTTATTCTGTTGTTGAACCCAGTTAAGGAAGCCCCAGCAAGCTGGAGCATGCAAAAATTGCCACAAAACTCAGTTTTGCTCCTCTCCACGGAAATCTTTAGTAAAAGGCGAAAGATTTTTACGTTCTGAAGAGAAGCCAGAGTATACTGGGCAAGGGCCTCCTCCCGACCTACCACCATGGCAGCAGCCCTCACTTGGCCCAGGGAGAGCACCTAGAAGTGGGTGCGTGGTTTGGTGATGGAAAAACAAAAACGGCAACAGCCCATCGTCCGCAGGCTGCTCTGTTCTCAGCTCTATGCTGCTGACAGAGCATCACCTGTTCCGCTGCCCGGAAGAAGGCCATCCATGGCTACAATATGCAAATGAGGGCCTCTTCCCAGCAACCACACGGTTCAGTCTCCCACCGAAACCCCACCCACCCATTCCTTTATTCTGTTGTTGAACCCAATTAAGGAAGCCCCAGCAAGCTGGAGCATGCAAAAATTGCCACAAAACTCAGTTTTGCTCCTCTCCACGGAAATCTTTAGTAAAAGGCGAAAGATTTTTACGTTCTGAAGAGAAGCCAGATTATACTGGGCAAGGGCCTCCTCCCGACCTACCACCATGGCAGCAGCCTTCACTTGGCCCAGGGAGAGCACCTAGAAGTGGGTGCGTGGTTTGGTGATGGAAAAACAAAAACGGCAACAGCCCATCGTCCGCAGGCTGCTCTGTTCTCAGCTCTATGCTGCTGACAGAGCATCACCTGTTCCGCTGCCCGGAAGAAGGCCATCCATGGCTTCAATATGCAAATGAGGGCCTCTTCCCAGCAACCCCAGGGTTCAGTCTCCCACCAAAACCCCACCCACCCATTCCTTTATTCTGTTGTTGAACCCAATTAAGGAAGCCCCAGCAAGCTGGAGCATGCAAAAATTGCCACAAAACTCAGTTTTGCTCCTCTCCACGGAAATCTTTAGTAAAAGGCAAAAGATTTTTACGTTCTGAAGAGAAGCCAGAGTATACTGGGCAAGGGCCTCCTCCCGACCTACCACCATGGCAGCAGCCCTCACTTGGCCCAGGGAGAGCACCTAGAAGTGGGTGCGTGGTTTGGTGATGGAAAAACAAAAACGGCAACAGCCCATCGTCCGCAGGCTGCTCTGTTCTCAGCTCTATGCTGCTGACAGAGCATCACCTGTTCCGCTGCCCGGAAGAAGGCCATCCATGGCTACAATATGCAAATAAGGGCCTCTTCCAAGCAACCCCAGGGTTCAGTCTCCCACCGAAACCCCACCCACCCATTCCTTTATTCTGTTGTTGAACCCAATTAAGGAAACCCCAGCAAGCTGGAGCATGCAAAAATTGCCACAAAACTCAGTTTTGCTCCTCTCCACGGATATCTTTCGTAAAATGCGAAAGATTTTTACGTTCTGAAGTGAAGCCAGAGTATACTGGGCAAGGGCCTCCTCCCGACCTACCACCATGGCAGCAGCCCTCACTTGGCCCAGGGAGAGCACCTAGAAGTGGGTGCGTGGTTTGGTGATGGAAAAACAAAAACGGCAACAGCCCATCGTCCGCAGGCTGCTCTGTTCTCAGCTCTATGCTGCTGACAGAGCATCACCTGTTCCGCTGCCCGGAAGAAGGCCATCCATGGCTACAATATGCAAATGAGGGCCTCTTCCCAGCAACCCCAGGGTTCAGTCTCCCACCGAAACCCCACCCACCCATTCCTTTATTCTGTTGTTGAACCCAATTAAGGCTACGTTCACATTTGCGGTGTGCGCCGCAGCGTCGCCGCCGCAACGCACAGCGCAAATGTGAACACATGCACAACGCTGCTTTTTGCGCCGCATGCGTCCTTTTTTCCATTGATTTTGGACGCAGCAAAAATGCAACTTGCTGCGTCCTCTGCGCCCCGACGCGGGCGCCGCAGGGACGCATGCGGTGCAAAAAGCAAGTGCACCGCATGTCCATGCGCCCCCATGTTAAATATAGGGGCGCATAATGCATGCGGCGCCCGACGCTGCGGCGCTAGCCGCAAATGTGAACGTAGCCTTAGGAACCCCCAGCAAGCTGGAGCATGCAAAAATTGCCACAAAACTCAGTTTTGCTCCTCTCCACGGAAATCTTTAGTAAAAGGCGAAAGATTTTTACGTTCTGAAGAGAAGCCAGAGTATTCTGGGCAAGCGCCTCCTCCCGACCTACCACCATGGCAGCAGCCCTCACTTGGCCCAGGGAGAGCACCTAGAAGTGGGTGCGTGGTTTGGTGATGGAAAAACAAAAACGGCAACAGCCCATCGTCCGCAGGCTGCTCTGTTCTCAGCTCTATGCTGCTGACAGAGCATCACCTGTTCCGCTGCCCGGAAGAAGGCCATCCATGGCTACAATATGCAAATGAGGGCCTCTTCCCAGCAACCACAGGGTTCAGTCTCCCACCGAAACCCCACCCACCCATTCCTTTATTCTGTTGTTGAACCCAATTAAGGAAGCCCCAGCAAGCTGGAGCATGCAAAAATTGCCACAAAACTCAGTTTTGCTCCTCTCCACGGAAATCTTTAGTAAAAGGCGAAAGATTTTTACGTTCTGAAGAGAAGCCAGATTATACTGGGCAAGGGCCTCCTCCCGACCTACCACCATGGCAGCAGCCTTCACTTGGCCCAGGGAGAGCACCTAGAAGTGGGTGCGTGGTTTGGTGATGGAAAAACAAAAACGGCAACAGCCCATCGTCCGCAGGCTGCTCTGTTCTCAGCTCTATGCTGCTGACAGAGCATCACCTGTTCCGCTGCCCGGAAGAAGGCCATCCATGGCTTCAATATGCAAATGAGGGCCTCTTCCCAGCAACCCCAGGGTTCAGTCTCCCACCAAAACCCCACCCACCCATTCCTTTATTCTGTTGTTGAACCCAATTAAGGAAGCCCCAGCAAGCTGGAGCATGCAAAAATTGCCACAAAACTCAGTTTTGCTCCTCTCCACGGAAATCTTTAGTAAAAGGCAAAAGATTTTTACGTTCTGAAGAGAAGCCAGAGTATACTGGGCAAGGGCCTCCTCCCGACCTACCACCATGGCAGCAGCCCTCACTTGGCCCAGGGAGAGCACCTAGAAGTGGGTGCGTGGTTTGGTGATGGAAAAACAAAAACGGCAACAGCCCATCGTCCGCAGGCTGCTCTGTTCTCAGCTCTATGCTGCTGACAGAGCATCACCTGTTCCGCTGCCCGGAAGAAGGCCATCCATGGCTACAATATGCAAATAAGGGCCTCTTCCCAGCAACCCCAGGGTTCAGTCTCCCACCGAAACCCCACCCACCCATTCCTTTATTCTGTTGTTGAACCCAATTAAGGAAACCCCAGCAAGCTGGAGCATGCAAAAATTGCCACAAAACTCAGTTTTGCTCCTCTCCACGGATATCTTTCGTAAAATGCGAAAGATTTTTACGTTCTGAAGTGAAGCCAGAGTATACTGGGCAAGGGCCTCCTCCCGACCTACCACCATGGCAGCAGCCCTCACTTGGCCCAGGGAGAGCACCTAGAAGTGGGTGCGTGGTTTGGTGATGGAAAAACAAAAACGGCAACAGCCCATCGTCCGCAGGCTGCTCTGTTCTCAGCTCTATGCTGCTGACAGAGCATCACCTGTTCCGCTGCCCGGAAGAAGGCCATCCATGGCTACAATATGCAAATGAGGGCCTCTTCCCAGCAACCCCAGGGTTCAGTCTCCCACCGAAACCCCACCCACCCATTCCTTTATTCTGTTGTTGAACCCAATTAAGGCTACGTTCACATTTGCGGTGTGCGCCGCAGCGTCGCCGCCGCAACGCACAGCGCAAATGTGAACACATGCACAACGCTGCTTTTTGCGCCGCATGCGTCCTTTTTTCCATTGATTTTGGACGCAGCAAAAATGCAACTTGCTGCGTCCTCTGCGCCCCGACGCGGGCGCCGCAGGGACGCATGCGGTGCAAAAAGCAAGTGCACCGCATGTCCATGCGCCCCCATGTTAAATATAGGGGCGCATAATGCATGCGGCGCCCGACGCTGCGGCGCTAGCCGCAAATGTGAACGTAGCCTTAGGAACCCCCAGCAAGCTGGAGCATGCAAAAATTGCCACAAAACTCAGTTTTGCTCCTCTCCACGGAAATCTTTAGTAAAAGGCGAAAGATTTTTACGTTCTGAAGAGAAGCCAGAGTATTCTGGGCAAGCGCCTCCTCCCGACCTACCACCATGGCAGCAGCCCTCACTTGGCCCAGGGAGAGCACCTAGAAGTGGGTGCGTGGTTTGGTGATGGAAAAACAAAAACGGCAACAGCCCATCGTCCGCAGGCTGCTCTGTTCTCAGCTCTATGCTGCTGACAGAGCATCACCTGTTCCGCTGCCCGGAAGAAGGCCATCCATGGCTTCAATATGCAAATGAGGGCCTCTTCCCAGCAACCCCAGGGTTCAGTCTCCCACCAAAACCCCACCCACCCATTCCTTTATTCTGTTGTTGAACCCAATTAAGGAAGCCCCAGCAAGCTGGAGCATGCAAAAATTGCCACAAAACTCAGTTTTGCTCCTCTCCACGGATATCTTTAGTAAAAGGCGAAAGATTTTTACGTTCTGAAGTGAAGCCAGAGTATACTGGGCAAGGGCCTCCTCCCGACCTACCACCATGGCAGCAGCCCTCACTTGGCCCAGGGAGAGCACCTAGAAGTGGGTGCGTGGTTTGGTGATGGAAAAACAAAAACGGCAACAGCCCATCGTCCGCAGGCTGCTCTGTTCTCAGCTCTATGTGCTGACAGAGCATCACCTGTTCCGCTGCCCGGAAGAAGGCCATCCATGGATACAATATGCAAATGAGGGCCTCTTCCCAGCAACCCCAGGGTTCAGTCTCCCACCGAAACCCCACCCACCCATTCCTTTATTCTGTTGTTGAACCCAGTTAAGGAAGCCACAGCAAGCTGGAGCATGCAAAAATTGCCACAAAACTCAGTTTTGCTCCTCTCCACGGAAATCTTTAGTAAAAGGCGAAAGATTTTTACGTTCTGAAGAGAAGCCAGAGTATACTGGGCAAGGGCCTCCTCCCGACCTACCACCATGGCAGCAGCCCTCACTTGGCCCAGGGAGAGCACCTAGAAGTGGGTGCGTGGTTTGGTGATGGAAAAACAAAAACGGCAACAGCCCATCGTCCGCAGGCTGCTCTGTTCTCAGCTCTATGCTGCTGACAGAGCATCACCTGTTCCGCTGCCCGGAAGAAGGCCATCCATGGCTACAATATGCAAATGAGGGCCTCTTCCCAGCAACCACAGGGTTCAGTCTCCCACCGAAACCCCACCCACCCATTCCTTTATTCTGTTGTTGAACCCAATTAAGGAAGCCCCAGCAAGCTGGAGCATGCAAAAATTGCCACAAAACTCAGTTTTGCTCCTCTCCACGGAAATCTTTAGTAAAAGGCGAAAGATTTTTACGTTCTGAAGAGAAGCCAGATTATACTGTGCAAGGGCCTCCTCCCGACCTACCACCATGGCAGCAGCCTTCACTTGGCCCAGGGAGAGCACCTAGAAGTGGGTGCGTGGTTTGGTGATGGAAAAACAAAAACGGCAACAGCCCATCGTCCGCAGGCTGCTCTGTTCTCAGCTCTATGCTGCTGACAGAGCATCACCTGTTCCGCTGCCCGGAAGAAGGCCATCCATGGCTTCAATATGCAAATGAGGGCCTCTTCCCAGCAACCCCAGGGTTCAGTCTCCCACCAAAACCCCACCCACCCATTCCTTTATTCTGTTGTTGAACCCAATTAAGGAAGCCCCAGCAAGCTGGAGCATGCAAAAATTGCCACAAAACTCAGTTTTGCTCCTCTCCACGGAAATCTTTAGTAAAAGGCAAAAGATTTTTACGTTCTGAAGAGAAGCCAGAGTATGCTGGGCAAGGGCCTCCTCCCGACCTACCACCATGGCAGCAGCCCTCACTTGGCCCAGGGAGAGCACCTAGAAGTGGGTGCGTGGTTTGGTGATGGAAAAACAAAAACGGCAACAGCCCATCGTCCGCAGGCTGCTCTGTTCTCAGCTCTATGCTGCTGACAGAGCATCACCTGTTCCGCTGCCCGGAAGAAGGCCATCCATGGCTACAATATGCAAATGAGGGCATCTTCCCAGCAACCCCAGGGTTCAGTCTCCCACCAAAACCCCACCCACCCATTCCTTTATTCTGTTGTTGAACCCAATTAAGGAAGCCCCAGCAAGCTGGAGCATGCAAAAATTGCCACAAAACTCAGTTTTGCTCCTCTCCACGGAAATCTTTAGTAAAAGGCGAAAGATTTTTACGTTCTGAAGAGAAGCCAGAGTATACTGGGCAAGGGCCTCCTCCCGACCTACCACCATGGCAGCAGCCCTCACTTGGCCCAGGGAGAGCACCTAGAAGTGGGTGCGTGGTTTGGTGATGGAAAAACAAAAACGGCAACAGCCCATCGTCCGCAGGCTGCTCTGTTCTCAGCTCTATGCTGCTGACAGAGCATCACCTGTTCCGCTGCCCGGAAGAAGGCCATCCATGGCTACAATATGCAAATAAGGGCCTCTTCCCAGCAACCCCAGGGTTCAGTCTCCCACCGAAACCCCACCCACCCATTCCTTTATTCTGTTGTTGAACCCAATTAAGGAAACCCCAGCAAGCTGGAGCATGCAAAAATTGCCACAAAACTCAGTTTTGCTCCTCTCCACGGATATCTTTAGTAAAAGGCGAAAGATTTTTACGTTCTGAAGTGAAGCCACAGTATACTGGGCAAGGGCCTCCTCCCGACCTACCACCATGGCAGCAGCCCTCACTTGGCCCAGGGAGAGCACCTAGAAGTGGGTGCGTGGTTTGGTGATGGAAAAACAAAAACGGCAACAGCCCATCGTCCGCAGGCTGCTCTGTTCTCAGCTCTATGTGCTGACAGAGCATCACCTGTTCCGCTGCCCGGAAGAAGGCCATCCATGGCTTCAATATGCAAATGAGGGCCTCTTCCCAGCAACCCCAGGGTTCAGTCTCCCACCGAAACCCCACCCACCCATTCCTTTATTCTGTTGTTGAACCCAATTAAGGAAACCCCAGCAAGCTGGAGCATGCAAAAATTGCCACAAAACTCAGTTTTACTCCTCTCCACAGATATCTTTAGTAAAAGGCGAAAGATTTTTACGTTCTGAAGTGAAGCCAGAGTATACTGGGCAAGGGCCTCCTCCCGACCTACCACCATGGCAGCAGCCCTCACTTGGCCCAGGGAGAGCACCTAGAAGTGGGTGCGTGGTTTGGTGATGGAAAAACAAAAACGGCAACAGCCCATCGTCCGCAGGCTGCTCTGTTCTCAGCTCTATGTGCTGACAGAGCATCACCTGTTCCGCTGCCCGGAAGAAGGCCATCCATGGCTACAATATGCAAATGAGGGCCACTTCCCAGCAACCTCAGGGTTCAGTCTCCCACCGAAACCCCACCCACCCATTCCTTTATTCTGTTGTTGAACCCAGTTAAGGAAGCCCCAGCAAGCTGGAGCATGCAAAAATTGCCACAAAACTCAGTTTTGCTCCTCTCCACGGAAATCTTTAGTAAAAGGCGAAAGATTTTTACGTTCTGAAGAGAAGCCAGAGTATACTGGGCAAGGGCCTCCTCCCGACCTACCACCATGGCAGCAGCCCTCACTTGGCCCAGGGAGAGCACCTAGAAGTGGGTGCGTGGTTTGGTGATGGAAAAACAAAAACGGCAACAGCCCATCGTCCGCAGGCTGCTCTGTTCTCAGCTCTATGTGCTGACAGAGCATCACCTGTTCCGCTGCCCGGAAGAAGGCCATCCATGACTACAATATGCAAATGAGGGTCTCTTCCCAGCAACCCCAGGGTTCAGTTTCCCACCGAAACCCCACCCACCCATTCCTTTATTCTGTAGTTGAACCCAATTAAGGAAGCCCCAGCAAGCTGGAGCATGCAAAAATTGCCACAAAACTCAGTTTTGCTCCTCTCCACGGAAATCTTTAGTAAAAGGCGAAAGATTTTTACGTTCTGAAGAGAAGCTAGAGTATACTGGGCAAGGGCCTCCTCCCGACCTACCACCATGGCAGCAGCCCTCACTTGGCCCAGGGAGAGCACCTAGAAGTGGGTGCGTGGTTTGGTGATGGAAAAACAAAAACGGCAACAGCCCATCGTCCGCAGGCTGCTCTGTTCTCAGCTCTATGCTGCTGACAGAGCATCACCTGTTCCGCTGCCCGGAAGAAGGCCATCCATGGCTACAATATGCAAATGAGGGCCTCTTCCCAGCAACCCCAGGGTTCAGTCTCCCACCGAAACCCCACCCACCCATTCCTTTATTCTGTTGTTGAACCCAATTAAGGAAGCCCCAGCAAGCTGGAGCATGCAAAAATTGCCACAAAACTCAGTTTTGCTCCTCTCCACGGAAATCTTTAGTAAAAGGCGAAAGATTTTTACGTTCTGAAGAGAAGCCGGAGTATACTGGGCAAGGGCCTCCTCCCGACCTACCACCATGGCAGCAGCCCTCACTTGGCCCAGGGAGAGCACCTAGAAGTGGGTGCGTGGTTTGGTGATGGAAAAACAAAAACGGCAACAGCCCATCGTCCGCAGGCTGCTCTGTTCTCAGCTTTATGCTGCTGACAGAGCATCACCTGTTCCGCTGCCCGGAAGAAGGCCATCCATGGCTACAATATGCAAATGAGGGCCTCTTCCCAGCAACCCCAGGGTTCAGTCTCCCACCGAAACCCCACCCACCCATTCCTTTATTCTGTAGTTGAACCCAATTAAGGAAGCCCCTGCAAGCTGGAGCATGCAAAAATTGCCACAAAACTCAGTTTTGCTCTTCTCCACGGAAATCTTTAGTAAAAGGCGAAAGATTTTTACGTTCTGAAGAGAAGCCAGAGTATACTGGGCAAGGGCCTCCTCCCGACCTACCACCATGGCAGCAGCCCTCACTTGGCCCAGGGAGAGCACCTAGAAGTGGGTGCGTGGTTTGGTGATGGAAAAACAAAAACGGCAACAGCCCATCGTCCGCAGGCTGCTCTGTTCTCAGCTCTATGCTGCTGACAGAGCATCACCTGTTCCGCTGCCCGGAAGAAGGCCATCCATGGCTACAATATGCAAATGAGGGCCTCTTCCCAGCAACCCCAGGGTTCAGTCTCCCACCGAAACCCCACCCACCCATTCCTTTATTCTGTTGTTGAACCCAATTAAGGCTACGTTCACATTTGCGGTGTGCGCCGCAGCGTCGCCGCCGCAACGCACAGCGCAAATGTGAACACATGCACAACGCTGCTTTTTGCGCCGCATGCGTCCTTTTTTCCATTGATTTTGGACGCAGCAAAAATGCAACTTGCTGCGTCCTCTGCGCCCCGACGCGGGCGCCGCAGGGACGCATGCGGTGCAAAAAGCAAGTGCACCGCATGTCCATGCGCCCCCATGTTAAATATAGGGGCGCATGATGCATGCGGGGTCCGACGCTGCGGCGCTAGCCGCAAATGTGAACGTAGCCTTAGGAAGCCCCAGCAAGCTGGAGCATGCAAAAATTGCCACAAAACTCAGTTTTGCTCCTCTCCACGGAAATCTTTAGTAAAAGGCGAAAGATTTTTACGTTCTGAAGAGAAGCCAGAGTATACTGGGCAAGCGCCTCCTCCCGACCTACCACCATGGCAGCAGCCCTCACTTGGCCCAGGGAGAGCACCTAGAAGTGGGTGCGTGGTTTGGTGATGGAAAAACAAAAACGGCAACAGCCCATCGTCCGCAGGCTGCTCTGTTCTCAGCTCTATGCTGCTGACAGAGCATCACCTGTTCCGCTGCCCGGAAGAAGGCCATCCATGGCTACAATATGCAAATGAGGGCCTCTTCCCAGCAACCACAGGGTTCAGTCTCCCACCGAAACCCCACCCACCCACCCATTCCTTTATTCTGTTGTTGAACCCAATTAAGGAAGCCCCAGCAAGCTGGAGCATGCAAAAATTGCCACAAAACTCAGTTTTGCTCCTCTCCACGGAAATCTTTAGTAAAAGGCGAAAGATTTTTACGTTCTGAAGAGAAGCCGGAGTATACTGGGCAAGGGCCTCCTCCCGACCTACCACCATGGCAGCAGCCTTCACTTGGCCCAGGGAGAGCACCTAGAAGTGGGTGCGTGGTTTGGTGATGGAAAAACAAAAACGGCAACAGCCCATCGTCCGCAGGCTGCTCTGTTCTCAGCTCTATGCTGCTGACAGAGCATCACCTGTTCCGCTGCCCGGAAGAAGGCCATCCATGGCTACAATATGCAAATGAGGGCCTCTTCCCAGCAACCCCAGGGTTCAGTCTCCCACCGAAACCCCACCCACCCATTCCTTTATTCTGTTGTTGAACCCAATTAAGGCTACGTTCACATTTGCGGTGTGCGCCGCAGCGTCGCCGCCGCAACGCACAGCGCAAATGTGAACACATGCACAACGCTGCTTTTTGCGCCGCATGCGTCCTTTTTTCCATTGATTTTGGACGCAGCAAAAATGCAACTTGCTGCGTCCTCTGCGCCCCGACGCGGGCGCCGCAGGGACGCATGCGGTGCAAAAAGCAAGAGCACCGCATGTCCATGCGCCCCCATGTTAAATATAGGGGCGCAAAATGCATGCGGCGCCCGACGCTGCGGCGCTAGCCGCAAATGTGAACGTAGCCTTAGGAACCCCCAGCAAGCTGGAGCATGCAAAAATTGCCACAAAACTCAGTTTTGCTCCTCTCCACGGAAATCTTTAGTAAAAGGCGAAAGATTTTTACGTTCTGAAGAGAAGCCAGAGTATACTGGGCAAGCGCCTCCTCCCGACCTACCACCATGGCAGCAGCCCTCACTTGGCCCAGGGAGAGCACCTAGAAGTGGGTGCGTGGTTTGGTGATGGAAAAACAAAAACGGCAACAGCCCATCGTCCGCAGGCTGCTCTGTTCTCAGCTCTATGTGCTGACAGAGCATCACCTGTTCCGCTGCCCGGAAGAAGGCCATCCATGGCTACAATATGCAAATGAGGGCCTCTTCCCAGCAACCCCAGGGTTCAGTCTCCCACCGAAACCCCACCCACCCATTCCTTTATTCTGTTGTTGAACCCAATTAAGGCTACGTTCACATTTGCGGTGTGCGCCGCAGCGTCGCCGCCGCAACGCACAGCGCAAATGTGAACACATGCACAACGCTGCTTTTTGCGCCGCATGCGTCCTTTTTTCCATTGATTTTGGACGCAGCAAAAATGCAACTTGCTGCGTCCTCTGCGCCCCGACGCGGGCGCCGCAGGGACGCATGCGGTGCAATAAGCAAGTGCACCGCATGTCCATGCGCCCCCATGTTAAATATAGGGGCGCATAATGCATGCGGCGCCCGACGCTGCGGCGCTAGCCGCAAATGTGAACGTAGCCTTAGGAACCCCCAGCAAGCTGGAGCATGCAAAAATTGCCACAAAACTCAGTTTTGCTCCTCTCCACGGAAATCTTTAGTAAAAGGCGAAAGATTTTTACGTTCTGAAGAGAAGCCAGAGTATACTGGGCAAGCGCCTCCTCCCGACCTACCACCATGGCAGCAGCCCTCACTTGGCCCAGGGAGAGCACCTAGAAGTGGGTGCGTGGTTTGGTGATGGAAAAACAAAAACGGCAACAGCCCATCGTCCGCAGGCTGCTCTGTTCTCAGCTCTATGCTGCTGACAGAGCATCACCTGTTCCGCTGCCCGGAAGAAGGCCATCCATGGCTACAATATGCAAATGAGGGCCTCTTCCCAGCAACCACAGGGTTCAGTCTCCCACCGAAACCCCACCCACCCATTCCTTTATTCTGTTGTTGAACCCAATTAAGGAAGCCCCAGCAAGCTGGAGCATGCAAAAATTGCCACAAAACTCAGTTTTGCTCCTCTCCACGGAAATCTTTAGTAAAAGGCGAAAGATTTTTACGTTCTGAAGAGAAGCCAGAGTATACTGGGCAAGGGCCTCCTCCCGACCTACCACCATGGCAGCAGCCTTCACTTGGCCCAGGGAGAGCACCTAGAAGTGGGTGCGTGGTTTGGTGATGGAAAAACAAAAACGGCAACAGCCCATCGTCCGCAGGCTGCTCTGTTCTCAGCTCTATGCTGCTGACAGAGCATCACCTGTTCCGCTGCCCGGAAGAAGGCCATCCATGGCTTCAATATGCAAATGAGGGCCTCTTCCCAGCAACCCCAGGGTTCAGTCTCCCACCAAAACCCCACCCACCCATTCCTTTATTCTGTTGTTGAACCCAATTAAGGAAGCCCCAGCAAGCTGGAGCATGCAAAAATTGCCACAAAACTCAGTTTTGCTCCTCTCCACGGATATCTTTAGTAAAAGGCGAAAGATTTTTACGTTCTGAAGTGAAGCCAGAGTATACTGGGCAAGGGCCTCCTCCCGACCTACCACCATGGCAGCAGCCCTCACTTGGCCCAGGGAGAGCACCTAGAAGTGGGTGCGTGGTTTGGTGATGGAAAAACAAAAACGGCAACAGCCCATCGTCCGCAGGCTGCTCTGTTCTCAGCTCTATGTGCTGACAGAGCATCACCTGTTCCGCTGCCCGGAAGAAGGCCATCCATGGCTACAATATGCAAATGAGGGCCTCTTCCCAGCAACCCCAGGGTTCAGTCTCCCACCGAAACCCCACCCACCCATTCCTTTATTCTGTTGTTGAACCCAGTTAAGGAAGCCCCAGCAAGCTGGAGCATGCAAAAATTGCCACAAAACTCAGTTTTGCTCCTCTCCACGGAAATCTTTAGTAAAAGGCGAAAGATTTTTACGTTCTGAAGAGAAGCCAGAGTATACTGGGCAAGGGCCTCCTCCCGACCTACCACCATGGCAGCAGCCCTCACTTGGCCCAGGGAGAGCACCTAGAAGTGGGTGCGTGGTTTGGTGATGGAAAAACAAAAACGGCAACAGCCCATCGTCCGCAGGCTGCTCTGTTCTCAGCTCTATGCTGCTGACAGAGCATCACCTGTTCCGCTGCCCGGAAGAAGGCCATCCATGGCTACAATATGCAAATAAGGGCCTCTTCCCAGCAACCCCAGGGTTCAGTCTCCCACCGAAACCCCACCCACCCATTCCTTTATTCTGTTGTTGAACCCAATTAAGGAAACCCCAGCAAGCTGGAGCATGCAAAAATTGCCACAAAACTCAGTTTTGCTCCTCTCCATGGATATCTTTAGTAAAAGGCGAAAGATTTTTACGTTCTGAAGTGAAGCTAGAGTATACTGGGCAAGGGCCTCCTCCCGACCTACCACCATGGCAGCAGCCCTCACTTGGCCCAGGGAGAGCACCTAGAAGTGGGTGCGTGGTTTGGTGATGGAAAAACAAAAACGGCAACAGCCCATCGTCCGCAGGCTGCTCTGTTCTCAGCTCTATGCTGCTGACAGAGCATCACCTGTTCCGCTGCCCGGAAGAAGGCCATCCATGGCTACAATATGCAAATGAGGGCCTCTTCCCAGCAACCCCAGGGTTCAGTCTCCCACCGAAACCCCACCCACCCATTCCTTTATTCTGTTGTTGAACCCAATTAAGGAAGCCCCTGCAAGCTGGAGCATGCAAAAATTGCCACAAAACTCAGTTTTGCTCTTCTCCACGGAAATCTTTAGTAAAAGGCGAAAGATTTTTACGTTCTGAAGAGAAGCCAGAGTATACTGCGCAAGGGCCTCCTCCCGACCTACCACCATGGCAGCAGCCCTCACTTGGCCCAGGGAGAGCACCTAGAAGTGGGTGCGTGGTTTGGTGATGGAAAAACAAAAACGGCAACAGCCCATCGTCCGCAGGCTGCTCTGTTCTCAGCTCTATGCTGCTGACAGAGCATCACCTGTTCCGCTGCCCGTAAGAAGGCCATCCATGGCTACAATATGCAAATGAGGGCCTCTTCCCAGCAACCCCAGGGTTCAGTCTCCCACCGAAACCCCACCCACCCATTCCTTTATTCTGTTGTTGAACCCAATTAAGGAAGCCCCAGCAAGCTGGAACATGCAAAAATTGCCACAAAACTCAGTTTTGCTCTTCTCCACGGAAATCTTTAGTAAAAGGCGAAAGATTTTTACGTTCTGAAGAGAAGCTAGAGTATACTGGGCAAGGGCCTCCTCCCGACCTACCACCATGGCAGCAGCCCTCACTTGGCCCAGGGAGAGCACCTAGAAGTGGGTGCGTGGTTTGGTGATGGAAAAACAAAAACGGCAACAGCCCATCGTCCGCAGGCTGCTCTGTTCTCAGCTCTATGCTGCTGACAGAGCATCACCTGTTCCGCTGCCTGGAAGAAGGCCATCCATGGCTACAATATGCAAATGAGGGCCTCTTCCCAGCAACCCCAGGGTTCAGTCTCCCACCGAAACCCCACCCACCCATTCCTTTATTCTGTTGTTGAACCCAATTAAGGTTACGTTCACATTTGCGGTGTGCGCCGCAGCGTCGCCGCCGCAACGCACAGCGCAAATGTGAACACATGCACAACGCTGCTTTTTGCGCCGCATGCGTCCTTTTTTCCATTGATTTTGGACGCAGCAAAAATGCAACTTGCTGCGTCCTCTGCGCCCCGACGCGGGCGCCGCAGGGACGCATGCGGTGCAAAAAGCAAGTGCACCGCATGTCCATGCGCCCCCATGTTAAATATAGGGGCGCATGATGCATGCGGAGCCCGACGCTGCGGCGCTAGCCGCAAATGTGAACGTAGCCTTAGGAAGCCCCAGCAAGCTGGAGCATGCAAAAATTGCCACAAAACTCAGTTTTGCTCCTCTCCACGGAAATCTTTAGTAAAAGGCGAAAGATTTTTACGTTCTGAAGAGAAGCCAGAGTATACTGGGCAAGGGCCTCCTCCCGACCTACCACCATGGCAACAGCCCTCACTTGGCCCAGGGAGAGCACCTAGAAGTGGGTGCGTGGTTTGGTGATGGAAAAACAAAAACGGTAACAGCCAATCATCCGCAGGCTGCTCTGTTCTCAGCTCTATGCTGCTGACAGAGCATCACCTGTTCCGCTGCCCGGAAGAAGGCCATCCATGGCTACAATATGCAAATGAGGGCCTCTTCCCAGCAACCACAGGGTTCAGTCTCCCACCGAAACCCCACCCACCCATTCCTTTATTCTGTTGTTGAACCCAGTAAAGGAAGCCCCAGCAAGCTGGAGCATGCAAAAATTGCCACAAAACTCAGTTTTGCTCCTCTCCACGGAAATCTTTAGTAAAAGGCGAAAGATTTTTACGTTCTGAAGAGAAGCCAGAGCATACTGGGCAAGGGCCTCCTCCCGACCTACCACCATGGCAGCAGCCCTCACTTGGCCCAGGGAGAGCACCTAGAAGTGGGTGCGTGGTTTGGTGATGGAAAAACAAAAACGGCAACAGCCCATTGTCCGCAGGCTGCTCTGTTCTCAGCTCTATGCTGCTGACAGAGCATCACCTGTTCCGCTGCCCGGAAGAAGGCCATCCATGGCTACAATATGCAAATGAGGGCCTCTTCCCAGCAACCCCAGGGTTCAGTCTCCCACCGAAACCCCACCCACCCATTCCTTTATTCTGTTGTTGAACCCAATTAAGGAAGCCCCAGCAAGCTGGAACATGCAAAAATTGCCACAAAACTCAGTTTTGCTTTTCTCCACGGAAATCTTTAGTAAAAGGCGAAAGATTTTAACGTTCTGAAGAGAAGCTAGAGTATACTGGGCAAGGGCCTCCTCCCGACCTACCACCATGGCAGCAGCCCTCACTTGGCCCAGGGAGAGCACCTAGAAGTGGGTGCGTGGTTTGGTGATGGAAAAACAAAAACGGCAACAGCCCATCGTCCGCAGGCTGCTCTGTTCTCAGCTCTATGCTGCTGACAGAGCATCACCTGTTCCACTGCCCGGAAGAAGACCATCCATGGCTACAATATGCAAATGAGGGCCTCTTCCCAGCAACCCCAGGGTTCAGTCTCCCACCGAAACCCCACCCACCCATTCCTTTATTCTGTTGTTGAACCCAATTAAGGCTACGTTCACATTTGCGGTGTGCGCCGCAGCGTCGCCGCCGCAACGCACAGCGCAAATGTGAACACATGCACAACGCTGCTTTTTGCGTCGCATGCGTCCTTTTTTCCATTGATTTTGGACGCAGCAAAAATGCAACTTGCTGCGTCCTCTGCGCCCCGCCTCGGGCGCCGCAGGGACGCATGCGGTGCAAAAAGCAAGTGCACCGCATGTCCATGCGCCCCCATGTTAAATATAGGGGCGCATGATGCATGCGGCGCCCGACGCTGCGGCGCTAGCCGCAAATGTGAACGTAGCCTTAGGAAGCCCCAGCAAGCTGGAGCATGCAAAAATTGCCACAAAACTCAGTTTTGCTCCTCTCCACGGAAATCTTTAGTAAAAGGCGAAAGATTTTAACGTTCTGAAGAGAAGCTAGAGTATACTGGGCAAGGGCCTCCTCCCGACCTACCACCATGGCAGCAGCCCTCACTTGGCCCAGGGAGAGCACCTAGAAGTGGGTGCGTGGTTTGGTGATGGAAAAACAAAAACGGCAACAGCCCATCGTCCGCAGGCTGCTCTGTTCTCAGCTCTATGCTGCTGACAGAGCATCACCTGTTCCGCTGCCCGGAAGAAGGCCATCCATGGCTTCAATATGCAAATGAGGGCCTCTTCCCAGCAACCACAGGGTTCAGTCTCCCACCAAAACCCCACCCACCCATTCCTTTATTCTGTTGTTGAACCCAATTAACGAAGCCCCAGCAAGCTGGAGCATGCAAAAATTGCCACAAAACTCAGTTTTGCTCCTCTCCACGGAAATCTTTAGTAAAAGGCGAAAGATTTTTACGTTCTGAAGTGAAGCCAGAGCATACTGGGCAAGGGCCTCCTCCCGACCTACCACCATGGCAGCAGCCCTCACTTGGCCCAGGGAGAGCACCTAGAAGTGGGTGCGTGGTTTGGTGATGGAAAAACAAAAACGGCAACAGCCCATCGTCCGCAGGCTGCTCTGTTCTCAGCTCTATGTGCTGACAGAGCATCACCTGTTCCGCTGCCCGGAAGAAGGCCATCCATGGCTTCAATATGCAAATGAGGGCCTCTTTCCAGCAACCCCAGGGTTCAGTCTCCCACCGAAACCCCACCCACCCATTCCTTTATTCTGTTGTTGAACCCAAATAAGGAAATCCCAGCAAGCTGGAGCATGCAAAAATTGCCACAAAACTCAGTTTTGCTCCTCTCCACGGATATCTTTAGTAAAAGGCGAAAGATTTTTACGTTCTGAAGTGAAGCCAGAGTATACTGGGCAAGGGCCTCCTCCCGACCTACCACCATGGCAGCAGCCCTCACTTGGCCCAGGGAGAGCACCTAGAAGTGGGTGCGTGGTTTGGTGATGGAAAAACAAAAACGGCAACAGCCCATCGTCCGCAGGCTGCTCTGTTCTCAGCTCTATGCTGCTGACAGAGCATCACCTGTTCCGCTGCCCGGAAGAAGGCCATCCATGGCTACAATATGCAAATGAGGGCCTCTTCCCAGCAACCCCAGGGTTCAGTCTCCCACCGAAACCCCACCCACCCATTCCTTTATTCTGTTGTTGAACCCAATTAAGGAAGCCCCTGCAAGCTGGAGCATGCAAAAATTGCCACAAAACTCAGTTTTGCTCTTCTCCACGGAAATCTTTAGTAAAAGGCGAAAGATTTTTACGTTCTGAAGAGAAGCCAGAGTATACTGCGCAAGGGCCTCCTCCCGACCTACCACCATGGCAGCAGCCCTCACTTGGCCCAGGGAGAGCACCTAGAAGTGGGTGCGTGGTTTGGTGATGGAAAAACAAAAACGGCAACAGCCCATCGTCCGCAGGCTGCTCTGTTCTCAGCTCTATGCTGCTGACAGAGCATCACCTGTTCCGCTGCCCGGAAGAAGGCCATCCATGGCTACAATATGCAAATGAGGGCCTCTTCCCAGCAACCCCAGGGTTCAGTCTCCCACCGAAACCCCACCCACCCATTCCTTTATTCTGTTGTTGAACCCAATTAAGGTTACGTTCACATTTGCGGTGTGCGCCGCAGCGTCGCCGCCGCAACGCACAGCGCAAATGTGAACACATGCACAACGCTGCTTTTTGCGCCGCATGCGTCCTTTTTTCCATTGATTTTGGACGCAGCAAAAATGCAACTTGCTGCGTCCTCTGCGCCCCGACGCGGGCGCCGCAGGGACGCATGCGGTGCAAAAAGCAAGTGCACCGCATGTCTATGCGCCCCCATGTTAAATATAGGGGCGCATGATGCATGAGGCGCCCGACGCTGCGGCGCTAGCCGCAAATGTGAACGTAGCCTTAGGAAGCCCCAGCAAGCTGGAGCATGCAAAAATTGCCACAGAACTCAGTTTTGCTCCTCTCCACGGAAATCTTTAGTAAAAGGCGAAAGATTTTTACGTTCTGAAGAGAAGCCAGAGTACACTGGGCAAGGGCCTCCTCCCGACCTACCATCATGGCAGCAGCCCTCACTTGGCCCAGGGAGAGCACCTAGAAGTGGGTGCGTGGTTTGGTGATGGAAAAACAAAAACGGTAACAGCCAATCATCCGCAGGCTGCTCTGTTCTCAGCTCTATGCTGCTGACAGAGCATCACCTGTTCCGCTGCCCGGAAGAAGGCCATCCATGGCTACAATATGCAAATGAGGGCCTCTTCCCAGCAACCCCAGGGTTCAGTCTCCCACCGAAACCCCACCCACCTATTCCTTTATTTTGTTGTTGAACCCAGTAAAGGAAGCCCCAGCAAGCTGGAGCATGCAAAAATTGCCACATAACTCAGTTTTGCTCTTCTCCACGGAAATCTTTAGTAAAAGGCAAAAGATTTTTACTTTCTGAAGAGAAGCCGGAGTATACTGGGCAAGGGCCTCCTCCCGACCTACCACCATGGCAGCAGCCCTCACTTGGCCCAGGGAGAGCACCTAGAAGTGGGTGCGTGGTTTGGTGATGGAAAAACAAAAACGGCAACAGCCCATCGTCCGCAGGCTGCTCTGTTCTCAGCTCTATGCTGCTGACAGAGCATCACCTGTTCCGCTGCCCGGAAGAAGGCCATCCATGGCTACAATATGCAAATGAGGGCCTCTTCCCAGCAACCCCAGGGTTCAGTCTCCCACCGAAACCCCACCCACCCATTCCTTTATTCTGTTGTTGAACCCAATTAAGGAAGCCCCTGCAAGCTGGAGCATGCAAAAATTGCCACAAAACTCAGTTTTGCTCTTCTCCACGGAAATCTTTAGTAAAAGGCGAAAGATTTTTACGTTCTGAAGAGAAGCCAGAGTATACTGCGCAAGGGCCTCCTCCCGACCTACCACCATGGCAGCAGCCCTCACTTGGCCCAGGGAGAGCACCTAGAAGTGGGTGCGTGGTTTGGTGATGGAAAAACAAAAACGGCAACAGCCCATCGTCCGCAGGCTGCTCTGTTCTCAGCTCTATGCTGCTGACAGAGCATCACCTGTTCCGCTGCCCGGAAGAAGGCCATCCATGGCTACAATATGCAAATGAGGGCCTCTTCCCAGCAACCCCAGGGTTCAGTCTCCCACCGAAACCCCACCCACCCATTCCTTTATTCTGTTGTTGAACCCAATTAAGGCTACGTTCACATTTGCGGTGTGCGCCGCAGCGTCGCCGCCGCAACGCACAGCGCAAATGTGAACACATGCACAACGCTGCTTTTTGCGCCGCATGCGTCCTTTTTTCCATTGATTTTGGACGCAGCAAAAATGCAACTTGCTGCGTCCTCTGCGCCCCGACGCGGGCGCCGCAGGGACGCATGCGGTGCAAAAAGCAAGTGCACCGCATGTCCATGCGCCCCCATGTTAAATATAGGGGCGCATGATGCATGCGGCGCCCGACGCTGCGGCGCTAGCCGCAAATGTGAACGTAGCCTTAGGAAGCCCCAGCAAGCTGGAGCATGCAAAAATTGCCACAAAACTCAGTTTTGCTCCTCTCCACGGAAATCTTTAGTAAAAGGCGAAAGATTTTTACGTTCTGAAGAGAAGCCGGAGTATACTGGGCAAGGGCCTCCTCCCGACCTACCACCATGGCAGCAGCCCTCACTTGGCCCAGGGAGAGCACCTAGAAGTGGGTGCGTGGTTTGGTGATGGAAAAACAAAAACGGTAACAGCCAATCATCCGCAGGCTGCTCTGTTCTCAGCTCTATGCTGCTGACAGAGCATCACCTGTTCCGCTGCCCGGAAGAAGGCCATCCATGGCTACAATATGCAAATGAGGGCCTCTTCCCAGCAACCCCAGGGTTCAGTCTCCCACCGAAACCCCACCCACCCATTCCTTTATTTTGTTGTTGAACCCAGTAAAGGAAGCCCCAGCAAGCTGGAGCATGCAAAAATTGCCACATAACTCAGTTTTGCTCCTCTCCACGGAAATCTTTAGTAAAAGGCAAAAGATTTTTACTTTCTGAAGAGAAGCCAGAGTATACTGGGCAAGGGCCTCCTCCCGACCTATCACCATGGCAGCAGCCCTCACTTGGCCCAGGGAGAGCACCTAGAAGTGGGTGCGTGGTTTGGTGATGGAAAAACAAAAACGGCAACAGCCCATCGTCCGCAGGCTGCTCTGTTCTCAGCTCTATGCTGCTGACAGAGCATCACCTGTTCCGCTGCCCGGAAGAAGGCCATACATGGCTACAATATGCAAATGAGGGCCTCTTCCCAGCAACCCCAGGGTTCAGTCTCCCACCGAAACCCCACCCACCCACCCATTCCTTTATTCTGTTGTTGAACCCAATTAAGGAAGCCCCAGCAAGCTGGAGCATGCAAAAATTGCCACAAAACTCAGTTTTGCTCCTCTCCACGGAAATCTTTAGTAAAAGGCGAAAGATTTTTACGTTCTGAAGAGAAGCCAGAGTATACTGGGCAAGGGCCTCCTCCCGACCTACCACCATGGCAGCAGCCCTCACTTGGCCCAGGGAGAGCACCTAGAAGTGGGTGTGTGGTTTGGTGATGGAAAAACAAAAACGGAAACAGCCCATCGTCCGCAGGCTGCTCTGTTCTCAGCTCTATGCTGCTGACAGAGCATCACCTGTTCCGCTGCCCGGAAGAAGGCCATCCATGGCTACAATATGCAAATGAGGGCCTCTTCCCAGCAACCCCAGGGTTCAGTCTCCCACCGAAACCCCACCCACCCATTCCTTTATTCTGTTGTTGAACCCAATTAAGGAAGCCCCAGCAAGCTGGAGCATGCAAAAATTGCCAAAAAACTCAGTTTTGCTCCTCTCCACGGAAATCTTTAGTAAAAGGCGAAAGATTTTTACGTTCTGAAGAGAAGCCAGAGTATACTGGGCAAGGGCCTCCTCCCGACCTACCACCATGGCAGCAGCCCTCACTTGGCCCAGGGAGAGCACCGAGAAGTGGGTGCGTGGTTTGGTGATGGAAAAACAAAAACTGCAACAGCCCATCATCCGCAGGCTGCTCTGTTCTCAGCTCTATGCTGCTGACAGAGCATCACCTGTTCCGCTGCCCGGAAGAAGGCCATCCATGGCTACAATATGCAAATGAGGGCATCTTCCCAGCAACCCCAGGGTTCAGTCTCCCACCGAAACCCCACCCACCCATTCCTTTATTCTGTTGTTGAACCCAATTAAGGAAGCCCCAGCAAGCTGGAGCATGCAAAAATTGCCACAAAACTCAGTTTTGCTCCTCTCCGCTGAAATCTTTACTAAAAGGTGAAAGATTTTTACGTTCTGAAGAGAAGCCAGAGCATACTGGGCAAGGGCCTCCTCCCGACCTACCACCATGGCAGCAGCCCTCACTTGGCCCAGGGAGAGCACCTAGAAGTGGGTGCGTGGTTTGGTGATGGAAAAACAAAAACGTCAACAGCCCATCATCCGCAGACTGCTCTGTTCTCAGCTCTATGCTGCTGACAGAGGATCACCTGTTCCGCTGCCCGGAAGAAGGCCATCCATGGCTACAATATGCAAAAGAGGGCCTCTTCCCAGCAACCCCAGGGTCCAGTCTCCCACCGAATCCCCACCCACCCATTCCTTTATTCTGTTGTTGAACCCAATTAAGGAAGCCCCAGCAAGCTGGAGCATGCAAAAATTGCCACAAAACTCAGTTTTGCTCCTCTCCACGGAAATCTTTAGTAAAAGGCGAAAGATTTTTACGTTCTGAGGAGAAGCCAGAGTACACTGGGCAAGGGCCTCCTCCCGACCTACCACCATGGCAGCAGCCCTCACTTGGCCCAGGGAGAGCACCTAGAAGTGGGTGCGTGGTTTGGTGATGGAAAAACAAAAACGGCAACAGCCCATCATCCGCAGGCTGCTCTGTTCTCAGCTCTATGCTGCTGACAGAGCATCACCTGTTCCGCTGCCCGGAAGAAGGCCATCCATGGCTACAATATGCAAATGAGGGCCTCTGCCCAGCAACCCCAGGGTTCAGTCTCCCACCGAAACCCCACCCACCCATTCCTTTATTCTGTTGTTGAACCCAATAAAGGAAGCCCCAGCAAGCTGGAGCATGCAAAAATTGCCACAAAACTCAGTTTTGCTCCTCTCCACGGAAATCTTTAGTAAAAGGCGAAAGATTTTTACGTTCTGAGGAGAAGCTAGAGTACACTGGGCAAGGGCCTCCTCCCGACCTACCACCATGGCAGCAGCCCTCACTTGGCCCAGGGAGAGCACCTAGAAGTGGGTGCGTGGTTTGGTGATGGAAAAACAAAAACGGCAACAGCCCATCGTGCATAGGCTGCTCTGTTCTCAGCTCTATGCTGCTGACAGAGCATCACCTGTTCCGCTGCCCGGAAGAAGGCCAACCATGGCTACAATATGCAAATGAGGGCCTCTTCCCAGCAACCCCAGGGTTCAGTCTCCCACCGAAACCCCACCCACCCATTCCTTTATTCTGTTGTTGAACCCAATTAAGGAAGCCCCAGCAAGCTGGAGCATGCAAAAATTGCCACAAAACTCAGTTTTGCTCCTCTCCACGGAAATCTTTAGTAAAAGGCAAAAGATTTTTACGTTCTGAAGAGAAGCCAGGGTATACTGGGCAAGGGCCTCCTCCCGACCTACCACCATGGCAGCAGCCCTCACTTGGCCCAGGGAGAGCACCTAGAAGTGGGTGCATGGTTTGGTGATGGAAAAACAAAAACGGCAACAGCCCATCATCCGCAGGCTGCTCTGTTCTCAGCTCTATGCTGCTGACAGAGGATCACCTGTTCCGCTGCCCGGAAGAAGGCCATCCATGGCTACAATATGCAAATGAGGGCCTCTTCCCAGCAACCCCAGGGTTCAGTCTCCCACCGAAACCCCACCCACCCATTCCTTTATTCTGTTGTTGAACCCAATTAAGGAAGCCCCAGCAAGCTGGAGCATGCAAAAATTGCCACAAAACTCAGTTTTGCTCCTCTCCACGGAAATCTTTAGTAAAAGGCGAAAGATTTTTACGTTCTGAAGAGAAGCCAGGGTATACTGGGCAAGGGCCTCCTCCCGACCTACCACCATGGCAGCAGCCCTCACTTGGCCCAGGGAGAGCACCTGGAAGTGGGTGCGTGGTTTGGTGATGGAAAAACAAAAACGGCAACAGCCCATCATCCGCAGGCTGCTCTGTTCTCAGCTCTATGCTGCTGACAGAGGATCACCTGTTCCGCTGCCCGGAAGAAGGCCATCCATGGCTACAATATGCAAATGAGGGCCTCTTCCCAGCAACCCCAGGGTTCAGTCTCCCACCGAAACCCCACCCACCCATTCCTTTATTCTGTTGTTGAACCCAATTAAGGAAGCCCCAGCAAGCTGGAGCATGCAAAAATTGCCACAAAACTCAGTTTTGCTCCTCACCACGGAAATCTTTAGTAAAAGGCAAAAGATTTTTACGTTCTGAGGAGAAGCCAGAGTACACTGGGCAAAGGCCTCCTCCCGACCTACCACCATGGCAGCAGCCCTCACTTGGCCCAGGGAGAGCACCTAGAAGTGGGTGCGTGGTTTGGTGATGGAAAAACAAAAACGGCAACAGCCCATCGTCCATAGGCTGCTCTGTTCTCAGCTCTATGCTGCTGACAGAGCATCACCTGTTCCGCTGCCCGGAAGAAGGCCAACCATGGCTACAATATGCAAATGAGGGCCTCTTCCCAGCAACCCCAGGGTTCAGTCTCCCACCGAAACCCCACCCACCCATTCCTTTATTCTGTTATTGAACCCAATTAAGGAAGCCCCAGCAAGCTGGAGCATGCAAAAATTGCCACAAAACTCAGTTTTGCTCCTCTCCACGGAAATCTTTAGTAAAAGGCAAAAGATTTTTACGTTCTGAGGAGAAGCCAGAATACACTGGGCAAGGGCCTCCTCCCGACCTACCACCATGGCAGCAGCCCTCACTTGGCCCAGGGAGAGCACCTAGAAGTGGGTGCGTGGTTTGGTGATGGAAAAACAAAAACGGCAACAGCCCATCGTCCATAGGCTGCTCTGTTCTCAGCTCTATGCTGCTGACAGAGCATCACCTGTTCCGCTGCCCGGAAGAAGGCCAACCATGGCTACAATATGCAAATGAGGGCCTCTTCCCAGCAACCCCAGGGTTCAGTCTCCCACCGAAACCCCACCCACCCATTCCTTTATTCTGTTGTTGAACCCAATTAAGGAAGCCCCAGCAAGCTGGAGCATGCAAAAATTGCCACAAAACTCAGTTTTGCTCCTCTCCACGGAAATCTTTAGTAAAAGGCAAAAGATTTTTACGTTCTGAAGAGAAGCCAGGGTATACTGGGCAAGGGCCTCCTCCCGACCTACCACCATGGCAGCAGCCCTCACTTGGCCCAGGGAGAGCACCTAGAAGTGGGTGCATGGTTTGGTGATGGAAAAACAAAAACGGCAACAGCCCATCATCCGCAGGCTGCTCTGTTCTCAGCTCTATGCTGCTGACAGAGGATCACCTGTTCCGCTGCCCAGAAGAAGGCCATCCATGGCTACAATATGCAAATGAGGGCCTCTTCCCAGCAACCCCAGGGTTCAGTCTCCCACCGAAACCCCACCCACCCATTCCTTTATTCTGTTGTTGAACCCAATTAAGGAAGCCCCAGCAAGCTGGAGCATGCAAAAATTGCCACAAAACTCAGTTTTGCTCCTCTCCACGGAAATCTTTAGTAAAAGGCGAAAGATTTTTACGTTCTGAAGAGAAGCCAGGGTATACTGGGCAAGGGCCTCCTCCCGACCTACCACCATGGCAGCAGCCCTCACTTGGCCCAGGGAGAGCACCTGGAAGTGGGTGCGTGGTTTGGTGATGGAAAAACAAAAACGGCAACAGCCCATCATCCGCAGGCTGCTCTGTTCTCAGCTCTATGCTGCTGACAGAGGATCACCTGTTCCGCTGCCCGGAAGAAGGCCATCCATGGCTACAATATGCAAATGAGGGCCTCTTCCCAGCAACCCCAGGGTTCAGTCTCCCACCGAAACCCCACCCACCCATTCCTTTATTCTGTTGTTGAACCCAATTAAGGAAGCCCCAGCAAGCTGGAGCATGCAAAAATTGCCACAAAACTCAGTTTTGCTCCTCTCCACGGAAATCTTTAGTAAAAGGCAAAAGATTTTTACGTTCTGAGGAGAAGCCAGAGTACACTGGGCAAGGGCCTCCTCCCGACCTACCACCATGGCAGCAGCCCTCACTTGGCCCAGGGAGAGCACCTAGAAGTGGGTGCGTGGTTTGGTGATGGAAAAACAAAAACGGCAACAGCCCATCGTCCATAGGCTGCTCTGTTCTCAGCTCTATGCTGCTGACAGAGCATCACCTGTTCCGCTGCCCGGAAGAAGGCCAACCATGGCTACAATATGCAAATGAGGGCCTCTTCCCAGCAACCCCAGGGTTCAGTCTCCCACCGAAACCCCACCCACCCATTCCTTTATTCTGTTGTTGAACCCAATTAAGGAAGCCCCAGCAAGCTGGAGCATGCAAAAATTGCCACAAAACTCAGTTTTGCTCCTCTCCACGGAAATCTTTAGTAAAAGGCAAAAGATTTTTACGTTCTGAAGAGAAGCCAGGGTATACTGGGCAAGGGCCTCCTCCCGACCTACCACCATGGCAGCAGCCCTCACTTGGCCCAGGGAGAGCACCTAGAAGTGGGTGCATGGTTTGGTGATGGAAAAACAAAAACGGCAACAGCCCATCATCCGCAGGCTGCTCTGTTCTCAGCTCTATGCTGCTGACAGAGGATCACCTGTTCCGCTGCCCAGAAGAAGGCCATCCATGGCTACAATATGCAAATGAGGGCCTCTTCCCAGCAACCCCAGGGTTCAGTCTCCCACCGAAACCCCACCCACCCATTCCTTTATTCTGTTGTTGAACCCAATTAAGGAAGCCCCAGCAAGCTGGAGCATGCAAAAATTGCCACAAAACTCAGTTTTGCTCCTCTCCACGGAAATCTTTAGTAAAAGGCGAAAGATTTTTACGTTCTGAAGAGAAGCCAGGGTATACTGGGCAAGGGCCTCCTCCCGACCTACCACCATGGCAGCAGCCCTCACTTGGCCCAGGGAGAGCACCTGGAAGTGGGTGCGTGGTTTGGTGATGGAAAAACAAAAACGGCAACAGCCCATCATCCGCAGGCTGCTCTGTTTTCAGCTCTATGCTGCTGACAGAGGATCACCTGTTCCGCTGCCCGGAAGAAGGCCATCCATGGCTACAATATGCAAATGAGGGCCTCTTCCCAGCAACCCCAGGGTTCAGTCTCCCACCGAAACCCCACCCACCCATTCCTTTATTCTGTTGTTGAACCCAATTAAGGAAGCCCCAGCAAGCTGGAGCATGCAAAAATTGCCACAAAACTCAGTTTTGCTCCTCTCCACGGAAATCTTTAGTAAAAGGCGAAAGATTTTTACGTTCTGAAGAGAAGCCAGAGTATACTGGGCAAGGGCCTCCTCCCGACCTACCACCATGGCAGCAGCCCTCACTTGGCCCAGGGAGAGCACCTAGAAGTGGGTGCGTGGTTTGGTGATGGAAAAACAAAAACGGCAACAGCCCATCATCCGCAGGCTGCTCTGTTCTCAGCTCTATGCTGCTGACAGAGGATCACCTGTTCCGCTGCCCGGAAGAAGGCCATCCATGGCTACAATATGCAAATGAGGGCCTCTTCCCAGCAACCCCAGGGTTCAGTCTCCCACCGAAACCCCACCCACCCATTCCTTTATTCTGTTGTTGAACCCAATTAAGGAAGCCCCAGCAAGCTGGAGCATGCAAAAATTGCCACAAAACTCAGTTTTGCTCCTCTCCACGGAAATCTTTAGTAAAAGGCGAAAGATTTTTACGTTCTGAGGAGAAGCCAGAGTACACTGGGCAAGGGCCTCCTCCCTACCTACCACCATGGCAGCAGCCCTCACTTGGCCCAGGGAGAGCACCTAGAAGTGGGTGCGTGGTTTGGTGATGGAAAAACAAAAACGGCAACAGCCCATCGTCCATAGGCTGCTCTGTTCTCAGCTCTATGCTGCTGACAGAGCATCACCTGTTCCGCTGCCCGGAAGAAGGCCATCCATGGCTACAATATGCAAATGAGGGCCTCTTCCCAGCAACCCCAGGGTTCAGTCTCCCACCGAAACCCCACCCACCCATACCTTTATTCTGTTGTTGAACCCAATTAAGGAAGCCCCAGCAAGCTGGAGCATGCAAAAATTGCCACAAAACTCAGTTTTGCTCCTCTCCACGGAAATCTTTAGTAAAAGGCGAAAGATTTTTACGTTCTGAAGAGAAGCTAGAGTATACTGGGCAAGGGCCTCCTCCCGTCCTACCACCATGGCAGCAGCCCTCACTTGGCCCAGGGAGAGCACCTAGAAGTGGGTGCGTGGTTTGGTGATGGAAAAACAAAAACGGCAACAGCCCATCGTCCGCAGGCTGCTCTGTTCTCAGCTCTATGCTGCTGACAGAGCATCACCTGTTCCGCTGCCCGGAAGAAGGCCATCCATGGCTACAATATGCAAATGAGGGCCTCTTCCCAGCAACCCCAGGGTTCAGTCTCCCACCGAAACCCCACCCATTCCTTTATTCTGTTGTTGAACCCAATTAAGGAGGCCCCAGCAAGCTGGAGCATGCAAAAATTGCCACAAAACTCAGTTTTGCTCCTCTCCACATAAATCTTTAGTAAAAGGCGAAAGATTTTTACGTTCTGAAGAGAAGCTAGAGTATACTGGGCAAGGGCCTCCTCCCGACCTACCACCATGGCAGCAGCCCTCACTTGGCCCAGGGAGAGCACCTAGAAGTGGGTGCGTGGTTTGGTGATGGAAAAACAAAAACGGCAACAGCCGATCGTCCGCAGGCTGCTCTGTTCTCAGCTCTATGCTGCTGACAGAGGATCACCTGTTCCGCTGCCCGGAAGAAGGCCATCCATGGCTACAATATGCAAATGAGGGCTTCTTCCCAGCAACCCCAGGGTTCAGTCTCCCACCGAAACCCCACTCACCCATTCCTTTATTCTGTTGTTGAACCCAATTAAGGAAGCCCCAGCAAGCTGGAGCATGCAAAAATTGCCACAAAACTCAGTTTTGCTCCTCTCCACGGAAATCTTTAGAAAAAGGCGAAAGATTTTTACGTTCTGAGGAGAAGCCAGAATACACTGGGCAAGGGCCTCCTCCCGACCTACCACCATGGCAGCAGCCCTCACTTGGCCCAGGGAGAGCACCTAGAAGTGGGTGCGTGGTTTGGTGATGGAAAAACAAAAACGGCAACAGCCCATCGTCCGCAGGCTGCTCTGTTCTCAGCTCTATGCTGCTGGCAAAGCATCACCTGTTCCGCTGCCCGGAAAAAGGCCATCCATGGCTACAATATGCAAATGAGGGCCTCTTCCCAGCAACCCCAGGGTTCAGTCTCCCACCGAAACCCCACCCACCCATTCCTTTATTCTGTTGTTGAACCCAATTAAGGAAGCCCCAGCAAGCTGGAGCATGCAAAAATTGCCACAAAACTCAGTTTTGCTCCTCTCTACGGAAATCTTTAGTAAAATGCGAAAAATTTTTACGTTATGAGAAGAAGCCAGAGTAGACTGGGCAAGGGCCTCCTCCCGACCTACCACCATGGCAGCAGCCCTCACTTGGCCCAGGGAGAGCACCTAGAAGTGGGTGCGTGGTTTGGTGATGGAAAAACAAAAACGGCAACAGCCCATCGTCCACAGGCTGCTCTGTTCTCAGCTCTATGCTGCTGACAGAGCATCACCTGTTCCGCTGCCCGGAAGAAGGCCATCCATGGCTACAATATGCAAATGAGGGCCTCTTCCCAGCAACCCCAGGGTTCAGTCTCCCACCGAAACCCCACCCACCCATTCCTTTATTCTGTTGTTGAACCCAATTAAGGAAGCCCCAGCAAGCTGGAGCATGCAAAAATTGCCCCAAAACTCAGTTTTGCTCCTCTCCACGGAAATCTTTAGTAAAAGGCGAAAGATTTTTATGTTCTGAAGAGAAGCCAGGGTATACTGGGCAAGGGCCTCCTCCCGACCTACCACCATGGCAGCAGCCCGCACTTGGCCCAGGGAGAGCACCTAGAAGTGGGTGCGTGGTTTGGTGATGGAAAAACAAAAACAGCAACAGCCCATCGTCCGCAGGCTGCTCTGTTCTCAGCTCTATGCTGCTGACAGATCATCACCTGTTCCGCTGCCCGGAAGAAGGCCATCCATGGCTACAATATGCAAATGAGGGCCTCTTCCCAGCAACCCCAGGGTTCAGTCTCCCACCGAAACCCCACCCACCCATTCCTTTATTCTGTTGTTGAACCCAATTAAGGAAGCCCCAGCAAGCTGGAGCATGCAAAAATTGCCACAAAACTCAGTTTTGCTCCTCTCCACGGAAATCTTTAGTAAAAGGCGAAAGATTTTTACGTTCTGAAGAGAAGCCAGAGTGTACTGGGCAAGGGCCTCCTCCCGACCTACCACCATGGCAGCAGCCCTCACTTGGCCCAGGGAGAGCACCTAGAAGTGGGTGCGTGGTTTGGTGATGGAAAAACAAAAATGGCAACAGCCCATCATCCGCAGGCTGCTCTGTTCTCAGCTCTATGCTGCTGACAGAGCATCACCTGTTCCGCTGCCCGGAAGAAGGCCATCCATGGCTACAATATGCAAATGAGGGCCTCTTCCCAGCAACCCCAGGGTTCAGTCTCCCACCGAAACCCCACCCACCCATTCCTTTATTCTGTTGTTGAACCCATTTATGGATGCCCCAGCAAGCTGGAGCATGCAAAAATTGCCACAAACCTCAGTTTTGCTCCTCTCCACGGAAATCTTTAGTAAAAGGCGAAAGATTTTTACGTTCTGAAGAGAAGGCAGAGTATACTGGGCAAGGGCCTCCTCCCGACCTACCACCATGGCAGCAGCCCTCACTTGGCCCAGGGAGAACACCTAGAAGTGGGTGCGTGGTTTGGTGATGGAAAAACAAAAACGGCAACAGCCCATCGTCCGCAGGCTGCTCTGTTCTCAGCTCTATGCTGCTGACAGAGCATCACCTGTTCCGCTGCCCGGAAGAAGGCCATCCATGGCTACAATATGCAAATGAGGGCCTCTTCCTTTATTCTGTTGTTGAACCCAATTAAGGAAGCCCCAGCAAGCTGGAGCATGCAAAAATTGCCACAAAACTCAGTTTTGCTCCTCTCCACGGAAATCTTTAGTAAAAGGCGAAAGATTTTTACGTTCTGAAGAGAAGCCAGGGTATACTGGGCAAGGGCCTCCTCCCGACCTACCACCATGGCAGCAGCCCGCACTTGGCCCAGGGAGAGCACCTAGAAGTGGGTGCGTGGTTTGGTAATGGAAAAACAAAAACGGCAACAGCCCATCATCCGCAGGCTCCTCTGTTCTCAGCTCTATGCTGCTGACAGAGCATCACCTGTTCCGCTGCCCGGAAGAAGGCCATCCATGGCTACAATATGCAAATGAGGGCCTCTTCCCAGCAACCCCAGGGTTCAGTCTCCGACCGAAACCCCACCCACCCATTCCTTTATTCTGTTGTTGAACCCAACTAAGGAAGCCCCAGCAAGCTGGAGCATGCAAAAATTGCCACAAAACTCAGTTTTGCTCCTCTCCACGGAAATCTTTAGTAAAAGGCGAAAGATTTTTACGTTATGAGAAGCCAGAGTACACTGGGCAAGGGCCTCCTCCCGACCTACCACCATGGCAGCAGCCCTCACTTGGCCCAGGGAGAGCACCTAGAAGTGGGTGCGTGGTTTGGTGATGGAAAAACAAAAACGGCAACAGCCCATCGTCCACAGGCTGCTCTGTTCTCAGCTCTATGCTGCTGACAGAGCATCACCTGTTCCGCTGCCCGGAAGAAGGCCATCCATGGCTACAATATGCAAATGAGGGCCTCCTCCCAGCAACCCCAGGGTTCAGTCTCCGACCGAAACCCCACCCACCCATTCCTTTATTCTGTTGTTGAACCCAACTAAGGCTACGTTCACATTTGCGTTGTGCGCCGCAGCGTCGGCGCCGCAACGCACAACGCAAATAAAAACGCAGCAAAACGCATGCACAACGCTGCGTTTTGCGCCGCATGCGTCGTTTTTTTCATTGAATTTGGACGCAGCAAAAATGCAACTTGCTGCGTCCTCTGCGCACCGACGCGGGCGCCGCAGCGACGCATGCGGCGCAAAACGCAAGTGCGCCGCATGTCCATGCGCCCCCATGTTAAATATAGGGGCGCATGACGCATGCGGCGCCGCTGCGGCGAGGACCGCAAATGTGAACGTAGCCTAAGGAAGCCCCAGCAAGCTGGAGCATGCAAAAATTGCCACAAAACTCAGTTTTGCTCCTCTCCACGGAAATCTTTAGTAAAAGGCGAAAGATTTTTACGTTATGAGGAGAAGCCAGAGTACACTGGGCAAGGGCCTCCTCCCGACCTACCACCATGGCAGCAGCCCTCACTTGGCCCAGGGAGAGCACCTAGAAGTGGGTGCGTGGTTTGGTGATGGAAAAACAAAAACGGCAACAGCCCATCGTCCACAGGCTGCTCTGTTCTCAGCTCTATGCTGCTGACAGAGCATCACCTGTTCCGCTGCCCGGAAGAAGGCCAACCATGGCTACAATATGCAAATGAGGGCCTCTTCCCAGCAACCCCAGGGTTCAGTCTCCCACCGAAACCCCACCCACCCATTCCTTTATTCTGTTGTTGAACCCAATTAAGGAAGCCCCAGCAAGCTGGAGCATGCAAAAATTGCCACAAAACTCAGTTTTGCTCCTCTCCACGGAAATCTTTAGTAAAAGGCGAAAGATTTTTACGTTCTGAAGAGAAGCCAGGGTATACTTGGCAAGGGCCTCCTCCCGACCTACCACCATGGCAGCAGCCCGCACTTGGCCCAGTGAGAGCACCTAGAAGTGGGTGCGTGGTTTGGTAATGGAAAAACAAAAACGGCAACAGCCCATCATCCGCAGGCTGCTCTGTTCTCAGCTCTATGCTGCTGACAGAGGATCACCTGTTCCGCTGCCCGGAAGAAGGCCATCCATGGCTACAATATGCAAATGAGGGCCTCTTCCCAGCAACCCCAGGGTTCAGTCTCCCACCGAAACCCCACCCACCCATTCCTTTATTCTGTTGTTGAACCCAATTAAGGAAGCCCCAGCAAGCTGGAGCATGCAAAAATTGCCACAAAACTCAGTTTTGCTCCTCTCCACGGAAATCTTTAGTAAAAGGCGAAAGATTTTTACATTCTGAAGAGAAGCCAGAGTGTACTGGGCAAGGGCCTCCTCCCGACCTACCACCATGGCAGCAGCCCTCACTTGGCCCAGGGAGAGCACCTAGAAGTGGGTGCGTGGTTTGGTGATGGAAAAACAAAAACGGCAACAGCCCATCATCCGCAGGCTGCTCTGTTCTCAGCTCTATGCTGCTGACAGAGCATCACCTGTTCCGCTGCCCGGAAGAAGGCCATCCATGGCTACAATATGCAAATGAGGGCCTCTTCCCAGCAACCCCAGAGTTCAGTCTCCCACCGAAACCCCACCCACCCATTCCTTTATTCTGTTGTTGAACCCAATTAAGGCTACGTTCACATTAGCGGCGCCCGCCGCAGCGGCGGGCGCCGCAGCGGCGCCGCATGCATCATGCGCCCCTATATTTAACATGGGGGCGCATGGACATGCGGTGCACTTGCTTTTTGCGCCGCATGCGTCCCTGCGGCGCCCGCGTCGGGTCGCGGAGGACGCAGCAAGTTGCATTTTTGCTGCGTCCAAAATCAATGAAAAAAAGGACGCATGCGGCGCAAAAAGCTGCGTTGTGCATGTGTTCACATTTGCGCTGTGCGTTGCGGCGGCGACGCTGCGGCGCACACCGCAAATGTGAACGTAGCCTAAGGATGCCCCAGCAAGCTTGAGCATGCAATAATTGCCACAAACCTCAGTTTTGCTCCTCTGCACGGAAATCTTTAGTAAAAGGCGAAAGATTTTTACGCTCTGAAGAGAAGGCAGAGTATACTGGGCAAGGGCCTCCTCCCGACCTACCACCATGGCAGCAGCCCTCACTTGGCCCAGGGAGAACACCTAGAAGTGGGTGCGTGGTTTGGTGATGGAAAAACAAAAACGGCAACAGCCCATCGTCCGCAGGCTGCTCTGTTCTCAGCTCTATGCTGCTGACAGAGCATCACCTGTTCCGCTGCCCGGAAGAAGGCCATCCATGGCTACAATATGCAAATGAGGGCCTCTTCCTTTATTCTGTTGTTGAACCCAATTAAGGAAGCCCCAGCAAGCTGGAGCATGCAAAAATTGCCACAAAACTCAGTTTTGCTCCTCTCCACGGAAATCTTTAGTAAAAGGCGAAAGATTTTTACGTTCTGAAGAGAAGCCAGGGTATACTGGGCAAGGGCCTCCTCCCGACCTACCACCATGGCAGCAGCCCGCACTTGGCCCAGGGAGAGCACCTAGAAGTGGGTGCGTGGTTTGGTAATGGAAAAACAAAAACGGCAACAGCCCATCATCCGCAGGCTGCTCTGTTCTCAGCTCTATGCTGCTGACAGAGCATCACCTGTTCCGCTGCCCGGAAGAAGGCCATCCATGGCTACAATATGCAAATGAGGGCCGCTTCCCAGCAACCCCAGGGTTCAGTCTCCCACCGAAACCCCACCCACCCATTCCTTTATTCTGTTGTTGAACCCAATTAAGGAAGCCCCAGCATGCTGGAGCATGCAAAAATTGCCACAAAACTCAGTTTTGCTCCTCTCCACGGAAATCTTTAGTAAAAGGCGAAAGATTTTTACGTTCTGAAGAGAAGCCAGAGTATACTGGGCAAGGGCCTCCTCCCGACCTACCACCATGGCAGCAGCCCTCACTTGGCCCAGGGAGAGCACCTAGAAGTGGGTGCGTGGTTTGGTGATGGAAAAACAAAAACAGCAACAGCCCATCGTCCGCAGGCTGCTCTGTTCTCAGCTCTATGCTGCTGACAGAGCATCACCTGTTCCGCTGCCCGGAAGAAGGCCATCCATGGCTACAATATGCAAATGAGGGCCTCTGCCCATCAACCCCAGGGTTCAGTCTCCCACCGAAACCCCACCCACCCATTCCTTTAGTCTGTTGTTGAACCCAATTAAGGAAGCCCCAGCAAGCTGGAGCATGCAAAAATTGCCACAAAACTCAGTTTTGCTCCTCTCCACGGAAATCTTTAGTAAAAGGCGAAAGATTTTTACGTTCTGAAGAGAAGCTGGAGTATACTGGGCAAGGGCCTCCTCCCGACCTACCACCATGGCAGCAGCCCTCACTTGGCCCAGGGAGAGCAACTAGAAGTGGGTGTGTGGTTTGGTGATGGAAAAACAAAAACGGCAACAGCCCATCGTCCGCAGGCTGCTCTGTTCTCAGCTCTATGCTGCTGACAGAGCATCACCTGTTCCGCTGCCCGGAAGAAGGCCATCCATGGCTACAATATGCAAATGAGGGCCTCTTCCCAGCAACCCCAGGGTTCAGTCTCCGACCGAAACCCCACCCACCCATTCCTTTATTCTGTTGTTGAACCCAACTAAGGAAGCCCCAGCAAGCTGGAGCATGCAAAAATTGCCACAAAACTCAGTTTTGCTCCTCTCCACAGAAATCTTTAGTAAAAGGCGAAAGATTTTTACGTTATGAGAAGAAGCCAGAGTAGACTGGGCAAGGGCCTCCTCCCGACCTACCACCATGGCAGCAGCCCTCACTTGGCCCAGGGCGAGCACCTAGAAGTGGGTGCGTGATTTGGTGATGGAAAAACAAAAACGGCAACAGCCCATCGTCCACAGGCTGCTCTGTTCTCAGCTCTATGCTGCTGACAGAGCATCACCTGTTCCGCTGCCCGGAAGAAGGCCATCCATGGCTACAATATGCAAATGAGGGCCGCTTCCCAGCAACCCCAGGGTTCAGTCTCCCACCGAAACCCCACCCACCCATTCCTTTATTCTGTTGTTGAACCCAATTAAGGAAGCCCCAGCATGCTGGAGCATGCAAAAATTGCCACAAAACTCAGTTTTGCTCCTCTCCACGGAAATCTTTAGTAAAAGGCGAAAGATTTTTACGTTCTGAAGAGAAGCCAGAGTATACTGGGCAAGGGCCTCCTCCCGACCTACCACCATGGCAGCAGCCCTCACTTGGCCCAGGGAGAGCACCTAGAAGTGGGTGCGTGGTTTGGTGATGGAAAAACAAAAACAGCAACAGCCCATCGTCCGCAGGCTGCTCTGTTCTCAGCTCTATGCTGCTGACAGAGCATCACCTGTTCCGCTGCCCGGAAGAAGGCCATCCATGGCTACAATATGCAAATGAGGGCCTCTGCCCATCAACCCCAGGGTTCAGTCTCCCACCGAAACCCCACCCACCCATTCCTTTAGTCTGTTGTTGAACCCAATTAAGGAAGCCCCAGCAAGCTGGAGCATGCAAAAATTGCCACAAAACTCAGTTTTGCTCCTCTCCACGGAAATCTTTAGTAAAAGGCGAAAGATTTTTACGTTCTGAAGAGAAGCTGGAGTATACTGGGCAAGGGCCTCCTCCCGACCTACCACCATGGCAGCAGCCCTCACTTGGCCCAGGGAGAGCAACTAGAAGTGGGTGTGTGGTTTGGTGATGGAAAAACAAAAACGGCAACAGCCCATCGTCCGCAGGCTGCTCTGTTCTCAGCTCTATGCTGCTGACAGAGCATCACCTGTTCCGCTGCCCGGAAGAAGGCCATCCATGGCTACAATATGCAAATGAGGGCCTCTTCCCAGCAACCCCAGGGTTCAGTCTCCGACCGAAACCCCACCCACCCATTCCTTTATTCTGTTGTTGAACCCAACTAAGGAAGCCCCAGCAAGCTGGAGCATGCAAAAATTGCCACAAAACTCAGTTTTGCTCCTCTCCACAGAAATCTTTAGTAAAAGGCGAAAGATTTTTACGTTATGAGAAGAAGCCAGAGTAGACTGGGCAAGGGCCTCCTCCCGACCTACCACCATGGCAGCAGCCCTCACTTGGCCCAGGGCGAGCACCTAGAAGTGGGTGCGTGATTTGGTGATGGAAAAACAAAAACGGCAACAGCCCATCGTCCACAGGCTGCTCTGTTCTCAGCTCTATGCTGCTGACAGAGCATCACCTGTTCCGCTGCCCGGAAGAAGGCCATCCATGGCTACAATATGCAAATGAGGGCCTCTTCCCAGCAACCCCAGGGTTCAGTCTCCCACCGAAACCCCACCCACCCATTCCTTTATACTGTTGTTGAACCCAATTAAGGAAGCCCCAGCAAGCTGGAGCATGCAAAAATTGCCCCAAAACTCAGTTTTGCTCCTCTCCACAGAAATCTTTAGTAAAAGGCGAAAGATTTTTACGTTCTGAAGAGAAGCCAGGGTATACTGGGCAAGGGCCTCCTCCAGACCTACCACCATGGCAGCAGCCCTCACTTGGCCCAGGGAGAGCACCTAGAAGTGGGTGCGTGGTTTGGTGATGGAAAAACAAAAACGGCAACAGCCCATCATCCGCAGGCTGCTCTGTTCTCAGCTCTATGCTGCTGACAGAGCATCACCTGTTCCGCTGCCCGGAAGAAGGCCATCCATGGCTACAATATGCAAATGAGGGCCTCTTCCCAGCAACCCCAGGGTTCAGTCTCCCACCGAAACCCCACCCACCCATTCCTTTATTCTGTTGTTGAACCCAATTAAGGATGCCCCAGCAAGCTGGAGCATGCAAAAATTGCCACAAACCTCAGTTTTGCTCCTCTCCACGGAAACCTTTAGTAAAAGGCGAAAGATTTTTACGCTCTGAAGAGAAGGCAGAGTATACTGGGCAAGGGCCTCCTCCCGACCTACCACCATGGCAGCAGCCCTCACTTGGCCCAGGGAGAACACCTAGAAGTGGGTGCGTGGTTTGGTGATGGAAAAACAAAAACGGCAACAGCCCATCGTCCGCAGGCTGCTCTGTTCTCAGCTCTATGCTGCTGACAGAGCATCACCTGTTCCGCTGCCCGGAAGAAGGCCATCCATGGCTACAATATGCAAATGAGGGCCTCTTCCTTTATTCTGTTGTTGAACCCAATTAAGGAAGCCCCAGCAAGCTGGAGCATGCAAAAATTGCCACAAAACTCAGTTTTGCTCCTCTCCACGGAAATCTTTAGTAAAAGGCGAAAGATTTTTACGTTCTGAAGAGAAGCCAGGGTATACTGGGCAAGGGCCTCCTCCCGACCTACCACCATGGCAGCAGCCCGCACTTGGCCCAGAGAGAGCACCTAGAAGTGGGTGCGTGGTTTGGTGATGGAAAAACAAAAATGGCAACAGCCCATCATCCGCAGGCTGCTCTGTTCTCAGCTCTATGCTGCTGACAGAGCATCACCTGTTCCGCTGCCCGGAAGAAGGCCATCCATGGCTACAATATGCAAATGAGGGCCTCTTCCCAGCAACCCCAGGGTTCAGTCTCCCACCGAAACCCCACCCACCCATTCCTTTATTCTGTTGTTGAACCCATTTATGGATGCCCCAGCAAGCTGGAGCATGCAAAAATTGCCACAAACCTCAGTTTTGCTCCTCTCCACGGAAATCTTTAGTAAAAGGCGAAAGATTTTTACGTTCTGAAGAGAAGGCAGAGTATACTGGGCAAGGGCCTCCTCCCGACCTACCACCATGGCAGCAGCCCTCACTTGGCCCAGGGAGAACACCTAGAAGTGGGTGCGTGGTTTGGTGATGGAAAAACAAAAACGGCAACAGCCCATCGTCCGCAGGCTGCTCTGTTCTCAGCTCTATGCTGCTGACAGAGCATCACCTGTTCCGCTGCCCGGAAGAAGGCCATCCATGGCTACAATATGCAAATGAGGGCCTCTTCCTTTATTCTGTTGTTGAACCCAATTAAGGAAGCCCCAGCAAGCTGGAGCATGCAAAAATTGCCACAAAACTCAGTTTTGCTCCTCTCCACGGAAATCTTTAGTAAAAGGCGAAAGATTTTTACGTTCTGAAGAGAAGCCAGGGTATACTGGGCAAGGGCCTCCTCCCGACCTACCACCATGGCAGCAGCCCGCACTTGGCCCAGGGAGAGCACCTAGAAGTGGGTGCGTGGTTTGGTAATGGAAAAACAAAAACGGCAACAGCCCATCATCCGCAGGCTGCTCTGTTCTCAGCTCTATGCTGCTGACAGAGCATCACCTGTTCCGCTGCCCGGAAGAAGGCCATCCATGGCTACAATATGCAAATGAGGGCCTCTTCCCAGCAACCCCAGGGTTCAGTCTCCGACCGAAACCCCACCCACCCATTCCTTTATTCTGTTGTTGAACCCAACTAAGGAAGCCCCAGCAAGCTGGAGCATGCAAAAATTGCCACAAAACTCAGTTTTGCTCCTCTCCACGGAAATCTTTAGTAAAAGGCGAAAGATTTTTACGTTATGAGAAGCCAGAGTACACTGGGCAAGGGCCTCCTCCCGACCTACCACCATGGCAGCAGCCCTCACTTGGCCCAGGGAGAGCACCTAGAAGTGGGTGCGTGGTTTGGTGATGGAAAAACAAAAACGGCAACAGCCCATCGTCCACAGGCTGCTCTGTTCTCAGCTCTATGCTGCTGACAGAGCATCACCTGTTCCGCTGCCCGGAAGAAGGCCATCCATGGCTACAATATGCAAATGAGGGCCTCCTCCCAGCAACCCCAGGGTTCAGTCTCCGACCGAAACCCCACCCACCCATTCCTTTATTCTGTTGTTGAACCCAACTAAGGCTACGTTCACATTTGCGTTGTGCGCCGCAGCGTCGGCACCGCAACGCACAACGCAAATAAAAACGCAGCAAAACGCATGCACAACGCTGCGTTTTGCGCCGCATGCGTCGTTTTTTTCATTGAATTTGGACGCAGCAAAAATGCAACTTGCTGCGTCCTCTGCGCACCGACGCGGGCGCCGCAGCGACGCATGCGGCGCAAAACGCAAGTGCGCCGCATGTCCATGCGCCCCCATGTTAAATATAGGGGCGCATGACGCATGCGGCGCCGCTGCGGCGAGGACCGCAAATGTGAACGTAGCCTAAGGAAGCCCCAGCAAGCTGGAGCATGCAAAAATTGCCACAAAACTCAGTTTTGCTCCTCTCCACGGAAATCTTTAGTAAAAGGCGAAAGATTTTTACGTTATGAGGAGAAGCCAGAGTACACTGGGCAAGGGCCTCCTCCCGACCTACCACCATGGCAGCAGCCCTCACTTGGCCCAGGGAGAGCACCTAGAAGTGGGTGCGTGGTTTGGTGATGGAAAAACAAAAACGGCAACAGCCCATCGTCCACAGGCTGCTCTGTTCTCAGCTCTATGCTGCTGACAGAGCATCACCTGTTCCGCTGCCCGGAAGAAGGCCAACCATGGCTACAATATGCAAATGAGGGCCTCTTCCCAGCAACCCCAGGGTTCAGTCTCCCACCGAAACCCCACCCACCCATTCCTTTATTCTGTTGTTGAACCCAATTAAGGAAGCCCCAGCAAGCTGGAGCATGCAAAAATTGCCACAAAACTCAGTTTTGCTCCTCTCCACGGAAATCTTTAGTAAAAGGCGAAAGATTTTTACGTTCTGAAGAGAAGCCAGGGTATACTTGGCAAGGGCCTCCTCCCGACCTACCACCATGGCAGCAGCCCGCACTTGGCCCAGTGAGAGCACCTAGAAGTGGGTGCGTGGTTTGGTAATGGAAAAACAAAAACGGCAACAGCCCATCATCCGCAGGCTGCTCTGTTCTCAGCTCTATGCTGCTGACAGAGGATCACCTGTTCCGCTGCCCGGAAGAAGGCCATCCATGGCTACAATATGCAAATGAGGGCCTCTTCCCAGCAACCCCAGGGTTCAGTCTCCCACCGAAACCCCACCCACCCATTCCTTTATTCTGTTGTTGAACCCAATTAAGGAAGCCCCAGCAAGCTGGAGCATGCAAAAATTGCCACAAAACTCAGTTTTGCTCCTCTCCACGGAAATCTTTAGTAAAAGGCGAAAGATTTTTACATTCTGAAGAGAAGCCAGAGTGTACTGGGCAAGGGCCTCCTCCCGACCTACCACCATGGCAGCAGCCCTCACTTGGCCCAGGGAGAGCACCTAGAAGTGGGTGCGTGGTTTGGTGATGGAAAAACAAAAACAGCAACAGCCCATCATCCGCAGGCTGCTCTGTTCTCAGCTCTATGCTGCTGACAGAGGATCACCTGTTCCGCTGCCCGGAAGAAGGCCATCCATGGCTACAATATGCAAATGAGGGCCTCTTCCCAGCAACCCCAGGGTTCAGTCTCCCACCGAAACCCCACCCACCCATTCCTTTATTCTGTTGTTGAACCCAACTAAGGAAGCCCCAGCAAGCTGGAGCATGCAAAAATTGCCACAAAACTCAGTTTTGCTCCTCTCCACGGAAATCTTTAGTAAAAGGCGAAAGATTTTTACGTTATGAGAAGCCAGAGTACACTGGGCAAGGGCCTCCTCCCGACCTACCACCATGGCAGCAGCCCTCACTTGGCCCAGGGAGAGCACCTAGAAGTGGGTGCGTGGTTTGGTGATGGAAAAACAAAAACGGCAACAGCCCATCGTCCACAGGCTGCTCTGTTCTCAGCTCTATGCTGCTGACAGAGCATCACCTGTTCCGCTGCCCGGAAGAAGGCCATCCATGGCTACAATATGCAAATGAGGGCCTCCTCCCAGCAACCCCAGGGTTCAGTCTCCGACCGAAACCCCACCCACCCATTCCTTTATTCTGTTGTTGAACCCAACTAAGGCTACGTTCACATTTGCGTTGTGCGCCGCAGCGTCGGCGCCGCAACGCACAACGCAAATAAAAACGCAGCAAAACGCATGCACAACGCTGCGTTTTGCGCCGCATGCGTCGTTTTTTTCATTGAATTTGGACGCAGCAAAAATGCAACTTGCTGCGTCCTCTGCGCACCGACGCGGGCGCCGCAGCGACGTATGCGGCGCAAAACGCAAGTGCGCCGCATGTCCATGCGCCCCCATGTTAAATATAGGGGCGCATGACGCATGCGGCGCCGCTGCGGCGAGGACCGCAAATGTGAACGTAGCCTAAGGAAGCCCCAGCAAGCTGGAGCATGCAAAAATTGCCACAAAACTCAGTTTTGCTCCTCTCCACGGAAATCTTTAGTAAAAGGCGAAAGATTTTTACGTTATGAGGAGAAGCCAGAGTACACTGGGCAAGGGCCTCCTCCCGACCTACCACCATGGCAGCAGCCCTCACTTGGCCCAGGGAGAGCACCTAGAAGTGGGTGCGTGGTTTGGTGATGGAAAAACAAAAACGGCAACAGCCCATCGTCCACAGGCTGCTCTGTTCTCAGCTCTATGCTGCTGACAGAGCATCACCTGTTCCGCTGCCCGGAAGAAGGCCAACCATGGCTACAATATGCAAATGAGGGCCTCTTCCCAGCAACCCCAGGGTTCAGTCTCCCACCGAAACCCCACCCACCCATTCCTTTATTCTGTTGTTGAACCCAATTAAGGAAGCCCCAGCAAGCTGGAGCATGCAAAAATTGCCACAAAACTCAGTTTTGCTCCTCTCCACGGAAATCTTTAGTAAAAGGCGAAAGATTTTTACGTTCTGAAGAGAAGCCAGGGTATACTTGGCAAGGGCCTCCTCCCGACCTACCACCATGGCAGCAGCCCGCACTTGGCCCAGTGAGAGCACCTAGAAGTGGGTGCGTGGTTTGGTAATGGAAAAACAAAAACGGCAACAGCCCATCATCCGCAGGCTGCTCTGTTCTCAGCTCTATGCTGCTGACAGAGGATCACCTGTTCCGCTGCCCGGAAGAAGGCCATCCATGGCTACAATATGCAAATGAGGGCCTCTTCCCAGCAACCCCAGGGTTCAGTCTCCCACCGAAACCCCACCCACCCATTCCTTTATTCTGTTGTTGAACCCAATTAAGGAAGCCCCAGCAAGCTGGAGCATGCAAAAATTGCCACAAAACTCAGTTTTGCTCCTCTCCACGGAAATCTTTAGTAAAAGGCGAAAGATTTTTACATTCTGAAGGGAAGCCAGAGTGTACTGGGCAAGGGCCTCCTCCCGACCTACCACCATGGCAGCAGCCCTCACTTGGCCCAGGGAGAGCACCTAGAAGTGGGTGCGTGGTTTGGTGATGGAAAAACAAAAACGGCAACAGCCCATCATCCGCAGGCTGCTCTGTTCTCAGCTCTATGCTGCTGACAGAGCATCACCTGTTCCGCTGCCCGGAAGAAGGCCATCCATGGCTACAATATGCAAATGAGGGCCTCTTCCCAGCAACCCCAGGGTTCAGTCTCCCACCGAAACCCCACCCACCCATTCCTTTATTCTGTTGTTGAACCCAATTAAGGATGCCCCAGCAAGCTTGAGCATGCAATAATTGCCACAAACCTCAGTTTTGCTCCTCTGCACGGAAATCTTTAGTAAAAGGCGAAAGATTTTTACGCTCTGAAGAGAAGGCAGAGTATACTGGGCAAGGGCCTCCTCCCGACCTACCACCATGGCAGCAGCCCTCACTTGGCCCAGGGAGAACACCTAGAAGTGGGTGCGTGGTTTGGTGATGGAAAAACAAAAACGGCAACAGCCCATCGTCCGCAGGCTGCTCTGTTCTCAGCTCTATGCTGCTGACAGAGCATCACCTGTTCCGCTGCCCGGAAGAAGGCCATCCATGGCTACAATATGCAAATGAGGGCCTCTTCCTTTATTCTGTTGTTGAACCCAATTAAGGAAGCCCCAGCAAGCTGGAGCATGCAAAAATTGCCACAAAACTCAGTTTTGCTCCTCTCCACGGAAATCTTTAGTAAAAGGCGAAAGATTTTTACGTTCTGAAGAGAAGCCAGGGTATACTGGGCAAGGGCCTCCTCCCGACCTACCACCATGGCAGCAGCCCGCACTTGGCCCAGGGAGAGCACCTAGAAGTGGGTGCGTGGTTTGGTAATGGAAAAACAAAAACGGCAACAGCCCATCATCCGCAGGCTGCTCTGTTCTCAGCTCTATGCTGCTGACAGAGCATCACCTGTTCCGCTGCCCGGAAGAAGGCCATCCATGGCTACAATATGCAAATGAGGGCCGCTTCCCAGCAACCCCAGGGTTCAGTCTCCCACCGAAACCCCACCCACCCATTCCTTTATTCTGTTGTTGAACCCAATTAAGGAAGCCCCAGCATGCTGGAGCATGCAAAAATTGCCACAAAACTCAGTTTTGCTCCTCTCCACGGAAATCTTTAGTAAAAGGCGAAAGATTTTTACGTTCTGAAGAGAAGCCAGAGTATACTGGGCAAGGGCCTCCTCCCGACCTACCACCATGGCAGCAGCCCTCACTTGGCCCAGGGAGAGCACCTAGAAGTGGGTGCGTGGTTTGGTGATGGAAAAACAAAAACAGCAACAGCCCATCGTCCGCAGGCTGCTCTGTTCTCAGCTCTATGCTGCTGACAGAGCATCACCTGTTCCGCTGCCCGGAAGAAGGCCATCCATGGCTACAATATGCAAATGAGGGCCTCTGCCCATCAACCCCAGGGTTCAGTCTCCCACCGAAACCCCACCCACCCATTCCTTTAGTCTGTTGTTGAACCCAATTAAGGAAGCCCCAGCAAGCTGGAGCATGCAAAAATTGCCACAAAACTCAGTTTTGCTCCTCTCCACGGAAATCTTTAGTAAAAGGCGAAAGATTTTTACATTCTGAAGAGAAGCTGGAGTATACTGGGCAAGGGCCTCCTCCCGACCTACCACCATGGCAGCAGCCCTCACTTGGCCCAGGGAGAGCAACTAGAAGTGGGTGTGTGGTTTGGTGATGGAAAAACAAAAACAGCAACAGCCCATCGTCCGCAGGCTGCTCTGTTCTCAGCTCTATGCTGCTGACAGAGCATCACCTGTTCCGCTGCCCGGAAGAAGGCCATCCATGGCTACAATATGCAAATGAGGGCCTCTTCCCAGCAACCCCAGGGTTCAGTCTCCGACCGAAACCCCACCCACCCATTCCTTTATTCTGTTGTTGAACCCAACTAAGGAAGCCCCAGCAAGCTGGAGCATGCAAAAATTGCCACAAAACTCAGTTTTGCTCCTCTCCACAGAAATCTTTAGTAAAAGGCGAAAGATTTTTACGTTATGAGAAGAAGCCAGAGTAGACTGGGCAAGGGCCTCCTCCCGACCTACCACCATGGCAGCAGCCCTCACTTGGCCCAGGGCGAGCACCTAGAAGTGGGTGCGTGATTTGGTGATGGAAAAACAAAAACGGCAACAGCCCATCGTCCACAGGCTGCTCTGTTCTCAGCTCTATGCTGCTGACAGAGCATCACCTGTTCCGCTGCCCGGAAGAAGGCCATCCATGGCTACAATATGCAAATGAGGGCCTCTTCCCAGCAACCCCAGGGTTCAGTCTCCCACCGAAACCCCACCCACCCATTCCTTTATTCTGTTGTTGAACCCAATTAAGGAAGCCCCAGCAAGCTGGAGCATGCAAAAATTGCCCCAAAACTCAGTTTTGCTCCTCTCCACAGAAATCTTTAGTAAAAGGCGAAAGATTTTTACGTTCTGAAGAGAAGCCAGGGTATACTGGGCAAGGGCCTCCTCCAGACCTACCACCATGGCAGCAGCCCTCACTTGGCCCAGGGAGAGCACCTAGAAGTGGGTGCGTGGTTTGGTGATGGAAAAACAAAAACGGCAACAGCCCATCATCCGCAGGCTGCTCTGTTCTCAGCTCTATGCTGCTGACAGAGCATCACCTGTTCCGCTGCCCGGAAGAAGGCCATCCATGGCTACAATATGCAAATGAGGGCCTCCTCCCAGCAACCCCAGGGTTCAGTCTCCGACCGAAACCCCACCCACCCATTCCTTTATTCTGTTGTTGAACCCAACTAAGGCTACGTTCACATTTGCGTTGTGCGCCGCAGCGTCGGCACCGCAACGCACAACGCAAATAAAAACGCAGCAAAACGCATGCACAACGCTGCGTTTTGCGCCGCATGCGTCGTTTTTTTCATTGAATTTGGACGCAGCAAAAATGCAACTTGCTGCGTCCTCTGCGCACCGACGCGGGCGCCGCAGCGACGCATGCGGCGCAAAACGCAAGTGCGCCGCATGTCCATGCGCCCCCATGTTAAATATAGGGGCGCATGACGCATGCGGCGCCGCTGCGGCGAGGACCGCAAATGTGAACGTAGCCTAAGGAAGCCCCAGCAAGCTGGAGCATGCAAAAATTGCCACAAAACTCAGTTTTGCTCCTCTCCACGGAAATCTTTAGTAAAAGGCGAAAGATTTTTACGTTATGAGGAGAAGCCAGAGTACACTGGGCAAGGGCCTCCTCCCGACCTACCACCATGGCAGCAGCCCTCACTTGGCCCAGGGAGAGCACCTAGAAGTGGGTGCGTGGTTTGGTGATGGAAAAACAAAAACGGCAACAGCCCATCGTCCACAGGCTGCTCTGTTCTCAGCTCTATGCTGCTGACAGAGCATCACCTGTTCCGCTGCCCGGAAGAAGGCCAACCATGGCTACAATATGCAAATGAGGGCCTCTTCCCAGCAACCCCAGGGTTCAGTCTCCCACCGAAACCCCACCCACCCATTCCTTTATTCTGTTGTTGAACCCAATTAAGGAAGCCCCAGCAAGCTGGAGCATGCAAAAATTGCCACAAAACTCAGTTTTGCTCCTCTCCACGGAAATCTTTAGTAAAAGGCGAAAGATTTTTACGTTCTGAAGAGAAGCCAGGGTATACTTGGCAAGGGCCTCCTCCCGACCTACCACCATGGCAGCAGCCCGCACTTGGCCCAGTGAGAGCACCTAGAAGTGGGTGCGTGGTTTGGTAATGGAAAAACAAAAACGGCAACAGCCCATCATCCGCAGGCTGCTCTGTTCTCAGCTCTATGCTGCTGACAGAGGATCACCTGTTCCGCTGCCCGGAAGAAGGCCATCCATGGCTACAATATGCAAATGAGGGCCTCTTCCCAGCAACCCCAGGGTTCAGTCTCCCACCGAAACCCCACCCACCCATTCCTTTATTCTGTTGTTGAACCCAATTAAGGAAGCCCCAGCAAGCTGGAGCATGCAAAAATTGCCACAAAACTCAGTTTTGCTCCTCTCCACGGAAATCTTTAGTAAAAGGCGAAAGATTTTTACATTCTGAAGAGAAGCCAGAGTGTACTGGGCAAGGGCCTCCTCCCGACCTACCACCATGGCAGCAGCCCTCACTTGGCCCAGGGAGAGCACCTAGAAGTGGGTGCGTGGTTTGGTGATGGAAAAACAAAAACAGCAACAGCCCATCATCCGCAGGCTGCTCTGTTCTCAGCTCTATGCTGCTGACAGAGGATCACCTGTTCCGCTGCCCGGAAGAAGGCCATCCATGGCTACAATATGCAAATGAGGGCCTCTTCCCAGCAACCCCAGGGTTCAGTCTCCCACCGAAACCCCACCCACCCATTCCTTTATTCTGTTGTTGAACCCAACTAAGGAAGCCCCAGCAAGCTGGAGCATGCAAAAATTGCCACAAAACTCAGTTTTGCTCCTCTCCACGGAAATCTTTAGTAAAAGGCGAAAGATTTTTACGTTATGAGAAGCCAGAGTACACTGGGCAAGGGCCTCCTCCCGACCTACCACCATGGCAGCAGCCCTCACTTGGCCCAGGGAGAGCACCTAGAAGTGGGTGCGTGGTTTGGTGATGGAAAAACAAAAACGGCAACAGCCCATCGTCCACAGGCTGCTCTGTTCTCAGCTCTATGCTGCTGACAGAGCATCACCTGTTCCGCTGCCCGGAAGAAGGCCATCCATGGCTACAATATGCAAATGAGGGCCTCCTCCCAGCAACCCCAGGGTTCAGTCTCCGACCGAAACCCCACCCACCCATTCCTTTATTCTGTTGTTGAACCCAACTAAGGCTACGTTCACATTTGCGTTGTGCGCCGCAGCGTCGGCGCCGCAACGCACAACGCAAATAAAAACGCAGCAAAACGCATGCACAACGCTGCGTTTTGCGCCGCATGCGTCGTTTTTTTCATTGAATTTGGACGCAGCAAAAATGCAACTTGCTGCGTCCTCTGCGCACCGACGCGGGCGCCGCAGCGACGTATGCGGCGCAAAACGCAAGTGCGCCGCATGTCCATGCGCCCCCATGTTAAATATAGGGGCGCATGACGCATGCGGCGCCGCTGCGGCGAGGACCGCAAATGTGAACGTAGCCTAAGGAAGCCCCAGCAAGCTGGAGCATGCAAAAATTGCCACAAAACTCAGTTTTGCTCCTCTCCACGGAAATCTTTAGTAAAAGGCGAAAGATTTTTACGTTATGAGGAGAAGCCAGAGTACACTGGGCAAGGGCCTCCTCCCGACCTACCACCATGGCAGCAGCCCTCACTTGGCCCAGGGAGAGCACCTAGAAGTGGGTGCGTGGTTTGGTGATGGAAAAACAAAAACGGCAACAGCCCATCGTCCACAGGCTGCTCTGTTCTCAGCTCTATGCTGCTGACAGAGCATCACCTGTTCCGCTGCCCGGAAGAAGGCCAACCATGGCTACAATATGCAAATGAGGGCCTCTTCCCAGCAACCCCAGGGTTCAGTCTCCCACCGAAACCCCACCCACCCATTCCTTTATTCTGTTGTTGAACCCAATTAAGGAAGCCCCAGCAAGCTGGAGCATGCAAAAATTGCCACAAAACTCAGTTTTGCTCCTCTCCACGGAAATCTTTAGTAAAAGGCGAAAGATTTTTACGTTCTGAAGAGAAGCCAGGGTATACTTGGCAAGGGCCTCCTCCCGACCTACCACCATGGCAGCAGCCCGCACTTGGCCCAGTGAGAGCACCTAGAAGTGGGTGCGTGGTTTGGTAATGGAAAAACAAAAACGGCAACAGCCCATCATCCGCAGGCTGCTCTGTTCTCAGCTCTATGCTGCTGACAGAGGATCACCTGTTCCGCTGCCCGGAAGAAGGCCATCCATGGCTACAATATGCAAATGAGGGCCTCTTCCCAGCAACCCCAGGGTTCAGTCTCCCACCGAAACCCCACCCACCCATTCCTTTATTCTGTTGTTGAACCCAATTAAGGAAGCCCCAGCAAGCTGGAGCATGCAAAAATTGCCACAAAACTCAGTTTTGCTCCTCTCCACGGAAATCTTTAGTAAAAGGCGAAAGATTTTTACATTCTGAAGGGAAGCCAGAGTGTACTGGGCAAGGGCCTCCTCCCGACCTACCACCATGGCAGCAGCCCTCACTTGGCCCAGGGAGAGCACCTAGAAGTGGGTGCGTGGTTTGGTGATGGAAAAACAAAAACGGCAACAGCCCATCATCCGCAGGCTGCTCTGTTCTCAGCTCTATGCTGCTGACAGAGCATCACCTGTTCCGCTGCCCGGAAGAAGGCCATCCATGGCTACAATATGCAAATGAGGGCCTCTTCCCAGCAACCCCAGGGTTCAGTCTCCCACCGAAACCCCACCCACCCATTCCTTTATTCTGTTGTTGAACCCAATTAAGGATGCCCCAGCAAGCTTGAGCATGCAATAATTGCCACAAACCTCAGTTTTGCTCCTCTGCACGGAAATCTTTAGTAAAAGGCGAAAGATTTTTACGCTCTGAAGAGAAGGCAGAGTATACTGGGCAAGGGCCTCCTCCCGACCTACCACCATGGCAGCAGCCCTCACTTGGCCCAGGGAGAACACCTAGAAGTGGGTGCGTGGTTTGGTGATGGAAAAACAAAAACGGCAACAGCCCATCGTCCGCAGGCTGCTCTGTTCTCAGCTCTATGCTGCTGACAGAGCATCACCTGTTCCGCTGCCCGGAAGAAGGCCATCCATGGCTACAATATGCAAATGAGGGCCTCTTCCTTTATTCTGTTGTTGAACCCAATTAAGGAAGCCCCAGCAAGCTGGAGCATGCAAAAATTGCCACAAAACTCAGTTTTGCTCCTCTCCACGGAAATCTTTAGTAAAAGGCGAAAGATTTTTACGTTCTGAAGAGAAGCCAGGGTATACTGGGCAAGGGCCTCCTCCCGACCTACCACCATGGCAGCAGCCCGCACTTGGCCCAGGGAGAGCACCTAGAAGTGGGTGCGTGGTTTGGTAATGGAAAAACAAAAACGGCAACAGCCCATCATCCGCAGGCTGCTCTGTTCTCAGCTCTATGCTGCTGACAGAGCATCACCTGTTCCGCTGCCCGGAAGAAGGCCATCCATGGCTACAATATGCAAATGAGGGCCGCTTCCCAGCAACCCCAGGGTTCAGTCTCCCACCGAAACCCCACCCACCCATTCCTTTATTCTGTTGTTGAACCCAATTAAGGAAGCCCCAGCATGCTGGAGCATGCAAAAATTGCCACAAAACTCAGTTTTGCTCCTCTCCACGGAAATCTTTAGTAAAAGGCGAAAGATTTTTACGTTCTGAAGAGAAGCCAGAGTATACTGGGCAAGGGCCTCCTCCCGACCTACCACCATGGCAGCAGCCCTCACTTGGCCCAGGGAGAGCACCTAGAAGTGGGTGCGTGGTTTGGTGATGGAAAAACAAAAACAGCAACAGCCCATCGTCCGCAGGCTGCTCTGTTCTCAGCTCTATGCTGCTGACAGAGCATCACCTGTTCCGCTGCCCGGAAGAAGGCCATCCATGGCTACAATATGCAAATGAGGGCCTCTGCCCATCAACCCCAGGGTTCAGTCTCCCACCGAAACCCCACCCACCCATTCCTTTAGTCTGTTGTTGAACCCAATTAAGGAAGCCCCAGCAAGCTGGAGCATGCAAAAATTGCCACAAAACTCAGTTTTGCTCCTCTCCACGGAAATCTTTAGTAAAAGGCGAAAGATTTTTACATTCTGAAGAGAAGCTGGAGTATACTGGGCAAGGGCCTCCTCCCGACCTACCACCATGGCAGCAGCCCTCACTTGGCCCAGGGAGAGCAACTAGAAGTGGGTGTGTGGTTTGGTGATGGAAAAACAAAAACAGCAACAGCCCATCGTCCGCAGGCTGCTCTGTTCTCAGCTCTATGCTGCTGACAGAGCATCACCTGTTCCGCTGCCCGGAAGAAGGCCATCCATGGCTACAATATGCAAATGAGGGCCTCTTCCCAGCAACCCCAGGGTTCAGTCTCCGACCGAAACCCCACCCACCCATTCCTTTATTCTGTTGTTGAACCCAACTAAGGAAGCCCCAGCAAGCTGGAGCATGCAAAAATTGCCACAAAACTCAGTTTTGCTCCTCTCCACAGAAATCTTTAGTAAAAGGCGAAAGATTTTTACGTTATGAGAAGAAGCCAGAGTAGACTGGGCAAGGGCCTCCTCCCGACCTACCACCATGGCAGCAGCCCTCACTTGGCCCAGGGCGAGCACCTAGAAGTGGGTGCGTGATTTGGTGATGGAAAAACAAAAACGGCAACAGCCCATCGTCCACAGGCTGCTCTGTTCTCAGCTCTATGCTGCTGACAGAGCATCACCTGTTCCGCTGCCCGGAAGAAGGCCATCCATGGCTACAATATGCAAATGAGGGCCTCTTCCCAGCAACCCCAGGGTTCAGTCTCCCACCGAAACCCCACCCACCCATTCCTTTATTCTGTTGTTGAACCCAATTAAGGAAGCCCCAGCAAGCTGGAGCATGCAAAAATTGCCCCAAAACTCAGTTTTGCTCCTCTCCACAGAAATCTTTAGTAAAAGGCGAAAGATTTTTACGTTCTGAAGAGAAGCCAGGGTATACTGGGCAAGGGCCTCCTCCAGACCTACCACCATGGCAGCAGCCCTCACTTGGCCCAGGGAGAGCACCTAGAAGTGGGTGCGTGGTTTGGTGATGGAAAAACAAAAACGGCAACAGCCCATCATCCGCAGGCTGCTCTGTTCTCAGCTCTATGCTGCTGACAGAGCATCACCTGTTCCGCTGCCCGGAAGAAGGCCATCCATGGCTACAATATGCAAATGAGGGCCTCTTCCCAGCAACCCCAGGGTTCAGTCTCCCACCGAAACCCCACCCACCCACCCATTCCTTTATTCTGTTGTTGAACCCAATTAAGGATGCCCCAGCAAGCTGGAGCATGCAAAAATTGCCACAAACCTCAGTTTTGCTCCTCTCCACGGAAACCTTTAGTAAAAGGCGAAAGATTTTTACGCTCTGAAGAGAAGGCAGAGTATACTGGGCAAGGGCCTCCTCCCGACCTACCACCATGGCAGCAGCCCTCACTTGGCCCAGGGAGAACACCTAGAAGTGGGTGCGTGGTTTGGTGATGGAAAAACAAAAACGGCAACAGCCCATCGTCCGCAGGCTGCTCTGTTCTCAGCTCTATGCTGCTGACAGAGCATCACCTGTTCCGCTGCCCGGAAGAAGGCCATCCATGGCTACAATATGCAAATGAGGGCCTCTTCCTTTATTCTGTTGTTGAACCCAATTAAGGAAGCCCCAGCAAGCTGGAGCATGCAAAAATTGCCACAAAACTCAGTTTTGCTCCTCTCCACGGAAATCTTTAGTAAAAGGCGAAAGATTTTTACGTTCTGAAGAGAAGCCAGGGTATACTGGGCAAGGGCCTCCTCCCGACCTACCACCATGGCAGCAGCCCGCACTTGGCCCAGAGAGAGCACCTAGAAGTGGGTGCGTGGTTTGGTGATGGAAAAACAAAAATGGCAACAGCCCATCATCCGCAGGCTGCTCTGTTCTCAGCTCTATGCTGCTGACAGAGCATCACCTGTTCCGCTGCCCGGAAGAAGGCCATCCATGGCTACAATATGCAAATGAGGGCCTCTTCCCAGCAACCCCAGGGTTCAGTCTCCCACCGAAACCCCACCCACCCATTCCTTTATTCTGTTGTTGAACCCATTTATGGATGCCCCAGCAAGCTGGAGCATGCAAAAATTGCCACAAACCTCAGTTTTGCTCCTCTCCACGGAAATCTTTAGTAAAAGGCGAAAGATTTTTACGTTCTGAAGAGAAGGCAGAGTATACTGGGCAAGGGCCTCCTCCCGACCTACCACCATGGCAGCAGCCCTCACTTGGCCCAGGGAGAACACCTAGAAGTGGGTGCGTGGTTTGGTGATGGAAAAACAAAAACGGCAACAGCCCATCGTCCGCAGGCTGCTCTGTTCTCAGCTCTATGCTGCTGACAGAGCATCACCTGTTCCGCTGCCCGGAAGAAGGCCATCCATGGCTACAATATGCAAATGAGGGCCTCTTCCTTTATTCTGTTGTTGAACCCAATTAAGGAAGCCCCAGCAAGCTGGAGCATGCAAAAATTGCCACAAAACTCAGTTTTGCTCCTCTCCACGGAAATCTTTAGTAAAAGGCGAAAGATTTTTGCGTTCTGAAGAGAAGCCAGGGTATACTGGGCAAGGGCCTCCTCCCGACCTACCACCATGGCAGCAGCCCGCACTTGGCCCAGGGAGAGCACCTAGAAGTGGGTGCGTGGTTTGGTAATGGAAAAACAAAAACGGCAACAGCCCATCATCCGCAGGCTGCTCTGTTCTCAGCTCTATGCTGCTGACAGAGCATCACCTGTTCCGCTGCCCGGAAGAAGGCCATCCATGGCTACAATATGCAAATGAGGGCCTCTTCCCAGCAACCCCAGGGTTCAGTCTCCCACCGAAACCCCACCCACCCATTCCTTTATTCTGTTGTTGAACCCAATTAAGGATGCCCCAGCAAGCTTGAGCATGCAATAATTGCCACAAACCTCAGTTTTGCTCCTCTGCACGGAAATCTTTAGTAAAAGGCGAAAGATTTTTACGCTCTGAAGAGAAGGCAGAGTATACTGGGCAAGGGCCTCCTCCCGACCTACCACCATGGCAGCAGCCCTCACTTGGCCCAGGGAGAACACCTAGAAGTGGGTGCGTGGTTTGGTGATGGAAAAACAAAAACGGCAACAGCCCATCGTCCGCAGGCTGCTCTGTTCTCAGCTCTATGCTGCTGACAGAGCATCACCTGTTCCGCTGCCCGGAAGAAGGCCATCCATGGCTACAATATGCAAATGAGGGCCTCTTCCTTTATTCTGTTGTTGAACCCAATTAAGGAAGCCCCAGCAAGCTGGAGCATGCAAAAATTGCCACAAAACTCAGTTTTGCTCCTCTCCACGGAAATCTTTAGTAAAAGGCGAAAGATTTTTACGTTCTGAAGAGAAGCCAGGGTATACTGGGCAAGGGCCTCCTCCCGACCTACCACCATGGCAGCAGCCCGCACTTGGCCCAGGGAGAGCACCTAGAAGTGGGTGCGTGGTTTGGTAATGGAAAAACAAAAACGGCAACAGCCCATCATCCGCAGGCTGCTCTGTTCTCAGCTCTATGCTGCTGACAGAGCATCACCTGTTCCGCTGCCCGGAAGAAGGCCATCCATGGCTACAATATGCAAATGAGGGCCGCTTCCCAGCAACCCCAGGGTTCAGTCTCCCACCGAAACCCCACCCACCCATTCCTTTATTCTGTTGTTGAACCCAATTAAGGAAGCCCCAGCATGCTGGAGCATGCAAAAATTGCCACAAAACTCAGTTTTGCTCCTCTCCACGGAAATCTTTAGTAAAAGGCGAAAGATTTTTACGTTCTGAAGAGAAGCTGGAGTATACTGGGCAAGGGCCTCCTCCCGACCTACCACCATGGCAGCAGCCCTCACTTGGCCCAGGGAGAGCAACTAGAAGTGGGTGTGTGGTTTGGTGATGGAAAAACAAAAACAGCAACAGCCCATCGTCCGCAGGCTGCTCTGTTCTCAGCTCTATGCTGCTGACAGAGCATCACCTGTTCCGCTGCCCGGAAGAAGGCCATCCATGGCTACAATATGCAAATGAGGGCCTCTTCCCAGCAACCCCAGGGTTCAGTCTCCGACCGAAACCCCACCCACCCATTCCTTTATTCTGTTGTTGAACCCAACTAAGGAAGCCCCAGCAAGCTGGAGCATGCAAAAATTGCCACAAAACTCAGTTTTGCTCCTCTCCACAGAAATCTTTAGTAAAAGGCGAAAGATTTTTACGTTATGAGAAGAAGCCAGAGTAGACTGGGCAAGGGCCTCCTCCCGACCTACCACCATGGCAGCAGCCCTCACTTGGCCCAGGGCGAGCACCTAGAAGTGGGTGCGTGATTTGGTGATGGAAAAACAAAAACGGCAACAGCCCATCGTCCACAGGCTGCTCTGTTCTCAGCTCTATGCTGCTGACAGAGCATCACCTGTTCCGCTGCCCGGAAGAAGGCCATCCATGGCTACAATATGCAAATGAGGGCCTCTTCCCAGCAACCCCAGGGTTCAGTCTCCCACCGAAACCCCACCCACCCATTCCTTTATTCTGTTGTTGAACCCAATTAAGGAAGCCCCAGCAAGCTGGAGCATGCAAAAATTGCCCCAAAACTCAGTTTTGCTCCTCTCCACAGAAATCTTTAGTAAAAGGCGAAAGATTTTTACGTTCTGAAGAGAAGCCAGGGTATACTGGGCAAGGGCCTCCTCCAGACCTACCACCATGGCAGCAGCCCTCACTTGGCCCAGGGAGAGCACCTAGAAGTGGGTGCGTGGTTTGGTGATGGAAAAACAAAAACGGCAACAGCCCATCATCCGCAGGCTGCTCTGTTCTCAGCTCTATGCTGCTGACAGAGCATCACCTGTTCCGCTGCCCGGAAGAAGGCCATCCATGGCTACAATATGCAAATGAGGGCCTCTTCCCAGCAACCCCAGGGTTCAGTCTCCCACCGAAACCCCACCCACCCACCCATTCCTTTATTCTGTTGTTGAACCCAATTAAGGATGCCCCAGCAAGCTGGAGCATGCAAAAATTGCCACAAACCTCAGTTTTGCTCCTCTCCACGGAAACCTTTAGTAAAAGGCGAAAGATTTTTACGCTCTGAAGAGAAGGCAGAGTATACTGGGCAAGGGCCTCCTCCCGACCTACCACCATGGCAGCAGCCCTCACTTGGCCCAGGGAGAACACCTAGAAGTGGGTGCGTGGTTTGGTGATGGAAAAACAAAAACGGCAACAGCCCATCGTCCGCAGGCTGCTCTGTTCTCAGCTCTATGCTGCTGACAGAGCATCACCTGTTCCGCTGCCCGGAAGAAGGCCATCCATGGCTACAATATGCAAATGAGGGCCTCTTCCTTTATTCTGTTGTTGAACCCAATTAAGGAAGCCCCAGCAAGCTGGAGCATGCAAAAATTGCCACAAAACTCAGTTTTGCTCCTCTCCACGGAAATCTTTAGTAAAAGGCGAAAGATTTTTACGTTCTGAAGAGAAGCCAGGGTATACTGGGCAAGGGCCTCCTCCCGACCTACCACCATGGCAGCAGCCCGCACTTGGCCCAGAGAGAGCACCTAGAAGTGGGTGCGTGGTTTGGTGATGGAAAAACAAAAATGGCAACAGCCCATCATCCGCAGGCTGCTCTGTTCTCAGCTCTATGCTGCTGACAGAGCATCACCTGTTCCGCTGCCCGGAAGAAGGCCATCCATGGCTACAATATGCAAATGAGGGCCTCTTCCCAGCAACCCCAGGGTTCAGTCTCCCACCGAAACCCCACCCACCCATTCCTTTATTCTGTTGTTGAACCCATTTATGGATGCCCCAGCAAGCTGGAGCATGCAAAAATTGCCACAAACCTCAGTTTTGCTCCTCTCCACGGAAATCTTTAGTAAAAGGCGAAAGATTTTTACGTTCTGAAGAGAAGGCAGAGTATACTGGGCAAGGGCCTCCTCCCGACCTACCACCATGGCAGCAGCCCTCACTTGGCCCAGGGAGAACACCTAGAAGTGGGTGCGTGGTTTGGTGATGGAAAAACAAAAACGGCAACAGCCCATCGTCCGCAGGCTGCTCTGTTCTCAGCTCTATGCTGCTGACAGAGCATCACCTGTTCCGCTGCCCGGAAGAAGGCCATCCATGGCTACAATATGCAAATGAGGGCCTCTTCCTTTATTCTGTTGTTGAACCCAATTAAGGAAGCCCCAGCAAGCTGGAGCATGCAAAAATTGCCACAAAACTCAGTTTTGCTCCTCTCCACGGAAATCTTTAGTAAAAGGCGAAAGATTTTTGCGTTCTGAAGAGAAGCCAGGGTATACTGGGCAAGGGCCTCCTCCCGACCTACCACCATGGCAGCAGCCCGCACTTGGCCCAGGGAGAGCACCTAGAAGTGGGTGCGTGGTTTGGTAATGGAAAAACAAAAACGGCAACAGCCCATCATCCGCAGGCTGCTCTGTTCTCAGCTCTATGCTGCTGACAGAGCATCACCTGTTCCGCTGCCCGGAAGAAGGCCATCCATGGCTACAATATGCAAATGAGGGCCTCTTCCCAGCAACCCCAGGGTTCAGTCTCCCACCGAAACCCCACCCACCCATTCCTTTATTCTGTTGTTGAACCCAATTAAGGATGCCCCAGCAAGCTTGAGCATGCAATAATTGCCACAAACCTCAGTTTTGCTCCTCTGCACGGAAATCTTTAGTAAAAGGCGAAAGATTTTTACGCTCTGAAGAGAAGGCAGAGTATACTGGGCAAGGGCCTCCTCCCGACCTACCACCATGGCAGCAGCCCTCACTTGGCCCAGGGAGAACACCTAGAAGTGGGTGCGTGGTTTGGTGATGGAAAAACAAAAACGGCAACAGCCCATCGTCCGCAGGCTGCTCTGTTCTCAGCTCTATGCTGCTGACAGAGCATCACCTGTTCCGCTGCCCGGAAGAAGGCCATCCATGGCTACAATATGCAAATGAGGGCCTCTTCCTTTATTCTGTTGTTGAACCCAATTAAGGAAGCCCCAGCAAGCTGGAGCATGCAAAAATTGCCACAAAACTCAGTTTTGCTCCTCTCCACGGAAATCTTTAGTAAAAGGCGAAAGATTTTTACGTTCTGAAGAGAAGCCAGGGTATACTGGGCAAGGGCCTCCTCCCGACCTACCACCATGGCAGCAGCCCGCACTTGGCCCAGGGAGAGCACCTAGAAGTGGGTGCGTGGTTTGGTAATGGAAAAACAAAAACGGCAACAGCCCATCATCCGCAGGCTGCTCTGTTCTCAGCTCTATGCTGCTGACAGAGCATCACCTGTTCCGCTGCCCGGAAGAAGGCCATCCATGGCTACAATATGCAAATGAGGGCCGCTTCCCAGCAACCCCAGGGTTCAGTCTCCCACCGAAACCCCACCCACCCATTCCTTTATTCTGTTGTTGAACCCAATTAAGGAAGCCCCAGCATGCTGGAGCATGCAAAAATTGCCACAAAACTCAGTTTTGCTCCTCTCCACGGAAATCTTTAGTAAAAGGCGAAAGATTTTTACGTTCTGAAGAGAAGCCAGAGTATACTGGGCAAGGGCCTCCTCCCGACCTACCACCATGGCAGCAGCCCTCACTTGGCCCAGGGAGAGCACCTAGAAGTGGGTGCGTGGTTTGGTGATGGAAAAACAAAAACAGCAACAGCCCATCGTCCGCAGGCTGCTCTGTTCTCAGCTCTATGCTGCTGACAGAGCATCACCTGTTCCGCTGCCCGGAAGAAGGCCATCCATGGCTACAATATGCAAATGAGGGCCTCTGCCCATCAACCCCAGGGTTCAGTCTCCCACCGAAACCCCACCCACCCATTCCTTTAGTCTGTTGTTGAACCCAATTAAGGAAGCCCCAGCAAGCTGGAGCATGCAAAAATTGCCACAAAACTCAGTTTTGCTCCTCTCCACGGAAATCTTTAGTAAAAGGCGAAAGATTTTTACGTTCTGAAGAGAAGCTGGAGTATACTGGGCAAGGGCCTCCTCCCGACCTACCACCATGGCAGCAGCCCTCACTTGGCCCAGGGAGAGCAACTAGAAGTGGGTGTGTGGTTTGGTGATGGAAAAACAAAAACGGCAACAGCCCATCGTCCGCAGGCTGCTCTGTTCTCAGCTCTATGCTGCTGACAGAGCATCACCTGTTCCGCTGCCCGGAAGAAGGCCATCCATGGCTACAATATGCAAATGAGGGCCTCTTCCCAGCAACCCCAGGGTTCAGTCTCCGACCGAAACCCCACCCACCCATTCCTTTATTCTGTTGTTGAACCCAACTAAGGAAGCCCCAGCAAGCTGGAGCATGCAAAAATTGCCACAAAACTCAGTTTTGCTCCTCTCCACAGAAATCTTTAGTAAAAGGCGAAAGATTTTTACGTTATGAGAAGAAGCCAGAGTAGACTGGGCAAGGGCCTCCTCCCGACCTACCACCATGGCAGCAGCCCTCACTTGGCCCAGGGCGAGCACCTAGAAGTGGGTGCGTGATTTGGTGATGGAAAAACAAAAACGGCAACAGCCCATCGTCCACAGGCTGCTCTGTTCTCAGCTCTATGCTGCTGACAGAGCATCACCTGTTCCGCTGCCCGGAAGAAGGCCATCCATGGCTACAATATGCAAATGAGGGCCTCTTCCCAGCAACCCCAGGGTTCAGTCTCCCACCAAAACCCCACCCACCCATTCCTTTATTCTGTTGTTGAACCCAATTAAGGAAGCCCCAGCAAGCTGGAGCATGCAAAAATTGCCCCAAAACTCAGTTTTGCTCCTCTCCACAGAAATCTTTAGTAAAAGGCGAAAGATTTTTACGTTCTGAAGAGAAGCCAGGGTATACTGGGCAAGGGCCTCCTCCAGACCTACCACCATGGCAGCAGCCCTCACTTGGCCCAGGGAGAGCACCTAGAAGTGGGTGCGTGGTTTGGTGATGGAAAAACAAAAACGGCAACAGCCCATCATCCGCAGGCTGCTCTGTTCTCAGCTCTATGCTGCTGACAGAGCATCACCTGTTCCGCTGCCCGGAAGAAGGCCATCCATGGCTACAATATGCAAATGAGGGCCTCTTCCCAGCAACCCCAGGGTTCAGTCTCCCACCGAAACCCCACCCACCCATTCCTTTATTCTGTTGTTGAACCCAATTAAGGATGCCCCAGCAAGCTGGAGCATGCAAAAATTGCCACAAACCTCAGTTTTGCTCCTCTCCACGGAAACCTTTAGTAAAAGGCGAAAGATTTTTACGCTCTGAAGAGAAGGCAGAGTATACTGGGCAAGGGCCTCCTCCCGACCTACCACCATGGCAGCAGCCCTCACTTGGCCCAGGGAGAACACCTAGAAGTGGGTGCGTGGTTTGGTGATGGAAAAACAAAAACGGCAACAGCCCATCGTCCGCAGGCTGCTCTGTTCTCAGCTCTATGCTGCTGACAGAGCATCACCTGTTCCGCTGCCCGGAAGAAGGCCATCCATGGCTACAATATGCAAATGAGGGCCTCTTCCTTTATTCTGTTGTTGAACCCAATTAAGGAAGCCCCAGCAAGCTGGAGCATGCAAAAATTGCCACAAAACTCAGTTTTGCTCCTCTCCACGGAAATCTTTAGTAAAAGGCGAAAGATTTTTACGTTCTGAAGAGAAGCCAGGGTATACTGGGCAAGGGCCTCCTCCCGACCTACCACCATGGCAGCAGCCCGCACTTGGCCCAGAGAGAGCACCTAGAAGTGGGTGCGTGGTTTGGTGATGGAAAAACAAAAATGGCAACAGCCCATCATCCGCAGGCTGCTCTGTTCTCAGCTCTATGCTGCTGACAGAGCATCACCTGTTCCGCTGCCCGGAAGAAGGCCATCCATGGCTACAATATGCAAATGAGGGCCTCTTCCCAGCAACCCCAGGGTTCAGTCTCCCACCGAAACCCCACCCACCCATTCCTTTATTCTGTTGTTGAACCCATTTATGGATGCCCCAGCAAGCTGGAGCATGCAAAAATTGCCACAAACCTCAGTTTTGCTCCTCTCCACGGAAATCTTTAGTAAAAGGCGAAAGATTTTTACGTTCTGAAGAGAAGGCAGAGTATACTGGGCAAGGGCCTCCTCCCGACCTACCACCATGGCAGCAGCCCTCACTTGGCCCAGGGAGAACACCTAGAAGTGGGTGCGTGGTTTGGTGATGGAAAAACAAAAACGGCAACAGCCCATCGTCCGCAGGCTGCTCTGTTCTCAGCTCTATGCTGCTGACAGAGCATCACCTGTTCCGCTGCCCGGAAGAAGGCCATCCATGGCTACAATATGCAAATGAGGGCCTCTTCCTTTATTCTGTTGTTGAACCCAATTAAGGAAGCCCCAGCAAGCTGGAGCATGCAAAAATTGCCACAAAACTCAGTTTTGCTCCTCTCCACGGAAATCTTTAGTAAAAGGCGAAAGATTTTTACGTTCTGAAGAGAAGCCAGGGTATACTGGGCAAGGGCCTCCTCCCGACCTACCACCATGGCAGCAGCCCGCACTTGGCCCAGGGAGAGCACCTAGAAGTGGGTGCGTGGTTTGGTAATGGAAAAACAAAAACGGCAACAGCCCATCATCCGCAGGCTGCTCTGTTCTCAGCTCTATGCTGCTGACAGAGCATCACCTGTTCCGCTGCCCGGAAGAAGGCCATCCATGGCTACAATATGCAAATGAGGGCCTCTTCCCAGCAACCCCAGGGTTCAGTCTCCCACCGAAACCCCACCCACCCATTCCTTTATTCTGTTGTTGAACCCAATTAAGGATGCCCCAGCAAGCTGGAGCATGCAAAAATTGCCACAAACCTCAGTTTTGCTCCTCTCCACGGAAACCTTTAGTAAAAGGCGAAAGATTTTTACGCTCTGAAGAGAAGGCAGAGTATACTGGGCAAGGGCCTCCTCCCGACCTACCACCATGGCAGCAGCCCTCACTTGGCCCAGGGAGAACACCTAGAAGTGGGTGCGTGGTTTGGTGATGGAAAAACAAAAACGGCAACAGCCCATCGTCCGCAGGCTGCTCTGTTCTCAGCTCTATGCTGCTGACAGAGCATCACCTGTTCCGCTGCCCGGAAGAAGGCCATCCATGGCTACAATATGCAAATGAGGGCCTCTTCCTTTATTCTGTTGTTGAACCCAATTAAGGAAGCCCCAGCAAGCTGGAGCATGCAAAAATTGCCACAAAACTCAGTTTTGCTCCTCTCCACGGAAATCTTTAGTAAAAGGCGAAAGATTTTTACGTTCTGAAGAGAAGCCAGGGTATACTGGGCAAGGGCCTCCTCCCGACCTACCACCATGGCAGCAGCCCGCACTTGGCCCAGAGAGAGCACCTAGAAGTGGGTGCGTGGTTTGGTGATGGAAAAACAAAAATGGCAACAGCCCATCATCCGCAGGCTGCTCTGTTCTCAGCTCTATGCTGCTGACAGAGCATCACCTGTTCCGCTGCCCGGAAGAAGGCCATCCATGGCTACAATATGCAAATGAGGGCCTCTTCCCAGCAACCCCAGGGTTCAGTCTCCCACCGAAACCCCACCCACCCATTCCTTTATTCTGTTGTTGAACCCATTTATGGATGCCCCAGCAAGCTGGAGCATGCAAAAATTGCCACAAACCTCAGTTTTGCTCCTCTCCACGGAAATCTTTAGTAAAAGGCGAAAGATTTTTACGTTCTGAAGAGAAGGCAGAGTATACTGGGCAAGGGCCTCCTCCCGACCTACCACCATGGCAGCAGCCCTCACTTGGCCCAGGGAGAACACCTAGAAGTGGGTGCGTGGTTTGGTGATGGAAAAACAAAAACGGCAACAGCCCATCGTCCGCAGGCTGCTCTGTTCTCAGCTCTATGCTGCTGACAGAGCATCACCTGTTCCGCTGCCCGGAAGAAGGCCATCCATGGCTACAATATGCAAATGAGGGCCTCTTCCTTTATTCTGTTGTTGAACCCAATTAAGGAAGCCCCAGCAAGCTGGAGCATGCAAAAATTGCCACAAAACTCAGTTTTGCTCCTCTCCACGGAAATCTTTAGTAAAAGGCGAAAGATTTTTACGTTCTGAAGAGAAGCCAGGGTATACTGGGCAAGGGCCTCCTCCCGACCTACCACCATGGCAGCAGCCCGCACTTGGCCCAGGGAGAGCACCTAGAAGTGGGTGCGTGGTTTGGTAATGGAAAAACAAAAACGGCAACAGCCCATCATCCGCAGGCTGCTCTGTTCTCAGCTCTATGCTGCTGACAGAGCATCACCTGTTCCGCTGCCCGGAAGAAGGCCATCCATGGCTACAATATGCAAATGAGGGCCTCCTCCCAGCAACCCCAGGGTTCAGTCTCCGACCGAAACCCCACCCACCCATTCCTTTATTCTGTTGTTGAACCCAACTAAGGCTACGTTCACATTTGCGTTGTGCACCGCAGCGTCGGCGCCGCAACGCACAACGCAAATAAAAACGCAGCAAAACGCATGCACAACGCTGCGTTTTGCGCCGCATGCGTCGTTTTTTTCATTGAATTTGGACGCAGCAAAAATGCAACTTGCTGCGTCCTCTGCGCCCCGACGCGGGCGCCGCAGCGACGCATGCGGGGCAAAACGCAAGTGCGCCGCATGTCCATGCGCCCCCATGTTAAATATAGGGGCGCATGACGCATGCGGCGCCGCTGCGGCGAGGACCGCAAATGTGAACGTAGCCTAAGGAAGCCCCAGCAAGCTGGAGCATGCAAAAATTGCCACAAAACTCAGTTTTGCTCCTCTCCACGGAAACCTTTAGTAAAAGGCGAAAGATTTTTACGCTCTGAAGAGAAGGCAGAGTATACTGGGCAAGGGCCTCCTCCCGACCTACCACCATGGCAGCAGCCCTCACTTGGCCCAGGGAGAACACCTAGAAGTGGGTGCGTGGTTTGGTGATGGAAAAACAAAAACGGCAACAGCCCATCGTCCGCAGGCTGCTCTGTTCTCAGCTCTATGCTGCTGACAGAGCATCACCTGTTCCGCTGCCCGGAAGAAGGCCATCCATGGCTACAATATGCAAATGAGGGCCTCTTCCTTTATTCTGTTGTTGAACCCAATTAAGGAAGCCCCAGCAAGCTGGAGCATGCAAAAATTGCCACAAAACTCAGTTTTGCTCCTCTCCACGGAAATCTTTAGTAAAAGGCGAAAGATTTTTACGTTCTGAAGAGAAGCCAGGGTATACTGGGCAAGGGCCTCCTCCCGACCTACCACCATGGCAGCAGCCCGCACTTGGCCCAGAGAGAGCACCTTGAAGTGGGTGCGTGGTTTGGTGATGGAAAAACAAAAATGGCAACAGCCCATCATCCGCAGGCTGCTCTGTTCTCAGCTCTATGCTGCTGACAGAGCATCACCTGTTCCGCTGCCCGGAAGAAGGCCATCCATGGCTACAATATGCAAATGAGGGCCTCTTCCCAGCAACCCCAGGGTTCAGTCTCCCACCGAAACCCCACCCACCCATTCCTTTATTCTGTTGTTGAACCCATTTATGGATGCCCCAGCAAGCTGGAGCATGCAAAAATTGCCACAAACCTCAGTTTTGCTCCTCTCCACGGAAATCTTTAGTAAAAGGCGAAAGATTTTTACGTTCTGAAGAGAAGGCAGAGTATACTGGGCAAGGGCCTCCTCCCGACCTACCACCATGGCAGCAGCCCTCACTTGGCCCAGGGAGAACACCTAGAAGTGGGTGCGTGGTTTGGTGATGGAAAAACAAAAACGGCAACAGCCCATCGTCCGCAGGCTGCTCTGTTCTCAGCTCTATGCTGCTGACAGAGCATCACCTGTTCCGCTGCCCGGAAGAAGGCCATCCATGGCTACAATATGCAAATGAGGGCCTCTTCCTTTATTCTGTTGTTGAACCCAATTAAGGAAGCCCCAGCAAGCTGGAGCATGCAAAAATTGCCACAAAACTCAGTTTTGCTCCTCTCCACGGAAATCTTTAGTAAAAGGCGAAAGATTTTTACGTTCTGAAGAGAAGCCAGGGTATACTGGGCAAGGGCCTCCTCCCGACCTACCACCATGGCAGCAGCCCGCACTTGGCCCAGGGAGAGCACCTAGAAGTGGGTGCGTGGTTTGGTAATGGAAAAACAAAAACGGCAACAGCCCATCATCCGCAGGCTGCTCTGTTCTCAGCTCTATGCTGCTGACAGAGCATCACCTGTTCCGCTGCCCGGAAGAAGGCCATCCATGGCTACAATATGCAAATGAGGGCCTCTTCCCAGCAACCCCAGGGTTCAGTCTCCCACCGAAACCCCACCCACCCATTCCTTTATTCTGTTGTTGAACCCAATTAAGGATGCCCCAGCAAGCTTGAGCATGCAATAATTGCCACAAACCTCAGTTTTGCTCCTCTGCACGGAAATCTTTAGTAAAAGGCGAAAGATTTTTACGCTCTGAAGAGAAGGCAGAGTATACTGGGCAAGGGCCTCCTCCCGACCTACCACCATGGCAGCAGCCCTCACTTGGCCCAGGGAGAACACCTAGAAGTGGGTGCGTGGTTTGGTGATGGAAAAACAAAAACGGCAACAGCCCATCGTCCGCAGGCTGCTCTGTTCTCAGCTCTATGCTGCTGACAGAGCATCACCTGTTCCGCTGCCCGGAAGAAGGCCATCCATGGCTACAATATGCAAATGAGGGCCTCTTCCTTTATTCTGTTGTTGAACCCAATTAAGGAAGCCCCAGCAAGCTGGAGCATGCAAAAATTGCCACAAAACTCAGTTTTGCTCCTCTCCACGGAAATCTTTAGTAAAAGGCGAAAGATTTTTACGTTCTGAAGAGAAGCCAGGGTATACTGGGCAAGGGCCTCCTCCCGACCTACCACCATGGCAGCAGCCCGCACTTGGCCCAGGGAGAGCACCTAGAAGTGGGTGCGTGGTTTGGTAATGGAAAAACAAAAACGGCAACAGCCCATCATCCGCAGGCTGCTCTGTTCTCAGCTCTATGCTGCTGACAGAGCATCACCTGTTCCGCTGCCCGGAAGAAGGCCATCCATGGCTACAATATGCAAATGAGGGCCGCTTCCCAGCAACCCCAGGGTTCAGTCTCCCACCGAAACCCCACCCACCCATTCCTTTATTCTGTTGTTGAACCCAATTAAGGAAGCCCCAGCATGCTGGAGCATGCAAAAATTGCCACAAAACTCAGTTTTGCTCCTCTCCACGGAAATCTTTAGTAAAAGGCGAAAGATTTTTACGTTCTGAAGAAAAGCCAGAGTATACTGGGCAAGGGCCTCCTCCCGACCTACCACCATGGCAGCAGCCCTCACTTGGCCCAGGGAGAGCACCTAGAAGTGGGTGCGTGGTTTGGTGATGGAAAAACAAAAACAGCAACAGCCCATCGTCCGCAGGCTGCTCTGTTCTCAGCTCTATGCTGCTGACAGAGCATCACCTGTTCCGCTGCCCGGAAGAAGGCCATCCATGGCTACAATATGCAAATGAGGGCCTCTGCCCATCAACCCCAGGGTTCAGTCTCCCACCGAAACCCCACCCACCCATTCCTTTAGTCTGTTGTTGAACCCAATTAAGGAAGCCCCAGCAAGCTGGAGCATGCAAAAATTGCCACAAAACTCAGTTTTGCTCCTCTCCACGGAAATCTTTAGTAAAAGGCGAAAGATTTTTACGTTCTGAAGAGAAGCTGGAGTATACTGGGCAAGGGCCTCCTCCCGACCTACCACCATGGCAGCAGCCCTCACTTGGCCCAGGGAGAGCAACTAGAAGTGGGTGTGTGGTTTGGTGATGGAAAAACAAAAACGGCAACAGCCCATCGTCCGCAGGCTGCTCTGTTCTCAGCTCTATGCTGCTGACAGAGCATCACCTGTTCCGCTGCCCGGAAGAAGGCCATCCATGGCTACAATATGCAAATGAGGGCCTCTTCCCAGCAACCCCAGGGTTCAGTCTCCGACCGAAACCCCACCCACCCATTCCTTTATTCTGTTGTTGAACCCAACTAAGGAAGCCCCAGCAAGCTGGAGCATGCAAAAATTGCCACAAAACTCAGTTTTGCTCCTCTCCACAGAAATCTTTAGTAAAAGGCGAAAGATTTTTACGTTATGAGAAGAAGCCAGAGTAGACTGGGCAAGGGCCTCCTCCCGACCTACCACCATGGCAGCAGCCCTCACTTGGCCCAGGGCGAGCACCTAGAAGTGGGTGCGTGATTTGGTGATGGAAAAACAAAAACGGCAACAGCCCATCGTCCACAGGCTGCTCTGTTCTCAGCTCTATGCTGCTGACAGAGCATCACCTGTTCCGCTGCCCGGAAGAAGGCCATCCATGGCTACAATATGCAAATGAGGGCCTCTTCCCAGCAACCCCAGGGTTCAGTCTCCCACCGAAACCCCACCCACCCATTCCTTTATTCTGTTGTTGAACCCAATTAAGGAAGCCCCAGCAAGCTGGAGCATGCAAAAATTGCCACAAAACTCAGTTTTGCTCCTCTCCACGGAAATCTTTAGTAAAAGGCGAAAGATTTTTACGTTCTGAAGAGAAGCCAGAGTATACTGGGCAAGGGCCTCCTCCCGACCTACCACCATGGCAGCAGCCCTCACTTGGCCCAGGGAGAGCACCTAGAAGTGGGTGCGTGGTTTGGTGATGGAAAAACAAAAACAGCAACAGCCCATCGTCCGCAGGCTGCTCTGTTCTCAGCTCTATGCTGCTGACAGAGCATCACCTGTTCCGCTGCCCGGAAGAAGGCCATCCATGGCTACAATATGCAAATGAGGGCCTCTGCCCAGCAACCCCAGGGTTCAGTCTCCCACCGAAACCCCACCCACCCATTCCTTTATTCTGTTGTTGAACCCAATTAAGGAAGCCCCAGCAAGCTGGAGCATGCAAAAATTGCCACAAAACTCAGTTTTGCTCCTCTCCACGGAAATCTTTAGTAAAAGGCGAAAGATTTTTACGTTCTGAAGAGAAGCCGGAGTATACTGGGCAAGGGCCTCCTCCCGACCTACCACCATGGCAGCAGCCCTCACTTGGCCCAGGGAGAGCAACTAGAAGTGGGTGCGTGGTTTGGTGATGGAAAAACAAAAACGGCAACAGCCCATCGTCCGCAGGCTGCTCTGTTCTCAGCTCTATGCTGCTGACAGAGCATCACCTGTTCCGCTGCCCGGAAGAAGGCCATCCATGGCTACAATATGCAAATGAGGGCCTCCTCCCAGCAACCCCAGGGTTCAGTCTCCGACCGAAACCCCACCCACCCATTCCTTTATTCTGTTGTTGAACCCAACTAAGGAAGCCCCAGCAAGCTGAAGCATGCAAAAATTGCCAAAAAACTCAGTTTTGCTCCTCTCCACGGAAATCTTTAGTAAAAGGCGAAAGATTTTTACGTTATGAGGAGAAGCCAGAGTACACTGGGCAAGGGCCTCCTCCCGACCTACCACCATGGAAGCAGCCCTCACTTGGCCCAGGGAGAGCACCTAGAAGTGGGTGCGTGGTTTGGTGATGGAAAAACAAAAACGGCAACAGCCCATCGTCCACAGGCTGCTCTGTTCTCAGCTCTATGCTGCTGACAGAGCATCACCTGTTCCGCTGCCCGGAAGAAGGCCAACCATGGCTACAATATGCAAATGAGGGCCTCTTCCCAGCAACCCCAGGGTTCAGTCTCCCACCGAAACCCCACCCACCCATTCCTTTATTCTGTTGTTGAACCTAATTAAGGAAGCCCCAGCAAGCTGGAGCATGCAAAAATTGCCACAAAACTCAGTTTTGCTCCTCTCCACGGAAATCTTTAGTAAAAGGCGAAAGATTTTTACGTTCTGAAGAGAAGCCAGGGTATACTGGGCAAGGGCCTCCTCCCGACCTACCACCATGGCAGCAGCCCGCACTTGGCCCAGTGAGAGCACCTAGAAGTGGGTGCGTGGTTTGGTAATGGAAAAACAAAAACGGCAACAGCCCATCATCCGCAGGCTGCTCTGTTCTCAGCTCTATGCTGCTGACAGAGGATCACCTGTTCCGCTGCCCGGAAGAAGGCCATCCATGGCTACAATATGCAAATGAGGGCCTCTTCCCAGCAACCCCAGGGTTCAGTCTCCCACCGAAACCCCACCCACCCATTCCTTTATTCTGTTGTTGAACCCAATTAAGGAAGCCCCAGCAAGCTGGAGCATGCAAAAATTGCCACAAACCTCAGTTTTGCTCCTCTCCACAGAAATCTTTAGTAAAAGGCGAAAGATTTTTACGTTCTGAAGAGAAGCCAGAGTGTACTGGGCAAGGGCCTCCTCCCGACCTACCACCATGGCAGCAGCCCTCACTTGGCCCAGGGAGAGCACCTAGAAGTGGGTGCGTGGTTTGGTGATGGAAAAACAAAAACGGCAACAGCCCATCATCCGCAGGCTGCTCTGTTCTCAGCTCTATGCTGCTGACAGAGCATCACCTGTTCCGCTGCCCGGAAGAAGGCCATCCATGGCTACAATATGCAAATGAGGGCCTCTTCCCAGCAACCCCAGGGTTCAGTCTCCCACCGAAACCCCACCCACCCATTCATTTATTCTGTTGTTGAACCCAATTAAGGATGCCCCAGCAAGCTGGAGCATGCAAAAATTGCCACAAACCTCAGTTTTGCTCCTCTCCACGGAAATCTTTAGTAAAAGGCGAAAGATTTTTACGTTCTGAAGAGAAGGCAGAGTATCCTGGGCAAGAGCCTCCTCCCGACCTACCACCATGGCAGCAGCCCTCACTTGGCCCAGGGAGAACACCTAGAAGTGGGTGCGTGGTTTGGTAATGGAAAAACAAAAACGGCAACAGCCCATCATCCGCAGGCTGCTCTGTTCTCAACTCTATGCTGCTGACAGAGGATCACCTGTTCCGCTGCCCGGAAGAAGGCCATCCATGGCTACAATATGCAAATGAGGGCCTCTTCCCAGCAACCCCAGGGTTCAGTCTCCCACCGAAACCCCACCCACCCATTCCTTTATTCTGTTGTTGAACCCAATTAAGGAAGCCCCAGCAAGCTGGAGCATGCAAAAATTGCCACAAACCTCAGTTTTGCTCCTCTCCACGGAAATCTTTAGTAAAAGGCGAAAGATTTTTACGTTCTGAAGAGAAGCTAGAGTGTACTGGGCAAGGGCCTCCTCCCGACCTACCACCATGGCAGCAGCCCTCACTTGGCCCAGGGAGAGCACCTAGAAGTGGGTGCGTGGTTTGGTGATGGAAAAACAAAAACGGCAACAGCCCATCATCCGCAGGCTGCTCTGTTCTCAGCTCTATGCTGCTGACAGATCATCACCTGTTCCGCTGACCGGAAGAAGGCCATCCATGGCTACAATATGCAAATGAGGGCCTCTTCCCAGCAACCCCAGGGTTCAGTCTCCCACCGAAACCCCACCCACCCATTCCTTTATTCTGTTGTTGAACCCAATTAAGGATGCCCCAGCAAGCTGGAGCATGCAAAAATTGCCACAAACCTCAGTTTTGCTCCTCTCCACGGAAATCTTTAGTAAAAGGCGAAAGATTTTTACGTTCTGAAGAGAAGGCAGAGTATACTGGGCAAGAGCCTCCTCCCGACCTACCACCATGGCAGCAGCCCTCACTTGGCCCAGGGAGAACACCTAGAAGTGGGTGTGTGGTTTGGTGATGGAAAAACAAAAACGGCAACAGCCCATCGTCCGCAGGCTGCTCTGTTCTCAGCTCTATGCTGCTGACAGAGCATCACCTGTTCCACTGCCCGGAAGAAGGCCATCCATGGCTACAATATGCAAATGAGGGCCTCTTCCTTTATTCTGTTGTTGAACCCAATTAAGGAAGCCCCAGCAAGCTGGAGCATGCAAAAATTGCCACAAAACTCAGTTTTGCTCCTCTCCACGGAAATCTTTAGTAAAAGGCGAAAGATTTTTACATTCTGAAGAGAAGCCAGGGTATACTGGGCAAGGGCCTCCTCCCGACCTACCACCATGGCAGCAGCCCGCACTTGGCCCAGGGAGAGCACCTAGAAGTGGGTGCGTGGTTTGGTAATGGAAAAACAAAAACGGCAACAGCCCATCATCCGCAGGCTGCTCTGTTCTCAGCTCTATGCTGCTGACAGAGCATCACCTGTTCCGCTGCCCGGAAGAAGGCCATCCATGGCTACAATATGCAAATGAGGGCCGCTTCCCAGCAACCCCAGGGTTCAGTCTCCCACCGAAACCCCACCCACCCATTCCTTTATTCTGTTGTTGAACCCAATTAAGGAAGCCCCAGCAAGCTGGAGCATGCAAAAATTGCCACAAAACTCAGTTTTGCTCCTCTCCACGGAAATCTTTAATAAAAGGCGAAAGATTTTTACGTTCTGAAGAGAAGCTAGAGTATACTGGGCAAGGGCCTCCTCCCGACCTACCACCATGGCAGCAGCCCTCACTTGGCCCAGGGAGAGCACCTAGAAGTGGGTGCGTGGTTTGGTGATGGAAAAACAAAAACAGCAACAGCCCATCGTCCGCAGGCTGCTCTGTTCTCAGCTCTATGCTGCTGACAGAGCATCACCTGTTCCGCTGCCCGGAAGAAGGCCATCCATGGCTACAATATGCAAATGAGGGCCTCTGCCCAGCAACCCCAGGGTTCAGTCTCCCACCGAAACCCCACCCACCCATTCCTTTATTCTGTTGTTGAACCCAATTAAGGAAGCCCCAGCAAGCTGGAGCATGCAAAAATTGCCACAAAACTCAGTTTTGCTCCTCTCCACGGAAATCTTTAGTAAAAGGCGAAAGATTTTTACGTTCTGAAGAGAAGCTGGAGTATACTGGGCAAGGGCCTCCTCCCGACCTACCACCATGGCAGCAGCCCTCACTTGGCCCAGGGAGAGCAACTAGAAGTGGGTGCGTGGTTTGGTGATGGAAAAACAAAAACGGCAACAGCCCATCGTCCGCAGGCTGCTCTGTTCTCAGCTCTATGCTGCTGACAGAGCATCACCTGTTCCGCTGCCCGGAAGAAGGCCATCCATGGCTCCAATATGCAAATGAGGGCCTCTGCCCAGCAACCCCAGGGTTCAGTCTCCCACCGAAACCCCACCCACCCATTCCTTTATTCTGTTGTTGAACCCAATTAAGGAAGCCCCAGCAAGCTGGAGCATGCAATAATTGCCACAAAACTCAGTTTTGCTCCTCTCCACGGAAATCTTTAGTAAAAGGCGAAAGATTTTTACGTTCTGAAGAGAAGCTGGAGTATTCTGGGCAAGGGCCTCCTCCCGACCTACCACCATGGCAGCAGCCCTCACTTGGCCCAGGGAGAGCAACTAGAAGTGGGTGCGTGGTTTGGTGATGGAAAAACAAAAACGGCAACAGCCCATCGTCCGCAGGCTGCTCTGTTCTCAGCTCTATGCTGCTGACAGAGCATCACCTGTTCCGCTGCCCGGAAGAAGGCCATCCATGGCTACAATATGCAAATGAGGGCCTCTTCCCAGCAACCCCAGGGTTCAGTCTCCGACCGAAACCCCACCCACCCATTCCTTTATTCTGTTGTTGAACCCAACTAAGGAAGCCCCAGCAAGCTGGAGAATGCAAAAATTGCCACAAAACTCAGTTTTGCTCCTCTCCACGGAAATCTTTAGTAAAAGGCGAAAGATTTTTACGTTATGAGGAGAAGCCAGAGTACACTGGGCAAAGGCCTCCTCCCGACCTACCACCATGGCAGCAGCCCTCACTTGGCCCAGGGAGAGCAACTAGAAGTGGGTGCGTGGTTTGGTGATGGAAAAACAAAAACGGCAACAGCCCATCGTCCACAGGCTGCTCTGTTCTCAGCTCTATGCTGCTGACAGAGCATCACCTGTTCCGCTGCCCGGAAGAAGGCCAACCATGGCTATAATATGCAAATGAGGGCCTCTTCCCAGCAACCCCAGGGTTCAGTCTCCCACCGAAACCCCACCCACCCATTCCTTTATTCTGTTGTTGAACCCAATTAAGGAAGCCCCAGCAAGCTGGAGCATGCAAAAATTGCCACAAAACTCAGTTTTGCTCCTCTCCACGGAAATCTTTAGTAAAAGGCGAAAGATTTTTACGTTCTGAAGAGAAGCCAGGGTATACTGGGCAAGGGCCTCCTCCCGACCTACCACCATGGCAGCAGCCCTCACTTGGCCCAGGGAGAGCACCTAGAAGTGGGTGCGTGGTTTGGTGATGGAAAAACAAAAACGGCAACAGCCCATCATCCGCAGGCTGCTCTGTTCTCAGCTCTATGCTGCTGACAGAGCATCACCTGTTCCGCTGCCCGGAAGAAGGCCATCCATGGCTACAATATGCAAATGAGGGCCTCTGCCCAGCAACCCCAGGGTTCAGTCTCCCACCGAAACCCCACCCACCCATTCCTTTATTCTGTTGTTGAACCCAATTAAGGATGCCCCAGCAAGCTGGAGCATGCAAAAATTGCCACAAACCTCAGTTTTGCTCCTCTCCACGGAAATCTTTAGTAAAAGGCGAAAGATTTTTACGTTCTGAAGAGAAGGCAGAGTATACTGGGCAAGGGCCTCCTCCCGACCTACCACCATGGCAGCAGCCCTCACTTGGCCCAGGGAGAACACCTAGAAGTGGGTGCGTGGTTTGGTGATGGAAAAACAAAAACGGCAACAGCCCATCGTCCGCAGGCTGCTCTGTTCTCAGCTCTATGCTGCTGACAGAGCATCACCTGTTCCGCTGCCCGGAAGAAGGCCATCCATGGCTACAATATGCAAATGAGGGCCTCTTCCCAGCAACCCCAGGGTTCAGTCTCCCACCGAAACCCCACCCATTCCTTTATTCTGTTGTTGAACCCAATTAAGGAAGCCCCAGCAAGCTGGAGCATGCAAAAATTGCCACAAAACTCAGTTTTGCTCTTCTCCACGGAAATCTTTAGTAAAAAGCGAAAGATTTTTACGTTCTGAGGAGAAGCCAGAGTACACTGGGCAAGGGCCTCCTCCCGACCTACCACCATGGCAGCAGCCCTCACTTGGCCCAGGGAGAGCACCTAGAAGTGGGTGCGTGGTTTGGTGATGGAAAAACAAAAACGGCAACAGCCCATCGTCCGCAGGCTGCTCTGTTCTCAGCTCTATGCTGCTGACAGAGCATCACCTGTTCCGCTGCCCGGAAGAAGGCCATCCATGGCTACAATATGCAAATGAGGGCATCTTCCCAGCAACCCCAGGGTTCAGTCTCCCACCGAAACCCCACCCACCCATTCCTTTATTCTGTTGTTGAACCCAATTAAGGAAGCCCCAGCAAGATGGATTATGCAAAAATTGCCACAAAACTCAGTTTTGCTCCTCTCCACGAAAATCTTTAGTAAAAGGCGAAAGATTTTTACGTTCTGAAGAGAAGCTAGAGTATACTGGGCAAGGGCCTCCTCCCGACCTACCACCATGGCAGCAGCCCTCACTTGGCCCAGGGAGAGCACCTAGAAGTGGGTGCGTGGTTTGGTGATGGAAAAACAAAAATGGCAACAGCCCATCGTCCGCAGGCTGCTCTGTTCTCAGCTCTATGCTGCTGACAGAGCATCACCTGTTCCGCTGCCCAGAAGAAGGCCATCCATGGCTACAATATGCAAATGAGGGCCTCTTCCCAGCCACCCCAGGGTTCAGTCTCCCACCGAAACCCCACCCACCCATTCCTTTATTCTGTTGTTGAACCCAATTAAGGAAGCCCCAGCAAGCTGGAGCATGCAAAAATTGCCACAAAACTCAGTTTTGCTCCTCTCCACGAAAATCTTTAGTAAAAGGCGAAAGATTTTTACGTTCTGAAGAAAAGCTAGAGTATACTGGGCAAGGGCCTCCTCCCGACCTACCACCATGGCAGCAGCCCTCACTTGGCCCAGGGAGAGCACCTAGAAGTGGGTGCGTGGTTTGGTGATGGAAAAACAAAAACGGCAACAGCCCATCGTACGCAGGCTGCTCTGTTCTCAGGCTGCTGACAGAGCATCACCTGTTCCGCTGCCCGGAAGAAGGCCATCCATGGCTACAATATGCAAATGAGGGCCTCTTCCCAGCAACCCCAGGGTTCAGTCTCCCACCGAAACCCCACCCACCCATTCCTTTATTCTGTTGTAGAACCCAATTAAGGAAGCCCCAACAAGCTGGAGCATGCAAAAATTGCCACAAAACTCAGTTTTGCTCCTCTCCACGGAAATCTTTAGTAAAAGGTGAAAGATTTTTACGTTCTGAAGATAAACTAGAGTATACGGGGCAAGGGCCTCCTCCCGACCTACCACCATGGCAGCAGCCCTCACTTGGCCCAGGGAGAGCACCTAGAAGTGGGTGCGTGGTTTGGTGATGGAAAAACAAAAACGGCAACAGCCCATCGTCCGCAGGCTGCTCTGTTCTCAGCTCTATGCTGCTGACAGAGCATCACCTGTTCCGCTGCCCGGAAGAAGGCCATCCATGGCTACAATATGCAAATGAGGGCCTCTTCCCAGCAACCCCAGGGTTCAGTCTCCCACCGAAACCCCACCCATTCCTTTATTCTGTTGTTGAACCCAATTAAGGAAGCCCCAGCAAGCTGGAGCATGCAAAAATTGCCACAAAACTCAGTTTTGCTCCTCTCCGCTGAAATCTTTAGTAAAAGGCGAAAGATTTTTACGTGCTGAAGAGAAGCCAGAGTATACTGGGCAAGGGCCTCCTCCTGACCTACCACCATGGCAGCAGCCCTCACTTGGCCCAGGGAGAGCACCTAGAAGTGGGTGCGTGGTTTGGTGATGGAAAAACAAAAACGGCAACAGCCCATCGTCCGCAGGCTGCTCTGTTCTCAGCTCTATGCTGCTGGCAAAGCATCACCTGTTCCGCTGCCCGGAAGAAGGCCATCCATGGCTACAATATGCAAATGAGGGCCTCTTCCCAGCAACCCCAGGGTTCAGTCTCCCACCGAAACCCCACCCACCCATTCCTTTATTCTGTTGTTGAACCCAATTAAGGAAGCCCCAACAAGCTGGAGCATGCAAAAATTGCCACAAAACTCAGTTTTGCTCCTCTCCACGGAAATCTTTAGTAAAAGGTGAAAGATTTTTACGTTCTGAAGATAAACTAGAGTATACGGGGCAAGGGCCTCCTCCCGACCTACCACCATGGCAGCAGCCCTCACTTGGCCCAGGGAGAGCACCTAGAAGTGGGTGCGTGGTTTGGTGATGGAAAAACAAAAACGGCAACAGCCCATCGTCCGCAGGCTGCTCTGTTCTCAGCTCTATGCTGCTGACAGAGCATCACCTGTTCCGCTGCCCGGAAGAAGGCCATCCATGGCTACAATATGCAAATGAGGGCCTCTTCCCAGCAACCCCAGGGTTCAGTCTCCCACCGAAACCCCACCCATTCCTTTATTCTGTTGTTGAACCCAATTAAGGAAGCCCCAGCAAGCTGGAGCATGCAAAAATTGCCACAAAACTCAGTTTTGCTCCTCTCCGCTGAAATCTTTAGTAAAAGGCGAAAGATTTTTACGTGCTGAAGAGAAGCCAGAGTATACTGGGCAAGGGCCTCCTCCTGACCTACCACCATGGCAGCAGCCCTCACTTGGCCCAGGGAGAGCACCTAGAAGTGGGTGCGTGGTTTGGTGATGGAAAAACAAAAACGGCAACAGCCCATCGTCCGCAGGCTGCTCTGTTCTCAGCTCTATGCTGCTGGCAAAGCATCACCTGTTCCGCTGCCCGGAAGAAGGCCATCCATGGCTACAATATGCAAATGAGGGCCTCTTCCCAGCAACCCCAGGGTTCAGTCTCCCACCGAAACCCCACCCACCCATTCCTTTATTCTGTTGTTGAACCCAATTAAGGAAGCCCCAGCAAGCTGGAGCATGCAAAAATTGCCACAAAACTCAGTTTTGCAACTCTCCACGGAAATCTTTAGTAAAAGGCGAAAGATTTTTACGTTCTGAGGAGAAGCTAGAGTACACTGGGCAAGGGCCTCCTCCCTACCTACCACCATGGCAGCAGCCCTCACTTGGCCCAGGGAGAGCACCTAGAAGTGGGTGCGTGGTTTGGTGATGGAAAAACAAAAACGGCAACAACCCATCGTCCACAGGCTGCTTTGTTCTCAGCTCTATGCTGCTGACAGAGCATCACCTGTTCCGCTGCCCGGAAGAAGGCCATCCATGGCTACAATATGCAAATGAGGGCCTCTTCCCAGCAACCCCAGGGTTCAGTCTCCCACCGAAACCCCACCCACCCATTCATTCCTTTATTCTGTTGTTGAACCCAATTAAGGAAGCCCCAGCAAGCTGGAGCATGCAAAAATTGCCACAAAACTCAGTTTTGCTCCTCTCCACGGAAATCTTTAGTAAAAGGAGAAAGATTTTTACGTTCTGAAGAAAAGCCAAAGTACACTGGGCAAGGGCCTCCTCCCGACCTACCACCATGGCAGCAGCCCTCACTTGGCCCAGGGAGAGCACCTAGAAGTGGGTGCGTGGTTTGGTGATGGAAAAACAAAAACGGCAACAGCCCATCGTCCGCAGGCTGCTCTGTTCTCAGCTCTATGCTGCTGACAGAGCATCACCTGTTTCGCTGCCCGGAAGAAGGCCATCCATGGCTACAATATGCAAATGATGGCATCTTCCCAGCAACCCCAGGGTTCAGTCTCCCACCGAAACCCCACCCACCCATTTCTTTATTCTGTTGTTGAACCCAATTAAGGAAGCCCCAGCAAGATGGAGCATGCAAAAATTGCCACAAAACTCAGTTTTGCTCCTCTCCACGAAAATCTTTAGTAAAAGGCGAAAGATTTTTACGTTCTGAAGAGAAGCTAGAGTATACTGGGCAAGGGCCTCCTCCCGACCTACCACCATGGCAGCAGCCCTCACTTGGCCCAGGGAGAGCACCTAGAAGTGGGTGCGTGGTTTGGTGATGGAAAAACAAAAACGGCAACAGCCCATCGTCCGCAGGCTGCTCTGTTCTCAGCTCTATGCTGCTGACAGAGCATCACCTGTTCCGCTGCCCGGAAGAAGGCCATCCATGGCTACAATATGCAAATGAGGGCCTCTTCCCAGCAACCCCAGGGTTCAGTCTCCCACCAAAACCCCACCCACCCATTCCTTTATTCTGTTGTTGAACCCAATTAAGGAAGCCTCAGCAAGCTGGAGCATGCAAAAATTGCCACAAAACTCAGTTTTGCTCCTCTCCACGGAAATCTTTAGTAAAAGGTGAAAGATTTTTACGTTCTGAAGATAAACTAGAGTATACGGGGCAAGGGCCTCCTCCCGACCTACCACCATGGCAGCAGCCCTCACTTGGCCCAGGGAGAGCACCTAGAAGTGGGTGCGTGGTTTGGTGATGGAAAAACAAAAACGGCAACAGCCCATCGTCCGCAGGCTGCTCTGTTCTCAGCTCTATGCTGCTGACAGAGCATCACCTGTTCCGCTGCCCGGAAGAAGGCCATCCATGGCTACAACATGCAAATGAGAGCCTCTTCCCAGCAACCCCAGGGTTCAGTCTCCCACCGAAACCCCACCCATTCCTTTATTCTGTTGTTGAACCCAATTAAGGAAGCCCCAGCAAGCTGGAGCATGCAAAAATTGCCACAAAACTCAGTTTTGCTCCTCTCCACGGAAAACTTTAGTAAAAGGCGAAAGATTTTTACGTTCTGAGGAGAAGCCAGAGTACACTGGGCAAGGGCCTCCTCCCGACCTACCACCATGGCAGCAGCCCTCACTTGGCCCAGGGAGAGCACCTAGAAGTGGGTGCGTGGTTTGGTGATGGAAAAACAAAAACGGCAACAGCCCATCGTCCGCAGGCTGCTCTGTTCTCAGCTCTATGCTGCTGACAGAGCATCACCTGTTCCGCTGCCCGGAAGAAGGCCATCCATGGCTACAATATGCAAATGAGGGCATCTTCCCAGCAACCCCAGGGTTCAGTCTCCCACCGAAACCCCACCCACCCATTCCTTTATTCTGTTGTTGAACCCAATTAAGGAAGCCCCAGCAAGATGGATTATGCAAAAATTGCCACAAAACTCAGTTTTGCTCCTCTCCACGAAAATCTTTAGTAAAAGGCGAAAGATTTTTACGTTCTGAAGAGAAGCCAGAGTATACTGGGCAAGGGCCTCCTCCCGACCTACCACCATGGCAGCAGCCCTCACTTGGCCCAGGGAGAGCACCTAGAAGTGGGTGCGTGGTTTGGTGATGGAAAAACAAAAACGGCAACAGCCCATCGTCCGCAGGCTGCTCTGTTCTCAGCTCTATGCTGCTGGCAAAGCATCACCTGTTCCGCTGCCCGGAAGAAGGCCATCCATGGCTACAATATGCAAATGAGGGCCTCTTCCCAGCAACCCCAGGGTTCAGTCTCCCACCGAAACCCCACCCACCCATTCCTTTATTCTGTTGTTGAACCCAATTAAGGAAGCCCCAGCAAGCTGGAGCATGCAAAAATTGCCACAAAACTCAGTTTTGCTCCTCTCCACGGAAAACTTTAGTAAAAGGCGAAAGATTTTTACGTTCTGAGGAGAAGCCAGAGTACACTGGGCAAGGGCCTCCTCCCGACCTACCACCATGGCAGCAGCCCTCACTTGGCCCAGGGAGAGCACCTAGAAGTGGGTGCGTGGTTTGGTGATGGAAAAACAAAAACGGCAACAGCCCATCGTCCGCAGGCTGCTCTGTTCTCAGCTCTATGCTGCTGGCAAAGCATCACCTGTTCCGCTGCCCGGAAGAAGGCCATCCATGGCTACAATATGCAAATGAGGGCCTCTTCCCAGCAACCCCAGGGTTCAGTCTCCCACCGAAACCCCACCCACCCATTCCTTTATTCTGTTGTTGAACCCAATTAAGGAAGCCCCAGCAAGCTGGAGCATGCAAAAATTGCCACAAAACTCAGTTTTGCTCCTGTCCACGGAAAACTTTAGTAAAAGGCGAAAGATTTTTACGTTCTGAGGAGAAGCCAGAGTACACTGGGCAAGGGCCTCCTCCCGACCTACCACCATGGCAGCAGCCCTCACTTGGCCCAGGGAGAGCACCTAGAAGTGGGTGCGTGGTTTGGTGATGGAAAAACAAAAACGGCAACAGCCCATCGTCCGCAGGCTGCTCTGTTCTCAGCTCTATGCTGCTGACAGAGCATCACCTGTTCCGCTGCCCGGAAGAAGGCCATCCATGGCTACAATATGCAAATGAGGGCATCTTCCCAGCAACCCCAGGGTTCAGTCTCCCACCGAAACCCCACCCACCCATTCCTTTATTCTGTTGTTGAACCCAATTAAGGAAGCCCCAGCAAGATGGATTATGCAAAAATTGCCACAAAACTCAGTTTTGCTCCTCTCCACGAAAATCTTTAGTAAAAGGCGAAAGATTTTTACGTTCTGAAGAGAAGCCAGAGTATACTGGGCAAGGGCCTCCTCCCGACCTACCACCATGGCAGCAGCCCTCACTTGGCCCAGGGAGAGCACCTAGAAGTGGGTGCGTGGTTTGGTGATGGAAAAACAAAAACGGCAACAGCCCATCGTCCGCAGGCTGCTCTGTTCTCAGCTCTATGCTGCTGACAGAGCATCACCTGTTCCGCTGCCCGGAAGAAGGCCATCCATGGCTACAATATGCAAATGAGGGCCTCTTCCCAGCCACCCCAGGGTTCAGTCTCCCACCGAAACCCCACCCACCCATTCCTTTATTCTGTTGTTGAACCCAATTAAGGAAGCCCCAGCAAGCTGGAGCATGCAAAAATTGCCACAAAACTCAGTTTTGCTCCTCTCCACGGAAATCTTTAGTAAAAGGCGAAAGATTTTTACGTTCTGAAGAGAAGCTAGGGTATACTGGGCAAGGGCCTCCTCCCGACCTACCACCATGGCAGCAGCCCTCACTTGGCCCAGGGAGAGCACCTAGAAGTGGGTGCGTGGTTTGGTGATGGAAAAACAAAAACGGCAACAGCCCATCGTACGCAGGCTGCTCTGTTCTCAGGCTGCTGACAGAGCATCACCTGTTCCGCTGCCCGGAAGAAGGCCATCCATGGCTACAATATGCAAATGAGGGCCTCTTCCCAGCAACCCCAGGGTTCAGTCTCCCACCGAAACCCCACCCATTCCTTTATTCTGTTGTTGAACCCAATTAAGGCTACGTTCACACTTGCGTTGTGCGCCGCAGCGTCGGCGCCGCAACGCACAACGAAAATAAAAACGCAGCAAAACGCATGCACAACGCTGCATTTTGCGCCGCATGCGTCGTTTTTTTCATTGAATTTGGACGCAGCAAAAATGCAACTTGCTGCGTCCTCTGCGCCCCGACGCGGGCGCCGCAGCGACGCATGCGGCGCAAAACGCAAGTGCGCCGCATGTCCATGCGCCCCCATGTTAAATATAGGGTCGCATGACGCATGCGGCGCCGCTGCGGCGCCCGACGCTGCGGCGAGGACCGCAAATGTGAACGTAGCCTAAGGAAGCCCCAGCAAGCTGGAGCATGCAAAAATTGCCACAAAACTCAGTTTTGCTCCTCTCCACAGAAATCTTTAGTAAAAGGCGAAAGATTTTTACGTTCTGAAGAGAAGCCAGAGTACACTGGGCAAGGGCCTCCTCCCGACCTACCACCATGGCAGCAGCCCTCACTTGGCCCAGGGAGAGCACCTAGAAGTGGGTGCATGGTTTGGTGATGGAAAAACAAAAACGGCAACAGCCCATCGTCCGCAGGCTGCTCTGTTCTCAGCTCTATGCTGCTGACAGAGCATCACCTGTTCCGCTGCCCGGAAGAAGGCCATGCATGGCTACAATATGTAAATGAGAGCCTCTTCCCAGCAACCCCAGGGTTCAGTCTCCCACCGAAACCCCACCCACCCATTCCTTTATTCTGTTGTTGAACCCAATTAAGGAAGCCGCAGCAAGCTGGAGCATGCAAAAATTGCCACAAAACTCAGTTTTGCTCCTCTCCACGGAAATCTTTAGTAAAAGGCGAAAGATTTTTACATTCTGAAGAGAAGCCGGAGTGTACTGGGCAAGGGCCTCCTCCCGACCTACCACCATGGCAGCAGCCCTCACTTGGCCCAGGGAGAGCACCTAGAAGTGGGTGCGTGGTTTGGTGATGGAAAAACAAAAACGGCAACAGCCCATCATCCGCAGGCTGCTCTGTTCTCAGCTCTATGCTGCTGACAGAGCATCACCTGTTCCGCTGCCCGGAAGAAGGCCATCCATGGCTACAATATGCAAATGAGGGCCTCTTCCCAGCAACCCCAGGGTTCAGTCTCCCACCGAAACCCCACCCACCCATTCCTTTATTCTGTTGTTGAACCCAATTAAGGATGCCCCAGCAAGCTGGAGCATGCAAAAATTGCCACAAACCTCAGTTTTGCTCCTCTCCACGGAAATCTTTAGTAAAAGGCGAAAGATTTTTACGTTCTGAAGAGAAGGCAGAGTATACTGGGCAAGGGCCTCCTCCCGACCTACCACCATGGCAGCAGCCCTCACTTGGCCCAGGGAGAACACCTAGAAGTGGGTGCGTGGTTTGGTGATGGAAAAACAAAAACGGCAACAGCCCATCGTCCGCAGGCTGCTCTGTTCTCAGCTCTATGCTGCTGACAGAGCATCACCTGTTCCGCTGCCCGGAAGAAGGCCATCCATGGCTACAATATGCAAATGAGGGCCTCTTCCTTTATTCTGTTGTTGAACCCAATTAAGGAAGCCCCAGCAAGCTGGAGCATGCAAAAATTGCCACAAAACTCAGTTTTGCTCCTCTCCACGGAAATCTTTAGTAAAAGGCGAAAGATTTTTACGTTCTGAAGAGAAGCCAGGGTATACTGGGCAAGGGCCTCCTCCCGACCTACCACCATGGCAGCAGCCCGCACTTGGCCCAGGGAGAGCACCTAGAAGTGGGTGCGTGGTTTGGTAATGGAAAAACAAAAACGGCAACAGCCCATCATCCGCAGGCTGCTCTGTTCTCAGCTCTATGCTGCTGACAGAGCATCACCTGTTCCGCTGCCCGGAAGAAGGCCATCCATGGCTACAATATGCAAATGAGGGCCTCTGCCCAGCAACCCCAGGGTTCAGTCTCCCACCGAAACCCCACCCACCCATTCCTTTATTCTGTTGTTGAACCCAATTAAGGAAGCCCCAGCAAGCTGGAGCATGCAAAAATTGCCACAAAACTCAGTTTTGCTCCTCTCCACGGAAATCTTTAGTAAAAGGCGAAAGATTTTTACGTTGTGAAGAGAAGCCAGAGTATACTGGGCAAGGGCCTCCTCCCGACCTACCACTATGGCAGCAGCCCTCACTTGGCCCAGGGAGAGCAACTAGAAGTGGGTGCGCGGTTTGGTGATGGAAAAACAAAAACGGCAACAGCCCATCGTCCGCAGGCTGCTCTGTTCTCAGCTCTATGCTGCTGACAGAGCATCACCTGTTCCGCTGCCCGGAAGAAGGCCATCCATGGCTACAATATGCAAATGAGGGCCTCTTCCCAGCAACCCCAGGGTTCAGTTTCCGACCGAAACCCCACCCACCCATTCCTTTATTCTGTTGTTGAACCCAACTAAGGAAGCCCCAGCAAGCTGGAGCATGCAAAAATTGCCACAAAACTCAGTTTTGCTCCTCTCCACGGAAATCTTTAGTAAAAGGCAAAAGATTTTTACGTTATGAGGAGAAGCCAGAGTACACTGGACAAGGGCCTCCTCCCGACCTACCACCATGGCAGCAGCCCTCACTTGGCCCAGGGAGAGCACCTAGAAGTGGGTGCGTGGTTTGGTGTTGGAAAAACAAAAACGGCAACAGCCCATCGTCCACAGGCTGCTCTGTTCTCAGCTCTATGCTGCTGACAGAGCATCACCTGTTCCGCTGCCCGGAAGAAGGCCAACCATGGCTACAATATGCAAATGAGGGCCTCTTCCCAGCAACCCCAGGGTTCAGTCTCCCACCGAAACCCCACCCACCCATTCCTTTATTCTGTTGTTGAACCCAATTAAGGAAGCCCCAGCAAGCTGGAGCATGCAAAAATTGCCACAAAACTCAGTTTTGCTCCTCTCCACGGAAATCTTTAGTAAAAGGCAAAAGATTTTTACGTTCTGAAGAGAAGCCAGGGTATACTGGGCAAGGGCCTCCTCCCGACCTACCACCATGGCAGCAGCCCGCACTTGGCCCAGTGAGAGCACCTAGAAGTGGGTGCGTGGTTTGGTAATGGAAAAACAAAAACGGCAACAGCCCATCATCCGCAGGCTGTTCTGTTCTCAGCTCTATGCTGCTGACAGAGGATCACCTGTTCCGCTGCCCGGAAGAAGGCCATCCATGGCTACAATATGCAAATGAGGGCCTCTTCCCAGCAACCCCAGGGTTCAGTCTCCCACCGAAACCCCACCCACCCATTCCTTTATTCTGTTGTTGAACCCAATTAAGGAAGCCCCAGCAAGCTGGAGCATGCAAAAATTGCCACAAAACTCAGTTTTGCTCCTCTACACGGAAATCTTTAGTAAAAGGCGAAAGATTTTTACGTTCTGAAGAGAAGCTAGAGTGTACTGGGCAAGGGCCTCCTCCCGACCTACCACCATGGCAGCAGCCCTCACTTGGCCCAGGGAGAGCACCTAGAAGTTGGTGCGTGGTTTGGTGATGGAAAAACAAAAACGGCAACAGCCCATCATCCGCAGGCTGCTCTGTCCTCAGCTCTATGCTGCTGACAGAGCATCACCTGTTCCGCTGCCCGGAAGAAGGCCATCCATGGCTACAATATGCAAATGAGGGCCTCTTCCCAGCAACCCCAGGGTTCAGTCTCCCACCGAAACCCCACCCACCCATTCCTTTATTCTGTTGTTGAACCCAATTAAGGATGCCCCAGCAAGCTGGAGCATGCAAAAATTGCCACAAACCTCAGTTTTGCTCCTCTCCACGGAAATCTTTAGTAAAAGGCGAAAGATTTTTACGTTCTGAAGAGAAGGCAGAGTATACTGGGCAAGGGCCTCCTCCCGACCTACCACCATGGCAGCAGCCCTCACTTGGCCCAGGGAGAACACCTAGAAGTGGGTGCGTGGTTTGGTTATGGAAAAACAAAAACGGCAACAGCCCATCGTCCGCAGGCTGCTCTGTTCTCAGCTCTATGCTGCTGACAGAGCATCACCTGTTCCGCTGCCCGGAAGAAGGCCATCCATGGCTACAATATGCAAATGAGGGCCTCTTCCCAGCAACCCCAGGGTTCAGTCTCCCACCGAAACCCCACCCACCCATTCCTTTATTCTGTTGTTGAACCCAATTAAGGAAGCCCCAGCAAGCTGGAGCATGCAAAAATTGCCACAAAACTCAGTTTTGCTCCTCTCCACGGAAATCTTTAGTAAAAGGTGAAAGATTTTTACGTTCTGAAGATCAACTAGAGTATACGGGGCAAGGGCCTCCTCCCGACCTACCACCATGGCAGCAGCCCTCACTTGGCCCAGGGAGAGCACCTAGAAGTGGGTGCGTGGTTTGGTGATGGAAAAACAAAAACGGCAACAGCCCATCGTCCGCAGGCTGCTCTGTTCTCAGCTCTATGCTGCTGACAGAGCATCACCTGTTCCGCTGCCCGGAAGAAGGCCATCCATGGCTACAATATGCAAATGAGGGCCTCTTCCCAGCAACCCCAGGGTTCAGTCTCCCACCGAAACCCCACCCATCCCTTTATTCTGTTGTTGAACACAATTAAGGAAGCCCCAGCAAGCTGGAGCATGCAAAAATTGCCACAAAACTCAGTTTTGCTCCTCTCCGCTGAAATCTTTAGTAAAAGGCGAAATATTTTTACGTTCTGAAGAGAAGCTAGAGTATACTGGGCAAGGGCCTCCTCCCGACCTACCACCATGGCAGCAGCCCTCACTTGGCCCAGGGAGAGCACCTAGAAGTGGGTGCGTGGTTTGGTGATGGAAAAACAAAAACGGCAACAGCCCATCGTCCGCAGGCTGCTCTGTTCTCAGCTCTATGCTGCTGGCAAAGCATCACCTGTTCCGCTGCCCGGAAGAAGGCCATCCATGGCTACAATATGCAAATGAGGGCCTCTTCCCAGCAACCCCAGGGTTCAGTCTCCCACCGAAACCCCACCCACCCATTCCTTTATTCTGTTGTTGAACCCAATTAAGGAAGCCCCAGCAAGCTGGAGCATGCAAAAATTGCCACAAAACTCAGTTTTGCTCCTCTCCACGGAAATCTTTAGTAAAAGGCGAAAGATTTTTACGTTCTGAGGAGAAGCCAGAGTACACTGGGCAAGGGCCTCCTCCCGACCTACCACCATGGCAGCAGCCCTCACTTGGCCCAGGGAGAGCACCTAGAAGTGGGTGCGTGGTTTGGTGATGGAAAAACAAAAACGGCAACAGCCCATCGTCCGCAGGCTGCTCTGTTCTCAGCTCTATGCTGCTGACAGAGCATCACCTGTTCCGCTGCCCGGAAGAAGGCCATCCATGGCTACAATATGCAAATGAGGGCATCTTCCCAGCAACCCCAGGGTTCAGTCTCCCACCGAAACCCCACCCACCCATTCCTTTATTCTGTTGTTGAACCCAATTAAGGAAGCCCCAGCAAGATGGATTATGCAAAAATTGCCACAAAACTCAGTTTTGTTCCCCTCCACGAAAATCTTTAGTAAAAGGCGAAAGATTTTTACGTTCTGAAGAGAAGCCAGAGTATACTGGGCAAGGGCCTCCTCCCGACCTACCACCATGGCAGCAGCCCTCACTTGGCCCAGGGAGAGCACCTAGAAGTGGGTGCGTGGTTTGGTGATGGAAAAACAAAAACGGCAACAGCCCATCGTACGCAGGCTGCTCTGTTCTCAGGCTGCTGACAGAGCATCACCTGTTCCGCTGCCCGGAAGAAGGCCATCCATGGCTACAATATGCAAATGAGGGCCTCTTCCCAGCAACCACAGGGTTCAGTCTCCCACCGAAACCCCACCCACCCATTCCTTTATTCTGTTGTTGAACCCAATTAAGGAAGCCCCAGCAAGCTGGAGCATGCAAAAATTGCCACAAAACTCAGTTTTGCTCCTCTCCATGGAAATCTTTAGTAAAAGGTGAAAGATTTTTACGTTCTGAAGATAAACTAGAGTATACGGGGCAAGGGCCTCCTCCCGACCTACCACCATGGCAGCAGCCCTCACTTGGCCCAGGGAGAGCACCTAGAAGTGGGTGCGTGGTTTGGTGATGGAAAAACAAAAACGGCAACAGCCCATCGTACGCAGGCTGCTCTGTTCTCAGGCTGCTGACAGAGCATCACCTGTTCCGCTGCCCGGAAGAAGGCCATCCATGGCTACAATATGCAAATGAGGGCCTCTTCCCAGCAACCCCAGGGTTCAGTCTCCCACCGAAACCCCACCCATTCCTTTATTCTGTTGTTGAACCCAATTAAGGAAGCCCCAGCAAGCTGGAGCATGCAAAAATTGCCACAAAACTCAGTTTTGCTCCTCTCCGCTGAAATCTTTAGTAAAAGGCGAAAGATTTTTACGTTCTGAAGAGAAGCCAGAGTTTACTGGGCAAGGGCCTCCTCCCGACCTACCACCATGGCAGCAGCCCTCACTTGGCCCAGGGAGAGCACCTAGAAGTGGGTGCGTGGTTTGGTGATGGAAAAACAAAAACGGCAACAGCCCATCGTCCGCAGGCTGCTCTGTTCTCAGCTCTATGCTGCTGGCAAAGCATCACCTGTTCCGCTGCCCGGAAGAAGGCCATCCATGGCTACAATATGCAAATGAGGGCCTCTTCCCAGCAACCACAGGGTTCAGTCTCCCACCGAAACCCCACCCACCCATTCCTTTATTCTGTTGTTGAACCCAATTAAGGAAGCCCCAGCAAGCTGGAGCATGCAAAAATTGCCACAAAACTCAGTTTTGCTCCTCTCCACGGAAATCTTTAGTAAAAGGCGAAAGATTTTTACGTTCTGAGGAGAAGCCAGAGTACACTGGGCAAGGGCCTCCTCCCGACCTACCACCATGGCAGCAGCCCTCACTTGGCCCAGGGAGAGCACCTAGAAGTGGGTGCGTGGTTTGGTGATGGAAAAACAAAAACGGCAACAGCCCATCGTCCGCAGGCTGCTCTGTTCTCAGCTCTATGCTGCTGACAGAGCATCACCTGTTCCGCTGCCCGGAAGAAGGCCATCCATGGCTACAATATGCAAATGAGGGCATCTTCCCAGCAACCCCAGGGTTCAGTCTCCCACCGAAACCCCACCCACCCATTCCTTTATTCTGTTGTTGAACCCAATTAAGGAAGCCCCAGCAAGATGGATTATGCAAAAATTGCCACAAAACTCAGTTTTGTCCCTCTCCACGAAAATCTTTAGTAAAAGGCGAAAGATTTTTACGTTCTGAAGAGAAGCCAGAGTATACTGGGCAAGGGCCTCCTCCCGACCTACCACCATGGCAGCAGCCCTCACTTGGCCCAGGGAGAGCACCTAGAAGTGGGTGCGTGGTTTGGTGATGGAAAAACAAAAACGGCAACAGCCCATCGTACGCAGGCTGCTCTGTTCTCAGGCTGCTGACAGAGCATCACCTGTTCCGCTGCCCGGAAGAAGGCCATCCATGGCTACAATATGCAAATGAGGGCCTCTTCCCAGCAACCCCAGGGTTCAGTCTCCCACCGAAACCCCACCCACCCATTCCTTTATTCTGTTGTTGAACCCAATTAAGGAAGCCCCAGCAAGCTGGAGCATGCAAAAATTGCCACAAAACTCAGTTTTGCTCCTCTCCATGGAAATCTTTAGTAAAAGGTGAAAGATTTTTACGTTCTGAAGATAAACTAGAGTATACGGGGCAAGGGCCTCCTCCCGACCTACCACCATGGCAGCAGCCCTCACTTGGCCCAGGGAGAGCACCTAGAAGTGGGTGCGTGGTTTGGTGATGGAAAAACAAAAACGGCAACAGCCCATCGTCCGCAGGCTGCTCTGTTCTCAGCTCTATGCTGCTGACAGAGCATCACCTGTTCCGCTGCCCGGAAGAAGGCCATCCATGGCTACAATATGCAAATGAGGGCCTCTTCCCAGCAACCCCAGGGTTCAGTCTCCCACCGAAACCCCACCCATTCCTTTATTCTGTTGTTGAACCCAATTAAGGAAGCCCCAGCAAGCTGGAGCATGCAAAAATTGCCACAAAACTCAGTTTTGCTCCTCTCCGCTGAAATCTTTAGTAAAAGGCGAAAGATTTTTACGTTCTGAAGAGAAGCCAGAGTATACTGGGCAAGGGCCTCCTCCCGACCTACCACCATGGCAGCAGCCCTCACTTGGCCCAGGGAGAGCACCTAGAAGTGGGTGCGTGGTTTGGTGATGGAAAAACAAAAACGGCAACAGCCCATCGTCCGCAGGCTGCTCTGTTCTCAGCTCTATGCTGCTGGCAAAGCATCACCTGTTCCGCTGCCCGGAAGAAGGCCATCCATGGCTACAATATGCAAATGAGGGCCTCTTCCCAGCAACCACAGGGTTCAGTCTCCCACCGAAACCCCACCCACCCATTCCTTTATTCTGTTGTTGAACCCAATTAAGGAAGCCCCAGCAAGCTGGAGCATGCAAAAATTGCCACAAAACTCAGTTTTGCTCCTCTCCACGGAAATCTTTAGTAAAAGGCGAAAGATTTTTACGTTCTGAGGAGAAGCCAGAGTAAACTGGGCAAGGGCCTCCTCCCGACCTACCACCATGGCAGCAGCCCTCACTTGGCCCAGGGAGAGCACCTAGAAGTGGGTGCGTGGTTTGGTGATGGAAAAACAAAAACGGCAACAGCCCATCGTCCGCAGGCTGCTCTGTTCTCAGCTCTATGCTGCTGACAGAGCATCACCTGTTCCGCTGCCCGGAAGAAGGCCATCCATGGCTACAATATGCAAATGAGGGCATCTTCCCAGCAACCCCAGGGTTCAGTCTCCCACCGAAACCCCACCCACCCATTCCTTTATTCTGTTGTTGAACCCAATTAAGGAAGCCCCAGCAAGATGGATTATGCAAAAATTGCCACAAAACTCAGTTTTGTTCCTCTCCATGAAAATCTTTAGTAAAAGGCGAAAGATTTTTACGTTCTGAAGGGAAGCCAGAGTATACTGGGCAAGGGCCTCCTCCCGACCTACCACCATGGCAGCAGCCCTCACTTGGCCCAGGGAGAGCACCTAGAAGTGGGTGCGTGGTTTGGTGATGGAAAAACAAAAACGGCAACAGCCCATCGTACGCAGGCTGCTCTGTTCTCAGGCTGCTGACAGAGCATCACCTGTTCCGCTGCCCGGAAGAAGGCCATCCATGGCTACAATATGCAAATGAGGGCCTCTTCCCAGCAACCCCAGGGTTCAGTCTCCCACCGAAACCCCACCCATTCCTTTATTCTGTTGTTGAACCCAATTAAGGAAGCCCCAGCAAGCTGGAGCATGCAAAAATTGCCACAAAACTCAGTTTTGCTCCTCTACACGGAAATCTTTAGTAAAAGGCGAAAGATTTTTACGTTCTGAAGAGAAGCTAGAGTGTACTGGGCAAGGGCCTCCTCCCGACCTACCACCATGGCAGCAGCCCTCACTTGGCCCAGGGAGAGCACCTAGAAGTTGGTGCGTGGTTTGGTGATGGAAAAACAAAAACGGCAACAGCCCATCATCCGCAGGCTGCTCTGTCCTCAGCTCTATGCTGCTGACAGAGCATCACCTGTTCCGCTGCCCGGAAGAAGGCCATCCATGGCTACAATATGCAAATGAGGGCCTCTTCCCAGCAACCCCAGGGTTCAGTCTCCCACCGAAACCCCACCCACCCATTCCTTTATTCTGTTGTTGAACCCAATTAAGGATGCCCCAGCAAGCTGGAGCATGCAAAAATTGCCACAAACCTCAGTTTTGCTCCTCTCCACGGAAATCTTTAGTAAAAGGCGAAAGATTTTTACGTTCTGAAGAGAAGGCAGAGTATACTGGGCAAGGGCCTCCTCCCGACCTACCACCATGGCAGCAGCCCTCACTTGGCCCAGGGAGAACACCTAGAAGTGGGTGCGTGGTTTGGTTATGGAAAAACAAAAACGGCAACAGCCCATCGTCCGCAGGCTGCTCTGTTCTCAGCTCTATGCTGCTGACAGAGCATCACCTGTTCCGCTGCCCGGAAGAAGGCCATCCATGGCTACAATATGCAAATGAGGGCCTCTTCCCAGCAACCCCAGGGTTCAGTCTCCCACCGAAACCCCACCCACCCATTCCTTTATTCTGTTGTTGAACCCAATTAAGGAAGCCCCAGCAAGCTGGAGCATGCAAAAATTGCCACAAAACTCAGTTTTGCTCCTCTCCACGGAAATCTTTAGTAAAAGGTGAAAGATTTTTACGTTCTGAAGATCAACTAGAGTATACGGGGCAAGGGCCTCCTCCCGACCTACCACCATGGCAGCAGCCCTCACTTGGCCCAGGGAGAGCACCTAGAAGTGGGTGCGTGGTTTGGTGATGGAAAAACAAAAACGGCAACAGCCCATCGTCCGCAGGCTGCTCTGTTCTCAGCTCTATGCTGCTGACAGAGCATCACCTGTTCCGCTGCCCGGAAGAAGGCCATCCATGGCTACAATATGCAAATGAGGGCCTCTTCCCAGCAACCCCAGGGTTCAGTCTCCCACCGAAACCCCACCCATCCCTTTATTCTGTTGTTGAACACAATTAAGGAAGCCCCAGCAAGCTGGAGCATGCAAAAATTGCCACAAAACTCAGTTTTGCTCCTCTCCGCTGAAATCTTTAGTAAAAGGCGAAATATTTTTACGTTCTGAAGAGAAGCTAGAGTATACTGGGCAAGGGCCTCCTCCCGACCTACCACCATGGCAGCAGCCCTCACTTGGCCCAGGGAGAGCACCTAGAAGTGGGTGCGTGGTTTGGTGATGGAAAAACAAAAACGGCAACAGCCCATCGTCCGCAGGCTGCTCTGTTCTCAGCTCTATGCTGCTGGCAAAGCATCACCTGTTCCGCTGCCCGGAAGAAGGCCATCCATGGCTACAATATGCAAATGAGGGCCTCTTCCCAGCAACCCCAGGGTTCAGTCTCCCACCGAAACCCCACCCACCCATTCCTTTATTCTGTTGTTGAACCCAATTAAGGAAGCCCCAGCAAGCTGGAGCATGCAAAAATTGCCACAAAACTCAGTTTTGCTCCTCTCCACGGAAATCTTTAGTAAAAGGCGAAAGATTTTTACGTTCTGAGGAGAAGCCAGAGTACACTGGGCAAGGGCCTCCTCCCGACCTACCACCATGGCAGCAGCCCTCACTTGGCCCAGGGAGAGCACCTAGAAGTGGGTGCGTGGTTTGGTGATGGAAAAACAAAAACGGCAACAGCCCATCGTCCGCAGGCTGCTCTGTTCTCAGCTCTATGCTGCTGACAGAGCATCACCTGTTCCGCTGCCCGGAAGAAGGCCATCCATGGCTACAATATGCAAATGAGGGCATCTTCCCAGCAACCCCAGGGTTCAGTCTCCCACCGAAACCCCACCCACCCATTCCTTTATTCTGTTGTTGAACCCAATTAAGGAAGCCCCAGCAAGATGGATTATGCAAAAATTGCCACAAAACTCAGTTTTGTTCCCCTCCACGAAAATCTTTAGTAAAAGGCGAAAGATTTTTACGTTCTGAAGAGAAGCCAGAGTATACTGGGCAAGGGCCTCCTCCCGACCTACCACCATGGCAGCAGCCCTCACTTGGCCCAGGGAGAGCACCTAGAAGTGGGTGCGTGGTTTGGTGATGGAAAAACAAAAACGGCAACAGCCCATCGTACGCAGGCTGCTCTGTTCTCAGGCTGCTGACAGAGCATCACCTGTTCCGCTGCCCGGAAGAAGGCCATCCATGGCTACAATATGCAAATGAGGGCCTCTTCCCAGCAACCCCAGGGTTCAGTCTCCCACCGAAACCCCACCCACCCATTCCTTTATTCTGTTGTTGAACCCAATTAAGGAAGCCCCAGCAAGCTGGAGCATGCAAAAATTGCCACAAAACTCAGTTTTGCTCCTCTCCATGGAAATCTTTAGTAAAAGGTGAAAGATTTTTACGTTCTGAAGATAAACTAGAGTATACGGGGCAAGGGCCTCCTCCCGACCTACCACCATGGCAGCAGCCCTCACTTGGCCCAGGGAGAGCACCTAGAAGTGGGTGCGTGGTTTGGTGATGGAAAAACAAAAACGGCAACAGCCCATCGTCCGCAGGCTGCTCTGTTCTCAGCTCTATGCTGCTGACAGAGCATCACCTGTTCCGCTGCCCGGAAGAAGGCCATCCATGGCTACAATATGCAAATGAGGGCCTCTTCCCAGCAACCCCAGGGTTCAGTCTCCCACCGAAACCCCACCCATTCCTTTATTCTGTTGTTGAACCCAATTAAGGAAGCCCCAGCAAGCTGGAGCATGCAAAAATTGCCACAAAACTCAGTTTTGCTCCTCTCCGCTGAAATCTTTAGTAAAAGGCGAAAGATTTTTACGTTCTGAAGAGAAGCCAGAGTATACTGGGCAAGGGCCTCCTCCCGACCTACCACCATGGCAGCAGCCCTCACTTGGCCCAGGGAGAGCACCTAGAAGTGGGTGCGTGGTTTGGTGATGGAAAAACAAAAACGGCAACAGCCCATCGTCCGCAGGCTGCTCTGTTCTCAGCTCTATGCTGCTGGCAAAGCATCACCTGTTCCGCTGCCCGGAAGAAGGCCATCCATGGCTACAATATGCAAATGAGGGCCTCTTCCCAGCAACCACAGGGTTCAGTCTCCCACCGAAACCCCACCCACCCATTCCTTTATTCTGTTGTTGAACCCAATTAAGGAAGCCCCAGCAAGCTGGAGCATGCAAAAATTGCCACAAAACTCAGTTTTGCTCCTCTCCACGGAAATCTTTAGTAAAAGGCGAAAGATTTTTACGTTCTGAGGAGAAGCCAGAGTACACTGGGCAAGGGCCTCCTCCCGACCTACCACCATGGCAGCAGCCCTCACTTGGCCCAGGGAGAGCACCTAGAAGTGGGTGCGTGGTTTGGTGATGGAAAAACAAAAACGGCAACAGCCCATCGTCCGCAGGCTGCTCTGTTCTCAGCTCTATGCTGCTGACAGAGCATCACCTGTTCCGCTGCCCGGAAGAAGGCCATCCATGGCTACAATATGCAAATGAGGGCATCTTCCCAGCAACCCCAGGGTTCAGTCTCCCACCGAAACCCCACCCACCCATTCCTTTATTCTGTTGTTGAACCCAATTAAGGAAGCCCCAGCAAGATGGATTATGCAAAAATTGCCACAAAACTCAGTTTTGTTCCTCTCCACGAAAATCTTTAGTAAAAGGCGAAAGATTTTTACGTTCTGAAGAGAAGCCAGAGTATACTGGGCAAGGGCCTCCTCCCGACCTACCACCATGGCAGCAGCCCTCACTTGGCCCAGGGAGAGCACCTAGAAGTGGGTGCGTGGTTTGGTGATGGAAAAACAAAAACGGCAACAGCCCATCGTACGCAGGCTGCTCTGTTCTCAGGCTGCTGACAGAGCATCACCTGTTCCGCTGCCCGGAAGAAGGCCATCCATGGCTACAATATGCAAATGAGGGCCTCTTCCCAGCAACCCCAGGGTTCAGTCTCCCACCGAAACCCCACCCATTCCTTTATTCTGTTGTTGAACCCAATTAAGGAAGCCCCAGCAAGCTGGAGCATGCAAAAATTGCCACAAAACTCAGTTTTGCTCCTCTCCGCTGAAATCTTTAGTAAAAGGCGAAAGATTTTTACGTTCTGAAGAGAAGCCAGAGTATACTGGGCAAGGGCCTCCTCCCGACCTACCACCATGGCAGCAGCCCTCACTTGGCCCAGGGAGAGCACCTAGAAGTGGGTGCGTGGTTTGGTGATGGAAAAACAAAAACGGCAACAGCCCATCGTCCGCAGGCTGCTCTGTTCTCAGCTCTATGCTGCTGGCAAAGCATCACCTGTTCCGCTGCCCGGAAGAAGGCCATCCATGGCTACAATATGCAAATGAGGGCCTCTTCCCAGCAACCACAGGGTTCAGTCTCCCACCGAAACCCCACCCACCCATTCCTTTATTCTGTTGTTGAACCCAATTAAGGAAGCCCCAGCAAGCTGGAGCATGCAAAAATTGCCACAAAACTCAGTTTTGCTCCTCTCCACGGAAATCTTTAGTAAAAGGCGAAAGATTTTTACGTTCTGAGGAGAAGCCAGAGTACACTGGGCAAGGGCCTCCTCCCGACCTACCACCATGGCAGCAGCCCTCACTTGGCCCAGGGAGAGCACCTAGAAGTGGGTGCGTGGTTTGGTGATGGAAAAACAAAAACGGCAACAGCCCATCGTCCGCAGGCTGCTCTGTTCTCAGCTCTATGCTGCTGACAGAGCATCACCTGTTCCGCTGCCCGGAAGAAGGCCATCCATGGCTACAATATGCAAATGAGGGCATCTTCCCAGCAACCCCAGGGTTCAGTCTCCCACCGAAACCCCACCCACCCATTCCTTTATTCTGTTGTTGAACCCAATTAAGGAAGCCCCAGCAAGATGGATTATGCAAAAATTGCCACAAAACTCAGTTTTGTTCCTCTCCACGAAAATCTTTAGTAAAAGGCGAAAGATTTTTACGTTCTGAAGAGAAGCCAGAGTATACTGGGCAAGGGCCTCCTCCCGACCTACCACCATGGCAGCAGCCCTCACTTGGCCCAGGGAGAGCACCTAGAAGTGGGTGCGTGGTTTGGTGATGGAAAAACAAAAACGGCAACAGCCCATCGTACGCAGGCTGCTCTGTTCTCAGGCTGCTGACAGAGCATCACCTGTTCCGCTGCCCGGAAGAAGGCCATCCATGGCTACAATATGCAAATGAGGGCCTCTTCCCAGCAACCCCAGGGTTCAGTCTCCCACCGAAACCCCACCCATTCCTTTATTCTGTTGTTGAACCCAATTAAGGAAGCCCCAGCAAGCTGGAGCATGCAAAAATTGCCACAAAACTCAGTTTTGCTCCTCTCCGCTGAAATCTTTAGTAAAAGGCGAAAGATTTTTACGTTCTGAAGAGAAGCCAGAGTATACTGGGCAAGGGCCTCCTCCCGACCTACCACCATGGCAGCAGCCCTCACTTGGCCCAGGGAGAGCACCTAGAAGTGGGTGCGTGGTTTGGTGATGGAAAAACAAAAACGGCAACAGCCCATCGTCCGCAGGCTGCTCTGTTCTCAGCTCTATGCTGCTGGCAAAGCATCACCTGTTCCGCTGCCCGGAAGAAGGCCATCCATGGCTACAATATGCAAATGAGGGCCTCTTCCCAGCAACCACAGGGTTCAGTCTCCCACCGAAACCCCACCCACCCATTCCTTTATTCTGTTGTTGAACCCAATTAAGGAAGCCCCAGCAAGCTGGAGCATGCAAAAATTGCCACAAAACTCAGTTTTGCTCCTCTACACGGAAATCTTTAGTAAAAGGCGAAAGATTTTTACGTTCTGAAGAGAAGCTAGAGTGTACTGGGCAAGGGCCTCCTCCCGACCTACCACCATGGCAGCAGCCCTCACTTGGCCCAGGGAGAGCACCTAGAAGTTGGTGCGTGGTTTGGTGATGGAAAATCAAAAACGGCAACAGCCCATCATCCGCAGGCTGCTCTGTCCTCAGCTCTATGCTGCTGACAGAGCATCACCTGTTCCGCTGCCCGGAAGAAGGCCATCCATGGCTACAATATGCAAATGAGGGCCTCTTCCCAGCAACCCCAGGGTTCAGTCTCCCACCGAAACCCCACCCACCCATTCCTTTATTCTGTTGTTGAACCCAATTAAGGATGCCCCAGCAAGCTGGAGCATGCAAAAATTGCCACAAACCTCAGTTTTGCTCCTCTCCACGGAAATCTTTAGTAAAAGGCGAAAGATTTTTACGTTCTGAAGAGAAGGCAGAGTATACTGGGCAAGGGCCTCCTCCCGACCTACCACCATGGCAGCAGCCCTCACTTGGCCCAGGGAGAACACCTAGAAGTGGGTGCGTGGTTTGGTTATGGAAAAACAAAAACGGCAACAGCCCATCGTCCGCAGGCTGCTCTGTTCTCAGCTCTATGCTGCTGACAGAGCATCACCTGTTCCGCTGCCCGGAAGAAGGCCATCCATGGCTACAATATGCAAATGAGGGCCTCTTCCCAGCAACCCCAGGGTTCAGTCTCCCACCGAAACCCCACCCACCCATTCCTTTATTCTGTTGTTGAACCCAATTAAGGAAGCCCCAGCAAGCTGGAGCATGCAAAAATTGCCACAAAACTCAGTTTTGCTCCTCTCCACGGAAATCTTTAGTAAAAGGTGAAAGATTTTTACGTTCTGAAGATCAACTAGAGTATACGGGGCAAGGGCCTCCTCCCGACCTACCACCATGGCAGCAGCCCTCACTTGGCCCAGGGAGAGCACCTAGAAGTGGGTGCGTGGTTTGGTGATGGAAAAACAAAAACGGCAACAGCCCATCGTCCGCAGGCTGCTCTGTTCTCAGCTCTATGCTGCTGACAGAGCATCACCTGTTCCGCTGCCCGGAAGAAGGCCATCCATGGCTACAATATGCAAATGAGGGCCTCTTCCCAGCAACCCCAGGGTTCAGTCTCCCACCGAAACCCCACCCATCCCTTTATTCTGTTGTTGAACACAATTAAGGAAGCCCCAGCAAGCTGGAGCATGCAAAAATTGCCACAAAACTCAGTTTTGCTCCTCTCCGCTGAAATCTTTAGTAAAAGGCGAAATATTTTTACGTTCTGAAGAGAAGCTAGAGTATACTGGGCAAGGGCCTCCTCCCGACCTACCACCATGGCAGCAGCCCTCACTTGGCCCAGGGAGAGCACCTAGAAGTGGGTGCGTGGTTTGGTGATGGAAAAACAAAAACGGCAACAGCCCATCGTCCGCAGGCTGCTCTGTTCTCAGCTCTATGCTGCTGGCAAAGCATCACCTGTTCCGCTGCCCGGAAGAAGGCCATCCATGGCTACAATATGCAAATGAGGGCCTCTTCCCAGCAACCCCAGGGTTCAGTCTCCCACCGAAACCCCACCCACCCATTCCTTTATTCTGTTGTTGAACCCAATTAAGGAAGCCCCAGCAAGCTGGAGCATGCAAAAATTGCCACAAAACTCAGTTTTGCTCCTCTCCACGGAAATCTTTAGTAAAAGGCGAAAGATTTTTACGTTCTGAGGAGAAGCCAGAGTACACTGGGCAAGGGCCTCCTCCCGACCTACCACCATGGCAGCAGCCCTCACTTGGCCCAGGGAGAGCACCTAGAAGTGGGTGCGTGGTTTGGTGATGGAAAAACAAAAACGGCAACAGCCCATCGTCCGCAGGCTGCTCTGTTCTCAGCTCTATGCTGCTGACAGAGCATCACCTGTTCCGCTGCCCGGAAGAAGGCCATCCATGGCTACAATATGCAAATGAGGGCATCTTCCCAGCAACCCCAGGGTTCAGTCTCCCACCGAAACCCCACCCACCCATTCCTTTATTCTGTTGTTGAACCCAATTAAGGAAGCCCCAGCAAGATGGATTATGCAAAAATTGCCACAAAACTCAGTTTTGTTCCCCTCCACGAAAATCTTTAGTAAAAGGCGAAAGATTTTTACGTTCTGAAGAGAAGCCAGAGTATACTGGGCAAGGGCCTCCTCCCGACCTACCACCATGGCAGCAGCCCTCACTTGGCCCAGGGAGAGCACCTAGAAGTGGGTGCGTGGTTTGGTGATGGAAAAACAAAAACGGCAACAGCCCATCGTACGCAGGCTGCTCTGTTCTCAGGCTGCTGACAGAGCATCACCTGTTCCGCTGCCCGGAAGAAGGCCATCCATGGCTACAATATGCAAATGAGGGCCTCTTCCCAGCAACCCCAGGGTTCAGTCTCCCACCGAAACCCCACCCACCCATTCCTTTATTCTGTTGTTGAACCCAATTAAGGAAGCCCCAGCAAGCTGGAGCATGCAAAAATTGCCACAAAACTCAGTTTTGCTCCTCTCCATGGAAATCTTTAGTAAAAGGTGAAAGATTTTTACGTTCTGAAGATAAACTAGAGTATACGGGGCAAGGGCCTCCTCCCGACCTACCACCATGGCAGCAGCCCTCACTTGGCCCAGGGAGAGCACCTAGAAGTGGGTGCGTGGTTTGGTGATGGAAAAACAAAAACGGCAACAGCCCATCGTCCGCAGGCTGCTCTGTTCTCAGCTCTATGCTGCTGACAGAGCATCACCTGTTCCGCTGCCCGGAAGAAGGCCATCCATGGCTACAATATGCAAATGAGGGCCTCTTCCCAGCAACCCCAGGGTTCAGTCTCCCACCGAAACCCCACCCATTCCTTTATTCTGTTGTTGAACCCAATTAAGGAAGCCCCAGCAAGCTGGAGCATGCAAAAATTGCCACAAAACTCAGTTTTGCTCCTCTCCGCTGAAATCTTTAGTAAAAGGCGAAAGATTTTTACGTTCTGAAGAGAAGCCAGAGTATACTGGGCAAGGGCCTCCTCCCGACCTACCACCATGGCAGCAGCCCTCACTTGGCCCAGGGAGAGCACCTAGAAGTGGGTGCGTGGTTTGGTGATGGAAAAACAAAAACGGCAACAGCCCATCGTCCGCAGGCTGCTCTGTTCTCAGCTCTATGCTGCTGGCAAAGCATCACCTGTTCCGCTGCCCGGAAGAAGGCCATCCATGGCTACAATATGCAAATGAGGGCCTCTTCCCAGCAACCACAGGGTTCAGTCTCCCACCGAAACCCCACCCACCCATTCCTTTATTCTGTTGTTGAACCCAATTAAGGAAGCCCCAGCAAGCTGGAGCATGCAAAAATTGCCACAAAACTCAGTTTTGCTCCTCTCCACGGAAATCTTTAGTAAAAGGCGAAAGATTTTTACGTTCTGAGGAGAAGCCAGAGTACACTGGGCAAGGGCCTCCTCCCGACCTACCACCATGGCAGCAGCCCTCACTTGGCCCAGGGAGAGCACCTAGAAGTGGGTGCGTGGTTTGGTGATGGAAAAACAAAAACGGCAACAGCCCATCGTCCGCAGGCTGCTCTGTTCTCAGCTCTATGCTGCTGACAGAGCATCACCTGTTCCGCTGCCCGGAAGAAGGCCATCCATGGCTACAATATGCAAATGAGGGCATCTTCCCAGCAACCCCAGGGTTCAGTCTCCCACCGAAACCCCACCCACCCATTCCTTTATTCTGTTGTTGAACCCAATTAAGGAAGCCCCAGCAAGATGGATTATGCAAAAATTGCCACAAAACTCAGTTTTGTTCCTCTCCACGAAAATCTTTAGTAAAAGGCGAAAGATTTTTACGTTCTGAAGAGAAGCCAGAGTATACTGGGCAAGGGCCTCCTCCCGACCTACCACCATGGCAGCAGCCCTCACTTGGCCCAGGGAGAGCACCTAGAAGTGGGTGCGTGGTTTGGTGATGGAAAAACAAAAACGGCAACAGCCCATCGTACGCAGGCTGCTCTGTTCTCAGGCTGCTGACAGAGCATCACCTGTTCCGCTGCCCGGAAGAAGGCCATCCATGGCTACAATATGCAAATGAGGGCCTCTTCCCAGCAACCCCAGGGTTCAGTCTCCCACCGAAACCCCACCCATTCCTTTATTCTGTTGTTGAACCCAATTAAGGAAGCCCCAGCAAGCTGGAGCATGCAAAAATTGCCACAAAACTCAGTTTTGCTCCTCTCCGCTGAAATCTTTAGTAAAAGGCGAAAGATTTTTACGTTCTGAAGAGAAGCCAGAGTATACTGGGCAAGGGCCTCCTCCCGACCTACCACCATGGCAGCAGCCCTCACTTGGCCCAGGGAGAGCACCTAGAAGTGGGTGCGTGGTTTGGTGATGGAAAAACAAAAACGGCAACAGCCCATCGTCCGCAGGCTGCTCTGTTCTCAGCTCTATGCTGCTGGCAAAGCATCACCTGTTCCGCTGCCCGGAAGAAGGCCATCCATGGCTACAATATGCAAATGAGGGCCTCTTCCCAGCAACCACAGGGTTCAGTCTCCCACCGAAACCCCACCCACCCATTCCTTTATTCTGTTGTTGAACCCAATTAAGGAAGCCCCAGCAAGCTGGAGCATGCAAAAATTGCCACAAAACTCAGTTTTGCTCCTCTCCACGGAAATCTTTAGTAAAAGGCGAAAGATTTTTACGTTCTGAGGAGAAGCCAGAGTACACTGGGCAAGGGCCTCCTCCCGACCTACCACCATGGCAGCAGCCCTCACTTGGCCCAGGGAGAGCACCTAGAAGTGGGTGCGTGGTTTGGTGATGGAAAAACAAAAACGGCAACAGCCCATCGTCCGCAGGCTGCTCTGTTCTCAGCTCTATGCTGCTGACAGAGCATCACCTGTTCCGCTGCCCGGAAGAAGGCCATCCATGGCTACAATATGCAAATGAGGGCATCTTCCCAGCAACCCCAGGGTTCAGTCTCCCACCGAAACCCCACCCACCCATTCCTTTATTCTGTTGTTGAACCCAATTAAGGAAGCCCCAGCAAGATGGATTATGCAAAAATTGACACAAAACTCAGTTTTGTCCCTCTCCACGAAAATCTTTAGTAAAAGGCGAAAGATTTTTACGTTCTGAAGAGAAGCCAGAGTATACTGGGCAAGGGCCTCCTCCCGACCTACCACCATGGCAGCAGCCCTCACTTGGCCCAGGGAGAGCACCTAGAAGTGGGTGCGTGGTTTGGTGATGGAAAAACAAAAACGGCAACAGCCCATCGTACGCAGGCTGCTCTGTTCTCAGGCTGCTGACAGAGCATCACCTGTTCCGCTGCCCGGAAGAAGGCCATCCATGGCTACAATATGCAAATGAGGGCCTCTTCCCAGCAACCCCAGGGTTCAGTCTCCCACCGAAACCCCACCCACCCATTCCTTTATTCTGTTGTTGAACCCAATTAAGGAAGCCCCAGCAAGCTGGAGCATGCAAAAATTGCCACAAAACTCAGTTTTGCTCCTCTCCATGGAAATCTTTAGTAAAAGGTGAAAGATTTTTACGTTCTGAAGATAAACTAGAGTATACGGGGCAAGGGCCTCCTCCCGACCTACCACCATGGCAGCAGCCCTCACTTGGCCCAGGGAGAGCACCTAGAAGTGGGTGCGTGGTTTGGTGATGGAAAAACAAAAACGGCAACAGCCCATCGTCCGCAGGCTGCTCTGTTCTCAGCTCTATGCTGCTGACAGAGCATCACCTGTTCCGCTGCCCGGAAGAAGGCCATCCATGGCTACAATATGCAAATGAGGGCCTCTTCCCAGCAACCCCAGGGTTCAGTCTCCCACCGAACCCCACCCATTCCTTTATTCTGTTGTTGAACCCAATTAAGGAAGCCCCAGCAAGCTGGAGCATTCCTTCCTTCCTTCCTTCCTTCCTTCCTTCCTTCCTTCCTTCCTTCCTTCCTTCCTTCCTTCCTTCCTTCCTTCCTTCCTTCCTTCCTTCCTTCCTTCCTTCCTTCCTTCCTTCCTTCCTTCCTTCCCTTCCTTCCTTCCTTCCTTCCTTCCTTCCTTCCTTCCTTCCTTCCTTCCTTCCTTCCTTCCTTCCTTCCTTCCTTCCTTCCTTCCTTCCTTCCTTCCTTCCTTCCTTCCTTCCTTCCTTCCTTCCTTCCTTCCTTCCTTCCTTCCTTCCTTCCTTCCTTCCTTCCTTCCTTCCTTCCTTCCTTCCTTCCTTCCTTCCTTCCTTCCTTCCTTCCTTCCTTCCTTCCTTCCTTCCTTCCTTCCTTCCTTCCTTCCTTCCTTCCTTCCTTCCTT